>NC_089492.1:312966315-315440666 GCF_036850765.1 Saccopteryx bilineata | reverse complement strand
CAGTTAATTTGTGGGGTACCGATGTTTTGAAAAATATGGGAGCATTATTGCTTGTCAGTCCTAATAATTTAGTCAATATTCAAGTGCTTAATCAGGAATTTTTGCCCACTAAGGGTCTAGGGAAAAGAACAGTGAGGAATTCTCACCCTCATAGAAGTGGCATCCAATATCAGAAGGCGTGGATTAGGATAGCAAAATTTAGCATAGGGGCCTTGGTAGCTCCTGCTACCTCAATAATGCATTGTGCAGTCCCAATTACTTGGAAATCAGATAATCCTGTATAGGTAGACCAATGGTCCCTTTCTCAGGAGAAACTTAAGGCAGCTGCTCAATTGGTACAAGAGCAGCTACAGCTTGGGGACATTGAACCATCTAATAGTCCATGGAATATGCCTATATTTGTCATTAAAATAAAAATCAGGACAGATCATTTGCCAACTTTAAATGATTTCTAGAAATTGTTAGGAGACATTAATTGGCTTAGACCTTCCTTGAAATTAACTACCGGGGAACTGAAACCACTTTTTGATATTCTTAGAGGCTTGGCTGAACCAGCTTCTCCTTGGCTACTTACAGCTGCAGGACAGCAAGCTTTAAAATGTGTTTTTTTTTTAAATTTATTTTATATTTTTATTTATTTATTTATTTATTCATTTTTAGAGAGGAGAGAGAGAGACAGAGACAGAGAGGAGAGAGAGACAGGGGGAGGAGCTGGAAGCATCAACACCCATATGTGCCTTGACCAGGCAAGCCCAGGGTTTCGAACCAGCGACCTCAGCATTTCCAGGTCGATGCTTTATCCACTGCGCCACCACAGGTCAGGCCTGGACAGCAAGCTTTAAAGCTTGTAGAAAAAGCCTTGCAACAGCACAACTAAAATGCATAAATCCTGAAGAATCAATTGCCTTACTAATTTGTCCCTTGAGTAAACTCCAATGGGACTATTGTGGCAAGCTTCAGGTCCTATTGAATGGATTCATTTAGCTGTTACTCCTAAGAAAGTTTTATCTCCATATTTTGATCCTGTTGCCTCCTTGATTATCAAGGGGCATAGGCGACTCTTACAGTTTATAGCTTTTGAGCCTCAAATTATTGTTTCTTTTTTTCAAAGGATCAATAACAATGGCTCTGGGAAACTTCCACTAAATGACAAATTGCTTTTGCAAATTTTACAGGCCAAATTGATTCTCACTACCCAGCTTATAAAATAGTTCAATTTTCATTAATTACTACATTTCTATTTTCTAAAACAGTTGTTAATGAGCCCATTCCTGAAGCACCTACAGTCTTTACTAATGGGTCCAGCTCAGGAATAGCAGGCTTAATAATCAATGGATAAGTTTATACTGAAATAGTCACCTTAAAATTAGCTCAAAGAGTAGAACTACATGCCATTATCATGACTCTTCAGCATTTGCCATATTCCTCCTTTAATCTATATACAGACAGCAAATATTTACTTATGGTTGTTTCCACTATAGAGATTGCTGTCTTAGGGACAACTGCTGATGGACTATTTCAACAGTTTCACCTTTTTCAAAGACTTGTATGTCAACATAGAGCTCCATGTTTTCTAGGACATATTCGAGCTCACACCATGCTCCCTGGAGCTTTAGCACAAGGAAGTGCCCTTGTTGATCAAACTACCCAAAAGAAAATTATTGGAGCAATCATGACAAATCAAGCAATTCAGCCTCATACTATTCATCACCAGAACACTGTAGCCCTGTGTAAACAGATTCAACTTTCTTGGGAAGCAGCACGGCAGATTGTTAAATCCTGTCCAAGGTGTCCTATACTACAATCTGTCCCTTCATTTGGAGTTAACCCTAGAGGACTCCTGTCTCTTCATTTGGAGTTAACCCTCAAAGACTCCTACCAGGACAACTTTGGCAAATGGATGTTTACTCATATACCTTCATTTAGCAAACAGTCCATTGTCCACATTACAGTGCATACTTATTCTGGATTTATAGTAGCCTCTGCTAGAACAGGAGAGGTTGCTAACCATGTTATAACTCATTGTCTCTGCATTTTCTATTATTGGATTTCTTGATATGATTAAAACTGACAATACTCCTGCATATGTAGCAAAAGCATTTACTGTATTTTGTCAAACCTTTCAAATTACAGGTATTTCTTACAATCTTTAAAGTCAAGGTATTATTAAAGTGTACCCAGCAAATATTTTAAGGTCAATTTAAAAAAATATAAAAGGGAGAGTCATATCCTGGAACTCCTATGGGTCTACCTTATCATATTTTTTACTTTAAAAAAATTTCTTTTGAATGCTGATGAACAGGAGACGCCAAATCTTTTTCTCCTGCAAACTTCTACCCTTTTTTATTTGATCCAGCTAATAACACTGTCTTGTCTTTTTCCAAATAGCTCCAGATATACAGAAGAGGTTTAGGTGGGTGAGTATCCTCAAACCCCTCAGCGAGACCTTCTGAGCATGGCTTTTAAGGTACCAAGAAGCAGAAAAAGCACAATAGAGATCAGGTGAAATGCCAGCTCTTGGGATATGCCCTTAAAGGCTCCAACAGCCCAAAGGGGTCTCATAGGACTCCATCTGGGCCCTGCTTCAATAGTGGAAAGGAAGGTCATTGAGCTAAAGCCTGCCAGACTTACATGCTTTTGCTGTGAGGAAAAAGGGACACTAGAAGATAGGCTTCCCCCTTGCTCCTCTAACGGAGGGTTCAGTCTCTTCCAGCCCTGCTCCAGCCACCTGTGACCTAACCTTGCCCAGCCTGTTGGGATTTGCCACTGAAGGATAAATGTGCCCAGGGTCATCAGCCCCCACCTACATCACTGTGGATGAGCCTAGGGTATTTCTTCTAAGTAGAAGGTAAATGGATCTTATTTACACAAGGGCCACTTAACTATATCTTGCCTGAATATTCGGGTTTTTTATTCTTCCCTCGAAGATCTCTGGTGTGGGTGTTGATAGTCCTATTATCCTGCTTCTTTGTTTAATATATAGTATCTCCTTTATTCTTCCTGCCTCAATGCCCCATTCATATTTCAGGCTGGGACCTACTCCTGATTTAGAGCTCTCTTTCTCCTTTTTGCCAACTTCTATTACAAATTTATCTTTGCCACCCAGCTTAGTGTATCCCAAGGTTCTCTTCACCACACCACGGTTGCAGAGCTCCAGAGAAAAGCACCCTGATCTCACCTCTCTAGGCTGAGAAGAACAGAAGCTCCATCTCCACACATGCTGCAGATGGCTTTTCCAGTCTACCTGGATCGTTACCAGCTAGAATCAGTGGTCATTGGGACTTGGACACAAGATGCAAAGTATAGAAATGTGGCAACAATTCCAGTGCCATGCAAACTTTTCCTGGATGTGGACTTTTCCTGGACTTCTGCTCCTTGTGACAGTTCCTGATGGACTGAACTGGGGTTGGGTTGCATTTACAGGGATTTGGAATGGTGTTGATGCCAACTTGGAATTGGTGACCATGTTAAGGACATTACTCTTTTATAGATTCCTGTTATATTGGCTAAGAATTTGCTTAAAGGCTTTAACCACTGTAATGTATTAGAATACTTGTTTGGGAATCTGTTAGTATTGGCTATACTAATTTTGTGTTTGTTCTGTATTGTTTCAGTCTGCCTCCAAATTAGAATCAGGGAAACTAGGAAATGAAATGAGTGCAAATTTCAGCACACAAATTAAAAAGAAAAAAGAAAAGGGGGATATGTTATGGGCCATAAATGGCAAAAAGCCATTTTAGATTCGAGGCTTAGCAAAAGGCTAAGTTCTCCCCCCCCCCCTTCACCTCCATATTGGTTATGAAGCTGAGTATTTGCATGCACTTCTCTTGCTTCCTTAACTTGCTGGAAGCAATTTACATGCCCTTCCTCTTACTCTTTGTTTGTTCAGATGTTGGTTGATTTCACTTATGCATGGTGGGGAGATTCCTGTTTTTGCCTTGGGAGAGTTCCTGTTTTAGCCTCAGATGTGTAACTTTGTATCAAGGACTTTCTTGATTTGCATATGGCTATATAATAAAGCAAACTGAGGCTATAGGGCACTCAGATATTGCCATCAGCATTTGAAGAGTCCTCCTGGTTCCATTTTTTCTTGATGAGTATGTTTCCTTAATTCCGCACCGTTATTAGGAGCTGCACTGGTCCACAGCAGTGGGGTCTGTCCCTGCCACTTCCTGTACCCCATGAGGTGAGGGAGGCAACATCTGGGGAGTAGGGGCCTTACTTTGGATTTCTTTATCTTTGTGGATTTCAAGTGGGCTGCTAGCCAACCACAGGACCACTGACCATGACCTCCCATTCTGCCACCGTTTTGGTTTAGTATCTCCTTCTGTGCCCCTCAGTCTTATCACTCCACCTGGCAGAAAGAGACCCAATCACTTCTAGTTTTTTCCCTCTCAGGTGTCCCACAAAGAAAAACCCAGAAAGTCTGGGCTATACTTTTGTCCAGAGCCCCAGCTGACAAAAATCCAGACAATTAGGTTTCTTTCCTCTCTGGATCCAAGCGCCAGTGTGTATAATCTTCTGCCCTCTTCTCAACTCTTACTACCATTTGGTGCCCGGATCTTTCAGGCATGCCTACGAGCCTAGCTGAGGTTGCTTTGCTGCATTATAGCTGTTTAATTTGTTGGAATTTCAAAGGAAGAGATCAGGGTTATATCTCTCATGCTGCCATCACTTTCAGGGCAACCCAGTGAAGTTTCTTTTAACCAAAAGTTGTGTCTCTGAGATATATATAGATAGATAGATAGATAGATAGATAGATAGATAGATATATTGTCATGAGTAGTTTTATTTCTCTCACAGCCATCACTACATGATTTTTACACTTCCCAAGAAAAGATGCATTTATTAAATACAGGATCATTGACTGTCTATTGAACATGATCTGGATATTTTGGGAGAAAATCATGGTTATATATCTAAAAGTATAGTACCCTTTTCAAAGGGCAATGTTTGTACAGTTAATAGAGACATAGTCATTTCATTTTCTATAAGGACAAACTCATTACTCATAAAATTGGATATTGCATTTATAATAGACATAATTATTTTATTGTTTGAAAATACCATATAATCTTATTTTAATGGATGAATTTATTAATTATACAGGACAAAAGTGCCATTTATTAGAAATAGGTCATCATCATTTTTTAACAAAAATACTGTTTATATTAAAGATAAGGCACTTGTTTTTAAAGTCAAGATGATTGTAAATCAAAACTTGTTTATTTAAAAAGCATAAGAAGGTTCATACCATATACACATAAATTAACAAAATGTAATCAAGCTATTATCTGTGCCACCACCTAAGTCAGGAGATAGTTCATTGCCAGCATTCAGAAGAAACTCTGCATATAGTCCTGGCCACAAACTTTTCTCCTGAATTCAGCACTGACAACTCCTTAAACTTATGGTCATTTCTACTGTTTATTTACTTCAGTTTTCTTAACTACACATTATCCAGAGGTTGGGGTGTAAGTTGGTCTCTTCTACTTCCAATAATGGACATAATATTCCAAGTGTCTACCTTATCATGTTTTTTCTTGAACCCAGCACTGATAATTAACTGAATTCATGGTCATTTCTCCTATGTATTTACTTTAGTTTTCTCAACTACACTGTATCGAGAGATTGGGGTATAAAGTTTGTCTCCTCTTCCTCACAATAACGGATATAATACTCCAAGTGCCAACTTTTCTTCAATATTCTACACTCTATTACTTTGTAAATGTCAAGCCCATGACAGTAAACAGGGGGTCATTCTTTTAATTTCCTTAACTTTATTTTTATTGTGGTAAAATACGTATAAGTAAAATTTACCATTGTAATCATTTTAAGTGCATCATTCATTGGCGCTAAGTGCATTCTTAATGTTTTGTATCCATAACCAGTGCTTATTTTCAGTATAATTTTGTCTTTTAAACATTTCAGGATGATCTGATTGTGCAGATATTGTGTTTAATTTGTAAACAGTAGTTAACTCAGTCATTACTACTGATTTGCAAGACATCACCTAAAAACTGATGTTGTTTTTAAACATTTCACTGCCAATTGGTTATAGAGAACAGTAGACC
This sequence comes from Saccopteryx bilineata, assembly GCF_036850765.1. Lineage (NCBI taxonomy): Eukaryota > Metazoa > Chordata > Mammalia > Chiroptera > Emballonuridae > Saccopteryx > Saccopteryx bilineata. The sequence continues at coordinate 315,434,592 of NC_089492.1, read as the reverse complement.
TCTAGTCTATTACAAATACAGGCAGCCTTTCCATTAGTAATTAAACATGTGGTTTACAAAAAGTGTCGATTCTTTCTTTGACCACATTATTAGTCTGTTAGATATATTTTTATCTTATCTATGAAAAATAAAGCCATGATATCTATTAAGCATTTCCATGGCTTTATAATAAGATATGAAATAATTGAATGTTTGAGAAACACAATGTGTGTTTTCTTGCCTCAATCCGGTTATGACTTTATTTCTGGAGAGTCGGCTATAAAAGAAGTAGGAGTCATGCCAGCTCTTCTCACAGGGAAGACGTGTTCCTGGTCAGTGAGCGTGTGCCATGCCACCCAGCACCATGGACCATCTTATTCACCACTCTGCAGCCAGATCACCAGCTGTGACAACCAGCAGTGCAAATATCTAGGGCCTGAGAAGTAAGGGGGACCCTCCAGTAGTGGAAAATTACAAAAGCAGGTTCAAATAAGCAGACAAGACTTTACCTGATGAAGTTAACCAGCTTTGAAAAGAATGGAGCTTGGAAAAGCTTTTACATATGAACTCAGTTTTTTAAAAACTTTATTTATTGATTTGAGAGAGAGAGAAAGATAGAGAGGAGCAGGAAGCATTCACTCCTATTTGCTTCTCATAGTGCCTTGACCAAGCAAGCCTTGGGTTTCTGTTGGTCAAACAAGTTTGTAAAATATGATTTTTATGGAGAGACCTGAAGATGGCAGCAGAGTAGGCAAAAGCACAAACTCCCAGCTCACACCACTGAACTGGATTATAAACTAATTTATAAACAATCAGCATGAAAAACCAAATCTGGACTACAAGAACAGCTTTCAAAAACCAAGGAGCAAAGAAGAAGCCACAACAAACCTGGTAGAGAGTGCCTGAATCTCCCCTGCTTATAGGAACAGAGGGGGAGGTGAGTCTGGGCTCTCACTCCAAAGAAAAGAGCAGTAAATACTGCTCACAGCCACTTGCCTGGTGACCAGGGAACAAGGTGTGTTGAAAGGGCCCACTTGCCTTCCAAAAAGAAAGGAGAGAGAGAGATGGATTGTGAGGGGGAGAGGAATATAGGTGATGACATAAAAAGCTGACTCATTCAATGCTGGAGGCAGCCATAATTGGGGGAGGGGCTGATCCTTCCACAAAGCAAAATACAAAAGTACTTCCAGGTCACAGAGATACAGACATCTCTCCAGCTCCAATAAGTGCAACAAGACACAGCTGAAAACAAGAAGTGGGGAGGAGGGGCAGTAACTCAGGTCTCCATGGAGATCTGAGATACACCTCACCCTACTGAAGCTGAGAAAGCAACCCGCTACCAGAGAGATTAACTGGCAGAAGAGGATTTCAGAGCCTCAGGTCACACCTACCGCATTCCTGGATACAGTTTCAAATAAGCCCCCTGCTGAGATCAGCAAACAAGACAACCACCTGTTAAGAAAACAAACAAATCAAGACTTCAAAGGGGCCCAGATCCTAAAGTGGATTACAAATAATAGCTGATGCCAACCCAAGAAGACCTAGAAACAACACAAGTAAAAACTGGAGGCAGACAACACCAAGCCTAGACTCAACCAGCTCTAAAAAGAAAACACCCAGACACCCAGACACAATGAAGAGACAAAGAAGTGCAATCCAAATGAAACCACAGAGAGACCTGCAGGAGATGAACTGAGTGATATGGAAATAATCAAACTTCCGGATGCAGAGTTTAAAATAATGATTGCAAGAATGCTTGGGGATCTTAGAACAACAATGGATGGTCATCACTAACACCTAAATAAAGAAATAGCAAGTATAAAAAAGGATATTGAAATATTAAAAAAGAATCAGGCCTGACCTATGGTGGTGCAGTGGATAAAGCGTCGACATGGAAATACTAAGGTCACCGGTCCAAAATCCTGGGCTTGCCTGGTCAAGGCACAAATGGGAGTTGATGCTTCCAGCTCCTCCCCCCTCCTCTCTCTCTCTGTCTATCTCTCCTCTCTCTCCCTCTCTGTCTCTCTCTCCTCTCTAAAAAATAAATAAATAAAAAATTTAAAAAAAAGAATCTGTCGGAGATGACAAATACAATATCAGAAATGAAGACGACAATGGAAGGAATTAAAAACAGGGTGAATAGAGCTGAGGGTCGAATCAGCGAGTTGAAGGACAACTGGAATGAAGGCATGAAAGCAGAAAAGAAGAAAGAAAAGAGACTCAAAAAGTCTGAGGAAACTCTTAGAGAGCTCTGTGACAACATAAAGAGAAATAACATCCGCATCATAGGGGTTACTGAAGAAGAAGAGAAAGAACAAGGGATAGAGGCTTTATTCAATCATATCATAGCGAAAATTTCCCTAAATTAATAAAGAAGAAACTCTCACAAATTCAAGAAGCAGAGAACTCCATTAAAGAGAAACCCAAAGAAACCTACACCAAGACACATCATAATTAAAATACCAAAGTTAAGTGATAAAGAGAAAATATTAAAAGCTGTGAGAGAGAAAAAGGCTATCACCTACAAAGGAGCCCTATAAGGATGACATAAGACTTCTCAACAGAAACACTTCAAGCCAGAGGAGAATGCAAGAAATACTCAAAGTAATGCAGAACAAGAACCTACAACCAAGACTACTTTCTCCAGCAAGGCTATCATTTAAAATTGGAGAAATAAAAAGTATCCCAGACAAAAAAAAAAACCTCAAGGAATTCATTACAACCAAACCAATGCTGCAGGAAATGTTAAGGGGAATGGTGTAAACAGATCAAAGTGGGAAAAAAATATAGCAAAAGAGGAATACAGCTTTAAAGAATAAAATGGCAATAAACAACTACATGTCAATAATAACCCTAAATGTAAATGGATTAAATGATCCAATCAAAAGACATAGGGTAGCTGCATGGATAAGGAAACAGGACCCGTACATATGCTGTCCACAAGAGACACACCTTAAAACAAAAGATGCACATAGATTGAAGGTAAAAGGATGAAAAAAAAAATTTCATGCAAACGGAAATGAAAAAAAAGCTGGGGTAGCAATACTTATATCAGACAAAATGGACTTTAAAACAAAGAATATAGTGAGAGATAAAGAAGGCCACTACATAATGATAAAAGGAGCAATCCAACAGGAAGATATAACTATTATAAATATCTACGCACCTAATATAGGAGCACCTAAATATATAAAGCAGACTTTGATGGATATAAAGAGCGAGATCAACAGCAATACTATAATAGTAGGGGATTTTAATACCCCACTAACATCACTAGATAGATCCTCAAGAAAGAAAATTAACAAAGAAACAGCAGACTTAAAAGACACACTAGATCAACTCGATTTAATATATATCTTCAGAACCTTTCACCCTAAAGCAGCAGAATATACATTCTTTTCCAGTGCTCATTGTACATTCTCTAGGATAGACCACATGTTAGGTCACAAAACAGGTCTCAACAAATTTAAGAAGATTGAAATCATATCAAACACTTTCTCTGATCACAATGGCATGAAACTAAAAATTAACCAAAACAGAAAAGCTCAAAAATTTTCAAACACATGGAAACTAAATAGCAGGTTGTTAAATAACAAATGGATTAAGATGAGATCAAAGAAGAAATAAAAAAAATTCCTCCAAACGAATGACAATGAGCATACAACTCAAAATTTATGGGACATAGCAAAAGCAGTACTGAGAGGGAAGTTCATAGCACTACAGGCACACTTTAAGAAACTAGAAAAAGCTCAAATAAACAACTTAACCCTGCATCTACAAGAACTAGAAAAAGAACAGCAAGTAAAGTCTAAATGTAGTAGAAGAAAGGGAATAATAAAGATCATAGCAAAAATAAATGACATAGAGACTAAAGAAACAATACAGAGGATCAATGAAACTAGGAGCTGGTTTTTTGAAAAGGTAAACAAGATTGATGAACCTTTAACTAGACTCACCAAGAAAAAGAGAGGACTCAAATAAATAAAATTAGAAATGAGAGAGGAGAAATAACAACTGACACAACAGAAATACAAAATATTGTAAGAAAATACTATGAAGAACTGTATGCCAAAAACTAGACAACCTAGATGAAATGGACAAATTCCTTGAAACATACAATCTTCCAAAAATTAGTCTGGAAGAATCAGAAAACCTAAACAGACTGATTACACCAAATGATATCAAAACAGTTATCAAAAAATTCCCAACAAAGAAAAGTCCTGGGCCAGATAGCTTCACAAGTGAATTCTACCAACTATTCAAAGAAGAACTAACTCCTATCCTTCTCAAGCTATTTCAAAAAATTCAAGAGGAAGGAAGACTTCCAAACTCCTTTTATGAGGCGAGCATAATTCTGATTCCAAAACCAGGCAAAGACAACACAAAGAAAGAAAATTATAGGCCAATATCTCTGATGAATATAGATGCTAAAATCCTCAACAAAATATTAGCAAACCGGATCCAACAATATATGGAAAAAATCATACACCATAACCAAGTGGGATTTATTCTGGGGAGGCAAGGCTGGTACAATATTCGTAAATCAATCAATGTGATTCATCACATAAACAAAAAGAAGGAGAAAAACCATATGATAATTTCAATAGATGCAGAAAAAGCATTTGATAAAATCCAGCACCCATTCATGATCAAAACTCTCAGCAAAGTGGGAATACAGGGAACATACCTCAACATGATAAAAGCCATCTATGAGAAACCCACAGCCAACATCATACTCAATGGGCAAAAATTAAAAGCAATACCCTTAAGATCAGGAACAAGACAGGGGTGCCCCCTTTCACCACTCTTATTTAACATAGTCCTGGAAGTCCTAGCCACAGCAATCAGACAAGAAGAAGAAATAAAAGGCATTCAAGTTGGAAAAGAAGAAGTAAAACTATCATTATTTGAAGATGATATGATATTGTATATAGAAAACCCTAAAGTCTCAGTCAAAAAACTACTGGACCTGATAAATAAATTCAGCAAAGTGGCAGGATATAAAATCAATACTCAGAAATCAGAAGCATTTTTATACACCAACAATGAACAGTCAGAAAGAGAAATTAAGGAAACAATCCCCTTCACAATTACAACCAAAAAAATAAAGTACCTAGGAGTAAACTTAACCAAGGAGACTAAAGACTTGTACTTGGAAAATTACAAAACATTGATAAAAGAAATCAAGGAAGATACTAACAAGTGGAAGCATATACCGTGCTCATGGTTAGGAAGAATAAACATCATTAAAATGTCTATATTACCCAAAGCAATTTATAAATTCAATGCAATACCAATTAAAATACCAATGACATACTTCAAAGATATAGAACACATATTCCAAAAATTTATATGGAACCAAAAAAGGACACGAATAGCCTCAGCAATCTTAAAAAAGAAGAATAAAGTGGGAGGTATCACACTTCCTGATATCAAGTTATACTACAAGGCCATTGTACTCAAAACAGCCTGGTACTGGCATAAGAACAGGCATATAGATCAATGGAATAGAACAGAGAACCCAGAAATAAACCCACAGTTCTATGGACAACTGATATTTGACAAAGGAGGTAAGGAAATACAATGGAGTAAAGACAGCCTCTTTAACAAATGGTGTTGGGAAAATTGGACAGCTACCTGCAAAAAAATGAAACTAGATCACCAGCTTACACCACTCACAAAAATAAACTCAAAATGGATAAAAGACTTAAATGTAGGCCGTGAAACCATAAGCATCTTAGAAGAAAACATAGGCAGTAAGCTCTCCGACATCTCTCGGAGTAATATATTTGCTGATTTATCTCCACAGGGAAGTGAAATAAAAGACAGGATAAACAAATGGGACTATATCAAACTAAAAAGCTTTTGCACAGCTAAAGACAACAAGAACAGAATAAAAAGACAAACTACACAATGGGAGAACATATTTGACAATACGTCTGATAAGGGGTTAATAACCAAAATTTATAAAGAACTTGTAAAACTCAACACCAGGAAGACAAACAACCCAATCCAAAAATGGGCAAAAGAGATGAATAGACACTTCTCCAAAGAGGACATACAGATGGCCAATAGGCATATGAAAAAATGCTCAACATCACTAATCATTAGAGAAATGCAAATTAAAACCACAATGAGATATCACCTTACACCAGTCAGAATGGCGCTTATCAACAAAACAACACAGAATAAGTGCTGGCGAGGATGTGGAGAAAAGGGGACCCTCCTGCACTGCTGGTGGGAATGCAGACTGGTGCAGCCACTGTGGAAAACACTATGGAGATTCCTCAAAAAACTGAAAATCGAACCGCCTTTTGACCCAGCTATCCCACTTTTAGGAATATACCCCAAGAACACCATAGAACGGCTCGAAAAGGAGAAATGCACCCGCATGTTTGTGGCAGCATTGTTCACAATAGCAAAGATCTGTAAACAGCCCAAGTGTCCGTCAGAGGACGAGTGGATTAAAAAACTTTGGTACATATATACTATGGAATACTACTCAGCCATAAGAAATGATGACATCGGATCATTTACAATAACATGGATGGACCTTGATAACATTATACGGAGTGAAATAAGTAAATCAGAAAAAAAACTGAGATGAATCCATACATAGAAGGGACATAAAAATGAGACTCAGAGACATGAACAAGAATGTGATGGCAACAGGGGCGGGGGGTTGGGGGAGGGGGGAGGGGGTGAAGAAGGAGAGAGGGGTTAGGGGAGGGGAGGGGCACAAAGAAAACCAGATAGAAGGTGATAGAAGACAATTTAACTTTGCGAGAGGGGTATACAGCACAATCAAATGTCAAAATAATCTAGAGATATTTTCTCTCAACATATGTACCCTGATTTATCAATGTCACTGCATTAAATTTAATAAAAAAATATTAATATTAAAACAAAAAAAAAAAAAACATTTGTTTGTTCCAATAAATCTACATGCACTTGAAAAAAAAAAAAAGAAACAATAAACCAATACAGTAAGGTCGCAGGATACAAAATTAACATACAAAAGTCCATAGCCTTTCTATATGCCAACAATGAAATATTAGAAAACGAACTCAAAAAAATAATCCCCTTCACGATTGCAACAAAAAAAATAAAATACCTAGGAATAAACATAACAAAGAATGTAAAGGACCTATATAATGAAAATTACAAAGCATTGTTAAGGGAAATCGAAAAAGATACAATGAGATGGAAAAATATTCCTTGTTCTTGGATAGGAAGAATAAATATAATCAAAATGGCCATATTACCCAAAGCAATATACAAATTTAATGCAATTCCCATCAAAATCCCTATGAGATTTTTTAAAGAAATGGAGCAAAAAATCATCAGATTTATATGGAACTATAAAATACCCCGAATAGCCAAAACAATCCTAAGGAAAAAGAATGAAGCTGGGGGCATTACAATACCTGACTTTAAACTATATTATAGGGCCACGATAATCAAAACAGCATGGTATTGGCAAAAAAATAGACACTCAGACCAATGGAACAGAATAGAAAGTCCAGAAATAAAGCCACATATATATGGTCAAATAATTTTTGATAAAGGGGCCAACAACACACAATGGAGAAAAGAAAGCCTCTTCAACAAATGGTGTTGGGAAAACTGGAAAGCCACATGCAAAAGAGTGAAACTCGACTACAGCCTGTCCCCGTGTACTAAAATTAATTCAAAATGGATCAAAGACCTAAATATAAGACCTGAAACAATAAAGTACATAGAAGAAGACATAGGTACTAAAATCATGGACCTGGGTTTTAAAGAACATTTTATGAACTTGACTCCAATGGCAAGAGAAGTGAAGGCAAAGATAAATGAATGGGACTACATCAGAATAAAAAGTTTTTGCTCAGCAAGAGAAACTGATATCAAAATAGACAGCCAACTAAATGGGAAATGATATTTTCAAACAACAGCTCAGATAAGGGCCTAATATCCAAAATTTACAAAGAACTCATAAAACTCAACAACAAACAAACAAACAATCCAATAAAAAAATGGGAAGAGGACATGAACAGACACTTCTCCCAGGAAGAAATACAAATGGCCAACAGATATATGAAAAGATGCTCAGCTTCATTAGTTATTAGAGAAATGCAAATCAAAACTACAATGAGATACCACCTCACCCCTGTTAGATTAGCTATTATCAACAAGATGGGTAATAGCAAATGTTGGAGAGGCTGTGGAGAAAAAGGAACCCTCATTCACTGTTGGTGGGACTGTAAAGTAGTACAACCATTATGGAGGAAAGTATGGTGGTTCCTCAAAAAACTGCAAATAGAACTACCTTATGACCCAGCAATCCCTCTACTGGGTATATACCCCAAAACCTCAGAAACATTGATACGTAAAGACACATGTAGCCCCATGTTCATTGCAGCACTGTTCACAGTGGCCAAGACATGGAAACAACCAAAAAGCCCTTCAATAGAAGACTGGATAAAGAAGATGTGGCACATATACACTATGGAATACTACTCAGCCATAAGAAATGATGACATCAGATCATTTACAGCAAAATGGTGGGATCTTGATAACATTATACGAAGTGAAATAAGTAAATCAGAAAAAAACAAGAACTACATGATTCCATACATTGGTGGAACATAAAAATGAGACTAAGAGACATGGACAAGAGTGTGGTGGTTACCAGGGGTGGGGGGAGGGAGGACATGGGAGGGAGGAAGGGAGAGAGTTAGGGGGAGGGGGAGGGGCACAGAGAATTAGATAGAGGGTGGCGGAGGACAATCTGACTTTGGTGAGGGGTATGCAACACAATTTAATGACAAAATAACCTAGACATGTTTTCTTTGAATATATGTACCCTGATTTATTAATATCATCCCATTACCATTAATAAAAATTTATTTTAAAAAAAAGAAAGAAAAAAAAAAACAGTCACTGCCACTACAGGGTGCTCAGGGTTTGGGGCAGGAATGGAAGTCCAGCGAGTTCCTGTGAGGACAGCCCACTGGGGAATGAGGACTGAATGAAGGCAGCTGGATGTGTTGGGGCTGCCTGTACGTGGTGGGGAAGAGAGTGTCCCTAGGGTAGGAAGCCAGAGGGAGGGGCAGACACCAGCCTATAGGGCACAGAGTCCCCCATGAGGACAGGTCAACAGAGGATCAGGTGCACACAGGGCGAGAGGAGACAGAATCCAGCAGGTACTAAGACTCTAGAGCACAGAAAGGTGCCAGGTGTCGAGACAGGTAGAGAAAAGGCTGGAACCAAGGGCTTGAGGGTCTCCTGTCCAGTGAAGAAAGGACTGGAGAAGGGAGGTTGTAAGGGTTTCAGACTTAGAAATGTTCAGGACCAAACACCGGCCAAGGAGGGGCAATGAATATGAGCATGGGGGTGAGACGTGTGTGGAGGGACCGCGGGTGCAGGGTTAGGGCAGGATCTCCAATGTCCAGCTCAGACCTAGTGAGTCAGGAGTGTGGCACTCAAAGCACGGGCTGGGGTCCTCCCATTGAAGCATTACCCTGCAGTGTTAGAGCAGCAAACCCCCCACCATTACACCCGCTGGTCCTGTGGCTGAAATTACGAGTTTGCACAAAATATGAAAGAGATGAAAAGGAGAAACAGACGGAGGCTCCAGGAGCTGCTGAGTAGAAACTTGAGTGGGCAGTGCAATGGGAGAGGGACACAGGAAGGTGAAGGTTCAATGATCTTAGAGTGCATAGAGACCCCAAAACTGAAAAAAGAGTAACACCCTGGAGGACTGGGGACATAGTGGAAGGAGGGGCTCTTTCCACCCTCAGAATCACATCCACAGTTTTCTTCAGACATTAAAGGTTCTCTCCATAGTATACTGCTGTTCAAAACACTAATCCAAACTTGCCCATTTAGGACATTTTTTCCTAAAAGTAAAACTACTATGCGAACCAGCAATTATACTTCTGGTTATTTATCCAAACTTCATAAACACTAATTTAAGAAGAAATTTGCACCCCTATGTCCTTTGCAACATTATAAATCATAGCCAAAGCTTGGGAGCCACTTAGATGTCCATCAATAAATGAATACATAAAGAAGATGTGATATATATTAAATATATATATATGCATAAAGAAGAAAATGGAATATTGCTCAGTCATAAAAAAGAAAGAAATCTTACCTTTTGTGACAGCATTAATGGACATAAAGATCATTATACTAAATGAAATAAAACAATTATAGAAAGACAGATACAATATGATTTTACTCCCATGTGGAATCCAATGAACAAAATAATCTAACAAGAAAAATAGAAACAGTCTCACATAGAGAGCAGGCTGACAGCTGTCAGGGTGGGGGCGTGGTGAGGGAAGTGGAGGGATAGAGCAAAACAGGACACAAAGAACTCATGGACAAGATCAACGGTGTGGTGATTGCCAGAGGAAGGGAGGTGGAGGATGGTGTAGGGGGGATAAATGATAATGGACAAAGACTTGACTTGGGGTGGGTGTGAACACACAATATGGTGTTCAGAGATGTGTTGTGGAACTGGTCACCTGAAGCTTGTATAAGTATAATTATGCTTGCCTGATCAGGTGGTGGTGCAGTGAATAGAGCGTCAGACTGGGCCACAGAGGACCCAGGTTCAAAACCCCGAGGTTGCTGGCATGAGCACAGGCTCACCAGCTTGAGCATGGGGTCACTGACTTGAGTGTGGGATTATAGATGTGACCCCATGGTCACTGGCTTGAGCCCAAAGGTTGCTAGCTGGAAGCTCAAGGTCACTGGCTTGAGCCCAGCATCACTGGTTTGAGCAAGGGGTCACTCACTCTGCTGTAGCCCCCCAGTCAAGGCACATATGAGAAAGCAATCAATGAACAACTGAGAAGCTGCAATGAAGAATTGATGCTTCTCATTTCTCTTCCTTTCTGTCTGTCTTTCCCTATCTATCTCTCTCCCTGTCTCTCTCTTTCTGTCTGTCACAAAGAAAAGTGTAGTTATGTTCACAAGAATCACCTCAATAAAATTTAAATAAATTTTAAAAATATATAATCTTGCCATCTGTGACAAAATGGATGGTCCTTGAGAGTATTATATTAAGTGAAATAAGATAACAGAAAAAAACAAATGCTGTATAAGGTTACTGTATATGGAATCTAAAGAGCAAGGCAAATGAACAAACAAAACAAAAACAGGCTCATAGATATCCAGAGAATTGTGAGGGAAGGGGGACTGTAAAAAGTAGGTGAAGGCCCTGGCTCGTTGGCTCCATGGTACAACATCACCAGGCATGTGGAAGTCCCAGGTTCTATTCCAGATCAGGGTACACAGGAGAAGCAACTATCTACTTCTCCACTTCTCTCTCTCTCTTTCTTTCTCTCTCACTCTTCTTCTCCTGTAGCCATGGCTCAAATGATTCAAGCAAGTTGACCCAGGATGCTGAGAATGGCTCTGTGGCCTCATCTCAGGTGCTAAAATAGTTCAGTTGCTGAGCAACAGAGCAGCAGTCCCAGATGGGTAGAGCATCCCCAGGTAGGGGACTTGCTAAGTAGATCCTGGTAGGGCACATGCGGGAGTCTGCCACTGCCTCCCCACCTGTCACTTAATTTTTTTAAAAAGTAGGGGAAGGGCCCTGGCCGGTTGGCTCAGCGGTAGAGCGTCGCCCTAGCGTGTGGAGGACCCGGGTTCGATTCCCTGCCAGGGCACACAGGAGAAGCGCCCATTTGCTTCTCCACCCCTCCGCCGCGCTTTCCTCTCTGTCTCTCTCGTCCCCTCCCGCAGCCAAGGCTCCATGGGAGCAAAGATGGCCCGGGCGCTGGGGATGGCTCTGTGGCCTCTGCCCCAGGCGCTAGAGTGGCTCTGGTTGCAACATGGTGACGCCCAGGATGGGCAGAGCATCGCCCCCTGGTGGGCAGAGCTTCGCCCCTGGTGGGCGTGCCGGGTGGATCCCGGTCGGGCGCATGCGGGAGTCTGTCTGACTGTCTCTCCCTATTTCCAGCTTCAGAAAAATGAAAAAAAAAAAAAAAAGTAGGGGAAGGCCTGACCTGTGGTGGTGCAGTGGATAAAGCGTCAACCTGGGAATGCTGAGGTAGCCAGTTCGAAACCCTGGGCTCGCCTGGTCAAGGCACATATGGGAGTTGATGCTTCCAGCTCCTCCCCCCTTCTCTCTGTCTCTCTCTCCCTCTCTCTCTCCTCTCTAAAAATAAAATAAATAAATAATGAATGAATAAATGAATAAATAAAATAAATTTTAAAAAAAAGTAGGGGAAGGAGATTAAACTTCCAGTTATGAAATAAATGTCACCCTGCCAATGTAGCTGTTTGTTGGAGAGTCGTCCCAAATACTCCAAGGTTGTGAGTTCTATCCCCCATCAGAGCACATACAAGCATCAACCTACCAACACATAAATGAATGGAACAACAAATTGATGTTTCTTTCTCTCTTCCTCTCTCTCTAAATCAGTGGTAATCAACTTGGTCCTTACCGCCCACTAGTGGGTGTTTCAGCTTTTATGGTAGGCAGTAGCAGAGCAACCAAAGTATAAATAAAAAGATAGATTTAAATATAGTAAGTTGTTTTATAAAGATTTATTCTTCCAAACTTAGCAAAAATCTGACATAAAGTACTTGGTAAATAATTATTATTATATACTTTAACTAACTTGCTGTAACTCTGCTCTATAAATCTATAAAGTAAAGTTACTTCCCTACTTTATAAATCACCGTTACTGTGGGAACCGGTGGGCGCTTAGAAAATTTTACTACTAACAGAGATACAAAAGTGGACGGTAGGTATAAAAAGGTTGACTACCCCTGCTCTAAATCAATAGAAAATGAATAAAATAAAATAAGTCACTAGAATGTACCATACAGTACAGAGAATTAAACCAATAATATTTCAATAACTTTGTATTTGGTGACAGAGGGTAATATAATGTGATCACTTTGTAATGTATAGAAATATCAAGTCACTATTTTGTCCACTTGAAACTAATAGAATATTTTAAGTCAGTTATACTTCAAGTTAAAAAGACTTAAAAATACAATGAGAATCCATTTCACACCCAGTAGGATAACTGTTACCAAAACCAAAAATAACAAGTGTTGGCAGCAATGTGGAGAGGTCTGAATGTTTGTGCTCTGTTGGTGGGAAAGGATAAATAGTGCAGCCACTTTGGAAACCAGTGTGATGGTTCCTCAAAAAGTTAAACATATGGCCCTGGCCGGTTGGCTCAGCAGTAGAGCGTCGGCCTGGCATGCGGAGGACCCAGGTTCGATTCCCGGCCAGGGCACATAGGAGAAGCACCCATTTGCTTCTCCACCCCTCCCTCCTTCCTCTCTGTCTCCTTCTTCCCCTCCCACAGCCAAGGCTCCATTGGAGCAAAGATGGCCCAGGCGCTGGGGATGGCTCCTTGGCCTCTGCCCCAGGTGCTGGAGTGGCTCTGGTCGCGGCAGAGTGATGCCCCGGAGGGGCAGAGCATCGCCCCCTGGTGGGCAGAGCGGTGCCCCTGGTGGGCGTGCCAGGTGGATCCCAGTCGGGCGCATGCGGGAGTCTGTCTGACTGTCTCTCCCCATTTCCAGCTTCAGAAAAAATACAAAAAAAAAAAAAAAGTTAAACATAGAATTACTACATAGGCCCTGGCAGGTTGGCTCAGTGCATAGAGCGTTGCCCCGGCCTACAGTCGTCCCAGGCACACATGAGAAGTGACTATCTACTTCTCTTTCACCCCCTCTCTCCACCCTCTTTGCCTCCACAGCCAGTGGCTCAATTGGTTCAAGAATTGGCCCTAGCCTGACCAGGCGGTGGCGCAGTGGATGGAGCGTCGGACTGGGATGCAGAAGTACCCAGGTTCGAGACTCCGAGGTCGCGTGCGGGCTCATCTGGCTTGAGCAAAGAGCTCGCCAGCTTGGACCCAAGGTCGCTGGCTCCAGCAGGGGGTTACTCGGTCTGCTGAAGGCCCACGGTCAAGGCACATGTGAGAAAGCAATCAATGAACTAAGATGTCGCAACATGCAACAAGAAACTGATGATTGATGCTTCTCATCTCTCTCCGTTCCTGTCTGTCTGTCCCTGTCTATCTCTGCCTCTGTAAAAAAAAAAAAAAAAAAAAAAAAAAAAAAAAAAAAAATTGGCCCTAGGTGCTGAAGATTGCTCAGTTGATTCAAGCATTGGCCCCAGAAAAGGTTGTCAGGTGAATCTTGATCCGGGTACATGCGGGAGTCTGTCTCTTTATCTCCCTTCTTCTCACTTTAAAAAAATACGGGGGATGACGTCAGAGTAATGGCGGGGTAGGAAGCGATACCGATAAATCTCCCCCAAAACTCAACAAGATCTTCAACCAGAAACAGAAAAACCTATACTTGGAGCTTCCAGATGCTTCGCAAGACACCCAAAGGTATGATTGAGTGAAAAATTGGCTAAATATATAACCAAACCCCGAAGGAAATAGGGAGTAAGAAATGCTCCGCCTTCCTCACTAACCTAAACAGGGCGGCTTTCTCTGGTAACTGTGAATATAGAAACTGAGGCGGGCAAAGGGGGTGAATAGATCCAGGCCGCCGCGGCACAAACGGCCGAACCAGGCTGTGGCACACAGATCCAAGCCGAGGAAAATCTGATCCTGTGGCAACCCGGGCAATACAAGCTAACACTCGCGCCAAACCCAAACAAAGAAAGACAAGCGGAGCGGCCATTTTACCCGGTCTCCTGGTCGGTGCGCAGTTAGTGGGCGAGAATTTCTTCCTAGGCCCCGAGAGTGGGTGCCTGTGTTGCCCCACGGAGAGGCAGGGTCAGAGGCCTTTCTGTGGGCCGAGGACAGAGTCTCTGGGCAGCCCCAGCGCCCTGGGAAAGCCACGCACGGGAGGGAGTGAGAACTAATTCCAACGGTGGAGATTTTCCGTGCTGGTGAGGGTTTCACTCAGAGGGAACCGCGGCCGGCCTCATATCCTGGTTTGCGCGCGCAGATAAGGAGTGAGTGATTCCTCCGAGTGCCTCGGCAGTGCGCGCCCGTGTTATCGCAGAGAGGGGCAGAGTCAGGGGCCTTTGTGTGGGCCAAAGCGGAATCTCGAGCCGCCCCAGCGCCTTGCAAAAGCCGCGCACGGGGACGGAGCGAGACTCAATTCCAACGCTGCAACTTTTCCCTGCGGTTGGGGGTTTCACTCAGAGCGTGAGACTGCTGGCTGGATATCCTGGTCGCAGACAGTGAGTGAGAGTTTCCTCCAAGCGCCCCCCAGAAGTGGGCGCCCGCTTGTGTTACCGGACAGAGTGGCAGAGCCAGTGGTCTTTGAGTGGGCGGAAAGCCCGCCTGATTATGCTAGCAGCTCTGACTGACTGAGCCTTACCCAGAGCCCTGTGCTGAGTGGAAATAGAGTGGAGAGTTGCCAGCTCTTTGAGCCTCTTACTATCCAGGCAGAGGCAGCAGCAACCCCATAGCTGGATTCTCAGGCGACTAATTGAGGAAGGAAAGACTAGGAGAAAGGCTCCAGGAACACGGACTCTCTCACTGTCGGAGCCTATAAATGCTAATGAGCCTCGACTCCCACGAGACTAAAGCACAATACATGACATTGCCATAGAGACTTATCAACTGCAAGCCTCTACCTGAGCGTGCCAAAGGGGCAGAACCCGGGGTACAGAGTCACCGACCAGGAAGAGGGAGAGAAAAGAAAAAGCAAGAAGATAACCTCTCAAAATCAAGAATAATCTGCAGACTTTATAACCTATCCCCTTTTATTATATTTGTTCGTTTGTTTCTCTTATCTTCATTCTTGATACTTTTTTTTCCTCCTCCAATTTGGCCGATTAACTCTCTACTGGTCTTACTCTCTCCTCTACTTGAACTACACTACCCATAAGTGTTACATCTCCCATTATCTTTTCTCTTCTCTTCCTTTCTCTCTATGAGGGTTGCACTCCAAAACCCTTAACTCTCTCTCTCTCTCCTTTCTTTTTTCTTCTTTTAGTGGTTCCCTCTTTTTTTTCTCTCTCTCTCTCTTTCTTTTCTCCCTCTATATTAGTTTCTTCCTTTCTCCTTTACATCTCCTCTCATTCAAACCTCAATAACAAACAAATTATCTTATCTGGGACTCAAACCCATGTTTGTGGCATTTTGGGGGGTTTTTACTTCACCTTTTTAACTCACTAGCAGTGCTCCCATCCCTGGCTCTCCATATTATCTAGTTCTTGTTCCACTAAATACAATAGTAAGTTTTTAATTTGTCCCCCCATTTTTCCGTTTTCCTCTTATTCCTCTCATCATAACTCTTAGACAACCAACACCTAATAGCAAATCATTTTATTCTTGACCCAAATTTTTTCCTTATTTGCTTTTTGTGGGTCCATACGATCTTTTTTTTTTCTTTTTTCTTTTTTTTTTTTTTTTTCTTTTTTTCTTTTTTGCCCCTTTATTACTTTTCCCCAATTCAGGCCCTCCATCACAGGCATTGTTTGTTATAACTCACAGTCCACCACAAGATTTTCTCAAGAAAGAGGGGAGAGTAGAGGAGAGGAAAAAAGGAGGGGGGGAATAATTTCCTTTTTTTAAAAATTTTTATTTTATTTTATTTTTCTTTATTTCATTATTAATTTTTTTAAAAAAAAAACAACTTTTTTCGATTTTTTATTTTTTTTTATTTTTTTTAACTTTTTATTCTTTATTAAATCTCATTAATACTATCAACAAAACCACCCTCAGATGCCATTAAGGAAGAGAAAATCAAATATCATGGATACAAAAGAAAGAGAGGTAACACAGCTAGATGAGGAAAAATCTATGGAGAAAAAATTTAATATATTGGAAACCTTGGATCTAAATGACAGAGAATTGAAGATAGAAATACTAAAAATCCTCCGAGATATACAAGAAAACACAGAAAGGCAATATAGGGAGCTCAGAAAACAACTCAATGAACACAAACAATATATGACCAAGGAAATTGAAACTATAAAAACAAATCAAACAGAGATGAAAAACTCAATTTACGAGCTGAAAAACGAAGTAACAAGCTTAGCTAATAGAACAGGTCAGATAGAAGAGAGGATTAGTGAAATAGAAGACAAGCAACTTGAGGCACAACAGAGAGAAGAAGAAAGAGACTCAAAAATTAAAAAAAATGAGATAGCCCTACAAGAATTATCTGACTCCATCAAAAAGAATAACATAAGAATAATAGGTATATCAGAGGGAGAAGAGAGAGAAAATGGAATGGAGAACATACTCAAACAAATAATAGATGAGAACTTCCCAAGCCTGTGGAAAGAACTAAAGCCTCAAGTTCAAGAAGCAAACAGAACTCCAAGTTTTCTTAACCCCAACAAACCTACTCCAAGGCATATCATAATGAAATTGACACAAACCAACAGCAAAGAAAAAATTCTCAAGGCAGCCAGGGAAAAGAAGAATACAACATATAAAGGAAGGCCCATTAGATTATCATCAGATTTCTCAGCAGAAACTCTACAAGCTAGAAGAGAGTGGACCCCAATATTTAAAGTCCTGAAAGAGAGGAACTTTCAGCCACGAATACTATACCCATCAAAGCTATCCTTCAAATATGAAGGAGAAATAAAAACATTCACAGATACAGAAAAGATGAGGGAATTTATCATCAGAAAACCCCCACTCCAGGAATTACTAAAGGGGGTTCTCCAATCAGATACAAAGAACAAAAAAAAAACAGAGCCACAAGTAAAAGCTCCAAGAAGAACACAATAAAACCAAATTTAAACTGTGACAACAACAAAAAGAAAGAGGGGGAGAAGATGGAGATTAACAGTAGCAAAGGACGATGGAGTGCAAAAGTACTCACAAAATAGTTCACTACAATGAACAGAGTAAGGACCCTTTTCATTACTCAAAGGTAACCACCATTGAAAAAACCACCACAGAAGCACATGAGATAAAAAAGATAGCAACAGAGGAAAGATGTATGGAATACAACCAAATAAAAACAAAAGATAGAAAAACGAAAGAGAAGGATCAAACAAGACACAAAATTAACAGAAAGCAAGATATAAAATGGCAATAGGGAACTCACAAGTATCAATAATTACACTAAATGTAAACGGATTAAACTCACCAATAAAAAGGCACAGAGTAGCAGAATGGATTAAAAAAGAAAATCCAACTGTATGCTGCCTACAGGAAACTCATCTAAGTAACAAGGATAAAAACAAATTCAAAGTGAAAGGCTGGAAAACAATACTCCAAGCAAATAACATCCAAAAAAAAGCAGGTGTAGCAATACTCATATCGGATAATGCTGACTACAAGACAGGAAAAGTACTCAGAGACAAAAATGGCCATTTCATAATGGCTAAGGGGACACTGAATCAAGAAGACATAACAATTCTTAATATATATGTACCAAACCAAGGAGCACCAAAATATATAAGACAGCTACTTATTGATCTTAAAACAAAAACTGACAAAAATACAATCATACTTGGAGACCTCAATACACCGCTGACGGCTCTAGATCGGTCATCCAAACAGAGAATCAACAAAGACATAGTGGCCTTAAACAAAACACTAGAGCACCTGGATATGATAGACATCTACAGGACATTTCATCCCAAAGTGACTGAGTATACATTTTTCTCCAGTGTACATGGATCATTCTCAAGAATTGACCATATGTTGGGCCACAAAAACAACATCAGCAAATTCAGAAAAATTGAAGTTGTACCAAGCATATTTTCTGATCATAAAGCCTTGAAACTAGAATTCAACTGCAAAAAAGAGGAAAAAAATCCCACAAAAATGTGGAAACTAAACAACATACTTTTAAAAAATGAATGGGTCAAAGAAGAAATAAGTGCAGAGATCAAAAGATATATACAGACTAATGAAAATGACAATACGACATATCAGAATCTATGGGATGCAGCAAAAGCAGTGATAAGAGGGAAGTTCATATCGCTTCAGGCATATATGAACAAACAAGAGAGAGCCCAAGTGAACCACTTAACTTCACACCTTAAGGAACTAGAAAAAGAAGAACAAAGACAACCCAAAACCAGCCGAAGAAAGGAAATAATAAAAATCAGAGCAGAAATAAATGAATTAGAGAACAGAAAAACTATAGAAAAAATTAATAGAACAAGGAGCTGGTTCTTTGAAAAGATCAACAAAATTGACAAACCCTTGGCAAGACTTACCAAGGAAAAAAGAGAAAGAACTCATATAAACAAAATCCAAAATGAAAGAGGAGAAATCACCACGGACACCGTAGATATACAAAGAATTATTGTAGAATACTATGAAAAACTTTATGCCACTAAATTCAACAACCTAGAAGAAATGGATAAATTCCTAGAAAAATATAACCTTCCTAGACTGAGTCAAGAAGAAGCAGAAAGCCTAAACAGACCTATCAGTAGAGAAGAAATAGAAAAAACCATTAAAAACCTCCCCAAAAATAAAAGTCCAGGCCCTGACGGCTATACCAGCGAATTTTATCAAACATTCAAAGAAGACTTGGTTCCTATTCTACTCAAAGTCTTCCAAAAAATTGAAGAAGAAACAATACTTCCAAACACATTTTATGAGGCCAACATAACCCTCATCCCAAAACCAGGCAAGGATGGCACAAAAAAAGAAAACTACAGACCAATATCTCTAATGAATACAGATGCTAAAATACTAAACAAAATACTAGCAAATTGAATACAACAACATATTAAAAAATAATACATCATGATCAAGTGGGATTCATCCCAGAATCTCAAGGATGGTTCAACATACGTAAAACGGTTAATGTAATACACCATATCAACAAAACAAAGAACAAAAACCACATGATCTTATCAATAGACGCAGAAAAGGCTTTCGATAAAATACAACACAATTTTATGTTTAAGACTCTCAACAAAATGGGTATAGAAGGAAAATATCTCAACATGATAAAGGCCATATATGATAAACCATCAGCTAACATCATATTAAATGGCACTAAACTGAAGGCTTTCCCCCTTAAATCAGGAACAAGACAGGGTTGTCCACTGTCTCCACTCTTATTTAATGTGGTACTAGAGGTTCTAGCCAGAGCAATCAGACAAGACAAAGAAATAAAAGGCATCCATATCGGAAAAGAAGAAGTAAAGGTATCACTTTTTGCAGATGATATGATCCTATACATCGAAAACCCCAAAGAATCCACAAAAAGACTACTAGAAACAATAAGCCAATACAGTAAGGTCGCAGGATACAAAATTAACATACAGAAGTCAATAGCCTTTCTATATGCCAACAATGAAACAACTGAGAAGGAACTCAAAAGAATAATCCCCTTCACGATTGCAACAAAAAAAATAAAATACTTAGGAATAAACATAACAAAGAATGTAAAGGACTTATATAATGAAAACTATAAACCATTGTTAAGGGAAATCGAAAAAGATATAATGAGATGGAAGAATATACCTTGTTCTTGGCTAGGAAGAATAAATATAATCAAGATGGCTATATTACCCAAAGCAATATACAAATTTAATGCAATTCCCATCAAACTTCCAATGACGTTTTTTAAAGAAATAGAGCAAAAAATCATTAGATTTATATGGAACTATAAAAAACCCCGAATAGCCAAAGCAATCCTAAAGAAAAAGAATGAAGCTGGGGGCATAACAATACCTGACTTCAAACTCTATTATAGGGCCACGACAATCAAAACAGCATGGTATTGGCAGAAAAATAGACACTCAGACCAATGGAACAGAATAGAAAGTCCAGAAATAAAGCCACATATATATAGTCAAATAATTTTTGATAAAAGGGCCAACAACACACAATGGAGAAAAGAAAGCCTCTTCAATAAATGGTGCTGGGAAAACTGGAAAGCCACTTGCAAAAGAATGAAACTGGACTACAGTCTCTCTCCCTGTGCAAAAATTAACTCAAAATGGATCAAAGATCTAAACATAAGACCTGAAACAATTAAGTACATAGAAGAAGACATAGGTACTCAACTCATGGACCTGGGTTTTAAAGAGCATTTTATGAATTTGACTCCAATGGCAAGAGAAGTGAAGGCAAAAATTAATGAATGGGACTACATCAGACTAAGAAGTTTTTGCTCAGCAAGAGAAACTGATAACAAAATAAACAGAAAGCCAACTAAATGGGAAATGATATTTTCAAACAACAGCTCAGATAAGGGCCTAATATCCAAAATATACAAAGAACTCATAAAACTCAACAACAAACAAACAAACAATCCAATAAAAAAATGGGAAGAGGATATGAATAGACACTTTTCCCAGGAAGAAATACAAATGGCCAACAGATATATGAAAAGATGCTCATCTTCTTTAGCTATTAGAGAAATGCAAATCAAAACGGCAATGAGATACCACCTCACACCTGTTCGATTAGCTGTTATTAGCAAGTCAGGTAATAGCAAATGTTGGAGAGGCTGTGGAGAAAAAGGAACCCTCATACACTGTTGGTGGGAATGTAAAGTAGTACAACCATTATGGAAGAAAGTATGGTGGTTCCTCAAAAAACTGAAAATAGAACTACCTTATGACCCAGCAATTTCTCTACTGGGTATATATCCCCAAAACTCAGAAACATTGATACGTAAAGACACATGCAGCCCCATGTTTATTGCAGCATTGTTCACAGTGGCCAGGACATGGAAACAACCAAAAAGCCCATCAATAGATGACTGGATAAAGAAGATGTGGCACATATACACTATGGAATACTACTCAGCCATAAGAAATGATGACATCGGAACATTTACAGCAAAATGGTGGGATCTTGATAACATGATACGAAGCGAAATAAGTAAATCAGAAAAAAACAGGAACTGTATTATTCCATACGTAGGTGGGACATAATACTGAAACTAAGAGACATTGACAAGAGTGTGGTGGTTACGGGGGGGAGGGGGGAATGGGAGAGGGATAGGGGGTGGGGAGGGGCACAAAGAAAACAAGATAGAAGGTGACAGAGGACAATCTGACTTTGGGTGGTGGGTATGCAACATAATTGAACGACAAGATAACCTGGACTTGTTATCTTTGAATATATGTATCCTGATTTATTGATGTCACCCCATTAAAAAAATAAAATTATAAAAAATAAAAAAAAAATAAAATAAAATAAAAAAAAATACGAAGAATAATTAGTATATAACCAAGCAATTCCATTTCTGTAAATTTACTCAGAATATTTGACATCAGGGTCTCAAATAGACATTTGTACATCCATGTTCATAGAAGATTTTTTCACAATTGCTAAAATGTGAATTAAACCCTACTGTCAATTTATAGATGAATGGGTAAGCAAAATGTAGTATATACAGACAATGGTGTATTCCTCAGCCTTTTAAAAAGGAAATTCTGTAATATCCTACAACATGAATAAACATTGAAGATGTTATGCTAAGTGGAATACATCGGACACAAAAGGACATATACTTCATGATTCTAATTATAAGAGACACTTAGATTAATCACAATCCTAAAGACATAAATTGCAACAGTGATTGTAGGGCTGGGGAAGGAAGAATGGGGATATTATGTTTAATAGGTAGTGTTTCAATTTTACAAGGTAAAAATAATTATGAGGATTAATGGTGGTAATGGTTGCACAACAATGTGAATGTATTAAATACTGTTGAACTGTACCTTAAAATAGTTAAGATATTAAATTTATATTATGTTTATTTTATCACCATAAAAAATTTTCGAAGTCATGTTTCTGAATGTGAATGTCAATGGTACAATTGAATACAGATAAAGACAGTCCTAAGTGCGCCATCTGGCTCTCCTTGTGATAAGGGTGGTTCACTTTCTAAAAACAATTGCCTGGTTCCCTTTCTGTGACTTTATAGCTCTCAGAAATTCTGAGGGGGTTCTATGTTGCCCTAACCTGAATCTTATCTAGAAAAGCAAGTTAATGAAGTGAGACACTGTTTATGCCCTTTAAAAAATTCCCTTTGGGCCCTGGCCAGTTGGCTCAGTGGTAGAGCGTCGGCCTGGCGTGCGGGAGTCCCAGGTTCGATTCCCGGCCAGGGCACACAGGAGAAGTGCCCATCTGCTTCTCCACCCCTTCCCCTCTCCTTCCTCTCTGTCTCTCTCTTCCCCTCCCGCAGCGAGGCTCCATTGGAGCAAAGATGGCCCGGGCGCTGGGGATGGCTCCTTGGCCTCTGCCCCAGGCACTAAAGTGGCTCTGGTCACGACAGAGCGACGCCCTGGAGGGGCAGAGGATCGCCCCCTGGTGGGCGTGCCGGGTGGATCCCGGTAGGGCGCATGCGGGAGTCTGTCTGACTGTCTCTCCCCATTTCCAGCTTCAGAAAAAATACAAAAAAAAAATCCCTTTGAAGAACCCTCATTCACTGCTGGTGGAAATGTAAATTAGTACAACCACTATGGAAGAAAAGTATGGGGTTCCTCAAAAAATTAAGAATAGAACTACCATATGACCCAGCAATCCCTCTACTGGGTATATACCCCCAAAACTCAAAAACATGGGTACATAAAGACATATGCACCCCCATGTTCATCACAGCATTATTTACAGTGGCCAAGACATGGAAACAAAGTGCCCTTCAATGGATGATTGGATAAAGCAGTGTTTCCCAACCTTTTTTGTGCCATGCCCCACCTTAACCTTTCTAAAATTTTTATGTCCTCCCCTATGTAACATACATAATTTTTTTTTTTTTCATTTTTCTGAAGCTGGAAACAGGGAGAGACAGTCAGACAGACTCCCGCATGCGCCCGACCGGGATCCACCCAGCACGCCCACCAGGGGCGATGCTCTGCCCATCCTGGGCGTCGCCATGTTGCGACCAGAACCACTCCAGCGCCTGAGGCAGAGGCCACAGAGCCATCCCCCAGCGCCCGGGCCATCTCCGCTCCAATGGAGCCCTGGCTGCGGGAGGGGAAGAGAGAGACAGAGAGGAAAGCGCGGCGGAGGGGTGGAGAAGCAAATGTGCGCTTCTCCTGTGTGCCCTGGCCGGGAATCGAACCCGGGTCCTCCGCATGCTAGGCCGACGCTCTACCGCTGAGCCAACCGGCCAGGGCCAACATACATAATTTTTAACATTAAAAAATTGATTTGTTCACTTAATAAACATAAATGATAGGTTCTAGGAAGAAATCACTATGAAATTGTTAACAAAACACAGTAAGTAAAATTTCAAAACATATAATGAAAAACAGAAATTTAAATTCCAAATAATTTTAATACAGATTTTTCTATATTAATTTATTATTTTAATTTAGTGTGATCCTTGCACTTGATGCTTGCTGCACAGAGATTTTTTTGTTTTGTATTTTTCTGAAGCTGGAAACCAGGAGAGACAGTCAGACAGATTCCCGCATGCGCCCAACTGGGATCCACTGGGCACGCCCACTAGGCGCGACGCTCTGCCCACCAGGGGGTGATGCTCTGCCCATCCTGGGCGTTGCCATGTTGCGACCAGAGCCACTCTAGCACCTGGGGCAGAGGCCAAGGAGCCATCCCCAGCGCCCGGGCCATCTTTGCTCCAATGGAGCCTTGGCTGCGGGAGGGGAAGAGAGAGACAGAGAGGGAGGATGAGGGGGTGAAGCAAATGGGCACTTCTCCTATGTGCCCTGGCCGGGAATCGAACCCGGGTCCCCCGCACGCCAGGCCGACGCTCTACCGCTAAGCCAACCGGCCAGGGCCACTGCACAGAGATTTTATATTAGGTTCCAATTTGTTTAGCTTTAGTCTCAAGTCTCCACGTTGTGTTATATCCAGCCGATTTCTTTTTTTTACCAGTAAATCATTTACAGTACTAAATCCACATTCAGCTAAAAATGAAGATGGAAACGGTAGCAATAGTTTTCTTGCACATTTGGTTGAATTTGGGTATTTGATTTCTGTTTCCTCACAAAGCCATGCCATCACTCCTTTAATATTAAATAAAGCTTTAACTGACTCATCATTTTGCAATTCTGCGAGTTCTTCTTGATACTGCATATTTGATATATCAGACAAATCCACTGACATTGGCTGCATCATCCATGTTGGGAAATCAATTTGTTTTAAATCATAAAATCGTTCTTTTAAATCAGCCGATAGAATATTCAAATGATTGACAATAACAAGTAAAGCGGTATCAGTTACTTCACATTTTTGGAGCCAATGAAACTGTTTAAAGTTTTTGTTGTTAATATGTTTCTGACATAACTTAATATTGGTAATGAAACCAAATATCTTTGCTTTTGCATCGACAAGACTTTTATTTGTTCCTTGAAGTTGCTTATTTAATATTATATATTTAGTTTTTCAAAGATATCGGCTAAATAACTCACAAATGCTTTACCATCTATTGTTAACAGATACTTCATTTCAGGTTTGTCGCTTAAAAAATCACTAAGAGTATCAAACAGTTCCATAAATCTTTTCAAACAGTTTCCTTTAGATAGCCATCTTACTTCAGTATGAAGTAAAAGTCTCACATGGTCTTCATTTTGTTCTTCACAAAATAGCTTGAAAAGACGCTCACATTTGGCACTAGCTTTAATAGCATTAACACACTTTATTACTGTATGTAATACTTCATTCAGAACAGGCGAGATGTTTTTAGCTACCAAGTTTTCCCTATGAATAACACAATGCACAAGAATCATTTCTGGATTCGCATCTTTCATCAATTTTAAGCAGCCATTTTTCTTGCCCATCATATTGGGAGCACCATCTGCAGCACAAGATGTTATATTTTTCATTGGTATATCATTGACATCTAAGTAGTTTTTTAGCTTATTATATATATCTTTGGAGGTAGTGGTGCTTTCTAATCTTTTACAGAACAACATTTCTTCAGCAAAATGTCCTCTATCAATATATCTTACGTAAGTTATCAATACTGCCTCACTGTCTCTCAAAGATTCATCCATTTGCAAGGAGAATTTTCTTGTTTTCAGCTTTTCAATAAGTTGTTTTTCAATATCCTCACTCATTTCGTCTATTCTTCTGCTAACAGAATTGTTACTGAGTGGCATAGCTTTTACATCTTTGTCATCTTTTTCAAGAACCGTTTTAAGAAATGCGGATATTGATGGTTTTATTAAATTCTCTCCTAAGTGTGATTTTCTCCAGTTTTAGTGATGAATAAAGAAATTTGATAACTAGCCTCAAGAACACAATTATTAGTTGAAGTATGAGCAGTAAATAGAAACTTTAATGTTGTTCCTTTTTCAAAATTTTTCTTTAAAGTTTTAAAGTAACTCAAATCTGAATTAATATGAGCACTATGTTTTGCCTTCAAATGCGCCTCAAGACGACCTCATTTCATTGATTCGTTGGTCAAGCATTGCTGGTATAAAAGACAAAAAGGAATCCGCTCATCGTGAACAGCGGGTATGAACCCAAATTTTAAATATTCCTCTGAATATTGACGAGTTTTTTTCTTGCTTGCACCACTCATTTTACTATGGGCTATAATAAAAATAAGATCAATTAAAAACTAATATTAAAATATGTTAAAATATATTCAATGTGATATAGAATAAACGTTTTAAAAATTCATATTTATTTAAATGTATATAACACATTTACTACACTACCACCGCAAATCAAAAAGTATCTATATTTTTTCCGCTTGACAAAATTTTCTGAAAAGTTATGCTTCTAAAATTAAAATTGTGGTGCATGCACTATTATGGCCCCAATAATATTTATAAAATATTAGTGCATTCTAGCCCCGATGCAAGAAGTACTTAATAAAGAGTTTAATATTTATAAAAATAAAATCAGGAGTGACGTCACGGAAATGGCGCCGTGAGAAGCGCGTCCGACAGCTCTCCCCTAAATCACAACAAATTTATCAACTAGAAACAGAAAAATTTATCCTCAGAGCATTCCGGAGTTCCACACAAACTGAAAGCAAAAGGACTGTTATCACTTGAATCTGAGAGACGAGGGTGTGGAGGAAGCTACCGCAGCAGCGACGCTCATTCAAGCCGCGAGGGAGTGCGCCTGCGTGCTATCAATAAGACCACCCTCAGATGCCGATAAGAAAGAGGAAATCGAATATTATGGATACAAAAGAAAGAGAGGTAACACAAATAGATGTGGAAAAATCTATGGAGAAAAGACTTAACATATTGGAAGACTTGGAGCTAAATGAAAGAGAATTTAAAATAGAAATCTTAAAAATACTCAGAGATATACAAGAAAACACAGAAAGGCAATATAGGGAGATCAGAAAACAACTCAATGAACACAAAGAATATATTACCAAGGAAATTGAAACTATAAAAACAAATCAAACAGAAATGAAAAACTCAATTCACGAGCTGAAAAACGAGGTAACAAGCTTAGCTAACAGAACAGCCCAGATTGAAGATAGGATTAGTGAAATAGAAGACAAACAACTTGAGGCACAACAGAGAGAAGAAGAAAGAGACTCAAAAATAATAAAAAATGAGAAAGCCCTACAGGAATTGTCTGACTCCATCAGAAAGAATAACATAAGAATAATAAGTATATCAGAGGGAGAAGAGAAAGAAAATGGAATGGAGAATATACTCAAACAAATAATAGACGAGAACTTCCCAAGCCTGTGGAAGGAACTAAAGCCTCAAATTCAAGAAGCAAACAGAACACCAAGTTTTCTTAACCCCAACAAACCCACTCCAAGGCACATCATAGTAAAGATGACACAAACCAATGACAAAGAAAAAATTCTCAAGGCAGCCACGGAAAAGAAGAGTACAACATATAAAGGAAGGCCTATTAGATTATCATCAGATTTCTCAGCAGAAACTCTACAAGCTAGAAGAGAGTGGACCCCAATATTTAAAGCCCTGAAAGAGAGGAACTTTCAGCCAAGAATACTATACCCATCAAAGCTATCCTTCAAGTATGAAGGAGATATAAAAACATTCACAAATACAGAAAAGATGAGAGAATTTATCAACAGAAAGCCCCCACTCCAGGAAATACTAAGGGGGGTTTTCCAACCAGATTCAAAGAACAAAAGAAAACAACACCACAAGTAACAGCTCCACCAAGAACACAATAAAACCAAACTTAAACTGTGACAACAAAGGAAAAAAAGGGGGGAGAGGATGGAGATTAACAGTAGCAAAGGATAATGAAGTGCAGAAATACTTATAAGATAGGGTACTACAATGAATATGGTAGGTACCCTTTTCATTACTTAATGGTAACCACCCTTAAAAAAACCACCACAAAAACACTTGACTTAAAAAAGGTAGCAACAGAGGAAAGAAGTATGGAACACAAACAAACAAAAACAAATGATAGAAAAACAAAAGAGAAGAATCAAACTAGATACAAAACTAACAGAAAGCAATTTATAAAATGGCAGTAGGGAACCCACAAGTGTCAATAATTACACTAAATGTAAATGGATTAAACTTACCAATAAAAAGACACAGAGTAGCAGAATGGATTAAAAAAGAAAATCCAACTATATGCTGCCTACAAG
The DNA here is from genome assembly GCF_036850765.1 of Saccopteryx bilineata. Taxonomy (NCBI): domain Eukaryota; kingdom Metazoa; phylum Chordata; class Mammalia; order Chiroptera; family Emballonuridae; genus Saccopteryx; species Saccopteryx bilineata. The sequence continues at coordinate 315,406,215 of NC_089492.1, read as the reverse complement.
AAACACATCTAAGCAACAAGGATAAAAACAAATTCAAAGTGAAAGGCTGGAAAACAATATTCCAAGCAAACAACACCCAAAAAAAAAGCAGGTGTAGCAATACTCATATCTAATAATGCTGACTACAAGACAGAAAAAGTACTCAGAGACAAAAATGGTCATTTCATAATGATTAAGGGGAAGTTGAATCAAGAAGACATAACAATCCTTAATATATATGCACCAAACCAAGGAGCACCAAAATATATAAGACAGCTACTTATTGACCTTAAAACAAAAACTAACAAAAATACAATCATACTTGGAGACCTCAATACACCGCTGACGGCTCTAGATCGGTCATCCAAACAGAGAATCAATAAAGATATAGTGGCCTTAAACGAAATACTAGAACACCTGGATATGATAGACATCTACAGGACACTTCATCCCAAAGCAACAGAGTATACATTTTTCTCTAGTGTACATGGAACATTCTCAAGAATTGACCATATGTTGGGCCACAAAGATAATATCAGCAAATTTAGAAAAATTGAAATTGTACCAAGCATATTTTCTGATCATAAAGCCTTGAAACTAGAATTCAACTACAAAAAAGAGGGGGAAAAACCCACAAAAATGTGGAAACTGAACAACATACTTCTAAAAAACGAATGGGTCAAAGAAGAAATAAGCGCAGAAATCAAAAGATATATACAGACAAATGAAAATGAAAATACGACATATCAGAATCTCTGGGATACAGCAAAAGCAGTAATAAGAGGAAAGTTCATATCACTTCAGGCCTATATGAACAAACAAGAGAGAGCCGAAGTAAACCACTTAACTTCACACCTTAAGGAACTAGAAAAAGAAGAACAAAGACAACCCAAAACCAGCCGAAGAAAGGAGATAATAAAAATCAGAGCAGAAATAAATGAAATAGAGGACAGAAAAACTATAGAAAAAATCAATAAAACAAGGAGCTGGTTCTTTGAAAAGATCAACAAAATTGACAAACCCTTGGCAAGACTCACCAAGGAAAAAAGACACAGGACTCAAATAAATAAAATCCAAAATGAAAGAGGAGAGATCACCACAGACATCATAGAAATACAAAGAATTATTGTAGAATACTATGAAAAATTATATGCCACCAAATACAACAATCTAGAAGAAATGGATAAATTCCCAGAACAATACAACCTTCCTAGACTGAGTCATGAAGAAGCAGAAAGCCTAAACAGACCAATCAGCAGGGAGGAAATAGAAAAAACTATTAAAAATCTCCCCAAAAATAAAAGTCCAGGCCCAGACGGTTATACTAGTGAATTCTATCAAACATTCAAAGAAGACTTGGTTCCTATTCTACTCAAAGTCTTCCAAAAAATTGAAGAAGAAGCAATACTTCCAAACACATTTTATGAGGCCAACATAACCCTCATACCAAAACCTGGCAAGGATGGCACAAAGAAAGAAAACTACAGACCAATATCTCTAATGAATACAGATGTTAAATACTAAACAAAATACAGGCAAACCGAATACAACAACATATTAAAAAAATAATACATCATGATCAAGTGGGATTCATCCCAGAATCTCAAGGATGGTTCAACATACGCAAAACGGTTAACGTAATACACCATATCAACAAAACAAAGAACAAAAACCACATGATCTTATCAATAGATGCAGAAAAGGCTTTTGATAAAATACAACACAATTTTATGTTTAAGACTCTCAACAAAATGGGTATAGAAGGAAAATATCTCAACATGATAAAGTCCATATATGATAAACCATCAGCCAACATCCTATTAAACGGCATAAAACTGAGGACTTTCTACCTTAAATCAGGAACAAGACAGGGTTGTCCACTCTCTCCACTCTTATTCAACGTGGTGCTAGAAGTTCTGGCCAGAGCAATCAGACAAGACAAAGAAATAAAAGGCATCCATATCGGAAAAGAAGAAGTAAAGCTATCACTTTTTGCTGATGATATGATCCTATACATCGAAAACCCGAAGGACTCCACAAAAAGATTATTAGAAACAATAAACCAATACAGTAAGGTCGCAGGATACAAAATTAACATACAAAAGTCCATAGCCTTTCTATATGCCAACAATGAAATATTAGAAAACGAACTCAAAAAAATAATCCCCTTCACGATTGCAACAAAAAAAATAAAATACCTAGGAATAAACATAACAAAGAACGTAAAGGACCTATATAATGAAAATTACAAAGCATTGTTAAGGGAAATCGAAAAAGATACAATGAGATGGAAAAATATTCCTTGTTCTTGGATAGGAAGAATAAATATAATCAAAATGGCCATATTACCCAAAGCAATATACAAATTTAATGCAATTCCCATCAAAATCCCTATGAGATTTTTTAAAGAAATGGAACAAAAAATCATCAGATTTATATGGAACTATAAAAAACCCCGAATAGCCAAAACAATCCTAAGGAAAAAGAATGAAGCTGGGGGCATTACAATACCTGACTTTAAACTATATTATAGGGCCACGATAATCAAAACAGCATGGTATTGGCAAAAAAATAGACACTCAGACCAATGGAACAGAATAGAAAGCCCAGAAATAAAACCACATATATATGGTCAAATAATCTTTGATAAAGGGGCCAACAACACACAATGGAGAAAAGAAAGCCTCTTCAACAAATGGTGTTGGGAAAACTGGAAAGCCACATGCAAAAGAATGAAACTCGACTACAGCCTGTCCCCGTGTACTAAAATTAATTCAAAATGGATCAAAGACCTAAATATAAGACCTGAAACAATAAAGTACATAGAAGAAGACATAGGTACTAAAATCATGGACCTGGGTTTTAAAGAACATTTTATGAACTTGACTCCAATGGCAAGAGAAGTGAAGGCAAAGATAAATGAATGGGACTACATCAGAATTAAAAGTTTTTGCTCAGCAAGAGAAACTGATATCAAAATAAACAGACAGCCAACTATATGGGAACTGATATTTTCAAACGACAGTTCAGATAAGGGCCTAATATCCAAAATTTACAAAGAACTCATAAAACTCAACAACAAACAAACAAACAATCCAATAAAAAAATGGGAAGAGGACATGAACAGACACTTCTCCCAGGAAGAGATACAAATGGCCAACAGATATATGAAAAGATGCTCAGCTTCATTAGTTATTAGAGAAATGCAAATCAAAACTACAATGAGATACCACTTCACTCCTGTTAGATTAGCTATTATCAACAAGACGGGTAATAGCAAATGTTGGAGAGGCTGTGGAGAAAAAGGAACCCTCATTCACTGTTGGTGGGACTGTAAAGTAGTACAACCATTATGGAGGAAAGTATGGTGGTTCCTCAAAAAACTGCAAATAGAACTACCTTATGACCCAGCAATCCCTCTACTGGGTATATACCCCAAAACCTCAGAAACATTGATATGTGAAGACACATGTAGCCCCATGTTCATTGCAGCACTGTTCACAGTGGCCAAGACATGGAAACAACCAAAAAGCCCTTCAATAGAAGACTGGATAAAGAAGATGTGGCACATATACACTATGGAATACTACTCAGCCATAAGAAATGATGACATCAGATCATTTACAGCAAAATGGTGGGATCTTGATAACATTATAAGGAGTGAAATAAGCAAATCAGAAAAAAACAAGAACTACATGATTCCATACATTGGTGGAACATAAAAATGAGACTAAGAGACATGGACAAGAGTGTGGTGGTTACCAAGGGTGGGGGGGAGGGAAGACATGGGAGGGAGGGAGGGAGAGAGTTAGGGGGAGGGGGAGGGGCACAGAGAACTAGATAGAGGGTGACGGAGGACAATCTGACTTTGGGCGAGGGGTTTGCAACATAATTTGATGACAAAATAACCTAGACATGTTTTCTTTGAATATATGTACCCTGATTTATTAATGTCATCCCATTACCATTAATAAAAATTTATTAAAAAAATAAATTAATTAAAAAAAATAAAATAAAAAAAATAAAATAAAATACCAATTATATCTACACAATATATATATGTATATTTATTAAATCAATGAGCTTTTACAACAGTTTTGACTGACACTTATTTCAAATTAACACCAACTGAATGATGTGAAACACTACAGAAGTTGCGATGGGCTAATTAAGTGAGAATAACTGCGTTGTTTAGCGAGTTTTTAAAATGTCTGGGGTTCCCCGCGGCAGACGGCACGCTCCGCGGTGAACCCAGGACGAAGTTTACTTGACGACGCCAATCACCCAGTTGATATTTTGGTCTCGTCAAATGAAATTATACTTAATAATTATTTACCGCAATTATTTAAAAATTGCATTTTTTGTTAAATTTGGCACCGATATCTAGCATTGCATTTAAATGGCCTGAGGCGAAAGAGTTAAAGTTGTGTCGAGTCCATTTTCAAATTGCCCCCCTTAACTGTCGAATTGCCCCCCTGTGGGGCGTGGGCCCCACGTTGGGAAACACTGCTCTAAGCAATATCCTCGAGCATTAGTATCCAACACAGTTACAGGAAACGATTGATATCCTTTATACAGAAGATCAGCAGAAGACGACAATAAATTAGCAACCATACAAAGGTGAAACAGTCACATCAAAGTAGATAACCGGTGGGTTGTTCCATATTCGCCTTTGCTATCAAAAACATACAAAGCGGCCTGACCAGGCGGTGGCGCAGTGGATAGAGCGTTGGACTGGGATACAAAAGACCCAGGTTTGAGATCCTGAGATCGTCAGCTTGAATGTGGGCTCATCTGGTTTGAGCAAAGCTCACCAGCTTGGACCCAAGGTTGCTAGCTCAAGCAAGGGGTTACTTGGTCTGCTGAAGGCCCACGGTCAAGGCACATATGAAAAAGCAATCAATGAATAACTAAGGTGTCGCAACAAAAAACTGATGATTGATGTTTCTCATCTCTCTCCATTCCTGTCTGTCTGTCCCTATCTATCCCTCTCTCTGACTCTCTCTCTCTCTGTCTCTGTAAAAAAAAAAAAAAAAAACCAAAGCGTACATAAACGTGGAATACTGTAACTTTGTTAAATTGATCAAATACATTTGTAAGTATGTGAATAAAGGCAGTGACATGGCATTTTTTGGCGTGCAACCAGAAAGAAGTGATAAGAATGTGGTCATACATAGCGATAAAATCGCACAGTATTAGGCTGGAAGATACATAAGTAGAAATGAAACTGTATGGCGAATTCTTTCATTTCCCATACATGAACGAAGTCCACCTGTTGTTCACTTAGCAGTACATCTAAAAAATGGACAATGTGTTTATTTCACAGCTGCAAATGTGCAACAAATAGCCCTGAATCCACCAGCTACAACGTTAACTGCTTTCATCATGTTATGTCAAAATGAGGCGTTTGCGAAAACACTGCTGTATTCAGAAGTGCCTACATATTATATATGAAATGCGAGTAGAAAATCATTTGACCAATGCAAACGAGGAGAGCGAGTCGACAGACAACCTGGCATATTCAAAGAAACTATGATAGGCAGACTATACACCGTGCATCCCAATCAAGAAAAATGCTTCTTTCTTCGCATGCTGTTGGTAAATATGCCCGGTCCAATGTCTTTCCAGCAATTGAGAATTGTCAACGGCGTTACAAGAATTCAAATATGAACATGAATTTCACAGCAGAAATCTACAATGAAGCGTTGATAATGATTGAAGATTTATGTTTAGAAATCGCGAACAAAGTTCTCAATCAATTGGGAATGCCATCACTGAATCAATCTGCTGCTGCTTTCTTCGATGTAGAATTGCATCATGAACAAAATTACAATACAGATGATCTTTTGTTGTATGTGTAATCAAATATTCCTAAGCTAACGCCTGAGCAAAAAGGCATTTACGGTCAAATAATGCAAACTGTCAGTAACGGGGTTGGAAAAATCTTCTTAGATGCCCCAGGAGGAACTGGTAAAATGTTCCTAATTAGATTGATTCTGGCAGCAATTTGATCCCAAATGGCATAGCCTTAGCTCTTGCATCATCCAGAATAGCTGCGACATTGCTACCAGGTGGAAGAACTGCTCATTCCACTTTGAAATTGCCATTGAACATGCAATTCATTGAAACTCCCATGTGCAACATTTCCAAAGCATCAGGCATGGGAAAAGTATTGCAGAAATGCAAACATATTATTTGGGATGAATGCACAATGGCACACAAAAAATCGCTCAAAGCTCTTGATAGGTCATTGCAAGATTTGCGTGGAAACATCAGACCATTTAGGAACGCATTAATATTGCTTGCAGGAGATTTCAGGTAAACATTACCTGTGATTCCTTGATTGACACCAGTGGATAAAATAAATGCTTGCCTGAAATACTCTACTTTGTGGTGACACATAAAGACGTTAAAATTAACTACAAATATGTGTGTTCAGCTGCAAAACAATCGACCAGCTGAGATATTCTCACATCAATTGCTGGAAATTGGGAACAGAAAGGTGCTGGTTGATCTGACCTCAGGACAAATTTTATTGCCTCATCACTTCTGCAAGTTAGTGACGTCAGAAGAAGAATTGGTTGAAAAAGTATTTCCCAATATTCAAACCAATTATAAGAATCATGATTGGGCCCTGGCTGGTTGGCTCAGTGGTAGAGCGTTGGCCTGGCATGCAGGAGTTCCGGGTTCAATTCCCAGCCAGGGCACACAGGAGAAGCACCCATCTGCTTCTCCGCCCCTCCCCCTCTCCTTCCTCTCTGTCTCTCTCTTCCCCTCCCACAGACAGGGTTCCATTGGAGCAAAGTTGGCCCGGGTGCGGGGAGTGGCTCTATGGCATCTGCCTCAGGCGCTAGAATGTCTCTGGTTGCAACAGAGCAACACCCCAGATGGGCAGAGCATCGCCCCCTGGTGGGCATGCCGGGTGGATCCCAGTTGGGCGCATGCGGGAGTCTGACTGCCTCCCCGTTTCCAACTTCAGAAAAATACAAAAAAAAAAAAAAAAGAATCATGACTGGCTGAGTGAATGAGCTATTCTTGCGGCCAAGAACAAAGACATCTACTAATTATTAACAATATTATTCGGTCTAAAATTCAAAGAGAGGTAGTCACATACAAGTCCGTTAACACTGTTGTGGAAGCAGATGAAGCGGTTAATTACCCAACATAATTTTTTAATTCACTCGATCTGCCAGGGATGCCACCACATGTACTGCAATTGAAAATTGGCATGCCAATTATCATGTTGCAAAGTATCAACCAGCCAAAGCTTTGCAACGGCACGCGGCTTGCAGTAAAAAAATTAATGAGCAATGTCATAGAATCAACAATCTTGACAGGACCTTTCAAAGGTGAAGATGTCCTCATTCCTCACATTACTATGATTCCAACGGATATGCCATTTCAATTTAACAGATTGCAATTCCCAATTTGATTGGCGTTTGCAATCACCATCAACAAAGCTCAGGGCCCATCTTTAGAATTGTGCCTTTTAGATCTACACACGGATTGCTTCTCACATGGACAATTATATGTTGCGTGTTCTAGAGTCAGCAAACCAGACAATCTCTATATCTGCACAGACAATGGAACAACAAAAAATATTGTATACCCACCAGCATTGTGAAATTAAACATATTAGAAATGTGCACTTTCTCTTTTCTTTCTTTTCCATTTAACCAGACTGAGCCACAGCAACGCATGGCCGGGTACAGCTAGTATATATATATTTGCTAAAACCATTCACAGAACCAAAAAGCAAAATCTCAGGGTATGCAGTGCTGGCCCAATCATTTTTGGGTTATCTGGTTAGAGAAAAATAACTTTGTCCTTATATATTTTATAATAAATAAATGGCATTTTTTTGTAAAGAAAATTGATTCTGTCTGAAGCCCATTCTGAGTTTCAGTCCTTCAAGTGCCAGTTCAGAAGGTCCTTGCCTGAGGTTTTCCACAACCTACCTGATTATCAGTATGAGAACAACTAAACAAATTTTAAAAGATTCAAACATCTTGCTATCCTTGTTATTTTTTCTTTCTTCTATCTGGTGATTCCACAGCCTCTGTACAGCACAGTTTACAGATTTTTGAGAAATTAGCATTAACCTTCTTCAGATTTAATGTAGAAAATCTTTGACATGTGATTTCTTCTGAATGAGTCAAGACAAGACTTTTTTCAATTGCTTACATTTTAACCCAGAAACCACAAAACAGGTAGTTGCTAATTATCATATATTTCCCTTTAATGTTAAGTCATAAGGCCCAAACTAAAATCATAAAACCAATTTTAAAATTTCTTAATTTTGCCTGACCTGTGGTGGCGCAGTGAATAAAGCGTCGACCTGGAAATGCTGAGGTCGCCAGTTCAAAACCCTGGGCTTGCCTGGTCAAGGCACATACGGAAGTTGATGCTTCCAGCTCCTCCCCACCTTCTCTCTCTGTCTCTCTCTCTCTCCTCTCTCTCTCTCCCTCTCTGTCTCTCTCCCTTTCTCTCTCCTCTCTAAAATGAATAAATAAAATTAAAAACAAAAACTTTAAAAAAAACATTTAAAAAAAAATTTCTTAATTTTGCCTGACCGTTGGTTGTCAGTGAATAGAGAGTCAGCCTGGAGTGCTGAGATCCCAGGTTCAAAACCCTGAGGTTGCCGGCTTGAGCATGGGCTCATGTAACTTGAGCATAGGATCATCAACCCAATCCCTGAGTGGCTAGGTTGAGCCCAGAGGTCACTGGCTTGAAGCCCAAAGGTGACTGGCTTGAGCCCAAGGTCTCTAGTTTGAGTCCAGCATTGGAGATTTGAGCACAAGGTTGCTGGCTCAGCTTAAGCCCCCTGGTTAAGGCTTGTATGAGAAACAATCAATGGGCCCTGGCCGGTTGGCTCAGTGGTAGAGTGTTGGCTGGGATGTGGATGTCCCAGGCTTAATTCCTGGCCAGGCCACACATGAGAAGCAAGCATCTGTTTCTCCACCCCTCCCCCTTCTCTCTCTCTTTCTCTCTCTCTCTCTCTCTCTCTCTCTCTCTCTGAACTTTTTCACCTGCAGCCATGGCTTGATTGGTTTGAGGGAGTTGGCCTCGGGCACTGAGGATAGCTCCATGGCCTCTGTGTCAGGTCCTAAAAAAATTGGCTCCATTGCTGAGCAGTGGAGCAACAGCTCCAGATGGGCAGAGCATCACCCCTAGTGGGCTTGCTGTGTAAATCCCAGTTGGGTTGCATGTGGGAGTCTGTCTCTCCGCCTCCTCTCTTCTCACTAAAATTAAAAAAAAAAAAATTTTTTAAGAGAAGCAATCAATGAACAACTAAAAGTGATGCAACTACAAGTTGATGCTTCTCATCTCTTTCTCCACCACCCCTTTCTCTTTCTCCCTTCCTGTCTGTCTCTGCCACTCTCTCTCTCTCTCTCAAAACAAATTCTTATGTTTGGGGGGTTATTTTAGATTTTGTTTGTTTGTTTGTTTATTTATTTATTTTAGAGAGAGAGGAAAAAAGGGGGGGAAGAGGAGCAGGAAGCATCAACTCCCATATGTGCCTTGACCAGACAAGCCCAGGGTTTCAAACCGGCGACCTCAGCATTCCAGGTTGACGCTTTATCCACTGCGCCACCACAGGTCTGTATTTAATATTTTTAACCCAAGATTTAAAATTGATTAATAAACTTGGGAGACTAGGGAAACAAAAGGAAGACTAGGGAAACTTTTTGTCATAGAAGAGCTAACTCAGTTTAGACCAGACGAGTGACCACTTCTAATCCTTTACATAGAAGCATAGATGAACCGTAAATATTGATTACTTGCCAATTAGCCTCTAGTCAAACCACTTCATAAAACCATGATACCTTGAGTGATAACTCAATAAAATTCTAATAATTTCTTTACAATAATGAGAAAATCATCTGTGGGGATCACCCCGGACTCAAAGTTTTTATAGATGCTTAGTTTCTGTGAGCTGGGATTCCCCTCTTCAATGCTTGCCCGGCCCTCTGAACAACTCCTGCAAGTAGAAGCCCACAGGCATCGTTGCTGTCTACAGGGTCCCTTTCTAAGATTCAGGTCTGGCCACTGGCTCACCTTCAAGGCTCCTTCACATATTAGCTTGACCTTCCTTTGGCTTTTGTCTCGCTGTTCTACCTCTGAGCAGCTCCTTTCCATCTTCATGGGTTCCAGTCTTTCTGCCAACCCTTTTCATAGTGCTCTTTCCCAGAGCTAACTTATTGGTTATTTCCTCACTGTGCACATTATTTCCTATACACTCACAAGCTTCCTCCACTGTCCTTACAATGAAGATTCCCTATGCTGTTATCTCCGTGGTGCAACATCTTCTTTGGGACTCCAAACCCCTGGGTCCTAAAGGGAACCCCTTTCATCCCAGCCCAATCCTGGAAACCCACCCATGTTACATCCCCTTTTCAATTTCCCCATGATCCATCAAGTCCCACTTTTGAAAACAATGGGGTCACTCTCAACTCCCCACCATTCTTCCTCTCACTTACTTCATTTGGCCCTCTGCCCACTCGTTTCCCTCCTGATCACTCCTGGAATCAGCATTTCCTTCTTTACGTCTCCTCCACCCCTCACTTCAGGCAGCATCTCCTCCAAGAAGTATAACGAATGTCATTTCTCTCTGCATCCCGAATGCTGTGCATATAGCAGGTCCTCAGCAAATGGGTGGGTTTTTTTATTAGTAAACTGAAACATAATATTTAAAGTTGGAATTTTCGGAAATGATGAATAAACGAGTGTGTCCTCAAGGTTGATCTCAGTAAACCTAACTCATTCTGCTTTCAAAAAGGTGTTAAAACTTTGAGTAAATTATTTATTCTCTGTGGCTATGTAGATTTTGATATACCTGTGTGACTGTAACTTAATTTTTATTTTCCCATTTTAAAAGAGTATTGGAAAAGAGAACTTCCCATGTCATTTTCCTCTCACCTCTAGCATTTTCTTTCCTGTATATTTTTCACTAATATCTCTACAGTTTGTTATTTTAGCATAGTTGTAATCATAGTAAAAATTTCATCCAAACTTATTATATTATAGCTAAAAACCTAATACATTTCTTTCATGCCAGATATACTGTAATTAGCCACTTTTTACTTCCTTAAGCACCATATTTTCCACTTCTCATATATCATAATCTACAGAATTGGGTTTGGGACTGTTTGGAAATCTTTAGGATAGTGACTTTCTAAATATAGGCTGCAAGAATATTTTTAAATTCTTAGCCCTGACCAGATAGCTCAGTTAGTTAGAGTACCCTCCCAAAGTGCAGAGGTTGCCGGTTCAATCCCCAGTCAGGGCACATACAGGAACAGATCAATGTTCCTGTCTCTCTCTCTCTCTCTCTCTCTTCCTTTCTCACTAAAATCAATAAATAAAAATTGAAAAAAAAGTGCATGACCTGTGGTGGTGCAATGGATCAAGTGTCAACCTGGAATATCAAGTTTGCCATTTCAAAAGCCCAGGTTTGCCTGGTCAAGGCACAGTGAGAAGCTATCTATGAGTTGAAGCTTCCCACTCCTCTATGTTTCTTTCTCTTTCCTCTCTCTGAAATCAATAAATAATGCTTTTTTAAAAAAATTCTTTAATTGTATCCCGAGTGGTCAGGAGGTCTGTAGGTTTCACCCATGCGCTGCAATGAGACTGAGGGTTATGCCACTAGAGATGTGGTAGCACCCTGGCTCCATCCTATCGGAATGTCTGTCTTGAATAACCTGTCACTATCTTTCCTGCCAAGGGCTCCTGGAGGGCCTGAAGGCCAGGATGGGGCCCATAGGAAGAGAAGGAGGTCAGGTACCATATATGAGGTAATGGAGAAACACAGAATCTGTGGGTAGATCAGCGGTGTCAGAGTGCTAAGCTGTGTGTGTTTGGGTGATATGTACACTTTTCTGACTTTAAATGTCCTTACACATTTGTGTGATTTGTTCATATTGCAACGACCTGTGCCTGTGGGTATAAATGTATTTCTATGAGTGTGTCTGTGGGAGCATAAGCATGTGTGGCTGTCCTTGGGAATATAAGTGGTTGTATAACTGTGTATGTGAATGCATTTTAGAGTGGGTGTACACAATTCTGACTGTGAGCCTGTAAAAACCACAACACAGCACAGTCATTCTGGACCTTGGGACTTAACTAATCCGGCAGAGCCCTCTTTACTGCAAGTTGGTCTGTTACCCACTGGAGGCTCCTAGAAGTCAGTTAAGAAGGAGAGACATTCTGGTGGAGAAAGTAATGAGCAGACAGGTGGAGTTTCATCATCTTTCGCTGCCTGGGCTCCTCACATGAACAGGAGGCTGGGCTGGAGCTGGGACATTCTGGGCCCGGGACCACACACTCTAGTTTCCTGGACAGGCCAACTCTGATGTGTTCCAGTCATTCCCACATGTGGACAACCAAGTGCTGCCCGAGGTAACTCACAGCCCATGTCTGACCATGGCCTGGGAGCCTTTTCTTGACCATGTGGTCACTGGTGATGAACTTGCAGTTCCTGCCAGCCCTCTCTGAGGGAGAGAGGAGAGTACCAAACCCTCCCCCAAGTGTTCTCCCTGAGGCTCAGGTGCTTCCATAATGAACGGGACCTGTGGTCCCATTTTCCTGGAGAAGGAAAGGGTTCCTATGCACACCCAGGAAGCCAGAGAGCAGCTGTGCATCCTGAGCATAGTCAGCTGGACGCTGACTCCTTAGAGGTGGAGTCAGGGAGAGAAGCCCTGGAACTGAAGAGTGGAGCCTGTCCCCAGAGCTCCCTAAGTGACCTGCAGTGGCCGATTCATGCACATGTGTCTGGGGACTGTGCTGGTTTTAACACCAAAAGTCCAGTGTCCCCCAAATACCCACAGCCCTGAACACCCAGGATAGTAGGCCACCCAGACCCCATCCAGACAGCAAAAGGGTCCTCCTGAGGGGCAGCTGTCTCTTGCCCAGGAGGTGACCTCAAACCCCTGAGTGTATTGTGTGAGATCGGGGGTCGAGTGGGGAGACAGGGGATTAGGCTCTCCGCCCTCAGATGGCCACGGCTGTGTTTCCCACTGCTTCTGGTCCACGTCTACCTTCCCTGGCACCAGCAGCTCAGGGTTGGGCTTTCAGAGGAGATTCGTGGTGTTAACAGCATTTGGGCACCTCACGTTTGGTCTCTAGACCTACCTCCTCGAGGTCCTGGAACAAGCCAACAGACTCACGGGCTGAGAGTGTGGCTGGGGACCCATGAACATTTTATTTGAGCTCATTCACTGATTCTGGTGCGAGAGGTGAAGAAAGGTCCTGTCCTCATACAAACTCAAATTTTATGATTGCAGGCATATTAGAAACTGGGGGTATTCCGCCAGTTTGTACCAGTTTGGCAGAACCAATATCTAACTCTTTGGTGGGTTTGGCAAACCGGTTGTTAAAATGGCCATTGTAATCAGGGTTATCTCTAAGGCAGGCACCTGGGCAGCCGCCCAGTGTGGAAATCACTAATTTACATTCCTTACTTTTTTTTATTTCTTTTATTTATTTATTCATTTTAGAGAAAGGAGAGAGAGATAGAGAGAGAGAGAGAGAAGGGGGAGAAGCAGGAAGCATCAACTCCCATATGTGCCTTGACCAGGCAAGCCCAGGGTTTTGAACCGGCGACCTCAGCAGTCCAGGTCAATGCTTTATCCACTGCACCACCACAGGTCAGGCCTTATTCTTTTTTAACATTCACCTGCAAAAAAGCGTATTCTAAGTAATCGTAGTAATGTTCATTCCGTCCATAGGTAAAAATAATCACAAGTGAGGATGCCAGTCAAGAAGTAATATGGAAATATCTTAAATAACAGTTTTATTATTTTTGTCAGGTATTATTTAATATTTTTATTAATATTTTGAAACTCATAGTATAATCTAGTTTATGTACCTCTTTTATTGTTCTTATTTAAGCATTAAATGCATTAAATAATAAACTACCTTTCAGTATATTTTTTTTATACTTAAAACAGTCGTAAGGCAGAGAACCAGTTGTTAAACTACTTGAATCTCACCACTGGTTAGAAACCACCAAGTCCAGTCGTTTGAGGAGAGAGGAGAGAGATGATCAGCCTTCTGTGTTAAAGGGCACAAAGGAGGAACAGCCAGGGCAGTGACACCCCTCTAGCCCTCAAGCAGTGCAGGTGCCAAGCTTGGTGCCCTGTGGAAGCAATTGAGCCTGTCAGCTCAGAAAGGGAGAGTGTATAAGGCAGTTGAGAAAAGCACCCGACCTCCAGCACCAGTGTGGGCAGGCAGGGAGAGTAGGGATCTAAAGGGCTGACCGGCTCCTGGCAGCACCATGGGGCAGCACAGTGCTTTAGGGTAGCTTACGTGTGACCTCGGAAAACCCCGTCAAAGACTTCTGGGGCCAAAGTTATGTAGGGAAAGCCTGGTAACACTGTCCCTAAAAGACCCCGGTAGCTGCCCTGGCCGGTTGGCTCAGCGGTAGAGCGTCGGCCTAGCCTGCGGAGGACCCAGGTTCGATTCCCGGCCAGGGCACACAGGAGAAGCGTCCATTTGCTTCTCCACCCCTCCGCTGCACCTTCCTCTCTGTCTCTCTCCTCCCCTCCTGCAGCCAAGGCTCCATTGGAGCAAAGATGGCCGGGGCGCTGGGGATGGCTCTGTGGCCTCTGCCTCAGGTGCTAGAGTGGCTCTGGTCGCAACATGGCGACGCCCAGGATGGGCAGAGCATCGCCCCATGGTGGGCGTGCCGGGTGGATCCGGTTGGGCGCATGCGGGAGTCTGTCTGACTGTCTCTCCCTGTTTCCAGCCTCAGAAAAATGCAAAAAAAAAAAAACAATAAAAGACCCCGGTAGCCACCTTCCTTCTCCATCCCTGCAAGCTTTTACCCTCCAATTCCTCACAGCAGGGCTTCACGGTTCCTGCTGCCACAGCGCCCCCTGCCCTGGCAGCCTTTGCTCTGCCAATGGGCCCCCAGTCACTGTCTCCTGTGGACACTGAGGCGCCCCACGCACGAAACTTAGAGAGGTTCGGTGGCCCAGTGGTGGGACACTAGGCGCCAGGGACAGCCCAAAGGAGAGCAGATGGGGGAGGTGGTTGTCTGGGCAGGAGAGTAGTGGGGGCAGGGGACCTGGGGCAATGGGAGAGTGAAGAGCAGAGAAGGAGGCCAGGCAGACAGGGCAGATGGGAGGAGGGGGAAAGGGGACCCCAGGGAACCTGTGAAGGCTGCAGGCATTGAGGACTTCAATGAAGAGGGGTCCCACTGGGGAGAGATGGGAGCCTGGCTGGGTGAGGTGTGGGAGCAGGAGGAGGGCCAGGCTGAGGGCCCTGAGTGGGGCAATAGAAGACAAGGGGGTGGGAGGCGGGGGCGGGGGGGAGTGAGGAGAAAGCACAGGGGAACAGCAGGGGACAGGATGGGCTAGGGGCAGCAGGATAACAGTAACACTGCTCCTTACTTTATCTAGGGAACAGAGTGAGATCCCAACCCAGTGATGGGAATCTGGAATCTGAATTCTGCCTGCCTCTGTCCTTAGACCTTAGGATCAGATCGTTCTAGAGAGAGTAAGATGGCTGAAAGCTCTGCCGGCAGGACAACTGTGCCCATTATAGAGATGAGGAAACCATGGCCCTGACAGAGGCCATCAGAGGTTCTTCTGAGCCAGAACCAGGTGGATTTTCCACGGGAAGCTGTTGGTGATAGATCAGGGAATGGAAGGAGGAATCCTGGGTCAGGATGGAACGTGGGACTTAGCAAGAGATGGGTGCGGAGGCATCCAGGCAGCTGGAAGATGCAGGGCCAGCCAGGCCTTCATCCACCCCTTCAGAGACTGTCCTTATCATTATAATTAACGCTTTCTTGAGTTCAGAACTTCAAGAATGTTGTTCAATTCAGGCCTCTGTACTTTCGTCTTACAAATATTCACACCCATGTTCTTTTCACTTAGAAAAGGTAGAGATGTAATTATTTTAATGAACACTGAAAACCTTTCCTTCCATACTAGCTTCTCTTCATATAACCTTGTGTGTATTATGTAACAGAAGTTAATGTTCCTTTACAGAAATCTCTCATTTTAAAGTTATATAGCACATAAGTAACTTTTGGTCAGCTTGCATTATAGTATCCATCCAATTTGAAAGTAATTTTCTACCTTCAGAACCAACAAGTAGTGAACGAAGTTGTGTTCTGTGATATCTCCTAATATTTTCTCAGCCCTATAGAGACACTCCTCAGAAACAGGAGTGGCAAGTTGATGGGGCAGGTCCCAGAAGAGCCAGATAGTGTGGACTGCAGTTGAGGGTATGGGGTGGTTTCTCTAAGCAGCAGAAACACCTATGTTTGTTGGGTACAGACAGCTCTGGTGTGAGAATAAGAAGTCAGATTTTCTCTTTGCCTCTTTGGAGGCCAAGTCTCTGTAAATGGTGAATCCCAGGGAGGACTTAAGGAGGAGTAGGAGAGGCCGAAGTGGGGTGACTTTGCACCAGGAAGGGGTGCTGGAGCTCCACAGCCTCCACTTCAGTGGCTCCATTTGTCCCACTGGAACATTTTTCCACTGGCTCAGTGGCCTGGGGTGATTTTTTTGTTAGATTGACAACAACATATTTTTGGTTGTTGCAGAATATTATTAATTAGTTTATGGGTGCCATGAGATGAAAAAGGTTGATAATCACTGATCTATGACAAATGTGGCAGAAACATACAATGAGTAAAAGATAATCTATTCAATAAGTGCTGTTGGGAAATTAAACATATACTTTAAAAAAAAAACTAGATCACCTTCTTACACCATATACAAGAATAAATTCAAAATGGATTAAACACTTAAATGTAAGATTTGAAACCATAAAACTCCTAAAAGAAATCATAGACAGTAAAATCTCTGGCATTTCTCTTAAGTATATGCCTTTCTTTTTTCTTTTTTATTTTTTACAGAGACAGAGAAAGAGAGAGAGGGATAGATAGGGACACACAGACAGGAACAGAGAGATGAGAAGCATCAATCATTAGTTTTTCATTGCGACACCTTAGTTGTTCATTGATTGCTTTCTCATATGTGCCTTGACCGCAGGCCTTCAGCAGACTGAGTAACCCCTTGCTCGAGCCAGCAACCTTGGGTCCAAGCTGGTGAGCTTTTGCTGAAACCAGATGAGCCCCTGCTCAAGCTGGTGACCTTGGGGTCTCGAACCTGGGTCCTCCACAACCCAGTTCGACGCTCTATCCACTGCACCGCTGCTTGGTCAAGCTAGTATATGTTTTCTGACATAGCTCCTCAGGCAAAGGAAATAAAAGAGAAGATAAACAAATAGAACTACATCAAACTAAAAAATTTTTGCACAGCATAGGAAACCATCAACAAAACAAAAAGACAACCTATTAAATGGAAGATGATATTCACAATCAATACAGCTGATAAGGAGTTAATATTCAAAATCTATAAAGAACTCATACACCTCAATACCAAAAAATGCTGACCAATAAAAATATGGTCAGAAGACCTGAATAGGCACTTCTCCAAAGAGGACATACAGATAGCCAATAGACATGAAAAGATGCTCAAATCACTAATCACCAGAGAAATGCAAATTTAAATCACAATGAGATATCACTTCATACTTGTCATAATGGCTTTCATCAATAAATCAACAAACAAGAAGTGTGGACAAGTATGTGGAAAAAAGGGAATCCTCATGCATGGTTGGTAAGAATGTAGATTGGTGCAGCCACTGTGGAAAACAGTACAGAGGGTTTTCAAAAATTAAAAAATAAAACTGCCTATGACCCAGCAATTCTACTTCTTGGTATATATAATATTTTTTAAAAATCCAAAACACTAATTCAAATAATATATGCACCCCTATGTTCATGAAGCATTATTTACAATAGCCAAAAAATAGAAGCAACCGAAGTTCTCATCAGTAGATGAGTGGATAAAAAAGTGGTGGTCCATATATACAATGGAATATTACTTGGCCATAAAAAGAATGACATTTTACTATTTGCAACAGCATGAATAAACCCAGAAAGTATTATGCTAAATGAAATAAGTTAGACTGAGAAGGACAAATACCAAGTGATTTCACTTATATGTGGAATATAAAAAGCAAAATAGCCCTGGCCGGTTGGCTCAGTGGTAGCGCGTCAGCCTGGTGTGCAGGAATCCCAGGTTTGATTTCCGGCCTGGGCACACAGGAGAAGTGCCCATCTGCTTCTCCACCCCTCCCCCTCTCCTTCCTGTCTGTCTCCCTCTTCCCCTCCCGCAGCCGAGGCTCCATTGGAGCAAAGTTGGCCCGGGCGCTGAGGATGGCTCCATGGCCTCTGCCTCAGGCGCTAGAATGACTCTGGTTGCAACAGAGTGACGCCCCAGATGGGCAGAGCATCGCTCCCTGGTGGGCATGCCGGTGGATCCCAGTCGAGCGCATGCAGGAGTCTGTCTGACTGCCTCCTCGTTTCCAGCTTCAGGAAAAAGGGGGGGAAAAAAGCAAAATAAACAAAATAGAAACAGACTCAGTACAAATTGGTCGTCACAAAATAGTCACAGGTTTGTACAGCATAGGGAATATACTCAATAATATTGCAATAACTATGTATGGTACCAAGTGGGTACTGGAAATATGGGGGACCACTTTGTAAAGTATGTGATTGTCTAACCACTATGTGGTATACCTAAAACTAGTACAAAATATTCAAATGTAAATTGTAACTGGAAAATAAAATGAAACAAAAAATAGTTGTCTTGATCTTGTCTCATGGCAATTGATATACTGTGTGTTCCAGTTATTTTTCTGACAAA
Source organism: Saccopteryx bilineata (assembly GCF_036850765.1). Lineage (NCBI taxonomy): Eukaryota > Metazoa > Chordata > Mammalia > Chiroptera > Emballonuridae > Saccopteryx > Saccopteryx bilineata. The sequence continues at coordinate 315,387,511 of NC_089492.1, read as the reverse complement.
TTTCTTCTAATCTGGGGAGCAAGTTTAATTTCTTGGGGTTTTAAGGATTCATTGGAGTGAGCTCCATCCCAGATAATTAATCACAGTCTGTCTTCTTCCTTGTCTTCTCTGACCTGATATCCACAACCCAGGCCTGTGTTCCTCTGTTCCTCTGTGTATTTTTTAATGCCTTCCCAGGGGATGTAGTAAGGAAGAGGCTGAGGAGGCTGCACATGACACTCATGCCAGATTTCCCATGTCCCCAAACTTGGGACTCGATTTATCTACAACATGCCAGAGAAGCTCTAGTATTAAGTCCAGATGTTAAGTGACTAACCAAAGAAACTAGTAATGATAGTCCCAGATGCTTGAGTCAGCCTTAAATCCTATATCCCATATGAAAAGATTCAGGTCCATCAAGCCTTACTCTTGGTCACCCTGGCTGGTTGGCTCAGTGGTAGACCGTTGGCCGGGTGTGTGGATGTCCCAGGTTTGATTCCTGGTCAGGGCACACAGGAGAAGTGCCCATCTTCTCCATCACTTCTCTTTCTCTCTCTCTCTCTCTCTCTCTCTCTCTCTCTCTCTCTCTCTCTCTTTCTCTTTCTTTTTCTCTTCCCCTTCTGCAGCCATGGCTCAATTGGAGTGACTTGGCCCCCGGCACTGAGGATGGCTCCATGGCCTCCACATTAGGCGCCAGATGGGCACAGCATAGCCCCTTAGTGGGTTTGTCGGGTGGATTTTGGTCAGGGTGCATGCAGGATTCTGTCTCTCTGCCTCCCTTCCTCTCACTAAATTAAAAAAAAAACCTTAATCTTGGTCCTCTTTGGTCTCACACTCTTAGAATCTGTTATCAGTCAAGATCAGGAAAGAGTCAGAAACCACACACTAATTTTAACAGGAAAGGTTTAATATGAGAAATTATTAACTAGTAACAGGGGATTAGAGTTAACGTGAGACTGGTTACTAAAAGTTTAAAGAGAACTCTAAAAAATAAGACATGTAGGGAGCAACTTCCCCTCTGTCTAGAAATGAAGCCTTTCTTCCTGCAGTGTCCCTCTAGCACCCTCTAGTGGCAAAGCCTAGCATGGTGGCAGGAGGAGGATGAAAAATGCCTGCAAAATCAGCAGGGCAATGAAGTAGTAGATCTGAAGCTCAGAGGCAATGAATGGATAACTGGTACAGAATTTATTCATACACATGCTCCAGGACTCCTGCCAGTGAATATCGGTGAGGTCCTCTAAGGCCTTTGGGGTGTGCCATGCTCGTCCCAGGTAGACCCTGTGTTTCTCTGGACTGTGTTGGAAATTCACTCTTGTTATAGATTCAGAGGACAATTACTGATTGCCTTGAGAGAGTACTGCCCCGGGTGCATCACCCGCAGGCTTTAATACAGGGAAGGCTTATTCCCCCAGATGGAAGTGAGGGACTAACGACATGCAAGGGGTTTGGTCTGCCCGCAGAGGTGGATTTAATGGCGGGCACACCAGTGTGCGCCTTGGGCCCCAACTTCTGAAGGACCCCGCAAAACCCCAACTTTACACTTTTTTCTAATAACACCAAGTTTGGTTTCATATGTGCAATTTTAACATTAATAGTACATAATATTTTTATTTATTTAAAAATATGATTAACATATATTTTTATTTTCCCTCTCTCTTTTTTTAAGGGGCCTCAACTGACTTTAAACCGCCTCTGCCTGCCCGAGGCCTCCATCCCTGTCTGAGGAACACCAGTGCCTTCACTTGAGCACAGCCTGGCAGGGTTGAACACTTGCCTGGTGCTGCAGCTCTGCAACCCAGCTCTGGGCTTGGTCCTCAGCCATATATGCCCTGAAACTAGAGGGGACAAGGGACGCTCTGCTAAGGAAACTTCCCAGTTGTCCATTGCATTTCCATTTGGACATTCTCACTTTTCAGTTGCTCCCCTTCCCTGTGTTTCCTCTCCAGGATCATCCAAAGAAACCAACGGTTTCCACAATCAACAGATTTGTCACTGTTGCCATAGTAACAAAGTACCACAGCTACTTCAACTCACAGTATCTTGCTTTCTACCTGTCCCTCTTTTCTGCTGCTACCACCAGAGATAGTTTGAGCAATTGTGAGATTACCATTGGCTTTGTCTCACCTGTGTCCCACCTTCCCCCATGAAGATGCTTATCTCTTCTCCTAGGTGATGAAAACCTAATCCCAGAACACAGTTCTGTGGGTCTGTTTTCAGATGCCACTCTTGATCCTAATTATTGAATTGGTCAGGGTCCCAGCAGGAAATGACGGGAGAAACCACAAAATGGCATGGAAATGCCCCTGGGGCGCTGTTTGGCACTCACTGCTCATCTCCACCCCAAGTCTAACCGGCTGTGATGGGTGGACTTGTGTCCCCCCTCACCCCACCAAATTAATAAGTTGAAGCCGTAACTCTCAGAACTTCAGAAAGACCCTATTTGGACACAGGGTCTTTACAGAGGTAATCAAGTTAAAGGTCATTAGGGTGGGTTCTAACCCAATATGACTAGAGTCTATATACAGAGGAAATTTGGACACAGAGACAGACACACAGAAGGAAGATGATGTGAAGACACAGGGAGAAGGCTGCCGTCTACAAGCCAGGAAGAAGGGCCTGGATCAGAGCCTTACTTCACAATCCTTAGAAGGAACCAACCCTGTTGACATCTCGATTTTGGATTTCCCATCTCCAGAACTGTGAGACAGTACAATTCTTTTGTTTAAGTCTCTCAATCAGTGAAACTTAGTCACCATGGCTCCAGGAAACAAACACACAGGCCAAGGGTCAATTTAAGAGGACCTTCACTATAGGTGCTAGAAGCCAGCTGTGGGGCTAGGACTGAAGAGGCAGAGAAAGTGCTAGTCGGAGAGAAGGGAAGGGGTGTGGGACCAGAGAGAAGCTTCTAGAACTGGAAGCAGGTGGCTGTGCAGCTCCCAACCATCCTCTCTGGCCTCCAATTCCCCCTAACCCATTGGCCTTGCATTGGCCGTTATGGTCAAGATCTGGGACCCTGCCGCACGGCTATGGTTACACGGTGCCTTAAGAAAACCACATATGGGTAGAGATCCAAGGAAGTGTGTATTAGAGTCCTGAGTCCTGAAAAGAAGGGAGAGTAACTCACACCCCTGGGTATTTAGAGACAGGGTCTTTGGGATCAGAACTATCTCTTACTATTTATATTTGTTGTCCCTAATATTTATGTTAATAATATTTATAATTACATTAGTAATATTAACTATCCTCAATTAAAACTTCTTAATATATTAAGAGAGAGGATGGGACTTGGATGACGACCCATAGGTCCCTACATGATGAGAAGACAGGGTCCAGACATCAGGTACCTAACATGTGAAGTGAATTTCTTGCTGTCTTTTTTCTAACTTTGTCCTGGAGGTAGAATCAAAACCACAGTGAGTGCTTAAGACTGCCTACCCCCAAAGTCTGTTCCTTGTTAAAAAGCACCAGTCAAGTCCCTTCAGTTATTCTAAGAACTGCCAAAACTTCCAGAAGAGGCCAGCCAAACACTGATGACAGGCTCACCCACGCTCACTACCACCGTATCACAGAAACCTCCTCCCCTGAAATCTGTGGGTGTTGCTCCTGCTCTTTTGTGAGGTGCTTCACCCTTTCCTGCCTCCTAATGACCCCAAACCATCATGTTCTGTATCGCCAGGATGTGAGGGCATCTGACATTATTTCCCATCCCCTCCACGAATCACATGACCTTTCTTAGAGTTTCAAATGTTAAAACTCCAAATAAGCCTGGCCTGTGGTGGCGCAATGGATAAAGCATCGATCTGGAAAGCTGAGGTCGTGGGTTCAAAACCCTGGGCTTACCCAGTCAAGGTACATATGAGGGTTGATGCTTCCTGCTCCTCCCCCCTTGTGCTTCCCTTCTCTTTCTCTCTCTCCTCTCTCAAATGAATAAAATCACTTTTTTTTTATTCCAAATTGAGGCTACAATATAATCTAATTGCAGCTCTTTTGTCTTGGATTATTATTTTTTTCAACATTTTTGAAGGATTCATAAAGGATATAATATTCTCAAGCCAGCAACCCCACTGTCAAGCCGGATGAGTCTGCTCTCAAACTGGTGACCTCAAGGTTTCAAACCTGCGTCCTCTGCGTCCCAGTCTGACGCTCTATCCACTGCACCACCACCTGACCAGGCTTTAAAACCATTTTAAATTTCTTAATATAGTTTACATAAAATTAAGAGCTTTACTATCTTTATTATTCTGGCATTTTCTCTTGTTAAAATATTCATTTGTACCAACGAACTCACAGAAACAGCACCACAAGTCTAAAAGTACACAAAAAGCATCTTTACTTCATGTTACATCCAGTAAGCTTATACATATATATGAAAAGTTTCTCCCATGAACAAAGAATCTGAATGACGCATCTTATTCCCAGTACTGCCACGGCCGCGCGGGTGCCATGCCAGTTACTGCTGATGCACACATCCCGGGGTGCCGGAGTTCTGCTCTCCCGCATCCAGAAGCCGATGGAGGGGGCTGGGGCCGGGCTGCGATCACAGGACGATGCCCCGGCTGAGCAGGAACCACGTTAACCGAAAAGCGAGGGGGGGTCCACTTGACTTCCGGTGGCTGTGACCACGCCTGCGTGCTGGGGCGGGGCCAGGTTAGAACTAGGAGAGGACATGCGGGCAGGGAGACAACTTCAGCGGATGAGGACCAAGGGTTTGACTTCCGATAGTGGCTGAAGAAACCGAAGCGGGGTTCCCCAAGGAGAAGAAAGGATGAGAGGTCATTGGGAACGCGCTTCCCTACCCTGCACTGCGTGTCACATGCCGCTCCATGCAGCACTGCTTTCCACTAACTACAAATACCCGTGAACTCCTCCTCAGCCCCACCCCCACCCAGCGCACTAACCTGGCACTGAGCATTTTGCGCATGCGTGCCTCCCAAGACCACCCGGAATAGGCTTCTCGGGGCCAATAGAAAGTGGCGTTCCTCCAGGCTCATCCAATGAGCTCCTCAGAGGCTTTTGCATTGACCAATGGGACTTCAAGTGACCTGGAGGTGTTGGCCCCACCCTCCAGGCCTTGTGAAGACGCTCAGAGGCGGCCAGGTTGGGTGAGAGGGGCTTTCGCGGCCTCACCGTCAGCACTGTTAGGTTCTTGTGAGGTTCTCTGGAAGCCAGGGGAAATTTGGTCCTTTAAACTGTTAAAGAGGGCTGGGGGCCCAGAATCTGGGTCCTGAGGAAAGACACGGGGCCGGGCCCCTGGGTCGGCGGGCGGGGAGGCTCGTCTGAGGAAGGAGGGGCTGGGCCTGAGTAACGTGTCCTGCGGAAAAAGGCGGCTGAACCCACTCCTGGATCCCGAGGCAGGGCAGGGCTGGGGTCTGATGTCGGGGCTCAGCACCCTGGCTTACCATGGAGCTCGGCTCTGGGAACTGAGGTACCCGGCCCTGGAAAGAGCGGAGGTGGGAACCCCGACTCCGAGGGCGGTCTGCCCATGGGCCAGGCACCTGGGAGCCGAGCTTGGAGAGTCTCCAGGGCTTGGACGCCTGGTCTTCAGGGCGCCGGTGGCTGGGTCTGAAAATGACCGCTGAGGAAACTGAGGCACAGTCACCTGGCTCCAACCCGCAGGCAGATGGGGGCGGCCTAACTGTGGAGTCACGTTTTATGTCCCGCCAGCCCCGCCCTGAAGCCGCGCTTGCCGCAACCCAGATCTAGTTCCACGTGGTCGAGACGTTCCCTCCTCTCTGCGGGGTCGCAGGTCCCGGCCCGGCCGCCTCTCTGAAAAGAGCCATGGGAGCCCCGCGCGCCCGCGGCCCGCTGCTGCTCTGTCTGCTGGGAGCCGCCCTGACGCGTGCGTGCGGGGCGGGGCTCCGGCGGGAAGGGTGGGGCTCCGGGGCGGGGCTCCGGCGGGAAGGGTGGGGCTCCGGCCCCGCGGGGAAGGGCGAGGGCTCCTCTTGACCTCGTTTTCTCCCCAGTGGCGCAAGATATGTATTGTCACAAGAGTGTAGCTATGACGGTAGAGGAGGATCTCAGCCGTACCTTCACCTGGGGCGCAGAGACAGTTGAGACTTGTGACAATGGGGCGTTCTGCCAGGAATCCGTGCTGCTGGTGAAATCCGGTAAAATGAGCAGGGCATGTGGGTTGGGGAGGAGGAGCGGTGATTGCGCCCCTGTCCGCGCCGTCTCCTCCCCCAGGCCAAACGGCGGGCCCACCGTCCGCAGCCCTTCCCTCGTGTTTCGTAACAGGGGCCAGGACAGCGATTTTGGCCACTAAGAGCTGCATCTCTGAAGGGACAGAATCAGTAACCTTTATCCAGCACTCCCCACCCCCCGGCATAATGATAGCCTCCTACAGCAGCTACTGTGAGAATCCCCTTTGCAACAACAAAAACAGCTTACCTGACTTGTGGGATCTGCACGTGACCCCAGGTACCTCTGGAGGGGAGAGATGGTACAGAGGCCCTGAAGGGGCCGTAGGTGTTGCTTCTTTGTGTTCTTTTTTTCCCCCAGATTATCTTTGGTTAGTTATTTATTTTTCAATACAGTTCACTTTCAATATTATTTTGTGTTAGTTTCAGGTGTACAGCACAGTGGTTAGACAATTGTATACCTTAGAAACTGTTCCCCCAGTATTTCCAGTACCCACCTGGCACCCCTCTTTGTGTTCTTACTTGACTTAGGCCTCAGGGTCCATACACAAAAGGACCTTAGACCTTTTGCCTGTCTTTCTTTTTCTAAATAGTTACCTTGGGGTCTAAACACTGCTCAGGACAAAGGGACATCAGTGAAGGTTGGAGTATGAATTGGGTTTTATGTTATTAAACAAGATGTTACTGGAAGCAGGATGGTAGCATAATCAATCTAACAATTATTGCTTCCCAATTGCTGCATGACCACAGCCCAGTTCCTGCAGTTGGCCAATCTTTTCAGCATTTCTTTCTCTTCCCTGTCTTATTTATTGTGTTCTAGCTGGGGCTAGTATTCAAAATACTAAACAATGGAGATGGCACTGGCCAATCAGAATGGACACCGGTTATAAAATCCAGTCCAGCCCTACCTGTGCCTACCAGCTGTATATCAGCATTGCATTTTCTCACAGTCCTCCATATTCACTGAGTTGGCTCACACCCTCTAGGCCTTTGTCCTTGTGTTTCCTTTGAGATTCCCAGCCAACCCCTATTTTCATGTAGCTAGCTTCTGTTCATCCTCCAGTTCAACTCAGGTATCCACTCTGCAAGATATTTTTCAAATTCTTTTAGGAAGTTAGGTCCTCCTTTAACCAAGTAGACAGTGTTTACTGAGTTGTGTTGTAGTTACTTACTTACATGTCTTTCTCCTTCTAGACAACGATCCTAACTGGAACTGTGCCCTTTTAATCTCTGTATGCTCCACACTTAAGCACAGAATTTGGAAATCATGTTGGATGGGGTTCTGACAGCAAACAAAATCGGTTGGAAAAGAATGAGGAGGTGGCAGGAATAGGCCTTGATTAGAGTGGCATCAGCAGAAAGGACTTGGGAAAGAGAAGGCAGCAAGGATAGACAACTCCAGAGGCAAGACATACTCTTAATTGTCTCACTCTTCCTCCCTTCAGATCCCAACGTGTCCAAAACCCTCTATTGCCCAACCTGTGTGGCTTTGGGGACCTGTTTAAGTGCACCTTCACTTCCCTGTCCCAATGGTACAACTCGATGCTATCAAGGAAGACTTCGGGTTGCTGGAGGTAAACTGAATATCTTATGGTTTCAGAGGCTGGAAAAGTACACATCTGAGTGGATCCCAAGAGGTTCTGACACTCAGGGGCCCTGGAATAAGGGGAAACCTGGATTCTTCGCCAATGTCCTAAAACATCTGTTTGTTTCCCCATCCCTCCTTGTTCCATAGGGAATGTTGACTCAACTGTGGAAGTCAAAGGCTGTACATCCGTAACTGGCTGCAGGCTTATGTCTGGGATCTTTACAGTAGGACCCATGTGGGTAAAAGAAATATGTCCATACCAATCTCTTGCTCAAATCCAGAAGAGTGAAAATGGAGCCACCAGTCTTGCCTTTTCAATTGGGAGGTTAGAGCTACTGCTGCTACTATTGCTGTAATCACTTGTCCATTGTTCCTGGGGAGACGCATCTGTCCCAGGTCACAGGACACATCTTTGGACTAGGAGCCTTCCGACTGCAGGTCACCGATGAGTTGATAAGCAGGTAGAGACTTGAAGAACAGAGAGTTTCTGTAGATTTATTTGACATTTAATAAAGTTTCTGTTATGCTTTGTGTTTGCTCCAAGACTCATAGTGGATTTTAATACTGAAAGAGCCTTTAAAAATTCATCTTCTCCAACACACACCTTTTGCAGAAAGCGATTGAGAGATCTGGAAAACTTTAGTGAATTTCACACATTACATAGATATGGACAGAGCCGAGACCAGGACATTTTTTACCTAAGTCTGGCTTTATTTTTATCTGATAGGCTACCTTCTCTTTCTAGCTGAACAAGAGACTAGCATTAACCTTCTCCAGATCACTCCCAGCCCAATCTTAAGGTCAAAATTGGCTGTTTGGGGTTCTGGTATCTCCCTGAAAAGTATGGTAGAATGAGAAAAATTAGACTGCAAATTTTTCTGTTATAATAAGTCTCATTTCCTTACATCCTGCCTGTTTACATCATTCCTTCCCTTCTCTGCCACTTACTTAATGTCTCTTCAGTGGACAGAGGAAACAGGAGGGAGCTGGGCCTGAGACTACTGGGGGAAAGATTCTTTTTAGATTCTCATGCTTATTTACTTATTACTCAAGAATACGTAGTATATCACATTGTAAAAGACTTAGAGCTTTTTGCCACATCTACCATCAGGATGAAGATCATTCTCGGCAGTCAGATTGCTATCCCAGAAAATGTCAACATCACTCTGAAAGGACACACAGTTACTGTGAAGGGCCTCAGAGGCATCCTGCAGAGGGACATCAATCACATCAGTGTAGAACCCAGTCTCCTTAGAAAGAAAAAGGAGAGGATCAGGATTGACAAATAGTGGGGAAATAGAAGAAGAATTGGCCACCATTCCCACTGTCTGCAGTCATGTACAGAGTATGATCAAGGTGTTAGACACTGGACTTCCATTATATGAGGTCTATGTGCACTCCCTTCCCCCTCGATGTTATTTTTCAGGACAATGGTTCTCTTGTTGAAATCAGAAATTTCTTGAGTGAAACATACATCCACAGGGTTCAGATGAGGTCAAGCATTGCTTGTTCAGTGTCTCAAGCCCAGAAAAATGAGTTAATTCTTGAAGGAAATAATACTGCACTTGTGTCGAATTTAGTGGCTTTGATTCAAGAAGCCACAACAGTCAAGAAAAGGATACCAGAAAAAATTTGGATGGTATCTATGTTTCTGAAAAAGGAACAGTTCAATGGGCTGATAAAATGTAACTTGTCCAGCTATAGAAATAGCAAGATGCTGGATGATTCCTCAGACTTATTTGTGATCATTTTAAAGGTGCAATAAAAGCCATATATTGATTTGATGAGGGGAGATTTTGATAGAGGGGCTGTATAGAGCAAAACAAAAGGTAGGAAGGTAGGGGGAACACCGTTTTATTCTTTTTGTAAACAGCTTTATTGAAGTTTAATTGACATAAACTGAACTGGGGTGGGAAGAGAGGCTTTTAATGCAACTGTTAGTCTCTCCCTCAAAAGAAGGGGGAATTTGACCATAGTATACAAGTGGTCGGCAAACTCATTAGTCAACAGAGCCAAATATCAACAGTACAACAATTGAAATTTCTTTTGAGAGCCAAATTTTTTAAACTTAAACTAGTATATAGGTAGGTACATTCCTTATCGAGGTAGCAACCGCACGTGGTATTTTGTGGAAGAGCCACACTCAAGGGCCAAAGAGCCGCATGTGGCTCCTGAGCCTCAGTTTGCTGACCACTGGTATATTCCAATCAAGTACTTACTAGAAAATTGTATAGTTCTAACCAACTCTTCGAGTTAAAACCTGATTCTAGCTAAAACTTTATCTTTGTCTCTAAGCGTCCAGTTCCCCATCATATCAGTTTGCTGAATCTCTCTGAAGAGGTAGAGGAAACACAAAATTTTAATTAGAGGGCATATGAGTTTGCAAAATAACAAGCATCCATAGCCATGCTTATATATTTTGGACATTAACCCCTTATCAGAGCTGTTCTTTGCAAACATCCTTTCCCATTTGGTTGGCTCGTGTTTTGTTTCATTGTTGGTTTCTTTTGCTGTACAGAGCATTTTAGTTTAATATAGTCCCATTCATTTATTTTTGCCTTTACTTCCCTTGCCATTGGGGTCAAATTCATAAAATGTTGTCCATGGCTAAGGTCCATGAGTTTAGTACCTATGTTTATTTGGATGTAATTTATTGTTTCAGATCTTATATTGTGGTCTTTGATTCACTTTGAATTAACTTTTTGCAGGTGGAGAAACTGTAGTCAAATTTTATACTTTTATATGTGGATTTCCGGTTTTCCCAGAACCATTTATTAAAGATGTCTTCTTTTCTCCATTCTGTCCTTTGGCTACTTTGTCAAAGATTATTTGTCCATATATATGTGGTTTTATTTCTGGGCCCTCAATTCTGTTCCATTGGTCTGCATGTCTGTTTTTCTGCCGAAGTGTCCTACAATAGAGGACTAGATAAATAAGATGTGGTATATACTGGAATACTACTGGAATATAGTGGAATACTATTCAGCCATAAGAAATGATGATCTGCCTGACTAGGCAGTGGCACAGTGAATGCAGCATTGGCCTGGGATGCAGAGGACCCAGGTTCAAAACCCCAAGTTTGCAGGCTTGAGCACAGGCTCATCTGGCTTGAGTGCAGGCTCACCAGCCTGAGCATGGGTTCACTGACTTGAGTGTGGGATCATAGACATAACCCCATATTTTCTGTCTTGAAGCCCAAGGTCTCTGGCTTGAGCAAGGGGTCACTGGCTTGACTGGAGCCCCTCAGTCAAGGCACGTATGAGAAAGCAATCAATGAACATCAAAAGTACTGCAACAAAAAATTGATGCTTCTCATCTCTCTCCCTCCCTGTATGTCTGTCCCTACCTGTCCCTCTCTCTGTCTCCCTCTCTGTCTCTATGTCTCTCGCTAAAAAAAAAAAAAAAAAAAAAAAAAAAAAGGAAAGAAATTGGCACTTACAACAACATGGATGGACCTTGAGAACATTATACTAAGTGAAATAAGTAAATCAGAAAAAGCTAAGAACTATATCATTTCACACACAGGTGGGATATAAAACTAAAACTCATGGACATGGATAAAAGTGAAGTGGTTACCAGAAGGGGAGGTTGTGAAGAAGGGGGTTGGGTTAGTGGAGTAAAGAAGGACAAGTATGCGGTGACGGAGAGTGTTTTGACTTTAGGTGATGGATACACAACACAATCAACAGTTCAAATGCTACAGAGACGTTTACCTGAAACCTACGTACTCTTATTGATCAATGTCACTCCATTAAATTTAATTTTCTAAATAAAAATTTAAAAAAAAACAAATAATAAAAAACCCAATAACCCTGGGCAGTTGGCTCAGCGGTAGAGTGCCATCTTTGCTCCAATGGAGCCTTGGCTGCGGGAGGGGAAGAGAGAGACAGAGAGGAAGGAGGGGGGGTGGAGAAGCAAATGGGCACTTCTCCTATGTGCCCTGGCCGGGAATCGAACCTGGGTCCTCCGCACGCCAGGCCAATGCTCTACCGCTAAGCCAACCAGCCAGGGCCGATGTATGACTTTTTCACTTATTGCTGGATCTGGTTTGCTAATATTTTGTTGAGAATTTTAGCATCTAAGTTCATCAGAGATATTGGTCTATAATATTCTTTCTTTGGGTTGTCTTTGCCTGGTTTTGGAATCAGTATTATGCTTGCCTCATAAAAGGAATTTGGAAGTCTTCTTTCCTCTTGAATTTTTTGAAATAGCTTGAGAAGGACAGGAGTTAGTTCTTCTTTGAATATTTGGTAAAATTTGCCAGTGAAGCCATCTGGCCAAGGACTTTTGTTTGGGGGAGTTTTTTGATAACTGTTTCAATCTCACTTGATGAAATCGGTCTGTTTAGGTTTTTCTGATTCTTTTATATTGATTTTTGAAAGATTATGTGTTTCAAGGAATTTGTTTATTTTGCCTAGGTTGTCCAATTTTATGGCATACAGTTCTTCATAATATTTTCTTACAATCCTTTGTATTTCTTCTGTGTCAGTTGTTACTTCTCCTCTCTCATTTCTAATTTTATTTATTTGAGTCCTCTCTCTTTTTTTCTTGGTGAGTCTTGTTAAAGGTTCATCAATTTTGTTTACCTTTTCAAAGAATCAGCTCTTGGTTTCATTAATCCTCTGTATTGTTTCTTTAGCCTCTATGTCATTTATTTCCGCTCAGATCTTTATTATTTCCTTCCTTCTACTTCCTCTGGGTTTTATTTGCTGTTCTTTTTCTAGTTCTTTTAGATGCAGGGTTAAATTGTTTATTTGAGCTTTTTCTAGCTTCTTAAGGTATGCCTGTAATGCTATGAACTTCCCTCTCAGAACTGCTTTTGCTGTGTTGCATAAATTTTGAGTTGTTATATGTTCATTTTCATTTGTTTCAAGGCAATTTTTTATTTCTTCCTTGATCTCATTGTTAAACCATTCGTTATTTAATAACATACTATTTAATTTCCAAGTATTTGAGTGTTTTTCAGTCTTTCTATTGTAGTTCATTTCTAGTTTCATGCCATTGTGATCCAAGAAGATGCTTGATATGATTTCAATCTTCTTAAATTTGTTGAGACTCGTTTTGTGTCCTAGCATGTGGTCTATTCTAGAGAATGTACCATGAGCACTTGAAAAGAATGTATATTCTGTTGCTTTAGGGTGAAAAGTTCTGAAGATATCTATTATAATCCAGTTGATCTAGTGTGTCCTTTAAGTCTGTTGTTTCTTTGTTAATTTTCTTTCTTTTTGTGTGTGTGACAGAGACAGATAGGGACAGACAGACAGGAAGGGAGAGACATGAGAAGCATCAACTCATAGTTGTGGCACCTTAGTTGTTCATTGATTGATTTCTCACATGTGCCTTGACCGGGGGGCTACAGCAGACTGAGTGACCCCTTGCTTGAGCCTGTGACCTTGGGATCAAGCTGGTGAGCCCGTCTCAAACCAGATGAGCCCGTGCTCAGGTTGGCGATCTTGGGGTTTCAAACCTGGGTTTTCCACATCCCAATCCAACGCTCTATCCACTGCGCCACCACCTGGTCAGGCTGTTAATTTTTTTTCTTGAGAATCTATCCAGTGATGTTAGTGGGATATTAAAATCCCCTACTATTAATAGTATTGCTGTTGATCTCGCCCTTTATGCCCATCAAAATTTGCTTTATGTATTTAGGTGCTCCTATATTAGGTTCATAGATATTTATAATGGTTATCTCTTCCTGTTGGATTGCTCCCTTTATTATTATGTAGTGCCCTTCTTTATCCCTTACTATAGCCTTTGTTTTAAAGTCTATTTTGTCTGATATAAGTATTGATTGCTACCCCAGCTTTTTTTTTTTTTCATTTTTATTTGCATGAAATATTTTTTCCATCCCTTTAATTTCAGTCTATTTGTTTCTTTTGTTTTGAGGTGTGTCTCTTGTAGACAGCATATATCATATATGGGGCCTGTTTTTTTTATCCATGCAGCTACTCTATGTCTTTTGATTGGAGCATTTAATTCATTTACATTTAAGGTTATTATTGATATGTAGTTGTTTATTGCCATTTTGTTCTTTCAATCTAAGTTCCTCTTTTACTAGATTTTTCCCCCTTTGTTCTGTTTACAACAGGTGCCTTAACATTTCATGTAGCTTTGGGTTGGTTGTAATGAATTCCTTGAGGTTTTTTGTTTGTTTGTTTGTTTTTGTCTGGGAAGCTTTTTATTTCTCCTTCAATTTTAAATAATAGCCTGTTGGATAGAGAGGTCTTGGTTGTAGGCTCTTGTTTTGCACTACTTTGAATGTTTCTTGCCATTCCCTTCTGGCCTGTAATGTTTCCATTGAAAAGTCAGATGTCATCCTTATGGGGGGACCTCTGTAGATAATAAACTGCTTTTCTCTTACAGCTTTTAGTATTCTTTCTTTATCTCTAAATTTTTGTATTTTAATTATGATGTGTCTTGGTGTTGGCCTTTTGGGGTTCATCCTCAATGGAACTCTGTGCTTCTTGAACTTTTGTGACTTTTTCCTTCATCAATTTAGGAAAGTTTTCAGCTATGATTTCTTTAATCAGATTCTCTATCCCTTGTTTTTTCTCTTCTCCTTCAGGAACCCCTATGATGCAGATGTTATTTCTCTTTATGCTGTCACAGAGCTTTTAGAGTTTCCTCAGACTTTTTGACCCTCTTTTCTTTTTGCTCTGCTTCCGTACTTTTGTTTATCTTGTCCTCTAATTCACTGATTCAATTCTCAGCTTCATCCATCCTGCTTTTAATTCCTTCCAGTGTGATCTTCATTTCTGATATTGTATTTGTCATTTCTGACTGATTCTTATTTATTATTTCAATGTCTTTTTTTATACTTGCTATCTCATTATTTAGGTGCTCATTATGTCCATCCATTGTTGCTCTAAGATCTTTGAGCATCCTAAAAATCATTATTTTAAACTGTGCATCTGGTAATTTGGTTATTTCCAACTCATTCAAATCTTTTTCTGGGGATTTCTCTTGATTCATTTGTGTTGCATTTCTCTGCATTCTCATTTTGTCTGTGTATAAGAAGGGTGTGGCCACAGAAATCTGATGGGTATGGCCTCTGTGTTCCCTAGGTGTGGTCTGTCTGCAGGCCCACCACTCTCTCCACCACTGCCTTGTGCGTTCTGGCACAGGCATTGCCAGCTCCAGCTCATTGCTGTAGTTGCTGTGGTTTCATCCTCACCTCTGCAGGTGGGACTTTGTTCATGTACCCTGGTTGAAAGCCTTAGCAGGCCCAGCCTCCACACTTCCCCCAAGGGCAGGATTGTGCTCATGTGCCTGGGTTGCAAACCCTGGCCGGCCCTGGCCTTCACCCCACCCCACAGTTGAGACTGCGTACACGTGTTTGGGCTGCAAGCCCTGGCTGGCCTGGGCCTTTGCCCCGCCCTTGCTGGTGGGGCTGTGCTCCTGCACCCAGCCACTGGTCTCAGCTGGTTCCCCAGCTTTTGCCTTGCCCCTGTGGGCAGGACTGCAGGCAGGACCACTCTAGCTCACCCAGCCTCTGACCCCGCTGGGCTAGACTGCACTTGCACCTGGGCAGCAGTCGCAGCCAGCCCCGGTTTCTGCCCCCACCAACGGGACCATGCTTCTGCATCCCACCACCTCCTGCCCTCCAGCGAGCACTCAGCAGTGTGGGCAAGCGATGCAGCTCAGACCTTATCACTCAATACTGTATCCCTGATGGGCTCCCTGCTTCTAAGTGACTGTGCTCTGAGTGCAGGAGGAGAGCTTCTGTTTGGCTGGTGACCTGCTTCCCTTTGCTGGTATTGCTGTTTCCAGGAAAAATATTTACTTTAGATTCGGGGAATGACTCAGCCCAGGGGTTAGGATGGCTGTCCCTCAAAATGTTTCTCCTTGTGCCTCCTAGATTACACTCTCTTCCTACTACTTCGGTCCTCTCATCTCTCCCCATCCCTCAGAGTATTGGGTGAGTGGTTGTGAGAAAGGTTTTCTGCACAGTCCCTTTAAAAAGAATCCTGGGTCTGAGAAATCTGTCTCTTTCTCACAAACAGTGTCCTGGCTTGTTTTGCAGCTAAATGCTGTTCATATGCCTCTTCTAGACTCTGAGGCTGCAGGCTGGGGCTTTGTTCCTGGGGCCCAGGACCCTCCCCTCTCCGCTTTTCCACTTTTTCACTTTTCCTACCAGCCTCACTGTGGCTTCTTCAATGATCTTTGGTTAAACAGTCCTCTTAGTTTAGTCCAAAGTTGGTTTTTCCAGATGATGGTTCTTAAAATTAAGTTGTAATCCACTTTGGTTCTGGGAGGTAGAAGTTGGTACGTCCGCCTACTCCATTGCCATCTTGCGTTGGTCAGAAAGAATCGTAAATGGAATTTTTTTTTAGTTGTTTTTGAAGTTTCATCATCAATGTATAGAAAAGCAGTAGACTTTTGTATATTGATTTTGTAACCTGCGACTTTACTATATTGGGGTATTGTTTCTAATAATTTTTTTGTATTTTTCTAAAGCTGGAAACAGGGAGGCAGTCAGACAGACTCCCACATGTGCCCGACCGGGATCCATCTGGCATGCCAACAAGGAGGCGATGCTCTGACCATCTGAGGCATCGCTCTGTCACGACCAGAGCCACTCTAGCACCTGGGGCAGAGGCCAAGGAGCCATCCCCAGCACCTGGGCCATCTTTTGCTCCAATGGAGCCTCGGCTGCAGGAGGGGAAGAGAGAGACAGAGAGGAAGGAGAGGGGGAGGGGTGGAGAAGCAGATGGGTGCCTTTCCTGTGTACCTTGGCCGGGAATCGAACACAGGACTTCCGCATGCCAGGCCAACATTCTACCACTGAGCCAACTGGCCAGGGCTTTCTAATAATTTTTGGTGGAGTATTTGAACTTCTATATACAGGATCATGTCATCTACAAAATGTGCTACCTTTACTATTTTTTCCTGATATGGGTGCCTTTTATTTCTTTCTCTTGCCTGATCACTCTGGCTCAAACTTCCAGAACTATGTTGAATGAGAGTAGGGGGAGTGGACAACCTTGTCTTGTTCCTGATTTTAGAAGAAAAGCCTTCATTTTTTCACCATTTAGTATGATATTAGTTAGTGGTTTGTCATATATGGCCTTTATTATGTTGAAGTACTTTTCTTCTATACCCATTTTATTGAATGTTTTAAACACAAATGGATGCTGTAGTTTGTCAAATGCCTTTTCTTCATCTATTTATAGGACCATATAATTATCTCTTTTGTTTCCCTGATGTGGTCTATTACCTTAATCTATTTACATATATTGAACCATCCTTGTGCTCCTGGAATAATTCCCACTTGATCATGATGTATTACTATTTCAATGTACTGTTGTATTTGATTTTCTAGTATTTTATTTAGGGTTTTTGCATATGTATTCATTAGAGATATTGGTCTGTAATTTTCTTTTTTGTGTGTTGTCCTTGCTAGGTTTTGATATGAGGGTTATGTTTAACCAATAAAATATGTTAGGGAATATTGCTTCTTCTACTTTTTGGAAGACTTTGAAAAACATAGGTACCAAATCTTCTTTGAATGATAGGTAGAATTCATTAGTGTACCCATCTGGTTCTGGACTTTTATTTTGGGGGAGGTTTTTGATAGTTATTCTTATTTCCTCTCTGCTTATGAGTCTATTTAGGTTTTCCACTTCTCCGTGACTCAATTTAAATTATATAGTTCTAGGAAGTTATCCATTTCTTCTCAGTTATTAAATTTGGTGCATATAGTCTTTCATAGTATTCTAGTATGATCTTTCATATATCTATGATGTCCAAAGCTCTAGCCACTTACTACCACCAGTCAAATGGAAATTACAATCTTTGATATAAACTTTAAGAGCACTTTGTTGAGATAAAGTTGGCTTATAAGGGGAAGAGTGTCTGCTCCTGGCTCCTGATTGGTCTATTTCTTTGCAAATCAGTGCTCCAAATCTTCTCAGTTGGATTAGTCACACTGTCCAAAATGGTAGAAATAGAGCTGCTCTGATTGGTCAGTGACAATGAAAATAAGACTATTCCTGTGCAGCCCCTGTTGGCTGGGGCAGGTCTTCAACCCATATGTGAATTTAGCAGTGGAGGAGCTCCTTCAAAACAGTAGATTCAGATGGCAAGAACATAGTGCAGGAGGTGAGCCAGTCAGCACAGCTTTACCCTGAAATGCAGAGAGAATTAGAAGTCCCTATTTAGCAATGACTGTCAGACTGTGTTTACAAATTTGAGTGCAATTACCCCTAGGAGGCCTTCTTAGTGGCTATTTACTTTCTCAAAGTGGACAGGTACATATTTCCCTAATACTGAGCCCTGAATACCCACATAATAGGCCAGAACTCTTTGTTCTTCAGGAGCTCATAGCCAACTAGCAAAAACTAGACAGGTAAGTATATCAAAAATATAATTAAGATAGGTTAAAAAAAAAAGTTAGAAGGACAAAGAGATATGGTGATGATGAAATCACTCCCCTCTAAACAGAACATTGTGTTAAAGTTAACATAATGTTAAAAGCCTAAAAACTAAATGTATCCTTAATATTTTATCTTTGCTTTGAACCTATATGTACTATGCTTCTGTATTCTGTGCTAGTGAATTATACCAATTTTAATAAAAGGTGGTGCCTCTGTTTTAGGAACTTGATCATTTGTTGCTTTAATAATGACATTTCTTGTGTTTAACCATTAACTATGACCGTTGGCTGTTGATTTGGAAAATATATTTCTTAGCAAACTAAAGAACTGTTTTGTTTCTGTTTTGAGGATCTTTATTAATAATGTTAAGTTATTTAAAATTTGTCAGTATAGTATTTCAATAACCATTGAGATGACATACACATTTTTTCACTCAGCAGCATTTATTGTCTTCTATGTGCCGGGTGCTGATACTCCCACATCTGATTTTCATCCCTGCATTTTATTAGCTGTCACATCCTGGATATTTAACTTTTTCTGAGCCTTTGTTAGCCTATGTGTAAAAGGAAGTCTTAATATTTCCACTAAGACTGTGGTGAGACTCTCTGAGGTCAAGTTCTTACCACAATGTTGGGCACTGTGTTAATAGGACAGCTCGCTCTCCCCCCTCCCTTTCCTCTTTCCCCACCCTTCCTCTCCTCTTTCTGCTTTTCTCCATCTCCCCACCTTCTTTGTTCTCATGGTCCTTTTTCCTTCTCATGTTCTCATCTCTCTCCTTCTCACCACCCTCCCCCTCATCTCCCCTTCTCCCATTTCTCTTTATTAAGCCCCTTTCACTTTGTTTATTTTATGAGGCTGCTAACTTCCTTGAATAAAAAAAAATGATTAAGAGGTGTGCTCCTAAGAGTATTAAGTGTGGCTGACATTGAATGGGCAGGAGTTCGTGCTGGTGCACAGAAGAGAGAACGACCAGCTGAACCACATACCATATCCACTGAACGTATCAGGAATGGAATTGACTCCTGTTAAGGCAAGCAACAAAGACATCTCATTTCTTGTGTTAGATGGGGTAATAATTAATAAACAAACAAGGCTTTCCCTTGAAGACAGGCATATGTCAGAGTTACATGCATTTTTTTTTTTTTTTACAAAAGAGGGTGAGGAGGAGAGAGACAGAGACAGAAAGGGTGAGAGATGAGAAGCATCAACTTGTAGTGGTGGCATTTTAGTTGTTCATTGATTGCTTCTCATTCATGCCTTGACCAGGAGGGCTCCTGCCAAGCCATGACCCTTTGCTGAAGCCGACAACCTTGGGCTCAAGCCAATGACCTTTGGACTCAAGCCAATGACCATGGGATCACGTCGATGATCCCACGCTCAAGCCAGCGACTCCACACTCAAGCTGGTGAGCCTGTGCTCAAGCTGGATGAGCCCACTTTCAATGTCTGACCTTGGGGTTTTGATTCTGAATCCTCAGCATCCCAGGTCAATGCTCTATCCACTGTGCCACCACCAGTCATGCAGGGTCACATGCATTTGCCAAGAGAAAATGATCAAAGGAAACAAGATAACACTATAGAATTAGCCTTTCAGTTTTGCATATTTTATCACTGTCTTTCTTCTATAGGAGTAGCTTTTTACTCGTATAATAACAGTAACTAATGTGGAAAGCCTACCATAAACACAGTCAACTTTAATAATTCAGTTTTGAAACTCACGTCATGGCCCTGGCCGGTTGGCTCAGCAGTAGAGCGTCTGCCTGGCGTGCGGGGGACCGGGGTTCGATTCCCGACCAGGGCACATAGGAGAAGCACCCATTTGCTTCTCCACCCCCCCCTCCTTCTTCTCTGTCTCTCTCTTCCCCTCCTGCAGCTAAGGCTCCATTGGAGCAAAGATGGCCCGGGCGCTGGGGATGGCTCCTTGGCCTCTGCCCCAGGTGCTAGAGTGGCTCTGGTCGCGGCAGAGTGACCCCCCAGAGGGGCAGAGCATCGCCCCCTGGTGGGCAGAGCGTTGCCCCTGGTGGGCGTGCTGGGTGGATCCCGGTCGGGCGCATGCGGGAGTCTGTCTGACTGTCTCTCCCCGTGTCCAGCTTCAGAAAAATACAAAAAAAAGAAAAGAAAAGAAACATCATCCCATAATATTTTACATCGCAGTAAAAATTTTGTATATTTCCCTCCTAAAGTTATCAAATAAAATATTCAGAAATTGCCTGTATTTTTTTAAGTGAGTGGAGGGGAGATAGAGAGATAGACTCTCCCATGCACCCCTACTGGGTTCTTCCTGGCAACCCCCATTTGGGGCTGATGCTGGAATCAACCAAGCTACCCTCAGCACCCGGGCTGATGCTCAAACCAATGGAACCACTGGCTGCTAGAGCGGAAAAAGAAAAGGGAAGGGGGAGAGGGTGGTGAAGAGAAGCAGATGGTCACTTCTCATGTGTGCCCTGACTGGGGACTGAACCCAGGACTTCTGCACACCAGGCCAACTCTCTACACTGAGACATCTGATGAGGGCCAAGTTGCCAGTATTTTTATACCTCTCCAAAATCAAGTAGGTAGAACCAAATCTTGGTATTGATCAAGATTTCCTATTATCTTTTTCTAGTGTCTTTGAGTTTTAAAAATAACCTCTTGTGTTTTGTAAAAGCCTTAAGTCATTGAGAAACTTATGCTAAATCTGAGAGCTAGAAATAGATAGAGAGAGAGATAAAGATGGAGGCAGGGGGAAGGAGAGAGAAAAAGAAATTTTTTTCCCTTTGTGTTTTCTCAGTGTGGAATCTGGTAGCAGAAACAATGAGAGTCATAACAGATGTCTAATACTAAGAGGAGGGTAGATAGAGGTCTGAAGGCTGTCAACGAAGTAGACCATTGATCCCACTCTTTCAATAGTCCTGGTAGGATCATGAAGGCAGTAGCCATGTTGTTTTGACCACCTCTTCTTCACTCCGTTGGTGAGGGAGGTACTGCCCACTTTAAATAATACGAGATGACCAGACACACAGCACTTAACAATGCACCACTGATATTATAGCAGTATCTTATTACATACATTCATAGCCCAGGGGAGGACATCACACCCCACTCAGGCCCACCCAGGGGTGCACTCAGGAGCAGAGTGAATAAGCAGGGGCTGGAGGAGGGAGGTTTGTAGCAACAAGGGGAGGAAGTGTCCCCTGGTTCTCTTAGTCTGATGGAAGATCCAGTTATGAAAATTCATGAGGTTGATGTAGGAATTAAATATGTGTATAGATTAATCCCAGGATTAATGGGCTTTCTGATTAATATCAAGAACATTCAATCCCTTGGGGAGAAGAACTCTGTGTCTATCTCTCCTGCTGACTGAACAATGACCCAGAGTGTTGAACACAGTGTAAGCACCCAAGAAACTTCCCTTTACTCTTGTTTTCTTGAAGTATAATTTACAAACCATAAAATATCCATGTTTGATGTGTACAGAACATTGTAGAAAAAGATGGAAAAAGACTTAAATTAATGGAAAGACATTCCATGTTCATGGATGAGGAGACTTAACACTACGATGGCCGTACTCCCCACATTAATCTTATTTCTGCCTTTCCTCTTTTATTCTTCTTATACTCCCATCATGTGTATGCTGCCTATTGGATGGTATCCCACAGGTCTTTGAAGTTCTGTCCAATTTTCTTCACTCCTTTTCTTTCTTTTCTTCAGATTGGATGCTTTTATTCATCTATCATCAAGTTTGTTGATATTTTTTTTCTGCTACTTAAAATCTGCTTTGCAACCCCTCTAGTGAGCTTTTAATTTTCAATATCATACTTTTAAACTTCAGAATTTCCATTTGGTCCTTTTTTTAAAAGATACATTTTTTTCTCTTCACCTTTTTCATCCATCCTCCCTGTTCCCCCAGCAACCATCAGCTTGTTCTTTCCATAATCTGTTTCCATTTGTTTTGGGCTTTTTTGTTCTTTAGATTCCACATATAAGTAAAATCATATAATTTTTGTCTATTTTGTGTCTGACTTATTTCATTTAGCATAATATCCTCTACGTCCATCCATGTTGCTGCAAATGGTAAGATCTCATTCTTTTTTTATTGTTGAGTAATATTCCATTATACATATACGTACCACATCCTCTTTACCCATCTATTTATCGATGTACACTTAGGTTGTTTCCATATCATCATCATTTTAAATAATGCTGCAGTAAACATAGGGATGTGTATATCTTTTCAAATTAGTGTTTTTATTTTCTTCAGATAAATACCCAGAAGTGGAATTGCTGGGTCATAAGGTAATTCCATTTTTAACTTTTCTGAGGAATCTCTATACTGTTTTCCATAGTGACTGCACCAATTTACATTCCCAATGGCAATGTATGAAGGTTTTCTTTTCTCCACATGCTCACTAACACTTATTATTTGTTGACTTAAAAATAATTTCTAATTCTTTATTGGTGTTCTCTGTTTGATGGTTCAATGTTATTCTTTTAAAAAATTCTAGCCTGACCAGGTGGTGGCACAGTGGATAGAGCATCAGACGGGGATGCTGAGGACCCAGGTTCAGAACAAGGTCACGGCTTGAGCACAGGATCACCAGCTTGAGCATGGGGTCACTGACTTGAGTGTGGGATCATAAACATGACCCCATGATCACTGGCTTGAGCCCAAGGTTGCTGGCTAGAGCAAGGGGACACTCGCTCTGCTGTAGTGTCCCAGTCAAGGCACATATGAGAAAGCAATCAATGACATCTAAGGTGCCGCAATGAAGAATTGATGCTTCTCATCTCTCTCTCTCTCTCCCTGTATGTCTGTCCCTATCTGTCCCTCTCTCTGTGTGTCTCTCTCTGTCTCTGTCAAAAAAAAAATTCTAGACCCTGACCAGTTGGCTCAGTGGTAGCACATCAACCCATCTTGTGGAAGTCCCGGGTTTGATTCCCGGTCATGGCACACTGGAGAAATGACCATCTGCTTATTTCCCCCTTACCCCACTCCTTTCTCTCTCTTTCTCTCTCTTTCTTTCTCTCTCTCTCTCCCTCTCTCTCTCTCTCCCCCTCTCCCTCTCCCTCTCCCTCTCCCTCTCCCTCTCCCTCTCCCTCTCCCTCTCCCTCTCCTTCTCCTTCTCTCTCTCCCTCTCCCTCTCCCTCTCCCTCTCCCTCTCCCTCTCCTTCTCCTTCTCTCTCTCCCTCTCCCTCTCCCTCTCCCTCTCCATCTCCTGCAGTCATGGCTCAATTGATTCTAAAGCTTTGGCCCTGGGCACTAAGATGGCTCCATAGAGCCTCCAACTCAGGAGCTAAAAATAGCTCAGTTGTGAACATGGCCCCAGGTGGACAGAGCATCAGCCCCAGAAAGAGGTTGCCAGGTGGATCCCAGTCGGGGTACATATGGGAGTCTATCGCCCTGCCTCTCACTTAAATTTTTTTTATTAATTTTTTTTACTTCTTTTCAAGAATTACTTTTCTCTGTCTCTCTATAAATTAATAAAAATTAAACCCTGGCCGGATAGCTTCATTTGTTAGAACTTTGTTCTGGACCACGGAGGTTGTCGGATTAATTCCTTGTTTAGGGCACATACAGGATCATCTCGATGTTTCTGTCTCTCTCTGCCTCTCTCTCAAAAACAACAACAAAGACAATTGGGAGAACTAATTGTAAACCAAAGACCGTATCCAGTTTCCTACTGTAAAACTCGGGGATTAAAAGAGTTAGGTATTGCCCTGTCTTCTCAGAGGAAAATAGGTCCACTAGGTAGCTCCGTGCAGAAATCTCAGCTGATGGGGTATGGGAGCTGGTCCTGCCAACCCTACCCTGCAGTCCGCTGTGCACTTGTCTGCGGGCTTGTCTGGAGGCAAGAACTGGCTTGAGGCTGATATACTCGTGCCAGGCACTGCCCCTTCCCAGAGGATCACCGGCCTCTGCAGGATTCACAATGCATCCCCACAAGTACCAGGAAAGGGATGGAGGGAGAGAGAGGGTGGACCTCCGCTGTTCTAGACCAGCCACTAATCTCACTTAAATTTTTAAAAAATTCTGTAACATGATTTTTTTTCTTTGAAATATCCATAATATAAGCTTTGGAGACTGTTTGGTAAGTCCACCATCTGCACCCTCACAGTTTCTACTAATTCCTTTTTTCCAGTGTAGAGTACCTTTTTCCTTTTTCTGTTTACATATCTCATACCTTTTTGTCAACAATTGGACATTTTACATAATAGATTGTCACCACTCTGGATTTTGATTCACTCTACTCCCCAGCCCAGGGTCAGTTGCTTGTCAAGCCACTTGCCTGGACTAATTCTGCGGAGTCTGCTTACCTTGCAGTGACTGCTGCACAGAGGTCCTTTGGAAGTTCTTGATTATTGTTGTTTCTATTTAAACCTGGCTCTTCAGGAATCACCTCTGTTCCAGCAAAGCTTGCTGGTGAGCCAATGACTGACTGGTCAGAAGCCAGTCTTGACTCAGTACAGCTTCCTCCACATGCTGGTGGATCTTTGTGTAAATTGGGGGATGCATCTAAAGTCTGGGTGGTGTGTAATCTGCACCAGCTTTACTTTTGTGTCCACAGGCCTTACACTCACGGGGGACAAGCAGATGGTGGGGGCCGTCTTTGCTCTCATGCGGCTCCCATGTGAACACAGGCTTCTAGATCCCCTATCATATGTGATAGCTTATCTTCTTGGGGATATCGTGTTCCTTAGATCGCCCTGTTAAATCCCGACTTGTCTGCTGCCCTTGTTTTCTGCCCAGCCAGTGCCACAAGCTTGCTGGGGTATGGCTCTCTCGGAGTTTGCCATTGTCTTTGACAACAACACGTCTTTGACACGTGGGCACGTGATTTTCTATGCTCAACTCCAAGTCCATCCCTCCCCTCCAGGTGAGGCTGCCAGTCTGGAGGCTTGGTCCGTCCTACTAGGACCTCCGCTCCAGGGAGACAGGGCAGGGAGGCTGGGAGTTAGTTTTAGGCAAAAATGCCACAGAATTCCATTTTTCTTACTGTGTTTCAGTATTTTTTTTTAAGTACTATTGAATTGACATGATGGTGTTCAATTTCCAGAGTCATGAAATGGCTATTTTTGTGAATTTTGTCATCATTGCCTTTTGGAAGGAAGACCTATCAGGCTTCTCACTCCCCTGTTCTGGGAACCCCATGCACTCTTTTTATTCTTAACTTATGTTTCTTGGTTTGAACCTCGTAACAAAACTCTGGGTTGAAGTTATTGGTATTTTCATTTTACAGATGACAAGACAGGGCCAGAACAGATAACATCTTTCCCCCAGGTCATCCTACCTAGAAAATGAGTGGAGCAGGCCTGGTTCTAAAGGTTCTTAACCAGGCTAGGGACAGGAGGAGCCCACTCCTCACCGGCACAGAAGAGACCGCCAGCAGAGGGGACACCGTGAGGGTCTCTTGCTAAATCTGCTGTAAGGATGAGAAACAAACTTGAGTAACAGCCTTCCAGTGTTTTAAACAGCTTTGTGGCAATTTAATTTACACATCACACAATCTATTGATTTAAGGTATACAATCCAGTGGTGTTTAGTATATTCACAGTTGTGCAGTCATCATCACAATTAATTTTAGAACAGCTCCATTCTCTCCAAGAGAATCCCAATGCTCATCATTAGTTACTCTAGTTCCCACCCTCCCAGGCCTTAGCAAGTCTAAGCCACTTTGTCTTCATAGCTTTGCCTATTTTGGACACATTCTATAAGTGGGATCAGAGCACATGTTGTGTTGGTGCCTGTTTTCTTACACTTAGCATAGTGTCTTCATGGTTTATTCATGTTGTCTGATATGTACGATTATTCTTTTTCTTTTTCTCTTTCTTTCTTTCTCTCTTTCTTTCAGGTGAGAGAAGGGGAGATAGTGAGGCAGACTCCCGCATGCTCCCTGACTGAGATCCACCCAGCAACCCCATGTGGGGGTAATGCTCAAGTACTGAGCTATTTTTAGCACCTGTGGCTGATGTGCTTCAAGGGAACTTGGGCCTGGGGTCCTAAGTGCCTGGGGTCATGCTCAAACCAGTAGAACCACTGGCTACAGAAGGGGAAAAGGGAGAGAAGGGTGAGAGGGCGGAGGAGATACGCAGATGGTCGCTTCTTCTGTGTGCACTGACCGGAATTGAACATGGATGTACATACACCAGGCTGACACTGTATCCACTAAGCCACCAGCCAGGGCCAATTTATTCTTTTTTAATTGTAGAATAATCTTTCATTGTATGGATAGACCATATTTAATTTCCCCATCAAGTGAATATAGATAGATAGATAGATAGATAGATAGATAGATAGATAGATCCCCAGTTCCTAGCACAGAGCTCTTAAAAACCCTGTAATTTTCTAAGTGATAAGAGCAGTAGAAGCAGCTCTTGTTCTAATGTTTCATATTTGACCCTAGTTCTGACATGGAGCTCCGAAGGCCCTTGGGACTTCCTGGGTGATGGGAATATCTTTTGTTCTACTAGGTGACTCTTGGTGGACTGCTGCATGAGGGCTGGCCACCAGAAAGACCAGGCCGTGACTGGAAGCTTGGAATTTTCAGCCCCACTCTCCCATTCTCCAGAGAGAGGAGAGGGGCTAGAAGTGGAACTTACGTTCGATAATGCCGATGTGATGCATGCAGCCTCTATAAAAATCCCAAAAGTACAGGGTTTGGGGAGCTCCTGGGCTGATGAACACGTTAGTGCTAGGAGAGTGTCATGCCAGGAGAAGGCACGGAAGCCCCACACCCTGCCCTGTGCATCTCTTCCATCACATGTTCATCTTTATCCTGTATCATATCCCTTTATAATAAACTGATAAATGTAAATAAACTATTTTCCAAGTTCTGTGAGCTGCTCTAGCAAATAATTCAAACCCAAGGAGGGATGGTGGGAACCTATGATTTATAGCCTATTGGTCAGAAGCGCAGGTGAGCACCTGGGCTTGTGATTGGCATCTGGAATTGGGGAGTACGTCTCCAGGGACTGAGCTCCTAACCTGTGCAATCTGATGCTACGCCCAGGTAGATAGTGTCAGAACTGAGTTATAGGACACCGGCTGGTGTCATGGAATTGCTTGCTGTGGGAAAACCCGCACACATCTGGTTTCAGAAGTGTTGTGCGTGGGGTAGTTGTGAGAGTAAGGGAGAGAGACACACAGAAGGAAGACTGAGTTTTTCTACTAATGTGAGCATATTTCTGGGCTGTATGGTGAGTCTCTGTTTATCTTTTTAAGAAACTTTTTAAGAGGGACCACACCATTTCACATTCCCGTTGCAATGTATGAGGGTTCTAGTTTCTCTACATCCCTGCCAATACTTATTATCTTTTTTTCTAATATTATAGCATCTTGGTGAAATAAAATAGTATCTCCTTTTGGCTCTCCCTGAAAGCTAATGATGTTGGACATCTTTTTCTGTGCTTATTGACCACCTGTACATTTTTTGATGGGCTATCTATTCAGTGTCTTGGCTTATTTTTTAATTGGGTTGTCATTTTATTATCTACATACAAAAGTTCTAGATATGTTCTAGATACAGGATCCTTCCTTAGACCTGATTTCCAAATACTTTCTCCCATTCTGTCAGTTGTCTTTTCACTTTTCTGATTGTATTTTAAGTATTAATTTTTTACTTTTGATGAAGTCTAATTTATATACTTTTTCTTTTGGCACTTGTGCTTTTAGCATCATAGCTAAGAGCTTATTGCCTAACCCAAAGTCTTGAAGATTTACTGTTATATTTTCTTCTGAGAACTTCATATGTAGTTTCAGTTTCAGCTCTTACAGTTAAGTCTCTGATCTGTATATTTTGAAGTCAATTGCAAATGTGAAAGTTTATTTCTGGACTCTCAAGTTAGAGTCCAGTAACCTATATACTTCTGCTAGTACCACACTCTGTTGATTACAGTTCTTCATAGAAGTTTTTAAATTGAGAAGCATGAGTCCTCCACTTATGTTCTTCAAAAAACTTTTTTTTTTTTCGCCTGACCTGTGGTGGCGCAGTGGATAAAGCGTTAACCTGGAAACACTGAGGTTGCCGGTTCAAAACCCTGGGCTTGCCTGGTCAAGGCGCATATGGGAGTTGATGCTTCCTGCTCCTCCCCCCTTCTCTCTCTCTCTCTCTCTCCTCTCTATAATGAATAAATAAAATCTAAAAAAAAAAAAAAAAAAAAAAAAAACAAATTTTTTTATTTTGGGTCCCTTGAAATTTCAAAAATGTCTTTGAGTTTTAGGATTAGTTTGTCAATTTCTGCAAAGAAGCCAGCGTGAATTTTGGTAGGCTTTGCATTAAATGTATAGATCAGTCTGCAGAGGATTGTCATTTAACAATATTAAGTGTCATCATCCAAGAACATGGAATGTCTTTTCATTTACTTAGGTCTTTTTTAATATCTTTCAACCATGTGTTGTAGTTTTCAGAGTATAATTCTTTCCTTTTGTTTTTTTCTTGTTGTTGTTGTTTGTTAAATCTAATCCTAAGTATTTTCTTCTTTGTTTATTGTGGTAAACGAACAGTCCATGGATGTGACCCAGGGTGAGCTGGTGTCCATGAAGCAGCTGCTGTGTGTGGAGTCCCCACAGCAGATAACAGCTCTTAGAACTCACATTGCCCTGAAAGACAGGGATTATTGCCAACCAGGCAGTAGCGCAGTGGATAGAGCGTCAGACTGGGATGCAGAGGACCTTGGTTTCAAACCCCGAGGTCATGGCTTGAACGCAGGCTCATCAGCATGAGCGCGGGGTCACTGACTTGAACGTGGGATCATAGATATATCCCATGGTCACTGGCTTGAACCCAAAGGTCAATGGCTCAAAACCCCAAGGTTGCCGGCTTGAGCACAGGCTCATCTGGTTTGAGCAAGGGTTTACTCACTCTGCTGTAGCCCCCCACCCAGGCACATATGAGAAAGCAATCAATGAACAAGCAATCAACAAACAACTAAGATGCCACAATGAAGAATTGATGCTTCTCATCTCTCTGCCTTCCAGTCTCTATCTGTCCCTCTCTCTGACTCTCTGTCTCTGTCAAAAAATGGGGGAGTTGTTATGTACATTTTGCAAGTGAGGAAATTGAGCCTCAGAAGAAGGGAAGCACTTTTTTAAAAAAAGACTATATTGATTTTAGGGAGAGGAGAGAGAAAAACGGTGGTGGGGAGGAATGAAAAACATCAACTCCTAGTAGTTGCTTCACATATGTGCCTTGACCAGGCAAGCCCAGGGTTTCACATCAGTGACCTCAGTGTTCCAGGTCGAATGTTTTACCCACTGCACCAGCACAGGTCAGACTTTTTTGAGAGTGGGGGAAATTTCATAACAAGTAAATGTGAGGGCTGCAGGCCTTTCTGATCTAGAAAATGGGCCGTGTCTCCAGCGTTCCTTGAGTGCTGAGCCAGGATGAGGAAGCCATTCTGGGAAGATAAACATGGTCGCTGTGAGACATGGCAGAGATACTCCCGCTCTGAAAATGTCTCCTAGGCTGGATGGCTCCTCAGCCAGCTGTGCCCCAACTCTGTGGCTCTGACAGGGACGCCGGTCGGGTTCCTGGTGCTGAGTGTGCAGTCAGGAAATGAAGTGGATTATGCTGAACACCCTGCATGAGCGAATGGCCCTTGCATCTTTCCTTCTCCCCTTCACCTGGTCATGGAACATTAAGTCATTTTAGATGCATTTTAAGTTATTTAAGACTCAGGGACAAAAAAAAAAAAAAAAAAGACTCAGGGACATTAAACCATGAGCCAATGTCCTGTGATTTTACCTGATAAGCTGAACTTCTTGCTCTCAGGCTTAGGAACACACAAGCACAGTCCTGGTGAGGCTGATTCTTATCTGGTTGGAAGGGGTGGTGTGAGGGGAAACAGGTTGTATAAAAAGGCAGCAGAAGTTGACATTTGTCAGTCACAGGAAGGCCAGCAGCCATGGTACCGCTCATGGGAATCTTTTTTATTTGGACTAGCTTCTGTGCACTTCTACAAGAGGGCCTTGCACATGGAGGTGAGGACGGGAGATGGGCTGGAACTGGGCTGGAAGGAAGCACACCAGAAATGAGTTGAATGGTAAAATTATTGATGATGATGATGATGATGATGATGATGATGGCAGCAATCAATATATCTGCCATTTCTTGAGTGTGTCCCAAGGGCCAAATGTTATTATATTATTAAGGACTCTTTTTTTTTTTCAAACAAGTCTCTGAAATGTAAGCCTAGTCAGTAATATTATTGACTATCAATCCTCACAACAGCTATCTTATTTCTAAATATGCTTTCCAACATTCCAGACATGGACAGCCTGAACACAGGGTTACTTATATTGTGCAAAGTGAGTTTTTGATGTGAGTAGGGTTAAATGTTTGGAATAACAGAGAATTATTGTCAGGGAAAATCCATGATTAGTATGGGACTGTTGAGTCCCAGTTGGTTATTTAATTCATGTGTGTCAGTACGATAGCCGAGAGAAAGTGTAAGAGTTTTATCCATCTGCTTTGTGGCAGTCTTCTCATCTATCTGTTTCTAATGAAGTAGATTCCAAGATGTGAAGAACATACAGTGTTGCTAACTATAGTCACTGTGTTGTAGAATAAATTTATGGAACTTACACTTAAAAATGTGTTTGTTCCCAGGCCGGTTGGCTCAGTGGTAGAGCGTCAGCCTGGCGTGCAGGAGTCCCGGATTCGATTCCCGGCCAGGGCACAAAGGAGAAGCACCCATCTGCTTCTCCACCTCTCCCCCTCTCCTTCCTCTCTGTCTCTCTCTTCCCCTCCCACAGCCAAGGCTCCACTGGAGCAAAGTTTGCCCGGGCTTTGAGGATGGCTCTGTGGCCTTTGCCTCAAGCGCTAGAATGGCTCTGATTGCGGCAGAGCGACACCCCAGATGGGCAGAGCATCGCCCCCTGGTGGGCATGCCGTGTGGATCCCAGTCGGGCTCATGCGGGAGTCTGTCTGACTGCCTCCCCGTTTCTAACCTCAGAAAAATACAAAAAAAAAAAAATGTGTTTGTTACATGGGGCCTGACTGGTGGTGGCATAGTGGATAGATCATTGACCTGGGATGCTGATGTCCCGTATTTGAAACCCTGAGATCTGTGGCTTGAGCACAGACTCGCCAACTTGAGTGCAGGGTTGTACAGGATCATCAAGATGATTCTAAGGTCACTAGCTTGAGCTCAAAGGTCGCTGTCTTCAGCAAGGGGTCACTGGCTCAGCTGGAGCTCCCCAAAGGCACATGTGAGAAACAATCAACGAACAACTAAAGTGCCACAACTACGAGTTGATGCTTCTCATCTCCTTTCCTGTCTCTCTGTTAAGTGGGAAGATCTCATATTGTGTTCTTACCATAATAAAATATTACATTTTCATGTGAAAAACAATTTAGAGATGCAAAGCAGTTCATGCCATCAAATGTGTTCAGATTGCCTCCATTTTATTCTCTGCTTGGCTATTTATCTCCTCTATTCCTCTATTTTTTTGCAGCTCATTTGCAACATCAGATCAATATCGCAGGTAAGCAATGTTGGAAAACAATGAAAACAAAACAACGATTAAACCAAACAAACTAATGTGTGGGATGGTCACTGTGACCAGCTCTCTTCACAGGCATTCTACGTACGTGGGCTAAGTTTGCCCTCTCAGCCATGGGAGGTACAGGTGCACACATTCCCCAGGCTATAGGTAGAGCACAAGCCCTACCACCTGCCTCCAGTTGTTGTTTTAAAATTTATTGATTGATTTGAAAGAGAGAGGAAAAGGGATGAGGGGAGAGAGAGGGGAACCTCGATCTGTCGTTCCACTTATTTATTCATTGGTTGATTCTTGTATGTGCCTTGACAGAGATTAAAGCCACAACCTTGGTGTATTCAGACGATGCTCTAACCAACTGAGCTACCCAGCCAGGCCCCCTCTCCTCCCACCCCCTCCACCCTGAGTTGTTTATTTATTAAAGCCAAGCCACCAGTACATAGTGGGGTTGGAATCTCAGGACAGGGCCTCATTCCAAGGGATGGCTTCTTAATAAGGGAGCCTGTCCAAGAAGTGTAAGGCAAGGCTGGGTGGGGGGAGAGGGTATCAAACAGAAACACGCACAGGAGTCGCAGAGGGGTGATGTTTGCCGCCAGTAAATTCAGTGAGGCAGCTGAGAGAATCCATCCAGGCCAGAGATGCCTAGACCACAGCCATGGTCACACAGCCACAAAGCCCTCTCTGGGTTTCCATAGTTAACATCTTCAATCTACTCAAAGGCCAAAGTCAGTGCACACTGAAACTCGCTTAGTTACACCATGAATGTGACTCATTATTGGTCTTCTGAACAATGTGAGGCAGATTATTAATGAAAATAGCAAGAGAGCACCTGTATTCACAGATAAAAAATGTACTTAGACTTTTGGTGTTGAATCAGGTGGAGCAGAAGCTCCAGACACAGCAAATAAAAATTATAATTCCACATCAGGCCCTGGCTGGTTGGCTCAGCTGTAGAGCATTGGCCCGGTGTGTAGAAGTCCCGGGTTCAATTCCCAGTCAAGGCACACAGCAGAATTGACCATCTGCTTCTCCACCCTTTCCCCTCCATCTTCTCTCTTTCTCTTTCTCTCTTTCTCTCTCCTCCTCCCTCAGCTTCAAATGGTTCAAGCAAGGTGGCCCCAGGCACTGTGCATGGCTCCCTGGCCTCACCTCAGGTGCTAAAATAGCTCATTAAATGAGCAATGGAGCAGCAGCCGCAGATGGGCAGAGCATCACCTGCTAGGGGGCTTGCTGGATGGATCCTGGTCGGTCGGGGCACATGCAAGACTCTGTCTCTCTGCCTCCCTGCCTCTCACTTAAAAAAAAAAAAAGAATAATTCCAAATCAAGCTGCTTTATGGTCTGGCAAGCTGATCTGTGGCCTGGAGCTCCAATGTCCATGAGAAATGTCTCTGGGTAAATAATGTCACTGGAAATTAAATCTGTCATCAGGCAGGGTCCATATCATATTGACCTTCACATCCCTGATGCTTAGTAGAGGGCTCTGCACGTGACAGGCCCCTTGTAGTGGTTGTGATGGGCTGGGTTGCACAGAAATGTTGCCAGAACTACTGCAGAGACGGTGACACACTAAAGAGCTGAAGAAGAGAACAACGTCTGCTTTTTTTGTTTCCTTCAGATGACTGTACTTTCCCTTTTACCTATGGAGGCCAGAAGTATTTTGATTGCACTTCACGTGGTTCTATATACCACTGGTGTTCTCTAGATCATGAATACTCAGGGAGATGGAAATATTGTGCAAAGGATGGTGAGTATGCAGCTTTTCCTCAGATGAGAGCATGTGGCTTTCCAGATGGAGGGAGATTTCCGTAACTGCCTCCTAAGTGGGAGCCTCATGCCCCTCCTCATCCGCCCCAAGCGTGCCCTCTCTTTCCTCTTTGTCTGTTTTCCCTATTGATTTGAGAGAGAGAAAGAGGACAAGAGAGGAAAGGGGGAGGGAGAGAAAGGTATCAACTTGTTTCACTTAGTTGTTTCATTTAGTTGTGTACCCATTGGTCACTTTTTTTCTTTCTTTCTTTTTTTTTTTCTTTTAATGACAGGAGGGGAGACAGAGACAGATTCCTGCATGTGCCCCAACCGGGATCCACCTGGCAAGCCAACTAGGGAGCAATGTTCTGGCCATCTGGGGCCCTTGCTCCATTGCAGCTGGAGCCATTTTTTAGCACCTGAGGCGGAGTGCATGGAGCCATCCTCAGCGCCCAGACCCAACTTGCTCTAATTGAGCCATGGCTGCAGGAGGGGAAGAGAAAAGAGAGAGAGAGAAGCAGGAGGGGAGGAGTGGAGAAACAGGTGCTTCTCCTGTGTGCCCTTACCAGGCATCTAACCCGGGACATCCACACACCAGGCCAATGCTCTACCACTGAGCCAACTGGCCTGGGCTGATCACTTTTTATTATGTGCCCTGACTGGTGGTTGAACCCACCATCTCTGGCATGCTGGGTTGATGCTTTATCCACTGAACCACCTAACCAGGGCCCCTTTGTCTTGATAAGACTAAAATAACTGCCCTGGCCAGGTAGCTCATTTGGTTAGAGCTTCATCCGGATATACCAAGGTTGGGGATTAGATCCCTGGTCAGGGCACATATAAGAACCAACCAATGAGGCCCTGGCCAGTTGGCTCAGTGGTAGAGTATCGGCCCAGCACATGGAAGTCCCGGGTTCGATTCCTGGTCATGGCACACAGGAGAATCACCCATCTGCTTCTCCACCCTTCCCCTCTCCTTCCTCTCTGTCTCTCTCTTCCCCTCCCACAGCCAAGGCTCCATTGGAGCAAAGTTGGCCCAGGTGCTGAGGATGGCTCCATGGCCTCCACCTCAGGCACTAGAATGGCTTGGGCTGAGATGGAACAATGCCCAAGATGGGCAGAGCATTGCCCCTGGGAGGCATGACAGGTGGAACCGGTCGAGTGCATCTGGTTGGGCGCATGTGGAATCTGTCTACTGCCCCACTTCTAATTTAGGAAAAATAAAAATAAAAAAAAGAATCAACCAATGAGCTTAGCCTGTGGTGGCGCAGAGGATAGATCATTGACCTGGAATGCTGAGAGGGCTGGTGTGAAACCCTGGGCTTGCCCCATCAAAGCACATGCAACAAGCAACCAATGAACCACGAAAGTGAAGCAACTATGAGTTGATACTTCCCGCTCCCCACCTCCTCTCTGTAAAATCAATAAATGACATCTTTTAAAAAAAAATTTAAAAAAAAGAATCAACCAATGAGGGCATGAATGAGTGAAACAACAAATTGATGCTCCTCTCTTTAAAATCAATAAAAATTAAAAAGTAGATCTATTTTTGAAAAAGACTAAAATGAGCTAACCACAACTAATTTCCTCATCCCTTCCTTTCACTTTTCAGACTATGCCAAATGTGCCTTTCCCTTCGTCTATATGGGCAAAGTACATTACAGTTGCATCACTGATAAGAGCGTTCTTCGGAAGGCATGGTGCTCGGTTACTGCAAACTATGACGAGGATGGAGCTTGGAAGGAATGTTACTCCAAGGTAAGAGTGGCTGGGGCAGGATGAGAACAGACGGAATGAGTAGGGGGGAGATGGAGTTGGGTGAAGAGACGGAATCA
Organism: Saccopteryx bilineata; assembly: GCF_036850765.1. Taxonomy (NCBI): domain Eukaryota; kingdom Metazoa; phylum Chordata; class Mammalia; order Chiroptera; family Emballonuridae; genus Saccopteryx; species Saccopteryx bilineata. The sequence goes on along the minus strand of NC_089492.1, from coordinate 315,352,375 downwards.
GGTGATCCCGAGGGAGTGAGGAGACAGGTGGAGAGGTGGAGAAGGAGAAAGGGAGCAGGAGGAAGGGTGAGAAGCAGGGTTTGGAGAGAAGAGAAAGGGAGCAAAGAAGGAAAGAGGAAAAGACAAAAGGCAGAATGCAAAAGATGAAGAGAGGAGAGTTAGCAAAGGAAGAACAAACAGTTTGCAGGATAAGAGAGCAAAGAAAGGATTGGGGAAAAAAAAGAAAGAAAGAATTAGTGGTAAGAGAAGGAGGGGGAGGGAAGGCAAGAGGGGAAAAGAGCACAAGCCACAGGCTTCTGAGCCCCGGCAAGAGAGCATGGGAGTAGAGCTGGCAGAGAGCAGAGAGAAAAGGAGAAAATTGGAAAAATAAATAGAACTCATTCACATTGATAAGAAGACCATGTTACATTCCTACTGTGCAGTGACGCTCCCCACGGCCAACCTTTGAAACTGAAGTGCAGAAAATCAGGAAATCTCATGCATGGAGGTCATGCTCTGAGTGACAGTGGTGAAATCCTTTCCCTGAAACTCCATGTCCCCTCCTGCCCCCCAATAAACCAGGTCCTCTGCAGGTGTGACTTTGTTATTCTTTCCTGAAAGAAGCCATCTTCCACATGGGAGGGGCTCTGCATGAGCAGGGGGATCACACACAGGGTCTTCACGTCCTGGCCTTCTCCTCTTCCAGACCTGAAACATCACACACCCCGGCTGCCTTTTGTGTGGGCCTGAGTGAAAGGCAGAGGTGTGGGAGGCCGCGGGCAAGGAGGCTCCCCGCGGCCACAGAGGGCTGTGCTGCCATGGACAACTTGTCTTTCCAACTTCACTGAAACGTTCTCTTTCTGGAAATATTCTCCAACTCCAGTGGAAGGCTCTCTGGACATGTTCTCCCAGTCTTTCACTCCCTGCTTAGAATTCAACCATCCATCTTCCCTGGGGGACTTGAGTCTTTGGGAGGACACGACGGACTGTGTTGTCTGTCCCGGCCTTGGTCCTAAGTGCAGAACCCGACACACACTGGGTCATCCAAGACATTTTTCAAAAGGCCTATTGCTCGATAAACATATTCTAGAAAAAGTACTTCAGTAAATAGCTGGGTATGAATGAGACACAGTTAAATTCACAGGTGCCAGAAACAAAGGGCCTGAAAGGCAGGGCCTAACCTGTACTCCGGGGCCCGAGCCACTAGGGAGGTATGTAATAGTGGCTGTGAGACCTCTCAGTCACCAGTGGGGTCACCATTGATGGCCTTTATGACACTGAAGTTAGTAATTGAGACTATAACTTAAAACCAAGTCATAGTGTGGGCTATCCAGTTAAAGAATCTAGAAAATCTTCTATTTGTGGTCTCAGAGAAGCAAGAAAGAAATCTGACACTCTAAATGGATTATAAAGAAATATTTATTCAGAGCCTGACCAGGTGGTGGCGCAGTGGATAGAGCGTCGGACTGGGATGCGGAAGGACCCAGGTTCGAGACCCCGAGGTCGCCAGCTTGAGCGCTGGCTCATCTGGCTTGAGCAAAGAGTTCACCAGCTTGGACCCAAGGTCGCTGGCCCCAGCAGGGGGTTACTCGGTCTGCTGAAGGCCCATGGTCAAGGCACATGTGAGAAAGCAATCAATGAACAACTAAGAAGTCGCAACGCGCAACGAGAAACTGATGATTGATGCTTCTCATCTCTCTCTGTTCCTGTCTGTCTGTCCCTGTCTATCCCTCTCTCTGACTCACTCTCTGTCTCTGTAAAATAAATAAATAAATAAAACTTATTTTAGAAATATTTATTCAGAAAATATACCCAGTATCAGTAAGAACAGGGAAAGTCTGTGAGATCTGGTCTGTAGCCCCCACGCCCACCACCCACCCCAGCTCTGTGTGATGCAAGTAACATTATGAGTGGATGGAGCCAAAAGACAGCTTCCCCTTCTTCCATTTCCCAGACAAGACCTGTGGCATCACCACCCAGGGTGGCAGCTGCCCCCTCACTCATCCCTTCAACCGCACATCTAGAGGGTAATTTCAGGCAACTGGGACTGACAGATTGGAGACTCTCTCCTCCACCCAGCTGTCAGTCACTGGGTCCAGGCCCCACCCCGCGACAGCAGGCTCAGAATACTGAGTTCCCTGTCACTTTTGCCCCAGCCTGCTTGTAGTGGAGAGTTTTCCGTGCTGGGAGAAGCAAGCCAAGAAGGCCAGAGGGGCTAACCACTGGCCAGTGCCCAGTTCGTGAAGCAAGAGTGACATTCTGAGAAAAGCCCTTCACGGTCCTTGACTGCAAGCTGTGGCTCAGAGATCAAGATAAAAGCAGAGGTACAAAATTAATTTTAAAAATAACTTAAAATTTAAAAATTGCCATGTACAAAATAAATTTAAATGTATTTGAATAGTCTAGCAATGAATAACTCCAACACAAAATTAGGAAAACAATTCTATTTACAAATAAGAACAGCTTTGAATTTCTTCCCCAGAAAGTGACTTTGTTATTATTTTTTTAATATTTCATTTATTGATTTTATGGAGTGTGGGGTGAGGGATGAGAAGTAGTTGCTTCACTCTAGCTGTTCATTGGCTGTTTGTTGTGTGTGCCGTGACCAGGTAAGCCCAGGGTTTCGAACCAGTGACCTCAGCGTTCCAGGTCAGTGCTCTATCCACTGCGCCGCCACAGGCCAGGTGAAAATGACTTCATTTGGAATAGAATGGGGGGTCATTCATGACTAAAGACACTTTTGCAAACTGTGGAGATGTTGGTGGCAAGTAAGGCAGAAGGGCCTGGTGGCTCCCTGACAAGCCAAACCCTGGGCTAGTGTTTAACTAGAGAGAACTAGGGAAAGAGACAGCAAAGAGGAATCCTCCAGGGCTCAGGACTAACCTCCAAGCTTGGCCTTCGAAACGACTCCCACCTGAATTTCACTGTGAAGCAAGTTATGTCCCAGGGCACTGTCAGAAACAATATTCAGCCAGCAATTAGTGAAACCTAACAGCTGGGTGTAATGACAACAAAGGCAAACAGCTCAATGAAGAGATGAGGAGGAGGGGAAAGACAGTCACACTGTCTCTCAGGGTGACTGTGCCTCCAGGGAGGTCTCTGTGAGAAGCAGCATCAGAGGTTCCCTGGAGAGAAAGCAGAGGGTGCTGAAGTAGTCCAGCCAAGTCCCTAAAAACAAACAGACCACAACAACAAGAATCCCTGGGCAAGTAGTAATAAGAATGCAGAGTTGAGGTCATATATAAAATGTACAGGTTTCAATAAAAAAAAATGGAGACATACAATGATATGAGAAAGTGTGACTCATACATAGGGAAAAAAACTGATTCATACACAAAATTGCAGGATATTGTATTTCTATAGTCTAGCAGTGAATAACCCCAAAACAAAATTAAGAAAACAATTCCATCTATAATGGTATAAAAATAATGAAGTAGGAGTATATTTAACCAATGAAGCAAAAAAGTTATAAAACTTACAAAATATTGTTAAAAAAAATTTTTTTTAAGTGAGAGGAGGGGAAGAAGTGAGACAGATGCCTGCATGCGCCCCAACTGGGATCCTCCCAGCAACCCCTGTCTGGGGCCCATGCTCAAATCAACCGAGCGATTTTTAGTGCCTATGGCTGACTCTGACCAGCCGAGCTATCCTCAGCACCCAGGGTCGATGCTCGAACCAATCAAGCCCCTGGCTGCGTGAGGGGAAGAGAGAGAGAAGGGGGAGAGGGAGGAGAGAGAAGCAGATGGTAGTTTCTCCTGTGGGCCCTGACCACGAATCGAACACGGGATGTTTATACTCATGGCTGATGCTCTATCCACTGAGCAAGCCAGCCACGGCCTGAAAAAATTAAAGAAGGCCTAAATAAATGGAAAGCTCCCATGGCGATTGATTGGAAGACTTAATATTGTTATGATGGCAGTTCACCCAAACTGAGCTACAGATTCAGCTCAATCCTTATTAAAACCTCTGCTGTCCTCTGTACAGAAAATTGACAAGCTAATTCTAAAATTTGTATGGAAATTCAAGGATCCCAGAACAACCTAAACAATCTTGAAATGGAAAAACAAAATCAATCTAAGACTCAGACCTCCCCATTTCAAAACTTACTGCAAAGCCAGAGTAATCAAGACCATGTGGTTCTGACCTTTCGATAGACATATGTCCATGGACTAGAACAGAGAGACCAGAAATAAACTTTCACATTTATAGCCAAGTGATTTTTGGACAAGAGAATGGACTTCTTAGCAAATGGTGCTGGGACAACTGATCATCCGCAAGGAAAAGGATGAAGTTAAACCCCTGTAGTATTAGTTTCCTAGGACTTCTGTTAGCAGAGTACCAGAAATGGGTGGCTTAAAACAGCAAATTCATTCTCCTACAGATTTGAAGGCTAGAAACTTGAAATCAAGGAGCCCATGTTCCCTCGGAGACTCTTCTAACGTCTAGTGGTGGATGTTGATCCCTGGTGTTCCTTGGTTTGCAGCTCCACCAGTCCTGTCCTGCCTCTGTCATCACATGTGCATCTCTCTTCTTGACTAGTAGCATGAACATAATGGATTTTACCTTGTTTGGTTCTGGGTATTGTTATCTACCAGGAAGTATCCTAAGCAATGTTCTAGAATTCCATTTAGCTATTTGGAAACAGTCTGATCTTTTTTGGTCTTACTTTTATGGTTTGTGAGGCAAGTCTGGAACAACGCTTCCCTTGGGCTAATTTTCCCCACTATGGGAGCAAGACCTTCCTGAGTCCAGTGCCTCGTGGGTTCGATTCCAGTTGTTGGGAACAGTCATTATTCCCTGCCCAGGGAGGGCCAAGCCTGACCTTTGCTTGTTTCAGATTGCTTTTGCAGTCCTGGTAGTTTCCTCACACATCTGTGATGTTCAACAGCCACAGTCAAGGGTCCCATCTGCAGGTCTCTGGAGTCCTCTCTGTGCACTTGCTCCTTGCTGCTGTCCTGTCCTTCACACACTAGCTGCACACACACAGAGTCGATTTCCTCGGACTCTGACATCTAGGTGACCCTCAGCTCAGACCAGCTACCACACTCCACCTGAGTGCTCTCTTCCTTACCATGGCCTAGAAAGTCTCTCAAAATTGAGAGCTGGTGTAATCATAGGGTCTGCCTGTTTATTTCCCAATCTCTCAGGAATTGTTGTGCTTTGTGGCTTGATGTCAAGCATCTTGAAAACTATTATTTCATGTATTTTGTCTGGGTTTTTTTTCATGTAAGAGGATAAATCTGGCCTTTGTTGGTCCATTTGGAGAAATGAAGCTGTCTTCTTTTACTTCGAAACTACCTGTATTTTTGTAGCCACAACAAGCAGTTTCTTGTAGATAATATATAGTTGATTCATGCTTTTAAAAAAATTTATTCTGGCCCTGGCCTGTTGGCTCAGCGGTAGAGCGTCGGCCTGGCGTGCGGGGGACCTGGGTTCGATTCCCGGTCAGGGCACATAGGAGAGGCGCCCATTTGCTTCTCCACCCCCCCCCCTTCCTCTCTGTCTCTCTCTTCCCCTCCCACAGCCAAGGCTCCATTGGAGCAAAGATGGCCCGGGCGCTGGGGATGGCTCCTTGGCCTCTGCCCCAGGCGCTAGAGTGGCTCTGGTCGCGGCAGAGCAACACCCCGAAGGGGCAGAGCACCGCCCTCTGGTGGGCAAAGCGTTGCCCCTGGTGGGCATGCCGGGTGGATCCCTGTCGGGCACATGCGGGAGTCTGTCTGACTGTCTCTCCCCGTTTCCAGCTTCAGAAAGGTACAAAAAAGAAAAAAAATTTTATTCTGATTATTGCTCTTTTTAATAATCAGTCTTTCATAATTTGACAATTAAACTTTTATAGAGTTTTGAGTGGTTATTCTAGGGATTATAATATTCATATTTAACTGTTCATCTACTTAGAATCAGTATTTTGCCACTTCAAGTGAAATGTGGAAACTTTATCATCATATAGATTCCTTTACCCCCTTCCTTTATGTTACAGATGTCGATATGGGAGGCATTTAGTTGAGACTTAAATGTTGATAGAGAATTTTCAATGGCCTGTGACAATGAGGAGGAGGACAGGAAGCAAAGTCATCAGAGCTGAGGTGGCGATCCAGGTACTAGGTGGTAACAGAAAGGATGGAGAGGCACATGAGACATTATGAAATGATGAAGGGACATTTCAGGGGGATCAGTTGGTCCCCTTGAGAACAAGGAAAGGTCGCATGAGATAAAGTTTGATTCTGTTTTTGGTGTTGTAGTTCTTTTTGTGACAGAGACAGAGAGAGGGGCAGATAGGGACAGACAGACAAGAGGAAGAGAGATGAAAAACACCATTTTTTCATTGTGGCACCTTAGTCTCCTTAGTTGTTCATTGATTGCTTTCTCATATATGCCTTGACGGGGGGCGGGGGGGCCACAACAGACCAAGTGACCCCTTGCTCAAGCCAGCGACCTTGGGCTCAAGCTGGTGAGCCTTGCTCAAACCATATGAGCCCATGCTTAATCTGGCAACCTCGGGGTTTCAAACATGGATCCTCCGCATCCCAGTCCAACACTCTATCCACTGCGCCACCGCCTGGTCAGGCTAGTCTGATTCTGAAGGCATGACATCAAAGCAGTGAAACTGATATTTGACAAGGACCAGAGACATCTTCCCCAGGCCAAAAACACATATGGAGATTTTAAATTTGGCTTAGGATGTGAGAAAACATGGAAGACCACTTCTGTCTTAATACCAAGAAATATCTGGATATTGTAAAATGTCAAAATACAGGAGTGGGCAAAAGTAGGTTTACAATTATTCACATAGAAAAAGACATACAGGTTATGATTATGACAACAGCTTTATTAACTGAAGAGAATGTCACTCAAAACTGTAAACCTACTATTGCCTGTCCCTGTATTCATTGCAAAACTAAGGAGAAATGATACAAGAAAGCATTTCTGATTACCATAGAAAAGAACTCTTCATAGGTGACTAGTAAGGCATGGCAGCTTCTGGAGGTAAATGCTGGGTCTGGGAGAAGGGAGGTGGAGGAGAAAATATGTCAAAGACTGAGTGGTTCTGCTGTGTCAAGAAACATTAATGGATAAGAAAATAAGACCCTTAACTATACTCTTCACTAGAGTTCTGCTTCAGAGCAAAAGACACACATATAAAGAGATGTAAAAAGATATTATCTCTAAGTGAAACAAATAAACCAAAAGCTGTGATAGCAATACTTATATCGGACAAAATAGACTTTAAGACAAAAGTTACAGTCTGGCCGGGCGGTGGTGCAGTGGATAGAGCGTCAGACTGGGATGCGGAAGACCCAGGTTCAAGATCCCGAGGTCACCAGCTTGAGCGTAGGCTTATCTGGTTTGGAAAAAAAAAAAATAGCTCACCAGCTTGCACCCAAGGTCAATGGCTTGAGCAAGGGCTTACTCGGTCTGCTGTAGCCCTATGGTCAAGGCACATATGAGAGGGCAGTTAATGAACAACTAAGGTGCCACAACGGAAAAACTGATGATTGATGCTTCTCATCTCTCTCCATTCCTCTCTGTCTGTCCCTGTCTATCCCTCTCTCTGACTCTCTCTCTCTGTCTCTGAAAAAGAAATAAATAAAAAATAAATAAATAATTTTAAAAAAAAGACAAAGTTTATAATGAGACACAAAGAAAGACATTACATAATGATAAAGGGATCAACCTAACAAGAAGATACAACCCTTGTAAATATTTTTGCGTCCAACAGAAGAGTGCCTAAATATATAAAGCAAATATTGGTAGACACTAAGGGAGAGATCAACAGTAACAGAAGCACAGTAGGGGATTTTAACATCCCATTGACGTCAATAAATCAACAAGAAGACAACAGCTTTAAATCACACACTACACTAGGTGAATTTAATTTATATTTTCAGAGCATTTCACACCAAAGCAACAGAATGTACATTCCTTTCAAGTGCACATGGAATGTTTTCTAGGATAGAACACGTTAGACCACAAGACAAGTTTCAATAAATTTTAAAAGATTTAAATCATATCAAGCATCTTTCCTGATCAAAATGGTATGAAACTAGAAATCAATTATAAGAAGAAAACTGGAACACACATAGACAAATGGAGGCTAAACAGCATGTTACTAAACAATGAATGAGTCAACGATGAGATTAAGAAAGAAATTGAAAGAACCTTGAGACAAATGAAAATGAAAACACAACAACCCCAGATATATGAGATACAGTGAAAGCAGTTCTAAGAGAGAAATTTATAGCATTACAGGCCTACCTCAAGAAACAAGAAAAATCTCAAATAAACAATCTAACCTTCCACCTAAAAGACTTAGAAAATAAAAGCCTGAAGTGAATAGAAAGAAGGAAATAATAAAGATCAGAGTGGAAATAAATAAAATAGAGTCTAACAAAACAATATAAAGGATCAATAAAACCAAAAGCTGTTCCTTGGAAAAATAAACAAGACTGATAAGCCTTTAACCAGATTCATGAAGAAAAAGAAAGGTCCCAAATAAATAAATTATAAGTGAAATGGGCCTGACCAGGTGGTGGCGCAGTGGATAAAGCGTTGAACTGGGATGCGGAGGACCCAGGTTCAAGACCCCGAGGTCACCAGCTTGAGCATGGGTTCATCTGGTTTGAGCAAAGCTCACCAGCTTGGACCCAAGATTGCTGGCTTGAGCAAGGGGTTACTTGGTCTGCAGTAGCCCCATGGTCAAGGCACACATGAGAAAGCAATCAATGAACAACTAAGGTGTTGCAACGAAAAACTGATGATTGATGCTTCTCATCTCTCTCCGTTCCTGTCTGTCTGTCCCTATCTATCCCTCTCTCTGACTCTCTTTCTGCCTCTGTAAAATAAGAAAGAAAGAAAGAAAGAAAGAAAGAAAGAAAGAAAGAAAGAAAGAAAGAAAAGAAAAGAGGAAAAATAACAACTGACACCACAGCTATGTAAAGAATTATAACAAAATAACACAAATCATTCTGCTAACAAATTAGAATGGGCAAAATGGATAAATTCCTAGAAACATATAATCTTCCAAGACTGAACAAGAAGAAACAGAAAACCTGAAAAGATCAATTACAATAAATAAAATTGAAAGTTATCAAAACACTCACAGCAAATAAAAGTCCTTGTAGATGGCTTCAGAGGTGAATTTTACCAAATATTCAAAGAAGAACTAACACTTATCAATAATTCCAAAAATTTCAAGAAGACTCTCAAGCTCATATTTTGAGGCCAGCATTATCCAGATTCCAAAATCCCATAAACTACAAAGAAAGAAAATTATAGGTCAATATCTGTGATGAACATTGATGCGAAAATCCTCAACCAAATATTAGTATACTGAATTCTACAATGCATTAAAAAGATATACACCAAGCCCTGGCTGGTTGGCTCAGTGGTAGAGCGTTGGCCTGACGTGCAGGAGTCCCGGGTTCGATTCCCGGCCAGGGCACAAGGAGAAGTGCCCATCTGCTTCTCCACCTCTCCCCCTCTCCTTCCTTTCTGTCTTTCTCTTCCCCTCCCGCAGCCAAGGCTCCATTGGAGCAAAGTTGGCCCAGGCACTGAGGATGGCTCCATGGCCTCTGCCTCAGGCACTAGAATGGCCCTGGTTGCAATAGAGCAACGCCCCAGATGGACAGAGCATCGCCCCCTGGTGGGCATGCCGGGTGGATCCCAATCGGGCACATGCAGGAGTCTGTCTGACTGCCTACCCGTTTCCAACTTCAGAAAAAATACCAAAAAAAAGATATACACCACGATCAAGTGGGATTTATTCCCTTAAATTCAGGAACAAGAAAGGGATGTCCACTTTTACTACTCTTGTTCAACATAGTACTGGAAATCCAAGATACAGTAATCAGACAAGAAGAAATAAAAGGTATACAGACTGTGAGGGAAGAAATAAAACTGTCATTATTTGTAGATGACATGATACTGTTCATAGAGAAACTTAAGGATTTCACTAATAAACTATTAGAATTTTTAAATGAATTCAGTAAAGTAGCAGGGTACAAAATAAATATTCAGAAATTGATTGCATTTCTATACACCAATAATGAACTATCAAAAGGGAAACTAAGAATACAATCCCATTTACAATTGCATTAAAAAATAAAATACCTAGGAATAAATTTAACCAAGAAGATAAAAGACCTGTACTTAGAAAACTATAAGATACTGAAGAAAGAGACTGAAAAAAATACAAATAAATTCAAGAATAGGCCCTGGCCATTTGGCTCAGTGGTAGAGCGTTGGTCCAGTGTGTGGATGTCCCAGGTTCGATACCTGGTCAAGACACAGAAGTGCCCATCTGCTTCTCCGCCCCTCCCCCTATCACATCTCTCTCTCTATCTCTCTCTATCTTTATCTCTCTCTTTCTCTCTCTCTTTCTCTCTCTCTTTCTCTCTCTCTCTTCCCCTCCTACAGCCATGGCTCAGTTGGAGCAAGTTAACCCCAGGTGCTGAGGATGGCTCCATGGCCTCCACCTCAGGTGTTAAGAAGAACTCAGTTGCTGAACAATGAAGGAATGCCCCAGATGGGCAGAGCATCGCCCCCTAGTGGGCTTGCTGGGTGGATGTCGATTGGGGCACATGCAGGAGTCTGTTTTTGCCTCCCCTCCTCTCAATGAATAAAAAAAAAGAATCTAGAATATACCATGCCCATGGGTAGAAGAATAAACAGCATTAAAATGTGTATACTACCCAAAGCAATCTATAAATTTAACACAATTCTTATAAAAAAATACCAGTGGCATTTTCTACAGAACTAAAATAATCCAAAAGTATATATCGAATCACAAAAGACCCCAAATAGCCACAGAAATCTTGAGAAAAAAGAACAAAGTTAGAGGTATCATGCTACATGATATCAAACTATACTGCAAAGCTATATAATCAAACAGCATGGTACTGACTGACATAAAAACAGATGCAGAGATGAATGGAACAGAATAGAGAACCCAGAAATAAACCCATCACTGGATGGTGAACTAATCAATGACAGTGATTTTCAACTGGTGTGCCACAAGAACTTTTAAAACATACAATACCTGACTATTCAGGGTCACTGACCTCTTTTTCTTTAGATTGTCAAATAAAAAATGACAACAGTCAATACAACCATAGCCATCCAGTGTGAATAAATCAAAATTATACCAACATTTTTGTTAGATTGGCAAAAATATATTTTTTGGTTGCTGCGGAATTTTATTAATTAGTTTACGTGTGCCATGAGATGAAAGACGCTGATAACTGCTGATCTATGACAAAAATGGAAGAAGTATACAATAAGCAAAATACAGCCTATTCAATAAGTACTGTTGGGAAAATTGGACATATACATGGAAAAAGAAAGAAGCTAAGCCACATTCTTTCACCATATATAAGAATAAATTCAAAATGTATTAAAGATTTAAATGTAAAACTCAAACCATAAAACTCCTAGAAGAAAACATAGGCATACAATATCTGACATTTCTCTTAGCAATATTTTTTCTGACATAGCTCCTTGGAAAGAGAAACAAAAGAAAACATGAACCCACAGATGTGTTGTAAAATCAGGCACCTGAAACCTGTATAATTATGTTAACCAGTGTCATCCCAATAAATTCAAATTTAAAAAAAAAAACAGAAACAAATGGAACTTCATCAAACTAAAGAGTTTTTGCACAACAAAGGAACTCATTAATAAAACAAAAAACAGCCTACTGAATGGGAGAAGATATGTGCCAATGATACAGCTGATAAGGGGATGATATCCAAACTTTATTTTAAAAACTCATAAACTCACTAAAAACCCAAACAATTTAATTAAAAAATGGGCAGAAGACCTAAATAGACACTCCTTCATAAAGGACACACAGATGGCCAATAGACATATGAAAAGATGTTCAATGTCACTAATCACCAGAGAAATGCAAATGAAAACCACTGTGAGATACCACTTCATACCTGTCAGAAAAGCTATCATTAATAAATCAACAAACAACATGTATGTTGGCGAGGATGTGGAGAAAAGGGAACCCTTGTGCACTGCTGGTGGGAATGCAGACTGGAGCAGCCACTGTGGAAAACAGTATGGAGAGTCCTTCAGAAATTAAAAACAGAACTCCTTTATGACCAAGAAGTTCCACTTCTGAGTATATATCTGAAGAAACCCAAACACTAATTTAAAGAATATATGCACCTCTATGGTTATTGCAATTATTTATAATAGGCAAGCTATGGAAGCAACCCAAGTGCCCATCAATAGATGTAGTACATATATACAATGGAATATTACTAAGCCATAAAAAAGAGTGAAATATTACTATTTGCAACAGCATAGAGGGACATAGAAGGTATGCCCAGTGAAATAAGTCTGACCAGAGATTGACAAATACCATATGATTTCACTTATATGTGGAGTCTTAAAGAGCAAAAGAAACAAAATAGAAACAGACTCAGAGATACGGAGATCAGACTGACGGTTGTTGCCAGATGGAAGGGCAGCTGGGGGCTGAGTGGAAAAGGTGGATGGATTAAGAGGTACACACTGGTAGTCACAAAATAGTCACGGGGGGGGGGGTAAAGTACAACAGAGGGAATATAGACGTAATGATATTGTAATAACTACATGTGGTGGCAGGTGTGTACCTGAAATAGCGGGGGGGACACTGTGTAAAAGTATGTGACTGTGTGACCACTGTGCCGCACACCTGAACTAATGCACATAATAGTACTGAATGTAAATCGTAAATGATTTGACTTTGGGCGATGAGCACACAACAACACAAACAACACTTCAAATACCGTGGAGATGTTTCCCTGAAACCTATGTGTTCTTATGGACCAACGTCACCCCATTAAATTTAACTTCTAAATAAAATAAATAAATAACATTTAAAAAAAAAAGAATAAGCCATTTAAGGTATGAATGAAAACTAAAAAAAGTATTACAGTCTGTGCTTTTGTTTTCAGCGTTGTCCGATGGTGAGACGAGGGCGTAATGGCATTGCAATGAGAAGATAGCTTCAGACTGAAAAACAAAGCAGGCAACTTTATAGAATATAACAGAATTTATTATTAAGTAATTTGCTCACGGGAATATAGGATTGGAGAGGACAGAGAACCCAGCAATGCGGCACAAGTTATTCTCCTCTCCAGATCCCTGTAACAGCACTTTAAAACAAATAGTATAACTCCAGTACAGTCCCGATGACTGACAAAGGGCCAAAAAGTACAGTCCTGCCAAGGGCCTTAAATCCTTGTGCGCTTGTGATACGTGATTGTGTATAATTGATACTGGTTCTATGTCACCAGTTTCAAATTTATCCTGGTTGCCCTGCCATTCCAGGCCGTTACTAACATGATATCAATGGTTACATTTTAGAACACAGGTACTCATCAAACAGAAGGCTTTGGTATGCTTGCAAAGGAGAGTGAGGCTGGTGAAAGGTCACAGTGTGTTCCAGGACACAAAGATGAAGTTGGTGTTTGTTCCCAGCTACATCTACACAAGCTGTATTCGATATAATGGACATCTAATACACTGTACATACTTTTAAGTTAAAATTTTTTATTTTTAATTTATTGTGTTGGCATGGTTTCAAGTGTTCCACTCAATATAATGCCTTATACACCCCACATTGTGCCCCCCATGAACCATGCAAGGTCTTTTTTCACCCTCATTTTCCCCCTTTACCCCTCCCCCTCCCCCTTCCCTTGTCCTCTTGCTATTGCTACCTTGTTGTCTGTAGATATGTGTTATGTCTATGTGTTTTCAGCTAATCTCTTCTCCTTCTTTGATCCTGTCCCCTCTCCCTGCTTCCCTCTGACAGCTGTCCATCTGTTCCTGTGGCCCTGCCTCTGTTTCTGTTTTGTCCCTCAATTTGTTGTGTTCATTAGATTCCACATATAAGTGAGATTGTATGGTATTTGTCTTTCTCTGCCTGGCTTATTTCACTTAGCATAATAATCTCCAGGTCCACCTATGCTGTCACAAGAGGTAAAATTTCCTTCTTTTTTGTGGCCATGTAGTATTCCATTGTGTAAATGTGTCCACTGCTTTTCTATGCACTCGTCCACTGATGGACACTTGGGCTATTTCCAGATCTTGGCTATTGCAAACAATGCTGCAAAGAACATGGGGGTGCATTTCTTCTTTTGAATTAGTGTTTTGGGATTCCTATGATAAATTCCTAGAAGCGGGATAACTGGGTTATAAGGCAATTTCATTTTTAACTTTTTGAGGAAATGCTATACTGATTTCCAGTGGCTACACAAGTCTACATTCCCACCAGAAGTACACAAAGGTTTACTTTTCTCCACACCCTCACCAGCACTTGTTGTTTGTTGTTTTGTTAATGAAAGCCATTCTGGCAGGTGTGAGGTGATATCTCATTGAAGTAGCAATTTGCATTTTTCTAATGATTAGTGATGTTGAGCAGTTTTCCACATGCCTATTGTCCATCTATATGTCTTCTTTGGAGAAGTGTCTATTGAGGTTTTTTTGTCCATTATTTAATTGGATTGTCTATCTTCCCAGTGTTGAGTCTTATAAGATCTTTATAAATTTTGATTATTAACTCCTTATCAGACACATCAGAGAATATGGTCTCTCATAGAGTGGGTTGTCATCTTATTTTGTTAATGGTCTCTCCTGCAGCCATGGCTTGAGCAAAGTTGGCCCCAGGTGCTGAGGACGGCACCATGGCCTTGCCTAGGCACTAAAATAGCTCAGTTGCTGAGCAACAAAGCAACAGCCTCAGATGGACAAAGCTTTGCCCCATAGTGGGCTTGCTGGGTAGATCCCAGTCGAGGTGCATGTGGGAATCTGTCTCTCTGCCTCCTTGCCTCTCACTTAATAATAAATAAATAAATAGATAGATAGATAGATAAATACAGTGTGGTATATATATAATGGAATATTACTCAGCAATAAAAAAGAATGATATCTTACCATTTGCAACAACATGGATGAATTTAGAGGATATTATGCTAATTGAAATAAGTCAGACACAGAAAAGACAAAAACCATATGATTTCACTTATATGTAGAATCTAAAAAACAAAACAGAAATAGATTCATGGAAAGAACAAGGTGATGGTTGCTGGGGGAATAGGGAGGATGGGTGAAAAAGGTGAAGGGGAAGAAAAATATATCTTTTCAAAAAAGGGCCAAGTGGAGCCTGACCAGGCAGTGCCACAGTGAATGGGGCATTGGACTGGGACACTGAGGACCCAGGTTTGAAACCCTGAGGTCACCACCTTGAGCACAGGCTCATCTGGTTTGAGCAAGGCTCATCAGCTTGAGCCCAGGGTCACTGGCTTGAGCAAGGGGTCACTCAGTCTGCTATAGTCCCCTGGTCAAGTCACATGTGACAGGGCAATCAATGAACAACTAAGGAGCTACAACAAAGAGTTGATGCTTCTCATCTCTTTCCCTTCCTGCCTGTCTGTCCCTGTCATCTCTTTCCCTTCCTGCCTGTCTGTCCCTGTCTGTCCCTCTCTCTGTCTCTGTCTCACCAAAAAAAAAAAAAAAAGGACCAAGTGAAAATTCTAAAGTTTAAAAGTATGATAATGAAAATTAAAAACTCACTACAGGGGCTCCAAAGCAGATTTAAAGTAGCAGAGGAAAAATTAGCAAACTTGATGATAGATGAATAAAATTATCTAATCTGAAGGAATGAAAAAAAATAAACAGAGCCTCAAAGACCTGTGGGATACCATCCAACAGGCAGCATACATGTGATGGGAGTATAAGAAGAAAAAGAGAGGAAAGGCAGAAATAAGGTCAATGTGGGGAGCATGAACATCTTAGTGTTGTCTTCTCATCCATGAACATGGGATGTCTTTCCATTGATTTAGGTCTTTTTCAATTTCTTTCTACAATGTTCTGTACAAATCAAACTGGTATATTTTATGGTTTTTAAATTATACTTCAAGAAAAAAAGGAGTAAAGGGAAGTTTCTTGAATGATTACACTGGGTCATTATTCAGTCAGCAAGAGAGATGGACACTGAGTTTTTCTCCCCCAGAGATTGAATGTTCTTGATACTAATCAGAAAGCTCATTAATCCTGGGATTCATCTGTACACATATTTACTTCCTGCATCACCCTCATGAATTTTTTTTTAGATTTTATTTATTTTTAAAGTGAGGGGAGAGAAAGGGGGGAGAAGCGAGAAGCATCAACTCATACTAGTTGCTTCCTGTATGTGCCTTGACCAGGCAAGTCCAGGGTTTTCACCCCAGCAACCTCAGTGTTTCAGCTGGATGCTTTATCCACTATGCCACCACAGATGAGGCAATCTTATGAATATTTGTAGCTGGATTACCCATCAGACTAAGAGAACCAGGGACACTTCCTCTTATTGTTATTATAAGCCTGTCTCCTCCAGCCCCTGCTTATTCACTCTGCTCCTGAGTGCACCCCTGGATGGGTCTCTGTGGGGTGCAATATCCTCTCCCCAGGGCTATGAATGTGTGTGATAAGATACTGCTGTCAATATCAGCAGTGCATTGTTAGGTGCTGTGTGTTTCATCATCTCATATTATTTAAAGTGGGTTGTCCCTCTCTCACCAAAGGGGTGAAGAAGAGGTGGTCAAAACAACATGGCTACTGCCTTCACTATCCTACCAGGACTACTGAAAGAGTAGGATCAATGGTCTACTTCTTTGACAACCTATAGACCTCTACCCTCCTCCTAATATTAGGAGTTTGTTATGACTCTCACTGTTTCTGCTACTAGATCCCACACTGAGAAAATACAAAGGGGAAAAAAATTGCCTTTTTTCTCCTTTTTCTCTCTCCTTCTCCCAGCCTCTACCCCTATCTCTCTCTCTCTCTCTCTCTCTCTCTATATATATATATATATATATATATATATATATATATATGTGTGTATATATATATATATATATATATATATATATATATATCTCAGACCTGGAATAAATTTATCAGTGACCCCAGGCTTTTACAAAATACAAGAGATTATTTTTAACATTCAAAGATACTATAGCAGATTTATTGGAAATCTTGGTTAATACCAACATTTGGTTCTACATATTTGATTTGAGAGAGGTATAAAAATACAGACAATTTCTGGCCCTGGCCAGTTGGCTCAGTGGTAGAGCATTGGCCCGGTGTGTGGATGTCCTGTGTTCAATTCCCACACAGGAGAAGTGCTCATCTGCTTCCCCACCCCTCCTCCTCTTGTTTCTCTTGCTCTCTCCCTCTCTCTCTTTCTCTTTTCTTGTCCTGCAGCCATGGCTCAATTGGAGCAAGTTGGCCCTGGGCACTGAGGATTGCTCCATGGCCTCCATCTTGGGTGCTAGGAAGGGCTTGGTTGCTGAGCAACAGAGCAACACCCCAGATGGACAGACTGTTGCCCCCTGGTGGGTTTGCCAAATGGATCCCAGTCAAGGCACATGCAGGAGTTTGTTTCTCTGCCTCCCCTCTTTTCACTGAATAAGAAACAACAACAAAAAAAAATACAGGCAATTTCTAAATATTCTATTTGATCATTTTAGGAGGGAAATATACAAAATTTTTAGTGTGACATAAAATATTATGGGTTGATGTGAGTTTCAAAACTTAATTATCAAAGTTGACAGTGTTTATGGTGGGCTTTCCGCATTAGTTATTATAGGAATAAAAAACTACTCCTATAGGAAAAAAGTGATAAAGAAAATATGCAAAACTGGAAAGATAATTGTATAGTGTTATCTTGTTTCCTTTTGTCATTTTTCCTTGGTAAATGCATGTGACCCTGTCTGACCAGTGGTGGCACAGTGAATAGAGCATTG
Organism: Saccopteryx bilineata; assembly: GCF_036850765.1. Lineage (NCBI taxonomy): Eukaryota > Metazoa > Chordata > Mammalia > Chiroptera > Emballonuridae > Saccopteryx > Saccopteryx bilineata. Next base: position 315,334,619 of record NC_089492.1, on the reverse strand, counting down.
ACCTGGGATGCTGAGGTCCCAGGTTCAAAACCCATGGTCACCAGCTTGAACACAGGTTCATTCAGCTTGAGTGCAGGCTCACCAGCTTGAGTGCATGGTCACTGGCTTAAGCATGGGATCATCACATGGTTTCATGGTCACTGGCTTGAAGTTCAAAAGTCTCTGGCTTAAGCCCAAGGTCGCTGGTTTCAGCAAGGGGTCATGGCTCGGCTAGAGCTCAGCTTCCCCTGGTCAAGGCACATATGAGAAGCAATCAGCGAACATGTAAAGTGCTGCAACTAACGAGTTGATGCTTCTCATTTCTCTCCCTTCCTATCTATCTCTCTTTCCCCACTCTTTAAAAAAAAGAAGAAAAAAATGCATGTGACCTTGACACATGCCTGTCTTCAAGGGAAAGCCTTATTTGTTTATTAATTATTACCCCATCTAACACAAGAAATGCGATGTCTTTGTTGCTTGCCTTAACAGGAGTCAGTTCCATTCCTGATACGTTCAGTGGATATGGTATGTGGGTCAGCTGGTCGTTCTCTCTTCTGTGCACCAGCACGAACTCCTGCCCATTCAATGTCAGCCACACTTAATACTCTTAGGAGCACACCTCTTAATCATTTTTTTTTATTCAAGGAAGTTAGCAGCCTCATAAAATAAACAAAGTGAAAGGGGCTTAGTAAAGAAAAATGGGAGAAGGGGAGATGAGGGGGAGGGTGGTGAGAAGGAGAGAGATGAGAACATGAGAAGGAAAAAGGACCATGAGAACAAAGAAGGTGGGGAGATGGAGAAAAGCAGAAAGAGGAGAGGAAGGGTGGGGAAGAGGAAAGGGAGGGGGGAGAGCGAGCTGTCCTATTAACACAGTGCCCAACATTGTGGTAAGAACTTGACCTCAGAGAGTCTCACCACAGTCTTAGTGGAAGTATTAAGACTTCACCCTTTTATACATAAGATAACAGAAGCTCAGAAAAAGTTAAGTATATTGCCCAGGATGTGACAGTTAATAAAAGAGGGGGATGTGGCCCTTCCTGGTGGATATAGCATCAGCCTAGTGCCCTGGTCGGCAAACTGCGGCTCGCATGCAGTTCTTTGGCCCCTTGAGTGTGGCTCTTCCACAAAATACCATGTGCGGGCGCTACCTCGATAAGGAATGTACCTACCTATATAGTTTAAGTTTTTAAAAATTGGCTCTCAAAAGAAATTTCAATCGTTGTCCTGTTGATATTTGGCTCTGTTGACTAATGAGTTTGCCAACCACTGGTGCATGGATGTTCCAGATATGATTCCCAGTCTGGAGACACAAGAGAAGCAACTATCTGCTTTTCTCCCCCTACCTCTCCTCCTTCTTTCCCTGTTCTCTTCCTGCAGCAAGTGGTTTGATTGGTTCCAGCATGGCCCCAGGCTCTGAGGATGGCTCAGAGTGTGTCATCCTTAGGCACTAAAAATAGCTCACTACTCAAGCATCAGCCCCAGAAGGTGATTGCCGAGTAGATCCCAGCCAGGGCGCATGCAGGAGTCTGTGTCACTATCTCCCGTCTCTCACCTACAAAAATAAATAAATAAGCGTGATGAAAATTAGATGTTGGAGTATCAGCACCTGGCAGATAGAAGACAATACTACTGCTGAGTGAAAAAATGTGTATGTCATCTCAATGGTTATTAAAATACTATACTGATAAATTTAAAATAACTTCCCATTATTAATAATGATCCTCAAAACAGAAACAAAATAGTTCTTTAGTTTGCTAAGAAATATATTTTCCAAATCAATAGCCAACGTCATAGTTAATGGTGAAACACAAGAAATGTCATTATTAAAGCAAAATCAACAAATGATCAAGTTTCTAAAACAGAGGCACTACCTTTTATTAAAATTGGTATAAGTCACTAGCATGGAATACAGAAGCATAGTGCATATAGGTTCAAAGCAAAGATAAAATACTAAGAATACATTTAGTTAGTTTTTTTGGCTTTTAACTTTATGTTAACATCATGTTAACTTTACACAATGTTCTGTTTAGAGAGGAGTGATTTTATCATCACCATATCTCTTTGTCCTTCTAACTTTTTTTTTAACCTATCTTATATTTTTTATATATTTACCTGTCTAGTTTTTGCTAGTTGGCTATGAGCTCCTGAAGAACAAAGAGTTCTGGCTTACTATGTGGGTATTCAGGACTCAGTATTAGGGAAATGTGTACCTGTCCACCTTGAGAAAGTAAATAGCCACTAAGAAGGCCTCCTAGGGGTAACTGCACTCAAATTTTTAAACAGAGTATGACAGTCATTGCTAAACAGGGACTTTTAATTCTCTCTGCACTTCAGGATAAAGCTGTGCTGACGGGCTCGCTTCCTGCCCTGTGTTCTTGCCATCTGAACCTACCATTATGAAGGAGCTCCTCCACTCCCAAATCCACATATGGGCTGAAGACCTGCCCCAGCCAACAGGGGTTGCACAGGTAGGTTCTCATCTCATTTTCATCTTCACTGACCAATCAGAGCAACTCTATTCCAACCAATCAGGATAGTGCCACTTGGGCCAATCAAACTGTGAGAATTTGGAGCACACATTTGCATAGAAATAAACCAATCACAAGTCAGTGGCAGGCACTCTTTTCTATAAAAGCCAATTTTACCTCAACAGTGTGGGCTTTGAGTTTCCATCAGAATGTGGTTTCTGCCTGACCAGTGGTGGTGCAGTGGATAGAGCATCCACCTGGGACGCTGAGGTCCCAGGTTTGAAACCCTGAGGTCAGTGGCTTGAGTGCCAGCTCATCCAACTTGAGCATGGACTGGCCAGCTTAAGCACAGGATCATTAACATGACCCCAGAGTCACTGTCTTAAGCCCAAAGGTTGCTGGCCTGAAACCCAAGGTCTTTGGCTTGGGCAAGGAGTCACTGGCTCAATTTAAGCACCTGGTCAAAGCATGTATGAGAAACAATCAATGAACAACTAAAAGTGCCCCAACTATGAGTTGATGTTCCTTATCTCTCTCCCTGTGGTCCCCCAGCTTGATGGAACCATAACAACAGTTACCTCGCCAGTCCGGCCTGGGCCTCTTCTACTCCACTGTCTCACAGTCGAGCTGTTCCACAATTGAGCTGTATCACAAATTAGCTTTTTTCACTGAGCCAAGTCTCCCCTCCTCTCCACTGCACCCCATATTGGGGGCTTCTGTTGAAGTTAAATTGGCAGCAACACCTTTGGTCGACACACCTAATAAACAAAGGGATGAGTGCTATATTTGGGGGTGCAGAGGAGACAATAAACACCATTCTTAGAGGTCCTAGACATTTTGACAAATTCTAGAAGCACTAACCTTTAAATTCTCAAGGTTTTTCTCTTCTGTTTCTAAACAATGTGCTAAGGACAGTTCTCACCCCAACCCCCACCCTGTCACCATTATATACAGTCAGGGGTATTTGGTTTGCACGCTCATCTGGAAAAGGGTGATTGGTCACCTTCTAGGAATTGGACAAATATATAATGGCCTGTACCCATTCCATCGATTTTAATGGCCTTTTTCCTTTATAATCCTTTTCTCCAAAATTTGTTTTAAGTATTTTCAAACACACAGGAAAGTTTAATGAATATAACAACACAAGCACATATACTCTCTCCAACTAGATTCAAAATTTGTTAACTACTTGCCATATTTGCTTCCTCTCTCTCTCTCTCTCTTTCTCTCTCTCTCTCTCTTCACTTATGTTGTTGTTCAAACTTTTTTTAAAAATAAGTTTCAGACACCATGATTTTTCACCCCTGAACATTTTAACGTGTCTTCCAAGAACAAGGACAATCTTTTATATAGCCACAGTACCATTATTGTACATAAGGAAATTAAGACTCTGGAAATATAAGTCGCTATAAATGCTTCGTTGAAATAAGTGTCTCGCTTCCATTACTTTAGGCACAATAAGGTTGGTACTCCTGTGAAGCTTAATAAAGAGAAACCTTATTTAAAATGTAGCCAGGAGACCAGAAGGGGGAGCTCTCACCACTCTAGTCCAATTACAGACCACAATAGTGAGAAGGGTCAATTGCGACCAGAACAGGAGCACAAGTGGATACTATTTTACTGCTTCGGCAGGAGGATGGAATATTTCCTTCCTTGCTCAGCAATTCAGCCAGTGAGAAACCATCACCACCTCTCACTTTCCTCCAGTGGACTTTTTTTCAAAACGACCCCTCACAACTTCCTCCTCTACATAGTAACATTCTGCTGGTTGGACTTGCCTGTGGTCTTTGGTGTAGTTTGTGGGTCCCCAGATGCAATTCCTCTGCTATTCCCAAACCAACCCATTTTGCTCGTAAGAAAACTGGCTGGGTTTTTTTGTTTTTGTTTGGTTTTTTTAGCGAGAGAGACAGAGACAGAGAGAGAGACAGAGAGAAGGGACAGATAGGGACAGGCAGGAAGGGAGAGATGGGAAACATCAATTCTTCGTTGTGGCTCCTTAGTTGTTCACTTAGTGCTTTCTCATACATGCCTTGACTAGGGGGCTCCAACAGAGCAAGTGACCCCTTGCTCAAGCCAGCGACCTGGGCTTCAAGCCTGTGATCTTTGGGTTCAAACCAGCAACCTTGGGGATTGGAACCTGGATCCTTTGCATCCTAGTGTGACACTCTATCCACTGCACCACCACCTGGTCAGGCTGGCTGTTTTATTTTTAAGGTCAACACTTGGCAATTAGTGCTCTACCCTTGGTAACAGAAACCATCTTCCATAAGCAATGCAAAAAATAAAATGGCAAGAGAAGAAAAATTAGCATAATCATCAAATTAAAATAACAAAAAGTTAACATTTCCATAATATCATTAACCATTTATTCTCTTCAAACATCCCCAATTGTTTCACAAATGTCTTTTTAAAACTTTTTTTCTTTTTACTCAAAGGCAACCTAGGACCATGCACTATATTTAGTTATGTCTATTTTCTTGGGCAAGATTTAGGCAAGAGGGTACAGAGTGTTCCAAACATAACACACACACACACACAACTAAGATCACATGGGCCTGACCAGGCGGTGGTGCACTGGATGGAATGTGGGACTGGGATGTGGGGGGCCCAGATTCAAGGCCCCGAGGTCACCAGCTTGAGAGCAGGCTCATCCAGTTTGAGCACCGGTTCACCAGCTTGAGCGTGGGGTCACTGGCTTGAGTGTGGGATCGTGGACAGGACCCCAAAGTCGCTGGCTTGAGCAAGGGGTCACTCGCTCTGCTGTAGCCCCCCCACTCCCATCAAGGCACATATAAGAAAGCAATCAGGCCCTGGCCGGTTGGCTCAGCGGTAGAGCGTCGGCCTGGTGTGCGGGGGACGCGGGTTCGATTCCCAGCCAGGGCACATAGGAGAAGCGCCCATTTGCTTCTCCACCCCCACTCCCTCCTTCCTCTCTGTCTCTCTCTTCCCCTCCCGCAGCCAAGGCTCCATTGAAGCAAAGATGGCCCGGGCGCTAGGGATGGCTCCTTGGCCTCTGCCCCAGGCGCTGGAGTGGCTCTGGTCACAGCAGAGCGATGCCCCAGAGGGGCAGAGCATCGCCCCCTGGTGGGCAGAGTGTCGCCCCTGGTGGGCAGAGTGTCGCCCCTGGTGGGCGTGCCGGGTGGATCCCGGTCGGGCACATGCGGGAATCTGTCTGACTGTCTCTCCCTGTTTCCAGCTTCAGAAAAATACCAAAAAAAAAAGCAATCAACAAATAACTAAGGAGACGCAACAAAGAACTGATGCTTCTCGTCTCTCTCCCTTCCTTCTGTCTGTCCCTATCTGTCCCTCTCTCTGTCTCTGTCACACATACACCCCACACACACATACAAAAAAATTAAAGTCACATAGGAGTGGCTATCACTCATGACCTAGCACTCAACAGTGGTACAGTATGTGAACAGAGATGGCCAAGGAGGACTCATTTATGTCAGGATAACTAACCTGAAGCTGGAAGGTTATGAAGAAATCTGTCTCACACATGTTCTACTAAGCACATTTCTCCATCAACTTCTGAACTCCCTGCCATGCCTGGACCTTAATCTCTTCCTCACCATGGCAACCAGACCATCTGCTTTTCTTATTTTGAAAGCCAAACTATTTTGCCAACCTGCATCTTCATTTGCCTTTTGGACTCACCCAATCCTTACTAACTTGGCCAGAACCTTTATTTACATAAAGAAGATTGGATCGAGGACTGCATACTCAGCCTGAGTCTTTAAAAATCCTGCCCTTCTGCCTGCCCTGTGGGGGCGCAGTGGATAAAGCGTCGACCTGGAACGCTGAGGTCACCAGTTCAACACCCTGGGCTTGCCTGGCCAAGGCACGCGTGGGAGTTGATGCTTCCTGCCCCCCCCCCTTTTCTTTCTCTCTCTCCTCTTGAAAAAATGGATAAATAAAAGTCTTAAAAATAATAAAAATTAAAACCCTGCCCTCCTTTGTTCCCTTCAGAACACTGTTTCGGTTTCTGCCGCAATCAGGGCTTCCTTGATGGCTCTTCCTTTGGATCTCAAACACAGGCTTGTTGCCTCTCACCACAGCTTCTCGTTTTAGGTGAACAAGTATAACCCTGAGCCCTAAATGTCCATTCTTGTGTCGAACCCAGTCAGGACTCAGGGAAATGTTCTCCTTATGACCTTGAAACTAACACCAGGAAGCCTTGTGAGCTAAACCATTATCAAAGCCAGAGATGAATAGTCAAACTTTGGAGGATGGGAAGGATGAGAGAGGCAGAGCAAGAGAGGAAAGAACATCAAAGGTTACTGCATAATTGTAAGGTATTTTTCCCCGCCAAGAAGGAAGGAACGGGGCCAGAGCCGCAAAGTGTGGAATAATAAACGGCTTTATTGAGTACAAAGCGCACATCCCACCCGGCAAGGTTCCCTGGCCCCGAGGAAAGAAAGATGGAGGCTAGGGAAGTTGCACGGATTAAACCGCGTGGGAGATATTTAAAGGGTCCCTCTAGGGAAGTGGAGCTACTATGACGTGGTGAAATTTCACTGGCTGGCAGATGATGGCTTCTTTCCAAATGGTTCCTGGGAAGCTTCCTTTGGCGGGCTTGATTGTAGGCGGTCCTAGCCAAAGTGGGCGGGTCTGAGTTCCTATGTGACCATCCCTCATCCACCGACCTTACAATAATGTAATCTCATTTCTAGCAGTGAAAAGCCCTTTCTTTTTTTTTCTTTCTTTCTTTCTTTCTTTCTTTCTTTCTTTCTTTCTTTCTTTCTTTCTTTCTTTCTCTCTTTCTTTCTCTTTCATTTTCTTTCCTTCTTTCTTCCTTCTTTCCTTCCTTCCTTTCTTTTTCTTTCTTTATTTCTTTTTTCCTTCCTTTCCTTTCTTTCTTTCTTTCTTTCTTTCTTTCTTTCTTCTTTCAATAGTTCAAATTGTGGTTGTGGAAAAATTCATAAATGCGCCCAGTATTTGCAACACCTATTCAAGGTAGCTGTATGGGTTGAATAGTGTCCCCCCCAAACTTCATGTCCACCCCAAGCTTCAAAGTGTAACCTTATTTGGAAATAGGGTCTTTGCAGACATAATCAGTTAAGAAAAGGTCATTGAGTGAATTAGGCTGGGCCCTAAATCCAATGGCTGGTGTCCTTATAACAAAAGGAGAGGACACACAGAGACACAGAGGAAAAAGCCATGTGAGGAGGAGACAGAGATTGGAGTGATGCAGCTACAGACCAAGGAACGCCAGGAGCATTCTCTTTCTTCAGCAATGTTCTGTGGTTTTCATTGAACAATATTCCACCTCCTTGATTGATTCCTAAGTTTGTTATTTGTGATGCTATTGCAAATAGGATTATTTTTGTAATTACCTTTTCAGATGGTCCATTGTTCATATATAGACATGCAACTGATTTTATGTGTTGGCTTTGTATCCTGTTACTTTACTGAATTCGTTTATAGTTCTAACAAAAAAAAATTTTTTTTATTTTTCCATTGATTTGAGAGGCGGGGGGGAGATGGAGGGAAGGGGGAGAGAGAATCAACTCAGCAGTCCTCTTAGTTGTTCCATTCAGTTGTGCACTCATTGATTGCTTCTCATACGTGCTCTGACTGCGATCTCCTCACACCGGACAAGGCCCAGCCACTGAGCTACCCAGTCAGGGCCTAGCAATATTTTTGTGTGTAGTCTTTAGAATTTTCTACATGATCCTCTCCCCTTCCCCAGGTTTTGTTGTTTTGTTGTTGTAGGCTGTCTCTGTGCCTGAGATGTAAACTTAAGGTCTTCTCTGAACCTTTCCCTGGTCATGCATAATTACTTTCTAATTTTTCTCATATATGTAACAGTTTTTTTGATGTTCTAGTCTTTAATGTCTGACTCACCAAAAGAAAGAAACAAAAATGAATGAGGGAGCCCTTTAAGTCCCCTGGAAGTCACTTCAGCTAGAGGGAGATGGGCTGGCAACGATGTGAGAAACACATCAACAAAGGCTGCCAGCTCCGGCTGCACCTGTGATCCGAGCAGCGATCAGAGCACAGGTCCCTGCTGCGCGGGGCACGGGGTGCTTACCGCGCTGTGGCTCCTGCAAGCTGCGGCAGGCAGCGGGATCCAGGAACAGCACAGCAGCACAGGGGCTGGGTGGAGGGGGTGGGTAGCAGCATTTTAACTGTGTCAAGAGCTGGAACTGACCAAAATTAGCAACAGTTGAAGTCCAAGGCTTCCCCTGGAAGTTGCAAGCCTTCAACAGACTCCAGAGTTCTCATACAATCAGATAGATTCCACCAGTACAATTGCTCGCTCTGCGGGGAGACAGATTCCTGGGGTTTACTATTCTGCAGTCGCCCCACTGTCCGTCACATTTTTTAAGCTGAATAGCTTAGATCAGTAGTTCCAACTACCAAGGTAAAGGGAATTCATGGGGTAAAGATTCATGTTAAATGACCCCCTGGGGACACACTGAGCAAAATCCAGACTGTGGCTTTGTCCAAAATTATTTTTAGAGGAAAAAAATGGGGGAAGCTAAAGTTTAAGAGGCTTAAACACACACAAAATCAAGTGTAATGTGTGGACCTCACTCGGATCCTGATTTGAAAAACCAGGAAAAATAATTGTATGAGGCAAATAAGGAAATATACCCATTGATCGGCTATTTAACCATACGAGGTATTTTAAATTTTATTAAATATGAGAACTGAGATCATGTATTTCAATATGACTTAATTCTTGCCAAGAAGGTTATATCTATAAAACAATAAAGAACTCATTATTTGCTCCAGGAAAGTCCTGCAAGCCAATTGATCTGGGCACACAGTTTGTTTACCTGGGCAAATAGCTCTCCTGTCAGGATAACAGATTGCTCACCAGGGCAAAAAGCACACTTATTAGACAACAGTTTGCACATCAAGACTTGTTCCAAGATCCCCATTTTGTCATGTTCATCAATCTTAAATTATTGTGTCATAATCCTTGCCCAGCCCCAGCCAGTTCCTTGGTTTGAAAACCCATCTCTGCCCTGGTTGGTTTGCTCAGTGGTAGAGCACCAACTGGACATGTGGATGTCTTGGATTTGATTCCTGGTCAGGGCACACAGGCGAAGTGATCACCTGCATCTCTACCCCTTCCACTCCCCTTCTCTCTCTCTCTCTCTCTCTCTCTTTCTCTCTCTCTCTCTCTTTCTCTCTCCCACAGCCATGGCTTGATTGACTCAAGCAAACTGGCCCTGGGCACTTGAGGATGGCTCCATGGAGCCTCTGCCTCAGGTGCTAAAAGTGGCTCAGTTGCTGAGCAATGGCCCTAGATGAGCAGGGCATTGCCAGTAGGTGCCTTGCTGGGTGGATCTCAGTAGGGGCACATGCGGGAGTCTGTCTCTCTGTCTTCCCTTCTCTCACTTAAAAAAATTTTTTTTCTTTAAGAAAACCCATCTCAAATTGCCTTGTTTAATTTTTCCCTTGGTGTCCTGGAGAAAACTCTGGTGGTCTTTATGAGTCAACTCTTAACAGGTATAATAATAGTTTTGTGGCATGCTTATTTAAAAGGGAGGTTTATCTTTTTGAAATATATATATATATATATATATTAAATGACATAAAGCCTGAGATTTGCTTCTCTGTAATATGCAATGGAAAGTCAGTGGGGGCATTGATTTTGACAGGGGAATCCAAAAGTTAGAAATTTGGCTTCAGTAATAGTAGCTTTTAGTTGTAATGAGTAGAGGGGTTAAGTTGCAATAATTTCTTGTAAGGCTTCCGTCACAGAATTTCCTGTAAGGGGTTAAGGCACTGTAGATAACTAGAAGCTTAGTTCACAAACCTTGATCTTTACTTTTTGCCTAAAAAATACAGGGAGGGCCCTGGCCGGCCTGGCGTGCAGGGGACCCGGGTTCGATTCCCGGCCAGGGCACATAGGAGAAGCGCCCATTTGCTTCTCCACCCCCTCCCTCTCTGTCTCTCTCTTCCCCTCCCGCAGCCGGGGCTCCATTGGAGCGGGGATGGCCCGGGCGCTGGGGATGGCTCCTTGGCCTCTGCCCCAGGCGCTGGAGTGGCTCTGGTAGGGGCGGAGCGACGCCCCGGAGGGGCGGGGCGTCGCCCCTGGTGGGCGTGCCGGGTGGATCCCGGTTGGGCGCATGCGGGAGTCTGTCTGGCTGTCTCTCCCTGTTTCCAGCTTCAGAAAAAAAAAAAAAATACAGGGGGTTCTCTTGCAGAAAGTTCTCTGAGACACCAGACCTGGCGGTTCTGGAGCAACATCCAGGACACCAGATAGACCCATGCCAGAGTTAAAAGGACTTCCTGAACGGCATCCTTGCAAACCAGACTCCCACCTCCCACACACTGTTCCATGATTATGGCCCAGACTTTTTTTTTTTTTTTTTACATCATTATTTACAGCCCCTGAACCTTATAAAAACCACCAGCACCAGGAGACTGTTAAGGCAGTTCTTTTGGACAGGAGTCCCCTGCCTTCTTAAGTTGCTGCAATTTGAATTAAAGACACTCTTTTGCCTACTCTGCCTGTCTCTCATGAAACTGGCAAAAAAAGGGCAACAGACAACACGAATACCAGCTTGTTCCAGTAACAATTTGAAGGTAATAAGTGTTGAAGCTCACTGGTAGCTACCTGGAGTTTCCTATACTGTTTTTGCCTGCTTATGTATGTTTACAATCATGTATAATAAAAGGGGTTTTAAAGTGGTCTACTCAGATCACAATATTGGAGTCATACTTGATCTTCCTCTATCTCCTATGCTATACATCCAATCAATTGGCATATCTTACCTTCAGAATCTGACCGTTTCTCATTACCTCCACTGCCACATTTTCCCACCTTGATACTGAAAAGCCAATGGTCTCTATTCTTCAACTTTGCCATTCTATTTTCTTTGTTTTTAAATGAAAGTCAGAGAGGCAGAGAGACAGACTCCCGCATGCACCCCAACTGGGATCTACCTGGCAAGCCAACTAGGGAGCAATACTCTGCCCATCTGGGGTCATTGCTACATTGCTCAGCAACCAAGCTATTTTAGCTCCTGCGGCAAGGCAATGATGAGATCCTCAACTTGGTCGAATGAGTCATGACTGCAGAAAGATGAGGGAGGGTGGAGAAGCAGATGGTCGTTTCTCCTGGGTGCCCTGACTGGGAACCAAACACGGGACCTCCACATGCTAGGCCAATGCTCTACCACTGAACCAACTGGCCAGGGCCACCGTTCTATTTTCAACATAGCAGCCAGAATGATCCTTTAAAAAACTTTATTTAGAAATTAAGTTTAATGAGGTGGCATTGATGTATAGGAACACATAGGTTTCAGGTAAACATCTCCATAGCATTTGAACTGTTGATTGTGTTATGTGTCCATCACCTAAAGCCAAATCATTATCTGTCACCATGTATTTGTCCCTCTTTAGTCCCCTCCCCCCATACACCTCCCCCTGGTAACTTCACTTTTGTCTATGTCCATGAGTCTCGGTTTTATATCCCACCTATGTGTGAAATCAAATAGTTCTTAGTTTTTCCTGATTTACTTATTTCACTTAGCATGATATTCTCAATGTTCATCCATATTGTAGCAAAGGGCAGTATTTCATCATTTCCTGTGGCTGAGTAGTATTTCATTGTATATATGAACCATATCTCCTTTATCCAATCCTCTATCAAGGGATTTCGTTGTTTCCATGTCTTGGCCATCATGAATAATACTGCAGTGAATATGTCTGCATACAAATATTTTCAAGTTTTTTGGGTAAATACCCAGTAAAGGGATTGCTCGGTTAAGGATGATCCTTTTTTAAATATAAGTCTACACCCTCTTCCCAGAACCCTACAATGGCTCTCTCACCAGAGTCAAAGTTCTTACAGTGGCCTTCAAGGTATTCCACTCTCTGTAGCACCTCGTCCTCCCTCTGACCTTTCTTAAGACACACCGTAGGTCGCTCTGCTCCAGCCACACTGGCCTCTTGCTTGTTCCACCAGCGCACCAGCACGCTCTCACCTCAGGACCTTTGCACTCGTTGGTTCCTCTCTTCCATGGTGCCACCTCCTTTGAGTTTCCACACATAGGTCCCCTTTTTAACAAGGCTTTCTCTGACCATCCGGCTTAAAAGTTCAACCACCCTCCCAGCTCAGGCACACTGTCCTCCCCACCTTTTTAATTCCTCTTTGCACCTATTGCCATCATGTGTCATGCTTGTTCATAGTATTTCTTGTGTCTTCCTAAGACTAAACGGCACCAGCAAGCTCTATAACTCACAGCTCTACAAGGGCAGTAATTTCTGTCTGTTCTGATCCTGGCTACAGCCCCAGTGACTAGAACAGTGTCTGGGACAGCACAGGTGCTCAGTAGTTACTCAATGACTTTGGTCACCACTGTCTTCCATACAGTCTCGTCGGCCATGACACTATTTATTTGTCCAGAGTTCAAATTCAGGTGTAAGACCCAGATCAGATAATTACCAAAAAAAAGTCTTGATTTTTAAGTTATTTATTATCTTAAGGGAAGACAAAGGGAGGGCCCTGACCCAGAAGTCTGCAGTGGTAAATGATGGCCTGTGAAGCAGAATTCTGTGAGGGGTGCCTCTGGGGTGAGACCCAGGCCTTCATACAATGGAATTAACCAGAAATAATCTTGTGTGCTAGAAGATTGAAAAACATGTTCAATTCCCCTCCCTAGCAATCCAAAAAATGCAAATTAAAACAAGTTATCTTGGCAGCTTTACAAAGCAAAGAAATAACCAGAAATGAGCAAACTTTATATCAAACACAGTGTTTTATTTTCTGGGTGTGTCTCAACATAAATGACTCAGATTTCTGACTCTTTTGAAAATACCAAAATAATTATATCACAGAATCAACAATACCAGTATGCACTTTGAAAAAAAATGTTTGGCAGTACCTACAAAGACTAAATATAAGTCAGCCTTTGACCTCGCAATTCCACATGTGGTGCACAACCAAGAAAAATGATTGCCTACATCCATGTGAAAGAACGCTAATGGTAGCTAACAACTGAACCAGCCCAAATGCCTGTCAACAACAGACTTGGGTAAATAAATATTATATATTCATAAAGTGAAATGCTTTGTGGCTATTTCAAAATATACCAATACTACTACATGCAGCAACATGGTTGAATCTCATGACATAATGTTGAGTAAAAAAAGTCAGAGACAAAAGAGTACAATTCCTTTTATATAAATATCAGAAACGGGCTCTAACTCGTGATGAGAGACATCAGAAAGTGATTAACCCTGGGTGGTACTGACTGGAAAGGGACATAAGGAAACCATCTGGACTGACTAGAATGTTCAATACCCTGGTAGTTACACGACGTATGCATTTATAAATTCATCAAGATGCACACTTCAGCTTTTTGCTCTAAGTTATACCACTGTAAAAATATGAACTTTGTAAAAACTTTCAATAAAATAGAATAAACAACTAGTAGGTCAATAGTTTCAAGACAGGAAATACCAGAATGCAAGACTAGCGGGCGGAGCTCACACTGGGAAAATCAGGCCCAGGTTCTCAGATTCCCTCTCTCGCCACTAGGTGGCTCTCTCTCCTCCCTCAAGTCCGAGTCCTCTGGGAAAACCAGCTAAAGATAACATTGCCCACTCAGAAATGTCAGTGGAGAAGGATTGCCTGCTTCCGCAATGGAGCTTGGGCCTAGGGTGAGCATGCTGTGTAATGACGCCAGCCTCAGAAGAGAGTAAATAACCCAGGGGTCCCCAAACTTTTTACACAGGGGGCCAGTTCACTGTCCCTCAGACCATTGGAGGGCCGGACTATAAAAAAAACTATGAACAAATCCCTATGCACACTGCACATATCTTATTTTAAAGTAAAAAAACAAAACACGAACAAATACAATATTTAAAATAAAGAACAAGTAAATTTAAATCAACAAACTGACCAGTATTTCAATGGGAACTATGGGCCTGCTTTTGACTAATGAGATGGTCAATGTGCTCCTCTCACTGACCACCAATGAAAGAGGTGCCCCTTCCGGAAGTGCGGTGGGGGTTGGATAAATGGCCTCAGGGGGCCGCATGCGGCCCCGCTGGCAGTAGTTTGGGGACCCCTGGTGTAACCCTTTCAAGGCAAGGGCTTGGATCACAGCTCCGTCATTTCTTAGCTGTGTGACATTGGGAGTGTCCCTTAACTTCTCTTGCCTCCACACCTCCTTCATGAAAGGCAGAAACTGTGGGCCAAACCAAAAACACGAGGCTAGTGTGTTCCAAAAGGAAATTTTACTTTAAAAAAGCCTGGGTGCAGGTGGGCTGAGACCAGCAAAGGGTGTCAGCGCCGAGCTGCGGGAGGGAGTATTATAAGGGCTGCTGCAGGCATTCGCTGGCATGGGGTTGGTGCACCTGGTCATGCTCAGATTAGCATATCCTGGTTTGTGGCCTTGGTCACAGATAGTCTCCCTTTCCCAACCCTCAGGTCCCTCATGATGGCCTTGTCCCAAGGACACTTCTCAGAATTTTCCCAGGGTGGAAGTGGTTGCTTAAGGAGAAGGGGAGGTTGGGTGAAGGAGATGTTTAGTGAAGAAGTTGCCCTAGTGGGAAGTTGAGTGAGAGGAATTTGAGTTTTACAGGGGCTCTGAATTTAAAGGAGCCCTGAACCCAAACCTAACAGTTTGTGCAGTGGAAATAATAATAGTGCATAACTCATGGTGTGGTTGTTTCTGGTGGGCTGTTGTTGTAAGTGTGAAACAGGCTGATCCTCATGAAGCTCTTAGAACATCACCAGACACAGAAGAGAGCTCAAACCCATTCTGGCTTCTGTGTTCTTTTCCAGAACCTGATGACCAACTGACAGCCACCACAGCCAGAGCCGGTCTAGATGTGTGACCCACAAAGTTTCATGGCTCTCTCTGTACCAAAGCCATGTCCCTCAGTGTGGGAGACAGAATAATGCACCCACACACACACCAAAGATTTTCACATCCTAATGCCTGGAACCTGTGATTATGTTACCTTACATGGCAAAAGTTGCCTCGCAGGTATGATAAAGTTAAGGATAGATATTGAGATAAAGAGATTATCCTGGATTATAAAGAAAGGTCCAATGTAACCACTTGGGTCTTTACAAGAGGGAGGCAAGAGGATCAGTGTCAGAAGACATGGCAGTGGAACCATATCAGAGTGACACGGCCAGGAGCCCAGGAATACAGGCAGCGTCTAGAAGCTGGAAAGCCAAGGAGCAGTTTCTCTCCTGGAGTTACTATAAGGCACACAGCCTTTGATTTTAGCCCTGTAAGACCTATTAAGATTTCTGACCTCCAGAACTGTACAATAACACAACTGTACAGTTTTAAGCCACTAAGTTGGTGGTAATTTGTTACAGCAACAATTGGAAACTAATACACTCAACATCAAGCAATGTCGGGGTGACTTTGTGGCATTTGTAGTTGCACAACTTAATTTGCTTTATGTATTTAAATAGGAAATACTGCCTGACCTGCGGTGGTGCAATAGGTAAAAGCATCGACCTGGAACGCTGAGGTCGCTAATTTGAAACCCTGGGCTTGCCTGGTCAAGGCACATATGGGAGTTGATGCTTTCTGCTCCTCCCCCTTCTCTCTCTCTGTCTCTCTGTCTCTCTTTCTCTCTCTCTGTCTCCTCTCTCTAAAAAATGAATAAATAGAAAATACCATCTCATGGTTCAAAATTCACTAAGTACATACTACCACTTTGGAAAACTGTCAGCATTCAGCTGAACCCATGCCTAACCTGAGACCCTGTATTCCAGTCCGACCTATGTGCTCAACAGAAAAGCAACGTATGTCCACCCGACGGCCTCTACAAGAATGTTCCTAGCAGCACTGTCTTCAATGTCCAAGAATTGGAAGCAGTCCAAACGCCTGTCAACAGTAGAATGCATAAATAAATACACCCATTATCTCATACATAGTTACCTTGGGTCCAGACTCCTTCTCCTCAGAACTCACAGTGGGGAGGAATATCAATATCCCTTGCAAATAACTATACAATCGATAGTCATATTTTATGGAGCGCTTACAGCACAGCAGGGTTATAGCCCTTTATAAGTGTCAACTTACCTCATCTTAACAACAACACTGTGATATCAGTGTTTTTATTATCCCCACTTTACAGATGGGAAACTGAGGCGCAGAAAGTCTAAATAAGATGATGCTAAAGCGTATTTACCAGTGCAGAACGAGGATTTGAACCCAAGCAGTCTGGCTCAGCTACAAGGATAGGAAGTGTGGAAGGCCAGGAGTGGGGCATAGCCTGGGAGCGGCAAGCTTGCCCCCTTGCAGCCCGGAAATATGGAACCCTCAGGACCCACACGGCAAGTGGCCAGCACTCAACGCCCTGTCTGGAAGCACTTTCTAGTCCTTGGGCCATCTCTACACATGGGCAGCCTCTCAGGAGGCAGGTGGGCACAGGCTGAGACTGCCAGGGTATGGGGTTGATAATGTCCTTGCTAGCTCCAAGTCCAGGGATAGGACTTCGTTTCTGGCCTGATGGTCAGTGTTAGACAAGCCCATATGGTCCTGGGAATGGGGGAAGCCAGGAATAACTCCGATACTGCAAAAGCTCAACATGTGATCTGGGCTCTTAGCTCTGGGCCAGAATAAGTGCTCGGACCCCAAGGACTAGAAAACTTGAGTTCTGGTTGGTAAAACACAGGGAAATTAACCCGCCAAATGTACCACAAGGGACAATGAACCTTCCAAATGTGGAAGACTAGGTGTGTAGGTGTGCTAGATTAGCTACAAAAGCATCGTGTTATTACAGACTTGAGCCTCTCAAAGCCGGTGAGCCCCAAGGATGAGGAGGCCGCGCCAGGAGACCAGCAACCAGGAAACACCCATCCCCACAGTTACCGGAAGGAAAGCCTCTGCCCCACGTCACTGCTGCTGGGGACGTGGCAATGTGCTGATCCCTGCCCCAGGCCCTGGGCCAGACAGCTGTCTCTGCTGGCGACAGCCCAGTCAACCTCACTTTATCAGAGAAGTTCTAGAACCATCTGGGTCTGATTATTTTTACAAGCACAAAAGTCCTGGGAAATTGGCTCATTTGTAAAATGGAGATGACCATCGTCCTGGCTTTATAGAGCTGTTGTGACAACTGAGTGGCTTCTGAATGGAACCAGGATTAAAGGCAGGTCTGTGAGACCTGATGTTTTTATTTATTTGTTTATTTTTATTTGAGAGAGAGACAGACAGGAAGGGAGAGAGATGTGAAGCATCAACTCGTAGTTGTATCACTTTAGTTGTTCACCGATTGCTTCTCATATGTGCCTTGACCCAGAGACTCAACCCAAGCTAGTGACGCCTTACTCAAGGCAGTGAGCTTGGGCTTCAAGCCAGTGATCCAGCACTCAAGCTGGCAAGCCTGTGCAAGCCGATGAGCCCACATTTATGCTAGCAACCTCAGGAGTCTCAAACCAGGGACCTCAGTATCCCAGGTCAACACTCTATCCACTGCCACCACTGGTCAGGCTGTCAGGCCTGGTCTATACAAGAACTATGAGAAGAGATTTTGAAATGAACTCAAGCCTGAGTGATGGTGGCCCAGTGGATAAAACATAGACCCTGAAAGCTGAGGTCCACAGTTCAAAACCCCAAGGTTGCCAGCTTGAGCATGGGCTCATGGACTTGAGCAAAGGGGTCACTGGCTTAAACACAGGATCATCCACATGATCCTAAGGTCACTGGCTTGAGCCCAAATTAACAGATTTGAGCAAGAAGTCATTGACTCGACTTGAGCCCCCCGGTCAAGATACATATGAGAAGCAATCAATGAAGAACTAAAGTAAAGCAGCCATAAGTTCATGCTTCTCACTCTCTCTCTCCTCTCTCTCTCGGGCTGCATAAAATCCTCATCTGCACTTTTACTTATGAACCAATGTTTAATTGAGCTGAAGCTAAAAATTAAGAAAAACACAAATCAATGTATAACCAATAATGGATAAATGATAGACGATAGATAGATAGATAGAGCTAAATTAATCTATCTAGATTAAAAAAACCCAAAACTGGTAAGGCAGTGAGAACAATCAAATAATGTGAGGGCATTCACCCATCAGCCAGCTAATAGGAGCGTTGTGGAAGCCTCCTGCAGCCTCCAGTAGACAACCACACCCAAGTGAGCAATGCGAATACAAGAGCTTCTTTGCTGCACCACCCCCTCCCGCTGTTCCCTTCCCCCACACAACCCCATCCCCGCACAGGAGCTCCCTGCGGCCCTCCCCAGATGGCCTCTGGCCTCTGTGGCCTGGGAGCGGAGCCCCAGAACTTTGAACTGGTGGGAGCTATGCTGGATTGTACCCCAGGCCACCATTCTTCACCCTTCCCTGTGTCCGAGCTCTTCACCAGATAACTTTAGTTGTGTGACACCGGCTTGGCAGTGTGACTTGCTTTCACCAGCAGAATGAGGTCGAAGTGACAGGGTACCAGTTTCAAGCCTAGGGCTCAATCGAGCAGCCTGCATACTTCCACCTGTCCCATTGCACCCCCACAAGAATAGCCCCGGCTAGCCTCCCGGGAGGTGACAGACAAGTGGAGAAAACCAAATGTCCCAGCCATCTCAGCCAAGGGCAAGCCAGACCAGCTAACAGCTGACCCCAGACATCTGAGCAAGCACAGCAGAGCCCAAACCACCCAGCCAAGCCCAGCCTAAACCGCCCACCCACATTGTAGCAAAAGCTAAATGATACTGAAACCTGCAGGTCCCAGGTCAAATCCTTAAGCGGGGCTGTGTGCTGTGAATCACCATCTGTCTGCTTAGCGACCTCACCTCTCTGTGTCTTCGACTCCTCATCTGTAAAAAGGGGTGAGAGCAATTCTAGCCCAACAGAACTGTTTCATCAGGCCTAATGTTCATTGAGCTCCAACAGCTCTGTGCGAGAAGGAAACAACAGTAAGACAAAGTTCCTGTCTTCATGGAGCTGACATTCAAGGGGCAAAATGCATAAAAAACAAACAGACCCTGACCAGTGGTGGTGCAGTGGATGGAGCATCAACCTGGGATGCTGAGGACCCAGGTTCGAAACCTCAAGGTTGCCGGCTTGAGCATGGGATCACCAGCTTGAGTACAGGGTTGCTGGCTTGAGTGTGGGATCATGGGCATGATCTCAAGGTCACTGGCTCGAGCTCAAGATTGCCAGCTTGAGCACAAGGTCACTGGCTCAACTGGAGCCCTCTGGTCAAGGCATGTACAAGAAAACAATAAATGAGCAACTGAAGTGCCCCAACTACAAGTTGATGCTTCTCATCTCTCCTTTCATGTCTCTCTCTGCTTATCTCTCTGTCTCTCTCATAAATAAATGCATACATAAATAAATAACAAATAGATCCACCATACAATGTCAGGTAGAGAGAAGCAATGTGAACAGCAGGAAAGCAGAGTAAAGGAAGGAAGCCAGGTGTGCAGGAGACAAGATGCTGCTGCTTATGATGGTGGTCAGGGAGCCCACTTAGAGGAGGTGACAATCCAGCAGACACAGGAAAGAAGAGGGAGAGGAAGCCACGCAGAGGTGGAGAGGGAGAGCTTTCCCAGCAGGGGACAGCCAGTGCAAAGGCCCGGAGGCAGGCATGAGGCCAGTGTGTTATGAAGAATGGAAAGAAGGCTATGCTGGAGCAGATAGTGAGCACGCGCAGTGGCAGGAGCTGATGTCTGAGAGGCAGGCAGTGACAGGACCATGGGGAATAAAGAGTTTGCATTTTTGTTGCTATGGCAATGAAGTGAATTAATATGTGGGAAGAGCTCTGGACAGTGCCTGGGTCAGGGTGTGTTCAGCAGTGTCAGCTTTCACTCTAGTGTTGACATTTTTACCCACAAAATGATTCTGAGGACCAAGGAGGAAAATCCCCACAGGATGGTTACCTCTTCCTGGAACTAAGGAGACAAGGTTCACTGGGGAATTTTTACAAGTGGACATTCACTCTGCCTGAGTCACTGTGGTTTGAATTTCCACAACAAGACTGAATCCATGCATTATTTATGTGATAAAACACACACACAACAACAACAACCCCATATGCCTATCACTGGATACACGGGTAAACAAAATGTGATACATGTTTACGGTGGAATATTATTCAGCCCCAAAAAGGAATGCAATTCTTATCCATGATCCAATATAGATGAACTTTGAGAACATTGTGCTAAATGAAAGAAGCCAGACACCAAGGTCACATGTTCTGGATTCCACTTATATGAAATGTCCAGAATAGATAAATCCACAGAGGCAGAAAGTAGATTGCTGGTAAGTTGAGGGGGAGCGGGAGGAATGGCAAGTGACCGCATAATGCAGGGGTCAGGAACCTTTTTGGCTGAGAGAGCCATGAACGCTACATATTTTAAAATATAATTCCGTGAGAGCCATACAATATGTTTAACACTAAATACAAGTAAATGTGTGTATTTTAAGTAAGACCAACACTTTTAAAGTACAATAAGTCTCTGAATTCTTTTTAATAACGTTGTTATGCTGTTGCTAATCAATGACGAATAAAGTACTTCTTACCATTAATGCGACTTCTGGTGCTGCATGGTCTTGCTGATGGCTTTGTAGTCTGGTTGATACATGGTGAGGTTAAGCTTCATGCAGGCGTTGAGACTTCCATCCATTAAACGTGATCATAGGTTGGTCTTAATGTTCTTTAGATGTGAGAAAGACTGCTCACATGCATACGTAGAGCCAAACATTGTCAGTACGGCAATACTCACATGCTGCAGTGTGTGGTATGTGACGGGAAGCGTGTTCCAAGTTTAGACAATCAGCTGGTCCGCAGGTTGAAGTTTTTTCATTTCTCCTCACTTGTGTTTGCTCACCAACTCTGCTTGCTGTCATGCAAGTCTTTCCAAATCTTCATTCAGTGACTTGAACTTATTCACCCACATGTCTGAGACCTTCACGTCAGCAGCTTGTAGCTCAAAATCTCTGACGGAGACACCGGGGATGTAACTCAGGTCGGCGCTGTCCACTGCACACTCGTGTGGATGGATGATGTACTTAAAAAGATGAGTGCACTCACAAAATTCTCCAAAGCACATTTTGAATGACTGCAGGAGATTAGATGTGAAGCCCACTAGCTGCTGGAGATCAAGATGTTGAGCAGGGTCACTTGTTATGCATGCATCTTTAAACTCTCCCACTTTTTCAAAGTGTAGTAAACGACCTGTTTCAATGTCCGTGATGAGGAGTTCCAGCTTGTTTTCAAATGCAAACACTGCTTGTTAAAAGGATAAGACTATATTTCCAACACCTTGCATTTTTACATTGAGCTGGTTCAGATGTTCAGTCATGTCTATGAGATAGTAGAACTTCAGGAGCCACTCAGTGTTAGCTAACTCAGGATGCTCGACATTTTTCATTTCAAGAAAAGTCCGAATTTCGCTCAG
Organism: Saccopteryx bilineata; assembly: GCF_036850765.1. Lineage (NCBI taxonomy): Eukaryota > Metazoa > Chordata > Mammalia > Chiroptera > Emballonuridae > Saccopteryx > Saccopteryx bilineata. The sequence continues at coordinate 315,312,834 of NC_089492.1, read as the reverse complement.
ACGAGCCGCAAAATGGCTGAGCACCTTGCCTCTTGACAACGAACGCACATTGCTGTGCAGAAGCAGACCAGGATAATTATTCCCAACTTCATCCAGCAGTGTTTTAAACTGGCGGTCATTTAAAGCTCGGGCAACAATAAAGTTGACCACCTGAATGACCAGCGACATCACCTCACCAAGCTGCTCGCCACTCATCTGAGCACAAAGCGCCTCCGGATGTAGGATGCAGTGAAAACTGAGATTGACTCTCTTTTCATGTTCATGAAGAAGTGCTACGATACTCTGTTTTTCCCCACCATGCACGGAGCACCATCAGTACACACTGAAATAAGTTTACCCATCGGTAGATTTCTTCCTTCAGAGAACTCAGTGAAAGACTTGAATAAATCCTCCCCTCTTGTTGTCTCACTCATAGGCAAAACAGCAAGACTTTCCTCACGTAGTGTGTCACCGACAGCATACCTTGCAATCACGCTGAACTGGGATAAATGGCTTACGTCTGTTGACTCAGCCAAAGCGAGAGAAAAGAATGATGCTGCATTTATGTCTTTCACTTGTGTTGCCTCAATTTGATTTGCCATCATGATGGTACGATCGTGAACAGTTCTTGCCGACAGAGGCATGTCTTTTATTCATTTGATTATCTTGTCTTTATCCGAAAAGTCGTCAAAAAGTTCGTTGGTAACATCAAGCATGAATGTTTTGGCATACTCCCCATCTGTGAATGGCTTTCCGTTTCTCACAATTGCTAAAGCACCAGCAAAGCTAGCCAAATTCCAGTCACCTCTTTGGGTCCAAACATGGAGTTGCTGCTGACTAGCTTGCACTCTGCACAGTAGCTCTTGACATGCCTTCTTCCTGCTGTCCCCCATTGGATATTTCGATGCAAATGTAGTATGGCGTGTGTCGAAGTGCCGCTTTATATTTGACCATTTCAGTGATGCAATTTTATCATTGCATATTAAAACCTCCTCTCTCCACAAAGGTAAATTAATTCCTCTGTCCATTCCTGCTGAAAAGTACGATAGTCCTCATCTTTTTTTCTTTTAGCCATTTTCTTCCTCAAAAGGGTTTCTGCAGTTAGCTAGCTGACTATTTGATTAAAGGGAGGGAAGTTTACTTCCTGACTTCACAACAACGTGTACATTATGCATTATCCAATAAAAATTTGGTGTTGTCCCGGAGGACAGCTATGATTGGCTCCAGTCACCTACAACCATGAACAAGAGCAGTAGGAAATGAATGGATTGTAATACATGAGAATGTTTTATATTTTTAATGTTATTATTTTTTTTATTAAAGATTTGTCTGCAAGACAAATACAGATGCAGCCATTAAAAGAACCACATCTGGCTCACGAGCCATAGGTTCCCGACCCCTGGCTTAATGGATATGGACTTCTCTTTTAAAGTGATGGTAATATTTTGTAACAAGATAGAGGTGAGTGGTTGCAAAACATGGTGAATGCACTAAATGCTACTAAACTGTACACTTTAAAGTGGTTAATTTTATATTGTGTGAATTTTATTTCACTTTTTTTTTGTTTTTGTTTTTTTTAGTGACACTAGGGGAAGCAGAGAATCCTGCATACGCCCTGACCAGGATCTACCTGGCAAGCCCACTAAGGGACGATGCTCTGCCCATCTGGGGTCACTGCTCAGTTGCTCAGCAACTGTGCCATTCTAGTGCCTGAGGTGGAGGCCATGGAGCCATCCTCAGGACTGGAGGCCAACTTGCTTGAACCAGTAGAGCCATGGATGCAGGAGGGGAAGAGAAGACAGAAGGGGGAGGGGAGAAGAAGCAGATGGGCACTTCTGTGAGCTCTGACCCAGAATTCCACACGGGACATCCACACAGTGGGCCGATGCTCTACCACTGAGCCAACTGGCCAGAACCTACTTCAATCTTTTAAAAAAACACAAATATAACTAGAAATAAAGTCTTCTGGAAAAAATCACTCCTGTCTTTATAAACTAGTATGAAATCTAAAACCCCACTTTGTCCCTAAAACCCTCACTTGAGAAGCATGTTCATTCCTCCCAGAGACCATTTTCAGAGAAAGAGCTGGGCAGACCTCAACCCACCTCTGAGAAGCTGGTGCTCTCCACACCGTCACACTGTGCCCAGTCCCACCTCCAAGCATTTGCAGGTACGGTTCCACGCTGAACTGCCCTCCCTGCTACATTGCCCCCTCAACAAGGGCAGCAGCGTCTCGATGGCTGGTTTGGGAGCCAGATGACCCCAGCAAGTATAGAAGCTCTGCTGCAAGTTGTGCATCCTCAGGAGAGCCACTTCACCTCTCAGGACCTCCATTTTCCCACCTGTAGAATGGGCCCCCAAATAAGAGCCTACTTCATAGATTAGATGAAAGGATTAAATAAAATGATTCATGAAGGGCACCCAGAACTGAAGAACTCCATAAATTTGTTCCACAAATATTCTTGGTTTTCCTTTTTATTGAATTTATTTGGGTGACACTGGTTAACAAAATTATACAGGTTTTAGGTGCACAGTTCTACAACACATCATCTGCACACTGTATTGTGTGTTCACCACCCCGAGTCAAGTCTCCCTCCATCGCCACTTGTCCTCCGTACCCTCCTCCACCTTTGCCCACCCCCCTCTCCCCATGAGGTTTTTTGGGGTTTTTTGTATTTTTCTGAAGCTGGAAATGGGGAGAGACAGTCAGACAGACTCCCGCATGTGCCCAACCGTGATCCACCCGGCACGCCCACCAGGGGACAACGTTCTGCCCACCAGGGGGCGATGCTCTGCCCCTCTGGGGCGTCGCTCTGTCGTGACCAGAGCCACTCTAGTGCCTGGGGCAGAGGCCAAGGAGCCATCCCCAGCGCCCGGGCCATCTTGGCTCCAATGAAGCCTCGGCTGCAGAAGGGGAAGAGAGAGACAGAGAGGAAGAAGAGGGGGAGGGGTGGAGAAGCAGATGGGCGCTTCTCCTATGTGCCCTGGCCGGGAATCGAACCCGGGACTTCTGCACGCCAGGCCGACGCTCTACCACTGAGCCAACCGGCCAGGGCCTCCCCATGAGGTTTTTATCTTTTTTGCTCATCCCTCCAGCCTCCCCACTTAGTCCTCCAGCCCCACATCTGTCAGCCTGCTCTCTACATATGAGTCTGTCTCTACTTTGCTTGTTAGTTCACTTTGTTCATTAAATTCCACATATGAGTGAGATCATTTGATACTTGTCTTTCTCTGACTGGCTTATTTCACTTATCATAATACTCTCCAGGTCTACCCATGATGCTGCAAAAGGTAAGATTTCCTTCTTTTTTTTTTTTTTTAGTTTCCACAAACACTCACAGAGCACCAGCCACCGTTCCAGGCACTGGGGTGACAACAGTGACCAAGGCAGACAAAAATCCATGAACTTAACATTTTAGTCAGCAGTGGGGGGTACAGACAGTACAGATAAAAGACAAGATAGCACCTGACCTATGGTGGTGCAGTGGATAAAGCATGGAACTGGAATGCTGAGGTCACCGGTTTGAAACCCTGGACTTGCGCCAATCCAGGCACATGTGAAAAGCAATTGCTACCAAGTCGATGCTTCCTGCTTCTCTCCCAACCCCCCTTTCTCTCTTTATCCTCTCTCTAAAATCAATAAATAAAATCTTTTAAAAATTAAAAAAAAAAGACAAGGAAGAGCTTAATGTACAATGGGTTAGTCGTAGATTAGTGTCACAAAAAATTAAGTAGGGAAGGATAATAGTGTTCAAGCGGTGAGGGGTATTGAAACAGGATGGCCTGGGAAGACCTCACGTGAGCCCTGACCTGAAGGACGTGAGGAAGCGACTCAGAGTTCATGTTTACCCACTGCTTAGAACTGTCCTTGCGCATAGAAGGCACTACCTAAGTGGTCGTGCCATTGTTGTGAATAACTGGGGGATGGGCACTCCAGGCAGAGGGAACAGCAGGCGCAGGCTCTGAGGGAATGGCCTTGGTTGCTGAGGACCACCAGGAGCACGCACAGCGGGAGTACAGTCAGGCAAAGCACCCTGTGCAAGGCGGGGAGGCAGACAGCCGGCAGGGCAGCAGGGGCCAGACCCACAGGGACCTGTGGGCCACAGTGAGGGTGCCAGGCTTCCCTCAGTGAGAAGGGAAGCCACTGGAGTGCTTCAAGGGTCCGCATTAGTATCTCATTTCCCTCACGCCCCTACGTTGTGGAAAGATGTCTCTCTCTCCTTTCCTTCCACGGCTGCAGTCCTGCCCCGCTGGGCTGTGTCTCTCCCACTCTGCCTCCACCCCACATCTCGCGATATTTCTTTTTTTTTTTTTTTAATTTTAGAGAGGAGAGAGAGACAGAGAGGGAGAAAGAGAGGAGAGACAGAGAGAGAAGGTGGGGAGGAGCTGGAAGCATCAACTCCCATATGTGCCTTGACCAGGCAAGCCCAGGGTTTCGAACCGGCGATCTCAGCATTTCCAGTTCGACGCTTTATCCACTGCGCCACCACAGGTCAGGCTCGCGATATTTCTTAAAGAACATTTGATCAGATATTTCAGTATAACACACATGGCATTTACAGGAAACAGTAGTTCTCAGATATGAGGAAATGCGTGACTGAGAATTTACTTTGTTCTGAATTTTGATAACTGGTAGATTAAACTTGAGACTATGATACAAATATGCTATTAAACAAGTTTTTCAGTGCAAAAGAATTCCTAAAAAGTTCATGATAACTTCACTGGAAAAAAGAAAAGAAAAATCATTGGTTTAAAAGAAAATTGAGCCCTGGCCAGGTATAGCTCAGTTGGTTAGAATATCGTTCCAAACATGCCAAGGTGGTGGGCTCAACCCTGGGTCAGGGCATATACAAGAATTGACCAATGACGGCATGAATAAGTGAAACAACAAATCTGTATTTCTTTCTCTCTTTCTCAGTGTATCCCTTCCTCTCTCTAAAAATAAATAAATAATAATTTAAGAAACATGGGCCCTGACTGGTTGGCTCAGTAGACAGAGCATCAGCCCAGCATATGGACCTCCTGGGTTCAATTCCCCATCAGGGCACACAAGAGAGGCAACGGAATATGCTGTTATTCCTTATTACCTCCCTGTAACTGCTTTTTTTTGGGGGGGGGGGGGTAATTTTTTTATCAATTAGAGAGAGGAAGGGAGAGAGAGAGATAGAAACATCAACCTGTTTCTGTATGTGCCCTCACCAGGGGTCGAACCCACAACCAAGCCATCCAGCCAGGGCCTGTTTTTCTGGTTTGGTTTGGTTTCGTTTATTTCTGTTTAGTTTATTTCTGTAAAGGGGCCAGGAGAGGGTCGCAGCTGGAGAACCGTGATATTTTTACAACTGGAAATGTTTACGTCTTCATCCCTTCACCTCTTTCACCCGGTCCCCCAGACTCCTCCCATCCGGCAACCATCAGTCTTTCTCTGGATCTGTGAGTTTGTTTCTGTTTTGTTTATTTTATTTTTTAAAGTCTACGTATAAATAAAATAATATAGTACTTGTCTTTCTCTGTCTGATTTATTTCAATTAGCATAATACCCTCTGGGTCCATCCATGTTGACACAAATGGCAAGATTTCATTTAAAGATGACTTGTTTTTTGTTTTTGTTTTCTTTTTTAATTTTTTTTTATTCATTTTAGAGAGGAGAGAGAGAAAGAGAGAGAAAGGGGGGTGGAGCAAGAAGCATCAACTCCCATATGTGCCTTCACCAGACAAGTGCAGGTTTTGAACCGGCTACCTCAGCATTCCAGGTCGACGCTTTATCCACTGCGCCACCACAGGTCAGGCTAAAGATGACTTGGTTTTTTTGTTTGTTTGTTTGTTTAATTTTTATTTATTTTATTTATTTATTAATTTTTAGAGAGGAGAGGGAGAGAGAGAGAGAGAGAGAGAGAGAAGGGGGGGAGGAGCTGGAAGCATCAACTCCCATATGTGCCTTGACCAGGCAAGCCTAGGGTTTCGAACTGGCGACCTCAGCATTTCCAGGTCGATGCTTTATCCACTGCACCACCACAGGTCAGGCAAGATGACTTGTTTTTTAAACTAAATATAATAGCAAAGACTTCCCATTTCAATTCTTTCTCTCTTCAAACTCACCCACTGTACAGCCCACCTCAACCTCATTCCCAGTTCGCACTTCCTGCACTGACCTTCCTAGCAATCCTTTCATTTCATTTATTCCTTCCATTTGGGGCTTTCCATGACTCTGGACTCTGAGGCTACAACGCTGGACAGAACAGACTCAGACCCAGCCTGTGAATGCTCCCTAATACCAACAGGTGCTAAAGGAAAGCTTTTAGAGGGAGTGAATATGGGGCAGAATAAGAAGTTGGCAATCATGTCTGACCCTTCGATTTTGTCTTTGAAATGTTATGGTTCACAAGCTCCAAACTGAGCTACCGGCATCATCCCAAGACCAAGGTTCTTTCTCAGATGGGCCCTATTCTCCAGCCTCATCTCCCAACTCCCTCTCAGACAAAGCTACACTCGCTTCCCTGAACAACGCTGGTTTCCCTCAGGCATTTGCCACTTGACCTTTAAGGTCCTGCTCCAAGGTCACCTCCTCCAGGAAGACATCCTGGAGTCCAGGCAGAGTCCATTTGTCAGCGTCGCTGCCTCAGGACTCAGTTGAATGTTGTACCTGCAAAGCCAATAAAATTAACTGCAGAGCCCAACACAGCTGGCAATGCTCCTCCTGGACGCCAGAGGGCACTGTCAAAACACCACCCGACTGCAGCTTAAAATGCTGACAGTGGCTGGTAGTTGTTTTGGTTAACATTTAAGATGCCTACTGGGTTCAAATCCTGGGTCCTCCCTTCTGATACTCAGTGCTAGTGACATCAGCTCTCCAAAGCTCTATTTCTATGTCAGGTGGTCAGGTGGGTTAAGGAGACGGTTTCCTATAGTGTTTGTAACAGTCACTTTCAGGATGTCTTGAGCATATGTTAGGGGAAGCATCACCACAGGGTCTCAGCAGGAAACAGGCAGCAAATTCAAGGTAAGTGGCAGGGAGAGTTTAACAAGGAGGCTGCTTACAAGGGTGGAGGCAGTGCAGTGGTGCAGCACCCCGGGGCTGGAAAGATGGGAGCTTCTATCCCCCAGGCCTGCAAGGCAGCCATTACCCAGATGTGTGTGGAGAGGACCTCCTGACTGCAAGTGTGGCCTCGGGTGGAAGGACACAGCCAGCCTGAGGCAACCCCCGTATCAGGGAGGGATCTGGGGAGATAATTACCCCTCCCTCCAAGTTCTTATCAGTGTCCCCATTGACCAAACGGAACCGGAAACTAGAGGTCAGGACAGCGCACACAGTCCATTCAGATCAGCCTCCCCAGGTATGACAGCATTCTCCAGAGTATGACAGGGAAAGGGAGAGCGTGCATCTGAAGAAACAAACAAAAAAGATCCAGCGTGTTGTTATTATTATTATTATTGATATTATTAAGATGACAAGAATATCAATAATAGTATTGACTGTCTTACTCAATTCTTCGTCATGGTCTAAGAGGTCCTTGAAGGCCCGTCCCCCCTCTTCCCACCTCCATTGCTCCTAACTCCCCTACTCCTCTCTGAAACACAGAGATCGACGGGAAAGGGGTGGAAGAGAGCCTTCTGGAATGGTGATAATGCTCTGACAGTGATTTGGCTGGCACAGGTCTACATATTGGTCATGACTCTTTTAACAGTGCACTGAAGATTTGTGCACCTCAGCGTATGTACACTTTACCTGAAAAGTAAAAACTAAATAAATAAGAACAAACTGTAAGTCAATATTGAACTCTTATTAATTGCACACATGCAACAGTGCTGAAAGGAAACTGTACTGGTAATGGCAACTTACTGTGAAATGAGCAGACAGAGATGGAAAGACAGGTAGGTGTGTCATGAAGCAAGAAGAGCCAGTTGTTGACTGCAGAATCCAGGTGATCGGTACATGTGTGGTCACTGTAAAATTATTTCAACTTCCCTGTATGTTTGACATTTTTCATGAAAAATGTTTGGGAAAGTCTTAGCTGTTTGGCTCAGCAGTGGAGCTTTGGCCCGATGTTGTGGAAGTCTCAGGTTCGATTCCTGGTCAGGGCACACAGGAGAAGTGACCATTTGCTTCTCCACCCCTCTCCCTCCCCTCTGTCTCTGTCTCTCTCTCTCTTTTTCTCTCTCTCTGCCCCTCCTGCAGCCATGGCTCAAATGGTTAGAGCAAGTTGGTCCCAGGCACAGAGAATGGCTCCATGGCCTAGCCTCAGGTGCTAAAAATGGCTCAGTTGCCTAGCAACAGTGTAACAGCCCCAAATGGGCAGAGCATCTCCCCACAGAGTCTTGCTAGGTGGATCCTGGTGCAGGCACATTTGGGAGTTTGTCTGCCTGCCTTCCTGCCTCTCACTTAATAAAAAAAATGTTTTGGAAAATGTAAAAATAAAAGTTGATGAGGATGTTGAGTCAGCACAAAAATTTGGACTGAATTTGTTAGAGGAGCTGAGAAAAATAATTTCTCTGGGACTTTCCACAAAAACCACAGGCACTTCCCTACAGTGTTCAGGAAGGAATGATGCCAGCTGCCAAGTCTCAGCTCTGGAGGAAGCCGGTCAATAGAAAAATGCAAAGAGAGAGGCAAAGATAGCACCGCCTTCTTAAAAACCCTGTGAGGAAGAGATCTGCTTAGCATCTAAACTCATTTTATTATTCAGTCAACAAACATTTACTGAAACCCTTCTCGGCGCCTGGCCCTGAAGTGGGCAGTGCTAAAAACATAGCCCTGGACTTGCCCTCGGAACTGAATGTCCAGTGGCAGAGAAGGGCTCATTTATCAGGTAGAGACAATTTAAAGTGACCAGAACAATTATGGGGGGAGCGCTGAGTAGTGGGAGCCCCAAAGGAGGCACCTGATCCAGACTGGAGGTCAGACAGGGCTGCCTGCTAGAGAAGATATCTGAGTGGAGTCTTGAAGGGGTGGGTGGGTGACAGCCAGGTAGAGAGAGAGGGCACAACAAGGGAAAAGCTCCCTGGGCAGAAGGAACATGGAAAGGCTGGGACGTACTCAGAAGAGTACGATGCTTACAGTCCATTGGAACAGGAATGTCAGTCAAGGGCAAGGAGAGGCTGAAATGAGCTGGAAGCAGTGAGCCTGGTGCTGAAGGGCAGGTACAGCTTCAAAGACACAGTAAAGCATCTGGACCTTATTGTGACAGTGCTGGATATCAGGAAAGGGCTGTAGCCAGTCGGAGGACTTGACCAGATTTGGGAATGATGCCAACTGCAGAACCAGTGATGGGAGTGGGGAAAGCACCAGTCAGAATAGGCTAGGTTATGCTGTGGTGACAAACAGCTCCAGAATTCAGTGGCTTGAAACAAATAAGGTTTATTCCTTGCTCGTTGGCATTTGTCACAGATCTCTTAGGACCCTCTTCCACATGTCCTCACTCTACCACCCTGGATCTGCCATTTGAAAGGTCGGTGGTCACATCAGCAGGGCAGAGGACATGAAGAAGCACACATATCAGCTCAGCCACCTGGAGCACAGTTGTCACTTCTACTCTGATTTCTGTGGTCACAGCAAGTGGAGCAGCCATGGAAGTCTTTCGGGTGTGGGAAAGTGAGCCTCCCAAGTACCCAGAAATAAAGAAGGATGGGCTATTGGTGAGCAGGAGCTGTGGCCACCATGGAACAGGAGCACAGAAGCAGCCAGAACTACAGGACATAGGCAAGGCATAAGGAAGCCTAGACTCAGGTGGTGGAGATGGAAGAAATAAATCAATTTGAGAAACATTTGGGAATCACACAGAATTGTGTATCTGCTGATGAGCTGTCCTAGTTTCTGATTTTTAAAAAAGGGGGTGGGGGGCCCTGGCCGGTTGGCTCAGCGGTAGAGCGTCGGCCTAGCGTGCGGAGGACCCGGGTTCGATTCCCGGCCAGGGCACACAGGAGAAGCGCCCATTTGCTTCTCCACCCCTCCGCCGCGCTTTCCTCTCTGTCTCTCTCTTCCCCTCCCGCAGCCAAGGCTCCATTGGAGCAAAGATGGCCCGGGCGCTGGGGATGGCTCTGTGGCCTCTGCCCCAGGTGCTAGAGTGGCTCTGGTCGCAACATGGCGACGCCCAGGATGGGCAGAGCATTGCCCCCTGGTGGGCAGAGCGTCGCCCCTGGTGGGCGTGCCGGGTGGATCCCGGTCGGGCGCATGCGGGAGTCTGTCTGACTGTCTCTCCCTGTTTCCAGCTTCAGAAAAATGAAAAAAAAAAAAAAAAAAAAAAGGGGGTGGGGGGAAGCAACCAAAAAATAAAGCAGGAGAACAAACCTAAAAGAAAACAGAAGCACAAGGTAATATAATACGTGTGCCCGGCACTTTCCTAGGCCAGCCTGCCTACAGGAGAAACGATGGGAGCCACGTATGAAACTTCTAATTTTTTTAGGAGCCACATTACAAAAAGTAAAAAAAGCCTGACTGGTGGTGGCACAGTGGATAAAGTGTCGACGTGGAGTGCCAGATGTCGTGGGTTCGATCCCAAGTCAGGGAATATACAAAGAGCCATCAATGAGCACACAACTAAATGGAACTAGGTGGAACAACAAGTTGATGTTTCTCTCTCCCTCTCTCTCCCTCTCTCAAATCAATGGGGGTTAAAAGAAAGAAAGACGGGGCACACAGAAAGGGCAAAGCTCCCCCGGCCTCCCAGCCACCCCAAAAGGAGAAAGCTCCCATTAGTGCCGGGAAGACAGGAGGCTCAGCACACAAAGGACTAAAGGCCTCAGGTACAGCAAGGGGACAGGGCTGGGACGAGTGGGAAGAGGAATGGAGACCCCGTGCCCAGCAGCAGGGCTGGGTGAGAGCAAGAGGGAGGGGGAGGTAGCAAGCCGCATGGCCCTGGACACCCCAGGACCCCACGGTCTGAAGATCAGGGCAAGATGTCTTGGCATCCAGCAAGGGCATCACTGTGCTGGTAGCCGCTCTGGCAGCCACGCCCACTGCAGGTCGCCCACATCAGAGAGGAGCTCCTGCTCAGTCTCTCGGCCTCTTGTAGCTTCTCTGCCGGCTCGTGGCTGCTACGTGAGGGGCAGGTGATGACGAAGCCAGTCCATCCACTTCTTCTTCTGGACATAACACGGCCACAGCCACCACCACCGCGACCAGGGTGATGAGGAAGAAAGGCCCCAACACACAGCCCACCATGTTGTTGCTGTTGACCTGGGGGCACTGGCCACTGTGGTGTCACTCATGACAGCAGCAGCCAGAGGGTCGGGCAGCCAGCATGGGCAATGGTGTATCAGGAGGGCACCTCCCCGGGACCCTCCCACCACTGCAGCCAGACAGGAACGCCCTCAGCCAGCTCCTGCACTCAGGAAGACCAGACCAGCCACATTTCAAGGGCTCAACAGCCACGTTTGGCCAGTGGCAGTTGTACTGGACAGGACAGATACAGGCGTACCAGCCAATTAGTATCTTTACAACAACCCTATGAATTAGGTACTGGTATTGATTGCTTCTATTTTTATAGATGAGGAAACAGGCACAGAAAGATAAAGGGACTTGCCCAAAGTCAGACACTGGTGGAGAGGCAGGGCTCTGGAGCCGGGCAGCGGAGCCCCTGTGTGCAGAGCTGAGACGGGAACCTACACAGGCCACACATAACACAGGTGAGCGAGAGTCCATGGGGCCACTCGGCCTTGGGGCTGGGCTCAACAGAGACAGACGACAATGATTTGGAGAATCCTGAAGGGGAAACCTGCTGTTGGACCCAAGCAAGAGGGCATGGTGGGATGAAGAGATATGAGAAAGGATTGAATTATCTTCCCTCTTACTTGCCACAGATTGCCAAGGGGTTAGAAAAACCCCCTTGGGAATCTGCACTGGTGGCTGCAAATGTGCAAAGGCTGCTGACTCCTGACTGCTGGCTGCAGCACAAAGTGGACCGAGTCCCCTGTGATGTCCCATGGCCCCCGTGCTGTGCCTGCTCTGGAATGAAATTCCAGTCCCTCATTTAATCACCCTCCCTTTCCAAAGGGGGAAACTGAGGCTCGGAGAAGACACATGGCTCGTTCAAGATCACACAGGAAAGACTGAGAAGTCCCCTCCCACCAACATCCCATGGCCAGCCAATATTCTTTCCAGAGGCAAGAGCATTTGTTGCCTTGTGGTACTGTATTTCCTGAAATATGTTAGATATCTTCAAGCACTCACACAGAGATCATTTTTTAACACAATGGTGGCACAGTCTTATTTTCACTTACTACTATCTGCAAGCTCTCCCCAGGCCCTGGCTGGATAACTCAATTGGTTAGAGCATTGTCTCAATATGCCAAAGTTACAGGCGTGGAATCCTGTAAGTCAGAAGTGGTGCGCGTCTGTCACTGTGGAAAACATTGCCAAATTGCTCCCAAATTCCCGTCTCCGCCACTGGATGACTGCCCATTTCCCAAAAGGGCTTTTTGCCCTCTCTGTATTGCTTGAATGCTTGCTTCACAGCAAGGAGGTATTCATGTACTTCTTATGTAATTAAAATGAAATAAGCCCTTCATTAAAAACACAAAACCAGGAAGAACAGAAGTCAGGGCACATACAACAATCAACCAAGAATGCATAAATAAGTGGAACAACAAATAAATGTCTCTCTGTTCTTCCCACTCTCTCTGAAGTCAATACAAATTAAAAAAAAACACTTTTTAATCTCTCCAGATGAATGAATACATATAGACACGCCTTGTATTTTTTTTCATGTGTTACATTTATCTTTTTAAACTTTTTAATTACAGCTGATATTCAATATTATATTAGTTTCAGGTTTACAGCATAGTGGGTAGACATTATGGAACTTACTAAGTGATCCCCCATATGTCCAGTACCCACCTGGCACCACGCATAGTTATTACAATATTATTTCCTGTGCTGTACTTTGTATCTGGGTGACTATTTTGTAATCACCAATTTGTACTTCCTAATCCCGTCACCTTTTTCACTCAGCCACCCAACCCCTCCCCTCTGTCAACCATCAGCGTGTTCTCTGCATCTATGAGTCTGTTTTAGTTTTGTTTGTGTTTATTTGTTCTTTAGATTCCACATATAAGTGAAATCATATGGTATCTGTCTTTCTCTGACTTATTTCACTTAGCACAATACCTTTGCCTTGTTTTTTCAAATGTCCATAAGGTAATAAACTCTCTGAATGTATCATAATTAACTTAACCAGTCCCCTACTAATAAACATCTAGGTTATTCCTAGTTTTTTGCCAGTACCAACACCACCGGAATTAATATCACTTGGGCAGACCTTGGTTCAGCCATATGGTGAAGTCCACGATGACATCCTCGGCGGGAAACTGCCAAATCAGAAGTGGTGCGCATCTGTCACTGTGGAAAAATTTCCAAATTGCTCCCAAATTCCCATCTCCACCACTGGATGACTGCCCATTTCCCAAAAGGGCTTTTTGCCCTCTCTGTATTGCTTGAATGCTTGCTTCACAGCAAGGAGGTATTCATATACTTCTTATGTAATTAAAATGAAATAAGCCCTTCATTAAAAACACAAAACCAGGAAGAACAGAAACCAGCTAGGCCAGTTCAGGCAGAAGCTCCTACACTATCCCCTGCCTGTCACGCCTGCCCTGTCCCCAACAAGCCCTGCATGATGTTGAAATCCATTTCGGGAGCACAAACATGGACCTCAAGGATCAAACTCTGGACAAACATGGGGTGCAGGTGAGGTCAGCTTCCCCCTCTGTTGTTTTTCATCTGACCAGATTTCCCGCCCCTCGTGTCTTTTCTCCATCTCCTCCTTTCTCTTCTCCTCCTCCAACTTCTTTTTTTATTTAAAAAATTTATTCATTTTAGAGAGGAGAGAGAGACAGAGACACACAGAGAGAGAGAAAGGGAAGGAGCAGGAAGCACCAACTCCCATATGTGCCTTCACCAGGTGTAAAGCCAGAAGCCACGGCCAGGGCCACCATCACAGCAGCCGCCTGGCCCATGCAGGTTCGCATTGGATTCGGACAGTCGGCAAAGAAACAGCGGAGCCAAAAACTGGTGAGCCATAGTCTTTAATTTAGCTTGCACCCGGTGGGCAAGTAAAAATTCACACTGGGCTCCAAAACCCAGTCACATTCAGTGCTCACAAAGCTACTGACTTATCCGAGTTTCCTAGAATCAAAGGTTTCTAGCTCACCAGACTTATTCACCTCTGTTCCCCATCTCCTTCCTTATCCCAGATACAAACTCTACACAAACTGGCATCTCACTCAGCACTCCGCCATCTTGGCTGCTTCTCCTGGCCTCCTCCAGGTGGCCTTTCTCTGCTCTCCTCTGCTCTCTCTTCTAATCTCAGGAACCAAGAGCCAACTCTCGTTCTGCCCTCATTTTATATTGTAGCTTCACAACCTCTAATCCAATATACAAAGTAGGGAAGTCCCTAATACAAAGTCACTTCTCTGAGGCATGATTGGATTGTACCACCCCACATCAAAAAGGGTGGGAAAGGCTTAATCCCAAAACCAAGCCCCAGGCTACAATTCTCAACACACATTAATATCACCTGGGCAACGGCCTCTTTAACAAAGTGAGCATAATACATTTTATCTGCCCAACACCAGGCAAGCCCAGGGTTTCGAACTGGCAGCCTCAGCGTTCCACATTGACGCTTTATCCACTGCGCCACCACAGGTCAGGTTCTTCTTTCAACTTCTGTTTGGTTTTCATTTTGTTTAAAGTGAAAAACATTTTGCCCTGATTGGGTGGCCCAGTGGATAAAGCAGGAGTTGGGAACCCGTAAAGCCAGTAGCCAGGGCCACCGTCACAGCAGCCCGGCCCATGCAGGTTCGCATTGGATTCGGACAGTCGGTAAAGAAACAATGGAGCCAAAAACTGGTGGGCCATAGTCTTTAATCCTAGCTTGCACCCAGCGGGCAAGTAAAATACACACTGGGCTCCAAAACCCACTCACATTCAGTGCTCACAAAGCTACTGACTTATCCAAGTTTCCTAGAATCAAAGGTATCTAGCTCACCAGATTTATTCACCTCTGTTCCCCATCTCCTTCCTTCTCCCTGCACAAACTCTGCACAAACTGGCTTCTCACTCAACACTCCGCAATCTTGGCTGCCTCTCCTGGCCTCCTCCACGTGGCCTTTCTCTGCTCTCTGCTCTGCTCTTTCCTCTAATGCTAATAATCCCAGGAACCGAGAGAGCAAGCTCCCTTTCTGCCCCTTTTTTATAGTGTAGAAATCCAAACCTTTAATCCAATATACAAAATAGGGAAGTCTCTAATACAAAGTCACTTATCTGAGGCATGATGGGATTGCAACACCCCACATCAAAAAGGGTGGGAAAGGCTTAATCCCAAAACCAAGCCCCAGGCTACAAGGATTCTGCCTGCCCACAGCCCACAGAGACACACATTAATATCACCTGGGCAACGGCCTCCACGTGAGCAGCGCCATCTTTAACAAAGTGAGCATAATACATTTTATCCACCCAACAGAACCTTTTTGACTGAGAGAGCCATGAACGCCACATATTTTAAAATGTAATTCCGTGAGAGCCATACAATATGTGTAACACTAAATACAAGTAAATGTATACATTTTATGTAAGAATGTAAGACCAACACTTTTAAAGTACAATAAGTCTCTGAATTCTTTTTAATAACATTGTTATGCTGTTGCTAATCAGTAATGAATAAAGTACTTCTTACCATTAATGTGACTTCTGGTGCTGCATGGTTTTGCTGATGGCTTTGTAGTCTGGTTGATACGTGATGAGGTTAAGCTTCATGCAGGCGTTGAGACTTCCATCCATTAAACGTGATCGTAGGTTGGTCTTAACGTTCTTTAGATGTGAGAAAGACTGCTCACATGCATCTGTAGAGCCAAACATTGTCAGTACGGCAATACTCACACGCTGCAGTGTGTGGTATGTGACAGGAAGCATGTTCCAAGTTTAGACAATCAGCTGGTCCGCGGGTTGAAGTTTTTTCATTTCTCCTCACTTGTGTTTGCTCACCAACTCTGCTTGCTGTCATGCAAGTCTTTCCAAATCTTCATTCAGTTACTTCAACTTATTCACCCATATGTCTGAGGCCTTCAGTTTGTAGCTCAAAATCTCTGACGAAGACACCGGGGATGTAACTCAGGTCGGCGCTGTCCACTGCACACTCGTGTGGATGGGTGATGAACTTAAAAAGATGAGTGCGCTCACAAAATTCTCCAAAGCACACTTTGAATGACTGCAGGAGATTAGATGTGAAGCCCACTAGCTGCTGGAGATCAAGATGTTGAGCAGGGTCACTTGCTGTGCATGCATCTTTAAACTCTCCCAGTTTTTCAAAGTGTAGTAAATGACCTGTTTCAATGTCCGTGATGAAGAGTTCCAGCTTGTTTTCAAATGCAAACACTGCTTCTTAAACGCCTTGCATTTTCACATTGAGCTGGTTCAGATGTTCAGTCATGTCCATGAGATAGTAGAACTTCAGGAGCCACTCAGTGTTAGCTAACTCAGGATGCTCGACATTTTTCATTTCAAGAGAAGTCCGAATTTCGCTCAGACAAGCTGCAAAATGGCTGAGCATCTTCCTTCTTGACAACCAATGCACATTGCTGTGCAGAAGCAGACCAGGATAATTATTCCCAACTTCATCCAGCAGTGTTTTAAACTGGTGATCATTTAAAGCTCAGACAACAATAAAGTTGACCACCCGAATGACCAGCAACATCACCTCACCAAGCTGCTTGCCACACATCTGAGCACAAAGTGCCTCCTGATGTAGGATGCAGTGAAAACTTAGGATGGGTCTCTTTTCATGTTCACGAAGAAGCACTACAAATCCTGTTTTTCCCCACCATGCACAGAGCACCATCAGTACACACTGAAATAATTTTATCCATCAGTAGATTTTTTTTCTTTAGAGAACTCAGTGAAAGACTTGAATAAATCCTCCCCACTTGTCTCTTTCATAGGCAAAACAGCAAGACTTTCCTCACATAGTGTGTCACCGACAGCATACCTTGCAATCACGCTGAACTGGGATAAATGGCTACATCTGTTGACTCAGCCAAAGTGAGAGAAAAGAATGATGCTGCATTTGTGTCCTTTACTGTGTTGCCACAATTTGATTTGCCATCATGATGGTACGATCATGAACAGTTCTTGCCAACAGAGGCATGTCTTTTATTCGTTTGATTATCTTGTCTTTATCCGAAAAGTCGTCAAAAAGTTCATTGGCAACATCAAGCATGAATGTTTTGGCATACTGCCCATCTGTGAATGGCTTTCCATTTCTCACAATTGCTAAAGCACCAGCAAAGCTAGCCGAATTTCAGTCAACTTTTTGGGTCCAAACACGGAGTTGCTGCTAACTAGCTTGCACTCTGCACAGTAGCTCTTGACATGCCTTCTTCCTGCTGTCCCCCACTGGATATTTCGATGCAAATGTAGTATGGTATGTGTCAAAGTGCTGCTTTAGCCCTGGCCGGTTGGCTCAGCGGTAGAGCGTCGGCCTAGCGTGCGGAGGACCCGGTTCGATTCCCGGCCAGGGCACATAGGAGAAGCGCCCATTTGCTTCTCCACCCCTCCGCCACGCCTTCCTCTCTGTCTCTCTCTTCCCCTCCCGCTGCCAAGGCTCCATTGGAGCAAAGATGGCCCGGGCGCTGGGGATGGCTCTGTGACCTCTGCCCCAGGCGCTAGAGTGGCTCTGGTCGCAATATGGCGACGCCCAGGATGGGCAGAGCATCGCCCCCTGGTGGGCAGAGCTTCGCCCCATGGTGGGCATGCCAGGTGGATCCCGGTCGGGCGCATGCGGGAGCCTGTCTGACTGTCTCTCCCTGTTTCCAGCTTCAGAAAAGAAAATGCAAAAAAAAAAAAAAAGTGCTGCTTTATATTTGACCCTTTCATCGATGCAATTTTATCATTGCATATTAGACACACTGCAGAACCTGCTCTCTCCACAAAGGCGAATTCCTCTGTCCATTCCTGCTGAAAAGTACAATACTCCTCATCTTTTTTTCTTTTAGCCATCTTCTTCGTCCAAAGGGTTTCTGCAATTAGCTAGCTGACTACTTGATTAAAAGGAGGGAAGTTGTCTGACCAGGCGGTGGCGCTGTGGATAGAGTGTCGGACTGGGATGCAGAAGGACCCAAGTTTGAGACCCTGAGGTTACCAGCTCTAGTGCGGGTTCATCTGGTTTGAGCAAAAGCTCACCAGCTTGGACCCAAGGTTGCTGGCTCAAGCAAGGGGTTACTCGGTCTGCTGAAGGCCCACGGTCAAGGCACATATGTGAAAGCAATCAATGAACAACTAAGGTATCGCAACAAAAAACTGATGATTGATGCTTCTCATCTCTCTCAATTCCTGTCTGTCTGTCCCTATCTATCCCTCTCTCTGACTCTCTCTCTGTCTCTGTAAAAAAAAAAAAGGAGGAAAGTTTACTTCCTGACCTTACAATGACCTATGTACATTAAGCATTATCCAATAAAAATTTGATGTTGTCCCTAAGGACAGCTGTGATTGGCTCCAGCCACCCGTAACCATGAACATGAGTGGTAGGAAATGAATGGATTGTAATACATGAGAATGTTTTATATTTTAACATTATTAATTTTTTTATTAAAGATTTGTCTGCGAGCCAGATGCAGTCATCAAAAGGCCACATCTGGCTCGCGAGCCATAGGTTCCTGACCCCTGAGATAAAGCATCCTCCTGGCACGGGACGGTCAGGACATGTAAGAGAAGCAACCAACGAGTGCACCACTAAATGGAACAACTAAGTGGAACAAGTTGATGCTTCTTTCTCTATCACTCTCTTCCTCTCTCTCTCAAATCAATGGAGATTTTTAAAAAAATAAAATAAAATGAAAACATCTTAAAGCTCTGTGCAGTTCAATAAAAGAACACTAAGTCATGTGTAATCTGACATTTTTAATGAGAAAGAAAAGGAGAGGAAAGCACAGCAGGGAACTCAGAAGTAGACACTGGAAAAGCAAAACATAACTCTGTTCTATTGTAAATACGTTAAGGTCTTCCTTGTCTTTCCCTTCCCCTTCCTTAACACAAGCAAGTAGGCAACTGAAAAGGGGGTTGAAGTTGGGAATGCAGGGCTCAGGACAGATGTCAGAGCTCAAGTGGGATGAGCAGGGTGTCCACCCAAGGGGCTGCGGGCTGTGGGCTGTGGCAGCCATGAAAGATTGACTACTCTCAGGGAGAGAGTTCCCAACGATGCAGAAATGAGCTGCAATTATGCAAAGGGAGAAAACTAGAATGAAGCCTATAGGTGGGGCTGGAATTGGAGACAGGGTAAACTCATGATTTTCAATATAGAGAGACAGATTCCCCACCTCTGCCCCCTGAGACAGCCAGGGGGACAGC
This sequence comes from Saccopteryx bilineata, assembly GCF_036850765.1. Taxonomy (NCBI): domain Eukaryota; kingdom Metazoa; phylum Chordata; class Mammalia; order Chiroptera; family Emballonuridae; genus Saccopteryx; species Saccopteryx bilineata. The sequence goes on along the minus strand of NC_089492.1, from coordinate 315,293,525 downwards.
AAGAGCCCAATAGCAATGACCACTAGTGGCTCCCAGGTCTTTGCCTTTAATGTCGTTCTCCAGTGAAATACACTAGGGCTTCCTGGAATAATGGCTAATTCCAGGACTGGAACAGAGAGAGAACATGGTGAGCCCAGTATGTCTTGTTGTGCCAGGAAGCAAATAAATTGCTCAAAGAATGATGGAGACAAGTTGAAAGGACGTAGGAGCTAGCTCACAAAGGCGCCCACATGTCAAACTGGGAACAATCTGAACATCAAAACAAACCATAATTATAATAGATTATAATCCATCGATGCTATAACTCTATTCTGATATGACTAAAGAAATTAACAAATAAAAAATTGATGAAGAATAGGGTATTTACAGAGCCCCAAAACATCTCCCCAGAAAACACATTAATCACAAACGGGAACAGGATAACTTAACAGTGGACAAGCCTGGAAGACGCCACCCATCCGAAGTGATCAAAGTGAGTGTCCTGATGGGATGTAAGGAGTGTGTCCCTCCTATGACACTCCTGCCCACAAGACATGACCTACATCTGATCAGGAGGCATAAGACAAATGTAAACTGGTGAACATCCTACCTAAAAACTGGCCTGTAATGTTCACAAGAGTCATGAAAGTCAAGGAAAATATAAAGGCTTTTTCCAGAATAAAGGAAACTAAAGAGACAGAACAGCCTGACCAGGCAGTGGTGCAATGGATAGAGTGTCAGACTGGGATGCAGAGGACCCAGGTTGCCAGCTTGAGTGCAAGCTCATCTGGCTTGAACGCAGGTTCACCAGCTTGAGCGCTGGATCGCTGGCTTGAGCGTGGGATCATAATCATGACCCCGTAGTCTCTGGCTTGAGCCCAAAGGTCGCTGGCTTGAGCAAGGGATCACTCACTCTGCCATAGTCCCCAGGTCAAGGCACATATGAGAAGCAATCAATGAACAACTAAGGAGCTGCAATGAAGATTTGATGCTTCTCACTGCTCTCCCTTCCTGCCTGTCTGTCCCTCTCTGTCTCTTTCTCTGTCTCTATTGCAAAAAAAAAAGAGAGACAGAACAACTAAATGCAATGCTAGAGTCCATATTGAAAACTTCACTGTTGTTAAAAAGAAACAGACCCAATATGCAGGTTTAGTCTCTCCCAGGAAGGGAATTTTAAACCAATCAGTCTGGGATTCCCTGATCAACACCAGTGAGGTAATCTGCCTCTAAAAACTCTCCATTTCAAGCCCTGGCTGGTTGGCTCAGTGGTAGAGCATTGGCCTGGCGTGCAGGAGTCCCGGGTTCGATTTCCGGTCAGGGCACACAGGAGAAGCGCCCAACTGCTTCTCCACCTCTCCCCCTCTCCTTCCTCTCTGTCTCTCTCTCTTCCCCTCCCGCAGCCAAGGCTCCATTGGAGCAAAGTTAGCCCGGGTGCTAAGGATGGCTCTATGGCCTCTGCCTCAGGTGCTAGAATGGCTCTGGTTGCAACAGAGCAATGACCCAGATGGGCAGAGCATCGCCCCATGGTGGGCATGCCGGGTGGATCCTGGTCGGGCGCATATGGGAGTCTGTCTGACTGCCTCCCCATTTCCAACTTCAGAAAAATAAAAAAATTAAAATAAAATAAAATAAAAACTCTCCATTTCAGCCTGACCAGGCAGTGGCGCAGTTGATAGAGCATCAGACTGAGATGCAGAAGACCCAGCTTTGAGACCCCAAGGTTGCCAGCTTGAGCAAAGCTAACCAGGTTGGACCCAAGGTTGCTGGCTCGAGCAAGGGGTTACTTGGTCTGCTGTAGCCCCACAGTCAAGGCACATATGAGAAAGCAATCAATGAACAACTAAAGTGTCACAATGAAAAACTGATGACTGATGCTTCTCATCTCTTTCCATTCCTGTCTGTCTGTCCCTATCTATCCCTCCCTCTGACTCTGTAAAAAAAAAACACACACAAAAAAAAACACTCTCCATTTTGTACAACCCTGGGAGCTCCCTTCTTTCTGTGAGATGGGATGCTGCCCAATTTGTAAATCATTCAATAAAGTCAATTGGAAGTCAATTGGATATTTAAATTTACTCGGTTGAATTTTTATTCTTTAATACTATGAAGTCCATTTTATGTTTGAAGTTATACTTCAGTTATATAGAAGTTCCTTGTTCATAGGAAACACACTAAACATCGGTGAGTGATGGGGAATAATATGGGCAACTTACTCTCGTATGATTTAGGAAAATTGATTCCTTTGTACTAACAACTTTGCTGTAATTCTGAGATTTTTTTCAAATAAAAAAGATTAAAGTAGAACTTTTAAAACTTGTTTTAAGCCCTAGCCAGCCCAGTTAGTTAAAACATCACCCCAATACACCAAGGTTGCAGGTTCAATTCTCAATAAGGGCACACATAAGAATCAACCAATGAATGCATTAGTAAGTGGAAAAACAAACTGATGTTTCTCTCTGTCTCTCCCTTCCTCCTACTAAATTTTAAAATTATAAAACTTGTTTAAGCACACTGGGAGTAAGAAATATTTTTTACATCAAGACCAATACAAGCCTGACCAGGCAGTGGCACAGTGGATAGAGCATCGGACTGAGATGCGGAAGGACTCATGTTCAAGACTCCGAGGTTGCTAGCTTGAGTGCGGGCTCATCTGGTTTAAGCAAAGCTCACCAGTTTGGACCCAAGATCACTAGCTTGAGCAAGGGGTGACTTGGTCTGCTGAAGGCCCGCAGTCAAGGCACATATGAGAAAGCAACCAATGAACAACTAAGGCAGTGGTAGTCAACCCGGTCCCTACCGCCCACTAGTGGGTGTTCCAGCTTTCATGGTTGATGGTAGCAGAGCAACCAAAATATAAATAAAAAGATAGATTTAACTATAGTAAGTTGTTTTATAAAGATTTATTCTGCCGAACTTAGCGAAAATCCGACATAAAGTACTTGGTAAGTAATTATTATTATATGCTTTAACTTGCTATAACTCTGCTTTATAAATTTTATAAAGTAAAGTTACTTCCTTACTTTATAAATCACCATTACTATGGAACTGGTGGGCAGTTAAAAAATTTTACTACTGGCCCTGGCCAGTTGGCTCAGTGGTAGAGCATCGGCCTGGCGTGTGGAAGTCCCAGGTTCGATTCCCAGCCAGGGCACACAGGAGAGGCACCCATCTGCTTCTCCACCCCTCCCCCTCTCCTTCCTCTCTGTCCCTCTCTTCCCCTCCTGCAGCTGAGGCTCCATTGGAGCAAAGGATGGCCCGGGCGCTGAGGATGGCTCCATGGCCTCTGCCCTAGGCACTAGAATGGCTCTGGTCACAACAGAGCGACGCCCCTGATGGGCAGAGCATCGCCCCTGGTGGGCGTGCCAGGTGGATCCCGGTCGGGCACATGCGGGAGTCTGTCTGACTGCCTCCCCGTTTCCAGCTTCAGAAAAATACCAAAAAAAAAAAAATTTTTTTTACTACTAACAGAGATACAAAAGTGGGCGGTAGGTATAAAAAGGTTGACTACCCCTGAACTAAAGTGTTGCAACAAAAAACTGATGATTGATGCTTCTCATCTCTCTCCGTTTCTGTCTGTCTGTCCATGTCTGTCTCTCTCTCTGACTCTCTGTCTCTGTAAAACAAAAGAAAAAATACAAAAAACAAACTAACAAACAAAAAAGAACTGTGACATAACAGAAGAATAAGGTCCAAGTGAAATTGTAAAGAAACAAAACTCAGAGACATTGGTGGAGACTTAAAAAATTGATTTCCTGACCTACCACCTTTTTTCAGTCTTTTTGCAAGGATAACAGGCAAACCCATATATAGGTTGTATCACACCCCAGGCATTGTTCTCAGTACTTTGCAGATATTGCTTAATCCTCACAACTATTTTAGAAGGAGGTTAATGTTAATGCCTATCTTAAAATTGCAGAAACTGCGTCCAAGAGAGATTAAGTAATTTGCCCAAGGTCACACAGCTAGGAAAAGGTGAGGCTGGCTTAGAATTTCAGCCTCACTTCAGAACACCCTGCAAAAGGGACATCATCACTCACTTGACAGATTGGGGAACCAAGGCTCAGAGAAGCTAAATAGCCAGTCCGTGGTCATGATGATACTGAAGAGCAGACACTAGTCCCCAAGCACAGTCCTACACACTCAGGGAGAAATGATGTCAGTGCTCAGATACCAAATCAGGAACCCAACTATGAGAAGAGAGCACTCCAGTTTGGCCAACACTCCAACTGTCCATTTAAAGCTTTACTGTCCAATATGGTAGCCACAAATCACATGTGGCTGTTTAAATTTAACTGAATTCAAACTAAATAAAATGGAAACTTTGGTGTCTCACACTCATCCCTTGTGCTTACATGCTCAGGGTGCACACACTGCACAGCACAGACTGGATGACACTGCTGTCACCACAGGAAGTTCTGCTGGACAGGTGGCATCTAGGGATCGCTTTGTCAGGGCCCGACAATGACTCTTTCTGAGGGGGGACGGGGATATCTGGATATTCTTTAATTAAAGGACAAATTCAAGAGCACATTCTCTAGGATATTTTGTTAACGACCACATTTAACTGTGTTTTTATTGAAGTGGTACTGTCAGATTTTCATATAAATTAAATCAGAAAGAAAAGCCCATTAATTCACCTACAAATCCCAACTTGGGTTTCAATCCGTAGTCAGGCCACCTGATGGTACTTGTAAATTCTCACCTTGTAAATTTCTTCCTTTTCTTTTTAAAATTTATTTATTGACTCAGAGAGAGAAGAAGGGAGAGAGAGACAGAAACACTGATGTGTTTCGGTATGTGCCCTGACCGGGCATCAAACCAGCAGCCTTTTCATATGAAACAATGCTCTAGTCTAACCAACCGAGCTGTCTGGCCAGGGCTCCCCTTATAAATTTCTAATCCATTGCCCCGAAACCCCAGATTTTTTTATTATTATTTATTTTAGAGGGGAGAGAGAGAGTTTGAGAGAGAGAGAGAGAGAGAAGGGGGGGAGAAGCAGGAAGCTTCAACTCCCATATGTGCCTTGACCAGGCAAGCCCAGGGTTTTGAACCAGCAACCTCAGCATTCCCAGGTCAACGCTTTATCCACTGCGCCACCACAGGTCAGGCCCGAAACCCCAGATCTTGCTTCTACATTTGGCAATCTATGCCATTCGATGTATAGGAGCTGCTCCAAAATGGAAAACTAAGTGTCTGCAAATACAGCCATCAATGACTAAATGTTCTGCCCAGCGAGGGCTGTGACCTCATCTTCCTTTTTCCCTAGGAAGCACATGCAATTACACACATTTTACAAAGAGGACACAGTGGTTCACAGAAGTGGAGGCACCTGTCAAATCCACACAGGTAATAAGTAGACAATATGAATTTGGACCTGTCCCATCCCAAACTCCACGTCTAGCTCTTCCCCTGAATAAATAATCAAAGCAATCCAAGGAGGAACACTGACTCCAGCATAACAATTCTGACTCAGCCCACTGAAAAGTTCATTATGATATTCATCAAATCAATTAGGATTACAGTACACTAACAACTGAATTTATGCTAATGATAGACAGGCTAGAAGTAGGGTGGAGACTAGGAACAAGTAACAGGCAGATGAGGGCAGAGAAAAGGTTTGTTTTTTTTTTCTTTTACAGAGACAGAGAGAGAAAGATAGACAGGGACAGACAGGAACAGAGAGATGAGAAGCATCAATCATTAGTTTTTCGTTGTGCGTTGCAACACCTTAGTTGTTCATTGATTGCTTTCTCATATGTGCCTTGACCGCGGGCCTTCAGCAGACCGAGTAACCCCTTGCTTGAGCCAGCGACCTTGGGCTCAAGCTGGTGAGCTTTTTGCTCAAACCAGATGAGCCCGCGCTCAAGCTGGCGACCTCAGGGTCTCGAACCTGGGTCTTCCACATCCCAGTCCGACGCTTTACCCACTGCGCCACCACCTGGTCCGGTGGTTTTTTTATTTTTTAAAGGAAAAAAAGATTAGCCTGACCAGGCAGTGTCACAGTGGATAAAACATCAGACTGGGACACAGAGGACACAGGCTTAAAACCCTGAGGTCACTGGCTTGAGCACCAGCTCATCCAGCTTGAGTACCTGGTCACTGGCTTGAGCGTGGATCATAGACATGACCCCATGGTCACTGGCTTAAGCCCAAAGGTCACTGGCTTGAAGCCCAAGGGTGCTGGCTTGAGCAAGGGGTCACTCGGTCTGCTGTAGCCACCCCCCCACCCCCCCATCAAGGCACATATGAGAAAGCAATCAATGAACAACCAAGGTGCCAGAGTGAATAATTGATGCTTCTCATCTCTCTCCCTTCCTGTCTGTCTGTCTGTCCCTATCTTTCCTCTCTCTGTCTCTGTCACAAAAGAGGAAAAAAAAACAGACTCAAGGTAAGAATGAGGGGAGGAAATGCCAGCTGGCTAAATTCTTCCCCCATCTGCTGCTGACGCATTCTCTGACCAGGCCCCAGGGCTGGCCATGCCAGGTGGATTAAAATCACAGGTCTTTTCTCTATCAGCCTCAAGAGTCCAGAGCTGAAATAATGGATATCATATCTGCACCCCCCATACAGTAGCCACATATGGCTATTTAAGCACTTGATGTGACTGAGGAACTGAATTTTATATTTTATTTCATTTCAATAAATTTTCTAAATTGCATTTATTAATTTGAGAAAGAGAAACATTGATTTTTTAAAAGATTTTATTTATTGCCTGACCTGTGGCGATGCAGTGGATAAAACGTCAAACTGGAACACTTAGGTCACTGGTTCAAAACTTTGGGCTTACCTGGTCAAGGCATATAGGGGAGTTGATGCTTCCTGCTCCCCTCCCCCATCTCTCTCTCTCTCTCTCTCTCTCTCTCTCTCTCTCCTTCCTCTTTAAAATGTATAAATAAAATCATTTTTGTAAATGACTTTATTTATTGATTTTATAGAGGGAGGAAGGGGAGGAACAAGAAGTAGTTGCTTCACTCTACCTGTTTATTGGTTGCTTGTCATATGTGCCTTGACTGGGCAAGCCCAGGGTTTCAAACTGGTGACCTCAGCATTCCAAGCCGGTGCTCCATCCATTGCACCACCACAGGCCAGGCAATTTTAATATATTTAAACTTAAATGTATACAGCTACACACAGCCGGTGGCTACCATACTGAACAGTGAGGCACTAAGTGGTGAGCCACAGATTTGGGCAGGGCCTTCCCAGCTGTGTCCCACACCTAACATGCAAACTAGTTGTTTTGGGGCACCCACTAGGGTGACTCCCTGGGTCCCAAGTCAGCTCTGGGAAACTGTGAAGAAGCGACTTAATCTTGCTTGTTGTACCTTGGTGTTTGCATCTGTAAAATGGAACATGATACGTGGGCTTCACAAAATGTTAAAAGTTTTTGGATCTGAGTGGAGGGCAAAGGAATGTGTATTGCATGATCTTTCCAACGTATCTGTAGGTGTGAAACTTTTCATAACCAATGTTGAAAAAAAATGCTAATACTATTTTATAAGGAGGCTCTGACTATTCAGTGGTGCTCACAAAGCACTTACCACAGTGTCTGGCACAAAGAAACAATGGGTGCTTTGAACAAAACTTGGCAAACACTATTCCCTGTAAGGTGCCAGAGATATAACAATAAAAAAATAACACCTAGTACTTCCTAGGTGTCAGGTTCTGTCCTGTTTTATATGCATTAGTTCATTTTTTTTTTAATTCCAAAAATGTTTGGCCCTAGCCAGGTAGCATAAAGAGTGTCTTCCCAATATGCAAAGGCTGTAGGTTTCATCCCCCATCAAGGCAAATACAAGAATCAACCAGTAAATGTTCAGATGAGTAGAACAACAAATTGATGTTCTTTCTCTCTCCCCTTTTCCCTCTCCCTCTAAAGTCAATAAATTTTTTAAAATTAACATACAAAAATGTTGTATTCAAGAGCAACAGAGGATGACGTCAGAGTAATGGCGGAGTAGGAAGTGATACCGATAAATCTCCCCCAAAACTCAACAAGATCTTCAACCAGAAACAGAAAAACCTATACTTGGAGCCTCCAGATGCTTCACAATACACCCGAAGGTATGGTCGAGTGAAAAATTGGCTAAATATATAACCAAATCCTGAAGGAAATAGGGAGTAAGAAATGCTCCGCCTTCCTCACTAACCTAAACAGGGCGGCTTTCTCTGGTAACTGTGAATATAGAAACTGAGGCAGGCAAAGGGGGTGAATACATCCAGGCCGCGCACAAAAGGCCGAACCAGGCTGTGGCACGGAGATCCTAGCAGAGGAAAAACTGTTCCTGTGGCAAGCCGGGCAATACAAGCTAACACTCGCGCCAAACCCAAACAAAGAAAGACAAGCGGGGCAGCCATTTTACCCGTTCTCCTGGTTGGTGCGCAGTTAGTGGGCGAGAGATCTCTTCTTAAGCCCCAGAAGTGGGTGTCCGTGTTGCCCCACAGAGAGGCAGGGTCAGAGGCCTTTCTGTGGGCCGAAAGCAGAATCTCTGGGCAGCCCCAGCGCCCTGGGAAAGCCGCGCACTGGAGGGAGCGAGAACTAATTCCAACGGTGGAAATTTTCCGTGCTGGTGAGGGTTTCACTCAGGGAAACGCGGCCGGCCTCATATCCTGGTGTGCGCGTGCAGATAGGAAGTGAGCGATTCCTCCAAGTGCCTCGGCAGGGCGCGCCCGTGTTATCGCACAGAGGGGCAGAGTCAGGGGCCTTTGTGTGGGCAAAAGCGGAATCTCGGGCCGCCCCAGCGCCTTGCAAAAGCCGCGCACGGGGACGGAGCGAGAGCGAATTCCAGCGCTGCAAATTTCCATGCGGTTGGGGGTTTCACTCAGAGCGTGAGACTACTGGCCGGATATCCTGGTCTGCGCGCGCAGATAGTGAATGAGAGTTTCCTCCAAGCACCCCGGAAGTGGGTGCCCGCCTGTGTTACCGGACAGAGTGGCAGAGCCAGAGGTCTTTGAGTGGGCGGAAAGCCCGCCTGATTATGCTAGCAGCTCTGACTGAGCCTTACCCAGAGCCCTGTGCTGAGTGGAAATAGAGTGGGGAGTTGCCAGCTCTTTGAACCTCTTACTATCCAGGCAGAGGCAGCAACAACCCCATAGCTGGATTATCAGGCTACTAATTGAGGAAGGAAAGACTAGGAGAAAGGCTCCAGGAACACGGACTCTCTCACTGTCGGAGCCCATGAAAGCTAATGAGCCTTGACTCCCAACGAGACTAAAGCACAATACATGACATTGCCATAGAGACTTATCAACTGCAAACCTCTACCTGAGCGTGCCAAAGGGGCAGAACCTGGGGTACAGAGTCACCGACCAGGAAGAGGGAGAGAAAAGAAAAAACAAGAAGATAACCTCTCAAAATCAAGAATAATCTGCAGACTTTATAACCTATCCCATTTTATTATATTTGTTCGTTTGTTTCTCTTCATTCTTGATACTTTTTTTCCTCCTCCAATTTGGCCGATTAACTCTCTGCCGGTCTTACTCTCTCCTCTCCTTGAACTACACTACCCATAAGTGTTACATCTCCCATTATCTTTTTTCTCCTCTTCCTTTCTCTCTATGAGGGTTGCACTCCAAAACCCTTAACTCTCTCTCTCTCCTTTCTTTTTTCTTCTTTTACTGGTCCCCTCTTTTTTTCTCTCTCTCTCTTTCTTTTCTCCCTCTATATTAGTTTCTTCCTTTCTCCTTTACATCTCCTCTCATTCAAACCTCAATAACAAACAAATTATCTTATCTGGGACTCAAACTTATGTTTGTGGCATTTTGGGGGTTTTTTACTTCACCTTTTTAACTCACTAGCAGTGCTCCCATCCCTGGCTCTCCATTTTATCTAGTTCTTGTTCCACTAAATACAATAGTATTTTTTTAATTTGTCCCCCCATTTTTCTGTTCTCTTATTCCTCTCATCATAACTCTTAGACAACACCAACACCTAAAAGCAAATCATTTTATTCTTGACCCAAATTTTTTCCTTATTTGCTTTTTGTGGGTCCATACCGCCCCCCCCTTTTTTTTTTTCCTTTTTTTTTCTTTTTTTTTTTTGCCCCTTTATTACTTTTCCCCAATTCAGGACCTCCATCACAGGCATTGTTTGTTATAATTCACAGTTCACCACAAGATTTTCTCAAGAAAAAGGGGAGAGGAGAGGAAAAAAGGAGGGGGGGAATAATTTCCTTTTTTTAAAAATTATTATTTTATTTTTCTTTATTTCATTATTAATTTTTTTTAAAAAAAACAACTCTTTTTGATTTTTTATTTTTTTAACTTTTTATTCTTTATTAAATCTCATTAATACTATCAACAAAACCACCCTCAGATGCCATTAAGGAAGAGAAAATCGAATATCATGGATACAAAAGAAAGAGAGGTAACACAGCTAGATGAGGAAAAATCTATGGAGAAAAAATTTAATATATTGGAAACCTTGGAGCTAAATGACAGAGAATTCAAGATAGAAATCCTAAAAATCCTCCGAGATATACAAGAAAACACAGAAAGGCAATTTAGGGAGCTCAGAAAACAACTCAATGAACACAAAGAATATATGTCCAAAGAAATTGAAACTATAAAAACAAATCAAACAGAGATGAAAAACTCAATTCACGAGCTGAAAAACGAAGTAACAAGCTTAGCTAATAGAACAGGTCAGATAGAAGAGAGGATTAGTGAAATAGAAGACAAGCAACTTGAGGCACAACAGAGAGAAGAAGAAAGAGACTCAAAAATTTAAAAAAATGAGATAGCCCTACAAGAATTATCTGACTCCATCAAAAAGAATAACATAAGAATAATAGGTATATCAGAGGGAGAAGAGAGAGAAAATGGAATGGAGAACATACTCAAACAAATAATAGATGAGAACTTCCCAAGCCTGTGGAAAGAACTAAAGCCTCAAATTCAAGAAGCAAACAGAACACCGAGTTTTCTTAACCCCAACAAACCTACTCCAAGGCATATCATAATGAAATTGACACAAACCAACAGCAAAGAAAAAATTCTCAAGGCAGCCAGGGAAAAGAAGAATACAACATATAAAGGAAGGCCCATTAGATTATCATCAGATTTCTCAGCAGAAACTCTACAAGCTAGAAGAGAGTGGACCCCAATATTTAAAGTCCTGAAAGAGAGAAACTTTCAGCCACGAATACTATACCCATCAAAGCTATCCTTCAAATATGAAGGAGAAATAAAAACATTCACAGATACAGAAAAGATGAGGGAATTTATCATCAGAAAACCCCCACTCCAGGAATTACTAAAGGGGGTTCTCCAATCAGATACAAAGAACAAAAAAAAAAACAGAGCCACAAGTAAAAGCTCCAAGAAGAACACAATAAAACCAAATTTAAACTGTGACAACAACAAAAAGAAAGAGGGGGAGAAGATGGAGATTAACAGTAGCAAAGGACGATGGAGTGCAAAAGTACTCACAAAATAGTTTGCTACAATGAACGGGGTAGGGACCCTTTTCATTACTCAAAGGTAACCACCATTGAAAAAACCACCACAGAAGCACATGAGATAAAAAAGATAGCAACAGAGGAAAGATGTATGGAATACAACCAAATAAAAACAAAAGATAGAAAAACGAAAGAGAAGGATCAAACAAGACACAAAACTAACAGAAAGCAAGATATAAAATGGCAATAGGGAACTCACAAGTATCAATAATTACACTAAATGTAAACGGATTAAACTCACCAATAAAAAGGCACAGAGTAGCAAAATGGATTAAAAAAGAAAATCCAACTATATGCTGCCTACAGGAAACTCATCTAAGTAACAAGGATAAAAACAAATTCAAAGTGAAAGGCTGGAAAACAATACTCCAAGCAAATAACATCCAAAAAAAAGCAGGTGTAGCAATACTCATATCGGATAATGCTGACTACAAGACAGGAAAAGTACTCAGAGATAAAAATGGCCATTTCATAATGGCTAAGGGGACACTGAATCAAGAAGACATAACAATTCTTAATATATATGCACCAAACCAAGGAGCACCAAAATATATAAGACAGCTACTTATTGACCTTAAAACAAAAACTGACAAAAATACAATCATACTTGGAGACCTCAATACACCGCTGACGGCTCTAGATCGGTCATCCAAACAGAGAATCAACAAAGACATAGTGGCCTTAAACAAAACACTAGAGCACCTGGATATGATAGACATCTACAGGACATTTCATCCCAAAGTGACTGAGTATACATTTTTCTCCAGTGTACATGGATCATTCTCAAGAATTGACCATATGTTGGGCCACAAAAACAACATCAGCAAATTCAGAAAAATTGAAGTTGTACCAAGCATATTTTCTGATCATAAAGCCTTGAAACTAGAATTCAACTGCAAAAAAGAGGAAAAAAATCCCACAAAAATGTGGAAACTAAACAACATACTTTTAAGAAATGAATGGGTCAAAGAAGAAATAAGTGCAGAGATCAAAAGATTTATACAGACTAATGAAAATGACAATAAGACATATCAGAATCTATGGGATGCAGCAAAAGCAGTGATAAGAGGGAAGTTCATATCACTTCAGGCATATATGAACAAACAAGAAAGAGCCCAAGTGAACCACTTAACTTCCCACCTTAAGGAACTAGAAAAAGAAGAACAAAGACAACCCAAAAGCAGCCGAAGAAAGGAGATAATAAAAATCAGAGCAGAAATAAATGAATTAGAGAACAGAAAAACTATAGAAAAAATTAATAGAACAAGGAGCTGGTTCTTTGAAAAGATCAATAAAATTGACAAACCCTTGGCAAGACTTACCAAGGAAAAAAGAGAAAGAACTCATATAAACAAAATCCAAAATGAAAGAGGAGAAATCACCACGGACACCGTAGATATACAAAGAATTATTGTAGAATACTATGAAAAACTTTATGCCACTAAATTCAACAACCTAGAAGAAATGGATAAATTCCTAGAACAATACAACCTTCCTAGACTGAGTCAAGAAGAAGCAGAAAGCCTAAACAGACCTATCAGTAGAGAAGAAATAGAAAAAACCATTAAAAACCTCCCCAAAAATAAAAGTCCAGGCCCTGACGGCTATACCAGCGAATTTTATCAAACATTCAAAGAAGACTTGGTTCCTATTCTACTCAAAGTCTTCCAAAAAATTGAAGAAGAAGCAATACTTCCAAACACATTTTATGAGGCCAACATAACCCTCATCCCAAAACCAGGCAAGGATGGCACAAAAAAAGAAAACTACAGACCAATATCTCTAATGAATACAGATGCTAAAATACTAAACAAAATACTAGCAAATCGAATACAACAACATATTAAAAAAATAATACATCATGATCAAGTGGGATTCATCCCAGAATCTCAAGGATGGTTCAACATACGTAAAACGGTTAACGTAATACACCATATCAACAAAACAAAGAACAAAAACCACATGATCTTATCAATAGATGCAGAAAAGGCTTTCGATAAAATACAACACAATTTTATGTTTAAGACTCTCAACAAAATGGGTATAGAAGGAAAATATCTCAACATGATAAAGGCCATATATGATAAACCATCAGCTAACATCATATTAAATGGCACTAAACTGAAGGCTTTCCCCCTTAAATCAGGAACAAGACAGGGTTGTCCACTCTCTCCACTCTTATTTAATGTGGTACTAGAGGTTCTCGCCACAGCAATCAGACAAGACAAAGAAATAAAAGGCATCCATATCGGAAAAGAAGAAGTAAAGGTATCACTTTTTGCAGATGATATGATCCTATACATTGAAAACCCCAAAGAATCCACAAAAAGACTACTAGAAACAATAAGCCAATACAGTAAGGTCGCAGGATACAAAATTAACATTCAGAAGTCAATAACCTTTCTATATGCCAACAATGAAACAACTGAGAAGGAACTCAAAAGAATAATCCCCTTCACGATTGCAACAAAAAAAATAAAATACTTAGGAATAAACATAACAAAGAATGTAAAGGACTTATATAATGAAAACTATAAACCATTGTTAAGGGAAATTGAAAAAGATATAATGAGATGGAAGAATATACCTTGTTCTTGGCTAGGAAGAATAAATATAATCAAGATGGCTATATTACTCAAAGCAATATACAAATTCAATGCAATTCCCATCAAACTTCCAATGATGTTTTTTAAAGAAATAGAGCAAAAAATCATCAGATTTATATGGAACTATAAAAAAACCCCGAATAGCCAAAGCAATCCTAAAGAAAAAGAATGAAGCTGGGGGCATTACAATACCTGACTTCAAACTCTATTATAGGGCCACGACAATCAAAACAGCATGGTATTGGCAGAAAAATAGACACTCAGACCAATGGAACAGAATAGAAAGTCCAGAAATAAAACCACATATATATAGTCAAATAATTTTTGATAAAGGGGCCAACAACACACAATGGAGAAAAGAAAGCCTCTTCAATAAATGGTGCTGGGAAAACTGGAAAGCCACATGCAAAAGAATGAAACTGGACTACAGTTTGTCCCCCTGTACTAAAATTAACTCAAAATGGATCAAAGATCTAAACATAAGACCTGAAACAATTAAGTACATAGAAGAAGACATAGGTACTCAACTCATGGACCTGGGTTTTAAAGAGCATTTTATGAATTTGACTCCAATGGCAAGAGAAGTGAAGGCAAAAATTAATGAATGGGACTACATCAGACTAAGAAGTTTTTGCTCAGCAAGAGAAACTGATAACAAAATAAACAGAAAGCCAACTAAATGGGAAATGATATTTTCAAACAACAGCTCAGATAAGGGCCTAATATCCAAAATATACAAAGAACTCATAAAACTCAACAACAAACAAACAAACAATCCCATAAAAAAATGGGAAGAGGATATGAACAGACACTTCTCCCAGGAAGAAATACAAATGGCCAACAGATATATGAAAAGATGCTCATCTTCTTTAGCTATTAGAGAAATGCAAATCAAAACAGCAATGAGATACCACCTCACACCTGTTCGATTAGCTATTATTAGCAAGACAGGTAATAGCAAATGTTGGAGAGGCTGTGGAGAAAAAGGAACCCTCATACACTGTTGGTGGGAATGTAAAGTAGTACAACCATTATGGAAGAAAGTATGGTGGTTCCTCAAAAAACTGAAAATAGAACTACCTTATGACCCAGCAATCCCTCTACTGGGTATATACCCCAAAAACTCAGAAACATTGATACGTAAAGACACATGCAGCCCCATGTTTATTGCAGCATTGTTCACAGTGGCCAGGACATGGAAACAACCAAAATGCCCGTCAATAGATGACTGGATAAAGAAGATGTGGCACATATACACTATGGAATACTACTCAGCCATAAGAAATGATGACATCGGAACATTTACAGCAAAATGGTGGGATCTAGATAACATGATACGAAGCGAAATAAGTAAATCAGAAAAAACCAGGAACTGCATTATTCCATACGTAGGTGGGACATAAAAGTGAAACTAAGAGACATTGATAAGAGTGTGGTGGTTACGGGGGGGAGGGGGAATGGGAGAGGGAAAGGGGGAGGGGAAGGGGCACAAAGAAAACAAGATAGAAGGTGACAGAGGACAATCTGACTTTGGGTGACGGGTATGCATCATAATTGAACGACAAGATACCCTGGTCTTGTTATCTTTGAATATATGTATCCTGATTTATTGATGTCACCCCATTAAAAAAATAAAATTATTAAAAAAAAAAAAAGAAACTCAAAAAAAAAAAGAGAAAACAAAAGAAGAAAGATACAAAAGCATAGGATTCTTTTCCCTTTTGTATATACCGATTTTGAGTGTTCACTTAAGTTTTAAATAAACACAACATGTTATTGGAAAAAAAAAAAAGAGCAACAGACATACAACAAAGTACATGAATCAAGTGTAAAATTATATTAATCTAATACACATTTTTACATTCATCTGACCTCATGAGTCAAGATATAAAATATTTAGCCTGACCAGGCGGTGGCGCAGTGGATAGATTGTCGGACTGGGATGCAGAGGATCCAGGTTCGAGACGCTGAGGTCTCTAGCTTGAGCACGAGCTCATCTGGTTTGAGCAAAGCTCACCAGCTTGGACCCAAGGTAGCTGGCTCGAGCAAGGAGTTACTCGGTCTGCTGGAACCCCACGGTCAAGGCACATATGAGAAAGCAATCAATGAACAACTAAGGTGTCCAACGAAAAACTTATGATTGATGCTTCTCATCTCTCTCCGTTCCTATCTGTCTGTCCCTATCTATCCTCTCTCTGACTCTGTCTCTGAAAAAAAAAAAAAGATATAAAATATTTATAACATGGCAAACAACTCTCTCTTATCCTTTTGCTGCCAACAGTGTCTTCACCCCATCCCCTGACACAGAAGGAAGCACTGCTTTGAAGCTAGTTTTGATTTTGCTGAAATCCACCTAAGTGGAACCATACAGAGTGCACCCTGTTGTCTGCTCTTTGAGACTCTCGCAAGCAGCATTATCGTAACACAGTAAAGAATGCTTTTTGTTAAGATGCAACTGCTGCCTGACCTGTGGTGGCGCAGTGGATAAAGCGTCGACCTGGAAATGCTGAGGTTGCCGGTTCAAAACCCTGGGCTTGCCTGGTCAAGGCACATATGGGAGTTGATGCTTCCTGCTCCTCCCCCCTTCTCTATCTCCTCTCTCTCCCCCCCTCTCCTTTCTAAAATGAATAAATAAATAAAGATGTTTAAGATGCAACTGCTATCAGAAGGATGAGCACAAGACTGACAACCAAGGCCTCTGGCATTCCCAGAATAACACATGCCATCTGATTGTGCAATTCTTCCATCATTTTTGTCTAGTTTTGTTTTTAGATTATAACCATCATAAAAGTATAAAATTAAAAATAAAATTAATCTGACTGGAGGTGGTACCATGGATATAACATCAACTTGGAATGCTGAAGTCTCAGGTTTGAAACCCCAAGGTTGCTGGCTTGAGCCCAAGGTCGCTGACTTGAGCAAGGGCTCACTGGCTCAACTGGAGCCCCTGGTGAAGGTACATATGAGACGCAATCAAGAAACACCTAAGGGCCTGACCAGGTGGTGGCGCAGTGGATAGAGCGTCGGACTGGGATGCCAAGGACTCAGGTTCGAGACCTCAAGCTCGCCAGCTTGAGCATGGGCTCATCTGGTTTGAGCAAAGCTAGCCAGCTTGGACCCAAGGTCGCTGGCTCGAGCAAGGGGTTACTTGGTCTGCTGAAGGCCTATGGTCAAGGCACATATGAGAAAGCAATCAATGAACAACGAAGGTGTTGCAATGCGCAACGAAAAACTAATGATTGATGCTTCTCATCTCTCCATTCCTGTCTGTCTGTCCCTGTCTATCCCTCTCTCTGTCTCTGTAAAAAAAAAAAGAAAGAAAGAAACAATTAAGGTGCCACAACTATGAGTTAATGCTGCTCATCTCTTTCCCTTCCTGTCTCTATCTCTGTCTCTCTCACTTTCTCTCTTGGAAAAAATAAATAAGTAAAATAAAACAAGGTACAGTCATGTTTTGTATATATTAGTTCATTTTATTTATTTATTTATTAGTTCATTTTAATCCTCACAACTTCTCAAGGAGGTATGTTTTCATTTACTTTTAGTACAGTATAATATTATTATTGTCTGTTATTTTTCTAAAGTTTCTGACAAAGCCCTAGCCAGAAAGCTCTGTTGGTTGGACCGTCATCTCAATACACAAAAGTTGCAGGTTCAATCCCCAGTCAGGGCACATACAGGAACAGATCGATGCTCCTGTCTCCCTATCTCTCTCTCTCTCTCTCTCTCTCTCTCTCTCTCTCCCCTTCCTCTCTCTCTAAAATCAATAAATAAAATTTTTTAAAAGTTTCCGACATAATTTCAGATTTATAGCAAAGTCATAAAAATGGCACAAAGACGACCCATATACCCTCAACCAGATTCCCCAAAATTAACACTTTACCACATTTATCATTTTCTCTGTCTCTACGTATTTTTTTCCTGAACCAGTTTGAAAGTAAGTGGCAGACAAGTTACCCTTTCACCTTTAAATTTACACCAGTGTGTAGTTTCTAAAAACAAGGACATTCTCTTACATAATCATAGTACATTTATCAAAATCAGGAAATTAACATAGAATATAAATTATCTCATTTGTGGCCTTTCTTTTTTGTTGTTGTTGTTTTTTTTTTTGTTTTGTTTTGGTTTGTTTTTTGGGGGGACAGAGACAGAGTCAGAGAGAAGGACAGGTAGGGACAGATAGACAGGAAGGGAGAGAGATGAGAAACATCAATTCTTTGTTGTGGCTCCTTAGTTGTTCATTGATTGCTTTCTCATATGTGCCTTCACTGGGGGGCTGCAGACGGAGTAACCCCTTGCTCAAGCCAGCGACCTTGGGTCCAAGCTGGTGAGCTTTTTGCTCAAACCAGATGAGCCCGCACTCAAGCTGGTGACCTCAGGGTCTCGAACCTGGGTCTTCGGCATCCCAGTCCGATGCTCTATCCACTGCGCCACCACCTAGTCAGGCTCATTTGTGGCCTTTCTTGAGATTTTTTGTCAATTGCTTAAGTAACAACTCTTGTTTTAAATTTTTATTTATTGATTGATAGAGACAGAGAAAGAGAAACATTGATGTACTGTTCCACTTATTTACGTGCCCTGACCGGGACTGAACCCACAACCCTGTTGAACCAGGATGATGCTCTAACCAACTGAGCTACCCAGCCAGGGCCAAGTAATCTCTTGTACCAAAAACATTCCTGGCTCACGCACTGTATTCAGTGTCAGTCTCCTGATTCTCCCTCCTTCTAGACCAGGGCCTCCTTCACTGTTTCATGACATGGATATTTTTGAAGAGCAGAGGTTGGTTATTGTGTGGTATGTCCCTCAGTGTGGGCTTAGCTGCTGCTTCCATATGATGAGACTCAAGTTGTTCACGTCCGCCCAACATCCCGGAAGAGCCGAGCCACTGTGCCCTTTCTCAGTGCTCCATCTCAGGAGGCCCACGACATCTGTTTGCACCATTACTAGTGTTCACCTTGATCACTCAGTTATAGTGGTGGCTGCCAGGTTTTTCCTGTTTATGTCACTATTTCCATCGTGTAAATAGTATCTTATGAAGAGATCATTTGTAACCATGCAAATATCCCGTTACTCTGCAAACTTGAACCTACCACTAGTTCTAGCATCTACAGGTACACAGGTTTTTCCCACCACCAGGCAATTAATTCAATTCGGACACTATCTGATACCATCTATCTAAACATAGTTTCAGATTTCACAGGTTAACAGCTCAGTCTCAGAAGACTACCCCCATTCCCACCCCTTCAGATGTCAAATCAAGAATCAAGGTTGTCACTGTCCTTCTGACTGGCAGGATCCCACAACCACCTCCTTGGGGCTGATTAATTTGCAAGAACATCTCACACAACTCAGAGAATCATTTTAGTTACTAGATTCCTGGTTTTATACAGAAGACCTAACTCAGGAACAGCCATACAGAAGAGAGGCAAAGGGCAAGTTCTGGGGAAAGGGCACAAGCTTGTATACCCTCTCCAGGAGTACCACCTTCCCAGCACCTGCATGAGTTTGCCAACCCGGAACTCTCTGAACCCCATCTTTCTGGGGTTCTTTTTTTTTTGTATTTTTCTAAAGCTGGAAACCGGGAGAGACAGTCAGACGACTCCTGCATGTGCCTAACCGGGATCCACCTGGCAAGCCCACCAGGGGGCGATGCTCTGCCCCTCAGGGGCAACCAGAGCCACTCTACCGCCTGGGGCAGAGGCCATGGAGCCATCCCCAGCACCCGGGCCATCTTTGCTCCAATGGAGCCCCGGCTGTGGGAGGGGAAGAGAGAGACAGAGAGGAAGGAGAGGGGGAGGGGTGGAGAAGCAGACGGGCGCCTCTCCTGTGTGCCCTGGCTGGGAATCGAACCCGGGACCTCTGCACGCCAGGCCGACGCTCCACCACTGAGCCAACCGGCCAGGGCCTCTGGGGCTTCTTTTTTATGGAGCCTTTATTACATAGGCATCATTGCTGAAATCATTGGCCACTGGCGACAGATTCAACCTCCAGCCCCTCTCCCCTTCCCAGAGGCCAGGGGAGCGAGACTAAAAGTTCCCACCTTCAAATCACACACTGGTTCCCTTGGGTACCAGTCACCAATCTTAGGTGCTCTTTAAAAGTCACCTCATTAATATAAACTCAAGTGTGGAGAAGGGAAGCTGTTATGAACATCAGACACCTTTATCACTCCTATCACTTGGGAAACTTCAAGGGATTTAGGAGACTGTGCCAGAAACAGGTTCCCTTATTCCAAATCACAATGTAGCATCTATTATTGATTCTTGCCTGGATCAATTATTATTATAAAGATTGCCAGATGGGGCCCTGGCCAGCTGGCTCAGTGGATAGAACGTCGGCATGGCATGCAGACATCCCAGGTTCAATCCCCAGTCAGAGCACACATGAGAAGTGACCATCTGCTTCTCTTGCAGCCAGTCACTTGCGTGGTTCAAGTGTTGGCCTCATGCGCTGAGGATAGCACAGTTGATTCAAACATCAGCCTCAAACAGGGGTTACCGGGTGGATCCCGATCGGGGCACATGCAGGAGTCTATCTCCCCTCCTCTCACTTAAAAAAATTTTTTAAAGTAAAATAAAATAAAAGTTGCCAGATGGAGATATTCTGATTCCAATATTCCTTCTACATTCCTCAGGTGACTTTTTACTGTAAGAGTTTTTCTTCTCTTTTATTAATTCAACATCAGCACACAAAGGGCTATAATCCTTTGCTGTCATAATTTAATTTGAGGTGCAACTTGTCCCAATTTTGGTCATAAGGAGCCTCTTTAAACTGTCTTCCTATGTCTTTTTGACATTCCCCATAATTCTCTGAGTATTTCCTTACTTTCTAGATCACTTCTGTTTTTAAAAATAAACTGAGACACAGAGAAGTTGAATATCTTGCCCAAGTCAAACTGATATAGCTGCAAGACCAAGATCTGAACGGAGAATCCAAACTCTTCACCATGCAACCATATTGCCTCTTCTTGTTCACAGCCAAATCGCCACCATTCAGCATGATGTCTGACCCATGGTACATGTTAAATAAAAATGTGTTGAATAAATTAATGAATGAATAAGCTGTCTGTCCTATCCCTCAGGTCTTAACTTTCCTCCTTCCCAGTCTCAAAGTCCACACATCATTATAAGCACTCTTCCGCACACGCTCTCACGTCCCCGGCTTCGTCCTATTAGCAAGGCAGTCTTCCAATATTCAACTCTCCACCCACTCAGGGCCTGTCCCCACGTATGTAAACAAAGCTGGAGGAAAATCACACACCCTGCTGAAAAGTCTTACTTTAAATTTCTCATTGTTAACCTCCAGTGGTTAACAATTCTGCCTAGAAGTTGGTCTAAACTTTCACCGTTCATTCACTGTCCAGCTCTTCTATTTCACACCTTCTCAACTCACCAGAGAGCTACTCCCACTGTCCCTTTTGATATAAAAAAAAAAAGAATGAAAAATGACTCAACATGATTGATTAGCCTTCAGGGAAATGCATATTAAAACCATAATTAGATACTACAACACACCTAGAGAATGGAAAATATTTAAAAGACCTATAGGATGACAAAAAATGATTTGACTTTGAGTTATGGCCACACAACACAACCAACAATTCAAATGCTATCAAGATGTTCCCCTGAGCCTGACCAGGCAGTGGTGCAGTGGATAGAGCGTCGAACTGGGATGCCAAGACCCAGGTTCGAGACCCTGAGGTCACCAGTTTGAGCGTGGGCTCATCTGGTTTGAGCAAAAAGCTCACCAGCTTGGACCCAAGGTCACTGGCTCGAGCAAGGGGTTACTCGGTCTACTGAAGGCTCACAGTCAAGGCACATATGAGAAAGCAATCAATGAACAACTAAGGTGTCGCAATGCACAATGAAAAACTAATGATTGATGCTTCTCATCTCTCCGTTCCTGTCTGTCTGTCCCTGTCTATCCCTCTCTCTGACTCTCTCTCTCTGTAGAAAAAAAAAAAAAAGATGTTCCCCTGAAACCCATGTACTCTTATTGATCATTGTCACCACATTAAATTTAATTTCTAAAAAAAAAAAGACCTACTGACAACATCACAGCAATTCCACTCCTAAGTATTTACACAAGAGAACTGAAGGTATGAGTTCATAAAAGTGCATATAGTATTCATAGCAATTTTATTCCTCATAGCCCCAAACTGGAAACAGCATAGGTGTCCATCAAGAGAAGAATGAAAAACAACCTGGGACATATATTATGTCAAGTGAAAGAAGCCTTACTCAAAAGAATACATACTGTTATTTCCATTTATACCAAGTTTCAAAGCTTTAGATCAGGTGTCCCCAAACTACAGCTTGCGGGCCGCATGCGGCCCCCTGAGGCCATTTATCCAGCCCCCGTCGCACTTCCAGAAGGGGTACCTCTTTCACTGGTGGTCAGTGAGAGGAGCACTGTATGTGGCGGCCCTCCAACGGTCTGAGGGACAGTGAACTGGCCCCCAGTGTAAAAAGTTTGGGGACCCCTGCTTTAGATATTGAGCACTTGAAAAGAAGCTAATGGCCTGACCTGCGATGGCGCAGTGGATAAAGCCGGAAGGAATGCTGAGGTTGCCAGTTCAAAACCTTGGGTTTGCCCAGACAAGGCACACATGGGCTGCCCAGGCAAAGCAACTATGAGTTGATGCTTCTCAATCCTCTCAACTTCTCTCTCTCTCTCTTCTCTCCAAAATGAATAAATTAAATCTTAAAAAAAAAGAAACATATAAAAAAGAAAAGAAGCTAATGCAAACTAAAATGTAATATAAAATACATGTGGGATTCCAAAATTCCAAAGACTTTGTACAAAATATATATGTCTCATTACTAATGTTTTTATATTGACTACATATTTAAATGATAATGTTTGCACATATGGATAAATACATTATTAAAATTAATTGCACCTTTTTTTATTTCTTAAGTGAGAAGCAGGGAGGCAGAGACAGACTCCACCCAGCAGGCCCCTACAGGGCAATGCTCCACCCACCTGGGGCCATTGCTCCATTGCTCAGCAACCGAGCTATACTGCTCACAAATATTAGGCGATATTTCAAAATGGATATGAAGCAATAAAAAAAAGAAGCATTTGATTTTTTTTATTAAACAAGAACATCAGAAAAGCAAATGACAAGTCAAAGAAAGTTGTTCAATTATGCAAATGAGATGCAAAACCAACTTTTATTTCATTGGTGAAAATGCACTACACAAAAGGCTGAAAGTACTGGAGTATCTGCACATTCCTTGATCCCCTAAATTTTGTAAGCAGTGTAGTTTGGTGCCTGAAGAGAGGCCATAGAGCCATGCTCAGTGCCTGAGGCCAACTTGATCCAACTGAACCATGGCTGTGGGAGAAGAAGAGAGAGAGAGAGAAAAGGGAGAGAGGGAGGGGTGGAGAAGCAGATGGTCACTTCTGTGCGCCCTGACCAGGAATCAAACCCAGTACTTTCACATATCAGGCCAGCACTCTACCACTGGGCCAACTGGCCAGGGCCACACCTTTAAAAAAAATTTTTTTAAGATTTTATTTTAATTTTTTTATTTTAGAGAGGAGAGAGAGAGAGAAGTTGGGGAGAAGCAGGAAGCATCAATTCCCATATGTGCCTTGACCAGGCAAACCCAGGGTTTCAAACCGGCGACTTCAGTATTCCAGGTCGACATTTTATCCACTGCACCACCACAGGTCAGGCCCTTTTTAAATTTTTAAATTGTTTTTTAGAGACAGAGGGAGGAAGAAATAGAGAGTGAAGCATTCATTTGTTGTTCCACTGAGTTGTGCATTCATTGCTTGCTTCCTATATGTGAACTGACTGGAGACTGAACACACAAACTTGGTGTTTCTGGATGAGCTAACTGGCCAGGGCTATACATCCATTTTAGTTTTTTATTGTAGATACTAGAAAATTGTAAATTACATATGCAACTCAAATGTATCTTGCAAGCCTGACCAGGCGGCGGTGCAGTGGATAGAGCGTCGGACTGGGATGCAGAGGACCCAGGTTCAAGACCCGAGGTCGCCAGCTTGAGCATGGGCTCATCTGGTTTGAGCAAAGCTCACCAGCTTGGACTCAAGGTCCCTAGCTTGAGCAAGGGGTTACTCGTTCTTCTGAAGGCCCACGGTCAAGGCACATATGAGAAAGCAATCAATGAATTAAGGTGTCACAACGAAAAACTGATGATTAATGCTTCTCATCTCTCTCCATTCCTGTCTGTCTGTCCCTATCTATCCTTCTCTCTGACTCTCTCTCTGTCTCTGTAAAAAAAAAAAATGTATCTTGCAATATGTTTCTGTTGGGCAATGCTAATCTAAAACTTAGAAATAATATGGTGTACAGAGATGTGTTGCAGAATTGGGCTCCTGAAATCTGTATAACTATGTTTACCAATGTCACTCCAATAAATTCAATTAAAAATAAATATTGTAAATAAAACTTAGAAATAAGGCTAAAGGACAATCACATATATTTCCAAAATCTTACAGCAGCACCATCTAATAAGGAACCCACTCAGGGATGATCTGATTCTGAGGGAATAGAGCAATGTATGCCTTACTATTTATTATTGATTAGGACCCAGACTCTATAAACTTTAAATAGTTACTTTGCAAATAAGAAGATAAGTAAGTTGCAAATGATTTTTGCCTGAGGAAGACGCAAATGATTTCTGATGGAAATGATTCCTGCCCAGTACACAATGTAACCTTGGAGATTAAGGTTTTACTGCCCTATAAGACACTAATTTCCAATCTCATTTTGCAGTCTTTCTGTAGTATTCTACTTTCACTGACAAAATATATTTGCACCCATTTGAATCAACTTCAACATCGTGCTGGTTCCCAATATTCTGAGCACTTACTATATGCCAGGTTCTGTATGTGACTTATATTATCAACTTTAAATCTCACAAGAGTCTTAAAAGGCAGGAACTATGATTATCCCCATTTCTTAGATGTGGACACTGAGGCTTAGAGAATTAACAGCCTGATTTCACCAGCTATGAAACTGTAGTGGTAGTAGTAGCACAGTGTACAGAGTAGTTAACCGAGCTGGAATTGAAATTTGGGTTGTCAGACACACGTCCGGCCTCTGAACCACTATTCTAATTCAACACTGTCTTTGTTAACTGTACCCCCTGAAAAACTCATGTTGAAGTCCTAACCCCCAATACCTGTGAATGTGACCTTACCGTCATGCACTACTTAACATATTTCAGTCAACAAATGACTGAATACCTGATGGTAGCATACCACACAGCCTAGGTGTATAGTAGGCTATACCATCTAAGTTTGTGTAAGTGCATTCTGTGATGTTTGCACAGCAACAAAATCACCTAATGACACATCTCTCAGAACATACCTATATCTTTAAGCAGCAGGTGGCTGTATTTGGAAATAGGATCTTTGCAGATTTAATCAAGATAAGATGAGGTCATCAGGGTGGGCCTTTATTTTTTATTTTATTTTTTAAAGATTTTTTTTTTTCCATTTTTCTGAAGCTGGAAACAGGGAGAGACAGTCAGACAGACTCCCGCATGCGCCCGACCGGGATCCACCCGGCACGCCCACCATGGGGCGACGCTCTGCCCATCCTGGGTGTCGCCATGTTGGGACCAGAGCCACTCTAGCGCCTGAGGCAGAGGCCACAGAGCCATCCCCAGCGCCTGGGCCATCTTTGCTCCAATGGAGCCTTGGCTGCGGGAGGGGAAGAGAGAGACAGAGAGGAAGGCGCGGAGGAGGGGTGGAGAAGCAAATGGGCGCTTCTCCTGTGTGCCCTGGCCGGGAATCGAACCCGGGTCCTCCGCACGCTAGGCCGACGCTCTACCGCCAGGGCTTATTTTTTAAAGATTTTATTTATTCATTATAGAGAGGAGAGAGAGAGAGAAGGGGGGAGGAGCAGGAAGCATCAACTCCTATATGTGCCTTGACCAGGTAAGCCCAGGGTTTTTGTTGTTTTTTTTTATGTGCCTTGACTGCGGGCCTTCAGCAGACCAGTAACCCCTTGCTGAGCCAGCGACGTTGGGCTCAAGCTGGTGAGCTTTTTGCTCAAACTAGATGAGAGCCCTCGCTTAAGCTGGCAACCTAGGGGTCTCAAACCTGGGTCCTCTGCATCCCAGTCCGACGCTCTATCCACTGCGCCACCGCCTGGTCAGGCTGGATGGGCCTTTATTTAATAAGACTGGTGTCCATTTAAAAAGAGAAAAACTAAGACATAGACAGGAAGAAAAACTTCATGTGAATGATAGATTGGAGTGATGCATCTAACAAGGGACGTCTGGGGTCACCAGAAGGCGGAAAAGGCAAGGAGGGAGCCTCCCCTAGACGCTTCAAAGGGAGCATGACTCTGCCAACACCTTGATTTTGGACTTCAGGGCTCCAGAACTGTGACAATACATTTCTGTTGTTTTAAGCCACCCAGTTTGTGGGATGTTGCAACGGCAACCCTGAAATGGATAACACTGGGTTGCCGCATCATTCTGGAGGTGAGAGAGGTGCGACCATCCATATGGGAACCACACCTGGAGGGCGACTTTCTTCTGACACTCACCTGTACTTGCAAAGTGTCCCACCCCAACTCTCACGGCACTGTATCAGGACAGACTGTGTGTGGGCCTCTCCCACCACACGGGGTCTTCTGGAGGTAAAAGCCTCTGTGAGGGACAGAAAGGATTACCTGGTGTCTTGTCTAGCACAGCCTCCTAGGTTATCTCCACCTGTCCTTGCCTTAAACTGTCACAAATGCTAAACCGAGAGTGAACTAATGGCCATGCAAAAGATTCCTGCCTGGCCAACTACAGCCAATTATCTCCCTCTGGATATCAACCAGTTTGAGGTCCACTTATACATTTATTTCATCATTTCTGATTGCCTAAATGCATGTATTTTTTGAATTCTCCTTTGAACTGGTTGTAATATTTTTTGAAATTTTATCTATTGATTTTAGAGACAGGGGAGGGAGAGAAGGATCATTTTGGTTTTCCACTTATTCATGCCCTCATTGTTGATTCTTGTGTGTGCCCTGACCGAGGATAGAACCACAACCTAGGCGTATGGAGGCAACGCTGTAATCCATTGAGCACCTGGCCAGCACACTTCTTTTTTTTTAGAAGAGAAATGACACAGTTTTGCTTTACTGTAGAGGGAAGGATCAAGGGATATTTAACTAAAGGAAAAGGTAAAACAAGGGAAGTGAGTGCAGTGGGGCTGGGGCTGGAGCTGGTGTGGCCCTGCAGGACTGCCTCCAGCAGGAGGGCACTGAGGGCCACCGCAAGGCCAGGTGAAGACCCGCACAGCACTATGGCTACAGCTACATGCCTTCTGAAGCCTTCCCAATGGAGCGCCCTCCACCCCAGAGAAACTTCAGAGGCCTGAGAGGAGACCCAAAAGGTGCCGGGAGGCTGGCCAAGCCTCCAGTGAGGGATCATTTGTGCTCCAGGAGGGGCCTCCGATGCCCAGGGGCAGAGGGAGGAATGAAACAGTCCAAGAGCATCTACCCTGAGACGGAGCTGGCCCACCTCTTTTCAAATGAAGTCACAGTAGGTTAGGGAAGATGCTCACACATGCCCCCCTCACCCATCCTTCTGGACTCTGGGCCAATGTGGACATCTGCCTGACTTTCCAGCTGTGCTGGGGACCAGCAGCACTGCCCCCACCTCTGGATCTACCATTACCATTGCACCCTTCTCCTAGCTCCAGCTACATTGCGGGCTTGATCCCCAGTCAGGGCAAATACAAGAGTCAACCAACGAATGCATAAACAGGTAAAAAAATAAATTGATGTTTCTTTCCCTAATTGATGTTTCTCTCTCTAATGTCAATAAAAAAAAATTTTTTTAAATAAATTAATAAAGCCTGGCCCTGGCCAGCTAGCTCAGTGGTAGAGTGTTGGCCCAGCACGTGGATGTCCCAGGTTCGATTCCCGTCAGGGCACACAGGAGAAGTAACCATCTGCTTCTTCACCCTTTCCCCTCTACCCCCTATCCTGCAGACATGGCTCCATTGGTTTGAGCACATCGGCCCCAGGCTCTGAGGATGGCTCTGTAGAACCTCCGCCTCAGAGGCTAAAAATAGATTGGTTTGGTTACAAGCATGGCCCCAAATGGGCAGAGCATCGGTCACAGACAGGGGTTGCCGGTGGATCCCAGTCAGGGTGCATGCAGGAGTCTATCTCCCCTCCTCTCACTTGGAAAAGAAGGGGAAAAAATTAATAAAGCCTGATACGTGGTGGCCCAGTGGATAAAGCATTGACCTGGAATGCTGAGGTCCTGGTCCAAAACTTGTAGGGCACCAGCTTGAGCACGGGATCATCAACATAATCCCAAAGTCGCTGACTTGAAGCCCAAGATAGCTGGCTTGCGCAATGGGTCACTGGATCGGATTGAGCATCTGGTCAAGGCACATATGAGAAGCAGTCAATGAAAAACTAAACTGAAGCAACTACAAGTTGATGTGTCTCATTTCTCTTCCTTCCTGTCTCTCTCTCTCTCTCTCAAATCAATAAAATAAATAAATGTTTAGTTAGGTCAATTAATTTAAGAAGAAAACATTGATTATACAAGTACAAATGGTGATTCCCTAAGAATATGGGACCCAAGTACAAATTGGGCAGTTGAGACTCATATGGAATCTTTTTTTATTATTATTTTTTAAATTGACTTTTAAAGAGAGAGAGGAAGAAAGTGAGAGAGAGAGAAAGAAAAACATGATTTGCTGTTCCATTTATTTATGCATTCATTGGTTGATCCTTGTTTGTGCTATGACTGGGGATCAAACCCACAACTTTGGTGTATTAGACGATCCTCTAACCAACAGAGCTATCCAGCCAGGGCTCTCACATGGTATCTCGAGCTAAGGAGAAAGAGGGGCAGTGGTCTGGATTTCAAGGGAAAGTAGGCAATTCATAGGCAGAGGACAAGGAGCAAACATTTAGTAAACAAATCCTTGCTGGCCACCAAGAAACAATGGAACCCAGAGGGGTCTAACAGAGCTTGCTAGGCCCCCCTCCTGTCTGCCACACTTGGTTCACATTTCATCCTAAGGTGATGGCTCTCTTCGTTTCAGCAGGTTTTTCTAACTGAATTCCTTTAGGCAGACAGGGGGAGGTGAAAGGCTCTTCCTAAGTCTTCTGTTTCTTAAAAATAACCAGCTTAAAACAGTCAATATCCCAAAAAGGCATATTTTGGGGGGACAGTGCTGTTCCCCCTCACTGGTGAGTAGCTCGTGCTTATCAAAGCAAAGCCTGCACTGGGCAACATGGAACATGCAAAAAGGACATTTTTGAAATTTGTTTTATTACCCTGGCCGTGTAGCTCAGTTGGTTAGAGCATCATCCCAACACGCCAAGGTTGCGGGTTCAATCCCCAGTTAGGGCAGATACAAGAAGCAATCAATGAATAGGTGAAACAACAAATTGATGTTTCTCTCTCTCTCTCTCAAATCAATAAATAAAAAATTTTTAGGCCCTGACCAGTTGGTTCAATGGATAAAGTGTTGGCCTGGCAAGTGCATGTCCCGGGTTCCGTCCCGTCAGGACACACATGAGAAGCGCCCATCTACTTCTCTTCCCCTTCTTCTCCCCTTCCTCTCTTCCCCTTTCACAGCCAGTGGCTTGACTGGTTCAAGCATCGAGCCATGGCGCTGAGGACAGCTCAACTGATTTGAGCATGGGCCCCAGACGGGGGTTGCCGGGTGGTCCCAGTAGGGGCGCATGGGGGCATCTGTCTCTCTATCTCCCGCCACTCAAAAAAAATTTAATTTTGTTTTTATTTTTCAATTACAGTTGACATTCAATATTCTGTCAGTTTCAAGTGAAGGAAAATTTTACTCAAGGGTATTGCAACAGGGAGAGAGGCCAGAGCTCAGTGTGAATTCAACTCAGCTGAAACAGAAAGCAGTTGGGTTTTTAAGAGCTGGGCTGATAGAGACATCGAAGTCATCTGTGTTTGCTAACCGGCATTATCCAAAGGAAAGGGAACTTTTCTGTACCTTTGTGAAAGGAGGTGGTTTTACAACTGGGAGAAAGGCACCCACTGAAGTTAGGCTCACTTTCCTAAAGAAACTGGACAAGAAAGTGCTACCTCCTTTGATGTTTACATTTCAAAGAGATGATTCCCAGGCCCTTGAGAAAGACATTTCCTGGGCTGCAAAACTGGCAAGAGGCTCTTAAAGGAAGTTACACTCATTTCAAAGGAGCAGAGAAAGAATTTAGGATAAGTTTTCTTTTCTTTTTTTTTTTTTTCCTAAGTGAGAGGAGGGGAGATAAAAAGACAGTCCCCCGTAGGTGCCCCGACAAGAATCCACCCAGCAACTCCTGTCTGGGATGATGCTCAAATCAACCAACCAAGCTATCCTCAGTGTCCAGGATGACACTTGGACCAATCGAGCCACTGGCTGCAAGTGGGGAAAAGAGAGAGAAGGGGGAGAAGGAGGAGAAGAGAAGCAGATGGTCACTTCAGTGTGCCCTGACCGGGGACCAAACATGGGCTGGCCTCCCGTGAGGCCAACGCTCTATCCATTGAGCCAACCAGCCAGGGCCGACAAGTTTTCTAAAGCAGTGAAATGCTGCAAGAGGAGGAAAGTCTGGGGCCTCTGTGACTTGGATGTCTGGATTCTGAAAGAGCCAGGTGAAAGGGAGGTCAGAGAGAGGCAAGAAGCCTGTGTAAAGTTTAGTCAAGCTGAGGAAAAGTTACAGCCATCCTGGTCACACTCGGTAAACCCTGTCTGCCTACGTTCAAATCCGGTCTTCACTGCTTATTAGGGCAAGTTTCTCAAGCTCTCTGGGC
The DNA here is from genome assembly GCF_036850765.1 of Saccopteryx bilineata. Lineage (NCBI taxonomy): Eukaryota > Metazoa > Chordata > Mammalia > Chiroptera > Emballonuridae > Saccopteryx > Saccopteryx bilineata. Next base: position 315,262,709 of record NC_089492.1, on the reverse strand, counting down.
CTGGTTTCCTCATCTTGGAAAATGTATATGATTAATACTTACCTCACAGGATGGTTGTGTAGGTTAAATATGTCAATGCAAATACAGCACTTAAAACAGTACCTGGCACATAATAAATGTATTGCTTGCTGTGCGTTAAATTATATTGCCCTTCTCCACTTCAAATCATCCCAGCTGAGAATTTATAAAGAAAATGAAAAGAAAAAACATTTTAACTTAAGAAATAAAGAAAGAAAGAAAGAAAGAAAGAAAGAAAGGAGAGAGAGAGAGAGAGAGAGAGAGAGAGAGAGAGAAAGAAAGAAAGAAAGAAAGAAAGAAAGAAAGAAAGAAAGAAAGAAAGAAAGAAAAGAAAGAAAGATAGAAAAGTAAAGAAGGTGAAACCCTTAGTACAGGCCTGGTACCTGGTAAGACTTTTTTTAAATGACCAATATTCTTGTAACTATAGTCACTATTTTACCACTGTACTTTGCTCGTGCTCCTATTAATTCTTTATCTTGTTACTCTAGTCATTATTTACTATTGTTTTGTTATTACCTCATACTACTCCCAATTAATAGTGAAATCGGCAACATTATTATTATTATCTCACTTATTCCCTTTCATCAAACCAATCATTTCCAAAACCTGCCAGCTCCTCTCATTCCCAAACCAGGCTCTTCTTCCATGGGGCCTCTACTCTTTCATCTGGAGGAGATGGGGCTCAGGCCCCAAGTCCCCAACAGGAAGCAAAGACTGGCAGCAGCACCCTCAAGCACTTTGGACAAGTGGGACACAGTGGCTGAACCCACTGAATAATTAGGAAAGCAGATGGCAAGGTGCATAGTGCCTGGGGGCAGTGTACAAACCCATTAAACAAAGCTGCCTCTGCTCCCTAGCACTGCTAAAGACCCCATTCACCCTACAATACTGATTAATGGATTCTCCCCAGCGGGATCACCCACAAGCTGGCTAACCCCCAGGAGGCGAAGGGAGTTCAAACTCAGACTTCCCTCAGTGATCTCAGCTCCTCCGTTAAAGGTCAGGGCATTTCCACCTTAGTGCAGTTTCAAGAGGTTAGGAAAAGCAATAGAAATGACTCCTTTAAAACACTGTACAAAGTAATTAAACTTTTATTGAGGCCTTTATGTTCCAGAAACTGACCACACAGAGGCATAAGGCACAATCCCTGCCCTTGAGGAGCTCACAGTCCAGTAAGGAAGACAGACGCTGAAACAATTCCCACAAAGATGGAGGGGGCAGGGCCAGCTGCCAGCAGAGGAAGGAACTATTACCCTCTCCGCCCCCCACATTCAGGTTGGCTATGAGAAAGGGAATAGGAAGCTTATCATTTTCTCTTCTACCATACCCATGACAGTTCTGACTACTCTCTATCCTAGGCACAGAGAGAGACAACAATGGGAGGGGGGCATATTTGCTGCCTCAAAAAAGCTAGACCACCCGTCAGGATATATATACAATGGTAACTTTATTTCCCGAAGCCGCAAACCAGTGCAGCAGAAGCTGGGGGTACTGGGGTAAACTGGAAGAATAGGGGCTGGGCCGGGCCAGCCCAGTCCAGTGCTGGGAAAGGAAAGAGAGGGTACCCACCTGGGAAGGAGGGCAAAAGGGAGGTTTCCAGGTGGAGAAGCTCATAGTAGGGTGCCAGCAGCCACAGCCAACAGAAAAGCTGCCAACCCTGCCGAGGGCGCTGTAGAGCCTTTATTGTGCGTCCCACCTTTGGCAGGGTACTGCTCCTTATTGCTGCGGTCCTGGTGGCCAGCAGCACCTCCAGCCAAGCTAGATTCCTCTTTCCAGGAGGTCTCGAGTTCCACTTTCTTTGGAGGAGTCTGGCTGGCGGAGGCTGGAGTAGATTTGGTGGTAGAGTTGGTTGAGATGGGTTTAGTGGGGGCTGGGGTGGAAGCAGTCACAGAGGTGGTTGGGGTCCGAGTAGTTGGCTGAGGAACAGGCATCAGGACAAGGGGCGGGATCACAGGGGAGAAGTAGGTCTTGTTGCGAAGATCTGAGTTACAGCGAGACCCCTTGCAGCAGGAGCCACTGAGTGTGAACCCTGGGCCTGTCACCGTATCTCGGGTGCAGAACTCATTCTGGACGCAGCCCCGGACTGGCAGGGACACAGTCACATTAGCTGAAGAAGGAAGGCACAGATAGGTAGGTTGGTGGTTGAAGGGAAGGTGGGTAGGCACAGCCAGAATGAAACTTAGAGGCAAGAGCCTCCAAAACAGGGGACAAAAGGGCTCTGGCTCCATTCATCCAAAAGGCTCAATTCAGGTCTCACTTAGAGAAACAACGTCCCAATCTTTGGCATATGGATCACATTTCCCATAGTACTTTGAGGGGATAAGTAAGTAGGCTGACCTACATACAAGTCCATCAATGCCTTGGAAGAAAGGTTTGGACAGGGATACGACACCTACCTTTCTCACGACCAAAGAGAAAAACAAACATCCCCTTCCCATCTCCCTCCTGTCATTTTCCGCATGCCTCTCCCTCAACACTGCAAATATTTAGTCTCAGTCATACATCTCCAATAATACACCTGGCAGAGGATGGCGTTTGAAGAATTTCATCCCCCATGATTCCCTGAGGCAGAGGCCAAGAGGCTAAAATACACATGTCCTAAGTAGTTACATGGGCACCCCAAGCCCTTGAGTTTAAAAGAGTCAACTATGTAGATTCCCTGCAATGTCCGGGTAGAAGGTTGGAGGTTTAAATATAGTACATTTCCTATTGCACATCCCTGCAATCTGCATAAATTATGGAAGTGCATTTCAAAACTAGAACAAAAAGCAACCCTATCCCTATGCTCTATTGGAGATAGAACCACATTTCTCATTCTCAGGATGCTCTAGAAGACAAGACAAGCACTTAGGCTAGCCTACACTTCCCACAATGCGTTGGAAGGGGGTACCCTTTGCGTAAAGGGCTACCATCGCCCAGGGGGCCTCAGCAAGGCTACCACAACTCCCGCAGCCCCGTACTCCGTACTCCGGGGCTCGCTCACCTGCCGTCAGGGTGACGTTGCCGTCGAAACAGGCCTTGTATTCGCGGTCGCTGGCGTTGTAGCAGCTCACGACGGGCGGCGCCGTCCCTTGGCATGCCTCGCGGCTCAGCCCCACGCAGCTGTAGCACTCGGCGCCGTTGGGCTCGTACGCACTCTCATTGCCTGCGAAGGGAGCAGATTGGAAAGAAGGGGTCAAGAAGGTTCGCAAATCACAGAGCCAGGGGTAGCTCCAGCCCCTGTCACCGCCCCTCGACGACGCCGGGTCAGCACTCTGACCCCGCCCACCCTGTGAACCCGCCCACTGAGCCCGCCCCTAGCGTCCCCAGCAGTGAAATCGGCCTGTCGCCTCTTGGCCCCGCCCCAGAACGTGGCCCCGCCCCCAGTCATTCGGCGTTCTGGCATCCGCAGCTTGCGATCGCCTATAGCGACTACACTACGCTCCTACCGACCTGCGGGGGTGAGTGCTCGCGTGGTGAGGTTGAGCTTGGCGTTGCAGCGGTCTTGGGCACATTGTTGGAGCTGGACGAAGGCCAGAAGCCCGAAATGGTCCAGTCCGCGGTCATTCTTTCCCGGAAGTCCCGAACCACAGCCGCGCACTGCCAGCGAGAATTGCCCGTGGACTGCGGAGAGGGGAAGGGGGCGGAGTCAGAGGGGGCGAGGCGCTCCGAAAGAGCCGATTCCGGAGAAAGATGACAAACGGAGGGGTGGGACTTCATAAAGCTGAATCCGAGGGGCTGCCGGCTGACAGACACTGAACAGAATCAAGAAAAAGGGCGCAGCCGCAGAAAGCAACCTCAAAAGGAACTGAGAGACTGACAAGGCACAAGATTGGAGAGGGGTGGGGCGTCCTGAGAGCTGTGGGCTCAGTAGCGGTGGGATGGGGTCAGAGCGCCGGAGCCTCAGCCTAGAGAACCTAGAAGACCTCTCCAGGAATCACCATCACCACTGGATAGGAGAGGCTTGGTTGGAGAGGAGAACATTCTGACAGGGACAGAAATGGGTAGGGACGGTTCGGTGATGGAGCGGAAATAGATATGGTGTGTGCTCGAATAGGACGAGGTCCCACATCCCGGCACTCGTATCGCCCCACCCAGTTCGCAACTCTCAGCCGCTCACCCCTCTAAGCCCTGACTGCGTGGTAGTGTTGAAAGGCCCCGGCCAGGCTGAAAGGGAAGGATAGAGCTGTTTGGAGGGGTTGAGACCAAGTTCAGAGGGAGGGGTGGGACTATAAGGAGGCGGGGCCTGGCTTGAGGAGCTTGAAGGAGTGGGTACATGGACCACGCGGCCCCACTCACTGGTCTCCACGGCCCCCACGGCCTCTGTGCAGACTTCCACGCCTGGCGCGCACTTCACGGTCTTGGTCTTCTGCGGAGAGCATCCGTCGTCTGCTTTTTGCACGCAGCTGTAGCACTCCAGGGCCTGAGCTCCTGGGGATGCAGGACAGAGTGACCCCTACTTAAGCCTCCCCCACCCCCAAAGGAGAAATAGTCCTTCCCACGCCCTCTGTCCCCAGAACGAGACGATCCTATTGCACACCCTTTCCCAGGCAAGAGTAAGAAAAATCTTTCCACAAGCTTAGGGTCATGGGATACACTGGGTCCCTTTCCTTCAAGCCCCTATGCCTACAGTGGGAGTAATTTTCCCACAGTGCCATATGTCCAAGGTGGAGGTCTCTGCCATGGATAAGGAGCACCTCCCCACAGTTTTCCACTCAGGATGGGAGAATTTTTCCCACAGATGGGTAGGCTCAGTGAGGGGTCCCTTCCCACAAGTCCCCTCTGACCAGGTTGGAAAAGCTTTTCCCACAGCTCCCCAGGACAGGAATCCTCCCCACAGTGCCCTCTGCCCAGGGCAGATGATCTTTCCCTCAGCCCTCTGCTCAGGATGTGGAGATCCTTCCCACAGCCCTCTATGTAGGAGGGCTCCTCCCTAGAGCCCTCACTCTGCCTCCTCCACTCCCTCCCCACAGTCAACCCACCTTCTTGAAGCAGCAGCGGCAGCAGCAGCAGCAGCCAACGTGTAGTCCGAATCACTGCCCGGGCCCCTGCTTTCCTGGTGGGGTGCATGATTCGGTCCTGCTCCCTTGGTGTCCCCCCTCGGTGTGCCACCTCCCAACCCGGGTCCTCTTACCTGAGCCCAGGATGAGTAACCTCCCCTCAGGCAACCCTAGCCCTGCCCAACCGGGCCAAATCAGCGTCCGCTGTGGGGCAGACACCCGCCCCTGGGTGCGTCACCCACAGCTACCAAGGAGAATGGCGGGAGTCCAGGTTCCCTGACTTCCCAGGAGAAGGCTGTGTGCTTGAGGTTAGAGGGGAGAGTGCTGGGGTTCACAAAGGGGTCTACTCAACACTTGGCACTCACTAAATATTTAATAATTGCCTACAGTGTGCTGACTTTGGTCTGGGTGGCCTGGAGGTTGATAGAACCAGTGCCTGTCCTCACAGAACTCAGTCTGATGGGGAGACAGATATTCATCAAATAATTATACAAATTGTTATTTACAACGAGGACAATGAAGGAGTGGAGGGAGCTACAGGAAGATGTGGAGTCTAGAAATGGAGGCTGGTCACTGAAGCTTCCCTGATGATGTGATTCAAGTTATGGTCTCAAAGCATAAGCAGGTCGACCGGGAGCAGAGAGCATTACAAAGCACTGGAAGCAGTAGCAGGTGCAAAGACCTAGAGGTGGGAAGTAGCATGAACCATTCAAACTCAGAGAAGAGAACAGCACCTGGACTCAGAGGGTAAGGAAGGGAGGTAGAAAGTGAGACAGAAGCACCTGACAGGGGCCAGATCATTTAGCACAGGGGTAGTCAATACCGCCCACTTTTGTATCTCTGTTAGTAGTAAAATTTTCTAACCACCCACCGGTTCCACAGTAATGGTGATTTATAAAGTAGGGAAGTAACTTTATAAATTTATAAAGCAGAGTTACAGCAAGTTAAAGAATATACTAATAATTATTTACCAAGTACTTTATGTTGGATTTTCGCTAAGTTTGGCAGAATAAATCTTTATAAAACAACTTACTATAGTTAAATCTATCTTTTTATTTATACTTTGGTTGCTCTGCTACTGCCACCATGAAGGCAGGAACACCCACTAGTGGTCGGTAGGGACCAGGTTGACTACCACTGGGTTAGCACATTTCAGGCCCAGAGAAGGGATTTGAATTAATTCTGAGAAGGGTGGAGAACCTTTGAGAGGGTCTTAATCAGCTGGGGACACAATCAGGTTTACTTTCTAATATGATCAGTCTGGGAAATAATGCAAATATCCAGCAAGAAGTGAATGGGCCTGACCTGTGATGACACAGTAGATGGGATGTCAACCTGAAATGCTGAAATTGCAGGTTCAAAACCCTGGGCTTGCCTGACCAGGTGGTGGCGCAGTAAATAGAGCATCGGACTGGGATGTGGAGAACCCAGGTTCGAGACCCCGAGGCCACGGGCTCATCTGGTTTAAGCAAGACTCACCAGCTTGAGCCCAAGGTCGCTGGCTTGAGCAAGGAGTCACTCAGTCTCCTGTAGCCCCCCCCCCCCCCCCCCCCCCCGTCAAGGCACATATGAGAAATCAATCAATGAACAACTAAGGAGCTGCAACGAAGAATTGATGCTTCTCATCTCTCTCCCTTTCTGTCTGTCTGTCCCTGTCTGTCCCTCTCTCTGACTCTCTGTCTCTGCCACAAAAATAAAACAAAAACCCTGGGCTTGCCTGGTCAAGGCACATACAGGAAGCAACTACTACAAGTTGATACTTCCTGCTCTTCCATCCCTTTCTCTTCTCTCTAAAATCAATCATCTTTAGAAATAATGAATGGAAAAAGGAGTGGTTCACTAATCCTGTGGAATGCTACACAGCAACGAAAACGACAACTAATGGCCTCAGTCACATGGATAAATCTCAAAACCTTCATGTTGAGCTGAAGAAGAAACCTTAAATTAAACATACCTTGTAACTCCATTTATCTGAAGTTCTAGAACAGACAAAACTAATCAAGTTGAGAGAAATCACAGTAGGAGTTACCTTTGGCTGGAAATTGCCTCAATGGAGCAATTGTGGGGGCTTCTTACCCACAATCTTCACCTGGGTGGTAGTTACATGTGTGTGCAAATATGTAAAGAATCACCAAGCTGTGTACTTACATTTTTCACTGAATGTACATTACTTTAAAGAAAACTGTCTCTGTGACCTCTGTGTAAAAATGGAAGAGTCTAAAAGGGGAGAGAGAGAAGGCCCGGAGTCCAGGGAGGGGGCTGGGCAGTTTTCCAGGTAATAAAGAGAAAGGCAGCCCATGACAGCTGGCCAGGGGTGGGCTTGGCATTCACAGATCATGGTTTTCTGTAACACACTATCACAGGCCACTGCCATCAGACAGGGCCACACTGTGACCACGATGGAGCGAGACACAATCAGGACTACTGCATCGCCATGTCTGAACACAGAAACAAACAAGAGCACTGTGCAAACCACAAAATGACTAAGCATCCCCATATTCTGGCTAATATAAGTGACTGCCTATATTATATTGTATTGTATTATATTGTATTATGTTATATTTATTATGTGATATTATGTTATGTTAAAGTTATAGCTTTAATCTTGCTTTGTTTCTCCTGGCTCATAGATAAAATTTATCTACAGCAGTAAAAATAATGGCTGTGTTCATAAAGATATTATCTGTTCCCCAGACCCTGTTGGGCATCCCCATTCCCAACAATGACTAGCACCTCAGTCACATAGGTGAGGTCACTTGGCATCATGCTGAGAGAGAAAGTGAATGACAGCTTGTGAGATCATTTAGCATTGGCCCCCACCTCCCTGCCTTCCCAGCCTTGGTATCCCAGTCCTACTTATGGTTTGCTATGTGACCCTATGTTAAGTGTCTTCACCTCTCTAAGCCTCTGAGGTGTCTTTTATAATAAAGGAAGGAGTGTCCTTCATGGCAGAGCGAGGCCATGTATCAAGTGGCAAAGTATCAAGTCTGGACTTTTTTAATTCTGCCTCTGCCATCCTCTTGCTGTGTGACCTCAAACAGTAGTGTCTCCTTCTCTGAACTTTGGCTGCCTTCTTTGCCACATGGGTCTGAAAATCCCTATCTCTTGAGTGGTGGAGGGAGGTCGGCTGATAATACTATTGTGTGCTCAGAAACAGGAGGCCCTGCAGGCCCTAGCTGCGTGGGAGAGTTTCAGGGAGGAACCACAACTGGCTGGACCAGAAGAACTCGAGTCTTGGGAGGGAATGGGACCAGGGTGGAGAGTCTTCTCTTGCTCAGGCCTGCCCAGATTCTGGGTGCTGACCCCTCCTGGCCCCAGACCAGAGAACAGAGGAAAGTTTGAATGTGGGGCCTCTGCTTAACCTGCTCAGTGACTCCTCAGAGGTCCCTGCAAAGAGGTTTAGAATCCGGTTCCCCAGATGGATGCACAGAGGGCTCAGTGTGGAGGCGGTCCCCAGCGCTGGAGGTCAGACCAGGGCCTCAGACAAGCCCGGGGCCATATCCACTATGGGTTTCCTGTTCGCTGGGACAGGGCAGGCTCTGAGCCCAGTGACGTTCCCAGCCTGTCTCAGACCCAGTCCTTCCAGTATACTGTCTTGGATGTGTCAGAGAAGGGATGGGGTTGGGCAGTGCTGCCTACATAAATTGCAGGGCTCAGTGAAAAATGAAAATATGAGGATCAAGTTCAAGAGGCAGGAAAGAGTACCATTAAAAATACTAAAAATAGCTCTGGCCAGTTAGCTCAGTGGGTAGAGAAGCCTCCCAAAACACCAAGGTTGTAGGTTCCATCCCCATCCCCAGTCAGGACACAGAAGGCAAGTGACCAATAAATGCACAACTAAGTGGAACAACAAATTACTGCTTTTCTTTATCTTTCCCATCTTATCTCTGTCTCCCTAAAATCGGTCATTTAAAAAAATTTAAAATGCTATAAATAGAAACACTTTCTTCCACCATTTCTCTCAACCTCTCATGGTGTCTAATGTCATGTTCCCTTCACCACAGAGGCACTTGTGGGGCGAGAACAGACCCTCATGGGCGCCTAGAGACCCTATGTCACAACTAGAGCAACCTGGTTGTGGGTCCTTCTTCCACCAGCAGCCCATTGCCATGCCCGCCCTGAGGTGCCATAAGGCACACGAGCCTCACCCTGAGCTTCCCATGTATACACAGGCCCTGCTGAAGCTGGAGGATGGCAGTGGTCACAGGTAGGGACAGGGAGGGACGGAGGGCAGAGCAGATGAACCCATCTTGGGGCGGTGGGAAGTAAAGTCGAGGCTCCAATCTCCCAACTCATACTTCACATCCCTTCAGACTTCACTTGCAAAACACAAATTCAAATATATACAAAGTAAGACTTTCCAGACAGCAACCACAGAGCATTAATCCTGAGAGGGCTTTTCTGAGCACGGGGCCTGTGAACTACACTGGTCACATGTCATGAAGCTGGCCCCAGTAAATGCCCAGTTTGCACAAGAGCCGAGGGATGAATTGACCCAAGAATGCAGATGTCTCTCACCTGAATGTAGGGGTCAAGGGACACCTAGGGTCACCAAAGGCCTGGGGATTAGGGTGTCAGCATCCTAGGACTCAGAAGTATCAATTCTGGAACCTCAAGGACTCTTGAGACTGGACAAACAGGAGGCCCAGGTCCAGAGGAGATGGGAACCAGAGAGACTGAATGCCTCATTCCAGAATGGGTAGGAAGCTACATCTCCACAGTGACAGCCGAGCGTGGTCCCTGTGGGGAACCCAGCAGACTGTGGAAGCCTAGAACAGGCCCCTGACACAGCCTGGGAACAGAGAGCTTCTTTTTAAAATTTTCATTTATTTGAGAGATAAATGGAGGGGGAGAGAGAGAAACATCAAATCGCTCCACTTAGTTGTTCCATCTAGTTGTGTACTCATTGCTTCTTGTATGTGCCCTGTGCCCTAACCAGAGACTGGACCTGTAACATGGGCACACCAGGTCAACGCTTTATCCACTGAGCAACCAGGGCAGGGTCCAGAAGGAGCTTCTTGAAGTAGAGGACACCTTGGATCAGACCCAAAGGATAAAAAGTTCTATTGTCCCTAGTTCACCACATCTTTCTCATCCATTTAGTCACCATTAGACACTCCCTTAGCACGTAGTTTGCACTAGGCCCTTTGCTGTGCATCAAGGACTCGGGAGTGAATGAACTAGCTCCAGTCTCTGCCTCTGGAGCATCTGACTCAGCCGCGAGAATCAAGGAAGGCTTCCTGGAGAAGAAAACATCTGAGCTAAAATCTAAATGATGAGTAGGAATTGGGTGGAGAAAAATGTACAGTACAAGCAAAGGGAACAGTATTAAGACTAAGAGATGAAAGGGAAAGGGAAGCTTTTTTTTTTTTCTCACTTTCATGGAATTAAATGTGCCCTATGGTGCTGGGGACACAGTAATTACCAGGACAGCCAGCCCTGGCTCTGCCCTCATGGAGCTCCCAGTCTATAAGGACACAAATCCATTACCAGTGATAACATAGGTGTTCAGCGATGGGACAGGGCTCAAGGGGTTCCTGACCCACCCAGCCTAGGCAGTCAGGAAGGCTTCCCAGCTAAGATCTGAAAAACGGAGAGCTAGCTGGTTAAGAGCAGGGCACAAGGATAACCTGTGCCAAGGCCTGAAGGACAGGAGCCTGGGAACTCCTAGGAATGCCAAGAGCCCAGTCAAATCAAAAAGGGTGGAAGCGAGATTAAAGGTTTTTATTTCTACACTATGAAATGGAGCAGAGGAGCCCATGCTGAAGGAGAGCAGAGAAAGGCCACGTGGAGGAGAGGAGAAGCAGCCAAGATGGCAAAGTGCTGAAGGAGAAGCCAGTTTGTGTAGAGTTTGTGCAGAGAGAAGGATATGGAGAACAGATGTGAGTAAGGCTGGTGAGGTAGAAAACTTTAATTCTAAGAATACTTGGATAAGTCAATGGCTTTGGGAGCCCTGAATGGAAAGGGAAGTGTTTTCCCACTGTGTGTATTTCTTGCCCACCAGGTGCAAGCTAGGATTAAAGCTAATGGCCCACCAGTTCTTGGCTTCATGGTTTCATTACCATCTGTCTGAATCAAATGCGAACCTGCACGGGCCAGGCAGCTGTGATAGTGGCCGTGGCTACTGGCTTTACATTTGGCATAGTCTGTGGCAGGATTTGATACAGATCGGTATGGAGTCACCACCACCTTTGAGTGGTGGAGTAGAGGACTGGCTGCTTTTATGGTTGCCAATGGCTGTTTTTTGGGGGGACCATAGGCTGGCTGACTTTTACAGCTATGCATGAGGAAACCGAGAGCTCTGTGGAAGAGTCTACCTGGGACCTGCAAACTGAGCAGCGGAAAAAGGTGGAGCAAATGTGGGAGAAACAGATGCTGACCCTGGAGCTGGAGCAAGCACCGGAGGAGGTTGACCAGGTTTGCAAGATTCACTTGAAAATGGAGCAGCCACTGGAGAAGGAATCACAGGTTCATGAGTTGCAGCATGCCCTGGATGTTGTGGAGAGCCAGCAGTGTTGGGAGGCTGGAGCCGGGCTGCAAGGCCCACGGAGCAGAAAGCAGCAGCTGCCTGGGGCTCGCGAGCCTAGCAGCAGGAGCTGGTGTTTTCAGTTCCTCTTTGGAGGATGAGGAGAATCAGGCTGGAGTTGAGATCCGCAGTCTCCAGGAGATGAGAGCCCAGCAGCAAGGAGTACCTACTACACCCCTGGTAGGTCTGCGATTTTGGGATACAGGGGTGGCTGCCATCATGCTCTGAGATGGAAATGCTGACTGCCATTGCCATGTGCCCTTTCTTGGGACAGTGTAAGACCTGCCAGGACAGCAGGAATGAGGGGGGTGGTTGAGGCCCCATGTGCATGGACTGATTCTGGACTATGACCAGAGTGGGCACTAGCTCCTTTGTTGGGTGGACTTACGGATCTTGGACAATGTGAAATACCCTGATGGGGGTGGGGGGCGGCTTTGCTGGAGGCCCTTCCCCTGCCCCAGGAAGCTTTTCAAATAGCTAGAAGAAGGCTGAGGACATTCTGTGCTTTTGGCAAAGTGCTCAGAGACTGGTGAAATGTACCCTTGTAATTGTTCAAATTGTATGATTTGTCATGTTGTAATTTGTGTAATGTGCCTAATTTCCTTGTGCAGGAATACTGGTGCTTTAGATTGTGAAGTGAGCAAAAGGGATGGAATGTTGGTCAAATAAGTTTGTAAATATTATATGTTTGCTCGCTTATACTTTGCATTGGGTGTGAAGGACAGACTGTAAGCAGGCAGGGTCATTATAGCCTAAGGCTTAGTTTTAAGACTAAGCCTTTCCCACCCTTTTAATACTAAGATCTTTTCAAAACTAAGCTTTTCCCCACACCCTTGACTGCTGCATGATGTGGGGTGGTGCATTCTTCTGAGGAATCCCATTATGCCTCAGATAAATGACTTTGTATCAGAGGCTTCCTTGTTTGTATATTGGATTAAAGATTTTGATTCCTACACTATAAAATGGGGCAGAGAAGGCCATGCTGGAGGAGAGCAGAGAAGGCCATGTAGAGGAGAGAAGCAGCCAAGATGGGGGAGTGCTGAAGGAGAAGCCAGTTTGTGCAGTTTGTGCAGAGAGAAGGAGATGGGGAACAGAGCTGAATAAGGCTGGTGAGGTAGAAACCTTTGATTCTAGGAAACTCGGATTAATCAGTGGCTTTGGGAGCCCTGAATGGAAAGGGAAGTGTTTTCACACTGTGTGTATTTCTTGCCTGCTGGGTGCAAGCTAGGACTAAAGGTAATGGCCCACCAAAAAAAAAAAAAAAAAAGGGGGGTGGAAGCATCTGGGCCCACAAACTAAAAACACACGTGCCAAAGGCTAGGGATGCATGCCTCTCCGCACCCACCTCCCAGTCATGATCTTAGAGCTGAAGGCCTCAATTTTTAAAGCGGGGACGCTTGGCTCTCGAAGTACCCATAACCCGGATGTCCTGCCTAGGGGGCCGATGGGCACGGACTGGAAAAAACCACCACCAGTTTTTCCTCCATGTTTAATTCGGTCTCACAGGAGCACCAATAAATAGTTCTTTCCCGCCCCCGCAATCTTCCTCCTGCCTGGGACAGGGCCCCAGGGGCTGGCTTCACGTCGGGGAAAGGCACCTGCAGCCCAGAAAGAACACAGCGGCTCCGGCCAGCAGAGCCGCAGCACCTGCGGAATTCCCCTTTGAGTCCCAGAGGGGCGGGCCAGGCTTCCCAGCAGTGGGCGGAGGCTCGAGGCACCGGCTTCCGCGGAGCAGAGCCTCGCTGGGATGTCCCCCAAGAGGGCGGGGCCGCTCAGGGGGCGTGGTTCTCGTCAGCCGCGGTCACGATGACGTCCATCCAAATGCGCATGGCCTCCGGGCTGGGCGCCACCATGTAAAAAAGGCGTTCGTAGGTTTTGACACAGAATGTCAGGCGAGGGTTAGGGCTCTAGGATAAGCGGTGGAGTGGAAGTGTTAAGAGAACATATAGATTAGAATCCTAACCTTGCTACTTACACAGGCGGTGTGGCATTGGACAAATTACTTAGGCTCTCTGTATCTGTTTCCCCATCTGTCAAAGTAATGCTACCTACCTCATTGGGTTATGAGGATTAAATTAACACAAGAAGGGGCTTAGAATTTTGGGAGAAAGATAAAAGGATGCCCCATTTTCCTCTTCCTATATTAAAAAATTAAGCATTTATATTTTCCCCTCCACAATGCAGGCCTCCTGGTTTGTTACTGGTGTTCTACAACCATTGAGTACTTACTTGCCAAACCCAAATTCAGTAAATCCTTTACATCCATTATCTGTCTGGCAAAAAGAAGTCACTTCTCTGATGTCCCAACTGGCTGCTCTCCACAGCTCTAAACACTGTACCAATAGCCAACATTTAAATTTCTGGCACTGCACTTTTATAAAAGTTTGAATTCCTGAGTCCTTTAGGGGAAAAAACATATATGTGACATGGGGCCCGTTCGTTTCCGTTTGGCAACTACAGGCGGAAGCTGGAAACACTGTCTTCCAGATGTTCCCAACCTGCCCCTGCCCGCACCCTGCCCTCTTCATTCATCTCCAGCTTCGTATCAGTTTGCCAAAGTTCTGTTCTAAATCTTTTGCTCCAGGAAAAGCAGCAGTAGCTGAGGCAGAGGCTGCACTCTGAACTTTTGATCCCTGCAGTAAAGTGACCTGTTGATCCCCTGTACTGGATGGAGTACCCTGACAGGAGGGCTGGGGGTGGCCCTTCCCAAAAACTAGCTAAAGCTTGACTGCAGGGGCTCAGACCAGGAGAACAGGGCAGCACCAAGTGGGGACTTCACCTTGAAGGCACAGCGTAGGTGGTCGTAATAGACTTCCTCAATGGCCTGGAAGTAGATGACGCCTTTGAGCTTGCACTCTTCCTTGTCTGAGGGAGGGAGGTGAGGGAGAAAAAAGAGCCAGTGAGAGGTGTGTGTGTGTGTGTGTCCAGCAGGGTGGGGGTCACTGGGGCTGGGGCAAGGAGCATGGTGACAGTCTGAAGGTCCCTAAAGCACTGTGGAGGGGAGGGGAGCAAATGTTGACGCTAAATGGGAAACTGGTGTACAGTCTGGCCAAGACTAGGGAACGGGGCTGGAATCCCAGGTCCCTGCATGCCTGGGTCCCTGACAAGGAAAAAGCCTCAAGGAAAGGGCAGATACATTGACTCCCCTAGAGAAAAAGTGAGAGGGACCTGGATTCTTGGCTGGTGGAGATGGGGGAGGGCACTGATAATATGGATTCTGACTCCTACTAGGTAACTTAGGAAAATGAGGTCTGGGAAGCCAGAATTGTACAAAGCTGTTTCCATGTTACTGAGGCAGGCTTTCTGTGAGAGGAAGGGGATGGAGATATGGACTTCTGGGTCCTGGGGGAAGAGGAAGCTGGGAGCCCAGACACCTGGGTTGTGGTGGGTTAGGGGACCAAACTCCTGGACCCCGGGATAAGTGGCAAGTGGTATCCTAGAGTCCTGAGTCCTGAGGGAGGGAGGGGCTGGGGATCCAGACCCAAGGGCCTAACAGAGAAGGGGGCGGGCCAGGGTTCCTAGGTGTCTGGGGAAGGCCACTGGAATGGGCTGTCCCAAGGTCCTGGAGGCCCACAGCTGCCAGGCTAGGTTTACCCGCGTAGTAGGCCAGGCGGCGGGCCTGGCGGTCAAAGCAGAACCACCGCTTCCTCCAGGTCTTGATGCGGCCGCCCATCTTCACCAGGGGCCCATGGCAGCAGTCCTCAGTCACCTGGACATGAGGGCAGTTTTCCGGGTTGTGGCCCCAGCGTTCCAGGTGCTGCCGGAGATCCAAGACGCGTGGGCCAAGAGGGCGGGGTGGCAGCGTGGGCGTGGCCTGGGAGAAAAGAGGAGGGGCAGCTTGTCAGCATAAGGGGCATAAGGTCAGGAGGCCGTCCTGAAGCCTGGAGCCCACAGAGGAGCCGGTCACAGGGGCTTACATGCAAGTCCTGCAATCTTAACAATGACGATCATAATGATGAACCCGAAAGCTTCATTTATGGCCTATAAACTGCCCCATCTGTACCAGCATCAACTCCTTGACTCCCCCACTGCCGCCCCTGGGACAGGGCTACCATGAGCGCCCTATTACAGATGAGCAAATTGAGGTACAAAAGGATGAAGTAATCCACCTAACCCAGAGCCTAGGTAGCAGAGCTGGGACTGAAACTCGGGGCTTCCTGACCTAAGAGCTCACCCTAAAAGTTCTGAAACACCAGAGGCCTGTCAAAGAGGTAAGGGACCCCCGGTATTTGATCACAAATAGTACGTGATCACTGAACGAGAGCATCGTTTCCATTATTTTTGTTGTTTTAATAAAATTAGTGACTATTACCTGTGCTAAGCACTTTATAGGCATAATTCTTCTGCCCACTCAAACCCTCTTAGGGGGTAAGTACATTATTATCCCCCATTTCACAGATATGGAAACCAAGACTCACCAGGCAGTGGTCATCTCAGGTAGCCATAAAGGGGAGAATTTTTTTTTTTTTAAATGTATTTTTTTTTGTTTTGTTTTGTTGTTTTTTTTTTATAATTTTATTTATTCATTTTTAGAGAGGAGAGAGAGAGAGAGATACAGAGAGAGAGAAGGGGGGAGGAGCTGGAAGCATCAACTCCCATATGTGCCTTGACCAGGCAAGCCCAGGGTTTCGAACCGGCGACCTCAGCATTTCCAGGTCGACGCTTTATCCACTGCGCCACCACAGGTCAGGCCAAAGGGGAGAATTTAATTAAGGCCATCAAGGTGTCTACTTGTTACCAGGCTCAGCCTGATGGTACCTATTCTTCCCAAATGATCTCTAAGAAGAATGGTATGACCCCAGAGTAATGAGGCCCAGGGCATGCCTCCATCCAGCGTGCAATCAGAACCTCTGAGGATTTTGTTAAAATGCAAACTCAGACTCAGTCATTCCAGGAGGAGTCCGAGGTGGAGTGAGGTTCTGCATGTCTAACAAGCACCCAGGATGCTGATGCTGTCGGCCCACAGACCACACTTGGAGTATCCAGGTCTGAGAAGATTGAGGCGAGGCCAGAGCAAGAAGGGATAAGAACCAGATGAGCCCTCGTGGGATGGAGACAGGGAGAGGGAGCAGGAGGAGGAGGTGTGAGGAAGAGCAGGGGAAACACACAGGAGGGGCAGAGACAGTTAATAGGACACCCACCAGGTCCTGGAAGCATATGGCTCATACCATCAAATCCAAACAGTCATTCTACTGATCACTAGTGCGTACGGGAGGTTCCGCAGGGCCTCCAGCACTGTGCCAAGTTATCAGTGATCACTTCATTTCCTCTCTCAGACTGCCAGTATTGTTCCCATTTGACAGAAGAGGAAACTGAGGCCTTAGAGAGGAGGTGACTCATCCAGGTCACCCAGGTAAGACATAATGGAGTCAGCCTGGTCCATGGGAGCAGGGATGGACTTGGGACTCTCGACGCCACTCCTGCCCACCGATGTCACCACCACAGAACCCCTGCCCCTCTCAGAGCTTGTTTCCCTACACTGAAGCTCAGGGGGGTGATCACAGCACCCTCCTCACAGGCCGCATCAAGGATGAGCTCGCTGCTGTCAGGGTTTCCAACCCAGTGATTCTACTTTTAGGCACAAACCCAGAGCTACACTATTTAATAAATGATGCTGCTACAAAGCAGGGCTGCTTCATTTTTAATGAGCTGGAACTTGTGCCTGACAACCGGCAGGCTCCACCATGCCTCCGGCTCTTTTTTTACTCCCTGGCAGCAACCTGAACCGCACCTTGTTTTACTTAAGAGATGTGGCTTTTGACTGTCCCCCACCTCCAATAAACGCCAGCTTCCCCGAGGGCAGAGGCTGTCATTTTGGTTACTGCTACAACCCAGGGCCCACTGCAAAATAGGCACCCCATAAATAGCTGTTGATATGAATAAGGAAAGGACCAGTAGTTGGGAAAACAAAAAGCAGGTTGGAAACAATGTGCTCATTTCCAGGAAAAATAAATTCACAAAATATGGTTTGATCAGTGTATGTGGAAAGGTATAGAAGATTCACAGGCTTCTTAACAACAGAAAACACCTGTACCTCCAGAGGTGCAACAGGAGGGGAGCTCAAGGGTGGCCTTCTCTTTTCCCACACTGTCACATTCTTTTTTTTTTTTTTCTAAGTGAGTGTGAGAGAGAAACAGAGACAGAGAGGAACAGACAGGGATAGGCAGACAGGAAGGGAGATGAGAAGCATCAACTCATAATTGCGGTACCTTAGTTGCTCATTGTTGCTTTCTCATATGTGCCTTGATCGGAGGGCTCCAGCTGAGCCAATGACCCCTTGCTCAAGCCAGTGACCTTGGGCTCAAGCCAGTGACCATGGGATTATGTCGATGATCTCACGTTCAAGCCGGCAACACTGCGCTCAAGCTAGTGAGCCCTTGCTCATGTCGGATGAGTCCACACTCAAGCCAGTGACTTTGGGATTTCAAACCTGGGTCCTCGGTGTCCCAGGCCAACGTTTTATCTACTGGGCAGCCTGGCCAGGCTGTCGCATTCTTTATAACAAAAATGTATTCATGCTATCAACAGAGGTAAAAATGATATTTTAATAAGGAACCTATCAGCTAAATCCAGAATGTGTAAAACTTTATAAGATGAATGACTTGATTTTTCATGAAAAAATGACATTAAAAAAAGTGAGGAGGAAGGACTCAATCAGACATTTGAGACATTTTTTAAAAAATTTATTGTGCCTGACCAGGCAGTGGCACAATGGATAGAGCATCAGACTGGGACGCAGATGACTCAGGTTCGAAACCCTGAGGTCACCAGTTTGAGCACAGGGTTGCTGGTTTGAGCATGGAATCACAGACATGACTCCATGGTCGCTAGCTTGAGCCCAAAGGTCGCTGGCTTGAGCAAGGAGTCACTCACTCTGCTATAGTCCCGTCCCCCCCCCCCCCCCCCCGTTAAGGCACATATGAGAAAGTAATCAATGAACAACTAAGGTGCCATGATGAAGAATTGATGTTTCCCATCTCTCTCCCTTCCTGTCTGTCTGTCCCTCGTTCTGTCTCTCTGTCTCTGTCACACATACAGACACACACACACAAAATACATTGTGTACTTTGTTTGGATCCAGATTTAAATAACCAACTATAAAGAGACATTTTGGAGACAATTAGGGGAATGTGAATATGGACCCTGTATTATAATGTTACAGAATTATTAATAGTCTTGATAACATATGACAGTGGGCCTGACCAGGAGGTAGCACAGTGGATAGTGTCGGACTGGGATGCAGAGGACCCAGGTTCAAAACCCCAAGGTTTCACTAGTACGTACAGGAGGTTCCAAGTCAACCAGGGAAGACGTGGTGGAGTCAGCCTGATCCAGGGGGGCAGGGATGGACTTGGGACTCTCGATGCCACTCCTGCCCACCCATGTCACCACCACAGAACCCCTGCCCCTGAGAACAGGCATATCCAGCTTGAGCATGGGCTCACTGGCTTCAGCATGGGGATCATAGATAGATATGACCCATGGCTGCTGGCATGAGCCCGAAGGTCGCTGGCTTAAAGCCCAAGGTCGCTGGTTTGAGTAAGGGGTCATTGGCTGTGCTTAAGATGCCCAATCAAGGTACATATGAGAAACAATCAATGAATCACAAAGTGAAGCAACTATGAGTTGATGCTTCTCCTCTGTCTCCTCCCGCACCCTCTTCCTTCCTATCTCTCTCTCTCTCTAAAAATGTATACACACACACACACACACACACACACACACATTCATCTATTGGAGATACATAGTGAGGTATGGAGGAAATGATATAACTGGAATTTGCTTTAAAATGCTCCACTGCAGAGTGGAAAGCAGATGTAGGACCAGTAAAACAAAGTTGGCAACTAAAACAAGATTCAATATTGATAATCACAGAAGCTGCATGGTGGGCACATCGGGGCTTATTCTCTCGACCATTGCATATGCTTGAATATTTCTATAACAGAAATGGTTTAAAGAGAACCAAAACTGGCCTTGACTATTTGGCTCAGAGGTAGGGCATCAGCCTGGTGTGTGGATGTCCCAGGTTCAATTCCCAGTCAGGGCTCACAGGAGAAGCAACCATCTGCTTCTCCACCCCACCCTCCTCTTTCTCTCTCTCTCTCTATTCCCCTCCTGCAGCTATGGCTTGATTGGTTTGAGCGCATCGACTGGGACACAGAGGGTGGCTCTGTGGCCTCTACCTCAGGCACTAAAAATTGCTTGGTTGCAAGCATGGCCCCAGATGGGGGTTGCTGGGCTCCTGATGGAGGTTGCAGGTGGATCCTGGTCGTAGCGCATTCAGGAGTCTGTATCTCTAGTTCCCCTCATCTCATGTGAAAAAGAAGAAGAAAAAAAGAAAGAACCAAAAACAAAACTTGAAATGATTTTTTAAAACCCCAGGATGTAGTTGCTCTTATTTTGCAATAACTGCTGACACTCCCCATTTACAGAAGAGGAAACTGAGGCACAGAGAAGTAGAGCATGTTACCCTAGGCTAGGACATGCCGTGGGGACAAACAGCTACGATGCAAACGGAAGCTAGGTCTTCTCAGTTCCCCTTCCCTTGCCAAGCAGACACTTTTCTGTGCCACTTGAGGGAAAAGGGTGAGATAAGAAAGGGCAGAGGCCAGGGGGCAAAAAGGAGCAGGAGAGAGGAGGGATGAGGGTGGACTAACCATGATGGCAGGGACAGCGGGGCCTGAGGAGCCCTCTGTGTTCCTTCTTGTTCCTTCCTGTGGGTTCAGTTCAGAGTGGAGTCAGTGAAGATGCTAACCAGTAAGATCTGGGAAAAAACGTGCTGGGCTCCCGGGTCTGAGGGGGGAGGGGCCCGGGGCCCGGACTCCCAGGCCTGAGGAAGGAGGGGATGGAAGCCCGGCTACTGGGTCTGAGGGAGAAGGGGCCCCGGGCTGGACTCCTGGTCTCAGGGAGAAGGGGCTGGATCTCCTGACCCTACGCAGGAGGGTCTGGGGTCTCACCCTGGCCTTGAGCAGCCGCTCCCGTTCCGCCATGGCCTGCTGCAGGAGCCGCTCCATGCGGGCAATGTCGGGGTAGAGTGCCCCACAGCTAGGAGGAGGAACAGAGACCAGGGCAGTTTACAGAGGCTCTGCCTCTTCCCCCCATCTCCTCACCTTCTTCCTTATGTCTCACCTATTCCCAGAGCCACAGTTCAGTAGCTGATAGAGTGGGTGTCTCCCAGAGTCTCCTGCTTCTGGTGGGAGGGCTGAGGCCTCCAGGGGTCCTGGGGGAGAAGAGGTGGGGTAGGGAGCTGGGATTTTTCCTTGTTCAAGCCCCTCCACTTAACCCTCAACAGGCAGGAAGGCTGGTGGAGGGGGAGAAGGGTGTGTGGGGACTGGCTGTCCTCACCAGTACAATGGAGAGACAGAGGTCGGGGGGATCCCCTCTGGCTCAATCTCTCTCCCCTCTTCCGGGACATGCTTCCAGTCCTCTGGAGGCCGATGGAGCCCTGAAGACACACAAGGAGATGCTCAGTCGCACCCGGGAGAGGACTGACAAGTAAAACCAGCATCAAACTGGCACAGGTCTAAAAGCTACTATAAACATGAGCTGAGTGGGAGCTACCAGTCAGAGGACCACGTGGTGTAGTGTCCAGAATGGGCAACTCCATAGAGACAGGAAGCAGATTAGTGGTTGCCAAGGACCTGGGGAAGAGGGGGAATTGATGGGGTGACAGCAAAAGGGTAACTGGTCCCTTTTGAGGTAATGAACACGCTCTAAAGTAGTGGTGAGGGTTGCACAACTCTGTGATATTCTAAAAGCCACTGAATCACACACTTTAACTGGGTGAATTATGTATGTGTTATACTTTGATACAACTGCAAAGAATAACCCCACTGTGTGGTGGGCATGTGAGAAACCCAGACAGTCTCCCACAAATTGAGGAAGGGGTTCTATTGGAACTTTTATGGAGGCCAACTTAACTTCTTCTTTAAAGACAAATGCATAAATCTTTGAGCCCCAGACCCTAAGGACTGCAGAACTAGATCCTAAGGATATACCCACACATATGCGAAATGACCTGAGTTCAAGGTTATTCCCCTCAGAAGCCTGGAGACCACTGACGTGCCCATAGAAGGGGGCAGGGTAAGCAACCCAGAGATCATCCACACCAAGGAAAACTCTGCAGCATATACAGTAACAGGAGGGGATGCTCTTTAAATCCAGAGATAAAATAATCTTCAAGATAGAAGCAAGTACAGAGCAGCTGACAGGGTGGTGACGCAGTGGAGTGTCGGACTGGGATGCAGAGGACCCAGGCTCGAAACCCTGAGGTCACCAGCTTGAGCGCAGGCTCATCTGGTTTGAGCAAGGCTCACCAGCCTGAGCCCAAGGTCGCTGGCTCGAGCAAGGGGTCACTCGGTCTGCTGCAGCCCCCCCCCCCCCGTCAAGGCACATATGAGAAAGCAATCAATGAACAACTAAGGTGCCACAGCGAAGAATTGATGCTTCTCATCTCTCCCTTCCTGTCTGTCTGTCCCTAACTCTGTCTCTGTCACACACACACACACACACAAAAACAAGTACAGAGCAGTGTAAGATGACCTCTCTATGCACAAAAGAGGGAAGTGTATCCATGACAGAGTGTAAAAAACACAAACTATCTCCAAGAAGACACAAGAAATCACTCACCCCAACCACCCCCAGTAGATGATCTGAATGGATGAAAATAATAGTGAAAGAACCTTTTCTCTGAATATCCTCCTGGGCCATGCCCTTTGAACTTTGAACAAGAGGAATGTTTAGATTTAAAAAAATAATAATAAACATGACCATAAATGCAGCCTGTGTTCCTGGACCGAAAAAATTTTTTCCTAGTTTTTGCTAGAAAAAAACATTAGTAAGACAACCGACAAAATATGAATAAGATTTGTAGGGTTTTTTTTTTGTTTTTTTTTATTCATTTTAGAAAGGAGACAGAGAGGGACAGAGAGAGACAGAGAGAGAGGAGAGAGGAGCTGGAAGCATCAACTCCCATATGTGCCTTGGCCAGGCAAGCCCAGGGTTTCGAACCAGCGACCTCAGCATTTCCAGGTCGATGCTTTATCCACTGCGCTACCACAGGTCAGGCTAAGATTTGTAGGTTTTAATAGTTATCTCAAACTTACTTTCTTGAGTTTGATTACTGTACTGCAATTATATATAAGAATGCACTTGACTTTAGGTAATTAAATAGAAGTATTTAAATGCAAAAGGGAATCACACTTAGAAAATAATAATAAATTGTGTGTGTGCCTGACCAGGAGGTGGCGCAATGGATAGAGCATCGCCTGGGATGCTGAGGACCCAGATTCAAAACTCTAAGATCACCAGCTTGAGCGCAGGGTTGCTAGCTTGAATGTGGGATCATAGACATGACCCCATGGTCGTTGGCTTGAATCCAAAGGTCACTGGCTTGAGTCCAAGGTCGCTGGCTTGAGCAAGGGGTCACTGGCTCAGCTGGAGCCCCAGTCAAGACACATAGAGAAAGCAATCAATGAACAACTAAAGTGCCGCAACAAAGAATTGATACTTCTCATCTCTCTCCCTTCCCGTCAGTCCCTCCCTCTCTCTCACTCACTGGATATAAACAAATAAACAGATAAATAAAAAGATTGTGTATGTGTGTGTGAGAAGAGACAGAGAAAGAATAATAAAGCAAATATCAAGTATGGTAAAATGTTGCCTGACCAGGCAATGGCACAGTGGCTAGAGCATCAGACTGGGACACAGAGGACCCATGTTCAAAACCCAAGGTTGCTGGCTTGAGCGCAGGCTCATCCGGCTTGAGCACAGGTTCACCAGCTCAAGCACAGGGTTGCTGGCTTGAGCATAGGATTATAGACATGACCCCATGGTTGCTGGTTTGAGCCCAAGGTCACTGGCTTAAGCAAGGGGTCACTCACTCTGCTGGAGCCCCAGGGTATGAGAAAGTAATCAGTGAACAACTAAAGTGCGGCAACAAGTTGATGCTTCTCATCTCTCTCCCTTCCTGTCTGTCCCTGTCTGTCCCTCTCATTTTCTCACTGTTTCTCTCCTCCCAAAATAAGAATATATTGCATATTATATTATATGTCATATGTGATATGTGTACATTAGACAATATATTATTATTATGTATACAAAGATACATATACACACACACACGGATCTTTATAACAGCATTGCTAAAACTGCAAAAATTGCTAAAAACTCAAATCACCACCCATAGAGGGACAGAAGCCCAGAGCGGGTGAGAGTGTATAGGCTGTGAAAACAGAGGTGCCTGGGTTCAAATCGCAGCTCTGCCACATACTAGCTCAGGGGTCCCCAAACTTTTTACACAGGGGGCCAGTTCACTGTCCCTCAGACTGTTGGAGGGCCGGACTATAAAAAAGACTATGAACAAATCCCTATGCACACTGCACATATCTTATTTTAAAGTAAAAAAACAAAACGGGAACAAATACAGTATTTAAAATAAAGAACAAGTAGCCTGACCTGTGGTGGCACAGTGGATAAAGCGTCGACCTGGAACTCTGAGGTCGCCGGTTCAAAACCCGGGCTTGCCTGGTCAAGGCACATATGGGAGTTGATGCTTCCTGCTCCTCCCTCCACTTTCCCTCTCTCTCTCTCTCTCTCACTCTCTCTCCTCTCTAAAAATTAATTAAAAAAATTAAAAAAAAGAACAAGTAAATTTAAATCAACAAACTGACCAGTATTTCAATGGGAACTATGAGCCTGCTTTTAGTTAATGAGATGGTCAATGTGCTCCTCTCACTGACCACCAATGAAAGAGGTGCCCCTTCCAGAAGTGTGGCAGGGGGCCGGATAAATGGCTTCCGCGGGCCGCATGTGGCCCGCGGGCCGTAGTTTGGGGACCCCTGTACTAGCTGGCTAAGTAATTTCAGCTCTCTGCCTCAGTTTTTTCACTTATAATATGGAGATAAGAACCTAGTTCGTAGAGTTTTTTGCAAAACCAAATGAATGAATCACATGAAATATTTACAACAGTGCTTGGTACATAAGAAAAACTCAGTATCAGTTGTCATTGGTATCGCTGCTATTGTTTACACTGTTTTTATTTACAGAGTCCTTAGCAATGATGAGTCAGCTGTAAATGTATCAATGGACAGAGAACAGTCTACAACAGAGCATTAAGTTATAAAATAAAAGGCAACTCATAACTAATATATACTTTTTTTTTTCTTACTTGGGAGGCAGGGAGATAGAGAGACAGACTCTCTCATGAGGCCAGACAGGGATCCACCCTGCAACCCCCACCTGGGGCCAATGTTCTGACCATCTTAGGCCATATTTTCAACTGAGCTATTTTTAGTGCCTGAGGAGGAGGCTCCACAGAAACACCCTCAGCTCATAGGGCCAATGTGCTCAAACTAATCAAGCTATGGCTATAGGAGGAGGAGAAGAGAGAGGGGGGGGGGAGGGGGGAGGGGAAGGGGGAGGGGGAGGGGAAGGGGAGTAGAAGCAAATGGTCGCTTCTCCTGGTCGCTTCTCCCTGACTGAAAATTGAACCTGGGACTTCCACACACTGGGTCGACATTCTACCACTGAGCCAACTGGCCAGAGCCTAATATACACATTTTTGTAAAAAATGTTTACATGATATAACAAGAGCTACCAATTTGTAAGCATTTACCACATATCCACACAACTGAAGCAAAACTTTTCTCATCTAACTTTCACCCCACCTCAGGCACCACACTCTGCCACTGGCTACTCTATTTCATTTAAAACACCAGGACAACCCATTTGAAACTCTATGTCCCACTAACCCTTTGAGTAGTACGAACATTCATGTACTTCCTCGTGCCTCCTGACCACCCAGAGTACAATCGTACGTGTGTAAGGCAACATTAAAAAAAGGCAAAGGTATGTTCTTGTTTCCATAAATTGGTTATCAAACAAACATGATTTTAAGTTAATAAAACTGTAACTGGAACTAATTTCATTTTTTGAAGAAAAAAAAACTCACTCCCGGGGGTCAGCGAGCATGAAAAAAACTCACTACTTGGCCTGACCTGTGGTGACACAGTGGATAAAGCGTCGACCTGGAAAGCTGAGGTCGCCAGTTCAAAACCCTGGGCTCTCCCGGTCAAGGCACATATGGGAGTTGAAGCTTCTTGCTCCTCCCCCCCTTCTCTCTCTCTCTCTCTCTCTCTCTCTCCTCTAAAATGAATAAATAAATAAAAATAATTTTTAAAAAAACTCACTACTTAAGGGGCTAATAAGTTGGGACCCTCACGTTTAAGAAGATGTGGAAAGAGGGATACTCAGGAAACAAGAAGTTGTCTGCTTCTGGGGCTGTGGGCCAGTGGGGTGGAGAGGCCTTCTTATCAACATGCCCTGTTTGGATTTTTTTTTTTTTTCAACTATTTTTGTTTTGCTTTTTTTAAGATTTTATTTATTCATTATAGAGAGGAGAGAGAGAGAGAGAGAGAGGAGAGAGAGAAGGGGGAGGAGCAGGAAGCATCAACTCCCATATGTGCCTTGACCAGGCAAGCCCAGGGTTTTGAACCGGCAACCTCAGCATTTCCAGGTTGACACTTTATCCACTGTGCCACCACAGGTCAGGCCCTGTTTGGATATTTTTAAAACTTGCTCCATGGTTCATATGTTCCCATTTCTCCAGGGGAGGGGTGGAGTGTTAGAAGAAAAAAATAATAAAGCTAGAGCCTGATAAAACCAAAACTACTCCTTGATCAACCTTCCCTGTCCGCCAGGGCAGAGAAAGCCACAGCGGGAGCTCTGGGGACACGAGGTCCAGTGGGGCCGTGGGGGAGCACCTGCAGGGAGCTGTGGACGGACAGGAGGCAGGAGGAGGAGGCGGCGGCGGAGTGCGCAACGGGGTCCTGGAGCACCAGCAACTGACGGTCTGTCTTCTGGGTGAACAGGAGCTGTGGGAGAGGGTGACAGTTTACAGGAGCCGGAGGGATCCAAGAAGACCCACCAGTTTCAGGATGCTCCCAAAGTCTCAGATGCAAAAACAAAGGCCCAAAGTCACAAGAGGGCTGGGATGGGATCTTACTGTCCAGTCTCCCAGCTTAAGTGAGGACTGTGGGCAGAGACTGCCGGTTCCCTGAGGAGGAGGAACTGAGGGCCAGAGCTCCTGAGTCTCAAGGGGAGAAGGGATGAGAGGCTGAGAATCCTGTGTCCCAAGGGAAGGGGGCTCTAAGGGCCTGACACCTGGATTTGAGGGAGGGGGAGTGACAAGTGCATAAAATTTCCATACCTTAGTGAGGGCCTGGTTGGTCTCTGAGAAGTCTCCACCAGGGCTTCCCTGAAGGCAGTTAAGTTCAAGCAGTCGACTCCGTTCCTAGAAGGCAAGACACCAGGGACTGCCACATCTCAGAGTCCAAATGGGCCATCCCAGCAGCAGGGAGGCAACGGGATGAACCAGGAAGAAGTAGGACAATAGGACTGAGGGGTCACGCACTTGTGTCAGAGCCTGAAGGGCCTCTTCCTTCTTCCGGCTCAGCCCCCGGCTCTCAGCTGCCATCTGCTCCCCCAGTGACTTCAACTGCTCCTCCAAGACCTGGATCCGGCGCTGCAGGACACCCCCAGTGCCCTCATTACTCAGCTGCCCCAAGGTCCCCAGCTGCCTTCCACAGAACTGGCTTGGGGTTTGCTGCACCCCATAACAGAGACCCTGAGACCCAGGTTCCTGGGAGGGGCTGGGGGTACTCAGAGTTAAGCTCCCTGGTGCCTTCTTCCCTTTGAGGGGATCCAGAAGAGGGGGTGGAGGATTCAATATACAGACAGGAACACAGGGACACAGAGACCCAGAGAGTTGCCAGAGAGAGAGAGAGAAAGGGACAGACAGAGAAACAACCAGAACAGGACCGGGACAGATCCCAAGAGAGAGAGATGCAGAGAAAGAAGACAAGACAGGAACAAAACAGAGGGGGACAGAGGAAAGGAAAAGAGAGTGACAGGACAGAGACCCAGAAACAGAGGTGGAGAAAGGAGACACACATCAAAACTTTCCAATCCAAAACTCCAGTGAACTTGGTGTTAAGTATAACCAAACACTACTTTTCCCAGCAGGCTCTGTCAGGCCCTGGCACGTGAAGCTCCCAGAAAGGACTGGTGGGAGCATCCTTTTGGACTAGGGTAAGACAGGCATAGAGTGTGGAGACGAAGACCGAGTAGGTTCAAATCCAGCTCCGTCCTTTACAAGCTAGGTGATCTTGGAAAAGATTATGTGAGTACTCTGACCTTCAGTTTCTTCTTTTATAAAATGGGAAGAAATAAGATTTGCCTCCTAGGATTGATGTAAGGATTCAATCACTAAATAACTATGAAATGTTACTGGGTGGCCTGGCACACAGTAAATGCTCAATAAATGGCAGCTGTTGTTACCATTGTGAAGAACGTGGCACAGAAAGAAACAGAGGGCCAGACACAGGGTGGGAAGGATGGAGGGCTCCGTGAGGGAGGCAGGCTAGTCCAGCCCTGCTCACCCTGTGCTGGGCCAAGCTGGCCTGGAGCTCCTGGGCCTTGGCGTCCAGCACCCCAGCTCCAGGGCTGTGCTGATGATCCTCCTCCTCCCGCCGGCTCTCCCGCTCCAGTTGCTGGAACTCCAAGTCCTCGTAGGCACGCTGGGCCACATCCAGCTGTTCCCTCATCTGTGGATGGAAGTGCAAAAGGACTGGAGGCCTGGACCCCTAGGGCTCAAGAGAGCAAGGGGCTGGGCCAGGCCTCCTAGTCCAGGAGTGAGGAGGCGCTGAGGGCCTGGACTCGAGTCCTGGGGGCTCGGGGGCTCAGGGAGAAGGGGACTGAAGGCCTGGACTTCTCAGTCTTGAGGTGGTAGGGACCTGGACCCTGCATCTCTGAGAGGGTACACAGGGCCCTCACCTCCTGTACGCCCTGAAGAAGCCGCTCACGCTGGTCCTCTGGTTGTGAGTCGAGCTGTCCCTGGGCCTCCCGGAGTCTCTGGCGAAGACCCTCCACACGATCACGCTCCTGCCTCAGCCGCCTCTGCTCCTGAAAGAACAGCCCAGGCAGGCTTTTAGCCACCCCCTGAGCACAAGGGACAGACACAGAGGCCCAAGGGCCAGGCCCACCAGACCTTAGACCCCTCCTTGCCTGGGGTTGGCTGCATGAAGGAAGGGACCCTGTGTATCTGGTTTACTCTTGTACTGGCCTACCCAGACGAGGCATCCTATAAACAGTTGTTCAAGAAATAAATGGATGCACCAGGCCTGTAGTGGCACAGTGGATAGTGCTGCAACCTGAAATGCTGAGGTAGCTGGTTCGAAACCCTGGGCTTGCCGGGTCAAGGCACATATGACAAGCAACAAGCAAGCAATGAACAACTAAAGTGAAGCAACTATGAGTTGATGCTTCTTGCTGCCCTCTCTCTGCTCTCTCTATAAAATCAATAAAATAAAATCTTTATAAAAAAGAAATGAATAAATGCAAAACATATCTGTGCTGGGTGATTGATATTGGGACCCAGAGACGGGGGTCAGACTCGGTGACCAGGCTCCAGGTGGGGACACAACCAGTTACATTCTGGGACAATTAGGGCAATAAAATGCAGAGACTGTCAAACCCAGAGTGGGAAGCAATTTCTATTGGGGTAATCCAAGGTTATCTGCATAGAAGGATTTTAAGATGAGTCTCAAAAATCAGAGACCATTTAGACCTAGGGAGTTAGAGGGGCCTGGAAGGGCATTTTGGGCAGAGGGAACAGCACAATGGTGGGATTCAGCCGGTTCGCACCAGTTCCAACAGAACCAATACCTAATTTTTTGTTGAGTTCTGCAAACCTATTGTTAAAATGGCACTTGTAATCAGGGTTCTCTCTGAAGTGGGCGCCTGTACAGCTGCCCAATGTGTAAATTACAAATTTGCACTCCTTACTCTTTTTAAACTTTAATCTGAGCAACAGCGTATTCTAAGCACCTGTAGTCATGTTCATTCCATCCATAGGTGAAAAAAATTGCAAGTGAGGACATCAAACAAGAAGCAATATGGAAATATCTTAAATAATTGGTTTTTGTCAGGTATTATTTAGTATTTTTTCATTAAAACTCTTATAACAAGGTGACGGAAGACAATTGGACTTTGGGTGATGGGAATGCAGCATAATCAAATGTCAAAATAACCTAGAGATGTTTTCTCTGAACATATGTACCCTGATTTATCAATGTCACCCCATTAAAATTAATAATAAAAAAATGTTAAAAAAACCAAACTCTTATAACATAATCTAGTTTTGTGTACCTTTTATTGTTCTTATTTAAGTAGTAAATGCATGAAATAATAAACTACCTTTCAGTATATCCTTTTTATAGTTAAAACAGTCATTAACACAGAGAACCAGCTATTAAATTATTTGAATTCCACAACTGGAATAGCACATTGCAAATGCACCATGAAGTTTAAAAGTATGGGAAGTTTAGGGGCAAGCTCTGGTCAGAGAGCAAGATGTGGTGGAGGAAAGAGACAGTGAGCACGGCAGGAGATGCAGAGAAAGGCAGGCACAGCTCATGACGAGCTTGATCAACCAAGCTAAGGAGCCCTGATCCCGAGGCAGTGAGGAGCCACAGAAAGACCCAAAAGGACAGAGTAGGATCCAGGTGTGGAATTATCCCTCTGGGAGATGGATTGGAAGGCTGAAACCGGTTCCTTCATGAGTCCTCCAAGCAATGAGGATGAGCCCTACACTCGGCCTGGGGATGCAAAACTGGTAAGACTAGGAAGAGGGGATCAGGGAGCAGAAAGAACAGGACATGTTGATTGATAGGCTTGGGTGTGAAAAGTAGGGAGGTGTACAGAGCAAAGTCCAGGACTCTGTCCTGGTGACCCAAGGGACGGTAAGACAGGGACAATGTAAAAAAATAGTTGCTGAGGTCAGCTTTGGTTATGGTAACTGAGAAGGGCCCGGACTCCCGGGTCTGAGGTAGAAGGGGATGGGGCCTGGGACTCTCGGGTCTGAGGGAGGAGGGGCCTGGGGGCCAGGACTCCTAGGTTTGAAGGACGAGGGGCTGGAGTCCTAGACTCCTGGGTCCTGGGGCACAAAAACAGCTAAGAACCTGTATGTTATGAAGCAGGACACATAGGTCTAGATTACAGGAGAGAAATCAGGGTTGGGAGAAATAAAGGCTTTCTGAGGGTAAATGAGGACTCAGGACCCAGGGTCCAGTCCAAGGAAATTACAACATACAAGATAAGGGCAAAGAGCGCTAGCCAGGTATTTCAGTTGGTTAGAGTGTCATCCTAATATGCCAAGGTTGCAGGTTTGATCCCGGTCAGGGCACACACAAGAATCAATCAATCAAGTGGTGGCTCAGTGGATAGAGCATCAGCCTAGGACACTGTGGACTGAGGTTCGAAACCCCGAGGCTGCTGGCTTAAGTGCAGGGTCACCAGCTTGAGCATGAGGTCGCCAGCTTGAGTTTGGGATCATAAACATGACCCTGTAATTGCTGGCTTGAGCCCAAAGGTCACTGGCTTGAAGCCCAAGGTCGCTGGCTTGAGCAAGGGATCACTGGCTCTGTTAGAGTCCCCCAGTTAAGGCACATATGAGAAAGCAATCAATGAACAACTAAGGTGCCGCAACTATCAGTTGAAGTTTCTTATTTCTCTACCTTCCTGTCCGCCTGTGTCTGTCTCTCTTTCTCATGCAAAAATAAAAAATAAGAAAGAATCAACAAATGAATGCATAAACAAGTGGCACAGCAATTGATTTTTCTCTCTCTCTCCCCTCCTTCCTCTCTATATCTCTAAAGTGAATTTTTTAAAAAAATATTTTAACAGGCCCTAGCCAGCTGGCTCAGCAGTCAAGTATCGGCCCAGCATGTGGAAGTCCCAGGTTCGATTTCTGGTCAGGGCACACAGGAGAAGCGTCCATCTGCTTCTCCACCCTTCCCCCTCTCCTTCCTCTCTATCTCTCTCTTCCCCTCCCGCAGCTAAGGCTCCACTGGAGCAAAGTTGGCCCAGGAGCTGAGGATGGCTCCATGGCTTCCAGCTCAGGCACTAGAATGGCTCCCGTTGCAGCGAAGCAATGCCCCAGATGGGCAGAGCATCGCCCCCTGGTGGGTATGCAGGGGGGAGAGGGGGAGGATCCCGGATCCCGGTCAGGTGCATGCAGGAGTCTGTCTGTCTGCCTCCTCCCACTTCTCACTTCGGAAAAATAAAAATAAAATTAAAATAAAATAAAAATAAAGTAAACATTTTAAAACCAAGATAAGTGAAAAGAGAAAACTGGATAGAACTACAAAGTTACCATTTTCTAGCTATAATCCAAGCAGTGACCACCAAGGGATGCATGTTAAAGCCTTTAGGTAAGCGATTATTACAAAGGAATCAGAGTGGCCTCACTGAGGTCTGGACAGCCAGAGATGGCTTTCCCTTGACATGGCACACAGGAAGCACTACGTACATCTGAATCTGATCCCACCTGTGCTTTTAATCCCCCCACCTCCCCACCTCCCCACAGGAAGAGGAGCCCAACAAAGGACATAGGCCACTTCCTGACCATGGGATAGAAGACTTGATTTCTCCAACAAATAGTATGTAAAACAATAGTAGGTAGGGACGGTTAGATGTGAAACAACACACATGGGGCATTTCAATCTTTTTGGGGACTTCATTCAAACAACCAACTGTTAAGTGGCATTTTTGAGACAATCTAGAAACATGAAAACTGAAAACAAGACAATATTAAGAATTTATAGCCTGACCAGGTGGTGGTGCAGTGGATAGAGCGTCAGACTGGGACACAGAGGACCCAGGTCCGAAACCCCGAGATTGCCAGCTTGAGCGTGGGCTCATCTGGTTTGAGCAAAGTTCACCAGCTTGAGCTCAAGGTCGCTGGCTTGAGCAAGGGGTCACTCAGTCTGCTGTAGCTCCCCAGTCAAGGCACATATGAGAAAGCAATCAATGAACAAGTAAGGTGCTGCATCGAAGAACTGATGCTTCTCGTGCTCGCTTCGGCAGCACATATACTAAAAAAACTGGAACGATACAGAGAAGATTAGCATGGCCCCTGCACAAGGATGACACGCAAATTCGTGAAGCGTTCCATATTAAAAAAAAAAAAGGGGCCCTGGCCGGTTGGCTCAGCGGTAGAGCATCGGCCTGGTGTGCGGGGGACCTGGGTTCGATTCCCGGCCAGGGCACATAGGAGAAGCGCCCATTTGCTTCTCCACACCGCCCCCCTCCTTCCTCTCTGTCTCTCTCTTCCCCTCCCGCAGCCAAGGATCCATTGGAGCAAAGATGGCCCGGGCGCTGGGGATGGCTCCTTGGCCTCTGCCCCAGGTGCTAGAGTGGCTCTGGTTGCGGTAGAGCGATGCCCGGGAGGGGCAGAGCATCGCCCCCGGTGGGCAGAGCTGCGCCCCTGGTGGGCATGCCCGGTGGATCCCGGTAGGGTGCATGTGGGAGTCTGTCTGACTGTCTCTCCGTTTCCAGCTTCAGAAAAATACAAAAAAAAAAAAAAGAACTGATGCTTCTCATCTCTTTCTTCCTGTCTGTCTGTCCCTCTCTCTGTCTCTGTCACAAAAACAAACAAACAAAAAACACCTATAGATCCTTAAGGTATGATAATATGGTAATAATGCTTTTAAAAAAGGAGTTCTTATTTAAAAGTAACATGATGTCTGGATGGGCTTTCAAAACTAGGGAGAGGGAAGCAAATTGATGGATATGAAACAGGAATGGACGTTAATCACTGCTAAAGCCCATGAGCACACCACATGGCGGCCATCTGTAGGTTTGATGCTTTCATAATATGACATTAAAGAGCAAAGAGAGATGAGCAAAGAAAGAGGCCCCCAAGATTCAGGCTCCAAAATCATGGTCAAAGGAGCAAGAGGGAAAAAAGTTGAGGCCATCTGTCCACCACTGCCTCCCATACCAGCCTAGGTATCCACGTTTGGGGGACAGGGGTAACCCTGATCCTAGAAACCCCTGGTCCCAGGAGCCCCCCCACCCCCACCCCAGGAATGTCTCTCCAACAAACAGACCTGTTCCCGCTGCTCCCGGCCGACTTGCTCCTTGCCCACTCGCTGCTCCAGCAGCTCCCGAAGCTGCTCCTCTTCCCGCCGGGCGGCCACTCGCTCCCCAGCCAGCTCACCCCGCAACAGGGCCACCTCCACCTCCATCTGTGGAGAGAATGCAAGGGCTGAGGCCCAGAGGTCTGGGAAAGAGGGAGCTGGAGGCCGAGAGTTGGATCCGTAGGAGGAAAGGACTGGGAGACTACCCATGAGGTCTGCAGCCTCACCTCGATCCTCAGCTCCTTCCTCTGGCGCTGTAGCTCCTTCACTCGCTGCTCCATCAGGGCCACCCGAGTTAGTGCCTCCAGCTGCTGCCCTCGAAGCCGCTGAGCAGCCCCTCGCACTCCTTCTTTAGACTGGATGGGTGTGGGAGGCGCGGCCGTGATCTGGACGGGAGGCGGGGCCTCCCCCTGAGATAGGAGAGGGTGTGATCAAATGGAGAGGCTTTGCTCCCGGCAGTCACTAAATAGGTCGGTTTCCTATCTCTTACCCCCTCAGGCGGTCTTAAACGGCCAAACTCTACCAATACGCTTCCATTCAAGGGATGGTGCAGGCCTGGTGACCAGGACAGCAGAAGGAGGCCTCCGGGGCTCACAGTCCTGGGAGCAGGTACTGAGCCACTTTTAGGAAGGTGTTTCTTTTTCTTCAGTCAGGTCCTATTCTCTGGACGGCAAGTCCTCCTATGCCCTGGAGCTCTCTCTTTCTTCCCAGGTCTTCCTGAGTCTTTGCCCCCGATTCTCTTGGCTTCGTCTCTCCCACTCAGTATCTCTCTACTGTCTCTGAATTGCTATTTCTCTTTCTTCCTCGGAAGAAAAGTTTCTCTCTATTTCTGTTTCTCTGAGCTTCTCTGCCCTGTTCTGGGTTTCTATCTCTAGACCCATCGCTCTGAGTCTCTATCTCTGGGTCACTCTCTATGTGGAGTTCCTAGGTCTTTTGGGTCTTTGTCTCTCAATCTCCCTGTCTCTGGGTGTCTGTCCACCTGGTCTCTCTATACCGGTCTCTAGGTGTCTCTGTCTCTCACTAGGTCTGAGTCTTCCTGGCTCTGTGTCCGGGTCTCTGTCTGTCTGGTCCCTCCACACCTGTCTCTCGCTGTCTCTGTCACCTGCTCTGGGTCCCCCCGTGGTTCCCGCCCTCCTGGTCCCTCACCGTGTCGCGGCTGCTCTCAGTGCTGCTGCCTTCTCCCACTTCTTCCTCGTCTTCCGCCTGCTGCTCAGCTCCTCGGCCACTCGGAAGCTCTGCTGGAGCTTCGGGAGCATTCTGCTCGCGGTTGTCCTCGGGGCGCTCCCGGGACTGGACCGTCCTATGGGGCTGAACCTCTGCATGGCACTCTGGGACCGACGGCGGTGGGGTCCCCTTGCCGGGGCTGCTAGGCGTACCCATGGCGGTGGCGCGCTCCTGCGGGAATGGGCGGAGCCTGACGCTCTGGAGGCGTGGTTTGACAGCGTGGGGGCGTGGCCCAAGATTCCTGGTCTCTCCGCCAGACTGCTCCAAGGAGGCGAGGCCTAAGAGTTCAAAGAAAAAAAAAAAAGAGTTCAAAGGCTGGGACTGAGCACTTCGGGGGCGTGGCCTGGAGTTTTCCCAGAAAGGTGGGATTCGATGGCTCACCACACCTCCGGAGGAGGGACCGGAATTTAAGTCCCGGGTCCTAGCACGCCCCCTATTGACTAATCCCTTCTATCCAGGTGTGGTGCCTTGTATCTTCCCAGAAGCCCCCCACAATTCCTGGACCACTTTACAGCATCCTCATCTCCTTCTAGCTCGGGGACTCCGGAGTTGGGGCTCCCGCCCCCTGACCTCCCGAGTCTGGTAGACTTGGCTTCGACCCCAATGTAGGGAGCGGCGCCCATGCCACCTCGCCCAGAAACACAGGAATCGAGATCCTAGTCTTTCTTTTTCTAGACAAACCAGGAGCCAGTCCTCAGCCCCTCCCCAGAATTAGCTTCCCGAAGTCAAACCTCCTCCACCCCTGCGGACCCAAGAGGCCAGGTCTCCAGCCCCCTGCTGCTCGGCAGCCCCGGCCCCCTCACCCGCTCAGGATTCGGCGCGCTCCCTTCTGCACTCTGGGCGCTGACGTTTCTGCCTCCGAAATAGGTGGCTGGGGAAGAGGGAGGAGAGAGGCTGCTCGGTCCCCTTCCCCAACAGCCCGGAAGTGGAGGGGGGGGGCACAACAGGTCCAACAGCTCCCGTGGGAGGAGGGAGCGACCAGCTTGCCCCGCCCGCGGCCCTGGCATCCGGGCATCCCGGCCCCACCCTCGGAAAACCCAGCATCGCGACCCCCTCAGTCTGCCTCCAACGCCCCCATCACTGCCCCTTGGAGGGCCAGGTGTCTTGGTCACATATGTATAAACGTTTCTCTAATGCCCAGACCCTGGTAATCCTGAAAGGAAGAAGGGAATGCAGATAGGGGCCTCTCCCTTTAATGAGCCCTTTAGAAGGGCCCCGACCGGTTTGGGGAGCTGGGCAAGGGGAGGGGGTGCTCTGAGCTGAGTCAGAGACCCGCCCAGAAACAGGGGGAAATGTGTTCCCCGCCCCCCACTTTGCTATGGGTGGAGAGAGAGGTCAAACGTGTCAGCCAGACCCTTTCCTCTCTGGGCAAAACAGGAAAATAACTGGTGTGTGAAAAAGTATAATTGGAAGTCAGGAGCTGTGCTAAAATTTATATACGTTAGTTTAGTTTTATCCTCGCAGCAGCCTAGCGAGGAAAGGATGTCTATTTCTATAGCTGGGGAAACTGAGGCTGAGAAGGACAAGTGTACCCACAGTCTATACATGTTAATGTCAGATATGTTCTCTGAAAAGTCTGCGTTCTTAACCATTAGGCATACTGTCACTCTAAGCCAGGAAGTGCCTGGAAGATCATTCCAAATGATAGTGACAATAATAGCTAACACTCATCCTTATCTCCCAAGACTCTATTATGCACCTATTAAGGACACTACTTTGGAGGCCATGGTGGTGGATATTGTGACCAAGAAAGCTTAGGGTGTGGCTATCTTTGGGACTTTGGAGGCCTAGGACAAATCAATAAATATAGTTAGGGTGGGCATTGATATGGCTGTTGTCATCCATTGTGCTGTGAGAAAAAAAATAAAGGTCTAGCCTGACCAGTGGTGGGTGGTGCAGTGGATAGAGCATTGACCTGGGACACTGAGGTCCCAGGTTTGAAACCCCAAGGTCACTGGATTAAATGAGGATTCATCCAGCTTGAGCACA
Organism: Saccopteryx bilineata; assembly: GCF_036850765.1. Classification (NCBI taxonomy): domain Eukaryota; kingdom Metazoa; phylum Chordata; class Mammalia; order Chiroptera; family Emballonuridae; genus Saccopteryx; species Saccopteryx bilineata. The sequence continues at coordinate 315,225,993 of NC_089492.1, read as the reverse complement.
AACTCACCAGCTTAAGTGCAGGGTCACTGGCTCGGCTGAAGCCCCCAGGTCAAGGCACGTGTAAGAAGCAATCAATGAACAACTAAAAAGTTCTGCAATTATGAGTTGATACTTCTCATCTCTCTCCCTGTCTGTCTCTCTTTCTTGCTTAAACAACAACAACAAAAAAGTCCATGGCTTCTGCTGAAAACCTCAACCATGTAAAATAATTTCCCAGAGATCCATCAGCTCAATTTCAAATGATAAGAAATCTTGCTTCACCAGGCAGTGGTGCAGTGGATAGAGCGTCAGACTGGGATGCAGAGGACCCAGGTTCAAGACCCCAAGGTCACCAGCTTGAGCGCGGGCTCATCCGGTTTGAGCAAAAAGCTCACCAGCTTGGACCCCAAGGTTGCTGGCTAGAGCAAGGGGTTACTTGGTCTGCTGAAGGCCCATGGTCAAGTCACATATGAGAAAGCAATCAATGAACAACTAAGGTGTTGCAACAAAAAAAAAAACTGATGATTGATACTTCTCATCTCTCTCTGTTCCCGTCTGTCGTCTGTCCCTATCTATCCCTCTCTGACTCTCTCTCTGTCCCTGAAAAAATAAAAAAATCTTCTTGCCTGTCCAGGTGGTGGCAGAGTGGATAGACAACCTGGGATGCTAAGGACCCAGGTTTGAAACCCTGAGGTCACAGACTTGAGCATAGCTCACCAGCTTGAGTGCAAGGTCCCTGGCTTGAGCAAGGTCCCTCTCCTCTGGCTCAGCCGGAGCCACCACCCTCCCCCCCCCCCCCCCCCCCCCCCCCGCCGCCACACACACACCCTGTGAAGGCACATGAGAAAGCAATCAATGAATAACAAAGGTGCCGCAACTATGAATTGATGCTTCTCATCTCTCTCCTATCCTGTCTATTTCTCTCTCTCAAAATAATAAAAGTTAAAAAAAATTCTCTTCTTTGAATTCATTCATTTTAGAGAGTGAGAGAGAAAGGAGGGGGAAGGGAAGAGCAGGAAGCATCAACTCCCATATGTGCCCTAACCAGGCAAGCCCAGGGTTTTGAACCAGCAGCCTCAGCATTCCAGGTTGACACTTTATCCACTGTGCCACCACAGGTGAGGCCTTTTCTTTTTTCTTTTTTTTTAATGTGAAAGGAGGGGAGATAGTGAGACAGACTCTCATATGCGCCCAGACTGGGATCCACTCAGCAAACCAATCAAGCCACTGGTTGCGGGAGGGCAGGAGAGAGAGAAGGGAGAATGGGAAGAGAAGAAAGCAGATGGTCGCTTGTGTGCCCTGACTGGGAATCGAACTTGGGATGTCCATACGTCTGGGCTAACGCTCTATCCACTGAGCATCTGGCCAGGACTGAAATCCTCATCTTTTCATATTTCATAATGGATGATCATGTCTTCCTTGCTGCTAAACCCTCTACTGCTTTTGACTATGAACACAGGGGTTAGTCTGTGTCCATCACCCATCACCCATAACAGATTTCCCAGGCATTTTAAACCTTTGAGCGCTTGAATCACAAATGTCAGCTTCTCATTGTGGCTCCTCTTGTTAAATTCATTTTTAAGTCTAATGTCAACTATTTCTCCTGTATCCCACATCTTACAATGCTAACATTTTCACTTAAAAAAAAAAAATCTAACTGGATGGAGGGTGGCAGAGGACGATCTCTCTTTGGGTGATGGGTATGCAACATAACTAAATGACAAGATAACCTGGAAATGTTTTCTTTGAATGTATGTACCCTGATTTATTGATGTCACCCCATTAAAATAAAAATTTATTTATATAAAAAAAAATCTTATTCTTCCTTAAAAAAATAAATGTGGTCCTGGCCAGTTAGCTCAGAGTTGGTTAGAGCGTTATTCCAAAACAACAAAGTTGCGGGTTTGATCCCTGGTCAGGGCACGGGTGGGAAGCAATCAGTGAGTGCATGACTGAGTGGAACAACAAATGAATGTTTCCCTTCCCCCATTCCTCTCTCTCCCTTCCTCTCTCTCTCTTTTAAAAAAAAAAAAAAAGCCCTGGCCAGTTGGCTCAGTGGTAGAGCGTCGGCCTGGCGTGCAGAAGTCCCGGGTTCAATTCCCGGCCAGGGCACACAGGAGAAGCGCCTGTCTGCTTCTCCACCCCTCCCCCTCTCCCTCCTCTCTGTCTCTCTCTTCCCCTCCCGCAGCAGCCGAGGCTCCATTGGAGCAAAGATGGCCCGGGCACTGGGGATGCCTCCTTGGCCACTGCCCCAGGCGCTAGAGTGGCTCTGGTCGCAACAGAGAGAAGCCCCGGATGGGCAGAGCATCGCCCCCAGGTGGGCGTGCCGGGTGGATCCCAGTTGGGCGCATGCGGGAGTCTATCTGACTGCCTCCCTGTTTCCAGCTTCAGAAAAATACCAAAAAAAAAAAAAAAAAAAAAAAAAAATCAATAAATCAATAAAAAATTAAGCCCTGGCTGGATAGCTTGGTTGGTTGGAGCATCATCCCAAAGCACAGAGATTGCAGGTTCAATCCCCAATTAGGGCACATACAGAAACAGCCTGATGTTTCGATGTCTCGCTCTCCCTGCCTTTCTCTAAAAAAATTAAAAAATAAATAAATAAATAAAATAGTGGTTAACACTAATAGGAAGCCTGCCGTTTAGGCAGTATGCCAACTACCTCACACATATGGACTCTCTGGATCGTCACAACACACGATTAGTAGTAGTAGTAGTATTTTCATTTTACAGATGAGAAATTGAGACCTGGGGAAGAGAATCACCTCATCTTGGGTCTCATGGGGGAAATGGCTCAAACTCAACATGGTGTCCTAATCCAAGGAGCCAAGAAACCCTGTCGCAGATACCTGTTCACTTCTGCTCTCGGGGGTACATATGTCCTCCTCTGGGCTCTGGACCTTCGCCCTGTCCCACTCTCCAGCCTCTCCCAGGACCAGAACTAACCCCAGGTACCTCAGCTGAGGAGCCCAGCTGGTTCCATCAGAAAAACAGACAACAATCAGATGCAGAGCAAAAAAAAAGTAAATTTTTTATTCAGAAGCTTGAGGGCTGTTGAGGGAGGGGAAGAGGAGGGAGGCTCTAGTGGAGGCACCTCTCCCCTCACCCCACCCAGTGCATTTTTAATTTATATGGGCACCTGCCATGGACAATGTCAGGAAGGGGGGGTCTGGATCCCACAGCGCATGTTCGCTGGAACAGCAATATCTGAAAGGAAGAAACCAATGGTAAAACAAAGGGGACCCAGCAGGCAGAAATCCTAAGGGCCCTCTTTGGGAAACCGGAGTTCTGGCCCTGATCTTCCCCCTCCCTCAGACCCCGGAATCCAGGCTCCCAACTGCTCACCTATCTGCTTAGGCTTGGGCAAATTCAGATTATCCATGACCTCAACAAACTTCTCACAGCTGAGGGTAAGCCGAGGGTTCAAAGTCCGCTCCTCCTCCACAGTGGACACTGTGAGCCCTAGTAGCCAAAAGAGGAGGAGGAATCTGGTCAGTGCCTTGGGGCTCTCAGGACTACATTTCCCAGGAGGCTTTGGGGTGCCCCTCTAGCCTGGGACTAACAGGCTTTTCCCAGAATGTTCCTGAAATTTCTTTCCCTCCTCAATGGGCAGTAATGGAAATGTAGTTTCTCACAGTTACCTAAACTCTATAAAGAGGTCCCAGGAAAATCCACACCCTCTGGAATTCTAGCTGTGGTTTCTACATCCACACTCAGTACACATAAACACTTAATGGGTTTGGTCAGAAGAATTTCTGGGAATTGTAGTCCCATGCCCCATGAGGATTACAGCAGTTTGGTGCTCTCTGTGAAACAGTAGTAAATTATGTAGGTTCCACACTTCCAGGAAGTCCTCACCATGGTAATCATGAGCTGGGTAGATGAGACAGTCTCCTGGAAGTGTGAAGATCTTTTCATGGACAGAGTGGTACAAGGTCTTAGCACACCCTGGGGAGGGAAAGCTCAGAGGTCAGTGGATCAAAAAGACAAGAGGCCCCTTAACCCTTTCCCTTAAGAAAAGAGTGAGAGGTAGCTAAACCCTCTTCCCTCATCTCCTGCCAGTACCTCTTTATCAAGGTAGAGAAGGAGAGGGAAGGGTATTCTAGGCAGGTGGAACAGCATGTACAAAGAATTGGGGAATGCCTGACTGGGCGGTGGCGCAGTGGATAAAGCATCAGACTGGGATGCGGAAGACCCAGGTTAGAGACCCCGAGGTCGCCAGCTTGAGCGAGGGCTCATCTGGTTTGAGCAAAAGCTCACCAGCTTGGACCCAAGGTCGCTGGCTCCAGCAAGGGGTTACTCAGTCTGCTGCAGGCCCACAGTCAAAGCATATATGAGAAAGCAATCAATGAACATTTAAGGTGTTGCAATGAGCAACAAAAAACTAATGATTGATGCTTCTCATATCTCCGTTCCTGTCTGTCTGTCCCTGTCTATCCCTCTCTCTGACTCTGTCTCTGTAAAAAAAAATAAAAAAAAAAATATATATATATATATATTAAAGAAACAAAGAATTGGGGAATGGTGAAAAATTGAGCATGGCTGTAAATAAGGCTGGGATGAGACTAAAGCACGGAGGGATTGGCCCTCACTCTAGGGACGCCAAGGAAGGGTCTGGGCAGGGAAGGTGGACTAGAGGGTAAGAAACTGAAGGCATGAAGCCAAGGAGGAGAATGGCGCCATGGTTCCAAAAAGAAACCCTGAGTCCACGGGGCAAGACACCCTCTGGAATGTTCTTCCACCTTTTCTCTCAGCCTAAATCCTTTCATTTCATGACTATTTTGGGAGTGGATAATGAGAATAGGAACCTCAGAGAGAAAAAGGCAGTTGGAGAGAGAAGAAGAGAGGGAAGGGGAAGCTAGAGGCGAGCTGGATCTGCTTACCCAGGGCCAGGTCAGTGTGGCCCGGCCTTCTCCTCGCATCTGGTCATGTCCTCTCCCGCAAGGCAGCTAAATCCTCCCAATCAACTGTCACCCCACATTCACACACACACACACACTCACTGTCAAAGGGCAACCAAACCCTGAGATTCTGCAACTCCCCTCCACAGTGAAACTCCTGAGTCTAAGTGCCACTCAGCAGCTAAACCCCGGATGTAACACAGCCCCCAAGCAATCAAACCACTGACTCTAACAACTGCTAGTATCTGAAGTCCTGAATTGAACTCTGCATGTCCCCCCCCCCCCCCCCCCCCGCCACCGCACCTCCAGCAGCAATGCAACTAGTGGGGTTTTAAAACTCTTCCACAAGCCTGACCTGTGATGGCACAGTGGATAAAGTGTCGACCTGGAAATGCTGAGGTCGCTGGTTCGAAACCCTGGGTTTGCCTGGTCAAGGCACATATGGGAGTTGATGCTTCCGGCTCCTCCCCCCTTCTCTCTCTCTCTTTCTCCTCTTTCTCCCTCTCTGTCTCTCTCTCCTCTCTAAAAATGAATATTAAAATAAAAAAATGGAAAAATAAAACTCTTCCACAAACTCCTTGATACTCTTCAAAATGTGACACTAATTCCCTTCACCTTGATTTAATGATTTGGATAAGGGACTTGCATCTAATAAATAAGATATTGAGGAAATGACAGTGTCCTCAACTTAGGAGCCTAGGTCATTGAAAAAAAAAATTTTTTTTTCTTTCTTTTTTCTTTTTTATATAAAAAAGCTGGAAACGGGGAGAGACAGACTCCCGCATGTGCCTGACCGGGATCCACCCAGCACGCCCACCAGGGGCAAAGCTCTGCCCCTCCGGGGCACCACTCCGCTGAGACCAGAGCCACTCCAGCGCCTGGGGCAGAGGCCAAAGAGCCATCCCCAGCGCCCGGGCCATCCTCGCTCCCATGAAGCCCTGGCTGCGGGAGGTAAAGAGAGAGACAGAGAGGAAGGGGGGGGGGGCGGAGAAGCAAATGGGCGCCTCTCCTATGTGCCCTGGCTGGGAATCGAACCCAGGTCCCCCGCACACCAGGCTGACGCTCTACCGCTGAGCCAACCGGCCAGGGCCATTGAAAAAAAATTTAGGACTCCTCTCTGTCTGTCTCTCTGATCATTCCCTTGGGGAGAATCCAGCTGCCACTCTGTGAAGACACTTAGCCTCACTGAGAGGTCCACATGGGGAGGAACTGAGGCCTCCTGCTCACAGTCAGGGCCAGCTGCCAGCCACACAAGGGAGCCTCCCTAGAAGCGGAACCTCCAGCCCCAGGCAAGCATTTAGCTGACTGCAGCCCAGGGCCACAGCTTGACTGTAACCTCACAAGGGACCTTGAGCCAAAGCCACCCAGCTAAGCTGATCCCAGAGTCCGAACTCTCAGAAGCTGTGTGCGATAATAAATGTTAATCATTGTTTTAAGCCACTCAGTTCTGGGGTAACTTCTTTCTCAGCATTAGATAATTACACACCCCTGAACCTAACTGTTGGGTTACAGCTAAACTCCTCAATGTGACTGTTTCCTCATCAGCTAACCCCTGAATCTAACTCCACTCCAGCAGCTAAATGCCTTGAGTTTAATCCCACTCCCCTACAAGTTTAAAATTCTTTCATTCATTCTTGCAACTGATACTGAAAACCCTGGCATACTCATAACTACAGTAAGATCTTGGGCTGAGGAAAGGAGCCTGTGACCTTGCTGGAAGTCTGTTCGCCCACACCCTCGGATAAGCAGAGCATCTCCAGTGAAGGCCATGCTGTGATCATTCAGGACGAAGGTGACACAACCCGGGGTGTGGCCGGGGCTGGCCCGAGTCTCCAGGGCCTGGCAGGAAGGGAAAGTACAGACAGTCACAAAGGATCCAATGGATCTGCCCTGGTGGTGAAACTGGCTCCAGGAGCCTCCCCACCCCCACCCAGGGTCGCATCTAAATAACCTATTTTGTGAAAAATTAAGTTAGATTTCCAGGCTCAAATCTCATACCAGTGTAAACTCCAAATAAATTAAAGGCAAGAAAATAAAACCAGAGCCCTGGCTGCATAGCTCAGTTGGTTAGAGCATCAACCTCATATTCCAAGGTTGTGGGTTCGGTCCCTGGTTAGGGCACATACAAGAATCAACTGCCTGAACAGGCGGCACAGTGGATAGAGCATCGGACTGGGACGTGGAGGACCCAGGTTTGAAACCCTGAGGTCGCCGGCTTGAGCGCAGGCTCATCTGGTTTGAGCAAATCTCACCAGCTTGAGCAAGGGGTTACTTGGTCTGCTGTAGACCCCTGGTCAAGGCACATATGAGAAAGCAATCAATGAACAACTAGGGTGCCCCAACGAAGAACTGATGCTTCTCATCTCTCTCTCTCTTCCTGTCTGTCTGTCCCTATCTGTCCCTCTCTCTGTCTCTGTCACAAAAAAGAAAAAAGAATCACCCAATGAGGGCATAAATAAGTGGAACAAATTGATGTTTCTCTCACTCCCTCCTTTCCTCTCTCTCTAAAATCAATTTTAATGTTTTATCTTTTTCTTTTCTTTTTCTTTTAATTTTTTTTTATCTATTTATTCATTTTAGAGAGGAGGGGGGAAGAGAGAGAGAGAGAGAAGGGGGAGGAGCAGGAAGCATCAACTCCCATATGTGCCTTGACCAGGCAAGCCTAGGGTTTTGAACCGGCGACCTCAGCATTCCAGATAGATGCTTTATCCACTGCGCCACCACAGGTCAGGCTAAAATCAATTTTAAATATTAAAGGAAAAAAAACATAAAACTCTAATAAGCAACAAAAGTACAAATGGAAAATATGACCCCTAGGTAGGGAAGAACATTCAAATGTGATCCCTAAAGTCATAATCATTAAGGAAAATATCAATGGTTTGACTTTAAATCGATTTGAAGTTTCACAACGACAAAAACATTATAAACAAAACTTAAAGGGAACAGATAAGCTGGGGAATATATCTGTAACACATATACCACATGGTAGTCAGCATACCGCATAAAAAAGAGATCTTGCAAATCAATAAGAAAAAGATAAGCATACTAACATAAATACAGAATACTAACCAGTCATTAAAAATTAACATTATAATAAAATTGAATGATGATCTACACAAATATTTAATGCAGTGGTTCTCAAAGTTTTTAAAATTGGGGCGCATTTAAAATCCTACAAATTGTAGGCACACTATATATAAATTTCTGAGAAATATGTTACAATCAGTCAAATATTAAAGAAAAAAATATAAAGTCCAAGCATGCTTTTATATTAAACAAAATAAATATGACAAAATTAAATTTATTCTGATATTAAAAAACACTTTTATGTTACTTTTTTTTTTTTTGTATTTTTCTGAAGTTGGAAATGGGGAGGCAGTCAGACAGACTCCCGCATGCGCCCAACCGGGATCCACCCGGCACGCCCACCAGGGGGTGATGCTCTGCCCATCTGGGGCGTCGCTGTGTTGCAACCAGAGCCATTCTAGTGCCTGAGGCGAGGCCATGGAGCCATCCTAAGCGCCCAGGCCAACTTTTGCTCCAATGGAGCCTCGGCTGCTGGAGGGGAAGAGAGAGACAGAGAGGAAGGAGAGGGGGAGGGGTGGAGAAGCAGATGGGCGCTTCTCCTGTGTGCCCTGGCCAGGAATCGAACCCGGGACTCCTGCACACCAGGCCAACACTCTACCACTGAGCCAACTGGCCAGGGCCCCTGTTACATTTTTTGAGTTATGCTTTTTAGAATTCGTAAAAAAGAGGAGTTAAAAAATAAAAAAAATGACAAAAAAGTTATCTTTTTATATATATAGATACATTCTTAGTAAGATTTAGTAAATTCGGCAGGTCCTGGTGCGAATGTGTTAAGTTTTTTCATTCTTATATTTATGAGAAACATGAGCCTGATGTGTCCTGGCAGATTTCTTCAATGTTTAGGCATATATTTTAAAGGCAAACTCTCATTTCCTCATCAATACATTGAAGAATTCCTCTCTTTTTACTCTTAATTGTGTTGAGAACATACATATCATCTTAACTTTACACCAAACAAAGAATAGAAGAAACTTGCCTCCAGTTTTTCCCCAGGGAACATGGAGGGGTAGTGTAAACAATTCAGCACCACAGCTGAACAACCTTTTGCAACCTAATCAGGCAAGTGAGGTGGGGGGTTGGGCGGACTGTCAGCTTACAGACAATTCCCCACACCTCTGTCCCCCAAAAATCTAAACTCCAAAAACCCTGTTGGTATTTTGGTCTCCAACAGGCACATATTTTTCTGGAATACAATAGGGCACACCTAGAAATCTTCTAGGGCGCACCAGTGCACCCTGGCGCATACTTTGAGAACCACTGATTTAATGACACACGTTGGGCAAATGTGTGTTACAAATGTTAGGCTAGCTCGCTTGCACTCTGCCTGACTGGTGCATGAGCACCAGGCAGCACCATGTGTGTACAGTCTATGTAAGGCTGTGGGTGCTTGCCTTCAGGGTGGCAGACTGTAGATAGTGGATTGCCTGCCGCCATTGGGAGGGGCCCTTTGGTGCTGGAAATGCCTCCCTCCTATCTGTTTGGCTTGGTAGTCCTGGGAGAGAGAGAGAAGCGGTTTTCCCTATTTGCTCATCCTCCCTTGCAAAACTCTAATAAACAGAATGGCCCACCATCCTACAGCTCCACAGTTCCATTACCATCTGCCCAAATCCAGTGTGAATCTGCATGGCCACAGCACCTGGCCTTACAACACAAACAGATATTTAATATCCAGTAAATACAAAAAGTAGGTTACAAAGCCAGTTACAGTGTCATCTTTTTATTTTTTATTTTATTTTATTTATTTATTTATTTATTTATTTAGTGTGTTTTTCTGAAGTTGGAAACGGGGAGGCATTCAGACAGACTCCCGCATGCGCCCGACCGGGATCCACCTAGCATGCACCCGGGCCAACTTTGCTCCAGTGGAGCCTTGGCTGCAGGAGGGGAAGAGAGAGACAGAGAGGAAGGAGAGGGGGAGAGGTGGAGAAGCAGATGGGCGCTTCTCCTGTGTGCCCTGGCCAGGAATCGAACCCGGGACTCCTGCACGCCAGGCCAGACTGTGGCATAGTGGATATAATATCGACCTAGGACACTGAGGATCCAGGTTTCAAACCTGGAGGTCGCCTACTTGAGCATGAGATCATAGACATAACCCCATGGTCACTGGCTTGAGTCCAAAGGTAGCTGGCTTGAAGCCCAAAGTCACTGGCTCAGCTGGAGCTCCCCCCACACACACACATCAAGGCATGTATCTGAAAGCAATCAATGAACAACTAAGCTGCCGCAGTAAGGAAGGAGAAGTCAGACCCCTTACCCCTCCTCCCTGAGGAGGAAGAAACAAGAAGAATGCAAGGGAACAGAGCCAGCAGGGGTAGCTGTCAACCAGTTATGGATTAACTGCTTCCTACAGGTCTCTGAAAGATTGCCTGGGGCCACTTGCTACACAGAGCAAAGAAGATAGAACTTATCTGAAAACCCCTTCCCCTTTTCATTTCTTAAAAGCATTTAAGAGACAATATTGACATACCTTAATTAAGAATTCCACCACTTATCCTCTGAACCCACCTAGTCTCCCCCTGGAGTCATGAGAGTGAGGTGTACCTCTAGACAAAGGGACCACAAGCCCCTTCCATGAAAACCTGTGGTCTGTAAAAGGTATATAACCCGTAAGAAAATCAACTTCAGGGAGCACGTGTTTTTGGAGCTACTAGCCCCATGTGCTCTCCCAGTTTTGTTTTGTTTTTAATTTATTAATTTTAGAAAGGTGGGATGAGAGAGAGAAAGAGAGAAGGGGAAGAGCAGGAAGCATCAATTCCCACATGTGCCTTGACCAGGCAAGCTCGGGCTTCGAACCAGCAACCTCAGGACTCCAGGTCAATGCTTCATCCACTGCACCACCACAGGTCAGGCCTCCGCTGGCTTTCAATAAATTATTTTCCTCTAATAAAGTTATCTAAGCATCTATCCTCTGTCGGGTCACTTCCTGCTACAGCAGCTCTCTCCCTTCCAGTCTGTCCCTGGTTATCCCTGTCTATCCCTCTCCCTCTCCCTCTCTCTCTCACTTGCCTGATCTGTGGTGGTGCAGTGGATAAAACGTCGACCTGAAAAGCTTAGGTCACAGGTTCAAAGTCCCGGCTTACCCGGTCAAGGCACATACAGGAAGCAGCTACTACAATACAAGTTGATGCTTCCCTCTTTCCCTCTCTCCTTCTCTTTCTCTCTCTCCTCTCTCTAAAAATCAATAAAACAAAAAAATATATTCATTAACTTTAAATATACATTTTGTTCTTTATAGACTTGTTTTTAAGTGTTTCTCTTTTCCTTAAGATTTATTTATTGATTGAGCAGGGTTGGCAAGAACTATCAACTCATAGTTGCTTCACTTTTAGTTGTTTATGATTGTTTGCCCTATGTGCCTTGACCAGACTAGGCTGGGGTTTTGAACTGAGAACCTCAATGTTCCAGGTTGCCACTTTATCCACTGCATCACCTCAGGGTCAGGCTGTCATCCTTTTTTAAAAAACAATGAGCATAAAAAAATAAAATAAAAAAAAACAGTGAACATGATGGGGAGCACATATAAATCTTGAGATAGGAAAGGTTTTTCTAAGCATAATAGGAAATTCAGAGGCCATAAGGAAAAATGACAGATGTGGGCATATAGTTTAACTTAATCAAAGAACAAAATCAGAGTTAAAAAGCACCTATTTAAAAGCGTCAGCATGGCCCTGGCTGGTTGGCTCAGCGGTAGAGCGTCGGCCTGGTGTGCAGGAGTCCCGGGTTTGATTCCCGGCCAGGGCACACAGGAGAGGCGCCCATCTGCTTCTCCACCCCTCCCCCTCTCCTTCTTCTCTGTCTCTCTCTTCCCCTTCTGCAGCCCAGGCTCCATTGGAGCAAAAGATGGCCCGGGCACTGGGGATGGCTCCTTAGCCTCTGCCCCAGGCGCTGGAATGGCTCTGGTTGCGACAGAGCAACGCCCCGGATGGGCAGAGCATCGCCCCCTGGTGGGCGTGCCGGATGGATCCCGGTCAGGCACATGCAGCAGTCTGTATGACTGCCTCCCCGTTTCCAGCTTCAGAAAAATACAAAAAAATAAAAATAAATAGCGCCCTGGCCGGTTGGCTCAGCGGTAGAACGTCGGTCTGGCATGTGGGGGACCCGGGTTCGATTCTCGGCCAGGGCACATAGGAGAAGCGCCCATTTGCTTCCCCACCCCCTCCCCTCCTTCCTCTCTGTCTCTCTCTTCCCCTCCCGCAGCCAAGGCTCCATTGGAGCAAAGATGGCCCAGGCGCTGGGGATGGCTCCTTGGCCTCTGCCCCAGGCGCTAGAGCGGCTCTGGTCGCGGCAGAGCGACGCCCCGGAGGGGCAAAGCATCGCCCCCTGGTGGGCAGAGCATCGCCCCTGGTCGGGCGCATGCGGGAGTCTGTCTGACTGTCTCTCCCCGTTTCCAGCTTCAGAAAAATACAAATAAATAAATAAATAAATAAATAAAATAATAAAATAAAATAAAAGCGTCAGCAAACAACAATGAAAAAAACCCTCAGAGACAATATTAATTAGCAACATGCATAAGAAAGCATTATAAAGTTTAAATATCCATAATATATAAATAGCTCCTAAGCATCAGATAAGAACTCCCAAAAGAAAATGGGCAGGCCCTGGCCAGGTGGCTCTATGAATAGAATGTCCACCAGGCATACCGAGGTCATGGGTTCAATCCCTGGTCAGGGCACAGTGGAAAGCAATCAATGAGTACATAATTAAATGGAACAACTAAATGAAACGAGTTGATGCTTCTCTCTTTTCCTCTCTTAAATTTTTTTTTAAAGAAAAGAAAAAACTGGGCAAAGAAAAAAAACAGGCAATGCATGGAAGAGGAAACAAATAGTTAAAAAAAAAAAAAAATCTGGCCTGACCTGTGGTGGCGCAGTGGATAAAGCATTGACCTGGAACGCTGAAACTGCCGGTTCAAAACCCTGGGCTTGCCTGGTCAAGGCACATATGGGAGTTGATGCTTTCTGCTCCTCTCTCCCTCTCTCTCTCACTCACTCACTCACTCTCCTCTCTAAAAATTAATAAAAGAAAAATTTTTTAAAATCTGAAAAGATGTATGATCTCCTTTAAAAGGAAGGGAGTGAGTCAAATTTAAAAACTTTTATTTTCACTTACCAGATTGGCCATGGTCAGTTATAGTGTTTAAGGAAAGCCCTTGCATTTCCTGGGATGTGGGTACAACTCATAAGCTATGTTAGAGGGCAGTTTAGCAGTTTCCATCTTCTCAGATATGCACATTTTCTGACCCCCCAAAGCCACTGCCAGGACTGCCAGTAAGGCCTGACCAATGGTAGTGCAGAGGACAGAGTGTTGACCTGGGACACTGAGGTCCCAGGTTCGAAACCCTGAGGCCATCAGCTTGAGTGCAGGCTCACCAGCTTGAGCACGGGGTCTCGGGATTGAGCGTGGGATCATCAACATTATCCCTTGGTCACTGGCTTGAAGCCCAAGGTCGCTGGATTGGCTTGGCTGGAGCCCCCGGGTCAAGGCACGTATGAGAAGCAATCAATGAACAACTAAAGGCAACAACTACGGGTTGATGCCTCATCTCTCTCCCTTCCTGTCTGTCTCCCTCTCTGGCTCACTCACTTAAAAAAAAAAAGAAGAAGACTTCCATTAAGAACCCCAGATGTGTCCTGGCCAGATCATTCGGTTGTGTGGAGCCTCGTGTGGAAGCACAGAGGTTGCTGGTTCAGTCCCTAATGGTCAGGACACAGACAGGAACAGTCTGTCTCTCCCTTTTTTACCCCTCTAAAATCAATTAAAACAAACAAACAAACAAAAACGGAAATAATGCCTGCCCAGGGGGTCTGCATTATTTAAATCCCCACACTCAATTCAGGGAAGCAATGTCAGAAAAATTGTTACCCTAATGATCTAACTTCTGAGACTACCCTCAATCAGCCTAAACCCCACACTTAAAAGTCTGCAGCTCACTCACCTTGCCGTTCCCACGGCCCATACTGTCCCCGGTGGCGAGAAAGCTCTCAGCTTCTTCCCCCTTGCCTCCCCAAATGTCTTCTTACACTCCATTTTTCAAAAGTATATATTTAATCTTGGTATAACCATGTATTATTTCTATGCCGCCTCAACTCAAAAACCCAAAATATCACTTTCCACTGTAGCTAAATACTCTGAAACTCCATCAGCTAAGCCTTTCTTTTGTGGAAACAAAATAAGATGAAGTGATGAATGGATAGAGGTGTACACTGTAAAATATTTTCCAACTTGTCTGAACGCTTAAATTTTTCCACAAAATATTGAGGGATAAAAGATTTGTTCCACAATTTAAATATTTAATTCCAAATAGGAGGAAGCATGGAAAGCCTTGTGCGTCCACATGACATCTCCCAATTCCCTAACTGCCCCTAACAATTAAATCAGAATCTCAAAAGCAGGACCTGGGAAATCAGTCTCTTGAACAGCACCCCTCTCGATCAACATATTTAGCAAGAAAGGCTTTCTGAATCTACCACCTCTCATGGGAGATAAAATGTTCAAGTCTCAATGACTGCTTGTTAAAACAGAACATTCATTCTACAATGAAAACATCCAAATGTGGCCCACTATGAGTGTAAAATGTACAATGAATTCAAAAAACTGTTGGGTAGCTTCTACTGAAGTTAAACATACATCAGTTCTGTGACTCAGAGAATCCACTCCAAGAGATTTGAATAAAGACTCTTCATAGCAGCGCTATTCATAAGAGCCCCCACTGGAATCAGCCATCAAAAGGAGAATAGAGCCTGACCAGGTGGTTGGGCAGTGGATAGAGCGTCGGACTGAGATGCAGAGGACCCAGGTTCAAGACCCTAAGGTCGCCAGCTTGAGCGTAGGCTCATCTGGTTTGAGCAAAAGCTCACCAGCTTGGACCCAAGGTTGCTGGCTCGAGCAAGGGGTTGCTTGGTCTGCTGAAGGCCCACGGTCAAGGCACATATGAGAAAGCAATCAATGAACAACTAAGGTGTTGCAATACGCAACGAAAAACTAATGATTGATGCTTCTCATCTCTCCATTCCTGTCTGTCTGTCCTTTTCTATCCCTCTCTCTGTCTCTGGGAAAAATAAATAAATAAATAAAAGATTTTTAAAAAAAGGAGAATAGATAGACTGTCATAAATTCATACCATGAAATGTTCTGCATCAGGCTTGGTAAGCTATGGCTGGTGCACTACATTGGAGTGCAGCTTGGTAAGCTATGGCTGGTGCACTACATTGGAGAGCAGCTTCCACCTGCTTTTGTAAGGCCTGAAAGCTAAGAATGGTTGTTATATCGTTTCATGGTTGAAAAAAACATGAAAGTATGAATGATTATTTAATGACACATGAAAATGATTGAAATCAAAATTTCAGTAACCATAAATAACACATGGCTGTGTTTTACCGGAGCACAGCCATGCTTATTCACTTATGCATCGTCTATGGCTGCTTTCATGACAACAGGAGAATTGAGTAGTCGCAACAGAGACCATATAATCTGCAAAGTGAAAGTATTTAGTATCTGCTCCTTTACAGAAAAAGTTTGTCAGCCCTATTATATAGCAACAGAAGGAAAGAACTACAACCACATACATCATGTACAGTGAAAAAAAACAGGCACAAAAGCGTACACACTGGGGCGTTCTGCACACGCATGTTTCTCCCTCCCCCCTCCCTCTCGTCTTCCCCCACAGGCATCCATCTCCTCAGCTCTGGGGAGCGGCAGCTCGTCTGGTGCTAAACCCTGCACCTGTCCCCAAAGGCCCCTTTCCTCTGACTCTCCAGTGAGCTCACAGCAGTATCCCCCGCTCCCAGGTTCTCTTCTGTGGCTTCTTCTGTCCTAGGCACTTCCTTGTGTCACTGTCCCCAGCTGTGGTACATGTCCTCTCAGAATCACCTGGGCTCGAGTTGTGAAATCTTTCCTATACAAAGTCAAAAACCTGCAGGCCACAGGCTGTCCCCTTTCCAGTAACAGAGTAACAGGATCGCAGGCAGTGAGGAAGTGGCTTCTGGGGGAAAAAAAAAAAAAGAAAAGAAAAAAAGCATACACACTGTATGGTATGGTTCTTGGATATAAGGTCCAGAACAAGGCAGAAACTGATCTAAGATTAAGACAAAAAAATGATCCCTTGGCAGGTGGCAATGGCCATAAAAGGGGAACAAGGAAGCCTTCTAGGGTGCTGGACATGTCCTGTATCTAAATCTGGGCAGTGGATATTCAAGTGTAAACATGTAAATATTTGCCAAGCTGCACATGTACAATATGTGCCCTTTGTACTACATTATATGTATGTTACAATTCAATTCTAAAAAGTGGAGTTAGGAAAATATGGGAGGGAAAAAATGTATCTATCTGCAAAGGTTTATAAAAAACTCAAGTGTAAACCAAACAAAATGTGGAATATTCATAAGGACAGATAATAACAAGTGTTGGTAAGGACATGGAAGAACTAAAACACTTATCCTTTGCTGGTGGGAACATAAAATGGTGTAGCCATTTTGAATTAAAGTTTGGCATTTCCTCAAACAGTTAAATATAGAGTTATCATATGATCCAGCAATTCCAAACTAGGTATGTACCCAAGGAAAATGAATACACCCACACAAAAGCTTGGACCTAGATATTCCTAGCAACATTATTCAAAATAGCCAAAAATAGAAACACCTCAAATATTTATCAACTAATAAATGGATAAATAAAATGTGATATATCCAGACAATGTAATATTATTTAGCAATAAAAGGAAACACTGATACATACTATAACATGGATGAACCTTGTAAACATTATGATCCGTGACAGAAGCCAGTCACAAAAGGCCACATATTGTATAAGTCCATTTCTCTGAAATGTCCAGAATAGGCAAATCTATTAACCAAAAGTAATTTAGCCCTGGCTGGATAGCTCAGGTTAGAGCATCGTCCTGATACGCAAAAGATTGCAGATTTGATCCCTGGTCAAGGCACATACAGAAACACATTGATGTTTCTGTCTCTCTCTCTCTCCCTTCCTCTCTCTAAAAAAGAATCAATAAAAAATAAAATAGCCTTGCCTGTGGTGGCGCAGTGAGTGGATAAAGCATCGACCTGGATGGAACACAGAGGTCGCCAGTTCAAAACTCTGGACTTGCCTGGTCAAGGCACATATGGGAGTTAATGCTTCCTTCTTCTCCCCTCTTCTTTCTCTCTCTTTCTCTTTCCCCCATCCCCTCTCTAAAATAAATAAATAAAATTAAAAAAAAATAAACTGATATAACTCTGCACCATACATAATTTAAAAAAGAGTAAATTACTGGTTGCCTAAGGCTGTAGAAATAAAATAGGGGAAGGGCTGGGTGAGAGCCAAAGGGTGTGAGGTTTCTTTTTGGAGTGTGGAAAATATTCAAAAATTAATTGTGGTGGCTTCACAACTCTATGACTATACTAAGTCATCGAGTTGCACAGTTTAAATGGGTGAATTGGAAGCTTATGAATTAAGTCTATAAAGCTGTTTAAGAAAGAAAACACTGAAGATAAATCTACCACAGCTAAACCCTTCAACATTCATTCATTGAAAACATGACTCATTCAGCTTAACAACAGGCTCATTTTTACACAAAATCTGACCATCCCTAACCCTTGTTAAGGCTTCTCAATCCCAGAAATGCTTGTTAGCACCTGACTATTGTGTACAGTTTACATAAATGTACAACACATTTTGTTTGCCTGTTTTCAGAAAAAGTCTTGAAACAAAGAGGCTATATAAACACTGTAGCTAAACCCTCTGATCCCACACATAGCCCTCATTTCTGCTAAATGCTCTGACTCAAACTATTCCCACTTAGCAAAACCCTCTAACCTGGAGGCTGAGACCTCACCCTGTCACCTGACATTCTGTCCCCAATGTCAGCCAAACTCTACATCTTTAGCAACTCTGATCAGGAAAAAAAAAAGCCCTGCCAGATCCCTCTCTGAGTGCTACTCCCCCCAGCACCCTCCCCACCCCTCTGCATTGCCCCAGGTTGAAATTCTGGCCAAAAAAAAAGGAAAGAAAGAAAAAGAAAGAAAGAAAGAAAGAAAGAAAGAAAGAAAGAGAAAGGGGAAAGGAAAGGAAAAGAAAAGAAAAGGAAAAGAAAAGAAAAGAAAAGAAAAGAAAAGAAAAGAAAAGAAAAGAAAAGAAAAGAAAAAAGAAAAGGCAGGTAGGAACCTTCAGACCAATCTGGTGTGAGGCAATGGTAGGGCTGGGGCCAGGGTGAGGAAAGACAGTGTCTAGGGTGCAACATTTAAGGAAGTTCCCCAGAAGGTGTTGACTTTGAGAGTGAACACCTCCTTAAATGTTGCCCCTAGGCGCCTCACTGGCCTCACCCTAGTCCTGACCATGGGCAACAGGATGCTACTGCCTCCAACAGCTCTGGTCTTGGCATTCCAGCCCTCTGTCGACTTTTATGGAGATGCCAGGCCAAAGGTGCTGCCCCAAAGCTGGAGGAAACTCCGAAAGTGCTGTTGATTTAAGGGGCTTGGCCTGAGACACACCTTCCCAGAGCCTCTTGCCCCAGTGCCCCGCCTGAGTAATGGCACCCTTCTCCCAGAGACAAAACCTCAGGGGTCAGAAACCCAGGCCTGAGGCCCATTCTACCCCAGGCTTGAGGAGCCCAGGTCCCCAGCCCCCTCTTCCCTTAAGCCCAATATGACCAGGCCACCAACTTCTCGAGGACCCAGCAGCCAACTTACGAAGCATCAACTCACAAAGCGCCCGAAGTGGATGGCCTGTCCATCCTCTATATGCAGGTCTGCCTGGGCCCCACTGAGGCGGGAGATGACAGACTGGCAGCCTGGGAGTAGGGACCGGAGCAGCCCCGAACCTGTAACGTGGTCGGCGTGGCAGTGGGTGTTCACTGGGAGAGAGAGGAGGGCAGATTCAGGAGGGAACAGGAGGAACGCAGCGTTCTCAGCCACCAGCCCGCCTCCCGCCCGAGTCCGGCCCCACGCTGACCAGCATACAGCAGCCGCAGCCCCAGCTCCTTGATCAGCTGGGCGTCCCGAGACGCAGTCTCCAGAACCGGGTCGATCAGAACGGCCTCTCGGGACTCTCTGTCACCCAGGAGGTACGTGTAGGTGCAGCTCTTGGGCTCAAACATCTGGGAAGGCGTTGGGGGACAGGTGAGAGCGCAGGAGCAAACTCCCACTCGCTGGGCACCTGCGAGGCCAGGCCTCGACCCAATTCCCTTCCTAAGATCCAGGCAGAAGCCACAGCCGCTTCCTTCCCCCGGGGTCAAGATTCAGGGACAGCAGCAACTCCCTAAGTCCCCAGCGCCCTCTTCTCTGAAGAACCCAGGAACCCGCCCCAAGCCCAGGGGCTCCCAGCCCGCTTCGGATGAAAGGACCCAGGACTTCCGCCCCTGCCGCCGCACGGGGCCCAGAGATCCCGCTCTCCGGTCCCGCTAGCTCTCACCTGCCGCAGGAGCACGGCGGCTCCAGCCCGGCTGTGCTGGCTGAGCTGCCGCCAGGCGACTCTCCGTGCGGCCCCCGCCATCGCGCCCGCAGCTGGACGGGGACTGAGCCCAGGTCAGCGCCCTCTGAAGCCGAGAGCACCCCGCTGACCCTGAGGAAACGGGCCAGTGCCAGGCCCGCCTTACCCGGCCGCGGGGGCGGGGCGGGGCGGAGCTCGGTATAAAAGGGCCGCGGGGCGGGGCCTGCATAAATTTAATGTAGGGGGCGGGGCTCGGCTTAAAGGGGCCGCTGGCGCGGGGGCGGGGCCTGCACTGAACTTAATGCGGCGCGGGAGGAGAAAGAACCAGGGTGGGCCTGACTGCCAGCGGGGCGGGGACGTCGCAAACTCAGGTGACACTGAGAAAATGAGAAACACGGAGACACTGAAAGGGCGAGGGTAAGACTCTTAGAAAAGTACAGTGAGTGAGGTAGAAACCCAACAAGAGGCCCCAATACACTCATAGTCACCAGGGCCATTTTATAGGAAAAAAGGGTAGTCGGCTCCTCATTGTAAGAAAAACAAACAAACGATGGCCTGTCCAGTTGGTGGCACAGTGGATAGAGCATCTGACTGGGTTGTAGAGAGGACCCAGGTTCGAATCCCTGAGGTCGCTGGTTTGAGCTCTGGCTCATTCGACTTGAGCATGGGCTCATTAGCTTGAGTGTGGAGGGGTCACTGGCTTGAGCGTGGGATTATAGACATGACCCCATGGTCACTGGCTTGAGTCCAATTGGGGTCGCTGTCTTGAGCAGGGGTCACTAGCTATGCTGTAGCCCCCCAGTCAAGGCACACATAAGGAAGTAATCAATGCATAAGGCACTACAACGAAGAATTGGTGCTTCTCATCACTCTACCTTCCTGTCTGTCTGTCCCTCTCTGTTTCTCCCTGTCTCTGTTAAAAAAAAAAAAAAAAAGATGTTCGGTTCCAGGACAGTTCAGGAACTGCTGGGTGGGTGAGTGGTTCCCAGAACAACACTTGATCCCATTAAAGTTTATTTTAAAATTACTTAAGTAATTTTTAAGGAATCTTTCTTTCTTCCTAAGAAAGAATCATTAAAAAACTTTTTTTTTTTTGGCCTGACAGGTGGTGGTGCAGTGGATAGAGCCTTGACCTAGGATGCTGAGGACCCAGGTTTAAAACCTGAGGTCCCAAGCTTGAGCATGGGATCATAAACATGACGTTAAGGGCGCTGGCTTAAGCAAGGGGTCACTGGCTCAGATGTAACCCCCCAGTCAAGGCATGTATGAGAAAGCAATCAATGAATGAACTAAAGTGCCACAACTATGAGTTGATGCTTTATTTTTTTAAATTAAGTAAGAGGCAGGGAGGCAGAAAGACAGACTCCCGCATGCACCCCACCAGGATCCTTTCTGTAAGCCCCCTACAGGGCAATGCTCAGCCCATCTGGGGCCACTACTCTGTTGCTGGGCAATCAAGCTATTTCAAGGCCTGAGGTGAGACCATGAAGCCATCCTTAGTGCCCAGGGCCAACTTGCTTGAAACATTCTAGCCATGGCTGTGGGAGGAGAATAGAGAGAGAGAGAGGGGAGGAGGGATGAAGAAGCAGATGGTCGCTAATCCTGTGTGGCCTGACTGAGAATCGAACCTGGCACTTCCACATGCTGTTTCCAGGTGGATGCTCTACTGCTAAGCCAACTGGCCAGGGCCAACTTGATGCTTCTCATCTCTCTCCCTTCCTATCTGTCTGTCTCCATCTGTCTGTCTCTCTTGCTTGCTTAAAACAAAACAAAACAAAACTATATATATATTTGGCCCTGGTTAGATAGCTCGTTGATTAGAGCATCATCCTGATAAGCAAAGGATACTGGTACGATCCCTGCTCCTGGTCAGGGCACATACAGGAACAAATCAATGTTTCTGTATGTCTCTCTCTCTCTCCCTTCTTCTCTCTCTAAAAAAATTAATAAAGAACAAAATAATTTGCATTATATTTTGTCGCGATCCAGCCATGACAAGTCTGTTACAGGGTCTCGAACGGGAAAAAGTATGAAATTGAATAAATGATAGAGACTTAAAGATATATACATACAGATGGGTTTGGGAGGACACCACAGGCAAACAGTCTCTACTGTTCCTGAGCCGTGACATAACGTCTCCCAAAAGCGCATCCGCCTTTATTCATGGAAAAAATGTGGTCCATTAGCAATTCACTTAAGTTTCTAAGGCAACTCAAAGACAACCCCCACCATACCATTCAAACTTTACTCTAATAAGAAACTAGCTTCCAGCCTCTTTGGGAGAACACGGGTGAGACAAACGATAATCAGGTGTAGCTCTTTGTTAACTAGGCAGGTGAGGTGGGGGTTGGGCCCAGCACCTCTGTCCAGATTGCAAAAAGATGCTGTTTATTTATTCGGTCCCCAACAATATCTTGCAAAACCAAGATGTAATTGGGTCATTTGGCTTCTGTTGGGATGTGAACCTCTGTAAAGGTCTTTTGTTTATACCAAGGACCTAGAGATGAGAAAACGTGTTGTCTAGCCAGAGATGATCAGAAATTTTACTCCTTGGAATCATCTCAGTAGTGTGAATGGGACATCCCACTCTTGTTTGGAGGGTCTAAGTCACTATGTCACAGAGAAGCTGTGACAGGGCTTCAGAATGCAGGGCTTCAGAAAAAGGATGCTGGCAACTACAGTTGATCCTTGAACAATACAGGTTTGAATTCATGGGTCCATTTATACGTGGATTTTTCTCAATAAAATAAACTGAAAATTTTTTGAAGATTGCAACAATTTTAAAAATTCACAGATGAACTGTATAGCTTAGAAACAGGAAAAATTAAGAAAAAGTTAGGGATGTCATGAATGCAAAAAATTATGTATTTTCCTTATGATTTTCTTAATAATATTTTCTTTTCTGCAGCTTACTTTATTATGAATAATACATGCAACAAAATATGTGTTAACCAAATGTTAATGGTAAGGCTTCCATTCAATAGTAGGTTATTATTAGTTACATTATTTGGATGTCAAAAGTTATACAAGGAATTTTTACTGCATAGGGGGGTCACCCCTAACACCCCATGAGGAGCCACTGCGCCACCTCACCCGCAGGTGTTGTAAAGTACCAAAAGCTACAGAATCAATATTAATATTTTAAGAGGCTTAAAGAACATTTTATTAATTTAGGTTAAGGTGTGCAGAGAAATTTTGAGAATAATCTCTGTACTGTGTGATTGGCATAAAACCAGGATGGCCCTTGGCATTGTATTGTAAATGCAAAGGGGAGGAAAACATGGATTCCCAGACATTCCACCCCACCTGTGGGGAAAGGGGTGAATGGCTAGCCAGGTGCAGGAAGAACAAAGCCAAAATAAACCTTTTCTTATAGTAATGAGCCATTTGCGGGCATTTGTCCCCACGAAACTACCTCTCCTATGTAAATGAATATGGTTAATACGTGTGACTCTGGACAGACAGATGGCGGATAAACACTAGAAAATATAAGAATGCCTTTTAATATGTAAAGAGACATCTTTCTACCATTGTGTTGACTTGTAAATTTTTTTTCTCCAAAATGATGTATGGCTTGCAAATTGAACATGGTCCTATCATGTTAAAGGACATATGACTATAACCAATAGTGGTAAAGGGCACCTAATTGCAATTTCTACTTCTGTACTTCCCACTTACAAAACTATAAAAACTAGGTAGAACAAAGGGCCGGCACGCTCTCCCTCAGATTTGTGTGGGAGTTGCTGCTTGGCCAAGCTAGACAATAAAGCTTTGATGTGTAATCAATGGATTTTGTTCGTGTCTTCAACATTTCGAGTCCCTCTGGATTAGGCTTAACACCCCAGGTTATTTAAGAGTCAACAGTACATCCCACATTTATTTTAATTCTGCATTTTCCAAGGCATGGACTCTGGATGGGATTCTCAGACCAGGCCCCACTTTAATTCCTTTCCTGCTTTGCCTATCGAACTTTGTTTCATTAAAAAAAAATTTTTTTTTCAGCAAGAGAGACAGGGACAGATAGAAACAGACAGGAAGGAAGGGAGAGAGATGAAAAGCATCAGTTCTTCGTTGCAGCACCTTAGCTGTTCATTGATTGCTTTCTCATATGTGCCTTGACCGAGGGGGCTACAGCAGACAGAATGACCCCTTGCTCAAGCCAGCGACCTTGGGCTCAAGCCAGCGACCTTGGGTTTCAAGCCACTGAAATTTGAGCTCAAGCCAGCGACCATGAAGTCATGTCTATGATCCCACAGTCAAGCCAGTGACCCCCTGTCGCTCAAGCTGGCGACCTCAGGGATTCAAACCTGGATCTTCTGCATCCCAATCTGATGCTGTATCCACTGCACAACCTCCTGGTCAGGCTGTTTCATTTAAATTTAATGTAAGTGACATCTTCTCTAAAAATTCTGTAATTGTCTCTCTCTCCCTCTGTTTGGGGAGATTGCCAATGCTTCCTCCTTAGCTACAGCAAGTCAATCAAACCAAATTTTGCCAACTCCTAGTGTATTCCTGGTGTTCCTACAAGGGGAGAGACTCAGAGCCTCTCAAAGACAAGGGAGGTGCTCAGAGGCTTGTGAGGGGCACTCAGAGATACCAAAGAGAGAAACCTGGTGAGACTTTCAGGAATATATGGAGACATATAGAGTTGAAATGAGACGTCCATCAAAGAAATATGGTCACAAACACAATCTTCTCAAAGATTGTGACAGATGCCTGACCTGTGGTGGCGCAGTGGATAAAGTGTCGACCTGGAAATGCTAAGGTGGCCGGTTCGAAACCCTGGGCTTGCCTGGTCAAGGCACATGTGGGAGTTGATGCTTCCTGCTCCTCCCTCCTTCTCTCTCTCTCTCTCTCCTTTCTAAAAATGAATTAAAAAAAAAAAAAAAAAAAAAAAGTTAAAAAAAAAAAAAAAAGATTGTGACAGATGGGAAGAGATGTTGGGACATTAGAACAAGGAGAAATGTGCAGAAAAAGGGAGAGATTCTCCTAGTTCTGGGAGACACCCAAATAGGAGAGAAAGAGGCAGAAAGAAAAGCTCCGAGTCAAGGTGAGAGCTTGGCTCACTCATTTCTCATGTTGAGGTCTCCTGCAAGCCTGGTCCAAGCTAGGTGGAGCGGAGGACCGAGAGTGAGTCCTCTGTCTGGTTGGGGAGAGAGGTACAGACATCAGGGCTAAAACAAGGGGGGGGAGGTGCAGGGACTTCTAGGAGCTCAGGGGAGGGATGGACCAGGAAAATGGGGGCCCTTGGGTACTCTTTACTGTGAAGGGTACCCAAATAAGACCTCCTCTCCCCCAGGGCACCCATTCCTGACACTTTTGCAGAATTGCCAGGCTGTTGACCTGTTCCTTGAAGGTGTATGTACACTTTGAGATGTTCTAAGAGTTAGAAACTTTGGCATCATCCTTCCCAGCTCTGTGACCTTGGGCTCAAAACTTACCTTCTTCTAGGCTTCAGTTTTCTCATCTATAAAATGGGGTTGAAAATAGTTCTTCCCTCATTATGAAGATTCAGTAAAGTTCACACATGTGAAGATTTGGGGACGGCCTGGCACAGCCCAAGCTCTTCGTGGGAGCTGGCTATCATTATTTCATCACCATCCTCGACTCCTTCCGCAGCTTGCCACTTCTTCCCAGTTGATCACTAGGCCCTATAGAGTTAACCTCTCCAATTAGACCACTTTCCCAGCATCATGTCCTCTGCTTCAGTCAAAAGGTAGCAAAGGCCCTGGCCAGTTGGCTCAGCGGTTGAGCGTTGGCCTGGCGTGTGGGGGACCCGGGTTTGATTCCCGGCCAGGGCACATAGGAGAAGCGCCCATTTGCTTCTCCACCCCTGCCCCCTCCTTCCTCTCTGTCTCTCTCTTCCCCTCCCGCAGCCAAGGATCCATTGGAGCAAAGATGGCCCGGGCGCCGGGAATGGCTCCTTGGCCTCTGCCCCAGGCGCTAGAGTGGCTCTGGTCTCGGCAGAGCGACGCCCCGGAGGGGCAGAGCATCGCCCCCTGGTGGGCAGAGCGTTGCCACTGGTGGGCGTGCCGGGTGGATCCCGGTCGGGCGCATGCAGGAGTCTGTCTGACTGTCTCTCCCCGTTTCCAGCTTCAGAAAAATACAAAAAAAAAAAAAAAAAGTAGCAAAGCATAATTGCAAATTACCTAGATTCCAGGGCCAGGCTACAGGGGTTCAAATCCTGGCCTTGGATAAGTGGCCTATACCCTCTGTGCCTTATTTCTTCTTCTGTACAATGAAGATAATAGTAGTGCCTCCTCTTTAAAAATGTTGCTGTAAGATTAAATGAATGGATGCGTATAAATCACTCAGAACAGTTTCTGGTATATAAAAGTGCTAACTAAGCCTGACCTGTAGTGGCGCAGTGGGATAAAGCGTCGACCTGGAACACTGAGGTCACCGGTTCGAAACCTTGGGCTTGCCTGGTCAAGGCACATATGGGAGTTGATGCTTCCTGCTCCTCCCCCGTCTTCTCTCTCTCTCTCTCCCTCCTTCTCTCTCTCTCTCTCTCTCCCCTCTCTCTAAAAATCAGTAAATAAAATATTTTAAAAAATAAAAGTGCTAACTAAATGCTGCTAATTTATATTATGACTAATATATAGCAGCCACCTCACTGGATTCTGGCTCCCACTCTGCCTATTTTCCATGCAGCAAACAGAGTGCACCTTTTAAAATATCAATGAAAAAGAAACTGAAGAGTCACACCACACAAATGCAACGTGTGGATCTTGTTTAGATCCTGATTCAAACAAAACAAGTGTAATAAAAAGGTATTTACAGGTTATAATGTCTGGCATATAGTTTCAAAATCATCTGGGAATATTGGCCATGATCGGATCATTGTTGACGCTGGCCAATTCTTTTATTAATGCAGAGGACAGTTCTATTATCCTCTTGAATTCTCTGAATGTTTGAAATAAAATATAGCATTGTGCTTGGAAAAGAAAAAAAAAGATAAACAGTTGACCCTTGAACAATGTGGATTTGAATTGCAGGGTCCATTTATGCACGGATTTTTTCAGTTGACTTGTTCAGGTCAAATTCACATTGTTCAAGAGTCAACTGCACATGGGCCCATGGGGAAGGCTGAACTCTGTGGACTCAGTGGTAACATAGAAACAACTCTGAATTTTGAAAGATGTGATAACAGTATTGTGGTTAAAAAAGAGAGTTGTTATTTCTTTCTTTTTTTTAAAATTAAATTTAATGCAGTGACATTGATAAATAGGGTACATATGTTGAGGGAAAACATCTCCAGATTATTTTGACATTTGATTGTGCTGTATACCCCTCCCCCAAAGTCAAATTGTCTTCTGTCACCTTCTATCTGGTTTTCTTTGTGCCCCTCCCCACCCCCCGAGAGTTGTTATTTCTTTAGAGACAGACTGAAGTGTTTCTGGGTGAAATAATTGGAATTTGTTTTACAATAATCAGTGGGCTCAAGAAAAGGTGTTGAGGGAATGATGAAACAAAATTGGCCATGTTGAACCTGGGTGATGGTATATAAGGGTGTACGCTTCCTCTCCCTCTCCTTTTATGTATGTTTGAAATTTTCCTTAACCTAAAAATACGGTCACGGCCTGACCCGTGGTGGGCACTGGGTCAAGCATTCAACATGGAATACTGAGGTTTCCCGTTTGAAACCCCAGGCCTGCCCAGTCATGGCACTATGGGAAGCAACTACTACAAGTTGATGCTCCTCCCTACCCTCTTTCTCTCTCTCTCCCTCTCTCTCCTCTCTCTAATAATCAATAAAGAAAAATACTTTTAAAAAAATACAGTTAAAGAAAAAAGGATATGAAAACTTAAACTAGTTCATGTCATTTTCTGTGTTTAAAACCCTGCCTTGGTTTCTCATTCAGCTTAGGCCTCTCACCAGCTCCCTGACCTCCAGTTCTTCATTTTCCCTATCATTCTACTTTCTCATTCCAGAGGGCTTCTGGCTGTTAATTCTTTCAAGCATTCATCTGACACAGATTTACTGAGTACCTAATATGCAGTCGTGGGATTCAAATAATTTAACAACCGGTTCTCTGCCCTAATGACTGTTTTAAGTATAAAAAATGATATACTGAAAGATGGTTTATTATTTCATGCATTTAATACTTAAATAAGAACAAAAAGGAAATACACAAAACTAGATTATAAGAGTTTTAAAATATTAATGAAAAAAAAAATAAGTAATACCTGGCAAAAAAAACAACAACAATAAAACTGTTATTTAACATATTTCCAGCCTGACCTGCGGTGGTGCAGTGGGTAAAAGCGGCAACCTGGAAGACTGAGAGTCACCGGTTCGAAACCCTGGCTTCCCTGGTCAAGGCACATATGGGAGTTGATGCTTTCTGCTCCTCCCTCCCTCCTCTCTCTAAAATGAATAAATAAAATCTAAAAATAAGATATTTCCATATTGCTTCTTGTTTGGTGTCCTCACTTGCAAATTTTTTAACCTATGAATAGAATGAACATTACTACTGGCACTTAGAATACTTTGTTGCGCAGATGAACATTAAAAAAGAGTAAGGAGCCTGACCTGTGGTGGCGCAATGGATAATGCGTCGACCTGGAAATGCTGAGGTCGCCGGTTCGAAACCCTGGGCTTGCCTGGTCAAGGAACATATGGGAATTGATGCTTCCAGCTCCTCCCCACTTCTCTCTCTCTCCTCTCTAAAAAGTAAGGAATGTAAATGAGTGATTTCCACATTGAGCGGCTGCCCAGGTGTCCACCTTAGAGAGAACCCTGATTACAAGTGCCATTTTAACAACCAGTTTGCAGAACTCAACAAAAAATTAGGTATTGGGCCTGACCTGTGGTGGCGCAGTGGATAAAGCATCGACCTGGAAATGCTGAGGTCGCCGGTTCGAAACCCTGGGCTTGCCTGGTCAAGGCACATATGGGAGTTGATGCTTCCAGCTCCTCCCCCCCTTCTCTCTCTCTGTCTCTCTCTTCTTTCTCTCTCTCCTCTCTAAAATGAATAAATAAAATAAAAATTAAAAAAAAAATTAGGTATTGGGCCCTGGCCGGTTGGCTCAGTGGTAGAGCGTCGGCCTGGCGTGCAGAAGTCCCGGGTTCGATTCCCTGCCAGGGCACACAGAAGAAGCGCCCATCTGCTTCTCCACCCCTCCCCCTCTCCTTCCTCTCTGTCTCTCTCTTCCCCTCCCGCAGCCAAGGCTCCATTGGAGCAAAAATGGCCCGGGCGCTGGGGATGGCTCCTTGGCCTCTGCCCCAGGTGCTAGAGTGGCTCTGGTCATGGCAGGGCGACGCCCCGGAGGGGCAGAGCATCGCCCCCTGGTGGGCAAAGCTCGCTCCTGGTGGGCGTGCCGGGTGGATCCCGGTGGGGCGCATGCGGGAGTCTGTCTGACTGTCTCTCCCCGTTTCCAGCTTCAGAAAAATACAAAAAAAAAAAAAGTTAGGTATCGGTTCTGCCAAGCCAGTGCGTACCTGCTGCATCCCACTACTGCTAATATGTGCTACCTCTGTTCTGGATGCTAGAGACAGAGAAATGAACAAGATAGACAAGTTGTCCATCTTAACAGAGCATACATTCTAAAAGACAGCTATACAATGTTAAGTGTTTAGAAGGGAGACAAGACAACAAAGTAATGGAGGAAAGGGAGCTCCACGAGATAGGGTGGGCAGGGGATGCCTTCTGCAGTGGTAATCTTTGAGCTGAGATTTGAAGCGGGGGTGCGGGTTTGGGGGAGATCAGCAAGCAAATTGATGGAAGAAGGTCCTGGGGCGGGGGTAGGGGAAACAGAGAACATACTGAATGCAAAGGCCCTAAGGTGGTAGAACAAACTGTGGCACTTACAAGAACTGGAAGGTCAGTGAGTCTGGAGCATGGCATGACGGGATAAGAGAGATGCCCTGAACACAGCATGGGCCTTCTTACTTTCAGATCTGTTCACTTGCTGTTCCTAGGACAAACAACGTATTTTAACAAATATTAAGAACAAATAATTGGTAACATTTAATGGGCACGTAGGCACTGTTCTAAACACTTTCCATCTATGAATGAATCTAATCCTAACAACCCTCAATTGTACAAATGAGGAAACTGAGGCCCGGAAAAATGAAGTGCCTTGCCCAAGGTCACACATCTAGAAAGCGGCAGAGCCAAGATTTCAAACCAGCTACCAGGCAATCTGACACCCAGCCCAAATAACTCTTTAGGGTAACTCCCACAGGTCCTAGGGCTCTCCAGACCATATGAGTTATCAGGCTGAACAACCAGCCATGCAGGGGATTTTTACGTGCACTTCATGGTCCTTCTTGTGCACCGTCATTGCTTGGGGAAGGATGAATAGAATGCCACCTGGGGAGTGGCACCAGGAACTCCAGCCCCTCCGGGAACTCCGGCCTGGGAACCTCGCGACCCCCGCCCTCGTCCCCTCTCCTCCGGGTCTAGCCAGAGGAGCGGGAAGGGCATAGATTCTTGGCGAGGGTACTATGCAAATAACGTGCCTTTTATTGGGCGTCAGTTCCGCCTAGGAAATCGCTCCGCCCCGCTCCACTCTCTCCAGGAGTTAGACTTTTTGCAAATGCATTCAGGGGTGTAATGAGCGCCAGCTCTGGAAACTGCCTGTGGAGTTGGAACTCAGGCTTCCAGTGGAAAGCTAAAAAAGAAGGGGTCACAGGCACAGAAAACGGAAGATGCCTGTAATGGGCACTGTCTCAGTGAGGTCTAAACGCAACTTCTCCATGTTAACTCCTGCACGTTCTTGACTCCAGTCAGCCACCGTAGGTCCCGCAAACCTCCATACATTTTCCTACTGTCCTTTGGTGCGGAGCTCCGCGCCTGCTCACCAACTTGCCAGCCTAGTGCCCCCACCCCCTCCTTCCATTCTGTGTGCCCCGCCGCAGCCTCCGCCGACCGCGACTGCGCATGCGTACTGACGCCCCCACCGACAAGGCGTGGGAGGAGGGGATGGAAATGAGGCTGGGCCTAGTCGCTCGCGAGCGCTCGCTGCCCTCCCCTACTGTCGCTGTTTGCGCGGCGGGAGGTGCAACTCCGCCGTGTCCAAGGGCAGCTCGGCTGAGGCCGCAGCTGCCGCGAGCGGGAGGAGCCCGGAGCCCCGCCCTCGGGGAGGGGCAGTCCGCAGGTGAGATTGCTGGGGTCCTGGCCCAGACTCCTGCGTCTTCGGGAAATGGATTAGGGTAAGATCTCCCGGAGTAGGATCGTTTGGGGTGCTGATGCATAGGTCCCAGAGGGACTGCATCGGCGCTTAAGACTTTGGAGAGTGCACTGGTGTCCGAATGCCATGATCCCGAGGGGTGCATTGAGGCCTGGACGTTTGAGATAACGAGGGAGAGGTCCAATAATGACTATCTGGATCGCAACACACGCCACATTCTTTCTATGTATTCCTCCAGGTCTCTCCGCTACCATCCACGGCCCCAACTCCATACCGGGGATGAAATTTAGCGGTCCAGGTGGCATCAATGGACTGAGACAGGTAAAGCTACCTTTTCAACGTGAAATTATGCCCAACTGAGCTCTTAGGCCCCTCCCCTGGGAAAGTTGCAAGAAACCCGCCCACTGAGTTCTTAGGCCCCTCCCCTTGGTCTGAGCTGCAGAGCAGCGGACTTGAGGGTTCTATTGTGTAGCTCGGTCCATTCCTGCTGTAAGTAACCTGCCTAGAAGGTTCTGATCAAGGAAGGTTCCGCCCCTTCTGGACATAGGCCCCGCCCGTTCTGCGCCCAGAAATGCTAAGTTGTAGAGGCCCGTATCCGCTGGAAGCCTCCAACCCTGCGTGTAAATAGCAAAGGGAATATCTCTGCGTCAGATTTGCATAGTCCCGCCCATGGTGCTCTTTGGCTCCGCCTTTCCGCAACTTTTGCTGGGGTGTTTAGGATCCCAGGCTAAAATAGATCCGCCGCTCCTGTACAGACTGATCCCTAATTTTAGGCCCTCCTACCCTATCCTTATTAGTGTGATAATCACCAGCGACGCCCCCTCCGCTTCCCTAGGCCTTTCTTTAGGTTTCTGGGCCAGCAAGATGCTGGAGCGAGATGCGGAATCCGCGGCTGAGGCCACAGATCCTAGTCCTGCAGGCAAGAAGTCGGTGACCAAAGGAGGTGAGAACCGCCATGCCTGTGGATGGGAGGCATTCTCCAGGAATTGGGGATAAGAGAAGCACATTTTGAGATTCTCTTAGGATGAAACTAAGGATGAAAGTTTAAGGGCCCAAGGTGATGACAATTTTGGATCCCCCAAAATGTTACTTCTGGAGAAATTCTTTTTTTTTTCTCTGAAGTTGGAAACGGGGAGGCAGGCAGACTACTGCATGCGCCCGACCGGGATCCACCCGGCATGCCCATTAGGGGGCGATGCTCTGCCCATCTGGGGCATTGCTCTGTTGCAACTAGAGCCATTCTAGCGCCTGAGGCAGAGGCCATAGAGCCATCCTCAGCGCTCGGGCCAACTTAGCTCCCATGGAGTCTTGGCTGAGGGAGGGGAAGAGAGACAGAGAGGAAGGAGAGGGGGAGGGGTGGAGAAGCAGATGGGCGCTTCTCCTGTGTGCCCTGGCCGGGAATCGAACCCGGGACTCCTGCACGCCAGGCCGACGCTCTACCACTAAGCCAACTGGCCAGGGCCTCCTTCTGGAGAATCTTCCACGTTGGCTTTGGGGAACCCTCGGCGATAATTTTTAGGGCTCAGAAAGTTACAGAAGGGACAGGGAGGATGACATGGAAGATAACAGGTTGATCACTTGGTAAGATACAAGAAGCAGACCCCTAAGTAGCTTTGGGAAAGCCTTAGCTTTCGGGATCCAGGTAGGTAACACTTTGGAACCCCTTAGAATGGATGGCAGGGGTTGGAGAGCAAATAGGTGCCATTTGAGGAATCTTAGTATGACACCAGAGGTGTCCAGATACACTTGAATATCAAAACGGAATGGGTGGAGGATGGGAGCCTGGCCTAAACTTAGGGAGTTGGCTGCTGCCAGGAGCCCACCAGCTCTCCTGTCCACTAGCTCCCCACCAGGGTTCGCCCAAGAAGCCCCACCAGTCGGCTCCAGGGTCTGCTGCATCCGCAGGGGCGCCGTCTCGACCCCGCCGGCGACCCCCGCCCCAGCGCCCGCACCGCTGCCCCGACTGTGACAAGGCCTTCTCATACCCATCCAAGCTGGCCACGCACCGGTTGGCACACGGTGGTGCCCGCCCCCACCCATGCCCCGACTGCCCCAAGGCCTTCTCCTACCCGTCCAAGCTAGCAGCCCACCGCCTCACTCACAGCGGCGCCCGCCCACACCCATGCCCACACTGCCCGAAGGCCTTTGGCCACCGGTCCAAGCTGGCAGCCCACCTCTGGACCCATGCACCAGCCCGCCCCTACCCATGCCCTGACTGCTCCAAGTCTTTCTGCTACCCCTCCAAACTAGCTGCCCACCGACACACACACCATGCCACGGATGCCCGCCCCTATCCTTGCCCACACTGCCCCAAGGCCTTTGCATTCCCCTCCAAACTGGCCGCCCATCGCCTCTGTCACGACCCCCCCACCGCACCAGGCAGCCAGGCCGCTGCCCAGCATCACTGCTCCAGCTGTGGCCAGTCCTTTGGCCAGAGACGCCTCCTGCTCCTTCACCAACGCAATCATCACCAGGCCGAGAGTCAGGGGGAGCGGGAGTGAGCCCTCCCCTTGGCTCACTGGCCCCCTCTGCCGCCAGCCTGAGTAAATAAAGTGGTGGCATTTCTAAACCAGGCTCTATGGACTTGCCTCTTCTAGCTGGCAGAATGAGGTTGGCCACTCACTCTGGGTTCTAACTTCAAAGGTGGGGGAACTCTGCTCACCCATTACAGGGAAGGGAAGGTGTCACCCACAGAGCATTAATGGGCCTCAAACTATGGCCCTGGATCTGTGGTGTGAAAGAATTGCCTTTAGTTTTTCCTAACTATTAATTTGGCAAATGTAAAAGGCCTGCTAGCATTGAGTTGGCAGGAGTACAGGGAAACAGGCTTCTTACTATTGTAAGTTAAACTGGTGCCTTCATTTTGGCCATTTGTCTGTATCGACTTTATATATATATATAATTTTTCTTTTTGCAGCACACAAACACACACACATGCACACACGGAGAGAGATGAGAAGCATCAACTCGTAGTTGCAGCACTTTAGGTTGTTCATTCTTGCTTCTCATACATACCTTGACTATGCGGGAGAGGGGCTCTCAAGCCGAGCCAGTGAGCCCTTGCTCAAGCCACCAACCTCGAGCTTTAAGCCAGCAACCTCTGGCCTCAAGCCAACAACCATGGAATCATGTTGATGATCCTGAGCTCAAGCTGGCGAGCCCGCACTCAATCTAGATGAGCCCGCACTGAAGCCAGAGATCTCAGAGTTTTGAACCTGGGACCTCAACGTCCCAGGTCAACACTCTATTCACTGCACCACCAGTCAGGCTGTATCTATAGAATATTTAAAAGCACACATTGTCATGTCAACTATTCTAGGAATTTATTCTATAAGTAAACTCAAGCATGTGAACCAGGCATAAGAGCAAGGATGTTCACTGCAGGGTGATAGCTGTGCCCAAAGATGGGAAACAACCAAAGTGTTCATCAGACCAGCTAATTAATTACAATACAGCCATAGAAAGGAAAATGAAGCTGTAGGGGGGAAAACTCTATTATGAACCAATGTGGAAAAATTCCCAAAGTATTATACATTATAAGAGCTGAGGGGCCTTGGACAAGCTTTGCCACTTCTCTGGACTCACATGCCTTATCTGTAAAAGGACACAAGAGGCATCATCTCAGGTAAAGCCAGTTCCCTTCTTGGAGCTAGCTTCTGCCACCACAAAATCAGATGGTCAAGCTACCATTGGACTGTTCTTCATTCTGCACATTAAGGACCTACTGTGTGCTGGGACCTGCACAGAGTATTAGGGACACAGCAGTAACAAGACAGAGCTGGTCTAGTAAGGAAAGTGGGCACTAATCAAGTAGTGGCAAAAAAGGTAAAGAAGCTAGTCCATCTTGAGTAACAAGAGGGAGCCTTAGTCCTGACATATGACAACCCCCACCTATAGATCCAGGGGTTGGCAAACTTTTTATGTAAAGGGCCAGATGGTACATATTTTTAGGTTCTGCAGGCCACACAGCATCTGCCACAACTACCCAACTCTGCTGTTGTAGTGCAAAAGCGCCACATACATTATGATACGTTAATGAATTTGTGGTTGGGTCCCAATAAAACATTTACTTACAAAAATAGCAGGTGGGCTGGATTTTGCTTATGGATTGCAGTTTGCCAACCCCTGTAGATGGGTGGGGCAAGGACAGGCTAACCTGTGAGTGAGCTGAGATGGAAAAAAATTGGGGTCCTGTGGTGGGCAGAATGGTCCCCCAAAAGTGTCCTCATCCTAGTCCCCAGAACCTGTATGTTAGCTTCACATGGGTAGAATGGACTTTGCAGATGTGATTAAGGATTCTGAAATGGGATGGTTATTCTGATTATTACAGTGGATCCAACATAATCATGAGTCCTTATATGGGAAAGTGGAAACAAGAGTCATAGGAGATGTGACACCCTGGCTGGATAGTTCAGCTAGTTAGAGCATCATCCCAAAGCACAGAAGTTGCTGGTTTGACTCCCAGTCAGGGCATATAGGAACAGATCTATGTTCCTGTATCTCTCTCTTCCCATTCCCCCCCCCTCTAAAATCAATAAAATAAACATTTTTTAAAATGTGACAACAGAAGTGGAGATTGGAGTGGTGTGGGGCCATGAGTCAAGGAATTCTGCAGCCTCTAGAGGCTACAAAAGTCAAGAAAATGATTCTCTCTTAAAACCTCTAAGATGAACCCAGGCCTGCTGCCACCATGATTATGGCCCAGAGATTGAGTCTGGATAGCTAACTGCTAGAACTATAAGAAAATAAATATGTATTATTTAAACTCATTAAGCTGTGGTAATTGGTTATAGCAGCAATAGAAAAGTAATATAGATCCCTACCTCACACCATATACAAAAATAAGTTTCTAGAGAATAAAGATCTAAATTTGAAGCACAAAACTAAAACATTTAGGTGGAAATAGAGAAGAATATTTTAGTAACTTCAGAGATACAGAAAGCATCTTTAAGACATAAAAAGAATAAATTATACAGGAAAATACTTTTTTTATTTTTGTGAGAGATAGACATAGAGAGGGGCAGACAGGAAGAAAGAGAGATGAGAAGCATCAGTTCTTGTTGTGGCACCTTAGTTTTTCATTGATTGCTTTCTCATATGTGCCTTGATCGGGGTTGGGGGGGCTCCAGCAGAATGAGTGACCCCTTGCTCAAGCCAGCAACCTTGGGCTTCAAGCCAGCGACCTTTGGACTCAAGCCAGTAACCAAAGGGTCATGTCTGTGATCCCATGATCAAACCAGATGAGCCCACACTCAAGCCAGTGACCTCGGGGCCTCGAACCTGGGTCCTCTGCATCCCAATCCGATGCTCTGTCCACTGCGCCACCACCTGGTCAGGCAAGACTGGTAAGTTTGACCATAATCAAATGAAGTTAAAATATGACACAGCATAAGACTGTATACCTAGCAAATACTGTTATATAGAGGTTGGGAAAGGCCTTCTGGAGCAGGTAATGTTTGATCTGAGACCCGAAAGGTGTGCAGGGTGGACTGAGAGATAATTGTGGAGTGTCCAGCATAAGGGGTGGAACCAAGCAGGTCAACGGAAATGAGCAGGCCGCCAGACTACAGGCTACTCAGGAAGATCTAGAGGGAGTGTTGGGGGTGGGTAAGGATTTGGGTCCCCCCTCCACACCTGACAGCATGACTTATATCCATTATACACACAGTGCTGTCCAGGAAAAGTTCCTCCAAAGCTACCACATCACAATCAAAGTTTCAACGGTACAAACTCATTTGATCTGGTCCAACCTTACTTTGTACAGATGGGGAAACTGAGGCCACAAGATGTGATGGCCTGCAACTAAACAATGGGGCAGTGCTAAGTCAGGGTGGATCCTGGGTCCCTTCACACGCTGACACCCTGTTGCTCCTTGCACATGTCCTGAGAGCCTTGGTATGTTTTTCCTCTGCCTGGACCAATTAGCGGAGACACTCCCTTCTCCCAGGTCCCTGCAGAGTGGGAGTCCTCTGAGACGCCTTCTCCTGTGGCTCCAGACACTCCACCTTGCCCGCTCACCCTCATCACTGGGCAGCTGCCCTGCTTGATCTGCTCTCAGTTCTCACTGCCCAGTGCTGCAGGGCACACTCACTGTCTCCCCAGCGGACAGTCAGTCCCAGAAGTGAGGACCTGTGTCCTCTCACACTGCAGCCCCAGTGTCTCACGGTGGCAATGGTAGGCAGAACAATGAACTCCCAAAGACATCCACATCCTAATCCTGGAACCTATGAATGTGGTATGTGGCAAAGAAGAGTTAAGGTAGCAGAAGGAATTAACGTTACTAATTGGCTGACCTTAAAATAGAGATTATCCCAGATGATCCCTGTGGGCTCGCATAATAAAAGAGTCTTCAAATGTGGAAGAATCAGAAGAGTCAGTGTCAGTGACAAAGCGTGAGACTCGCCTGGCTTTGCTGCCTTTGACTATGGGAGGGGAATGGAATGTAAGCAGCTGCTAAAAGCTGAGAAAGCAGATTCTCCCCTAGAGACTCCAGAAGGAATGCAGGCCAGCCTACACCCTGACTTTTTTTACCCCAGTGAGACCCATTTTAGACTTCAAATCTAGATTGTAAATTTTTGTTGTTTTAAGACACTAAGTTTGCCTGACCAGGAGGAGGTGGTGCAGTGGATACAGTGTCAGACTGGGATGTAGAGGACCCAGGTTCGAAACCCCAAGGTCACTGGCTTGAGCACGGGCTCATCCAGCTTGAGCACAGGGTCGCTGGCTTGAGCCCAAGGTTACTGCCTTGAGCAAGGGGTCACTTGCTCTGCTGTAGCCCCCCGGTCAAGGCACATATAAGAAAGCTATCACGGAACTAAGGAGCTGCAACAAAGAATTGATGCTTGTCATCTCTCTCCCTGTCTGTCCCTCTCTGACTCTGTCAAAAAAAAAAAAAAGACACTACGTTTGTGGTCATTTGTTATAGCAACAATATAAAGTAATATAATGAGTGATCAGTACCTGTGTGAATAGGTGCAGAATCTAAAGCCACCTTCATCTTACAGATGAAAAAGCAGAGGTCAAAAAGAAAGCCTGACCAGGTGGTGGTACAGTGGATCGAGCATCGGACTGGGACGCAGAGAACCCAGGTTTGAAACCCCGAGGTTGCCATCTTGAACATGGGCACACCCAGCTTGAGAGCAGGGTCACTGGCTTGAGCAAGGGGTCACTAGCTCTGCTGTAGCCCCCCAGTCAAGGCATTTATGAGAAAGCAATCAGTGAACAACTAAGGAACCACAACAAAGAATTGATATTTCTCATCTCTCTCCCTTCCTGTCTGTCCGTCCCCATCTGTCCCTCTCTCTGACTCTGTCAAAAAGAAAAAAAAAGGAAAGGATGGAGAGTGGTGGCCCTTGGTTACTTGATGAGGCAAAAGCTGGGAACGGGCTTGGAATGTCCAAGAAAAGATTACCTAACGGGCAGATCTCAAACCCAGATGACTCAACCCTTTGCGCTGCTCAAACCCCTTCCTGACCACCCACCCCAGGAAAAGTCCAAGGTTCTCTGTTTGTTGCTGGCAGCCCTGCCCTTTTGTTTCCTATACCGATGGAAATGTTCTGCCTGGTACAGTGGCCATGAACACTGCAATGGGGCCAGT
Organism: Saccopteryx bilineata; assembly: GCF_036850765.1. Classification (NCBI taxonomy): domain Eukaryota; kingdom Metazoa; phylum Chordata; class Mammalia; order Chiroptera; family Emballonuridae; genus Saccopteryx; species Saccopteryx bilineata. The sequence goes on along the minus strand of NC_089492.1, from coordinate 315,187,869 downwards.
GTGACTGAGGAAGTAAATTTTTCCTGTTATTTCATTGTAATTTAAATAGCCCCCATGTCCATTGTTACCACACCGGACAGTACAACTGCAAGGACTGTGTCCACCTTTCCAGCCAGATCTGCCCCTAAAGCCACTTTACCAAAGGTGGCAACGCTCCTTCAACTCTACCCAGACACGAGGCCAGTTCCCACTGCAGGGCCTTTGATCACATCGTGGCCCCTGCCTAGATGGCCACCCTCTGTCCTGATTCTCTTAACACTCAGCTCAGTTCCCACCTTAAATGTGGTAGAGCCTTGAAGGGCTTCAGTTTTTGGGTGTGTTAAGAAGCCCCTTCCCCCATTCTATCTCCCAAATGAGGTGATATAAAACCATGCTAGCGACGGTTACAGAGCTACTTCTGAAAACCCTGTAGAAAAGGAGCTGCCCCGCCTGGCTGGATGGCTCAGTTGGTTGGAGCATCGTGCTGAATCACAGAGGTTGCCAGTTTGATTCCCGGTCAGGACACATATAGGAACAGATCATTGTTCCCCTCTATGTCTGTCTCTCTCCCCCTTCCTCTCTCACTAAAGTCAATAAATAAAAAATTTTTAGAAAAAGAAAAAAAAAAAAGGCCAGGGAGCTGTGACTTCAAGAGAGAGGCACACTTCATGGGCATGCAGACCACAGGGAGACAACCACGACCCAGGCTCAGGCTCAGAGGGTCAGAGTGAGCTGAACGTCAGCTTCCCGGTTCCTTGGCATCTGCCACCTGCCACCACAGGGCTGAGGATGAGGGAGAAGTGACAAAGAGTTCCTTCCCTAGCAGAGCCTGGATAGAGAGCCCCTCATTCTCTCCAGGACCCCAGGACAGGAGTCTCAGGCAGCACAGAGACCTGGCCCTCAGAGGAAAAGCAAAAGCTAAAGATAAAACAGACAGCTGGGAGCTTCCAGAAGGTTCTGAGAGACTCCCAAGAGAGGTAGTGGCTGCAAACCAAGTCAGCTTTATTAAATTCGCATGCATGTGCGTGCATGTGTGTGCATGTGTGTGTGCACAAGCCATACTTCAGGCCTGGGGAACCACCCCATAGAGCTGGTGGGGAAGTAACTTCTGTTTCTCGTTACAACTGTAGATCCACCGTGGGCGGACGAACACGAGGGAGGGGTTGTCCATCAGGGCCTGCAGCAAGGCAGGGGACACGGGTGAGAGAGGAGGGGATAGAGGGGATTCAAGGGCAGGCTGGCTCTCCTCCCCACCCCCCCTCTGGACTCACCTCCTCAAAGCTGGGGTCCCACTCCTGTGCTGTGATCACAAACTGGACCCGGTCACTCATATAGTCCTCCAGTTCCCTGGCGGGAGGAAAAAAGAGGCTGAGAATCAATGTCCCCTCTGCTGACATCCTAGTCCCCACCCTCTCCTATCCCCACCTAAGTCCCCCAGAGGCTGCCTGTGGCTCCTCCGTTGCCCCATGTGCTGGTCTTGCCACAGCCACAATGCCACCAGCTCCCACTGTCACTGATCCTTTCAGAACGGTGGTGGGGAGCCTCACTTCAGAGAAGAGGAAGCTGAGGGGAAGCTATGCAGCAGGGCCGGCACTGAACTCCACGGCCTGTGCCCACCCTGCAGGGTACGCCCCTTCCCCATCCTCCCGATCGCCCTCCTTCCCACAACCTACCCCCCCCCCCCGCCCAGCTGCACCCCCAGAGACTGACCCATTGAAGGCTGTGACATAGCGGCTGAGCTTCCTCCGCTCGTCCCCAGGGAACTCCCCATACAGGAAGAAGTGTTTGCCCTGGAAGAAGTCTGGGAGACGGTGGAAGAGCCAAGGTGAGGCCCTGGAAAGCCAAGGCACCAGCCAGGGGCCACAGAATAACTGGAGGCAAGATGAGAGCCAGGGAAGCAGCTGGACAGGGGTGTCCCCGCACAGCTGGCAGGGCTGTGACGGCAAGCAGCTGTTCCCAGCCAGGCCCAGCAGAGCCTTCAGGGGGGCTTCGTTTTCTTTTTGTTTTCTTTAATGGTAAAAAATTCAATTCCAATTACTGTAATGTGTTCTTGCATGAGGTAAGTCACAAATGGGTTGTTGCCACCCAGTGAGCTTGGCCAGGCTGGAAACTAATTAGCCAGCCACTTCTTCACCTGGTTTTTCTCATTCCTTTTCTTTTTTAGCATGAGAGAGGGGGGTGGGGAAGATAAGAAGTATCAACTCATAGTTGTGGCACTTTAGTAGTTCATTGATTGCTTCCCATATGTGCCTTGGGGGGGGGGGGGACTCAAGCCAAGCCAGTAACCCCTTGCTCAAGCCAGAGACCTTGGGCTCCAAGTCAGCAACCATGGGATCATGTTGATGATCCTACCCTCAAGTCCACAATGCCGCACTCAAGCTGGCGACCTTGCGGTTTCAAACCTAGGACCTCTGTGTCCCAGGTCAATGCTCTATCCACTATGCCACTACCGGTCAGGCTGTCTCATTCCTTTTAGACTAGGTTTTAACCTTTAGGACTGTTCTTTATTTGGTCCATTTTTTTGAGAAGTGGGAAGGCAGAGAAACAGACTGCTGCATGAGCCCAACCAGGATCTACCTGGCAAGCCCCCTGTGGGGCAATGCTCTGCCCACCTGGGACTGTTGCTCCATTGCTGGGCAACTGAGCTGTTGGCACCTGAGGTGAAGCTAGAGCCATCCTCAGCATCCTGGGCCAACTTGCTCCAACCGAGCCAAGGCTGTGGGAGGGGGAGAGAGAAAGAGACAGAAGGGGATGGGGAGGGGTGGAGAAGCAGATGGTCACTTCTCCTGTGTGCCCTGATTGGAAATCAAACCGAAAACATCCACACATTGGGCTGATGCTCTACTGCTGAGCCAACCGGCCAGGGCCTCTTCAGTCCATTTGTACCTGGCTTTCTAAGCCATCAATTCGCTGCCACTTTTGGGGCTTTGTAGGATCAAAGTACTTTCCTGCCCATCACCCATGAGGAACAGGTGGGAATGGCTTCTTCCGGTGGGTACTGCACCTGACCTCCACTAAACCCAGATCCTCTCTCCATTTTCTGTCAGCAGAGCCTCCAACTCTTGCCCCCCTAATCCCATAACCCCTGCATTCATGTCCTAGGTGACAACCAACAATGCCAGCACCACCCAACAGAGATCAGTACTCACATCATCTGTGTGCCCAAACCTAAACTGGGAGGGGGGGGATCTGCAGATTTTAAAAGCCTCCAGGTGATCCTAAAGCCTAGGGAAGGTTAAGCTCCGATATGACGAAGGGGCTGTTCACACCCGGAGTGCAGCCAAAGGCAGTGGTCATGCCTGCCTGGCACTAGGCTATGGTGGAGGTGTTCACAACACAAAGGCAAAGTCTGGATGGAGACAGAGAGTGAAGAGAAGGGAGCCAGCCTTAGAAAACAAAGAGTGGCAAAGGCAGGCAGTGTCGGGAGACCAGGAGACGACGGGTCACAGGGTGGGAAGCAGCAATCCCAGGCTAGCTGGAGTTCTCACAGCTGAGAACTGAGAGGGAAAGATCCCACTTCAGGGGGGAGGGAAGGATTTCCTACCTGGGAGTTCTGGAATGGGCAGGTCGGGAGACTCTGGGGGACCTTCATTGTCTGTGTTCTCATCTGTGGATCCTGCATATGGGTCCTCGCCATTCTCCCCCGGGGAAGGGGGCTGCCTTTGTTCCTTCTGCTCAGCCACCCTGGGGAAGCCAAGAGGAGTGGGGGAAGAGCATGCAGACCAGAGTTCCTCTACCCAAGCCTGGGCCCACCCCGACCCCCAGCCCCAACGCTACCTTCTCAGCTCATCCTCAGTGTCCCCAGAATCCTCCGCTCCATTGTTCTGTCCTTCTGTGAGTGAAGCTTAGTCACCCTGAGGCATCGGCTCTGTCTTCTGGGAAGACTGGTGACCTTCCGTCCGGCCTCACACAGGCATCCCAAACCCCAACCAACGTCCACTGCCCTCCAGAGCCAGTTATCAGGGGCCTCCAGCCCCTCCTCCCTCACATCCCAGAGTCTGGGACCCAGTCCCTCCTCCCTAAGGCTCTGACCTGACAACTCCCCCTCAGTATGGGCATCTTCCTGGGACCCTGGAGAGGCTGGTTTGGTCTCTCCCGGGGTTGGGGGTCCCTGGGGTGAGCTGGATCCCGCTGCCTTAGGGGCCTTGGTTTTGGTCTGGGGGCGCTGAGGAGAAAGGGTGAATCTGTGAGCAGGAAGGGGGAGGGTGGATGGGAGTGTATGTGGGGAGGTATGCCCACAGGAAGCAGGAGCAGAGACTTTGGGGACCACAACAGACTCATGTCCTCCTCCCACGACACCTTCCCACACATGGGTAGGGGGACAGTGGACCTTTTGGGGAAGCCTGGGGGCTTCATCCCCGCTGCCGCCGCCATGAGGGCCCCCCTCGTCCTCACTGCTGGAGTCCGGCCCTGCCATGAGATACCTAGCAGAGGAATCAGGCTTCAGACAAACGGCACGTGTGTCCTCCAGGGCCTGCAGGGGGGGTGCTCAGGGAGCAGCGGCCACTAAATACCCAGGGTCACAGCCATGGCCACTCTCCCAGCCCGCCCCCTTCCCCAGCTCCGGAAGACCCCACTGATCCCGTCACCCCAGCCACCCACAGGGGAGACCAGAGCACTGCCAGGCTGGCCCTCTCTGTAGGGGAGAAATGCCCCGTTTCAGAAACCAAAAAAAAAATCAGAAAAAATTTTCCCCTTTGAGAATCAAAGTCAGTTTTTCATTAGAATACCTACCAATTAAGGGAAAATTCCCAAATTACATTTTTTAAGATCTTGGCACTATATCCACGGTTCCTTAAGCAGTTGATACTCCAAGAAAAGAACTCTCCTATTCTAATATACATTTCCTACATGCCAGGCACTATTCTAAATACTTGACAAATAAGGAGTCACTGAATGCTGAGGTAGGTGGTACTTTAGCTTCATTTTACAGATGAGGAAAGTAAGGCACAGAAAGATGAACTAATTTGCCCCAATCCCGGGCAGAGTATGCAGCAGAAGAAAGTGAATGTTTTGGTGTTACTTTCCTAGTACATACATGAAGACCATTCTGCACATAATTTGGTTTTCCAAACATGGTGAACCACTGTCCAGGTTAGTCACACTCTCTGGAAAACAGTGGCTCATGGGAAATTCAGAAACTTACAAAGTGTCGCAGTTCATTAAAGAGTCAATGGTAGGCTTACTAAGCTTTTTCTTTAAAGTGCTTTGAACTAAAAGGTTTTAAAAACTCAGTTTATGGCCCTGGCCGGTTGGCTCAGTGGTAGAGAGTCAGCCTGGCGTGCAGAAGTCCCGGGTTCTATTCCCGGCCAGGGCACACAGGAGAAGTGCCCATCTGCTTCTCCACCCCTCCCCCTCTCCTTCCTCTCTGTCTCTCTCTTCCCCTCCCGCAGCTGAGGCTCCATGGGAGCAAAATTTGCCGGGGCGCTGAGGATGGCTCTTTGGTCTCTGCCTCAGGCGCTAGAGTGGCTCTGGTTGCGGCAGAGCAATGCCCCTGGTGGGCAGAGCATCACCCCCTGGTGGGCGTGCCAGGTGGATCCCGGTCGGGCTCATGCGGGAGTCTGTCTGCCTGCCTCCCCGTTTCCAGCTTCAGAAAAATACAAAAACAAACAAACAAACAAACAAACCCCAACTCACTTTATGATTACTGTGGGGAGAGCCATTCCCCTGGAATCTCCCTTCTATCATCAACTTTTTGAAATATAAAGTATTTTCTGAATTTCTTTTTCTGTTTTTGGTTGTTGTTCAAAACCCAGTTGCGCCTGACCAGGCGGTGGCGCAGTGGATAGAGCATTGGACTGGGATGCAGAGGACCCAGGTTCAAGACCCCAAGGTCGCCAGATTGAGCGCGGGCTCATCTGATTTGAGCAAAAGCCTACCAGCTTGAACCCAAGGTCGCTGGCTCCAGCAAGGGGTTACTCAGTCTGCTGAAGGCCCGCGGTCAAGGCACATCCGAGAAAGTAATCAATGAACAACTAAGGTGGTGCAACGCGCAATGAAAAACTAATGATTGATGCTTCTCATCTCTCTCCGTTCCTGTCTGTCCCTGTCTATCCCTCTCTCTCTCTGGGGAAAAAAACAAATAAAACCCAGTTGCAAATCCAACATCATTTTGTTGCCTTTTCTTGCATGCACTTCTGCACTTCTCCCAGGCAATGATACAAATGCACTTCCTCTGTCCCTAAACAGACCCCCAGACCACCCCATTTCTAACCTCAAGGCCCCAGCCTCCTCCAGGGTCCCCACCTGCAGCCTTCCCTTGCCACTCCAGCCCTCACAGCAGGGCCTGCCCCTCAAACCTGCCCCAGCTCCCTGCTGCTCACAGAGCCGAGACCCTTGGAGCCTGGCATCCAGACTGCTGTGTATCACTCCCTGGGGGGAGGAGGGGGTGTCCTGTAAATCAAGCCCGTGGATGTTTCTCTAATAAATATTGCACACTTAATGGAATAAAGTTCATAAATAGCCTCACAACAGCTCAGGAAGATCACGAAGCACAAGTGAGTTTGTGCTAAATCTAGAAAAACACTTCTGGCTTCCAGAGGTATTTGGATTTCTTAACTACAGATGTGGGGTCTGTGGAGCCGCATGGAGCCCAGCCCCTTGGCCGGGCACTAGAAGCCTTTTCTGAGCTGACCCCATCCACTTCCCTGCCTCCACCTCCATTTCCACTTCCCCTCTCAATAAAGATAGGCTCTCATACACCAGGCACCGCCCCAGTTCCGAACACATTCAGGTCTGTCTCCTCTCCCATGGAGTATAACTCAAATCTCCCTTTTCATCCATGGGCCTCAGATTGGACCCTGTCCTTCTCCAGCTCCAAAGCCTTCCATGGCTCCTGCTGCCCAGCCTCACTTCCCTGCCACTTCCTGTCCCCCACTGCAAGCCGAGCCGCACCTGCAACTCTTCCAGACAGACGCCAGGCGACCCCAACTTTGTCTCCTCTGTCCAGCAGGCTCTCTCCCTCCGTTCAGACTAGTACGTAAATCTCGTCTCGCCCTTGAAGACCGCTACTCACACTGTGGTCTCTCTTGGGCCTCCCTCCATACTGTTTTATAACAAGTCTGGCCCCTCATCCAAGTCAGAGAACAAGTTAAAAGGCAGGACCTGACGTCTAGGTGCCCAGCACTGCACAGCCCAGCCTGGCACCAAGCAGGGGCTCCGGGACTCTAAAGTGGCCCCAACACGCATTCTCCCACCCCTGGGCCTCTACACATACTGTTTCTCCAGCCTGCGACGCCCTTTTCCTTCTCTGCTAAGCACACTTCACGAAGCTCTCCACGAACCCCCAGACAAGTCCTCTCTCCCTCCTCTGCGTCCCCAGCCCACGCCCTTCCTGCCCTCAGAAGTCAGCTGACTCTGTTCTCCATTCCCCAGATCCCTAGCACAGCCCAGCACAGGGACGGGGGCAGGGTCGGTATGTGCACACACATGGACATGTGTGTGCCACAGATGGGCGTGTGGGGCCTCACCTCCGGGAGGGCAGCCGCCGCCGCATGCGGTGACAGTCCAGCACCCACTCTTTACGCACAATGCGACCTCCGAGGCCTAGGACCTGGCTGTACTTCGGGGTGTTGGCAAAGGCACAGCTGTAGGGAGCAGAACGGAGGGTGTCAGTCAGGTGTGATCTGAGGGGCAAAGCTGAAGAGGGAGACAAGGGGGACAGAGAGGGAGGAGAGGTGAGTAAGAGAGAAAAAGAGACAAATATGGGAGAAACAGAAGACAACACAGGGAGACAGAGGGAAAGATGTGCAAATAAGAGAAAACGAGGTAGAGGATCCAAACAGCTGAAGAGACAGAGACACAGCCAGACAGACTGGGAGGGACAGACAGCAAGATGGAGACAGGGAGACGAGGAGAAGCAGCAGGGAGGTGGGAAGGAGGAGGTCACAGGCCTACATGAGGTGGGTGCTGTCTGGAGTCCAGTCGGGCCGATACTTGGCCCCCAGCTCTAGGGCCTTGTCCCGAAGCTCCGAGCGGAAGGGGTTCTGGAAGCCACTCAGCACCACTACCACACCCTTAAGGATCTTTCCCAGCTCCTGCGGGCCAGCTCGGGGTCCCCTGTGCTTGGTGCCTTCTCCTTGGGGCTTCCCTGGCACGGCCCCCCGTCCTGGGGTTGGGGCTGAGGTGGTGGCTGGGGCACAGGTGGGCGCTGGCACTGGGGAAGCCAAAGAGTAGGTTCCATTAGCACTACTGGGTCCAAGCCCCTGGCCCCCAGGCCCCGTCCCTCAGAGCTGGAGTCCCAGCGCCCACCCTCCTCTGTGCCCCAGGGAGGCAGGAGCACAGGCCCTAGGGAAACAAAGCTCACATTTGGGTTTCTTGCGGGCAGGTGGTGAAGGTTGGGCCGAGGGTTTGCTGAGAGTCTTCCTTTCTTCTTGATTCAAATCCAACTTTCTCTTTCCTTTGGGGGACTCCTGAGGCTGAGGTGGTAAGAAGAATTGAGGCCTCCAGCTTCTCTCCTCCTTCTCCACCCACCAGATCTGATGATCTCACCTTGGAGGTGCTGCCTACTGCCCTGGAGGCCGGAGAGGCTGAGGAGGAGGCACTGGAGGCCTGCAGTGTGGCAGCTGCATAGCTGGGCCCTGCGGGGTCGCTGGCTGTGGCTACAGGGGGATAGGAGGATTCAGGATGAGAAGGCTGCGTCCTCAGATCCTTCAGCTCCTATCCATAGGGGTGTTCCCAAAACCCACCAGTGATCCAGGAGTCCGGGCCCCGACGCCTCCTCCCTCAGACCCGGGAGTCCGGGCCCCGGCGCCTCCTCCCTCAGACCCGGGAGTCCGGGCCCCGGCGCCTCCTCCCTCAGACCCGGGAGTCCGGGCCCCGGCGCCTCCTCCCTCAGACCCGGGAGTCCGGGCCCCGGCGCCTCCTCCCTCAGACCCGGGAGTCCGGGCCCCGGCGCCTCCTCCCTCAGACCCGGGAGTCCGGGCCCCGGCGCCTCCTCCCTCAGACCCGGGAGTCCGGGCCCCGGCGCCTCCTCCCTCAGACCCGGGAGGGAGCCCAGGGCCCCAGCCTCCCCCCTCAGACATGGGAGTCCAGGCCCCTAGCCCCTCCTCCCACAGACCCAGGAGAGTCCAGGTCCAGACCCTGTACTCACTCAAGACTCAGGTTTTCCACACTTACCTGGAGATGTCTTATTGATCCGGCTGAAGAAGAGGGCCCCTGGTCTCAGGGAGCTGGCACCCTCATCCTCCTCCTTCACGCGGAACTGGCCAAGCTTGGTCACCTTCTAAGGTCCCGCAAGGTCAGTGCAATGAGTGTGGGCAGTTGGCAGGTGGGGGTGCAGAGGCAGGGAGAAGGTTCTGGAGGTGGGGTGGGTAAAGCTTACCTGTGGTGAGGCCTCTGCCTCCTCTTTGCTTGGGGGGCTGTGGAACCGTACAAAGCTCAGGCCGTAGGGTGAGTCCTGGGAAAGGAGGGGCGGGAGTCAGCGAGTCTGGTCAATGACCAAGTCCTGGCCCCACACCCCTTTTAACCTAAGGAAACCCCTCTCTGCCTCTTTACCTCATCTAGGGAGATGCCTGCATGAGAAGGTCGACAACAGCAACATCCAGCTGTTACAGAGCCCTAATGGTTGGCCAGTACATGCTTTAGCCTCATACGCAATGAGCAAAGCTGCTGGGCGTCTACGTCTGCGCGCACACACCCGAAGGACTGCCCGTGGAAGGGGAGGCGTGCTGCATGCCACTTTCGGAACACAGAGTGCTCCAGGTCTTTCCCCTCAGCCAGCTGGAGGCAGAGCTACGATAGGGAAGGAGCCCCAGTCCCTGGATAACCAGTCGAACAGCCCCCAGGGCAGTTCCATGGGTAAGGACACCTCTACTGTGCGGTGCCCTACCACTTGGGTCTCATTACCACAGCTTAGCATCATAACTCACAGCAACCCTAGAAGGGTCAGGAAACTGAGTCTGGAAAGGTTAAGTCAGTTGCCCACGCTCACACAGCTAAGAACTGGTGTAGCCAGCCTTAAACCCAACATCTGACTGCAAACTCCTTGGCGCGCTCTCCTAGATCACCTCTCTCACGAGTCAGCTGGCCCCTCCTCTGATTTCCCTCTGAGGCCCTGCAGTTCACCTGTGCTACACAGCCTCCAGGAAACAAAGCCTCACACGAGGGTGGAACTCAAACCCACTGCAGGGAGAGCAAGGACCCAGCCTCCTCACAGTCCCCTGGGGACCAGCTGCCTAGTGCTCCCAGCCTTCTGTGGCTCAGTACTGGCTCCTCAACTTTCTCCGCACCTGGGCCCAGGGCCCCGCAGCCCTGTGCCCACCCTCCGTACCTTGTGGTAGGGCTGGCTGCAAACGATTCTGACCCGGTCCCAGCGCTTCTCGGCCGCTCCCCGGACCAACTTGTCCGGTCCAAAAATGCGAACTCGGTTGGGGTTGGAGCCACTGCGGCTCTCGGAAGGGGACATGAAAGATGAGGTGACCAGAAGGACCTGGGAGAGGGCACACAAATGAGAACCAGGGTTTAAATGACACATCCCAGGGGCTGGGAAGGAGCAGGGGGCCAGAGAAGAAGATAGGGAATCACCAGATCCAGCTTGTGCCTCCACATGCCCTAAGGTCTCTAGACTCTTCTTGTTTCTGGGCCTCCGGCGAGTCCTTCCCTGACAGGCCCCAGAGGAATCCTTCTATGCCCAGATCTGAACAAGCCTTCTCTAAATTCTTGCACAGAGCCTTCCATATCTGGCCATATGGCAGGCTGCACAGCTGAAGGAACAAACCCTCCCAGCAGAGAAGATTCACAGTGACTGCCACTGTTTTCAAACACCTTTTGGAAACGCACGGTGGGTCAGCGGAAAGGCTAGGGGAATTATCAGAGGCCAGAAATGAGAGAGTGGAATCCAAACTGGTGGGAGGCTGCACCATTTATTAAGTGATTCTCGCAGCTCAAACCTATCCTGTTCCGCTTGGACATTCTGCTTCTCCAGCTGCTCCGAATCGGGCTCTGCCAACAGGGGGAGCTACAGAGGCAGCATGGCTTGGGCTTCCCCCTATGGTGGGATCTGCTCCTTGTTAAGATCTTATGAGTATCTCCAGGTACACCTCTGCTTCTGCAGCGGCTCCTTGCCGAGGCAGCAGATGAATCCAGTTTGCAGCACTCGCAGAACCTGCCTCCTCCAGGCCCTCTCAGGGACACTGGTACCAGGTGATGTGCACCTTCTCCTCAGGGTCTGAGTTTCAGCTCTATGAAACCCCACCTCCAACTTCTAAATATCTATGTTTCTATCTTTCTAACCTTTTCCTATTGTTCCCCCAACACTAGGGGTGGCAACTGCTCCCTGCACTTGCTTCTTCATCATACTTTTTTTTAAAATTCAGTGAGAGGAGGGAAGGCAGAGCCCTGCCTGGGATCCACCCTGCAAGCCCACTAGGGGGCGATGCTCTGCCCATCGGGGGCGTTGCTCTGTTGCTCAGCAAACAAGCTCTTCCTAGTGCCTTAGGGGAAGGCCATGGAACCATCCTCAGTTCCTAGGGCCAACTCGCTCCAATCAAGCCATGGCTGCAGGAGGGGAAGAGAGAGAGAGAGAGAGAGAGAGAAAGAGAGAAGCAAGAGGGGGAGGAGTGGAGAAGCAGATAGGCGCTCCTCCTGTGTGCCCTGACCAGAATTGAACCTGGGACATCCATATGCCAGGTGGATGCTCTACCACTGAGCCAACTGGCCAGGGCCTTCATCATACTTTTAAAAAAAAATTTTACCCTAGCTGGATAGTTTGGTTGGTTAGAGGGTTGCCCTGGAGCACAGAGATTATTGGTTCCATCCCTGGTCAGGGCACATATAGGAACAGATCAATGTTTCTGTCTGTCTCTCTTTCCTAAAATCAATAAATAAAAGTAAAAAAAAAAATTAATGAAATTTATTGGGGTGACATTGGTTAATAAAATAATGTAAGTTCCAGGTGTACAATTCTACCACACATCATCTGTATGTTCTATTATTCACCACCCCAAATCAAGTTTCTTTCCGTCATCCTTCCATCAGTTTTTTCATCATACTTTAGTCTTCTTGTCTCATCAGTTACCAATTCTCTCTGATACAATAACTGGTGGCCTGATCAGTGGTGGCACAGTGGATAAAGTGTTGACCTGGAATGCTGAGGTCGCTGGTTCGAAACGCTGGGCTTGCCGGGTCAAGGCACAAATGGGAGTTGATGCTTCCTGCTCCTCCCCCTTTCTTTCTCTCTCCTCACTAAAATTAAAACAAAAACCAAAGAACAAAAAACTGGTATGACCTGACCAGGACGTGGCACAGTGGATAGAACTTTGGCCTGGGATGCTGAGGACCCAGGTTTGAAACCCCGAAGCTTGAGTTTGGGGTCATCTAGCTTGAGCATGGGATCATAGACATGACCCCAAGGTTGCTGGCTTGAGCAAGGGTCACTGACTTGGCTGGTGCACTCCGGTAAAGGCACATATGAACAACTAAGGTGCCTGATCAGGAGGTGGCGCAGTGGATAGAGCATCAGACTGGGATGCGGAGGACCCAGGTTTGAGACCCTGAGGTCGCCAGCTTGAGCGCAGGCTCATCTGGTTTGAGCAAGGCTCACCAGCTTGAGCCCTGGTTTGCTGGCTTGAGCAAGGGGTCACTCAGTCTGCTGTAGACCCCGGTCAAGGCACATATGAGAAAGCAATCAATGAACAACTAAGGTGTCGCAATGAAAAATTGATGCTTCTCCTCTCTCTCCCTCCGTGTGTCTGTCCCTCTCTCTGTCTCTGTCACACACAAAAAAACCAACACACACACACACACATTGAACATTTAAGTGGTCCCATGTAAACAGTGTCACCTGACACCAGGGCACATCCTCTTTGGAAGAATATACTTCAAACCCAGTCCTTCAAGATTTCTCACAGATGCATTCCCAAAGAACAGAGATCGCTAATTAAAACACACACACACACACACACACACACACACACACACACACCCCTGATCAGGTGGTGGTGCAGTGGCTAGAGCACTGGACTGGGACGCTGAGGACCCAGGTTCAAAACCTGAGGTCACCGGCTTAAGCGCAGGCTCATCCAGCTTGAGCGTGGACTCACCAGCTTGAGCACGGGGGTTGCTGGCTTGAGTGTGGGATCATAGACATGACCACATAGTCACTGGCTTGAGCCCAAAGGTCGCTGGCTTGAAGCCCAAGGTCACTGGCTTGAGTAAGGGGTCACTTGCTCTGCTGTAACCCACCCCCTCTCAGGGCACGTATGACAAAGCAATCAATGAACAACTAAGGTGCTGCAACAAAGAACTGATGCTTCTCATCTCTCTCCCTTCCTGTATGTCTCTATCTGTTCCTCTGTCTGACTCTCATTCTCTCTGTCTCTGTCACAAAAATTGCATAAATAAATTTGCCCCGGCCAGTAGCTCAGAGGTAGAACGTCGGCCCAGTGTGTAGAGGTCCTGGGTTCGAATCCCAGTCAGTGCACACAGAAGCGACCATCTGCTTCTCCATGCCTCTCTCCAGCCCTCCTCCCCTCTCTTCCCCTCCCACAGCCTGGGAGCTGAGGATGGCTCCATGGCTCTCCTCAGGTGCTAAAACAGCTCAGTTGTTGAGCAATGGAGTAGTGGCCCCAGATGAGCAGAACATCAGCCCCAGATGGGGGTTGCTGGGTGGATCCTAATTGGGGTGCATGCAGGAGTCTGTCTCTCTGCCTACCTGCCTCTCACTAGATTAAAAAACAACAACAAAAAAACAAACCCCACAACTCTTCAAAATTAAATACACCTCATTTTACCTTTTTACATCTTATACAATCTTGAGAGTAAGAATGTTTGTTAAAGGTAAATATCATTTGGCCTGACTGGCAGTGGCACAGTGGATAGAGCTTTGGACTGGGATGCAGAGGACCCAAGTTCAAGACCCCGAGATCGCCAGCTTGAGCGCGGGCTCTTCGGGTTTGAGCAAGGCTTACCAGCTTGAGCTCAAGGTCACTGGCTGGAGCAAGGGGTCATTCAGTCTGCTGTAGCCCCCTGGTCAAGGCACATATGAGAAATCAATCAATGGACAACTAAGGAACCACAATGAAGAACTGATGTTTGTCATCTCTCTCCCTTCCTGTCTGTCCCTCTCTCTGTCTCTCTCTGTCTCTGCCACAAAAAAAAAAATTAAATAAATAAATAAATAAAAGAAACTCTGAGGTTGCTAGCCTGAGCACAGGCTCACTGACTGGAATGTGGAATTGTCAACATGATCCCATGATCGCTGGCTTGAGCCCAGAGGTTGCTGGCTCGAACAAGGTGCCATTGGCTCAGTTGGAGTCCCCAGTCATGGCACGTATGAGAAGCAATCAATGAACAACTAAAGTGAAGCAGTTATGAGTCGATGCTTCTCATCTCTCTCACTTCCTGTCTCTCTCTCCCTTTCCCTCTCTTGCTAAAAAAAAGGAAAACATTATGTTAAAATGTATCTTATAGAACAGAAAAGGCACTTAATAAAATTCAACATGCATTCATAAAAAAAGCTCTAAACAAAGTAGGTTTAGAAAAAAATTTTCTCAACCTAACAAAGAACATCTATAAACAAATCTACAGCTGACATCATATTTAATGGTGAAAGACTTAACTCTTTCCCCCTAAGACCAGAAACAGGACCAAGATGTTCACTCTCAGCACTTCTATTCAACATTGTATTAAAGATAGTAGTCAAGCCTGACTGGTGGTAGCACAGTGGATAGAGCATCGGCAGGCAATGCTGACAGAGGCGGATTAAGGTTGATTGAGGCCCCAGGCTCAGAAGAAAATATTGGGCCCCTTAAAAAAAAGAGACAGCCTGACAAGTCGGTGGCGCAGTGGATAGAGCGTCAGACTGGGATGCGGAAAGACCCACGTTCGAGACCCCAAGGTCACCAGCTTGAGCGCGGGCTCATCTGGCTTGAGCAAAAAAAAAGCTCACCAGCTTGGACCCAAGGTCGCTAGCTCGAGCAAGGGGTTACTCGGTCTGCTGAAGGCCGCGGTCAAGGCACATATGAGAAAGCAATCAATGAACAACTAAGGAGTCCCAACGAAAAACGGATGATTGATGCTTCTCATCTCTCTCCATTCCTATCTGCCTGTCCCTATCTATCCCTCTCTCTAACTCTCTCTCTGTCCCTGTAAAAAAAAAAAGGAAAAAAAGAGAAAAAATAAAAATACATGTTAATCATATTTTTAAATAAATAAAAAATATTACATACTATTAATGTTAAAATTGCACATATAAAACCAAACTTGGTGTCATTAGAAAAAAAGTGTAAAGTTGGGGTTTTGCAGGGGCCCTTCAGAAGTTGGGGCACAGGGCACGCCCGGTGTGCCTGCCGTTAAATCTGCCTCTGGATGCTGAGGTCCTAGGTTGGAAATCCTGAGGTCCCTGGCTTGAGCATGGGCTCATCCAGCTTGAGTGCAGGGCTGTTGATTTGAGCATGGGATCATCAACATGATTCCATGGTCACTGGCTTGAGCAAGGGGTCACTGGCTGGGCTGGAGCCCCCAGTCAAGGCACATGTGAGAAGCAATCAATGAACAACTAAGGTGCTGCAACTACAAGCTGAAGCTCCTCATCTCTCTTCCTTCCTCTGTGTGTGTGTGTGTGTGTGTGTGTCTCTCTCTCAAAACTAACTAACTAAATAAATATCCTTGTCAATGTGATGAGAAAAAGGAAAAAAGACATAAAGATTAAAACAGAAGAAAACTATTTTTATTCACAGTATGATTGTCTATGTAGAAAATCTCAAGGGAGCCACACAAACCCCAAGGGATTCCATATAAGAATTAATAGTGCCTGACCAGGCGGTGGTGCAGTAGATAGGGCATCAGGCTGGGACATAGAAGACCTAGGTTTGAGACACCAAGGTCACCTGCTCGAGTGTAGGCTCATCCAGCTTGAGCGTGGGGTTGCTGGCTTGAGCGTAGGATCACAGACATGACTCCATGGTCACTGGCTTAAGCAAGGGGCCATTTGTTCTGCTGTAGACTCTCCCCACCCCTAGTCAAGGCACATATGAGAAAGCAATCAATGAACAACTAAGGTGCCGCAACAAAGAATTGATGCTTCTCATCTCTCTCCCTTCCTGTCTGTCTGTCTCTATCTGTCACTCTCTCTGTCTCTGTCAAAAAAGAAAAAGAAAAAGGAATTAATAGTAAATTTAGCAATGGTCACAAGATACAACATGGTCAATATACAAAAATCAACGTCTTTTTATTATGCTATCAACTGGATTTTTTTTTTTTTTTTTTTGTATTTTTCTGAAGCTGGAAACAGGGAGAAACAGTAAGACAGACTCCTGCATGCGCCCGACCGGGATCCACCCGGAACGCCCACCAGGGGCGACGCTCTGCCCACCAGGGGGCGATGCTCTGCCCCTCCGGGGCATCGCTCTGCCGCGACCAGAGCCACTCTAGCGCCTGGGGCAGAGGCCAAGGAGCCATCCTCAGCGCCCAGGCCATCTTTGTTCCAATGGAGCCTTGGCTGCGGGAGGGGAAGAGAGAGACAGAGAGGAAGGGGGGGTGGAGAAGCAAATGGGCGCTTCTCCTGTGTGCCCTGGCCAGGAATCGAACCCAGGTCCCCCGCACACCAGGCCGACGCTCTACCTGAGCCAACCGGCCAGGGCGGATTTTTTTTTTTTTTTAAGTGAGAGGAGATAGAACCTCACATGTGCCCCAACTGGGATTCACCCAGCAACCCCTATCTTGGGCTAATGCTTGAATCAACTGGGCTATCGTCAGTGCCTGAGGCTAATGCTCGGACCAATTGAGCCACTGGTTGCAAGAGGGAAAGGGAAAGAGAAGGGGGACAGGGAGAGGCAAAGAAGCAGATGGTTGCTTCTCATATGTGCCCTGACCAAAGATCAAACCCAGGACGTCCACACACCGGGCTGATGCTCTATCCACTGAGCAAACTGGCCAAAGCTGAAAGTTTTGTTTTTTTGTTTGTTTTTTTACAGGAACAGAGAGAGAGTCAGATAGAGGGATAGACTGGGACAGACAGACAGGAACGGAGAGAGATGAGAAGCATCAATCATCAGTTTTTCGTTGCAACACCATAGTTGTTCACTGATTGCTTTCTCACATGTGCCATGACCGCGGGCTTTCAGCAGACTGAGTAACCCCCCCCCCAGTGAGCTTTTTTTTGCTCAAGCCAGATGAGCCCATGCTCAAGCTGGCAACCCCGGGGTCTCGAACCTGGGTCCTTCCGCATCCCAGTCAGACGCTCTATCCACTGCACCACCGCCTGGTCCAAAGCTGAAATTTTTAAAAATATCATTAAAATAGCATCAATTGTTTAGGCAAATGATGCTAAAAGTAGTGAGTACAATTTGAAAAATAACAAGATATTTACATAGTTTCAAAGTATACATATTTCTTCACATGATAGTTATTAATTACAAAGGACAAAATAGCAATTATGCAGTAGAGAAACCTGGACTATACAACCTTAACCAAATGATCAGTCAACATCATCAGCAATGAAGCAAGTGGCATGTGCTTCACAGTCTACTGCACGGAGAACACAACACTGCTGCTGTGCCGTCCTGGCCAAAGCGTACAACTGACTTCAAAATTGAGAAAACATCAGACGTTTTGTACAATAAGTGAAGTTTTACAAAATCCCTTGACCTCTCTCTAATCTTCAAAAATGTCAACTGCATTCAATACAAAGATAGTTGCAGGAACTGTTCCCAATGACAGGAAACAAAGGAGATGTGGCAAGTCAATGCAATGCATGATTATGAATTTTATTTTTGTTATTATTATTTGACTGAAAAATTTAAAAATATTGGCCCTGGCTGGCTGGCTCAGTGGTAGAGCATCAGCCTGGCGTGCGGAAGTCCCGGGTTCGATTCCTGGCCAGGGCACACAGGAGAGGCGCCCATCTGCTTCTCCGCCCCTCCCCCTCTCCTTCCTCTCTGTCTCTCTCTTCCCCTCCCTCAGCCAAGGCTCCACTGGAGCAAAGATGGCCCGGGCGCTGAGGATGGCTCTGTGGCCTCTGCCTCAGGCGCTAAACTGGCTCTGGTCGTAACACAGCGATGCCCCAGATGGGCAGAGCATCGCCCCCTGGTGGGCGTGCCGGGTGGATCCCGGTCGGGCGCATGCGGGAGTCTGTCTGCCTCCCTGTTTCCAGCTTCAGAAAAATCCAAAAAAATAAAAAATAAATAAAAATAAAAATATCATTAAAATAGCATCAAGACAGCAGCCTGGGGCTCAAGCCAGTGACCTTCGGGCTCAAGCCAATGACCATGGGTCTTGTCTATGATCCCACACTCAAGAGCCAGCGACCCTGCGCTCAAGCCGGATGAGCCTGTGCTCAAGCCCACACCTTCGGGGTTTCAAACCTGGGTCCTCTGCATTCCAGTCCAATGCTCTATCCACTGCACCACTGCCTGGTCAGGCTCTTTTATTATTTTTAAATTAAAAAAATATTTTGTGGTTGCTTGACTCAGTGATAGAGCATCAGCCCAGCATGTGGAGGTCCTGGGTTCAATTCCTGGCCAGGGCACACAGGAAAAGCACCCATCTGCTTCTCCACCCTCCCTCTTCTCCTTTCTCTCTCTCTCTCTCTCTCTCTCTCTCTCTCTTCCCTTCCCACAGCCAAGGCTCCACGGGAGCAAAGTTGGCCCAGGCACTGAGGATGGCTCCATGGCCTCCACCTCAGGCGCTAGAATGGCTCCAGTTGCAAAGGAGCAATGCCCCAGATGGACAGAGCATTGTCCCTTAGTGGGCTTGCCTGGTGGATCCCGATTGGGTGCATGTGGGAGTCTGCCTTTCTGCCTTCCCACTTCTCACTTCATAAAAATACAAAAAAACCAAAATTCTGTGGCCTGACCAGCGGTGGCGAAGTGAATAAAGCACCAACTTGGAATGCTGAGGTTGCACAACTACACCACTGCAGGCCAGGCTAAATCAAATTTTTTTTCAATTACAGTTTACATTCAATATTATTTTGTATTAGTTTCAGGTGTACAGCATAGTGGTTGGACAATCATACTTTACAAGTTGCTCTCCCTGATATTTCAAGGTATACAACAGACAGAATATGCAGTTATTATAACATTATTAACTATTATTTCCTATGCTGTACTTTGAATTTTCTTTTTATTTATTATTTTTAGAGAGAGGGAAAGGGAAGGAAGGACAGAGGGAGAGAGAGAGGCAATCTGTTCCTGTATGTGCCATGACCAGGGATTAAATTGGCAGTCTTTCTATATCGGGACAACGCTCTAACCAACCCAGATATCCAGTCAGGGCTGGAATTATCTTTTGCTATGAAGACTATTATTGGGACAATGAAGAAAATCCAAATAAGGTCTGAGATCAGATGATATAATACTATTATCAATGATAATTTCCTAATCTTGATAACTGTACTGAGTTAATGTCTGTGTTTCTAGGAAATACCCACTGGAGTGGGGAAGCCCAAGGTCACTGGCTTGAGAAGGGGTCACTTGCTCTGCTGAAGCCCCAGTCAAGGCACTTATGAGAAAGCAATCAGTGAACAACTAAAGTCCTGCATCGAAGAATGGATGCTTCTTATCTCTCTCCCTATCTGTTCCTCTCTCTCTGTGTCACTGTCAAAAATAAAAAAGATTTGAGCATTTTATTGTATGTACAATATACCTCAATTAAAACCAATTTCTCACTGCAAGAAAAAAAAACACGTATCTTGTAGAAAACTGGTTTGTTCACTTAAAATTGTAAACTCTCTTTGTCACAGATCTGTTTTTACCCAAAAACATTTTGTTGATTAACTACCTGGCCAACTATGTATGATCTCATCAATCCAACTCCAATTAATTCAACCAGTTAAAAAAAAAAAAAGGATTGTACCAACTTTTTTAAATGTTCGTAACAGAACAAAAGGCATTCTTTCTTGTAAACATCTGTTGCAAATAAAGTGACTAACGGAGGCATCCCACACAATGCAAAACCTCAATTTGCAGGTACATCTGTGGGGCCCCTGGGGCTAGACAAAGCAGTTTTGCTCTCAAGCAGTGACTGAATCTTAGAGCAAACATGTGCCTCTCGTTGTCATGCCACCACAATGCAAACTGGGTCTCTTCTCTGCTGGGCACAATTTGTTACTTCTCCTCTGTACACTGGGCTCCGCCAGGGGGCAGTGGTCAGCATGACTCATGCCCACCCCGGCCTGGCACCCCAGAGGCCCTGCTTACCTCGTAGTCCTGCTCCCCAGTCCCTCCGGCTGAGCTGCCCACCAGCACCTCCACAAAGGCTGAGCCATCATTCCCGATGTCCACACTGTGTATCTGCTCCTCCTTCTCCAGCTGCAGTAAAGGGAAAGCCTGCTGTCAGTGCCTGCTCCGCCCCTGGGCTCGCTCTGGGGCCTCAGCAGTGGGATGACCCACATCTGAGCTACCAAATCTCCTTGCAATGTCAACTCTATGGGAAGCAGGTCACCAGTGCAAAGTGTTGCCACCCTGTTCCATGCATGCAGCAGTAAGAGCTCAAAAAATATTCACTGAGCCCGACCAGGCGGTGGTGAAGTGGATAGAGCATCGGACTGGGATGCTGAGGACCCAGGTTCGAGACTCCAAGGTTGTCAGCTTGAGCACGGGCTCATCCGGTTTGAGCAAAGCTCACCAGCCTGAGCCCAAGGTCACTGGCTCAAGCAAGGGGTTACTCGGTCTGCTGTAGCCCCTACTTCCCCCACCAAGGCACATATGAGGAAGCAGTCAATGAACAACTAAGGTGCTGCAACAAAGAATTGATGCTTCTCATCTCTCTCCCTTCCTGTCTTTCCTTTCCTGTCCCCCCCCCCTCTCTCCCTCCGTCACAAAAAAAAAAAAAAAAATTTCACTGAATGCATAATCCTGAGCTTCCTGGCTCCTCCAGACTCAACCAGTTAGCTAATACCCTGCAGCCATGGGGGTATTAGCACCTCCCAGTTATCCACCCCCATAACAATGGACTCTGGGGGAGTCCCCTGAGGGTAGGGCCCCATCTGGTTTCCTCACCACTGCTTCCTGGGTTTGAATCCCAGCTCTGCCAAATATTAGATATATGGCCTCAGTTTCCTCATCTGTAAAATGGAGATGATAACCATATCTATGTGTGTAAATACTATGGCCACAGGGCCTGGTATGTAATAGGCATTCTACCACTATCAGTCAGGGGTCATTATTAGTCAATGCTCAATAATTATTTGTCAAAAAGAAAGAGCTACCTGTAGGAAGGCTTCCCCCAAAGGACCTGCCATCCCCCTCTGACAGTGAGGGTGCAGAAAGCCATGTGGGGGTGGAAGATGGTTGGGAACAGCTGAGGCAAGTCTCCTGCTCTCTAGTTGGGGCTCCTGTATTTGGATCCTAGAATGACAAGATATTCCAACCCTGAAAGGTACCCAGCCCATCACCCTACACTGCACCCCGTGGCCAGGATCATCTGATGCTCCAATGGGTCCTGTGACCTCCCAGTCAGGAGGCCGCCCAACATTACCTGGATTCAAGTCCAGCCCTGCCGTTCCTAAGGGTGCAACCCTGGGTGATGTATCTCTGAGAGGCAGCTAAATCCATGTGAAAGAGGCCCTCATAATAACCCTCCTTCTGAAGGGAGCTGAGACGACACAGATAATAACAACCATAACAGCTGCAGAGGCCATCTAAGTGCCCACGATATGCCAGACACGTAATGCATGCATCTTCTCTCCTCACAACGTCTTTGCGAAGCAGGGCTATTATTATCCCAATTTTATACATGAGCAAATGGAGGCAGGAAGTGGTTATGTAACTTCCCTGCGGTCACGCAGCTGGTGAGCAGCAGAACTGGGACTGGAGCCCAGGCAGGCGCGAGCTCCTTCGCTGTGGAGTGGGTGTGCTGGAGAGAGGCTGTGATGAGGGTGATGGGGGTAGAGTCTCACCGAGGCTGAGCCGCACGGGCTCCTGGCAACACTGCTGCCTCCAATGCCACTCCCAGCTCAGAGCTCTGCATCGGTGAGCCGTGCTGCCAGGCACACAGGTCCCAGCCTGACTTCTTGGGCTCCTGCCACACTTGATGACTCTCTTCCAGCCATGCCAGCCTTCCTTTTGTCCAGAGAACAGGCCAGCTCCCTCTTACCTCAGGGCCTTTGCACCAATCATCCCCCTGCCTTGACTACTTCCTCAAACTTTCCTGTAGCTGGCTTGTCCGTGGCTCATCCCATTCTTCGCGTCTCTGCTCAAATGTCACCTCTTCAGACCAACCGAATTAGCCTCCTTCACCTCCTGCCAGGTGCTTCTCTATTCCCTGACCCTGCTTCACTATCACCGCTTGATATCACATAGTTATATTTTTCATTTGCATTTGTTCAGCATCTATTTCCCAACCAGACTCTTAAGCTCCATGAAGGCAGGGACAATGTGGATCATTCTATTGTGTCCCCAAAGCGAAGAACAGCATACGATCCTTCCCACTTCTGCTCCCTTACTGCTGGGTGATCCTGGAGCAAGTGGTTTCCTGTCACCCCCTGGACTCAGTTTCCTAACTTATAAAATGGGGACAGTAATAACTTTTACCTCACATAGTTGTTGTGAAGATTCAAACAGTGAATACACACAAAGCCCCTTGAACAGTGTCTGCCATGGAGCAAGCAGCTGCTCCTATTACCATAAGAGGAGACTTCAATACATTCCTGATGGATGAATGAACAGATGGATAGGAAGCCCCCAACGACCACTTTTTAAAGAAACAAATGCCATGAATTATAATTCCTTTTTTTAAAATGTTTATTTTATTGATTTGAAAGAGGAAGAGAGAGAGACAGGAACATTGATCTGTTTCTGTATGTGCCCTGACGAAGTATCAAACTGGCAATCTCTGTGCTTTGGCACCATGCTCTAACCAAGCTATTCAGCCAGCGCGGTGAGTTGTAATTCTGAATCTACTCTCCCTGACTAGTAATTTTGGTGAGTCCCTTGCCACAGTGTCCTCATTTGTCACAGAAGAATCATCATGGCTAATATTCTTGGACTCTCATATTCCAGGTGCTTGGCATATCAGTTTCCTGCTGCTGCTATAACAATTACCATAAACGTCCTAGCTAAAAACAACACATCTCAAAGATTTGGGTCTATTTGGTCTTACTGAGCTAAAAAAAAAAAAAAAAATCAAGGTTTCAGCAGGGCTGCCTCCCTTCAGGAGATTCCAGGACAGAAGCTATGTCCTTGCCTTGCTCCTAGAGGCCACCTGCATTCCTTAGCTCATGGCCCCTCTCTCCAGCTTCAAAGACAGCCAAGGACATCATTCCAACCTCTGCTTCCACCATCACATCTCCTTCTGACTCTGCTTCTACTACCTCCCTTTTTCCCTTTTAAGGACACTTGTGATTATATTGCCCTCTTCTCTCCCAAATAACACAAGTTAATCTCACCTTCTCAAGATCCTTAACTTCACCCTGGCCGATTGGCTCAGTGGTAGAGCATTCACCCAGTGTGTGGAAGTCCTGGGTTCGATTCCCAGTCAGGGCACAAAGAAGCAACCATCTGCTTCTCTATCCCTCCCCCCCAACTCCTGTAGCCATGGTTCATTAGAGCAAGTTGGCCCCTGGCACTGAAGATGGCACCATAGCCTCACCTCAGGCGCAATAATAGCTCGGCTGCCGAGCAACAGACTATCACCCCCTAGTGGGCTTGCCTGGTGGATCCCGGTCAGGGTGCACACAGGAGTCTGTCTCTGCCTCCCCTACCTCTCACTTAAAAAAATAAAATAAATAAAAGATCCTTAACTTCATTACATTCACAAAGTCCCTTTACCATGTGAACTGACATATTCACAGGTTCTGGGGATTAGGGTGTGGACACCTTTTAGGGGGCCATTACTCTGCCAGCCACAGTTGGCGAAGCTCTTGCTGGGCCTGGCATCACTGAATCTTCAAAACCACTTTAGGAAGATAGGTCTGCTACTATATCAGTTTTATGGAAGGAGAAACTGGGGCTCAGGTTAAATAAAAAGCTCACACCTGCCTGACCAGGCGGTGGCGCAGTGGATAGGGTGTCGGACTGGGAGAGGAAGACCCAGGTTCGAGACCCCAAGGTCACCAGCTGAGCGCGGGCTCATCTGGTTTGAGCAAAAAGCCCACCAGCTTGAACCCAAGGTCAATGGCTCCAGCAAGGGGTTACTCGGTCTGCTGGAGGCCCACGGTCAAGGCACATATGAGAAAGCAATCAATGAACAACTAAGGTGTTGCAATGCGCAACGAAAAACTAATGATTGATGCTTCTCATCTCTCTCCGTTCCTGTCTGTCTGTCCCTGCCTATCCCTCTCTCTGACTCACTCTCTGTCTCTGTAAAAAAACAAAAAAACACACACAAATAAGTAAAATAAATAAACAGCTCACATGTCACACAGAACTGTTTTCAGAGAAATTTGGACCCAATTTTCTGACTATAAACCAACACTCCTTTTCAACTCCCCTATTTCAGTACTTCAGGTAAAAACACAACATCAGCCCCAGCCCAATAGCTGGACTGGTTGGAACACCGTCCAGAAGTGCGAAGGTTGCTGGTTCAGTCCCTGACCAGGGCACATACAAGAATAGTTTGATGTTCCTTTCTCTCTCTCTCTTCCTCTCTCTCTCTCTCCCCCTTCCTCTCTCTAAAATCAATAAACATTAAAAAACAAAAAACACATCATTGCCTCTTCTACAATATGAAGCACCAGGCCCTACATCTAATAGGATGTATATATTTGTATTTTAAATGAATGATTCTTAAAACTAACTGCTTCTACTTTACACGCACATAGACTCCTTTGTATTTCCTCTTCCTTTTTTTATTCTTACAGAGAGAGACAGGAAGAAAGAGATGAGGAGCATCAACTTGTAGTTGCATCCCTTTAGTTGTTCATTGATTGTTCCTCACATAGGCCTAGACAGGGGCAGGGGTCACTCAAGCTGAGCCAGTGACCCCTTGCTCAAGCCAGCAACCTCGGGATCATGTTGATGATCCCACGCTCAGAGCAGCAACCCTACGCTCAAGCTGGTGAGCCTGCTCTCAAGCCGGTGACCTTGAGGTTTCGAACCTGGAATCTCAGTGTCTCAGGCTGACGCTTTACCCACTGTGCCACCACCAGTCAGGCACTCTTTTTTTTAATTACACACTTAGATGCTTAAAACAACGCACATTTTTTATCTTGGTTTCTAGGTCAGAAATCCAACACAACATGGCTGGATCCTTTGCTCAGGGTTTCATGGAGCTGAAATCAGAGTGCTGGCTGGGTCTGTGGTTCTTATCTGGGGCTCAGGGTCCTCTTCCAAGAGGACTGGCTGCTGGCAGAATTCATTTCCTTGTGGTTGAAGGACTGAGGTTCTTGTTCCCTGCTCAAGACAGGGTACTGCTTTCAGTCCCTAGAGGCCACCCACATTCCTTGCCACATGGCCCCAAGGCTGCTCAGAGCAGCCTTCTTCCAGCTCTCCAACTTCTCCTCCATTATTTCCACTTTTTGGTAAATAAAAAATTTTTGATAAAAATGTTTATAGGCAGAAACCCAAATGTCCACTGACTTATGAATGGAAATACATTATATGGTCTATCTATTTATTTTTTAAACTTTATTTATTCATGAGAGAGAGAGAGAGAGAAAGAAGGGGAGAGGAACAGGAAGCATCAAGTCCCCTAGATCAGGCAAGCCCAGGGTTTCGAACCAGCGACCTCAGCGTTTCAGGTTGACATTTTATCCACTGTGCCATCACAAGTCAGGATATATGGTCTATGCAAACAATAGAATATTACTCAGCTATAAAAACAAATGAAGTACTGACACATACTATAACATGCAGGAACCTCGAAAACATTATGCTGAGTGAGAGGAGCCAGACA
Source organism: Saccopteryx bilineata (assembly GCF_036850765.1). Classification (NCBI taxonomy): domain Eukaryota; kingdom Metazoa; phylum Chordata; class Mammalia; order Chiroptera; family Emballonuridae; genus Saccopteryx; species Saccopteryx bilineata. Next base: position 315,162,117 of record NC_089492.1, on the reverse strand, counting down.
CAAAAGGCCACATATTGTATGATCCTATTTATATGAAATGTCCAGAATGGGCAAATCCATAGAGACAAAAAGTACATCAGAGGCAGCATGGGAAGGGGAAACAGAGTGAGTGACTGCTAATGGTTTTGAGGCTTCTTTTTAGAGTAATAAAAATATCATGCATTAGTGGTGATGACCAAAGTATGTTGTCAATATACTAAAAACCACTGAATTATACACTTTAAATGGTTAACCCTGGGCTTGACCAGTCAAGGAACATATGAGAAGCAATTATGAGTTGATGCTTTCCGTTCTTCCCCCACCCTTTCTGTCTCTCCCTCCTCTCTCTAAAATGAATAAATAAAATCTTTAAAAGTTAGCCCTGGCCGGTTTGCTCAGTGGTAGAGCGTCGGCCTGGCATGCAGGAGTCCCGGGTTCGATTCCCAGCCAGGGCACACAGGAGAAGCGCCCATTTGCTTCTCCACCCCTCCCCCTCTCCTTCCTCTCTGTCTCTCTCTTCCCCTCCCGCAGCCAAAGCTCCATTGGGGCGGAGTTGGCCCGGGCGCTGAGTATGGCTCTATGGCCTCTGCCTCAGGCGCTAGAATGGCTCTGGTTGCAACAGAGCAATGTCCCCAGATGGGCAGAATGTCGCCCCCTGGTGGGCATGCCGGGTGGATCCCAGTCAGGTGCATGCAGGAGTCTGTCTGACTGCCTCCCCATTTCCAACTTCAGAAAAATACAAATAAAAATACACACACAAAAAAAATCTTTAACAGTTAATAAAATTTTTTAAAAAGAATCAACCAATGACGGCATGAATAAGTGGAACAAGAAATCGGTGTTTCTGTCTTTCTCCCTCCCTCTCTCCTCTCTCTCTAAAAATCAGTAAGTAAAAATTTGAAATGGTGAATTTTATGTCATGTGAATTTTGTCTCAGAAAAGGAGCATTTTAGTACGCATGAGCTCTCTGGAGAAGGGCTCAGACACAAGACAACTGTCATCTGTGGCCAGGTTTGTGTGCTCCTTCCCCAGGAAGACACCATTCATGACAGGGAAACGAATGGCACCAAGTTCCTGAGAGACATCTTGTTAAAAAATTGTTCCATGTCCATGAAAAGCAATGTTATGTACTATGTAAAAGAATAAGGCAGATCTTAAGTCATGAGAATGGATCTCCAAGATATATTGTTATTTGAAAAAATACTATATAATTTTATTTTTTTTAATTTTTATTTATTCATTTTAGAGAGGAGAGAGAGAGGGAGAGACAGAGAGAGACAGAGAGAGAGAGAGGAAAGAGAGAGACAGGGGGGAGGAGCTGGAAGCATCAACTCCCATATGTGCCTTGACCAGGCAAGCCCAGGGTTTCAAACCAGCGACCTCAGCATTTCCAGGTCGACGCTTTATCCACTGTGCCACCACAGGTCAGGCCAATACTATATAGTTTTAAAAAGGGGTGGATATAAGCCCTGGCCGGTTGGCTCAGCGGTAGAGCGTCGGCCTGGCGTGCGGGGGACCCGGGTTCGATTCCCGGCCAGGGCACATAGGAGAAGCGCCCATTTGCTTCTCCACCCCCCCCCTCTGTCTCTCTCTTCCCCTCCCTCAGCCAAGGCTCCATTGGAGCAAAGATGGCCCGGGCGCTGGGGATGGCTCCTTGGTCTCTGCCCCAGGCGCTAGAGTGGCTCTGGTCGCGGCAGAGCATCGCCCCTGGTGGGAGTGCCGGGTGGATCCCAGTCGGGCGCATGCAGGAGTCTGTCTGACTGTCTCTCCCCGTTTCCAGCTTCAGAAAAATAAAAAAAAATAAAAAGGGGGGGTGCATATATATGCTTACATGTGTACAGGGTGACCCAGGAGGACAACTAGAGAAACTGCTAACAGTGGTTGCCTCAGGAGGAAGGAACAGAGTAGCAGGACTGACGAGAGGGCAGGAGGGGACAGAAGCAGGTAGGGAAGGGGACTTTTCAGTTTATGCTTTTTCATGCCTTTTGAATTTTGCACCATATGCATATAATACCCATTCAAAAAGTAAAGTTAACAAAACCACAATGGTTTCTTTTTTTTTTTTTACAGAGACAGAGAGAGAGAGAGGGACAAACAGGAAGGAAGGGAGAGAGATGAGAAGCATCAATTCTTTGTTGTAGCACCTTAGTTGTTCATTGATTGCTTTCTCATCTCATATGTACCTTGATAGGGGGGGCGCTCCAGCAGAGCGAGTGACCCCTTGCTTAAGCCAGCCACCTTGGGCTTCAAGCCAGTGACCTTTGGGCTCAAGCCCGCAACCATGGTGTCGTATCTATGATTCCACGCTCAAGCCAGCAACCCACGCTCAGAATGTTGAGCCTACGCTCAATCCAGATGAGTCTGTGCTCAAACCAGTGACCTCAGGGTTTCGAACCTGGATTCTCCATGTCCCAGACCGATGGTCTATACATTGCGCCACTGCCCGGTCAGGCCACAGTGGTTATTTCTAATAACGGAGTACTATACAGAAATGAGAATGAACCATCCATAGCTATACCTAACAACACAGATGAAACTTAAAACACACTATGAAATGAAAACACATAGTATATACACTAGACACAAAAGTGTACATTGCGTGATTCCATTTACATAAAATCCAAAACCAAGCAAAACAAATTGATGCTGTTAAAAATCAGGACCATGGGCCCTGGCCAAATAGGTTGGTTGGTTAGAGAGTCGCCCTAAATAACACAGAGGTTGCTGGTTTGATCCCCAGTAAGGGCACATACAGGAGCAAATCAATGTTCCTGTCTCTCTTTCTCTCTCTGAAAATCAATAAATTAAGGCCCTGGCCGGTTGGCTCAGCGGTAGAGCGTCGGCCTGGCGTGCGGGGGACCCGGGTTCAATTCCCGGCCAGGGCACATAGGAGAAGCGCCCATTTGCTTCTCCACCCCCCCCTCCTTCCTCTCTGTCTCTCTCTTCCCCTCCCGCAGCCAAGGCTCCATTGGAGCAAAGATGACCCGGGCGCTGGGGATGGCTCCTTAGCCTCTGCCCCAAGCGCTAGAGTGGCTCTGGTCGCGGCACAGCATCGCCCCCTGGTGGGCAGAGCTTCGCCCCTGGTGGGCGTGCCGGGTGGATCCCCGTCGGGCGCATGCGGGAGTCTGTCTGACTGTCTCTCCCCGTTTCCAGCTTCAGAAAGAAAAAAAGAAAAAAAAAATCAATAAATTAAAATTTTAGAAAAGAGTTCTTTAAAAAAATATCAGGATCATGGTTACCCTTGTGGGGTAGTGACAAGAAAGAGCACAAAGGATGACTGACCAGGCGGTGGCGCAGTGGATAAAGCTGCGAACTGGGATGCAGAGGACCCAGGTTCAAGACCCGAGGTCGCCCGCCAGCTTGAGCACGGGCTCATCTGGTTTGAGCAAAGCTCACCAGCTTGAACCCAGGGTCGCTGGCTGGAGCAAGGGGTCACTCGGTCTGCTGAAGGCCCATGGTCAAGGCACATATGAGAAAGCAATCAATGAACAACTAAGGAGGCGCAATGAAGAATTGATGTTTCTCATCTCTCTCCCTTCTTGTCTGTCTGTCCCTATCTGTCCCTCTCTCTGTCTCTGCCACAAAAAAAAAAAATAGAGCACAAAGGAGCCTGGGTGTGGGTGTGGGGGTGTGCCCTGTTACAAGATCTGAGTGTGGTGCACACAGCCTATAGTCTGTAAAAATTCACTGAACTGTGTGCTTTGCTGTACACGTTACACATCAAAAGAAGATTTTTAAAAAACACAACAATTTAAAACCAAGTGATTAGAAAACCACTGAATACAAAAAGAAACGTGTGCTACCTTGCTGCTCAACAAGTCTCCTAAAGAACACAGTTCCAGCGGGGCCTGCAGTTACACCTGGACTGCGTCCCAGCTGTCCCCTCCGGTCCAGGAGAAGTTAGCAAAGAGATGGAAACTCCCTCACGGGAGCAGAGGATGGGGTGGCAAACCCATGTGGAACACACAGATACTGCATAATATTCTTGGGAGAAAAATATACAGGGCAGTAGAAAAAGACAAAGATTAGTCCTTGTGTCTTGATGTCCAGAAATTTCAGCCTCATCACTTACTTGAAAAGAACCAAAATTAGCATTTGGTGAATACAGACTCACCGTGCATCTTGGGAACCACCAAAAGCAATCAGATTTTCCAAAGGACCTCTGGCATGAGATAAGTTAACCACTGCACTCAATGCTGCTTGCCCTTTCTCTTGCCCCCTGCAGTTTACTCCCAATCAAGAAACCAGGATGCTGTGAGAACCTAAGTCAGATTCTGTTTCTTCTCTGCTCAGAGCCCCGCAGTGGCTCCCATCTCACTCAGAGTAGAAGCCTAAGTCCTTACAGTAGCTTTCAGGCCTTAAGTGTCACGGGGCCTCCACCCTGGCCTGGCCGTATTACCTCACCTCCAACTTCTCTGCCCAGGCCGCCCTACTGTTCCTCAGAGAGGCCAGGCATCAGTCCGCCTAAGAGTCTGTGCTTCCTCCCCAGAAATCTGCACAGCTCACTACACAGCTCACTCTGCTCAAAAGTCACTTCAGGGAGGCCTTATCCCGACTCCCTATTTAAATAAAAACCTCTTGACATTGCCTCTTCTCTCACTCCTCGTAACTGTTTGATTTTCTTCCACAGAACCTGTCAGCTGACTTATGTTTGATTTTTGACTTTCCCCACTAACATGAAAGCTCCACAGGACTCAGACATTTCTCTTACGCTGTCCACTGCTATATGGCCCCAGTATCTAAAACAGCTTGGCCTGTAGATGGTGCTTCATAAATCATTATTGAATGAATGAATGCACAAAGGAATCCATCCACTCCTGAGTCAACAGGTCCTATCCCTGTGCTAACAACCTCCATACCTTTGTCTGCAGCTCCATGCCCAGTCCCTAAGTCCCCTAGATGCCGTCCCTTGGAAATCCCAAAGTCATATCAAACCTGGACATTTCATCTTCTCAAGCTGTCCTTTTTTCTGGATTTCCCATTTCAGTGACAGCAGCACTATCTCCCTCAGCCTCCCAGGTCAGAGAACCCCGTGCCTCATCTGGCCCCTCTGACTCCCTTACCCCATGTTCTGTCTCTTCTGCTTTCAGTCTCTCTGCTCCCACTGCATCTGTGAGGTACAGAATGGGATGTGATTCTCCTCGGGTCACAAGAGATTCTCCTGGGATCACTGAAAGCCCAGCAGAATGATCACTCAGTAATAAACACATGAATCGCTGTCTGACCAGGCGGTGGCGCAGTGGATAGAGTGTAGGGCTAGGACACAGAGGGCCCAGGTTCGAAACCCCGAGGTTGCCAAATTGAGCGTGGGGTCACTGGCTTGAGCATGGGATCATAGACATGACCCCATGGTTGCTGGCTTAAGCCCAAAGGTCACTGGCTTGAGCCCAACGCTGCTGGCTTGAGCAAGGGGTCACCTGCTCAGCTGTAGGGCTTCCTCCCATCAAGGCACATATTAGAAAGCAACTGATGAACAACTGAGGCGCCACATTGATGAGATGAGAATTGATGCTTCTCATCTCTCCTTTCCTGCCTGTCTGTCCCTCTCTATCTCTCTGTCTCTGTCACAAAAAAACAACAACACAATGAATCCCTCTTTACAGAAACACCTACATGTTGACAGAGCACTTCTGTAGACATTACATCACTGAATTATCATAATAACCCTGGGCTTCAATCTCATTATTCCCAACAGACAGATGAGAAAACAGGTTCAAAAATATGAACAATTTGCCTGAGATCACAGAGTGCGTAAGAGGGAGAGGTGAGGGGCTGGGGGCTTGCATCCAGGTCCCAAGACTAAACTGTCAGCAACTTGTATCTCCCTCAGTTTAAAACATTTGATCTAGATAAGCTGTCTAACTTTTCTGGGCCTTAGTTTCCTCATCTGTAAAACTGAGGTAACAATAGACTCTAGGTCAGAGGGTATTTATGAGGATTCAATGAGTTCATCCATATGAGGGGTTTCAAACGGTGACTGGCAGTTACAACACTGAATAAATGTTAGCTGTCATTATTATTACTATGTTAGGGACTTATGAAATGTTTACCCATCTAAAATCATTCAAAAAATCTTTTTTTTAATTGAATTTATTGTGGTGACATCGGTTAATAAGATTACATAGGTTTCAGCCCTGGCCATGTAGCTCAGTTGGTTCAAGCATGTCCTAATACACCAAGGTTGTGGGTTCAATCCCTGGTGGGGGCACATACAAGAATCAACCAATGAATGCAAAATCAGTAATTTAAAAATTAAATAAAATAATATCAGTTTTAGTGGTACAATTCTATAATACATCATCTGCATGTTGTATTATGTGTTCCCCACCCCAAATCAAGTCTCCTTCCATCACCATTTATCCTGTTTACCCTCTTCTACCTCCCCTACCCTCATTTCTCTCTGGCGATCACCATACTGTTGTCTATGAGGGTTTTTATTTTGTTTTTGTTTTTCTTAATCTCTTCACCTTTTTCATCCAGCCCAACCCTTCCCCTTTGACAGCTGTCAGTCTTTTCTCTGTTCATTCAGAAAAATCTTGCCTGACTGGTGGTGGCGCAGTGGATAAAGCCATGATCTGGAACGCTGAGGTCGCTGGTTGCCTGGTCAAGGCACATATGGGAGTTGATGCTTCCTGCTTCTCCCCTCTCTCTCTCTCTCTCTCAAAATGAATAAATAAAAAATCTAAACTACCATTTCTGCAATACTGGCCATTTTTTAGATTTCATTTATTCATTTTAGAAGAAAAGAGGAGAGGAGAGGGGGGGGGAGGGAGGGAGAAAGAGAGAAAGGGGAGGAGCAGGAAGCATCAATTCCCATTTGTGCTTTGACCAGGCAAGCCCAGGGCTTCGAACCAGCAACCTCAGCGTTCCAGGTCAACGTTTTATCCACTGTGCCACCATCAGTCAGACCTGAAATGGTAGTTTAGACTAGCTACTTCACTACTCCCGTCCTTCTGCTTCAGTTTCCCAATCTTTAAAATGGGGTTGATTGACTAAAATGATCTCCTGAGACACCTTCCAGCCCTGAGCAGCCTGATTTTAGAAGAGAGGACACATAACAATAATTCATTCTCTTCCAGTTGAGAAAACTGAGGCCCAGAAAATAGAAGCCACACGCTAATTCCTGTGGTCACCCCTGGCCTGGTCCTTGGATCACTTTTCTCCTCTGCTAAGGGGCACAGCAATCAGGCTACCCATTTTCCAGGTAAGGAAGCTGAAGCCCAGAGGAAAAATGCCTCAACCCACTGCCAGTTGACTCAAGAGCAGTGTGGACTCTGGATCTCCAGGCTCCTCGTAAGGAGATAGGGGAAGGGCATGATCACCTGGAGCACTACAGAGATGGTCTTCTCGCCTGCTTTGGCTGCCCGCCATTTTCGGTAAGTGTCAGCCTTGAGAAGGTTTTCTGCACAATGGGTCTGAAGATAAGAACAAGAAAGGGAAAGTTAGAGTACCAAGAGCTAGGTCCCCAGCTCTCAGATTATTCCTTTGAGTCCTCCCAAACTCTCTGCGACTCTCAGATTTAAGTGTCTCCGTCATCACCCATCACCGCACACTCTGCCCCGAGTCCCCTACAGCAGTGGTCAGTGGTCTCCAACCTCTTTTGGGCCACGGACCGGTTTAATGTCAGAAAATATTTTCACGGACCGGCCTTTAGGGTGGGTTGGATAAATGTATCACATGAACGAGACAAGCGTCAAGAGTGAGTCTTAGGCCTGACCTGTGGTGGCGCAGTGGATAAAGCGTCAACCTGGAACGCTGAGGTTGCTGGTTCAAAACCCTGGGCTTGCCTGGTCAAGGCACATATGGGAGTTGATGCTTCCTGCTCCTCCCCCCCTTCTCTCTCTCTCTCTCTCTCTCTCTCTCCTCTCCATAATGATTAAATAAAATCTTAAAAAAAAAAAAAAAAAAAAAAAGAGTGAGTCTTAGACGGATGTACCAGAGAGAATCTGGTCATTTTTTTAAAATAAAACATCGTTCAGACTTAAATATAAATAAAACGGAAATAATGTAAGTTATTTATTCTTTCTCTGCAGACTGGTACCAAAGGCCCACGGACTGGTATTGGTCCGCGGCCCGGGGGTTGGGGACCACTGCCCTACAACACTCCCCTGGAAGTTCATCTACGAGCTCTCCAAGGAAGTTTCCTATTCTCCTTTTTCTCCGGACCTCCCATACACGCCCCGAAGTCCCCCGTTCCACATCACTCTCAGAATTCCCCTATAACCTCTTGGAAATACCGTCATGACCCTCCTTAAATTTCCATGAAGTTCCCATTTACACTCCAGAAGTTCTCGTGGACCCCCTCCCCCACTCAGAAATTCCTTTGCTTCTTCCAACCTCTCCCACGCCAGTCCCTCACCGAGTCCTGGCTACTGCAGGACACCACATGGCGGAGACGGATCTCCGGCATGTCAATGTCGTGAGTTTCCCTGGATCCCGAAGACTGACGGGGGTCCGAGTTTGGGGGGCAGGAGGCGGGTGCTCCCTGTGCGCGCTTAAGTGCGCAAGCGCGCGAGGCTTGGGCCTTTCAAACCGCGGCGCGCCGGAGCTCGCGTCGTTCCTGCGCAAGCCCAGTCGCGCCTCTCTCCCGAGAGGCGCCGAGTTCCCTAGCAACGACCTTTTTCTAGTTCTGCCTGTCTCCGGTCCTACCACTCTAGCCCCTCCTCCTGGATTACCAGGAGGTAAGGCTCAAGTTTTGCTTTCTGGGCGCCTAGCAACAGAAGTGGCCTCCGGGATTGGTCCCTAGAAGAAATTCGCCATTCTCATTGGACGATGCAGTCACCGCCCAAATTGAAGTTTAGGAAGCTAGAGGACAGCAAGCCAGAGTGGATTGTTGCAGGGAGCCTGGAGTCCGCCGCAACAGGATCCTCTTCACCGGTTCTGCAGCTACACTCTTCCCCCGCCAGCTTCCCACCACACACATCTAAGAAAAATAAATCTGAGATATCTCTCAGGGTTATGCCTGAGGCCAGGTGAGAGTGGGTCAAGAACCTCAATAAGCCTGACCCGTGGGGGCGCAGTGGATAAAAGCGTCGACCTGGAATGCTGAGGTCGCCCCGTCAAAACCCCGGGCTTGCCTGGTCAAGGCACATATGGAAGTTGATGCTTCTTGCTCCTCCCTTCTCGACTCTCCCCTCTCTCTTTCTCTCCTCTCTAAAAATGAATAAATAAAATTTTTATACATATTTATATATTGCGTAAATAAAACAAAGCATGATCCCAAATCAGACATACAGGCTCAACCTAAAGTGCTCCCATCCATGACTCAGTTTCCAATGTGACCTGTGGGCATCTGTCTCCTACCACGCCCGTCCCTGTCCCTGTCCCTGTCCCTATCCGTACAGGCACCCCCTTTGTTCAGTCCCCCGTGAGACCCAGAGGTACAGCCCCAGGCGGGTAGAGGCTGGAGACAGCCCGAACACAGAACAAGGAGTGTGAGCCAGGAAGGGAAGGGAGACATGGCTCCCTGGCCCCTGCAGGACTAGTTGGGACATGCTGGGCGCTCCCACCCACACAGGGTGCCTCTTTGGGAAGAGGGAGAAGGGAGAAGGGATCTCAGTCCTTGTAGCCACTCCACACCTGTAGTGAATTAAGTGACCTGACTTTGGCCTTGGGCATCAGGCCAGAATAAAAAGGGGTGAGGAATGTGAGAAAACAGGAAAGTGCCCTCTGGGTCCTGATGGAAGAGAGGACTTGAAGCTCAGACTCCTAGGGTCCCTGTGGAGGAGGGGGCACTCCCATGTCCCTTTTGGATTCTGGTTCCGCCTCCCCAGCCCAGAGCCTCCGAGGCCTGCTCTGAGGTCTTACCTCAAATATTTTTCACCCCAGGGTGAAGGTGAGTCCAGACCCGCCCCGCCTCAGCTTCCTATAATTGCAGGAACCAAGCACTGCTAGGTCATACACCATGGGGCCCTCCATGACATCCAGGACTTCCCTGCTGGCTTTCGCACTGCTCTGCACCCTGCTCGGTCTCGGTAAGTGACCAGAGGCTTGGACTCCTGGTATCCTCAGGAAGGAAAGGACTAGGAGACATTCAGCAAGGTGCTCCAGAGGGAAGGAGGAGGTGTCCTGTGAAATCAGGATCATGTCAAAAAGCAGAGGCTAAAGGAGGAGGAAGCCTGGGGCCCCAAGGGAGAAAACGCTCAATGGGTTCTTGTGATTGGATCTCCAAGAAAGTATGGGGCATGGTGGGCTCTGAATTCTCTGTCCCCCAGGAGGGGTCTGAAACTAAGACATCTGAATTCTAGAAAATTAGATGAGAGCATGACTAGAAAGGGAAATCTTTAAAAACGGAATTCAGGCAAGCCCCAGCTTCCCTGGGTCCCAGGGCTCTGGGTCCCCAGCTGCCCCCTCTCTCAGGCCCAAGGAGTTCATGCCCTCAGCCCTCCTGGCCCTCTCCCTTCTTGAACTGGGATGCAGATCCCCGCTTCGGGTGCCCCTTCATGAGCTCCTACTGACTACAAGACCTACACACGGTTTCTACAAGAAAGAGGGTTCCACATCCAAGAACTAGCTGGACCTGAAGCTTCACAAAAATAGGTGGAAACCTTCGCCAGGACCCCTCCCTGTCCCTCAGCTTTCTCAGAGGACTCGCGTCCAAAGTCCTCAGCCTTATAATTAGGTAAATAGGCTCCGTGGTGGAGTCGCTTCCCGCCCCAGGAAGCAGCTTTGCTGGCATCACTAGCGCGTCCTCTGTCAGAGCGCTGGACAGTTCCCTGGACAGCGGTCAGAGCCCCACCCAGGAAGACAGAGACCCCGTCCCACCTCCCTCAGACCCAACCGTACCTCCGTGGTCCCTAGACCACACCACCCAGGACTACAGCTTGGCTCTCTACACTGCAGGGTGCCCGCTAAGCTGCGAGGTGTGTAGGGGCTCCGGGCCCACGTGCAGCGGAAAAATGAAGACTTGCGAGGCCGGCAAGGACGCCTGCGTGATCATCGTGGGGGAGTCGAGCACTAGTATGAGCGCGGGGCGTCACACCCTGGAGAGGCGGGCTACAACGGGAGGGATCAGCAGGGTTGGGGGCGGCAGAGAAGAGCGAAAGACTGTCGCGAGGTGGATGGAGGAAAGTGAATTCAGTGGAGCTATAGAAACTGTTGTTGTCAGGGGGTTCTGAAAATGAGACCCTCCAAAAGAGAAGATGGGGGCAGATACAGGGACTTTTTCAGGCAGGAGCAGGTCAGGAAAGGACACGGGGAGCAGAGTAGTGAGAGGCGAAGAATAGAATAGGCAAGAGTGGGGGCGCAACAGTGTGGGGATTGCAAGAGGGAAAGGGGGAGGAAGAAATGGTGGCGAATAGAGGAGAAGGAAAATGCTGGGGTGGGTTGGGAGGAATGTGATCCGGCCAGACATTGGGCGCGGACATTGGGGGCGGGAGGGAAGAACAGCCTACCCAGGGATCCGGGGTGGGGGCTGGAAGCGACCATTCCTGACAAGAGGATGATATTGGGGTAAGAGGAGAGAAATGAGAGGGACAACAGCAGACAGGAGAGGGAAGATAGTCCCGAAGCATGGAGGAGTAGAGATGGGGCGGGGGGAAGGCGGGTGAGTGCGATGCTAGAGGAGGGGATGACTTAAATGGAAGGGACCACCTCACTGCTTACTTAGGCAGCGTTGGCGAGTGGGGGGGGGGCTGAAAGGCTTGAAGAGACACCTACCCCGTATAGGAGGGAGATACAGACCCTGGGGGTGGGGTTTGGGCAGAGAAAGCTGGGGGGTGGGGTGGGGATGGGAAACCATCCTTTGGTGGGGTGGAGAGGCAAAACCTTTAGATTGGGTTGGAAAAAGCCACAGGTGGGGAAGGGGAAGGCAGTGGAGACTGGAAGAAACCACTTAAGGCAAGATCTGGGGTTAGACTAAGAGGAGCAAGAGTCCATCAGTTAGAGGTCTGGGGAGTGACCATAAGGAAATCTGGGAGAGACCACTTGGTCTAGAGAGGGATATGGGTGCTGCAGAGTGGTTATGTAAGGCTGGCATCCCATGGTTTGTGGGAAGTGACGCCCCAGCCTCTGCAGGCTGGAAGAGAGCATCTCACACAGGCTTGGAGCAGCCAGGGCACTGAGGTGGTGAAGAGAGCTACCTAACACACCACTCCAGATTGTACCCCAGGCAGATAAGGGGTTATGGCTTTAGGGGGGCTGGAAGAGACCATCTTTGACCATCATAGGGTGGGGGAGGTCTGGAATTGGGAGAGACCCCAATTGGGGTTAACACTACCCAAGCCCTCCCCGCCTGTCCCCCATCCTGCAGAGGGTCACCACTCAGTGAATACCTACAAGGCCTGCATGAAGTTCAGCGACTGCTATTCAGGTTTCGTATCCACCACCATGGGCCCCAGGGACTACATGGTGTCCAACACGCACTGCTGCCAGAGCGACGGCTGCAACCACGGCTCCGTGCCCCGTAAGTGCCAGCTCAGCCCGAGTGGGAAATCCCTTCCAGCCTGCCCCACAAGCCTACTGTGTATGCCCTCACCAGCCGTGAGCTGTGCACTATGATGCTGAGCAAGCACCTTGCTCGCCGAGCCTGTTTCTGCTCCTGTGAGTGCAGTGTCCATGAGCAACCGCTGTCCCCCAGGGTTATTGTGAAGTTGGGAGAAGCACCTCAAAGTCTCTTTGCACCTTATAATCCACCCTCATCCTTAGCTCCTGAGAACAATCGCACTGAGAATGGCCTCCAGTGTCCTGCCTGCATCGTACCCTTCCAGGAGACGTGCCCCGGGACCCAGGCAGCCCGCTGTGTTGGCCAGGAAACCCACTGCATCTACTTCGCTGGCAACGTGCAGGCTGGTGAGCGGCACCTCTGTCTCTGGAGGGGGGCACAGGGCCCTCAGAACTGGAAGCCCATGCTTCCAGGTTCTAGGGAAGATGGTGACCCCAGAGAACTGGTGAGGAGGTAGCAGGACCACAATTCCTAGGTCATGAGGAAAGAGGGGTTGGGGGCCTTGGCTCCATTCTGACACCACCCCCACCCCCCCCAGGTATCATCAACACCAAGTTTGCTACTCGCGGCTGTGCTACAGAGAGCGCCTGCAACACCAAGCCGGGGGCTGAGGTGCCGTCAGCTTCTTATCTCTACTTCCTCCGCAGAGCAGACTGCCTGCCAGCCCCCCAACCCCCGGGCAGGGCTGAGTGAAGTACTGAGGAATGTGTGGCTTGAGGTCCCCAGTTATCCTCAGCCTGCACTTCCCTGTGTGCCTATAAATTAAACAGATTAATCAAGCAAGTCTGAGTCTCTGTGACATGATGCATCTTGGGAAGGTGGGTTGCAGAAAGGTGGAGACTCAACCCTTAGGGACCTCCTCTTTGTAAGGAAGAGAGGGAAACCCCTATCTGGTATTAAGGGATTACTCCCAGCTGGGCCCCTGTGCATAATATTTTCCATGCTATCCTTCATTTCATAATCACAACAACTCTAAAGTTGATATTATTTATTATCCCCATTTTACAAATGAACAAACCCAGGCACAGATTGTGGTGTCATTTGCCTAGAGTCAAACAGCTAGCGAGAGTCAGACTCTACAGTCCACAATCACCTCTCCTGAGATACTTCCCCTCTTTTTATCTCAGTTTTCATGTAGGCAAAATGTATATCTTGGGCCCTGGCCGAGTAGCTCAGTTGGTTAGAACATTGTCTGGATATGCCAAGGTTCCAGGTTCAATCCCTGGTCAGGGTACATACAAGAATAACCAATGAATTCATAAATAAGTGAAACAACAAATAGATGTTTCTGTCTCTAAAATAAATAAATAAATAAATAAATAAATATATATTTTTTTCTGTATTTTTCTTTTTTTTTTTTTTTAAGACTTTATTTATTCATTTTAGAGAGGGGAGAGAGAGGGAGAGAGAGAAAGGGGAGGAGCAGGAAGCATCAACTCCCATATGTGCCTTGACCAGGTAAGCCCAGGGTTTTGAACCGGCAACCTCAGCATTCCAGGTTGATGCTTTATCCACTGCGCCACCACAGGTCAGGCTCTGTATTTTTCTGAAGCCAGAAACAGGGAGAGACAGTCAGACAGACTCCCGCATGCACCCAACCGGGATCCACCCGACATGCCCACCAGGGGGCGATGCTCTGCCCAACAGGGGGCGATGCTCTGCCCCTCCAGGGCGTCGCTCTGTTGAGACCAGAGCCACTCTAGCGCCTGGGGCAGAGGCCGAGGAGCCATCCCCAGCGCCGGGGCCATCTTTGCTTGCAGCCTCGGCTGTGGGAGGGGAAGAGAGACAGAGAGGAAGGAGAGGGGGAGGGGTGGAGAAGCAGATGGGCACTTCTCCTGTGTGCCCTGGTCGGGAATCGAACCCAGGACTTCTGCACGCCAGGCCAACGCTCTACCACTGAGCCAACCGGCCAGGGCCAAATAAATAAAAATTTTAAAATGTGGATATTAATAGTTATAACTTCATAGAGTTATTTTAAGATTCAAATGAAAGAAAACTGAAAAAGTACTTAATGCAGTGCCTTGCACCTTTGGGACAGTGTTGCTTCTAGAGATAATATAGCTGAGTGAATAGTAATCATCACAATAGCTGTCATTACTGAATGATTATTAATCAGTAGGTGTTAAACATTGTCCTTGATCAGGACAGACTAGATCTGGGGTCGGGAACCTATGGCTCGCAAGCCAGATGTGGCTCTTTTGATGGCTGCATCTGGCTTGCAGACAAATCTTTAATTAAAAAAATGTTAAAAACATAAAACATTCTCATGTATTACAATCCATTCATTTCCTACCGCTCATGTTCATGGTTGTGGGTGGCTGGAGCCAATCACAGCTGTCTTCCGGGACAACACCAAATTTTTATTGGATAATGCTTACGTACATGGGTCGTTGTATGGCTCTCACGGAATTATATTTTAAAATATGTGGCGTTCATGGCTCTCTCAGCCAAAAAGTTTCCCAACCCCTGGACTAGATTAAGCTACAGTAACAAAGACATCCCAATCTCAGTGGTTTAAAATGACAAAGTTGGCCTGACCTGTGGTGGTGCAGTGGGTAAAGCATCAACCTGGAATGCTGAGGTCGCCGGTTCAAAACCCTGGGCTTGCCTGGTCAGGGCACATATGGGAGTTGATGCTTCCTGCTCCTCCCTCCCCCTTCTCTCTCTCTCTCTCTCCTCTCTAAAAATTAATAAAAGTAAGAATTAAAAAAATTTTTAAAAATAAAAAAATAAAATGACAAAGTTGTATTAGTCAATCCATGTGCTGTAACACTGTTTAACAAAGCATCTTAAAACCCACTTATAAGAACAAGCATTCCTTTTTGTAAGGGTTTGTGGGTTTCTGGGGCTGTTCTGCTTCTGGCTGTGCATTGACTGATTTAGGTATAGTTTGGGGAGGATTCAAGTTCTCCTCTTTGGGGTTCCACAATCTTCTGGGATCAGTGGCTCCCTGGCAGATCAAAGGAGTACAAAAGCCAAGTGTATGAAGCCTCCTGCCGAGGTCAGGTCTGCTAACATTCCATTGAGTAAAATGAATCATATATTCAAAGCAACAAGAACAGGAGAGTATTCTCTCCCTCCCATGAAAGAAAGAGGAACAGTATTTGCTGAACAAATACCCACCCACAAAAAGGTTGATTCTTCCTTCACCTGCATGTTCGGCACCTTCCACAGGTGTTCTGCTTATCATCATAGAGCAGCAACCAAGTCGAACACTGTCCATCTCACGTGGGTGATTAAATGCTGCGACTCAAAAGTGACCTGACACATCAGATGTAGCTGGTCACATGGTCCCACCAAAGCCCATGGGGGCCAGGAAGGGCAACCCTGCCCTCTGACATGGACATGTTTCATAAACAGCATGAATGGCACCGCAGCTTCTTAGGGGCTCATTCTCATTTTATCTTCACAACTCCATGTGATAGGCACTATTATTCTCATTCCTGTTTTCAGGAAAAGAATCCGAGGCTCAGAGAAGGGATGTTACATTAGAGCTTGCACAGCTAAAAAGTGGCAGAGCTCAAAATTTTATTTATTTGGTTATGTACACAGAGGAAACAATAGTTCCCTATAATAGTTATCTTTTGCTCCGTCACAAACCACTCTAAAATTTATTGGCTTAGAACAATCACCTTTTATTTTGCTCATGATTCTATGGCTTGACAATTTGGTCTAAGATCAGCTGGGCACTTCTGCTGGTCGCTGCTGGGTTCAGTTGCCTGTCAACTAGGCGGCTCTGTTTCAGAGGGTTGGCTGGCTGTCGGTTTGGGTATCAAGGCCACTAGGCCATATCTCTTATCACCCAGCCGATCAGCCAGGACTTCCTGATATAGCAGTGATGGCAGGGGTTCCCAGGGCAGCAAGAGAGAAAGGCCCTGCGCATGAGCACCTCCCAAGCCTCTGCCTGCATCATGTTTCCTAATGTCCCAGAGGCCAAGCAAATCACATGGCCAGGTCTAGAGTGAGAATGAGCAGGGACCATCCAAGGGCATGGTTACAGAGAGGCTGAACAAACTGGAGGTATAAATGGGCCAAGCTGGTTCCAGATCTAAGATGCTTTACCATCATTAGTTTCCAAGGTCGAAACAGTCACTGGTCCACCCCAATCTCCAGGGAGGCAAAACTCAGATACAAATAAAGTCTCTTGACTCCAGCCCAAGAGAGTCTTTCCTGTATAGAACCCCTACTGTCCTTCCCCTCCTGGGACCCAAGAGCCCCACCCTTGATGTCCTCCTCCCTCAGATCTAGTAGTCCAGGCTTCCAGCTCCAGTTAAGATCCCAAAAGAACACACAGAATGGCATTTCTACTCATTTTTATTCACTCCTCCAAAAAGCACTACAGGCCAGCCACACCCTTGATTCACCCCTTCATGGTTCACCCCAATGGACACAAGTCCCACCATCATTATCCAGAAATGAGTTAACTCAGCTAAGGTGATGAGACTGTCTCATCCTCAAGTCCTTTCTGCCTCTTCTGTTTCGGGCAGATGGCAATGCCAAGATTCAGCACACATTTCCTTGAATTCTTGCCTTTGACAGTCTTTCAGCTTAGAGGTGCCACATAGAAACACCCTAATGGCAGCCAATAATCTGTCCAAAAGGGAGGTTGTTTTTTCTGCTTGGATGCTCCCAGACACAGATGTCTCACTAGCAACCTTGTGTCTCCAAAAAACCTAAAACTCAATGTCATCAAGTCAAAAGTCATGGTTTAAAAGGCAACCACTACAAAAGGTAGTTGTGACACTCAAGAGTGCCAATATATAATCACCTACAGTAACACAATCAGCACTCCCCAATGGCAGAGACACACACAAATAAAACTGGGTCTTGCTTTCTCAGAGATGATCCCCATGGCTAAGGGCAGAGGGAATCTGGAGCAGGGAGCACAGAGCAGAGATGTCAGACAGGATGGAATCAGAGATGGTGTCAAGGTGGCAGAAAAAGAGGGCACTCTGAGCAAAGGTGCCCAGACTAGAGTTATCTTGGTGCTGACCAGGGCTGAGGGCAGGTGGGCAAAGACAACCAAATTACCTCTTGAGCTCCCAGAGTGCCAGGTTTCTCAGGAGGGGCTGCAGTATGACATGCGAGAAAATGCATGTACCTAAGTACATGCACCGACTTCTCACAATAACTCTGAGAGGTAGATGCAATTGCCGAGTGACTTGCCCAAGGTCACCCCCAAAGTCAGCAGGACTGTCTGACCCTAGAGCTAGGCTAATAGAATTTCATTCCCCTAAGGCTGAGAGCTTTGACAATGCCTAGAGCCATTTGATATAGAGCCAAATGCTTTTTCCCATCTTGGTCATCTCAATTTGGATGGGACAAATTGTGCCAGTGGTGGGAGTTCAAGCTGGAGATGCAGGAGCCAGCCCTCAAGTATCTGCCCCTTAGATCAGTTACCCTTGTCTTGAGCTGTCAAAGGAAACAGGACCTCAGAAATAGTTATGGTCGTCATCCAGCATGTTCATTTCACAGGCAAGAAAATAAGGCACTGGACCAAGTCACCCAGAGTGACAGTGGCAAAGCTGTGCTTGTTTTCCAGGTCCCCTGACCTCCCAGACAGGCACATCCCATTAGATGTGCCTCTCATCTCAATCTTTTTCCATCTTGTGACAAGAAGCCAACAATCTACATTCCAGACCTGGATCCGCCATTAATGAATTAAAGCAACATTTACTAAGTGTTTACTGTGTTTCAAGCATTATTCCAGGCACTGGGGGTAGAGCAGAGAACAAGACAGATAAGGGGATAATCGTTAATAAATAGGTAAATAAATAATTTTCTAAAGTAATAATTGTTACAAGGAAAACTGACCAACTGAGATAAATAATGTGGGGGGGGGGGGGAGGCTGCTTCAGTTAGAGTGGTCAGGGAGAGCCTCCCTGAGGGGACATTTGGGCTGAGACCTGACTGACGAAAGGAGCCACTCATGGAACCTGGAGGGCAGAGCATTCTAGGTAGCATGTACAGAAGTGCAAAGGTCCTGAGGCAGGACCCAAGGTGGCCCATGCAAGCATCAGAAGGAAGATCTAGCAAGCTGGTTGGGGGATGGGGTGGGGCAGAGAATGAGAACAGGCAAGGACCGATCACACAGAGGGCCTTGCTGTGTGCTGTTGGGCCTAGAGTCTGCCCTCTCTGGACTTTGCTCTCCTCAACTATCAAAAAAGAGATTCTAGTAGATGGCCTCTCAGCACCCCCACTTTCTGTTTTTGACACTGAAGAATTTTGACCTCAGGCTGCTCCTCTGCATTTAGGTGGCAGCCTAGAACATTCCAGGCACTGTGGTCTCTGCCTCACTTATGGCACATTCCCACAGGCTGGAACAATGCCCAGCTGTCCTTTGGGTCCCTTGCTCACTGTGGCACTCTCTGTACATACCAGAAGGCAGAGCTTCCTGAGCATGCCCATGGGAGCCAACATAGAAACATCTGGAGTAGTGCAGCAGTACAGCTGCTTCTCCAAAAAGGCAGCTGTACAAAATACCAAGGCCAAAAAGGGTTCAGGTTTAATAGAAGAAACCAAGTCCAAAAGTAGAAACCTCTAAAGGAGAGTGGGACAGAGGAACAGACACCCAGAGAGCTCCCAAATCACTCAGCACCTATGAAATGGGGGCAGTCTTAGCTCTTCTCAGTTACAGAAAGATGGACAGTTTCCAGCACCCAAATCTATGAGATTTGCAGAAGACACCTCTGAGGTATGGGTTCCTGCCCTTGCATACCCAGATGGCCTCATCCCTGGTGTCTGGTTACCCTCAAAGACAACCATGCCCCTTTTGTCTTCTCCCCTCATTTTTGAGTGGCAATCTTCCCCACAACAGCTAGGAAAGGAGTTGGGGTCCAATATTAAACATCTCTCTAATCCCCAAGAGAGACTGCAGGGTTTCTAACCTTGTTACACAGCACACACACCCCACCCCCACCTCAACCCGTTCTCTCCTCTAGATGCAGACCTCCCACCATCCAGGAATTAGGAACCAAGGTCCACACTCTTGTGAGCCAGGAATCTGAGACCCAGAGACTGTCCCTCCGCAGTGAAGGTTCAAAGTCCACTGCTTCTTGAGGAACTGAGAGACTGTGTGCAGACCCATCCCCCTATAAAACCTAGACCCTAGCCTGACCAGGCGGTGGCACAGTGGATAGAACGTTGGATTGGGATGCAGAGGACCCAGGTTCGAGACCCCAAGGTCGCCAGCTTGAGCACGGGCTCATCTGGTTTGAGCAAAAAGCCCACCAGCTTGAACCCAAGGTCGCTGGCTCCAGCAAGGGGTTATTCGGTCTGCTGAAGGCCCACGGTCAAGGCACGTATGAGAAAGCAATCAATGAACAACTAAGGTGTTGCAACGTGTAATGAAAAACTAATGATTGATGCTTCTCATCTCTCTCCGTTCCTGTCTGTCCCTGTCTATCCCTCTCTCTGACTCACTCTCTGTCTGTAAAAAAACAAAAAACCTCTAGACCCTATATCCCTTTGTGGCTCAGAAGTCCAAGATTCCCAGCTCCCTGGGGTAGCCAGACTCTTTCCTCCATCCTGGAATCCCCAGTACCATGGAGACACACTTCGATAGGAATCAGGGCTTTCATTCCCCCTACCCCCAGACAACTGGATGTCCAATACATCCCATTTCTATTGCCTTGGAAACTAAGATAATACCCTTTTCTAGAAGTCTAACCCCTCAACTCCCTTCAGGGCACAGTATGGTGGTCCTGCCCTGTAATCCTCAGAAAAATCAGGAGACCCAATGCCCCAGATTCTATTCCCCTTCAAGACCCAGGAATCCAGGTGACTAGAAGTCACATATCCCAACCAGTAGCCAGTCTGATCCCCCTCAAGAAACCAGAATCAGATGTGGTGGTACAACCCCTGTCATTTCAGAGGCCTAGACATCCCATGCCAGTTTGCCCAAATCTCCTTCCCCCAAACAGGACTTGAAGTCGTCTCTGACGTAGAGCACTCCGGCCGCCCTGGTCCTCATCCCACCTCTCACTGCGCAGGCGCAGAAGGGGCTAGCACTGCCTCCGCGTCTGCCAGCATCTCGTCCAACGCCTGCAGCAGGACGCCGTGGGCTGCACGGTAGCCCAGGCCGCCAGTGGCCGCCGCGCCACCTGCCGGCCACAGGAAGGATAGCGCACCCAATGCTGCGCCCCCAGCGGTGCCCTCGCCAGCCCACGCACCCAGCCTCGCCTCCACTTCAGCGCGTGTTACCGGGCCTGGGAAGTGCGTTCGCCTCGCCAGCTCCCCCGGCGCCAAGCCCAGAGCGCGCTCCCGTCGGGCCAGTGCTCCGGGCTCGAGCCCCAGCGCTCGCCGCCATTCTGCCAGCTGACCCCGCAGAAGTGCCACATCACAGGCCCAGCCGAGCCCGGGTACTGGTGCTGCCGCTGCCGCCAGACTGGCCAATAGAGCCGGCCGCCATGCCCCAGCCCGCAGCGCCGCAGCCTTGGTTCGGGCCTCACGCGGTGACGTGGGTGGCAGCGCCAGCAGCAGCGCCCCTGCCTGGGCGGGGGGAAGCGCGCGCCGCAACCACTCGCAGAGCCCGGGGAGTCCGCCCGGCCGCAGGGGGAACACAGGCGGTAGCGCCTCCTCCAGCACCTCCCATGCCTCATCCTCCGGGCTCCAGGCAGCTGCCCCTTCGGAGTCCCCAAGGCCCGACTGCTTCGTGCCCATGCCAACCTGCTGTAAATTCTCACTGCCTGCGTTTCCTGAACCTTCCCCAACGTCTGCTTTCCATGATCCAATGTCATGTGTCTCCCTTCCCTGGCTACGTGCAACCTCCAACCCCCCTCTGCCTGCATTCTCTAAGCTCTTGCCGCTGAGCTTCTCCGCTTTCTCTTCTACTTCTGGAGACTCCAGATCCTCGCTCTCACTGTCTGTTCGCACGCAGACCAGCGGGGCATCCGGTAGTACCAAGGACCGGACCTGGGCCCATTCCTCCTCAGTGGGGGCTCCAGTGGTAACGAGGATGAGGGCGTCGTAGTGGGTCGGGTGGGGGGTGGCAGCAGTGCCCACGGAGCCCAAGCCCAGAGGCACGGTCCAGAGTACCACATTGGGGCGCTCTGGGGCTGGGTAGGCCGTGGGCCCAGTGGCCACCAAAGCAGGCGCAGCACCATGGTCCCCGGGATCTAACCCAAGCAGCATGTCTAGCACAAGGCCCAGATCAGCGGTGCCGGCTACGGCCAGGTCCAGCCGTGCACTGCCCAGTCGCTCCAGGCCAGCACGAACCCAGGACAGTGCTGCCTCCAGGCCACCGGTCTCAAAGGCCTCCCGCACAGCCTCCAGTTCAGCTGCTCCCAGAACCTCGAAGCCATCCTGAGCGGGAGGCAGGAGCCTGTGGGGACAGAAAGGGATGGAGTCAAGGGCAGAAGAGGGGCTAAAGGCTGGAGAGCTAGCTAGGGGGCCAGGACTAAGCTATGATGACAAGGGTGGAGTTTTCCAAATAATCCGCAGCAAGGCAGGAGCAGTAAATGAAGGGGGCCAGTTGATGGCCCAACAAACAGAAACCAGAGCTCTGAAGGAAAGGGAGAAACTTAAAGCCAAGACCGGGCAGCTTGAATAAGGTTAGGTTTCCAACAGAGCCTAAAACCGAACCCAGCGAAATCTTCTCTGGGGCACAGTCTTTGGAGGAAAGGCTTTTTTGAAAGACTTACAAGGTTAAGAAAAGGCCATTGGAGGAGGGGGGCAAAACACAGAGAGTGGGCCTGTAGCAAAAACAGAATCAGACTATTGTGGACTAAATGAAAGTCCAACCTATTCACATGGGCAAGGTCAAAGAGGGCTCTTTCCTGACACTGGGTATAAAGAGGGGAGCAAAGATTAAGGGAGAAACTTCATTCACTAGTTCTTACCAGGGGGACGTGGCTAAGGAAAATAGCTGAGCAGCCTGACCTGTGGTGGCACAGTGAATAAAGGGTGGACCTGGAATGCTGAGGTTGCTGGTCAAAACCCAGGCTTGCCTGGTCAAGGCACATACAAACTGTGAGTTGATGCTTCCCCCTCCGCCCACTCCTTCTCTCTCTCTTCCTGCTCTCTCTACATCAATAAAGAAAATTTAAAAAAAGGAGAGAGAAAATGGCTGAGCAGTTGGCCTGGAGGAGGGGCTGCCCCACTCCAACCCTCATTTTGAAGTTTATAAAATGAGGTGACCATGTGTTGGGATAGAAAATTCAGGAGGTAGCCAGCAAGTGGGCACAAAAATGAGAGGAGGTCAGAGAAGGGTAATGTGGGAAGACACCCAGAAATAATGAAGCTCACTGAGGGTTTGGCTTTAGGGTAACTGTAGTCACTTGAGAACCAAGCTGATGGGGAAGATGAAGAAGATTCAAGACTACAAGTCTTCAGGTAAACGCTTCATGAAGATCACAAGTTGTGTGGAAGGGTGAGACCTTCTTCAAACTTTTGCCTGAAAGCTGTACTTGGATGATAGGTCCTAGCCTCTTCTAGAATTCTTATTTGGGAGTGGGGCTTGTGACCTCAGAGCACTCACTGGAGGCAGGACCTACCTGCATGACAGGTTGGGACCTCCAGTTGGCCCTTGGCTAGGGCGAGGCCTAGGTGAGAAGAGGGTCAAGCACAGAACTGGAGCTTGGCTGGAGCACTGCTGACCCTGTGCTAAGGGCAGAGACCTTAATTCAGGTGCAGGGCCTCCGGCAGATATCCCTTTAAGCAGTGGTGGTATTCAGCTGGTTTGCACCAGTTCAGCAGAACTGATGCCTAATTTTTTGTTCAATTCAGCAAACCAGTTTTTAAAATGGCACTTGGTAATCAAGGTTCTCTCTAAGGTTGGTACCTGGGCAGCTGCCTATTGTGGAAATCATAAATTTACAGTTCTTACTCTTTTGTGTGTGTGTGCGACAGAGGCACAGAGAGAGGGACAGATAGGGACAGACAGACAGGAAAGGAGATGAGAAGCATCAATTCTTCGTTGAGGCACCTTAGTTGTTCATTGATTGCTTTCTCATATGTGCCTTGACCAGGGGGGCTACAGCAGACCAAGTGACCCCTTGCTCAAGCTGGCAACCTTGGGGTTTCGAACCTGGGTCCTCCGGCATCCCAGTCTGATGCTCTATCCACTGTGCCACCGCCTGGTCAGGCTAAAATGAATCAAGTCTTTAAAAATAAAATGGAGAGAGATTCTCTCTCCCTTCCTGCCTGTCTGTCCCTATCTATCCCTCTCTCTGACTCTCTGTCCAAAAAAAAAAAAAAAAGCAATATGGGCCCTTGGCCATTTGGCTCAGCACTAGAGCATTCAGCCCAGGTGTGGAAGTCCCGGTTCAATTCTGAATTCCGGTCAGGGCACACAGAAGAGGGGACCATCTGCTTCTCCACCCCTCTTTATTCTCTCTCTCTCTCTCTCTCTCTTCCCCTCAGGCACCATGGCTCAGGAAGGTTTGAGCAGGTTGCCCCTCCTCCCCAAGGATGGCTCCATGGCCTGCCTCAGGCACTGAAATAGCTCCATTGCCAAGCAACAAAGCACCACCCCAGATGGGCAGAGCACAGGAGCTTGCTTGGTGGATTGCGGTGGGGCCGCATGCGGGAGTTTGTCTCTTTGCCTTCCTCCCTCCCCACCTCTCACTTTAAAAAAAAGAAGGAATCAATATGGAAATTGATTAACTGTTTCATTGGGGTTTTTTTGTCAGGTATTCAATATTTTCTCATTATTTTAAAATTCTTATAATCTAATTTTGTTTACTTTTTTGTTATTTAAGTATTAAATGCATGAAGTAATAAACTACCTTTCCGTACATCACTTTTTTAAACTCAAAATGGTCATTATGGCAGAGAACCGGTTGCTAAATTATTTGAATTCCACCACTGCCTTTAAGGCCTGCCCCAAACTCGCAGAGAGTAGGATCTCAAAGACCTTAATGAGCACCTCCGGGGTGAGGTCTACACTAAAGGACCAGGCCTCCCCAACCCACCCTGAAACTCCAGGCTCACCTCTGCAGTGCCTCCGCCTGACTCCGCAGCGCTGCCCGCAGGCGCTCCAGTTCATTGCAGCTGTCGCTGCTGCCGCAGTCAGCCAGTAGCACGTAGAGAGGCACAGCTCCCAAACCCGCACTGTCCAGCAAGGCCGCTGTCTGATCCCTGGCCTGGGCTTCACTCTGTGAATCCCCAGGACGGAGGTTCCGCACAGCCAGCAGCGGAGTCCCTCGGGCCAGGGCGGCCCGCGCTGCCTCCCCAAGCGCTGGGGCCAAGGGCTCGTCGTTCCCCTCGGAGCTGGGCAGCACCAATACCAGCACGTTAGCCTCCGCTGCCCAGGGCCCTGGCACTGCGGGTGGGCAGCTCAGCTCGCCCAGGAAGAGGCCCGGGCCCGCAGCTCGCAGACTAGGAATTCCAGGATCTGGCTGTTCATCCGGGATCTCTACCACCTCCACATCTTTGTTGCACAGCGCTGCAATCAGAGAGGACTTTCCCGAGGCTGGAGGCCCCAAGAATAAGGCGGTCACATCACCCCGCGGTGGAGGCATAGCTGAAAAGCAAGCAATGGGGAAGAACGGGGTCAGGAAGCATCCAGTCGTTTTCTTTCTTTGTCATCCCACTCTGGTCCTAGACTTCAGCCCTCCACCCTGCCCCCTTCTTCCAATCTCGAGTATCATTTCCAAGGACCTAGAAATCCGGCGCCTAGACCCTATTCCCCAGAGACCTAGAGTTCTGTCTGGTTCTCTTTATGTATGCGTTTCCCTTTCTGCTTTAATAACTCATAAATGCGGCATCCAGACCCTCCTCCTCCCTTCCAAGTCACCAACCGAACAAACAGCCGGCACAACCGAGGGCAAAGTTGCTGGTGGCCGGTCGGTGCGCCGCTGAGAAGCCCCGCCCCTGGAGTAGGACAGACGGAGGCCAAAGAGGCTGGAGCGCCGGGATTTGGAGAAGTCTGGACGCGTTCTGGGGGCTCTAACCTGACGTCACTCCTCTTAGAAGGGGGTGTGTCTTGGAAGCCTGATCTCAGGGACACAGCCCCTTTGCAGCGCCTGCGCAGAATGGCCCCAGGGCGCTTGCTTCCCAACTCCAGCTGCCGCAGGACCTTGAACAATGAGGAGGCAGAGCGCCTGCGCACCAGGAGCGCCAAGCACACCTGCGCAGTGAGCTTAGGTCTGTACGGTAGGAGTTGCTCGTAACGTCATCACAACGCACCCTATTTTAGAGAAGGACCCTTCCCAATATTGAGGACCGAGTGGGCATGACTCCATTACTGCCGGATGGCAGTCTAGGATCTCGGCTTCCAGAGGTTCATTAGGCCGAAGGGCGTGGAAACCACCTGGACGTTGGGACTCGGTGGGCCCTACTCTGCTTCCCTCGGGTGGCGGCGCTGTGACCAGCGACAGGAGCAACCAAAGGCAGCCTACTGCTGTTTTGAGAAAAGCAGAGGCCTGGGCCCCCGGCCTGAGAAGAGGAGAGCCTAGGGCGGTGCTTGAGGCTACCGACACAGCCGCTGAAAGCAGTCGTGGGAGGCGGGGGCTCTGGTGACAGAGGAGCTACAGTATGTCAGAGAAGGTTGTCCACCGGGAAGACGGGGGCTAAAGCGTGGGTACCACTACCTACCTCAAGACACGTGGGAGAGACGGGGATGAGGATGGTGTCAAAGATCAACGGTTCTGCGCTCTAAGTTCAGGGAGCTAGTTTGATGTAGGTCTTAGATTTCACACAGGTGAGATGGCCCTAAAAAGAGTCACAAACCCAGAGAATTGAAGCTTTTGGGAGAGTTGAAGCTTCTCTAGTGAGAGCTCTATCAGGTTAGAGTTCGAGGAGATGGTATCTCGGGTGGGTTGAAGGCTGTTTAGGGGGCTAAGGCTGGCGACAGATGAGCGACTTCATCTTATTTACTATTCTATCATGCATGCTCTTGACCAAAGGGGTCCTAGTCACCATGGAGGACCGGCTTCCCAAAGAGACCATGGAGCAGCAGGATTCGTCCAAAGAGAGGAGTCCCCGCAGTAAGGGAGTCGACATCTGTGAGTACCGCTGGCCAGAGGGTGGGGTGCAGGAACTGATGCTAAAAGGTTTTCTATAGCATTTCAATGTCCAAGACAGTTAGGGAGGTGCCCTTCCAGGAAAGGCTACTCTCCATTCTTACCCTTATTAGGCTCAGATGTACCCATCCTGGTTTGTCCACAGAAGTCTGAATGGAATGCAGTTCAGAGAGACAAAGTGGCATCCAGAGACTTGGGAGTAGGAAACAGCAGAGACCAGGAGAGGAGCCCCAAAATTCCAGTTCCACCCTGTCCCAGACTTGCAGTGCAACTTGGGCCTTGATTCCCTATCAGTCAAAAGGGGTTGGCATTACGCACCCCACAGGGCTGCAGTAACAGCAGAAAAAAGGGAAGGTTGAGGGTAATGAAGGTAGCCATTTTGACATAATAGCATCAGCTCCTACTGAGTACTATTAGTACATGTGCTAAGCCATTGCACTAGTTATCTTGGTTCAGTCCTCCTAAAATTGGTTTTGTCATTTTCAGATGAGGGAACTGAGGCAGAGAGGTTAAGTATTTGTAACAATGACAGCCAGGGTCAGTGCCCTCCAGCCGAAGACCCTTAGGAACACATCTGTAGTCACTGCACTGAGGAAGCACACACATCATAGGGGCACCTCAGTGAGTGTTACAAAGGACTGATTATAGTTTGGGTTTGTGGTAGGTGATTCTGCAGAGGGTCCAAGGAAGAGGGGTTTTGCTCTGGATTGGATGGGGCTAGGAAGCAGGGCAACTCTATGGCTGGCTATCTTATTAAATTTATCTAGAAGGTAGAGGAACAAAACAAGGCACAAACTGTGACTGGGAAAGCAGCAGCTACGCGTATTAGCCAGGACAGGGGGCGTCTGGTCATTTTTTAATTTTTTTTTTACAGAGACAGAGAAAGAGTCAGAGGGATAGAGGGATAGACAGGGACAGACAGATAGGAACCGAGAGATGAGAAGCATCAATCATTAGTTTTTTGTTGTGCATTGCAACACCTTAGTTGTTCATTGATTGCTTTCTCATATGTGCCTTAACCGTGGGCCTTCAGCAGACTGAGTAACCCCTTGCTCAAGCCAGCGACCTTGAGTCCAAGCTGGTGAGCTTTTGCTCAAACCAGATGAGCCCACGCTCAAGATGGAGACCTCGGGGTCTCGAACCTGGGTCCTCAGAATCCCAGTCCGACGCTGTATCCACTGTGCCACCGCCTGGTCAGGCATGTGGCTTATACAATGTTAATGTTGTATCTGTGTTCAGATGCTATTATGGCATGGTCTTGATTGTCAGTGTGGCCTTGTTTGAGGATGGTCTGTGAAATTTATACTCGACAGAATGCCAAAGTCTGGGAGTGCCAAGCCAGCTTCTGGCTGGGGGGCTGCTTTTCTCATTTTTAATAATCAGTAAACCATTGTATAAAGTGTGCTAAGCACTTTATATAAACTCATTGATTTATTTATTGCTTACAACAGCCCTCACAGGTAGATACTGATACGGTTATGACCCGATTTTCCAGAGGAGAAAACTGTTGTACTTTCCTGGGAAGTAGCAGAGCCGGTGTGGCTCCAGAGGCTGTGCTCTAATCACACAGCTCTATTGGAAGGACAGACTCCTGGGTTCCAGTCCTGGCTCCATTTCATTTCCTAACCTCACCACTGTGGGCAAGTTGCCTAACTTTTCTGAGCCTCAGTCTGCTCATCCATAAAACAGGTCCAATAATAATTTGCCTGTACTGCTGTCCAGCCCTGACATACAGCCCGGCACAAAGTAAGCATTGAATTGTTCACTGTTGGCGTGATTCTGGGGCTTGGGACTGGAAACTGTTGCTGCCCTTCCCCGACCTCTCCCCACGTCCCTCAGGCCATCTGGGGCCCCCGCAGTGCACCCGCTGCCTCATCACCTTCGCCAATTCCAAGTTCCAGGAGCGTCACATGAAGCGGGAGCACCCAGCGGACTTCGTGGCCCAGAAGCTGCAGGGGGCTCTCTTCATCTGCTTCACCTGCGCCCGCTCCTTCCTCTCCTCCAAGGCCCTGATCGCCCACCAGCGCAGCCACAGTCCTGCCACCAGGCCCTCCCTGCTGGGTGCACCCACCACTGCCCAGCCCACCTTCCCCTGTCCTGACTGTGGCAAAACCTTTGGGCAGGCCACTTCTCTGAAGCAGCACCGCCAGGTGCATGAGGCCTGCACCCCTCCTGGCCCCTTTGCCTGCACTGAGTGTGGTCAGGACTTTGCTCAGGAAACTGGGCTACATCAACACTACATCCGGCATGCCCGTGGGGAGCTCTGAGTGCAGCTTCAGCCCTCCGCAGGGCAATGGGGGCTTTGTGGCTGGTGGGACCCACCTCTGATATGGGATGAGTCCTGGGAGGAATTTGATTCCCACTCTGAAAAGACAAAGGGCTCCTAGAGGACCCAGAAGATGCTAATTTAGATCTTCAGTCTTTGGAAAACAGAAAGACTTTCGGGAAATAGTGAAATCAGACAATAATGAGATCTTTTGTTTAAAAATAAATAAAAAATGAGTGGCCCTGGCTGGCTAGCTCAGTTTTTTAAGAGTGTTGTCCCAAAACGACAAGGTTGTGGGTTCGATCCTGGTCAGGGTACACACAGGAAGCAACCAAAGAATGCACAACTGAGTTGAACAACAGATGAATACTTCCCTTCCCCCTCCCCTCTTTCCCTTCTTCTCTAAACAAAAAACAATAAAAATTAAGCCCTGGTCAGATAGCCTGGTTGGTTGGAGCCTCATTGGAGCATTGTTCCGGAGCACTAACATTGCTGGTTCAATTTCCCGGCCAGGGCACATACAGGAGTAGCTCCGTGTTCCTGTCTCTCTCTCTCTCCTGCCCCCCCCCAAAGAAAAACAAAAGTATTTGTACCTCCCTCATTCCCAATTAAATAATTTGAAATCACAAGTAGCTGTGGATTGTGTAATCATCTTTAATTCCTCTGAGATGGAAATCGGCTACAGGAGCAAACTGCCCTGGATTTGTGCCTGAATGGCGGCAGGCAGGCAAGCTGTTGCTGGCCTGTAACGCCACCAGGCGGCTCCCAGACATACAGCAGCTTGGGCTTTGGGGGATGAGCAGCAAAGTGAGGAGCTGTAGTGAGTCACGTGACAATTACAGTTCAAGTCCTTGTCTCCTCCCCACCCTCTGCAAGCCTTTCCCCCTTGAGGGGCCATGGCACTGGGTGGCTTTACCCCCTCCCCTGATGAATTACTGCCCATTTAAATAACTTTAGGTACCATCTATTGATGGAATATTTTTTATATGTGTAGGTGAGATAGCACAAACAAACAGAAATCATATCTAAAGATGGAAAAGCTCTACATTAGGGTATCTAAACAAGGAACTCCGGCTTTTCAGCAGGAATTCCCAGGCTACATAAGTAGGGCATGAGTTGGAGGAGCTCAGAGCAGAGCCGGCCTGGCCCTGTGAGAAAAGTGGTTTGGGATCCCACAGAGATACCTTCTGTTTCCTGTCGTATCTGGCCAATATTGGGCGACTTCCCATTAAGATCCTATTTTCAACTCTGGAAAAGCTCACCCTCAGCTGAATTCCACGAGGCTAGTTTTACTCCCTTGCATTAACTGCCCTGCCCCTAGAGTAAAATCAAAAGGTTTCACTCCCTTGTACTGATGCTCTGTATACAATAATCATAGACTCATTTAAATTGAGGGATGTTTTGGCCTGACCTGTGGTGGCACAGTGGATAAAGCGTCGACCTGGAAATGCTGAGGTCGCCGGTTCGAAACCCTGGGCTTGCCTGGTTAAGGCACATATGGGAGTTGATGCTTCCAGCTCCTCCCCCTTCTCTCTCCCTCTCTCTCTCTCCTCTCTAAAAAAAAAATAAATAAATAAAAATAAATTGAGGGATGTTTTTAAAGCCCACAGGTGGGATGGACATGGTAGAGAAGAATGATTGCTGTCTCTCAATTTTTAGCTAGGCGCAAAGTGGGTGCAAAGACCACATTTCCTAGATTCCCTTGCAGCTAGCGGTGGCCATGTGACTGAGCTCTGGCTAACTTCCTGGGTAGCATCCTCAAACTTCAGGAAGGGACATGCCTTTCCTCCACCCTGCTGCCCAGAAATGGACAGGGTATCCAGCCATCTTGGACCATGAGAGCAATAGGTGGGAAGGTGGAGCAACAAGATAGCAGGAGTCAGGGTCCCTGGTCAACTCCATGCAGCAGAGCCATCATATTAGCCCTAGAACACCAACTTTTTACCTTGTTTAAAATGCCGTGTGTCCCTGTTGCATGCAGCATAATCTACAGCTTAAAATGGGTCTGCAAAATACAGCAAAATCTAGCCTGTCTCCTGGTTTTGCAAACAAATTTTATTGGAACAATTCTTTATTGTTCATTGACACATTATGTGTGGCTGTTTTCACATAGGACAGCAGATATGCATGTCTGGCCAACCAAGCCTGAAATAGTCACCATATTGTCCATTACAGTAAGCTTGCCATCCCCTTCTCTAACTAGTAGACATACAACCAACTCTGAGCCTGGATGCAGGATTGTGCCCTGGGAAATACCTCTAGCAGGAATGTGCATGTAGGCGCTGGGCAGTGCTAGCTAGCTTGGATCTTTTTCCTGGGGTGACTTATGGGGAAACTGGTTTAAGGTCAGTGGGCCAAAAATTTTCCCAAGATACTAACTTCACTAAAGTCAAACATTTCCTCTGGCACCTGGAGAAAGTCCAGGCATTTCTGAGCCAGGCTTCACACCACTCCACAGCCCCCCCCCCCCCCCCCCCCCCCCCGCCGCCCACGCCTAAGATCTAATCCCCTGCACTCTCTCAAGACAGACCGCTGCCTGCCCAAGCGCTCCCTTGGCTTCCTGTTCTCTCTACACTCTGCAGATGTCATAGATTCTCAAGATTTTAAATAGCACCACTGGTGACACCAAAATCTTTATTTTTAGCCCAAACCTCAGACGCCCCCACATGAGATCATAGCCACCTGAATGCCAAATGAGAGTCGCAACTTAAATAAATCACCATGACTCCTGCACCCCCCTACCTCCACAACTGCCATCTCGTTACTATGATACCCTCTACTTCTAAACTCCTGAAGGATCTGATTCCTTCTCCCCCAGCCCTCCTCTCCTACCAGACTGTCATTTATTTAAAACCTTCCAAAGGCATCCCATAAATAACTTCCAAAGACCTTATCCAGACCCACAAAACCCAACAATGACTGAGCCCCAGCCCACTAAGCAATCTCCACTCCCTCCTTGCTGTCTTCTTCACTGCTCTCTGGACACATGCCAGGTTGGCTTCTGCCTCAGAGCCTTTACATTTAGTGTCCCCTCTGCCTGGAGCGCTTTTACCTAGAACTTTGCAAGCCACCTCCTCAGAGAGGTCCTTCTTGACCTGACTGGCTAAAGTAACACCTCCAACCCTTCCCCTGATTTAATTTCTTCCCAGCATTCTTTAACACCTGGAATTATCACACTTATTTCATTAATCTGTGTCCTTATGTTGGAATCCAAGCTCCTGAGGGCAAGTGTCACACCTTCCTCATTGCTATATCCCTAGCCCTTAGGACAATGCTTACCAAGGAAATTAAAAAAAAAAAAAAAAGCGCTCTGACTACGTGTGTTTGCCTACTGCCTCGGCCTCCAGCTTGCCTAGGAGAGCTGGCTTCCTTAAATTTTGCCCATGAGAGGCATGGGCAGAAGGACGGTAGGAGGAGGGGAAAAGGGCCTCACCTTGTTTTGGGCTCCTTCCTGTACCCTTCCATTTTCACATAAGGCACTATGCCCCTCTGGAGGGTTAAGCACCAGCAGCACGTGGCCTGCCCTCCAAGCACCTGATTGGGTTCTGGTAATCTCACCTCTCTTTCTGTATCCCAGTGGTAGAGGGAGACTTTTTCACGCTTGCACTCCCAGCCTTCTAACACTTGTGTGACCAATTCCTTGTACTAAATCCTCTCTTTGGAATTCCTAGCTTGATTTCCATACTGACAGGGCCCAGAGGAATGGAATACCCCTCTGGCAGCAAATGGGATCTCTCTTGATTTCCAGTCTCTCAGGATCCTTAGAAATTTTTGCAAACAAATGGATAATTCCCTACATCTGTGCTTAGAAAGAAAGCCTTGTGTTAGGGCAGAAGAGGGCTTATACATGCTGCCCAGGAAATAAATTCCAACCACCGGTTGTTTTAATGGGCTGTGCATTTCTGCTTTAATGATTCTAAGATTCAATGATACTAAGCTATAGTAGGTATGAAAGTCTCAGTGAATAAATGCCCGGTTCTGAGATTTGGAGCTTCTGGGATGAAAAGTACAAGTTTTGAAGATGCTTTGGACTAAGATCCTGTAACAGGCATCAAATGCAGATGCTCTTTGGGGCCAAACAGGTAACAATAAATCAGTGATGTAAACAGGTGTGAGGGAGGTCCAGATATCAGATGACAAGGACTGGGCACATGGCAGGAAATGCCTCATTAACAATAGTAACCCTTACTCAGCTCCAGCAAATTATTGTCCCATAGGATTTTGGGTTCAGCAATCTAGAGCTCACAATTTTTCAAAAGAAACCAGAAACCTCCAGTTCTATGTGAAATTTGCCCACTTTTAAATGTTCATAACCAATATGATTTTAAAAACCTCAGTAACTCTGTTGAGACCAAATACACAAGTCAGATGGTAGCTGGAGACAGCCAGACTACCATTTCCGCTGTGTGGTTTCAGGGCTAAGAACATGTGCCTCTACTCTGCTGTCTGGAATCAAACCTGGGCTCTGCTAGTTACTTGCTGTGACCTCTAGGGCAGTGATTTAAAACCTTTTTTGAGCCGCGGCACATTTTTTACATTTACAAAATCCTGGGGCACACCACCTACCAAAGTGACACAAAATGACACTCTAACACAGTACATATTATACATACAGTTAATAATATAATTTCTAAATGTATTTATACTCACACCTGACCATGTGTCACGGCACACTGGTTGAAAAACACTGCTCTAGGGGATAACTCGAATTCTCCGTGGTCCATTCATAACAGCTGTAAAATGATCAGGATTGCAGACCCCATGCCTCTAAGGATTACGACTCAGACTGAGAGAGCCAAGGTCAGCATAAATGGTCTACGTGGCCTGGCCCTCTGCTCCCTGTAACCTTGACTTTCTTCCCTGCCTTCCTCAGCAACAGCCTCTTGGCCGTGTGCTCCACCACAAACACACCAAGCAAGCCCCCACCTCTGTTTTTTTTTTTTTTTTTTTAATTTTTTATTTATTTATTCATTTTTAGAGAGGAGAGAGAGAGAGAGGGAGAGAGAGAAACAGAGAGAGAGAAGGAGGGAGGAGCTGGAAGCATCAACTCCCATATGTGCCTTGACCAGGCAAGCCCAGGGTTTCGAACCAGCGATCTCAGCATTTCCAGGTCGATGCTTATCCACTGCGCCACCACAGGTCAGGCCCCACCTCTGTTCTTGCTGTTCCCACATATCGCTGCAAGGTCCACTCCTTCCCTCCTCTAGATCTCTGCACTGATGTCACCTTTGCAGAGAAGTCTTCCTGACCACCCTATTTGGAACTGTTTCTTATACTTAGACACACACACACACACGCGTGTCTCCCCACACCCCTCCCCAGCACTTACTACCTTCTAACAGTATATATTTTATATTTTACATAAGCATCTAATGAAGTGCTGTCTTTTCCAGTATAACATCCACAAAGGCAGTTATCTTTGTTCCTCATGTTCCCTCCCTATTCCCAGCTTCCCAAATAGTGCCTGCATCTCAGAGGTGCTCAAAAAATTGTTAAATGAATGAGTAAATAAGTAAAAGTCCCTACCTCATAAGAATCCGAGGCGATTGTCCATGTAAAGCGCTTAGCCCAGGGCCTGGTCCGCTGTGAGCGATGACTTAATGATGGCCATTACGGTAATTCAGGTTCTATTCTCGAACGTTCTTAGTTGCCAAGCTTCTATGAGTTAACACACGTAAAGCGCCTTAGAACAGGGCTTGGCACACAGTAAATGCTCAGTAAATGGTAGCTATCATTATAATTAGACTTCTATTTTCAAAGCAGCTTTGGTGCCAAGCTTCTGCAAATTAGCACTTCCCATCTCAAGAGCGAGAGCCAAAGTTGGCACGAGGCTGTAAGGAGCTGGCCCTGTGTTCCCCGCCAGTCTCATCCCTCCAGCTCTGCCCTTCCTCACTCTGCTCCAGCGTCTCTGGCCTTTCAGGTCGACTCCTGCCTCCTTCCACCTGGAATGTGTTCCGTAGACATGCGAGGCCCCCCCCCCCCCTTCAGTCTGTCAGCACCCCAGGAAAGGCTATACTATTTAAAGTTGCAACCCCTTTCCACAACTAGGCTCCCTTCCCCACTTTATATTTCTCCACAGCGTCACCGCTATCCAGCACGTGCTCTGTCCACCTTGCTTAACTGCCTGTCCCCGCCAAGGGCCCCTTTCTGCTTCCATGCGAGCTCCATGAGGACAAGGATGTTATTTTATTCACAGGCATACTCCCAGTGCTTAACATACAGGTCCTCAAAAGGTGTTCGTGAAATGAATTAATGGATCACCGTCCCTACCGCAGTTATTCTGAGGACCTGAGGACCTCATGCAAATAAAATGCAGAACTCTGTAAGTGCTAGGAAAGTGGCAACTGAGATTATAATTAAGGTTCTATTTTTATAAGTTCCTAGATGCACAACTTGTGTGAGTCAACACATAGAAATCTTTTGGACCAGCACTTAGCACCTAGGAAGCACCCAGAACATGTAGCTATGACTATAGAAGCCAGACAGAGAAGGGCTGCTTGCTAACCCGAAACACTCACCCTGGACTATTATGTGAGCGAGAGACAAAATTCTGTTGTGTTTGAGTCTGTCATCAGGGGGTCTATAAGTAAGTACACGGAAACCACACTGAACGTGGCGTTTAGTAAATGTTAATTTCTAGGCAACAATGATCCTAAAGTTCCCCCATGAAGGAGCCGAGGGGGGGATGAGGGGTAGATGAATGCCCAGGCACATGCCTCACATACTAAAGCATAAACACACATACACACACACACAACACACACTGGACCGACACACACAGAATTCAGCTTTTATTCTGGCCTTCACACATCTACTGCTAAGACAACACAGATCGGCAGAACCCCGTCCCCAGGTCCATTTAAAACCCAATTTCCTCAGCCCCCTCCTCCCACCCCACCCCTTCTTGCCAAGCTCCCTGGGTTGGGGGCTCTGCCTACACTTCACCCCGGGCATGCAGCATGAAGTGCCCATGCAGCTCCCCGAGGTTGTCGAAGGAATCCTCGCACTCTGTGCAGTGGTAGGTGCCCTCCTCGTCCTCCTCCTCGTCCTCCTCCTCCCTCCCAGCCGGTAGGCCCTCCCCAGCCTGGGGCGGCTCTTCCTCTTCCTCCCCAAGGACCCTGCCTTCGGGGGCTGGTGTTTCCTGGGGGGTGGCAGCAGGACAGCAGAGCCGGCAGGGTGGGGTGCCTGGTGTGGCCTCCCCAAGGGGCGAGCGGCCACAAAGCTGGCAGGGCTGGGCTGGGGGGCCTGAGGGCTGGGCTGCACGGGGGGCCCGTCGGGATGGGCCCCCCCGGCCCCCGCCCAGGCGCTGCTTCACCTTGTAGCCAGGGTCATATTCAGGATCATCAGTGGTCTCCTCTTCCTCCTCCTCCTCATCTTCTTCCTCTTCGGAGTCCGGCTCTGAGAGTGTGTATTCTGAGTCAGAGGAATGTTCAGGGCCTGTAGGGGGGTGGGTAGGGAAAGACAGAGGCATCAAAGTACAGAGGGCTGTGCCCAGTGGCTGTCCCCTCCCCGAGCCCCATTCAGGCTTGCCACCAGATGGAGAGGGTGGCCTGGGCACAACTATGCTCTTCCCACCAGATGGCTCTCCATCACGTAGAACAGGGCCTGGCACACAGTAGGTGCTCAGTGTCTGCACGGCAGGTAAATGAAAATCTTGCAGGAACTGTATCTTAGGGAGTTCATAAGGACAAAATAGGAGTAAAAGTAGGAATAGCAAAAATAGCAGCAGCAGCGTCCATCACTTTTGGAAGAGGCCCACTGTCATGTATTAACTCACTAATGCTTATAGCAACCCCGTGAGGGATGCATGTTTTTCTTCCTAAGTGAAAAACAGAGAAACCGAGGCACAGAAGTAAGGCCTCCAGTCACACAGCTCTTACAGGGAAAGCTAAGTATGGGCGATGACCTATGCTGGATCATTTTAGGGAGACAAACATTTGTACAAGTATTTAACAAAATGAAAATACACAGTATATATGTATTTTGATATACTTTTAAAAATATATATATCTATGTGATTTTTATATAGTCATGTGCCGCTTAATGACAAGGTATGTTCTGAGTAATGCATCATTAGGCAATCTTGTGTGAACTTTACAAAGTGCACTTACACAAATCTAGACTGCCTAGCTTCCTTGCTACACACCAGGCTACTGCTCTGTGGGGAGAAAAAAATAATTTTCCCTCTACCCTTCTGAGTTCTTGGCTGAGACATCCCTGTAATAAAGACACTCACAAGAGAAAAGTCTAGTAATACATATTGCACCCTTGACCCCATACACAGAAGAGACTCAGGAAAACTAACTCACCAAAAAGGCTGAAGGCAATACCTTAAACACCTTCTTCAGTTGAAGACACAGACCTTGGGGGTGGGGGAAGTCAGCTGGCAGATTACAGAAAGAGCAGCAACCAAGGGTTAGGTTGTTACACAGATTTAAGCCGCTGTCTTCTGCAGTGATCAGAGTTTCTGGAGATAAAGTCACCCCCCTCCTGGTACTTAAAGGAGACAGCTTTACAAATGGAGATTTCCCTTACAAATGTAAATACCTTTTATAAAGAGTAACTTCCAGTTGGTTTATAAAGCTTCTCCCATGACTACTGTTCTTGAAAATAACCGGCCTAAAATAATCCTTATGCTAAAGAGACTTACAGTTGACCCTTGAACACTAAGAGGGTCAACTGAAAAATCCCTAGTTATGAATGAGCCTGAGCCGACCTGCGTTGGTCAAGAGTTAATTGTATTTGGCGGTGACAAATTCTGTTCCCCTACAGCTCCTAGGCCACACAGCACAGCATGTTACTGTACGGAATACTGTAGGCAGCTGTAACACAGTGGAATCTGTGTAATGCACTGCGCTACATCTGTGGCTCGATGTCACTAGGCCATAAAGATTTTTCACCTCCATTATAATCTTATGGGACCAAAGTGTGATTATGTAGTGCATGGTATATATAAATATCTAGTTAAGTGAATTAAAAGATGTGTTAGGTATAGATATAGTACTGTGGATTCATGCATATGAAGGACATGCTTAGGACAAGTTTAGGTTGAAAAAAAAAAAATTAAAGTCCAAGCACAGGAAAGGGTGGTATCAGCAGTCACTATGGGAGGTGCCCACACCAGCAGTGGTCCAGGAGGGAAGAGTCGCCACTTTGGTGGCTGTGTGGGAATACGGGCTTCTGCAGGTGCAGTGGCGGAGCCTGCCAAAAGTATCCTCTAGGACTGTACCAGCCTTGCCTGCGTTCCTCCTGGCAGCCCAGAGGGACCCTATTACAATGGGGCCAGCCACACCTCACTCTTCACTGTCCCTCCACACCCCAGGCACACACCCACCTCAGGGCCTTGCCAGCTTTTCTGGAGATGGACCAAGGCTTGCTCCTGCCCTTCTGCCACATCTCTGTGTGAGTGATACCTTCTCAGGGACACCTGATCACTGTGTCTAACCAGCAATCCCTACCCAGCACTCTGTGCCCCTAACACTTGCTTTATTTTTCTCCTCAACTTACTTTATACAACATCTACTTGTGCATTTATTAACTGCCCCCCAAAGCAAGGACTTTGTCTGACTCATTGCTTGGGTGGCCCCAAGCCCAGTTCTCCCTCCTCCAGGTCTTGGCCTCTGCTCTTCTCCCAGCTGGGGCCACCTTTCCCATCTCTAGCAGCAAACTCCTGCTCCTCTCTAAGGCCCCAGCTCCTAACTCACCTTCCCAGGCAGCCAGTGTCTCTCTCCTCGGGGCCCCGCTAACACAACTTGACCACCTAAGCAGTGACTATGTGGGTCTGGAGGCTGGAGACTCCTGGAAGGTAGGAGACCTGGCCCTGGTCTATGCCCCAGCCATGCTGAGCCCAAGTTAGCCTTAGGAGACATTTGCTGAATGGCTGTGAAACAGAGGAAACATCTCTGGCTTGAGATAGGGTCCACCTTCTTTATCCTCCTACCTCTGACTCATCCCACCTACCCTCCAGGGTCTTCAATGCCACTGACTTCATGCAGTTGGCCGTGAAAGGTGGTCATCCAGGGCTACCAGGTCTTTCATGTCCACTATGACTTCCAGGATCATAAGCCCTTTTGCACCCATTATGCCTTCTCACATCTACAAGATCCTCAGAGTCCAGCACGTCCCTGGCACCTACTGGAGCCTTGATGCCATGGGGTCTTCTAAGCCTCCTTCCTCTTTTAAGACCACTAAGTCAGCAGTGCTCAACTGCTCTCCAGTGCCCATTAAGCCATCAACGGCCCCAACTCGGTCATGGGCCCAAGCAGTTCGAAGTCCAACAAACGGGAAAGTACAACGACAGCTCCTTCTTACTAGTCCAGCAGCAGGGCAAGAACACCCAGCAAAGCCAGCACCGACACCAGGGCCAGCAAAGCTGGCAAGGCTGGGAAGATGCCATCCGCGGAAGGGCGCACATAGCAGGAGCCAAACTCCTGGCAGAAGGGGAAGCCGCAACTCTGAGGGGTCACCTGGCAGGGCCAGCACATCCCGCAGGATGAAAACTCAGGGTGCCAAACAAGGTACAACCAACAGGGTAAGAACTACTTCTCAGCAAAAACAGAGTAGGAGGAAGAGTTAGAGCAGGCCAAGAACCAACAGGCAGGAAAGGAGTGAGAGCCAGCCTAGACACACGAGCAGAGAGAAGAGTGACAGCCCACCAGAAGCCTTGGGTGTAAGGAAGAGTTCCAGGCTGGCTAAAACCCCCAACAGGGCAAAGAGTTATAGCCCCACCAGAACTCCCTTTGAAAACGTAGGTTAGAGCCAGTCTCCATCATCACGGAGGAGAGTCAAGAGTTCTAGTCAGATGATCATCTTTAGCAGGGAACGAAGTTACAGCCCAAATGAAGTGTCCAGCATGGTCAAGTTACAACCAGGGTAGTGCACCCAGCAGGACTCGAAGTCACAGCCAGTCTAGCACCTCCAGCGGGACCCGAAGTCATAGCCAGTCTAGAACACCCAGAAGGGCAAAAAGTTGCAGTTGGAAGAGGACCCACAGCAGGATGAGAAGTGACAGTTGGAAGAGAAATCATAGTAGGTCAAAGAGTTGTACCCAAACGGAAACTCCCAGCCAGATGAGAAGACACAGCCAGTCTAGAACCCACAGCAAGGAAAAAAGTCAGCACCAATCTAGAACCCCCAGAAGGGAAAGAAGTCACAACCAGTCTAGAAGCCCCAGCAAAGACGGTCACAGACCATTTAGAGCCCCCAGCAAGGAGTCTGGAAGCCCCAGTAAAGAGAGAGGTCACAGATGACTTAGAACTCCCAGCAAGGAGAGAGATCATGGCCGATTTGGAACCTCCAGCAAGGAAAGATTTCACAGCCAACCTAGAACCTACAGAAAAGTTATCACAGCCAATCTAGAACCTCTAGCAAGGAAAGAGATCACAACAGATCTAGGAGCTCCAGAATCCCTAAAAAGGAGAGAGATCACAGTCAATCTAGAACACCTAGAAAGGAGAGATCACAGCCAAGCTAGAACCTCTAGCAAGAGAGAACATAGCCAATCTAGAACCCCCAGAAAGGATAGCACTCACAGCCAGTCTAGAACCCCTAACAAGGAGATCAACTACAGCCAATCTACAACCTCCAGAAGTCTAAGCTGGAAAGGATCCCCTAGCAGGGCAGAAAGCCCCATTCTGAACAGAAAGCCTAGCGAGACAAGGCGCCATTCCCCCTCAAGATTCCCCAGTGGCTGCCTGACCAGGTGGTGGCGCAGTGGATAGAGCATCGGACTGGGATGCGGAAGGACTCAGGTTCGAGACCCCGAGGTCACCAGCTTGAGCGCGGGCTCATCTGGCTTGAGCAAAGAGCTCACCAGCTTGGACCCAAGGTCGCTGGCTCCAGCAGGGGGTTACTCGGTCTGCTGAAGGCCCGCGGTCAAGGCACATGTGAGAAAGCAATCAATGAACAACTAAGAAGTCGCAATGTGCAACGAGAAACTGATGATTGATGCTTCTCATCTCTCTCCGTTCCTGTCTGTCTGTCCCTGTCTGTAAAAAAAAAAAAAAAAAGATTCCCCAGTGGAACCTGACCGAGCAGTGGCGCAGTGGATAGAGCATCGGACTGGGATGCGGAAGGACTCAGGTTCGAGACCCCAAGGTCGCCAGCTTGAACGAGGGCTCATCTGGTTTGAGCAAAGCTCACCAGCTTGAGCCCAAGGTCGCTGGCTCGAGCAAGGGGTTACTCAGTCTGCTAAAGGCCCGTGGTCAAGGCACGTATGAGAAAGCAATCAATGAACAATTAAGGTGTCGCAATGTGCAATCAAAAACTAATGATTGATGCTTCTTTTTTTTTTTTTTTGCACCCCTCTGAAGCTGTAAATGGGGAGGCAGACAGACTCCCGCATGCGCCGACCGGGATCCACCTGGCACGCCCACCAGGGGGCGATGCTCTGCCCATCCGGGGCGTCGCTCTGTCGCGACCAGAGCCACTCTAGCGCCCGGGGCAGAGGCCAAGGAGCCATCCCCAGCGCCCGGCCATCTTTTGCTCCAATGGAGCCCCGGCTGCGGGAGGGGAAGAGAGAGACAGAGAGGAAGGAGAGGGGGAGGGGTGGAGAAGCAGATGGGCGCCTCCCCTATGTGCCCTGGCCGGGAATTGAACCTGGGACTCCTGCACGCCAGGCCGACACTCCACCACTGAGCCAACCGGCCAGGGCGATTGATGCTTCTAATCTCTCTGTTCCTGTCTGTCCCTGTCTATCCCTCTGTCTCTGTAAAAAAAAAAAAAAAAAAAAGATTTCCCAGTGCAGCCTCAATCCCAACCCAGGATGATATTCAAGCCAACACCACTACCACTAAGGCGACCTCACCTGGAGAGAGATCTTCATCATCTTCTTCCAAGCTGGCATAGCCCCCAGTCTCAGCTGGCTCGCGGGTCTCTGTCATGGCCAGAGGAGGGGATAGGAGACAGGAGCAGAGCAGCAGCTAGGCAGCGTCCCTCCTTGGCCAGCTTTCCACAGTCACAGTTCCGCACAAGTTCTCTGATGCAGGATGCCAGCAGGTAGAGGGATGCTGGACAGGGAAAGAAAAAGCCTGTGGTGACTCAATAAATTTTTACGTAGCATCTGCCTCCCCAGGCTCAGCTGTGTGCTTAGTGATGGGGGCAAGGCAAAGACGGCCTCAGCTCTGTCCCTGATTGCCTACTGGGCCTTGGCTGCAGGCCCTGTCCCTATACAGACCTTACTTTCCCAATCTGGGCAACAAAGCTGTTTGTAGTTCTTATTCAATGGGGTGGGAAAGGAAAACATTCCAAATATTTAAAGATGGGTACTGCCATGGGCATGAATCAGAACTGAAATTGGAACATGGTCCTATGCCAGGTATTAATCTGTTCCTGGACTATGGGAAAAGTGTGGGGTTGGGGGAGGATCCAAAGTGGCAGAAGAGGGTATGGATTACTTGGTGTAGTGATGATATACCAACCAGTCTAGAAGTATTTAAATATTTAAACTGGTACAGCTGTGCTAGTCTATGAATGTCAGCCCTAATTCTACATTAATTTATACCTTGGCAAGATAGTATCTAGGTCTGAATCCTAAATCTGCCATATTCTCACTGTGTAGCTTCAAGCAAAGGATCTAATTTCTCTAGCCTGTTTCCTTCTCGGTACAAAAAGGGCTTCCAGCACTTAACTCATGTATTCCTCATAACCACGCTGAAACAGATCATCTCCTTTGTACTGATGAAGAAACTGAGGCATAGAGATGATTAAGAAGTAGCTCAAAGTCACATTACCTGGTAGGCACATGAACTAAGATTTAAAGCCACATAATACTACCTCTCATAAAATGATCCCTCGGCTGAAAATGTTTTTCGGCGATTCAGTAGGTTCATTCATATAAATTGCTCACATATGTCAGGTACTCAATTAACAGTGGCTGTTTCTACTCCCACTTCTGAGTCTATAAACCTCAGCCATTCCAGACTTCTTCCTGTGCATGTCAGGACTTTTGACATCTTAGCAAATCTTGCTGTTCTTGTCTGGAATGTCCTCCTTCCCCCTTCTCAGCCTGGAGAACTTCTACTCACCCTCCAAAGCTCACCTACTACATAAGAACCTCTGTACTTCTTCCCAGCTCAAATACGACCCCTGCCTCTCTTAAGAAGCCTAACTCCTCTTTCTCTCACTCTTCACCAATACCTTCACACTCAACACTCACCTCCCACTGCACTTCCTAACTAGGAGAGCCAGCTAGGCAGAACAAATTAGTGAAGGTGCTGGCAGCCTCAGCTGCACCTCTTATATGCCAAAGCCTGTGCTGGACATTAGGTATACAATAGTGTAAAATACACATCCCTTCAAAGCCTGGAGGTCAAGTTTATTTTTATTTTTACTATTTTTGAGAGAGGCAGGGCGAGAGAGACAAGAACATCAAGCTGTTCCTGTCTGTGCCCTGACCAGGAAATCAAACCTGCAACCTCTGGGCTCTGGAACGATGCTTTACCAGTGGTAGGCAAACTGCGGCTCACGAGCCACATGCAGCTCTTTGGCCCCTTGGGTGTGGCTCAAAGGCCAGCTTAGGAGTACCCTAATTAAGTTAATAACAATGTACATACCTAGATCAGTTTAAGTTTAAAAAATATGGCTCTCAAAAGAAATTTCAATCGTACTGTTTGTTGACCACTGCTCTAA
Source organism: Saccopteryx bilineata (assembly GCF_036850765.1). Taxonomy (NCBI): domain Eukaryota; kingdom Metazoa; phylum Chordata; class Mammalia; order Chiroptera; family Emballonuridae; genus Saccopteryx; species Saccopteryx bilineata. The sequence goes on along the minus strand of NC_089492.1, from coordinate 315,118,838 downwards.
CGAACCAAGCTATCCAGCCATAGCTTGATTTCTTTTTTATTTTCAGAGACAGGAAGAGACAGGGAGAGGGAAGGGAAGCATTCATTTGTTGTTCCACTCACTCATGCACTCATTGGCCCTGTCCAGTGATTGAACCCTCAACCTTGTTGGTTTGGGAAGATGCTCCTAACCAACTGAGCTTGGCCCTGCCAGGGCCAAGTTTAATGCTGGAGACTAAAGAGAAAAAAATTAGAACTGACCTCTAAAGGAGGCTGGGACATGGGAGGGGCTGGCATCAATAGCAGCAGAACTTACAAGACACTGGGATATGGGCTTTAAGGACAGAGAAAATTCACAATTGGCAGAGTACAGTTCTCATAATACTCTGTTTGCCTATAAGGCCTCATTTAATTTGGGAATTCTACTTTATGTCACGATAAGGTTACTAGATTTAGTCGCTAAAAACAGTTGATACCTAGTTAAATTTGAATTTTAGATAAACAAGTAATTAATAAATATACATAGTATGTTCCATGCAATATTTGGGGCATACATTTGTTTATCTGAAATCAAGGGCCTGACCTGTGGTGGTGCAGTAGATAAAGCATCCACCTGGAATGCTGAGGTCGTAGGTTCGAAATCCTGGGATTGCCTGGTCAAGGCACATACAGGAAACAACTACTAAGAGTTGATGCTTCCTGTTTGTTCCCCCTCTTTCTCAAAAAATCAATTAAAAAAAAAAAAAAGCCTGATCTGTGGTGGCATAACGGATAAAGCGTGACCTGGAACCGTGAGGTCACCAGTTTGAAAGCCTTGGCTTGCTGGGTCAAGGCACATATGGGAGTTGATGTTTCCTGCTCTTCCCCTCCCTTCTTTCTTTCTCTCCCCCCTCTCTAAAATGAATTTTTTAAAAAAAGTATTTCAACTGGCAGCCATACACTAGGAACAATGAAGACTTTCTATGAGATTACCTGGAGGCATTGCTCACCACTCAACCTACTCTTCTCCAAGTCCACATCACTCAAGGCCTCGTCCAGAACATTCTAGATGTCGGGTATAGGCATTCCTTGGTGCACAAGTCCCGTTACAGTAGTCAGACTGGCTCATGACTTTAGAGGGGCATAAAATGAGGCTCCCTCATTCCACGTGAACGAGACCCCACAATGTCCTGAGCCTCTAGCAATTCACTCCCAAGATGCCCTGCGTGAACATAATAGGCAACCCCCCCCCCAACAACAACAACACTAGGGTTAAAACACCAGACATTTTTTAGGGTTAAAAACCCAAACGTTACACGGCCTAATAAGGGCCAATCCCCATAATGTCCTGCGCAATTAATTCTTCCCAGGACGCCTCAGGACTGTAATGACCACCTTTCAAGATACTCTACGTCGAAGCACTCCAAGTTTCCAAGACACTCAGCTGAGGGTGTAACAAAAGGGGCCGGTTCCCCACAAGGCGCTAGACTAATCCTTATCAGAGTGCACTAGATCTATAGCGACTAGAGAACCGACTCCCACATGTTTAGGGCCGGGCGTCCCGTTTTCCCAGGATGCGCCAGGGCGCACGGAGTAGTCGTGTTGGGAAAGAAAGGGGAGCCTAGGTCTCACCCTCAAGCCATCACGGCCCAAGACCGCTGCCGGCTCCCCCGTGACGGGAGCCGTCACTCCCATCATGCAGCGGTGCCGTAGCGCCCGCTTCCCAGCATGCCCCGCGCACCTCAATCCCGGACCCTCACCGGCGAGGACGGCCCCCACTCCGGTTCGGCGGTGGCGGCGGCTGCACGCCTGGACGCGGCGCCTGCGCTGCAAGTACGATAGGAAGGAGCGCTAGGGCCGTGAAGAGCCTAGGGCGCTTGCGCACCGAGGTGGACCATTCCTAGCGCGCAGTGCGAAGAGGGGCTATCCAAGTCGGGCCATTCACGAGGCCTGCGCAGGGGGTTTCGGGCTTTGCCCCTCGCTGTCCGGGTTTACTTGGTACAACCCGCAACCCGATTGAACAGGACACTGCAGGGCTCGCGCGTGCGTGTGCGGAGCAGGAAAGCCCTTTATATAAGATGGGATGCGCTGGGGGTGGGGGAAGCTGCAGATTCCAAACCTGCTGCCGGTTTATTTGCATAATCTTAGCGCGGGACCCCGGGAGGCCTCGGGAGCTGAAAGAGATGATTTGCATATCCCCGGGAGAGGCCACTGATTAGCATTCGTGAGGCGGGGGGGGTGCGCCTGAACAAAGCGCGTATGCATAAGGACTGTGGAGTAACTTGAAGTAGGTAACCTTGGTTTAGTAGGGATCGATTTGCATCCCGAGAGACGGCTCAAGGGCCAGGACCCTTAACAATTCTCACAATTTCCCCCAGCCAGGATAAGTATTTACTGCTCTTTTATGTGCCAGGCCCTCTGCTAGCAGGCACTATGGTTTCCGCATTAAACAAGACATACCCGGCCCCTATCTTTACGGTGCCCCAGTGAAAGAAAAGATTCACATATGAGAACCACAACCCAGAGTGGTCAGACTTGGAATGAATGGAGCATAGGAAGCTGTGGGAGCCAGAGGAGGTGCCTGCTCCAGTCTGAAAAGGCTTTCAGGAGGTGATCTTTAAGCCAAGGATTGATAGAAGCCAACTGGACTGAGAGTCACTCTGGCAAAGGAAACAGATAAGGGCAAAGACCTAAAGGAAAAAAAAAAAAGTAATACATGATTTGATTGAGGAAGTGAAAGCAGATAGTGTGGCTGGAACCCAGAATTAAAGAAGGGAAAGGCTCCTACAGGTGACCTTATGTTCAGACTTTATGCTGAGGGTACTCCTGGAAGTGACAAATATTCCAGCTCAAAACTCCAGTGGGGCCCTGACCAGTAAACTCAGTTGGTTAAAGCATCATCTCAATTTGCTAAGATTGTGATTTGATCCCATCAGGGCACATCCAAGAGTTAACTAATGAATGTGTAAGTTGGTGAAACAAAAAATCGATGCTTCTATCCCCTCGCCCTAAAATCAATCAATTTTAAAATAAAATCTCTCCAATGGTGGGATCCTATTATACTTAGAAAAAGTCCAATCTCTTTATCATGGTCCAGGACCTACACAGCTGGTTAGGTCTGGTTTATCTCTGACCTTACCTACCTTTGTCATTTATCTGTTCCTAACTAGCTTCACTTTCCATCAAACCCTGTCTATCATTCAGGTCTTTGTGCCTACTGTTCCCTTTGTCTGAAAATGCTTTTCCCTCTATCCTGGAATAGCTACTCTTGTGCTAACTGATCATATCTTGGCACAGATGTCAATCTGAGAGGCTTTCCCTGTTTTTTTCTAAAATAGCACCTCCGAGATTTGCTTCAGAGAAGTGAGTGGGGTTGTGGATAAAGCAGGATTGAGCCTGAGTTGATGGTTTCTGAAGCTGGAGTGAAGGATGCATGGACTTCATTTTTCTGTTCTACTTCTCTCTGTGTTTGAAATTTTCTCTTGTTTTATGCGGGGGGCGGGGGGACAGACAAGTACAGAAAGACAAGAAGAGAGATAAGCATCAATTCTTCACTGTGGCACCTTATTTTACCGATTGCTTTCTGATACATGCTTTAATTGGGGGGCTTCAGCCGAGCCAGTGACCCCTTGCTCAAGCCAGCGACTATGGGATCATGTCTATGAACCCACGCTCAAGCCGGTGACCCTGTGATCAAGCTGTTGAGCCCATGCTCAAACCAGAGACCTTGGAGTTTTGAACCTGGATCCGCAGCATCTCAGGCTGATGCTCTATTTACTGTGCCACTACCTGGTCAGGCTTGAAGTTTTCCATAATAACGGAAAATAGTATTCTACATCCCCTTTCTCTGCTTTTTGGGTTTTTTGCAAGAGAGAGGGACCGAGATGAGAAGCATCAACTCATAGTTGTGGCACATGATTGCTTTTGCATATGTGCCGTGACCTGGGGTTCAAGCAGAGCCAGTGACCTTTGGGCTCATGCCAGCGACATTGAGTTTCAAAGCAGTAACCTCTGGGCTCAAGCCAGCTACCTTGACATGATCCCCCGCTCAAGCCGGCAACCTGCACTCAAGTTGGTGAGTCCTCAGTCTAGTCAGCCACCTGGGGGTTTCAAACCTGAAATCTCAGGATCCCAGGTTGATGCTCTATTATCCACTGTGCCACCACCGGTTAGGCTGCATTTTCTCTTAATGGCAAACTTAAATTAAGTTATTTTTCCCTTGTAAAAACTTAATAAGGGTAAACATGGAGTTACCCTTTTTCAGTTTGGGGCCACAGTACCTTGAACAGGATCATGTATTAATGCTAAGCTGTCTGGAACACCTAATGTTTGCCCGTTTTATTCACCATAGCATCTCTAGACCTTTGAGCAGTACCTGGCATAAACTAAGATGTGTGTATACACACACACACACACACACACACATACACACACACACACACACACATATATATATATATATATATATATACACACACATATATATATATATATATACACACACACATATATATTTGTTTTTTTAAATTAAGTGAGAGGAGCCCTGGCCAGTTGGCTCAGTGGTAGAGCATTGGCCTGGCATGCAGGAGTCCCAGGTTCGATTCCCGGCCAGGGCACACAGGAGAAGCACCCATCTGCTTCTCCACCCCTCCCCCTCTCCTTCCTCTCTGTCTCTCTTTTCCCCTCCTGCAGCCGAGGCTCCATCAGAGCAAAGTTGGCCCGGGTGCTGAGGATGGCTCCATGGACTCTGCCTCAGGAGCTAGAATGGCTCTGGTCGCAACAGAGCAATGCCCCAGATGGGCAGAGCATCGCCCCCTGGTGGGCATGCCAGGTGGATCCCAGTTGGGCGCATGTGGGAGTCTGTCTGACTGCCTCCCCGTTTCCAACTTCAGAAAAATACAAAAAAAATAATAATAATAAGTGAGAGGTGGGGAGGCAGAGAGAGATTCCTACATGTGCCCTGAGCAGGATCCACCTGGCCAGCCCCCTAGGGGGCGATGCTCTGCCCATCAGGAGCCAATGCTCCATTGCTCGGCAACTGAGCTATTTTAGCACCTGAGGTGAGGCCATGGAGCCATCCTCAGTGCCTGGGGCCAACTTTGCTCAAACCAATAGAGCCATGGCTGTGGGAGGGGAGGAGAAAAAAGAAAGAAAAGGTAGGGGAGGGGTAGAGAAGCAGATGGTCACTTGTGTGCCCTGACCAGGAATCAATCCCATGACTTCCACACGATGGATGGACACTACCAGTGAGCCAACTGGCCAGGGTATATTTTTATTTTAATTAATTAATTAATTAATTATTTATTTTGCATTTTTCTGAAGCTGGAAACAGGGAGAGACAGTCAGACAGACTCCCGCATGCGCCCGACCGGGATTCACCCGGCACGCCCACCAGGGGCGATGCTCTGCCCACCAGGGGGCGATGCTCTGCCCATCCTGGGCGTCGCCATGTTGCGACCAGAGCCACTCTAGCGCCTGGGGCAGAGGCCACAGAGCCATCCCCAGCGCCCGGGCCATCTTTGCTCCAATGGAGCCTTGGCTGCAGGAGGGGAAGAGAGAGACAGAGAGGAAAGTGCAGCGGAGGGGTGGAGAAGCAAATGTGCGCTTCTCCTGTGTGCCCTGGCTGGGAATCGAACCTGGGTCCTCCGCACGCTAGGCCAACGCTCTACCGCTGAGCCAACCGGCCAGGGCCCAGGGTATATTTTTAAATATTCAATTAGAATCACTTATTTAAAATTTAAAGAAAAAGCCTGACCAGGCAGTGGCGCAGTGGATAGAGCGTCAGACTGGGACGTAGAGGACCCAGGTTCAAGACCCCAAAGTCGCCAGCTTGAGCGCAGGTTCATCTGGTTTGAGCAAGGCTCACCAGCTTGAGCCCAAGGTCGCTGCCTCGAGCAAGGGGTCATTCAGTTTGCTGTAGCCCCTAGTCAAGGCACATATGAGAAAGCAATCAATGAACAACTAAGGAACCGCAACGAAGAATTGATGTTTCTCGTCTCTCTCCCTTCCTGTCTGTCCCTATCTGGCTCTCTCTCTGGCTCTTTCTCTCTCTGCCACAAAATAAATAAATAAATAAATAAAATAAAATAAAATAAAATAAAATAAAATAAAATAAAATTTAAAGAAATGAATGAGATGCCTGGCTAAGGGGCTTTGACTTGATCTAGAGGTGATGGGGAGATAGGGTAAGGGTTTGAGAAAGGCAGGATCAGGGTGAGATGTAACTAACTGAAAGCTGTCCTGGAGACTGGTGTCTGGGGTGGGAGTAAGCCAGGGGAAGGGTCCAGGCCTTGGGGTGGGGATAGGGTAGCTCAGTAGCTACTGAAGAGATAAGATTCTGACTACTTGCCTGAAGGATTTGTCTAGGAAAAAACCCACGTTTCTCTCTCTAGGAGGGTCAAGGTGCCATTGGGGAGGTAAAGACCTTCTCTTGGCCTATACTGTTCACCAGTGACTCCTCTCCCACTCTCCTCCTTAGTTCAGTCCCCCTTCCAACATGGTGCAGCTCTCGCAGAGGGACAGACACATAGCCACCCCAAACATGTGTTCTCTCCTCGGTTTAATGGTGGTTAGTGGGATTGCCAACCCCCCTCCCCATTCCCCTCCCTGCCCCATACAAAATGGTTGGGTTTTTTTGAACAAAAAGGGGGGGGGGGAATCCAGGAATTAGGGAGGGGGCATAATCTGATATTTTATACAGATTTTTGATTTTTTTAATATATTATATATAAAACCATAGAGACCAACGCACATCCCCTAAACTCCTTTCCCCCTCCCTGGGGGCCTGGAGGAGAGATGGGGAAGGCCCCCCAGGAGTGGGTGGACAGAAAGACAGATATAGGTGGGACAGATGTGGGGTGGAGGAGGTAGAGGGAAAGGGAGCCCAGGAACCTGGGGAAGGGGATTGGAGAATAGGGCTGGGGCTGTCTCCCTCACCTCCTCCATCAAAGTTATGACACAGACACAGAATCCCTGTTTCCACACCCTTCCCACCCACCCTTACCCCCACCGTGCAAACATGGCTTTGCAAAGAGGTGCCCAGAGCTCTGTGGAACTCCTACAATGGCTGGCATGGGGTCTGGGACCCCCAAATAAATCTGTGTTCCCCTTCCCTGCCCACCCCACCCTTCCCAGAATCTGATCCCCTCCCTATAAGACCTGGTTCTGCAGCCTAGGGGCCCTGGCCTTCTCCCAGTTATCTTCCCCCAACCCAATCCCTACCGCCTTCCCTGGACTTGGGGGATCTGGACCTTTGGCCTCTGCCCCATGGGGGACCCAGACCTCTGGGACCTTGCTTCTGGCCCTTGCAGAGACCCAGGCATCTGACATTCCCATCCCTGCCCAAACATCTGAGGTGTTAGTGGTGGGGGGAAATGCCCACCATCCCAGACTCTGGTAAATGTCTTTGCAGCTAGCAGTGTGGTAGACGCCAGCCTAGGGCCAGGCCTGGGATGGAGGTGGGGTCAGATGAAGAATTCTTCTTTCCTCTTGTGTCCATCGCTGCCATTGAGGAAGGCTTCTCTTGCTTCTCCCTGTTCATCCAAACCACTGGCCTCATGGGTCAGATAGGAGCCTGAGAGGTGACAGGCCCCCGGGAAAGAGGACACATATATGTGGACCCAGAAGTGGACAGAAATATACGGGAAGAAGGACACAGACAAGACAAATATCAGACGAATGAAGAGGGAGAAACAACACAGGGAGAGGGAATCAAGAACAGGGAATAGCAAAATGGGCAGAGAAAGAGGTAAAGCAGAATTAGGAAGATGCCAAAAGTTCACAGAAAGATAAGCCCTTATCTGGTTTGTTGGTGACACCCCCTTGTTCTGCTCCCGACGAATCCAGCAATTAGGAAGGTAAATCGTTTAATTCAAACCCACGACCTTAATTCAGCTTCAATGTTTCACCCCTTTTAATCATGGGCGAAAGACCCGCCCCTTTTGGAATCTAAGCCTCAGGTCCCACTGGGTTTTGAATCCTGGGTCTCTAGGCTTTGCTTTCTCTGGAATTCCGGCTCCAGGCCCCGCCCCTTTCCCTCGATCCCACAACTAACCACACCCCTAGCTGAATTCAGATTCCGCCCCACTCACCCTTCTGCCGTACTGAGCACCAAACCATGCCCACCAGCACACATATGATCAGAAACACCAGTAGCGCCAGGATGCCTCCCACAATGGCGTAGGGCACTGACGTCTGAGCCTCCACCACTGCACCGGGGTCTGTCAGAAGAACAGGGCACAGGACCAGGTTATCAGAGTACGGTCCCTGCCTGGCCCCTGTTAAAACCATTCCGCTCGCCACCTCTAACAGCACCGCTTAAGGTGCCACGCTCCTCAAATGACTGCAACCTCGTGGGTCCTTCACTTGTGGCTTCCCTCTTTCCTGATGCTTCACTTCCTTAATGAATGCCTGTTTTTGTTCACTGCCCCACAGGCCTCTGAGTTATTTTGCTAATACCCACTTTGCCTCCTTTCCTTATCCCACCCGCAGAGAACTGAAGCAGAGACCCCCGGGAGGCCCCGTCCTTGCCCCCGCCCCGCCCCTACACCGCCTCAGCCAGCATTCACCGTAGACGACGAGCACATAGAGCGCCCTCGCGTGGCCGTGCTTGTTAGACGCCTCGCAAGTGTAGGTGCCATTATCTGCCGAAACCAGGCCTGGCAGCGTAAGCGTCTCCCCGACCGCTTCGGCTCGCTCGGGCAAAGACTCATTCCCGCGGTTCCAGCGGATGTGATTTGGCCTGGACGGGGGTAAAGTACAGTGTGAGTTAGGGACGAAGGTGCCAGCACCCAATTTTTACTTCTCAGGAACCTAGATATGTAGCATCTCCAAATAAGAGGGTCCCTACTAGCCCTTTCCAGGAGTACCGGGCTCCAGCTCACCTGGGGTTTCCCGTTATAGCACACGTCAGAACCAGCGTGTCTCCCTCCCTCACCACAGCTTGGGAGGCATGGATCCGGGCTGTGGGGGAGTCTGTGGGCAGAAGTGAGATATGAGAGTGGTTGTTAGGGCCATAACGTGAGGTCAGGAACCCTCCCGCGGAAGGGCGGCTGGCGTTGGGATCCCGCCAGGCACTTACACTGCACGTCCAGCACGTACTGCGTCTGCTTGCTGTGTCCTGAGGGCAGCGCCTGGTTCTGCGCCTCGCAGATGACGATACCGCCGTCATCCTTCCGGTCTACACGAAACCTCACTGTGCTCGCCACGCTCCACACCTTGCCATTTTCCTTACTGCTGCTCACACCTGCCACGCCGGGAACCCACAGCTTCAGCCCAGGATTCCGGCTCCGCCCCCGAAGGGAGACCCCCGCAGCCAATCTCAAAGCAGTCTATTTGCTAAACCCGCCCCTAAGCCGCAGGCCTCGCCTTTAGTCTTCCAAACGACGACCCTCCCTGAACCAAGCTCGCAGTCCTGCATGTGCCTTCTCAAAGCTCCTCCCTCATTCACTCCCACGTATTCTCATCTATCAATTTGTTCAACAGCTGCATATTGCTTGTCTGATGCCTGCCAGACCTGTGCACTCTTCTTCAAGCCCCGCCCCCACAACTAAACTTCACAAGCCCCGCCTCTGGTAACCCCGCCTCCTTTCGAGTCCCGCCCCTCGCTGGCACCCCTCCTACCCCTTGTACCTTTCAGCTCCTTGCGGTCGCGGTACCAGCGCAGAACGGCTACTGGTCGGGACCGTGGAACCAGGCAGCTGAGCTCCACCTCGCCACCCTCCACCGCCTGCTCCCGGACTTCCACCACGGGATTCTCTGGGGCCACTGCCTCAGGGATAAGGGGGTAAAGGGGGATGTCAGGGGAGTCATCCAGGTGGGTTCAAAGCGACCAGGCTGTGGGATTACAGGGACCAAGGGAAAAGGGTCAAACACAGAGTCCAGAGGTCAGGAAGGCTGGCCATATTGCCTGGGCCCAGATATCCAGGAGGTTAAAAACAGCCAGGGTAGGGTCTCAGGATAAGGGATAAGCAGAGGAGAACTGAGGACAGGATGGGTTGCAGGAGGGGGAGGTGGTTACCCAGTACAGTGAGCGTGGCAATCTGGTGGTGGGTGTCCTCCGTGTAGAGCTGGCAGAAATAGCCCCCTTCGTCTTCCAGGCGGGCATCTGAGAGCCGGATCCGTACCCTGCGAGGCGAGAACTCCTCAAGCTGGAAACGCTCGTCCTTCAGGGCTACAGAGAGTGAACCAGAAGTGAACTTGGGGAATCCTGGCCTCAGGAGTTCCACCCTTCCTCCAGGAGCTTAGAGTCCAGCCCTCAGCCACTTTTGTCTGGCCATTATCTATGTGTCTCCCTTGGGGACCCAGAATGATTCAGGCTTTCCCACACACAGGAGTAGGAATCCAAACCCCCAGCTCCATGCTATGTGAGGATCCAGGAGTACAGGCTCCCCCAGTCCCTCCTCCCTCAGACCCAGGATTCTAGAGTGTCAGCTCTGCCCTCTTTCAGGTCACAGGAATCAGGCCCCAGCCCTCCTCCTTCAAGATTCAGGATTTTGGACCCCAGCACTCACCGCGGGTGCCATTGAAGAAGAGGGTCTGCCGGGCTGGATTCTGAATGACAACTATGGACCCATCATACTGGTGAAGACGGCAGGTTATCTCGGCCACCCCACCCTCTGCCACTGTCACATTCTCTGTCTGTACTTCCTGTCCTGCCCCTGGACCAACAGGCAGAGAGACAGGATAGGAGACTCGTTGAAGGCTGCAATTCAATCTTTTTTCTCTCCCTCTGCTCCTCTTCCATCCAAACCTCCAATCCCTCTCCTTCCCCTCACATTCAGTTTATCACATCCAACATTTCTTGCCAGCTGGAGTCCAGAGGAAAGGGAGACCAAGACTAACTAGGGACTCTTCCCAAAAGTGGCCAGATGTGTGACTTCTGACAATGGTACACTATTCACTTGATCCAGAAAACCCTATAAAGTTATGCAAATTAAGAGGTTCAAATATTCGTGTTCACTTTAAGAACACTCGTGAAACTGCCCAGGCCATTAAGAGTATGCATATTCGAGAAGCCACCAAGTACCTGAAGGATGTCATTGTACAGAAGCAATGTGTGCCATTCTATCCTGGTGGAGTTGGGAGCAGTGCCCAGGCCAAACAGTGGGGCTGGATACAGGGTCAGTGGCCCAAAAAGATTGCTAAATTTTTACTGCACACACAGAGTGTAATGCTGAACTAAAAGACTATACTTTCAGGGATCATTTCTACTTTGTAATGTATAACTTAAGGCAGCGGTTCTCAACCTGTGGGTCGCAACCCACAGGTTGAAAACCGCTGACTTAAGGGTTTAGATGTAGATCCTCTGGGCATTGAGCACATCCAGGTGAACAAAACTCCCAAGATGCAGCACAGAACTTACAGAGCTCACAGCAGATAAACCCATATATGAGCTCTCCCTGTCACAGTTAGATGGTCCTTACTGAAAACGAGCTGATTATTCCTAAGCCAGAAGAAGAGGTTCATAGAAAAAATAAGATATCCCAGAAGAAACTGAAGAAACAAAAACTTATGGCCCAGGAGTAAATTCAGCATAAAATAAATACTAATAAAAGTTAAAAACAAAAAAAGACTGACTAGGGAGATGGTTTACTCGAGAAGGTTCTGGGGAGGGCTTTATTGGATCCAGATCTCGAGGAAACAGTTCACCAGGTGTGGGGAACTGCTATGTGTTTACCAAACCCCATCTTTTGCACCTGGGCACATGTTGTAGCTTGTCTGCAGAGATAGCCACAATGTTCTTCCTGTCCCTCCCTGTACATGCCCTTTGTAAGGTGACTTTGCTGCGACGCCCATTAAAGGAGGCACTCAGACCTTAGGGATCTGGGCAGGCCTTGTGACTTGCTTTGACCAAAAGAATTTACGAAGAGTGATTTTATTCTAGTTTTGGAGCATAGGCCTCAAGAGACCTTGTAGCTTCCACTCATGCCCTTTTGCTGCCCTGAGACTGTTGAGTGAAGATGCCCAGACTAGCTTCCTTGAGGATGAGAGACTGCATGGAGAGAGAAGCCCAGCGAACAGTTAGCACCAACTGCCAGCCATGTGAGTGAAGCCACCCTGGACCATCCAGCCCCAGTAAGACCACCAGGTGACTGCAGCCACATGAGCCACCCCAGCTGTGACCAACAGAAGAAATGCCCAACTGATCTAGTCCAAAGTGCTGACCCCAGAGTTGGGAGTAAATAACATGATTGTTTAAAAGCCACTGAGTTTTAGACAGTCTGTTAAACTCCTAAAGTTAAATGCTACAACACATAATTAGGTTATATTTCCCAGGGTCCCTTGTACTTAGACGAGACCATATGACTGACTTCTGGCCAATGGGGTGTAGGCAGAAGAGAGAAACACCCCTTCCAGACTGGCTCTTCTCACACACATCCTTCTTTTCTTTTTTTAAAATTGATTTTAAAGAGAGGAAGGGAGACAGAAACATCAATCTGCTTCTGTATGTGCCCCAACCAGGGATCAAACTGATTGCCTCTGCATATCAGGATGATGGCCTGACCAATGAGCTATTCTGCCTTAGCTCACTCACATCCTTCTTCTTTTTTTAAATATTTATTTTATTGGTTTTAGAGGGAGGGGATGGGAGAGAGAGAGAGAGGAATATTAATCTGTTCCTGTGTGTGCCCTGACTGGAGATTGAACCGGCAACCTCTGTACTTCAGGATGATGCTCTAACCAACCAAGCTATCCAGCCAGGGCTCACTCACATTCTGCTTAATGCTGACTAGAGGGGACTCCAGGGAACCTAGAGGATGGGATCACAAGCTGGCAGCCTGGGGCCCTGCTTGACTGCCCTTGTGACTTGTGTGCATAGAACTGTAACATGAGTGAGAAATACACTTTTTTGTAAAGCCACTGAGATTTCAGGGCTGTTCATTATAGAAGTTAACCTGCCCTGATTAACCCCACAGAGGAACAAGGCGATTAGTAAGGGGGTGTTTCCAGCAGAGGAAACAGCTTGGAATAAAGCTCAAAGCTGAGATTAATTATCATCAGCATCACCATCATTATTGTCAGTGTCATCTTCAAAATAACAATCACAATAGCTACTGTTTATTAGGCACTTGCTGTGCCAGACTCTGTGCTAAGGGCATTACCTATAATTCCCATTTAATCATCACCATATCTGAATAAGGTAGGCACTATTATTATCAATTTTCAGTTTTCTTCCAATCCCCATTTTACAGATGAGACAATTGGTCCAGAGAGAGAAAATGACTTGCCCAAAGTCACAGCCCAAGAGTGGCAGAGCCAGGGCCTGTATCCAGATCTCTGACTCTGTATCCCAGATCCACATCCACTCTCGGCCGTCTGGCTGCAAAGTGGCTGGCATTGGTGGGGGTTGTGGAATGTGCTAGTGGAGGGCCTCCAGTGCCAACCTCGGAGATTAGGTTTTATCCTGAAGGCCAGTGGAGGTTCTGAAGCATGAAATAGCCATAATCACATCTGGTTATTTACCTTTAAATTGTTGGCTAACTATTGCTTCATGTCTCTTATAGTCTCTCATTCATTCATTTGAGTATTTCCTGAGCAGTGGGTAGGTTTTCCAGGGCTGGATGCCCAGAAATGAGTCAGTTGAGGTCCCTGTTCTGGAGGGCCTTTCAAGATTAATGGGGAGGTAGACACAAATCACTGTACTATCCCATCAAAAGTGTTATTCCCTGTAAGAAGGATAGGTAACCTTATTTGGGGGGTAAAAAAGATTTATTCTAGGGGATGAAGGTAGAAATAGCTAGCTTCCTATCCTGACATCCATGCTTCCCTTTTTCCTTAGCCAAAGAACCCTGATTGTATTTTATGGTTGCCCTATGCCTAGCAGAAAGATATATTTCCCAGATATTCTTGCAGCTAAGTGAGGCCATGTGAAAATTTTGTCCAATTGGATATAAAGGAAATTGTCATGTGGTAATCTGGGGAAGATTTCCTAAAAGGGGGGACAAGTTCCTTGTCCACCAGGTCATCTTTATGCTGCTTGGAACTAGGAGGTGATACCTGGAGTTCTGGCAGCCATGTTGAGCCATGAGGACAAGGGCAGTAGGGATGGTGGAACCAAGAACTAGAAGATACCTGGGTCTCTGGTGATGGTGTAGAGCTGCCATTAAAGCCCTGGTTGCCGGCCCTGGCTGGTTGGCTCAGCGGTAGAGCATCGGCCTGGCGTGCGGGGGACCCGGGTTCGATTCCCGGCCAGGGCACATGGGAGAAGCGCCCATTTGCTTCTCCACCCCCACCCCCTCCTTCCTCTCTGTCTCTCTCTTCCCCTCCCGCAGCCAAGGCTCCATTGGAGCAAGGATGGCCAGGCGCTGGGGATGGCTCCTTGGCCTCTGCCCCAGGCGCTAGAGTGGCTCTGGTCACGGCAGAGCGACGCCCCGGAGGGGCAGAGCATCGCCCCCTGGTGGGCAGAGCGTCGCCCCTGGTGGGCGTGCCGGGTGGATCCCGGTCGGGCGCATGCGGGAGTCTGTCTGACTGTCTCTCCCCGTTTCCAGCTTCAGAAAAATACAAAAAAAAAAAAAAAAAAAAAAGCAAGCCCTGGTTGCCTACTTCTGGGCTTCTTTTATATTTGAGTATAACGCCTTATATTTTTAAACCACTACTAGGGATTTATCTATGACCTCCTGTAATATCAAGCTTAAGATGTTCAATCCAAATGTTTTTCTTTGCATGTTTTCTCAATCTCAGTAAATGTCGCAACCATCCACCCAGTTGCTCAGGTAAAAAACAGGAATCATACAAGTTCTTACCTTTTCCCTCATCTCTAACATTTATTCCATCAGCAAGATCTATCAATTCTACATTTAAAACATATTCCAAATCTATTCACCTTTGTCTACATCTTCTACCAGAACTCTAGTCCAATGACACCATCTCTTACTTAGACCTTTAAGAGCTCCCATGGCTGCCCTTACTTCCATGCCTATCTCCTGCCAGGTCATTCTTTATACAGCAGCTAGATGGATTTTTCCAAAAAAGTAAATCAGATCAACTTACCTCTCTGCTTAAAACCCTTTGATCACTGCTCATTACACTTAGAATAAAGTCTAGACTTCCCTGGGTTTTCAAGGTGCTATGTGGCCTGGTCTCAGTTAGTCACCCTCACTTCACTCCAGCCTCACTGGCCTTAATGTCTTTCAGACATGCTGAGCTTGTTACCACCTCAGGGCCTTTGCACTTGCTGTTCTCTTTGCCTGGAGTGTTCTTTTCTCTTGATCATCCCAGGACTGCCTCCTGTTCTCATTCAGGTCTCTGCTCATATGAACACTAGACTTTCTCTCACTCCCCATCATTCACCTTTAGAACACTTTCTATTTTATCACCATTGTTTTATTTCTTTTATGGAAATTTCACTGAAATTATTTTATTAATTTGCCCACTTGTTTATTGTCTGTCTCTTATCACTAGAATATACACCCCAATGAAGCAAGGATATAAGCCATTGGGTTTACTGTTGTACCCCTAGTGCCTAGGAGTGTGCCTGACACTTGATAAATGTCTGGGAAATTGATGAATGAGTGGCAAATGTCAGGCAGCCTTTCATTTCAGCTTCAGAACAAACTTGTGACATCACTATTCTCATCTTTTTTTTTTAATTTATTGATTTTAGCAAGAGAGGAAGAGGGATAGAGAGAAAGAGAGACAAACAGGAACATAAGTCTGTTCCTGAATGTGCCCTGACTGGGGATTGAACCAGCAACCTCTGCACTTCAGGACAATGCTCTCCAACCGAGCTACCCAACCAGGGCACTACTCTCATTTTAAATACCTGGGTTGATCCCAGCTGGACCACTTGCCATCTGTGTGACCTTGGGCAAGTGGCTTAACCTTTTGAACCTCAGATGTCCCACCTGTAAAATGGGCATGATGCCAGTGCCTGCCTCATAGAGATTAACCTCAGGGAACCCTCTCTGCAGAGCTGCTATTATTACAACCTCCAGAAACTTGCCCAAGCACATGAAAACTGGCCTGTCTGCTCATTCTGGCACTTCTAAAAAAGCATTTTGAAGCCTATCCATGGATCCTGGACCTCAGAGCTAGCCCATGCTAGCCCCCCCCCCCCATTTTACAGATGTGAAAAATGAGGCTCAGGGGTCCCGGATAAGTCAGTCACAGAAACTCAACCTATCTGGAGAGCCATCAGGACCTCTGGATCTGCACCCCCCCAAATTTATCCCCTGCTCTCTGCTTGAGGGTGCACATGGGGTGAGGGTGGGGGGCTTTTGTCTTATTCCCTCCCCCTCCTGAAGACTCAGTAACCAACAGTGTCTGTGCTTGGAATATTAATGTCCCAGGAGCTTTTGTTTCGGGGTTGAGGGGTGGTGAGGCGGGACTTTCTGGTCAGAGAGGGTGTGAGCTTTTGGGACTAGGGCACTGGCCCTTTAAACTGTGTTGATAGCCTGGAGTCGTCATGGGATGGTGTCTGGAAAAGGCACAGAAGGGTTTGGGAAACAGTGGCTGAGCAAGTAACATGTAGAAACCCTGAATCCAGCACTCTGTTCCCTCAGACCCAAGAATCCAGCCCCACGGCCTCCTCTCCTGGGAACCAGGAGTCCAGGCTCCTAGCACCCTCTTCCAGCAGGACCCAGGAGTCTGGGTTCTCAGCATCCTCCTCCTTCAAACCTGGAAGTCCCCAGCCCCCAGCTTCTCCCCCATCAAACCCAGGAGTCTGGGCCTTTAGCTCCCTCCTCCTTCAGGACCCAGGAGCCAGGGGTCCAGGGTACACAGCTGGTGGATGTTTCCACAGAAACTAAGAGAAGTGGGGGAGCACTTCCTGGGTCCTGAGTCAGCGAATACCCACGGGAGTCTCAAGGTCACAGTTCCTGGAAGGTCACAACCACCCCCGGTGTCTCTGCTCCCCAGGAGGCTTATGGCATCATGCCTCCTCCCCCAACTTCCTCCCCTAGGGAAGTGGTACATCCCTACGTCCTGACCGAACCCCCTCTCAGCCCCCCATCAATGGCGGAGTCCGAACATCCTTGCACAAAGCATCAATTCTTCCCCAGCTCAGCCTTGTGAAGGCGCCTGTATTCGTAGGACCTAGGCATCAGGGTCCAAGCCCCTCCTCCCTCAGAAACCTGGAGTAGGACCCCAGCCCCTTCCTCTCTCAGGACTCAGGAGTGTGTATCCCCACCCCTCCCTCCCTTAATGCCTAGGAGTATGGACCAGCAGTTCCTTCCTCCTCCCTCAGACCCGGGAGTCCAGGCCGGTCCCTCCTCCCTCTGACATACATGTTCAGGAGCCCTTGCCTTCTCCTCCCTCAGACCCAGGGTTCCAAGACCCCAGACCCCCCTCCCTCTGACACACATAACCAGGACCCCTAGTCTTCTCCTCCCGCAGGCCCAGGGGTCCAAGACCCCAGCCCCCTCCTCTCTCAGAAACTTTTGACTCCAGGTGCATAGTCCTGAACTCCCAGGACCACAATCCTGCCTTTCCCCAGCCCTCTGTCCCCCTCCTATCTGGGGACCAAGCATCAGGTGGGGGCATAGGGGTGAGTCAGCAGCCTCACACACAAAGTCTCCCCTGTGGCCCCCACATTCCTGGGATATTCGGAACTCCCTGGATTCTGGGCCTCAGGCCTAGCCAGGGGGTGGGGAAGTCCTGGAGGTTCCCCCTGGGGCGGGGGTGGGGTCAGGGGAGGAATTCCTGCTGGGAAGGGTGCAAGCCTGCACTGAGTGTCCACTGTCCTGTCCTCCACCCCCAGTGCCTTCTATTCAGCCCCTCCCAGAAGAGCCAGGCTCTGCTGCCGCCCTCTTGCCCTATAGGGTGCCTGCGGAGGAGCCTTGGTGCCTGGTTCCCGGAGGACCCAGGGGCCTGGGGTCTGCACAGGCAGGAACTGGTGGGTGCTTGTGTCCTGGTGCCACAGGCCATTGGGCACTGGCGAGTCTGACTGTCTCCGAGTCCCCCACACCCCACCCAGAGAGAGAAAGCTGTCTTTGTGTTCCCCAAGATGGGGACAGGCCAGGCTCGCACGACATTAACCCACCCAGGCCCCAGTCCTGCTGTGTCTAAGGTCTTGGAATCCATTGACGAATCTGACCCCAGTAATAAGGACTCAGGCATCTGGCTCATGGGTAGGTGGGGGTCAGTGACAGAAACCTCCCAAGACCTGTACCCGGGGCTGACTCACCATGAGGAGAAGGCCCCCCTGTTTTCAGAGAGGCTGGTCAGAACTTTAGTAAGGAAAAGGGAGTCACTTGGGAGGAAAACATTCTTTGGTATTAACAAGCTTCTCCACAAAGCCCCCAATTCTAACAGCCTCTCTATCTTTTCTTTGTATCTGGACATCTGTTCCTCGGCACCTTTCTGTTCCAGTTTCTAGCCTGTGCATCCCTCTGCCTGCATCTCTACGCAGGCAAACCATCTCTCTTTCTCACTTCCTCTTGCCTGCCCATCCTGGTCCCTTCTTTCTTTTGGCATAAATCTCATCATCTTCTGCTATTCGTGGCAGATGAGTGAGCCAGGAAAGGGAGAATACGTTTCTGAAAAGACACAAATGGATGCCATCTCCATCCCCACTCCTGCTGGCTGGGCAAGGTGAAAGAAGAAGGAGGGTGACTAAAAGGGAAATGTGGGACTATGCACACCCCCTGAAATCTAGTGGCTCAAGCCATTCAGAAACATCTGGTGGGAAGGAAAGCAGACAAGACTCTCTGAGATCATGTACTCCAGCTCCCTAAACCCATGCTTTGCAGAAAGGGAAAGTGAGGCTCAGAGAGGGACAGGAGCTGATACAATGTTACACCAGAGGCCTGGTTCCTCATCTCCCAGCCCAGGGTGTTTTCCTTGACACCAGCTCTCTCCCAACTTGGAAAGCCCCATGATTTAGAGAGAGTTTACAGAAGGGATCAGAGTGGCTATAAACAAGGGACAGGATGAGTGGCTCAGTTAGTTACAGCGTTGTTCCCATTTGCTAAGATTGTGGGTTTGATTCCTGGCCAGGGCACATGCAAGAATCAACCAATGAATACATAAAAGTGGAACAACAAATCAATGGTTTTTTACCTCCCCCCCCTTTGTCTCCCTTCTTCTCTCTCTAAAATCAATCAACTAAAAAAATAAATAAACAAGAGACAAACCGGTAAAACTACCTGACAGAAGTGCTGGATAAAGATTCTTGGGCCCTGATCGGGTAGCTGAGTTGGTTAGAGCATCGCTGTAATACACCAAGGTTGCAGTTTGATCCCTGGTCAGGGCACATACAAGAATCAACCAATAACAGCATGAATAAGTGGAACAACAAATCAATGTTTCTCTCTCTGTCTCTGTATCTTTCCCTTCTACTCTCTCTCAAAAAAAAAAAAAAAAAAAGGAAAAAAAGGTTCTTAAACTGAGTAGGTGGTAATCTTAGGCTATATTTTGATTCTTTTTAAAAAAGATTTTATTTATTGATTTTAGAGAGAGAGAGAGAGAGAGAGAGAGAGAGAAAGGGGTGGAGGAGGAGCAGGAAGCACTAACTAGTATAGTAGCTTCTCACATGTGCACTGACCAGGCAAGCCCAGAGTTTTGAACCGGCGACCTCAGCATCCAGGTCAATGCTTTTCCACCGCGTCACCCCAGGTCAGGCTCTATCTTTTGATTCTGAGACTCCAAAGTCACACAATTCCAGATGTCAGAGATGTCAAGATTCAGGATCTCCAAGAGGCCAAGAGTTTGGAATTTTAAAGATGTCAAGAGGCTAGACTGCTCACTCCATCAAGGTTCTAGAATTGTAAAGGTGTCAAGATTCTAAAGATTTGGGGATTCTATATCCTAAAGATGCTAATGTTCTAAAATACCCTCTGGTTCTTTGTTTACTGGGTTTGTTCGTTCTAGGATTCTATGAGGCTCGTTGTTAGGGCCTAAAAAATGAAGAAAGGAAAATAAAATTGGATGGAAATGAAGCTACAGTACCAAAGCACTCATCTGGGAAACTGTGGCACGTCTGTCGCAGAGAAAGGAGGTTCTGCTGCACGTTCTGAAGCGAGGGCAGAGGACTACAGAAGAAAGCAAGGTAGAACGTGAAAGGTCAGCTTTGCCCCTCACCTTGTCAGGGGTTCAAGCTGGAGTTCCTTCCCTTTCAGATCACTGAGTTCAACATCCATACTTTAGAGAAAGTCAAACAGCCCTGGAGAGAGGAGGGTGCTTGCCATCAGCTGCTGTGGCAAATGGCAAGAATCAGGATTTACACCCAGGCCCCCAGCTCCGTACCATCTGGTTACACTCCTCTCCCAAATCTCCACAGAATCCAGCCCTCCCACTTCGGCCCCACCACCTCCCAATCCTCCGTTCCTCCTGACAGTGGCTTTACCCACCAGGGAAGAGGTGGCCTGTGGCAAGTTCAAGGCACACAGAATGAAAGTGTGAGTGTGCGGGTTACATTTCCTGACCTTGTCCCTAGTCTCAGGGTCACCCTTTCTTGAAAGTCTCCAGCTATTCTCAGAGTGTGTTAAAGGTATGTGAGTGGCTCTATGGCTGTTTTGGATGGGGGCTTCTCTGTAAGTCATGGCCTGGGTGAGTGAATGGCTGGGAAGGGGTGCATTTGGGAGGCATTTGCTGAATCCACGTGTGTGCCCACATGCCAAGGTTCACCACACAGTTATCCCCACCACCACCCACACACATTTCTCCAGGGCCCTTTAGGATGCCTTGCCTGACTTAATTCCTCTCCAGGGGTACACGGTCACAGAGAGATGGAGGGGTGGAAGATGGAGATGGGGATTCGAGGATAGAGGTTGTAAGGGTAGAGAGGGGAATCACAGAGACAGGGAACAGGGAGACAGTGGGACTGACAGAGTGGGAATGAGAGAGACAGGTGACATTGGGGGCTAAAGAAACAGATGACAGAAAGATAGGGGACAGAGAACAAGGGGATGGGACAGATGGGTGACAGAGAAACGGGGACAGAAAAACAAGGGTGGTAATGAGACAGGGGCAGAGAGGGAGAGCAGAAAAACAGGGGACAGAGAAGGGGAATAGAGAGTCCGATGGGGGACAGAGTGACCCACTAAAAAGGAACAAGACCAAGGGACAGAGGTGGGGGACAAAGACAGGATAGAGAGGTGGAAGAGAGGGAGGCAAGGAGAAAGGGGGACAGACAGAAGGAGGGACAGGACTTCCAGACTGAGGGACACAGGACAAGGGTAGGGGAACAAGGGGAGAGACTGAGGGACTCAGACAGGCAGACAGAGGGACGCAGAGAGCGGATAGAAGGACAGCGGGAACGGCCGGGAGAAGGCGGGCTGAGATGGGGGGGGGGGTCTCGGGCCCTTTGTCCCCACTGGGATCGGGGCCTGTGTGGGGTGAGGAAGCTGCGGCACGGCGGCCAGGGCCCGCGCCCCCTCCCCCGCTCCCGGCTCCCGGCCCGCGCTGCGCTTTGTCCCGGGGAGGGGGGCCCGGCCCCGCACGCATTGTTCGGCCTCTGCGGCCCAGCGCTGGCCGGGCTGTCACCGCGGCACGACCCCCCGCCCCAGCCCAGCCGGCCGGTCCCGGCCCCCAACCCTACCTGGCCCCGCCGCGGCCGCCCACAGCAGCAGCAGCGGCCACTGGAAGCGCCGGGCTCGGCCCATGGTGCCGCCGCCGCCGCCGCCGCCGCTCGCTCCCGGTTCAGCACCTGCACCGCCTGCGCCGCCCGCCCCGCCCCCGCCCCGCCCCCTGCCCGCCTGGAGGCGGGGCTCCGACGGCGGGCGGGGCGGGGCCAGGCTGGGGATGGAGGAGGAGATGGCGACCCCTGGACCCGCCACCAGACACTGGGTGGAAGAGGACACCGGCGGGGAGGCGGTGGGGAGGTGCGGCGCCCAGGGGTGGGGAAAACTCGGCCAGGCGGGGCGTGCAGGGGAATGTGTGAGCTGGACTGGGCTGGAGAAAATGTGAGGTGCTGGGTGAGGGAGAGATGGGAGTGCTGAGCCAAGAAGTGAGAGTGTGTAGGTGTGTGCATGGGTAAGAATATTGTGCGAAAGTGTTAGTGTGTGAAGGTTCGTGTGCGTGTGAAAGTGAGGGTGTGAGGGTGTTGTCGGCAGGCTGTGAGAAGGGGCGGGTGCTGTGTGGGGGTGGGTGAGGGAGGCGCGGTACCTGAGTGAAGGTTTGGGTGTTTGCGCAGTGTAAAGGGGAGACTGTGTGCGAGGAGAGCATGTGAGCACTGAGGGAGTGAGCGGGTTTCGTGGGAAAGGTGAGTGTGAGAATTGTTCTGTGGACAGGTGAGGGAAGGTGTCACATGACGGGCTATGAGCTGAGCCACCTTGAGAGGGAAAGCAGCAGCGTCGTGTTTGGGAAGGGCTAGGAGCTCCCCAGGCAGGGCAGGGTTGAGTTGGGCTGGGCTGAGCTGGGGTCAGATCCCACCCTCCCTCTTGTCGTGACCCGGAAACCCCGTGTTTCTGCATCACGACCAGGAGGGGCCCCCTGAAAGTGAACCAACTGGAAAGAAGCTTGAGTCCTGAGTCTCAGGGAGGGATAGGCTCCTGTGGATGCCTCCCAGGCTCTAGAGTCCAGCTACCCTACCCACTTCCCTACTCTTCCTTGCTGTCTTCCTTGTCTGTGTGCCCTTCCCACTTTTCTCCCATCTCTGGTGCTGACTCATTCCTGCAGACTTGGGTCCTGTCTCTTGTGGAGTGGGTCTCCCTGAGCCCACCTCTGTGAGACCTTGTAGACCTGGTGCAGGGTTACCATCCTTAAGACCGAAGGAGAGTGAGAAACCATGGAAGGTAGGAGACCTCAGCCTCTCCCATGTCCTTTGACAACCAGGTAAATTGAGATATGCCAACTATGAAAATCCCTGCTTGTTACGTATCTCCACCACTACCAAAATATTCTGTATCCAGGCTCACCAAGGGACTTCATTCAGCTCCAGACACCATTTCTTACTTCAGTGCCCAGCTCCCAGCATTCTCTCTGTCCTTTAGACCAAATCTCCCATCAACCTGTATATCCCCCAAACCACAGCTTTGAGTTATTCCATTCCTTTCTCATTCTCAGTTTATCTTTCTGGGGAAAGAGGTGGTCAGGCTGTTTCATTTCTAATTCTTCTAGGGCTGTGTGTTAGGAGATGTGGGAAAGAGATATCTAACCTGGATTTGGTTAGGGGGTAGCTAATAGTTGTCTCTGCCCGCGAGAACCTATAGGTCTCCTTGCCCATGGCTCTAACCAATGTCTCTTGCTCCAGCTGCAGGGCGCCCTGCAAGATGTTGGTTTGGTTATCATCTCTCTTCTTTGGATCCTATCATTTCTTGCACCTGAGGACATTATGAGAGTGGTGGTCCTGTTCCCATCCTACTCCAGGATACTTTATCCATTAGGGTTTCCATGCAGGTGACAGCAAATCCAACCCAACTGGCTTAAGAGAAAGAGAATCGTTTCACATATGAAAAGTGTCTTAGATATGCCTGGCTTTAGTCCATCTCTGTCTTCAGAATAAATATTTCCCCTTGCCTGACCTGTGGTGGTGCAGTGGGTAAAGCTATTCAACCTGGAACACTGAGGTTGCTGGTTTGAGACCCTGGGATTGCCTGGTCAGGGCACATATGGGAAGCAACTACTATGAGCTGATGCTTCTTGCTCCCTTTCTGTCTTTCTCCTCTCTAAAAATTAATAAATAAAATATTCAATAAAATAAATGTCTCCCCTCATGTTGCAGGATGACTGGCAAATACCCCTGGGGCCACATTTTTCCTTCACATTTGAGAAGGGCAGAGAGAGAAAAAGACAGAGAAATAGACTAAGGGAGCCTGAGGTGGGAAGAGAGAAAGGGAGAGAAGAGAGCCCTCGAGAGAGGGGAAATATTTTTCCCCAGGAAAACCTTTCATTGTGTCTAATTGGTCTAAATGATATCACTTCCCTATCACTGAACCAATATCAGTGGCCAGAGAATGAGACTATGCTGATTAAATTAGACATGGCCAAAGGCTCTCCCTACCCTCAGGCCAGAGGTAAAATCAGCTTTCTCAGACAGAAATGTGTCTACGGCCATACCACCCTGAACGCGCCCGATCTCGTCTCAGACAGAAATGATCTGGGGAGACAGCTGCTGTGTCTACGATTTGGGGGGTAGGGGAAAGGAATGTACTACATACCACCAGTTGACTGTTCCTCTTGGGCTGGTGCAGACTTTGTTTGTAGTCTAGTCAGTTCATTCTGTGAGATAATAGAAATCTGTATTTGCTCTGGCCAGGTAGCTCAGTTGGTTGGAGCATCATTCCAATATGCCAAGGTTGTGGGTTCAATCTCCAGTCAAGGCACATAAAAGAATCAACCAACAGATGCATAAATAAGTACAACTAGAAATCAATGTTTCTCTCTCTCCCTCTCTCTCTCTCTCTTTCCCTCTATCTCTGTCTAAAATAATCAATTAAAAAAAAAAAAAAAAGAATGACCCTGGCTGGTTTGCTCAGCGGTAGAGCATTGGCCCAGTGTATGGAAGTCCCCCGTTCAATTCCTGGCCAGGGCACACAGGAGAAATGCCCATCTGCTTCTCCACCCTTCCCCTCTCCTTTCTCTCTGTCTCTCTCTTCACCTCCTGCAGCCAAGGCTCCATTGGAGCAAAGTTGGCCCAGGTGCTGAGGATGGCTCCATGGCCTCCGCCTCAGGCGCTAGAATGGCTCTGGTTGCAAAGGAGCAACGTCCCAGATGGACAGAGCATCACCCCCTAGTGGGCATGCTGCATGGATTCTGGTCAGGCGCAGTGGGAGTCTGTCTCTGCCTCCCTGCTTCTCACTTCAGAAAAATACACAAAAAAAAGAAAAAAAAAGAAGTATGTATTTGGCCTTTGTCCCTGGTTCCTGATACAGAGCTCCTAAAACCCTTGTAATTTCTTCGGTGGTGAGTGCCTTTTGTGTTAATAAGGTGACTCTGGGCTCCTGGATGAGAGTTGGTTACCTAAAACACCAAGCAGTGATTAGAAGCTTGGAGTTTTCAACATTCTCTTAAGAAGGAAGAAGGGCTAAAAGGTGGAGTGAGTGACCTATGGGCCTATGTGGTGGGGCCTCATAAACATGCCGCAGCCATGGGGCTCAGAGAGCTTCTGGGCTGCTGAACATACGCAGCTGCTGGCGAGAGTGACACGCCCAGAGAGGTCATGGCAGCTCCGTGCCCCTCCCCATACACCCTGCCCTGTGCATATTTTCCCTCTGGATGTTCATCTGAATCCATTAACATGTCCTTTTACAATAAATTGGTAAACATAACTGTTTTCTGAGATTTGTGAGCCTCTCTAGCAAGTTAATGAACCCTGAAGAGGTAGTCATGGGAACTTCTAATTTATAGCCAATTAGTCAGAAGTACAGACAACAAACTGGACTTGCCATTGACATCTGGAGTGGGGAGTGGTGTTGTGGGACTGGGCCCCTAACCTATGGGGACTCATGTTATCTCCAGGTAGATAGTGTCAGAAGTGAGTGAAATGGTTAGAACACCCCGCTGGTCTCAGAGAATTGCTTGGTGTGGAAACCCCCCCCCCACACACACATACAGTTGGTGACCAGAAGTGTTGTGTGTATGCTAGTAGTGTGAAAAAAAGGTGACACAGGCCTGACCAGGCAGTGGCACAGTGGATAGAGCATCAGACTGGGATGTGGAAGACTCAGGTTTGAGACTCCATGGTTGCCGGCTTGAGTGTGGGCTCATCCGGCTTGAGCACGAGCTCACCAGCTTGAGTGCGGGGTCGCCGGCTTGAGTGTGGGATCATAAACATGACCCCATGCTTATTGGCTTGAAGCCCAAAGTTGCTGGCTTGAGCCCAAGGTTGCTGGCTTGAGCAAGAGCTCACCCACTCTGCTGGAGCCCCTACGGTCAAGGCACATATGAGGAAGCCATCAATGAACAGCTAAGGTGCTGCAAATGAAGAACTGATGTTTCTCATCTCTCTCCCTTCCTGTCTGTCTGTCCCTATCTCTACCTCTCTCTGACTCTCTCTGTCTCTGTCAAAAAAAAAGAGAGAGAAAGAAAGAGAGAGAGAGAAAGAAAGAAAGAAAGAAAGAAAGAAAGAAAGAAAGAAAGAAAGAAAGAAGGGTGACACAGGAGAAAGACACGGTAGGGAAGAACTGGTGTTTCTCCTGTACAGGAGGAAGATGGGACGTTTTTATTTTCCTTAATACACTTTCCCTCCCCCTTTGGTCCTCCCTAAAACAATCAGGCATACACCTCTTTTTGATAACCAGGTGATGGGGGGAGGGAGCCTAGGAGTGGGGTCAGAATAGTTTGCTAAATATCATGGTTCCTTTACTCCTTCCAGTGGTTGCCATGGGTATATGCAACAACTCAGGCAAATAAAACATGAGGGCAAGTTAGCCTGTAACTTTGGGGATAATATTTATTTGTTTATAAAAAGAGACCCTGGATAGCCTGACTAGGTGGTTGCGCAGTGGTTAGAGCGTTGGACTGGGATGCAGAGGACACAGGTTCGAGACCCCGAGGTCGCCAGCTTGAACCCAAGGTCGCCGGCTCCAGCAAGGGGTTACTCGGTCTGCTGAAGGTCGGTGGTCAAGGCACACATGAGAAAGCAATCAATGAACAACTAAGGTGTTGCAACGTGCAATGAAAAACCAATGATTGATGCTTCTCATCTCTCTCCGTTCCTGTCTGTCTGTCCCTGTCTATCCCTCTCTCCGACTCTCTCTTTCTGTCTCTGTAAAAAATAAATAAATTTAAAAAAACCCAAAAACAAAGAGACCCTGGACCTGCCTGGTTGGCTCAGTGGTAGAGCATCGGCCAGTGTGTGGAAGTCCCGGATTCGATTCCCAGCCAGGGCACACAGGAGAAGCACCCATCTGCTTCTCCGTTCCTCCCCCCTCTCCTTTCTCTCTGTCTCTCTCTTCCCCTCCTGCAGCCAAGGCTCCATTGGAGCAAAGTTGGCCCAAGCACTGAGGATGGCTCCATGGCCTCTGCCTCAGGCACTAGAATGGCTTTGGTTGCAAAAGAGCAACACCCCAGATGAGCAGAAAATTGCCCGCTGGTGGGCTTGCAGGGTGGATCCCAGTCAGGTGCATGCGGAGTCTGTCTCTTTGCCTCCCTACTTCACACTTCAGAAAAATACAAAAAAAAAAAAAAAAAGAGACTCTGCCTGGCATGAGGTGGTGTCAACCTGAAATGCTGAGGTCGCTGGTTCGAAACCCCATGCTTACTAGGTCAAGGCACATATGGGAGATGATGTTTCCTGCTCTCTCTCTCTCGCTCTCCTCACTAAAATAAATTCTTAAAAAATTAAAAAAAGAGCCTGACCAGGTGATGGCACAGTGGATAGAGTGTAGGACTGGGATGCAGAGGACCCAGGTTTGAGACCCCAAGGTCGCCAGTTTGAGCGCGGGCTCATCTGGTTTGAGCAAAGCTCATCAGCTTGAACCCAAGGTCGCTGGCTTGAGCAAGGGGTTACTCGGTCAGCTGAAGGCCCATGGTCAAGGCACATATGAGAAAGCAATCAATAAACAACTAAGGTGTCACAATGAAAAACTGATGATTGATGCTTCTCATCTCTCTCCGTTCCTGTCTGTCTGTTCCTATCTATCCCTCTCTCTGACTCTCTCTCTGTCTCTGTAAAAAAAATAATAATAAAAATTAAAAAAAGAGAGAGAGATACCCAAGTAGAGGCAGCTCTCACTCCTGGGAGCACACCAGTGCTTTTCCCTCCTCCACCTCTTCTCCCCACCCTATATATATAAAAAAAAAGAAAAAAATAAAAAAGAGACTGAAGTAGAGATGGCTTTTTTTGTTATTGCCTCTGAATATGGGTGTGATGTCTGGAACTGCGGTGGCCATCTTGAGACCAGGAGATGGACAAGTGACTTCCTTAAGACATAGTGGAAGCATTGAACTAATCAACTCAGGAAACGCTCTAACTCATGATCTCTTGTTATCTGAGATCATCAGTTTCCCCTCTGTTTCAATCATTTTGAGTTGTGTGTCCTGTTACATACAACCTTGGTCACCATACTGCCTGTGAATCCAGGCAGGCAGCCCCGCTTGCAAATTAAAACATTCTAAGTGATGGTTTTCTTTTCCAGTGTTCCCCATCCTTGTGATAAGTTCTCTCTCACAGAGGTTGCTTTCCCACTCCTGCAGAGTGAGCTGCATGCCACAAGAACTGCAGGAGCAGTGGATGCCTGTTTGCAACCTGAACAGCTATATGCAGCGCCTTTTTTTTTGTTGTTGTTGTTGCAAGAGAGAGCAAGCGAGAGAGTGATATACAGACAGACAGGAAGGGAGAGATGAGAAGCATCAACTCATATTGTGGCACCTTAGTTGTTCATTGATTGCTTTATCATATGTGCCTTTACCAGGGGGCTCCAGCTGAGCCGGTGAATCTTTGCTCAAGCCAGTGACCATGGGGTCATGTCTATGATTCCATGCTCAAGCTGGTGACCCCCTGCTCAAGCTGGTGAGCCTGCACTCAAGCCAGATGAGCCCGTGCTCAAGCCGGTGACCTCGGGGTTTTGGACCTAGGTCCTCAGCATCCCAGGCCGACACTCTATCCACTGCGCCACTGCCTGGTCAGGCAATATGCAGTGCTTTGATGTGAACTTCTCTAGCCATAGTAGCACAGGTGGTCACAGGCAGAGCCCTTACCCAAACTGTACCCCATCTGAGTCTGCTAAAAATGTAGAACTGGGGCCCAGTAGTTTTTGCTACTTGACACTTCAAGGGCATCTTTGGTTGGCTACTATGTGTGAAGCAAAAAAAGGTTGTTTGTAGAGTGACAGAAAAAATAAAATAGTAGCCCATGAGGTGTAGGGCCAATACTGGATATCGTCCTTCCCTTTCCCCAGCCACGTAGTGCTATGGTCAACTGTAAGGTTTTACTAAGAACAGTGGCACTGAGTCACCAGATATGCACAAAGGGGGACAACACAGAATGGCACATACCCTTCCCCTACCCCCTGCTCACCTGCTGGCTTGCACACAAAGAGCTTTGCTTGAGCAATTGCCCAGGGCTTAGCTGTATAACTGGCCGCCCTCGCTGGGGTGAGGGGCTGTCACCAACCTGCCGCCATCAGTGCTACCACCGCATGCAAGTAATGAAGGCTGTGTCTTCTCCATCCGGTCCTCCTTGTGCTTCCTTCGGGACCTCACAACAACACCAGATTGATTTTCTGAGTCTGGGCTTCCTGCGTTACAAGAGAGAAGTCACACAGTCGAGAGAGAGAGACACAGACAGAGGCAGAGTGACAGAGACAGAGATGCAGAGAGCTTTTACAAAAGGGAGACAACCTTACTTTCATACACAGCTTTTCAATTTCTTCCTGTCCCTAGTGAGGCCTAGAGATCTTGCTTTTGCCTGGATTCTAATCTTCTAATAACATTGTCATTTTTGCTTATGTCAGCTTAAATAGATTTTACTTCTTGCAAGTGAGATCCCTGAACAAAATCTCAGGAGCCATTAATAATGAGGTCCTGGTTACAAGTTCTGGTGTAGAGCATTATGCGGAGTTTATCCCTAGCTCAATATCTGCTGTGGGGCATCATAGGAGGTGTAACCCTAGCCTCCAATCTCTGCCACTGGGTTTCGTGGGAGATGCAGTCCTAGTCTCAGTTCCTGCTGAAAACCATCATGGGAAACGTGGTGCTAGCCTCCAATTTCTGCCAGAGGACACTATGGTGGATGTAATTCTAGCCTCCAATTTCTGTCAGAGGGAATCATGACAAAGGTGAAACTAGCCTCAATTTTAACTATGGGTCTGACCAGGCGGTGGTGCAGTGGATAGAGCATCAGACTGGGACACAGAGGAACCAGGTTTAAAACCCGAGGTCGCCGGCTTCAGTGCAGGCTCACCAGCTTGAGCGTGGGGTCGCTGGCTTGAGCATGGGATCTTAGACATAACCCCATGGTTACTGGCTTGAGCCCAAGGTCGCTGGCTTGAGCAAGGGGTCACTGGCTCTGCTGTAGCCCCCAGGTCAAGGCACATATGAGAAAGCAATAATGAATAACTAAGGAGACTAAGGAGCCTCAACAAAGAATTGATGCTTCTCATCTCTCTTCCTTTCTGTCTGTTCCTATCTGTCCCTCTCACAAAAAAAACTTTTTTAAACTATGGAACATCTCAAAAAATGTCATCATCTGTGCTGTAGGGCATCACGCAAGACAGAGTCCTAACTCAGTTTTGGTTGTTTTTTTTTTGAGACAGAGAGGAAGTCTGAAAGTGGGATAGATAGGGACAGACAAACAGGAAAGGAGAGAGATGAGAAGCATCAATCATTAGTTTTTCATTGTGACACCTTAGTTGTTCATTGATTGCTTTCTCATATGTGCCTTGACCGTGGGGCTACAGCAGAACGAGTAACCCCTTGCTTGAGCCAGCGACCTTGGGTCCAAGCTGGTGAGCTTTGCTCAAACCAGATGAACCCATGCTCAAGCTGGTGACCTCGGGGTCTCGAACCTGGGTCCTCCGCATCCCAGTCCAACGCTCTATCCACTGCGCCACCACCTGGTCAGGCCCTAGCCCAGTTTTTGTTGTAAGATAGTGTAGAAGATGTAGTCTTTCCTTCCTTCCCTCCTCTTATCACTTGCCATGTCCCAGGTGCTATTCTAGGCACAGGGAAGACAATAGTGAGCAATAAAAGGCCTTGCCCTTAATGGAGATTATAATGAGGAGAGTTAGCAAACAAACAAATAAAGGACTGTTCCAGTTAACCGCTGCAGCATAACAGAACTGGTGTAAAAACAGAACTTTTTAATTTTGCAATTCTGTGGGTCGGGAATTTCAGCAAGGCACAGCAGGATCAGTGCGTGTCTGCTCCCCAGTGGCCCGGGGCCCAGATGGGCTGGCTTGAACAGCTGGAGATGAATGGGTAGTTCATGGGAGCCATAGATCTGAAACCTTGCTTCTGGCTGTGAACTGGTGTTGTGGGTTGAATTGTGTCCTGTCAAGATACATGTTTAAGTCCTAATTCCTAGGATCTATGAATGTGACCTCATTTGGAAATAGGGTCTGTGCAGATGTGATTAAGTTAAGGTAAGGTCATATTAGGTTAGGATGGGTCCCTAAACCCATGACTAGTGACCTTATAAGGGGAGGAGAGATTTGGAGCCACATAGCCACATTCACAAAGAAAGCCATGTGACGATGGAGGCAGTGCTGGGAGTGATGTAGTTGTAAACCAATGAATGCAGAGGATTGTCAGCTGCACACAGAAGCTAGGAAGAGACTTCTTCCTGGAGACTTTAGGAGCATGGCTTTGCCGGCCCCTCAAGTTTGGATTTCAGCATCCAGAACTCTGAGAGAATAAATTTCTGTTGTTTGAGGCCACCCTGTTTATCAGTTTGTAATAATTATTAGTATAGCAGCCCTAGGAAATGAGAACAGCTGGGGTTCCTGCTTCTCCTGCACAGACATCTGCTGGGGTTGCAATGTCCAAGGTAGCTCCTTCGCCCACTTGTCTGGTGCCCGGGCTGAGATGGCTGGAACATCTGTGACTCTCTCTCCATATGGCATCTGTGCACGAGCAGCTTGGGAGTCCTCACGGCCTGGCAGTCTCAGTGTAGGAGAACTTGCACGTGGCAGCTGGCTTCCCCAGAACCAGACAGCTCCTGAAAGCCCAGCCCAGAACATGGCGTGGCACAACTCCTACCAGAGTCAATTAATCAAAGTTGTCATGTTCAAGAGGTAGAGGCACAGACCCTGTCTCTTTAAGCCACCAAACTGACAGTTGGAGATATGTGTTCCTACGAGGTCCTAAAAAGAAGCCCTGCTCCTCACCTAGCCCCAAATACCATGGAAGATGACGTATCTCTTTTATTTGCTATAGGGCTCATGTAATTTTGTCTCTGTGGGGTTGCTTCCGTGAACCACAGAAAACACGAACTCTTCAATATTGTGCTCCAAGAGTGCCACTGAAATGGCAGCTCTGCGATTTTGTCAGCCAGTCTGAGGGGACCCTAGGAAATAGAGTCCAGACTTTATCTCCTGGCAACAGGGCATCAGGGGAAATGTAGTGCCGTCCTTGTTCCTCACTGCAGTGCATCGAGGGAGTTCCGGCAGGCAGGTTCTCCCCAACACATCTCGCACCTCAGCCCGCAGGAAAGGCGGGCATGTCTCCATAGAACAACAGAATAGCCTTGACTTTTGCAGTTTGGGAGAAGTGACTGGGAGGTTAGTCCTTAGATGGGTGAGTACGAAGGTTGCATTCAGAGCCCAGAATGAGATGTAGAGGCAACTCAGGGTAAAGGCCACATGAGACTGTTCCCAAGGTGGGAGCCTCGAATGCCTGAGCCCATGTGACCCCTAATGCCAGGGGCCGGAGGAGGAGTGCCCCCCATACATCCTTTGAAAAATAGACGCTACGGAGAAGAGCAGACCTGGCCCTATTCATTGGTAGAAATATCTTTATATAAGTATAAAATATTAAATAAAACAAATATTAATTAATAATAACAATAGCTGCAACAAAATTAGTAATGACAATTCTTCTGCTGGCCTGCAGCCTTTCTCCGGCTTTCTCCTCTGCTTCTTATAATTCTATGGGACAGGTGTTTTTACAGCTGGGAAAACTGAGGCCCAGAGGGAGCAGCACACTGGCCTGAAGTCACACAGCAAGTCATCAGGGCTGGGAGCTGAGGGACGGGCGAAGGGTCCCCTGGATCCAGCCAGGGCAGGGAGAGTGTGGGGTTTAGGTCCAGAGGAAGGTGCCTCCCCATAGTCTCACAGTCAGAAGTAGGGTGATGGTGAGGCTGAGGTGGGCAGGGCCGGGCTGGGGGGCGCCCCCCCTGCGGAGGTGGATATCTCTCATTGGGTCATTGCAGCGATCTCCAGAACAGCAGGAGACGTTGACATGGGTCAGTCCGAAGGCTTCAGCCACATGGAGGCTCTGGCACCACGAGGGCGCTGCACAGCCTCTTACTGTGTAGCGTGCGTTCCCTGGCCCTGAGGAGAGAGAAGACTGTGAGACTCCCAGGTCTTGGGCCTGAGCTTCTCACTGGGTGATGAGCCACCTTGTGATGGACATAACCTGGCAAAAGCAGAAGTTCTAGGTGTGCTTCAGAAGACCTGTGAAGTCAGAATTATTCTCATAATAATGATAAAACATCATTTGGCTTTTTGCTCTCATGAGTATGCAGTGGTGTTTTCCAGAACCACTAGGACGTGTGATTTGCAACAGACCGAATGCAGAAGCAGCCACGAGGATCCAGCTGTCTTCCAGCAAGCCAGACAATAAAGAGATTTGCAAAACTGTAGAACAATGCCAGTCTTCTTGTTAAATTTTTTCATTTTGGAAAATGTAGTCTTTTTTTGTCATAAAAATATGTTCATGTGTAATGAGTTTTTAATTGTTATTTTAAAGTAAAACAATAAATATACTTTTTGTGACAGAAACAGAGAGAGACAGAGAGAGGGACAGACAGAAATTGGAGAGAGATGAGAAGCAACAATTCTTTGTTGCGGCACCTTAGTTGTTCAGTGATTGCTTTCTCATGTGTGCCTTGCCTGGGGGTGGGAGTGGGGGCTCCAGCAAAGCGAGTGACCCCTTGCTCAAGCCAGCAACCTTCGGCTCAAGCCAGAAACCATGGGATCATGTTTATGACCCCATGCTCAAGCTAGCGACCCCCACATTCAAGCCGATGACCTTGCAGTCCCATAGGAAGATACACCTCAATTAAGTCCAGCTAAACTGGAAGTCGACGACCTCTTGCAGACCTCCTCCCCTCCTCAATAGTGTCCTCTCCCAGTCTCCCAAAGGGCCTCACCATTAGTGCTTGTGGCTTCCATACATTGATTCATGGGACCTCGGCAGGCGGTGAGGGAGATCTCTTCAGAGGAACATCCATGGGTGCTGTTCCCCTCACAGCTGTAGCACTGCAGGCCATTCAGTGGCAAGTGTTGAAGTTCCAGGACTTGGGAGAAGATAAGAGATAAGCAAAATTAACACAGGGTGGGGGTGTAGGGAAGGGCGTCCTCCTCCCTTGCTTTGACAGGCAGCTCTGAGCCTAAGGTGTTATGACGCCCCCTTGTGGTTGACATTGGAATGACATACTCTCTCTCAATTCTTGTGCCCCTTTCTGATCAGGCACTGGGCAAACGCTGGGTAAGATGAAAAAGTCCCTGCCCTCAGAGAACTTACAATTTAGAACGACACCATCCCATATTGGTAGTCACTAGCCACATGTGATTGCATCAACATTTTAATTATTAATAATAATGAAATAATATTCAAAATTCAGTTCACATGTCAAGTGTTCCATAGCTATTTGTGGTGGTGGCAACCATACTTTAAAGATAGAGAGCTCTTACATCACTGCGGAAAGTGTGTCAGACTGTACTGTTTTATGAAGACAGAGTAACACAATGGATCTAGATTATACTGAAGGAGAGAGACAGGGAAAGTTTCACTGAGGATGATACTTTAAAGCTGAGGCCCGAGTGAGAAACAGCCAGTCAGCTGAACTCTTCAGGGAGACATGTTTCTAGAAGAGGGTATTGTACGTGCAAAGGCCATGAGGCAGGGTGGCATTCAGCAGTTGTAGAAACTAAATGAAGACCTTGAGGCAAATGGGCGAGGAATTACATAGGGCATAGTATGGCCTTTGGATTTTATTCTAAGAGCAAGGGGAAGTCGTTAAAGTGCTTGAGGAAGGAGAGTGACATGATCTCATATATGTTTACAAAAATCTTTCTTGCTGTTGTGCTGCACATTGGCTGTATTATATCAGGGAGACCAGAGAGGAGGTTACTGTAACAATTTAAGGAAGAGGTCATGGTGGCTTCAACTAGGGTGGTAAGCAGTGGATGGATCAAAAGATATAGGAAGCAGCAAGTGTGGGTCTTGGTGAAGTTTGATAGACTCATTGAATTCCCACAAAGTCCTTTGAGGAAGCGCTTGCGATGCCCACCTTTCAGAGGAGGAAACAGAGACCTAGAGAGGGCGTGTTTCCCTCACAGAGGGCGGCAATGTCCCCGAGCGCACCTGCCCATCAAGATCCCAGGCCTCACGCAGGTTCTCTGGCCCCTTACCTGGGCCCCCATTGCATTTGGTGGTGTTGCAGCACCGCAGGAAGTGGAAGGTGTGGTTGTTGTGGAAACCGGTAGGGCCTGGGCAGCCAGGAAGGTTGCCACAGCCTCGGGAGTGAGGCTCATCCTTTGGACTCCCTGTGGGGGGCAGAGCAGAGAGGTCAGATTTTCTTTTTTTTCTTTTTTTTTGTATTTTTCCGAAGCTGGAAACGGGGAGAGACAGTCAGACAGACTCCCGCATGCGCCTGACTGGGATCCACCCGGCACGCCCACCAGGGGGCGACGTTCTGCCCACCAGGGGGCGATGCTCTGCCCCTCCGGGGCATCGCTCTGTTGAGACCAGAGCCACTCCAGCACCTGGGGCAGAGGCCAAGGAGCCATCCCCAGCGCCCGGGCCATCTTTGCTCCAATGGAGCCTCAGCTGCGGGAGGGGAAGAGAGAGACAGAGAGGAAGGAGAGGGGGAGGGGTGGAGAAGCAGATGGGCGCTTCTCCTGTGTGCCCTGGCCGGGAATTGAACCCGGGACCCCTTGCACACCAGGCCGACGCTCTACCACTGAGCCAATCAGCCAGGGCCGAGAGGTCAGATTTTCAATGAAGGGCTGAGGCGGGGTTTGCCCACCACAACAGTCATCTGTCCATTCTGCTTCACCCTTCATTAAAGGGCCCTCATTGTCTTCGGGCCAGCCTTAATCTAGCCAAAAGATACATTTTCTAGCCTCAGTAGGTACAGTCATGTAGCTAAGTTTTGGCCAATGTGATATAAGTAGAAAGGTTCAGGGGACTTCCAGAAAGAAAAACTCTTACAAAAGGAGAGGCCCCATTTTTGCCCCTTCTTTTCACCTTCCTTCTTCCTCGAACTTGGACATGAGGCTGGAGCTCGGGCAGCTATTCTGGACTACGAGGCAATCTGGGAATGGAAGCAATATGTAGGAAATGAGAAAGTAGCTGGGTTTCCGGAGACCGTGGAACTGTCCTTGTGGCCCGGGACTTCCTAGCACTGGACTTTTTGTGTGTAAGAGAACTTTATACTTGCTCAAATCCCTGTTATTTGGGGATTTAAGTGCAGCCAGTCTTGGGGAGGAGCAAAGCAGAGAGGAAGAGTTGTTGGCAAGTTAGGGCTCACCTTCCAGGTTCTGGTGGGTCACCACCTCCAGGCACAGTTCTTGGGGGTCGCGGCATTGGAGGCTCTGGACCCAGCCCCTCTCACAGCTCAGGTCTGAAGAGGCGCAGGAAACACATTCGAGGTAACGGCTTCGGGGAAAGGTACGAGCCCGGCCTGATTGGGGAGGGGCAAGAGGGTGAGTCCACAAGGAGAGCCCTGGAGATCCAGCTCGTTCTCCCACTCTTCAGCCAATCACCATGCCCTGGCCCTTCTGAATCTTTCTAGAACCCATTTCGCTCCTTCCTTTCCAGTCCCATAACCAGGTCCAGCTCAGACCTCCCTCAACACCCAGCTTCCTCCCTGGCCTCCTGGTTTGCATTCTCGCCACTCTCACCCCAGCCCCAGCGCATCCCCATGTGGCCCTAGAAGGATGTTTCTAATGCTCAACTCTGACCCTGCCTCTCTGCTCAGAATCCTTCCAGGGCTCCTCAGTGCCCTCAGCATAAAACCCACAATTCTCAGTATGGAACTCAAGGCTCATCAGACTGGGTCCCGGCTACCTCTCCCTCCACTGGCCCCTCAGACTCTACTTCCACACAACTTCCCACAGTCTCCAAATATACATGCCAGAGCACCTAGCCTTTGCATCTGCTGTTCCCTTATTCTCTGCTTAACCATCTCCTGCTCATTCTTCGGGTGTCATCTCCAGGGCCTCTCTGGGCTCCCCAATCCCAGCCATGCTTACTCTGGGTCATCCCTGTCTGGTGACAGGCTTGTTTCCTTCAGTAGACTCTGAGCCCCCAAAGAGTAGGGCCATTCTTTGTCACTACTGTGTCTCAACATCACCCAGGGTAATGCCTGGGCCAGAGAGGATATTGAACAAAAAATGAATGAATGAATGAATGAATGAGTGACTGAATAATTACTTAAAACTCTTCTATTGTTCCCTGTGGTAGCCAGTCTCCAGGACACCCCCCAGTGATCCCTGCTTCCTGGTATTTATGCCCTTGTACAGTCCTTTCCCATGAAGAATAGGGCTGACCTGGGCAACCAAAAGGACTCTGTGGAAATGACGGTGTGTGATTCCTGTGCTGGATCGTAAAAGACGTTGCAAGTGTCCCCCAGCTCTCTTTTGGATCCCTTGCTCCAGGGGGAGTTGGTTGCCATGTTCTAAGGACAGCTAAGCAGCCTTATGGAGAGGTCTGTATGATGGGAACTGAGGCCTCTGCCAAAGCCAAGCGAGCAGACCCATGCGAGTGAAGCTGCCTCGGGAGCCTTCAGATGACCTCGGCTAAGCTGTCATCCTGACAACAACCACAGGAAAGATCCAGAACCATCTAGCTAAGCCAACTCCCGTATTCTTAACCTTCAGAAATTTGTGAAATAATGCATGTTCTTTTTGTTTTAAGTTTTTGGGCAATTTGTAATGCAGCAATAGATGATTAATACACTACCCAAGTGTGTCACCTGACTGATCTGTGATGACTTCGCTTCTCATGTGAACCTTCCGGGTCAGGCCAAGTGAAGGGATTACTACGCCCTGGATCCACTGCTCCTTCCCCTGTGCAGGCCTCGGCTGGCACCGTCCCCAACCCTGGCATGCTTGCTCCTTCCTGAACCCGGAAAGCCAAGCTGAGTTTGGGCCAAGTCTTAGAGAAATGAGAGGGCTGTCTCAGCCAAGGCTCTCAACTGGCAAGCCAGCAGCTGTAATTAGGTAAATCCATTATATCAAAGGCCAAATCTTCCCCCCTCCCCCCGCCAGAGAAAAATACTGTAACTAAAAGGCCAACAACCCATGTCTTCTCGCAGGAAATTCCACAAAAATAAAAACATGAACTGCCATCATTGCCCAAATAGCTGTCTCATACCACCCAGGGCTCTCCTCTGGGGACTCCTCCTATGCTGCTCTTCTAAATGTGGGTGGTCCTCAGGGTTCTGTCTTGGGCCCTTTTCATTTCTCACGCTGCACACTCTCTCCCATGTGAATGTTTATCTATTGACACGGCCTCATCTCCATCTACCTGCTGAGAGCTCATAAATCTCTCCTGGCAAGACTTCTCTCTGAGCTCCACACTTATATACCCAACTGCCCGGAGGCCCCCGACTACCCCTCAAACACCCAAATCTCTACATACCCTAACCGAAACTCCTTTTCCTGAATTCCACGTCTCGGAGGTGGTCCCACCCATCCTCCAGGGCAGAAACCTGTAGGCTCCCTGCCCCTGCACATCCCGGTAGCAGTCTGGATAGGCTATTGCCCTGCCCGCTAGCTCTTTAATCCTCCGGCTCTGCTCCTTCTAATCTCTATTAGGCACGTCTATCGAGTTCTTAATTTCAGTCACTGTCTTACATTTCCTGTTTGACTCTTTTAAAAATTGGACTCCAGAGTTCTGCTAAAACTTATCCTTTCTTCTATTTTCTTGAATAGATTGATCATAGCTATTGTAAAGTTCCCTGTCTAATAGCTCCAATATCTGAATCATTATGAGTCTGTTTCTGTTGTTGGATTTTTCTCTTGGTTTTCTGGTCAATAGGTCCTTTTTAATTTCTTCAGGTTACTTTGTAAGTTTTGATTAGATGCCAGACATTATAGATGAAAATTTGTAAAGGCTCTAAAGGATGTATCTTCTTCCAAAGAAGGTTAGGTTCTGTTGAAGATGGGAAGCAGACTTTTTCAGGGCTGTTCCAATTCAGATTTGCCCCTACTCCTAGGGCGCGGTCTTGGAGAAAAGCCTGAGTTGGTTATCAAGGCCTTTCTTGCCAACTTGGCAACTTGGGTCTCCCCAGCGTCCGTGCCTGCTGGAATCCCTGCTCAGTTCTGTAGCTTCCCAGATACTGTTTTCTGCTGAGTTTCTTGGAGTTACCGTATGCATGCATAGCTTGCCAATGCCTGAAGGAAGTCGTCTGTACATTTGGGGACTCCCTTTTCTGTGGTTCCAAGTATTCCAGGGTTTTGCCTCTCATTTTCTAGACACTCTGGCAGCCCCAGACTCTGCCTCTGTCTTCTTGGCCTAGTGACAATCTCTTTCCATTCAAGTTCCATTCCCCATCATAGCCCCACATTGGAAAGGCGCTCAGGGAAAATTCCAGCTTGTCTGTGGAACTCAACTCTTGTGCTTCCCTAGTCCAAAGACCATAGTATCTCAACTTCCTCTCTTCATCTGCTGCCCTCCAGCGACTTCCACTACCTGTTCACTTGACAACTTTCCTAGCTGTCATTGGTGGGGGTTAGTCTAATACAATCAACTCCATCATGACCAGAACTACAAAAGCTCTGCTGTGTGTAATCTATCACTAAACCTTGCTCATCTCCTGGTAAGTAGCGCCCAAGTCCATCCACGTGTCTCCATCTGCAGGGCTGGCGCTCTAATGCAGTTACCTTTGGCTTCACCTGGACAGTCTCACCCACTTCCAAGCTGGTCTCTCTTTTCCTACCTTCCCTCCATCACCTCTTCCCTCCATCACCTCTTCCCTCCATCACCTCTTTCCTCTATCAGTGCATCCCTCCATCACCTCTTTCCTCTATCACTGCATCCCTCCATCACCTCTTCCCTCCATCACCACATCCCTCCATCACCTCTTCCCTCCATCACCGCATCCCTCCATCACCTCTTCCCTCCATCACCGCATCCTTCCATCACCTCTTCCCTCCATCACCTCTTCCCTCCATCACCTCTTTCCTCTATCAGTGCATCCCTCCATCGCCTCTTCCCTCCATCACCTCTTCCCTCCATCACCTCTTCCCTCCATCACCGCATCCCTCCATCACTACATCCCTCCATCACTGCATCCATCACCTCTTCCCTCCATCACCTCTTCCCCCCATCACCTCTTTCCTCTATCAGTGCATCCCTCCATCACCTCTTCCCTCCATCACCTCTTCCCTCCATCACCTCTTCCCTCCATCACCGCATCCCTCCATCACTGCATCCATCACCTCTTCCCTCCATCACCGCATCCCTCCATCACCGCATCACCTCTTCTCTTCTTCATCTCTTCCCTCCTTAACCTCTTCCCTCCATCACCGCATCCCTCCATCACCTCTTCTCTCCATCATTGCATCCCTCCATCACCTCCTCCCTCCATCACCGCATCCATCACCTCTTCCCTCCTTCACCTCTTCCCTCCTTCACCTCTTCCCTCCATCACCTCTTCCCTCCATCACCTCTTTCCTCCATCACCTCTTCCCTCCATCACATCCCTCCATCACCTCTTCCCTCCATCACCTCTTCCCTCCATCACCTCTTCCCTCCATCACCTCTTTCCTCCATCACCTCTTCCCTCCATCACCTCTTCCCTCCATCACCGCATCCCTCCATCACCGCATCCTTCCATCACCTCTTCCCTCCATCACCACATCCCTCCATCACCTCTTCCCTCCATCACCACATCCCTCCATTACCTCTTCCCTCCATCACCACATCCTTCCACCACTGCTTCCCTCCATAGCTTCCCTCCATCACCACATCCCTCCATCACCTCTTCCCTCCATCACTGCTCCTTCCATCATCGCTTCCCTCCATCACCGCGTCCCTTCATCATCACTTCCCTCCATCACCGCGTCCCTCCATCATCACTTCCCTCCATCACAACATCTTTCCATCATTTTCCAAATGAAGTCTACATTCCACACCACAGCCTGGAAAGCCCTATGTAATATGACCCTGCCAATTTCAACAGCTTCTCGGGCCCCATTTTCCCCTGCATCCAGCCATACTTATACTTCTATCCACTTGTGGACTTTTGTATCTGTTGCTCCCTATGCCCAGAAAACCCTTTCCACTGTCTTTTTAACAGTCTGACTCCTACTCATCCCTCAAGATCCAGCTTAGCTGTTGCTTCCTGTAGGAAACCTTCCCTAACCTGAGTCAGGTATCTCCTCGAGGGTCTCACAGCCCCTACATTCACTGCAGCCCTGATCACTCCAGGCTCTGCTTCCCCCATCTCAGTCCTGACAGTTTTGGACTGTGCTTCCCCATGACTGGGACCCCTTTGGTCTCTGTCCCCTCTCTCATGGTCCTGACCTCTCTGCCTGTGCTCCCCAGCTCCCAGCTCTGATTACTCTTGCAATCGGTCTGTCACACCCTTCCCTCCACTGGACTGGGAGCTCCACCAGGGCAGGGACCAAGGCTGTCTTGGTCACTGCAATGTCCCGTATCATTTCCATACAGGATGTGATTTAACCCAGTGGTCCCCAAACCCCGGGCCGCAGACCGGTACCAGTCCGTGGGCCATTTGGTACTAGTCTGCAGAGAAAGAATAAATAATTTACATTATTTCTGTTTTATTTATATTTAAGTCTGAACAATGTTTTATTTTAAAAAAATGACCAGATTCCCTCTGTTACATCCATCTAAGATTCACTCTTGATGCTTGTCTCGGTCACATGATACATTTATCCGTCCCACCCTAAAGGCCGGTCCGTGAAAATATTTTCTGACATTAAACCGGTCCATGGCCCAAAAAAAGGTTAGGGACCACTGCTCTAACCCACTGTTCTAGTCACCACAAGCAGGGTAAGGTCGCAGTAGAAATGGGACTGATAGAGGCATGTCAGTTATTAAATTTCTAAATTGACAGCTGCTGCCCCAAGCTCTCTCTCTGGTGGACCCCTGACCACTGCCAACTTTTTCTTTAGAATCTTCATGTCTCCAAGATTCATCAGCTTGTAACACCAGGCCCAGCAGGGGGTCTCCAGAGGTCTTTTCCAATTGATCAATGCCTTTTGTACTGATCGATATTGTTAAATATTTTGAATATTATCTCTTATTAGAAGCCCTACTCAGACTCAATTATTAGTGCTTTCCTTAAACATGTCTAGCCAGGAAAGGAAGCTGATGTTCTCTTTCATCACTTCCTTGAAAACAAACATCTACTTCAGTTCCCACCAACAGATAAATGTTTGAGCTTAGGACAGATGAAATAGAAAGAGGCAGAGTAAACAGAAGCTCTCCTCTACTGACGGCATTGCGAGTGGACTGGCCTACACCAGCTTCCTTCCTCATTATGGCCAGAAAGAAGAATTTCTGTCTGACTATCTCCAACAGTGATCTATGCCTTCCCCGCCCTTCCTCTTCTGTGAACACTTGGGGAATTGGAACTTTTCTTTCTTTCTTTCTTTAATTTTTTATTTCTTTTAGTGAGAAAAGCAGAGACAGAGAGAGGGACAGATAGAGACAGACCGGCAGGAAAGGAGAGAGATGAGAACCATCAGTTCTTCGCTGCAGCACCTTAGTTGTTCATTGATTGCTTTCTCATATGTGCCTTGACCGTGGGGGCTACATAGAGCGAGTGACCCCTTACTCAAGCCAGCGACCTTGGACTTCAAGCCAGTGACTCTGTGCTCAAGTCAGTGACCCCACACTCAGGCGGGTGAGCCTGTGCTCAAGCCGGTGACCTCAGGGTTTCAAACTTAGGTCCTCTGCGTCCCAGTCTGACTCTCTATCCACTGAGCCACCGTCTGGTTAGGCTGAAACCTTTCTAAGTCTTTTTCTTAAACTGACCAGAGCCTGAAGCTACGAAACTCAACACAAGGACTTACGGAACTTTCTTCCCATTCTTTTTCCCTGCCCAAATCAAGGACCATCTATTCTAGGGAACTTTCTGAGCCACAGAAGCCTGTGATACTCTTCTCTTTGACTTTCCTTAAGCAATTTGAGTCTCTGGTAACTCTGGTCTTTGTATCCTGGTCCCTTAGCATCTTATCGTTTGAACCATTCCCTGTCCTATCGCAAAAGTTAGATGACAAATCATCATTGAGATACCACATCTACCTCTCAGGTGGGTGAATGTGTGTGTAGCTCTTAAGGGTAGGTGTTGCATCTTACACATAACACCCATCAAAACAAACACATATGGGAAGGGACAGGGTTAGGGATGGGGAGGAGTTTGTGGTTGGGATTGGGGACAGTTTGAGATAAAATGGAGTTGATTTAGGGATGGGGTTAAAAATGTTTGGAATAAGAATGATTTTGAGTTGGAGAGTGTTGGGGGTGAAATGAAATTGGGGATAGGATTGGAGGTGAGGCCAAGTTGGGGTTGGGAATGGGGTTGGGCTGGAAATGTGTTTGGGTTAAGAAAGGGTTTGACTTGGGGAAGGTGTGGAGTTGGGGTTGGGTGTCAGAGGATTGAGGAGAGGACCGGGATGACGATGGGGTTGAGTTGGAGACAGTCTGGGGTTGGGTCTGGCAAGGGCTGTCCTACTTACCAGGGCGGAGCCGGTTGCACAAATCCGAGCCACACACAGCCTCTGTCAGCGTGATGATCTGCATGCCAATCCGATAGCTCATGGTCCTATTGGTCTTCTCTGAGTGGGCACAGCCTGTCTCCATCACCTCCAGCTCTTCACTTTCTGTGCAGAATGTATCTCTGTCACCTTACAGGCTCCCCTGGGCCCAACCAGCCTCAAACACTCCTGGTCTTAAGGTCACCCATTCCTGTGGCTGATTCCCCAGCCTCTACTCTTGTTTGGGTCCAACCCTGTCTTTTCTAGAATTAACCCCCCTCAGCACATCCCCACAGGGAGCCTACACTATTACTGGGACCTTCTAGATCCATCTACCTCCCCCTCCCAGCTTAGTGATCTTAGTGGGGAGATGCCTCTAATAGAAATTTTTTAATGAAAATGCATTAAACTCACCCAAAAGTATAAGAGAATGATAATAAATACTGTATATTCATCACCCAACTTTATAAAATATTAGCATTTTGCTAAATTTGTTTCAAATATTTAAAAAGTGAACTAAACCTAAAAAGTACAGTGAAAGCCTTATGCTACCCCCCCCATCACATTCCCTATTGTCCTGTCCAGAGCCAACCACTGGAGTAGGTAATTCTCACACATTCTATGCAGAACAACACACACTGTTGTTTGACATATTTTACACTTTATATATAAAGGCATCATACCCTGCAACATGCTTTTTTTCTCTCAACCTTCTGTTTTTGAGATGTATCCACATTAATACCCACAGCTCTAGTTTCCCCATTTAAACTGCTGCGCTGCATACTATTGCGTTATGTGATTGCACCATAATTTTCTCCTCTGCTGCCGAGTGACTTCAAGGTGTTTCCAATTTTCCATACCATATACATTATTGCTAAGAACATTCTCATACATGTGTCCCAGGGCACATACAGCCAGGGTTCTTTGGTGTTTCTGTATTCCTAGGAGTTGAAATGCTGGCTGTAGGGTACTCTAATCTCCATCTACACACTAGATATCGCCAAATCGCTCTGTGGGGTGGCTGCACCATTTGGCCCCCTAAAAGCAGGGCCTGCAGCTTCACATTCTCATCAACCCCAATTGTCAGACTTTTAAATGTTATGAGAATAAAACAGAGTCACCTTGTGTTTTTTTTTTCTTTTTTTCTATTTTTCTTTTTTTTATTTTCTTGATCGCTGGTGGGACAGGTTTCTTGGTCACTGGTATTCCCTGTGGCTCCCAAGTGGGGGAGCTTACCTTGCCATGTGCGCAGGACCGTGGTTCTGCAGAGATCCTGGCCGGGGACACACTCTTCCACCTGGCAGTTCCCGGTCCTCGTACAGCGCATGCACCGCAGGCCCCAG
This sequence comes from Saccopteryx bilineata, assembly GCF_036850765.1. Lineage (NCBI taxonomy): Eukaryota > Metazoa > Chordata > Mammalia > Chiroptera > Emballonuridae > Saccopteryx > Saccopteryx bilineata. Next base: position 315,074,315 of record NC_089492.1, on the reverse strand, counting down.
GTGGCTGTAGGGAGAAGGAGGAGACAACGGGAGAGTTTTTTTGTTTGTTTGTTTTTTTACATTGTCTAAGTATATAGAAAGGTTTGTCTCATGGAGGAGAGAGTACCCGAATAGGTTAGACTTTGTTAGTATAGCAAGCTCAAATTGTGCAGGAGAGTTTATTATAGCTCTGCGCCAGGATGCCCCTCTGGCGCCCTGATGTCCCAATACCGGGACCAGGTCTCCAAACCCTGGGCCCTCAGGTTTGTGCCCCACATTCCGCCAGCCCAACGCTGAGATCAGATCAGCCCCACTTCTGGTCTCTCTCTAGCTCCTTGTTCTATCTCTGCACCTTTCCTCAGATTCTATCGCTGCCCACAAATCCTTCCCGAAAATCTTGCCTTCGCTCTTTTTCCCTTGAAATCTGTCCGTGTGCCGGGCCTAACCCTGGGAGTCCCACCTAGCTCCACCCTCTCTGTCCATCCTGACTTTCCAGCTCTGCCACCCCAGCCCTCCCACCCCTCGGTCTACTCTGCCCGCTCTCCCAGGGGCGACCCGCCTCACCAGACTCTGGGACCTTGACCTTTCATCCCCGTTCCCCCTGCCCATTACTAACTACACCCCCCCCCACACACACACTCACTTCCCCGGGTTCTGCCCGCTCCAAAGCCTCTCCCCAGTGCTCCTCCCGGAGTTCTAACCCCGCCCGTTAACCCTCGGGAGATTCTGACCGCAACTCTGGCGGCACTCACAGCTGCCTCCACGGCTGTCCGCCTCCCTCCCCGGGGCTGTCCCCCTCCCTCCCCTCGAGTGTCCCCTTCCCTCCCCGAGGCTCTCTCCCCTCCCTCCCCGCAGCTCTCTCCCCTCCCTCCTCCAGGTTCTCTCCCCTCCCCCTAGCTCCTCCCGGAGGCTATAGCCCGCAGGCTGGCCCGGTTGCAAGGCCTGTTCCCTGCCCACCAGGATCCCCTGTGGCTCCCTGCCCCTCCACCCCCAAATTTGGTGTCCAACAGTCATTACTCATTCTTGATCTCCAACGGTTGGGAGAGTTTTCCGGGTTATTCACTGACGAATACTCCTCACCCCAAACCACTCCCGACCTCCTAGCCCGCCCTGATTCAGTTCCTTCTCTATTTCCTCTACTTTTGCCAACTCTTTCCCCTCTACATCTGCCAGGGAAAGGAGGTGAGAGGGTTCGGTGGCTAGGGGGTAAAGGGAAGCATCCTCGAGGAACGCTCAGTCTGACTCTCTTTGATTAATCTTTTAAATTTTATTGATGAGAGAGGGATACAGAGCGAGCGAGAGCACGATTGAGAAACATCAACCTGTTTCTGCATGTGCCCCGACCAGGGATCGAACCATAAACCTCTAAGCATCAGGATGACACTCTTAACGAACCCGGCTATCTGGCTAGGGCTCAGCCTGACTCTCTGTGGACCTTGTGTAAAATGCGCTGTTCTGCCGATGTTTGGGGAGAGGGGTTCGACAGAGTGGAGAGAGCAGTGGGACGCCCCTGCAGTGATCAGAATTCCACGGACTCAAGGACTGGCTGTGTGACCTCGGACCACTTACTTAACCTCTCTGCGCCGCAGTTTCCTTCTGTGTGAAACAGAGTTAAAATACAGTTCTGTGTGCCCAGTTCGAAATTGCAAGTAAGTAAGGAGTTTAGGAGGACCTGGAATAAAAAGCGCACTCACGAAACGGCGGCTATTGTTAAAATGCCTTCGCCCAACTATTTGCTATTTCCCGAGTACCTACTGTGTACCGGGTACAGTGCCGCGTGCAGCTGCAGGTAGCAGAACTGTTACTCCACCTCCAGCTCGCCAGACTCGAGTCCTCCCTCTTTTCCCGTTCCCTCCTTTCCTCGCCCTCAGATCCAGTTCCCAGCTGGGTGCTGGGGACCCAGCCCCTACCTGGAATGCAAGTTTGAACCAACAGCAGCAGCGGCAGCAGCAGCGGGACGCCCATGTCCGGCAGCAGCTCCTGTGCGCGGGCTCCCTGCACCTCTGAGTCTGGCCCCGGGAAGGAGAGCGTTTTGTGGTCCCGGGGGCTCCTCCCAGACAGTTTGCGAAAGAGCGAGTCAGCCCTAGATGCGTGGGCGCCCCACCTCCTTCCCCAAACCCCCCACCCCCACCCCGGCCAAACTTCCTTTACCAGGGCGTGGCCAGCGCGGAGTAAGGGGGCTGGCTTTGCTCTGACTCACGCGGCAGTGGTCACGTCTCTGTCCCCAGCTCGCGGGTGCAAATTCCAGCTCTGCCTCTTTCTGCTGTGCGATCTTGGGCGAGTGAACTCATCCCTGAGATTAAAACTGGTCCCGATGGGAAATTCGTGGCTGATTATTAGATAACAGTATTTTTTTTAAGTTTTGTTAGGAGGGACAAAGGTATTGTGGTTATGTGGGAAAATGTCTTTATCATTTTGAGATGAATGCTAAACTTTTTGGGCTTGAAATAATATCTTTGATTTACTTTAAAACACTTCAGCCAAAAAGTGCATAGTGTAGTTATGACAATGGTTTTATGGTTATGTGGGGAAATTGTTCTTAACTTTTAAAACTCACTGAAATATTTAGAAGTTAATGTCATTGATGTCTGTATTTACTTTAATAAACTTTAGGGAAAAAGAAAGGCAAAATAGCAAAAGATTTGTATCCATCAGATTAAGTTAATTTATATGTAATTTTGTCTCCTTTTTCTGTGTGTTTGTAAAGATTCATAGTAAGTTTTTTTTTAAGTGAAATAAAACACAAAAGATAAGATAGTCCCTTCATCTCAGGATGGTTCTGATCAATCAGAGTAATTTAATGCAGGCGAGAGCCTGAACAGTTGCTGCCCACGTGGGGGACTCAACAAACTCCTTCAATATTTACTAAGTGCCAGGCACTGGTCCAGGACTGGATCACAGCAAAAAACAAAGCAAAATGGGGAATAGATATGTGTTATCTAATCTAGGACTGTGTCAGCAGTGACAAATAAAATGGATAAAAACAAGCCAGGTTGAAGCAGGTGCAAGGTACAGGCAAGGCAATCAGTGTAAGTGGGGTGATCCAGGGGGGCTTCTCTGAGCAGGTGGCGTTTGAGCAGAGACTGAACGTATGAGGAAAGAAGTCAGGCAAATAGTCTGTGAAGAGTTCCAGAGAGGAAATAGCCAGTTCAAAGGCCCTGAGGTGAGAGCATGCCTGACCTTCTAGGAATAGCCCAGAGGCCAGTGTGGCTGGAACAGAACTGGGAAGGGAGCTACATAATGGGCAGCAAGTAAGGAGTAGCTACCTCTACCACTATCCTAATGATGAAACTCTTGTCATTTTTACTTATTCATCGAAGCCTTAAGCTAATCATTTAAATATAAGGTAGAAAAGTTCCAAAAAAAAACCCTTTCTCCTGCCCTGGCCGGTTGGCTCAGTGGTAGAGCGTCCGCCTGGCGTGCAGAAGTCCCAGGTTCGATTCCCGGCCAGGGTACACAGGAGAAGCGCCCATCTGCTTCTCCACCCCTCCCCCTCTCCTTCCTCTCTGTCTCTCTCTTCCCCTCCCGCAGCCAGCTGAAGCTCCATTGGAGCAAAGATGGCCCAGGCGCTGGGGATGGCTCTTCGGCCTCTGCCCCAGGCGCTAGAGTGGCTCTGGTCTCAACAGAGCGATGCCCCCACAGAGCATCCCCCTGGTGGGCAGAGCGTCACCCCCTGGTGGGCGTGCCGGGTGGATCCCCGTCGGGCGCATGCGGGAGTCTGTCTGACTGTCTCTCCCCGTTTCCGGCTTCAGAAAAATACAGAAAAAAAAAACGAACAAACCCCTTTATCCTAAGAGGCAGTAGGGCTTAAGAGTGTGGAGGCTGGCCCTACACTGTGAGGACTCAAATTCCAGTTACTCACTAACTGTGTGGCTTTGGGCAGGTTACTTAATGCCCCTGTGCCTCAACCTTCTTATCTGGAAAGTAAAGATAAGTGCCTCCCTCTCACTTCCTGTGCTTGGAACATAAAAGCATGCACCCAAGGTGCTTGCCACAGTGCTTGGTGCTCGATGAGAAGCTGGAACTGTCGTTAGTATTGTTGTTGCACCCAACTATAGATTCTGGCCCTGGTTTCCTTTCTGTGAGGTGGGAAGGGAGACTCATCATAAGTGTGAGGCCAGTGGTTGTCATGCTGACCACTCCCTAGCTGGGTCACTGAACCAACAGAAACCTTTCCAAGTCTGAGTTTCCTCATGGGGAAAAGGGGGTCCCTCTCGGGGTTTTCGTGAAGACTGAATGAAATGTTAATGTGTGTGTGGCAGGGAAATAGAATGTTGGGGTTTTGGTCTAGGCCAGTTTGAGATCCAGCTTGGCCACTTGCTCCTGGGTGACCAGGGCAACTGATCCTTGCTTTTCCCAGCTGGGGACATGGGTCTGGGAAGGGTGGGAGGCATATCCCAGGGAAAGGAAAGCTCAGTTTTGGGGGTCACATGGCTATGTGGTCTGGAATTACCACTTTCTGGCTGGATGATGTCACCAGTCTCAAGTACAATTTTCTCTTTTATTTGAAGAATGAGGGAATTATCCTGGACCTCACCCAGCTCCTCCTCAGACTGCTCTTGTCTCCCCAAATCTCTGTTTGTCTCTCTTTTTTCTGTGTCTTTCTGTCTGTCTTCTGCTGTCTCCATGTTTCATTCTTTTCCTTTGTTTCTGTCTCTCTCAATCCCTGTCCTTCTCTGATGCTGTCGCGCTCTCTCTGTACCTCTCTTTCTGTGTCTCTGTATCTGTTTTCTGTTTCTCTGCCTCTTTCAGATTTTATGTCTCTCTCAGACTTGTTCTCTCTGTCTCTCTGTCAAGTGACACACTCCGGTGAGGTCCAGTGATGTGTTAGGGGAGAGGGCAGGCAGGGTGCCTGGCTGTGCACAATCACAGAAAATCGGCAGGAATGTCCTTCTTCCTGCTGACTCACCTGGCCTCTCTCGCTCCTGCGTGCCTCCTGGGTCCTGGGTGAGGCCCACAGGTTTCGGGGACTTCCCAGGCTGAGGGGAGGAGAACCCCTGCAGAGACAGAGAGGGAGAGAGACAGAGACACAGAGAGGGAGAGACAGGCCAGTAGGAGAGACAGAAATATAGAGTTAGAGATGGGAGAAGAGAAAGCAGGAGAGACCACAGACAGACTGACATGGGGAAATCAAGAGGGAGAGAGAGATGACAAAACAGCAAATGAGAGACAAGGACACGGACAGTGAGAAATCAAGGGACCCAGAGAGAGACAGTGACAGAGGGGGTGACAGAGAAGGAATCCAACTGCCCTCAAAGAGGGAAGAGTGGAGACACAGCACACATGCGTGAGTTCACATCTGGGACCCTCTCTGCCTCTCGCTGCACCCTGAGGAAGTGACCCTCTGGTCTGGGCTGATGAGGGGGGTGTGCTCTGGCCATTTCCTCCCCAGCTCCAGGCCTAACTGACAAGACTGATGCCCTCGCTCAGGGCCTCTGCTATCCCTCTGCAAAAAACCTGGGTGAGAGAAGGGGAACACCCCAGGGAAAGAGCTGGGGAACCCTGGAGCTCCTCCCACTTTTCAGACAGGGAGACTGAGGCTCTCCCCGTCATTTTCATTAAGTGTTTATGCTAGGCTGGGCACTGCTCTGAGTGCTTGACCTATATGACTGGTGACTCCTCACAGTGTCCTATTTACAGTTGAGGCCACTGAGGTCAGCTGAACAGCAGCCCCCTAAGATATCCAGGTCCTAAGCCCTGGAAAATATGAATGTTACTTGATGTGAAAAAAAGGGTCTTTTGCACTTGGATTAAGTCAAGTATTTTAAGTTGAGAACATTATCCTGAGGATCTGGTTGGGCCCTAAATGCAATCAGGAGTGCCCATTAGGGAGGGAGCAGGTAGACATTGGACTGTCGAGAGAAGCAGAGGAAGGCGGGGGGGGGGGCAGAGAGAGAACATGTCTTGCTGTTGGCTTTGAAGATGGCGGAAGGGGTTGGGAACGAGGAATACAAGGGGTGCAGCTCTCTCTATGGGAGAGGAAGGGCACCGCTGTGTCCTCGGACTCTCCCGAAGGAGTGCTGCCTGCTCATTCCGATTTTGGTCCCGTAAGACTCATTTGAGATTTCTGACCTCCAGTGCTGTAAGAATAAATTTGGTTAAAAAATTATTTATTTTATTTTAATTTCTGCATTTTAAATCCACTAAGTTTGTGGTAATTTATGACAACAACAATGCAAAACTAATATATAAGCGGTTAAGTCACTTGCCTAGGATGATTTGGAAACAAAGTCAGGATGATTCTTGACCCAAGCAATCTGGTGCCGCCCATGCTCATCACTGCTGGGCAGGAGGTGCTGTAACCTGGTCCCTGCCGTCCACTAGTGGGCGCTCCAGCTTTCATGATGGGCGGTAGCAGAGCAACCAAAGTATAAATAAAAAGATAGATTTAACTATACTAAGTTGTTTTATAAAGATTTATTCTGCCAAACTTAGCGAAACTCTGACATAAAGTATTTAGTAAGTAATTATTATTATATGCTTTAACTTGCTGTAACTTTGCTTTATAAATTTTATAAAGTAAAGTTACTTCCCTACTTTATAAATCACCATTTCTGTGGAACCGGTGGGCGGTTAGAAAATTTTACTACTAACAGATACAAAAGTGGGTGGTAGGTATAAAAAGGTTGACTAACCCTGCCCTAGCCTCTCTCCATCTCTCCCCACCTGTCCTCTGCCACGCCTCTCTTTGACTTCACCGGGTTAGGGTGAGTTGGAGAGAAGAAGGGATCCAGAGAAGAAACAAATTGCAGAGTTTATGAAAAGAAGAATGGTTTCCTTGCCTCTAGCACTTTGCAACTGAAGCTCTACCAGAGCAGAAATAATCATTGCAATTCAAGGGCTGATTTTACTAATCCATAAAGAGCTCCCGTTAGGGGTTGAACTGCATGGAAGGAAGGAAGGAAGGAAGGAAGGAAGGAAGGAAGGAAGGAAGGAAGGAAGGAAGGAAGGAAGGAAGGAAGGAAGGAAAGAAGGAAGGAAAGGAGGGAGGGAGGGAAGAAGGGGGAAGGAGGGAGGGAGGGAAAGAGGAATAAATTAATTAAGAAATTGAAGTCCTAGCCCTGGCCGGTTGGCTCAGTGGTAGAGCATCGGCCTGGCATGCAGGAGTCCCGGGTTTGATTCCCGGCCAGGGCACACAGGAGAAGCACCCATCTGCTTCTCCACCCCTCCCCCTCTCCTTTCTCTCTGTCTCTCTCTTCCCCTCCCACAGCTGGGGCTCCATTGGAGTAAAGTTTGCCCGGGTGCTGAGGATGGCTCCATGGCCTCCACCTCAGGCACTAGAATGGCTCTGGTCGCAACAGAGCAATGCCCCAGATGGGCAAGAGCATCGCCCCCTGGTGGGCATGCCGGGTGGATCCCGATTGGGCGCATGCAGGAGTCTGTCTGACTGCCTCCCTGTTTCCAACTTCAGAAAAATACAAAAAAAAAAAAAAAAAAGGAAATTGAAGTCCTGACTTCCAGTACTCAGAATGTGACCTTATTTGGAAATAGAGTCATTGCCAACATAGTTTATTAAGAAGAACTCTTAGTGGAGCAGGGTGGAACCTAATCAGTGGAACTGGTGTCTTTACAAGAAGACGGCCAGGTGAAGACAGAGACGCGGAAGGAAGCCACATGGTGATGAAAGCAGAGGTTGGAGTTATACAGCTATGAGCCAAGGAAGAGGAAAGATTGACAGCAAACCACCAGAGGCTGGCAAGAAGCGAAGGAAGCCCTTACATGGTTTCAGAGAGGGCACAGTCCTGCTGACACCTTGATTTTGGTCCTCAAGCCTCCAGATTGAGAGACAATATACTTCTGTTGTTTTAAGCCACCGAGTTTGTGACACTGTGTTGCAGCAACCCCAGGAAACTCACATAACTGCTGTGAATCAATAGAAAAATTAGCCAAGGACAGAAGAGGAAGGACACATGACTCTTCTAAAAATGGCACTAACACACCACATGCATCAGTTAGCTTCCGCTGGGCTGTATCACCCCAACACCTAGTGGGTGGAAAAGAAACACTGTGCCTCCGATTCTGAGAGGTGACTGGGCCCAGCTGGTGGTCTATCTAAGATGGTTTGGAGTGGCCTCACTCTAAGGTCCTCAGCTGGGCTGGCTGGGATGCCTGGAACCTCTCTCTGAATCTTTCTCACCCTAAAGGAGGCAAGTTCATTCACACAACAGCTAAAGGGTTCCCGGCAGCCCTGGCTGGACGGCTCAGTTGGTTAGAACATCATCCAGATGAGCAGAAGTTGCTGGTTTGATCCCCGGTCAGAGTATATACAGAAGCAGATTGATGTTTCTGTCTGTCTCTTTCTCTCCCCCTTCTGCTTTAAATAAAAAAATTTTAAGGAAAAAAAAAAAGGTTCCCTACAGTAAGAAATTTAGAACACAAGCTGCAAATTTCCCTGAGTCTGAGGCTCAGAAGGCATGCGAAATCACTTCTGCCACAATCCTGAGGTCAGGGCAAGTTCCGAGGCTGGCTCGGAGTTGAGGAGAGGGAAATGGACCTCTTGTTGGATGAAACTGCACAGGATTCCTGATCTTTGCTTCCTCCAATGCCCTTTTCACCTACAGATTGGCAAATATAGAACAGTTTGCTGGTAGTCAGAGTGGCCAATCTGTAAGGAGACAGACACTCACTGCTAGAGTGTCAATTAGTACAACCTCATGGAGGATCGTTTTGCAATTGCTCTCAAAATCCCAAATGCAGAAAAGCCTTTGGGCATAGTAAGACCCCTTACTACTCTGGGGAACTTGGTGCATGTATGAAATTGGATGGGCACAGAGTTCTTCATTGCAACATAGTTTGTTAACAAGTGGTGGGAAAATACCTGACTGCACAAGAGGTACACTTGTCCAATGGAAAAAAGCAAGAGGAAACTATGTAATTCAGGTCACATTATTGTCAAGTAGAAAAATCAAGGGGCGGCCCTGGCCGGTTGGCTCAGCGGTAGAGCGTCGGCCTAGCATGCGGAGGACCCGGGTTCGATTCCCGGCCAGGGCACACACAGGAGAAGCGCCCATTTGCCTCTCCACCCCTCCCCCTCTCCTTCCTCTCTGTCTCTCTCTTCCCCTCCCGCAGCCAAGGCTCCATTGGAGCAAAGATGGCCCGGGCGCTGGGGATGGCTATGTGGCCTCTGCCCCAGGCGCTAGAGTGGCTCTGGTCGCGGCAGAGCAACGCCCCGGAGGGGCAGAGCATCGCCCCCTGGTGGGCAGAGCGTTGCCCCTGGTGGGCGTGCCGGGTGGATCCCGGTTGGGCGCATGCGGGAGTCTGTCTGACTGTCTCTCCTCGTTTCCAGCTTCAGAAAAATGCAAAAAAAAAAGAAGAAAAATCGAGGGGCACAACAGTATGTAGCATATACTGCGGTTTGTGCATAAAAGGGGATGCCTTGTTTGTGCATCAAATAGCACCTCTGATGTTCCCTTGCCTCCAGGTTTCAAATTAAGGGCAGGGAAACGTCCCTTGCCTGTCTCTCTGTCCTTCACTCTTTACCCCACAAGCCTAATGTTTGTGCAGATTGTGGCCTGTTTACCCAGCCTGAGTTATCAGCTAAGCTTTCAGGAGACTGGATTCTTCTGGTCACAAAGCAGCAGAAGCCGCTCCCTCTGCCCCAACCCCAGACTCCAGACTGGGGGAACTCCTTTCCCTGTTCCTGGACCAAGGGGCTCTGAGTTCACCAGAAGAGGTGGGCCTGCTCCCTAAACTTCCTGCCACAGCAGCCCACCAAGAAAAGCCACCCGCCAGCTCCTATCTTTTACCCTTAGGGTTGGCACCTTGCAAAGCAAACTCCTTGAGTGTACACACTGATTGGAGCCCCCACCCTGGAGTTTGGGAAGCATGACAGGCCTGTGGGGTCACCTTTCTATCACTTGGGATCTCTCCTCTGAGCCAAGGGGCGAGGCCCACCCCAGCTTGAAGGGCCCACTGCCGGATAATGAGGAGGACACAGAACATCTGCTGTTCTCAGTGCTCCACACACATCAGCTCACTTACTCCTCACAGCCCGTAGACGTGGATCCTCCTAATTGCCCTGTTTGACAAGTGAGGAAACTGAGGCTCAGGTGGGTGCAACAGCCATCCAAGGCCATCCAGCTTGAAGCGGCAGAAATAGAACTCGACCCCAGGCCATCTGGCCCTGCAGTACTCCTCCCCCTCTGGATGGTGAGTAGTTTCCTTGAAGCCTGAGCATCACTATTGTGGCTGCCACTTGTCGTGCACTGACTTTACGCTCTGGGGAACGCCAACTTAGTGATGAACACAATGAGCTCCCAGAGTATATCTCAAAGGAGAGGCAGTTGGGGGTCACTCAAAGATCATGAAGAGCTGATGCAGACAGAAGCCAAGCCTCTCGTGGTGGATAGTGACCTTATTCACTGAGCACTTGCCCAGATCAGGGCTGCCTGGTCAGGGAGGGCAGGGGGGTCTCATACAGTAGGGGGCTGTCTTCCTTCCCCTCTCCTGGGTATGCCCAGTGGTCAAGTCATAGAAGTTTGGGTTCAAATTCTGGCTATGTCAACATCCTCATTTTGTGAACTTGGACAATGAGCCTTAGTTTTCTTTTCTGTAAAATGGAGAAACTCAGCACTGATTTCAACTGTACCAGTTGTTAAAATATAGAGCTACCTCCAAATTTGGTTTGTGAAAATTCACTGCCTAAGACCCTGAACACTCCCTGGAAGATGCCTGGGCTCTTTCAGACACCCCATGTTCCAGCAGCTGAAAGGGAAACCCAAGTGAATGGAGGCCACCAGGATGCTTCTCTAGCAACCGGCAGACTTGTTACTGCCGCATGGCCTGGCTGACACTTGCTAATGGGCCGATACTGACTGATGGGCCAATGTTTTGAATATCACTCTTGGGATAATGGCCTTTAAGACTGCTGTAAGGAGTCAGTGAGTTACCATCTCTCTGGAAGGACCAGGCAACCTGTGAATAATATGTAGCAATAATAACAACAACATGCCCATCCTCTTTCTTTGGCTTCACTGAGTAGCCTGAGGCTTCTCCCACATATCTCTTAGGACTCAGTTTCCCCACTTCCACGCTCCTTTAGCCCCCTCCCCCACCAGGAGTCCCAGTAGGCCAGGGAGGTGGGTGGGACTGCTATCTCCCCAGAGTATTTGCTCTCCCTCCTCATGGGCTGCCACCCTAGCCAAGGACCTTGAATAAAAGGCCAGAGCACCTGCGTCCTGCTTCCTCCTCTCCGGCCTGGATCATGTTCCGGCTCCTGCCTGCTTTGGTGCTCCTCGGGGCACTGGCTGCCCCGGCAGGTAGGTGCATAGTTGGGGTCCCTCCCGCCAACACAAGAGCTGTGGGAATCGAGGCTTCTCCACCCCACCCTCCTCCTTCCTCTCTGTCTCTCTCTTCCCCTCCCGCAGCCGGGGCTCCATTGGAGCAAGGATGGCCTGGGCGCTGGGGATGCCTCCTTGGACTCTGCCCCTGGCGCTGGAGTGGCTCTGGTCTTGGCAGAGCATCGCCCCTGGTGGGCGTGCTGGGTGGATCCCAGTAGGGCGCATGCGGGAGTCTGTCTGGCTGTCTCTCCCCATTTCCAGCTTCAGAGGAATACAAAAAAAAGAAAGAAAGAAAGAAAAAAAGTATGATTTTAGAGCTGTGCTGCCTGGGTTCAAATCCTGGTTCTGACACTTATTAGCTGTGTGACCTTGGGCAAGCCACTTAATCTCTCTGTGCTTTAGTTTCCCATTTATGAAATGAGGGTGATAGTGACCCTGCCTCAGAGGGTTGCTGGGGTCATTCATTGACTTGATATATATTTAAGGATGTTTTTAAGAGCTTTGAACAGTATCAGGCCATATATAGGCCTGGCTGAAGGGGGACTTTTATTGATAGTCAGGAGTAATTATTATTAATTATTATTATTATTATTATTATTATTATTTGTTTGTTTTTGAGAGAGAGTCAGGGAGAGAGAGACAAGACTATCGAGCTGCTCCTATATGTGCCCTGACTGGCGAGTCGAACCAGCAACCTCTGCACTCTGGGATAACGCTACAACCAACTGAACTACCCAGCCAGGGCTTAATTTTTATTAATTATTCAGAGAGACAGAGAGAGGAAGGGAGAGAGAGGGGAGAGGGGAGGGAAGCATTTATTGTTCCACTTAGTCGTGCATTTTTTATTGTTTCCCATGTGCGCCCTGACTGGGGATCAAACCCACAACCTTCTTTCGGGACAATACTCTTAACCGACTGAGCTAACCAGCCAGAGCTTATTATTATTCTTTTACCTTGCCCGCCTATCTGCCCTTTTGGTTCAAGATTTACTACCATTGGCCTGGATTGGGAGTTAAACAGCCTAGAACCTAGCCGGGATCTCACTGTGTGGAGACTCAAGTCCATCTGGCTTCAGTTTCCTCTTCTCCAAGAGGAAGGGAGGAGACAAGGGCAGCGGCTCTCAGACTGTGCTTCCTAGAGCCTCACGGCTTCTCGGAAGAGTCTCAGGGCCGCTTTGGAAGTTAAGAAGAAGGGTGACTACAAAGAGGTGATTCTCCCCAGCCCAGCCTAAGAAGGGGAATTCCGCTCATAACTGTTCCCTTCTGGGCTTGTGAGGGAGGCGTTGTTGGAGAGAGAGTTGCACAGTGAGAACTGGTGGGTTAGATGAAGACGGCCAGCAGCTCCGCAATGCTGTTCCCACCTCCAGACCTCCGCCCACGCTGTTTCACTCACCCACCCTACGCACACCTCCAGGAAAATGTTCCTGATCTTCTCCCAACCGTACCCCCGCCCCAAGCCCTTAGTCCTGTTCTTGAGAACTGTGTTTATGTGTGTGTTCTTCCTCCTCTCTTCCCTTCTCATCACAGGGTCTGATCACACCACTCTCCACACAGGGACCTCCAAGATGTGTCCAGCCTGCTCTTTGCTGGGAAACTGTACAGAGATCATGTGTCCTCCTGCCCAGGACTCCTGCTTGTTCAGCCAGATGAAGCTGGGTGGGGACCGGACAGGGCTGGGAGGAGAGGATGGATAAAAGGGGTGGGCAGGGGTCAGAGGGAGAGGCCTGGATAAGTCACCTCCGAGCTCAGCTCGATGCCACTATGGTGGGGGCAGCGGTGGTCTTAACACCAGCTGAAGTCCCAGATTGACCTCCGGGGATTGCTACAGAGGGGGCAGAGGTCTGGGAGGGCTTGAAGGTCTCTAACCTCCCCTGTTCAACCTCTGTCCCCAGAAAATGGGACTCTCATCAAGAATGGGTCGTGCGTGGCCCCTGGGGAATGCCGAGAAGGTGTCTACGCCCTGACCTATGCCCCTGACTTGAGTGTCAGCACAGCCTGTTGTGACAACAACTGCAGCAGGATTACAAGGCCAGGTTTGTCACACAACCAGGTGGGGTGTCATGGGAACTTGGCCTTGGTTTCAAGTTCTTCTTGGCTAGTTGGAGCAAGGAGAACCTCACTTTTCTTATCTGGAAAATGGGTGTGAACTAAGTTTGCAAGAAAGGTGCATCTACCACAAAGTGGCATTTCATAAATTATAGCTGTGCTTATTGAGTCATTGGGGGGTGAGAGAGAAGCCCTAGACTCTTATTTCTCCTGAGGAGAAGGGTTCCCCTGAAGGCAAGTTAAACAGAACAAGAAGTGTTATGGGTGGTCTCAGGCCCAAGTAGAGTGAGGCCAGAAAGGTACCTATGGTGCACAATTGAAAGAGGCACTCACTCTAACACGCTGACTCTGCACATACACGACCTTGACCTTGACCTTGACAGGGAGTGCCTCTTTCTCACTGGCCCTGAGTGGTGAGAAAGATTACTTTGTGGCATGTTAATTTCTTCAAAGAAGGATTTGCATTTGGCTGGGGTAGTAAGGGGAAGACCTGAGACAGCTCCTCCCTCGGGGCTGCTGGTCATTCTTCAAACTCCTGGGGGTGTCTCTCCTCCTACACTGTGTGCCACAACCAAAGAAACGGCCCAGTCAAAACTGAGAGGTGGCTATGCTACTCAGGATATAACATGTTAGTTATGACTAAAACTGCATTGAACAAAACTCCTATGAGTGAAGAAGGATCAAAAGGACTACCTCAAAACACTCTGAGTAACTGTCTTTTGGTGGAGGACTGACAGCACTGCCCTCCAGTTGAAATACATTAGTGATATATGTAATGAAAGCTTTCCCAGTCACATTAAAAAGTTACAGAGAAACAGGTGAAATTAATTTTAATAATATTTTTTATTTAATGTAGTATACCTAAAATATTATTTCAACATGTATATAATTGGCCCTGACTGGTGGTTCAGTGGATAGAGAGTTGGCCTGGCATGTGGATGTCCCCAGTTCAATTCCTGGTTAGGGTGCACATGAGAAGCGACCATCTGCTTCTCTGTCCCTACCTCTCCCCCTTCTCTCCCTCTTCCTGAAGCCAGTGGCTTGATTGGTTTGAGTGTCCCTGGGTGCTGAGGATAGCTCCATTGGAGTGCATCAGCCCCAGGCACTAAAAATAGCTTGGTACTCGAGCATTGGCTCCAGACAGGGGTTGCCAGGTGGATCCCGGTTGAGGAACATGCAGTAGTGTGCCTCACTAAGCCCCTTCTTCTCACCTAAAAAACAAAACAAACAAACAAACAAAAAACAATATAATCAAAAGAATAGTATTAATGAGATATGTTCAAACTAAGCCTCTGAAGTGAGGGTATATCTTACCCTCACAGCACATCGCTAAAGGAACCAGCCACATCTCAAGTGTTCAATAGCTGCATGTGGACAATGGCCTCATATTAGCCAGCACAGTTCATAGCTATGGTTTCTTTAGTCTGCTTTTCTGTATTTGCCAATATTTTTATATAAACCCATATTAAAATGCTTCTTGACCTAGTTGTTGACTTTAAAAATATTTTATTTATTCATTTTAGAGAGGGGAGAGAGAGAGAGAGAGAGAGAGAGAGAGAAGGGGGAGTGGCAAGAAGCATCAACTCCCATATGTGCCTTGACTAGGCAAGCCCAGGGTTTTGAACCGGCGACCTCAGCATTCCAGATCAAAGCTTTATCCACTGCGCCACCATAGGTCAGGCTTGACTTAGTTTTGACTCAGGAAAAATCTGCTTGAACAATTTTCTCTTAAATAATTCAAATCTCTAAGAAAGTTCTGAAAAGTAATCAGATAGTGGAGAAGCCAGAAGCCACAATCCCACTCTTCTGCACACAGAGAGTATACTCCACAGTATCTTAAAACCTAAAATAACAGAATCACGTTTTAATCCCTTTTGGATCTGAGGTCCTTAAGGGAAGGCTTTTGTCTATGTAGCTAGTGCTGTGTCTCTAGCACAGGGCCTGGTACACAGTAGGTGCTCCAGAAATGTTTGTGGAATGAATAAAAAGACCCTTAGGATCCAGCATGAAGGTTTGCTTAGGACGGCGAGCAGTGTAGGGCCAGCTGCACCCATGGCGCTGCTTACTGTTCCTTGGGATAAGTTTTCAGGGGCTGGAAGGAGGTGACTGTGACCAGGCTGGTCCCACTTTGGAGGAAAATGTTCTGGATTGTGGTTCATAGAAACAGCGAGAACAAAGGGCCAGCGGGGCAAGGGGGACTGAGACGGGATGTCCCTTAGCCCCCATTCCATCCTGACTATACCCATTCCCACCAGAGGAAGGGCCTGAAGCCCAGCACAATGGCATGAAGTGTCACTACTGCTCTGGGAATAAGACAGCCCCGTGTGACTCCCTTTCGGTCATGAACTGCACCGGATACCAGACTGTGTGTGTCACCCTCAAAGGGACATGGAGTGGAGGTAAGGGCTCCCTTTAGTAGGTCACTTGCATGGTAAGCCTCCCTTCTAGCTGCACAAATAAGTGTTGAGGTTCATTTGCATGTATGTTCTGGTTATTTATCGCTATTTAACAAATCACTTGCAAATGCAGTGGCTTAAGACAACCATTTTACTAACTGTCATGGTTTCTGTGGGTTGGGAATTTATTAAGGGCTCAACTGGACATTTCTAGGTCCTATATGGTTGCAGTGAAAAGGTGGCTGGAGCTGGAACTGCAGGGCTGAGGGAAGCTAGGGCCTTGTTGAGTATCTCTGCCACACACGTAGACTCGGGGCCTTTCCATGTGGTCCCTCCACATTGGTTAGCTTGGGCTTCCTTACATCACGGCTGCCACCATCTTTACATGGTGACTGCAGGCTTCAAGAGCAAGTATTCCAGCAAACGAAGTGACAGCTGCATGGTCTTTGACAGCCTAGGCTGTCATCCTGTCCCTTTTACCATGCTTCATTGGTTGAAATGGTCACAAAAGTCCATCTGGTTTCAAGGGAGGAGGCATAGACCCTCACCTCTTAATGTTGCAAAGAGTTCACAGATGTATTTTCAAATCCCCACTATGTGTTTGGAAATGGTTGAAGCAGAGGCTTTTTGAGCAAAAGACTTAGAATAGAACCCCACGGACCGGAGGATACTCTAACTATGAAGCCAACAAAATGACAGAGAGAAGTGGCCTGAGCTTCTGCTCCTGACAGCGTGGTGGACTAGATCCTTTGAAGTGTCTTCTTGCTACAAACAGTGGCATGCTGGGAGGGCAGGAAGGGGGAGCAGGGATGGCGGGTGTGGTCCACTCTGGCTGGGAAGACTATTTTATCATTGCCATTTTTTTGAAATGCAAGCATATGGTGATAATAACAAGCAGATTGACTTTTAGTCAGCTATATTATTCTTTTTAAATGCTTTACAGACAATACACTTCCTTCTAACCTGCTCCCAGGACAGACTGCTCCCACTACCCACCTCCCTGGTATGCCACTGTTTACAGATAAACTGGATGCTATACAGAAATATTTCTCCATGCATTTGGGGGTTTAGGGGAACTTATGAAAACTTCCAAGGGTTCCAAACAAAATAAAACCGGTAACAGCAATCGGAACAAGAGCAGTGAGCAAACATGGAAAGGCCTGGTGGCCGGAGAGGAAACGCTGATAGTATCCTGCGTATGGGTGCCGGGCTCTTAGGTTAGCAGTGAAGTTGTGCAGCTGACCCTTAGACACCCATATCCCAGGGACCTTGGAAGGAGGCTAAATGATCCCAGGTTGGTAACGCTTGCTGGCTCTCAGTACAAGCCAAGGAAAGTCCTCTCCAGAGAAAAGCCACCAGGACTTTTCAAAACCAACCAAACATGAGCTCACAATCAGAGCTCATGAACTGCACAAGGAAACAAGCCACCATGAGCGATAGCAGAAGCAATGAACCACAGATGTGGACCCACGAGTAACCCAACTATTGTAATTACCAGCTCCAGGACAGAACCACAATGATATATTTGAACAAATAATGTTAGAATCACAAAAATGAGCAGACAAGAGGTTGTAAGAAATGACCAGGACTATTTGACAGTGAATAGGATAGGATTACCAAGAGAGACGGAGAAAGACACCAAGGTGGGAAGCTCAGGCTCTGAGCCCCCTGCAGCTGCTACCTGTTTCTGCAGGAGACCCCCAAATCCTGAAGGGCTGTGCTACACCAGAGTTATGTGACCTGCGAGTGAATACCACCCTGGGCCCGGAAGCATCTGGATTTCATCTCACGGCCTGGCCTGAATGCTACTACGAGGCTCTTCCCACCCAGCCAGGTGCTTTGAACCTTGACTTCCTCAGACCCTACACTTTCTACCCCCCTGGATCCCACTTGTCTTTCCCAGTCCTGCATGCTCCCAGGGTATCTTCTCCTACTGTCATGCTCCCAGGGAGTGTAATTACTCACAAGCACACACACGCACACACACACACACACACACACACGCCACCTGACACACCCGGAAGCAGAAAATCTCATTGGCACATGACCACAAACGTCCACATTTTTATCCTGACCCAAAACAGACCTACAGAGGAGTATGCATTTCTAACCATCGACATCCTGTTGTGTGAGATTAGAGCTCTCAGCACGGTTTAAATAGGAACGCTGATGGTCTCTTCCTTTCTTTCTTCTCTTTCTTGCTTGTAAAGAAGGCGGATTTGCCACGAGTCTCCTCTTGGCTTAACAAAGACCACTGACCATAATTTTTGTCTTCCAGAAAGGAGAGGTGCTAACTGAGATAGTACTTACCAGGGCAACCACTTCCTAAGTGAGACATTTGAACAGAATTACAGACATTTCTGAGGCGAGAAAGGACATCTTCAAGCCTGGGAGGGCAGCATTTCTTCAGCTTCAGGTGGCCATGTTGCCAGAAGCCTCGCAGCAAGTGTGGTTCTGTTGGGAAGATCTTTCTGCTGAATCTGCGGGCAAAGAAATCACATTCTCCCCTCCGCTTACTCAGAGTACCAGCTGCTAGGAGTTTTACTTTTCAAAACTCAGCCATGAGTTAAATTAATGATCACTAAAAAAAGAAAAAAAAGATTTGGGAGCTCAAATTTTACAATATGGAAAGGAAAAAGAGCAAAACAGGATTACTAACACCTGGAATGTGGGCCATGAAATTTTTGCATATACAGTTCCTATGAACATATGACATATCCATGTCGGGACACATGGTTTGTCAGATCCATACAGGTGGCCTGGGGAAGAGATACGTACAAACATATAAAAGCACAGAATATCCACAGACACACTGAAGCATGCTAACTTTCACAAGCATTCACATCTGTACACCAGTGTATATATTCAAGCACCCCAAGCATTGCCGGAAACACACACACGCACACACACACAATAACCTTATACAATGCACATAAGCGGTGCTCTCTTCACACAGGTATACCCATAGACACCTATTCGCACAGGGGCCTGTGGAGGCGCACACAAACATCCCTATCCTCCTGCAGACAGTTCCAGAACACACACAGTTCAATGTAGGTACGCACCACCACCAACTGCGTTGTGGCAGAAGTGCACAAGTGTGGTGTAGTTGCATCCTCACAGGCCCATACCAAGGTGCCCAGAAATGTACACACGTGCACACACAACTATGTGCTCACACACACACAAAGGTTGTCCTCTAGTAGCTGATTTTCTTCTCTCCCCAGGTCTCCATGCAACTTTGACCCACACCAAGGCTAAGGTCACCACCTGTTTCATCTGCTCAGACAACGACCGCTGTGACCCTTTCTCCTGCCCAGCAGATAGGAAGTACTGCCTTCAGACGGCAGGCGTCCTGGGTAAGTGTCCCTGGGGACAGGACTGGGTGAGGCAGAGAGGGGCTGGAGGCACAGCCAGCTTACTCCTTGCCCTCCCATGTCCGTCTCCTTCACTGCAGTCAGAGTAGCCTTTTCCTGGCCGTGGAGGACAGAGGCTGGTGGCAAGGGAGGATGTGACTTTAAAATCAGATTTGTTTCGCTATTTCTTGCTGAATAATAAATCAACTCATAACAGTGCCTTGACAAACAAAACAGAAACAAACTCATAGATATAAAAATAGATTGGTGATCTTCATATGGAAGGGAATTTGGGGAGCTGGGTGAAAAAGGTGATGAGATTAAGAAGTACAAATTGCCAGTTATTAAAACCGTCACAGGGATGTAAAGTACAGCACAGGGAATGTAGTCACTAACATTGTAGTAACTACGTATGGTGTCAGATGGGTACTAGACCTGCTAGGGCGATCACTTCGTAAGGTATATAAGTGTCTAATTATGATGTTGTATACCTGAAACTAATATGATATTGTATGCTAAATGTGATTAAAAATAACTTTAAAAAGTAGTGACTTAACCACAAAAGGACAAATACTGTATGAGTTCACTTATGTGAGGATCTAGAATACTCACAACCATGGGAAAAGTAAGTAGAATGCTGGGGGTGGAGTGGGAAATGGGGCGTTGTTGTTTGATAGGTAAAGAGATTTAGTTTTGCATAATGAAAAAGTTCTGGAGAGCTGTTTCACAGCAATGTGAATATATGTAGTTAACACTACTGAACTGTACATTTAAAAAGGGTTAAGATGGTATATTTTATATTATGAATTTTTAAAAAGGCATGGCTTAAACAATGATTTGGTATTTCCTACCATTCCGTGGGGGGACTGGGTTCAGCTGGGCAGTTCTTCTGCTCCAGAAAGTGAATGCAGGTCACAGAGGCGGCTGCATTTAGCCTGGGAGCTCAACTGGGGCTGGAGTGTTCAATTCAGGCTCTCACCTTCTGGATCGCTAGTCTGTAGCCTCGCTGAGATTCCTTATAGCAGTGGTTCTCAAACTTTTTGAAGTTGGGGCACATTTAAAATCCTACAAATAACTGTAGGTGCACTATATACAAATTTCTGAGAAATATGTTATAATAAGTCAAATATTAAAGAAAAAATATAAATTCCAAGTGTGCTTTTATGGTAATTAAATGAAATAAATATGACAAAATTAAATTTATTCTGACATTAAAAAACATTTTTCTGCCTGATCAGGCGGTGGTGCAGTGGATAGAACGTTGGACTGGGATGTGGAGGACCCAGGTTCGAGACCCCGAGGTCGCCAGCTTGAGTGCAGGCTCATCTGGTTTGAGCAAAGCTCACCAGCTTGGACCCAAGGTTGCTGGCTCTAGCAAGGGGTCACTCGGTCTGCTGAAGGCCCACAGTCAAGGCACATATGAGAAAGCAATCAAACAACTAAGGTGTCACAACGAAAAACTAATGATTGATGCTTCTCATCTTCCTCCGTTCCTGTCTGTCTGTCCCTATCTATCCCTCTCTCTGACTCTCTCTCTCTCTCTCTCTCTCTCTGTCTCTGTAAAAAACAAAAACAAAAAACATTTTTCTGTTGCATTTTTTTAGTTCTCTGGAATACTATAGGGCGCACCTGGAAATCTCCTAGGGTGCACCAGTGTGCCCTGGCGCACATTTTGAGAACCACTGCCCTATAGGATGGAGGCCGGCTTCCAAGAGGGAAGAAGTGGAAACCAGCAACTTCTTAAGAGTTAAGCCCAGAACCTGCACAGTGTCACTCCTGTCACAGTCTATTGATCAGAGCCTGCCACAGGCCAGCTCAGATTTAAGGGGGTGAGGAAATAAATTCTGCCTCAGGATGCAGGAGTGGTAGGTCATGTTGCAAAAGAGCACGTGGGCTAGGAGATACAGTGTAGCCATCCTGATATCCACTGCAACATTCTGGGCAGGCTTCCCCTGAAGTCCCCTGTCCATCTGCCCCATAGCAGGGAAAACTGGACATTTCTGTAAATGGGAAGAGGAATTAAACCAACACCAGAGTTGGTATGAATGCCAAAATGCACAGGAATAGCATATATAGGAATCCCAGCTGTATAAATAGGAACAGTAAGGATAGTGTACCAGGCTGGGCATTTCTGGGGTCCTAGAGAAGTTCCTGGCTGAGGCATGAGGTGCTCAAAGACAGGTAGGGGGACATCGCAGATTTACAGCTACCTGCCCATTGGAACCCTAAGGGGAGAAGGCAGGGGAAGGAAGGCTGTCTGAACCGTCTTGAACAATGACAGGCTTTGCATTTATCAGAGATGATCTCAGGCAGAGTGAACACCAACAACGACACCCCCGGAGGGATTTGGGGTTTCAATTAAGTGGTGGCTTATGATTGTTCTTCTTCAAAATTCTGCCCCCAAACCTCTCCAGCCTTAGGGGAAGGTTACTCTGTTGCCTGGAGAAATGGTTCCTGTGTGGCTTCCAAGGACTGCAAATTTGATAACTCCATCTCTGCCCTGACCTACAGCACTGGCTTTGGCTTCTGGGTCAACACCACCTGTTGCCAAGGCAACTGCCAGGAGCCCACTCCTCTCGGTATGCTGCCACCAGGAAGCAGTCAGAGGGATAGCTGAGGAGGTGGTGGTGGGGTGACTAGAGGAGAGTTTGTCCTGGGTTGAAGAAGGCAGAGAGGTAGTAGGGTCACGTCACCTCCGTTTCCCCAATCAGGTGGCCCTAAGGCACCTTGACCCCAGCTCCATGGGAAAGCCCATTACAGTCATTTCCCTGTGGTAGAGCCTGTGAGTGGATGGAGGGGTCTGAGACATCTTGAGACTCCTCCTGGCTGACAGTCACCTTTCCCTACACAGCGACTCTGCCGGCCTCACACAGCCTGAGCAAGTTCCTGTGTCCTACATGTGCTGACAGCTACCTGGGGCGCTGCAATTCCTCCTTCTACATGCAGTGCCCCACTGGGGAGACCGAGTGTGTCCAGCTGGACCTGATAGCTGAAGAAGGTAATGTGTGCGCGCATGTGTGCATGAGTGATGCTGAGCACACTGCTTTTGAAGAAAGCATGCCTGAGTTTGGGGTCCACCTCTATCTCTTACCCTGTTGTGACCCAAGATAAGTGACTTCATCTCTCTGAGCCCTGGTTTTCTCTTCTGGTAAATGGGAGAGTAGTGGAAGCACCTCAAAGGGTTTAATTTAATTTAATTTTTTTATTCAGTGAGAGGAGGGGAGGCAGAAACAGACACCCTCACACACCCTGACCAGGATCCACTGGGCAAACCCACTAGGGGGCGATGCTCTGCCCATCAGGGGCATTGCTTATCAACCTAGCTCTTCTTAGCACCAGAGGCAGAGGCCATAGAGCCATTATTAGTGCCCGGGGCCAACTCACTCCAATAAAGCCATGGTTGCAGGAGAGGAAGAGAGAGAGAGAGAGAGAGAGGTGAGAGAGGGAGGGGTGGAGAAGCAGATGGGTGCTTCTTCTGTGTACCCTGACCAGGAATCGAACCTGGGACTTACACACACCAGGCTGACACTCTACCACTGAGCCAACCGACCAGGGTCACACCTCACAGGGTTTTGTGAGGATAAAGGGAGTATGTGAGAGGAGCAACAGAGCAGAGGGCATAAAGCAGCACTTCGAGCCAGGCTGCCAGGGGTTGAATCCCAAATCCATACCACTTAGAAGCTAGGTGGTCTTGGGCCAGTGACTTTGCCTTTCTGTGCCTCAATTTTCCATCTGAGAAAGAGAATAATTATAGTCCCTAACTCATAAGACTGTTGTGAGAATTAAGCAAGATACATAATTCATACAACTTCTAGATGTGTGCTGTCCAAAAGAAATATAATGTAAGCCACATGTATAATTTAAAATTTTCTAGTAGCCACATTAAAAAAGTACAGAGAAACAGATGAAATTAAATAGTATATTTTACTTAACACAATATATCCAACAGTTATTATGTCAACATGCAACCAATATAAGAAATAATAAATGAGGCAACTTTTACATTCATTCTTTCCCACTATAAGCCTTTGAAATCTGGTGTGGATTTTACACTCACAGAATCTCTCAGTTCAAACCAGCCGCACCTGAAGTGTCTATGGCCAAATGTGGTCAGTGGCTACTGTATTGAACAGCATAATTCTAGAACAGAGCAAGGGTGACATGTGGCATTTCAGAGAATCTAAGACGGTATCAGTGGAGAAGCAGGAAAACAGTTCTACCCAGAGATGTTGAAATGTGTATGTGGGTAGGTGGGAGGATGTGTCTCTTGGAACAGATGAAATTCAGTGTCAGTGGTCATGACTGTTACATGTGGGTAAGGCTCACATGACCTTCAATCAACATTGTTCAGGGGTTGGATGTGCACAGAAACTTTGGTTTATGTGTGTTATGTGTATGCCTGTGTGTGTGTTTCCTGGGCAGGGAGGCACATCAGTGGACAGGGTATGTGGGTGTGCTTGTGTTAGTTGTGTGGGTGGATGGGCCTGGGGATGGGGGTGGGACCATAGCTCACAAATATGGCCCTTTGAGGAAGTATATTTCAAATCAGGGCAAAATGAGGCTTACATTTCTTTTTAACTTTGTATTATGGAGAATTTTAAAGATAAATAAAAGACAGAAGAGTTCATTAAACCTCCATATACCCTTCACATAACTCCAATAATTATCCATTTATGTCCAGTCCTGTTGCATCCTCATATTATTTTGAACACAAACTCAGATATCCATCACTTCAACCATAATGATTTCCATCCATATCCCTAAAAGATTAGGACTGAAAAATAACCTACGATTGTGGCGAGGTGCCTTTGTTGGTAAAATAAAACTATTTCACTTTCCTGTTCCACATCAAGTCCTAAATAAACTGGTTGCATTTGTGTATTTATTTGTATCTATACCTAAGTATAGCACTATATTATTATACTGTAGTATGTTATATGGCTCTGAAGAAGCATAGAAAATCACTGGGAAAGCTGTGCACGAAGCCGGTTGGAGGGGTGTGTGACACAGAGTGGCCTCCAGGTGTCAGTTTTTATTAATATTGGATACAAGGAAAAGAACACCTGTAACACACCTGTAAGGCGTAAAGAATCCCCAGCTCAAGGGTCAGAACATTCTTGATGAGTTTCCCAAAAGGTGCAGATTCGAGGGCCTGCCATCCCCTCCGAGGTTGGCCGCTCCTTGGTTTCCTTTGCGATGTGAGAGTTTTCCAAAACCTTGGCAAGACTCTGACCTGGCGAAACAGGCGCCCCTCAGGGGCCAGAGGGAATTTCAGGGGAACTTGCTTAGTTACAGAAACCTCCGAAGTCTGGCGGCGGGGCGGCGGGGCTGCTGGGCTACGGGGCTGGTGCCGGTGGTGACGCGCATGCGCGCTCGAGCGCGTGTGCAGGTGACACCTGCCTGCGCGCATCCTCACGTCCCTGTCCGCACCCCGTCTCCGCAGGCGGCCGGAACGTGAGCGTGCGCGGCTGCGGATCCCGCGACCTGTGCAGCCCAGCGGCCCGGACAGAGTGGCTCAGGACGCTCCTCGGCCACAGGCTGGCCGGCTCGCCCGACTGCAGCTCCAGCCGACGCGCCGTCATCGACTCCACCTGCCACTCGGGCGCGGCCCCTGGCCTCCGCCTCGCCCTGCCGGCGCGGGTGGCCGCGCTGGTGGCCGCACTGGTCACCGCAGCACTTCCCTGAGCAAGGCCGCCTGGCCCACTCTCGCCCGGGGGCCCCGCTTATGCCGCTGGTCGCTAGATGGCACCCTGGCTCCCCTCTACTAGGACATTTCTGGGGGTCTGGAAGCTTCTGGTGAGAAAGTCAGGAAGGGGTGAGCCTCCTCCCTCAGGCTAGCGCTTCCCTGTGGCTATACCTCCTCCCTCAAACTAGGCTGTTTTTCTGCCTCCATGATTACACATTCTCCTCCACATTGCGGGGGGGGGGGGGGCCGGGGGGGAGCGCACAAAGACTAGGCCTCCTTCCTGCAAGGAGGGCTTCCCCCCACCAGGCCCACCAGGCTACTCCCTCAACTACAGCTATCCTTTTGCCTGAACATTGGAGAACAACCCCTCTTCCTTCTGCCTCCTCTGTAGGGTCTAGCAAAGTCCTGGGCAGCCAAAGTGGGGTTTAAGGACCAAGTACACCCCCTTCCCAGGCTTTTACAGCAACCCAGTCCAACCCCGCTACGGATTCCTTTCTGTCTGGGCTCAGTCTCCCCGCTGTCACCAAATCTAAATGAATCTAACATCCCACAAGCTGAGTGGTCTGGGTTTCCTTTTTTGGTGGTTGCAGCCTCAAACAGGGCCCTGGGGTGATGTCCTTTCTCCCCTGGGGCCAAGAGAGGCCAGGACTATCTCTCTTGGGCTAGGGATTCTGGGAGGGGACCTGCAGATGACAATGTATGGCAGCCAGGGTGGGCATAAGATCAAATGCTCAGCCTGGAGTGAGCGTCATTTTAGACCCAGCATTGAGACCAAAGGCTTGAGCAGAGATGTTAAAATCGGGAGCTTACTGGTGGCTGACGGCCAGGAACCATTCAGCTGAAAGGAATGAAAGTCCAACTAAGAGAACTGAACCCACTCAGCACCCACTTGACAAATATTTATTGACCACATTTATCTTTCAAGCCCAGTTCTGGACACTGGAGGTACACAGTAAAAAAATTCTCTGCTCTCAGGGAGTTATGTTTCAGTGGGCGAGAAAGACCATAAACCTCATGTGTTCACCAGGTGGTGATAGTGCTGTGGAGAAAACCGTGCAGGGAAGAGGAATGCGGCGTGTTGTGATGGGTGCACTTTATATGGGGTGGGTTAGGAAGCCTCAGGAAGGTGACACCTGAGTCAAGATCCAAAGGGGGTGAGGGAGAGGGCCATGCAGATGGCTGAGGTGGGTTTGGGGGCATTCTAGGCAGAGGAAACGGCAACAAAGGCCTGAGGCACCAGCAGTAATGACTAGCTAGCACCATGCAGTAAAAACAGAGAGCATGGAGGTAGGGGACTCAAGGGTCATTGATTGAACAGGTCAAATGAGTCATTCACAGCCTGCCTGCTTCTCTGCCCTTCTCAGCACGCTGGTGTTTGCATGATGACAGCCATAGTTCCAGCATCATGACCTCATGCAACCATATCTGAAGCTGAACACTGTCCTCGTCTTCCCAGAAACCCCATCTTGTCGCAGACTTCCCTCATGTCCCATTGGCCAGACCTGAGCCAGCCAGTCCCTGGTGAGGTAATGGACTGTCCTGATTGATTTTGTCTAATCAGGATTCAATTCTTGGAGTTGAGAGAGGCCCAGCCTCTCAGAAGGTCCATGGCTGCCTCAGATTTTGGACAAAATGAGGTTCTATTAAGCAAAAAAGAAAGGGGATCCACAGGGATCAATTAGGACAAGGAAAGGTACCTTATGCATTTCAACAGAAGGAATTTTATCCAGGGAATGGCTTACACTGTTGGAAGAGCTGGGAGAGGAAAGAGAGGAGGGGAGCTGGGGAGAAAGAAAGGGGAGCCTTCTAGTTACTGGGGCTGTGTAACAAATCACCCCAACACCTGGAGGCATAAAACAGTTCAGGAGGAGGAACTTGGCTCCTGCTCTTAGAGCTGGTGGGAGAGTTGACACGGGCATAGGGATTGAAATAGTTCCCGTGGAGCGTTCCTTACAAGTAAACAGTAGCCTTTACTGTTATTACTGGGGAGGAACGCCCTTTGGGCCACGCAGTCAGGGCATGTGCTGCACTCCAAAAGCCCCTTTCTGCTACCTGACAAGGCCTCTGTAGGAGGATGCTTGCCTAAGGTGAGGGTGCAGAGGAGCTTGGGGCGGCTGTGGAGGGGACGGAACAAGGAAGGAGCTGTTCCTGTGAGACTGAAGGCCCCAGGATGCGGCCAGGATATGATCCATCCAGCCGAGCAAGCAGGTGCTCAGGAAATGCTTGCAGGGGAAACCGGACTTAATGACCGTGACCCTGGAGCCTGCAGGGAGAGACAGGGACTTTGGGCGCAGGGTGAAGCTAACCTGGGCAGAGAATTTGATTTTATTGTATATTTCTAATTTTCTGTAGGGACATAAAATGCAAGCACATTTCTCAAGTTAAAAAAAACTTCCATTATTTAAAACATACCAAAACAACTAAAGAATAAACAGTGCTTCTCACGGCTCAGCTGAGAGACAGGAAACATCAGCACAGTTGAAATCTCGGGAGGCCCCTTCCCAGCCCACATCTCCTTTCCTCTCTCCCGCCCGAGGTAACTTCTGCCCTAAACATGAGATTTGTAATTTTGCTACACAGCCACCTGTGAGTTGAATGTTTAAAGTCAAGTCTTCCCAGTTTCCTTTTCTCTTTCCTCCCTCTTTTCACCCCCATAGACTCCCCCCGAGGGACCCCCACCCCAGGAATGGCATGTTAACAACCTCCCACATCTCCTCCTGTTGTTTTTTTCCAACCTCAAAGAATCTCATACTGACATTTTATACACATATCTGCGTGTGTGTGTGTGTGTGTGTGTGTGTGTGTACTATATCATATCCACATTTGTCACATCTATGTCATAGACACATCTCTATGTCATGTCTCTATGATATAGGTATAAAGGGTTTTTTTTTGTCTTCTGAAAATAAGGTTATTAGCCACGACTCCCTGTATCTTTCTTTTCTCAACAGCACCTCATGGAAATCCTCCAGGTCATTTGACTCCCCTCCCCCCTTAAAGTGGCTGCATGCTGTGGTTAGATGGCCTTTGGCGTGGCTGTACCGACATGTACCTGGTTGTGGTCCTGTTGAGGGGACTCACGTAGTCTTTGTTCCTCCCCTCCCCGGTCAGCGAGCCAGCAGTAAGCACCCTGATGACGGCTCATTATTTGTGATGTGCTACATGTGTCTAATACACTAGAAAAGCTTTGATGATATTGCCCTTTCATGCACTGAAAGAAAATTCTAAAATGTATAATGAAATGGGATAAAATTACACTTCTAAGTTAAAAGTGAGAAATGGTGATATGGGGGTGCAGGAGCAGCTTCCCCCACCTCTCTGCCCTCCCACCCCACGATCCTTACCCCAGCAAGGGTCCGTGGACATCCCTTCTCCCCTGCAGACTCTAAGAAGAAATCAATGAAATTACTTCAGTCCTTAAACATCTTTAAACATGGTGGAATGGGTTCTCAGGAGGGAGGATTCTGGGTTGAAGGAAACAAGTGGATCTGATTCATTAAGAGGCCCTGAGTGCTTCTCCTGGAGCCAGACCTTCCGCCCGGGGGTGGGGCACCTGTTCCTCTCCACAGGCTGAACCTGACTTCCCAGCCCTCCCCCCTGCCTACTTCCTTCAGGAAACAGCCCTGTCCTGTCTCCCTGGCCCTTTGCAAACAATAACTTGGGGTCTGACCAGTGCTGTGCTGAGTCATACGGGAGCCTGAGGCAAAAGGCCCTGTACATCATTTTATATATTTTTGTAATGCCTATTTTTTCTGGAATACTTAAGTAGTTGAAAAACATTGAAAAATTATCAAGGGTATATAAAAACTATTTTGAGTTAAGATATTTTGTTTTCAGAATTTATTACAATTTTATTTTGACATAAGTTAATTAAACTTATCTAACAACATAATTTGGTCAAGAGAAATGTCAAGCATGAAAATTCTCTTGACTGAAAATATTGATGAATTTGTTTCCATTAAAGCCAAGGGTGCCTGGTTTTTCTTTTGTTTCAGGCACAAACGTACTGTACTGGTCTTTATTTAAATTTTTGATATTTTGTTCATTGAGGTATCGTGGATTTTTTTTTGCATTAATTTTATTTTCTAAAAGTATTACATTAAGGCCCTGGCCGGTTGGCTCAGTGGTAGAGCGTCGGCCTAGCGTGCGGAGGACCCGGGTTCGATTCCCGGCCAGGGCACACAGGAGAAGCGCCCATCTGCTTCTCCACCCCTCCCCCTCTCCTTCCTCTCTGTCTCTCTCTTCCCCTCCCTCAGCTGAGGCTCCATTGGAGCAAAGTTGGCCCTGGTGCTGAGGATGGCTCCATGGCTTCTGCCTCAGGCACTAGAATGTCTCTGGTTGCAACAGAGCGACACCCCAGATGGGCAGAGCATCGTCCCCTGGTGGGCGTGCCAGGTGGATCCTGGTCGGGCACATGTGGGAGTCTGTCTGGCTGCCTCCCCGTTTCCAACTTCAGAAAAAAAAAAGAAAAAAGTATTACATTAAGCCTGACCAGGCAGTGGTGCAGTGGATAGATCATTGAACTGGGACACAGAGGACCCAGTTTTGTAACCCCAAGGTCTCCAGCTTGAGCATGGGCTCAAGAGGGGGACTCCTCTCCCCTTGAATCTGAGCTGGCCTTGTGAGTTGCTTTGATCAGCAAATGCTTGAGTGTGGGCTCACTGGCATGAGCATGGGATTATAGAAATGACCCCATGGTCACTGGCTTGAGCCCAAGGTCGCTGGCTTGAGTAAGGGGTCACTCACTCTGTTGTATCCCCCTAACCCCCTTCAAGGCACATATGAGAAAGCAATCAATGAACAACTAAGGTGCTGCAACAAAGAACTGATACTTCTCATCTCTCTCCCTTCCTGTCCATCTGTCCCTATCAGTCCCTCTTTCTCTCTCTAGCTAAAAAAAATAAAATAAAAATAAAAAATCATTTATCTTGATAACGGAGTTTTTTGGTCACCCAAGACAGTGTCTTCCTTGTTGGCCTTAGTCCTGGTCCCCATTCCGGTCAGAATGTATCACTTACTACAGAAGAATCCCACCCCATTCCGGGCCCACTGTCACTGCACTTCTCAAAAGGCCTTTGATTCCCTCCCAGGTGACAGTGAATAAATTCTAGAACTTTGTCCCTCATCACACTACTCCAGTCACACCAGCCTGCAGAATTCTCCACAGACACAGCAGGCTCCAATCTGCCTCAGAACCTTTGCACTTCCATTCTGTGTGCCTGAAGTGCTCTCTTCTCTGATGTCCACGTGACTTGTTTCCTTACTTCATTCAGATGTCTGCTCAAATAGAATGTCACTTTCTCATATGGATCTTCCCAGAACATTCTATCAAAAATAATACATTCTCGCCTGACCAGGTGGTGGCGCAGTGGATAGAGCGTCGGACTGGGATGCAGAGGACCCAGGTTCGAGACCCCGAGGTCGCCAGCTTGAGCATGGGCTCATCTGGTTTGAGCAAAGCTCACCAGCTTGAATCCAAGGTCGCTGGCTCCAGCAAGGGGTTACTCGGTCTGCTGAAGGCCCGCGGTCAAGGCACATATGAGAAAGCAATCAATGAACAACTAAGGTGTTATAACGTGCAACGAAAAACTAATGATTGATGCTCCTCATCTCTCTCTCTTCCTTTCTGTCTGTCCCTGTCTATCCCTCTCTCTGATTCACTGTCTCTGTAAAAAATAAAAAAATAAAAAAATACATTCCCTCCCCCAAGTCATTTGGCAATTTAGTGGTCTAAAACAATGGTTTATTATTTCTCAAAAATCTGTGGGTTGGTTGGGCTTAGCTAGATGGTTCTTCTATCTCCAGGTACTGTTGGCTGGAGTCACTCTTGTGGCTGCATTCAGCTGGAGCTCCGCCAGGCTGGAATGTTCTAGATGGCTTCAGGCTCATCTCCAGGTGGCTCTGTCTCTCCACGCAGTTTCTGCAATAGGAAGAGAACCTCTATATGTAGCTCAGGCTCTGAGGAGAAAGCAGAAGCTGCCACCTCTTAATGCCTGGGCTTGGAAGTTCCAGAATGTCACTTCTGCTACATTCTGCTGATCAAAGCAAGTCACAAGGCCAGCTCAGATTCAAGGGGAGAGGAGTCCCCCTCTTGATGGGAAGAGTGGCCTGTGCCTACAGAGATGTAGGAGGATTTGGCACAGAGGACAAGTACAGAGAAATTGCCAGTGGCCATAGTTATAGGCAGTGTATCCTCCCTCACCACCCCTATTCCATCCCTTACCCTTGCTTTCTTGTTTTTCTTATCGGTATTTGACACTACCTTACTTATGTTTATTATCTTTATCTTTTGGAAATATAAGCTCCTCGAGGGCAAAGGCCATCTAGGTCTTACCACCGGATCTGTGCCCGTCACACAGAAGTCAGACAATACATATTTCAGTGCATGAATGAGTCTTGGGGACTAACTTCAGGTTTCCCCAGGACTGTGGTGAATGTGAAGGCCATAACATGTAGATATTCCTAGGAAAGTGCTTTAGAATTTTTAACAGACACTGAAAGACAGGAAAGGGATGGAGAGAGGATTAGGAATGGGCAGGAGAAACGGGAGAAAGAGGAGGCAGAGAGTGGGCGCTGTCGGTTCCAGTTATATTTCCAGCCTCAGCCAGCACAGGGCCTCGCACCAGGCAGGGGATCAGAAAGTGTGTGTTGAATGAATGGATTTTCTCCAAAAAGCCTTTTGCTGACTCCACTCCCCTGGCCACATCCCTTGCTGGGTCAGGCATCCCCACTGGGCAACTCCACCCCTACCTTACCCACCACAGGTCAGCACTGCGGCACTGCGAGGGGATGGGTAAGGACTCTGTCACTACAGGTCACAAACATCCACCATCGGGCTCTTGGCACACAGTAAGCGCTTGTTACATCAACTTCCTTCCTGGAAGAGGGGGCTGTCTTCATTCATGCTGTGTTCCCAGCCTGGCAGACACAGAGTGGATACTCAGGAAATACTTTCATTGGTTCTAAGATGCACTTTTCCACATGTTAGCAATTTTGAAACCAGTAAGAGTCACAGTTGGTGGTGCCTTACAATCGCGGTCAGCCCGGCCACCACTGCAAAGTCACTGCCTGGATGTGATGACGGAGTAGCTTTCAGCAGCATCGTGGCCGTTCCTGATGACGCAGAGGACATGTGGTGTGGGAAGGCGTGCAGGCCACGGTGACTCCACCGTCACACTCTGTGTGGCTTCAGGAACAGCTTAGCCAACTTATTTCCCTTGTATTATCTTAGACACACATACATGTGCTATATGATAAAAGGCTGTATTTTTAAGTAACTCTACAATGAGCTCTTGCAGTAAGTGTGAATAAAAATGTTAAGTGATAAGAAAATATGATGTCATAGTTTTACCAGCAGCATTGTCTTGCCTTGTTTGTGGGACACCGATGCATCTGACAACGAGTGGCACCTCTGATTTGATTATATAGGGAACCTGTGGGAAAAATGGATGAAGAAACACATTCATCTCATTTGTCTCTGCCTTTCTCTCTATTCCGGCCTCAGCTCCCGGGTTTTGCATCTGTCTTAGGATGAAATGTGGAAGAGCAGGATTTTGTCTCAGTTAAAGGGGTTACATCTGATGGGCTCACACAGTGCCTGGCACCTCGTGAATGCATGGTACATGAACATTCTGCCTCTGGTGGTGGTCATATGAGTTGCCCCAGCAGCCTGTGAGGTCTTTAAGGGCAGGAACAAGCAGGACTCACATCTCTGGGCTAGTACAGGGACTGGCCTCAGGTCAGGTCCAAACAAATGTCTCTGGAATGAATGACCAAATGGTTGAGCAAATTATTGGGCACATGTGAGTTCTCTCAAGTAGAGGTATTCGCACAGCCTGGACCACCCCTGGCCTGGGAGGCAGCTTCCTGGCAGGCCATGAGGTTCGCTCTTACTCATCCTTCAGATCTCAGATCAGGTGCCCTCTCCTCCAAGAAGCCCTCCCTGATTCTCAGGGCAGGTCAGGTACCTCCTTTGTGCTCCCACTGTCCTCTGGGATCCCCCATTTCAGTCCTGCCTACTCTGGGTCCTCATTGTCTGGAGGTGGATCTGACTCCCCCACTGGACTCTGAGTCCTGTGGGGACAGAACCCATGGCTGTCATGATCATTGCTGCATTCCTAGCACCCAGCTCGGGACATGACCTGGGAGGTGCTGAATGTTTGATGAATGAAGAGGGCAGAGAACACTTGGCAGGTGGGCAAGGGGGCAACCTCTCTCTGGCTGGCACCCTGGGAGCTGGGAGAAGTGGCCCAGGAACTGGAACAGAATGAATGAGTCATGAATCAATGCACTGGTTTTCAGAGGACACAGTGTTGTCAGCGTGTAATTGAGTCTCCTCTGGTCTGCAAGTCTGTCTCTGCCCGAGTGTGTGTGGTTTGTGAGGTTTGTGTGTCTGTGTGTTTGTCTGACTTTGCTTTTCTGTAGTGAGTCTGTATTTGAGGGTCCCCCCTCTTGGGCCACATATGTGTGTCTGTGAATTTGGGGGAGGAGACATGGTCTGTGTGTTTCGTGTCTGGGAATGTCTGAGAGTATTTTTTAATCTGGTCTCTGTGCATGTGTGTCCGTCAGTGAGAGCGTGAATGATCTGGGGCTGCTGGTCGGCATTTCTCTCTTGCCCGTGGTTTAAGAATTCCAGACCGCGTGCTGAGCTGACCACGCTTCCCCTGCTCCCCATGTGGCTGAGCTGGTCTGGTCTCTCTGGGCCTCCACTTCTCTGCTGTTTCCAGAGGCTCCTCTGCTGAACCAAACTTCTGATTCAGGAAAATCCTTTGACCAGCAGGTGCCTCTGGCTCCATCCCAGGAAATAGGGGTGGGAGGGACCCCAGAACCTGGACAAGGAGGAAGCCAGGAGGGGCGACGGTGTGGAAACAGTCGCAATGGACTGGAGGGTTGCGGGCAGGGTTGGCGGCTACAGAGACAGCGGCTGGCGCTGAGGGGAGCCCGTGTCCCCCAGTGGCCTGGGCCTTCGTCTTGCTCTCTAGACCTTCAGCTCCTCCTTGTGTCACGGTCCCCACGCCTTGTCTACCGCCCAGGCTCTGTACCTTTCCTCTCTTTCTGTAGCTGCTGCCTCTGGCGCTGTCCTTCTCTGGTTGCTTCTTTTACTATTATTATTTTTTAATTGAATTTATTAGGGTGACACTAGTTAACGTGATCTCTCATCTGTTGTGTCTTCCTGCCTGACTCTGCCTCGTTCTTTTTCTCGAGGAGTCTCTTTCCTACTCCGACTCCCCCTTTCTTGGGGGTCCTTTGTTTCCCCTTTTCTCATTTGCATCTCTCCCTACTTCTGTCTCCCTCTTGTCACACTGATGCCATTCAATGGTCGTGAGGAAGAGAGGGAGAGAGCAGAGCAGAGCAGAGCGTCGGGAAGAGTGAGCAGCTGAGCTGGAAGCTGGAGGACAGGCTGAGGGTGAGGGAGGTGAACTCCAGGGAGGGAGAAGGCCAGAGTCGGGGATCCTGAACACCAGATGCTGGACGGGCGTGCGGATGCTGCCCCGTTGCCACCACGGGCTGCGCGTCCTGGCCAGGACCAGGCAGGGCTGCTGGCAGTGACCACCTGGTGGTTTCAGAGGTGGCCTCTCCCCAGTGTTTCCTGTCATCCCAGCACGGCTGGCTGAGCTAATCCCACCCTCCCTGTAGGTGGAGAGGTGAGAAGATAGAGCAGAGAAGGGAAATGAGTGACTTGTATGGAAAACGAAGTCCCCAGATGGAAGACAGATGTAGGGTGGGACAGTGAGCAAGGACAGCCCCCAGATACTGGGACTTTGTCTTGGGCACAATGGAGATCATAGACAAGTTTTGAACAAGTCTTGGTGTTAGAAAGGTCTCTCTCTGGGTCCCTTGTGGGGGACTGAAGGTTGACTGGTGGCCCTCAGTGGGGGGGGGGGGGTCCTGAGCAGCTGTGGGGGGGAACCCCACCCCCTGACATCACTGTCACATTGTTGCACAAGGGCTGGCTGACCAATCAGGTGCTGCTTGCTATGATGGGTCCTAGCAACGGGGTCTGACCTTGGGGAACAGAGGCGGGACCCCACCTGTGGGGAAAGCGTGAGGGAGAGGGAGCGCCGACAGGGCAGGTGAGCATCCCGGGGGAGAGCGGCTCCAGCTGGGCCCTGTGGGTACGCTTCCACTCCACCCCCAGCTCCCCCAGCGCCCACTCCACCCCAGCTCCCCCAGCGCCTACTACACCCCAGCTCCCCCAGCGCCCACTCCAACCCAGCTCCCCCAGCGCCACTCCACCCCAGCTCCCCCAGCGCCCACTCCAACCCCAGCTCCCCCAGCGCCCACTCCAACCCCAGCTCCCCCAGCGCCCACTCCAACCCCAGCTCCCCCAGCGCCCACTCCAACCCCAGCTCCCCCAGCGCCCACTCCACCCCAGCTCCCCCAGCGCCCACTCCACCCCCAGCTCCCCCAGCGCCCACTCCACCCCAACTCCCCCAGCGCCCACTCCACCCCAGCTCCCCCAGCGCCCACTCCACCCCAGGGCACGGGCCTCGCTGCCCCTCACTGCGAGGACCTGTCCCAGGCTGCCAGGCTCCGTGCCCTGAGATGGGGGTCAGGGAGGGGGAGGAAGTGGACGTAGCATGGGGAAAATGCCCCAGGATGGGAGTCAGACCTGGCGGGAACAGTGTAATAAGGGCAGGTGTCTATGGGGTCGGTGGGGGGTAGAGGTGGGGACAGGGGCATCCGAGGAGACAAGGGGGAGGAAAAGGCACATGTGGCTGAAGGCAGAGCAGCTTTTCAGAGGGCGAAGGAGCAGGGACCTGGTTTTGAGCCCTGGTGGTGGCTCTGAGCAGAGACATTAGCTGTCTGGTCTGAACCTCTGTTCCTCTCCAGCTGATGGGAACAGTGACCCCAGACATGGTTGTCTCTCCCAAGATTCTCTGAAGTGTCTTAGGAAGTGAGGAAGTGTATTTTAGAGGCGATGAACCAGAAGAGTGTGACCAGGAAGAGGGAGGGTCAGGGAAGCTACCAGGTGAGGAAGACGGGATTGGAGGAGACACCACATGATGGGCTCCAGGGCACGGGAGGGCACTTGGCCTGGCAAGGCCAGCCAGAGCACGGCTGGGTAGTCAGTGAGGAGGACCCTGGTGTCTGGGCACTTCCCCATCTGGGTTCCTCCACAAGCTGAACCCAAGAATGTCCTCAGTTAGCCTAGGGATAAACACATGGGGCTCACGAGCGTCACAGCAGCCCTGCAAGGCAAGCAGGGCTCCCTTCCATGGTGCAGATACAGCAGCTGAGGCTCAGAGAGGGCAGGGACTTGCTCAAAGTCACACAGCTAGAGATATTAATAACGACAGTAATAACGATGATGATGTTGATAATGCAGATCACCTGCTCTGTGCCAGGCATGATTTTAAATTTTTTATATGCATCAACTCATTGAATTCTCAACAACCTTAGGAGGTGGTTTGCTATCATGGTTATTCTCATCTCACAGATGAGAAATGTAAGGCAGAGGGCTAAGTAACTTGCCCCAAATCACTCAGCAAGTATGTGGCAGAGCCAGGGTTCGATCCCAGGGTGTGGTGTCCTTCACCCATACTTCACGTTGCTTGATTGGACCTAGGAGCTGGGCTTAAGCCCTTTTCTTGGCAGGCCTGGCTACATAATTTGGAGGCTCGGCACTAAAGAAAAACGCAGGGCCCCAGGTTCAAATATTATTATGAATTTCAATCACCGTCAGCAGATAAGCAATAAGCCAAGAGTTGGCCCTTCGAAGTGCGGAGCCTCATGTGACTGCATAGGTCACAGGTGCCTGCAAAACTGTCCCATTCCTAGATTATGCTGAAGACTCAGTGCCTTGGGAAGCAGGTCAGTTGTTATGCCCATTACTCAGAGAAGCAAAGAGGTTCAGAGAGATGCCTCGTTTTGACTCAGGTCACACAGCAAGTTAGTGGCAGAGATAGGATGCGAACCTGGGTCTACCAGACTCTAAAGCCCCCTAAAATGTGTCAAAAATGTTCCCCGGAGTGTTTGAGAGGGAGAAGGCTGTGGGGTACCAGAGGGACTTCCTTCACACCCTTGATGTCTCTCTCTGCCTGCCCCATGCAAGCCCAGGAGGCGTGAAAGGCTCCCTTCTCCCCGCCTACACGGAGGACCTCTGGTCCTGTGACTCTCCCATCCCGTGCGCCCTCTGAACCACTGGTCACCATGGCTACTTCAAAGTGCTCCGGGGAGGAGGAGACCACCATCCTCATGGCCAAAGAAGAGCTGGAGGCCCTGCGCACCGCCTTCGAGTCAGGGGACATCCCCCAGGCCGCCTCTCGCCTCCGGGAGCTACTGGCCGCCTCGGAAAGCACCCGCCTGGAGGTGGGCGTCACAGGCGAGTCTGGGGCTGGCAAGTCGTCCCTCATCAACGCCCTCCGGGGCCTGGGGGCCGAGGACCCCGGCGCGGCTCTCACAGGGGTCGTGGAGACCACGACGCACCCCTCGTCCTACCCACACCCACAGTTTCCCGACGTGACCCTGTGGGACCTGCCCGGGGCCGGCTCTCCAGGTTGCCCGGCCGACCGGTACCTGAAGCAGGTGGACTTCGGCCACTACGACTTCTTCCTGCTGGTCTCCTCCGGCCGCTGCGGGGCCGTGGAGACCCGCCTGGCCTCCGAGATCCTGCGCCAGGGCAAGAAGTTCTACTTCGTGCGCACCAAGGTGGACGAGGACCTGGCGGCCACGCGCACCCAGCGGCCGTCGGGCTTCAGCGAGACGGCGGTCCTGCAGGAGATCCGCGAGCACTGTTCCGAGCGCCTGCGGGCTGCCGGTGTGACGGACCCCCGCGTCTTCCTCGTGTCCAACCTCTCGCCGGCCCACTACGACTTCCCGCTGCTCATGTCCACCTGGGAGCACGACCTGCCCGCCCACCGGCGCCACGCGGGCCTGCTGTCGCTGCCCGACGTCTCACTGGAGGCCCTGCAGAAGAAGAAAGATATGCTCCAGGAACAAGTGCTCAAGACGGCCCTGGTCTCGGGCGTCATCCAGACCCTGCCTGTGCCGGGGCTGGCCGCTGCCTACGACGACGCCTTGCTCGTCCGCTCAGTGCGTGGCTACCACCGCAGCTTCGGCCTGGACGACGACTCGCTGGCCAGGCTGGCCGAGCAGGTGGGCAAACAGGCAGGCGACCTGCGCTCGGTCATCCGCTCCCCGCTAGCCAACGAGGTCTCACCTGAGACCGTCCTGAGGCTCTACTCACAGTCGTTCGATGGCGCCATGCGGGTGGCCCGGGCCTTTGAGAAGGGCATCCCCGTGTTCGGTACGCTGGTGGCCGGCGGCATCAGCTTCGGCACCGTCTACACCATGCTCCAGGGCTGCCTCAATGAGATGGCCGAGGACGCCCAGAGGGTCCGCATCAAGGCCTTGGAGGAGGATGAGGCCCGGCCTGAGGTCAGCCTGGAGGCAGCGGGTGACAATGGCGTGGAAAAGCGGGGCTCCCAGGAGGGAGGTGGTGAGGAAGCACCACTCTCGACCCGCCGGAAGATCGGCCTCCTTCTGAAGTACATTCTCGACATCTGGAAGAAGCGTGACTTGGAAGAGAAATAAAAGTGCAGTCCCCATCCCCTGCCTCACCCACAAACCAAGCTTTAACAAAGCCAACCAAATAAATGACAAAGAAAGCCGATGTGGTGACTGTGAGAGCGGGAGTTGCTGAGGGCTGGTGTGTGGGTTTGAGGGGCTGACAGGGGTGTGCCATCTTGGCGGGGCAGGGGCAGGGGCAGGGGCTGTGGAAGGGGAAGGGGCCCAAGTCAAAGAGAGACACACTGAACCGGGGTAGGAACTGACGCCAGGGGAAGAGAAGTTCAAGGTACGGGTGGTGGGCCAAGGGGTCCTTAGTGCTCTCTCTCCCTGGTCCCTAAGTGGCCAAGGGGTCCTTAGTGCTCTCTCTCTCCCTGGTCCCTAAGTGGCCAAGGGGTCCTTAATGCTCTCTCTCTCCCTGGTCCCTAAGTGGCCAAGGGGTCCTTAATGCTCTCTCTCTCCCTGGTCCCTAAGTGGCCAAGGGGTCCTTAGTGCTCTCTCTCTCCCTGGTCCCTAAGTGGCCAAGGGGTCCTTAATGCTCTCTCTCTCCCTGGTCCCTAAGTGGCCAAGGGGTCCTTAGTGCTCTCTCTCTCCCTGGTCCCTAAGTGGCTAAGGGGTCCTTAGTGCTCTCTCTCTCCCTGGTCTCTAAGTGGCCAAGGGGTCCTTAGTGCTCTCTCTCCCTGGTCCCTAAGTGGCTAAGGGGTCCTTAGTGCTTTCTCTCTCCCTGGTCTCTAAGTGGCCAAGGGGTCCTTAGTGCTCTCTCTCTCCCTGGTCTCTAAGTGGCCAAGGGGTCCTTAGTGCTCTCTCTCTCCCTGGTCCCTAAGTGGCCAAGGGGTCCTTAGTGCTCTCTCTCTCCCTGGTCCCTAAGTGGCTAAGGGGGATTTGTGGGGTAAGAGGGTCGCCCAGCCTGGACCGAGACAAGAGTCAACTGTCAACCTGCATGGGTGGCTGAGGGGGTCAGGGCCTGCTGCTAAGGTATTTTAGTTGCAATGTCATGTTCCCTTTTGAAAACCCCAGCGTTGTCTGACCGGTGGTGGCACAGTGGATAAAGCGTTGGCCTGGAAATGCTGAGCTAGCCAGTTCGAAACCCTGGGCTTGCCTGATCAAGGCACATACATACAGGAAGCCACTACACTATGAATTGATGCTTCCTGCTTCTCCCCTCCCTCATCCCCCATTTCTCTATCTCTCTCTTTCCCCTCTCTCTCAAAATCCAATAAATAAAATAAATTTTAAAAAAACACACCCCAGTGTCCCAAAGCATTCTCTGGAGGGGGGAGGGGCAGCCAATCAGTGTCCAGGATGGACACAATGGAGCCTAGCAACTGGGTTAAACAGAGGTGGGCAGATGGGAGTCCCGGGCCAGCCCTGCCTCCGGTGAGTGATGCTGGGCTATGTGGCAGACGGGGTGGGGGGGGGAGCACGTGGCCTCAGGGCTGGCAGAGAGGGTGAGGGGGCCAGCTGGTGGTTTCTCTGAGCATCAAAGGAGAGAGGAGGCAGATGGCACAACTCTGCCACCTAGAATACTAGTTTCAGAAGTGTGGTGGGCGTGTCTGAGTGTGACTGGGTGCTGGTGAGTGCGACTGGGAGGAATCCGGGCGAGTCTCCATGACTTTGATGCTGTGAGTCTAGGGTTGAGAGGAGTTTGCTGAGACTGGGGTTACCTGTTTCTGCATGGTGTGTGTGTGTGCGCGCACGTGCACGGGAATACTGGGATTATGTTGAAAGGCCGTGGATCTGAGAGTGATGCCTGTGCGAGGATCTGAAAGCCGCATGTGGCTGTGAGTGACAGGATGTGCCACACACTGGGCGCAGACATCTCTGGGTCTGGGCCAGGTGGCTCAGTGAGACCAAACTCCTTGGCTGATTCAACGGTTACACTTTTAAAAAATTCAAGAACTGCTTGAGGTGTCTGGGCAGGATGGGTTGCTTCTGTGGGCTTGAGCAAGGGTCAGGGAAGGGTTGGATTTAGATGCAGAGACGGTTGAGCTCCTGGGAGTTCATAGGAGGCTATGTACGAGGCCAGTGGCAAAGTGGGAACCGTGGTGCAGGGGGGTGGCCTCACCACTAGGTGCTCACACACACTCCCCGTGGACTTTCCAGGACTTGGTAATGGTTCTTGCCTCATTTGGGGACCTCAAATTACCCCTGACCCTAGAAAACAGTTC
This sequence comes from Saccopteryx bilineata, assembly GCF_036850765.1. Lineage (NCBI taxonomy): Eukaryota > Metazoa > Chordata > Mammalia > Chiroptera > Emballonuridae > Saccopteryx > Saccopteryx bilineata. Next base: position 315,033,897 of record NC_089492.1, on the reverse strand, counting down.
CAGGCTCAGAAGGTCTGCTTTTACCTGGATGATTAAAGGGCGTGACGATTCTCTTGGCTGAAGAACTCTCTGCTTTGCAAAAGGGCTCCTTTCCTCCCAGAGGCCTCCTCCTTCATTGGCTCTGCCAGGACTACTGGGGTTCACAAGGGCCCTTCTAAACCAAAAGGGGTGCAGAGGATCATGGTAGGGAAAACCTGGGTGTACAAGACAGATGGTCCTTTGCAAATCCATTCTCAAAGCACAGCCTACATCCTTATACCTGCGGGCTTCAGACATCATCCTAAACACAGGACTCACTGGGCCTAAGGTTAATAGAGGCAGAATGTCTTATTTTTGTCTCCAACTAGTCACCATGCCCTGGCCCTTCTGCCTCCATCTCTCCATTCCCTGTCCCCCGTCCCAACCACCTGAGCTCAGGTGGTTGGGACGTGCCTCTCAACCTCATTCCTGTCCCAGCCTCTCCCTTGCCTCATCTCCCAGGATCTAGTTTCATTCCCCATGAGGCCACAGAAGAAGGACTATGATGTCCCCAGTGGCCCTCTTGCTCCCCTGCTCAGGCCCTTTCCATGTCTACCCACAGACAGAGGTTAAGTGCAAGCTCCTGTTCCATGCCCGCCCACACTGGCCGCTGCCTGAACCATCAGCAGGAAGGCCCTGGGTCTTCCTGAAACATCAGAGCTGGGGGGGGGGGGGGCTCTGACGAACCACTCTCCATGCCACAGGTGAGGAAGCTGGCACCCCGCCCCGCATGGGTGGAGGAATAAAGGCTGCGAGGGGACATGACTCACTCAGGGTCAGCTGGCAAGTCCCTGGCATGGTAGGGACTAGACACAGTCTTATAATTCCACAGGTCAGAGCAGGCGGCCCCCACGCCATCCCACAGTGAGGACTCTGAGGCCCAGAGGCAGGACGGGGACTGCCCACGTGCCCACTGCGGTTCCTGAGTGGATGGGTACTCAGAAGCCAGGCGGTGGGTGAGGTGGACGTTTCCACAGATGCACCAGATCCCTAGGGTCTCTCTTTGGGGTTGCGACTGTTGCACCCAAAGAGGTCCTGGCCCATAGTGGGTGCTGAACTGTGCAAAGGTCAGGGGGGTTTGCATGGCAAAAGGATCAGAGGGAAATACAGGAAAGAAGCAAAGCAAAACAAAACAAAAAGCACCAGAGGGAGCTGCTCTGTCTTGGCTCTAGTATAGGTTGCGAGGCATTTCTAAAGAATATTACCTCCCTGAGCCTCAGTTTTCAATTCTGTAAAATGGGGATTTAATGAAATGATGCATATGGTGAGAACGGCAGACCCAGAGTAAGTATTATATAAACTGCTATTAGCAATGATGAGGGTTCCAGCTCTTAGTCACTGACCTACATTGTTGACTGCAGTCCTGGTGTCGAGTTTACACCCCCAAGTCATTAAAGCATTTGAATTCTAGGATCAGAAGATCTGTCCCATTCCCAACTGGCTTAATTTACTTTGCTTTTCCTTTTTTTTTTTTTTTTTTTTTTGTATTTTTCTGAAGCTGGAAACGGGGAGAGACAGTCAGACAGACTCCCGCATGCACCCGACTGGGATCCACCCGGCACGCCCATCAGGGGCGACGCTCTGCCCACCAGGGGGCGATGCTCTGCCCCTCCGGGGCGTCGCTCTGCCGCAACCAGAGCCACTCTAGCGCCTGGGGCAGAGGCCAAGGAGCCATCCCCAGTGCCCGGGCCATCTTTGCTCCAATGGAGCCTTGGCTGCGGGAGGGGAAGAGAGAGACAGAGAGGAAGGGGGTGGGGGTGGAAAAGCAAATGGGCGCTTCTCCTATGTGCCCTGGCCGGGAATCGAACCCAGGTGCCCCGCACGCCAGGCCGACGCTCTACCGCTGAGCCAACCAGCCAGGGCCTACTTTGCTTTTCTTGTATAAAATTATGTGGTGGCCACAGCTGGAGCCTGGGTCCTCCACACAGAAACTCTGGTGTGGGTGTGGACAAGACGGTCAGTGAATTCCTGATAGGGAGATGTGGTGACCAGTCTCTTTTCAGAGGTCAGTGGCGAGAGAGCTGTAGGTCTCAGAGATGGCATCAAAGATGGCCTTGGCAAGGTTGCCAGGGTGGCAGGGCAGCCGCTGGCCCAGCTGTAGTGGTCTGTCTCTCAGTGCCCATGGGGATAGGAGGGGATCTCCTTTTCTGGCTCTTGAGGATTTTATGAGACACTCCAGGAGGAGAGCCTGGCAGTGATGAATAAATGTTAACTAAAATTAAGCATCTAGCACCAGGCCTGGCATATTGTCACACTCTCAGTACTATTACTGGTGATGCCGCAAATGCTTTGGGCTTGCTGAGGGCTGGAGAGGAGAGGGCAACTCAGGGTGAAATGCTCCCTGACCTGTCCTGCCAAAGGTCATTGAGTCCTGAAGACAGAACTGCAGGTCAGGCAGCCCATGGCAAGCAAGAGCAACATCTTCCAGTCAGGCCTCAGCCAGTCCAACATATTGGAGTTTTCAAAGGACACCAAGGCTCTGAAGAAGGCCTTAGAGGCGGGGGGCCTGCCAGCAGTGGCCGCCAAGTTGCAGGCCACACTTCACTCTCTGGAGAACGTCAGGGTGGACATCGGCGTTACCGGGGGACAGGCGCAGGCAAGTCGGCCTTTGTCAATGCCACCCGGGGGCCGGGAGATGAGGACCCCAACTCGGCCCGCACGGGCGTGGTGGAAACGATCGTGGAACCCACGCCGTACCCGCATCCCAAGTTCCCCAACGTCATCCTCTGGGACCTGCCGGGCGTAGGTGCACCCACATTAGAGGCTGACGAGTACCTCCAGCGGGTGCTGGTGGACCGTTACGACCTCTTCATCATCATCACCTCAGAGAGCTTCACTGCCAGCCATGCCCAGCTAGCTCGTGGGATCCTACAACAGGGCAAGTGCTTCTACCTCATCCGCTCCAAGATGGACGTGGACGTGGCCGCCTCGCGCAGCCGCCGCCCCCGCACCTTCTCCGAGGAGACGGTGCTCAGCCAGATCAGGGATGCCTGTGGGAGGCAGCTGGAAGGTGAGGCGCCCCCTCTGGTGGGGCGAGGGTGGGTGGATTCTTGAGGGATTGCCCGCCCCTGCCCCTTCATCTTACAGCTGAGACCTGGAGTGCGGAAACGGGTCACCTAAGGTCACACTTCAGGATTGACCGAGGCCCCACAGTGAAATACGTCCAGCCGTGCTGTGCTGGTCTCAGCCCATCAGTAACCGATGCTGTGGCTGGACCAGCCCTCCCGGTTCTTATTATGATGGCAGGGTGCCCTTCAGCAACAGCCATCAGAGAGCAGTGCATGGACCCAGGTCTATTACCCACAGGACCTGGAAATTTCACAGCACACGTGGTGCCACACAAAGGGGTCGCAGGTAGTGTGAGAGATAATAGGCCTGGGGGCTACTTTTGTTGGGGTTGGGGGGCTAGGGTTCTGGGGTTCACTCTTTACTGGTGAATTTAAAACGTAAGAGCAGCGAATTAAAGCACAGGGAGTGAGAACAAACAAGTAGCCCAAATGATCAGATACTGAATTCAGCCAAGTCCTCTAAAACAAAGGAGCCCCTGTGGTGGAGGGTGGGGAAAGTGGCCTGGCTCTTAACCTGGTCCTATGGCTGCAGTGTGTTTATTCCAAGTAGCCTTCCCTGGAGCAGATGCCTCTTTGAAATGAATGCCTCGCCCTGGCTGGTTGGCTCAGCGGTAGAGCATCAGCCCGGCATGTGAAAGTCCCGGGTTTGATTCCCGGCCAGGGCACACAGGAGAAGCGCCCATCTGCTTCTCCACCCCTCCCCCTCTCCTTTCTCTTGATCTCTCTTCCCCTCCTGCAGCCAAGGCTCCTCCATTGGAGCAAAGTTAGCCCGGGTGCTGAGGATGGCTCCATGGCCTCTGCCTCAGGCACTAGAATGGCTCCAGTTGCAATGGAGCAATAGCCCAGATGGATAGCGCATCAGAGTATCACCCCCCGGTGGGCATGCCAGGTGGATCCCGGTCGGGCACATGCGGGAGTCTGTCTCTGCCTTCCCGCTTCTCACTTCAGAAAAAAAAAAAAAAAATGAATGCCTCTGCAATCAAAGCTCATCAGGCACTTGAATTACAAAAAAGCGCCAATGTCAGGCCTTTCTCCCTGAGAGTTGGCACTTCTGTCACAGGCGTCAAAGACAATCACTTGTATTAAGGAAAAAAAGGATGTGTTGGCTTGTGTATTGGTTACTAAGTCAGAGCAGAGCAAGTGCCATGAATCCATGCAGATGCCACGTAACATGTACTAAGGGCCCAGCACAGGCCAGGCCCCATTTTCATGAGTCCATCACCACAACATCCCTAGGGAGTAGGTACAATGATCTCTGTATTTTACACACCAGAGAGGTCTGGGAACTGTCCCAAGGCCACACTGGTTTGGGCAGCGGGGCTCCTATCTGAGCTCGGGTAGCCAGGCTCCAGGGCGCCCACACGCAGGCCTGGCCCAACAGGTCCGCCACCAGCTCCGGCTGTGGTGATCCGATTCTTCATGTCTGACCAGACCTTCCCCGGCCTCTGAGTGCTTTCTTCAGAACCCCGCCCCCTTCAGTTGTGCTTTTTTCTTGAAAGAACTCTGATTTCCATGACACGGACACCAAGGGCAGGGGGAAGCCAGGGAGACAAAGTGGCGTGGGGCAGTGGCAGACAGATGAGACTCAGCTGGACACCAGGGGCTGTGCTGATTCACGGCAAGTGCTTGAGCCCAGGCAGCGGTCAGGGCACCACGGCTGCTCTGGACTATGAACCATTGAATGGTGTTTCTGCCTCCTGCAGCGGAGGGCCTGGAAGACCCTAAGGTCTTCCTGCTTTCCATGTTTGAGTTGGGCAAGTACGATTACCACCTGCTGGAGGAGTCGATGGTGAAGGAAGTAGAGAGCCACAAGCGGCACGCGCTCCTGGTGGCCCTGCCCAACGTCTCGAAGCCCACCATAGAGAAGAAGGCGGCCTCACTGCAGCAGCACATCTGGTTGGTGGCCACGGTGGCTTGTGGTATCAACCCGAGTCCTGTGCCTGGAGTTCAGGACATGGCGTGCAACCTCTACCCGCTCATCCACTCCCTGGAAGGCTACCGCCGCAGCCTTGGCCTGGACGAGGACTCCCTCGTGACGCTGGCTGAGCAGACCAGCCAGCCCCTGCACAGAGTCCTGGAGGCAGTACAGGGCCCGAAGACCAAGGTCACCAAGGAGCTGGTGGCGGACCTGTTGGGCCAGGCCTGCAGCGATGCCTCTGCTTTCAGCCAGGAGCTTCTCCACGTGCCCGTCTTGGGTGCCCTGGCCACCTGCGGCATTTCCTTCGCCACCATCTACCAGATGCTCCGCTTGTCCCTGGATGTGATGGTCAAGGATGCCCAGAGCGTCCTGATGTAGACCTTTCTCGACAACTCCAGCCACAGGCTCTCAGAGAACTCCAATCAATAGCCCCAGCCCTGAGCCCAGGCTGGCTGGAGGTGGAAGGAAAGGGCTGGGAGGCCAGCGGCTCGGTGCCCAGGCTGGGGGTGTGGGGAATGGGAAGAAAAACCAAGGCCTGACTCCTGGGTTCAGGTGGTGTACTGTCTCGTGCTTCTGTGCGCCGGGTCATATGCCCTTTCAGGCCACTGCCCCCACCTTCCCCACTCGGGCAACCCTCCTATCAGCCAGCAGCCCAGTGGGATGCAGGAGAGATGGGCCCCGGGGCAGATCCATTTTTACCTCAGTTGTCTACCTGGGGAAGGCTGTTAGGAGTGTGTGCAGATGGGGGCAGTGGGCCAAAGGATGTAGAAGCACCTGTATGAGGGAAGTGGATGTCACAGCTCTGAAGGGCCCTAGGGATCACTAAGGGAGGTTTCTGCTTAAGGTCTCAGTCCAAGTGGCAGGGCCAGAGCCTGCTGTGGGTCTCACTCCTCCTAGACTTCCATCCTCTTGAGATTCGATTCTTTGTGTCTGACCAGACCTTTCCTGGCCTCTGAGCGCTTTCTTCACAACCCCGCCTCCTTCAGTTGTGCTTTTTTCTTGAAAGAACTCTGATTTCCATGACACGGAAACCAAGGGCAGGGGGCAGCCAGGGAGACAAAGCGGTGTGGGGCAGTGGCAGACAGATGAGACTCGGCTGGACAGACTGGAACCGACTGCTCTATGGAAGCGTGGAGTGACAGATTTGACAGTCAGGACTGATTTGGGATGGGTGGGTGGCCAGACCAATTCAGACATACTCTGGGAAACATAAGATTATGTACCATATTTGAGCAGATGAGAGGGGGTACTAATTCAACTTGTATGACATATTTAACTGGGGGTAGGTCTGAATGTAAAGGAAAGGTAGGGACCATTATTTTAAGGATACATGAGGTTTATAGGGGAAGGAAGCCACCATATTTAACCAACAGTGGGTAGGCATCATGGGCAAGGTCACATCTTGAGTATTTGAACAAGAGTAGAACTGGCCTCAACCATGGGGAAGTACTTTTTTTTTTTTTTCTTTACAGGGACAGAGAGAGTCAGAGAGAGGGATAGATAGGGACAGATAGACAGGAACAGAGAGAGATGAGAAGCATCAATCATCATTTTTTTGTTGCGACACCTTAGTTGTTCATTGATTGCTTTCTCATATGTGCCTTGACCATGGGCTTTAAGCAGACCGAGTAAGCCCTTGCTTGAGCCAGTGACCTTGGGTCTAAGCTGGTGAGCATTTTTTTTTTATTTTGCTCAAGCCAGATGAGCCCACACTCAAGCTGACGACCTCGTGGTCTGGAACCTGGGTCCTTGGCATCCCAGTCCAACGCTTTATCCACTGCGCCACCGCCTGGTCAGGCGGGGAAGTACTATATTTAACAAACTGTATTCAACTATGGACATATTCTATTGTTAACTATGTGATAAATTAGGCAATGTATTTAGGCATTTCACAAAGGCAGACCCTGCCTGCAAGTGAGAGCAGTTGACACAAGGGTAGTCACTGCGTTTAGCTGAAGTAGGGCACTGTAATACTTAACACAGATGACATCACCCCAGGAAACAGCACCCTTTTCTAGGGGCTTCCTCCTCAACCAGAACAGATGTCCATCTGCTCCCAGCAACTGTATGACCAACACGGAATGAGTCCCCTTGGGAAGTTCATTCAGGCTCCAATGCGTGGTCAAGGCTAATCTGCCCACAAGGGTTGGGACCCAAATTTGCCCTGCTACCAGGACAGCATGCTGAGGCAAGAGGAGGACACCAGAACAGACTTGCACAACTTTTTATTTGAATTGCCACATCTGCCCCAGTAAAGAGCTCCCTAGTCTGGGCCTCACCTCACAGGAGAGGGCCGGGAGCCTGGGAAGAGGGATCTGTTGCTCCTGTCCCTCCAGAGGGAGGCCAAGATGGAGCCCGCGCTTCTTGGTGACCATTCAGACCCCTCACACCACCTATCCCTGTAGAGGACCAAGGATGGGCTGTCCTGTCCCAGGTTAGGGGTGGAATCTCAAAGTTACCCCTGAACAATGCTCCACTGAGGTGGGGGCCCGGCCCTGAACACCTCGTATTTCTGGGCGAGGACTCTCTCCCTCAGACGTGAGGGAGGATGTGTGTGCCCCATCACCATCCACTGGGGACCCAGAGGGCGCTCCGTGAGTGACTTCCTCCTCTCGGTCTCAGGCCAGCAGACGGCTGTACTCTGCCAGAGCAGAGGACTTTTTCACCCCGTCCCAGATCCGGGCAGCATAGTGGAACCTGTGAGAGGTCAACAGTCAGCGCAGCCCTGGCTGGAGCCCCACCCAGCCTTGGACCCACCTATGGCCTGCGACGTGAGACTCCTCAACTGGGCCACAGGGAAGACACCAGCGCTGCCAGGAGGCGGCTCTGATTCCCTAACTGCTCCATGATAAGCGAAGCTGAAGGTCTAGAACCTGGACTAAGACCTCAGTCCCCACCTCAGAGTCCCCCCCCATCCCCCCAGTGCTGGCCTTTGTGGAGAATAGTTCTATCTCCGCCTCCCCCAGTCCTATGCTGCTCAGCTGTATAACCCCCTACCTTCCAAACTCTCACCTCCCCACGGGGCCCTCCCTGGCTCCAGCCCACCGAGCCCTGCCCTGCCCTGTGGCTTCCTGCCGCCATACTACCCCCCTTCCCGCAGCCCACGGCAAACAGGCCCAGGCAATGAAGGTAGAGGCTGCAACAAGCCAAGCCATTTTTTTCAAATTTGTTTCTCTTAAGAATTAGATGAGACAGACCCGCCATAAGCTCTGGACAGAGAAAGCTAGGGCAAGAAAGGGTGCAGGGCTCTCTGAGAGCAGGGTGGAAGCCAGTCAGCAGAGGGGCAGGGACGAGGAGGGGACAACGAGCCTGCGCGTCCAGTGAAAGCGGGACAGCGCAGCCCGTGGCTCCAGCGGCGCCCTGCCTCCCCTCCTGGGAGGGCGCCTTCTGCATTCAGAGCCTTGGCGTAAATCCTCTTTAAGTTTGACTGGGCTTCCTGATCCTCCTCTTCACAATCAAATGACAACCAACCACAGGTATGTGACCTCACCATGTGACACTTCTCTCTGAGCCTAAATTTCCCCATTAGCAAAACTGGTGACAAAACTTAGACTCCATGGCTAATTAGAAGGACTCAAAATCACGTGAAACAATGTGGGACACAAAACAGAAAGCAACAGCCCTGGCCGGTTGGCTCAGTGGTAGAGCGTCGGCCTGGCGTGCAGGAGTCCCAGGTTCGATTCCCGGCCAGGGCACACAGGAGAAGCGCCCATCTGCTTCTCCACCCCTCCCCCTCTCCTTCCTCTCTGTCTCTCTCTTCCCCTCCCGCAGCCGAGGCTCCATTGGAGCAAAGTTGGCCTGGGCGCTGAGGATGGCTCTGTGTCCTCTGCCTCAGGCGCTAGAATGGCTCTGGTTGCAACAGAGCGATGCCCCAGATGGGCAGAGCATCGCCCCCTGGTGGGCATGCCGGGTGGATCCCGGTCAGGCGCATGTGGGAGTCTGATTGCCTCCTTGTTTCCAACTTCAGAAAAATACAAAACAACAACAACAACAAAAAATAACCAGAAAGCAACAAATGAACACAAAACAACTCATAGGCGCAGATGAGCAGAGGGGAGGAAGTGGGGGGAGGCTGGGATGGTAAAGGGGGACAAATATCTGGGGATGGAAGCAGACTAGCCTTTGGGTGGTGAGCACACAATGCAAGATATAGACTTGCACACATACAACTTATATAATGCTATTAACCAATGTTACCCCATTCAATTCAATTAAATAAAAAAGAATAAACTTAACCCTAACCCAACCTTTTAAGTACAACCCTAACCTTCTTACCATAATCCTCTAACGCAGCGGTTCTCAACCTGTGGGTTAAAAATGTATTGTATAATAAATATGTATTTTCCGATGGCTTTAGGCAACCCCTGTGTTTTGGTCATTTGACCCCCGCCAGGGTCACGACCCACAGATTGAGAACCGCTGCTCTAACGCTAACCACATAACACTAATGCTAACCCTCTAACACGAACACTAACTTTGACCATTTAACATTAAACCTAACACTAATCTTCTAACTCTAACCCTAACACTAACTCTAATCCTAAATCCTAAACTTGAAACCCGGACTCTACCCCCACCTTAATACCATAACCCTAACCGTACACATAACCCTAGACCCAAACCCTAAACCCTCCATGATAACTCTAATGCTATCTCTAACCCTAGCCCTAACCTAGCTGCTAAAAGTAACCGTAAACTCTGCCTTAACCCCTAATCCTGACCCTAATTTTAACATTAACCCTAACAAAAAAGAAAAGAAAAAAACATATGAAACATGATGCCTGACGTGAACGAGGAGCTTACAAGATGGTAGCAATCATCACCATTCCAGAAAAAGAAACCAAACAGGGAGAACACTCTGGCACGCCCTGTCTGCAGAGGCCTGGGGAGCAGGGTGGTGGGGGCACCTCACCCCGACCCCCTCGGCAAGAGCTCTTACCAGTTCTTCTCGGTGAGGATCGTGTGTGACAGCTGTGGCCGGGCCATGGACATCACCTGGCTCCGAAGCTTGCTCACCAAGGACTGGAAACTGGGGTGTCCACGGTACCCGGGAAGCAGGGAGAAGAGGGGGCTGGAGCCGGGCCCTGGGGAGTCGAGGGGGGAGGATAAGGGGCCTTCTCCCAGCCAACCAGCACTCTGGGCTTCCAGATGCTCTGAGCGCAGCCCCGGCCCAGCTCTTCCTGCACTTTCATGGCTTGGAAACATGCTCCTGAGCAAGGGTCCAAGCCCTCAGGGACAGGTCAGAGGCGCCTCCCACACCAGGGTGGGTCCCTGTCATCAGATCAGTGAAACCCTTGTCTCCCCCTAACCACAGCAGACCCATGTCAACCTCCAGAACAAAGAAGCACCTGTCTCCCTGTGGCCGATTTCCTTGAGAGGGAACCATACCTGCTCTTGGTGGGTTTTCACTCTCCGTTTCGCTGTCCATGAAGGGCACCAGGAACAAGTTGACCTCAGAGTCCAGGTAGTCAGGGGGGAGCCCGGGGAAGATGTTGCACTGTAACATGGACAGAGTACCTGGGGGAGAGAAGCTATGAGCTTGCAGGAACCACGCTGCCAGGAGTGGGGCAGGGGAGTACGTGTGAGATGGCCAAGCTGGGATCAGGAGTTAGGCCGCTGGCCAGCTTGGGGCCCCTCACCCTTGTAACGCAGGTGGGAGTGGGCCATGAGCTGGTCGATCATCAGGTGCATCTGTCGCAGCTTTCGAGGACAGAAGTCCTCTCGGCGAGCCTTGTTCTGTAGGAATACTGGGGATGGCGGGGAAATGAGGCCCTGTGAGGCTCAGCCATGTAAATTCCCATTTCACCCCAAAGAGCTACCCTTTCCCAGGAGTTCAGATCACTTCTAAGTATCTGTGTGACATGTAACTTCATTATAGCACCAGGCTCTGGGCAGTGTGGGGACCTAGGGGTGAGTCAGATCTGGTTTCTGCCCATAAAGATGGAAGACAGAGGGGAAGATGGCTGCATGATTAGGAGTTATTTCAGAAAGTAGCACCAGGGGCTCAGCCAGGCCAGGGAAGTAGGCAAGACCCTGCCGGGGAATTGTAAATGAACTAGATTTTCCAAAGCAGCAGAGCATTGAGAGCGCAGAGCAAGGACAGACCAGGCAAGAGATGGCATGTGAGAGGGCCATGCAGGGCCACAGTGGGAGCACGGGCCACTCGGGTCAACCCCACACTCCCTCCCTGGGCCCCGTGCTTGGAGATGCCCGAGACCCAGAAACGGGCGGACTTGGGTCCTGTCCCCAGAGGCTTCCATTCTGATCAAGGGCATGCCTCGGTGGCCAGGGTGGGACTGAGGCAGTGGGACCCTTACAGGAAGTAGCAGCTAACTCGCTGACTTCCTTCCTCCCAGCTCCCCACTTCCCCAGAGTGCCCCTGGTTTTGCCTTTTTCTCCCCCCGCCCCCACCCCCGGCCCTCAGAGAGCCTCTCACCCAGGTGGGGGTAGTACTCGGTGCCTTCCTCGGGGCCTGAGGAGCTGCTGGACTCGTGGCTGGGTGAGGGGGTGGAGGGCTTCACCATCTCCGCCGTTTGGAGGAACCTGGGGTTTGGGGTGAGAAGTGGGCTGGTGCTCTGGCACCCCACCCCACACAGCCTCGGGGAAGGGGCCCTCTTTGCAAATCTGATGGAAGCTTCAGACATACCCACAAAAATGTGGCATACACACCAGATTTCTCACACAAGTTTAGGAAATTCAGACACAAATCCATAGATTTATAGCCACTACATGCATTTTTATGAGTTTATGCTCTTTAAAAAAATAATTTCCTTTGTAGAGCAGTTTAAGTTCATAGTAAAACTGAGTGGAAAACAGGCATTTCCCATTGGCCCCTGCACCGCTTCCCAGCCTCCTTTGCTACCGACATTCCCACAAACGTCACCATAACCCGAAGTCCATGCTTCACATTAGGGTTCACTCGTGGTGTGGCTTACAAACACGACACATATCCACTGTTACCACAGTGTTCTCACTGCCCTAAAAATCCGTGCTCCCTGGTCAGCCCTCGCTCCCCTCAGTCCGGAACCAGGGTCTCTTCCTCTGCTCCACAGGTCTGCCCTTTCCAGCCCACCCTTTAGTTGGAATCACACAGTATGCAGCCTTTTCAGATTGGCTTCTTTCACTTAGTAACATGCATTTAAAATTCCTCCATGTCTTTTCATGACCTGAAAGCTCATTTCTTTTTAGCTCTGAATAATATTCCCATGTCTGGATGTACCAGTTTACTTATCCACTCACCTACTGAAGGACATTTTGGTTGTCTCTACCTTTTGACAATTATGAATAAAGCTGCTATAAAATCTGTGTGCAGGTTTTTGTGTGAACATAAGTTTTCAGTGTATGCTACTTTTATTTTTATTTTATTTTTTGTTGTTCCATTTATTTATTTATTTTTTTGTATTTTTCTGAAGTTGGAAACGGGGAGGCAGTCAGACAGACTCCCGCATGCACCCGACTGGGATCCACCTGGCACGCCCACCAGGGGGTGATGCTCTGCCCATCCGGGGCGTTGCTCTGTTGCGACCAGAGCCACTCTAGCGCCTGAGGCAGAGGCCATGGAGCCATCCCCAGCGCCCGGGCCATCTTTGCTCCAATGGAGCCTTGGCTGCGGGAGAGGAAGAGAGAGACAGAGAAGAAGGAGAGGGGGAGGGGTGGAGAAGCAGATGGGCGCTTCTCCTGTGTGCCCTGGCTGGAAATCGAACCTGGGACTTCTGCACGCTATGCTACTTTTAGATGTTTCCAACACGTAAAAGTAAATACCATTAAGCTGCTATTAGAGATAAGAAATAACAGGATGTGATAAAATGATTACACACACATATTTGCCACAATTTTAAGGGTTTTTAAGACTCTGGCTTAAAAACAAGGCTCTCCACGTGCCAGCACCTGAGCCTGGAGCCCCACCAGAAAGTAAAAACAGGGCAGTCTGTTTTATGTTTTGTTTTGTTTTTAAATTTTTTATTTATTCATTTTAGAGAGGAGAGGGAGAGAGAGAGAGAGAGAGAGAGAGAGAAGGGGGGTAGGAGCAGGAAGCATCAACTCTCATATGTGCCTTGACCGGGCAAGCCCAGGGTTTCGAACCGGCAACCTCAGCATTTCCAGGTAGATGCTTTATCCACTGCGCCACCACAGGTCAGGCTGTTTTATGTTTGTTTACAACAACTGTAACCCAGTGCCCAGAACAGCGAATGGCATATGTAAATGTTTGATGTCATTTGTTATGCGAATGAATTCTAGTAAACAATGGCGGTAGGAGGGGAGGTTTTAGAATGAAGGCACTTAGATCTGGTCACAATAGCCAGCTCCCCAGCAAGTCTCCTCTTACTTCTGCCCAGACCCACAGCTCACCCCCATGCCACGGTCTCACCAGGCTGAATGCTTTACATTCTTTTAACTCACACGATCTGTATAACACAGTTCCACCTATGTGGGCTATAGAAGAAGCCACCTCCAATGGGAGCTGGGAGTCAAACCCAGGGTGGCCTGATTCTGGAGACATCTGCTGCCTTCAGCTCAGGTCTCCTGTCCCAAGAGCTCCTGTTCCTTCTGCCTGGGCCCTGCACCCATTGCGGCTGGCCACCCATCAGCTATCTGCTGGGGCCCCAGGCCCAGAAGAACTCCTGTAGCCACGGGTTCTGAGCCACTTCTGTCGAGGCATTTCTGGAGCCTCTAGCTGCTGTAGGCAGATCCTGATTCTGGCCCCTTTCCTGCCTGCAGGGTCCCGACAGGTGGTACACATGCTTGCATGAGATGGACCAGACAAGCCAGCTCCATCTGCTATTCCTTCACCACCTTTGTATTAAGTACCTGCCCTGTGCCAGGCACTGAGGGAGGCACCGGGGACTGTCTCCTAGCCATCCCCTTCCCCCCCCAACCTGGCAACCACAGACGTCCATTCTGAGGGGAGAGACAGACCACAAAGAGATGTACACTTTCCGGTGTGGGGTGATAAGTGCAGCGACCAGGGAGTGCTAAGCGAGAAGGTCAGGAAGGCCCCAGGCTGACCTGAAGGCCCCGAGGGAGGGATTCTGAGATCTGCGGCAGTTTCTGGCTGAGGGAGAGGGACGAGGAGTACAGAGGGCCCATGCTGCACAAGGGACAAAATGAGGTCACTCCGGCTTTCATGGAGGAAGGAAAAGCCTCGGGAGAGCCGGTGAGGTGACTGGGAACAGGCTGCAGGCCCTGACGGCCAGGCGCAGAGAGGGCCCTGCACTTGGGGGGGGGGGGGGCAGCAGCACTTATAGTTTTTTGGTTTTTTTTTAGTCTATATGTCATCTACTTTTACTCTGATCTTTTTTAACTTAATTATATTTATTTACTCATTTTAGAGAAGAGAGAGAGAAGGTGGAGGAACTCCCATATGTGCCTTGACCGGGCAAGCCCGGGGTTTTGAACTGGCAACCTCAGCGCTCCAGGTCGACGCTTTATCCACTTTGCCACCACAGGCCAGGCCTCCACTTACATTTAACAGGGTCGCTGCGCTGCTGTGTGGAACCTGTGACACCTGGGCAAATGGCTAGGTCTCTGCAGCCTGTCTCAAGGCTGGCTCTCCTTTCCCCTCAGCCCCTCACCTGTACAGACTGAGGTCCGTGAACCAGTCCTGGACGACGATCACCACGTGGCAGACCGTGAAGAGGAAGGCAGCGATCTGGAGTGACTGAGGGTGGGTGGGAAGGAACAACAGAGTTGAAGGTCCCCTCTGCCCAGAGGAAGGGCCCCTGGTCCCAGACTCGGCCAAGGGGACAGCAGGTAAGGGCTCCAGAGCCTGAGGCTACCTTCTGTGTGCACAGGCTGTGCCGGCTCTTCCCTCATGGGCCACCCCAAAATCGGGCTGAGTAGGGCCAAGCAGCCCCATTTTCAGAGGCAGATACTGAGGCTTAAAGGGGAAGGGGCAGAAAATGACTTCTGAGGGCAGAGCTGTATCTGACTCTAAAAGTCATTCTCTTCCTCCAGCCAGGGCTCTAGTGAAGCAGAACCGGGCCAGCCCCACCCAGCCCCCATGACAGGTCTTGCAAGGAGACGTAGGGTTTCCCCCACCCCGAGCCTGGCTCGGGCCCTCACCTGCATCTCAACATAGGTGTGGGGAAGGTTGTACTCTGGAGGCAGCTTGCGGTCATTGTTGATGAGGTGGTCCAAGATGGAGGGGCTCAGGATGGGCTGGAGCAAGGGAGAGAAAAAGGGGTCAGGATCCGCAGGGTCATGGCTACCCAAGTCCCACATGCTGAAGGCAAATACATCTCTTCTCTTAGGACAAAATAAGGTAAGAAGCACAAGCAGGCAGCTTCTCATTAGTACAGTACTAGTCAGCAAGAGACAGAAAGTCCCAAAGCAGTCACACTTCCCCAGCTCTTTTACAAGTCATCACTGCTTCCAAGTGCCTCGTGCCCTGAAGGACAGCTCTCCTAGAGGTAATAAATTTAACATACTTAAATGAGTCATGTCCCTTCAAGATAATTTTGTTGTTAAACTTTCAAAACTTCGCAAAGATAATGACTTAGGTCAAAAACGATTAGTGTAAAAATTGGTGAGGATTTAAAAATTACATCAGTGGGTGTAAACAAATCAGTGGTAGGCTCATCAAACGTTTTTAAAAGAAACATTCTATTAAAAAACTTTTTTTTGACAGAGAAAGTCAAAGAGAGGGATAGACAGGGACAGACAGGAAGGGAGAGATAAGAAGCATCAATTCTTCATTGTGGCACTTTAGTTGTTCATTGGTTGCTTTCTCATATGTGCCTTAACTGTAGGGGCTACAGCAGACCAAGAGACCCCTTGCGCGAGCCAGGGACCTCGGGCTCAAGCTGGTGAGCTTTGCTCAAACCAGATCAACCTGCACTCAAGCTGGCGACCTCGGGGTTTTGTGGGTTTTTTTCTGTATTTTTCTGAAGTTGGAAATGAGAAGGCAGTCAGAGAGACTCCTGCACGCGCCCGACCAGGATCCACCCGGCATGCCCACCAGGGGGCGACGTTCTGCCCATTTGGGGTGTCGCTCTGTCGCAACCAGAGCCATTCCAGCACCTGAGGCAGAGGCCACATAGCCATCCTCAGCGCCCGGGTCAACTTTGCTCCAATGGAGCCTCGGCTGCTGCGGGAGGGGAAGAGAAAGACAGAGAGGAAGGAGAGGGGGAGGGGTGGAGAAGCAGATGGGCGCTTCTCCTGTGTGCCCTGGCCGGGAATCGAACCTGGGACTCCTGCACGCCAGGCCGACGCTCTACCACTGAGCCAACCGGCCAGGGCCGACCTCAGGATTTTGAACCTGGTTCCTTCACATTCCAGTCCAACGCTCTATCCACTGTGCCACCGCCTGGTCAGGCTCCATTAAAAAACTTTTAAGAACTAAATTAACTTGACAGTCTATTATTTCAGTGAGCAGAATTAAGAAAGAGGCTTTTCTAACTGCTCACTTTTGTTTTTACTTATTTTTTATTGAGAGGCAGGGACTTTGCTAAAGAGCAGGAGAGAAGCTAAGGGAAGCTGTCAGTAACATGCACAACAGCTGCCACTAAAGGTAGTGATGCACCTGAACGGTTCCACTAAACCCTTGCAACAATCCTGTGAGGCTGAGCATACTTGTCATTCCCATTTACAGATGAGGAAACTGAGATTTGGGTGCGTGGGGGTTAAAATTTCTGTTACATAGCCAGTAAGAAATAAAGGCAGGCCTGACTAGGCGGTGGCGCAGTGGATAAAGCATTGAACTGCGACACAGAGGACCCAGGTTTGAAATCTCGAGGTTGCAGGCTTGAGCGCGGGCTCACCAGCTTGAGTGTGGGGTCGCTGGCCTGAGCCCAAGGTCACTGCCTTGAGCAAGGGGTCACTGGCTCACATGGAACCATCAAGGCACATATGAGAAAGCAATCAATGAACAACTAAGGAGCCGCAACAAAGAATTGATGCTTCTTATCTCTCTCCCTTCCTGTTTGTCTCTGTGTCTGTTTGTCTGCCTGTCTCTCTCCCTCATACACACACACACACACATACACACACACAATAAAAGCAGCATCTGGACACAGACTAATTCTAGGGCCCACATTTTTTTTACAGACACACACACACACAGAGGAAGGGAGAGAGATGAGAAGCATCAACTCATAGTTGAGTCATTTTAGTTTTTCACTGATTGCTTTTCATATGTGCCTTGACCGGGGATTCCAGCTGAGCCAGTGAACCCTTGTTCAATCTAGCAAACCTGTGCTCAAACTGGTGACCTTGTGGTTTCGAACCTGTGACCTCAGTGTCCCAGGTTGATGCCGTATCCACTGCGCCACCACCTGGTCAGACTTCAGGACCCATACTTTTAACTGCTAAGCTAGATTTTTTTTTAATTTAATGACTGATTTTAGAGACACAAAGAGGGAGAGAGGGAGAGAAGGAGAGGGAGAGAAAAAGAAGGGGAGAAAGGAAGGGAGAGAGAGGGAGAGGAATTGAGAGGGAGGGAGAAGGGAGAGGGGGAGAGAGAAAGAGAGAGTAAAGCATTCGTTTGTTGTTCCACTTAGTTGTGCATTCACTGGTTGCTTCCCGTACGTGCTCCGACCAGGGATCAAACCTGCAATCCTGGTGTTTCAGGATGACACCCTTACTAACTGAGCTAAATGACCAGGGTCTGCTAGGAGATTCTGTAGGATACTGTGTACACATGAGAGGGCAAAATCTGACAAGAGGAGACTAAGGGACAAAGATGTAACTTGCCCAAGGGCACCTAGCATGTGGCTGAAACCACATGCAATCCAAGCAGGGTGCTGGCTTAAACATAGACTGGTATGGAGCTGAATGCAGCATGTGGTGGGCTGGGGTAGGTGGAGGCTGGCACCTGTGTGTCCAGGAAAACAATCCGCTCTTGGGTAATGAAGAAGTCAATGCCACTGGTCTGGTTGCCTCCTCGTTCCTTCATTTCAGCGCTCTGGGCCCGGAAAACATACGCCCTGTGGGGAAACAGTCAGGAGCATTAGTCTGGCTCCCTGGCCTTTGACGCCTCCAATGTAACCCTTAAAATCAGCATGTAGAATGTGGTTCCCTGCCTGCCCACAAAGCCCTCCATCCATGGCCCCTGCTGTCTCGAGAGAGGGGACTGTATTTCACACCACATGATTCTACAATCACCTGTTAAGTAGACCTGTGAATTTATTTAATGAGGTTAATAGACTGAGGTGTTGAAGAGCAGGGACTAGGCCTGACTACTGGGCTTCAGATCCCAGCTCTGCCTCTTCCTGGCTGTGTAGTGTTAACAGATTCCTTGATCTCTTTTTCCTTGGTTTCCTCATCTGTAAAATGGGGATAACAACAGTCTCAAACCTCTTAGGGTTACTGTGAGGCTAATATATTTAAAGCCCTTAGAAGAGTGTCTGCTATACAGTAATTTCTAATTGCTAGCCATTAATAACCGAGTGTACCCGCTACCTGCCAGGCACTAGAAGCACAGCCCTGGTAATTCTCCAAAGAGAGAGGGAGGCTGTTTGCTGTCCTGGTTCCCAGTTCTCCCATCGGGCTGGTCTCCCTCATGTCACGGCTGCTGGGTGCTGGGTATATGACAGCAAAGCTGGCAGAGCTGGGCCCTGCCCACCACCACTGAGCTCAGCCTGGTCACTCTGGGACTGAGACAAAGTGATTTTGTCTTTCAATTTGTAAAATCAGGATAACAGTAGCCACTTCTCAAAGGGGAACTGCCGCCTCCCTGAGACGCTTAGTGTATCGTCTGACATCAAGCAGGATCCTTCCACTAAACACTGTGCTGAAGACCTCCTGTGTGCCGGACACCAGGGTGCGGCAGTAAACAGGACAAAGTCCTGTTCCATGGAATCCCCGGTCTCGCTTGCAAACCCCTGGTCTCAGGAACTGCGGGGTGAGGAAGAAGAGGCATGCCGCACCCCAAGTGGCAACAAGTCTACAGAGTGGGGAAGGACTGCCCTAAGCGGCAGCGGAGGTTGCTGAGGAAGAGAAAAGGGGAGTTAATTAAGCAACTTGAATTAACTTAAAAGGGGAGGAGGGGGACAGAGGATAGAAACAAAGACTAGCCCAGGCAGAAGGCAGGTGGCTTGTATAAGGCATAGAGAAGTGTGGTGACAGCAGAGAGAACAGAGGGGCTGTGAGTAAGAGGACACAGGCCCTGGAGGAGCATGGATAGGAGCTGGGGCTTAGGCCCACGGGCCTGAAGGAGCCCTGGAGAGACGTTAAGTAGAGAAATCACAGGGCTGGACTGGGGTTTGGAAAGCTCTGCTTGCCGCTGTGTGGCAAGGATTGCCGGTGGGAAGAGTGGGTGACAACTGACAAGCCCAGGACCCCGGGGCTACCCTGTCTCTCTGACCCGATGTCTAACTCCCCTTCCTGTTCACTCTGCTTTAGCTCCAGGGCCGCCAGGCCACTCTGCACACACGCCTGGCACTCCCCAAGCGGAGGCTCACACTGGCCCTCCCTCCCACCAGAATGCCTTCCCTCTTCCAAGGCTCTTTCTCAAATGCCCCCTTAGCGAAGCCTTCCCTGGCCACCCAAGCTGAAGCTGTAACCCAGCCCTAACACCACCTCTCTACAACGCTTTCCCACTTCGCTATCACCCTCTAACATGCCCAATGATATATTTCTTTATTTAGTTTACCATCTCCTCCATTAAAAATATAAGTCACTAGCCTGGCTCATAGTAGCAGAGTGGCTAGAGTGTCAACCCAGGATGCTGAGGTCTCAGGTTCAAAACCCCCGGGTTACCAGCTTCAGCTCAGGATAATCAACATGACACCAAGGTTGCAGGCTTCAATAGCCCCTCCACACACACATAAGAAACAATGAATAAGTAAGGTGACACCACAACTACAAGCTGATGCTTCTCATCTCTTTCTTCCTGTGTGTGTCTTCCTCTCAAAAAAAAGGTAAGACCTGCAAGGACAAATATTTTTGCCAGTTTTGTTTACTCTTGGATCCCCAGCACAGTGCCTGACACTTAGTGAGTGCCCTGTAAATACTTGCTGAATTGAACTAAAGCAGGGAGACCAGTTAGGAGACTTCTTGGCAACCTTCAGGGGAGACGACAGTGGCTTGGACCAGGGAGATGGGACGGAGGAGGAGACAAGCAGACAAAGTCTGAAGGTAATTAGGATGTAAAACTTATAAGACCTGATGACAAAGGTTGGTACCAAAGTCCACCTTGACACAGGCTAATGTGGCTCAAAAAGACAAGCTAAGCCAATAGAATTCTGGCTCAGGAATCTGAACGGGGCCATTCTGCTGGTGGAGGGGCTGAGATGGAGGGGCTGTTGTTCCAAAGAGGAGCGAAGTCAGGCTGAAGTCGGGAATGTGAACGGAGGGGACAGAGCAGCTTGGGAGGCAGAACTTCATGGCTCTGGTCCAGTGGATGCCTGTGTGTTCTCACAACAGTGGGCCTTCCCCTGCTCTAAGTCGGCATCGGCCCCCCACCGAGCCCTGGTAGGAACTAGAGCCTTTCCCTGGAAGAGACCCTGACTGCAGATGTGTGTACAGTACTGCATTTACTGTTAGGTGCTCATGGATTCTGACCCAGGCTAGTATCACTTCCTTTACTACAAAAACAAAACCAACGTCCTGGCTGGAGAGTTCGGTTGGTTAGAGCATCGTTCCGAAGTGCAGAGGTTGCTGGTGAGATCCCCGGTCAGGGCACACACAGGAACAGAGCTCGCTCTCCCCTTTCCTCTCTAATATCAATTAAAAAAAAAATGAATTAGAAAAAAAATATTTTCTTGCAATAACCCCTTATGCGCCCGCATTCTGAGTCTTCCTTAATCAGACTGTATATGCTCCCTACTCCTAGTCCCTGCCTTTCCCCCGTCCTTCTCTGCCTCAGTTTTGAACCCTAGTTCTTAAGCTCCCTCTTCCCCCACCCAAGCCCTCTCCTGGGACTTCACCCTTTATCCTCACGATCACTCTGTCTTTCCTCAAGGACACAGGACTGAGGCTGGCCTAGAACTCACGCTTCCATCCAGACCTCTCTCCCATTCTATTGCCCAGGCCGAATCAGCCACATCTGCGAGCATCTACTCTGTGCTAGGCTCTTGGTAGTTTCTGCCTTCAGATCTTATCTCATCCTACAAAGACCCACGTTACAGATGAAAGTGAGATTCCAGGGGGTGGAGTGACCTGTCCAAGGTCAACCAGCAGTGAGTGGCAAGGCTGAGACTGAGGTGGGCCACCGTCCAAAGACAAACGAGTAAATCACCCCAGTGCCTGGCTGGGCTCTGTGCCATTCCCGGGGCAAGGCAGGAGGGGGGAGAGGCACGGGACTGGTTACCTGGGAGACACACAAAAATCTAGTCCAGCCCTAGCTGTCCTCATCTGAAGGCACTGAGGCGAAGAGAAGCGACCCCTCAAAGACCTTAAGTAACACCGTTAGCAACACCCAGGCCCACCCTCCTGTCTCAGGTGGAGGCACACCTCCCCCCCTGCCCCCCACACTCCTACCTGACGCCCCCTCACCTCTGGTCCTCCTCAGGAGTGTTGGCTGACAACAATGACATGACCATTGACTTGCCTGTCCCCTGGAGGCCCAGGACACCAACCACCAACACATCAGTCTGATCCAACAGGTACTGTGGGAAGATGCAGGATGCAGCCTTCAGAAATCTGTCAGCTGCCAGAGTGGGAATGAGCTGAGGGTGCTCCAGACTTGTGTGGCTGTCTGCCTTGTCAGATATGAAGAAAAAATTCTTGCCCTCTGGTCTTGCAAATGACCTCTGTGTGTCTGTGTGTGTGTGATGGTGGCCTACGTGGAACATTCAGGGCGTAAAGAATAGCATTTGCGCCCTGGCCGGTTGGCTCAGCGGTAGAGCATCGGCCTAGCGTGCGGAGGACCCGGGTTCGATTCCCGGCCAGGGCACACAGGAGAAGCGCCCATTTGCTTCTCCACCTCTCCGCCGCGCTTTCCTCTCTGTCTCTCTCTTCCCCTCCCACAGCCAAGGCTCCATTGGAGCAAAGATGGCCCAGGCGCTGGGGATGGCTCTGTGGTCTCTGCCTCAGGCGCTAGAGTGGCTCTGGTCGCAACATGGCGACGCCCAGGATGGGCAGAGCATCGCCCCCTGGTGGGCAGAGCGTAGCCCCATGGTGGGTGTGCCGGGTGGATCCCGGTCGGGCGCATGCGGGAGTCTGTCTGACTGTCTCTCCCTGTTTCCAGCTTCAGAAAAATGAAAAAAAAAAAAAAAAAAAAAAGAATAGCATTTGCGAGAGCTCCAAAGTAGAAAACCTGCATAATCAAGAAGCTAACAGGAAGTCAGTGTGGCTAGACCACGCAGGAGGAGCGGAGCTCGGCCTCCGCGAGGAGGGAGAAGCACAGGAATGGGACAGGGTGAAGGCCGGACTTGGTGACTGCGGGCTATCCGAGCTGACTCCCGGAGGCTCTCTGCTCAGTCAGGCTGGGAAAACACGGCGAAGCCTGAGAAAGGGAGCAGTGTGCAGGAAGAGGAGACCAGTCCTTCTGGCTCCGCCTGTGGGATTTAAGTCCTGGAAATTCCTGACACCTTCACTTCTCGGTCACCAACTCTGCCGACTTTCACCACCAGGGGGCATAAGAGACATTACTTAAGAAAAAAAAACTAGAGTGGGTCCTTGAAAAACATCCCTTTGTTATAACAGTTAATGAGGGGAAAATAATCAATTCCCAGCCACAGTCACTGTGTGGAGTGTGCACGCTTTCTGCAAGTCTGCGTGGGTTTTCTTCCGGGACTCCGGTTCCCTCCCACATCCCAGGGATATGCTTGGAACCAGGGCAGGGGTCGCTGTGACGGAGGGAAACCTCTGCGGAGTGATATTCAAGCCAGTTAATGCTGACACAACATGGTTTCCATCAATTAGGAGAGGGACTGAAGCAGGGTCCGGGAGGCTGCCCTGAGGTGGGATGATGCAGAAGACCCCTGGGCATCCAGGTGGCAGTGGGATCACCCCTGAGCCAACCAGTATCGAAGTGGTTCGCTACTTTACCAACAATTACAGTGAGCTAGTGAAGGCTGCTGAAATTCACCCTAGCTGGTGACAGCTTTCAGATGTTACCTCACTGCTGCAGCTGCCTGAACACTGTCTGGTCTGGGGTAGTCACCAAGAGGCTGGAGGTAGGGGTGGAGGAGGCAAGGGTGTGGGGCCCGAGGAAGCTCAGGCAGGGAGAGGCCCTCCCCCTAGTACCTCTATGGCACTGTCACACCAATTCATCTGGTCATCCACCAACTTAATGCTGTGCTTCATGCGCTCTGGGGGCAGCAGTTTGGCCTGGCCCACAACAGCTGGGAACACAAAGCAGAAAAAAGAGAGAGGACCCAGTGAGGGTCTGCGTGAGGGGTTCCGGCTCCCGACCGGATTGTCTGGCTCCAACTCACGGTCCATGACTGCTGGCGCGGCAGTGCCCATGCCCCGGTTCTGGATCTGGTACACAGGCTGTGTGGGTCTCTGCCCCTCCTTCTCCCCCTTGGGTGGCACGGGGGCTGCAGGGGGCGCTGGGGCGGTGCCCTCAGGGGCTGAGGTATTTGCTGTGGCAGCGGGCCCTTTCCCTTCCTCCCGTGGTTTCATGAGGACGATGGGCTTCTCCAGAGGGGCTGGGGCAGGCGGGGCAGCAGGGGCCGTTACAGGTGGTGGCTGCTTTGACTGTAAGAGTAAGAAGGTTCCAGTCAGTGGCAGAGAACCTTGCCCTAACTGCTCTCAGCTTCCCCTTCCCAAGATTCTCCCATGCTCACCCGCTCTGCTGGAGGTTTTGAGAGGATGATGGGGGTTTTCTGCATGACAGACGTGCTTGTGTCTTCGCTGCCATCCTGTGGTGAGGGAGGGCAGTTACTCTGCTGGCTCTCCTGGAACCGAGTCTGAAAGCCTTTGTGTGCCAGGTACTATTATACATGCCTTCCTATATTAACTTCTTCCAGCCTACCAACAATCCTTGAGATACTGTTACTATCTCCACTTTAGAAATGAAGCAACTGAGGCACAGAGAGGTTCACTGGCTAGCCCAAGGTCACACAGCCAATAAGCAATGGAGCCAGAATTTGAACCCGGACAGCCTAGCTCCAGATCGCATGCTGTCAACCACTCCCTCCAGCTGCCTCTGCTAGACAAGCCCCAGTGGAAGGAGCCAGGACTCTGGAGCCAGACAGATCTTGTTAGGACCTGCCCAGCCACTCGCTGGCTGTGTGCATTTGGATGAGAAACCAGCCTCACTGAGGGCTGTTTCCTCATCTGGTGAGTGAGGATGGGGATTCCTTCCTCACAGGACTACTGAGTCTGAAAGACAGAACTCAAACTGTCCGCGTGGCAGCTGACGTGTGGTACACGCTCACTGTCAGAGTTGCTGGTAGCACCTGCTGTTCTGACCGCCTCCTCAGCCCTGCCCTTGAGCTGGCCAAGCCCGTGGACTGATCCCCACATTTGGCCCCCTTCATGTCTCTTTTAACTCAACCCCAATCTGCTTGAGAAAGGGGAGACCTGAGTTTGAGTCCTGTTCTTTCTTTGGTTTCCTGATTAACGTCGGGAGAGTCTTGACCCCTCAATGGGTCTGTTTCTTCTCCCACTTATTGAAGATTCTTATTTAAATCCCACTCACTTCACTGGCTTCTGGTGAAGAGAAACAAAAGGATGCTATGACCATGCTTTGGAAGAACAGTTGTGAGAGAACTGCTGGAGGAAAGGCGATGGGCTTCCCAGAGGCCAGGGAGGGAGACGAGGGAGGGAGGGAGACGGGTGAGGGCGATGGGCTTCCCGGAGGCCAGGGATGGAGACGAGGGAGGGAGGGAGACGGGTGAGGGCGATGGGCTTCCCAGAGGCCAGGGAGGGAGACGGGTGAGGGCGATGGGCTTCCCGGAGGCCAGGGAGGGAGACGAGGGAGGGAGGGAGACGGGTGAGGGCGATGGGCTTCCCAGAGGCCAGGGAGGGAGACGGGTGAGGGAGGGAGACGGGTGAGGGCGATGGGCTTCCCGGAGGCCAGGGAGGGAGACGGGTGAGGGAGGGAGACGGGTGAGGGCGATGGGCTTCCCGGAGGCCAGGGAGGGAGACGGGTGAGGGAGGGAGACGGGTGAGGGCGATGGGCTTCCCGGAGGCCAGGGAGGGAGACGGGTGAGGGAGGGAGACGGGTGAGGGAGGGAGACGAGTGAGGGAGGGAGGCGGTTGAGGGAGGGAGACGGGTGAGGGCGATGGGCTTCCCGGAGGCCAGGGAGGGAGACGGGTGAGGGAGGGAGACGGGTGAGGGCGATGGGCTTCCCAGAGGCCAGGGAGGGAGACGGGTGAGGGAGGGAGACGGGTGAGGGCGATGGGCTTCCCGGAGGCCAGGGAGGGAGACGGGTGAGGGCGATGGGCTTCCCAGAGGCCAGGGAGGGAGACGGGTGAGGGAGGGAGACGGGTGAGGGCGATGGGCTTCCCGGAGGCCAGGGAGGGAGACGGGTGAGGGAGGGAGACGGGTGAGGGCGATGGGCTTCCCGGAGGCCAGGGAGGGAGACGGGTGAGGGAGGGAGACGGGTGAGGGCGATGGGCTTCCCGGAGGCCAGGGAGGGAGACGGGTGAGGGAGGGAGACGGGTGAGGGAGGGAGACGGGTGAGGGAGGGAGACGGGTGAGGGAGGGAGGCGGTTGAGGGAGGGAGACGGGTGAGGGTGCAGAGGGGAGTAGCAAGACCTGGGTGCGAGGCTGTAGGGTGCAGAGAAGATATGTTTAGGAGGCACGATGCACAGCACTGGTGCCTGACAGGCACGGGGTGGGATGCAGGAGGGACATGTCCAGGGTGAGGCTCAACGGGTTGTCACTGATACTGCGAGAAATGGCAGAAGATGCTGAGGTCAGCAGGGGGCATGAAGGAGGCGAGGAGTCCACTGGCCAGTTAGGAGGTGCCAGTGCTCAGTAGCCAAGTCAGAGACAAAGTAAAGACGTGGGAATCGTTTGTTCAGGGGCTGAGGCTGAAGGTGTAGGAAGATGGTACCATACCCTAGGAAGGTGTGTGTGGAAGGAAGAGAGACTGCGCTCAACCCAAGGGAAGAAACAAGCAAGACCCGAGCTCTCTGTGAATAAATTACTCCCCATCTTTGCAGTCTTATGACTCAAACTGATCCCAACTGTTACCTTCTACCCCACCAACAGTTCTCAGAGGTGTGCAGGGCCCTGGGGAAGAACCCAGGGAGCAGAAGCGGCAGTAAGTCACCCAAGCACAGAAGAGCAAGGCAGGAGCTGGGCCCACACCACGGCTCTGACTCCTAGCCCAGGACACTCTGCAGCAGACAGATGGTGCTGTGCTGGACGCTCAGCTGCATCTGAGTTTGAGTCCTGGCCCCACAGCTTACGACTATGACTTTGGATAAGTCCTTTCCCCTCTGAGGCTCACATTCCTCCTTAGTGAAAACCGCATCTATCATAGATTCTGCTTCAAGAGGTAATGGTAAGGGTTCAAGATGTAAAGCACTTTGCACAGTGTCAGTATATTACATGCCGCTCAGTAAATAAAAACTGCTATTTTCATTATATAACTCTATAAAACACAAGCTCAGCTCAAACTCTCCAATGCCAATTTCATTCTGTGAAATCTAAAGCCCTTTCCACGGCCTACTATACCTGGCCTCAGTCATCACTCTGACCTCATCCTTCTATCCCTTTCCCTCCTTCTCCATCCACTGCAGCTGCCCTGGCCTCCTGCCTTGAACACACGAGATAGAGGTCTCAGGACCTTTGCATTCGCTGTTCTTTCTATTTACAATGCTCTTCGCTCATATTTTTGTTTCTACTTGTTCCTTCACTTCATTCAGATTTCTGCTCAAAAGTCACCTCTTCAGAGACGCGTTCCTGGACCACCTTATCTAAGACAGCTCCCTTTGCCATTCCTTACCCTCTTCCTCCATGAGGGCAGTCTGTTTTGTTAACAGATAAATCCCCAGCATCTAGATTAGTGCCTGGCACATAGCAAGTGTGCAATAAACATCCGTGAAGGAGTGGCTACAGAAAGGCAGGCCTTGGGCCTAGAAACTCACCCGTCTCTCTCTTTCCCACGGTGCGATGTAGTCCCTCTCCCGACCACCAGGTCCAGAGAGATTCTGGGGGCCTCCAGGGCC
Organism: Saccopteryx bilineata; assembly: GCF_036850765.1. NCBI lineage: Eukaryota > Metazoa > Chordata > Mammalia > Chiroptera > Emballonuridae > Saccopteryx > Saccopteryx bilineata. Next base: position 315,006,879 of record NC_089492.1, on the reverse strand, counting down.
AGGCTCCTTCCACCGCCGCCGCCTCTCTACACCATAGAGCCCAGGCTGACTGTGACCAGACTCAGACATGATCGCCTACGAGAAACATAAGTAGATTCCAGGGTGAAAAGAATCCCCACTCTACTTTGGTTCATCCTGGAGTATAAGAAAACACTTTCTTTCAAGAGAGCTCTGTAGTGTGGCAGTGATCACCAACAGGCTCCCAATATCCATTCTTCACCTCTTCCAAAAAAATAAAACCCTCAGTTCTGAGTTGGTGCATGACTATCCAGACTACACTGCTCAGCCCAGTTTGCAGTTAGCTGTGTTCATTTGACTAAGTTCTTTCTGGCCAATGATGTAACACCAGAAGTGTGTTTTGGCAGCTTTCAGAAACTTTCCTTCACAGCCTGACCTGTGGTGGCGCAGTGGATAAAGCGTTGACCTGGAATGCTGAGGTTGCTGGCTCAAAACCCTGGGCTTGCCCGGTCAAGGCACATATGGGAGTTGAAGCTTCCTGCTCCTCCCCCTTCTCTCTCTCTCTCTCTCTCTCTCTCCTCTAAAATGAATAAATAAATAAATAAATAAATAAATAAGAAACTTTCCTTCACAGACACTGGCCCATGCCTTTTGCTCCTTCCTCCTCCTGGCTGCAAGGAATGTGGGGTGTGGACGCTGGAGCTCAAGCAGCCATATTAAACCGTGAGGCAACTTAATGGAAAGAAGGCATGACAGAACAACATACAAGATTCCGGGTTCCCTATCAACCTTGAATTGCCTACCTCAAGATTCAGTGAAAAACAAATATACTTCTCCCACTTGTAACCAAAATGATTCCCAACTATTAATCAATTGCTTTGTCTAGGCCTTGACTAGGGGGCTGAATGGATAGTGTCATCCCAGTGTGCTGAGGTTAAGGGTTCAATCCCTGGTCAGGGCAAATATGAGAAGCAACCAATGAGTGCATAAATAAGTGGAAGAACGAGTTAATGCTTCTCTCTCTCTCCAAATCAATAGACATATAAAAAAGGGGGGGGGGGCGACATTCTCTTTCCTAAAATGCTACAGGGATTTCCTTACAAATCAGTAACACGATCCTCAGTGAGACAACTATTCTTTTGATTAAACATTACTGGCTCATGTGGGGCGAGGCTCCCACATTTTCAAGGGCCTATTTTCATCTGGTGTGCCTCTACATTTCAGTGTCTGTTTACCTTCTATTCTTGGTGGTCCATCATCCATTATACTCCAAGGTCTCACCAGTACTTCTGCTATAAATTGTGTACTACCTATCTGACCCACTCCCTAACATTTAAATATCTGTTTATAGGTACTGAGGGACTTCCCCCAGGTGTTCACACATCATCCTAGGGAAATCTCTGAGTACTTGTCTGTCTGTTTACAGGACTATAAGGTCATCTGCCACTGCTCGTGGATCAAGTTGGCAAACTGCATCCTGTGGACCAAATCTGGTCTGCCTTCTGTTTTTGTAAATAAAGTTTTATTTGAATACAGCCATCAATTTACAAAGTGTCTATGGCTGACTTCCTGATTCAGTGTCAGAGATAAAGTAGCTAAGACAGAGACAGTACAGACTATACAGTCTAAAATAATTTACTCTGAAGCCCTTTACAGAAAGTTTGTTAACTCTTGCTTAGCTCTTTTTTAAATTGATTTTTAGGGAGAAAAAACATCAATTTGTTGTTCTAGTTATTTATGTTTTCATTGGTCACTTTCTTGTGTGTGCCCTGACCAGGGATCGAACTCACAACCTTTGCATATTGGGATGATACTCTAACTGTTAGATTTGGGGAGACGTGCTGTGGCTGCCAGAGTGTAACTATTGAAGGAGCAGGAACAGGGAGGTGCTGATAGGGCCCTGCTGTGAGGCTGCCAGAGTGTAACTATTGAAGGAGCAGGAACAGGGAGGTGCTGATAGGGCCCTGCTGTGAGGCTGCCAGAGTGTAACTATTGAAGGAGCAGGAACAGGGAGGTGCTGATAGGGCCCTGCTGTGAGGCTGCCAGAGTGTAACTATTGAAGGAGCAGGAACAGGGAGTGCTGATAGGGCCCCTGTGAGGCTGAGAACAAAGAAGTTTATGTTTGAAATTCACCACTAAACTAAACCTGGCCCCTGTTGCTATGCCGGCCTCTGTTGCTATGCTGCGTGTGACCTCCCTAGCCAATAGCTAACTGCCACATCTGCTTCTGTATAATGCTTGCTCACTTAGGATATATAAGGACCTAGCTGTAAGCGCCAGGCGCGACTCCCGTTTGCAGCTCCTTGTGAGTACGGTGTCTCCAGACATCTTGGGAGTTCACCCCTGCACAGGTTAAACTGGCCAATAAAGTACCATCTACACTCCTGAAAGTCTCCGATGTTTGTTCTTGCACCTGGTGGATGCAACATTTTGGGGGCTCGGCTGGGATTCTCCCTTGGTGGAGTTTTGGGTAGGAGACCGGAGGGACAGCTCGAGTTGAGTAAGTATTCACTGAGGATCCTCATTTGGTTTGGCTTTTGGGCTCCGGAGCACACAATCCTGAGGTAGTAGGTGGGATGCTGACAGTAATCTACCCAGGGCTTTCAGAAGCGGGACGCCGCTCTCTGAAATTTGGATATTTGGATTTGTTAACTTTGGGAGTGACCGGTCACATTAGGAATCCTTTTTGCACCGTGCTGCATTTTGTCTGAGCTCAAATGACTGAGTTGAGTGTGAGAGAGACAAGTGCGCTCCTTGTGTTAATAGTGTGTGTTGCCTGTATCCTACCCTTTCTCATTATTCCTGAGTCATCTAGGATGGGACAACAGGAGTCTGTGCCGGGATCCCCGCTCGAGTGCCTGTTGAAGAATTTTTCTGATTTCCAGAAGATGGCTCAGGGGTATGGAGGTCCGCAGCCGAGTTCAGGTTTCCTCCGGACCTTGAGCCAGCTGGAATGGCCTACATTTAATGTGGGATGGCCCACAGAGGGCATTTTTTACCTTCCAATTTTGTTTGCTGTCAGAGCCACGGTCTATAGGGCTCCCCACCCAGACCAATACCTGTATATGGATGTGTGGGTAGTTACAGCCATTTTGCCTCCTTCTCCGGGAGGCGCTACCAGCACCAGATGCTGGCCCACGGGCACCTCCTCACCTCATCTATGTGCCTTTTTCCACTAGTGATTTATACAATTGGAAATATCAGAATTCCCCATTTTCCAAGAAACCTCAGAGACTAATATCTCTCCTTGAGACCATTTTTAGGACCCATCAGCCCACATGGGACAATTGTCAGCAGATTTTATAAACCCTCTTCACTTCAGAAGAAAGGGATAGAATAATGAGAGAAGCTGCTAAGGCGGTATTAGGAGAAGAAAGGGAAACTCGGGAGGGAAGAAGGGAAATAGAAGACGTTCTCCCTTCTCAACCTCCTACCTGGGACCCTAATACCGCTGAGAGAAGGGACATGCTCCTCCAGTATCGCCGGGCTCTGTTGAGGGGGCTCAAGGCAGCAGCTAGAAAGCCAACCAACTTTAGCAAGGTAAGTGAGGTCATCCAGGGAAAAGAGGAATCCCCAGCAGCCTTTCTAGAAAAACTCATAGAGGCTTATAGAATATATACCCCTCTAGATCCTGAGGCGGAAAAGAACAGGAGACTAGTAAATATAGACTTTGTGACTCAGACCGCTTTAGATATTAGGAAAAAGCTTCAGAAGATAGAGGGATTTGAAGGAGAAAATAGAAGCAAGCTATTGGAGATAGCCCAGAAGGTGTATGTCAATAGGGATGATACGGAGGTTGGCAGGGCTAAGGAAGTTGCCAAAATTCTGATTGCTGCCCAGAAACCTCCCCCCAAAGGAAAAGGGGGACAGAGAAAGGGCCAAGGACGGCGAATAGCCAAAGATCAATGTGCCTATTGTAAGGAGAAAGGGCACTGGAAAAGAGAGTGTCCAAGGTTGAAGGCCGACAGCCAAGGGCCAAGACAGGGCCCAGAGGTCTTGCTCCAAACCTTTCCAGGGGTCCCCAAACTTTTTACACAGGGGGCCAGTTCACTGTCCCTCAGACCGTTGGAGGGGCGCCACATACAGTGCTCCTCTCACTGACCACCAATGAAAGAGGTGCCCCTTCCGGAAGTGCGGTGGGGGGCTGGATAAACGGCCTCAGGGGGTTGCATGCGGCCCGCGGGCCGTAGTTTGGGGACGCCTGCCTTAGACTGACGGGGCCAGGGCTCCATTCCCGTCGGCTCCCAGGAGCCCATGGTCACCTTAACAGTCGAAGGAAAGCCAATAGACTTCCTAGTCGACACGGGAGCCACCTATTCAGTCCTAAAGAAACCACAGGGCCAGATGCAGAAGACAACTAAGATAATAGGGGCAACGGGCAAAACAGAAGCCTACCCATAGGCCACCGCAAGAATTACTGACTTAGGTCGAGGCACCATCACTCACTCTTTCCTAGTCATTCCAGACTGCCCTTACCCACTGCTTAGAAGGGACTTATTGCAGAGACTTCAGGCCACCATAACCTTCCGTCGGGAGGAAAGCCCTATGGGGAACAAAGAGGCAGAGGTTAGCATGGAAGTAACTGTCCCCCTGTCTGAAGAACACTTACTTACCACCGTCCTAGAAGGTAAGGAGGCCGAGGAAGGGGTTCCAGACGCCCTGCGTGCCCGGGTACCTGAGGTTTAGGCGGAAACCAACCCCCCAGGTTTGGCCGCTCACCAACCGCCTGTCTTGGTGTAACTGCTTAGCACTGCTAGACCAGTTAGGATCAGGCAGTACCCGGTCCCAGCCCGAGCTAGACAGGGAATCACCTGGCACTTGCAATGCCTGCTGGAGGCAGGCATCCTCCGAAGGTGCCAATCAGCCTGAAACACCCCGCTGCTTCCCATCCAGAAACCAGGGAGCCAAGACTATCGTCTGGTCCAGGACTTGCGGGAGGTGAATGCGCAGGTAGAGACTATTCATCCCACGGTGCCCAACCCATATACCTTACTGAGCTCATTGCCCCCAACCCATACCTATTATTCTGTCCTGGATTTGAAGGATGCCTTCTTTTGTATTCCCCTGGCGCCTCAGAGCCAAGAGATCTTTGCCTTTGAATAGAATGACCCACATAATAGACTGGTGGGGCAGTTCACTTGGACCAGACTACCACAAGGGTTTAAGAATTCCCCCACCATTTTTAATGAAGCCCTCAGCAAAGATCTGCAGGCTTTCCGCTCCTCCCATCCGTCGATCGTACTGCTCCAGTATGTGGATGACACCCTCATAGCTGCCAAGGACGAAAGAGAGTGTGAGGAAGCTACCTCGGACCTGCTTCAAGATCTCGGGCGAATAGGGTATCAAGTCTCCGCCAAGAAGGCCCAGATTGTGACGAAAACTGTAAGTTATTTGGGGTATAACTTACAGGGAGGGCAAAGGTCATTGTCCAGCCAGCGAATTCAGACGGTCTTGCAGATCCCCAAGCCTACTAACAAGAGACAGGTACGAGAATTCCTGGGTGCAGTAGGATACTGCCGACTGTGGATATTAGGCTTTGCAGAACTAGCTAGACCTCTACACGAACTAACCAGGGGTAAGAAAGAGCAGTTCACATGGACAGATAAGGAGAAGCAAGCGTTCCAAGCGCTTAAAGAGGTCCTAGTGGCTGCCCCAGCTTTGGCCCTGCCAGATCTGGCCAAACCCTTTCAGCTATTTATAGCAGAAAAGGGAGGGGTAGCTTTAGGGGTACTGAGCCAAGAACTTGGGCTGTGGAAGAGGCCTGTCCCCTATCTGTCTAAGAAACTTGATCCTGTAGCCTTGGGATGGCCAACATGTCTGAGGGCATTTGCTGTCACCTCCATACTAGTCAAGGAGGCTAGTAAATTGACTTTAGGGCAGGACATCAAAGTCATTAGGGAACACTATGTAGAGCAAGTGCTGCGAGCACCTCCTGACAGGTGGCTACCTAAGGCGCGGCTAATGCAGTATCAGGCTCAGCTGCTGAACCCTCCATCTGTTCAGTTCCTCTAAACTGCTGCCCTGAACCCAGTGACCCTGTTGCCAATACCGGACTCCACTTTGGTCCACAGTTGCAAACAAATCCTTGACTCAGTGACTGGCTCCCGCCCGGACTTAAGGGATCAAGCATACGGGAAGGCAGACCTGACCCTCTTTACTGATGGGAGCAGTTTTATTAAGGATGGACAGCGACATGCAGGGGCAGCAGTGACCACGGAAAATAAGGTCCTGTGGCAGAAAGCACTGCCTGCAGGAACATCTGCACAAAGGGCGGAGCTAATAGAACTAACCCGAGCCTTACAGATAGCAGAGGGAAAAGCTGCCAACATCTACACTGACAGCAGGGGGGAAAGACATTAAAAATCACAATGAAATTCTTGCCCTCCTAAACGCCATTTGGCTAGCTATCAAAGTTGCCATCATTCACTGCAAAGGACACCAGAGAGGGGACTCTCGTATTGTAAAGGGTAACAACCTAGCAGACTCAGCTGCAAGAGAGGCAGCCACTGGGCCACAAGAAAGCCTTCTGCCATTGCTGCCTAAGCCAACGCTACTTCCAGATCCTAGATATTCCCCAGAAGAAGAGCAGGAAGGGATGTAGTTGAAAGGGAAGAAAAATCAGTAAGGATAGATAAAGCTTCCTGACTCCCGGCTCTATTTACCCCAGGGAATAGTAAGAGAAATAGTAGGAGATATTCATACTAGTACTCATTAGGACAAAACAAGCTAGAACAACTTATCAGAAAGTATTGTGTAGGGCCCAACATCAGGGATATTGTCCACTCCATTGTCTCGAGGTGCAGCATCTGTACCAGAGTAAATGCGCAGAATAAGAAACTACCCCCCTTTGTGAGGTATCCGGGGAAAGTTCCGGGAGAACTGTAGGAAATAGATTTCAGAGATGACCCCTAGGAAGTCAGGTTATAAGTATCTATTAGTATTATTAGACACCTTCTCAGGATGGGTGGAAGCATTCCCCACGCGAGGAGAGGCTGCTTCCACAGTCTGCAAAGTCTTATTAAGGGAAATCATACCTAGATATGGCATTCCCCTAGCCCTAGGATCAGACAATGGACCTGTATTCATATCCAGGATATCCCAAGAATTAGCCACTAAGTTAGGTATTAATTGGAAATTGCATTGCATTTATAGGCCCCAAAGTTCAGGACAGGTAGAAAGAATGAACAGGACTCTGAAGGAAACTATAATTAAGCTGAGAGGGGAGACCAGCGAAAACTGGGTTGAGCTCCTCCCTTTCGCCCTTTTTAGAACCAGATGTACCCCCTATCTCAATAAATAGACCCCTTATGAAATCTTATTTGGGCAACCTGTGCCCCTTGTACCTCAACTGACCAGAGGGGAACTAGAGATTTCTAATCATAATTTCCTCAAGTCCTTGCAGGCCCTGCAACACATCAGAAGCGAGGTGCAGGCCCTCCAGAGATCAGCCCAATGGAATGCGAAACACAGCTCCCGACTACCGGAGCCACTGGAGCCTGGACAGTGGGTTTGGATTCTCAACCACAGATGGGACAACCTTGAGCCACGGTGGAATGGACTGTTCCAGGTGATCCTGAATACACCCACAGCTTTTAAGGTAGCTAAAAAGCCCTACTAGATCCACCTCTCCCACGTGAAGCCAGCCCAACCACCCGACGAAGGATCTCGGAGATAGCAAGTGCAAGTCAAGTGGACACCTGGAGAGCCTCTAAAGCTCACCTTCTTCTCCACTTAGAACTAATGACTTTTTATTGTTTACCCAGTAAGGGACTAGAGTTGCAGGAATAGGTTTTAATCAGGACAGTAGATGGCACAGTTATAGCACAGAATAACACCTAGGATAATAACAACTCCATAACTCTCCAAGCTGACTTATCAAAGTTCTTTGAAGACAAGTTCTGTGATTCACCAGCAGCTTGGAGACATTCTCCAAAGATATTGCACTTCTCCAAAACCAGGTAATATATCTCGAGAAGCAAATAAGACTCCCTAGCTGAAGTAGCCCTTCAGAATAGGAGAGGGATAGACCTCCTCCTCCTTGAGCAAGGAGGACTGTGTACTGCCTTAGGAGAAGAATGTTGTTTTTACGCTAACCACTCTAGAGTAATTAGAGAGAATATCGAGATACTTGCAAACAGATTAAAGAATAGGAACCTAGAAGAAGACAGCCCTAGCTGGTATGCCTCTATGTTCAAGACTTCTCCTTGGTTAACTACCTTCATATCCGCAATTGCTGGACCCCTCCTATTATTCTTATTGGCTCTTACCTTTAGACCAATAATCCTTAACAAACTCCTTGCGTTCGTAAAGGAGAGGGTAGATGTAGTCAAGTTAATGGTTCTGTCCCAACCTTATACCATTCTCCCCACTGATGAAGAATCAAGGGTTTGATTTATGCCCAAAAGAGATGGGGGAATGTTAGATTCAGAGAGGCGTGTTGTGGCTGCCAGAGTGTAACTTTTTGGAGCAGGAACAGGGAGGTGCTGATAGGCCCCCTGTGAGGTTGAGAACAAAGAAGTTTATGTTTGAAATTCACCACTAAACTAAACCCGGACCCTGTTGCTATGCTGCGTGCGACCTCCCTAGCGAATAGCTAACTGCCACATCTGCTTCTGTATAATGCTTGCTCACTTAGAATATATAAGGACCTAGCTGTAAGCGCCAGGCGCGACTCTCGTTTGCAGCTCCTTGTGAGTACGGTGTCTCCGGACATCTTGGGAGTTCGCCCTGCGCAGGTTAAACTGGCCAATAAAGTACCATCTACACTCCTGAAAGTCTCTGACGTTTGTTCCCGCACCCGGTGGATGCAACATAACCAACTGAGCTACCTGGTGTAGACTTGCTTAGCTAGTTGGCTTGTAAGTCCCTGTTAAATCATTTGATGAATCCCCTCCAACCCTATTCTAGTACACAGCGACATCAACAGGTCCCTTTGAGAGACTATTTTTCCCAGAACTGAAGTATCTGTTTACAGGATGCATCAGTAATTTTGCTAGCCAGCAGGGGCCTGTCTAGCTCCTCTCTCACTGCTTTGTGTGACACCTCCCCCAGCCACAAACTGGATGGAAGAGGGAAGGGCAAAGCTGTTTACAAATGTTTATGGCAACGACCTCCTTCAGCACTTCAATGACTGTTTACAATCTCAGTAGGAAATTCCCCTCAGAACCTGGGACTCCCTCCTTCCTTCCTTGCTATTAAGTGTCTGTTTTCACATTACTCTGGAGACCTCTGCAGCACTGTCTCTAGACGCACCTCAGTAGGGATTCTGTGCCTGCACTCGTTTTTGTTTACATACCTAGGAGCCCTTCCTTCCCACGCAAACAAGTGTCCATTTGCATGTTATTCTGGAAACCTGCAGTGTAGGAGTCTATATAATAGCCACTATGGACAGTTCCCCAGAATAAGTCTACTTACATACAACTTGGGGACCCTCAATGTCATTTCCAAGCTCTTTGGGAATTCCCCCAAAACAGATAGAGCCAGTCTATTTGTGTCTACTGCCAGGATTCTTATGGTGACCTTCCAGAAATTGGGTCTAATCACACATTTCTTTGGGGGGGCCTCCTCAATACGCATCTTTTCACACACCCCTTTTTGGGTATCTCCCAGAATCTATTTGAAATTATCTGGGAGACTCCCGATTCCTAACTCCTTCTTTATGCCCGCCCTAATGAAGCACTCAAACCCACACACTTAGACAGACATACAGGCTCCCAGATGGGGCCTCCTCTAGAACCGATGAGCCTATATATTTTTATACAAGGCACTTCCCATATGCAGGCATCTGTTTACAGGCCTCCTATGAGAAACCCTGCAACTCAAGCTTGTGTGCGCACAGCATCTGCAGGTATCCAGTACTTCCCTGCTATTTACGGGTCTGTTTGTGGGCCCTCTGCGAGAGTATCTAACAACTAGTTTCTTTTGACACATCATTGCAAGGACCTTCGCATACTTTACAACCAGTTCACAGGTCCTCCCTACTAGGACCTCCCAGAACCCAAGTTCCTATTTACAGACTGTCTACTTCCCGCCAAGCCAGCACTTAACGTGCTGCTCTTGGCTCCGCACCCCACGCTGCCCAACCACGGGCTTCCGAGAGACACTTAACGGTCGAGAAGGGGGCGGGCTCTGATGCGCGCCCGGCCGGTATGCGCGGGCCCCTTACCTACGGCGGCTGCTGATTGGCTCGTAGGACGCAGCGTGCGCTCTCCGTGACGGGGGTGGGGTGGGGAGGTTCCACTAGCAGCCACCCGTCTGTAAAAGGCGTGCGGGGGGGAGGGGGGACAGGAGCGTGGGGGAGAAAAAGAAAGCAGGCACCGTTCAGTCCGGAACCTGCCTGGGCATCCGGAAGCCGCACACACAGAAGGCCGGCCCGCGGAAGGAAGAGGAGGGGTTATCGCGGGCCAAATTGAGCTCAGGTCCTGTGAGCGTGAGCGCCGAGCTGAGCATGCGTGGTTGGAGGAGGTTCGCCTCAGCGCGCATGCGGCTTTCAGAGGGCAGCCGGGAGGGCGCTGCGGCTCCGCCCCAGTGCGCATGTGCGTCCATGGGGGCTGGGGTGGGTGTGCAGAGAAGAGGGAGGGAGGGCGGCTCCGCTTCTCAGATGTTTCGGCGGGATGCGGTGGGGGTGAGGCGGCGGGGAGGAGTTTCAGTGTGTCTTGGACTGAGGGTGTGCTGAGGACACAGGAATGAGTCCGACCTGGCGTGTCCGCTGGAAGAGGGTGCTGCCGTTCTGTGAGGGGGAGACAGCTAGAGATTCAAGTCATTTAGGAGTGGGCGCGGGTCCGGTTAGAAAGAACCCTGGGATAAAGGTCAGGGATGGGCAAGTCGGCCTCTAGGGGGAGTCAGTGTTAGGCGTTGTCCTGAAGGCCTGGGGAACGCGGAGTGGTGGGAGCAGGACCACTCACCGGTATTTAAAAAAACCCTGGGCTTGGGTGGAAGAGGGATCCGGTCAAGGATCGAAAATTCTAGTGCTGTGCGCGCGAAAGAGCACGGAGGGTGGAGCGCGCGTGCGCAGTCCGAAAGGGCTTGGCGACTTGGCGAGGGTGGTTGGTTACTCAAGGCAATGAATGATTGTTCGAGAGAGAAGTGTGTATGGTATATTCACATGATAGATGAATGGGAGGGGGTGTCATTTTTCATTTGAAATCTTATTTAAAAAATTTTTAAAAAATATTTGGGTAACCGCATACATTCTGACAAAATTCAAGCTGCCAATGGGATACACAATACTGCTCTGGTGTTCCATTCCTAAAGCACCGGTTCCCAGTTTTCCTTTGGAACTACTGTTACAGCAAAGCCGTGTCGTTAAGAGCTGAGCCTGAGTTTATGTATAAGGTGTCTGACGTTGGCCAAGTTCCTTAACATTCTCTGCCATCTATGCCCCCATTTCTAAAATGGAGATGACAGCACATAATGATGTAATTGGCAGAGTTAAATAGGTAGAAGTGTCCAGAACAGTGCCTGTTGCGTAGTAACACTGTATGTTCTTACTTTGTGATTTATGATGATAATAATAATGGTAGTCATTGATTCTGAGCCATTCTCCTCCAAGCCTCATTCCTGCTGCATTTAATCAGCATTGGTGCCGGTTGGAACCGTTTCTCCAGGCTGCCATGGGCTGGGTGAAAACACCCATCTCACAGACTGAGTTGAGAGTCTTGTTACTTATGGATTCTCCAGGAGATTGTGGGTATTTTAGGGGAGGTACACATGATAGGCCATCTTTGTATTATGTTTTGTCAGCATCTCTTTTTAGCATCTTCACCTCAGTCATACATGTTTTTTGGGGGGGGGGGTTGTGATAGAGAGGGACAGACAGGAAGAGAGAGAGATGAGAAGCATCAATCAATTCTTTGTTGTGGCTTCTTAGTCTTCTTAGTTGTTCATTGATTGCTTTCTCATATATGCCTTGATGGGAAGGGTTACAGAAGAGCAAGTGATCCCTTGCTCAAGCCAGCGACCCCGTGCTCAAGCTGGTGAGCCTCTGCTCAAGCCAGCAACCTCTGGATTTCAAACCTGGGTCCTCTGCATCCCAGTCTGACACTCTATGCACTGTGCCCCTGCCTGGTCATGCATATCTGTTTTTATCTAAATTTCTCAATCTCTGCTCCCCTTCTATGCCGCTTTCACATCTGGGCAATCCTGAGAGGTGGAAATGACTTTTTCTTTCCTTGGCACTGGCCAGCCTGCCTAGTGGTAAGTCAGTCAAGTACCCAAAGAGTGCTTGCTTGTATTCTGAACTTTTGCTCTCACAAACATTTGCTGCAATTCATGTCCTTATACATCTGATTGCGTGTATATGATTGTGTTATCAGTAGAATATCTGGTTCGAAATAGAATTGCTGGGTTAAAGGATACCTGTTTTGGGAATTTTGAGAGTCATTGCTAAATGATCCATGTATTCATTTAAGAAATGATCTCTTAATTCATTTCTCTCTTCATTTCATTCATTCACATATTGAATGAATTGTGTAACTCTAGTTGTCTGCCAGCCATGGCTGTAGGTTGGAGATTCTGTAGTGAATAGGACAGAGCACCTACCCTCTGGGAGCAGATATTCTAGTGGGGTAGATGATGTCAGGCAAAAGATGCTTGGAAGAAAAAAATCAAGATAAGGAAATTGAGAGTGACAGCAGTCACAGAAAGTGACAGGTAGTCAGGGAAGGCTGCTCTGAGGAGATGCCATTGGAGCAGAAAGTAAGGAAATGAGCCATGAGGATGCTGAAGAGCAAGAAGTAGGAAGGCCTGACCTGCGGTGGCTCAGTGGGTAAAAGCATCAACTTGGAACACTGAGGTCGCCGGTTCAAAACCCCAGGCTTCCCTGGTCAAGGCACATATGGAAGATGATGCTTTCTGCTCCTCCCTCCCTTCTCTCTCTCTCTCTCTCTCTGTCTCTGTCTCCTGTCTTTAAAATTAATAAATGAAATCTAAAAATAAATAAATAAAAAATAAAAAAAAAAGGAAGTAGGAAGACATGAGGTGAAGTGGGCCTGGCTATTTAAGGATTGTCACGGTGACCAGAGTGGCTGGAGCAGAGCAAGGGGAAGAGAAGCAGGATTGTTTGGGAATGGAGATAGGTTATATAGAGTCTTGCAGGCCGCAAGAGTAAGGGCTTTGGAATTCATTTCCAAGTGTAACAAAGCCATTGGAGGGTTGTAAGCAAGGACCAGCATGTTGTGATGTATGCTTTATAAAGATTTCTCTAACAGCAAAAATTAATAATGGTGGTTGCCGTGGAGGGCAGTGTTACAGACAGATGTGGATCAGACAGATGTGAGGAAGATTTGTTAAAACTTTTATGTCTTTGAACCATGTGACCATTATTTGAAAAAAAATTAAATGAAAACAATGCTTGTTGCTTTGAGGAAAATGGCCTGCAGCTGGGCAGGGATGGAAACAGGAGATGAGGAAGCTGATGTCCCTGCCTGGGCAAGAGATGGTGGTGACTCAGGAAGAGGGCCATGTGAGAGGAAGCATGAATCAGGGATGACTTACAAATTATCCTAAAGGTTTTGGAACTGATCACTGGATGAAAAGTGATGCTTTTTACCAAGATGGAGAGGAGTAGGAGTAATTTTTATTATTATTATTTTTTCTTTAAGTTGGAAACGGGGAGAGACAGTCAGACAGACTCCCGCATGCGCCCGACCAGGATCCACCCGGCACGCCCACCAAGGGTGACGCTCTGCCCACCAGGGGGCGATGCCCTGCTGCAACCAGAGCCACTCCTGGGGCAGAGGAGCCATCCCCAGTGCCCAGGCCATCTTTGCTCCAATGGAGCCTTGGCTGCGGGAGGGGAAGAGAGAGACAGAGAGGAAGGAGGGGGTGGAGAAGCAAATGGGCGCTTCTCCTATGTGCCCTGGCCAGGAATCGAACCCGGGTCCCCCGCACGCCAGGCCGACGCTCTACCGCTGAGCCAACCGGCCAGGGCCTTATTATTATTTTTTTTTGTGACAGGGACAGACAGGCAGGAAGGGAGAGAGATGAGAGGCATCAATTCTTCGTTGTGGCACCTTAGTTTTCATTGATTGCTTTCTCATATGTGCCTTGACCCGGGTGCTATAGTGACCAAGTGACCCCTTGCTCAAGCCAGGGACCTTGGGCTCAAGCTGGTGAGCCTTGCTCAAACCAGATGAGCCCGCGCTCAAGCTGGTTTCGAATCTGGGTCCTCTGCGTCCCAGTCCAACGCTCTATCCCAGGGGTCTCAAACTCGCGGCCCGCCGAACAATTTTTGTGCGGCCCGCAGACTAATCCACGACGTTCAAAATATTTTGGATAAAATTAAGTAAGCCTAGGGGCCTACTTGTATTTTTCATTTCTCTAGCATCCTAGCTAGATATTAGCTTAGTTAACAGCAGTTGTGATGCGAACTACAGTTTCTGGTCGTTTTGTGACACTGAGTAAACTGCATGTACGATTGTGCTTGTTGTACTGATTTTTTTTGTTTTCAACTGCAGTGAGAAAAGTGTTGCGTAACAGTTGCCTTTTGTAGACCTAGTGCGGCCTGCCGAATGGCTGTGATCTTGCTCTGCGGCCCATATGCTGAGTTGAGTTTGAGACCCCTGCTCTATCCACTGCACTACCACCTGGTTAGGCGAGGAGCAGTAGTCTTAATAGGAAATTGACAGCCTTTGAACGTTTTAACTTTGAGATGCTCATTGGACATAAAGTAAGTGGTCACAGTTTGGGGGAGAAGCCAGGACTTGTAGGTAACAGAATTTTTACTGACATTTGAAAAACATACATTAAGGTATGATAAAGAACACCCTATACTTGTCACCCAGTATTGACAGTCATCTGCATTTTACTTGTCTTGTTTTTTCTATTCCTCCCCCACATAGAAGCACACTTTTTCCGGCAGTTTCTTTTTTTTTTTTAAAGCAAATCTCTTTAAAATGATGTCGCATCATGTTATCAATAGCTACAAGTGTGCTAAATTTTGGAGCTGTTAATATAGAGATAACATTTAAAGACCTGAGTTTTTCTGAAACCGTCCATGCTGAGGGGATAGAAGGGGTGAGACCAGGCCATGGGGCCTTCCACATTTGGGGAACAGGGAAAGGACTAGCTAGCATCCTAGAGAGGAGTCGAGAGGAAGTAGGAAGACCAGGTGATAATCTGGTGCCAAGGGAACAAAGGGTTCCAAAGAAAATGTGCTTTACTAGAGAGCAGAGATACAGGGCAGTAGTTGGACGTGGACATGAGGTCCACAGTGGAAAAAGCATGGCAGCCCTGGCTGATTGGCTAAGTGGATAGTGTTGGCCTGGTATATGGGGTCCTGGGTTTGATTCCTGGTTGGGACACACAAGAGTAGCAATACTCTGCTTCTCTCCCTCTTCCTTTCCCCCTTCTTTCTCTCTTCTCCTCCTGCAGCCAGTGGCTCGATTGGTTCCAACATCGGCCAGGCGCTGTGGATAGTTTGGTTGGTCTCGGTGTGTCAGCCTCATGCACTAAAAATAGCTTGGTTGATTTGAGCATTGACCCCCTTTCGCTGGATGGATCCTGGTGGGGGTGCACGCAGGAGTCTGTCTCACTATCTCTCCTCCTCTCACTTAAAAAAAAAAAGAAATTAAAAAAAGAAAAAATATGGCTTTGTTATCCCTCAGTTTAAGTACATTATAGAAACTGTTCAATAGCATAACAGATTCTGTAAGGACAAGTTTATAAGTACTTATTTTTTTTTTATTTTTTGGGGAGTGAGGTGTAACTTAAATGTAAAAGTATATAAAAGGCACAGATCTTAAGGGTACAGATCAATGAATTTTTTTCTTTTTTTTTTTACAGGGACAGAGAGAGCGAGTCAGAGAAAGGGATAGATAGGGACAGACAGACAGGAATGGAGAGATGAGAAGCATCAATCATCAGTTTTTCATTGCGACACCTTAGTTGTTCATGATTGCTTCTCATATGTGTGCCTTGACCGTGGGCCTTCAGCAGACCGAGTAACCCCTTGCTCGAGCCAGTGACCTTGAGTCCAAGCTTCAATGAATTTTTTATATAGACTCATGTAACCTTGAACATTTCCAAATACCCAGAAATTGCCCTTTGTGTCATTTCCTTGCCAATTCTCCCACTCCAGAAGCACTAATCCGACGCCTGTCACTATAGGTTAATTGTAACAGCTCTTGAACTTCATAGAAATGAAATCTTACAGCAGGTCTTCTGTGTCTGGTTCTTTAGCCTGTTGTCTGAAAGTCTTCCAAGTTGCATGTAATAGGATGTTGCTCTACAAGAACTTCTAAAGGATTTCCTACTGGTTATTCTTCCTGCTGGTTATTTTACAATATCTATTATAAAAGATTGAATTTCAGTTCCAGATGTCTTGCAGTTTGGTGAGTGCATAGTGAACTTTAAGGACAATTGAGGTTCTAAAGTGCTTAAAGTTATAGGGGAATGTTTTTAAAAAGGGAGAGAAATCACAGCATGTTTGTATGGTGATGGAGTGATAGAGGGAAAATGGAGGAGACTAGGGAATAGGGTCTTAAAAGAGGTGAGAGGGGGTGCAATGGAATTGAAGAAGGGTGAGTCTTATTATTTGACATCCCTCCAAATTGTAAAAACTACTCCCCTGGTTTTTATATGTTGGCAGCTATTCCACACAGCATAAAAACTCAAAACAGGTCTTTGGACTTTCAATCTGATGTTGATGTAGATAATAGGGCTTTCTTTATGGTTCTGGACAAATACTGGTGATGGCTGTTCTAAGTGGGTGGAGCCAGAGGGAGTGGAGAGTGGTGGGCAGTCAAGGCAAAAGTGGGAAGAGGAGCCCCATGGCAGAAGCAATTGTGATACTGGGATTCATAATAAATATATATGGTCTTCCTCCCGATTCTGGCACAGAGCCCTTAAACCCTTAGAATTTTGTGATGAGAATGGTAAAAGTATCTCTTGTTATGTTAATGAGTGACTTGGAAAGCACCTAGGTAACTTAAGGCAGTGTTTTTCAACCAGTGTGCCGCGGCATACTAGTGTACCGTGAGACATGGTCAGGTGTGAGTATAAATACATTTAGAAACTATATTATTAACTATATGTATAATATGTACTGTGTTAGAGTGTCACTTTGGTAGGTGGTGTGCCCCAGGATTTTGTAAATGTAAAAAATGTGCGGCGGCTCAAAAAAGGTTGAAAATCACTGACTTAAGGATGGGGCTGGTTGCCAGGGAACCCAACCGGTATGATTGTGGTAAGGTGCCAGAGAACTGTAAAACTTAGTATTGGCAATGCCATTTTAAAGAGGAAAAGTCAGGCTTTCTGTTCTGTCCTTTCTTTGGAAAATGGAGGGAAAAGGATATAGAAGTCTCCTGATTTACAAAGAGTTCTCTGAAAGGATTAAGGTTATCTGAAGAACTCTCTCTTCCTTTTCAATAAGAGACAAAATTTACATACCACCCTACACTGATTTTGGCTCTCCCTCCCTTCCTGGAATCCTGAGATTAAGTGTAACCTCTAGGCATAGGAGGACAGAGAGATACTAAAAGGTTTATGAATGTTTTTGATTGTATTACCTTGAAAGTTTTAATGTTTTTTTGTAAATCCCCTAGACAAATGTTATAATCTTGTTAATGATTGTGTCATGCTGTCATGCCCCCCCAACCTGTATATAGTCAAAGGGTATATAACCAGCCTCTGAAATATACTCGGGGCTGCATGATTTGGGTCTGAAGAATCCCTCGTGTATGCCGCCAGCTTAATCAATAAAACTCCTCAAAACTCAATTTTGGATTTGGTATCTCTACGTAAACCCGCTGAAGTGAGGTATGGTACTTTTCAGAATCTGGGGTGTAAAGCCAGGAGCCATGGCCAGGGCCACTATCACAGCCGCCTGGACCATGCAGGTTCGCATAGGATTCGGACAGTTGGTAAAGAAACAACGGAGCCACAAACTGGTGGGCCATAGTCTTTAATTCTAGCTTGCACCCGGTGGACAAGTAAAAAATACACACTGGGCTCCAAAACCCAATCACATTCAGTGCTCACAAAGCCACTGACTTATCCAAGTTTCCTAGAATCAAAAGTTTCTAGCTCACCAGCCTTATTCTCCTCAGTTCCCCATCTCCTTCCTTATCCCAGATACAAACTACACAAACTGGCATCTCACTCAGCACTCCGCCATCTTGGCTGCTTCTCCTGGCCTACTCCACGTGGCCTCCTTCTGTTCTCCTTTCTGCTCTCTCCTCTAATGATGATCTCAGGAACCAAGAGAGCAAACTCCTGTTCCGCCCCCACTTTATACTGTAGCTTCATGTAAAGCCAGCAGGCAGGGCCATGGCCAGCATCAGAGCTGCCTGGCCCATGCAGGTTCGCATTGGATTCGGACAGTCGGCAAAGAAACAGCGGAGCCAAAAACTGGTGGGCCATAGTCTTTAATCTAGCTTGCACCCGGCGGGCAAGTAAAAATACACACTGGGCTCCAAAACCCAGTCACATTCAGTGCTCACAAAGCTACTGATTTATCCGAGTTTCCTAGAATCAAAGGTTTCTAGCTCAACAACCTTATTCTCCTCAGTTCCCCATTTCCTTCCTTATCCCTGATACAAACTCTGTACAAACTGGCATCTCACTCAGTACTCCGCCATCTTGGCTGCTTTTCCTGGCCTTCTCCACGTGGCCGCCTCCCGCTGCTGGCTCTACTCTCTCTGCTCTCTCATGCTAACCTCAGGAACCAAGAGCGCAAACTCCCGCTCTGTTCCCATTTTATAGTGTAGAAATCCAAACCCTTAATCCAATATACATAATGGGGAAGTCTCTAATACAAAATCACTTCTATGAGGCATGATAGGATTGTACCACCTCACACCAAAAAGGGTGGGACAGGCTTAATCCCAAAACCAAGCCTCAGGCTACAACAATTCTCAACACACATTAATATCACCTGGGCAACGGCCTCTTTTAACAAAGTGAGCATAATACATTTTATCTGCCCAACAATCTACCCCTATGCTCACTTTACTACCCACCAATTTACATCACCAGCATCCCCGTGCAAGGAAATTAGGCATTATACAGATTACAACAGCAAAAATCATACGGTTTCAACAATTACAAAGGTACATTTCACCAGTCTCTGAGCACTTAGCCCAAAGCGCAAAATGTCCTCGGCCTTCTTTCTAGCCATGGGAAAAACTTCCCGGGGCAGGGGAGTGCTTCCAACAAAGCCACCCCCCACCCCCATCAGGGTATTTCACATTGTCCAAAATCCGTAATCCGTAAGTCCATCCAACAAAGGAGCTAATGCCCACTCCGGTCGTAGTCCAGGAAATCAGTCCACACACATGGGGCATCAGCCACCCCCCTCATTCCTGCCGTCCTCGCAGGTCTTACACTGTCCCAAAGAGGGGCACGTGGTAATGGCAGTCAGCATTTCCACCTCTGCTCCGGAAAGCATGTCCAGCCCTATGTCCCCAAATCGCAGACCTACCAGGGCCGCAGTAGGTGCTCCTTCCAGCTGGGCTCTCATCTTATGGAGACTGTAGATTGCAACTCCAGTCCGATTCTCCTCATCCTCCAAAGAGGAACTGAAAACACCAGCTCCCGTTGCCGGGCTCGATCCCCGGACCGCTGCCACCTTCTGCTCTGCAGACCTTGCAGCTCCAGACCCGGCCTCAGCTTCAGCCTCAGCCCCAGCCTCCCGCCGCTGCTGGCTCTCCACAACATCCAGGGCAATCTGCAACTCACGAACCTCTGAATCCTCCTCCAGCGTTTGCTCCATTTCCAGGCAAATCTCGAACACCTGGTTGGCCTCCTCCTCCAGCATTTCCTCCAGCTCCAGGGTCAGCATCGGTTTCTCCTGCGTTTGCTCCATCTCCTTCCACTGCTCGGTTTGCAGGTCCCGGGCAGCCTCTTCCACAGAGCTCTCAGTTTCCTCACACATGGCTATAAAAGTCAGCCAGCCTATGGTCCCCAAAAGGACAGCCATGGGGAACCATAACAGCAGCCAGTCCTCTACTCCACCGCTCAAAGGTGGTGGTTGCTCCATACCGAACTGTATCGAATCCTGCCACAGACTACGCCAAATGTAAAGCCAGGAGCCAAGGCCACGGCCACTATCAGAGCTGCCTGGCCCATGCAGGTTCGCATTGGATTCGGACAGTTGGCAAAGAAACAGCGGAGCCAAAAACTGGTGGGCCATAGTCTTTAATCTAGCTTGCACCCGGCGGGCAAGTAAAAATACACACTGGGCTCCAAAACCCAGTCACATTCAGTGCTCACAAAGCTACTGATTTATCCGAGTTTCCTAGAATCAAAGGTTTCTAGCTCAACAGCCTTATTCTCCTCAGTTCCCCATTTCCTTCCTTATCCCAGATACAAACTCTGTACAAACTGGCATCTCACTCAGTACTCCGCCATCTTGGCTGCTTTTCCTGGCCTTCTCCACGTGGCCGCCTCCCGCTGCTGGCTCTACTCTCTCTGCTCTCTCATGCTAACCTCAGGAACCAAGAGCGCAAACTCCCGCTCCGTTCCCATTTTATAGTGTAGAAATCCAAACCCTTAATCCAATATACATAATGGGGAAGTCTCTAATACAAAATCACTTCTATGAGGCATGATAGGATTGTACCACCTCACACCAAAAAGGGTGGGACAGGCTTAATCCCAAAACCAAGCCTCAGGCTACAACAATTCTCAACACACATTAATATCACCTGGGCAACGGCCTCTTTAACAAAGTGAGCATAATACATTTTATCTGCCCAACACTTCACAACCTCTAATCCAATATACAAAGTAGGGAAGTCTCTAATACAGTCACTTCTCTGAGGCATGATTGGATTGTACCACCCCACATCAAAATGGGGTGGGAAAGGCTTAATCTCAAAACCAAGCCCCAGGCTACAAGGATTCTCAACACACAATATCACCTGGGCAACGGCCTCTTCATGGGCAGCGTCATATTTAACAAAGTGAGCATAATATACTCTATCTGCCCAACATGGGGTATGGTACTTTACAACATTATAACAGGGTTGGAATTTTTAGTCCCACCATCCTACTCCACCTCCTGGGAGGGGAGGGTCTAGACCAGTGGTAGTCAACCTGGTCCCTACCGCCCACTAGTGGGCGTTCCAGCTTTCATGGTGGGCGGTAGCGGAACAACCAAAGTATAAATAAAAAGATAGATTTAACTATAGTAAGTTGTTTTATAAAGATTTATTCTGCCAAACTTAGCAAAAATCTGACATAAAGTACTTGGTAAATAATTATTATTATATGCTTTAACTTACTGTAACTCTGCTTTATAAATTTTATAAAGTAAAGTTACTTCCCTACTTTATAAATCACCATTACTGTGGAACCAGTGGGTGGTTAGAAAATTTTACTACTAACAGAGATACAAAAGTGGGTGGTAAGTATAAAAAGGTTGACTACCCTTGGCCTAGAGGCTGAGTCAGTCGCTAAATAGCCAAAGATTTAATTATCTAAGACTATGTAATGAAGCCTTTATAAAAAAATAAAAGGGGCCTTGGCCGGTTGGCTCAGCGGTAGAGCGTCGGCCTGGCGTGTGGCGGACCCGGGTTCGATTCCCGGCCAGGGCACATAGAAGAAGCGCCCATTTGCTTCTCCACCCCCCCCCCCCCCCCTTCCTCTCCGTCTCTCTCTTCCCCTCCCGCAGCCAAGGCTCCACTGGAGCAAAGATGGCCCAGGCACTGGGGATGGCTCCTTGGCCACTGCCCCAGGCGCTAGAGTGGCTCTGGTCAAGGCAGAGCGACGCCCCAGAGGGGCAGAGCATCACCCCCTGGTGGGCAGAGCATCGCCCCTGGTGGGCGTGCCGGGTGGATCCCGGTTGGGCGCATGCGGGAGTCTGTCTGACTGTCTCTCCCCGTTTCCAGCTTCGGAAAAAATAAATAAATAAAAAATAAAAGGGTTCAGTGGGCTTCCAAAGGTGACTTCATGGAACTGCTGGGACAGTGGCCAGCTCGGGGGGCACAGAAGCTCCTCACTCTTTCCCCTTTCATTGACCTTAGCATCTCTTCCATCTGGCTATTTCTACTTATCTCTTTTTATAATGAGTTGGTGATGTAGTAAGTAAAATATTTCTCTCTTTCTATAAGCCAATTAATATGGAACCCAAGGGAGGGGGCTGTTGGGACCTCTGATCTATAGCTAGTCAGAAGCACAGGTGACAACCCGGGCTTGTGATTGCTGACTGAAGTGGGGGAACAGTCTTGTAGAACTGATATCTTACCCAATGGAATCTGACTCTGTCTCCAAGCAGATAGTACTAGAGTAGTTTCATATTGTTAAGGTAAGAAATATCCAGACCTGTAGAGAATTTTTATGAGTTCGTTTGAGCCCAACTGACAAAAATTGCCAGGAAGCAAAATCTCAACAGATTGAGAAAATGCTCCAGAGAATGGCAGTTTTGCAGATTATTTTACAATTATAGTCAAAGGAGGAGTCAAATGAAATTCGTTGGTGGTAGATTAGGGGGTAGGAGATAGCAAAGCAGGAAATCTCAGAGATTAGATCAAGAATAAACCGTGAGACAAATACTTCTTTTATATTGGTGGGTACAACATAGTTAATAATTAACATTTATAGCACATAGAGAGGTATGCAAGGAACAAGATTACAATGAGGGGTTCTGGGCTCTAGTGGGTGATTGTGCCCTGGGGGGTCTGGAAAAAGGATTACTTCAACATTCCAAAGGTATATTATCGTAGATATGCAGATAGGAAGACAATAGGTAGGCTCAGTTAAGGTAAAAATTGATACTGGCCTAGAGCATGACTACCCACCATGACTCACCTTTAGTTAGGAAGTTTTCATTTCAGACCATCCTCTGTGGTTACTTTAGGTCTCTGAGTTTGTAAGGCCGCCATGCAGGTCAGGCTGCTCTGAGCTTGTCAGGTTTTGTATTTGGTCACCTTTTCATCCATGATATTCAGCAAAATCTCACTTTTATTCTTACAGGACTTACGTTGGAATCCATGGGAGTCCGAAAGACCAGTCACAGGCTTTATTGAAAGGAAGAGAGGAACCCTGCCGGGCACTTCTCTGGGGGAGAAGAGCGCCAGTTACAGACTAGGAGCGACTTATATAGTGTTTTGGAGACCCTGAGGGGATACTGAGGCAAAAGTCCTGGTATGTCCGGAGCCCCTCCTTGGGGCGGCTTGTTAGCTTTTTGGAATTCCTCTGTCTCAGGGGCGATAGTCTAGTTAAGGTGAGGTCTGACAGATAAGCGAAACATCAAGAGGGCAGTTTGGAATACACAGATCTATAAACTTCCATCTGGTATTCAAGAATTGCTGGATTTGAGTAAAAACCTGCAAGTAGGAACTAGTTGCATAATAACAGGCAGGAAGAGGGGCTGGAGTGGGAGTGTAGCAACTAAAGAACCCTCCAGGTGAGGCCTGTGGGTGTAATAACACAGTGGAACACTGTTCTGCAGTGTAAACAAATGAGTGGCCTGGATGGATCTCACAGCCACTGTGCAGAGCCCAGGAAGTATATACTGAGCATGAAGGTATTGGCTGGGCCAAGAGAGCTTTTAGGGGGCTAGAAACTTCTAGCTATTTAGGTGAATGCATTTGTAAAAATCTGTTGAGATTGCTTATAAAATTTGTGTAGTTTATGTATAATGGATCTTAATAAAAGGAAAAATGAGCTAGGATTAAGAGCTAGATTGACAGAAGGCAGGTGGGAGTCATGGAAAGGTTTTGAGCCAAGTGCAGGGCCTAGTCAAATCTGGGTATTATTAGAAAGGCCCTCTGCCTGACCAGGTAGATGGTGGTGGCGCAGTGGATAGAGTGTCAGTCTGGGCCACAAGGGATACAGGTTTGAAACTGAGGTCAACTGCTTGAGCGCAAGCTCACCAGCTGGAGTACAGGGTCGCTGGATTTAGCCTAAAGGTCACTGGTTTGAAATCCAAGGTCACTGACTTGGCTGGAGCCCCCCACCCTGGTCAAGGCATATATGGGAAAGCAATCAATTAACAACTAAGGAGCCGCAATGAAGAATTGATGCTTCTCATCTCTCTTCTGTTTGTCTCTCTCTCTCTCTCTCTCTCTCTCTCTCTCTCTCTCTCACACACACACACATGAAAAAAAAGAAAGGCCCTCAGGGGCGAAGGAGAGGCTAGACCTTATCCACTGCCTCTAACCCTGGTAAACCCCCACTTCTCTCTGTGCCCTCTTTTTCCCACCCAGCCCTCTTAAAGTGTGCAGGCAAAACAGAAGCAGGAGAGGAAATAGCCAAAACTCACCCTGAGGCTGAGCCTCTGAGGGCAGAGCCTCTGACTCACGCCTGCAGTTTCAGCCCCTGCGCAGGACCAGGCCCTCAGGAAGTGCTGGTTCTGAGAGGGAGTGCAGAACTGCCAGAAGGGGGGGTGTCAGGACCTGCACCCACAGGGGAGAATGGGGGTGGGTAGGCAGGGACAGACATGAGATCATTCAAAACTGGGATCTCTCAAGTGTTCTCTTAGTTTCTTAGTCAAAAGCCCCTTCTAAACCAGTTCCTGCCTTGTCTCAGTAGAAACCAACTTGTGGGCTTTGGGCCACCCCAGAGATTCCATGTGCCCATTCAGTAGTACTCACTGAGGCCTGCATGTGGCATTTAAGACACGAGTGAATAAAAATGAAAACGTGGTGGGATGGTCTGAATAGACCAGTTGGCTCAGTGCTGGGGTTCTGGAGCCAGGCTGCCTGGGTCGCATCCCAGCTCCCCCACCTCTGCTGTGGCTTTGGGCAGGTTTCTTTTCTTTATTTTACAGAGATAGAGAGAGGGATAGACAGGGACTGACAGGAACGGAGAGATGAGAAGCATCAATCATTAGTTTTTCGTTGCACGTTGCGACACCTCAGTTCATTGATTGCTTTCTCATATGTGCCTTGACCGTGGGGCTACAGCAGACCAAGTAACCCCTTGCTTGAGCCAGCGACCTAGGGTCCAAGCCGGTGAGCTTTGCTCAAACCAGATGAACCCATGCTCAAGCTGGTGACCTTGGGGTCTCGAACCTGGGTCATCGGCATCCCAGTCTGATGCTCTATCCACTGTGCCACTGCCTGGTCAGGCCTTGGGCAGGTTTCTTAATCTCAGTTTTTTCACCTATAAAACAGGACCAGCAGGACCCCCTGTGCCTCTTATTGTAGAGATTGTGTAAGATTGGTCATACAGAGTGCTTAATGTGATGCTTGGCTTAAATAGTGTGACAGAGGCAGCTTCATGGGGCTATAAGGAGCTTCAGAGAGCTTCCTAGAGAAGGGGACATATAAGCCAAGGCTTTAAAAAGTAGGAAAGAGTTTGCCAGCTGAAGGGGGGTAGCGTGTGTGTGTGTGTGTGTGTGTGTGTGCGCGCGCGCGCGCACGTGCACGTGCGTACAGCAGCAGGGGAAAGACTGAAGAAAGAGTGGTCCTGGAGGGATGAGTTGCCAGGGGATCTGGCAACACTGTAAATAGGGCTTCCTGCAGTGGGAGGCTGTTGGAGATGTCTTCGGAGGTTCCATCTATTATAGTTCCTTGTCTCCTTTACTCCTCGGGGTGGGCTGGCAGCCAAGGGCAGGCATTCTGGCAGTGGGTGGTGCAGGCCCCAGTTTAGCAGGGCTGAGGGCTGAGGCTAGTTGCACACTTGTAGGGAAATCCAAAGATAGCTCAGCAGAGGAGGATGACTCCCAGCCTCGGCTTCCCCGCAAATCAAGGGAAGTGAGGATGAATCAGCCTCTCAAAGTGGAATGAAGCCACTGTGGAAAGTGAGACCTGGGTTTGGGCCTCAAGGCCACTCTGCCTCTGACTCACCTCTGGCAGAGCACAGAGGGACAGGCTGGGTGTGAGTCTGGACCCTGCAGCCCCCGTGCTCAGCTTCCAGGCCTGGTTCCTCTGGAAACCTGTTTCTGTATCTGAACAGTGGGGTGGGGTGGGGTGGACATGGTCTTGGGGGATTTATTTATTTATTTATTTATTTTTTGTATTTTTCTGAAGCTGGAAACGGGGACAGTCAGACAGACTCCCACATGCGCCCGACCGGGATCCACCCGGCAAGCCCACCAGGGGCGATGCTCTGCCCACCAGGGGGCGATGCTCTGCCCCTCTGGGGCGTCGCTCTGCCGTGACCAGAGCCACTCTAGCGCCTGGGGCAGAGGCCAAGGAGCCATCCCCAGCGCCTGGGCCATCTTTGCTCCAATGGAGCCTTGGCTGCGGGAGGGGAAGAGAGAGACAAAGGAGGGGAGGTGGAGAAGCAAATGGGCTCTTCTCCTATGTGCCCTGGCCGGGAATCGAACCCGGGTCCCCCGCACGCCAGGCCGACGCTCTACCGCTGAGCCAACCGGCCAGGGCCTGGTCTTGGGGGATTTATAAAAAGGGAGCACAGAGCTGGGCATACCGTAGGACCTCCAGAAGTGCCAGGCTGTCCCCTTTCCTGTCTGAATCCTAGCAGATAGGAAATGAGTGTGTGGACTGGTTTGGGGTTCCTGCTCGTCTCCTGATGGGTGAGGTGTCCTCTAGGAGCAGTGGAATGAGTAGAGGGGAAAAGGACAGCAGAAAAAAGAGAAAGGGCAGCCCGCATTGTGTCTGAAGGTCAACAGCAATAATAAAAATACTGAGTATTTCTTGTAATTGGTCCTTACTGAATGCCTGACCCTCTGTGCCTCTCCGTTTTAATCTTCACAGCAGTTCCATGGGGTATGGCCCCATTTTACATGTGAGGTAAAATGTTCAGAGACGTGGAACCATTTGCCCCAAATCACACAGCCAGTGGGTGCCAGAGCAGGATCCAAAGCCTTGGCTCTTAGCCTCAGATCTGGGGGGGGGCTGTTGAGGACCCCCCCAGCCTACGGACCTGGGAGGGCACTTAAGGGAGGCTTCTGTTTTATCGATGAGGAAACAGGTTCAGACAGGGCAGTGTAAGGGCTTTCCACTGGATGACCTGCCTGTTTAAAGTGTGGATATGTTTAGAAAGAAACATGAACTTCTGTCTTTGTTTAACATTTATTACAAAGTATAAAGAGCAGAGACTGGTGGGCCTGTTCACCCTCCACACCTCCTCCCCCACGATATTCTCTGCAACTCTAGATAAATGGTGTGCTCCCACTTCCCACCAGGGGGCGCTGCCTCCTGCCTTGTCCCAGCTTCAGGCTGTTCCTTCAGTTCTGCCGACCAGCGGAAACTGAGGCACCCCAGGATCCTGGACTCTGGATCCCAGTCCCCTCCTCCTCTGGGCCATAGCTGTTCCAGCCCCCAGGCACCCCCACTTATAACTGAAAGGTGGAGGTCATCTGTAACAGCATAGCGGATGTGTTTGTTGAGGGTACGTGGGGTAGTGGTGACCCTTTTCCCATTTGGGGCCTCGGGAATGGGCCACGGCCGCCCTCCTTCAGCCAGTGCCCCCTCCAGCAGCCTCAGTGAGTCAGCCCACACCAAGGTGGGGCCCGCTTCAGTCCTTGCATTTGAGGTGCTTATTCATCGGGCTGGGTCAGGAGCAGAAGGGAGAATGTCCTTGACCTCAATCCTGGGGAAAGTAACCTGGTTCTTCCTCCATGGGTCCTGGTAGGAGACACCAGAGGAGGAACAAGAGTGGGACATGGAAGTGAAGACAGAAACCAGTGAACAGATGAGGAAAGAAGAGTGTGGATGTACCCAGCACCAGATCAGGGATTGCGGCATTGGGAAAGAGCCAGAGAGCATGCCCAGAGACAGGCAGAGAGAGACACGGCCAGATCCCAAACAAACAATAGGGAGAGGGTATGGAGGGCCAACAAAGGGGAGAAGAAATATCTCCTTCCTTCACTGCCCATCCAGTCCCAAACTTGGAGTCCCTTCCTCCCAACACAGCCAGAGTGGGAGAGAAAGGGTAGCCTTGTCTCCAGGCCATCGCCCACCCCCTCACTGTATCGGGTGCTGACCACAGGCACCTTTCCTCCAGAATGCTCTCCTGCCCAAGTCCCAGCCTCCTCACCAGCTATGTGGCCTCCTGGCTGGGTTCTGGAAGCTGCCTTGTTCCCAGGGCGGTGCTAAGCAGCTCGGTCAGGGTGTCCAGCTTCCCTGCCAGTGCGTCAATCCGCTTTTCCAGGGCCTGGTGTGAGCTGCTCAGACCCAGCTGCAAGTCACACAGGATCATGTGCATCTGTGCAGAGGGAGGGTCAAAGGCATCAGGGGCTGGGTACACCTGCCCTGTCCCATGGAGTAAGGCGGTGGAAGCAACATTTAATCATTAGAAGCCCTTGATTATCCTCAATTATAACTGTTACCAGTTATTGACCCCACACTTCCGCTTCTTGGGCAGGTGCTTTTCATTATGGTTTAAATCCTAAAGAGCCATGGGGAGTGAGAATCCTGTTCCCATATTTACAGCTGAGCAAACAGCCTGGGAGCAGCTCATTGACATACCCAAGGCAACACCTAGAATAGACCTAGGATGTAGTAGGTACGCACTAAATATTTATGAGATTGATGAATGCCTGACTTCAAAATCTAGATAGCCCTCTCCTTGCCTCCTCAAACCAGGATTCATGGGTTCATCCTTTGGGGTGTGTCAGCTTTCTATGAGAATTCTTTAATTCTATGTTATGTGGCTCAGTCATCTTTAGGAAATTATCACCTGTCAATTCCATAAGATCTAGGCCATCACCTCCTCACTGAGCCATATATAAGTGTTTACCATGGCATTGGTGCTGTGGGCCACTGTTTGAACTGTCACGGACCAGTGAGAAAAAGCAAAGGCCACTGGATAAGCAAAAGACACTAAGAGTCAAGTTAAGGGGTGTGATGTCACTGTCCCTGAGCACCGGTGGAATCAAGGGTTCCCCGCAGGAGGTGGGCGGGCCGAGCCACTTGGCCAGGCAGGGGAGGCAGCAAGGCCCTGGGCCCTCTTCCCAACAGCAGCAGGGATTGAGTTTCACTGAAACATTGTTGCCCTTCCTCGTGTCAGTATTGTTAATTGCATTTTATTGGTTTAGGCTTGGTTTGTAAATTTGCTTTGGTTTTATTATTGTATAAGAGTCAGAGTTGGAAGGAATTTTATATCCATTCACATGTGACAATAAAAATAATTTAAAACCAAACACTGGAGTTCTTTGTGCAATTTCTTTTTTTAAGTTTAAAAGGGATCTCTGTACCTTACATGAGTTTAAGAAACTCGGTATTGCATCATTCATTCATTCATTCAACCACAAACCTTTATTGAGAGCTAGTATGTGCCAGTGTTCCCTATTCCAGGGCCAAATTTCCCTGCCCAAGCCTCCTCCTTCCCCAGACCCGCTCCCATGGGATCCTGGTACCTTGGAGATATCCACCATGGAGTTCACTTGTTCCCGGAGCTTTCGGTGTTTCAACCTCACCTGGCGGAACCTGTGGGAAGAAGTAAGGGGTCAGTTTTCCTATAAGCCTGATCCGCATATGTGACCCTAGTTCTGGGGAGGGATAAGGGGAGGAGCGACCACATATACACAGTACTCAGAAGAAAAGTTGCTACAGAGCTGAAGGGGGAGTACCCATGAGCCTGCCTTCCTGGGAGAGATCCAGGCCCACAGACAGACATGCAAAATCAACCACAGCACAGACACACAGAGGCTGTGAGGTTCAGGCAGACATCTGTCCAGTCATTCATGGGTGAGCGCACTTGTACACACACATGCCATGCAGAGATGACATGTGGACATGGGAGTGCGTGCACGCACGCGCGCGCGCACACGCACACAGCAGCCCTCACGTGCTGATGGCGGCCAGCAGCCTGCGCTGGTATCTGCGGGCAGCTCCCTTGTCCTTCCTGCGTGTGTGTTTGTAGAACATCCAGGCCTCCTGTAGCACTCGGGCAGCTGACTCCCTCATCTGGGGTGGGGGGTGGCAGAGTAGAAAGACCCTTAGGCTCTGGGAAGAGGGGGCGGGGCCTGGACTCCCGAGTGTGAAGGGGCGGGGTCTGAGGGAGGAGGGCTATCACCGGGACTCCTGTGTGGGCCCGTCCTTACCTCTTTGGCATACTGAATGTCCATCATGAAGTTGTGCACATGCTTCTCTGCCTTATTAAACTCCAGCTTTCGAGCAACCACAGCCACCAGCAGGGCTGTGCAGCAGACCCCCTGTGGGCACAGCAGGCACTATGACACCAGGGCGGGAGGCTGTGTAGGCTGATCTTGTACCACCAACTTTCTCCTTGAAAGCTCCCAACAACCACAGAAAGCCCAACAACTCCTGGTTGACAGACAAGCCAAGAGCTCCAAGGAGTGGAGCAAGGATGTGAAATCACATCTGAGACCAGTTCTTGTGCGTAGTATTTACACCATAACAATGTTCTCTTTCATTAATGGTATGATTGGAGGAGAGGAGAGCTGGTCTGTGTGAGGGGACCCCTGCCTGCCTTTGGGACCCCTTCCTCCCTGCTGCTCACACCCAATAGGTCACCAAGGGTATCCCTTACCCCCTCCCACTCCCACAGCCTCTGCCCAGCTCTGGCCCTGTCCTCATCCTCCTGGACCGTCTCCAGCCTTCCAGTTACCCTGCCCTGACCCCAGGGAGACCTAACCCCAGTCTGACCCTGCCGCCCTCAGCCTAACGTCTAGCTTCCCACAGCCCCAGCCTGCTTAGCCCGGCTCTCAAGGCCTGCCCCCATGGAGGCCTCTGCCTCCTCTGCCAGCCTCCCTCCCAAACAGCTCAGCCCCTGCCGCAATCTGGCTCGCCTGCCTGAGCACCTGGGTCTGAACACTTGTTCTCCCTCCCCCCTCCCAAGACCTCTGGTTCTTTGAGGCCCCATCCGGCCCCAGCTGCTCTGTGGCACCTGGTCACTCTTCCTTGAGTCAGAAAGGGTCTGAAGCCTCACCGACTCCATGTGTTTCAGTTCCTGAACACTCAGAACAATTTGCTAACTACAAGCATTAGCTCTGGGACCACTTGGGTTCCAAACCCAGCTTTTAGCAAGCTCTTTAAATGCTCAGTGCCTCAGTTTCTCCTCTGTAAAATGTCCTCAAAGTATTACCCTGTGGGTTCTGTAATGTAACACCTGGACAGTGTTGAGCACAGAGACTTGCACGGCGTGTGCCCAAAAGTTAGCTATTATAATTCCGCTGTGCCATGGAAGCTCTTGGCCAGGAGTGAGCTGTGAACTCTGCTGCAAATTGCCTATCTCTCTAGGTTTCAGTTTCTCCTTCTGTCAAATGAGGGAGGAGGCCCCAGGCAGCCCTGAGTGTCCCTGGCCCTTTGGGAGTGTTTCCCTGGCTGAGTCTCCACAGCTCTCCCCTTGTCACAGATGCCTCTGTGTGTGTCATTTCCCTGACACCCCCATCTATATCACCTGTAGGCCCAGGGCTTGGGGAGTCAATATGTCCTTCCTGGGACAACATCAGCTGAGGACTCATGGCTTGAGTCCCTGAGGGCAAAGGGTGTCAAGCTCTTTTGGGGAGGTGACGGCCAAGGCATTGGGGTGGGTCCTGGAGGGGGTAAGGGCTGCATGGGGAACTGGATGCCTCGGTCCTGGAGGGGGAGAGGGGAGTGTCCGGATTCGCGAGGAGGCCAGCTCTGGGGAGGAGGTATGAATCTGGGGCACGAGAGCCCCTGCCTCATCCTTGAGGGCACAGGAGCTGGGGTGGGGGTGGCAGATGCCTGGGACCAGTCACAGTAACAGCACCCCCCCCCCATTTACTGAGTGCTTCTTCTGTGCTGGGCACTGTTTGAGACCCCTTACATGTTTTAATTCATTTAGTCTTCTCAGTAGCCCTATGAAGGACTCATTAGTATAAGCATCTCATTTTACAGATGAGGAAACTGAGGCCCACAGAGATTATATGGCTTGCTTCCAGCTAGGAAGTGGCAGAAGGTTGGACCCAGGCAGCCTGGCCCCCCAGGCATGCTCTTCACTATTAGCCTCTACAGCCTTGTGGAGGCCGGGAGACTGCATTCCTAGGTCCTACAGCTGGGCAACAGTGCCCGAGTCCTAGATGATTGGGGGGCAAGGGGGTGGGTTGAGATGCCTGAGCCTTGATGGGGCTTAGGGCTGGATTCCTAGATTCTGGATGGAAATGGAACTGGGAAGTCAGGGGCCTTGTGTCCCTGAGGAAGATGAGGGCTGGGGTCTTAGGCTCTGGAGAGAGCAAGGACTTTGGGGATGGATTCCTGGATTTTAAAAGGAGATGGGGCTGGGGGGTCTATGTCTTGGGGAGGGACTGGGGCTGTGGGGGTCCAGACATCCAAGTTTCTCGAGGGTGTCTCTGATTGCCTGTGTTGGCTTCGTGGTTTTCTGGGGCCAGGGTGTGGCCAGTTTGGAATAAGGGCAGGGTCCCTGAGGTGGCTGTACTCACCATGACTCCAGTGCAAAGGCAGACAATCTTGCCCCACGTGGTGCCGGGCACCACGTCCCCATAGCCGATGGTCAGGAACGTGATGGGGATCAGCCACAGAGTGTCTGAAAGGTGGCCAGTGGCATTAACAGCCTGCCTGCGGGGAAGGATCAGTTAGTTCCGAAACCCCACTCTAGGGCTTCCCGTGGTGTCTGCTACCCTCCTTCCTAATACATACCCACAGTCCCAAGAAGCACCCAGGGAAAAAAAAGCCAGTGAGTTCTGGCCTTTGGAAAGCCTGCCTGGCCTCCTCTGTGCTTTGTGCACAGGGCTGGACGCTCAGCACTCTGGTCTGTGGGAGCTGAACCCGGGTACAGCCAACTCCAGAGCCTGCTTGGTTTCAGTGAGGCCACGAGGGTGGCTGTATTCGGAGTGTGTGGTTGAGGGGTTGAAAGGGTACAGAAACCCAGCCCAAAGTCCACTTGTCACACCCTGGCAGGGGACTGCATCCTCCCAGAGGAGTGGGAGACGTTTTTTTCTAATTTCCACAAATATACTGTCTGGCCTACAGGTGTCCCTATCATGACTAAAAAGATGGGACTCTACAAAGTCTTGGTGGGACTCTGCACTTTCCCCTCATTTCATAGAAGGGAACATTTCAGTCCAGTCATGGAAAGAACCAAAAATCTGGACTTGCCCAACTTTGGCCCACAGACCCCTCCTGCATCAGGGTCAGCAGGGAAAGTGTATACCCATGGTGGTGACAGACACCTCAGACCCTCTAAATTAGTGTCTGGAAGTGGGAACTGAATCAGCACTGTTAACGAGCCCCACCGCCTCATCCCGAAGTACAGTCAAGTGTAAGGACTTCTGCCGAGGAACTTAGAAATGTGACTCCCTCCCCACCCTCCCATTTTTCAAATAAGAAACATAGGAGGAGGACCATTCATTGATCCTGCTTCTGACCAATTTCCCCTGTGGGAAAACTGAGGTCCTGTGAAATGACGTTTAAAATTACAGAAGATTAGAATTGCCAGGGAGACTTTAAACATGGTGGAATTTGTGAAATTGACCCATTTTACAGATGAGAAAATAGGCTCAGAAAAGAGAAATCTAAAGCCAGGGTCTTCTTACTCTCCACCTCCCCTCAAGAATCCAGATGCAGCCTGACCAGGCGGTGGCGCAGTGGATAGAGAGTCAGACTGGGATGTGGAGGACCCAGGTCGCCAGCTTGAGCGCGAGCTCATCTGGTTTGAGCAAAAAGCTCACCAGCTCGGACCTAGAGTCGCTGGCTAGAGCAAGGGGTTACTCGGTCTGCTGAAGGCCCGCAGTCAAGGCACATATGAGAAAGCAATCAATGAACAACTAAGGTGTCCAACGAAAAACTGATGATTGATGCTTCTCATCTCTTTCTGTTCCTGTCTGTCCCTATCTATCCCTCTCTCTGACTCTCTGTCCCTGAAAAAAAAAAAAAAGAATCCAGATGCACTAAAACCAGAGCTCTCAACCTTGAGTAGGCATCAGAATCACACATCGCTTGGCCCCACCTGCCAGTTTACAATTTGGTAGGTCTGCCCTGGCCCGTTAGCTTGGTTGGTTAGACCACCAACTAGAAACAGGAAGCCTGAGAGTTTGATTCCCAGTCAGGGCACAAACAAGAATCAACCAGTGGAACAACAAATCGATGTCTCTCTCTCTCTTTCCTTTTCCATCTATCTAAAGTCAATCAATAAAGAAATTAATTTAAAAAAATCAGTAGGTCTGATGGGGTCTGAGAATTTGGGTTTGCAAGAAGTTTTCAAGTGATGTTCCTGGTCCCAGAAACACTTTGAGACCATGGGCTAAGTTTTCCCACAATTCCTCTGTGTGTGTGTGTGTGTGTGTGTGTGTGTGTGTGAGAGAGAGAGAGAGAGAGAGAGAGAGAGAGAGAGACTGGGATTTTAGAATAGGTGTCCCCTTCCTCCCAGGCGGATGCAACTCGTGGCCAGGCCCCAACGCCTGGACTTCCAGACAGAACAGATGCCTGGAAACCTGAGGCAAGAGAGGTTGGGAAGCAGGAAGGGAAGGGTTTCCTAGGGTCTGTGTGTGCCTGGGGAGACTGAAGGCTGCAGTTGGAGGAAGGGCTGTGGCCGGCCTGGACAAATGCGGACAAACTGCCCTCTCCACCGCGTGGGCCCCGCGCTCCCAACCTGCCCCACTGGACGGGGTGGCCGCTGCTGTAAGCGGCTTCTCCGGGTGCTCCTCACCTCTCCGCCACCGACAGCACCCAGGCGGTGGTGAGCCAGAGGCCAAGCGTGAGGCAGAGCAGCAGGCGGCCGGGGTGCGTGTTCATGTACAGCTTGGCCACGAACCAGTGGCGGAAGCGGACCTGGTTGAGGGCGCCGATGCTGCGGTAGGATGCGTTGAGCAGGACGCCGCTGCGCAGGAGCACGGCGCGGGGCACCAGGTAGAGGCGCAGCAGCATGGCCAGCGACAGCAGCGCCTCCCCCTGGCTCAGGAAGCCGGGCCAGGACTGCGTCGCGGTCGCCGGGGACCCGAAGCCCTGCGCGCATGGCGGGCCCCGCACCGGCGCCGGGTGCAGCACGCACACCGCCAGCTCCAGCACGACCTGCGCAGCCTGCCGCCTGGTCAGCGCCACGCGCCAGTCTCGGAGGCCGTTGTCAGTCATGAACAGCTGGGGGAGGGTGCAGACGGGGGAAGACGGGGTCACACGAAGGTCAGGCGGCCTTTGCCAGCCTGCGTTGGGAGATAAGGGGGGCGCGCCGCCCGGCCAGGGAAGGAGGCCGATAGCGCAGGGACTGGCGTGGGGCTGAGGAGGGTGGGCAGGCAGCAGGGCAGGAGCTGAGGAAGATACGCCTCCCACTTCTCCCCTCCCTCCCTCCTAGCTTCAGCCTACTTCCAGAACTTTGTGCCCAGGGACACTTAGTGAGTACCTACTGTGTGCCCGAGATTGTTCTATAGAACGAAAGACAGAAACGCCTGCCTTCCTGGAGTTACATTCCACATGCATGCAGCCACCTCCCACTCCTGTTTCTGGGGACACGGATAGTAATTGCAGTCGTTGTACCATTAGCAATGACAATGGCTGACACTGAAGGGGCACTCTGGATGTATCAGGCACTGTTTCCATGTTGGAACTCCATGAATGTGCACAACACGTGGGGTTGAAAGCTAGGCCAGAACCAAGGCACTTAACTGCTCATTTGAGTGCTATTACTGGGAAGGTGTGCTTTTTACTGAGCACCTCTTACAGACCAGGCACTGCAGGGGATATTACAGCACATGGCCAATAACCCCTACTTATGTAGGGGGAAGGGAGGAGGAAACAGGATCTGGGGTGGGGGTGTTGAGAAGGCCGGGGCTGGGAGTCGAATGTCCCAGTGAGACAGGACGCTGGAGGGGGATATGGGTGGAAGGGCTCCTGGGTCAGGGGTGTGTGGGCACAGAAGTGGGGAGCTCCAGAGTGGAGAGGGAACTTGGGCACAAACTTGGGGTCTCAGGTTGTTTGAGATTAGAATAAGTGGGGACTCCAGGATGGAGGAAAGAGATCTGAGTGGCTGGGACCGGAGTGAGGCTGCCGGGGGGTGGAGTGGACAGAGGCCTGGGGGCAGGAACTCTCAGCACCCATGAGCATGCAAGGGAGCCCGGGGCCTGCCTGTGAGCAAGGGACCGGCGGCGCCAGGAGGCTGTGTTGGTCTGTCTAGGGTTCATCCCATCCCAGTGGGTGAGGGTGTGGACGCATCTCAGGGCAGAGGAACCTCATTACTCAGCCCAGGAGGAGGAGAGGGATGGAAAGTGTGAGCTGCCGGGGCGTGGCAAGGGCTGGGGCTGGGGGGAAGGAAGGGATGGGGCAGGCCTGTCCTACCTGGACCTCTTTGGCATGAAAGGCCAGGATGAGACAAAGGAGCAAGAAGGTGGAGATGCTGATGAGGCATTTAACCAGGAACAGGTAGAGCGCCCACTATTGGGAGAGACAGAAACGGGGTGAGATCCCAGGTCTTCCCCCATCAGTCCCCTCTACCTTCTTCCCAAACAGCCTGTCCTTCTCAATTCCCAATTTCTAGCCTCCTTCCCCCACAAGCCCCAACACAGTTCCTCCCGAGGTCTCAGTTCTGGGAAAGTCTCAAAGCCATCATCTGGTCCCCGTCCTTCCCAACAGGACAGCCCTGTCCCGAGTCCAGTGTCCACCTCCTCCTCAGGCCTTGTCCTAGGACCCACATCCCTTTGGGAAAACATGAAACATTCTTTCTTAATTCCTGTCAACTTCCCCATCAAAAATAGTTCTTTAGTCGTGTGCGTGTGTGCGTGTGCGCGCGCGCCCCTAGAAGCAGACATCTGGCCTCTAGAGTACCCCCTCCCCACCCCTTCCTCACCCCTTCCCAGCAGGTCCTGCCCTAGAAAGCAACTTCAAATCCCACGCCCCATGGCCCAATTCCCCAAGAGCCTAGAAACTATCATTCAATTCCCAAGGAATGAGGGATGCCCTCCCCTGCCCCGACACAGGGAGCTGAGAGACCCCAGACCCAGCTCAGAGAACAGCCCCCTGTCCTGTGCCCTGCCTCTCCTCTCCCCTACCTCCTGCCCTCTCTCCTGGCGCCAACCCAGGCCAGATCCGGCCGGAAGCACATGGCCTCCTGGAACCACGGACAAGGCTTTTTTCCTCTCTTTGTGTGGCGATACCTTGGAGGAATGTAGAATTCCTCAGGGAAGGATTTAGTGGGAACTGGGATTGCCAGATTCCCTAGGAGGGGCTGGGGGTGTCCCTGCCTGGGGGGGTGTTGTCTGGGGGAGAGGGCCACCTGGGCTCCCAGATGTTTCTAAGACACCTGTTCCTCCTAAGATGTGCCAGCTCCCCTGGAGGGGGCGGGGCCTACCTCTGTGTGGGGAAGAGAGCCAGTTTCCTGGCCCAGGGGACCTACCCCCCACCCCTCCCTGAACAATGGCTCTGTTGTCCCCAGCCCTCCCCCACCCCTTCGTGCTTCTCTGGCACCCCATTCCCGTCTCTTACTTTAGTTTGTCCCTAACTCCACCCCACTAGACACAACCCCTCCCCACACTGCAGTCCACTGCCTCGGTGGTTGTCTCTACTTTTCCAATTCCTGGACACTCCCACCCTCTCTGGTATCTAGGTCTTGCTCCCCTTTAGTCTTGGAGTTTGGCCGCTGCATCCCCTTCAGCCCCTGCACCCTGGTGAGCAGGTGTCTGGGTCCCTGTGGAACGAGTTCATCAGACTGAGAAATTGCTGGGAGAGAGGACATGGCTGTTAGCAAGGCCATCTTAGAAGCGGGTCCAAGGAGGACCCCTCGGATCATGTATTTCAACCCTCACCCCCAGCTGACAGGCAGGAAAACTGAGGCTCAGAGAGCTGCAGCAGCTTCCCCTGGTACCCACTGCTGGAGGCAGACGCCTGGCAGACGGTAAAGGAAAGGGAGAAATGAGAAGTGAGAGGCGGAGGGAAGGGTAGGAGTGACCCCCTCGGTCCTTCCTATCAGCCAGGGCTCCCTTGTCCTCACCTCCCCAGCTGGGCGGGGAGCTGGAGTGTGGGAGTGACGGGCAGGCCCACCATGCTTCCTGTTGGCATGGGTTTCAGCTGCCCCACCCCCTCAGTGCCCGCTGCCCTCGCCTGGGTCTCCTGGCCGGAGGGAACCAGTCTGCTCTGACCTTCCATGAGGCTCCTGGTCACTGAAGAGCGTCTTGACTCCCACACCCCCGAGTCCAAGCCTGAGCCTCTATTCCCCAAACATCCCCCCAACTCAATCCTTAAACCCGTGGTCTCCAACCAGCCCACTTTCACATCCTCACCCCAGACTGGTCTCCAACCCCTCCTTTCCTGTTGCGCATTTCTGTTCTGTCCTCAAGCCACTAATTCTGACCTGTGTCCTCCATGTGCCCCATCACGGCCCCGACCAGAGCTGGAATGTGCCGGAGCCTGCTCAGACCTGTCCCGGCCCCACCAGGCTTTCCCTTTCTGCTCACTATCCCCAAAGTCAGCCCCTTTCCCCAAAGCTGCTGTGAGCCTCCTCCCTCGGGCCTGGGGCCTGGGCCCTCGTCCCCTCCCCCCCTGGGACCCAGGAGTCCAGGCTCCTATACACCCACCTGTCCATTACTTTCCAGATTAAACAGCATACAGATTTGTGGGCAGCTGAGCTTCTTAATGATGTGATGGGACAGGGTGTGTGTGTGTGTTTCCATTG
This sequence comes from Saccopteryx bilineata, assembly GCF_036850765.1. Taxonomy (NCBI): domain Eukaryota; kingdom Metazoa; phylum Chordata; class Mammalia; order Chiroptera; family Emballonuridae; genus Saccopteryx; species Saccopteryx bilineata. Next base: position 314,968,530 of record NC_089492.1, on the reverse strand, counting down.
CCCACCCCCACCCAGCCAGTTTCTTCTGATCTCTACCCTTTGTGCTGAGGTACTGGGTAAACGTTAGAGTTGAGATAAGGACCAAGGAGCCACCGCCTACTGGAAGAAGTTAGCCTCTATCCTCACCCTTCAAGGAACCTAAGGTTACCGCTCCCCTAAATTGCTTTTGGGGGACTTGAGGATCTGATCAGCCCTCTCCCCCTGACTCCACAGGTCCTGGACCTCCAGTGTCCTATTGTTATACCTTCAAACACTGAGACCCCTCTTCCCTTCTTTTAGCAGTGAGGGCCCCAACATTTGCCTCCCTGGATCCCAGATTCCAGCACCCAACCTTCTTCATTCTTAGACCCAGGAGTCCAGGCCCCTGGGCCCTCCCCCCTCAGACCTGGGAGGCCAGACTCCCACCCCCTCATCCCTCAGACCCAGGAGTCAGGCCCCCACCCCTCCCCCCTCAGACCTGGGAGTACGGGGCCCCCCCTCCCCCTCACACCCGGGAGTCAGGCCCCCCTCCCCCTTCACACCCAGGAGTCTGGCCCCCATCCCCTCCCCCCTCAGACCTGGGAGTACGGGCCCCCCCCCTCCCCCTCACACCCGGGAGTCAGGCCCCCCTCCCCCCTCACACCCAGGAGTCTGGCCCCCACCCCCTCCCCCCTCAGACCTGGGAGTCTGGACTCCCACCCTCTCACCCTTCAGACTGGGGAGTCAGGCGCCCACCCCTCCCCCCTCACACCCGGGAGTCCGGGGAGGGGCCTCCCTTCCCCTCCCCCCTCACACCCGGGAGTCTGGTCCCCATTGCTTCACCCTTCAGACCCGGGAGTCGAACTACCCCTCCTCAGACTTGTGAGTCCTCCTCCCTCAGACCAGGAGTCTCACCCCTAGTCTCTTGGGCCCAGGATAAGGATGTCACTCACCGGGCACCCTCCGAACCACAGCATCTCCGCATGTAGTACCATGAGCCCGATGCCAAGTCCCGCCAGTGTCAGTGCCCAGCAAGCCAGCAACTTCTCCTGCTCCAGCAGGCGCTTTCGCCGCCGCAGGGCCCCCAGGCCAGGAACTGGCTCCCCACCCATGGCCCCCTGGGTCTTGGGGCTCAGCCAGCTTCCTGCCCAGGGCCCCCCACCTCTCAGCACGCAAAGGGCGGCCACTGTGGCTCGCAGGTCGTCAGCCTGCTCTGCTCAGCTGCTCTGGGGCTCTTGCTTTGAGGCACAGCAGAGCCTGTGCCCTCTGGGGGGTGGTGACTGCTGGGCAGGGCAGGGAGGGGCTGGAGAGGCCCTTGGGCAGAGGGGAGGCTCCCCAACCCCCCTTCTCAGACTGAGGAGGAGCTGGGGTGTGTCTTGGGGCAGAGCAAGGAAGAAGCGTGCATCCACGTGGAAAAGACACAGTGACACACAAAGGTCAGACACAACAGTCTGCCCTGTGTAATACACACCTACATGCAGCCACACCCGACACCACATGACACCCTCATCTACAGCGTGGTTTGGAGACAGAGCCTAACGCACATGGGCACACAACACAACCTACACCAAGTGACTCACAACTCCCAACAAGTTCTGAAACCCACAGCCACACCCAGACACCACACACATAGTGTGACACACACTGGCGCTCAACGGGGCAGGCAGTGCCCCATGGCACACACAGCCACCCAAATATTGTCTACACGCAGGCACACACATTACAGTCAGAATGGGCACAACATTGACACAAATAGCCACACCCAGACACCACACGCCGGCTGATGCACATACACGGCTACATAAGCACAACATAGACCTAGTGTTCCACAGCCACACAGTTTGCACTCTCATAGCAATGCCCACATGCCACACAGCCAAGCACCACGTACAACAGCCGCACACAGCCCAGCACTCCACATGCCCCAACATGCATGACACACAAGTACAGCACACACAGAGAAACACACAAACATGCAGTGACACAACACTTCCTCGCACCACCTTTGACAAACACCACGTGTCACATGACGCAGCAGATGGGACCCCTGACACAGCTGATACTGAGGCCTGTAACAACAGCACACACAACACTAGAGGACATGCTCTGGCACAATGTAATAGACAACTACACAAACACCACATACTGAGTGTGCACTCTAGGCTGTGACATTGTCAGGAAAAGGGCAAGCCCCCAGTAAGGACATGCAGCTCAGCATGAAACATAGGGTCACATCACTGAGTGACACACAGCTCTAAACAGAGTACCTGGAAAGAGACACACACACACTGACACATAGAACAGCTCATGCTGTGCAGAGTGATACAGAGTGGCGTGTGACTGCATGCAGCAGCACCGACTTGACATGTGGATCCGTACACGGTACATGTCAACACAGATCAAAAGCCTCCTTCAGCAACACACAGGGACACACTGGCCTGGCAACACCACACACCTCGCATAGCATCACACACTGATCTCCCGGCATAGCCGGTGGTCCCAGGGACGACACTCCTGGGGGAACACACAGACATAACCCCTCTCCCCTCCCAGGTCAGTCAGGCAGGAACATGGACCCGCCAGCCATAGGGAAATGGACACGCACAGACATACCTGGCAACACACCAACACAACCCACACAGACACACCCAAGACACCAAACCACACACACAGACACGCCCAGTGACAAAAACACAACCCATGCCGGAGCCCGCCCCGTGGCACACGTGGGGTTTCAGTCGGGGTAAGACACGGCGGGAGAGTGGCGGAGACTCACCTGGGCACACGCACACACCGCACACGTGTCTGCTGGGGAAATGCCGCTGCTGGGTGCTCTCAAGGCTGAGCGGGCACCACCGCCACCCGCCGCCCTTGGGGCCTGCCCCCCCTCCGTGTGCGTCTCTCCTCCAGGTTCTCAGAGACTCGCCTGCGACCCCTCTCTCAGTTTCTCCAGCTCTGGAAACCTCTGGGTTCATCCTTATCTCTTCCTCCCTCTTTCTGCCTCTGTTTTTCTCTCCTTTTCATGCCTTAGTCTCCATCTCTTCTTTCTCTCTAAGTGTCTCTACCTCTCTCAGCCTCTGTGTCTCTGTCTCTCAGCAACTCTGTCTCTGTCTTCATCTCTGTGTCCCTCTGTTTTCTATTTTATTCTCTCCCTGTCACCGTCTCTGTGTTTATCGATGCCCGTGTTGCTGTCTTTCTGTCTCCGTCTCCATCTCTGCCTGGGCTCTTTTTGGTCTCATTTTCTCTCTGTCTCTTGCTGAATCCAGGTCTCTGTCCTTGTCCATGCCTCTATTTCTCTCCCTGCTTCCTGACCTCCCTTTGGGCCTCTCTCTGTCTCTGGTTCTCTCTCTGGGGCTCTCCATGCTTGTCTCTGCCTTTTTCCCTATCCTGTTCACTATTACAGCTGGGGACAGCTTTGCTTTTTCCAGTTCCATCCAACCGCACTCAGGGGCCAAAGGCCAGAGACACAGAGACTGCAGTCACCTGAGAGAGTCAGAGGTCATGGACAGACACCCCCAGGCACCAGCCACCTCATTGCGGTGCCTCAGAGCAGGCGCTGGTGAAAACTGACAGAGAGGGAGGAGACACCCAGAGAGACCTCTGCGGTGCAACCAGAAGAGAGGGAGAGTGAGACTGAAGAGTAGGAAGGAGGGGAAGGAGGGAGGAAGTGAAGAAGGGAAGGAGGAAGAGAATGGTATTAAAAAAAACATCAGAGATAGAGAAAGAAGAGACCCAGAGGTAACGAGAAAGCAGAAGCCAGAATCAAGACATGGAAGTTCTTGCAGAGAGAAACTAAGAGAGAAAAAAGGAGCAAAGGCTGGACCTGGGAGACACGGGCTGGGGCTGGGGGGGCAGCAACGGACGCAGTGGGGAGGGCACCTGCCTCCACGCTGGAGTTCCAGCCTGTGGGGTCAGTTTTGAGGACACATGGCTTGAGCCAGCTCCCTCCAGCCCAGGGAGGGGCTGAGATGGGCGGTGGGGGTGACTCAGGGCCAAGAGCTTCCTGTGACTCAGCTTGGGTCTCAGCCCTGGAGGGGCGAGTGCAGGGGGAGAGTGGTCCCTGTGAAAGAGAGGAGGGAGGGGACTCTGGAGGACCTCTGGGCCTAGGCTGGCCTGAGGGCCACTGTGTGGGATTTGGCGGGGAGGAGTGGACTGCGGGTGTGGACTCGGGCCCAGGCTACTGAGTTTGTGAGAGGAGGGCGGGGGGGGGCCCAGACTCCTGGCTCTGAGGGAGGAGACCGGGGTCTGCACTCCTGGGTCTGAGGGAGGAAGGGACTGGGTCCCCAGCTCCTGGACAAGGAAGACTAGAATAACTGATTCCAAAGTCCCTGGGACCTTTCCCTGGCCGGGGCCCAGCTGCCCCACCTTCCTCTCAGCCCCATCTCCGGGCCTGGAAAGGACCCAGTTGCCTTGGGGCCCAGCCGGAAGGGGCAAAGAACAAAGGATTGTTTAACTGCTTAGGGAGTGAAGAAGAGGGTGTCTCAGTCGGAAAGGTCACTCGTCTCCCAGGGCTGGTGTAGGGAAAGGCGGGGCTGAGCCCGGGGTAAGACATCCTGAAAGTCAGAGGCCTGTGGCAGCAAATCCTCCAGGGCAGTCTTTTGGGTTTAGGCAATGGTGACTTTAGGGCATCAGGCTACTGCCACCTAGTGGTGGTGTTGGGAACTGCAGGAACTCTGCTTGTCTAGCCTAGTTTACAGTCAGCATACATACATCCAGCACATACTGAGCGCCAGGTACTGCTCTAAGCGTTGAGGGGATGGTAATAATAAAACAGACAAAGTTCTTGCCCTCTTTGAGCTCCCAGGCTAAAGGAAGTCTAGTCTCGTGGTTCTGTCAGTCCCAATCTCTTTCTGTCTCTCACTTTCGCTCTGGTTCCTGAATGCTTGCTTCTTTCTCTCTGTGTATCTTACTTCTTAGTTTCTGTCTCCTGGTTTTTGTCTCCAAGTGCATGCATGTCCTTTTATTTTCCCCCTTTTCTCTCTGTGTTGTCTCTTTTCTCCTCTGTATCTTTGTCTTCCCCACCAATTAAACATGATGTATATTATTATGTTAAATTATATATAATAATTATAAATGTTATTAATATATGTAATTATCATATATATGAATATATAACCATATATTCATATGTGTAGATATATGTATCAATCTGGGAGTTAGAGACCTTGGTTCAAGCCTTGACGTGGCTACTCACTTTGTTTTTGTGTAAGATATAATGCACATGCATTCTGGTTTAGAGGCAGACCTGAGTGCACGTGTAGCTCTGCTGTCCCTGGCGGGTGTCCTGTGAGGATGATAGTACCTATTTCACATGACTGCTTAAGGATTAGGTGAGATGGAATGTCCAGAGCCCTCATGACAGGACTTGGCATATGTGGGCACTTGTACATTGTCTCCCCTCTCTGTGCTAGCATGTGGCTTCTCTCACTAAGTGGCAGACTCTATGTCCCTTATCCTTTAATCTACCTGGCTCATGACTTGCTTTGACCAATAGAATGTGGTAGAAAAATGCCTGACTTGTTGGGAGCACAGTGGATAAAATGTTGACCTGGAACGCTGAGGTCAGCACTTCAGAACCTTGCACTTGTCTGGTCAAGGCACATATGGGAGTTGATGCTTCCTGCTCCTCCCCCCTTTCTCTCTCTTTCTCTCTCTCTCCCTCCCTCTCTCTCTCTCTCCTCTCTAAAATGAATGAATGAAAATAAATAAATAAATAAATAAAAGAATGTGGTAGAAATGGTGTTGGGCTAGTTCCAGGTCCAGCTCTTAAGAGAATGTGAAGCTTCTACTTTTCTTTTCTCAGAACTCTAAGACCACCATGCTGTGAGGAAGCCCAAGCTAGCCACATTGAGAAGCCATGCAGAGAAGAACCAAGGCACCCTGAACAAAAGTCCCAGTCCAGCCCCAACTGAATGCAGCTGCATGAATGACCTCTGGAGAGACCAGCAAAAGAGTCCCATTAACCCTCAGCATCATGTGAAATAATACACTCTTTGTGTTAAGACACTGAATTTTGGAGTGGTTTATTACACAATAGTAACAATAAATATTATAATTTTCTGTCCACTTTTGTGTTTAACGTTTTCCCTAATAAAAATAGACATATAAATTGCAGCTATATCATCTGCTTCTAGCTTCTTGCCCCTGAGTCTTCCTTGACTCTTTCAATCATTGCTTGTCTTTTATGTTTTTCTGTTTCTCTTTGTCTTTTTCTGTCTGTGTGTCTATTCCAATCATGCCAAACCCCCACCTGACACTTTCTCCTCCATTTATTTTGCTCTACTACATTAATCTTCTTGCTGATCCTCAAATGGACAACTCTTTCCTGCCTCAGGGTCTTTGTACCTGACTTTCCCTCATCTGAATGCTTTTTACCTCCAATCTTCTCGTGGATCACTCCCTCACTTCATCCAGGTATCTGCTCAATATTGTCTCATCCTTAATCACCTCTTCAAAAATGGTCCCTTTCAGTACCATAATTAATTCTATATCCTATTTCATTGCCTTATCTTTATCATGGCACTTAGGACAATCTAAATGACCCTGTTACCTTCTTTTTCTAGTTGATTAGGACAAGGATGTTACCATCCCAGTGCCTGCACCTAGGAGATGCTCAATGGATATTTGGTGAAGGAATGATTTCGTTCAGTGATACTGACTGACCCTCCTTTGACTTTATCTTCTCACGTGTTACACACTGTCCTGGGGGATGGGAAGACGTCATTTCCTCATTTCCTTGTCATTTGTGCCCCGTTAGTTGAGTTGCTGTCTGTGGTTCTGAGACCCAGTGCTACGGATCTGTCCTTGGTGCTGACTCGGGCGCCCACTTCTACTATTAAGCTGGGGAGGGCTAAGGAACCTTGGGGCAGCGGCAAGATGATGTATGATCCCGGCCTATATCGTGTGAGAATCACCGAAAGAAGCAGACCTCTGAATTCTGAAGAGAGGAAGTGCCAGGGTTACTGTTCAGCTGGTATTTGTTCTATCTATCTGTCTATCCTTTTCATTATGGAAAACTTCAAAAATACATAAGTGAACAGAAGAGTATAATGAACCTCCATGTACCCATTTAACAAGTACCAACCAACGCATGGTTAATTGCATTTCATCTACACCTACCCCTACTTCCTCACTTCTATTATTTTAATGCAAATCCCAGACATGATATCATTTAATTATATGTTGTGCTTTTAATTTTGTTTCTTTCTCTTGAGGTATGATTCACAAATCTTTTTTTTTTTTTCAGAGAGAGAGAGAGAGAGAGGGATAGATAGGGACAGACAGAAACAGAGAGAGATGAGAAGCATCAATCATTAGTTTTTTGTTGCGACACCTTAGTTGTTCATTGATTGCTTTCTCATATGTGCCTTGACCGTGGGCCTTCTGCAGACTGAGAAACCCCTTGCTCGAGCCAGCAACCTTAGGTTTAAGCTGGTGAGTTTTGCTCAAACCAGATGAGACCTTGCTCAAGCTGGTGACCTCGGGGCCTCGAACCTGGGTCCTCCGCATCCCAGTCCGATGCTCTATCCACTGCACTACTGCCTGGTCAGGCTGATTCACAAATCTTAAGCATACAGGTAGATGCAGTTCTACCTGTGTTCAGAGTATCCCTATTGTCACAGCCGGTTCTATGGTACCCTCTCCCCATTGATGAAACAGAGATAGCCAGTATTCTGACCTCTGTCACCGAAGATTAAAAAGTCACAAAATGGGAGTTCAAATATCTGCGCTCTGGCTTTGACTTTGCTGCTGGCATCATTTTTTATAAACATACCATTCATGCAGAAAGTGCATTAAATATAGAGGTATGGCCCTGGCCAGCTGGCTCAGTGGATAGAGTGTCTGCCCAACATATGGATGTCATGGGTTCAATTCCAGGTTAGGGCACACTAGAGAAGTGACCATCTGCTTCTCTCCCCCATATCCTCCCTTCTCTCTCTCTTTCCCTCCTATAGCCATTGGCTCGATTGGTTTGAGCACTGGCCCCAGGCACTAAGGATAGCTCAGTTGGTCCTAGCATATCAGCCTCAGGCGCTAAAATAATACAATAGCTCGGTCCTGGCCAGTTGGCTCAGCGGTTGAGCATCAGCCTGGCATGTAGAAGTCCCGGGTTCGATTCCCAGTCAGGTCACACAGGAAAAGTACCCATCTGCTTCCCCACCCTCCCACCTCTCCTTTCTCTCTATCTCTCTCTTCCCCTCCCACAACCAAGGCTCCAATGGAGCAAAGTTGGCCGGGACGCTGAGGATAGCCTCTACCTCAGGTGCTAGAATGGCTCCAATTGCAGCAGAGCAACGCCCCAGAGGGGCCAAACATCGCCCCCGGTGGGCATGCCAGGTGGATCCTGATCGGGTGCATGTGGGGGTCTGTCTGCCAGTGGACCCTCCCCCATCTCACTTCTTACTTAGGAAAAATACAAAAAAGAATAGTTTGATTGATTTAAGCATCGGCCCCAGACAGGGCTTGCAGGATGGATACTGGTTGAGCACCTGTGGGAGTCTGTCTATTTACCCTCTTCTCACTTAAAAAAAATATAGGGCCCTGGCCGGTTGGCTCAGTGGTAGAGCGTCGGCCTGGCGTGCAGGAGTCCCGGGTTCGATTCCCGACCAGGGCACACAGGAGAAGAGCCCATCTGCTTCTCCACCCCTCCCCCTCTCCTTCCTTTCTGTCTCTCTCTTCTCCCCCCGCCCCCGCAGCCAAGGCTTCACTGGAGCAAAGTTTGCCCGGGTGCTGAGGATGGCTCTGTGGCCTCTGCCCCAGGCGCTAGAATGGCTCTGATTGTGGCAAAGCGACGCCCCAAGATGGGCAGAGCATCGCCCCCTGGTGGGCATGCTGGGTGGATCCCGGTTGGGCGCACGCGGGAGTCTGTCTGACTGCCTCCCCGTTTCCAGCTTCGGAAAAAAAATTAAAAATATATATATATATATATAGAGCGAGGGGGGGTACACTTTGAACAAATAATTCTATAGTGAACCCTAATGAAATCATCACACACACACCCAGGGAGAACATTGCCACTCCCCAGAATACCCCTCACCACAAACCCCTTCCCAACTTTCAGATGAGACCACTACCCTCACTCACAAGGCACTTGACTCTTCCTAACCCAGAGCCTCCACATGCTCTGTTTTCTCAGTCCCTCCTTCTCTCCCCAAGGCCTTCAACATGAGGTGGTTCCTGACCCTGGAGACCAAAAATGGGAGACTCCATCACCAACCTCTTGCTGGTCTCCTTACCTCTAGTCTCACTCCTCTTAGTCTGCCTCCTACATGGTCTCAGGGAGAGCTTCCTATCACCTGGTTTTGACCTTGCCTCTCCCCACTCTAACCCCTGTCATGGAGATCAAAGGCCTCAGGGAAAAACTCAGAAAACTATCCTCACCTCCATGGGCCTTGCCACCCACTCCTCCCCATCCTCCTTTCTCATTTTTTTTTTTTTTTTGTGACAGAGAGAGACAGAGAGAGGGACAGACAGACAGGAACAGAGAGAGATGAGAAGCATCAGTTCTTCATTGCAGCCCCTTAATTTCTCTTTCTTTTTTTTTTTTTTTTTTGTATTTTTCTGAAGCTGGAAACGGGGAGGCAGTTAGACAGACTCCTGCATGCACCCGACCGAGATCCACCTGGCACGCCCACCAGGGGGCGATGCTCTGCCCATCCAGGGCGTCGCTCTGTCGCGACCAGAGCCACTCTAGCGCCTGGGGCAGAGGCCAAGGAGCCATCCCCAGCTCCCAGGCCATCTTTTGCTCCAATGGAGCCTCGGCTGCAGGAGGGGAAGAGAGAGACAGAGAGGAAGGAGAGGGGGAGGGGTGGAGAAGCAGATGGGCGCCTCTCCTGTGTGCCCTGGCCAGGAATTGAACCCGGGACTTCCGCACACCAGGCCGACGCTCTACCACTGAGCAAATCGGCCAGGGCCAATTTCTCATTTGATTTCTTTCTTTTTTTTTTAAAGTAATTTTTTTATTTATTCATTTTAGAGAGGAGAGGGAGAGACAGAGAGAGAGAGGAGAGAGAGAAGGGGGGAAGAGCTGGAAGCATCAACTCCCATATGTGCCTTGACCAGGCAAGCCCAGGGTTTCGAACCAGCGACCTCAGCATTTCCAGGTCGACACTTTATCCACTGCGCCACCACAGGTCAGGCTGATTGCTTTCTCATATGTGCCTTGACCAGGAGCACAACCCTACAGAAGACTGAGTGACTGCTTGCTCAAGCCAGTGACCTTGGGCTCAAGCTGGTGAGTCTTGCTCAAACCAGATGATCCTGCACTCAAGCCGGCGACCTCAGGGTTTTGAACCTTGATCCTCTGTGTCCCAGTCTGATGCCCTATCCACTGTGCCACCACCTGGTCAGGCTCTCATTCTTTATATACAGACCAAGCCTTTGTATATACTGTCCTACCTCCTGGGAACGCTCTTTGCCCTGCTCCGTTGCCAATTCCTACTGGTCATTTGGGTGTCTTTTCACGGATTCCTTCCTATCAGAAGCCTTCTCTGATCTTGTCATAGGCTCGTCCCTCTGCCTGGAGTGTTTTTCTCCACTCTGTTAGCCTGGTGACCTCCTACTCATCCTTCAGGACCCAGCACCCACTTCGTCTTCTATGAAGTCACCTCTGATGTCTTAATGCCCTAACCCTCCAGCCAGAAGTATTTCTCTACTTTCCAGTCCTTACGGCACGAGCACCCCCCCTTATTTACTGCCCTGCTATCCCTCAGGGCTGTGTCCATGTGGGCCCCAGTCTGTGTCCTCCATCAGACCCAGAACTCCTCAGCGTTCTCCAGAATCACCCAGCACAGAAAAATGAATTACAAATGTTTGTTGATCTCTGGTGAGGTTACTTTTGCCTCTGTATCCTTATTTGCATGAGCTGGTCCCGCTACCTGGAATGCCATTCCCTTTGGCATGCTTCAAGACCTGTCACCAGGTTCTCCTCCCTCTGGTATCAGCCCAATGGGTTCCTTCTCAACAGTGGCTCCTTTTGTGCCTGCACATTCCTCTACAGCAGTGGTAGTCAACCTGGTCCCTACCGCCCACTAGTGGGCGTTCCAGCTTTCATGGTGGGCGGTAGCGGAGCAACCAAAGTATAAAGATAGATTTCACTATAGTAAGTTGTTTTATAAAGATTTATTCTGCCAAACTTAGCGAAAATCCGACATAAAGTACTTGGTAAGTAATTATTATTATATATTATTATATGCTTTAACTTGCCGTATCTCTGCTTTATAAATTTTATAAAGTAAAATTACTTTCCTACTTTATAAATCACCATTACTGTGGAACTGGTGGGCGGTTAGAAAATTTTACTACTAACAGAGATACAAAAGTGGGCGGTAGGTATAAAAAGTTTGACTACCCCTGCTCTACAAGCTGTCTGAGCATTGATCTGCCTCTCCCATTAGACTGGGACTCACCTCCGTGGCGCCAGTACCCGGCGCATGCGCAGTGCTGTGAATGATGTGCACTGATGTGTATAAATCCCTGTTTGGTGATGCTGGTCCCCTACCACCTTTCACTTGTATTTCCAAGATTTGTGTCTGAAGCGGTCTGATGTGTGTAAGTGGGAGCTTGGAAGGTAGGGGCTATCCTTATTCCTCCAACCACACATAAAGTCCCTCCTGGGACTGCAGGTTATCTTCCTCTCTGCTGTGTTACACACAGTTACTTTTGACCAGGGAACTCATTACACAGTGATTGACATGTGGCAATGGGGTCATGCCCATGGATTTCACTGGCTTACCTCAGACCCCATGGCCTAGGAGAAGCTGGCCTGATAAAACAATGGAATGGCTCGGTTATTGTTGCCCAACCCTCAAGGGATGGGGTTCTGTTTCACAGGATGCAGTGCAGGCTTCGAGCATTGACTCCCCCAGAGCCTGAACACATAGGTCTGGGGATTGAGGGGTGATGGGGTGCTCCTCTCACTGTTACACCTGAACTCATGTGCAGACTCTGCTTCCCATCCCCACTACTGTGAGCTCTGCTGGTTTGGAGGTCCTGGTTCCCAAAGACAGAGGTTCCACTAGAGGGCACAGTGACGGTCCACTGAATTGTGGGAGGGGAGATTGCCCCTTGGCCAATTTGGGCTTCTCACACCATTGAACCAAGAGGCAAAGAAGAGGATTCCTCTAACTGCTGGGGTGGTTGATCGCAATTACCGAGGGGAAATTGGATTGCTGCTAACACAGTGAGGCAGGGGGTGGTGTCTAGCACCCAGGGCCCTGAGCAAACCAAGGTGCTCTTAGTTTAAACTGGATCAGATTCAACCTGTCTAAGACTCCACTGCTGAGTCTCACTCCCTTCCATCTGTTACTCTCTTTGTTAAACGGCACCACCACTGACCCGGCCCCTCAAGCCAGAACCTTGGAGTTGTTTTTTCTTCTCCTCACAGTCCTCCACCAATGTATCAAGTCTTGTCAGCTCCACCAACAAAATCTATCCTGTTCCCAACCCCTCTCTCTACCCCTGTGGCCTCCCGCATCACCACATACTTGGACTGGTGCAGTAGCCACCTCACAGGTCTCTGCATTCGTTCTTGCCACAGGGATCCTTTCAAAATATAAAGGATGTTCACAGGAGGACATGCTGTAGGACTCCATTTACAGGAAGTACAAAAAGGCAAAATTCATCTATGATAAAAGTCAGGGCAGAGGCTACTTTCAGGGTAGGAAAGTGCCTATGAAGGGTTATGAGGGAGTCTTTTGGGGCGGAGGTTGGACATGTCCTGTATCTTGAGCTGGGTGGAGGTTACTGGGATGTATACATACAGACAAACTGCACTTTATGCATTTTACTGTATATGTTTTCTAACCGGCAACCTCAGTGTTCCAGGTCAACGCTTTATCCCACTGCGCCACCACAGGTCAGTGTATATGTTTTCTATCAGTGGTTTTCACCACTGGTCTGCGGACTGGTGCTGGCTTGCCAGATATATTGTATAAAGGCCATCAGGGTGGTTAACTCTGTCACGGACTGGCAGTTGAAAACCACTGTTTTATATCTCAGTGAAAAGTTATACGTAATTATATTTGTATATAACTATATATGTATATTATAATATACAACATGGTATATATACTCTATAATATCCATAATGTAATATGTATATTACATTATGTATAATATACACATATCATACACAATTATATATAAATATATAAATAGAGAGAGAGAGAGAGTGTGTGTCATGGTAGCCCCCTGCTATAAATCCTACAGTGGATTATGTATCAGTCTTGGGTCATCCAGAACAACAGAACTAGAAGCACATGTATATATTTATCACAAGGAATTGGCTTATGCGATTGTGGGTCTGGCCAGACAAGTTTAAAATCCGAAGGGCAGGCTGTCTGGTAGGGCAGGCTGGCGTCCCTGGGCTTGCTCTGAAGTTGCTGCCCACAGGCAGATTTCTTTTCCAGGAAACCTCGGCGGCAGGGAAATGGGAGGGAGCGAGAGAGACAGGTGAAAACTCTGATATCATTTTCCACATTATAGGGGCTGATGCAGTGAGGGGTGCGTGTGAGCCCTGCCACAGCATCTTGCTCACGAAGAGGCTATGGGGAGAAACCGAGGGGTCCTCCCAGAGGGCCAACCAGCAGGGGAGCCACGAGGAGCAGGGCCACTGCGTGGGGTGCCAGGGGCGGGGCGGCAGCGGAATCCACGGCGAAGCGCTGCGCCACAGAGCCCCTGTTGCAGAGGTGCCCTTCACAGCAGGAGCCCAGGAGGTCGATGTCTGTCCAGGGGCTGGAGGTGCCCATGATGGTGCAGGAGGGCCGGTGGCAGGTTCTGATGTACACGGGGACTGAGAAGTTACCTGCGGGGGCGGGGCGCAGGGAGGAGGGGTCAGAACTGAGGGAGGCCCGGCCCCGACTGGGGGGCGCAGGGAGGAGGGGTCAGAACTGAGGGAGGCCCGGCCCCGACTGGGGGGCGCAGGGAGGAGGGGTCAGAACTGAGGGAGGCCCGGCCCCGACTGGGGGGCGCAGGGAGGAGGGGTCAGAACTGAGGGAGGCCCGGCCCCGACTGGGGGGCGCAGGGAGGAGGGGTCAGAACTGAGGGAGGCCCGGCCCCGACTGGGGGGCGCAGGGAGGAGGGGTCAGAACTGAAGGAGGCCCGGCCCCGACTGGGGGGCGCAGGGAGGAGGGGTCAGAACTGAGGGAGGCCCGGCCCCGACTGGGGGGCGCAGGGAGGAGGGGTCAGACCTGAGGGAGGCCCGGCCGCGACTGGCTCCGCGGGCTGACTTCCACTCTCCCTCCTTAGACTCGGGCTCGGCCTCCTCCCGCAGGCCTGAGCGACAGCTCTCCCTCAGGGCCGCGTCCCCAGGTCTGAGGCCTGGTGCCTCCACACTCAGGCCTGCCTGGCCTCCGGGCCCTCCGGCCCTCCCAGGTCCTCACCAACGGTCATTTGGCCATTGCCCTGGAAGCAGACACTTTGGTCCTGGTGACACTGGACCCGTCGGGACTTCTCCGGGGTGCAGTCCTCCGGGCGGATCCCCACGCAGGCGTAGCACTCGGTGCCGCTGAGCGCGGGCGGGTTGGGCGCTGGAAGGCAGCGGAGACTCACACTCGGCCCGGTTCTCCCGGCGGGGCGCGCGGGGCGCGCGCTGCACCCGGGCGCCCGCCTCCCGGGACGCGGGGACGGGAATGCCGTGCGGCCGGAAGCGCCCGCGGAGGCCCGGTCCCCGCCCCGGCCCGCCCTCGGGCACACCTGGGCTCAGGTTGGGGATGGTGTCATGGGTCATGAGGTCATCGTTGCACCAGTCGGTGGTGCAGCCGCGTATCACCGAGTAGTCGGGCGGCAGCGCGTTGTCGTTGGACTGCATCTGGCCGCTGGGCGGGCCGGTCCAGCAGCCCTTCTGTACCATGGTCACCGGGGCGCGGTACCCTGCGGGCGGGAGGGGATGGGGCCTGTGCGCTGCCTCTCGCCCTGTCCCCCGCCCTCCACCTTGCCCTCCCCCCCACTCCTACCTCCGCTGTGCACTTGACCCCCTCCCGTCACTTGTCTGTCTCCTTTCCGCCGCTCCTCTCTCTCACTTACCTTCCTTCTCCGTCCAGCCCGCCGCTTTCCTCCCTCTCTCCCGTACAAACTCCACTTTTCTGGCCACCTCCTCCCCTCGTCCCTTCTCTTCTCTGCTCATCACCAACCCTTTCTTCCCTTGCGCTTCTCTCCCTCCCCTCTGCCTCCTTTCTGCCCCCCTCCCACCTCCTCTTCCTGGCTCCCTGTTGCCTCCCCCCCACCAAGCTCTCATCCATCCTTTCTTTCTCTTTCTTCTCCTCCCTTTCCAATACCTTCCCAATCCTTCCTTTTCCTTCCCCTCCTCTTCTACGCAGTGCTCCCTCAACCCCTTGACTCCTCCCCATCCCTTCCTAATCTCTCAGCCTTGTTCTTTCTCTTCTGCACACACTTGTTCTTATTTTGCTGCTTCCTGCTCCTCACCAGTGTCCAGCGACAAGACAGCCTCAGAGCATCCATCAGGACAGGAGACGTTGGGGAGTTTCATGTGACTGAGGTCAAAGGGCCCAAAGTAGATGTGCTGAAAGCTGTAGCATTGTAGGGCTTGGGACGCTGAGGAGAGGAGCAAGGGTGGAGTGAGAGGAGCAGGCTGGGATGCACCTGTCACAGGCACTCACGGCTCCTCCAAGCTTGGGACAGCCACAGCTTTTCTCTGAGTGGAGACAGGTCTTGTTGCCTTGAGAGAACCAGGGTCTGCTGCCACAACAGTTCAAGGCTATTCTAGCCCTGGCCAGTTGGCTAAGTAGTAGAGCATCGGCCCAGAGTGTGGATGTCCCAGGTTTGGTTCCTGGCCAGGGCACACAGGAGAAGCGCCCATCTGCTTTTCCACCCTTTCCTTTCTCTTTTCTCTCTCTCTCTCTTCCCCTCCCACAGCCAAGGCTCCATTGGAGCAAAGTTGGCCCGGGCGCTGGGGATGGCTCCATGGCCTCCACCTCAGGTGCTAAAATGGCTCCAGTTGCAACAGAACAAAGCCCCAGATGGGCAGAGCATCGCCCCCTGGTGGGCATGCCGGGTGGATTCCGGTCGGGCGCATGCAGGAGTCTGTCTCTCTGCCTCCTCACTTCTCACTTCAGAAAAATAGGGGGGAAAACAGTTATTCTACCTGGTGGCAGAGTAATACTGGTCTCTCTGCACTTGCCAGTCCAGTCCCCCCTCCCCCCAGGCCATTCCACATCTTTTTTTTTTTTTTTTTGTATTTTTCTGAAGCTGGAAACAGGGAGAGACAGTCAGACAGACTCCCGCATGTGCCCGACCGGGATCCACCTGGCACACCCACCAGGGGCAACGCTCTGCCCACCAGGGGGCGACACTCTGCCCCTCTGGGGCATTGCTCTGCCGCAACCAGAGCCACTCCAGCACCCGGGGCAGAGGCCAAGGAGCCTCCCCAGTGCCTGGGCCATCTTTGCTCCAATGGAGCCTTGGCTGCAGGAGGGGAAGAGAGAGACAGAGAGGAAGGGGGGGTGGAGAAGCAAATGGGCGCCTCTCCTATGTGCCCTGGCCAGGAATCAAACCCGGGTCCCCTGCACACCAGGCCGACGCTCCACCGCTGAGCCAACCGGCCAGGGCCCATTCCACATCTTGACTGTCTTCCAGGAAGCTCTCAAGATTTATTATTTTTTAAAAATTTTTTATTTATTTATTTTAGAGAAGAGGCAGGGGGAGAGAGAGAGAGAGAGAGAGAAAGAAAGGGGGGAGGAGAAGGGGGAAGCATTAACTTTCATATATGCTTTGACCAGACAAGTGCAGGGTTTTGAACCGGCAACCTCAGTGTTCCCAGGTCGACACTTAATCCACTGCGCCACCAGAAGTCAGGCAGCTCTCAAGATTTAAATAAGGAAGTGATTCGCTCCTGCTCTGTCTGTTTTTCTCCCAGCTATACTCACTGTGATTCGTTGCACTTAAAGACCACTGATGGAAAACAGATACTCCAGTCCAGGCAGCGGGATGTGCAATCTGTACTTCACATACGCAGCCAGCCCCAGTGGCTTGCACACAGAACACTTAAACACTGACTTAAATGCAAAAGAGCAAAATGGACAGACCCATGCAGATCTCACAGATGGACACAGAGTATCCTGAAGGCAATTCACACACAAAACAACTACCACCCAGACCCTCCAGTAGAAAGCACCAGACCAAGGTATACAGCATACACATGCAAAATCCTACTCGCAGGCAGAAAACATGTGGTATGGAGCCAACAACCCTCACAGAGACCCTGGAGCACAGGAAGTCATACTCGGAGAGAGACAGGTATAGCCCCAGGTATCACAGACACACAGCTAGAAAAACCACAATTATGAAGTTAGAGGTACACAAAAAAGACCCACAAAAACATACAACTTAAAATCACACACAGATACAAGACACATGGAGACATGAGACACAGAGCGACAGACACACATCAAGATCCCTGAACACGTACACACAGAGATAAATGCAGGACTTCTGATCACAGAGCTGCACAAACATAGAGACGCAGATGTACAAAGTTATGCATGCATCTCTTTTGTTAAAAAATAAAGTTAACACCCTGGTTGGTGACTTAGTGGATAGAGCATCAGCCGATGGCATTGATGTCCCAGATTGGATTCCCTGTCAGGGCACACAAGAGAAGCGACCATCTGCTTCTTCCCTCTACCCTTTCTCTCCTTCCCCTCCTGCAGCCAGTGGCTGGATGGCTCAAGTGTGGCCTTGGGCCCTGAGGATAGAACACAGCCTCAGGTGCTAAAAATAGCTCAATACTTGAGCACTGTCCCCAGACAGGGGTTGCTGAGTGGATCCTGGTCGGGGTGCATGAGGGAGTCTGCCTCATTATCTCCCCTCCTCTCACCTAAACAAGAAAAGAAAGAAAGAAAGAAAGAAAGAAAGAAAGAAATGAAGCTAAGAGATAAACACACCCACAAAAGCATTTGTTCAAACACTCAGACATCAAACCTGATACAGAAAAACATGCACAAGCACAGAGACCCATAGGATGTGGGGACACATCGACTCTCAGACAGGCTTGTTTTCCATGGGTGAGTGCACACGCAAAGCCAGCTGTGAAAGAGGCACCCCTGGCTCCCTAGAAGTACCCTTGAATGGGATCATGGACAAGGAGGATGAAAAAGGTTCAAGTGGCAGGAAGAGTGAAGATGGAGAAAATGACTGACAGGAGAAGAGGACACAGTTTCCAGGCCTCTCCATGACCAAGACCCAGGAGTCCAGGCTCCAGCCCCTCCTCCCTCAGGCCCTTCTTGTCAGAAGTCTGGGTACCTGTCAGGCAGAGCATAGTCCCACAGAGGCAGAGCAGGATGGCTCTAAGGACTCTCATTGCAGGTCGTGGAGCTGAGCAGTGACACCGTGGACAGCTCCTCCTGCTCTGATTTCTGCTGGGCTGGTTCTTCCTGCCAAGCTCCAGGCATCCCAGCTCCCCAGCCTGGCAAGATTCCTCCTCCTCCACCCTCCTTCTCTAGGGCCGGTCTCCTCCTATATATTCATGGTGGGGCCAAGATGACTCCTGGACACCGAGAGGGGGAGGGGCCGGGGCCCAGACTCCCGGATCTGAGAGAGGAGGTAGCTAGGGACTTATAACCCTTAATTTTGGAGGAATCTGTGGTTTGCTGCCTCTCTTTCTACCCTGTTCCCTACACTGTGTTCTAGTCTGAGCCTGGCACACGTGGCCCCTTGATCTCTCTTCTCTTTCTCCTCCCCAACACGCATGACCCACATACTTAGACACACACAGCCTCCAATCCTGGGGCCATGTCTCCAGACCCAGAGACACAGACACACCTCTTCTGGGGACCCTTTCTATCCCCACTCACCCACCCACCCTCAGGGCCAAGCATCTCCCTGTCTTCCAAGCATGCTCACCCTGGATTGGGCTATTGTCTGTCACTCCCAGCAGGCTGTGACCTCCTTAGAGGTCTTTGGGGAAGTTCACTATGCAGTCTGAATAAATGAAACAATGAATGTACAGAAAGGGAGGCTTGGAGGGAGGGACAGAGAGAGAGGGAGAGGGAGAGAGAGAGTCCCAGAGTTACACGTGAGATGTAGAAAGACAGTGTGGCCAGAGGTAAAGGTAGACACACAGACAAACCCAGACTTGATGGGGGACACCCAATGAACAGGACATGCCCACAGAAGGAATTGAATAAATGTTTATTAGATTATTAAATGAGTGGGTTTAAAAAAAAAACTGGATGCAATAGAGACACAGGCAGACAACTAGAGGGACACACTGTCTCCCAAGGACACAGACACTCAGATATAGGGCTCAGACATTGGGCTAATGGGGACATCTGGATGCATGTCCTTGCAGATGCTGAGAGCTGAGTCAGAGACCCCAGGTTAGTCTTCCTGTCCTGCCTCTCTTCTCTATGCGTGGAGGAGCTGCCTGCTGGGATGACACCCACTCTCTGTGCTGTGCAGAGTGGGCACCAGGCATGTGCAGAGACCTAGAGTCACAGGCCCACGCATGGGACAGAGTTGACATAATAGCAGTGACTAGGACACCCTTAACCATCCTAAGATTGATTAAGTTTTACACAGGTTTCTTCCTGACTATAAGTATAGGCCCCCACCCTTCCTTTTTCTCACAGCATTTACTTTAGAAAACTTGTCATTGAAAATTCTTTGTCCCTTTGAAATGTAGGTAAATCTTTTCCCAGCGTCTTGCCAATTTTGCAACCCAGGAATGCCCTTCTCAAGTACCTCTGAAATGTCATCATCGAGGAAGACAGCACCCTGTCTCCCAGCTCCCTAGGCGGGTAGGCGCTGAGCTTGCATAAGTGACAATTAGCATACACAGATGGTCTGATCACAAAGGCATTCGCAGACTCAGGAATGACGCCGAGCACTGGACACATCCTGTGGACCAAGCTCCCTCTTGTCATTCTCCAGCACCCTGCCTCCCAACAGCCCATCTGTACCTTTAAAACCTTCCCACCTTTTGTTTCTGCAGAGTAGAGTTTAGTCTTTCTCCACTATTGCATGGTCTTGAATAAAATCTCCTGTGCCTGTTTAACTTTGTTCGGTACAACTTCTCTTTGGCATCGGACACCCAGGTGCCAGGGCCACGCACCAGAGGTCTGGACTCTCACAGGCGTAACCTCCCTCACTCTCATCTAGCCAAATCCCTGCCCCTCCCGTTAGTCCTCAATTCCTGGAAACTGTTTTGCATCCAAATTACTGTTATCCCTGATCTGGGCTCTCTGTCCGGGGCTGACCACACAGGGGCAGGTGCAGCTAAGGGCCCCTGGAAAGCAGAGGCTGGCCAAGGAAGGAGACTGGGTTTTCTGAAAGCCTTGTGGAAGGTGGAGGCTTTTAAGGTGTTCACAGTGGTTCACTGATTCAGAGGTTGAGGCTTGAAGAGTCAACAGACCAGCCCATTATTGTGCGTGAGAGTGTGTGTAAGTGCCTGTGTGTGTGTGGCTGGGTGTGTGTGGTTTTTGAATCTGATAACCTTCAGGTATTTTTGGAGGCTGTAAGATAATCAGGTAGAGAGCTCCCCATTGCAAGTAATTGAGGTAATTAAGTGGAGACCCATGATCTGGGTCTGGGGATTTGGGCGGGGTGCTGGCGTCCACAGAGGGCCATGGGACGTGAACTCCAAGCTCCCTGGGAACCCAGAGATTCTTTTTTTGGGGGTAGTAATTACTCTTTAGTAATTAAACTTTAGAAATTAAGTAATTGATGAAGAGATTGGTGAAAATTGAGGATGTTTTGTCTGTTTGTCATAGGCATTAACTGCTATTTTAAAAACTTTATTAGTGTAGCCCTGGCCGGTTGGCTCAGCGGTAGAGTGTCGGTCTGGTGTGCGGGGGACCCAGGTTCGATTCCCGGCCAGGGCACATAGGAGAAGCGCCCATTTGCTTCTCCACACCCCCCCTCCGTCCTCTCTGTCTCTCTCTTCCCCTCCCGCAGCCAAGGCTCCATTGGAGCAAAGATGGCCCAGGCGCTGGAAATGGCTCCTTGGCCTCTGCCCCAGGTGCTAGAGTGGCTCTGGTCGAGGCAGAGCGACGCCCCAGAGGGGCAGAGCATCGCCCCCTGGTGGGCAGAGCTTCGCCCCTGATCCTGGTCGGGCACATGCGGGAGTCTGACTGTCTCTCCCCGTTTCCAGCTTCAGAAAAATACAAAAAAGCCCCCCCAAAACAAAAACACCTTTATTCGTGTATATATATGTTCAAGCACACGCAAACATACAGGAAATAGCTACTCATCACTCAGACTTAACAATTATAAAACATTTTAAATTTATTGATTGATTTTTAGAGAGAGAAAGAGAAAGGGAGAGAAATTAATTGTTCCACTTATTTATGCATTCATTGGTTAGTTCTTGTTGTTAGGTCGCCAAAGGAAGGACACACAAGGCCTGATAAGGTTTACAGGAAGTTTACTCACGCATCTGCGGACAGAGGGGCTGAGAGCCCAGTGGCGTCCACAGCGAGAGGATGAAGAGCCTCGGCCCGCCCAGGACTGAGCTGGGCTGTACTTCTCACCACAGGGGGAAAATCCCTGTTACCTGTGACGGTTGAACAGTGGAAGGAGTGGTGATTGATGACCAAGCAATGGAATGTTCAGATAAGTGAGGGGGTGACTAACTGGCAGGATGTCCGAGGGTCAGGTGGAGTTAAGACATCAATCAGGATTGCTCTCATGGAGAGTGACAGGAATTGCCCTGGTTCAGGTCCCCTAAAATTCAACTTGGCTAGATGAGGCTTTTGGTAAGGGGCCCTGGACCCAAACCTAACACTTGTATGTGCCCTGACTGGGGATTGAACCTGTAACCTTGTTGGATTGGGACCATGATTTAACCAACCGAGCTACTTGGCCAGGGCTTGGACTCGACAGTTTCTGACGCATTGCTGATCTTGTGTTATTCTAACCCCTTTGGGTACTCATAAAGGCACTGAATTACTTTGCTCAAAATATTAATTTCACTTAAAACACCATTTAAAAGTAGATAATTTTCATAGTGTAAATTTGGTTTATGTTCTAAGATGCAGATCTTTATGAGTACCATGAACAATTTCTAAAAGGGTGTCCCTCACAACCTTGAACTGAATTCTTAGCTGTCTCTTTGCGTATTGAACAGTTTCAAATTTATTTTCAACAAATGTGTTTTCAATATATTTCAGCGTTAGGAGTTGAAGAGTGGTTGTAGAGTGCTTGAATGGTATTTAAACATTCAGTGGCATAGAAAGAAATCTTGGCTGCCTTACTCGTTCTCCAGGACAGGGTTTGCTCCTCCAAGAAGAGAGAAAGGAGGCAAGTCAGGAGGTATTCCCTGGAGGCTCTGCCCCAGAACCACCCGCCTTCCGGAGCCTGGATGTCCTCAACCGCCTGGTGTTCGAGTGTCCAAACGGGCCTGTTTGACTGCCTTAGAATTTTCTCAAGGATCTTCTGTTGTGTTCCAGAAGCTTCCACGTGCCTTTCCATTTCCACACACTTCTGTAAACACCTGACCTCTCAAAGGTTCCCCCCGCCCCCGGGTCGGTTTGTGTAAGCAGTTTCCTAAATGTGTACATCATCTGTGCCCAGTTGTACCACCTACTGGACAAAAGTCCTCAGAGTTTCTATACAGGAACAGGTGCAAGCTGGAAGTCTGTCCACTTAGCAGCACTTGGTAACTGGCTTGTTACAGGCTTTGTAGCCAAATAATTGAGTCGCACTTAGTATTCCTTACCTTATTTAAAATAAGTCCATCAATCAAACATGCAATAATTGTAATGATTTTTGTTTTTTATGAGTCTTTTCTTTTTTAAAAATTTTTAGTTATTAATTTTTAGAGAGGTAAGAAGGGAAAGAGAGTGGGGGGGGCAGAGATCTGTTCCTGCATGTGTCTAACCAGAAATCAAACTGGCAACATTCTGTGCTTTGGGAGGACGCTCTGACCAACTGAGCTATCCGACCAGGGTGATCTGTGTTTTTATGTCACCCCTCCTCAATGACCTGTGACTATCTTTGCTGCCAATCTTTATGTGCTACATAAATGTTCTTCCACGTGTTACCAGAATTGTGAAGTTTTCTTCCGGAACCCTGGTCACTGCCTTGTTGAAACTGAATTGTGTATATTATGCACCAACATTTTCTTTGTTATTTGCACATAATCCTGCCTGCAACACCAGTATTTCTTTTTCAGATAAGATCTGAGTTTGTTTTTTTTTTACAGTTCAATAGTTTAAGTATATTCATACTGTTGTGCAACCAATCTGTAAAACTTTTTCATCCTGCAAAACTGGAATTTCAGACCCATTAAAAAACAACTTCTCACCTGACCTGTGGTGGCACAGTGGATAAAGCATCAACCTGGAATGCTGAGGCTGCCGGTTCCAAACCCTGGGCTTGCCTGGTCAGGGCACATATGGGAGTTGATGCCTTCTTCTTCTTCTTCTTCTTCTTCGTCTTCTTCTTCTTCTTCTCCTTCTCCTTCTCCTTCTCCTTCTCCTTCTCCTTCTTCTTCTTCTTCTTCTCTCTCCTCTCTAAAATGAATAAATAAAATATTTAAAAAAACAACAACAAAAAACAACTTCTCATACTCCCTCCCCCCCAGACCCTGGTAACCACCATTATTGTCCTTGTGTTTCTATAAATTTGACTATTCTGGAGACCTTGTATAAATGGAATCTTACAGTACATTACTTATTTTTTTTTTATGACTGGTTTATTTCATTTCATATAATGTCTTCAAAGCTTATCCATTGGTAGCATGTGTTAGAAGTTCCTTCCTTTTAAAGGTTGGATAATATTCCACTGTATGGATATACGGCCTTTGGTTTATCCATTCATCATTGATGTACACATGCATTTCTTCCATCTATTGGCTATTGTGAATAGTGCGCCATGAACATGTGTGTACAAACGTCTGTTCAAGACCCTGCTTTTTCAGATCCTAACTTTGCTAATATTTGCTAGTATAATTCCAACATCGCACACGTTGTGGATGAGTCCCTCGCCTTCTTATTTTCAAATATGTGATCAAAGCTGCCAATCTGTACTTGGCTCATTGGGAGGCAAGACTGAGCTGGAGATTAGTGCTCAGGATTGTGGGACGTAAGCGAAGGAGGCAGGATGGGGCAGAGGGAGAGGTGGGTTGTGATTCCGGCCCACGGAGGGCTGGGTCCTCCCCAGAGGGAGCTCTGGCCTGAGGGTGGGTGGCTGAGGCAGTACCCTAGGGGACCAACTGAGGGAAGCAAGTCCTTCATTTCTGAACAGGTCATGGTGGCAAAACACAGCATCCCCCACACGCTACGCCTTCTCGTTGTCAGTCTCTTTCTATGCCCAGAGTTTGAAATACAGATTAACTACAGGATCCTTGGAGGTGAAATCTCCCTTCCTTCCTTCCTTCTTCCCTCCCTCCCTCCTTCCTTCCCTCCCTCCCTCCATCCCTCCTTTCCTTCCTTCCTTCCTTCCTTCCTTCCTTCCTTCCTTCCTTCCTCCCTCCCTCCCTCCCTCCCTCCCTCCCTCCCTTCCTTTCTTTCAGAGAGAAGCAGGGAGAGAGAGAGAGAGAGAGAGAGAGAGAGAAACATCAAGCTGCTCTTGTATGGGCCCTGACCAGGGAATTGAACCAGCAACCCTCATGCTCCGGAACAACACTCCAACCAACCCAGCCATCCAGCTAGGGCTTAATTTTTATTGACCTTTAGAGAGACAGAGAGAGGAAGGGAGAAAGAGGGGAGGGGGAAGGGAGGCATTCATTTGCTGTTCCACTCAGTCGTGCCCTCCTTGGTTGCTTCCCGTGTGTGCCCTGACTGGGGATCAAACCCACAACCTTGTCATTTCCAGACAATGCTCTTAACCGACTGAGCTAATTGGCCAGGGCTGAATCTGATCATTTCTTCCCCAGTTGAGAGAAGTTGGTGAAACAATATTTCTGCCTATTAGTGTAGCCTTTTAGAAGTTCAAGGGTTTTATTTTTGTTTGTTTTTTGTTTTTGAGAAAGAGAGAGAGAGAGAGAGAGATGAGAAGCATCAACTTGTAGTTGCAGCACTTTAATGTTCATTGATTGATTCTCATATGTGCCTTGATGGGTAGGCTCAGACCAAGCCAGTGACCCCTTGCTCAAGCCAGCAACTTGGGGGTCGTGTCTATAATTCCACATTCAAGCCGGTGATCTTGGGATTTCAAACCTGGGACCTCAATGTTCCAGGTCGAAGCTCTGTCCACTGTAATACCACCTGCTCAGTCTCAAGGTTCTTATTTAAAGTGAATTGTTTTTGAGAGTTTAAATTTGAGTTGGATATCCAAATGTTCAAAATTTAAGAGTTTCAATTTAAGAGGCTAATATTTAAATCAGATGGCTGGGTACCTAGATTGGCAAAAAGCATATTTAATGAAAGGCTTCTTCATTTCTCCTGTTCCTAGTCATTTCTTGAAAAATTTCCTGCGTGGTTTACATGGAGGTGGGAGGTGAATTCACAACATGAACAGATGAAGATTCAGCTACAGTCAGCTGAAATAACAACTGTGAAAATCCTCCCCACCTTATTTTTAACAAACAGTTATTCATTATCTAATTAGTTTTATAATAGTTTCTCATTTTCTGATCCTGATTAATTTTCCTTCTTGATAAATGTCAAATAGGCTTAATGCTTTATTTTAGAATTTGAACTTCTTAAAATAATATGTAAGTAACAAGTCATTACTTTTTTTTTTTTTTTTTTGTATTTTTCTGAAGTTGGAAACATGGAGGCAGACAGACTCCCGCATGCACCCGACCGGAATCCACCTGGCATGCCCACCAGGGGGCGATGCTCTACCCATCTGCGGCATTACTCTTTTGCAACCAGGGCCATTCTAGCGCCTGAGGTAGAGGCCATGGAGCCATCCTCAGCGTCGGGGGCCAACCTTGCTCCAATGGAGCCTTGGTTGTGGGAAGGGAAGAGAGAGACAGAGAGGAAGGAGAGGGGGAGAGGTGGAGAAGCAGATGGGCGCTTCTCCTGTGTGCCCTGGCTGAGAATCGAACCTGGGATTCCTGCACGCCAGGCCGATGCTCTACCACTGAGCCAACCGGCCAGGGCCACAAGTCATTACATTTTAATAATAGTTTATCTTTATGCTGATGAAATTTCTAAAGCTATAGTAAACAACTGTTATAATAATATAATTAGCAGACTATTGTGTAATAATCTCTAATTTCCACCCCCTTACATTCTTTGTGGATTACTAATGGTAATTGTATATTAGTTATCACACAGTGATATGTGCCAAGGTAAAGGACATGTGAACTTAACCTTAGAATTCAATAATTCTGACCTGTTACAGTAAATAGCTAGCAGAAGATATGACCTGCAATATAAAACATTAAATGCAGCTGATGCACAGCTATTAATAGGAATTTAAAAGAAAAAAGATGCTCTGTGTATCATGTGGGAAAGCAGTTCCTTGTTTAGAAGTACAGGCTATTATATATATTTATATAACACTTATATAAATATATAATATATAAATATGTTATATAACATACATTTTAAATTTTTATTGATTTTAGAGAGAGAGTAAGAGACAGAGAGAGACAGAAACATCAATCTGTTTCTGTCTGTGCCCTGACCTGGGATCGAACCGGCAACTTTTGCATATTGGGACAACGTTCTAACCACCCAAGCTCTCTGGCCAGGGCAAAACACAGGCTATTTTAGATGATATGAGATCAACAAGATCTTCCCATTTTCAGACTGGTTTCTCCTTCCTCGATGGAAGAGGAATGACAGCTACCGACCCTGTTGGAACAAGACACTTGACTGCCATCTGCTGGATCACTGTTGCAATAAATTAGAAATCCCTGCAGTCTGCAAAGAATAACATATTACACAAAATTATCGAAAAGAATTGTTTCCAAAATAATAAAGATGCCTGTGATGTGAATGGTACTTCCTTGGGCATAGTGGTTTTGTGCAGTGACCCAACACGAGCAACTGTGCGTGGCAACCGTGGAAAGCCTCACACCGATGAGGCAGATGTTGGGGGAGGATGGCTCATGGCAAAGAGGAAGATGGAAGGCTTCCAGGAAGAGATCCACAACCCGGAGCAGAACTCGGGAATTAGATAGGAGCGGATTTTAGGACCATCTAACAGGACGATGGGGATAAGGGCTGGCAAATCAAGATTGCAGGTGTTTTTGGGAGGTTGTCAAATGTGGGCCAGGAAACCCGGGCTCTACCTTGCACTCACTGTGGGTGTTGTTTCTGAGAATTACAGAGACTGAGGTCTGCAGGATGGGCGAGGGTGTGGAGTGCAGGGACCATGTGCTGTCCCTGTAGGAACAGAGGTGGCCGAACCCCAGGGGGACTTGGCCATGTTCTGGCCACAGCAGTGTATACTCTGCACTGAGGGGGGGGGGCGCTGAGGGACTCAGGGGTCTCAGCTAAATGCTGGGAAGAACACTCAGAAGAGTCCTTCATGACCCTTGTCCAAAACCTTTTGAATACTCCAAGTTCCCTCTACATTCCAAACTTCTCTGCCTTTTCCAAGGATGTCTGTTGTCTGCTCCTTCTCATCCCTTCCAGCTCTCTTCACTTGTATCCTAGATTTCCCTCACTCTCCCTGCTCTCCCCACCCTATCCCTGCACATCTTTTTTTTGTGTGTGTGACAGAGACAGAGACAGAGAGAGACAGAGAGAGGGAAAGATAGGGACAGATAGGCCGGTAAGGAGAGAGATGAGAAGCATCAATTCTTTGTTGTGGCCCCTTAGTTGTTCATTGATTGCTTTCTCATATGTGCCTTGACTGGGGGTGGGGGACTCCAGCAGACTGAGTAACCCCTTGCTCAAGCCAGCGACCTTGGGCTCAAGCTGGTGAGCCTTGCTCAAACCAGATGAGCCTGCACTCAAGCCAGCGACCTTGGGGTTTCGAATCTGGATCCTCCGTGTCCCAGTCCAATGCTCTATTCACTGCGCCACCGCCTGGTCAGGCTTTGCACATCTTTCTTCTCCATTCTCTTTCCCTACCAGAACCATTTCCTCTAGCCTCTCTTCCAACCCACTTTTCTCTGTCCATTTTTCTCTTTGCTTCCCCCAACTTCTGACTCTTTCCAAGCTGTCCAGTTCCCCTCCCTTCTCCTCAGCTCCTCCTCCTCCTCACATCCTAGCCCTTCGTTCCTGAGTCCATTTCACATCCCCTCACCTCAGGTTGCCAGGTAAAATAGAAGATGCTGATTTAAACTCAGATTTCTGGTAAACAACAGATAGATTTTAGTATAGGTATGTCCCAAATAGTTTATGGTATACTTATACTGAAAGGTTATTTGTTGTTTATCTGAAATTTGATTTTTATTTAGTGTCCTGTATTTTTTGTTTAGATTTTTAAAAAATTTATTTATTTTTAGACAGATGAAGAGAGAAAGAGAGAGAGAGAGAGAGAGAGAGAGAGAGAGAGAGAGAGAGAGAGAGAAAGAGAAATGGAGGAGAGGAGCAGGAAGCATCAACTCCCATACGTGCCCTGACCAGGCAAGCCCGGGGTTCTCAATCAGTGACCTCAGCATTCCAGGTCGATGCTTTACCCACTGCGCCCCCACAGGCCAGGCTAGTGTCCTGCATTTTTATTTGCTCAATCTGGCAATTCTACTCTGTCTCTCCCCCACCTCCCTGGGCATGTTCACTTCACCCAGGCTGGTCTTTTCAGAGATCCTGAAGCTCTCCGGCAGGCAGTCCAGTGCCCCCCCCCCCCCATCCAGTTTAGCTCCTCACCAGCCACTCTGAGGCTCCTCACAACCCAGCAACTAAAGGGGACCTATAGTCAGTATTCTCTGTTTGTATGGCACCTGGGCACATTCGTTGTTATATGGTTTATTTCAACTGATTTGTTTCTCCCTAGATTTTTACCACACTGACTTAATTACTGTAGCTTTTGAATAAGCCTTAAGATAGAGTCCCCCTCCTTTTCCTTCAAGGTCGTCATGGCTATTCTAAGTACTCACAATGTAAATTTTGGAATCATCTTGTCCACTTTTACTTTAAAAAGACTGCTGGGGTTTTTATTGGGATTATGTTGATTCTATAGGTACATTTGGAGAGAATTGACAGGCTAACAATATGAAGTCTTTAAATACATGAATATGACATACTGTATCTCTCCATTTATTTATGTCTTTGATTTTTTCCAAGTCAGTAGTTTATAGCACTTACTGTAGGCCTTGTATATTTATCCATTACATTTTTTTTTTTTTTTAGAGAGGAGAGAGAGAGGGAGAGAGAGAGAGAAGAGAAGAGAGAGACAGGGGGGAGGAGCTGGAAGCATCAACTCCCATATGTGCCTTGACCAGGCAAGCCCAGGGTTTCGAACTACATTTATTTTTTAGCTATTATAGTTTAAATATTTTAAATGGTAGTACTTCAAAACTTTATTGCACATTTGTTTGCTAGTTTATAGAAATATAGTTGATTTAAAACATTTTTATATACAGTAATTGATTTTTAAATATTGACATGTTATCCCTTAACTTTGCTAAATCTACTTATTAGTTTTAATCATTTACAGATTCCTTTGGCTTTTCTATGTACACAATCAGGTCATCTACAAATAAGGACAGTTTTATTTCCTTTCCTATCTTTATGCCTTTTATTGCCCTTTCCAGTCTTATTGCACAAGATTGAGTACAATCAGTGGGAGAACACGTGCTTGCCTTGTTCCTAATATTGCTATAATTTGAATATCATCTCTGCTAACACTTCTTGGGGTCTACGCCATCCCCCAAGACCTCCCATTATCAGCAACAGAAAAGTGGATGCTGTCCACCCGTGTAGACTTCAAGACCCCAGGCCAGTGATCAAACTGAACTGCTCAGGCCCTAACTACTCATCTGGTGGCTGTGGCTCAGCCTAAGCCCAGAGCCACATTCTGGGGCCCTGGAGGTGGAGGAGAGACATAGAGATCAAGGAGCCATCTAATCCTTCCAAATCTTCTGAAGAGCATCTGTTTCATTGCATCTCTATCTGGGAGTTCACTACAGAAAGAAATGTGTCATCTGACGTGGTTCTTAAGAGTATTTTTATTTTTTAGGTGAGAGAAGGGGAGATAATGAGGCAGATTCTTGCATGCGCCTCGACCAGGATCCACCTGGCAACCCCATCTGGGGCCAATGCATGAGTACTGAGCTATTTTTAGCACCTGAGGCTGACACACCAACCCAGCTACCCTCAGTGCCGGGGACTATGCTCAAACCAATCACCAATGAAGCCCCTAACTGTAGGAGGGGAAGAGAAAGAGAAGGGGGAGTGGGAGGAGAAGCAGATGGTCACTTCTTTTGTGTGCCCTGACTGTAAATTGAACCTGGGATGTCCATACGCTGACCATCACTCTATCCACTGAGCAACTGGCTAGGGCCAAGAGTATCTTTTGATCATTAAGTTTAATATTAGGTAAAATCATACATGTCACTTTGACAGTTCTTCTAATTGTGTTAATACATTATGCAACAGAGGGAAAAAAAAGCCAATTGTTTGGATAAACACATGGAAAAATGATGAGCTATTCATGTGGATAGTCTGAATCTCACTGAGTTTGAGCTATTTTAAGATAGCCGGTAACTGTAGCGAAGTTTGGTAGTTTTTCCTACATTCATTCTGAATTTGATGATCTATAGGAACTTACATAAGAGAGCTACTTTGGAAATGCGAATCATAGACTGTCATTAATTAGCAATGATCTGAGTAGCAAGGATGAAACCTTAATTACAATTCCTAGACCTTAGTAACCAAATATAGGGCAAGATTGTAGGCCTAGAAATTGGTCCAGGAAGAGAAAAACCAGTATTCTAACAAAATAAAATTTGTTTTAAATCATAGCAAACATATAAAAGACCACCAGACTCCAAACACATAATCAAACCCCTGTCTTTGGCAGTACGTGTGTAGTTCCTGGTACAGCTCTAAAGTATGTTCATAAAGAATAATGAAATATTCTTTACTTATGAACAAAGCTCTAAATAAAAGACAAGACATGAATATTTTGAATAAAGATAAGCAATGCTTCATAGATTAGCTTTGAAAAAAAATGATATAGAATAGTAGAGAATCATGGTATCATAAAAATAAAGATTATTTTTCTAAATCATACTGTAAACATGTTTTTTTATGGGAGACAGAGACACAGAGAGAGGAACAGATAGGGATGGACAAAAGGAAGAGAGAGAGATGAAAAGCATCAATTTTTCATTGTGGCACCTTAGTTATTCATTGATTACTTTCTTATATGTGCCTTGACCTGGGGGCTACAGCTGAGCCAGTGAACCTTGCTCAAGCCAGCAACCTTTGGGCTCAAGCCAGAGACCATGGGGTCATGTCTATGATCCCACACTCAAGCCAGGCACCTGTGCTCAAGCTGGTGAGCCTGCGCTAAAGCTGGAGACCTCAGGGTTTTGAACCTGGGTCCTCTGCCTCCCAGGCCAACCCTTTATCCACTGCACCATCACTTGGTCAGGCCATATTGTAAAAGCATTTAAAGGTGCAAAAGTATTGAAAAATTTCTTCAGGTCTTGGCCGATTGTCTCAGTGGTAGAGTGTTGGCTTGGTGTGTGGATGTCCTGGGTTTGATTCCCGGTCAGGGCACTCAGAAGAAACGCCCATTGGCTTCTCTACCCCTCTCCATCTTGCTTCTCTGTTTCGCCCCCTCCTGCAGCCATGGCTCAATTAGAGCGAGTTGGCCTTGGGTGCTGAGGATGGCTCTATGGCCTCTGCCTTAGGCACTAAGAAGAGCTTGGTTGCTGAGCAATGGAGCAATGCTGTAGATGGGCAAAGCATTGCCCTATAGGGGACTTGCTGGGTGGATATGGATGGGGCACATGCAGGAATCTGTCTCTGCCTCCCCTCCTCTCACTTAATTAAAAAAAAATTAGTTCAGAGATTACCTGAACATCTCAGATCCAAATTATTAACATTTTTATACCTGTGTATTCTATCTATATTTATGTATCATTAGCTTCTGCTGCATAACAATCCACAAACAAAACTCAGTGGCTTAAAACAATAAACATTTTATTTTAACTCCCAATTCTGTGTGTCTCCTGGGCTATTAATCTGGTATGGGCTGTCTTGACTGATTAATGTTGGGCTTTCTCACATGTCTGTGGTCAGCTGGTCAATTGGTTGGTGGTTGGATGATCTAGGATGGTCTCGCTCACAAGAGCAATAGTCAGCTGGCTGCCAGCCAGGCCTCAGTTCTTCTAACATGGCCTCTCATCCTCCAGCAGGCTAGATTGTACTTTTTTATATTTTGAGAGAGGGAGGGAAAGAGAGACAAGAACATCCCTCTGCCCCTTTATGTGCCCTGACCAGGGAATCGATGGCAACCTCTGTGCTCTGGGATGACGCTTCAAACAAGTGCTTTTCATGCCTCTGCTCAAGTTGTTTGCGAATGTCCCATTGGCCAGAACAACTCACAAAGCTAGCTCACAATCAGCGTGGAAGGGCATGTATAAAAAATGTGGAATAGCCTGACTGACTGGTGGTTGTGCAGTGGATAGAGCATGAACCTGGTATGCTGAGGTCCCAGGTTGGAAACCCCGAGGTCCTTAGCTTGAGTGCAAGCTCACCAGCTTGAGCACAAGGTTGCCAGCTTGAACATGGGATCATCGACATGATCCCATGGTTGCTGGCGTGAGCCCAACGGTTGCTGGCTTGAGCAAGGGCTCACTGATTCGGCTTGAGAGCCCTGCCCCCCATGGTCAAGCAAGCAATGAATAACTAAAGTGACGCAACTACAAGTTGATGCTTCTCATCTTTCTCCCTACTTTCTTTCTCTCTACCACTAAAAAATAGTGTAAAATAATTTGTTGTTGCTTTTGCTATCATCTATTAATCATTCATCCATCCATCCTTCCTTCCTTCCATCCACCCACCCACCCACGCACCCACCCATCCATCCATCCATTCATTGCTGTTGAAACATTAAAAGCAAGTGGCCGTTATCTTGCTTCGCTCTCTATATCAATCCTGGAGTAGGCGAGGAGTCTTTCCCCAGTGTGACTCTCCCTTTCTATTTCTGAAGGTCATATTTAAAAGGATAATAATTTGAACCTTGGTCACTCATCTCACATTCACACAATAATTGAGAATAATGAAGAATATAGGGAGAAAGACCTATAAGCCAACCAACAGATTTTTTTTTTTTCAGAGACAGAGCGAGAATCAGAGAGAGGGATAGGAACAGACAGATAGGAACGAAGACAGATGAGAAGCATCAATTATCAGTTTTTTGTTGCGACACCTTAGTTGTTCATTGATTGCTTTCTCATATGTGCCTTGACCACAGGCCTTCGGCAGACCAACTGACACCTTGCTCAAGCCAGCGACCTTGGGTCCAAGCTGGTGAGCCTTGCTCAAACCAGATTAGCCTGCGCTCAAGCTGGCGACCTCGGGGTCTTGAACCTGGGTCCTCCGCATCCCAGTCTGACGCTCTATCCACTGCGCCACCACCTGGTCAAGCCAGAATTGTTATTTAAAAACATGAACTTTATCCACAATATCCAACAAACCTCCATAGAGAATCTATTTTATTTGAGTGATCAGGATAAAAGCACATCCAGATAGGTTTAGGTGGCTTGAGGCAAGAGGAGTCCAATGCAGACATGAGGTCAGGCATGAGGCCAGGCACTGCTGTTGCTGGTGGCCCTGTGGAGCTGGTCTGAGTTCACACAGGGCTGGCCACTGCAGCAGTGAATCGGCAGGAACTGGTTCCAAAAGGAGGCCAAGAGGATCTGAAGCGGTGCATGTATCTGAACTCTTCTCTACATAAACTCTTCCATGCAATTATCTGAGCCTGGAAATAATTAGAGTTTAGGTCTTAAACTACTGCTACTATATCATTAATGGTTAAGTTTCCATTAAAGATCTATATTTCTACTTGCCAATTCTTTTTTTTTCTTTATTTAAATTTTTTTTTTATTTTTCTGAAGTTGGAAATGGGGAGGCAGTCAGACAGACTCCCATATGCGCCCGACTGGGATCCACCCGGCATGCCCACCAGGGGGCAATGCTCTGCCCATCTTGGGGCATTGCTTTGTTGCAACCAGAGCCATTCTAGTGCCTGAGGCAGAGGCCATGGAGCCATCCTCAGTGCCCGGGCCAACTTTGCTCCAATGGAGCTTTGGCTGTGGGAGGGGAAGAGAGAGACAGAGAGGAAGGAGAGGGGGAGGGGTGGAGAAGCAGATGGGCACTTCTCCTGTGTGCCCTGCGGGGAATCGAACCCGGGACTCCTGCACGCCAGGCCGACGCTCTACCACTGAGCCAACCATCCAGGACTTGCCAATTCTTTAAGTTCTATCTTTCTAGAAAATTGTGTCATCCGTTTGAAAATTTATTCTTAATCAAAAAATCTATTTGTAGTCCATAAGTAGCCTTTTTCTTTAATATTATTTGTTTCTTTTCTCTTTTATTTTATTTTATTTTATTTTTATTTTTTTTGTATTTTTCTGAAGCTGGAAACGGGGAGAGACAGTCAGACAGACTCCCGCATGCACCCGACCGGGATCCACCCGGCACGCCCACCAGGGGCGACGCTCCACCCACCAGGGGGCGATGCTCTCCCCCTCCGGGGCATCGCTCTGTCGCAACCAGAGCCACTCTAGCGCCTGGGGCAGAGGCCAAGGAGCCATCCCCAGCGCCCGGGCCATCTTTGCTCCAATGGAGCCTTGGCTGTGGGAGGGGAAGAGAGAGACAGAGAGGAAGGAGGGGGGGGCGGGGGTGGAGAAGCAAATGGGCGCTTCTCCTATGTGCCCTGGCTGGGAATCGAACCCGGGTCCCCCGCACGCCAGGCCGACGCTCAACCGCTGAGCCAACCGGCCAGGGCCTCTTTTCTCTTTTATAAACTAATTAATCATCTCAGATGTGGATCACTTTACTCACTTTATTTATTTTTCTTTCTTATTGAATTTATCAGGGTGACATGGGTTAATAAAATTATATAGGTTTCAAGTGTACAATTTTGTAATACATCATATATATATATATAATGTATTGTGTGTATACTACCACAAGTAAATATTGACTTTAATTAAGAGGTTATTCGAGTTTGGCTTTTCTGTCGCATTAGTGTTTTCTATTTCACTAACTTACGCTTATTATTTATTTCAATTCATTTGGGGGGATATTCATTCTGTTATTCTTTGTTTTCTAAGGTCCCAAGTTGGATACAGCCTATGAATTTCCACCTTTTTATTTTTCCCTTCTTTTGAAATTACATTACAATCTGTACCCAGTACATTTAACATCTAAATTTCCTGTGGTTCTATTTATGTTGCTTTGTTGCTGCAATTCATGGTGGCTTGTTCCTTATGTTAAATTTGGGATCATTTGCAAAATTCTCCAAGGTGTGAATGGAAGTTACGACCTCCAGAGAGTTTTCTCGATGATTTCATCAAACATCCTGGCACTCTAAGACCAGGATCATTTTGATACTAATTTCTCAGCTTGAGTTTCCTTGAATGTGCTGGCAGTTTAAATTAAGCCACTAACAAAATAAAAACAGGTATATAGTAATATATTATAAAAAAGACCTTACATAATGACCTAGTTGGTTTATTCCAAAAATGTAAAGTTGACTTAACATAAAAAAAAAATCAACCCTGGCCAGGTGACTCAGTTGGTTAGAGCATCGTCCCCATATACCAAGGTTGCTGATCTCTGGTCAGGACATATTCAAGAATCAACAAATGAATGTATAAATGAGTAGAACAAACCAATCTATGTTTCTCTCCCTGTCTCTTTCTGCATTTCTCTCCCCACCCTAAAATTAATTTTTTAAAAATCAAAGTATATTGCCTGACCAGCCAGTGGCGCAGTGGATAGAGCATTGGACTGAGCTGCGGAAGGACCCAGGTTCGAGACCCCGAGGTCGCCAGCTTGAGTGCAGGCTCAACTGGTTTGAGGAAAAGCTCACCAGCTTGGACTCAAGGTCGCTGGCTCGAGCAAGGGGTTACTCCATCTGCTGACGGCCCACGGTCAAGGAACATATGAGAAAGCAATCAATGAACAACTAAGGTGTCACAACAAAAAAACTGATGATTGATGCTTCTCATCTCTCTTCGTTCCTGTCTGTCTGTCCCTGTCTATCCCTCTCTCTGACTCTGTCTCTGTAAAAAAAATAAAAATAAAAAATCAAGGTATTCTATTATTTATCAAAATGAAGTAAAATTTTATGCTCATAATAGTATGTACAGAAGACATTTGATAAACATCCACATAAATTCATAACCATCATAAAAACTCTTAGCAAAGTAATATCTCTTCAGATTAAGTGTGTGTGCATGTGCATGTGTGTGTGAAAATAAAAAGAAATGTAGCCTGACCTGTGGTGGTGCAGTAAATAAAGGATCAACTTGGAATGCTGAGATCACTGGTTCAAATCCCTGGGCTTTTCTGGTCAAGGCACATACAAAAAGCTACTACTACTACAAGTTGGTGCTTCTGGATTCTCCCCTCCCCTTTTCTCTCTCTCTAAAAATCAATAAATAAAATCTTAAAAAAAAAGAAAATAAAATAAAAAAGAAATTTAGAGAAAATATACTAAACAGTTGAAATGTTGAATTTTTGAGACTGGAAATAAGACCAGATCCCATAATAAATGACATGATTCAACATCATACTAGATATTCTAACAAATGCAATATGGCAGGATAGAGAATAAAGGGCTAGAGGCTGAAGGAAAAAAGTAACCATAATCATTCACAAAATTTTGTGATTATATTCTCAGAAAATTCAAATGAATTCATAGGAAAGTTATTAGAATTAATAAATACTTTAAGAAAATGATAGAAAAAAAGAGAAATTATACAGAAACACATTGTAATTCTGTGTGCCAGCAACAAAGATTTAGAAAATAAAATATTTAAAATATACTATTCTTTTTTATTATTCAGTGAGAAGAGGGGAGGCAGAGAGAGACTCCTGCATGCACCCCAACTGGGATCTACCCAGCAAGCCCACTAGGGGGCGATGCTTTGCTCATCTGGGGCATTGCTCCATTGCTCAGCAACTGAGCTCTTCCCAGTGCCTGAGGTGGAGGCCATGGAGCAGTCCTCAGTGTTCGGGGGCCAATTCGCTCCAATGAAGCCCTGGCTGCAGGAGGGGGAGAGAGAGAGAGAGAGAGAGAGAGAGAGAGGAGAGAGAAGCAAGTGGGGGGAGGTGTAAAGAAGCAGATGGTCGCTTCTCTTACATGCCCTGACAGGGAATTGAAACCGGGACATCCATATGCTGGACCAATGCTCTACCACTGAGCCAACCAGCCAGGGCCTCAAATATACTACTTAAAATAATATAAAAATTATGAAAATATGAAATATCTAGAAATTAATCTAAATAAAAGTAGGTAAGATCTATACACAAAATTATAGAAATTATTGAGACAGAATAAAGAAGACTTAAATGAAAGGATATACCACTTTCATGAACTTGAAGATTCAATATTTTAAAGATGTCAATTCTCCCTGAATTTAGATTTGCATTAAATTTAATTTGAAAATTACTCTCGGTCCTGGCCAGTGAGTTCAGTGGATAGGGTGTCAGCCGGGCATGTGGGTGTCCTAGGTTCAATTACCGGTCAGGACACACAGGAGAAGTGACCATCTGTTTCTCTCCTCCTCCCTCTCCCACTTCTCTCCCTCTTCCCCTCCCATAGCCAGTGGCTTAATTGCTTCAAGCATCAGCCGGGGCACTGAGGATATAGCTTGGTTAATTTGAACATTGGCCCCAGATGGGGGTTTCCGGGTTGATCCCAGTTGGGGTGCGTGCGTGAGTCTATCTTCCTTCCTCTCGCTTAAATAAAATAATAATAATAATAATAGTAAAAAACCAATTACTCTCCACTACCCCTTTCTTCCACCCAAAAAAGAGTGAAACTGAAGATGTTAGCTGCTGTAACAAAGGATCTCATCTCGGTGGCTTAATCAGTGGTCGGCAAACCGCGGCTCATGAGTCCATGCGGCTCTTTGGCTCCTTGAGTGTGGCTCTTCCACAAAATACCACGTGTGGGCACGCAGGTACGCGGGGCGTCGGTGGGTGGGGCGACGGGAGACGCAGTGCCGGGGAGGCCTGCGCAATTCCTGCTCCAGCTGAGTGAGCCAGTCAGCAGTCTCATTGTGCAGTGGTTAGTGCTAGTCGCATCCGCAAATCGTGGGCAGGTGACAAAAGTACCTACTCCAAAGACCAACTTAGGAGTGCCCTAATTAAGTTAATAACAATGTACCTACCTATATAGTTTAAGTTTAAAAAATCTGGCTCTCGAAAGAAATTTCAATCGTTGTACTGTTGATATTTGGCTCTGTTGACTAATGAGTTTGCTGACCACTGGAAGTAACTAAAATTTGTCTCAGTCCCGAATCTAGAAGTCCAAAATCAAGGTGTTGGCAGGGTCTCACCTCTGCAGCTGTGAGGGAGGATCTGTTCCACACCTCTCTTCCAGCTTCCAGGGCTTCGTTAACAATCTTTGGTGTTCCTTGGCTTGTGGCAGCATAACTCCAAACTTCACATGGCATTCTGTGTGCGTGTCTGTCTCCAAATTTTTCCTTCTTGTAAAGCACCAGTGATACTTACTCTATGTCAGAACTAACTGCTTCTGCAATGAATCTATTTCCAAATAAAGTCACATGCGGAGGCCATAGGGATTAGGATTTCAAAATAGGAATCTTGGCCCTGGCCGGTTGGCTCAGTGGTAGAGCGTCGGCCTGGCGTGCAGAAGTCCTGGGTTCGATTCCCGGCCAGGGCACACAGGAGAAGCGCCCATCTGCTTCTCCACCCCTCCCCCTCTCCTTCCTCTCCTTCCTCTCCTTCCTCTCCTTCCTCTCCGTCTCTCTCTTCCCCTCCCGCAGCCAAGGCTCCATTGGAGCAAAGATGGCCCGGGCGCTGGGGATGGCTCCTCGGCCTCTGCCCCAGGTGCTAGAGTGGCTCTGGTCGCAACAGAGCGATGCCCCGGAGGGGCAGAGCATCGCCCCCTGGTGGGCGTACCGGGTGGATCCCGGTAGGGCATATGCGGGAGTCTGTCTGACTATCTCTCCCCGTTTCCGGCTTCAGAAAAATACAGGGGAAAAAAAATAGGAATCTTGAGAGAACACAATTCAACTCATAACAATCCTCTTTTTATAAAATAGAGGCCCTGGCCGGTGACTCAGTAAATAGAGCATTGGCTTGACTTACGGACCTCCTGTGTCAGATTCCCAGTCAGAACACAAAAAAGAGGCGACCATCTGCTTCTCCCCTCTCTGCCCCTTCACTCCCTTCTCTTCCTCTTCCCGTCTCACAGCCAGTGGCTCCATTGGTTCAAGTGTGCCCTGGAGTGCTAAGGTTGGTCGGAATGGGTTGGCCTCAGGTGCTGAAAGTAGCTCGGTGCTCGAGTTGGCCCCAGATGGGGTTGCTGGGTGGATCCTCTGCTTCAGTTTAGGATATAGATCACATCAAAGACTTTGTCTTCCACTGTAAAAATAAGAAAATTGGAGAAGATAAAAATGATACTTTTCTTAGCCCTTGTTGGTTAGCTCAGTTGGTTAGAGCATCATCCAAGGTTGTGGGTTCGATTCCCAGTCAAGTCACATACCAGAAACAATCAATGACTGCATAGATAAGTGGAACAACACGTTAATGTTTTTCTCTCTCTGTATCTCTCTCTCTCTTTCTCTCCTGTCCTCTCTAAACATCAATAAAATATTATTTAAAAAACCATGCTTTCTATGAAGATAGATAAGAATGATAGATGCAAATTAACCTTAATTACTGAATCCCAAGAGAAATGAGATTTTCATAGGTGAGCAGTTTACACATCCTGGGGCAGCCATCTGATTTGGGAATAGGCAGGCTTGCCACAGACAGACTTTGCAGGATTAAGGGGAAGTAAATTGATATTTGGATAACAGTGTGTCCTGGTAGGATAGATTAGATTCTAGAAAAGCCCAAACTTTAAGGTTGATTGCTCATCCCACAATTATCTCCTTGCCTGTCCCACCAGAGTTTTCCTTAGAAACAGTGTTGGTGAAGGGACTGGTGTTTTAATCACTTACGATTCACTCCGTTGAAGAGGAGGGATTTCAGCCACAGCATTATGGAGATTGCTGACCACATGACACTTGATACTGAGCAGTAGTTTATTTATTAGTCATATATATTCATAGCCTGGGGAAAAAGGACGCTGCATGCCATGCAGGGCCACTGAGGGGTGCACTCAGGAACAGAGTGAACAACTAAGGGTTGTGGGAGGCACACTTTGTAATATCAAGAGGGTGAGGTAAACCCTGGTTCTTGCAGGAGGATGTGACTGGCTTGTTTGAATAATCCTCTGAATTGGCAGAGAGCTGAAACCTGATACACAAGGAGAAGCAGGATCTGTGCTTGGTCCCCCTGATAAGGACAGTTTGTTACGGGATAAAAGAGCAGAATGGGGCCCTGGCTGGATAGCTCAGTTGGTTGGAGCATCCTCCCGAAGCGCGGAGGTTGCCGGTTTGATTCCAGTCAGGGCACATACGAGAAAGCAATCAATGAACAACTAAGGTGTCGCAACAAAAAACTGATGATTGATGCTTCTCATCTCTCTCCGTTCCTCTCTGTCTGTCCCTATCTACCCCTCTCTCTGACTCTCTCTCTGTCCCTGTAAAAAAAATAGATAAATAAAATAAAAATCCTTAAATAAATGAAAGCCGAGAAACCTCATTTCACCATGTATAAGACGCATATTTTTAAGAAAAGTTTGGGGTCTAAAACTAGGTGCATCTTAAACAGTGGTTGTAGATATTTTTACTTGCATTTCCCACTTTTCCGTGCTTGTTTTTGCGCTCATTGTTGAAGGCAGTGATTCATCATCAGACACAGATGAGGACAAGCTAATGGATGGAAGTTTTGACAGTGACGAATTGTATGACTTTTATGATGAGTGAAACTTGAGTTCAATAGCTTTATGTAATACATTTAAAAAAATTTTGGCCCCAAAATTAAGGTGCATCTTATACATGAAGAAATACGTAATACATGGGAGCGTCTTATATGTGAAGAAATACGGTAATTTGTAGCCAGTAGATTCATACTATCAGAAATGCTAAAGAAAGTTCTTCAGACTCGAGGGAAATGATTTTAGATGGAAAATTCAGATCTGTAGGAAGAAATGATGGGTGCCAGAAATGGTAAATGTGTGCAAATTAACATATACTTTTCCCTCTTTAAAAAACTATAGGCCCTGGCCGGTTGGCTCAGTGGTAGAGCGTCGGCCTGGCGTGCAGAAGTCCCGGGTTCAATTCCCGGCCAGGGCACACAGGAGAAGCGCCCATCTGCTTTTCCACCCCTCCCCCTCTCCTTCCTCTCTGTCTCTCTTCCCCTCCCGCAGCCGAGGCTCCATTGGAGCAAAGATGGCCTGGGCGCTGGGGATGGCTCCTCGGCCTCTGCCCCAGGCGCTAGAGTGGCTCTGGTCACAACAGAGCGACGCCCTGGAGGGGCAGAGCATCGCCCCCTGGTGGGCAGAGTGTTGCCCCCTGGTGGACGTGCCGGGTGGATCCCGGTCGGGCGCATGTGGGAGTCTGTCTGACTGTCTCTCCCCGTTTCCAGCTTCAGAAAAATACAAATAAATAAATAAATAAATAAAAATAAAAAATTATAAAAGATCATTGATCATTTAAGGCCATAATAACAACAATGTATTAGAGAGGTATAAATCATGTAGAAATAAAAGATAATAGCACAAAGGATAGGAAAGGGAAGTGGTGTAATATTAACTGGAGGTAGACTTGGGTGTTAAGGACGCTTATTGTAGTCCATTAAGCAGTCATTAAAATATTAAATAAGAGATGTAGCTAAAAACCCAACAGAGGATATAAAATGAAATACTAAAAATGCTCAAAATAAAAAGAGGAAGAAAAGAAATCCTGATAGGACAAATAAAAATGAAAAGCATAACTATAGACTTCAACTCAATTCTATCAACAATTACGTTAAGTGCAAATGGACTATACACTTCAATTTAAAGATAGCTGTTGTCAGGCTGGGTATAAAAGCAGGTCTCAACATATGATGTTTATAAAAGATTAACTTATATATGAATATGTGGAAAATTTAAAAGCAAAAGGATAGAAAAAGGTATACCTGTAAACACTATGAATAAGAAAACTGGTGTGGCTATATTAGTGTTAATCAAAGTAGACTCTAAGGCAAGAAGGAATGCAAAAGACAAAGAAGGATGCTTCCTAAGCTAAAGGTAAGCTCATCATGAACACATTCAGTAATACTAAGTGGTATGCATAATAATATATCTTCAAAGAATGGGAAGCAAAAATTGACAGAACTAAACTGACACATATAGCCAGAGATTTTATAAGCTTTTCTTAAAAATAGACAGAACAAGTAGCAAAAAAATCAGGAAAGGATAGGAGGAAATAGAAGATTTAAACATTGTCAACCAACTTAACCAAAATCGATATCTCTAGAACATTTTATTCAACAATGAAAGAATACACATTTTAAAATACATGGGCAAAATTCAAACAAATTTTCAGTAAATTCCAAAGGAGCTCATAGTAAGGAAATCATATACAGTAGTTTTTCTGATCACAATGGAATTAAATTAGAAATTAATAACAGCAGCTTCTCTTAGCAGAATGGTGTATGGTGGATAAGAACTACAGATTAGAGATTCCCAGCTGTGTTGGATGTGTACTATGTCAATGGTCATCAAACTGGGTTGTAAAGCAGTCAACATTCAATTCTCAACATCCACATATAGATTATGTTAACATTGATCTGTAGGAAAATTTATCTACAATTCTCCTTCCTGCCTCTCAGAAGACAACCTTTCCCCCACTTAAATATAGCCTGACCTGTGGCGGTGTAATGGATAAAGCATTGACCTGGAATGCTGAGGTCACTGGTTTGAAGCCCAGGGCTTACTTGGTGAAGGCATATAAGGAAGTTGGTGCTTCCTGCTCCTCCCTCTTTTCTCTCTCTTTTTTCTCTCTCTCTCCTCTCTAAAATGAATAATAAGCCTGACCTGTGGTGGCGCAGTGGGTAAAAGCATCGACCTGGAACACTGAGGTTGCTGGTTCGAAACCCCGGGCTTCTCTAGTCAAGGCACATATGGGAGTTGATGCTTTCTGCTCCTCCCTCCCTTCTCTCTCTGTCTCTCTCTCTCTCTCTGTGTGTCTCCTCTCTCTAAAATGAATAAATAAAATCTAAAAAATATATATAAATAAATAAAATGAATAATAAAAAAGTAAAGAAAAAAAACTTCTTTCTCTTAAAGAAAAAAAGAAAGGCATACTTCTTGTCCATTCAGAATCTTACTCCAATGCTTTACACCAAGGATAAATGACTCTGAGTACTATAAAGTGACAATTCAAAATATTCATGTCAATTAATGGTTTTTTTTGTTTTGTTTTCTTTTTGTGTGTGTGTGACAGAGAGAGGGACAGATAGGGACAAATACACAGGAAGGGAGGAAGGGAGAGAGAGAAGCATCAATTCTTCGTTGTGGCTCCTTAGTTGTTCATTGATTGCTTTCTCATGTGTGCCTTGACCGGGGGGCTACAGCAGAGTGAGTGACCCCCTGCTCAAGTCAGCAAACTTAGGCTCAAGCCAGTGACTATGGGGGGTCATGTCTATGATCCCACGCTCAAGCCAGCAACCCTGTGCTCAAGATGGTGAGCCTGCGTCCAAGCTGGATGAGCCTGCCCTCACACTGGCGACCTTGGGGTTTCAAACCTGGTTCCTCTGCATCCCAGTCCACTGTGCCACTGCCTGGTAAGGCCAGTTAATGTTTTTTGAAAAAAAATTTTTTTAAAGATTTTATTTATTCATTAGAGAGAGAGAGAGAGAGAAGGGAGGGAGGAGCAGGAAGCATCAACTCCCATATGTGCCTTGACCAGGCAAGCCCAGGGTTTTGAACCGGCAACCTCAGCGTTTCCAGGTTGACGCTTTATTCACTGCGCCACCACAGGTCAGGCTGTTTTTTGAAAATTTTTATTAAATTTATTGGGGTGACACTGGTGAATAAAATTATCCAGGTTTCATGTGTACAATTCTATAATACATCATCTGCATGTTACATTGTGTTGAGAGAGGAGAAACCAGAAGAATGCCGGGGGGGGGGGGGCTGCAATGTCTGTGATCTTACGCTCAAGCCAGTGACCTCAGCGTTATGGACAGAGGGAGGAAGAACTGACTGAGAAAGTTTAAAAAGTAACAAATCACAGCTGTGGTTCTTGTTATCAGTTTCTGGAAATAAACTTGCAGCACTAGCAAGAAGAATGGATTATATGAATAGTCAAGAACAAATGGTTTGAACCTCCTCTCTACCCCTCCCCTCCCGGAGACACAAAAGTCACGTAGGTCTGCAAACAAAGAAGTCAAAGAAATCAGGCACTTGTCGCGTGAAAGCTAAAGCTGTAA
This sequence comes from Saccopteryx bilineata, assembly GCF_036850765.1. Lineage (NCBI taxonomy): Eukaryota > Metazoa > Chordata > Mammalia > Chiroptera > Emballonuridae > Saccopteryx > Saccopteryx bilineata. The sequence continues at coordinate 314,924,245 of NC_089492.1, read as the reverse complement.
AGGTATATATTAATAAGATGTAAGAAATCTAACTTCGAGGAGCTCATGTTTTTGGTTCTATTAGCCTCACATGCTCCACCGGCTACCAAGAAATCCGACTTCCTCGATCAAGTTGTCTGGGTGTCTTATCCTCTATCGAGGTTACTTCCTGCAACAGTGTATTCACCGTGATTTCACTTACATGTGGAATCTAATAAACTAACAAACAAAATAGAAACAGGCTCATACAGATAACAGATTGACAGCTGTCAGAGGGGATGGGGTTGGATCCCAGCGACCGTGGGATCATGTCGATGATTCTACACTCAAGCTAGCGACCTCAGGGATTTGAACCTGGGACCTCGGCATTCTAAGTCAGTGCTCTATCCATTGTGCCACCACAGGTCAGGCTACTTTTATGGAGTTTTTATATACCAATTACTCTATGTCTGTGTCCACTAGTCAAATAAAACATTCAGTACAGCAGGAATTTTGACTCTTTGATTGTTCACTGATAGCAGGGGTTGGAAAACTACAGCCCACAGGCCAAATACCATCCACCGCGTGTTTTGTAAGGCTAATGAGCTAAAAGCAAGAATAGTTTTTACACTTTCAAGTGGTTGACCAAAGGAAGATGAACAAATGAAAATGACAAGATTCAAATTTCACTGTCTATAAAGTTTTATTAGAATACGGCTACACTGGAGTGTTTACATATTGTCTGTGGCTGCTGTCTCTCGGCAATGGTGAGTTGAGCAGTTGCAACAAAGGCCCTGTTTAAAATACTTGTTATCTCCTTTTTCAGGGAAAGTGTGCCAACTTCTGCTCTACACTCACTACAGAGACCAGTGCCTAGCAGATGACAAAGTCTAGTAGTCTAAGTTCAGTGTGCCACTAGGACATTGGGCATTTACTTAAAGAGCTGGACTTTTAAAAAGCAATCCCTTTCTTCCAGTCGTGGGAAAACAAGAAGCCTCGTGGCACTAATAGGCAGAGACCCACTGGCTGCTGAAAAGGCAGGTTTGCGTTAGCTTCTCAGGGATGAGGTGAGTAGATTGCGGAGACAGAAGAGAAAACGGCAGATGAAAAGGTCGGCCCGCACATGACAAAGGTCAGCTGTGCCTCCACAGGTGCTGCACACAAGCCATGCAAGTCCCCTCTGCTCCACTCTGGAGACATGTTACATTACAGGCAAGTGTCTCTGCAAAGCATGCTGGTCTCTCTGGACCTTTTTCAACAAGGGCTAGTATGTTATTATTAGTAGTAGTATTTTTAACCTGGGCCAACAGTTTTTTGTTGTTGTTGGGTTTTTTTTTTACAGAGACAGAGAGAGAGTCAGAGAGAGGGATAGATAGGGACAGACAGAGAGTCAGAGAGAGGGATAGATAGGGACAGACAGACAGGAACAGAGAGAGATGAGAAGCATCAATCATTAGTTTTTCATTGCGCGTTGCAACACCTTAGTTGTTCATTGATTGCTTTCTCATATGTGCCTTGACCGTGGGACTACAGCAGACCGAGTAACCCCTTGCTCAAGCCAGTGACCTTGGGTCCAAGCTGGTGAGCTTTTGCTCAAACCAGATGAGCCCGCGCTCAAGCTGGCGACCTTGGGGTCTCGAACCTGGGTCCTCTGCATCCCAGTCCGACACTCTATTCACTGCGCCACTGGGCTGGGCCAACAGTTTTTCAGGGATATTCTCAATTCCCCCTGTAGACGCGGTCATTGCTACTGGTGACATTATAATGCTGTACTGGCGGGAACTGGGATCACTGTGTCTCTAACCTATAACTCTTCCAGGGACTTGGGGCTTTCTCACGCCTGCTGGCATCAACCTTGGCAATGACAGACTCACCATTCAAGTATCAGAGTTCTGCTTAGTGTGCTTTTCTTTTTCCCCTCTTGGAAGGTGTCGGTGAAAGTGAATCTCGGCATTGGAACTTTATCTTGAAATCCTAATAAAGCTTTCTTACTTGGGGAAGGGGTGGTGTGCCTTATTAAATCTGACGTCTATATCGAAATCTGTAACCCTCATGATTGTGGTGTAGTGATCCTCTTTCCTTTTTCCTTTTTGTTCTTGGCTTCCTGAGACCTCATGTTCATCATTTCTCACCATTAGACTTGTCAGAATTTTATTCCTTTCCCTTCCAACCTTTAAAATTTCTTTTTTAAAATTGGGACCACAAGTGGCGGCCTCTGTGCATGCTCTGTCCCCCGCTAGCCCTGGCTGCTGGCCGCCCGCCTGCCCCACGGAGACGCATCTTCAGCTATCTGACTTCATATGAAAGATGGCTAATGCAGCCTGACCAGGCGGTGGCGCAGTGGATAGAGCGTCGGACTGGGATGCCAAGGACCCAGGTTCGGGACCCCAAGGTCGCCAGCTTGAGCGCGGGCTCATCTGGTTTGAGCAAAAGCTCACCAGCTTGGACCCAAGGTCGCTGGCTCGAGCAAGGGGTTACTAGGTCTGCTGAAGACCCGTGGCCAGGGCACATATAAGAAAGCAATCAATGAACAACTAAGGTGTCGCAATGTGCAACAAAAAACTAATGATTTATGCTTCTCATCTCTCTGTTCCTGTCTGTCTGTCCCTGTCTGACTCTCTCTCTGTCTCTGTAAAAAAAAAAAAAAGAAAGATGGCTAATGCAGAAGTGAGTGTCCCAGTGGGGGATGTGGTTGTGGTACTCACTGAAGGAAATGAAGGCGAGAACCCTGAAGACACTAAAACCCAAGTGATCTTGGCCCTGGCCGGTTGGCTCAGTGGTAGAGCGTCGGCCTGGACAGAAGTCCCGGGTTCGATTCCCGGCCAGGGCACACAGGAGAAGCGCCCATCTGCTTCTCCACCCCTCCCCCTCTCCTTCCTCTCTGTCTCTCTCTTCCCCTCCCGCACCTGAGGCTCCATTGGAGCAAAGATGGCCCGGGCGCTGGGGATGGCTCCTTGGCCTCTGCCCCAGGCCCTAGAGTGGCTCTGGTTGCAACAGAGCGATGCCCTGGAGGGGCAGAGCATCGCCCCCTGGTGGGCAGAGCGTCGCCTCCTGGTGGGCGTGCCAGGTGGATCCCGGTCGGGCGCATGCGGGAGTCTGTCTGACTGTCTATCCCCATTTCCAGCTTAAGAAAAATACAAAAAAAACAAAAACAAACCCCCCACCCCCAAAAAACCCAAGTGATCTTGCAGTTACAGCCTGTGCAACAAGGGATTTATGAAGCCAGGTCTGAGAACAACACGGCAGTTGTGGCAGTAGAAACCCACACAATACACAAAATTGAAGAAGGGATTGATGCAAGTACCATAGAAGCAAATGAAGATATGGAAATTGCTTATCCCATAACTTGTGGGGAGAGCAAAGCCATTCTTCTTTGGAAGAAGTTTGTATGTTCAGGAATAAATGTGAAGTGTGTCAAGTTCAATGATCAATTGATCAGCCCCAAGCATTTTGTTCATCTGGCTGGCAAGTCCACCCTGAAGGACTGGAAGAGAGCCATTCATCTAGGTGGAATCATGCTCAGGAAAATGATGGATTCTGGACAGATTGATTTTTACCAACATGACAAGGTTTGCTCCAATACCTGCAGAAGCACCAAATTTGGTCTTCTGATCAGCAATGCAAGAGCCCCAGTACCAGGACAGCAGACAAGTGTGGTGCAGACACCCACTTCGGCCGATGGAAGCATCACGCAGATTGCCATCTCAGAAGAGAGCATGGAAGAAGCAGGGCTGGAATGGAACTCGGCTCTCACTGCTGCTGTCACAATGGCCACAGAGGAGGGAGTGAAGACTCAGAGGAAATTTCAGAGGACACTTTGATGTCTGGAAAGGAATAGCTGATGTAGGGCAATATACAGAAGGAAATAGAGGAGCTACTCAGGGTGGTTCAGCAACAGCTCATCCAGTCTCCCTTCCAGGTAACAGATCTGCTGTTCTCAACAATGTGGCACCTACATTTGGTCTAATGGACACAATTAAGAAGGTTTTGGACAACAGAAAGAACCAAATAGAACAGAGAGAAGAGCAGTTTCTCTATACTCTGACAGACTTGGAACGCCAGTTGGAAGAGCAGAAGAAGCAAGCTCAGGATCATAGGCTGAAATCCCAGATGGTTCAAAATGTGGTATTGATGCCTGTGAGCACTCCTAAGCCTCCAGAAAGGCCCCGGCTGCAGCGGCCAGCCTCCACCACCGTCCTGAGCCCTTCTCCTCCTGTCCAGCAGCCTCAGTTCACAGTCATCTCACCCATCACCATCGCCCCAGTGGGTCAGTCATTTTCCATGGGCAATAATATTCCAGTGGCCACCCTTAGCCAGGGCTCCAGTCCTGTGACTGTCCACACAATGCCTTCTGGCCCTCAGCTCTTTCGCTATGCCACAGTGGTTTCCTCAGCCAAGAGCAGCTCGCCAGACACAGTGACCATCCACCCTTCATCTAGCTTGGCGTTGCTAAGTTCTACTGCCATGCAGGATGGGAGTACCCTGGGCAACATGACCACCATGGTGAGCCCTGTGGAGTTGGTGGCCATGGAGTTCGGCCTGACCTCAGCAATCCAGGCTGTCGAAAGCACCTCAGAGGATGGGCAGACCATCATTGAGATTGACCCAGCCCCAGATCCAGAGGCTGAAGATTCTGAGGGCAAAGCAGTCATTTTGGAGACAGAGCTGAGGACTGAGGAGAAAGTTGTGGCTGAGATGGAAGAACATCAGCATCAAGTCCACAATGTGGAGACTGTGGTCTTAGAGGATTTACTGGGGATATTGGGGCCAGGAGATATGTTTTGGTTTGAAATTTTAATTATCATTGTCCCACTCATTTCCACATAGGATCCCCCTTTTTTTTTTTTAAACAAAATCTTGTTGCTGTAACTGAAAATGTTGGGTCTCTCCCACCTCTTCATTGAAAAAAATGGACAAAAACAAACTGTCCTTCTAGAAGTTGAGAGTAGGTCACTCAGTGTCCTCATCCTCTTACACCAAGAAAGTTGTTTCTTTTAGGGGAGGCATCAAGATAACCAGCAACCCTATCCTGAAAGCCCTTTCTAGGTTAGTGTATCTGTGTATGCACGTGGTTTATTCTCGTAAACATACGTTGACCAAACTGTGGAACACAGACCTGATACTGGAAAGGAACCCACTCACACATGGATGCAAAAGGATACTTTATTTTATATCTTGAAATGGGCCCTCAGAGGCCAGTGCAAAACTCTGAAACAAAAGGAAGTTGAACTCTGCTTAGAGGGGAACTTTGTTGCTTGGAGCAACAGCTTAAAAAGGGAAGTACTTTGACCAGGATGGGGCAAATAAATTATCATATTTCCAGAAGTGCAACTGATGCCTCTTGATATCTCTGAGGGTTACCACTATGGGTGCCATTTTGAAGAGAGGCCAGTGATAAGTGGAAGGGCACTTTGCCATGGAGTAACATCAGGAGAAATAGAAATCCAGGGATGTCACAGCTGTGCTTTGGGATTTGAGCCCACCTTGTCCCCAACTTTGTCAAAGCACTTACCTTCCTAAACTAGGATCAATCCATTCATTTGCAAACTGTGTGATATGATATAAATTGCTCTGGTTCTTGGACTGTGGCTGTCACGGGAGTGGGACTCCAAGGCTATGCTTTTTATTGCATGACTCCAGGAGTGGTAGAGTTCCTCATCCAGGCCAGCTGCCCTTTTTGGTGGGGCCCTTTTTTTTGGCTTTGGAACCAAAAGCAGCCACTCATTTGGTGCTTTCTCTTGTTCTACCCTCCGTCCCTCAATTGTTAATCTCATCTGCTGGATCCCATGCTCTTCACCTTTTTGGCTAATTTGGAGAACAGTGACAGGTGCCTGCCTTCATCCCCTTTTAGATTCATTTATACCACAGATATTTCTGTGAGATTGAGCTCATAAAAAAAACAACAATTTAGGCTTGGCAGGAAGACTCAGTACCCCCAGGGTACTGAGTGTATCCTGAGGCACCAAGTGTATGTCTCTTCCTGAGCGAGCTGGACTCCCTGGGAAAGAAGCATTGTGTGTGACATTATATTATAGGAAATGTACCAGGAATGTCAATAATAATGTCTTTTGGTGGGGGGGTTGTATCTTGTTTCCTTTCTCTTTTTTTTACGTTGTTAGGGTATTTAGAGCAGGGCCATTTTCTGTGCTTAGATTCCTTCTCTTTGACCATCTTCAGTGTTTGGGGCAAGAATGGACTCTGGTTTTTATTTCTTTTAGTTGCATTGTTTGCTGCACTAGGAAAAATATAGGAAACTGAAGACAATTTAAAGGAAAAATAGGTAAAAAAAAAAGAAAGTACACACCTTAAGAATGGGAGTTTTTTTTAAAATTATTATTATTAATTAAAAGCAAAACTTTGACCTGTAAAAAAAAAAAAATGGGACCACAGCACCTCCATTGTAGGAACACTATAAAGAATAAGTAAAATCAGCCCTGGCCAGTGGCTCGGTGGTAGAGCGTCGGCCTGGCGTGCAGGAGTCCTGGGTTCGATTCCCAGCCAGGGCACACAGGAGAAGCGCCCATCTGCTTCTCCACCCCTCCCCCTCTCCTTCCTCTCTGTCTCTCTCTTCCCCTCCCGCAGCCAAGGCTCCATTGGAGCAAAGATGGCCCGGGCGCTGGGGATGGCTCCATGGCCTCTGCCTCAGGTGCTAGAATGGCTCTGGTTGCAACAGAGCAACGCCCCAGATGGGCAGAGCATCGCCCCCTGGTGGGCGTGTGGGTGAATCCCGGTCGGGCGCATGTGGGAGTCTGACTGCCTCCCGGTTTCCAACTTCAGAAAAATAAAAAAATAAAAAAAAGAAAAAAGAATAAATAAAATTATACACATGTCTGGCTTTGAGCATGGACATAGAAAATATGGGCTCATTTCTTTCTTGTTTTCTCTGTGGTCAAGACTGGCTTTGGGAAAACACTGATAAAGAGCTATCCCTTTGGGTGAGGTGAGGAAAAGGCCCAAACTATCTTCTCCTTAGGTTTTTCTTAGACCACAGGAAACAGATGTAACTGTTGACTCCGAGTGTTTTAGGGAGAGACCCTTTCCTTCATTTATTTCCCAGAACCATCACAGATATAAAGCCACCCATTGACCACATCAGCGCTGAGCCTGAGTCATAAAATGGGCCATGACATTAAGACAGGAAAATCCTGAGTTTGGGGCTCTAAGTCTGGAAGGTTCCCGCTCAGATTCCCGGGTCTGACCCATGCTGCCCTTAGTGCTAGAGAGGAAATGAAACACCGCAGTGTGTAGACACGCCATGCCCGGGCAGGGCCAGCCCAGAGCCATTGAATACAGGCTTGTATTTTTAGCATTTGTCCTTGGAGCTGGCAGGAACCGCATGCAGGTGGCCACCCTGCTTTCGCCCCACCTGGCTGAAGCCCAGTTCCTAAAAAAAGGAAAACCTGAATAATAACCTTCTTTCCTTAGGTCTTCCTTTTCTGCCCGAGGCTCTGGCTTCCTGCTATTTCCCCTTTAATGACTGACTCATTTCTTATTTCTTGCCCTTATTTTTGTGCGCTTTTCTGATAACGGAAACCTGGCTCCAAAATGTCTGTATATCTGTGGTCTGGTTCCACATTTTAGTTCTCATGAGCTCATGCCTGGCTTTCACCGCACTACACTTGTTTCTAATAATTTATGCTAATTTACCATAACACGTGGGATCCTGTGGACTTATCACAGAGCCTGCCTTGGTGTCCAAGACCGTGCACTCCTGGAAGGCAGACTGAAGGGGGAGGGACCCCGGGAGCCTGGCGGGCACGCCCATTCCCAGCTGCCCTGGGTGCCGGCTGCTAAAGCCTCGCACCGGCCCCCTCCTGGGAGACCTGCCCTTTGACAAAGAGCAATCTCTCTTGCGAGTTTACCTAAATGGCTAGAGGCCAGCGACAGATAGAAACAGCGTCTGTAAGCCACCTGTTGTCTCAGTGAGCGACTAACTCCGTGTTGCAGTGTGTGACCTGCTTGACCCCTGACCCTTGTCCCCGCCCTTTGGGATCGGGCCAACACCACATCCTTGCTTATCCTCTCTCCTCCACCTTACCTGCCTGCCTCCTTCTCTCCTGAAAGTTATCCCAAAATAAAGCACTTTGACAGCTTCTCCATCTCAGGCTCTGCTCGGGGAGACCTGACCTAAAACACTAAGTCCTATTTCCCCCTGGGCTTGAGGTCCAGCAGAAAAGGCATAAGACCCCAAATCTAAGCTGCTGAGACCTGACATTCCTGTCATCAAGGACATCTCTGAGATAGTGTGGGGTCTCTTCAGCACCGCGCGCTCGGGGCTGGAAACAGGATGAAGGCCTTGCCATCGCACCGTTATTCCTAAACTCTTGAAAATTCATTTACTGTAATGAGATCCCCACTGAGAATGGCTCCAGCTTGCCTGCCTGCTTGCCTGCCTGCCTTCCTCCCCCTCCTCCCTCCTCTCTCTCCCTTTCTCTCTCTCTCTCTCTCTCTTTTTTTTTTTTACCATAACTATAGTAAAAATGGAATTAAAAATATTTTTCAACTACCATTTACATTCAGTATTGCTTTGTGTTAGTTTCAGGTGTACAGCATCGTGATGGCTCAATCATATACATTACAAAGTGTCCCCCTGAAATGGATTGTCAGGTGATATTGCTGACCTGTGATGCTCTCTTCCTTCCACCACCTCAACTCCTGCCTCAGAATCACAAAAGGAGCATGCCATATACACCCACGAAGAAGGGGAAGGTGTCTACTGATTCTGAGACTGTGAGGTGACAATCTGTAGATGAGATGCTGTTTAATTCCTCGTTTCTGAGAAGACTTTGTGCTTAGGTGTAACGTTGGAGTTGGGAGTAAAGGATTTGGGGCATCATGCTTGGATTCAAAGGTGCCTTCATCACTGTGGTGTGATTTTAAGTGATTTATTATATTTTTATCATGTGAAAATGGGTGATGATAATAACATCTTAATTTTAAAAGAGACATTAAGTTAAAACATATAAAGTACTATACTTAGATCAGTGCTTTTCTCCCTTTTGTATGTTTGACACAAATGGAGGAGTCAGTGAGGCCTTCCTACTCCCTGACTCCCAAAGTTTATGCTTAGCCTGAACAAATAGTTTATTTTCAAAACCAGGACCATTTAGAGTAAAAAGGGGCCCTAATCAGATGGTTACATTTTTGCTTTTCCCCATTCAGTATTTCTGTGTCTCTTCCTCAGAGAGAACATTTGCTCCTGACATTAACACATTTATTCATTTGCTCAGTGCAGTAAGACATTCAAAATAGCTTCAGAATGGCTTCATCCATACAGCCCAGGAAACAAACCTACCTGATTGCAGTTAGTGTGCAGTTACCAAAGCTGGGGTATATATTCATATAGTGTATTCCTAATGTTTTTCTTTCTTCATCTGGTATGGTAGTCATTGAAATACAGTTGGGTTCATTTCTTTCAGTTTTAGTTTTTTTATCCCTTCCCATTGTTGTCTAATTTATTTTATTTTTGGAACATGTAGAACATCAATGTGGTTTAAAAAAAAAAGTGTCTAGCCTGACCAGGCGGTGGCGCAGTGGATAGAGCATCGGACTGGGATGTGGAAGGACCCAGGTTCGAGACCCCGAGGTCGCCAGCTTGAGCACTGGCTCATCTGGCTTGAGCAAAAAGCTCACCAGCTTGGACCCAAGGTCGCTGGCTGGAGCAAGGGGTTACTCAGTCTGCTGAAGGCCTGCGGTCAAGGTACATATGAGAAAGCAATCAATGAGCCACTAAGGTGTCGCAACAAAAAACTGATGATTGATGCTTCTCATCTCTCTCCGTTCCTGTCTGTCTGTCCCCATCTATCCTTCTCTCTGACTCTCTCTTTGTCCCTGTAAAAAAAAAAAGTGTCTAAAATTCTATTACCGAGACGTTTCACTCCTTCCCTTAACTGTCTCAGTCTGTGAACATCTATTTTCCATCCCTGACAGGCAGTCTCTCCTGTGGAAAGGTCACAAGGCTGTAGTCGGTGCCCTTGTTAAGTGTAAGGGGAGAAACGGGGAGAGCCACAGGTGGAAGGCCCGCATTCCACAGAACAGTTGGGAGCACGCTGTTTACTGCTGCTCCTCTGGTGAACGCAGTGGCCGAGGACTCTGCTTTATATACTGAAGAAAGAATTAAAAAGTACAAATTGCCAGTTATAAAAATAGTCATGGGGATGTAAATTATAGCACAGGGAATATAGTCAATAATATTGTAGTAACTATAAATGGTGCCAGGTGTGTACTAGACTTATTGAGGGGATCACTTAGTAAGTTATATAAATGTCTAACCACTATGCTGTACACCTGAAATTAATAGAAAATAATATTGAATGTCAACTGTAATTGCCAAATAAAGAAAATAATATTCTAATAACTATGTACGGTGTCAGATGGGTACTAGACTTACCAGGTGATCATTTCATAAGGCCTATAAATGTCTAATCACTATGTCACACACCTGAAACTAATATTGTAAGTCTACAAAAAATTTTTTTTTTTTCATTTTTCTGAAGCTGGAAACAGGGAGAGACAGTCAGACAGACTCCCACATGCGCCCGACCGGGATCCACCCGGCACGCCCACCAGGGGCAACGCTCTGCCCACCAGGGAGCGATGCTCTGCCCATCCTGGGCGTCGCCATATTGCGACCAGAGCCACTCTAGAGCCTGAGGCAGAGGCCACAGAGCCATCCCCAGCGCCCAGGCCATCTTTGCTCCAATGGAGCCTCGGCTGCGGGAAGGGAAGAGAGAGACAGAGAGGAAAGCGCAGCGGAGGGGTGGAGAAGCAAATGGGCGCTTCTCCTGTGTGCCCTGGCCGGGAATCGAACCCGGGTCCTCCGCACGCTAGGCCGACGCTCTACCGCTGAGCCAACCGGCCAGGGCCTACAAAAATTTTTAATCAAAGAACAAAGTAAGTAGAAATATATACCATGCTCATATATTGAAAAACTAAACACAGTGAAGTTGTCAATACAACCCCACCCTCCCAAGTACTAAAGAAGCAGAACTTGTGAGAAATCCAGAATCTGCCATCCTGGGGTTTGGTGGAAAAAGAAGGAAATCCGTGTCTGGGGAGAGTTGGTAATCCCACATCTGTTCCATCATTTTCTCAATTCAGGGAAGTTTTTTTTTTTTTTTTTTTTTTTTTTTGTATTTTTCTGAAGCTGGAAACGGGGAGAGACAGTCAGACAGACTCCCGCATGCACCTGACCGGGATCCACCCAGCACGGCCACCAGGGGCAACGCTCTGCCCACCAGGGGGCGATGCTCTGCCCCTCCGAGGCGTCGCTCTGCCGTGACCAGAGCCACTCTAGCGCCTGGGGCAGAGGCCAAGGAGCCATCCCCAGCGCCTGGGCCATCTTTGCTCCAATGGAGCCTTGGCTGTGGGAGGGGAAGAGAGAGGCAGAGAGGAAGGAGAGGGGGAGGGGTGGAGAAGCAAATGGGCGCTTCTCCTATGTGCCCTGGCCAGGAATCGAACCCGGGTCCCCCGCACACCAGGCCGACGCTCTACCGCTGAGCCAACCGGCCAGGGCCAATTCAGGGAAGCTTTTAATCTTCCTGGAGGATCACCTTCATTGTCACGTCACCTGGGATATAGTGATCTAATGCTTTGGACACTGGGCCAGTGAAAATCCTCTAAATAGAATATAGAGAAGCAGCAAGTACAGAATATCAGAGCTCTCTCTCCAAAATGATCTTTTCTATTGCTCTCATCCATCAACATGTACATAATATCCTTCAATGTTTAAAGCCCCTTACTGTCTCTATTAATATTCTTTTACCATTACCAACTTGTTCATTTTTCCCTTTTGTCTTGACTCTATGTACAAATATGTCTCATTTATATATCTTTTATATTTATCAAGTATAGTTACTTTTATTTCTATTCTTTTTACCTTCAATGCTATCTATCTTCTGTCTTAAGTATGATTTAGAAAAGTGCACTAGTTAACTTTGAAGTGTTTTTTCACTGTTTAAAATTATTTCCTCAAATAGATTATATTAGGCAGGCTGATAATGTTATTAAAATTCTCTATATTCTACTTATTTTTGTAAAGTGAGTGACATTTTCAGATAGATATCTGTTAAACTCCATTTAGTCTCTTTCTATTTCCTAAAGCTTTTTATGTCTAAAAAGGCAATTATCAATTCAAAACCCGACAGGATTAAACCATTAGTGTAAACAGATCAACCTAGATTGTCTAAAAGAGCATTTTGCCCTGCCCTGCCCTGCCTTGCCCTGCCCTGCCCTGTCTCGCCCTGCCCTGCCCTGCCCTGCTCTGCCTTGCCCTGCCCTGACTCCTTCTCTCTTTTTTATTGATTTGAGAGAGAAAGGGAGAGAGGAAGTGAAGATAGAGAGAGAGCAGAGAGAGTGAGAAGCATCAACTTGTAATTACTTCACTTTAGTTGTTCATTGATTGCTTCTTGTACATGCCTTGACCAGGAGGGCTCAAGTGAAACCAGTGACCTGTTGCTCAAGCCAGCGACCTTGGGCTCAAACCAGAGGCTTTGGGCTTCAAGCTGACCCACACTCAAGCTGGTGAGCCTGTGCTTAAGCCAGATGAGCCTGTGCTCAAGTCAGCACCCTTGGGATTTCGAACTGGGGATCTCAGCTTTCCAGTCAATGCTCTATCTGCATCACCCCTGGTCAGGCATATCCTGGTTATTTTTCAATGTGAGAGTTCAGTCTTGTGATTTAATTTTCTAAATGCATTTATTTTCTCTTTGTGTCCATCCAAGTACTAACAAGGCCTGACATTGTTTAGCTTCTGAGATCAGATAAGATCGGTTGTGTTCAGGGTGATATGGCCATAGACTTCTCTTTGAATATTGCCTTCCAATGCAGCATATGAATTTCCTCCTCTGCAAAAACTGCACGATGTGACATTCGAATAAAGGCCAGTTATTCCTGGATAAGAAAGTGCATAAAAGTTGAAAGTTTGTGTAAGTTGCAGAAGGTTTGTGTAAGTTGCAGAAGGTTTGTGCAAGTTGTAAGAAGTTAGTACAGAGAAGAAAAATGCAAGGCAGAAAGAAATTAGTCCGTAAAGCTTGTAGTACTAAGGGCACACTATCAGCGTGCCAGCACATACTAGGGAGGACCCCTGACCTAATTAGATGGGGGAATGTTAGATTCAGGGAGTACTGACATGTTGGGGCTGCCAAGAGTGTACAAGGTCCCTGTGACGCTGAGAACAAAGAGTTCAGCAACATCCTGCATTGAGTCAGAGACCCTTATCAGAAGTTTATGTTTGAAATTCTCCACTGAGTAATACCCCCCCCCCCCCGTAACTGCGCACAACCTCCCTAGCCAATTGCTAAATGCAAAATCAGCTTCTGTATGAACCGCTTGCTTGCTACGCTATAAAAACCCCTAGACTGTAGGCGCTCGGTGTGACTCTGGTGACTGCCACCTGAGCTCACCCCTGCGCAGGTTTGTTTTTTTTTCTTTTTCTCTTGGCCATAAAACTTTGTCTGAAACTCTCCAAATGTCTCCAGTGTTTGTTTTACCCGGCGAGTGCAACACACAACGCAAGAGAAAAGTTATATTGACACTTGGCATTACCTTAAAGAAATGGCAGGGCCTGTATAATAACCTTAATGGAAGACTGTAGAGCCAGAAGCCGGCATCGTGGCCATTCACATGCAGGTTCGCATTGGATTTGGACAGTCGGTAAAGAAACAACGGAGCCATAAACTGGTGGGCCATAGTCTTTAATCCTAGCTTGCACCCGGCGGGCAAGTAAAAACATACACTGGGCTCCAAAACCCACTCACATTCAGTGCTCACAAAGCCATTGACTTATCAGAGTTTCCTAGAATCAAAGGTTTCTAGCTCACCAGCCTTATTCACCTCTGTTCCCCATCTCCTTCCTTCTCCAGCGTCAAACTGCACAAACTGGCCTCTCACTCAATACTCCTCCATCTTGGCTGCTTCTCCTGGCCATATGGCCTCTTTCTGCTCTCTGCTCTGCTCCCTCTGCTCTCTCATGCTAATCATCCCAGGAATCAAGAGAGCAAGCTCCTATTCTGCCCCTATTTTATAGTGTAGCTTCACAACCAATATACAAAATAGGGAAGTCTCTAATACAAAGTCACTTCTCTGAGGCATGATTGGATTGTACCACCCCACATCATAAAGGGTGGGAAAGGCTTAATCCCAAAACCAAGCCCCAGGCTACAAGGATTCTCAACACACATTAATATCACCTGGGCAACAGCCTCACGTGGGCAGCGCCATTTTTAACAAAGTGAGCATAATACATTTTATCTGCCCAACAAAGACCCTCTGAGACTTCCTCTACCATATATAATTTTAATTAGCATTTTAAGATCTCATTCTTGCCTGACCAGGTGGTAGCGCAGTGGATAGAGTGTCGGACTAGGATGCAGAGGACCCAGGTTCGAGACCTCGAGGTCGCCAGCTTGAGTGCGGGCTCATCTGGTTTGAGCAAGGCTTACCAACTTGGGCCCAAGGTCGCTGGCTCGAGCAAGGGGTTACTCGGTCTGCTGAAGGCCCATGGTCAGGCACATATGAGAAAGCAATCAATGAACAACTAAGGTGTTGCAAGGAAAAAACTAATGATTGATGCTTCTCATCTCTCTCCATTCCTGTCTGTCTGTCCCTATCTATCCCTCTCTCTGTTTCTGTGAAAAAAAAAAAAAGATCTTATTCTTTAATATGGATCAGCTAATGAGCAGCAGGCATTGAACTTTTTCTTTTTCTTTTTTTGACAGCAACAGAGGGAATCAGAAAGAGGGACAGATAGAGACAGACAGACAGAAACAGAGAGAGATGAGAAGCATCAATTCTTTGTTGCGGCTCCTTAATTGTTCATTGATTGCTTTCTCACATATGCCTTGACTGGAGGGCTCCAGCAGATTGAGTAACCCCTTGCTGGAGCCAGCGACCTTGAGCTCAAGTTGATGAGCCTTGCTCAAACCAGATAAGCCCGCGCTCAAGCTGGCGACCTCAGGTTCTCGAACTTGGTCCTCTGCATCCCAGTCCGATGCTCTATCCACTGTGCCACCGCCTGGTCAGGCTTGGAATTGAACTTTTAAAAAAATTTTTATTTAATTTAATTTTATTTATTCATTTTAGAGAAGAGAGGGAGAGACAGAGGAAGAGAGAGAGAGGAGAGAGAGAGAGAGAAGGGGGGAGGAGCTGGAAGCATCAACTCCTATATGTGCCTTGACCAGGCAAGCCCAGGGTTTCCAACCGGCGACCTCAGCATTTCCAGGTCGATGCTTTATCCACTGCACCACCACAGGTCAGGCCTGGAATTGAACTTTTAAGATGCATTCAGAGAGGCATCAATGAAAATGTGGAGTAAGGATCTCCAAACAACCTTTTCATCATAAAAGCAATGAGAGGCCCTGGCCGGTTGGCTCAGCAGTAGAGCGTTGGCCTGGTGTGTGGGGGACCCGGGTTCGATTCCCGGCCAGGGCACATAGGAGAAGCGCCCATTTGCTTCTCCACCCCCACCCCCCTCCTTCCTCTCTGTCTCTCTCTTCCCCTCCTGCAGCCAAGGCTCCATTGGAGCAAAGATGGCCCGGGCGCTGGGGATGGCTCCTTGGCCTCTGCCCCAGGCGCTAGAGCGGCTCTGGTTGCGGCAGAGCGACGCCCCGGAGGGGCAGAGCATCGCCCCCTGGTGGGCGTGCCGGGTGGATCCCGGTCGGGCGCATGCGGGAGTCTGTCTGACTGTCTCTCCCCGTTTCCAGCTTCAGAAAAATAAAAATAAAATAAAATAAAAGCAATGAGAATTCAGGTAAAGATAGAATCCATATTTAGAAGAAGTCTAGAAACCAAAGGCTTTCAATAATGCGGGCACATTTATTTAAGAAAGAGCAGAATCTTGGTAAGAACAGTGAGTTTTGTGGCATTTTGACTTTCTTTATTCTGATCCTCTCCCTCCCAAGCTCCAAGGTAGCCTTGAAACCAACAGTCCCTAATCTCAAGGTAGAAACCAGCAGTCTGGCAGCCAATTGAGGGAGCATAGTGGGGTTAGAGCTCCTTAAAATCCCATTCCCAGAGAACTATAATTATTTGACCTGATTGGCACTTCACTAGAAGACCCCAATCACAGAGGCTGTTCTTATTTGACTTACTCAGAGCTCACCCAGTATAAAACAGCCTTTTCTAGGGGTGTTTGTTGAGAAAAGCCAGTGACAATTGTTCAATATCACACGTCGATAATTCTCAAGAACACAGCATAGTTAGGGCATAAAATGAGTCTCAATAAACTTTAAAGAATTTAAATCATACAATGTTCTTTGATTACAGGGGAATATAATTAGATATAAATAACAAGGAAATATGGGAAACTCACAAATATGTGTAAATTAAATACAGAGATAACTAATGGTGAAAACATAAATTACAAAGGAAATTAGAAAATACTTTAAGATGAATGAAAACCAAAACACAACATACTAAAACTTATGGAATAGGAGAAAGTTGTAGCTGTAATGTCTACATTAAAAAAAAGAACTCAAATCAATAACCAAACCTTTCATTTTAAGAAACTAGAAAAAGAAGAACAAACTGAAGCAAAAGCAAGCAGAAGAAGGGAAATATTAAAGATTAGGGCAGAAATAAATGAAATAGAAAATAAAAATAAAAGGCATATATATTAAAAAAGAAAAAATAGGCCCTGGCCGGTTGGCTCAGCGGTAGAGCGTCGGCCTGGTGTGTGGGGGACCGGGGTTCGATTCCCAGCCAGGGCACACAGAAGAGGCGCCCATCTGCTTCTCCACCCCTCCCCCTCTCCTTCCTCTCTGTTTCTCTCTTCCCCTCCTGCAGCCAAGGCTCCATTGGAGCAAAGATGGCCCAGGCGCTGGGGATGGCTCCTTGGCCTCTGCCCCAGGCGCTAGAGTGGCTCTGGTCCCGGTAGAGCGACACCCCGGAGGGGCAGAGCATCGCCCCCTGGTGGGCAGAGCATTGCCCCTGGTGGGCGTGCTGGGTGGATCCCGGTCAGGTGCATGCGGGAGTCTATCTGACTGTCTCTCCCCATTTCCAGCTTCAGAAAAATACAAAAAAAAAATAGATTATCTCTGTTTGTGGGTGACATGACCTTATATACAGAAAATCCTGAGAAAGCTTTAAAAACACTCTATTAGGTCTAATAAACAAATTCAGCAATGTGGCAGGAAACAAGATTAATAAAAATCATTTAATTAAAAATATTTTGCTGTGCACTAAAAACACCAAACCAATCGCAATAACTACCCCTACACTCAGAGCTACAAATACTACTATTCACTAAAAGGAACTTTAAAGAGATGTCTGACTCTATGTCTGTGACATTAAATTTATAAAATAACCCTGGAATGTCTTGCAAAACCAGATAGTAAAGGAACTATATAAAAAGACTACTTTGACTATATAAAACAAAACAATACTCAGAAATCATCTTAAGGAGGCTCTCACTCTAAAGTCAGGGCAATTTGAGTACCAATAAAAATAATAACTGCAATGGATTAAAACATATCAATTAGGCCCTGGCCGGTTGGCTCAGCGGTAGAGCGTTGGCCTGGCGTGCGGGGGACCCGGGTTCGATTCCCGGCCAGGGCACATAGAAGAAGCGCCCATTTGCTTCTCCACCCCCACCCTCCCCTCCTTCCTCTCTGTCTCTCTCTTCCCCTCCCGCAGCCAAGGCTCCATTGGAGCAAAGATGGCCCAGGCGCTGGGGATGGCTCCTTGGCCTCTGCCCCAGGCGCTAGAGTGGCTCTGGTCGCGGCAGAGCAATGCCCCAGAGGGGCAGAGCATCGCCCCCTGGTGGGCCGAGCGTTGCCCCTGGTGGGCGTGCTGGGTGGATCCCGGTCGGGCGCATGCGGGAGCCTTTCTGACTGTCTCTCCCCGTTTCCAGCTTCAGAAATATACAAAACAACAACAACAAAAACATATCAATTAAATACCTGAATATGTTACTAAAGAACCCTAATTCAGTGCCACTAAAAGATGTTAATAAACCAACTCATTATTATGAAAATTGGCAAGTAAAATGAAAGAATCAAGAATTTATTCTGGTCTGACCAAGTGGTGGCACAGTGGATATAGTGTTAACCTGGGATGCTGAAGACCCAGATTTGAAACTCCGAGGCCACTGGCTTGAGCACAGGCTCACCAGCCTGAGTGTGGGGTCACTGGCTTGAGTGTGGGATCATAGACATAATCCCATGGTTTCTGGCTTGAACCCAAAGTTCTCTGCCTTCAGCCCAAGGTCACTGGCTTGAGCAAGGGGTCAGCTGTAGCCGCCCAGTCAAGGCACATATGAGAAAGCAATCAATGAACAGCTAAAGTGCTACAACCATGAGTTGATGCTTTTCATCTCTCCCTTCCTGTCTATCTGTCCCTCTCTCTCTTACTCTCTCTGTGGCTTTTTGGAGGGATACCTGAGGACTGGTTTCTGTCTAGCTTCATCTGGAGCACTAATAGAACCAGCATAATTTGAATACCTGGGGGCTGCTGAAAACAGTCAGGTGCAAATTGATGCAGCTCGTATTGAAGCATAGCTTGTGGCTTTTTCCTTGGGAGGGAAGGGGGGAGAAGATTGGAGCATGTGTCTAGCATTCCGGCTTTTCAGAAGGCTACCAGAGGGATTGGTATCTGTCCTGACTCAGCACACTAAGAGGGAACCAGCATAGTTAGGATGCCTGGTGGCTGTTGAGAACAAGGGAGAGTGGGCAATTTGCTGCTGTAGAACCAGAGAACTGGTAGTATAACAGAGCAAGCAAGAGATTATGAACTCCTACAAAAGAAACTGGCAGCCTCCATTTAAGAAATTTCAAGGACAGGCCCAGAGAAGTCCCATCCTCTCCCCCAAAATGTTTAAAAAGTTCCCATTTTGGTGAGGGTTTTATCCTAAATGAAGGGTATAAAGACTGGGAGAAGTGGTTGTTTTTTTTGGATGTGTAGCTCTCAACACAAAGCCATGATACACACAAAGAAACAGAAGCATGGCCCATGTACAGGAACAAAAATTAATGTCCAGAAATCGATCCTAAAGAAGTGAAGGTATATAAATTATCTAAAAATTCAAAATATCCATCATAAAGAAGCTTTACAAGCTCAAGAAAATGATGCATGAGCAAAATAAGAATATCAACAACGAAAAAATACAAAAAAGAACCAAACAGAAATGTTAAAGCCAAAGAATACAATAATTGAATTAAAAAATTCACTAGAGGAGCTCAATAGCTGACTTGATCAAGTAGAAGATTCTGAATCCAAAAATAAGTCCCTGGAAATTAGTCAGTGGAGCAAAAGGAATAAAAGAAAAAAAAAAAACAAGAAAAGAAGACCTAAGGGACTTAAGGGAAACCATGAAGAGGCAATATACACATTATAGGAGCAGAAAGCATATTTAAAGGAATAGAGGCTAAAAACTTCCCAAGTCTGGGTAAGGAAATGGACATCCAGATTCAAGAAACCTTGGGCCTGCCTGGATAGCTGGGTTGGTTAGAACATTGTCTCGAAGTACAGAGGCTGCTGGTTCAATCCCAGGTCAGGGCACATACAGGAACAGGTCAGTGTTCCTGTCTCTCTCACTCTCCCTTCTTCTCTTGCTAAACTCAATCAATAAATCAAAAATTTGAAAAAGTAGGCTTATAGGTTCCAATTTTGATTAACTCAAAGTAATCCACAGTGAGACAAATTATAATCAATTGTCAAAAGTCAAAGACAAAAAAAGAATTTTGAAAGCAACAAGAGAAAAGCAACTTCTTAAGTACAAGGGAACACCCATAAGACTCTAAGCAGGTGACTTGCAGGGCAGAAGGGAGTGGGATGATATATTCAACATTCTGATAGAAAAAAATTGCCAACCAAGAATAACACATCTGGCTTGACCAGGCGGTGGCACAGTGGATAGAGTGTGGGACTGGGATGTGGAGGACCCAGGTTCGATACCCCGAGGTCGCCAGCTTGACTGCAGACTCATCTGGTTTAAGCAAGGCTCACCAGCTTGAGCCCGAGGTCGTTGGCTCGAGCAAGAGATTACTCGGTCTGCTGTAGCCCCCTCCCCCCCCGTCAGGGCACCTATGAGAAATCAATCAATGAACAACTAAGGAGCCGCAACAAAGAATTGATGTTTCTCATCTCTCTGTCTGTCTGTCCCTATCTGTCCCTCTCTCTGACTCTTTCTGTTTCTGCCACACACACACAAAAAAAGAATAACACATCTGGTACAATTATTCTTCAAAATGAAGAAGAAATAAAGACTCCATCCTCCCCCCCAAAAAAAACCCCCAAAGCTGAGAGAGTTCATTACCACTAGACCAGCCTTATAAGAAACGAGAAAGCCCAGTGGTCATATGAAATGACCGCTGTTCTAGATTTTATAAATTGTAATTAAAATGATTTGTGCATTTCAACTTTGTGCATTATTTTATATGCAGTAGCAAATGGGTTAATGTCTTGAAATAATTCCCCCATTTCATTAAGTAAGGTCTTAGGAACTCTTTTATTTCATTCTAAACATGCCGAACTGGCTTCTGAGAGATCAAGTATATATAATTGAGCAAACTTTCTTTTCCCGTCAGAAGGATGCAAAGTTCCAGTTTGATAGTAAACTTGACCATGAAGTCGAAAGCAATATAGTCCTGGTCCAGGCAAGTTTGTTTCCCATGGACGCAAAAGCAAATGAACTATTAATGGATCGAATGCTATCCATGTACCGTTTGCTATTTGGATGCTGATTAGTCAATAATTTATTCAGGAGTGGTGGATAATTCTCAATTAGTGGAACTACAATGTTTCCGTACTTGCAACATTGAGAAAAATCCTTTCTTGCCATGATCAAATCGATTAGTTTCTAACTTGAAGTTTAAGGACTGACAGTGTTCACATTTAATATTCATGTCACCAGAGGAATGCTCAAAAATTAAAGTTTCTCCGTTTGAAACTATTTTAATCTTTTTTGTGTTTTGGTCAGCATTACTCTGTCATTTTTTTTGCATTTCTCTCCTGCCTTTGTTCAAGGGACTCATTTTGTTGAGACAGGCTTTTTTTGTCTTGCATCTGAGGCAAGCTTTGTTTCTCTATGCTCATCAGTCTCATTTTGCCGAGAAAGACGCATTTGCTCTGCCACTGAAGCAAGTCTTGTCTTTCTCTGTTCAGTGGTTTCTTTTTGTCGAGAAAGCCGTTTTTGTGCAGCTTTAGCTCCTTTTCTCTCCTCTTCAGTGCTGTATTTTCTAGGAGGCATTCTTAAAAGAAATTACGTTAAGACATAGTTTTTAGCCCTGGCCGGTTGGCTCAGCGGTAGAGCGTCGGCCTAGCGTGCGGAGGACCCGGGTTCGATTCCCGGCCAGGGCACATAGGAGAAGCGCCCATTTGCTTCTCCACCCCTCCGCTGCGCTTTCCTCTCTGCCTCTCTCTTCCCCTCCTGCAGCTAAGGCTCCATTGGAGCAAAGATGGCCCGGGCGCTGGGGATGGCTCTGTGGCCTTTGCCCCGGGCGCTAGAGTGGCTCTGGTCACAACATGGCGACACCCCGGAGGGGCAGAGCATTACCCCCTGGTGGGCAAAGCGTCGCCCCATGGTGGGCGTGCCGGGTGGATCCCGGTCGGGCGCATGCGGGAGTCTGTCTGACTGTCTCTCCCTGTTTCCAGCTTCAGAAAAATGAAAAAAAAAAAAAAAAAAAGACATAGTTTTTATGTAAAACAGATGATTGCCAATGCAAACAAATGTTCACCTTCCCCCTGACCCGCTCAATTTGCGTTCAGCCGTGGCAACTTCACCCCATTGGCTAGTACAGTTACGCAAGCAACCAATAAGCTATTGGCGACAAACAGACACTTAAGCTGCATATAATAAAGATGCTAAATGAAGTCCCTCAAGTTAAAATGAAAGGATATTAAACAACAATATGAAAGCATATAAAAGTATAAAGCTTACTGGAAAAGGTAAATATATAGACAAATACAGAACACTGTAATATTATAAGTGGTACATAAATTATTTTAAATTCTGGAATAGAAGCTAAAATACAGAAGTATAAAAAATAACTATAACTATAAAAATATGTAATGGATATACCGTACAATATAAAAAGATGTAATTTGTGACATCAATAATATAAAATGTGTACGAGAAATAAAAGTGTGGAGGAGCCCAAGATGGCGATGGAGTAGGCAGATGTTCCAACTACCACCTCCCAGGACCAAATTGGATTACAACTTAATTTTAGAACAATCATCCTGAAAACCCAACTTTGGACTAAACAAAGAGGACTCTATAACCAAGGATCACAGAAGAAGCCACACCGTGACTGGTAGGAAGGGCAGAGATATGGAAAGGAAAGGTGCACTGTTCCCAGGAGTGAGCAGTGACCGAGGGTCCGGAGGGAATCTCACTGCGGGGAGGGTCGCCTGAGAAGTGTGGGTCATCATCCCTGAGCCAGGAGCCCCATCCTAGAGCCCCAGAGCCTAGAAGAGGTGCCCAGAGAGTATTTGGCAGTGAGAAGAGCTGGCATTTCTGTCTTCAAGAAAAAGAGCTCAGAGACACAGGCTCTGTCTCAAAAAACCAGCACAGAAAATCTTATTCATAGCCACTTACCCCAAGCTCCAGTGGAGGGAGGGCTGAGCGGACTAGACTTGTGTGAGGAGAGTGTAAAGTTGGAAGCCCAGGGAGAGACACTGTGGGGGCCAGCTACCTGAAACCCTGTGCTGAGTCATTCTCTAATACTGCAGTTGCTATCTTTCTGGGTGGAGCATCCCCTCTGATCAGCATCAGCCTGAGGAAAAGCAACTGCTCCGCTCTCGGGAGTTTCTCCTGCCCTAGTCATGGAGAGTGGGTTGTGCTGAGAAGCCAGGAAGCAGGGGCTTGTCAGTAACTCAGTTTTCTGGTGTTGAGGCTGGAGCTTTCCCCTACACACTTCCGAGTCTAAGACTGGTGCTTCTACTCCGTGGAAGACTCAGTAGAAACTGTCCAGACTGTGGGCAGACAACACCTCTGGGTCTCAGAGGCCACACCCTGGGGCAACACCCTACTGAGGTCTGTGAAAAAAGTCTAGACAGACTGATACCTGGGGCTGAGGAGTGGAGCCACACCCACCACCTCTCCTAATTCCTGAATTTCCGCAGGCTCTACCAGGTGTCCCCAAACTACAGCCCGCGGGCAGCATGCAGCCCCCTGAGGCCATTTATCTGGCCCCCTGTCACACTTTCAGAAGGGGCACCTCTTTCATTGGTGATCAGTGAGAGAGCACTGTATATGGTAGCCCTCCAATGGTCTGAGGGACAGTGAACTGGCCCCCTTTGTAAAAAGTTTGGGGACCCTTGCTAGACTCTACCAGAGGTTTTTTTCAGTGGCCCAGCCTAATAATCAGCCAGCAGACAGAGGCGGCAGGAGGCAGGATTCAGGAAATCTTGGCCTTTTAAGTGGACCTTCCCTCAGGCCCAGTGGGAGTAAAAGCCAGCCTAGGTGTACAGCTTAGTATTTCCATGTGCTTCTGGGCCCAGCAGAGGCAGCTAGAGACTCTGGATTGCTTGTAGCTCAAAGAAGGTTGCTGAGGGCCAGTCATGGGCAGTCTCCCACTGGTTTGCACTGGGTTCCTGCCAGGGTGGCCCAGGGCTGGCACATCCAGTGGCCACCTACAGAGAGCATTGGTTCAGGACCTAACAACCCTTGTTAGAGTGGTATCCTAAGGAAGGGCTCCTCACACCTGCCCCAGCTGATGTGAATTCCACTATCTGTGATCAGCACCCACACAGCAACTCATGTGTATTGGATAGGGTGGAGCTTCATAGTCAGCCAGTCTGGCTGCTGTGTAACCTGCCCTGCTGGGCTTGATTCCAAAGGGGGAAGAGAGGCTTGGAGCATGGACATTTAAAGTGGGTCCCTGTGAGCCTATTGTTAGGTCTGGTTGAGGGGCTTAGCCACTTTATTGGGGGGGGGTACCGTCAGCCCCAGGGGAGCACTTTCTCAGTCTTCCTCCCTGAGACCAGGGCCTCACAGCTATAAGAACTTCTGCAGAAGGGATTGGCAGCCTCACTCGATCTGAATCTGCTGCTCACCTTGTTAGGGAGAAATAAAAATAGGATATCCAGCAGTGGCTGAGGGATTAGGTTCTGGAGTAGGGGCCACATTCCCTGTACTGAGCTGTTGACCAAAGGGCCCCTGAAGTAGGGGGTTCCACTAACACTGTATTTCCAACCTCAGCTTCTCTAACCCACCAAGTATGCAACCTGTAGAGGGGTTGGTTGGGTGAGGCCAGTCTAAACCCATACCATAGTTTTTCTACAGAAGACTCTGTAGGAAGACCAGGCAGCTGCAAGAGGAGGTGGAGCTGCTGAAAAGTGGAGGCAAATCTTACAGAGCTTGGGGCTTTTACAGTGCTGCAGGAGGAAGCTGATCCTTATACACAGGCTGGGCCTTCCCACACTACCCAGGCACAGAAAATGCAGACACAAACAGCAAAAAAAAGCAGTAGCTGCAGACAAGTAGCCCACAGCAGGTTACAAACAATGGCTGATGCCAACTCAAGAAGATCTAAAACCAACACAACTGGTAGTGAGTGGCAGACAGCACCAACCCTAGACTCAGCTAGCTACACAAGCAGTATGCCCAAGGGAGAAGTCTAGCAGGCACCAGACACTGTGGAGAATAAATACACCCAACAGGACAGACATTCCACAGTGTGTAATACACATGATCAAGGATGACCCTTAGAGCCAGCCAGCCTAAAGGTATAACTGTACCCATGAAAGGACCAACTGCATTCAATACTCATATACAACAAGAGGGGAAATAGTACCCTCAAGAAGCATTCCTAGAGCAAGAAAAACAGGTGGCCTGGAGGTCAGTACCACTGAGTGTCGGGAGCCGATCCACTAGTGCTGGCTAACAAGGTCACAGCAGAACAAGATCCACAACTGCTGGTTGACAAAGTCACAGCAGAAGAAGACCAATGGCTGCTGGTTAATAAAGTCACCGCAGTGAAGACTAACAGCTGCGGGGGTGACAAAGTCACCACAAAGGAAAGGTACAACGATACTTCCCCCTTTTGACCTTTTTGAATTAATCTGGCCTTATATCCCCCCTTTTCTGGGTGTATGCTATCATTTATGGCACAGGGATAATAGTGCCGTGCTTTCCCTGTAGATTCATAGTAATTTCTTTGGAAATGAGTCAGAGGGTGTGAGTTCCACAGAAAAGCCTGTAAGCCCCTTGAACTGGGCTTATAGACATAAGAGGCTGGCTATGATATCCCTCATAAAGGGTTAAGTTGGTAGGAGAACTTCTTCTTATTAATCATGTTAGAAAGAATAGATTGTGACTTATGAATAGGTAGGAAACAGTAACTATACACAGAGCACCTTTCAGCCTTCACTTAATTCATCACTTTTCCTCCCTAGCCTTCTCATGTGGTAGAGTAAAGAAACTTTCCATTCTTCTTGCATACCTGACCTGCAGGTGGTGGAACACTCTGAGAAAAGTAAAGCTAGAACTTAATTAGAGTATGAATATAGTAATAAATAAAATTTGACTAGACAATAGAATCCTAGACAAGGTAGAGTTATTAATCAGTACTGACCTTTTGGAAGTTTGTATCAATATTGTTATTGCTGTTCAAGTTATTGTACTTTGAATGACTTACCACCTGATTTATAGTTTATAGAAATGAATTAACTGTTACCTAGAAAATGTAACCATAGTGAAACAAAAACAATGATTAATCAATGTATTCTGACTATCATGTGATTGTAACTTAGTGTGTGTGCATAAAAGGAAAGCTAGACCAGCATTTCAGCAGAGATGCCTGGCAGTAAATGCTAACTGGAGAATAAAGAGAAAGAAAAGAATTCGGCTCTCTCACTTGATTCGTGCCGACGCCGTCTCTTCCTGTGGGACCCCTGATTTCCCCCCGGGGCTGGACCCCGGCATTTGGCGCCCGAAACAGGGACCCACAGGTAAGCCCCCCTCGTTGTCTCATGGGACGGCTAGGACTCCACTCAGGGTGCTGCAGACTCCCCTGTAAGGAAGACGGGGTGAGGATAGGTGGAGGGTTTCAGAATTTAAGATTTTGAGAAGTCATGGGCCATACGGAGTCTAAAGAAAGAAGACTCTTTATAAAAGTCATTAAGTATACACTTTCCCTAAAAGGAGTTAGTGTTTCCCCTCAACAAGTAGCTTGCTTTCTGCATTTCATACAAGAATGTTCTCCATGGTTTCCAGATGAGGGAACGCTTAGTCTTGAGACATGGGCTAAGGTTGGAGAAAATCTAAAACTTTACTATGAGCTACATGGACCTGAAAGGGTCCCAGTTGATACATTTGCTTTATGGAGCTTGATTAAAGATGCCTTAGATCCAGAACATAAGATGCATAAATTTTCTAAGGCAACTGCTCCTCCAAAAGAAGAGACTCTGTTAATTAGAAATAGAAGCCAGTCTCAAGATAGTGCAGATTATGAAATGGCCTCTTTAAAATTAAGTAAACACCAGGATGATAGTGAAGATCATTTATCTCCATCTGATGAGGCTGAATTAGAAGATGAGGCAGCTAAATATAATAGGGATAATGAGGATTCGAAATAAAAAACAGTTTTACCCATATTATATCCCCCAAGACTGACAAAAAGGATAAAAATAAGGTTATTGGAATGTCTTTGCCTTTACCAGTACAATCATTAGATGTTAATGAAAAGAAAAAATCATCAGGGTTAACAGGGTTGCAGAAGGCAATTAAAGCTTCTTGCGACCAAGGGGAAACTGATTTGGCATTATGTTTTCCTGTGGCTGTGGCTGGTGAATTTGATGATGAGGAGACTCCTACATGGGAACCGCTTTCTTATAAATTATTGAAAGAGTTGAAAATGGCTTGCAGTCAATATGGACCCACCTCTCCTTATACTATGTCTTTGATGGAAACAGTTTCTCATAATTGGATAACTCCTTATGATTGGAAACAAGTCACTAAAACCTGTTTATCTGGAGAAAATTACCTGCTTTGGAATGCAAAATATGAGAAGCAAGCCTCTTGTGGGGGTTGAAATGGAGGGATTTCGGCTGCCGGTTGTAGCAGCTATTAGAATTTAAGAATAATTAGAGACTGAGATGAGTTTTAAAGTTGTGTTATTATCTGATTTTCTTTAGTAAATAGAAGGACTTAAGAGTTTGGAAAAATTATAGTTTTTTTCTGTTCTCCTCTTTCTCTTAACTCATTTTATTTCTTTCCTGTTCTATGCCTGAAAAGAGGGTAAAGGGAGCACCTGTTTGGATATGGCTAAACGGAATCTCATAAACGGCCATTCTGAAAACTTTGAGAGATAGTTCTGTTTGGTTTCTATCCAATATGTTCCAATCAAAATAGCCCTCTGTAAAGATCATGCAGGCCATATTCTAATCTCTAAAAACCCGGGTTTCTCTCTAATCTGTCTGATTTGTCTACTTTGTCCAATTCTTGTTTGTGTTTGGTCTTTGTTTAATGTTGTCTAAATGTGATTTTTTTAAGTTCTTGCATGCAAAAATTGAATATGTCGGCTCTAATATTATAAAAATATCATCCCTAAAAATTTATAATTTTAATTGAAACAAGTAAAGCGCGCTCATTTAAATTTAAATAGTATGAAATATGAATCCTAAAGACTTGTTGATTTTGACTAAACTGCTTCAAGCTTCAGGCTGCTTGCTGTGGCTGCAGAGCATGAAGCAGAGTAGATTTACCTAACAAAGGTGTAGATTTTTTTTAATATAGAAAAATAATAAGTCACACTAGAATTTTCCAGCTTTAATGTGTTCTTTAAATTGCCTGTTAACTAATAGAGTAGAAATGTTTTTATGAATATAGGAAAGTCATATACTGGAACTCCTGCAAATCTTTATCATGCTTCTTACTTTAAAAAATTTCTTTTGGCCCTGGCCGGTTGGCTCAGCGGTAGAGCGTCGGCCTAGCGTGCGGAGGACCCGGGTTTGATTCCCGGCCAGGGCACACAGGAGAAGCGCCCATTTGCTTCTCCACCCCTCCACCGCGCTTTCCTCTCTGTCTCTCCCTTCCCCTCCCGCAGCCAAGGCTCCATTGGAGCAAAGATGGCCCGGGTGCTGGGGATGGCTCTGTGGCCTCTGCCTCAGGCGCTAGAGTGGCTCTGGTCGCAACATGGCGATGCCCAGGATGGGCAGAGCATCACCCCCTGGTGTGCAGAGCGTCGCCCCATGGTGGGCGTGCCGGGTGGATCCCGGTCGGGCGCATGCGGGAGTCTGACTGTCTCTCCCTGTTTCCAGCTTCAGAAAAATGAAAAAAAAAAAAATTTCTTTTAAATGCTGATATACAGAATTATTCAACAGCTGAGAGATGCTGGACTCCTACAGGAAATACTGAACCTGTTTCTTCTGCAAACTTTTACCCTCTTTTGTTTAATCCGGCTAATAACGCTGTTTTGTCTTTTTCCAAATAGCTCCAGATATACGGAAATGATTTATATAGGTGAATAAGAACCCTTAAACCCCTCACCAGTTGCGGTGCCTCATGGCTACAGTGTAATTGTTATAGATTTACAGGACTGCTTTTCTACTATACCATTAGCTATACAGGATTGTCGAAAGTTTGCATTTAGTTTGCCATCAGAAAATTTTAAACAACCTTATGAGAGATATCAGTGGAAGGTATTGCCCCAGGGAATGAAAAACAGTCCCACGCTTTGTCAAAAATTTGTGAATCAAGCTTTAAATTCAATAAGAATAAAATATCCTAATCTTTATTTAATTCACTATATGGATGATATTTTGCTTGCCCTGCCTGATCAGGAAAAATTGCATAATATTTTACAAGAAACAACTCAGTCTTTACAGAACTTTGAATTAAAAATAGCCCCTGAAAAAATTCAAGTACAGCCACCTTTTAATTACTTAAGGCGTATTCTGTCTACAGACATTGTCAGTCCGCAAAAGTTACAATTAAGAAAAAAATCATTTAAAAACTCTAAATGACTATCAAAAATTATTGGGAGATATTAATTGGATTAGACCCTATTTGAAATTAACTACAGCAGAGCTTAAGCCATTGTTTAATATTTTGAGAGGAGATGCTAATCCAACTTCTCCTTGAGAGCTCACAGAAGAAGCGGCAAAAGCTCTTAGAAAAATAGAAGAAGTAATTAATAATCAACATTTAGTCAGAGTTATTATAGAGAAACCATGGCAGCTTGTGATTTTAGCCACTGAACACACTCCTACTGGATGTTTGTGGCAAAACGGCCCTCTAGAGTGGCTTCACTTACCTGTCTCTCACAAGAAAGTTATTATGCCCTATACTGATTTGGTGGCTACTCTTATAATTAAAGGCAGAAACCGCAGCAGAGAGTTGTTTGGTAAAAAATGACGGAAGTCATTGTTCCTTATAATAAGGATCAATTTCAAGCATTATTACAACTAAATTCAGAATGGCAAATTGCTTTTAGTAATTTTACAGGGCAGGTTTTATTTCATCTTCCTGCTCACCCACTGCTGCAATTTCTAAAAAGACAATCAGTAATTTTTTCCCACTAAGACTTCTAGAAATCCGCTGCCGCCACCGGCTGTACTAGTTTTTACCGATGGCTCATCTAATGGTAAAGCTGTAACAATTATAGGGAATGAGCATATTATCACTGAAACTCAGGAGAAATCAGTGTAAAAAACAGAAATTATTGCTGTTATAACAGCATTTCAAAAATTGGAACAGCAAGGTGAGTTAAAATATAGTTCCCCACATCAGCTTTAAAATCATGCTTTGTTTGTTATTAACAATCTTAATTCAGACTATCAAGGCCACACTTGCATGCTGAGACACTGGAATCTGGATCTGGATAAGCCTAACCCAATGGCAAAGTGGAAAGATTTATTGACAGGTCAATGGAAGGGACCAGATATAATTCTAACCCAGGGGAGAGGGTATGCTTGTATATTTCCACAGGACGCTGACTCGCCTCTTTGGATCCCGGACCGGCTGATTCGCCATGTCTCGCCAGAGGTCTACGCTGCTACCGCTGCCCCCTCCTTATCTCCATCCTCCTCCTTATACACCACCCAGCCAGAAGGAGACTCCTGTGCCACCCGCATCACCAGTGACTTTCCAGCAAAGGCCATCAAGGAACTCTCTGTATGATCCTGTTACTCGAGTGATGCAGCGACTGTCACTACAGGAAGCTAGATGACCTCCCTATCATGGTCAACGGATGGCTCACTCTACTCGAACTGTCAACCCACCAACCTGGAGCCAGTTGAAGGCGTTGTCTGAGAGGGCTGATTTAATTTGTCATCAACAAAACATACATCGTAACCCTGTTAATATGTTTATTGCTATGCTAGCTGTACTTTCAACTCAGGTACTTAATGTTGAGGCTATTGGACAAAACAAATCTTATTGGGCTTATATTCCAAATCCACCATTGGTTAAGCCTGTTACTTGGGGAGGAGATAATATACCTGTGTTTAATAATCATACTAAGTTTTTGGGAAGATCATCTAGTTCTTTTATTATGCATAAAACTGATTCAAATTTCTCATTTCATGGAAAAACAGATAATGTACCTATATGTTTTATGTTTAATAATACTCACAGAATTTCTGGGTGTTTTCCTACTACACTTAAGACTATTTTGGCTGACTCTCCTAAAAGTAATAGACCTGGACACAATTACAAGAGACTTATGGTCTCTCACAATTTTAATGCCTGGAGGCCCTGACACCCATGAGTATAATCCTGTTACGTTGCCTCCTAAGGGATTTCATCCATGTAAACTTTATCCTCCAAAAAAAGCAACTCAAGAGCCTTACTGGTGGTCTGTGGAGAATAGATTTGGTTTTCCCCCATGGCAAGAATGTGCATATTCTAATTATATGAATTATACTGCATATGCTGTTAATTTCACTGTACAAGATTGGTCTAGTCCTTATTTTGAATATGATTATAGAAAATTAGTGCAGGAAATGAAAAATGTTTACAATTGGTCAAATAAATATAATCCTTTAAATAAAATCATCACACGTTGGCAGTCTACTGGATGGATACCTGCACAGCTGACTTATCAAGATGAATCAACCACCAGGTATCAAAGAAAGCTTTGGCAGCTAATTGCAGCTTCGGCACCAGCATATATGGTTAGGCCTCACCCTTATCCTGCTCAGAATATTTTTGTTCAGGCTTGTGTACAGGCTCCTTATGTACTCTTGATTGCTACAATGAACAGTAATCTTTCTGTTAGTACTTATAATTCTATGTTTAGCATTTCCTGCTCTCGCTGTGTTTTAACAAACTGTCTATCTTATGACACCAAAGCTCAAATCATGTTTATTTTGCAGCAGACACCTTATGTGATGTTACCTGTTAGTCTGTCTCAGCCTTGGTATGATGACCCAGGGTTGCATGCACTACAGGCTGCTTCTGAAGCACTTGCTTGCTATCAAGGAAAGCAATCTATTGCAGAATTAACTTTAGGAATTACTGCTCTTATTGCTATTATAGGATCTGTAGCTGCTTCCACCACTGCTTTAGCTCAATCAATTCACACTACAAATCATGTAGATAGTTTATCTCATAATATATCTCTTGCCTTAGCAGTACAGGAGACTATAGATAGGAAGTTAGAAATGAAAGTGAATGCTTTAGAGGAGGCTTTTATTCACATAGGTATTAAGCTGTTAGCTATGAAGGCTAGGATGACTTAGATGCCATGCAGGATTCAGGTGGATATGTGTGACTCCTTTAGAATACAGTCTATGATAGCATGGAATAATATACAGAATCATTTGTTAGGTGTATGGAATAATAGTGATGTTAGTTTAGATTTGAGGGAATTACATCAGCAGATACAAAACTTAGGACATTCAGGCTCTTTAGTCTCTGCCTCAAAAGTAGCTGATCAATTTGTTGAAAACATTAAAAGTATGTTTTCTATGCATGGCCTGACCTCTTTGGCTACTGATATAGGCATAATAATAGCTGTGGTAACTATCGCTCTTCTTGTCCTTCCAGTCATCTTCCGACTCTTAAACAATGGTCTCAGGGAAACAGCAGTGAAAATACAAAAGCTTTATTTAAATAATAAAAAAGGGGGAGATGTCGGAGCCGATCCACTAGTGCTGGCTAACAAGGTCACAGCAGAACAAGATCCACAACTGCTGGTTGACAAAGTCACAGCAGAAGAAGACCAATGGCTGCTGGTTAATAAAGTCACCGCAGTGAAGACTAACAGCTGCGGGGGTGACAAAGTCACCACAAAGGAAAGGCACAATGATACTTCCCCCTTTTGACCTTTTTGAATTAATCTGGCCTTATATCCCCCCTTTTCTGGGTGTATGCTATCATTTATGGCACAGGGATAATAGTGCCGTGCTTTCCCTGTAGATTCATAGTAATTTCTTTGGAAATGAGACAGAGGGTGTGAGTTCCACAGAAAAGCCTGTAAGCCCCTTGAACTGGGCTTATAGACATAAGAGGCTGGCTATGATATCCCTCATAAAGGGTTAAGTTGGTAGGAGAACTTCTTCTTATTAATCATGTTAGAAAGAATAGATTGTGACTTATGAACAGGTAGGAAACAGTAACTATACACAGAGCACCTTTCAGCCTTCACTTAATTCATCACTTTTCCTCCCTAGCCTTCTCATGTGGTAGAGTAAAGAAACTTTCCATTCTTCTTGCATACCTGACCTGCAGGTGGTGGAACACTCTGAGAAAAGTAAAGTTAGAACTTAATTAGAGTATGAATATAGTAATAAATAAAATTTGACTAGACAATAGAATCCTAGACAAGGTAGAGTTATTAATCAGTACTGACCTTTTGGAAGTTTGTATCAATATTGTTATTGCTGTTCAAGTTATTGTACTTTGAATGACTTACCACCTGATTTATAGTTTATAGAAATGAATTAACTGTTACCTAGAAAATGTAACCATAGTGAAACAAAAACAATGATTAATCAATGTATTCTGACTATCATGTGATTGTAACTTAGTGTGTGTGCATAAAAGGAAAGCTAGACCAGCATTTCAGCAGAGATGCCTGGCAGTAAATGCTAACTGGAGAATAAAGAGAAAGAAAAGAATTCGGCTCTCTCACTTGATTCGTGCCGACACCGTCTCTTCCTGTGGGACCCCTGATTTCCCCCCGGGGCTGGACCCCGGCAACTGAGCCCATTCCTTATAAAGACATCACAAAAAATTTAAAGTCAGACAGCACTACCTAATACACAGATAAAATGGGCAAAGAAATGTGATCCAAATGAATCAACAAGAGAAATACTCCCCCCAAATTAATGAAATGGAAGTAACCAAGCTACCAGACACAGAGTTTAAAATAATGATTTTTAGGATGCTCAAGGATCTTAGAGCAACAATGGGTGGTCATAATGAGAACCTAAATCAGGGGTAGTCAAC
Organism: Saccopteryx bilineata; assembly: GCF_036850765.1. Taxonomy (NCBI): domain Eukaryota; kingdom Metazoa; phylum Chordata; class Mammalia; order Chiroptera; family Emballonuridae; genus Saccopteryx; species Saccopteryx bilineata. The sequence continues at coordinate 314,890,953 of NC_089492.1, read as the reverse complement.
CTTTTTATACTTAACTCCCACTTTTGTATCTCTCTTAGTAGTAAAATTTTCTACCCGCCCACCAGTTCCACAGTAATGGTGATTTATAAAGCAGGGAAGTAACTTTATAAAATTTATAAAGCAGAGTTACAACAAGTTAAGGCATATAATAATAATTACTTACCAAGTACTTTATGTCAGATTTTCACTAAGTTTGGCAGAATAAATCTTTATAAAACAACTTACTATAATTAAATCTATTTATTTATTTATACTTTGGTTGCTCCACTACCGCCCACAATGAAAGCTGGAATGCCCACTAGTGGGCGGTAGGGACCAGGTTGACTACCACTGACCTAAATAAAGAGATAGCAAGCATCAAAAAGGACATTTAAAAAAAAGAACATTGAAATCATAAAAAAGAACCAGTCATAAATGACAAATACAATATCAGAAATAAAGATTGCACTAGAAGGAATCAACAACAGGCTGGATGAAGCTGAGGATTGAATCCGTGATTTAGAAGACAAGAGAAATAGAAGCACAGAAGCAGAGCAGCAAAATGAAAAGAGGCACGAAAAGACTGAGGAAACTAAGAGACCTCAGTGACAACATGAAGGAAAAACAACATCCACATCATAGGGGTTTCTGAAGAAGAGAACTAACAAGGGATAGAGAATGTGTTTGAAGAAATCATAGTTGAAAATTTCCCAAAAATGATGAAAAAAAAGTCACACAAGTTCAAGAACCACAGAGAGCCCCACTAAAGAGGAACCCAAGAAAGCCTACACCAAGACACATCATAATTAAAATGCGGAAGTTAAAAGAAAAAGAAAGAATATTAAAAGCTGCAAGAGAAAGGTAGTTAATTACCAACAGAGAAGCCCCCATAAGGATCACATTGACTTCTCAACAGAAACACCTGAGGCCAGACAGGATTGACAAGAAATATTTAAAGTGATGTAAAATAAGAACCTATAACCAAAACTACTTTATCCAGCAAGACTATCATTTAAAATTGAAGGAGAAATAAAAAGCTTCCCAGACATAAAAAAACAAAAAAACAAAAAACAAAAACAACCCTCAAAGAATTCATTACAACCAAACCAGCACTGCAAGAAATGTTAAGGGACCTGCTATAAAAAGTGCAAAGAAAAAAAAAAAAAAAGAAACTGAGAAAAGAGGATTGTATATTTAAATAATAAAATGGCAATAAATAAGTACACAACAATAACCTTAAATGTAAATGGATTAAATGTTTCAATCAAAAGACCTAGGGCAGCTGCATTGATAAGAAAACAGGACCCGTACATATGCTGTCTACAAGAGACCTACCTCAAAACAAAAGATACACATAGAATGAAAGTAAAGGGGTGGAAAAAAAATTTCATGCAAATGGAAATGAAAAAAAAAAAAAGCTGGGGTAGCAATACCTATACCTGACAAAATAGCCTTTATTTATGGAGCCTTGACTGAGGGAGGGGAAGAGAGAGACAGAGAGGAAGGAGAGGGGGAGGGATGGAGAAGCAGATAGGCACTTCTCCTGTGTGCCCTGGCCGGGAATCGAACCTGGAACTCCCACACACCAGGCCGATGCTCTACCACTGAGCCAACCGGCCAGGGCCAACAAAATAGCCTTTAAAACAAAGGCTATAGTAAGGGATAAAGAAGGTCACTACATAATGATAAAGGGAACAATCCATCAGAAGGATATAACCATTGTAAATATTTATGCATTTAATATAGGAGCACCTAAATATATAAAGCAGATTTTGATGGGCATAAAGGGCATGATTGACAACAATATTAAAATAGTAGGGGACTTTAATACTAACATCACTGGAGAGATCCTCCAGACAGAAAATTAACAAAGAAACAGCAGCCTTAAGTGACACACTAGATCAACTGGATTTAATCAATATCTTCAGAACTTTTCACCTCAAAGCAACAGAATATACATTCTTTTCAAGGGCTCATGGTACATTCTCTAGGATAGATCACATGTTAGGACACAAAAAATGTCTCAATAAATTGGAGAAGATTGAAATCATATTAAGCATCTTCTCTGATCACAATGGCATAAAAGTAGAAATCAACTACAACATAAAAACTGAAAAGTATTCAAATACTTGGAGGCTAAATAGCATGCTATTAAATAATGAATGATTAACAATGAGATCAAGGAAGAAATAAAAAATTTCCTTGAAACAAATAAAAATGAACATATAACAACTCAAAATCGATGGGACACAGCAAAAGCAGTCTTGAGAGGGAAGTTCATAGCATCACAGGCATACCTTAAAAAACAAGGAAAGCTCAAATAAACCACTTATTCCTGCATCTAAAAGAACTAGGAAAAGAACAACAAATGAAGTCCAGAGGAAGTAGAAGGAAGGACATAATAAAGGTCAGAGCAGAAATAAATGATATAGAGGCTAATACAGAAGATCAATGAAACCAAGAGCTGGTTCTTTGAAAAGGTAAACAAGATTGATGAACCTTTAACTAGACTTATCAAGAAAAAAACGAGAGGACTCACATAAAATTTGAAAAGAGGCCCTGGCCGGTTGACTCAGTGTTAGAGCGTCGGCCTGGTGTGTAGAAGTCCTGGGTTTGATTCCCAGCCAGGGCACACAGGAGAAGCGCCCATCTGCTTCTCCACCCCTCCCCCTCTCCTTCTTCTCTGTCTCTCTCTTCCCCTCCCGCAGTGAGGTTCCATTGGAGCAAAGATGGCCCAGGCGCTGGGGATGGCTCCTTGGCCTCTGCCCCAGGCGCTAGAGTGGCTCTGGTCGCGATAGAGTGATGCCCCGGAGGGGCAGAGCATCGCCCCCTGGTGGGCAGAGCGTCGCCCCCTGGTGGGCGTGCCGGGTGGATCCTAGTCGGGTGCACGCGGGAGTCTGTCTGACTGTCTCTCCCCGTTTCCAGCTTCAGAAAAATACAAAAAAAAAATTAGAAAAGAAAGTGGAGAAGTAACAACTGACACTGCAGAAATACAAAGAATTATAAGAAAATACTATGAAGATCTATATGCCAAAAAATTGGATAACCTAGGTAAAATGGATAAATTCCTAAAAACATATAATCTTCCAAAACTCAACCTGGAAGAATCAGAAAATCTAAACAGACTGATTACAACAAATGAAATTGAGCAGTTATTAAAAAACTTTCAGAAAATACAAGTTCTGGATCGGATGGGTTCACAGGTAAATTTTACAAAACATTCAAACAAGAACTAACACCTATCCTTCTCAAGCTATTTCAAAAAATTCAAGAGGAGGGAAGACTTCCAAACTCTTTTTCTGAGGCAAGCATCATCCTCATTCCAAAACCAGGTAAAGACATTACAAAGAAAGAAAATATCCCTGATGAACACAGGGATATGTAGGTCAATATCCCTGATGAACACAGTTGCTAAAATTTTCAACAAAACATTAGCAAACAGGATCCAGCAATACATCAAAAAGATCATACATTATGATCAAGTGGGATTCATTTTGTGGAGGCAAGGTTGGTACAACATTCGCAAATCAATAAATGTGATTCATCAGATAAACAAAAGGAAGGATAAAAATCACATGATTATATCAATAGATGCAGAAAAAGCATTTGATAAAATCCAGCACACATTTATGATCAAAACTCTCAGCAACCCTCCCCCCAAAAAACCCCAAACAAACAAAACCACCTCTCAGCAAAGTGGGAATACAGGAACATACCTCAACATAAAACAGCCATCTATGACAAACCCACAAGCCCTGGCCGGTTGGCTCAGTGGTAGAGCGTTGGCCTGGCGTGCGGGGGACCCAGGTTCGATTCCCGGCCAGGGCACATAGGAGAAGCGCCCATTTGCTTCTCCACCCCCCCTTCCTCTCTGTCTTTCTCTTCCCTTCCCGCAGCCAAGGCTCCATTGGAGCAAAGATGGCCCGGGTGCTGGGGATGGCTCCTTGGCCTCTGCCCCAGGCGCTGGAGTGGCTCTGGTTGCGGCAGAGCAACGCCCCGGAGGGGCAGAGCATCGCCCCCTGGTGGGCAAAGCATCGCCCCTGGTGGGTGTGCCAGGTGGATCCTGGTCGGGTGTATGCGGGAGTCTGTCTGACTGTCTCTCCCCGTTTCCAGCTTCAGAAAAATACAAAAAAAAAAAAAACCACAAAAAAAACCCCCACAACCAACATCATACTCAATGAGCAAAAATTAAAAGCAATCCCTTTAAGATCAGGAACAAGGCAGGGGTGCCCCCTTTCACCACTCTTATTTAACACAGTACTGGAAGTCCTAGCCACAGCAATCAGACAACAAGAAGAAATAAAAGGCATCCAAATTGGAAAAGAAGTAAACTATCATTATGTGCTGATGACATGATACTGTACATAGAAAACTCTCAAGTCTCAGTCAAAAAACTACTACACCTGATAAATGAATTTGGCAAGGTAACAGGATATAAAATTAATATTCAGAAATCAGTGGCATTTTTATACTCCAACAATAAACTGTATGAAAGAGAAATTAAGGAAACAAGCCCCTTCACTATTGCAACAGAAAGAATAAAGTATCTAGAAGTAAATTTAACCAAGGAGGTAAAAGACTTGTAATTGGAAAATTATAAAATATTGAAAAAAGAAATCAAGGAAGATACAAACAAGTGGAAGCATATACTGTGTTCATGGATAGGAAGAATAAACATCATTAAAATGTCTATATTACCCAAAACAATCTATAAATTCAATACAATTTTTATTAAAATTCCAATGGCATACTTCAAAGATATAGAACAAATATTCCAAAAATTTATATGGAACCAAAAAAGGACACAAATAGCCTCAGCAATCTTGAAAATGAAGAATAAAGTGGAAGGTATCACACTTCCTGATATCAAGTTATACTACAAGTCCACTATACTCAAAACAGCCTGGTACTGGCATAAGAACAGGCACATAGATCAATGGAACAGAACAGCGAACCCAGAAGTAAACCCACGCCTTTATGCTCAATTGGTATTTGACAAAGGAGGTAAGAGCTTACATTGGAGTAAAGACAGTCTCTTTAAATAATGGTGTTGAAAAAACTGAACAGATACATGCAAAAAAAAAAAAAAAAAAGAGAGAGAAACTAGATCAACTTACACCACTTACAAAAATAAACTCAAAATGGATAAAAGACTTAAATGTAAGTCACAAAATCATAAACATCTTGGAAGAAAACACAGGCAGTAAACTCTCTGATATGTCTTGTAGTGATATTTTTGCTGATTTATCTCCAAGGACCAGTGAAATAAAGGACAAAATAAACAAATGGGACTATATCAAACTAAAAAGCTTTGCACAGTACAAGACACCATGAATAAAATAAAAAGACAACCCACACTATGGGAGAACATATTTGCCAATACATCTGCTATGGGGTTAATAACCAAAATTTATAAAGAACTTCTAGAACTCAACACCAGAAAGGTAAGCAATCCAATTTAAAAATGGGCAAAAGAACTGAATAGACACTTCTCTAAAGAGGACATATGGATGGCCAATAGGCATATGAAAAAATGTTCAACATCACTAATCATCAGAGAACTGCAAATTAAAACCACATTGAGATAACACCTCACACCTCTGAGAATGGCGCTCATTAACAAATCAACATACAATAAGTGCTGACGAGGGAGTGAAGAAAAGGGAACCCTCCTGCACTGCTGGTGGGAATGCAGACTGGTGTAGCCACTGTGGAAAACAGTATGGCATTTCCTCAAAAAACTAAAAATGGAACTGCAATTTGACCCAGCTATCCCACTATTAGAAATATATCCTGCCCTGGCCGGTTGGCTCAGCGTGCGGAGGACCCGGGTTCGATTCCCGGCCAGGGCACACAGGAGAAGCGCCTATTTGCTTCTCCACCCCTCCGCCGCGCTTTCCTCTCTGTCTCTCTCTTCCCCTCCCGCAGCCGAGGCTCCATTGGAGCAAAGATGGCCCGGGCGCTGGGGATGGCTCTGTGGCCTCTGCCTCAGGCGCTAGAGTGGCTCTGGTCGCAACATGGCGACGTCCAGGATGGGCAGAGCATCGCCCCCTGGTGGGCAGAGCATCGCCCCTGGTGGGCGTGCCGGGTGGATCCCGGTCGGGCGCATGTGGGAGTCTGTCTGACTGTCTCTCCCTGTTTCCAGCTTCAGAAAAATGAAAAAAAAAAAAAAAAAAGAAATATATCCTAAGGATACCAAATTACTGATTCAAAAGAAGATATGTACCCTCGTGTTTATTGCAGCATTGTTCACAATAGTCAAGATCTGGAAATAGCCCAAGTGTCTGTCAGTGGACAAGTGGATTAAAAAGCAGTGGTACATATACACAATGGAATATTATGTGGCTGTGAAAAAGAAGGAATTCTTACCTTTTGCAATGGCTTGGATGGACCTGGAGATGATTATGCTAAGTGAAATAAGTCAGACAGAGAAAGAAAAATATCATATGATCTCACTTATATGTGGAATCTAATGAAAAAAGTAAATTAAGGAACAAGACAGAGGCAGAGGCGCGGTCACAGGGAGCAGAGGGACAGCTGTCAGAGGGAAGGAGGATGAGAGGATGGAATCAGAGAAGGTGAAGGGATTAGTGAAACTATATATGTATACATAACACAGAGATACAGATAAGAGGACTTCCACAGAGGGAAGGGGGGGAGGATGATGAAGGGGGGAATGGGGACATGGGCTTGGGAGTGAGGCTGTTATATTGAGTGGGACACTTGAATCCATGTTAACATAATAAATTAAAATTAGTAAAAATTTAAAAAAACGTTTGGAGTATCTGTTTATGATTTAAATTGTTATCAACTTACTATGAATTGTTATAACCGAAAGGCAGAAACCACGGGGGCTGAACCAAAAACATGAGGCTAGTGTAAGGCAACCAACATTTTTACAATGAAAAGGAGGGCAAAAATAAATGGAAGAAAACAATATCGTAAATAAAAGAAACATTTTATTCATTGCAACAATAATACACTATAATATGATAAATGTGTAATAAAAACATTTGTGATATTTTATATTATAATTAGGTTTAAGTGCCTATTCAACAAAACACAAAGGAAGAGAGAAAAGGAGAGACAAAAAAGCTAGATGGCAAACAGAAAACAATTAACAAAACGACAATCATAAGTTCTTCTCTATCAATTGTTACTTTAGATGCAAAAGGATTCAAGTTCTCAATAAAAAGACATAGAATGATTTAATGAATTTTTAAAAATCCAACTATATTTTGTCAACAAGAGATTTACTTTAGATTTAAGGACACACTTAGCCTGCAGGTGAAAATATGGAAAAAGATACACCAGGCAAATGGTAACCAAAAGAGCCTGACCTATGGTGGCACAAGGGATTAAGTGTCGACCTGGAACGCTGAGGTTGCTGGTTCGAAACCCTGGGTTTGCCTGGTCAAAGCATATAGGGGAGTTGATCCTTCCTGCTCTTCCCCCTATCCTTCTTTCTCTCTCCCCCCTCACTTCTCTAAAATGAATGATTTTAAAAAAAAGGTAAGAGAAAGCAGGGTGGCCATACTTATACCACACAAAATAGATTTTGCCAAAAATTCAAGCAGAACATAAAAATACCAAGTGAAACATCTGATAGCCTACTATTTTGTGATAGCTTCTTAGTATTTTATTAATCATTTTATAATACATATGCATGTAATAACAGATGTATTTTACACTTTTAACAGATTTTTTACACTGTTTACCTATCAGTTTCTCCTCTGTACATACCTTCACAAGCTCCAACACTCTTTCTGTAGAACAATGTTAAAAATCTGTTATACACATCCCACATCACTTTTTCCATATTTATACAATTATATATACATATTCCTATTTTAAAATTTTAGATTTTATCATATATTTATAACTAATGAAAAATATATTTAAAAAGCACACAGTTGTGTAAATACAATCCAACTTAAGAAAGAAAGAATATATGTAGCCTGACCAGTGATGGTGCAGTGGATAGAGCATCAACCTAGTACGCTGAGCTCCCAGGTTCAAAATCCCGAGGTCATCGGCTTGAGCATGGACTCACCTGGCTTGAGCACAGGGTCGCCACCTTGAGCGTGAGACCATCAACATGACCCCATGGTCACTGACTTGAGCCTAAAGGTCCCTGGCTTGAAGCCCAGGGTTGCTGGCTTGGTTAGAGACCCCTGGCCAAGACACATATGAGAAACAATCAATGAACAACTAAGGTGCTGCAACTATGAGCTGATGCTTCTCATCTCTCTCCCCCCCTTCTCTGTCTCTCAAAAAAAACCCAACATGTATTAACTTTGTTTTTTTTTTATAAATAAATTTTTATTTTAATGGGGTGACATCAATAAATCAGGGTACATATAGTCAAAGAACACATTTCCCAGGTTATCTTGTCATTTAGTTCTGTTGCATACCCATCACCCAAAGAGAGATCATCCTCCATCACCCTCTATCCAGTTTTCTTTGTACCCCTCCCCCTCCCTCTCTCCCTCCTTCCCTCCCCCCACCCCCCGTAACCACCACACTCCTGTCCATGTCTCTTAGTCTCGCTTTTATGTCCCATCAGTGTATGGAATCCTGTAGTTATTGTTTTTTTCTGATTCACTTATTTCACTCCGCATAATGTTAACAAGATTCCACCATTCTGCTGTAAGTGATCCGATGTCATCATTTCTTCTAGCTGAATAGTATAACATGGTGTATATGTGCCCCATCTTCTTTTTTTTTAATGTGTTTTTTTTTCATCCTTTTTTATTTATTTATTTATTTTATTTTTTACAGGGACCAAGATAGAGTCAGAGAGAGGGATAGGGACAGACAGACAGGAATGGAGAGAGATGAGAAGCATCAATCATCAGTTTTTCATTGCGACACCTTAGTTACTCATTGCTTTCTCATATGTGCCTTGACCATGGGACTACAGCAGACTGAGTAACCCCTTGCTTGAGCCAGTGACCTGGGGTCCAAGCTGGTGGGCTTTTTGCGCAAGCCAGATGAGCCCGCGCTCAAGCTGGTGACGTTGGGGTCTCAAACCTGGGTTCTCTGCACCCCAGTCTGACGCTCTATCCACTGCACCACCGCCTGGTCAGGCTGTGCCCCATCTTCTTTATCCAGTCTTCTTTTTTTTTTGTTTTACAGTGATTAAAAGCCTTTAAGCAAACTCTTGGCCAATACAGCAAGAACCCATAAAAAGAGTAGTGTCCTTAACATGTTCACCAAGTCCAAGTTGGCCCCATCACCAAGCCAAATCCCTGAAAAATGCAACCCAACCACAGTTCAGTCTGTTAGGAGCTGTCACAGGGAGCAGGAGTCCAGGAAAAGTCCACATCCAGGAAAAGTCCGCATGGCACTGGAATTGTTGTTACCATTCTATACTTTGCAGCTCATGTCCAAGTCCCAATGACCGCTGCTTCTAGCTGGTAAAGATTCAGGTAGACTGGAAAAGCCATTTGCAGCATGCGTGGATATGGAGCTTCTGTTCTCCTCTACCTGGAGAGATGAGACCAGGTTGCTTTTCCCTGGACCTCTGCGACTGTGGCATGGTAAAGAGAACTTTGGGATACACTGGGTGGCAAGGGTAGATTCATAATAGAAGTTGGCAAAAGGGGGAAAGAGAGCTCTAAATTAGGAGTAGGTCCCAGCCTGAAATATGAGTGGGGCATTGAGGCAGGAGGGATAAAGGAAACACTATATATTAAGCAATAACTTTGAATCCTATAAAAGACTCATCTCTCTCCATCTTTCTTCCTTCCTGAAGATACATTTCTGAGTTTTCTTCACCATATCCTTATTTTTCGTTATGTACCACTTACACACAAAATATCATTTATTTTGCCTTTAAAATTTTATGAATGAAATCATACTACGTATATATTTCTATGACTCTTTGCTCATCAGATTTGTTAGTTTAAATAATTTTCACTGCTGTGTACTATTCCACTATATAGGTACTCCACACTAATTATCCATCCTACTTTTGATGGGCATGCTTCCTTTCCAGATTTGTTTGTTACTACAATGGTATAAGTGAAAACAATGCCATTGAGTTTGATGGCAAGGTGTTTTAATGAATTTTAGCTGTAATGAAGCCACTTAGGGTGAAGCAAAGGAGACTTTTTGGAGGAGAAATAAAAAAGGTAAAAAAAAATTCCATTTTCCTCCACAAACATTTAGGACCTTCTTCTGAAATTGTAATAGAAATGGTATTTTATCTTCTTCCCTAATACTGCACCCATTAACTATTCTCTATTTTTATTTACCATTGCAGATTGGAAAAAAATTGTTTAGAGGAAACTACAGATTTTAGTTTCAACATTATCAGCTGCAACAGAGAAACCAGGTCCTGCCTATGAAATGGAATACTACTTTTGTGTATTTATTTATTTTTTAGCTGAGAAGAGGGAAGATAGTGAGGCAGACTGCCACATGCACCCCAACTGGGACCCATCTGGCAACCTTATCTGGGGCCAATACTTGAGTACTGGGCCATTTTTAGCACTTGAGGCTGAAACTTGGACCAACCAAGCTAGTGCCCAGGGCCACACTCCAACCAATCTTCCCCTCCCTAGCCGCTGTTTGTGGGAGGGGAAAAGTAAGAGAAGGCAGAGAGGGAGGAGGGGAGAAGTAGATGGTGGCTTCCTTTCTGTGCCCTGACCAGGAATCAAACCCATGATGGCCATTCGCCTGGCCAACACTCTATCCACTGAGCCACCAGGGCCTGCACACTTACTAAGAGCCTGACCTGTGGTGGCACAGTGGATAAAGAGTCGACCTGGAGTGCTGAGGTCATTGGTTTGAAACCCCGGGCTTGCTGGGTTAAGGCACATACAAGAAGCAGCTACAAGCTGATGCTTCCTGCTCCTGTCCTCCCCCTTTCTCTCTCTCTCTCTTCTGTCTAAAATCAATAAATAAAATCTTTTTAAAAATATGAGAAATGCAATGATCACTTTTGGAAATAAGACAAGTAGTTTTCTGATGGACTAATTATATAATCTCAAACAGGTTCATTGCCTTGCCTGACCTATACCTAGAACATCTGATTCCCTAATTATGGGCTCTCCTCTGATCTACCTGCCACCATAGTGGGAAGTTATTTCCTTTATCTAGGGCTTTTCAAGTTATCTGTGCAAGTACTCTTAACATTGCAGAAAAGTGGAAGACTACCTCAGGCTGGATGTTACTTTGATTTCATTTTCTTTTTAAAAGTTATGCGGTTTGGCCTGACCAGGCGGTGGCACAGTGGATAAAGCGTCGGACTGGGATGCAGAAGGACCGAGGTTCGAGACCCCGAGGTCACTGGATCGAGCAAGAGGTTACTTGGTCTGCTGAAGGTCTGCGGTCAAGGCACATATGAGAGAGCAATCAATGAACAACTAAGGTGTCGCAATGAAAAACTGATGATTGATGCTTCTCATCTCTCTCTGTTCCTGTCTGTCTGTCCCCATCTATCCCTCTTTCTGACTCTCTGTCTCTGTAAAAAAACAAACAAATAAATAAATAAAAAGAAATAAAAGTTATGCGGTTTGCATTATTGTCCATAAAATATCTTTGATTCCTTATAAAATATCTAATTCTTTTGGCAGGTAAGTTGCAAATTTTTTTCTGCATTTTAAATTTGATGTGCCAAGAAGATGTAATAACACTATAGGTAATGAAACTGGATTACTGCCACTCATTATTATCACAACACAGTCATTTCCCAGGCATAGGTGGTGGGATTCAGCCAGTTCACACCAATTCAGTAGAACTGATACCTAATTTTTTGTTGAGTTCGGCAAACCCTTGTAATCAGGGTTCTCTCTAAGGTGAGCACTTGAGCAGTTGCCCAATGTGAAAATCACAAATTTACATTCCTTACTCTTTTTAATGTTCATCTGTGCAACAGTGTATTCTAAGTGCACGTAGTAATGTTCATTCCGTTTGTAGGTGAAAAATATTTGATAAAACTATGCTTGTAATATTTCTTTATTCGTTTAATAAAACTCATTATACCTTTGATGAAACACATTTTAATTTCCTTGCATTTGTTACTTCAGTAAACAAACATAACATAAAGAGGAAAAGTTCCAAACAACCAGGGGGTGACAACTTGTATTGTTTTTTGTCAGGTATTAACATTTTTTCATAAATATATATATATTTTTTACAGAGACAGAGAGAGAGTTAGATAGGGACAGAAGACAGGAACAGAAAGATGAGAAGCGTCAATCATTAGTTTTTCGTTGCGCTTTGCAACACCTTAGTTGTTCATTGATTGCTTTCTCATATGTGCCTTGACTGTGGGCCTTCAGCAGACCGAGTAAGCCCTTGCTTGAGCCAGTGACCTTGGGTCCAAGCTGGTGAACTTTTGCTCAAACCGGATGAGCCCACGCTCAAGCTGGCAATCTTGGGGTCTCGAACCTGGGTCTTTCTGCATCCCAGTCTGACGCTGTATCCATTGCGCCACTGCCTGGTCAGGCTCATTAGTATTTTTAAACTTTCTTATAACATAATCTAGTTTTGTGTACCTCTTTTATTGTTCTTATTTAAGTATTAAATGCATGAAATAATAAACTACCTTTCAGTATATCGTTTTTTTATACTTAAAATGGTCATTAGGGCAGAGAACCAGTTGTTAAATTATTTGAATCCCACCACTGCCAGGTACATATAGTGGCTGGTAGTCAGATAATCAGACTAACACATAGCAAGCTAGACAACACTACTGTTTTTTAATCCCAGCTGGATAGTGACCTACTTTCATAATAACCATCATATGTACACAAAAGAAATGCCAAAAAGATCTCACAAATATTGTCATCTCCAGTTACTGATATTAATAAAAAGACAATGTGACAGACCTCTTCACATCTTAGCCCTACAGAGACTTACACATAAATTCCCATGGCTACAATTTCCTTTCATGACCACTTACTGTTGCTTTCCAACAGCAGCATAAAATCTCTAACAAAACTGCCTCACTCCTAAGGAAACGATTCACAATGGCAGAAACTATCTGATGATGGGGTCCCCGAGAACAAACTGGACCCACAAGTTCACCCAGAGCAAGACAACCCATCCGTTCAACAACCCAACCCTGCTCTAATCTCTCAGGCAAACTCGTGGTCCGCTCAGGGCCATTCCCATGGGCTTCACCAGGGATGCCCCGCTCACTGAGGCCTATGTCCCTGGTAATCCTCCATTGCCATTTTTGCCTGCTCTGGACCCCAGAATGCGTTCATCAGCCTTCACTGAGTGCCTTTTAATTCATCCTCAGCTTCACCGAGGACACTTGAGCAGCCACACTCACTCAAGCCGGAACAGCTCCCTACAGCAGGAGTCAGGAACCTATGGCTCGCAAGCCAGATGTGGCTCTTTTGATGGCTGCAGCTGGCTCGCAGACAAATCTTTAATAAAAAAAAATAATGTTAAAAATATAAAACATTCTCATATATTACAATCCATTCATTTCCTACCGCTCATGTTCATGGTTGCAGGTGGCTGGAGCCAATCACAGCTGTCCTCTGGGACAACACCAAATTTTTATTGGATGATGCTTAATGTACACAGGTCGTTGTATGGCTCTCACGGAATTAAATTTTAAAATATGTGGTGTTCATGGCTCTCTCAGCCAAAAAGATTCCTAACCCCTGCTCTACAGGAAAGCCTACACCTGCACGAAGGCCTCTGAAGAGCGCCTGGCCAGGATGGTCCGAGTTGCATTGTGGGAACATTCTGAAGATTCCAGTTTCCAGAGATTCGCCTGCTGTGGACTACATTTCCCAGAAGGCTCTGGGCACAGATCTTTTCGGGGCGGGGCGAGTGAGAGCTTTTGGAACAGCTGGGCGTCCAGCCCCCAAGGACTTTCTAGCTCTCTCCCATCAGCCTCTGGGCACAAGCTGCTCTCAGTCTCTGGGTCCCATTCTGGTGTTCCCAAGTTCTTGTACTGTGTGCGGTGAGTTGGTCGCGTCCAGGGAAGTAATCAGCGCCAGGTGAGGGTGGGAGGGCTCAGCAGACTTTCCCGAAGAGGGATCGGAACCGGCCCTGGGGGTTGGTGACACCGGGAGGCGCTCGAGGTGTAGAGGCCCGAGTTGCTGACTGGGCGTCTGGCTGCCTCAAGCTGTGTGAGCGCGAAGGGCTGAGAAGGATGGTGTGTGACAGGCAGCGAGACAGGGCCGGGCGCGTCTTGGGGACGGGGTGGTGGGTGCGTGGCCTTGATTTGTAGGTGTGGTTCGCTTTGGCTATGTGCCCTAAGTTCCCTCTAGAGCAGGGGTCAGGAAACTTTTTGGCTGAGAGAGCCATGAACGCCACATATTTTAAAATTTAATTCCGTGAGAGCCATACAACAACCCGTGTCCTTACGCATTATCCAATAAAAATTTGGTGTTGTCCTGGAGGACAGCTGTGATTGGCTCCAGCCACCCGCAGCCATGAACATGAGCGGTAGGAAATGAATGGATTGTAATACATGAGAATGTTTTATATTTTTAACATTATTTTTTTTTATTAAAGATTTGTCTGCGAGCCAGCTGCAGCCATCAAAAGAGCCACATCTGGCTTGCGAGCCATAGGTTCCCGACCCCCGCTCTAGACTCTCCTTGGGAGAGTTAAATGACCCGAAGAAAAGAAGTCCTGCACTAAGCCCTAGACTGAACGTTTCAAGCAGGGAAGTCTTGTCGTACGAGAATTTTACTTTTGGAAGTGCTCCCTTGACAGACTCCTGGGAAGACGTGAGGGGAAGGTCCCAGAGGTAGGGTTCCTAGAAAGGGCACTGCTCCTACTCCTTTGGGGCCAGCTACATGCTTCAGAGTCACTACAGCCGGACCGCAGTCCCCAAGAATTGCTGTCAGCTGACAGATTCCAGCCTCCCGTTGAATTCGATTTGATCATGTGTGGGTGGTGGCAGACCTGGCCCTAAAGGGTGTTTTGGTTCTGATTTTTCTTTTCCAGTTAGGTTTGTTTGCTCCAAGGAATGCATGTGTCTCCTGATTCCCCCTTTCCCCCTACTGCTGTTGGGTGAGGAGGAGGAAAGAATAAATGCATATTTATTTATATTTTTTCCATTGATTTGGGGGGGGTTGGGGTGGGAGATAGAGAGAGAGAGGGGGAAGCATCAATTGCCACTCCACTCAGCTGCTCCATCCAGTTGTGTATTCATTGATTGCTTCTCCTGTGTCCTGACCAGGATCAGACCCACGACCTCAGTGAACCAAGTGGACGCTGTACCCACTGAACCCCCCAGCCAGGGCCGATTGTTGCATATTTAGAAATAGAAGTTCAGGTGAGTTTGTGTTTCTTTTATATTCATATAATTCTTTTTGCTTTCAGGTCATGAGAACATTTGCTTTCTTTGGCCTGAGATATCAAATATCTTGACTCGTAGTGTCTATCATGGATCTTCCTTCTGCTGAGTGACCCACCATGCTGATGCACACGTCTTCCCAGTGGTCCCATATTTAGTTCTTTTCTTCAGTTAATAGCCATCTGTTCATACGGCAAATTGTTCAGATTCTTTAGTGCATTCTCCCTTTCTAAGTGTTCTGATGGTAGATTATTTTAATAATTATTTTAATTTTGAGTATGTAGAAAGAAGAGGAAAGTGCCAGTGATTACTTTCTTGTTTGAAAATTTTCAAGTATGTATAACTTTTAGGAATATAGAAATGCCATTTAAAAATTCAGAATTAGATTATTTTAAATGTTACTTCCACAGAGAATAGCAATAATCTCTAGTGTACAGCTGTCTTACAGAAATCTAATTTACACCTACATGTGGTGGCACAGTGGATAAAGTGTCGACCTGGAATACTGAGGTTGCCAGTTCAAAACCCCGGGCTTGCCCAGTCAAGGCACATATGAAAAGCAACTACTAGGAGTTGATGCTTCTTGCTCCCTCCGCCCTTTTCTCTTTCTCTTTCTATCTCTCCTCTCTCTAATCAATAAGTGAAATATTTTTTAAAAATCTATTTTACAAATTGTATTTCCAAGGACAGATATTAATATCAGAAGGTAAAATAAGAAGGTTATAGTTTTAAATATTCAGATAAGCCAATAATCTGCCAAGAAGAACCTGAGTGAGCCTCTGGTTAATGTTCTCAGCTTGACACCTAACCATTATCTTTTCTGAGCCAGCTTTGTGGTGCCTAATTTTGTCTCTTCATCTGCAGCCTCTGGAAAGAGGGAATAGTTCCTCTCTATACTTTTAAGAACCTGTTTTATTCATCTTGTTATTTAAGAAGAATAGCAGGGCTGGGCTGTGAGATTTTAGTTAGTATTGGAAGAAAGCAGGCGTAAGCACGGGTTTTATTATGAGAGAAATGGAAAGAGTGGCATTAACCTTTTTTTTTTTTTTTTTTTTTGCCAGAGAGAGACAAAAACAGACAGAGATAAACAGGAAGGGAGAGAGACAGAGACATACAGGAAGGGAAGAGATGAGAAGCATCAACTTATATAAGGTCTACCGGAAAGTTCTGTCTGTTTCTATCTCAAGTTTCAACACGTAAGCACATGTTTATTTGGCACATGTGTGCCTCTCTATTTTTATCACTTAATGTGTACATACTGACGTAGCAAATTAACTAAAACGAAGTTGATTCACGTTAGTCTTATGTGTGAAGCCATAGTGTACCCATGGCTACTGATAAAGTTCATTTATGCCACTGTAATTTTTACGAATTTCAACAAGAAAGAAATGCTACAGAAGCATGTCTGTTGCATCCACTATATTCCCCGGACTTAGCACCCTCTGACTATCACCTGTTTTTGTCCTTATAAAATTTTTTGAAGGGCACAAAATTCAAAAATGAAGAAGATATCAAACAAGCACTGGTTCAATTTTTTGCATCAAAAGATAAAACATTTTTCAAAAATGGGATATACAAATTGCTCTCATGCTGGCAAGAAATCATTAATAATAATGGCAATTATATTAATAAAGTTTATTGATGGTAAGAAAAATTTATGTTTTGTTTTATTCCAAAAACAGACAGAACTTTCCAGTAGACATTAATAGTTGTAGCACCTTAGTTGTTCATTGATTGCTTTCTCATATGTGCCTTTACTGGGGGCTCCAGCCGAGCCAGTGACCTCTTGCTGAAGCCAGCGACCTTGGGCTCAAGCCAGCGACCATGCGGTCTTGTCTATGATCTTCACACTCAAGCTAGCAACCTTAGAGTTTCAAACCTGGGTCCTCAGTGTCCCATGTCAATACTCTATCCACTGTGCCAACGTCTGGTAAGAGTGGCATTAACTTTCTTTATTACAATGCAATAAAAATAATCTTCTTCATTTTCACTAATAATGACTAAAACTTATATTAAACAATTATTTCTTTTTTATTTATTTTAAGGAGAGAGACAGACAGGAAGGGAGAGAGATGAGAAGCTTCAATTCTTCTTTGCAGTACCTTACTTGTTCATTGATTGCTTTCCATATGTGCCTTTACTGAGGGCTCCAGCCAAGCTAGTGACCCCTTGCTCAATCCAGCAATCTTGGGCTTCAAGCCAGTGACCTCTGGACTCAAGCCAGTGACCATGGGATCATGCCTGTGATCCCATGCTCCAGCAGGTGATCCCATGCTCAAGCCCAAGGAGCCTACGCTCAAGCCAGTGACCTTGGGGTTTCAAACCTGGTCCCAGGCTGACGCTCTATCCACTGTGCCACTTCCTGGTCTGGCATTTTAAGCAATTATTGTACGTCATTTTATGTGGTCTTTTTTACTACTTCTTCAATGCAACCATCTGTGGTAGACACTGTTTTAACCCCCACCCCCTTTTTTTGACAGATAGTCAGAGAGAGGGACAGATAGGGACAGTAAGGGAGAGACATGAGAAGCATCAATTCTTTGTTGCGACACCTTAGTTGTTCATTGGTTGCTTTCTCATATGTGCCTTGACCAGGGGCTACAGCAGAGTGAGTGATCCCTTGTTCAAGCCAATGACCTTTATTTCAAGCCAGTGACCTTGGACTTCAAACCAGCAACCTTTGGGCTCAAGCCAGTGACCATGGGTCATGTTGATGATCCCATGTTCGAGCCAGCGACCTTGCGCTCAAGCCAGATGAACCTGCGTGCAAGCTGGTGACCTCAGGGTTTTGAACCTGAGTCCTCCACATCCCAGTCTGATGCTCTATCCACTGCACCACTGTCTGATCAGGCTCACCTCTCTGTTTTTAATTCCTCAACAGAGATGGTGAGATATTGGTAATTGTCAAGCTCAAGTCTGACACCAGAGCCTTTTTCTTATTTTCACATACACTTCACATATTATGTAGTGTTTAAAAATATCTGCCTGCCTCAGTAAAAAATTTATGTATATCTTTCATCAATTAATGTGGTCCAGTACCATGGTAACTAATGAGGGTAGAATGGACCATAATTTATTAAACCTTTTATTCAGTATTACATAGTTTCTAATTCTTATTTATCATAAATGATTTTTAGTTGAATATTATTGTGTCTACATCTTGTTTATTTTTCTAGCTATTTAAGTATACATTTCTGTGAGTGGAATTTTGAGTGAAAACTTGTCACAAATGTAAGACCCTGAAATATAGTACTTGGGAGGTAATACAATGACTAAAAGACATAGTTGTTATCATTAATATAGGAAAGACAAAATATATATGGACTAAGTGTAGGGCAGCCCGCACAAAGGCCAATAGTCGCCTGACCAGATGGTGGCACAGTGGATAGAGCATTGGACTGGGATGCAGAGGACCCAGGTTCGAGACCCCGAGGTTGCCGGCTTGAGCGCAGGCTCATCTGGCTTGAGCAGAAAAAGAAAAAGCTCACCAGCTTGGACCCAAGGTCACTGGCTCAAGTGAGGGGTTGCTCAGTCTGCTGAAGGCCTGCTGTTAGGGCACGTATGGGAGAGCAATCAGTGAACAATTAAGGTGTCGCAATGAAAAACTGATGATTGATGCTTCTCATCTCTCTCCATTCCTATCTGTCTGTCCCTCTCTCTGTCCCTGTAAAAAAAAAAAAAAAAAATTCACCCGTTATCAATAAACTAAGTAGTTAAAAAAAAAAAAGGCAATACTGTTAGGTCATGACCAACTTTGTGGAGGCAAATAGAATTTATCCTGTGAGTTCTACACCTTATAGTTTTTATCCTACTAATGTTAGTTGCAAAGTGAGACTTACAGGATCAGGTAATTCAGCAATTCCCTGGAGGGCTTCATGTCTAAAAAGATAAGTTCATATACAAAATAAGCCAATCTCTCAGAAGACATGGAAAGAAGCAGGATCTAGATCTCAATAAATCCATGAGGTTTCTTTGGGAATTTCAGCCATTTTTTTTGAGGTAAGACAAGCATAGAAATCATATAGTTAGTTTAAAACATGGCCGTCATAACAAGAATTATGCAGAATACCTAAACAAAAAGATCATTATGATCATAATACATTACTACATATAGCTATGTAGCTTTCCAAACATTTTTTCATCTATTGCTGTCTGATCATCGTCTTTCTATATTGATATAAACATATAATTTATAAATGTAATCATACTGTTTACATCCAGTAACCTATTTTTCTATGGACAATATATCTTGTTATTTTCCTGAATTTAGCATAGTTTCATAGTGTTACATTGCATGGGTGTTCTGAATACATTAAGTCGGATTTGGGGGCATAGGCAATTGCCTGAGCAATTGTTTGTATATCCTGTCTGTTCCTATGCATTGACCAGTTTTCTTCAGTCATGAGCCCATAAAGAATGTTCTAGACTTGGACTGTGTGGCCCATGCTCAGTCTTGACAGGCGGGAATGGAGGGAGGAGGATCTGATTTGGTGAGGAGTGAGTAGTCCAATCTTAGGCTCATACTGGCACCTCTGGGATTGGGCAGCGCAAGAAACCTTCCTGCAGACGGACCTGGGGGCGTTCAGTGAGAGTTTAGATTCCACAGATGGCGTTATGGGGTGTGGACTAACTTGAGTCATGATGGGAACAGTTAAGCGCACCTCTCTAAAGCTTTTCTTTTCTTTCCCCAGCTCTGGCTTTTCTGGACTCTGTGCTTCACCCATAGAGGGACTGCATGGAGCACTAATTAGTTCTTGCAATTACAGAACCATGTCTGATGTAAGTTGGTATTTCTCTCTCCTTGAAATACAGTGATTTTTTAGTTCATGTGAAGCTTTTCCTTAATTATCCTAAAGCTTTCTGCCTAGCAGAACCCACCTCTGAACCTGCTTTCTCCCGTCCAAGTGAAGGTTGGTACCAAATATCCCAGGGCCCTCCCTGTGTCCCTTTTCCAGCCAGTGTCATATTCATTGAACACATGATTCCACATCTCCTGGATGCTCAGTCTTCTATCAAGAACAGTAAAAGAATGGAGTCTTTTGTGGGAGATACTTGAGCTTTTGTCAAGGAATAACTCAAAGAGATATAGTTAACAGCACACCTTTCCTTGTCTACAAGGAAATCCAATAGTGGGTTGGTTTTATCCACCAAAGCACAGACAAAATCTATGTAAGAGGAGGAGGAGAGAGGAGAGAATGAAATACTAGAGACCTTTTGAAAGGAAGGTGGTAAGCAATGGAGGGTTGACGGTAATAAGATGATGACCCAGATTCTTAGTTACTGGCTGATAACAGATTACAAGAATTAAGAAAATCTTTAGATGTTTTGTTCAACCTAAGTGTAAATATAACAGAGTTATTAATCTCATATATCCAAATGATGAACTAAATTGTAGCTAGTAAAACATTTTATGTTTTCATCATAATAAAAAAAATCCTTAGGATGTAATCTAACAGAATAATGTTACTTGAGGTTTAATGATAATCCTTAATTGAAATCATTTTTCTGAAATAGAGATTTTATAGTACACTAGCTGTACCCGGCCACGCATTGCTGTGGCTCAGTCTGGTTAAATGGAAAAGAAAGAAAAGAGAAAGTGCACGTTTCTAATAAGTTTAATTTCACAATGCTGGTGGGTATACAATATTTTTTGTTGTTCCATTGTCTGTGCAGATATAGAGATTGTCTGGTTTGCTGACTCTAGAACATGCAACATATAATTTTCCATGTGAGAAGCAATCTGTGTGTAGATCTAAAGCGCACAATTCTAAAGATTGGTCTTGAGCTTTGTTGATGGTGATTGCAAACACCAGTCAAATTGGGAATTGCAATCTCTTAAACTGAAATGGCATATCCGTTGGAATCATAGGAATGCGAGGAATGAGAACATCTTCACCTTTGAAAGATCCTGTCAAGATTGTTGCTTCTACAACGTAGCTCATTAACTTTTTACAGCGCACAGACCCAAACACTTCATGTTTTACCATGAAATCCATCAGTGATTTCAGCTTCTGTCTGAAAACAAGTGCTGTGATGTCATGCCTATCCACCGGTGATTGGCCAGGAAGTAAGAACTGTTGTATATTGTCCCAAGCTGGATTGCATGTGAATGTAATGAATAGGTCTGGACGCCCGTAGTGACGAACATACGCAATTGCATCTTGAGCATACTCATGCATATGACGTGGACTGCCTGTACATGAAGATGGCAAAATTGTTAGTCTTCCAACGTTAGTTGTATTACCGCCATTTACAACTGCATCTCGCAAATGAACGTATTCTTCAGAGCGAAGCTTGGTCTGATTCAAATGGATGAATATCAAACGTTCTGTTTCAATTTTTGATTACATATCTACGATGTATTGTTGAATCAATTGACAGCATTTCAAAATGTGATTGTCTTCATTCTCTCGAATCATTAATCGGTATGAATAATAGTTCATTGTGCTGCATTTCATATTTGTTTCTTTGCCACTGACTGGATTTATCATCTTAACGTTGAAGTGATGATATCCATTGGCACCATCCCAAAATGATTGGATATTGCAGGGCATCGTAGCATCGATGAGTTTCTGCAACTTTTGTCAATTGATTGTTTCTCTGAGGAAGAACAGTATCTCTAGGTTGGAATTGATCTCCAACTATAACAGTTGCCACTTCGTCTATAGTTGGAGCATTGAATCTTCATACATATTCTCCAGCAGCCGTTTTGTTAGCATGAATAACAATCTTGTGTGTATCAGATGGCATCATGTCAATTGCTGTTTTGAACAAACGCACTAAATTGTTTTTTTTTTGTGAAGAAGCTCTTGCAGTTGGGAAATGATGGACCTTTTTATGCCGGTAGAAATTCTACAGGGTGCATTCAATTCATCATTGCCATCGCCGATGAAATACATTTGTAGGAATTTATGTTGACCATCTGGGAACGGAAGCAGGGAGCCGGCTTTATGATACATTTGTCCTTTCACTTTGAAAGTTGGCATGAATTGAGCTGTTACGATTTCTGTGCAGAATGATGTTATTTGGAAACATGAGTTCTATTTCCTGATGTTAGATAGGAAATGCTTTGATTCGGCGGTATATCCAGCAAGCAAAGTTTTTAATGGCTCTGGCAGTTCTCCAAGTTGAGGCAGTTTAATTTTTCTGGCGGCGCAACACATTCCTTTCACTTCTCCATTAAATTTCAGAGCCTTGCAATAAGGACACACTTCAGTCATAGTGCCGATGAGAACATGCCGGTTCAAACTATAATCATCAGCTGGGTTGTACTGGAATGCAAGGTGATTGTAATCACGTGATTGCTGAGCATGGAGTCGTGTGTGACGCTGATCTGCTGTTTCTTGTTGACGTCTTTCAGCCACTCTCAGGCTGTCGTGTTCATTCTGTTGAGAACAAAGCAGAGCTGAAGCTGCAGAATGCAATCGCTGTGCTCGCAACCGGGCATCCTCAAGTCTGGCTGCACGTAAATGGATCGTAAATCGGAAACATTGAAATGGAATTGTAAAATATTTAGTATAGCGTGTTTTGTTTTTACATCCAACAGATGGCGCTGTTTTTCAAAAAAGCATGTTTTTACCTGTCACAGGTGTGACATCTATATCTATATAATAGTAGGTATATAAAAAAGCGCGTGTATTTGAATGCAACGTTGTTTCAAAATTGCAAAGCAATTGGTGAAGAACTTTAGGAGATTTAAGATTTTGAACAAACAAACATTTATATTTTTATTTATATAGATTTGGAAAAAAGTTTTCGTGTTTTTTTCCATATTTCTTAGAGGGAAAAGATGATATGGCAGTTCACATTTATAAGCAATTAATGAGACAGGCACATAGCAGGGTGTGTGCATATTATCAGACAGGTCTGGAGAACTGAGTGACTCACAGTATCCAGGAAGCTTTTTCTGCTCTAAGAGGATTCTTCTGGATCATGTAGACACCCTGCTGTCATCATAGTAATTCCCTTCTTTTTTCCTACCCGCATGTATCACAGGCCTCCAGCCTACTTCATTGTTGTATTCTCCTCTTCTTGAAGTTTTTCCTTCACAACCTCTTTTTTTCTCTTGGAAATATTTTCTTAAATTCTTTAATTTCATGAGTAACATGTGTATTTTTGGTTTTAGGGATTGGTGACTTTCAGTGATGTGGCCATTGACTTTTCTCAGGAGGAGTGGGAGTTCCTGGACCCTGCTCAGAGGGACCTGTATGTGGATGTGATGCTGGAGAACTATAGTAACTTGGTCTCACTGGGTAAGGTCATCTGCCTAAATCAGTTAGAATCTTCTCTCTGCAGCAACAGCTTTCTTCACTGGGATTTACAGGCCTGTCTTTGAAGAAACCAGCCGAATGTCTTCTCTCTGTTCTCAAAGGAATGTTTGTTGGGTCAGAAATGGATTCACTGAGCACCTGGATTTTCCAGGCCTCGCTGAACTTCAAACCTTCCTCTGGCCCTTCCTGCAACAAATGGCCAGTCTTTAGTGACCAATGAGCTGAATGTGTATTATGGGGCATTTATTTCATAACATCGTCAGAGAAACCAGGTTTCATACTGTGTTTAATGTCAACATTTCTCTAAATGCTCTGTGACCTTGCTGCTCCAAGTGTGGTTCTTTTGTTTGAGGAACCATAAAGAAGGCCAGAGTCAAGTAGAGAAGAGAGTCTCAAGAATTAGTGAGGAAGACAGGCCAGGCCCGGATGATGGCCAGTCTTGTTGGTTTGGGAGAAGAATGTAGCTTGTTTTCGCAGTGAGTAGAAGCTATGATTTGCTTTATAAGGGGTTTTAACTTTTTTATTGTTAAATATTATACCAATAAGTAACATCAACTTCTTCTGAGGCTTTTTAGAAATGCAGCTTGTTGGGTCCTACCCCAGACTGCTGGACAGAATCTGCATTTACACAAGATTCCCAGGTGATTTGTGTGCACATTAAAGAAGCACAGCAATTTGTCCCTTTCTGACCATGCGCATGTAGTACAGCGTGGATCAGTGTCCTGATGAACTCTTACTTTGAAATGAACCTCTTCACTCTGCACAAGGGTAGATTGAAGGAATAGAATGAATTTATTTCATACTAAGCAAATGCATTTCTTTACTTATAAAAAATTGGAAGTTAAAAGATACAATCTGAGTTAACTCCTAAAAATGTCTCATGAAATTTCTAGTCTAGGGCCAAGTTTCTAGTCAGTGGGTTGAAATCTGTTCTTCCCATTTATTTATTTATTTACTTATTTAACACATGCGTGTGAGAGAGGATCAGAAAGGTGAGAGATGAGAAGCATCTTAGCAAAGTAACGATAGTAATAATAATGTTAATAGTTAACACCGTACTTACTATAACAGGCTTTGTTCTAGGCCAGTGGTCGGCAAACTCAGTAGTCAACAGAGCCAAATATCAACAACGATTGAAATTTCTTCTGAGAGCCAAATTTTTTTAACTTAAACTATATAGGTAGGTATATTCCTTATCAAGGTAGCACCCGCGTGTAGTATTTTGTGGAAGAGCCACACTCAAGGGGTCAAAGAGCTGCATGTGGCTCACAAGCCGCGGTTTGCCGACCAGGGCTCTAGGCAGAGCAGTGTATTAACTTATTTAACTTTCACAATGTCCCCATGAGGAAGGTACTATTTTTATCTGAGGCACATATAGTTTAAGTGACTTCCCAAGGTCACACAGCTGGTGGGAGGCAGTGGCAGCGGTTGAACCTAGTTCCAGAGTCTGTGTTCTGTTTGCTCTAAAGAGATGGAGCCTGGGGGAGTCCCAGACAAGATCATCTTTCTACCTGTGTCATGTCATGGTCTTTATTCCCGCCATCCTTCTCTTCTCTGAAGCCCTTATCAATATTACTTGACCTTTACTTTATTGATAATTAACCAGATGTTTTAGCTTAGAATAATCAGATGCGACAACATTATTGGAGCAAGGAGGAGAGCCCTGGGTGGTTGTGTGGGCGGGGCCAGGAAGTTGGACCCAGGAAAGCAAAGGCAGGAGGGAACCACTATTATAGGGAACAATGTCGCAGGTCGCAGCAGAGAAGGAAGAACATGTGAGATGACGTTTGGAAAGGTTCCTACAAAAGACCAAGGCCCCTGGCGTGAAGGCCTGACACCTGGGGGAAACCGAGGTCCGTGTGCACTACCAGAGGGACTTCACCTTGATCTCATTTCCACTCTCCTTGTTTTTCTTCTCATATTCCCCTCCCATTTCAGTGAGGAAGGTGTTATTTTTTGTTTCCATTGTAACCATTTTGCTTATAGGTTGGATTCTTCTGCTTTCCAGGTCTTTTAAATTTCTCTCTCTGTGTGAGTAAATATATGCATTCATTCATAAATTCTGCAAATATTTTGATTGCCTGCCTACTCCCAGCCAGGCATGGTACTACTGTGCGCTGTCAATACCATCATGAACAAGATTGATAACTTGCCCATTCTCATGCAGTTTATATAGTCAGGAAGAAGAAATATAAGATAAATAAATAGATAGATAAATAATATCTTATTATGAAACACGTTCAAGAAAGGTAAATATTATAAGATAATAGCAAATGATGGGAATTGATAGGGCTAATTCAGATGAGGTGGTCTGGGAAAGCTTTCTTAAACAGACACATAAAGCCTGGGATCAAATTACATGAATATCTGGGGCAGGAATATATTAGTCACAGTCAACAACAAATGCAAAAGCCCTGTGATTGGAAAGGAACTTTTTTTTTTTTTAAGCGAGAGGAGGGGAGATAGAAAGACTCCTGCATGCGCCCCAACTGAGATCCGCCGGCATCCATCATCTCGGTCCGATGCTCAAATCAGCTGAGCTATCCTCAGTGCCTGAGGCCCACGCTTGAACCAGTTAAGCCACTGGCTGTGAGAGGGGAAGAGGGAGAGATGAGGGAGATGGTGGGGGGAGAAGTAGATGGTTGCTTCTCCTGTGTGCCCTGATAGAGAATTGAACCTGGGATGTCCTTAAGCCAGGCTGACACTCTATCCACTGAGCCAACCAGCCAGAGCCAGGAAAGGAACTTGATTGGAGGACTTGTAAGTCCAGAGCAGAGTTAGCAAAGGAGCACATACTGAGATATTAGGTCAGGAGCTAGGCTAGGGTCAGATAATAGACAGTTTTGTCACTGTTGTTGTCGTTTTAGGAATTGGGTTGTTTGTTCTTTCTCTCTGAAACAGTTCCTATATCTTTCCATGACTTGCATTCCTTGCTGCTTTTGCAGATTACAGGCCCGTTATTTTGTACAGCGTTCCTCACTGTGGGTTTTTCTGTTCTTTCCTCATGGTTAGGGTTAGATTATGCATCTTTAGCAGAAATATCACAGAAATGATGCTATGGTCTCTTTGCACTCTGCCAGGTAGTGCAAATGACTCGTCATGACTGGTGATACTTCTGTTGAGCACTTGATTAAGGTCATATCTGCCAGCTTCCTCCCTGTAAAGTAAATCTTTTTTCCTTCAATGAGTATTTTGTAAAAAGGAACTTTGAGACTATTAAATATTGTATTCCTCTTCAAACTTTCAGTTTATTTATATGTTGGATTTCTAGTTAGTGGGTTGAAATCTGTTTTTCCCATTTATTTGTTTAGTTATTTAATACACGTGTGCAAGAGAGGGACAGACAGGAGAGAGGTGAGAAGTATCAACTTACTGTTACGGCACTTTAGTTGTTCAGTGATTGCTTTTTCATATGTGCCTTGACGGAGCAAGTGGGGGGGCTTTAGCTGAGCCAGTGACCCCTTGCTCAAGCCAGCAACCTTGGGCTTCAAGCCAGAGACCATTGGGATCAAGGCAGTGACCATGGGGTTATGTTTATGATCCCACGCTCAAGCCAGTGACCCCACACTCAACCTGGTGAGCCTGTGCTCAAGTCGGCAACCTCAGGGTTTTGAACTGGGGTCCTCAGCATTCCAGCCTAATGTTCTATTCACTGTGTTACCGCCTGGTCTGGCTCTTCCCATTTATTTTGAAACTCAGAATATCTGAGCTTGTCTTACATTTGACCATTGGGAACCCTGTCATGACGGCTTCTTTGTCCTTCAGCATATCTCCATCACTCTAAGCACTTTCTTATTTTCTGACACAACAATATGTTCCAGGTCCATCTTGCACTTTCCCTGTTTCAGCCTTCACCTCTGCCATTTCTTCAAGGTGCCCTGGCTCCTTTTAGTCAAGATTGGTTTTAGAAGCCAAAATCTGAATACTAGATTTGCTCATTGCTGCTGAGGGATGGGATGACTGCTCCCAGGGCCTCTTGGTGGACAGAACTAGGGAATATACTTATATACTAAGTATATAAATATACTTAGTATACTTATACACTTGCATCTATATATTGAAAACCTTGGGTTTGCACACATATCTCCAATTCCAATTCAACACTACAGGTTTTATTTCAACGTATTTACTTTCCACATTTCTGATTCCCTTCTCTGGCAGTGAAAAACCTGGCTTTTATTGTCCTGAATATATTTACTTATTTTATCGAACTTTCTGTATGTAACTAGCCTTCCATTGCCACCACCACCTTGATTGTGTGATTGCCCTTCTCATTCCACTCGGGTCCTGACAACCCACACCAGGTCACACCCTGACACTTATCCTTACCCTGCTTGCATTCTGACTTTCCCCATGGGACAAATCTTTTTATATTGAGCCCCACTTCCTGCTGGTTGGCCTTTAATACCCAGCTCTGGGTTTCACTTATTAAATCTTGACCCTTGAGTGTGCATTAAGAAATATTTTGTGGGCCCTGGCCGTTTGGCTCAGCAGTAGAGCGTCGGCCTGGCGTGCGGGGGACCCAGGTTCGATTCCCGGCCAGGGCACATAGGAGAAGCGCCCATTTGCTTCTCCACCCCCCCCCCCTCCTTCCTCTCTGTCTCTCTCTTCCCCTCCCACAGCCAAGGCTCCATTGGAGCAAAGATGGCTTGGGCGCTGGGGATGGCTCCTTGGCTTCTGCCCCAGGCGCTGGAGTGGCTCTGGTTGCGGCAGAGCGACTCCCTGGAGGGGCAGAGCATCGCCCCCTGGTGGGAAGAGCATCGCCCCTGGTGGGCGTGCCGGGTGGATCCCGGTCGGGCGCATGCGGGAGTCTGTCTGTCTCTCCCCGTTTCCAGCTTTAGAAAAATACAAAAAAAAAAAAATTAAAAAAAAATATTTTGTGTGATAAAATAGGAATTATTCATTAAGCTCTTCTGCTGTATACCGAAGTGTGATGGTTGCCTTGAGAAAGCCTCTTGTGCAGTTGTTTGAATTGTGAGTTAAACTGGCTGCTTTTTTATGAAGCACCATTTTTTTTTCTTGAAGGAATGACTGACAGACACACTGTGGTTATCCAGACTTAGGTAGTTGGGAAACATTTTCTTTTAAGTGACCCTGTCATTTCAAAAGGTTATTTGTTGCCAATGATAGAATTCAAACATTCACCCTGGATGGTTGACTAAGTGGATAGAGCTTGGTTCTGCATATGGGTGTCCCAAGTTTGATTCCTGGTCAGGGCACACAGGAGAGGTGACCATCTGCTTCTCTTCCTCTTCTTCTCCTCTTTCTCTTTCTCTTCTCCTCTTGCAGCCAGTGGTTTGATTGTCAGTCCCGGGTGCTGAGGATAGATCAGTTGATGCAAGCTTCGGCTTCAGGCGCTGAGGATAGCTCAATTAATCTGAGCATCGTCCCCCAGATGTGGTTGCTGGATGGATTCCTATCAGGGTGCATGTGGAGTCTGTCTCACTATCTCCCCTCCTTTCACTTAAAAAAAAAAGGGGAATTCAAACTTTCAAGTAAACATTAGAACTTATGAAACTTATATCTACCATTTTGAGCTTCACAGCTTCTCAGTACATATATTTTTTTTCCTAATGAGATAGATGGTAATATTAACATATGATGGCTTTGATATTGTATAATAAAATATGTCAACATCTCAAAGATCTGCACAACTCAGTGAACCACTTTTCTTCAGATAACCAGGGCATGATGTTGCAAAATTATGCATGGATAAAAAGATCATTCAAAATGTAATGGACTTTAATGTAACATAGTATGAAAAATTCACTGGTATAGTTGCATATTCCACATTGCAGTTAACCTTTAAGAAACTACCACTTCTCAAATTTTTTACTGTAGAATCAAAGAAAAATATCTACAATTATCTGAACAGGCTCATAAAATTCTTTTTTTTTTTTTTTTTTGTATTTTTCTGAAGTGAGAAGTGGGAAGGCAGGGAGACAGACCCCCCATATGCCCGACCGGAATCCACTCAGCAAGCGCACTAGGGGGCGATGCTCTGCCCATCTGGGGCATTGCTCCATTGCAACCAGACCCATTCTAGTGCCTGAGGTGGAGGCCATGGAGCCGTTCTCAGTGCCCGGGCCAACTTTGCTCCAGTGGAGCCTTCGCTGTGGGAGGGGAAGAAAGAGATAAAGGGAAAGGAGAGGAGGAGGGGTGGAGAAGCAGATGGGCGTTTCTTCTGTGTGCCCTGGCTGGGAATTGAACTTGAGACTTCCACACACCAGTCTGATGCTCTACCATTGAGCCAACTGGCCAGAGCCAAAATATTCTTTCATTTTATAATTACATATCTGTAGGAAGTTGGATTTTCTTTATTATATCAGACAAAATGGGGCTGCCAAAGATTGAATGCAGAAGCAGATATGAGAATCAGTTGTCCTCTGTTAAACCAGATATTAAAGAGGTTTATGAAAGATTAAAATGATACTTCAGCCTGACCAGACAGTGGCACAGTGGATAGAGCATCGGACTGGGATGTGGAAGACCCAGGTTCGAGACCCCGAGGTTGCCAGCTTGAGCACGGGCTCATCTGATCTGAGCAAAGCTCACCAGTTTGGACCCAAGGTCGCTGGCTCGAGCAAGGGGTTACTTGGTCTGCTGAAAGCGTGCGGTCAAGGCACATATGAGAAAGCAATCAATGAACCGCTAAGGTGTTGCAACGAAAAACTGATGATTGATGCTTCTCATTTCTTTCCGTTCCTGTCTGTCTATCCCTCTTTCTGACCCCTGACTCTGACTCTCTCTCTCTCTGTCCCTGTGGGGGGGAAAAATTTAAAAAAAATTAAAATGATACGTTATTAATTTTATTTATTTTAGAAACAATAATTATTTTTTATAAAATTTGTTAACATTTAATGATTTTAAACACTGTTAAGCCTTATAAAAAGCATTCAAGTACCAAATAATTGTAATGCAAGCACTTATATGGCAATTCAAAGTTGTTGAACTACAATATTTGCTGATGCTAAGTTGTACAAAACGGCTCTCCAAGCATGTTGCTAAGCTGGGACTAGGTCATAATTTTCATTAGTTTTACTTCATTTCTTGTTTTGAATTAGATTTTAAAGCATCTTTTTTTGCTCTAAACTTCCCATACCACTATTGATGGGCTAACCTCTTTGAGTGTACCAGGATTTCAGCTGGGTGGTCATATTACAGCTTTAGTTAGTTTTGTTTCACTTCTTGTTTAAAGTGAACTTAATAACTGCTCAAACTGCAAGATTTTGTCTGCTTTTTAGCTCAACATGAACCACTCAGAAAAATTCCTGTGAGGGAGAATTACCTAGTCCCCTGCTCGGCAAACGGCAGCTCTCCAGCCACATGCGGCTCTTGGCCCCTTGAGTGTGGCTCTTCCACAAAATACCACGTGCAGGCGCTACCTCGACAAGGAATATACCTACCTATATAGTTTAAGTTTAAAAATTTTGGCTCTCAAAAGAAATTTCAATCGTTGTCCTGTTGATATTTGGCTCTGCTGACTACTGAGCTTGCGGCCCACTGCCCTAGTCTACTGAAGTCGTCTTTGAGCGTGGAGGTTTTCTAGGTTCCAGTTCATCATGCCAGCTGACACTGGCATTAAATTCAGCTGGAGCCACACCTGGGCACAGAAGGGCTTGATTGATGAAAGGGAACATTTTGGTTTAAGGGACCATCTACACAGGAAGATGAGGGACTTGTTAAAGTGTTATTTGTTAAATCCTCCAGAAAACTTTCAAATCAGAACTTTTAAGATTACAAAAGCTGAAAAATCAAAGCTGAGCT
Source organism: Saccopteryx bilineata (assembly GCF_036850765.1). Taxonomy (NCBI): domain Eukaryota; kingdom Metazoa; phylum Chordata; class Mammalia; order Chiroptera; family Emballonuridae; genus Saccopteryx; species Saccopteryx bilineata. Next base: position 314,859,657 of record NC_089492.1, on the reverse strand, counting down.
TGATGAGGAGAGACTTGATGGCTTAGGAATTCAGTAAGTCTACCAATCCAGCTCACTTACGGGTATTATTTTCAATTTGTCTTTTGTTTTTCTATAGAGGGCATTTTTCTGGTAGAGGAAATAAGATGTGTGGGTTTTTTTTTGTTTTCTTTCAGATTTGCAATCAATATGTGAGACCAAAAATACCTTTTCAGGAGAGGACATTTCTGAAATAAATTTTTCCCAGTGGGAGATAAAGAAAAGAAGTAGAACCCTTGGCCTTGAGGCATCCATTTTCAAAAATAATTGGAAGTGCAAAAGCAAATTTGAGGGACTACAGGAACATCAAGAGGAATACCTCAGTCAAATGATAATCAGCTATGAAAAAATGCCCACTTACAAAAAAAGTAAATCTCCTATTGCTCGTCAAAGGATTCGTAGTCCAGAGAAACTCTATGTTTGTAAGGAATGTGGGAAGACTTGCAGTCATGCTTCAAAACTTGTTCAACATGAGAGAACTCATACAGCTGAAAAACACTTTGAATGTAAAGAATGTGGGAAAGACTTTCTTAGTGCTTATCAGTTCACTGTGCATGAGAGGTTTCATACTGGTGAGAAACCCTACCAATGCAAGGACTGTGGGAAGACCTTTAGTTGGGGATCAAGTCTTGTTAAACATGAGAGAATCCATACTGGTGAGAAACCCTATGAATGTAAAGAGTGTGGGAAGGCCTTTAGTCGTGGTTATCACCTTACTCAACATCAGAAAATTCATATTGGTGTGAAGTCTTATGAATGTAAGGAATGTGGGAAGGCCTTTTTTTGGGGCTCAAGCCTTGCTAAACATGAGATAATTCATTCGGGTGAGAAACCTTATGAATGTCAAGAATGTGGGAAGGCATTCAGTCGTGGCTATCAACTTACTCAGCATCAGAAGATCCATACTGGTAAAAAACCTTATGAATGTAAAGTATGTGGAAAGGCTTTTTGTTGGGGTTATCAACTTACTCGACATCACATATTTCATACTGGCAAGAAACCCTATGAATGTAAGGAATGTGGGAAGACCTTTAATTGTGGTTCAAGTCTTGTTCAACATGAGAGAATCCATACTGGTGAGAAACCCTATGAATGTAAAGAATGTGGAAAGGCTTTCAGTCGTGGCTATCACCTTACTCAACATCAGAAAGTTCACACGGGTGAGAAACCTTTTGAATGTAGGGTATGTGGGAAAGCCTTTAGTTGGGGTTCAAGCCTTGTTAAACATGAGAGAGTTCATACTGGTGAGAAATCCTATGAATGTAAAGAATGTGGAAAGGCCTTTCGTAGTGGGTATCAACTTACTCAACATCAGCTATTTCATACTGGAGAGAAACCTTACAAATGTAAGGAATGTGGGAAAACCTTTAATTGTGGTTCAAGTCTTGTTCAACATGAGAGAATCCATACTGGTGAGAAACCCTATGAATGTAAAGAATGTGGAAAGGCCTTTAGTCGTGGCTATCACCTTACTCAACATCAGAAAATTCACACGGGTGAGAAACCTTTTAAATGTAAGGACTGTGGGAAGACCTTCAGTTGGAGTTCAAGCTTTGTTAAACATGAGAGAGCCCATACTGGTGAGAAACCCTATGAATGTAAAGAATGTGGGAAGGCCTTTAGTAGTAGGTATCAACTTAGTGTTCATCAGAGATTTCATATTGGTGAGAAACCTCATCAATATAAGGAATTTAGGAAGACTTACTCATGGCTTAAGCCTTGGTCATCATGATAGAACTCATAGTAATGATAAACCCTACAAATAATAAAGAATGGGATGCATTTATATGGATAACTTACTCAAATTGATAGTGGGGAAACTATGATTGAAGAGATGTGAAAACACTTTGTGTATGGACAACTTAACAAGTGGAGAAATCTTGCTCTTGAGAGACCTTATGAATGTAGGAAATGCGCGAAAGCCTTAATTGTGTATGGACGATTTGCTTGATATCAGGAAATTCATGTTAGTGAGAAATATTTTGAATATAGGGAATATGAAAAGACCTTTAAACTTCTGCATGATCTTACTGAACATCAATTTATACTGATTTGAAACCATTTAAATGAAAGGAATGTGTGTTTATTGATGGCACAGTGTCTGATAAACATTGGAGAATTTGTGCTCATTGAAAACACTTTAAGGAATGTGGTAAGAACCTAAATTCAGTTCTTGCTCTGTACATCAGATAATTTATACTGCTGTGAAATCCTTTGAATGTAAGGAATGTGGGAAGGGTTATAGGTGTGGTAAACATCGTAGAGTACATCATTCAACTAATGAGAAACCTTTGGATTAGAATGTAGGAACACCTTTAGACAAGTGCTACTCAAACTGTTGTCTGGAGAACAGTGCCCACAAAATTGTTATCTATCATGAGATAAATGCAGAAAACGAGTAAATGTCTGGAAATTTTTATAGAATTTGATAGTTGCCTTAACATTATTGCATTTTACAAAACTATCAGTTAGTGTATGGATGATTGGAAGTTAAAAACAAAAGTTTACCCTTACCCAGAAATAATTGAGACAACATTCACTGTTTTGAAAATGTGACACAAGTTATGTGACTTCATTAGAATGAGAAATCCCTCACTTGTCACCTCTCTGATTAGAATAGCAGAATGTTCATACTATAGGGAGGTTTGGCTAATGTGGGAATCACAACTTCTTTATGCCCATAAAAGCATAGAGAATTTATACCAAGTATGTTCATTTATTAAATGCATAGAAACCTTCCAACGCTGTTTAGTCTTGGTAAAATTAAGCAAACTCATCCTAGAGAATAACTCTGTTAATGTAACAAAGGCAGGAAGCCCCTTATCCATGGTAGAGACCATACTGATTGTCATCACCATTCTACCTCCTTACAGCCTGTGATGTTGGACAAAATGTTTATCCCTTCTGGGAATCATCTTTAAAATGCTGGTGATGGTAGCCAATCATGCTTTCGTAGAGATTTGATGGATTTAGTATGCATCAGATCCTTGGAAGAATATCTGGTATGTAGCCAATGCTCAGTACATATTAGCTGTTCTTACTATCCTCATCGTTAGTATTCATCATTAGTATTACTACTAGTGAATGCTTAGGAGAGGAACGCTCATTGTAATGAATTTAGAAAAGCTTTCCATAACCACTTATTAATTTTTTTCGAGTAGTTCATTCTGAATCAAATTTAGTAAAACAAAGAACCTGAGAGGATTTTTATTCAGAATTTATCCCTTAAACTGCATTCAAATTTATGGCTGAAAAGAAATGTGGATTTAGCAAGTATTAGATGTTAGGAGTATTCATAAAGAATCAGAGAGAGGTGTGAAGCAAGTTGCCTGTAATTTCAACAGACAGGCAATAAAATTTTTTGTTCACATTTCAAGATAAATTAGAAATTACAAAGAAAACAAAAAGAAAATTGTCCACTTGGGAATTCTTTCCCAAAATTTTGTGATAATTTTCAGACATTCAGGCTATTATATAGAATAGTATAATGACTACATACTAAATCTAGAATCAATAATTGTTAACATTTGGCCTTATTTGCTTTCTCTGAATATATGTGTATTACTCTTGTACCATTTAACTTATTTAGAAATCATGATAGTTTATTCCTGAAACATTAGCATGCACCCTTTAAGAATAAGAACAACCATTCTTTGCTACCATGGTCACACATGAAAATTGTCAATAATTCTGTAATATTCTTTTCTATTCACTTAATATTTCTCAGTGCTGCTAAGAATTTATTCTATTGTTATTTTCTAAGCAGGATCTTCTCTATATTCATACATTGCATTTGGTGGTCATATCTCTAGATTTTAGTCTTGAACAGACTTTTTAAAGAGTTCAGGAAAGCTGTTTTATAGAATGAACACATTCTAGATTTGTTTCTTCCCTGTTGGTGAAATTTAATTTGTGCCCGTCTTTCATATCTCTTACAAAATTTAATTAGAGCTAGAGCCTTAAACATTTATGGCCAGAACACTTCATATGTGGTGATGTGTACTTCATATTGCAGTACATCAAAAACACATAATAACCTATTTTCCCACCAATCACCAATGTTAAATATGATGATGTGATTACGACAGTGACAGAACTCTCCATTGGAAAGATCCATTATACAACTATTGAGATTGGTGAACTTTGGTCAACCACTTTTGGAGATGTATAACCATGTACATATATATATCCATATATATATGTATATGTATAGGTTCAAAATTAAAGAGAAAATAAAAACAATTATAGATTCTTCAGGTAGGATTATAACAAAATAATTATATTGGAACTTGTAGGATGTAGCTGAAGTTCTACCGAGTGGAAAACTAATACTCAGAAGGAAGGCCAGAACTATACTTCATTTTTCTCAGTATCTACGTGGTCCTTGTCACACTGAACTAAGAAGCTAGAAAAATTACAAACCCTAAACCAAGGTATAGAAGCAATTAAAACAAAATTTGAGATGGATGATTATGAATTAAAAGCAGTACTCTTTAATCACTGTTTTTCTACGAAAAGTACATTTACTTTAACTGAACTCCAGTAAATTTGAATGAGGAAAAGTCAAGAAAGAAAAATGGCAATATTATAGAATCATGAATAAGGAAGGAGGTGTCATTATACATATAGATTTTTATTTTTTTTAATTTTTCTTAAGTTGGAAACGGGGAGGCAATCAGACAGACTCCACATGCGCCCGACTGGGATCCACCGGGCATGCCCCCCAGGGGGCAATGCTCTGCCCATCTGGGGCTCTGCTCTGTTGCAACCAGAGCCAGTCTAGCGCCTGAGGCAGAGGCTATGGAACCATCCTCAGCACCTGGGCCAACTTTGCTCCAGTGGAGCCTTGGCTGCAGGAGGGGAAGAGAGAGACAGAGAGGAAGGAGAGGGGAAGGGGTGGAGAAGCAGATGGGTGCTTCTGTGTGCCCTGGCGGAGAATAGAACCCAGGACTCCTGCACGCCAGGCCGACGGTCTACCACTGAGCCAACCAGCCGGGGCCATATAGATTTTTTTTAAATTTAAGGCAATACAATGTATTTAAACCTACTTGGGCCAGTAAGCAAAGGAAAAAGTTGAAATTTTTTATCCAGGATATCCCTGTTAGAAACCACACTTTGGGACTGCCCCCTCACCTTTCAGGTATCACACATTTGTGGGGAATCTATTGCTAAACCATTCATAGATGACCTGCTTCTTTGTTGGGGTTCTGAATGTAGCAGAGCAGCTCCCTTGCTGCAATCTATTGAAAGTCACCCTCAACACAGGTTTGTAAATAATAATAATAATAATAATAATAATAATAATTATAATAAAAGAAAAACAGCCTTGACCAGATAGCTTGCTTGGTGAGAGCATCATCACAAAGTGCAAAGGTTGCTGGTTCAATCCCTGGTCAGGGCACACAGAGGAACAGATTGATGTTCCTGTCTCTCCCTGCCTCTCTCTGTAAAATCAATAAAAATAAAATAAAATAAAAAAGTAAGTAGAGATGTTGGCCAGGTAGCTCAGTTGGTTGGAGCATCATCTCAATATGCCAAGGTTGCAGGTTTGATCCCTGGTCAGGACACTTACAGGAGTCAACCAATGAATGCATAAGTGGAACAACAGATCAATGTTTCCCCCTCTCTAGAAAAATCAGTAAATAAAGACAATTTTTAAAAAAATAGAACCAATACTTGGAAATTGTTAGCTCCTAAGGTAAAGAGTTTCAAGGTGAAGACAATAAAAGTTTACTAGCTCATCTTACCTGGATAATAGAAATCTAGTAACAAAACTGTATGGAGTTAGCTTCTAAAAAGCAAAAGCAGATGAATTGAACTCAGGTAAATGCAGAAATTGTAATGAAAATATCAACAATCCAAATGTACGATGTAAGAATTGTGCAATAGAAAAATCTGTATGGACTATCCAGGCCCAAGCTCTTCTGATTTAAACATGAATGTAGACCAACAATAAAATTGAATCAGCACAAATATAATTCATTCTCCTAGTTTATCTTAGGTTTATGTAGCTTTTATGTTAGGAAAGCACACAAATATTTAATAAACTCAAAGAAGAATTTTAATGTTTGGAAATCAGAATACATCTTAAAATTGTTGGCTTCTCATGATCTTTCAACCAGGTGATGACTATCATGATTTAGTGCTAGTATTAAAGCCTGTTAGTTTGATGAAATAAGAGAGCCTTGTTTATACTCAGAATTTAACCTTTTAAAAGTTATTCATTTCCAAAAATGTCAGTTTCACCATTTGGTGGTTGACAGCATTGTTCCATACAATTGCAATTTTAATAATGTAACAGAAAGCAGGATACCTTGAGTGTTCTAATAGAATAAAGCATTGCTATCCAGCCTTTCACTTTTCATAGGTGCCATATTTGCATGTTTACTAGGAGATGTGGACATAGTGCCTTATATCAGCATTTCTGAAATAATGTCTCAAAACTCACCAGTGCTTAATAGTACTCTGGTTAAATAAGCTTGTGAAGCAGCATCTACTAAATTCCTGCTTAAATAATAACCAAAAGCACCTTATCAGCTTATCAAGACTAAAGAGTGTTTATACTAATGAAGAAAATTGTTCAACTTAGTTTGAACTGGTGTATCTCAAAGTTTACCATGAGAATAACAATTCCCATCACCTGTTACCATCTTAGAGACATGAAACTGAATTGGGAAATACTATAACTAAGAGACTCTGAAGTTGGAGATTTCAGTGACCAAGTCTGGTTGTTACTTATGATGGAGTGGCAGCATCAAGATCTCAAATTATTTCCTTCAAATGTTTTCTCTTATTTGTGAGTGAATTTCTTTGTTGTCTCCAAGTTGGAATGACTCTGAGTTTTATCAAATGCCACTTCATTTCTTTCTGCAATTGTGTAGTATTTCTTTAACTGTGATAATTTATACTGATAGATGTGATTTCTTCCCATTCCTTAATATATCTGGTTAGTCATTGCTATATTATTTTTTGATTGCTTGTTTGATTTTATTTGCAAATACAGTGGTACCTTGAGATATGAATTTAATTCGTTCTGTAACCGAGCTCGTAAGTCAGTCAACTCGTATATCAAACTGCAGATACTGGACCCATGCGCCAACGGGCCAACTAGCAGCAGCTTCCCGAATCACGACTCGTATCTCAGAATTTTGCTCGGATCTCAAACAAAAATATGGATCAAGTCGCAGCTCATATCTTAAAAAATTTGTATGTTGGTCTGTTCATGTCTCAAGGTACCACTGTATTTTATTTAAAATTTTTACATCATATGAGTGAGATTGTATAACGGTCTTTCTTTTAAATATATTTTTGTTTTTGTATTGCTTAATATTATACGACTGTTTTGGATTGTTTTGTTTTGCATTGGAGATCCTTTTGTTATTTCATCTGTTGATTTTTTTCTTTGAATTTCTAATTTGAACACAAATTTACTGAGTGCCCAGCAAAATTCCTTTAAGTGGCCTTTCTAGCCATGTAGGATCAGCCAAGAACCACATAAAAGGAGCATTCCATGTTGAAGACTTTAAATAGAGGTAGAATACTTCTACCTCATTTAGAGACTGAAACAATCCACTCAGGGATCTGAACAGTATCAAAATGAGCTCCTCATATTTAGAGAAAGAAAATACATGAGAAGTGTATTGAGTTAAATATACCAAGGAACATAATATTTATGAAGATGCAATTTAGAATAATTTTATCAGTGTAGTGTGAGGGAATCAAAGCTTATTCTTTGATTCTGGAGTTCCCACCAGATGAACCAGTGCAGTGGTTGAGAGCTGATAGAGTCTAAGTGGGTTCCCAACATGAGTAAACTACCTCTTAATCTATGTCATACAACTGCTAAGGGTATATGATCTGCCCATGTCTGCCTGTCTTACCTCATCTCTTACCAATTCTCAGATTACTTAATATACTCTAGCTGCATTAGCTGATCTATAAGAGACACACGACCTCAAATAACTGCAATAATCTATATACTCAATTTTTTGTTAGTCATTACTTATGTTAGCCATTACAATTAACTTCTGAGTGCCATGAGTTATTGTGTTACATTTCCATTCTCCTACTCACTGTATTTTTATTTTGAATTTTTTTTTTTTTTTTTTTTCATTTTTCTGAAGCTGGAAACAGGGAGAGACAGTCAGACAGACTCCCGCATGCGCCCGACCGGGATCCACCCGGCACGCCCACCAGGGGCAACGCTCTGCCCACCAGGGGGCGTTGCTCTGCCCATCCTGGGCAGTCGCCATGTTGCAACCAGAGCCACTCTAGCGCCTGGGGAAGAGGCCACAGAGCCATCCCCAGCGCCCGGGCCATCTTTGCTCCAATGGAGCCTTGGCTGCGGGAGGGGAAGAGAGAGACAGAGAGGGAAAGCGCGGCAGAGGGGTGGAGAAGCAAATGGGCGCTTCTCCTGTGTGCCCTGGCCGGGAATCGAATCCGGGTCCTCCGCACGCTAGGCCGACGCTCTACCGCTGAGCCAACCGGCCAGGGCTTTTGAATTTTAAATTAACTAATTTTAATACGGTTTTTTTCTTTATAAAAAGTATCTACTATTCATTCCTGAATTCTTGATAGACCATATCAGAAATTGTTATAGTTTGATTTTGGAAATAATCCAGAAGTCACGAGTTTGGACTGCGTGATCTCTTTATAAACCCAGTTGTCATACACTGTTTCCCGCTCCATTAGTGAAGGAGTCTTATTAGCATTTCTCATTGAGTCTCTAATTCCTGAATCTCATGTTTTTATTTACTTTCTTCATAGAGAACACTTTCAGTAATTTCTGAAAAAGCATTAATAAAAGAGAAAATTTTGAGACCTTGCCTTTCTGAAAATATCTCCATACTAATTTATTCTTGATTAATAGTTTGGTATCTAACTTGAATTTGAAAAACATTGCAGAGGTTTGAAAACATTGCTCTGTTGTCTTCTAGTTGTTGAGAAATCGGACATTTGTGATTTCTCTCTTTTTGCATATGACGTTTTTTTCCCCCTAGAAGGAAAATAATAAATCCCCTGGATTTATTTTATTTCCTACTATATTAATGGGCCCCGTCAATCTGTAAATGAGTGTGCGCCTCTTTGGGTTCATTTTTAGCACTCTGCACTTCTTGGATTTGTATGTTTATTTCCTTCACCAGGTTAGGGAAATTTTCCATCATTATTTTTTTTTTACATAAGTTTAAAATCCCTTGCTCTCTTCTCTTTCTGGCACTCCCGTGGTGTGAGTGTTGGTACACGTGAAGTTGTCCTCATTTTTCTTTTTGTTGTTTTGATTGGGTGTGTTCTGCTTCCTTCTAGTCCAAATCTCTGACTTGATCCTCTGCTTTATCTACTCCACTGTTGATTCTCTGTAATGTATTCTTTGTTTCACGTAACATATTCTTTATTTCTGACTCCTTTTTAAAAATGTTTCCTCTCTCTCTTTTTATGTTTCCTGTGTCCTTGTTGAAGTTCTAAGTTCCTTTCCTCTTTTCCCTAAGTTCATTGAGCATCCATATAACTAGTGTTTTGAACTCTGCATCTGGTAGGTTGCTCATCTCCATTTTGTTCTTTTTCTGGAGTTTTCTTCTTTCATTGGGATGTGTTTCTATGTCTCCTCATTCTGACTGCCTCCCCTGCCTCCTCGTGTTTGTTTCTATGTGTTAAGCAAGTGTGCTGTGTCTCCCCAACCTGGTGGAGTGGCCTAATGTAGGTGTCCTGTAGAGTCTGGTGGCACAGCCTCCCCATTCACCGGAAATGGTCACCCCAGGTATTCCCCCCATTTGTGGGCTGTGTACACCTTCCTGTTGTAGTGGAGCCTAGATTGCTGCTGGCACATCAATATGAGGCATTTACCCCCAGGCCAATTGGCTGAAAGGATTGGCCGCAACCACTGGAGAACCAGCTGTGCAGGGACCCACCCCACCGAGCAGGACTTATTTCAGCAGGGCTCTGGTGTGTGGTCTGTCCATCCATGGAGTGTGTTGCTTCTGGAGGTGTATGTACCCACGTGGTCTGAAGGTACCCACCGGGTACCCTAGCTCTGGGGCCTTGCAGGAGGTACAGGCCAAGGTCAGCTATCTGTGCCCTGCCCAAGGCCACCGGGCATGAGCTACAAAGCAATCTGCAGATGGCTGCTACTTGTGCTGGGCTTAGAGGTGCCCAGGAGAAGCAAAGCTGTAAATCAAGGTCAGATGCCACTAGTGCCGGGCCTGGGGCCACTTAGCAAGAGGTACGGGGCATACCAAGGTCAGATGCTGCTTATTAGGGTTTGTCAACCTTTGAGAGGCTTTAAGGAAAGTCTGAAGTATTAGCTAAGAGAGCGTTTGTATGGAAAAGGCGGGGGGTGGGGGGGCTGCAAGTTGTGTGGGGTGAGGTCTCAAGGAATCACCGGGGCAGGGTGAATGGTGTTAGCCAGGTTGATGAAGACTCAGATACGGTGCCCACCTGCATGCTCTGTAGTGGGGGCAGTTCAGAAGAGGAACAGTGGTCTCTGCCAGCACTTCTATTTGGGGGAAGCTGCCCCTTCAGCCTTGCTCTGGTACCAGACAGTTCAGTTCCTCTGCATATGTCCCTGGTGCCTTTCGAGTTGCTGCCCCAGCATCGGAACTCAGAGCAAGTTGAGTCCGAGTAGGTCTGTGCACAGGCCCATTGAGGAGAATTCCTGGGACTCCAGCAGCCTCTGTCTCCCTAAGCCACAATCCCTACTTGTTTTCACAGCCAGGATTTATGGAGATATTTCTTCCCAGCGCTGGAACCTTGGGCTGGAGGGGTTGGTGTGGAGCTGCAACCCTATGCTCCTTGGTTGGGGACCTCTGTAACCAAGCTATCCCTCTGGCTTTGTAACTGTCACACGTGAGTGTGGGGCCACCCTGTTCCACATCCTTGCCCCTCCCACCCATCAGACCCAGTGTGTTTCTTTCTATTCTTAGTTGTAGGACTTCTGCTGAGCCAGATTTCAGGCAGTTCTCAATGATACTTGTTTTGTAGTTTAGTTGTACTTTTGATGTGGTTGTGGGAGGATTCAAGTACCACATTTACCTACACTGCCACCTTGACCAGAACCCACAGGATGGCTCTTTTTTTTAAATTGATTTTAGAAAAGAGGAAGGAAGAGAGAAACATTGGTTTGATGTTCTACTTATTTGTTCATTTGTTGGTTGATTCTTGTATGTGATCTGACTAGGGATTGAACCACAACCTTGGTGTTATGGAGTGCCAGCCCATGCTACGGAAGACCCCTGACCCAATTTAGCTTATAGTTACAGCTAAAATAAAAAATTCTCATGAGCCTCAACAAATCTAATCTTACTAGCAGAGGCAAAGTGCATTCTTTATGTGTCAGCCTTGCAAATATTGCAGGAAGGCAGTTTATTATCTTTAAAACGGTGTGTGCTTGTATGCTTTTGCAAAAATACTATACAAACGTGCTGAAAAAATTATAACCTCGTAAATTTTGCCTATAAATACCCCTCACCCCCAAGCTTATCGCTGTCTGTTGTGAAAGACGGCAGGCAGACCATTGGCCAGTGTGTAAAACCCAAATTGATTGTATCAGTTTGGGGCTCCGGTTCCGGTATGTTGCAGTTGCACCACAACATATGGGGGCTCGTCCAGGATCCACCGGACTTTTCTGGTGTGATCGGAGCCTAAAGAGTGCCTGCCTGGGGGAAATCTCTGAGGGACGTTCTTTAGCCCAGGCAGAAGGCGGCACTCAATTGGACATTGAGCCGCACAGGGTCTTACTGGTAAGCAACAGGGTCCAGACAGGTTGGGACACCCCAGGGGGGTCAGCAGCAGGGCTGGACGCAACATAACCTCTGCGACCAGATCCTGGCACACAACAGTGGCCAGTGATCACAGGTTTGGTTGGCCAGTCAGGTTTAGTTGGCCAGTTAAGTTTCAGGTTTGGTTTTTGTCTAGTTCAGTTTGTGTCCATCTATACATTCTTTGGAGTATTTGGCTAGTTGTCTTTCTCAGTCTAGACCTCGTCAAGTCCGTCAAAATGGGTCAGTCTGCTTCGTGTGCTATATGTACGCCACTTCAATGTTTTTAAAATAATTTCCAGGACTTCAAGGAATGAGCTGCTGACTGCGGAACAACTGTTCACTCCAGGAGATTATGCACTCTGTGCAAGTTAAAGTGGCCAGCAGCTCCCCCCCTCCCCCACCCCCCGCAACTGGCCTTCCGAGAGATCTACTAATATCTCTCTTGCTTGTCAAATTCAATCAGTCATCTTCAGGTGTCCTGGACACCTGGACCGGGTGACCTCTCCGGAGGGTTGCCTGACCCCACTGGATCTCTAGGAGGGGTGCTCCCTGAGACGTTCCAGGGCTCCAGTTTTCCTGTGGGTCTCAGACAACTTCCCGGTAGATACCCCCAGCCCCCGGATGCAGCAGAATTAAAGAAGACCAATTCTAACCTCCGGAGGTAAGTAAGGCAATCTTTTGCTTTGCTGAATTCTAGCTTTTCTATTTGCGACTAGTCAATGTGAAACTCTCCAGGGCCAAAACGTTAGTAAAAAATTAAGTTCTGCCTCGGGCTTTTCTGGGACACATTTGTTTATGTTCTCAGGAAAAGCAAATAGTAAGGACTAAATCAAATTCTATCCCAGGCTTCCTAGTACACCTCTGTGCTGTCTGTCCTAAAGTTTCTCTTTGTTCGGCAGAGAAATCTCTTGTGACATTTTCTGGTTTAATGCCACCTTCTCTGGACCTACTAGATCTCTTTTCTTAGATCCAAAACCTCTAGTTTCAAGACTTTATATCCAACTTTCCCCTTGAGGAAAGTACTTTTTCTGTTTATTGATTTTTTTTTAGAGAGAGAGGAGTGAGAGAGAGAGACAGAGAGAGAGAGAAGGGGGAGGAGCAGGAAGCATCAACTCCCATATGTGCCTTGACCAGGCAAGCCCAAGGTTTCGAACCGGCGACCTCAGTGTTCCAGGTCGACGCTTTATCCCACTGCGCCACCACAGGTCAGGCCTACTTTTTCTGTTAACTCCTATCTCTCCTCTTGTATAAAATACTTAGCCTTAAAAAGGCAAGTTTAATTAAAAATTTCTGGCATAAAACCAGAGGGCAAAAATAAAAAAATACAAAATAAAAATTAATATTAAAAAATATAATAAAAACTCTCTATAAATTAAAATAGCCAAATTTAAAACAAAATAACCAAATCAAGAATTGCTAGACCCAGAAAAAGCACGGACAGTCTAGCATGCTGTCGCCGGTGCCTACCTGTAGGCTGGTAACATAGCCATAACCAGGATACTGCTGAGTGCGTCAGCAGGGGTTAAAAAAGAAAGAGGAGCCAGGCTGCAGCTGGCTACATGAGAAACCACAGAGAAAAGAAAAATAAAATAGGAGCGCAGGCTCCCCTCAGTTCCGGGCACCTGCCCCTCCCCCCTCAGGCACTGGGAATCCCAGGCACCCTGACCCAGTACCGTATATTGTATAACAAAAAACCTCTTTTTTAGCTAAAAGGCTGCGCCACTGCTTAGGCAGAAAATAACAGCGCAGTAAGCTAGAAGCAGGTTATCATCGCCTTGCTACTGCCCCTGCCTTCCTCTGCTTTGGCACCAGGAAATCCCCGCCTCCATGCGAAGCCAAACCAAAGAAGAAAATTTAAGAAATTATAAAATTACTATATCCCTAAAAAAATTAAAAACCTTATTTAAACTAAAATACCCTACTGTTGAGAAAATGAGTCTGTAGAAGTTATATTCCTTAAATTCGCTACCCCGGCTCTTATACTGTATTAACTTAATGTTGTTATAAAACACTATAAGTCAAAAAAAATTTTAACATCTCTTTGCCAGCTAAATAGCCACGAAATAGTAACTACATTTTGACCATTCCTTATTTTTCTCTGTAATTCAGTAGTTCATCGGGGATAGCAGTTCATAATACTCTTATTATTAGTTATACTAAATTTATACTAATGATAAAACAAAATTATATAATCTGCCAAATACAAAAACTTCCTTTTTGTACCAAAAATCTATTACTATAAAAAATATTTTCTATATTAAAAAATATATATTATTTCAAAAATTTTTTATTCTCCTTTTTATTTGCTATTTCATAGCCCTGTAATATTAAAATTTAATTTAAATATTAAAAAATATACAATAATTATTAATAATTCAATAATTATTAATTGTTCAATATTAAATCACCAAACCCAGAATAAAAAATATTACTATTAATTAACATAAAAATTCTCAATAAATAAAAAACTCTAAAAACATAATCCTAAACCCCACCTGATTTACTGACCTGTCAAACTGCAATTATTAATCAACTAACTAAATAAATATATTAAAAAATACAAAAATAAAACTGCTTGGGTTTTACTTAATATTTCCTATAAAAACATTATAAATTAAAACCCTCATAATTCTGCCCAAATTAAAAAACAAAATGCTAATTTAAAATAACATAAAAACAATAATTCAATTATATCTAAAAATCAAAATAATGATACTATCATATAACATTAAAAAAAATCAAACATTTAAATTTTATACCCAAATTAAAAAGGCTAAAAAATATAAACAAAAACCTGTTTCTCTTAAACTTTTAGACATTATCTGTTAAAATACATAAAATTACAGCATAAATAAAATATATTTTTTTAAAATATAAAAAAATAATTAAACAAAATATACTTTATTTTATAAAATATTAATCATTTTAACTAATACTTTTAACTAAATCTTTAAAACTTAAAACAAATATAATGAATTTATCTAAAATATCAAAAGTTATTCAAAACCCTTGGAAACCCCCCTGCAACTTTCTTAGACTATAAAAAGCTTACAGAGTCTATGCACCCCTAGACTTAAAAAAAACAAAAAATACTAAGGCAATCAACTTAGCCTTTACATAGCATTCAGCTCTAAAAATTAAAAGAAATATAATTTTTTTAAAAATAAAAACATCAACTGCTAAAAATCTAAACATTTAAAAAAAAAACACATTGCTCCTCCCTCACTCAGATAACTTACTCTGTTTGGCCCCTAAGATGGCTGGTTAATCAATGAACGGGTAAAATTCCTAAAAACAAAAAACAACCTAAAACAGGCACAGTCAAAAAAAAGGTCATCAGGAGAAGGCTTAAACGCTAACAAAGGTGAGGCTCAAATCCTCACCCCCAAAATGCAGAAGACTACTCCCCTGAAATAGTGGCCATCATCCACTATTCAGGACACCTAAAAAAAAAAGACACCATAAAAACTTTAAAAACCCAAGCAACTAATAATACTACTAATAAAATAGCCCTAAAACGAATGTTGTTTTAGAAAATCTTAATAACTACTAAAACCCAAGTTGCCAAAGGTTTTTTTACAACCAATTAAAAAAAATTTTTGCCAACAAAAAAACCACTAAAAATAAGAAAAAGTTTAAAAAATTAAACTTAAAATCTCATAAAAAACCCATAATATCCAAATATTTAATCTATACCCAAATAAATACTAAACAAAATTAAAAAATTATAAAAAAAACAAAAAAACTTTCCCAGATAAACATTTTAAAATAAATTTACTAAAATAATTAACAAATAAATAAAACTTTTCTACTAAAAATAAAACTATAATAAATTATTAAAATATTGCTATATAAAATTATTCACAAATTTAACTTGCCCATTAATAGTAAATGTAATAATAAGCCTACATTTATATCCAAAATCTCACAGCTAATAAAAAAAGCCACTCAATATTAAAAATTACATATACCTACAGGCCCCAAAGGCAGGACAAATAAAACACATAAATCGAATCTTAAAAAAAACTTTAACCAAATTTATTTTAAAACCAATAAAAAATAGCCCACCTTACTCCCCTTAGCCCTCCTGAAGGCGAGGTACACCCCCCCACAGGGAAAAATTCACTCCTTTTAAAATAATATTTTTATAAAAACCTCCCTTCCTACCAAAACTCGAAAAAAAAACTAAATTAAATAATCAGTCCTTCCTTAAATGCTTACAGAATCTACAAATTACTCAATAGGCTGGCCAAAAAACTGTCCAAAAAATAATTCTAGCACTGTCAGGAGACCTAATATATCCTTTCCAGTCTGGTGACTCAGCCTGGGTAAGAAAATATGCCACCCGAGGACTAACTCCCATGTGGATGGGTCCACACACCGTCACCGTAATCCTGACCACTCCCACTACTGCCAAAGAAAAAGACATACCCGCCTGGGTCCACTATAGCCAGTTAAAGCCTGCAGTCCCAGCAAAAACACCTTCGTAAACAGCAGAGACTATAAAAAACAACATGCCCTGCTCCAGCCACAAACCGGCAGCTGGCTAATCTATGCACAGCTAATACCTAAAAAAATTCACTGAAAACCTCCTTTTAGTTAAACTTAAAAAAAAAAAACTAAAAAAAACCCAAAACAAATTATCTTAAAAATTAATACATGTACCACTATAAATCATACAAAAATATAATATATAAAATATAAAAATACTTTTAAACAAAAAATATTATAAAATCAGTTATTTCTAAATAATTCATAAAATTAAGAATTTATATAAATTACAAAAAAATTATACAAATTGTAAAAAAAATTATACAAAATAATTCAAACCATAAAACTTCTAATATTAAAAACACATTATCAACCCATTCATACCAATAAAAAAACAATAATTTAATTCCCCAATAAAACCAGTGGGATATATTATAAAATGCCAGCCCATGCTAAAAAAAACCCTGACCCAATTTAGCTTAGTTACAACTAAAATAAAAAATTCTCACAAACCTCAACAAATCTAATCTTAGTAGCAAAAGCAAAATGCATTCCTTTATGCATTAGCCTTGCAAATATTACAAAAAGACAATTTATTATCTTAAAAACAATATATACTTATATACTTTTACAAAAGTATTATACAAATATATTAAAAAATTATAACCTTATAAATTTCACCTATAAATACCCCTCTCCCCCCGAACTCATCTCTGTCTGTGCAAAAAACGCGGCAGGCAGACCACTAGCCAGTATATAAAACCCAAATTAATTACATCAGTTTAAAAATCCGATTCCGATATGTTGCGGTTGCACCACAACACATGGCATATAGAGACAATGTTCTAATCAACTGAGCTCTTTATGAATGTTTTTCTGAAGTGAATCTTAACCACAGAGAAAACAAGAAGAAATAAACCTGCTGCTTCTGAGTTCATGCTCAAAGTTAGGTCTATGATTTTATATATTACTCATAACATCACTGCAATAAGGGTGTTGTGGTCCCCAATTTAAAGAAAAGCTTTAAAAGTTTGGAAGGTTTAGTTATGGAGGAAAGAGAAGATAATTCTGACAAGTATAAGAGTGGAAAAGGATGAGGAGGAATACTCAAAAGCCCAGGAAGAAAAGGGAAAGAAAGAGAAAGAGAATAACTATGAATATAGTAAAAACATAAGTCATAATATCACCTTCATGAGCCATCAATTTATCTCTAATCTTGAGATGATATAAAAGGCCTTGTAAGATTCCCAGGGCCACAGAGCTACTTTTAACGACAAATTAAAAGGGAGAAAAATACTCTCTCTCTGATACCTGGATAATGAGTTGGTCACTGCCAGGGTTTGTGCCTGAGGGAGAGAGTTATAGTTTGGGGACACCATGATCTCACCTCCCCTCACCGTGCAGCCATTATAATGTTACACTGGTAGCAATGACAGTGTCTTCAAGGAGAATTGAGAATGTCTTTGAGAAACTTGGGTCAGGGAAAATATTAAGCATTTCTAGTACTTAATAATAAAGCCCAGAGTACTTTAAAGCCAATGTAGTACTTTATAGAGAAACAACAGTCCTATGCTTTGGAGAAGCAGTGTCTCAAGAGAGGAGCAGAGGGGGTTCAGTGGCTTGTGTGCAGCACCTGTGGAAGTACAGCATCAGCAGCTAACTCCCGTGTGCCCAGCTGACATTTTCACCTCCACTTTCTCTTCCTCTTGACTACTCACCTCATCCCCTGATTACACTGGTCTGTATTTACTGTCTAACAGCTGAAGCAAACAACTTTTCAGCAGCCAGGATTGCCTTACTTATTAGCCCCACAGGGGCCTCTTGTTTTCTCACTGCGAGAGAAAGCCATTGCTTTTAAAAGTCCAGTTCTTTAAGTGAATGCCTGACGTCTAAGTGACACACCAAACTCGGACCAGTAGAATCTATTATCTGCCAGGCATTTTTCTCTGTATTGAGTATAGAGCAGGAATTGGCTTTTCTTTTCTTTCCTTTTTATTTTTATTTTTTGTAAAGGGACTGACAGTATTTTAAGAATTCAAGAAATAAAGTCTCTTCTATTAAAAAAAAGAATTCATGGGTCACAGGGTCTCTGGCACAACTGAACTCTGATGTTGTAGCATGAAAGAAATCATAGATAATATGTAAATGATTGAGTATGGCTGTGTTCCAATAAAACTTTATGGACCAAGATATTTGAAACTCATAATTTTCAACTGTCACAAAATTGCCCTTTGATTTTTTTTCCCTGCAACTATTTAAAAATGTAAAAACTATTCTTGCTCTTTGCTTATTGGCCATAGCCGTATAAAAATAGGTGGTGGGCTGGATTTGGCCCTGAGCTCTAGTTTTCTGACTCTTGCTATAGACAAATAACCAAGGAATCAAAACTCTTTCCATAATGGATATTTTATTGACTGATGGGAATATATATAGAATAATTCAAATATAAATAAAATTACACATTGTGATGAGTAAAAAGAAAGAAAAAAGAAATTTTTAATTGAATTTACTGGGGTGACATTGGTTAATAAAACTACATTGGTTCCAGGGGCACAGTTCCACAATACATCTGTATATTGTATTGTGTGCTCAGCACCAGAGGAGTTTTTTAGAATTAAAAAAAACTTAAAATTTTGTTGGAGATAACAAGATAAATATGAATTTTAGAAATTTTGTAAGGATATGGGAAAAGACTAAAAATTGTATTTTATGAAAAGTGAAAAAACTTCAATTAAACTGCCCAACCATTGCCCATAAAAGGCAAGATCTTTCTAAAAATTAAAGGCTTCTTTTCTTTTTTAAGCAAGACAGAGAGAGATGAGAAGTATCAACTCACAGTTGTAGCACCCTAGTTGTTCACTGATTGCTTTCTCATATGTGCCTTGATCCGAGGGCTCCACCCAAGCCAGTGAGTTCTTGCTCAAGCCCATGATCTTGGGTTTTAAACCAGCAACCTATAGGCTCAAGCCAGCAACCATGGGGTCATTTCAATGATCCTATGCTCAAGCTGGCAACCCTGCACTCAAGCGGGCAACCTTAGGATTGCGAACCTGGGTCCTCAGTGTCCCAGGCCAATAATCTATCCACTACGCCACCACCTGGTCAGGCAAATGAAAGATTTAAAAATCAGTCAAGTTACATACACTCTTCTTCAGTTTTAAATGAGTTGCACAGTATGAGATACTGTTTAATTAATACTCTGTGTATTATGTCTCAAAAGACTTCCAAATCAAAAAGTTTTCAGTTTGCAGCTTACAAAACCAGTTTCAAAGCATAGATATTTAAATATATATATATATATATATATTTTTTTTTTGCCTGACCTGTGGTGGCATGGGATAAAGCATCAACCTGGAGCACTGAGGTTGCCAATTCGAGACCCCTGGCTTGCCTGGTCAGGGCACATACAACAAGGAACTATGCTTCCTTTTACTTTCTCCCCCTGCCTTTCTCTCTTTTCTCTCTAAAAATCAATTAAAAATAAATCTTTTTTATATGTCAAAAAAGAATTTCTGCTAAGAAATGGAAATATTCATTTTTTTAAAGTGTTTTTTTTTTTTACAGAGACAGAGAGAGTCAGAGAGAGAGAGAGAGATAGGGACAGACAGGAATGGAGAGAGATGAGAAGCATCAATCATCAGTTTTTCGTTGCGACACCTTAGTTGTTCATTGATTGCTTTCTCATATGTGCCTTGACCACGGGCCTTTAACAGACTGAGTAACCCCTTTCTCGAGCCAGCAACCTTGGGTCCACGCTGGTGAGCTTTGCTCAAACCAGATGAGCCCATGCTCAAACTGGTGCCTTCGGGGTCTTGAACCTGGGTCCTTCCACATCCCAGTCCGATGCTCTATCCACTGCGTGGTCAGGCTTAAAGTTTTTGTTGTTGTTTGTTTGTTTGTTTTTCATTTTTCCAAAGCTGGAAACAGGGAGGCAGTCAGACAGACTCCCGCATGCGCCCGACCGGGATCCACCCAGCATGCCCACCAGGGGGTGATGTTTTGCCCCTCTGGGGCGTCGCTCTGTTGCGTTCAGAGCCATTTTAGCGCCTGAGGCAGAGGCCGCAGAGCCATCCCCAGCGCCCAGGCCATCTTTGCTCCAATGGAGCCTCGCTGCGGGAGGGGAAGAGAGAGACAGAGAGGAAGGAGAGGGGGAGGGGTGGAGAAGCAAATGGACGCCTCTCCTGTGTGCCCTGGCCGGGAATCGAACCTGGGACTCCTGCACGCCGGGCCGACGCTCTACCGCTGAGCCAACCGGCCAGGGCCTCAGGCTTAAAGTTTTTTAAAAGGATTTTATTTATTCATTTTAGAGGAGAGAGAGAGAGAGAGAAGAGGGGAGCAGTGGGAGCATCAACTCCCATATGTGCCTTGACCAGGCAAACCCAGGGTTTCGAACCAGTGACTGCAGCTTTCCAAGTTGACACTTTATTCACTGAGCCACCACAGGTCAGACTGGAAAAATTCATTTTTATCATGACAGATGTTGCTCCAGCTTTTAGGTTGAAATGTGGGTTTCTTGGAATTTTAAGACAAGAGACTGAGGCCTTGGCCAGTTAGCTTAGTCTGTTAAGAGCATCATCCTGCCTGACCAGGCAGCAGCACAGTGGATAGAGCATCGAACTGGGATGCTGAGGACCCAGGTTCAAGACCCTGAGGTTGCCAGCTTGAGCGCGGGCTCATCTGGTTTGAGCAAAAGCTCACCAGCTTGGACCCAAGGTCGCTGGCTCGAGCAAGGGGTTACTTAGTCTGCTGAAGGCCCACGGTCAAGGCACATATGAGAAAGCAATCAATGAACAACTAAGGTGTTGCAATGCTCAATGAAAAACCAATGATTGATGCTTCTCATCTCCCTCTGTCCTTGTCTATCCCTCTCTCTGACTCTCTCTCTTTCTCTGTAAAAAACAAAAAAACAAACAAACAAAAAAAAACATCATCCTGAAGTGACAAGATTGCAGGTTCAATCCCCAGTCAGGGCACACATGGGAAGCAACCAAAGAATGCACGAGTGGAACAACTAATGAATGCTTCGCTTTCCCCTCTGCTATCTCTCCCTCTATCTGTCTCTAAAGTCAATAAAAGTTAAGCCCTGGCCAGATAGCTCAGTTGGATGGATCATTGTCCCAAGTACAGAGGTTGCTGGTTTGATTCCCTGGTCAGAGCACATACAGGAACAGCTCGATGTTTTTCTCTCTCTCTCCCTGCCAATAAATAACTAAATAAATAGACAAACAAATAAATTTATAAATATATACAAGAGACCTAACTGCTCCCTAATTGCTTTGTTCCACAGTATCAAAAGTATCATAACTTAGTATATATATGGAGTATTATGAATCATTGTCACTTTATTGAATTGTTGAAAGGAACAGAAAACAATGAACTTATTTATCGTATGTTCTTTGCCAATGCTCACTGGTTGAATGGTGAAAGATTTTTACAAAGATTTACTGTACTTTGAACAAAAGTTTTAAAAAAAGACTTGCCAAATGTTTTATAATCAAAAGCAAAAATATAACAGTATGAATTATGTTTTCTCACCAGTATCACACTGCATATGAAGAAGCAAAAGCTGAAATTCCAAGGAGAGAAAAAGCTTTTTTTGTGATTTAGCTCAAATGGCAGGTAGAACATTTGTTGGAACTGAAATTTTTATAGGTTAAAAATAATAAAATTTACATAGTTTTGTAGCATGAATATACAGAAGCATTTCACTGTTATCAAAAGCATCATGCACCTGACCAGATGGTGGCAAAGTGGATAGAGCATTGAACTGGGACACAGAGAACCCAGGTTCAAAACCCTGAGGTTGCCAGCTTGAGCGCAGGCTCATCTGGCTTGAGCATGGGCTTATCAGCTTGAGCATTGGGTCACTGGATTGAGCATGGGATCATAGACATGACCCCATGGTCACTGACTTGAGCCCAAGGGTCACTGGCTTGAGCCCAAGGTTGCTGGCTTGAGCAAAGGGTCACTTGCTCTGCTGTAGCCCCCAGGTTAAGGCACATATGAGAAAGCAATCACTGAACAACTAAGGTGCTACAGTGAAGAATTGATGCTTCTCTATCTCTCTTCCTTTCTGTCTGTCTGTTCCTATCTGTCCCTATCTCTGTCTCACTGTTTCTTCACTGTCTCTGTCACACAAAAACAGTATCATGAAAATATGTTTGTAATGAGGAAATAGGAAATTTTAGCAAAGAAATAGATACTATAAAAAATTACTAAATGGGGCCTGACCGGGTGGTGGTGCAGTGGATAGAGCATTGGACTGGGCTGCAGATGGACCCAGGTTTGAGACCCTGAGGTCGCCAGCTTGAGCGAGGGCTCATCTGGTTTGAGCAAGGCTCACCAGCTTGGACCCAAGGTTGCTGGCTCGAGCAAGGGGTCACTTGGTCTGCTTTAGCCCCACGATCAAGGCACATATGAAAAATCAATCAATGAACAACTAAGGAGTCGCAACAAAAAACTGATGATTGATGCTTCTCATCTCTCTCCGTTCCTGTCTGTCTGTCCCTGTCTATCCCTCTCTCTGACTCTCTCTCTGTCTCTGTAGAAAAAAAATTACTAAATGGGGATTCTAGAGCTGAAAAATACAGTATCTCAAAATTAGCTTTTGATATCTAAGCATAGCATTAGAATAGAGATAACAAAAAAATCTGTGAACTTGAAGACAGAACAATAGAAATTATCTGATCTAAAAAAAAAAGATTGCATATAAATAACAGAGCCAATGATCTGTGAGGCAATGTCAGAAGACTTAGCATATGAGTACTTGGAGTTCCAAAATGACAAGAAGAACAGAAAAAATATATCTAAAGATATATTTGGTGAAAGGCATAAGTGTACAGATTTCAGAGGCTCAGAGAGCCTCACAGAGGGCTGACACAAAGAAAACCATACACACGCACATCATAGTCAAAGAGCTGATAAACAAAGGTAATGAGAAAATCTTTAAAGCACCCAGAGAAAAATGACACATTATAGGGGGAAAATAATTTATATGTCTTACCATCATAACCTATAGAGGACAGAAATCAGTGACAAAATATCTTTTTAAAATAAAAATATGAAATAAATCCAGAATTCTGTAGCAAGAAAAAAATATATCCTTTAAAAGTTATTTTGATAAAAGAAACTGAAAATTCATCACCAGCAGAGATATGCATGCCAAGAAATGCTAAATTAAGTTCTTCAAGCTGAAAGGAAATTCTACCAGATGGAGATTCAGATCACTGGAAAGGAGTCAAAAGCATGGGGCCTGACTAGGCAGTGGTGAGGTGGATAAAGTGTCGGACTGGGATGCAGAGGACCCAGGTTTGAAACCCCAAGGTCGCCAGTTTGAGCGCGGGCTCATCTGGTTTGAGCAAAGCTCACCAGCTTGAGCCCAAGGTCACTGGCTTGAGCAAGGGGTCACTCAATCTGCTGTAGCCCCCCTGGTCAAGGCACCAATCAGTGAACAACTAAAGTGCCTCAACAAAGAATTGATGCTTCTCATTTTTCTCCCTTCCTGTCTATCCCTATCTATCCCTTTCTCTGACTCTCTGTCTCTGTAAAAAAAAAAAAAAAAAAAAAAAAAAAGCATGAGGTAAGATAACTATAGAAGATGGGTTTATTAATTCTTAATTTCTTTAAAATACATAAGACTTTCAATTTCCAAGTACAATGCCAATGTGAATTTCCATGTATTACTTATTAACTGCAAAGAAAAGATGTACTGATATAATAGAGCTGGTGGTCAATATGTGCGTCAAGAGATTGGTTCACTTGTATGACACCTGATATTTTACAATGTTAAGTACATAATATTATTGATGCAGTAATCTTGCCAAATATGTTTACTCTAAAACCTAATCAAGGTTCTAGACATAACCTGCAGTTCATAATACATACAAATGATATAGCAAAAGTTCAACCCACCCTGAGAAAAATAGGTAGAACACAGAATGTGCATTATATGATTACTTCTCCCCATCTTAAAAAGTTTAAGTCACAGAAAAGGTGTGTGTGTGTGTGGGGGGGGGTGAGTTCTTGACCAAAATAGTCTCAATAAGCCATAATCATACAAAACACAAAAGCTTAGTTTGGTTCTTGGCTTTAACAAAAGTTAGTACTTTAAAATGACATTCTTTAAACAATTTGAGGAATTTGTAAATGGGCTGAATATTACAGGACTTTATAGGGTTACTATTAATGTTTGTTAGGTGACAATGGTTTAATGGTCATTTGAAAGATTATCTTTAAATCCAGGAGTTGTATGTTGATTTTCAGAAGTGAGATGATACCTAAAACATTTCCTAAAAAAAACACAGCAGGGCCCAGGCCAGGTAGCTCAGTTGGTTAGAGAATTATCCTGGTATGCTAAAGTTGTAGGTTTGATCCCTGCTCAGGGCAAGTATAAGAATCAACCAATGAATGTATAAATAAGTGGAACAAGTGGGTATATTTTCTCTCTCCCTTCCTCTCTCAGACACAAACAAAACAGCCACATGAACTATTGAATATATATATGCATCTGGGTATACACATTTACATGAGAGAGAGTGATCAGAGATACTGAATCTAGGTGGAGGGCAAACATACCTTCATTGTAGCACTGTTTAACCTTTTATGTAAATTTGAAAACTTTCAAAAACTTGAGAACGTTTCTAAGTCAACATCTGTCTTTTGGCTACCCAATTGTTAATTTTGAATTTCTTCAAATTGTAGGGGATGCAAATTTTGTTTTCTTTTTTTTTTTAATAGAGAGGAAGAGAGACAGAGAGGGACAGACAGGCAGTAAGGGAGAGAGATGAGAAGCATCAATTCTTGGTTGCAGCACCTTAGTTGTTCATTGCTTTCTCATATGTGCCTTGACCCGGGGGTTGTAGCCGAGCCAGTGACCCCTTGCTCAAGCCGGAAACGTTGGGCTCAAGCTAGCAACCTTTGGGCTCAAGCGGCAACCTTTGGGATGAAGCTAGCAACCAAAGGGTCATGCTATGTCTATGATTCCACACTTAAGCCAAGGACTCCATGCTCAAGACGATAAACCTGTGCTCAAACTGGCACCTTGGAGTTTTGAACCTGGGTCCTCTGCATCCCAGGCCAATGTTCTATACACTGCATCACCACCTGGTCAGAATATGTTTTCTGTATTATATAATTTATTGTTAAGAAAATTTCTTCAAATCACTCTCCACCTTTCAACAACTGTATCTCAACATTCAACAAAGGCATAGGTTTTTTTCCCCATTATTAATCTTCAGGGGATGAGTTTTGAATAAAAAACTTCTTGTTTGATGTATTCTCTGGAATTTTGTCCAGAATGAATGATCTGAAGTAAAGTATGGGTGAGTGATGATAGACTTTTTTAAAACATCATGCTTATAGGATCTTCCTTCTACATGAATTTATCTATAATAATAATAGTAATTATAAAAATGATAATAACATTTAGTAAGCAAATAGCATGTGCCAGATGCCCTTCCAAGGGTGCATATATTTTTTTTCTTTTAGAAAATTAAATTTAACATGGTGACATTGATCAAAATAGAGTACATAGGTTTCAAGTAACTGTTTCTACAGCATTTGAACTATTGATTTGTTGTATACCCATCACCTAAAGTCAATTCATTTTTTGTTACCATATATTTGTCCCTCTTTACTCCTTTCCCACACTCCTCCCCCACATTCCCCTCTCCCTGGTAACCACTTTGTTTTTATCTATGTCCATAGGCTTATATTTTGTTAGATAATTTCATCTTTACCATAACATCATTAGGTAGTAAAATAGTGATAATGATAAAGAATATGCCATGAATAAAGGCATTGGACTCTCATTACATTCAGTTCTTCACTACTGTGAAATCTTTTATGCTGTGTAAGTTGATAGCAACAATTAAAGGCCTTCCCACATTCCTTACATATGTGTGGTTTCACACCAGTATGAATTCTCTGATGCTAAGTGAATCACTCATTTAAAGACCTTACCACATTCCTTACATTCATAGGGTTTTTCACCAGTATGAATTCTCTTATGTTGAGAAAGACCTTAGATAGAACAAAGGCCTTTTTTAATATTGTATAATATTCTTTAAAAATATTATACAGTTTCAAACCTGTATGAATTGTCTGATGATAAATTAGTTGAGAAGTAAGTCTAAAGGTTTTCTCACATTCCTTGCATTCATAGGGTTTCTCCCCAGTATAAATTGGCTGATGTGTTTTAAAGTGTCCAACATGACTGAAGGCTTTCCCACATTGTTTACATTTATATGGTTTCAAATCAGTATAAATTATTTGATGTTGAATAAGGTATGAATGAAGCTTAAAAGTCTTCCCAAATTCTTTGCATTCATATAGCTTCTCGCCATTATGAATTCTCTGATGTTGTGTAAGTTGAGAGTCTCTACAGAGGGCCTTTCCACATTTCTTACAATCATAGAGTTTTTTCACTATTATGAATTCTCTTATATTTAAAAGGCTTGAGCCCCTGCTAAAGGCCTTTCCACAGTCCTTAACATTCATGAGGCTTCTTACCAGTATGACTTCTCCGATGTTCAATGAGTAAACAGCTGTGAACAAAGGCCTTTCCACATTGTTTACACTTATATAGTTTCTCACCAGAATGAATTTTCCTATGTTGTTAAAGACTTGAATGATGACCAAAGGCCTTTCTACATTCCCTACAGATACAGGATACACACCAGGATAAATTTCTGATGTAGACACATGTTGGTACAATCTGAAAGTTTCCCCACATTCCTTACATTCATAGCGTTTCAAATCATTGTGAATTTTCTGATGTTCAGTAAGGTGAGAATGACATCTAAAGGCCTTCCTACATTGCTTACATCCATGGGGTTTCACACTAGAATGAATCATCTGATGTTGAATAAGCTGTGAATAAAGCCTAAAGGCCTTCTCACTGGATAATACATTCACGCTGTTTCAAACCAATGTGCACTTTCTATGTCTAATAAAATGCTGGAGAACTAGAAAGGCCTTTCCACATTCCTTTCATTTACAGGGTCTCACACCACTGTGGTCTCTCAGATGTTCAGTAAGGTGTGTACATATTCTAAAGTCTTTCCTACATTCCTTACATTCATATTCCTCTCTAGTGTGAATTATCTGATGTAGAGGAAGGGATGTATGTTTTCTGAATATCATTGGACTAAAATATCTCACTTTTGGCCCCTGTTGTTTCCCAAATTCAACTCTGCACTGTGGGTCATTTCTGAAAAGAAACTGTGTAAACTTTAAGGTATGAAGTTATTTTATATATTTTTTGTCTATTAATATAGTAGATAATATATAATAGATAATAATATAATAGACAATATATAGACAATAATATAATAGACAATATATTTTATTGTCTATTAATGGTATGAACTTAATTCATAATTGCATTTTTATGAAGGTAATTTGTTGGTTTCAGTTGTGAAATCAAAATCTGAAAGAAAACGAGAAAACAAACAAATGCTATTTTCTTGTACTGGAGGTGTTGTGGGGCCTTCTTTTTTTATAAAAATAACATTAAATTGACAAGTATATTTATTAGAAGTAAAAGGGTCATAACATTCTAAAATACTGTCACAAAAATTTTTTAGAGACAAGAAGGACTCAGAAAATTATAAAAGTCAAAAGAGAATGTAAAGTTTGTTAGTAGGCAAAGAGAAAAAAGTAGTTCTCACATTTAGTTGGGGTTCAGAATTACCAAGGGAACCTATTACATATACTACCTTTTAGATAGCCACTGAAACTGGGCGAATCAGTGCAGGAATAGGTCTTGGTGGTCTATCTACCATTCTAACATTATCAGCCAGACGGTTCTCTGTGTAATTGTTTTTATGGTTTCTCTTTATCTTAGAATGAAACCCAAACACATATACATTATCTTTGTCCCCTGTATCTTACGGCATGGCATCTTTTCAACTGCTAGAACACATCACCACCTTTCCCATCACCTGGGGCTTTATGAAGGTGCTCCACTTTTCAGAAATCTTAGGTGGTTTCTTTTAATTACCATCTTCAGGTGTTGCAGGTTAGAAATCACTTCGTCAGAAAGGTTGCCTCTGCTAACTCTAATGTTCATAATGTTTTTTGCTCTTACATATGAATTGTCTTATTTGTTTTACCACTTATTTTCTTATTCTATAGCTCAAGTTTAGATGCAAAAATCCTTTCTTTTTTTAATCCAGTTAGAAGAGGGGAGGTAATACAGACTCCTACATGCGCCCTGACCGGGATCCACCTGGCAAGCCCACTATGGGGCAATGCTCCGCCCATCTGGGCATTGCTCCATTGCTCAGCAACCAAGCTCTTCTTAGTGCCTGAGGCAAAGGCCGTGCAGCTGTTCTCAGTGTCCGGCCCAGCTTGCTCCAATCAAGCCATGGCTGCAGGAGGGGAAGAGAGAGAGAGAGAGACAGAGAGAGAGAGAGACAGAGAGAGGGAGAGAAAGAAGTGAGAGGAGGAAGGGTGGAGAAACAGATGGGCACCTCTCCTGTGTGCCCTGATTGGGAATCAAACTTGAGACATCCACACACCTGGTCAGTGCTCTACCACTGAGCCAATCAACCAGTGCCATAAAAATCCTTTCAACTACCACTGAAAAACAAGTTCCTATCACAAGGTAAGTATTAATTAGTCATAGAGTAAAATACTGAATTTGAAAAAAATAACTTAAATGAAAATAAAGGTAAATAAGTTGGGGAAGATAGCTGGGTAAAGTAACCATTTAGATTTGGAAAATAATGTAACAGTTATTAACTATTTCTCCCTGATTCTAATGTCTTACACCTTATTATGGTAAATTATTCTTTTATCTATCATTTATACTACAGATGAGAAAAATGCACATCCAAACTAGCTCAAATATATAAATGGAAAATAGTGATACTGATCTTCCACTCCCCTGCAGGAGGGGAAGAGAGACAGAGAAAGAAGCGAGAGGGGAATACTGATACTGATCACTTTCTTAAAAAAATATACAGTACATATCTCTTATCACTATTGTTCAATCCTTCCTGTACACAGTCATGACTTTTTTCTGTTTTAATCTCAGTCAAGTTAATTAGATCTTGTATTACATTCATCAAAAGTCTTTTCTTTAACTTTATTTAGAAAATTAACTTTAACAGGGTGACATTGATAAATAAAGGTACATAGGTTTCAGGTAAATGTTTATATAGCATTTGAACTGTTGATTATGTTGTATACCCATCACTCAAAGTCAAATCATTTTCTATCACCTTATATTTGTCCCTCTTTATACTCTTCTCCACCACATTTCCTTCCCCATGGTAACCACTTCACTTTTATCTGTGTCCATGAGTCTCAGTTTTATATCTCACCTATGTGTGAAATCATACAGTTCTTAGCTTTTTCTGATTTACTTATTTCACTCAGTATAATGTTCTCAAAGTCCATCCATGTTGTCATAAAACTCACTATATCATCATTTTTTATGACTGAGTAGTATTCCATTGTATATTTGTACCACATCTTCTTTATACAATCCTCTATCAAGGGACACTTAGGTTGTTTCCATATCTTGGCCACTATAAATAATGCTACAATGAACATGGGTGTGCACATGTCTTTATGTACCAATGTTTTTTAGTTTTCCCAGCACCATTTATTGAAGAGGTTTTCTTTGCCCCATTGTGTGTTTTTGGCTCCTTTGTCGAAGGTGATTTGTCTCTCTCTATATATGTGGTTTTATTTCTGGGCTCGTGATTCTGTTCCATTGGTCTATATGTCTGTTTTTCTGCCAATATCATGCTGTTTTAATTATTGTGGCTCTCAATAGTATAATTTGAAGTCAGGTAGTGTGATACCTCCAGCTCCATTCTTTTCCTTCAGGATTGCTTTGGCTATTTGGGGTTTCTTATGGTTCCATACAAACTTGGTAACTTTTTGTTCTATTTCTTTAAAAAATGACACTGGATTTTGATGGGGATTGCATTAAATTTGAATATTGCTTTGTGTAACATGGCCAGTTTAACTATGTTGATTCTTCCAATCCATGAACATGGACTATCTTTCCATTTTATTGTGTCTTTTTAGATTTTTTTCAATAATGTTTTGTAGTTTTCAGGATATAGGTCCTTCACATCCTTTGACAAGTTTATTCCTAGGTTTTTTGTTTGTTTGTTTGCAATTGTAAAAGGAATTGTTTGAGTTCATTTCCCGAAGTTTCATCATTGGCATATAGAAAAGCAATAGACTTCTGTATATTGATTTTGTAACCTGCGACTTTATTGTATTGACTTATTGTTTCTAATAGCTTTTTGCTGGAGTCTTTGGGGTTTTCTATACAGAGGATCATGTAATCTGCAAAATGTGCTACTTTTACTTCTTTTCCAATATGGATGCCTCTTATTTCTTTCTCTTGCCTGATCACTCTGGCTAAAACTTCCAGAATTATGTTGAATAAGAGAGAGTGGGCAGTCTTGTCTTGTTCCTGATTTTAGAAAAAAAGCAATAATTTTTTCACAACTTAGTATATTAGCTAATGGTTTGTCATATATGGCCTTTATTACGTTGAGGTACTTTCCTTCTATTCCAATTTTATTGAGTGTTTTAAACATAAAGGGATGTTGTATCTTATCAAATGCCTTTTCTGCATCTATTGATAGGATCATATGGATTTTGTTCTTTGTTTTGTTGATGTGATGTATTATGTTGATCAATTTCCATATGTTGAACCATCCTTGTGCCCCTGGAATGAATTCTACTTGATTGTGATGTACTAATTTTTTAAATGTGTTGTCATATTGAATTTGCTAGTATTTTGTTTAGGATTTTTGCATCTGTATTCATTAGAGATATTGGTCTGTATTTTTCTTTTTTGTGTGTTGTCTTTGCCAGGTTTTGGCATAAGAGTTATGTTGGCCTCATAAAATGTGTTTTTCTATTTTTTTTTAAAGACTTTGAGAAGGATAGGTACCAAATCTTCTTTGAATATTTGGTAGAATTCACTAGTTTAGCCATCTGGTCCTGGAATTTTGTTTTTTGGGAGGTTTTTGATAGTTGTTTCTATTCCTCCCTGGTTATCAGTCTATTTAGGTTTTCCACTTCTTCATGACTCAGTCTAGGAGGATTGTATAGTGCTAGGAATTTATCCATTTCCTCTAGGTTGTTGAATTTGTTGGCATATAGTTTTTCATAGTATTCTACAACGATTTTTTGTATATCTATGATATTTGTGGTAATTTCTCTTTCATTTTGGATTTTGTTTAATGAGTCCCTTCTCTTTTTTCCTTAGTGAGTCTAGCCAGTGGTTTGTCAATTTTATTGGTCTTTTCAAAGAACCACATCTTTGTTGTATTCATTTTTTTCTATATATTTTTTGTTCTCTATTTTGTTTAGTTCTGCTCTAATTTTTACTATTTCCTTTCTTTTGCTGGCTTTGAGTTGCCTTTTTCCTTTTTTAGTTCCTTAAGATGTGATGTTAGATTGTTTACTTGGGATCTCTCTTGATTATTGATATAAGCCTGTAATGATAGAAACTTCCCTCTTATTACTCCTTTCCCTGTATCTCAGAAATTTTTATATGTCATGTTGTCATTTTTATTTGTCTGTATATATCTTTTGATCTCTGCTTTTATTTCTTCTTTGAACCAGTCATTTTTTTAGCAGTATGTTGTTTAATTTCCACATTTTCATGGGTTTCTTTACTTCCTTTTTAGAGTTGTATTCTAATTTAAAAGTCTTATTGTCAGAAAATATACTTGGTATAATTTCAATCTTCCTGAATTTGCTGATGTTAGTTTTGTGGCCCAACATACGGTCTATTCTTGAGAATGTTCCATGCACAGTGAAGAATAATGTATAATCTATAGTAAGGCTATAGTAAGGGATAAAGAAGGTCACTACATAATGATAAAGGGAGGATATAACCACCATAAATACTTATGCACCTAATATAGGATCACCTAAATATATAAAGCAGATTTTGATGAACATAAAGGACGAGATTGACAGTAATAGTATAATAGTAGGGGATTTTAATACCCCACTAACATCAATGGATAGATCCTCCAGACAGAAAATTAACAAAGAAACAGTGGCCTTAAATGACATGCTAGATCAACTGAATTTAATTGATATTTTCAGAACCTTTCATCACAAAGCAGCAGAATATACATTCTTTTCAAGTTCTCACAGTACATTTTCTAGGATAGACCATGTGTTAGGACACAAAATGAGTCTCAATAAATTTAAGAAGATTGAAATCATATTAAGCATCTTCTCTGATCACAATGGCATGAAACTAGAAATTAACTACAACAGAAAAACTGAAAAATACTCAAACACTTGGAGGCTAAATAGCATGTTATTAAATAATGACTGAGTTAACAATGAGATCAAGGAAGAAATAAAAAATTTCCTTGAAACAAATGAAGATGAACATACAACATCTCAAAATCTATGGGACACAGCAAAAGCAGTTCTGTGAGGGAAGTTCATAGCATTACCAGGCATACCTTAAGAAGCAAGGTAAAGCTCAAATAAACAACTTAACCCTGCATCTAAAAGAACTAAAAAAAGAACAACAAATGAAATCCAGAGGAAGTAGAAAGAAGGAAGTAAAAAAGATCAGAGTGAAAATAAATGACATAGAGGCTAAAACAAACAAACAAAAAACCCCACAAATGATCAATAAAACCAATAACTGGTTCTTTGAAAAGGTAAACAAGATCGACAAACCTTTAGCTGGACTCATCAAGAAAAAAAAGAGAGAAGACTCAAATAAATAAAATTAGAAATGAAAATAGAGAAGTAACACCTGACACTGTAGAAATACAAAGGATTGTAAGAAAATATTATGAAGATCTATATATGCCAAAAATTGGACAACCTAGGTAAAATGCATAAATTCCTAGAAACATACAATCTTCCAAAACTCAATCTAGAAGAATCAGAAAACCTAAACAGACCCATTACAACAAATGAAACAGTTATCAAAAAACTCCCAACAAACAAAAGTCCTTGACCAGATGGCTTCACAGGCGAATTTTACCAAATATTCAAAGAACTAATACCTATCCTTCTCAAGCTATTTCAAAACGTTGAAGAGGAGGGAAGACTTCCAAGCTCCTTTTATCAGGCAAGTATGATCCTCATTCCAAAACCAGGTAAAAACACTATGAAGAAAGAAAACTATAGACCAGGGGTAGTCAACCTTTTTATACCTATTGCCCACTTTTGTATCTCTGTTAGTAGTAAAATATTCTAACTGCCCACTGGTTCCACAGTAATGGTGATTTATAAAGTAGTGAAGTAACTTTACTTTATAAAATTTATAAAGCAGAGTTACAGCAAGTTAAAGCATATAATAATAATTACTTACCAAGTACTTTATGTCGGATTTTCGCTAAGTTTGGCAGAATAAATCTTTATAAAACAACTTACTATAGTTAAATATATCTTTTTATTTATACTTTGGTTGCTCCGCTACTGCTCACCATGAAAGCTGGAACAACCACTAGTGGGCGGCAGGGACCAGGTTGAGTACCACTGTTATAGACCAATATCCCCGATGAACTTAGATGCTAAAATTCTCAACAAAATATTAGCAAATTGGATCTAGTAATACAAGAAAAAAAATCATACATCATGATCAAATGGGATTTATTCTGGGGACTTAATAGGGAAAGGATTGTCTCTTTAAAAATGGTGTTGGGAAAAGTGGATAACAATATGGAGAGAAATGAAATAGGCCTTCTATCTATACCACTAATAAAAATTTACTTGAAATGGCTTAAAGACAAATACAGGACCTGATATTATAAAACTAGAAAAAACATAGGGAACAAATCTCTCGACATTGAATGGGGCAATGATTTTTTGGACATGACACCAAAAGCACAAGCAACAAATGCAAAAATGAACATGTGGGACTATATCAAACTAAAAAGCTTCTGCACGGTAAAAAACATGCAAACTAAAAACTATATATAGCCTGACCAGTTGTGGCACAGTGGATAAAGCATTGACCTGGAATGCTGAGGTCACCAGATCAAAGCCTTGAGGTTGCTTGTACTGAGTGTGGGCTCATAAGTGTGGGGTTGCTGAGTTGAGTGGGGGAATCATTCACATGGTCCCAAAGCTTGACACCTTGGGCCCAAAGGTTACTGGCCTGAAAAGCCCAAGATGCCTGGCTTGATCAAGGGGACACTGGCTTGGTCTTGGTCAAGGCACATAAGAGAAGCAACCAATGAACAAGTAAAGTGAAAGCAATTACAGGTTGATGCTTCTCACCTTCTCTCTCTCTTCCTGTCTCTCTCTCTCTGTCAGAAAACAACAACAACCAAAAAACAACCCATATATAATATAAGTTGAAAACTATAGAATGGGAGAAAATATTTGCAAACATATCAGATGAGGAGTTAATATTCAAAAAATATAAATACTCATACAACTCATCTTACCTGTGGTGGTGCAGTGGATAAAGCATCAACCTGGAATGCAAATGTCACTGGTTCAAATCCTGGGCTTGCTCAATCAAGGCACATTCAAGAAGCAACTACCACAATTTGATGCTTCCTGCTCCTCCCTTCCTCTCTCTCTCTCTCTCTCTCTCTCTCTCTCTCTCTCTCTCCCTCTTTCTCTTTCTCTCTCTCTCTAAAAAAAAAGAAAAACAACCCCCCCCAAAACCCTCATACAACTCAATAACAAAAAACCAACCTGGGCCTGACCTGTGGTGGCGCAGTGGATAAAGCGTCGACCTGGAAATGCTAAGGTCGCCGGTTCGAAACCCTGGGCTTGCCTGGTCAAGGCACATATGGGAGTTGATGCTTCCAGCTCCTCTCTCTCTCTCTCTCTCTCTCTCTCTCCCTCTCCTCTCTAAAATGAATAAATTAAAAAAAAAAAACCAATTTGATTAAAAATGGACAGAGGAACTAAATAAGCATTTTCCCACAGAAGACATCCAAGTAATCCACAGGTACATGAAAAGATGGTCAACATCACTAATCATTGGGGAATTGCAAATCAAAACAACTATGAATTCCTGGCCATTTGGCTCAGTGGATATAGCACCGGATATAGCATCGGCCTGACATATGGATGTCCCGGGTTCAATCCTAGTCAGGGCACACAAAGAAGCGACTGTTTGCTTCTCTTCCCTGCCCTCCCCTTCTATCTCTTCCCCTCTTGCAACCAGTGGCCCGACTGGTTTGAGTGTTGGCCCTGAGCACTGAGGAGAGCTTGGTTGATTTGAGCATCAGCCCCAAATGGGGTGATCCCAGTTGGGACTCATGCGAGAGTCTATCTCCCCTCCTCTCACTTAAAAAGAAACAAAAAACAAAAAAGAAACTACTGTGAGATTTCACCTCATACCTGTTAGAATGGCTGTCGTTAAGAAAACAAGAGATAGCAAGTGTTATTAAAGATATGGAGATAAGGGAAATCTTGTACACAAATAATGGGAATGTAAATTAGTTTATCCACTTTAGAAAACGGTATAGAGAGGCTTTTCAAAAAAAATTTAAATATAACTACTGCCCTGGCAGAGTAGCTCAATTGGTGGGAGTGTCGCCCGATGTGCCAAGGTTGCAGGTTTGATCCTGGTCAGGGCGCATGCAGGAATCAACCGTTGAATGCATAGATAAGTGTAACAACAGATCAATGTCTCTTTCTTCTAAAACCAATAAATAAATAAAATTTAATTATAGCTTTAAAAATAAGTAAAAATAAAAATATAACTACCACATGATAGAGCAATTTTACTTTTGGGTATATCCCTAAACAAAATGAAAAGAGAAGTTTGAAGATATATATGCACTTCCATTTTCACTGCAGGATCGTTCACAACAACTAAGATGAGTAAATAACCTAAGTGTCAGTAAGCGGAAGAATGGATAAAGAATTTGTGGCGTATATACAGTGGAATAATACTCAGCCAGGAGATAGGAAGAAATGCTGCCATTCACGACAACATGGATGAACCTTGAGGGAATTATGCTAAATGAAATGTCAAACAGAGTTAGACACTGTATGATATACTTGTAAAAACAGAGAGTAGAATGATGGTTACCAGAGACTGAGAGAAGGGGAATTGAGGATGTGTTAGGTTACAAATTTGGAACTATTAGACTAAGTCCTGAAGAGCTAATCCACAAAATAGTGATGATAGTCAACAATACTGTATTATCAACTTCAAAGTTGCTAAAGAGACTAAATCTTTATTGTTCCCGGAATATAAATGAAATGAAAATTAGGTGAGGTGATAGAAGTTTTAGCTATCGCTAAGTTGTTAATAATATTGCAATACGTAAATGTTTCAAACCAACATGTTGCATACCTTACAATATGTTACATGCCAATTACATTTTAATAAAAAGAGCAAGAGTTGTGTGATATGATTCCTTAATTTGAACTCAAAGCAGAATTTTATTCAAGATATTAGGATGGATCCTATGCTATGCTATGTTTTCTCCAATTTCCTGCCAATGCAAGAAAACTAAAGCGAAGGAAAAGCGGAGAATTTTGCTGCTTCTGTTCACATCCTGTTTGATGATTGCATCTCCTTCTTACCGGTTCTTGGTCGTAAGTGAAACCAGGCCCGTGTAATAAAAAGGTTTGTTCAGTGCAGCTTAGTGCGTCCCTTTTATTATCTCTATTTTTAGCTCACAAATGGCACTCTTTTATAACTATTTCCCATTTATTTTGTCATGTTTTCAACTTCTGTCACTTGTAAATGGGAACAATGAGAAAATGAAAAAGCAAACTGAATTCTACAAGCACCTACTTTATTTGCAGTCCACCTGCTAATTCAAAAGGAAAATCTCAGGCAGGTGAGAAGCTCCGCCCTACAAAGGATTCTGGGATGTGTGGTCCAGACGCTTCCTATGATCAGAGCCCTTCCGACCGGGAAAGCGCCGATGTGTTACTTGTTCCGTGGGGGAAATAGGGGCATATAATCAAGTGTTATGCCTGTATGGAAACATTTCGGCTACCAGAGGGCGAGGATACAAATCCTGCTTCTCTTTGGACTCCGGGGAAAATTGATTCAGGCAGTCGATGTTGGGGCTGGCATTATCTCCCCAGGGGGGCGGGCATCAGCACTTTTCCCCCTCGGGAATGCTGGGAAATGTAGTCCATGAGCTTCGCTAAGTCCGAGACACTTCCGCTGCAGGAGGTTGAGCTCGCGGCCTTCGTTTCTATCGAGGAGGTGAGTGAGCCCCGGGACCCTGCAACCTCTTTCTGCTTTTCTGACCTGGTCGTGAAATCAGGCGACCCGGCCCTCGGTCACTGGGAAGAAAAGCCCCGGTCAGAGGCAGAGCGGCTTTGAGGGGCGGGGCGGCCGCCTGCCTTCCGCTGGCCCAAGCGTCTGCGTTTGGGGAGTTTCGCGAGTGCCCGGGTTCGGGGCGGACCTGGAGCCCACAGGGTTTGAGGGTCTCCGGGACTGTCTGCTGCTAACCCGCCTTCCCTGTCCCTTCCACATGCTCTGTCACTTTTTAGCCGTAAACATTGAGTGAGAACTTGAATCTCTCTGTGCTTCACTTTCCTTTTTTATAGGACATTTGTTTTGAGAATTAATGGTATATATAGTACAAGTGAAATGTTTTGAACAGTTCAGGCGTCTGGCAAGGTTTTAACTGTTAATATTAATTTGTAATTATCAGAAAAGTGTCTCTCCGGAAGTTCCTCGAAATGCCACTGGCTCTTTCTGATCCCCTCAGAAAAGGAGGGTGTGCGTGTCCTACTTGTGACCTGTTTTTAAGAAAGAGCGAGTCACACCCTGGCGGAATAGCTAGCTGGGTTAGAGCATCGTCCTGGTATGCAGAGGAGATACCAGGTGGTGTGATCGCGGGTCAGGGCACACACAGGAACAAATTGATGTTTCTATTTCCCTTTCTTTCCCTTCTTCTCTCTCTAAAATCAATAAATAAAATTTTAAAAAGAAAAGAGTGAACCACTGATATCCTCTGGGTTTTTTGTTTGTTTGTTTGTTTGTTTGTTTGTTTGTTTGTTTCAGGACCAGACAGGATCGTGCTACCTGCCAGCCTCCTTTCTGTCCCCTGCCCTAACTTCTGAAAGGGGGCTGTAGGAAGGAGAGTGAGCCGGGCTCGGGGCTGCAGAGTCCCGCTGCGACAGGACTTAGCATTCCGCTTCCTTTTCTCTTTCAAGTGGTAGAAGGTATTTTATTCATTAGCAAATGTTTGTTCCAAAAGTGTTCAGTTATTAAATAGTTGTGATGATATGTAGAACATGTACAGTGCGTGAGTGCTGGTCGTAATAGATAAACACTGAGTGCTAGGTATCTTTCTGAGGGCTTTATAAAAATCAGTATATTTAGCCTTCACAAGGCCCTATGAAGTGAATACTGTTATCACTTCTATTTTACAGATGAGGAAATGGAGAGAGAGAGAGAGGGAGAGAGAGCGCGCGCGCACTTTAGTTACTTATCCGTCACACTGCTAGTAAGAGTAGTGGGATTTGCATCTAGTGTTTGTGTTTCTTTGAATGCTCTTTGTCCCACAGTTTAAGATCCCCAAATTGGAATTAGGAAACAAAATAAAAAGCAATCTACAGAAATATTCAACCATAGGAAACGGTATGCAAAAGAGTCATTTGGGATCAAATTATGCGAGTAGGTAGAGGATTTTGAAAGTAGGGTGAGTGAGTTGGACTTATTTATAAATTTTTGAAAGCATTTAATTTTATTTGGAACTATTTGTGGTCCATATTCTGACTATAGTAAAAGTGCACATTCATTGTAGTGAAGTGAGAAAATATAGTAATGAAGAAAAATATTATGAATTACCCATAATGTTAGTATATAGACTATTATTTGTTGTTTGAGAGAGAGAAAGAGAGAGAGGGGAAGTGGGGAGGGGAGTGAGATAAGAAGCATCAACTCTTACTTGCTTTACTTTAGTTGTTATATTGATTGCTTCTCATATGTGCCATAACCACGGGGCTCAAGCTGAGTCAGTGACCCCCTTGCTCAAGCCAGCGACCTTGGGATCATGTCGATGATCCCATGCTCAAGCCGGCGACCCTGCACTCAAGCTGGTGCGCCTGCACTCTAGCTGGCAACCTCAGGGTTTCGAACCAGGGCCCTCAGTAATCTACCACACCACCGCCGGTCAGGCAACAGTCAACTTTTTAATGCATTTGTTTAGCGGTTTTAAAATTATATTTATATATGTTTTATAACATTGTTTTCACACTATTCATAGTTCCCCCCTTACCTCTTTACTTTGGAAATTTCCAAACATACCCAAAGATAGTGTAATGAACTTCCATATAACAGTCACTCTGCTTCAATCCTTGCTAATCTTGTTGCTTTTCCTTCTTCCCATGTACCCATTTTTCCCTTTGAGCATTTTAAAGCAAACCAAAATGTTAAGTCAGTGGGACTTAAAAATTAAGGATCATAAATTGTTTATATATGATGACCAAGGGAGGGGAGATTGTGTTAGTTTGCTAGAGTTGTTATAACAAAATGCCACAGACTGGGTGGTTTATACAAAAATTTAGAGAGTTCCCGGGGGATGATTATATATGATCTGTACTGCTTTAAAAAGGCCTAAGTCTGCACCATCTAATATAGTAACTGTTAGCCACATGTAACTATCGAGCACTTGAAATGTGACTGATGCTAATTAAGACACAACAGATTTCAAAGACTTTGTATGAAAAAAGAATGTAAACTATCTTAATACTTTTTATATCAACTACAAGTTGAAGTGGTAATATTTTAGATATATTGGGCTAAATAAAATTTGTTGGCATTAAGTTGACTTCTTACACTTTTTTATTGAATTTATTGGGGTGACATTGGTTAATAAAATTATATAGGTTTCAGGTGTGCAATTCTGTAAACAGCATCTGTATTTTTTTTTTTTTTGGTATTTTTCTGAAGCTGGAAACGGGGAGGCAGTCAGACAGACTCCCGCATGCGCCAGACCGGGATCCCCCTCCCCACATGCCCACCAGGGGGCGATGCTCTGCCCATCCTGGGCATTGCTCTGTTGCGACCAGAGCCACTCTAGCGCCTGGGGCAGAGGCCAAGGGGCCATCCCCAGCGCCCGGGCCATCTTTTGCTCCAATGGAGCCTCGGCTGCGGGAGGGGAAGAGAGAGACAGAGAGGAAAGAGAGGGGGAGGGGTGGAGAAGCAGATGGGTGCCTCTTCTGTATGCCCTGGTTGGGAATCAAACCCGGGACTTCCGCACACCAGGCCGACGCTCTACCACTGAGCCAATCGTCCAGGGCCAGCATCTGTATTTTATATTGTGTGTTCACTGCTCCAAGTGAGTGTGTCTACTTGAAACATTTAAATGACACAGGTTATATTTCTGTCAAGACAGCACTGGTCTAAATGGAAGCCTCTCTTTTCTCTGAGAATTTGCCTCCAGGGGCATTGACAAGTCATTCTTGCCTCTTAGACCTACAAGGGCATCTCACAGTGGGGAGGAGCAGGTAGTCGGGAGCCCTGGGTGCCAGCCTAGCCCTTCCCTTAGCTTCCTGGCTGTCCTTGGGCGGTTCAGATAACTCCTTGAGAGACAGAATGGAATCGAGTCGTTCTCAAACTTTGGTCATAGTAGAATCTCCTGGGGAACTTGGTGAAAAATATAAAGACTCAGGCCTTTTACTGTTTCCGTGAATGGGGCTCCATTAGCTTTTTTTGGGTGATTCTAATGTTCTGATCACTTCCTCTTCACCCTGTTTAGGAAGGAGAATTATTGTCTCAATCTCTAGAATTGTTTTTTTTGTTGTTGTTGTTGTTTTAGGTGAGAGGAGAGGAGATAGACAGACTCTCGCACGTGGCCCAAAAGTGTTCCACCCAGCAACCCTGTTTGGGGCCAATGCTCAAGTACTGAGCTATGTATACCGAGCCATACTCAGTGCCCAGGGCTGCGCTGAAACCAGTCAGCAACTGCTGCAGGAGGGGAAGAGGGAGAGAAGGTGGAAAAGGAAGAGGAGAGAAGTAGACGTCACTTCTCCGGTATACCCTGACTGGGAATCGAACCCGGGATGTCCTTATGCTGGACCGGCGCTCTATCTGCTGAGCCACCAGCCAGGACTGCAATCTCTAGAATTGTTGTGAAGATCCAGTGACATACTACTTGTACATGGTGCCTTGGTAGGTAGTATGTCAACTGCTATAAATGTCAGCTGCTCTAATTATTATTGGGAGTATTTTGTGAACGGCCCAGTTTTCCTTGTGAGTAAAATTAGGTGGTTGAGTTGATTTTGGTTCTCCCTCTGATCCTAACAAACCTTGATTCTAATCCTGTTAGGATTAGGATCAGAGAGAAAGAGAACCTTGTGATTTGTGTTTTACCCTTCTTTAATTTTTTCGCCTTTGGGCAACAGGGCTGTCTGTTGGGGTTAGTAGAAAATTTGGAAGTGCAAAGCTCTGTCTGACAATATCTAGAAGGCTACTTTTGGCTGTTTTCATGCCACGTGTGATCCTGATACAAACAGCATTGAAGTTACCTGGGATAGTTTTAGAAATGTAGATTCACCTGACCTGTGGTGGCACAGTGGATAAAGTGTTGACCTGAAATGCTGAGGTCGCCAGTTCAAAACCCTGGGCTTGCCCGGTCAAGGCACATATGGGAGTTGATGCTTCCTGCTCCTCCCCCCTTCCCCCCCACTCCCCCCTATAAAAAATGAATAAATAAAATCTTTAAAAAAATAAGAATAGAAATGTAGATTCTTCGTCCGCATCCTTACTCTTCTGATTTAGGGTTTTGAGGGGTGAGACTTAGGCAGCTGTGTCTTCACAGGGTCTCCAGTCGGTTCATGGACCATTACAATTTGAGAAGTATTGGTAGAAAGAACAGACTTCTCGTTTTTTACAAAAAATGTTTTCTGTTTCTATCTGGCTAAATTACACCTCCTTCAGATATCATACCAGGATGGCCCTTCCTCCCTTGGTTCAGGTCCCTGCTGAAATGTCCGAGAAGCCTTCCATGACAAACACTTCCTTTGTAGCAGCCCCTTAACCCACTCCCCTGCCTGCTGTTCTCCAAAGCATCTCTCCCTGCACTATCCATGTAGCCCTTTAGAATATCAGCTCCGTAAGAGCAAAGTCTTTGCGTGCTTTGAATTTAGAAGGAAGTGAGTCTTTTTATTTTTAAATTTTAGATATTATTTATGTCAAACATTAACAATTTTCACTTTAAATGCAAAATAATTAATGAAAAGAAAAAACACTGAAAAACTCGTCACATGAATGCTGTGCTCCATAGATGGTACCAGCCTTTGCTATTTGCTTTTAGGTAATTAGGGGGAAAAGAGCTATAGTATCTATCTCACTCCAGAAGAAACAAAGCTGAGTATTTTATTTAACATGTGTGATCTTCATCCAAAACTGGTCTCTCTGTTAATTAACAGCTTTGCTACATGTGTTCCAGTCCTTTCATTCTAAAGGAGATGCTTATTTGAGTATATGTTCATAAACTTGGCAATGTTCAAAAATATGGAGCGCTTCACGCTTTTGTGTGTCATCCTTCACGCAGTGTGATCTCGGTACTGTTTCGGTTTTAGTGTGCGCTGCTGCGGGAGCAGGGTAGGGGCTTCTGCTGGGGCTGGCTCTCTAACCCTTCTCTGGCCCCGGCCTCTTCCCCTCAGTCTCCCCCTGTGTTTCTCTCCCTTCCTCAAGTCCTTCACTGTTCCTGCTGACCTGTGGATACAGCTGGGACTTTCACATCCTCGTGGTGCGAATCCTGCCTTTCTGCCAACGTTTTCTGCCTTTTGTTTGTCCTCACGCTGACACGCTTGTTCTCTTGCAGTTTTTCAGTGACTCTGCTTTTCTTTGGCTGACAGAACTGTCATCCTCTAGGGCACATTTCAAGCCACCTTTATGGAGAACCCCCTCCAGTCCAGTGCGGGCCGAGGCCCGGA
Organism: Saccopteryx bilineata; assembly: GCF_036850765.1. Classification (NCBI taxonomy): domain Eukaryota; kingdom Metazoa; phylum Chordata; class Mammalia; order Chiroptera; family Emballonuridae; genus Saccopteryx; species Saccopteryx bilineata. The sequence continues at coordinate 314,816,548 of NC_089492.1, read as the reverse complement.
CCTGGTGCTTCCCGGGAACCCTGGCCCCTGCTCTGCTACTTGGCGTGTGTAGCACCACTGCTGTTTCCTGACCACTAGACCGTGAGCAAATTGAGACTGGGTAATTGTGACTCTTTTAATAAGGTTTCCATAAGTGTAACTTATCTAGTGCTCATTATGCAGGCAATGAAATAGTTGTTCTTGGTATTTTGATGGACACATTCTGTGGATTCTGTGACAGGATTCCATGTAGGCACTGACTTTGAAGAACAAAAAGCAACTTCCTAAAGTGGGATTTTTAAAGATCCAGAGGTCTTTTCCTTCCAAAGATGACCTTGGTCTTGCCCAAGGATGGCAAGTATTGTAAAAGACCTGGAGAAAGAACTTAGAAATCAAACTTCTGCTCTCCACATCATCCCATCTGGGATCAGCCTCGGATTTTTTTTTTTTGGATTTTTCTGAAGCTGGAAACGGGGAGAGACAGTCAGACAGACTCCCGCATGCTCCTGACCGGGATCCACCCGGCACGCCCACCAGGGGCGACGCTCTGCCCCTCCGGGGGGGCCGCGCCGCCGCGACCAGAGCCACTCTAGCGCCCGGGGCAGAGGCCAAGGAGCCATCCCCAGCGCCCGGGCCATCCTTGCTCCAATGGAGCCTTGGCTGCGGGAGGGGAAGAGAGAGACAGAGAGGAAGGAGGGGGTGGGGGTGGAGAAGCAAATGGGCGCTTCCCCCATGCGCCCTGGCCGGGAATCGAACCCGGGTCCCCCGCACGCCAGGTCGATGCTCTACCGCTGAGCCAACCGGCCAGGGCCTCAGCCTCGGATTTTACAGCTCACAGACCCAGTTGGCCCAGCCTGACCGTGTGCCTCTGCTCTGCCTGCGGCAGGCCCGTCACGCTGCTCAGTGTTGCTGAGCGATACTGTGTTGCAGGTACTTTGGACATAACGCTGAGGAAGCAGTCACAGGAGATAGTTGATTTACTAAGTGTCCCCTCTCCCCCAGGGTGACAGAAAGATCTCCCTGCAGAAGTCACTGAGCACATAGAGTCAGAACAAAGTGAGTTGCAAATTCCAAGGGTTTTCCTCCAAGATTGGAAAGTTTTACATTGCCCTTTGCCAAACTAGGGCTCTTCTGTCTGAAGTCAGATAACTAATAATATTTAACCAATAAATAATTAAACAATAGCCCTGGCCTGTTGGCTCAGTGGTAGAGCGTCGGCCTAGCGTGCGGAGGACCGGGGTTCGATTCCCGGCCAGGGCACATAGGAGAAGCGCCCATTTGCTTCTCCACCCCTCCGCCGCGCTTTCCTCTCTGTCTCTCTCTTCCCCTCCCGCAGCCAAGGCTCCATTGGAGCAAAGATGGCCCGGGCGCTGGGCATGGCTCTGTGGCCTCTGCCTCAGGCGCTAGAGTGGCTCTGGTCGCAATATGGCGACGCCCAGGATGGGCAGAGCATCGCCCCCTGGGGGGCAGAGCACCGCCCCTGGTGGGCGTGCCGGGTGGATCCCGGTCGGGCGCATGCGGGAGTCTGTCTGACTGTCTCTCCCTGTTTCCAGCTTCAGAAAAATGAAAAAAAATAAATTAATTAATTAAACAATAACTAACTAATGATCATCTCTTTTCCTGGACATTGTCTCAATGTCTGCCCACACCTCCACCAGCCCCTGCGGAATCAGATTCTTACCCTGGGAGCTACATGGAGAGCTTGTGTTGGGGCCGCCATGTGCGGTTGGACAGGACGGTCACTGTGCAGGGACTCTTGCAGGAGTGGGGGAGTGGTTTCCAGACTCCAGCCCAGGTTCTGCTCGTCAGACTATGAGGCTAAAGCCACCCCGAGGAAAGGGGAGCCTTGATCTTTCACGGAAGGCAGCCATATAGGTCATTTCTGTTGAATGTTTAAGCTGCCAGTCACTGTTCCAGTTGTTTTATGTGTAGTCCCTTAGACTGACTGACCCTCCTATGCAGTTTTATGGGGTGGTAGTTACTGTTATTATTATCCCCAATATAGAGATTAGCCATTGAAGCACAAAGTACTAGCAAGTTGGAGATGCCGCTATTCAGATAGCAGTAATCTGATTCCAGAGCCTACACCCTTTACACTCTGTTTTCTTCTCCCTCAAGCAGCTGCTTGGACATCAAGTCCTCTCCTTGTTCCTGTCTGTCCTTTGTCCCTAGATCTCCAGCTCTCATCTCTCTTCCATGAGCCCTTGAACTCCCATCTGGTTATTTTTGTCTTAGAAGCAGCAGAGAGACAATATCTAGAGTATGGGCCCGATGTGAGAGCTGGACTCAGGCTCCACCCCTGCTTCTTGACCTCACCAGTCCTCAGCTTCCTCGGTAGTTAAGTGACGACGACAGTCACCATCATTTATTGAGGACTTCCTAAAATGCCAGGTACTGTGCCAAGGACATTGCATGAATTAGCTCATCTATTCCCCCTAGTAATCCTATGACTTGCATTCTGTTTTTATCTCCGTATTACAGCTGAGGATGACCACAGAGGTGTAAGTGATTGGACCAAAGTCACACGACTGGTATAACAGCAGCTTCTTCACAGGTATGTGGGCGGTTTCTTAATAAAACTGTGTGTACCACATACTTCACAGGCCCCTAACACGTCCCTAGTGCTTATTTCATGTTAAACACTGCCATTTCTGTTGTTTTTATCATTACTGTGATCACTATAGCTTGCTCATTTAAATGACATGCTGATTATCTAACTTACGGTTGAGTAAATTCTGAAGAATCACAGGTTTTTCATTTCTCTTCATTTTCCTGATAGTCTTTTTAAGATCCTACTCTTAACAGAGTAAATTTAGCAAGGACTTTTATTTTTATTTATTTATTTATTTATTTTTATTTTATTTTTTTAGCAAGAGAGACAGAGACAGGCAAACAGACAGGAAGGGAGACTGATGAGAAGCAGCAACATGCAGTTGAATCACCTTAGTTGTTCATTGATTGCTTCTCACGTGCTTAGACTGAGGGGCTCCAGCCGAGCTATTACCCCTTGCTCAAGCCAGTGACCTAGGGCTCAAGCTAGTGACCATGGGTTCATGTCTATGATCCCATGCTCAAGCCAGCAATCTCAGGGTTTTGAACCTGGGTCCTCAGCATCAGGTCGACACTCTATACACTGCACTACCACCGGTCAGGTGACTTTATAGCTTTTATTTATTTATTTAAAAAAATTTTTTTTCATTTAGTGAGAGGAGGGACAGCGAAGACAGACAGACTCCCGCATGCACCCCAACTGGTGTCCACCTGGCAAGCCCACTAGGGGGTGATGCTCTGCCCACCTGGGGCCCTTGCTCCATTGCAACCAGAGCCATTTTTCAGCACCTGAGGCAGAGGCATGGAGCCATCCTCAGCACCCGGGGCCAACTCACTCCAGTTGAGCATGGCTGCAGGAGGGGGAGAAAGAGAGAGAGAGAAGTGAGAGGGGAGGAGTGGAGAAACAGATGGGCGCTTCTTCTGTGTGCCCTGACCAGGAATTGAACCCAGGACTTGGACACACCAGGCCAATGCTCTGCTACTGAGCCAGTCAGCCAGGGCCACTTTATAGCTTTTAAAAAATAGTCATCACGGTTGGCTCAGCGGTAGAGCGTCGGCCTAGCGTGCGGAGGACCCGGGTTCAATTCCCGGCCAGGGCACACAGGAGAAGCGCCCATTTGCTTCTCCACCCCTCCGCCGCGCTTTCCTCTCTGTCTCTCTCATCCCCTCCCGCAGCCAAGGCTCCATTGGAGCAAAAATGGCCCGGGCGCTGGGCATGGCTCTGTGGCCTCTGCCTCAGGCGCTAGAGTGGCTCTGGTCGCAACATGGCGACACCCAGGATGGGCAGAGCATCGCCCCCTGGTGGGCAGAGGTCGCCCCCTGGTGGGCGTGCCGGGTGGATCCCGGTCGGGCTCATGCAGGAGTCTGTCTGACTGTCTCTCCCTGTTTCCAGCTTCAGAAAAATGAAAAAAAAAAAATAGTCATCAATATAGTCAAATTCATAGAGAAAGAATAGTGTCTAGCAGCAGCTGAGGGTAGTTATTGTTTAATGGGTACAGAGTTTCAGTTTGGGATGGTAAAAAATTTCTGGAGATGGATAGCAGTGATGGTTGCACAATAGTGTGAATGCACTTAATGAACTATCTACCTAAAATAGTTAAGATGCTAAATTTTTGTGTGTATATTGTGTACAGGAAAAAACTGTCTATGTAACCTTAAATATTATTGCAAAGGAATCAAATTAAGTATGAAAACCAAGAGAGAATAACGTATTTCAGAGGTTAAAGTTGACATTCATATGATAGCACAGCAACCTCTGAAGGCTCCATTGATAGGAGCCACTTAGGAGGACAGGTTTTATGTTAGTGAATATTGCTTCCTTTCCTGCTGCTACTAATAAGGTTCCCTAAAAGTGTTCTTTGAGCTGTCTGCTCACTTAATGTTTACAACAGTCCTCTGAGATAGGCACTGTTAATCCCTCCATTTTATAGATGAAAGAATGAAGGTGTGAAGATGTTAATAATTTGCCCGAGATTTCACAGCTAATAAGTAGCAGAGTAGTGCCGGTTAGTCCCAGAGGTTACTCTTTTGTGTGTGTGTGTGAGTCAGAGATGGAAGCAGGAAGGGAGAGATATGAGAAGCATCAACTCGTAGTTGTGGCACCTTAGTTGTTTATTGATTACTTCTCATATGTGCCTTGGCCAGGGGCTCCAGTCGAGCCAGTGAGCCCTTGCTCAAGCCAGCAACCTTGGACTTTAAGCCAGTGACCTTTGGGATCAAGCTGGTGAAGGAGGATTAGCCTGCACACAAGCTGGCGACCTCAGGGTTTTGAGCCTGGGACCTCAGAATCCCAGATTGATGCTCTATCCACTGTGCCACCACCTGTCAGGCCCAGGGATTACTCTCTTAATTTGGGTACAGTGGTCCCTTATCTATTGCAAGGGTTCGGTTCCAGAACCCCCCAATAGGCAAAAATCTGTGAAGTAGTGCCTTTATATTTATTTTATTATTTATATATATTTTAAGGCTTTATAAACCCTCCCCACACTCCTATAAACCTTTCCCACACTGTTATTAACCTTTCCCATACTTATTTTGCTTATTTTACTGCAAAAATCATTAAAATAATAAATATATATATAAATACCTATATATTGCAAAATCCCGTGACATAGCGAAAAATCTGCGATACTAAATTAGATATATACAATTTAAAAATCCGTGATACAGTGAAATTGCAAAAAGGGAACCATGATACAGTGAGGGACGACTATACTTGACTCTGTTTCCACTCTCCCGGAATCACACTCATACCACGAGAGCTACATGAACTTGTATTAGAGCCACCATGTGTGGTTGGGAGAGTTGTTCACTGTGCAGGGGCTCTTGGCTGAAGGGTAAGTGGTCCCCGGGCCCCAGTCCTGTCTTTGTTCATCAGGCTACCCCCAGGAGGGGGCCATTGCTTTTTCACGTTTAGCAGCCATATGAGCTAGTGACATCCTTGGCCAGAATCTAATGGCTTTTTTTCCTTTCCCCTTGTGCCTCCCCAAGACTCAGCCCTTCCCCAGAAGGAGAAGGCAACAGAATGACCAAATTCAAGGTGAGTTGGGTTTGCCAGTTTAGGTTTTAGATTGTCATCTCATTTCTCTATGATTAGACACATTCTGTACCTTTTTCTGGGGAAGGATTAAAGAAAACAGTAGACATTTGGGACCCTCGTGTGTGAGATGATCACTACTTTTTATTTTACTGTAGTTTAATTTTTGTTGTATTATCACTTTATAATTTCAAAATAAGATCAGAGTAGAATAGTCTGTAGCAGTGAAAAATAAATACTGGTTACTACTGTTTTTCTTTTAAAATGTTTTTATTTTCTCATGTTCTTTTTCTCACATGCATTCATAACTATATTTGTAATTATTGTATAGTTAAAATTCTCAAATACTGTCTTTTCTCATTAATATTATATACCCTACGTTTCTTATTTTTTTAGGTGAGAGGAAGGGAGATAGTGAGGCAGACTCCCACATGTGCTTTGACCAGGACCCAACTAGCAACTCCATCTGGGGCTGATGCTCCAGTACCAAGCAATTTTTAGTGCCTGAGGCTGACCGCTTGGACCAGCTGAGCTATCCTCAGTGCTTGGGGCTAAGACTCGAACCAATCAAGCCAGTGGCTGCAGGAGGGAAAGAAGGAAAGGAAGAGGGAGAGAGAGGGGTAAAGACACAGATGGTCATTTCTCCTGTGTGCCCTAACCAGGAATTGAACCTGGGACGTTCATACAGTGGGTTGACACTATTCACTGGGCCACTGGCCAGGGCCAATATACCATACAATTAATTTTTTTTCCATTGATGAGAGAGAGAGAGAGAGAGAGGCATTAACTTTTTGTTCCACTTAGTTGTTCCATTTAATTTTGCACTCATTGATTGCTTCTCATTTGTTCCTTGTCTTGGGGTCAAACCTGTGACCTCAGCATGCCTGGATGATGCTCTGTCCACTTGGCCTCCTAGCCAGGGCCTGTACCCTGCATTTTTAATGGCAACATATATTCCCTTGACTTGATGTACTCTGTGTGTATCTCATAACTATTCCCAATTCGTGGACATAAGGTAGTTTAGAATTTTTACTGTTTTAATGCACATTGTATTAACAGTTTTCCTGATATAACCGTTCTCCTCAAAAGGGAATTTGGAAAGTTTACCATTTTTTGTTTTTAATATTTTAGGAAGTCCAAATTGAAAAAGCATATTTAATACGCAGAACCTTGGGTGTTTTGTATGTAGAATATTTCAATATGTCTTTGATATTTCACACAGAGAAATTATTATTAAATGTTTGCATATAAGAAAGCTAGGTTGTTTCTGAGTCATATCCTGTGCATGTTTTATTTATTGGTATACATTTTTATCTATGTATTAATTTATTTTATCAAAGTAATGATGTACTTAATTTTAAAAGTATAGTACAAGAGGACTTGCCAGATACATTTCTTACTGCATTTAGTCTCAGACCAGCCTTAGTGGGCAGCACTTGGTCTCATCTGTAGTTTTTTATTACAAAGAAATGGGATTGTGGAACTTCAGAAAACTGCTTAAGGACACACAGGAAACCAAACATCCAACTGATGCTAGAAGACTCCAAGAATTTTATTTTATTTATTTATTTTTGTTTTTAGTTTTTAAATTCTTTTTTAAAGATTTTATTTATTGATTTTAGAAAGAGGAAAGAGAAAGAGGCAGGGGAGGAGCAGGAGGCATCAACTCGTAGTAGTTGATTGTCGTATGTGCCTTCACTGGGCAAGCCCAGGGTTTCACACTGGCGACCTCAGTGTTCCAGGTAGATGTTTTATCCACTGCGCCACCACAGGCCAGCCACCAAGAATTTTACTTCGATAAAGATAGAGAGGCAAGTGAAAAGAATTCTCCAAGCAGGGACTTAGCCCTTTGTGTGTGGTGTCAAATTATCCTGGTGGATAGAAGACTCAACAAATAATACTGCCTCTCCCTGGCCACCTTTCATTGGCCCCATCTTCTCTCTGCTGTCTGCTGCACCAGACAATTCTGTATACCAGTGATTCTTTTTTTTTTTTTTTACAGTGATTAAAGCCTTTAAGCAAACTCTTGGCCAATGCAGCAAGAATCCATAAAAGAGTAGTGTCCTTAACATGTTCACCAAGTCCAAGTTGGCCCCAACACCTTGCCAAATCCCTGAAAAATGCAACCCAACCCCTATTCAGTCTGTTAGGAGCTGTCACAAGGAGCAGGAGTCCAGGAAAAGTCCACATCCAGGAAAAGTCCACATGGCACTGGAATTGTTGTCACAATTCTATACTTTGCAGCTCACATCCAAGTCCTAATGACCACTGCTTCTAGCTGGTAATGATTCAGGTAGACTGGAAAAGCCATTTGCAGCATGTGTAGAGATGGAGCTTCTGTTCTCCTCTGCCTGGAGAGATGAGACCAGGGTGCTTTTCCCTGGAGCTCTGTGACTGTGGCTTGGTAAAGAGAACCTTGGGATACACTAAGCAGTTTCGGTGTGGCTTCTTCAGTGTTCCTTGGTTGAAGAGTCCTCTTAGTTTAGTCCAAAGTTGTTTTTTCCAGATGATAGTTCTTAAAATTATTTTTTAATCCACTTTGGTTCTGGGAGGTGGATGTTGGTACGTCCACCTACTCCAGCGCCATCTTGTCTCTCCACCAGTGATTCTTAATCATGGGCAGTTGTGTATCCAGGCAACACCTGGAAATATTTTTAGTGTTGCAACTTGAAGGATGTTATGGATATCTAGTGCATAGAACATCAGGATTCTGTTAAACATTCTACAGTGCACAGGACAGCCCCCACAATGAAGAATTATCTGCCCCAAAATGTCAAGGATGAAAAATCTTGGCTGTACACAAAGCTCCACAAGACTAATAGCAAAATGTAGTTGAAAATACTTATATATGCTAAAGAAACAAAACTAAAAACCTCTAGTAGAAATTTTACAGCGTCATAAAATAAAATACCCCAGCTGGATCATGTATGTGGTGACATCAGAGAAACGGTGGTGTGAGAAGATACTCCCGATCTCTTCCCTTGAAATTTCAGCATTCTACAACTTTATGCAGAGGAAAAACCCCAGATGAACCTGAAATATACACACACCAGATAGACAAAGGTATGATTGCATGAGAAGGGATCAAAGATAGAATCTGCTCATGGAAGAAAAAAGCTAGAGGACAGAGTTTGTCTCTTTCCTCACTGATCTGAGAGAGCGAGGCACTTTTAGCATGGGCTTTGTTTTGGAACCTGGACAAGAGGTGAGGCTGAGAGGAAGGAGCTAAAATAAGGCCAGCAACCAACACTTGGAGCAGGGCTAGTTCCTGGCCTCTCTTGCTACACCTCTTTGCCATCACAGGCACTGGGTGCGTGCAAAACCTATGGCACACTCCCGAGTTTTGCATGTGAATAGCCCATGGAGATCAGCCAGCGGGGCACTGAGGCATGCTTGATCTGCCCGCACGGCCTGTGCAGTTTGACCTGCATGGCCTGAGGCATGCTCAATCTTTGATCTGCACCTCACCTGCTCCCAAAGCTTGGGCACCAGCTCATGACATGCAACTCCTGCCCTGCCCAGGGCTGTGCTCTAAGTGGTATTGGAGGAGGGACCAGGCTGTGTCACCCCAGCCTCCTGGGACCTGCGTTGTTCCCCTTGCTGTGCGACCAGTGGCAGTGGCAGATTCCCCTCAGCTGAGTCTCCAGGCTCCTCTCTCCTGTGATAGGCAAAGGTGCCCAGGTGCTTGATCCCCTGCTCTATTGGGATGTGGGTAGGGGTGCCAGAGGATCCAAGACAGCCATTGCTAGAGCCATAAAATTGCAAAGCCCTAACAGGCCCCTTCTACCAATGCATCTACGGCCCTGCCTACATCATTACAGCAGCAATGCCTCAGCAGAACTCCACCCAGGAATCTCACAGAGACAAATCTTATAGTATAGTGCTTCCTGCTGGAAAAAAGAATGTTACCTCTTAAAACTAGAAAAAATACTTTTTTTTTTGCTTATTCTCATTTTGTCTTCTTTTTCTCCTTTCTCTTTTTTCCATTTGAATTTGATTATCCTTAGTTGTTAATTCTTTACTCTTGGTTTTTATAAGGGTTTCATTTCTGACACTTTCTCTTTTATACTTTTTCTCTCTTCCCTTTTCTTCCCTTTCTCTCTCCTCTTTTTTCTCTTTTTTTCTCTCACCCGAACATCATTTTTTGTCACATTATTATATTTTGGACTCATGCTTCTTTTTGTGGTATTTTGCTTGTTTTTTATTTTATTTTTTTCTCAGTTTCTGCTTTTTTTTTTTTTTTTTTTTTTTTTTTTACTTTTCTGAAGCTGGAAATGGGGAGAGACAGTCAGACTCCCGCATGCACCCAACCGGGATCCACCCGGCACACCCACCAGGGGGTGACGCTCTGCCCACCAGGGGGCGATGCTCTGCCCCTCCGGGGCGTCGCTCTGTTGTGACCAGAGCCACTCTAGTGCCTGGGGCAGAGGCCAAGGAGCCATCCCCAGCGCCTGGGTCATCTTTGCTCCAATGGAGCCTCTCTGTGGGAGGGGAAGAGAGAGACAGAGAGGAAGGAGAGGGGGGAGGGGTGGAGAAGCAGATAGGCACCTCTCCTGTGTGCCCTGGCCAGGAATCGAACCCGGGACTTCTGCACACCAGGCTGATGCTCTACCACTGAGCCAACTGGCCAGGGCTCAGTTTCTGCTTCTTACTATTTGTAGTTTTTGTTCTACTTATTATTTTTAGAATTTTCATTTTTTCACTGTACTTTTTCTATTTTTATTTATTTTTAGTTATCTTATTAGTGTTATTAACAATACCACTCTTAAATGCCATCAAGGAAAAGGAAATCAAATATGGATATACAAGACAGAGACATAGCTCAGATAGATGATGAAAAATCTTCAGGAAAAAAAAATCTCAATTACCTGGAAACATTGGAGCTAAATGACAGAGGATTCAAGTTTGAAGTTCTAAAAATACTCAAAAAGACAAGAAAACACTGAACGGCAATTTAGTGATCTCAAAAACAACTTAATGAACAAAAAGAGTACTTCACCAAGGAAATTGAAACTATAAAAAAGAACCAGAGATAAAACTCAATACATGAACTGAAAAGTGAGATAACAAGCTTAGTTAATGTAACATGCCAGATAGAGGAGAGAATTAGTGACATTGAAAACGGGCAACTAGAAATATATACTACAGAGAGAAGGAGAGAGAGAGAAAGAGAGACTCACAGATTTTAAAAAATGAGAAAGCCCTACAAGAATTGTCTGACTCCATCAGAGAGAACAATATAAGAATAATGGCTATATTAGAAGAAGAAGGGGGGTAAGGAATGGAGAACATTGAAACAAATAATCAATGAGAACTTTCTAAGCCTGTGAAAAGAGCGCCTCGAATCCAAGAAGCAAACAGAGCACCAAGTTACCCCATCCCAAACAGATCTACTCCAAGGCACATTGTAATGAAATTATCACAAATCAGTGACAAAGAGGATCCTCAAGGCAGCTAGGGAAAAGAAGACTATAACATATAAAGGAAGGCCCATTAGACTATCATCAGATTTCTTAGTAGAAACTCTACAAGCCAGAAGAAATTGGATCCCAATATTTAAAGGCTGCAGAAAGAGAGGAACTACCAGCCAAGAATACTATATCCATCAGAGCTAACCTTCAAATATGAAGGGGAAATGAAAATATTTACAGACATACAGAATCTGAGGAAATTTATCACCAGAAAACCCCCTCTACAGGAAATACTAAAGGGGGTTATGCGAACAGATACAAAAAACAAAACAAAACAAAACTACAAGTAAAAGCTCCAACAAGATCACAATAAAAACAAGGATAATCTGTGACAATAATAACATAAAAGGGGAGAGGATAAAGATCAGCAGTAGCAAAAGAGGATGGAGTGCAGAAGCACTCATGAGAGAATGGACTCTAATAAATATGATAATCTTTTAATAATCTAATGGTAACCACTCCTGAAAATGCCACTACTGAAACACATAGCTTAAAAAAAAGAAGAAACAGAGGACAGAAGTAAGAAATTCCACCAAACAAAAACAAATGACAGAAAAAAAAGAAAACACATTTATCAGAAAGCAGTATATAAAATGGCAATTGGAAATCCTCAAGTATCAATAATTACACTAACTGTAAATGGATTAAACTCTCCAATAAAGAGGCACAGAGTAGCAGATTGGATCAAGAAACAAAACCCAACTGTATGCTGCCTTCAAGAGATACATCTAAGCTACAAGATAAAAATAGATTCAAAGTGAAAGGTTGGAAAATGATTCTCCAAGCAAATAATATCCAAAGAAAAGCAGGTGTAGCCATACTCATTTCTGACAATGCTGACTACAAGAAAGCAAAGGTAATCAGAGACAAAGATGGTCATTTCATAATGATAAAAGGGACATTGTATCAAGAAGACACAACACTTCTTACTATATATGCAGCAAACCAGGGAGCACCAAAATATGTAAAACATCTACTAACTGATCTAAAAATACAAACTGACAAAAATACAATCATACATATTTGGAGATCTCAATACACCATTGATGGCTTTAGGTAGTTCATCCAAACAAAAAAATCAATAAATAAATACCATTCTTAAATGAAACAATGGACATAATAGACATCCACAGGACATTTTATCCCAGAACGTCAGAGTATACATTTTCCTCCAATGTACATGAAACATTTTCAAGAATAGACCATATGCTGGACCACAAAACTAACAACAAATTCAGAAAGATTGAAATTATACCAAGTGTATTCTCTGACCATAAGGCTTTGAAACTAGAACTCAACTGCAAAAAAATAAGTAAACCCACAAAAATGTGGAAATTAAACAACATACTTCTAAAAAATGACTAGATCAAAGAAGAAATAAAAGGGATCAAGACAAACGAAAAATGACAAAACAACATATCAGAATCTCTGAGATGCAGCAAAAGCAGTAATAAGAAGGAAGTTCATATCATTACAGGCTTATATTAAAAAATGAGAGCCCAAGTAAACAACTTTACATCTTAAATAACTAGAGAAATAAAGGCCAGCAAAAGAAAGGAAATAATAAAAATTAAAGCAGAAATAAATGAAACTGAGAACAGAAAGTTATAGGAAAAAATCAGTACAACAAAGATCAGAAAAGGTGGTTCTTTGAAAAGATCAACAAAATTAACAAACCTGTGGCAAGACTCACTAAGGAAAAAAAGAGAAAGGATTCATATAAACAAAATCTGAAATGAAAGGAGAAATTACCACAGATATCATAGATATACAAAGGATTATTGTAGAATACTATGAAAAACTAAATGCCACCAAATTCAACAATCTGGAAGAAATGGGTAAATTCCTAGAACAATATAATCTTCCTAGGTTGAATCACAAAGAAGTAGAAATCCTAAACAGACCCATAAGCAGGGAGGAAATAAAAACAACTACCAAAAACCTCCCCCAAAATAAAAGTCCGGGACCAGACAGCTACACTGGTGAATTCTACCAAACATTCAAAGAAGATTTGGTACCTATCCTTCTCAAAGTCTTCCAAAAAAATAGAAAAGAAGCAATACTTTCTAACACATTTTATGAGGTCCACATAACCCTCATACCAAAACCTGGCAAGGACAACACAAAAAAGAAAACTACAGACCATTATCTCTAATGAACACAGATGTGAAAATCCTAAACTAAATACTAGCAAATCGAATACAACAACACATTAAAAAAAATAATTCATCATGATTAAGTGGGATTCATTCCAGAAGCACAAGGATGGTTCAACATACATAAAACAATTAATGTACTACACTATATCAACAAAGAACAAAAAACATATGATCCTATCAATAGATGCAGAAAAGGCATTTGATAAAATACAACATTATTTTATGTTTAAAACACTGAACAAAATGGGTATAGAAGGAAAATATCTGAACATGATAAAGGCCATTTATGACAAACCATCAGCTAACATCATACTAAGTGGTAAAAAACTGAAGACTTTTCCTGTAAAATCAGGAACAAGACAAGGCTGCCCACTCTCTCCACTCCTATTTAACCTAGGGCTAGAAGTTCTAGCCAGAGCAATCAGACAAGAGGAAGAAGTAAAAGGCATTCATATTGGGAAAGAAGTAAAGGTTTCACTATTTGCATATGACACAATCCTGTAGGTAGAAAATCCCAAAGACTTCACAGAAAGGCTATTAGAAACAATAAACCAATACAGTAAGGTCACAGGATACAAAATTAATATACAGAAGTCTGTTGCTTTCTTATATGCCAACAATGAAACTTTGGAAATTGAACTAAAAAATAATCCCTTTTACAGTTGCAACAACAACAAACAAATACCTAGGGATAAACATAACAAAGAATATAAAGGACCTATATACTGAAAACTACAAAGCATTATTAAAGGAAATCGAAAAAGACACAACGAAGTGGAAAAATATTCCTTGTTCTTGGATAGGAAGAATAAATATAGTTTAAATGGCTATATTACCCAAAGCAATATACAGATTTAATGCAATTCCCATCAAAATTCCAATGTCATTTTTTAAAGAAATGGAACAAAACCCATCAGGTTTATTTGTTTATTTATTTATTTATTTATTTTGTATTTTTCTGAAGCTGGAAACGGGGAGAGACAGTCAGACAGACTCCCGCATGCACCTGACCAGGATCCACTCGGCACGCCCACCAGGGGCGACGCTCTGCCACGACCAGAGCCACTCTAGCGCCTGGGGCAGCGGCCAAGGAGCCATCCCCAGCGCTCAGGCCATCTTTGCTCCAATGAAGCCTTGGCTGTGGGAGGGGAAGAGAGACAGAGAGGAAGAAGGAGGTGGGGGTGGAGAAGCAAATGGGCGCTTCTCCTATGTGCCCTGGCCGGAAATCGAACCCGGGTCCCCCGCACGCCAGGCCGACGCTCTACTGCTGAGCCAACCGGCCAGGGCCAAAAACCATCAGGTTTATATGAAACCATTAAGAAAACCCCCAATAACCAAAGTGATCTAAAGGGGAAAAAAAGCTGGAGGCATTTCTATACCTGACTTCAAATTATACAACAGAACCACGATAGTCAAAATAGCATGGTGTTGGCAGAAAAATAAACCAATGGAACAGAATCGAGAGCCCAGAAATAAAACTACATATATATGGTCAAATCTTTCATAAAGGAGCCAAAAACACACCATGGAGAAAAGGAAGCCTCTTCAATAAATGGTGCTGGGGAAATTGGAAAGCCACATGCAAAAGAATGAAACTTGACTTTTTGCACAAAACAGTTTGACTTTTTGCACAAAAATTAATTCAAAATGAATTAAAGACCTAAATATAAGATCCGAAACAATAAATCACATAGAAGAAAACATAGGTACTAAATTCATTGACCTTGGCCGTAGGGAACATTTTATGAATTTGACCCCAAAGGCAAGGGAAGTAAAGGCAAAGATAAATGAATGGGACTACATCAGACTAAGAAGCTTCTGCACAGCAAAAGAAACCGACAAAAAACAGACAGCCAACTAAATGGGAGATGATATTTTCATACAACAGCTCAGATAATGGGTTAATATCCAAAATATATAAGGAACTCACAAAACTCAGCAAGAAACCAGCAAACAATCCAATAAAAAAAAAAAAATGGGAAGAGGACATAAACAGACACTTCTCTCAAGAAGAAATACAAATGGCCAATAGATATATGAAAAAATGCTCATCTTCACTAGCTATTAGAGAAATGCAAATCAAAACTACAATGGGATACCACCTCACACCTGTTAGATTAGTTATTATCAACAAGACAGGTAATAACAAGTGTTGGAGAGGCTGCAGAAAAAAAGGAACCCTCATTCACTGTTGGTGGGAATGTAAACTAGTACAACCATTATGGAATAAAGTATGGTGGTTTCTCAAAAAATTGAGAATAGAACTGTCATATGACCCAGCAATCCTGCTACTGAGCACCCCCAAAACTCGAAAACATTGGTATTTAAAGACGCATGCACCCCCATGTTCATTGCAGCATTGCCCACGGTGTCCAAGACATGGAAATAACCAAAATGCCCTTCAATAGAGGATTCATAAAGAAGATGTGGTACATATATACAATGGATTACTACTCAGCTATAAGAAACAATGACATAGTATCATTTATGACAACATGAGTGGACCTTGATAACATTATACTGAGTGAAATAAGTAAATCAGAAAAAGCTAAGAACTGTATGATTCCATACATAGGTGGGACACAAAATTGAGACTCCTGGACATAGATAAGAGTGCAGTGGTTACCAGGGGGAGGGGGGGGAGGGGAAGAAAGGGGTAGGGTGGGGGAGGGCCATAAAGAGAAACAAATAGGGGTAACAGAGGATGATTTTACTTCGGGTGATGGATATACAACATAATCGACTGTCCAAATGATGTGGAGATATTTTCTCTAAATCTATGTAGTGTAGTTGACCAGTGTCACCTTGTTAAATTTAATTGTCTGAAAGAAATTAAAAAAAAAACCCAAATGGAGTAGGAGCAAGAACTATTAACAAACAAGTACTAAAGGAAAAGTGAAGATGGCCAGTAAATAGATGAGAATATGATGAGTCTATTTATTTATTTATTTATTTACTTACTTATTTATTTATTTATTTATTTATTTATTTATTTATTTTGACAGAGACAGAGAGGGGGACAGATAGGGACAGACTGATAGGAAGGGAGAGAGATGAAAATCATCAATTATTTGTTGTGGCACCTTAGTTGTTCATTGATTGCTTCTCATATGTATGTGCCTTGACTGGAGGGCTACAGTAGAGCAAGTGAGCCCTTGCTCAAGCCAGCAATCTTGGGCTTCAAGCCAGCAACCTTTGGGCTCAAGCCAGCGACCATGGGATCATGTCTATGATTCCACGCTCAAGCTAGTGACCCTGTGGTTAAGCTGGTGAGCCCATCCTCAAGCCGGCAACCCGAGGTATCAAACCTGGGTCCTCCGTGTCCCAGTCCGAGGCTCTATCCATTGTGCCACTGACTGGTCAGGCTTATGAGCTTATTAATTGTCAAATAAGTGAAAATAACCAAAGTAACTTTTTATTGGCCAGATTACCTAGGATTTAAAAACATCAGTTGTATTTGGTGTTGTGTGTGATATGGAGAATTAGGAAGTAGAAATAGGGCAAGAGTTGAAAAGAAAATCTGCCATTATGCATAATATTTTGCAGTTGCATATTCTTTGATGCTGTAATTTCACTTTTTGGAACTTATCCAGAGACAATCATTAAACAGGGAACTATAGTATCCATGTAAAAACTTTATTCCCCCTAGCATTTATTATGAAAAGAAAAAGATCTAAAGCATAATATGTATTATTTGGAATGTTTAACAATATTATAATAAAATTGACTCTGGTGTCCTAGAACCTGCAACCACTTTGTACAGTCTTTACACTTTCCCAGCACTGCCCTCGTCCCAGTGGTGAGGTTGAGGCTACATGTGTTTGCTGTTGCAGGAGGCGGTGACCTTCAAGGACGTGGCCGTGGTCTTCACGGAGGAGGAGCTGGGGCTGCTGGCCCCGTCCCAGAGGACGCTGTACCGAGACGTGATGCTGGAGAACTTCAGGAACCTGGTCTCTGTGGGTGAGCACAGGCGCTGTGACTGAACTTCAGCCCCTATGGTGTTTGGGTCCCTGGACGTGCAGGGCTCTGGAGCTCTTCAACGGGTTGCCAGTTTTCTAAGCAGCATGAGACACAATGATGGCATTTTTCTGGTCTTCCTTCCCCAGCTGAAGTGTGTTTTGTAAATAAAGTATAACTGACAGTGTGACTGTTATATGTTTTTGGCCTTTCCCAAATTGTAATCATTTCCAATAATGGGTCATGGCAGCCGTTTAGGAAATTGTGCTAGCATATTTTTACCCTCTATTATTGAATTGATTGGGGTGACACTGGTTAAGAAAATTATGCAGGTTTCAGGTGCCCAGTTCCAGAACATATCATCCATATACTGCATTATGTGTTCCCCACCCCAAGTCCAGTCTCGGTCCATCACCATTTATCCATTTCTATCCCCCCCACCTGCTTCCACCTCTCCCCACCCCCCACCCCCTCCCACCTCTCCCCACCTCCACCCCCCCTTCTACCTCTCCCCACCCCCCACCCTTCCCACCTCTCCCCATCCCCCCACCCCCTCCCACCTCTCCCCACCCCCACCCCCTCCCACCTTTCCCCATCCCCCATCCCCCTTCCACCTCTCCCCATCCCCCTTCCACCTCTCCCCACCCCCCACCCCCCTTCCACCTCTCCCCATCCCCCATCCCCCTTCCACCTCTCCCCACCCCCCACCCCCCTTCCACCTCTCCCCACCCCCCACCCTTCCCACCTCTCCCCATCCCCCCCACCCCCTCCCACCTCTCCCCACCCCCACCCCCTCCCACCTTTCCCCATCCCCCATCCCCCTTCCACCTCTCCCCATCCCCCTTCCACCTCTCCCCACCCCCCACCCCCCTTCCACCTCTCCCCACCCCCCAACACGCCACCCCAGCAGTCACCACAGTGTTGTCGGTGTCCATGAGTTTTTTCTCTTTTTTCTTTTTTGCTTTATCCCTCCACCTCCCTCACCCATCCCTGCACCGACAGCTATCAGCCTGCTGTCTCCGGGTGAGTCTGTTTCTAATTTATTTTGTTCATCAGATTCCATGTGTGTGAAGTCATATGAGTGCCAATATTTCTTTTTTTTTTTTGTATTTTTCTGAAGCTGGAAACAGGGAGAGACAGTCAGACAGACTCCCTCATGCGCCCGACCGGGATCCACCCGGCATGCCCACCAGGGGCAACGCTCTGCCCACCAGGGGGCGATGCTCTGCCCCTCCCGGGCGTCGCTCTGCCGCGACCAGAGCCACTCTAGCGCCTGGGGCAGAGGCCAAGGAGCCATCCCCAGCGCCCGGGCCATCTTTGCTCCAATGGAACCTTGGCTGCGGGAGGGGAAGAGAGAGACAGAGAGGAAGGGGGGGGGCGGGGGTGGAGAAGCAAATGGGAGCTTCTCCTATGTGCCCTGGCCGGGAATCGAACCTGGGTCCCCCGCACACCAGGCCGATGCTCTACCACTGAGCCAACCGGCCAGGGCCCAATATTTCTTAAAATAAATTAAAATAGCCTGTGTCACAGTGGCAGTAGCTGCACATGGCAGGAAACACTGCAGCCTGTGCCGAGGGCAGTGTGAGCGATGATGGGGAGGGTGTGATGAAAACAGACATTTCTTTTCTATTTTAACGATCTTATTGACATAATTTACGTACACATACCCTACCCTACCATACAATTCACTCATTAAAATATACCTACAATTCAGTAGCTTTTTTTTAGATTTTTTATTTATTTTTACGGGAGGGGGGGAGAGAAGGGGGGAGGAACAGGAAGCACCAACTCCCATATGTACCCTGACCAGGCAAGCCCGGGGTTTCGAACCAGTGACCACAGTGTTCTAGATTGATACTTTATCCACTGTGCCACCACAGGTCAGGCCATTAGTGTTTTTTTTCCCAGTAGTTTATACTTCCCTCTACATATCCTGGGTTTTTGCATAAAACGTATTTCCTCTGGTGGGTCATAACTAACAGTTTGATGTCCTGAAGGTGATGCAATGAGAAATCACATTTTTTTTAGTAATTTTGACTTTTACTGTATTAATTTGAAATGTTTGTCGTTGCCTTTTCACAGGACATCAGTCCTTCACAGCAGGTGGAACCCCCCAGTCAGAGAGGGAAGAAAAGCGCTGGGCAGTGCGGACAGCAGCCCAGAGCCACCCCCCAGGTGAGCCGTGCAGCTCAGTCTGCTGCTTCTGTCACCTCTACCGCCGTGAGGCTTGCCCGAGTCGTGCCTCGTGTGCAGATTTCTGTGACCATCTTTGTATCACTCTCACTGTTCTGTTCTGCATTTTCATAATCAGTTCTCCCCTCGAAGCGATTTCTTATGAATGTTTGTCCGATCTTGTCAGTCCTTGCTCAGAACCTCTACTAGCTTCTGATCTGATCCAGGGACAATCCAAGTGCACAGAGTTGCTTAAATGTTCCCCATGGCTGCTGCTCCCTCTCCCCACCCCTCTGTAAACGTGACTGGGCACTTTCCCCCTTGTCAGTCTGTTCCACCCAGTTTTGCCTCTTGGTCTGTCTCCCTCTTCTTGTTCCTTCTGTCAGGAGCATTGTTTCCCTGCATTTTCCCGGCCCCTCCCTCCTTTCATTCAGGGCTTTTCTCAGATGTTAACCTCATAATAAAGACCTCCCGTGATCTCTCAGTTCATAATACTGTCTTCTTCCACTCCCTACCCTTACCCTGTCTTAGTTGGTATCTGAGCATGGATCACCCCTTACCATATTAAGGGGTATTTTATCTTACTGTAGTTCCACTGGGAAATAATCTCAGGAAAAGAGAAATTCTGTTTTCTTTCTATTTTTTTTTTTTTGTATTTTTCTTAAATGGGAAGCGAGGAAGCAGAGAGATAGACTCCTACATACGCCAGACCAGGATCCACCTGGCAAGCCCACTAGGATGCGATGCTCTGCCCATCTGGGCCATTGCTCTGTTGCAGCTGTAACCATTCTAGCACCTGAGGTTGGAGGCCATGGTGCCATCCTTAGCGCCCAGGCCAACTTTGTTCCAATGGAGCCTTGGCTGCAGGAAAGAGAGAGATAGAAAAGTGTGGGGGGGGAGCCCTGGCCGGTTGGCTGAGTGGTAGAGCGTCGGCCTGGCGTGCAGAAGTCCCAGGTTCGATTCCCGGCCAGGGCACACAGGAGAAGCGCCCATCTGCTTCTCCACCCCTCCCCCTCTCCTTCCTCTCTGTCTCTCTCTTCCCCTCCCGCAGCCAAAGCTCCATTGGAGCAAAGATGGCCTGGGCGCTGGGGATGGCTCCTTGGCCTCTGCCCCAGGCACTAGAGTGGCTCTGGTCGAGGCAGAGCGATGCCCCGGAGGGGCAGAGCATCGCCCCCTGGTGGGCAGAGCATTGCCCCCTGGTGGGCGTGCCGGGTGGATCCCGGTCGGGTGCATGCGGGAGTCTGTCTGACTGTCTCTCCCCGTTTCTAGCTTCAGAAAAAGACAAAAAAAAAAAAAAAGAAGAAGAGTGAGGGGGAAGGGTGGAGGAGCTTCTCCTGTGTGTCCTGACCAGGAATCGAACCCAGAACATTCACACACCGGGCCAAAACTCTACCACTGAGCCCACTGACCAGGGCCTGTTTTCTTTATAGCTGTGTCCTCAGTGTATGGAACAGACTTGGAAAAGGGCTGGTGTGCTATAAATGTTTATCGAATGAATGAATGAGTAAATAATGTTTAGTGTACCTTTCTCCATCGATCTCTGAGATTCTTAAAATATGGTAATCAAAACTGTGTGATGAGCCTGACCAGGCAGTAGTGCAGTGAATAGAGTGTCGACTTGGGATGCTGAGGACCCAGGTTCAAAATTCCAAGGTTTCCGGTTTGAGCGCGGGCTCACCAGCTTGAGTGTGGGATAGACATGGCCCCATGGTCACTGGCTTGAGCCCAAAGTTCCTGTCTTGAGCAAGGGGTCACTGGCTCAGCTGGAGCGCCCCCCCCCCATCAAGGCACATATGAGAAAGCAACCAATGAACAATTAAAGGGCTGTAACTACGGGTTGATGTTTCTCATCTCTCTTCCTTCCTGTCTATCTGTCCCTGTCTGTCCCTCACTCTCTCCCTAAAAAAAAAATGTGTGATGAAGGCATAGTTTAGAACAGCCTCCCCCCGCCCCACCACCACTAGTGAGTATCTAGTTTTATTAGGTGGTTTTGGATATATGTAGATATGTATTAATCCATAGCAATCGAAAGCTTAGCTTTTCACCTATAACTAAATTGATTATTGTTTTCCCCGGTGGCTTTCCTGCAGCTTTAGTAGTTAATTCTACTGTCTTGATAAAAACCTGCTTTTTATTTTATTGTCATTTACTTCTTAATTGAATTTATTGAGGTGGTACTAGTTAAAGAACTGCTTTTTAGAATGAAGTTTCTTGATAACCATTTTACACAGGGGTACCTTTACTGCTTACAAAGCACTTCTGATATTTCTCTATTTTGGTAATGCTCGTCAAAAGCTGCTAAACTCATTTCAAACTCTCTAAGTCCTGCCTTCAGCTTGAAAAACAATGGTGTGGTCCATAAAGAAAAATGTATCATATTCATCACTCTGACAGTCTACTTTCACAGGGGCTCTAAATATTTCTTGGGACTCTAAATATTGACTCCTACTTGAAAAAGGAAAAAATTTACACACACAGAAAGGAAGTACAAAAATTAGAGAAGCCAGCAGTCCATAGGCCCTGTGGCCACTTTCATTTTTATGTTTTTTCCCTCCTGAGTGATTTCTGCCATGACTTTGTGATCAGTGTGATTTTCTCATCAGCCACATCTACTTAGTTTAGCCCTATGCCTGATGAGGCTGTATAACTTCGTAGCAAAGTTGCTGTTTCCAACCTCTTTCCCATTATTTTCAAGTAACTTGAAAAAGCTCTTTTACTTTTGGAAAGCAGCTCAGCCCTGGCCGGTTGGCTTAGCTGTAGAGCATCGGCCTGGTGTGTGGAAGTCTCAGGTTGGATTCCTGGCCAGGGCACACAGGAGAAGCGCCCATCTGCTTCTCCACCCCTCCCCCTTCTTCTCACGCATTCTCTCTCTCTCTCTCCTCCTCCTCCTCCTCCTCCTCCTCCTCCTCCTCCTCCTCCTCCTCCTCCTCCTCTCCTCATCCCCCTACCGCAGCCATGGCTCAAATGAGCAGGTTGGCCGTGGGCACTGAGGATGGCTCCGTGGCCTCTGCCTCAGTCGCTAGAATAGCTCGGCTGCCAAGCAACAGAGCAGCAGCTCCAGATGGGCAGAACATTGGCCCCAGACAGGGGTTGCCAAGGGTTGCCAGGTGGATCCCAGTTGAGGCTCGGGGGAGTCTGTCTCTCTGCCTCCCTGACTCTCACTTCATAAAAAAGAGAAATTAATAGTAAAGCAGCTCAGACACTGACGACGAAGTTAACTGGAATTGATGTACCCACTCAGCATATATTTATTGCACACTGTGTCAGGCAGTGTCCTGGGAATGGTAAGAAAGCAGTGAACGATATAAAATGCTCACCCTCACGGATATTGCTGCAAGTGGGGGAATATGAAGAACACAGGTATGTCGGATGGTGATGTGGGTTGTTGATAAAGCAGGGCAAGGTGAATGGCGAGTGCCAGGGCTGTGGGTGTCCAGGCGACAGGGAGAAGTTACTGTTTGCTTTTGGGTGGTAGAAGGCCTCACTGATGAGGTGTTATGTGAAGAGAGACCTGAAAAGAAGTAAGTAGCAAGCTGTCTGGGTAGTTGGTAGAGCAGAGTTCCAGGAACATAACCCTTCTGGCCAGTGTTGACTTTGAGAATCTAGTCTATGTCCTACTTATGCCATAAAAGATTAGCTTTTCATTTTTTACCTTTTCTCCTGCTTCAGGTTATAGGACCTTTAATTGCTATGAGTTTGAGAGCAGTGTATATTATTACTGTAAACCTGCCCCCATCCCAGTTGTTCTCCTGAAGAATGTTTCCCAGCAGGAGGTGAAGGACCACTCTGCTCACACTCTGAACTTGAGGCATTTGGGTGCTAAGGTGTTTTCTCCCAAACATGGCTTTCCAACCAGCCATCTGGGGACATCTGATAATCTGTCTGTTAGGATTTCACTAGACATTTTGAGCATTTTGGTCAGATGTGCATGCAGTAGGGCAGAAAACAAGGCTTTTAGTTAAGATACAGCTTCATCTTCGTAAAGATTCTCTAAGAAGTATTTTTCTTTTTCTTTTTCTCAAAACAGAATTGTAAAAACTGTATTTGTTACACTGTATAAACTTTTTTTTTCTTTTTCTGTTACAGAGACAGAGGGACAGATTGAGACAGACAGGAAGGGAGAGAGATAAGAAGTATCAATTCTTTATTGTGGCATCTTAGTTGTTCGTTGATTGCTTTCTCATATGTGCCTTGAAGGCCAGGCGGGGGGGTAGTTACAGCAGAGCAAGTGACCCCTTGCTCAAGCCAGCGACCTTGGGCTTCAAGCCATTGACCTTTGGGCTCAAGCCATCGACCATGGGGTCCTGTCTATGATCCCATGCTCAACCAGCGACCCCATGCTCCAGCCAGGTGAGCCCACGCTCAAGCCAGTGACCTTGGGGCTTTGAACCTGGATCCTCTGCATCCCTGTCTGATGCTCCATCCACTGTGCCACTGCCCAGTCAGGCTATAAACCTTTTATACTAAATATCTTTTTATACTATATTCTTCTCAAAGATGTTCTAGTATTTCTGAGGCCTCTTCTGTATGTGTTATGTAAAGTGAAACCATTTTGAAAAAGCAGCAACTTAAGGAAGCCAACCCTAATGGTTCATTAAAGCAGTTCCCTGTTTTTATTTTTAAATCATAGGGTTCTGCTTTTGTATAAATTTTGTACATCTGGCAATGTAAAATACTGACACGTTTTAAAAAACAAAACTGAAATAGCAACTCAGAGTCCTTTTGATTCAATGCTCTTACTTTTTTTTTTTGTATTTTTCCAAAGTGAGAAGGGCGGGGTGGGGGGTGCAGACAGACAGACTCCCGCATGTGCCCAACTGAGATCCACCTGGCATGCCCACTAGGGGGTGATGCTTTGCTCTGCTGCAGTCACAGCCATTCTAGCACCTAAAGTGGAGGCCATGGAGCCATCCTCAGTGCCCGGGGCCAACTTTGCTCCAATGGAGCCTTGGCTGCAGGAGGGGAAGAGAGAGACAGAGAGGAAGGAGAGGGGGAGGGGTGGAGAAGCAGATGGGCACTTCTCCTGTGTGCCCTGGCCGGGAATCTAACCTGGGACTTCCACATATCAGGCCGACGCTCTACCACTGAGCCAGCTGGCCAGGGCCTTGCTCTTACGTTTTTTAAAAAGAGAAAACGTAGTCTAAGACTCAGAGTTTTGAGTAGTTGGCATGCCTCACTTCATTTTACTTTTTGCCTGGCTGCCTGTATGCTGGCGACGACGTACCTGAGCTGTGTGTACTGCCGCCGCTGCCGCAGCCATTTGGTGATGCAAGAATCGCAACTGAACTGCCTGTGTCTGCATACAGCTTCCTTCTCCACAGAGATTAATAACAGCAGCAGGCGGAGCAGATAAGGCCTCTTCTTGACTGGTTGAGCCTTGTTCAGAAGCCTGTCCCCTGACTGCTGAGGACTAGGAGTTGTGGGCTGCTGAGGTTGTGGAGGTGTCAAGAAAGTGTCTTTCTTGCTCTGTAGGCACCAAATTTCTAACCTGTAGCTCATTTATGAAACTCAGTATGATCTAAGTGGGTCTAGTTGATACATAGTGAATGGAAGCCTGGTGGGCCGTCTCTTGGTTTCCAGAGTCATGTAAATGAACATGTTACGTGATGATAAAAATGGAACTTTCTTCCCTGGCCAGATAGCTCAGTTGGTTAGAGCAGCATCCCAAAGCACAGAGGTGGCAGGTTCGATCCCCAGTCAGGGCACATGCAGGAGCAGATCGATGTTCCTGTCTCTCTCTCCCTTCCTATCTTGCTAAAATGAATTAAAAAAAAAAAAAAATATATATATATATATATATATATATATATATATATTTAAAGAAATTGTTTAAAAAATGGAACTTTCTCCTGATTCAATAAAGCCTTAGGGTATAGGCCTAAGTCTGTAACCTTGACATTTCTGAACAAAGCATTCACCAAATTCTCCTTATTCTTTTAGGAGACAAGAATCTAAATAATGTGGAGATTATTCAAGAAGTTGGATTAAGAAGAATTTCACATGAAGAATTTTTCTGCTCACAAATTTGGCAACAGGTTACCATGGATTTATTCAGATGTCAGGAATCCATAATCAATATTCAAGGAACTGACTCTCAGCTGGAAAAACAAGGTGATGCCCTCTATAGATGTGAGGGATTTGGTAAAGGCTTTGATCAGGGTTCACATCTTCAGGTTCACCACAGGGTCCGCGCTGGAAAAAAACCCTACAAAGAAGAGGACTGTGAGAAAGGTTTTATTCAGGACTCTTGTATTCAAATTAATAAGATAGTCCCTGCAAGAGAGAAGCCCTATAAATGTGAAAAATGTGAAAACACCTTCCGTCGGTTTTCAAGTCTTCAAGCCCACCAGAGAGTGCACAGTAGAGAGAAATCATACAAATATGATACGTCGTGTAAGAGTTTTAGTCAGAGGTCATACCTTCATCAGAGAGTTCCTACAGGAGAAAATGCACACAAATTTGAGGAGTGTGGGAGAAATGTCGGGAAAAGTTCACATTGTCAGTCTTCTGTGATCCAAACATTAGAGAAACCCTATAAATGTGAGGAGTGTGGACTCAGTTTCAGTCAGAGCTCATATCTTCAAGTCCATCAGAGAGTCCACTTGGGAAAGAAACCTTATAAATGTGAAGAGTGTGGAAAGGGCTTCAGTTGGCGTTCACGCCTACAGGCTCATCAGCGAATCCACACGGGCGAGAAACCGTACAAATGTGATGCATGTGGCAAGGGCTTCAGTTACAGCTCACACCTTAACATTCACTGTAGAACCCACACAGGAGAGAAGCCATATAAGTGTGAGGAGTGTGGGAAAGGCTTCAGTGTGGGTTCACACCTTCAAGCCCATCAAATAAGCCACACTGGAGAGAAACCATACAAATGTGAGGAGTGTGGGAAGGGCTTCTGTCGGGCCTCGAATCTTCTGGACCATCAGAGAGGCCATACTGGTGAGAAACCATATCAGTGTGATGCATGTGGGAAAGGCTTCAGTCGTAGCTCAGATTTTAACATTCATTTTAGAGTTCATACAGGAGAGAAACCATACAAATGTGAGGAGTGTGGGAAGGGCTTCAGTCAAGCCTCAAATCTTCTGGCCCATCAGAGAGGCCATACTGGAGAAAAACCGTACAAATGTGGCACCTGTGGGAAGGGCTTCAGTCGGAGCTCAGATCTGAATGTCCATTGTAGAATCCACACAGGAGAGAAGCCCTACAAATGTGAGAAGTGTGGGAAGGCCTTTAGTCAATTCTCAAGTCTCCAGGTGCATCAAAGAATCCACACGGGAGAGAAACCGTATCAGTGTGCTGAGTGTGGGAAGGGCTTCAGTGTGGGTTCACAGCTCCAGGCCCATCAGAGGTGCCACACAGGAGAGAAACCATACCAATGTGAGGAATGTGGGAAGGGCTTCTGTCGGGCTTCAAATTTTCTGGCTCATCGTGGAGTCCACACCGGAGAGAAACCATACCGATGTGATGTGTGTGGTAAGCGCTTCAGACAGAGGTCATACCTGCAAGCCCACCAGAGGGTCCACACTGGAGAGAAACCATACAAATGTGAGGAGTGTGGGAAGGTCTTCAGTTGGAGCTCATACCTGCAAGCCCATCAGAGAGTCCACACTGGAGAAAAACCATACAAATGTGAGGAGTGTGGGAAAGGTTTCAGTTGGAGCTCAAGTCTTATAATTCATCAGCGAGTCCATGCTGAAGATGAGGGTGATTAAGGACTTCCCCTCATCAGAAAATCCATTCAGGAAAGAAGCTCGATAAAATTACATGTTTTCATACCTCAAAATACCTGAAATAGTTCAGTTATCTGACCTGTTACGGGATATAAAACGTTTGTTTTATGAAAGAGTCCGTATTTCAGGTAGAACTCGACGTGTCAGAGTTTGGGTGACCACACAGCAGAGAAGCCTTATGAGAGTGGGGACATAAGGACTTCATGCAGACTCTTGACATTTATCAGCTCTTACAGAAGAGTCTTAGGAAGGATGAGTCTGATAGGAAGGTAACTAAGTACTAAGATGGAAATGCCGGAATCTGTTCCCCAGGCCCAGTGGTCAGCAAACTCATTAGTCAGCAGAGCCTAGTATCAACAGTACAACGATTGAAATTTCTTTTGAGAGCCAAAATTTTTAAACTTAAACTATATAGTTAGGTACATTACTTATCAAGGTAGCGCCACCTGCACGTGGTATTTTGTGGAAGAGCCACACTCAAGGGGTCAAAGAGCCACACGTGGCTCGCGAGCCGTGGCTTGCCGACCATTGGCCTAGAATATGTGTTAAGAGGGTAGCAACTTTGCTGATGCCAAATCTACCTGCCTTTTCTGTGCCTAACACGTTGTAGGTGTTCAGTAATTGTTAAAAGAGTAAAAGAGAATAGCCATATTTGAAATCCTTTTTCAGTTTTCATCTCTAAACATTTTTATAAAATTGTACTTAGCAGAGGAATTCTACAAGGGTTGGAAAACATTTAAATTAGACACACAGACACAAGTCACTAACGTGCAGGTCTTGTGAACTAGTGTTTTATCAAACTGAAGGTTGCAACCCAGTTAGTGTCCAGAAATCATTCAGCTGGTTGTGACCAGTACTTTTGTGAGCTAACAAGGTATAATTCGCATACAATAACATGCATAAATCTCAGGTTTGCAGTTTCATCAATTTTGACAAAGGTGTACACTTGTGTAATTACGAAGACCAGTTTTCTGTTAAACCAGAATATTTCCTTTTGCACATTTCCAGTCAATCTGGTTTCCAGGAGCAACAAATATCATGTGGATTCAGTATATACTCCTTGTGGTTCATTTTGTACTCTTGTGTCTGAATTCTTTTGATCAGATGTATATGGTCATCTCAGTAGATTGAGAGAAAGCATTTGACAAAATTCAACATCCTTTTATGATAAAAAGTCCTTCTGAGATAAAAGGCATCAAATGAAAATCTTATACACTAACTTTTTAAAATTAAGGAATAATTTATATACAGTAAAATGAAATCTTTGATGTATCATTTTATGTTTTGGCAAAAGCTTATTGTCATATTATTACAACCACAATCAAGACATTTAACAGTTCCAGCACCCCCCACCCCAAAATTCCTTTTTACTCTTGTAGTCAACCACTCTTCCCATCATACACCTGACATCCTTAGCAACCACTGTCCTGTTTCCTGACTGTATAGTTTACCTTTTCTAGAATGTCATATAAATGGAGTCATACTGTATGTAACCTTTGAAGTCTGGCTTCTTTCACTTAACAGGATTTCTGAGATTCATCAATCTTGAAGTATGTGTCAGTCGTCCTTTTATTACTGTGGTATTCTTTTACGTGGATGTACCATATTTTGTTTATCCATTTATGACTTCAAGGATATTTGGGTTTTCAGTTTTTAGTAATTATGAAGAAAGCAGCTATAAACATTCACATACAAGTTTGTACGTTAACTTAAGTTTTATTTGTCTTAGTGAACACATAAGAGTGGGATCACTGGGTTGTAGCATAAGAGTATGTTTTACTTCATGAAAAACTGACAAACTTTTCTAAAATGGACATACCATTTTGCATTCCCACCATTAGTGAATATCAGAGTTTTCTTAGCATTTCAATGGGTTTATAGTGGTATCTCATTTTTTTTACATTTGTCTAATTACTGTGATGAGCATCTTTGCATGTATGAGTGTTTGCTATCCATATACTCTATTTTCTTATGTAAACTCTTGTGGGTTTTTTTGGTTTCTTTTTAGTGAGAGAGGGACAGTCAGACGGGAAGGGAGAGAGATAAGCATCAACTCTGTTGGGCACCTTAGTTGTTCATTGATTGCTTCTCATACGTGCCTTGACCAGGGGGCTCCAGCAGAGTGAGTGACCCCTTGCTCAAGCCAGCGACCTTGGGTTCATGCCAGTAATCATGAGGTCATGTCTATGATCCCATACTCAAGCTGGGAACCTCAGGGTTTTGAACCTGGGTCCTCAGCACCCCAGACCAACACTCTATCCACTGTGCCACTGCCTGGTCAGACATTGTTCTTGATTTTTGAGTGTTCTTTATATGTTCTAGATACATGTTCTTTGTCAGTTATGTGTCTGCAAATATTTTATCCCTGTGTGTGAATTGTGTTTTTATTCCATTAACTATTTTTCAGAGATGGAGAGTTTTTTTAATTGATACTGTTTAATATTTGTCTTCCATAGATTGTGCGTTTGGTTTCAGATATAAGAACCCTGCCTAATCAAAGGTCACAAAGATTTTTCTCCTTTCTTAAAAATTAAATTTATTGAAGTAACATTGATTAATAACAAGTTTATCTTCTTTTTTTAATCTGAAAAGTTTATGGTTTCAGGTTTTACATTTAGGGCTATGATCCATGTGAGTTAAAGTGTGACTTCCTGTTGCACCTTTGTGGAAAATCTGACCATACTTGCATGGATCTTTCTGGTCTTTATTAATTTGGTTCCATTGATCTATGTGTCTATCCGTTTGCCATATGTAGCTTTGTTTTGTTTTGAGAGAGAGGCAGGGAGAGAGAGAGAGACAGGAACATTGAGCTCTTCCTGTATGTGCCCTGATGGGGGAATTAAACCGGCAACCTCTGCGCTCAGCACTCCAGGACAATGCTCCAACAAACTGAGCTATCCTGCCAGGGCTCAATTTTTTTTTTTTTTCAGAGAGGAAGGAAGAGAGAGAAGAGGGGGGAGGGCAGCATTCATTTGTTGTTCCACTCAGTCGTGCATTCACTGGTTGCTTCCCGTGTGTGCCCTGACCAGGGACCAAACCCTCAACTTTGTCATTTCCGGATGAGGCTCTTAACCTACTGAGCTAACCAGCCAGAACTCCTGTGTAGCTTTATACAATGTATTTTTTTAAAGTTAATTTTTAAGGCCCTGACCAGTTGGCTCAGTGGTAGAGTGACGGTCTGTTGTGTGGACATCCCAGTCAGGGCACACAGGAGAAGCAACCATCTGCTTCTCCACCCTCCCCCTACCCTTCCTTTCTCAATCCCCCCCCCTCTCTCTCTCCCCCCTCCCACAGCTATGGCTTGATTGGTTCGAGTGCATCAACCCCAGGCACTGAGGATGGCTCCATGGAGCTTCTGCCTCAGGTGGTAAAAATAGCATGGTTGCGAGCATAGCCCCAGATGGGCAGAACATTGACCCCAGACAGGGTTGCCAGGTAGATCCTGGTAGGGGCACATGTGGAACTCTATTTTCCCTCCTCTCACTTGGAAGAGAAGAAAAAAATTAATATTTAGAGCTTGAGAGAAACATCAATTTGTTGTTCTACTTATTATGCATTCATTGGTTGATTCTTGTATGTGCCTTGACTGCATCAATCCTCAAATTTGGCATATTGGGATGACACTAACCAACTGAGCTACCAGGTTAGGGCCAATAAGCCTTGAACCAGAGAGTATGAGTCTGCCAACTACATCATTTTCAAAGTTATTTTGGCTATTCTCATTTGTTTGCTTTTTCATAATTCTTAGAATCAGCTTCATGATTTTTAGAAAGAAGCCCTCACTGGGAGTTTTACTTGGATTGCATTGAATTTGACATCTTAGCAGTACTGATTATTATTATTATTTATTATTTTGAGAGAGAGGAACATCAAGCTGCTCCTGCATGTGCCCTGACCTGGGAATTGAACTGGCAACCTCCATGCTCGGGATGATGCTTCAACAAACAGACATATCCAACCAGGGCTTATTATTATTATTTATTTATTTATATTTTAGTGACAGGGAAAGGGAGAGAGAGGGAAGGAGGAAGGGAAGCATTTGTTCCACTCAAATCGAACCTTCATTGGTTGCTTCCCGTGTGTGCCCTGACCAGGGGTTGAAACCACAACCTTGTTGAATCGGGACTACGCTCTTAAGCAACTGAGCTAACCAGCCAGGGCCAGTACTGAATATTTTAAACCATAGACATGCTTTATCTACCTAGTAGGACTCCTTTGAGTTTTTTTCATTAGTAACTTGTAGTTTTCAGCATATAGCAATTTTATTAGGTTTGTACCTAAGTTTTACATGTTTTCTAGTGCTAAATTAAATAATACTTCTTTTTCAAATCTTAGTTTCCAATTGTTCATTGCTAGTATATAGAAATACAATGGATTTTTTTTTTTAATATTTATTTATTTTTTACAGAGACAGAGAGTGAGTCAGAGAGAGGGATAGACAGGGACAGACAGACAGTAACAGAGAGAGATGAGAAGCATCAATCATTAGTTCTTCATTGCGCGGTGCAACACCTTAGTTGTTCATTGACTGCCCTCTCACACGTGCCCTGACCGCGGGCCTTCAGCAGGCCGAGCAACCCCTTGCTGGAGCCAGCGACCCTGGGTCCAAGCTGGTGAGCCTCGCTCAAACCAGATGAGCCCGCACTCAAGCCGGCGACCTCGGGGTCCCGAACCTGGGTCCTTCCGCATCCCAGTCCGACGCTCCATCCACTACGCCACCACCAGGTCAGGCTACAATGGATTGTTTTATGTTGATCTTGTGTCCTACAATCTTGCCTAACTTGCATATTAGTTAAAGTAACTGTTGTGTGAATTCTTTGGGTTTTTTTACATAGACAATTATGTCATCCATAAAAAGTTTTCTTTTTCTCTGCTAATTGACATGCAAATCCACTGTGATAGGAAGACACTCCCCCCACCCCCCAAGGTTAAGTTTGGTATAATCGAAGATGGGAAGGGATGGCTGTCCAGGAGAAGGTCCAGAACAGAGAGAGAGAGAGAGAGGTAAGCAGGCATTTTGTAGAGAAGAAGTTTAAAAGCCGTGGTGGGAGGGGGCATGCTCTTATCTGGTGGTGGGTGGAGTTTGTCAGGATTGGGGAGGGGAGGCAGTGCACAGAGGCAGGATGATGGCACTAAACCAGATGACCAGGTTTCTTTGCTGTCGTGTTCATAATTCGGCCCTAACATCGGGGCTAGCAGGCAACCTCCAGGTTTTCCTATAAATAAACTTGTATCTGAAAGAACACATTTGCAAAGTTGACCCAAAACAATTATGATAGCTTCCTGAAAGGTAATGTGGGGCCAGATAATGTTCATTCAGGCAGCAGAGGGAACCAGAAGAAATCAGTGGGGATTCGGGAAGTCTCTAAGAATATTTTAGTAATTTAATAAAATCATAGATTATTTTGATTTGTTTTAGCTGTTGAATTTCTGGAGTGTTTCCTGTGTTTCTGACCCAGCTGTAGACAGGTTCCCTCGGGGTCCACCTTGAGATGCCAGCAGATAGCCTAATGCACTGTTACTGGTTACCACAGCAGCTACAGGTCCAATCAGTGAATAAAAGTTACGTGGTTTTTTTTATTTTTTGTATTTTTCTGAAGCTGGAAACAGGGAGAGACAGTCAGACAGACTCCCGCATGCGCCCGACCGGGATCCACCCGGCACACCCACCAGGGGCAACGATCTGCCCACCAGGGGGTGATGCTCTGCCCCTCTGGGGCGTAGCTCTGCTGCGACCAGAGCCACTCTAGCGCCTGGGGCAGCGGCCAAGGAGCCATCCCCAGCGCCCGGGCCATCTTTGCTCCAATGGAGCCTTGGCTGCGGGAGGGGAAGAGAGGGACAGAGAGGAAGGAGGGGGGGGGTGGAGAAGCAAATGGGCGCTTCTCCTATGTGCCCTGGCCGGGAATCGAACCCGGGTCCCCCGCACACCAGGCCAACACTCTACTGCTGAGCCAACCGGCCAGGGCAAAAGTTATGTTTTAAGAGGAGTATACCCCAGCCACTGTTTGTATCAAAACACATAGGGAGTTGTTGGCTATCAAGTGTGGTCCAATGACTCAAGGGGCCTAAGAGTTAGTTGCTAGGGCTTCCACGGTTACGGAGTCACCAGGGGCGAGGATCAGCGTCACTTGTTGGATGGCTTTATGGGTAGGCCTGTTGGGGTGGCCCACGTTCAAATTAAAATTATATTTAGTGACTTTTTCAATAGATTTTAAAACTTGTAAATGGAGAATTGTTACAGCCCCAAACCAAATAGGACAAGTAGATAATGGGCTTGTATGACAGAGAGGGAGCAAAGGGAGCCTATACTTGCTGTGTGACGATGGAGCATAGAACATTTCTGTGGGCCAGATCATGCTCCCAAGTTTGACGGAAGTGGTAGAGCCCTGGATCTTTGCATCATGATGGCTCTGCCATGGGCAAACTCGAGTAAGCATTTCAAATGTTCTATGCAGTGACTTCATGAATTTCTCTTCTTAGTACAGGATCATCTATATAATGCCATACCATAGCTGAGTGCTTGGGGACAGTGAAGCATGTGAAAGTACTGTCTGCATAAATTTTGAACAATGGTGGGCTGCTGAGAAAGCGTATAGGTAAATGAGTGTGAATTGGGATTCTGCAAAGTAAATGCAAATTGTGGCGACAATACAGGAAAATGGGGACAGAATAAAACTATTAGCTAAGGGCGGGTCAAAAAATGCTGTTGAATGGGGAATGAGGACTCCTTTTACCACCAGTCATTAAAAATAGGTCAGAACCCTGGCCGGTTGGCTCAGCGGTAGAGCGTCGGCCTAGCGTGCGGAGGACCCGGGTTCGATTCCCGGCCAGGGCACACAGGAGAAGCGCCCATTTGCTTCTCCACCCCTCCGCCGCGCTTTCCTCTCTGTCTCTCTCTTCCCCTCCCGCAGCCGAGGCTCCATTGGAGCAAAGATGGCCCGGGCGCTGGGGATGGCTCTGTGGCCTCTGCCTCAGGCGCTAGAGTGGCTCTGGTCGCAATATGGCGACGCCCAGGATGGGCAGAGCATCGCCCCCTGGGGGGCAGAGCACCGCCCCTGGTGGGCGTGCCGGGTGGATCCCGGTCGGGCGCATGCGGGAGTCTGTCTGACTGTCTCTCCCTGTTTCCAGCTTCAGAAAAATGAAAAAAAAAAAAAAAATAGGTCAGAAGCCTGACCAGGCAGTGGCGCAGGGGATAGAGCGTCAGATTGGGATGTGGAAGACCCAGGTTCGAGACCCCGAGGTCGCCAGCTCGAGTGCGGGCTCACCTGGTTTGAGCAAAAGCTCACCAGCTAGGACCCAAGGTCGCCGGCTCGAGCAAGGGTCCACTCGGTCTGCTGAAGGCCCGTGGTCAAGGCACATATGAGAAAGCAATCAATGAACAACTAAGGTGTCTCAACGAAAAACTAATGATTGATGCTTTTCATCTCTCTCTGTTCCTGTCTGTCCCTATCTATCCCTCTCTCTGACTCTCTCTGTCTTTTTAAAAAAATAAAACAGGTCATAACTCCTTAATACCTTCTTTAATGAGATTTTATGTGTGTTTACAAATTTAATGGAAAGTCAGATTCCCTGAGGTTTATTTAGCACGGCCGATTGAAAGGGCATTGGATTTAAGCTTTTGAACTGTTTATTCCCAATACTCTGACACGAAATGTGTGTGTGTGTTGGGGGGGGAGGGCTGGTGGTTCCATACCACTTCTCCAACTCTCTGGCACCTCCTGGATGCCCAGCGATTCAGATTAGTTCTGGTGTGAACTACCCACTGTTAGCCTTAGACTCCACAGGTTAAGGGCCCAGTCCCACAAGACCGCCCCCACTTCAGACTCCATTCGCAAGTCTTGGGCCTCCCGTAATTCTGACAGACCAGCTATAAATTAGGGGTTCCCTTGACTCTTTTCTTGGGTTCAATTACCAGAACAACTCATGGAACTCAGGAAAACCGTTTACTTAGTGTCACAGGACATTAAAAGGATATAACTCGGGAACAATCAAATGAGAGGGATGCACAAAGTGAGGAATGAGTGTCGGGCTGGGTGCTGCCGCGCCCTTGCTGAATGTGCCACCCTCTGAGCACATGGATGCGCTCCCCAACCTGCACGCTCTCCAACACCACTCGGGTTTGTGGGGGCCCCATATGGAGACGTGGTAGACGAAGGCACTGACCGTGAGTGATTGAACTTAATCTGCAACCCCCTCCCCTCCCTGGAGGTCACAGAATGTGGGACTGAAAGTTCCAACATTCTAATATGCCTTGGTTTTTCTGGCAACCAGCCTTTGTCCTGAAGCTACTGGGGGCCCATCAACTGTTGCCTCATTAGGACAAAAGAGGCTCCTATTACACATGACATTCCAAGGGATTTAGGAGCTTTCTACCAGGAACTGGGAATGGAAATCAAATATGTATATATTACCCAGGTTCGATTCCCGGCCAGGGCACACAGGAGAAGCGCCCATTTGCTTCTCCACCCCTCCGCCGCGCTTTCCTCTCTGTCTCTCTCTTCCCCTCCCGCAGCCAAGGCTCCATTGGAGCAAAGATGGCCCGGGCGCTGGGGATGGCTCTGTGGCCTCTGCCCCAGGCGCTAGAGTGGCTCTGGTCGCAACATGGCGACGCCCAGGATGGGCAGAGCATCGCCCCCTGGTGGGCAGAGCGTCGCCCCTGGTGGGCGTGCCGGGTGGATCCCGGTCGGGCGCATGCGGGAGTCTGTCTGACTGTCTCTCCCTGTTTCCAGCTTCAGAAAAATGAAAAGAAAAAAAATATATATGTATATATTTCTTATTATATCAATACCGCTGGGCTTAACTAATATAAATGTTCGTTAGTTCAAGCATCCAATTTAAGATGGAGATGGGCGATTTCACTGGAGTCATGACAGGTTTATTATTTCCTATGATAAGAGATGGTTGGTTGAATTCTAAGAATTTGGTGTTCAGTCATATTCCTAATAGTGAATTTTTTTCTTTTTTAACTTTGAAGGATCACCGGACACCAATGTGATCTGCTATCCAGTATCAATAAAATTATTGGATATTTTATGGGGAACAAAATATCACCAATGAAGTATAACTGTGCATTTCCAGAAGGTAATGAGAGCACTGAGGACTTCTTGGTCTCAACAGTGGCCAAGGGTACTGGTGTGGGTGGGCACAGGGTTTGTTATGGGAATAGGGCTTAGAGAGGCTGTGGAAGGAGGATCTCGAGTATGTCAGCATGTAAGACTGAGTAACAATTGAATAACCTATTGAGAGTAATTCTTGCATCTTTGAAGTAGACTTTTCTGTAGTTCAAATGACTGGGGTGTCTAAATTCATGACTCTCCAATACCAAGCTTTTGAATGGGGTTCTGATGGGAGAGCGTTGTTTGGTGGACCATATTTTTATTTTTGTAACAGTGACAATAATTTAAAGTTTGATGGGGGCCATGGTAGGATTGAATTTGGTACATGGTATCATTCAAGACAGTCATTTGTTACTATTCTAATTAAGAGCCTCCTTAATGAGGGCCTAGTTTGTAATGACAGCAGGGGCTCCTTGGGTATTCCCTTGTCCTTTCAATGCCTGTGCGACCTGCACCGGTGCTCCTTTCCTTTTTTTTTTTTTTTTTTTTTTTTTTGGTATTTTTCTGAAGTTGGAAACGGGGAGGCAGTCAGACAGACTCCCGCATGCGCCCGACTGGGATCCACCTGGCACACCCACCAGGGGGCGATGCTCTGCCCATCTGGGGCATCACTCTGTTGCGACCAGAGCCATTCTAGCGCCTGAGGCAGAGGCCACAGAGCCATCCTCAGCACCGGGCAAACTTTGCTCCAATGGAGCCTCGGCTGCGGGAGGGGAAGAGAGAGACAGAGAGGAAGGAGAGGGGGAGGGGTGGAGAAGCAGATGGGTGCTTCTCTTGTGTGCCCTGACCAGGAATCGAACCCGAGACTCCTGCATGCCAGGCCAACGCTCCACCACTGAGCCAACCAGCCAAGGCCACTCCTTTCATTCCTGAGATTGGGGATTTTATGTCTTTTTTTTACTTGGTTATTATGGCTGAGGTTTCTCAATTTTCTTAATCTTTTCAAAGAGCTAGTTCTTGGTTTTATTTTTTTCAACTTTTTCATTTCTAATTTTATTTTTAATATGTATTATGTTCTTCTGCTTGTCTTTTTTTTGTATACTTTGCTCTTCGCCTTTTTTTTTCTCTTTGCCTTTTTTGAGGTGGAAGTTAAGATAATTGATTTGAGACCTTTTCTAATCATTTAATTGTATTTATATCTGTCTAAGCACTGCTTTCGCTCTTTGTCATAAATTTTGTAATGTGTTTTTATTTATATTCAATTCAAAGTGTTTTCTAATTTTTCTTGTGACTTCCTCTTTGACATATGGATTATTTAGTATTCTGTTTTAAAATGTTCATATATTGGGGGATTAGACAGATATCTGCTCCTAATTTATATTTTAATTTCATTGTGATTAGAGCACATATTTTGTATGTTTTCAGTTCTTTTCATTTGTTAAGGTTTATCTATGGCCCAGAATATGGTCTCTTTTGGTGAATATTGTTTGTGTACTTGGAAAGAATACATATCCTGCTATTGTTGGGTAGAGTAGCCTATACATATCAGATCCCTTAAGTCAAGTCTACTGATAATACTGTGAAAGTCCTCTATAGCCTTACTAATTTTTGGTTTACTTTACAAATTGCTGAGAGAGGAGTGCTTATGTTACCAGACGTAATTGTGGATTTATCTGTTTCTTTTTTGAATTCTGTCAGTTTTTTCTTGGAGTACTCTGGAACTCAGTTGTTAAATCTATAAATGTTAAAGGTGCTTGATAAAATGACCTTATAATCTTTATCATTACATAATGCTCCTTGTAGTATTTCTTGTTTTGAAGTCTTCATTGCCTGGTATTGTATTTATATAAGTGTTCCTGTTTCTTTATGATGAGTGTTTGCATGGCATATAATTTCCCATCTTTTAAAATTTTAACTTATCTTGATCTTATTACTTAGTAGATTTCTTGTGGACAACCAATAGGATTTTTTTTCATCCACTCTAACTACACATCTTTATTTGGTATATTTTAACCATTTATATTTAATGTAATTATCAGTATGTTAGATTTAGTTCTTTCACTTTATTATTTGTTTTCTGTTTATCTTCTCTAATATCTGTTCCTCCGTCTTTGCTTCCTGTTTTCCCTAAAAATTTTTAATTGTCCTGACTGGTGGTGGTGCAGTGAATAGAGTGTTGACCTAGGACAGTGAGGTCCCAAGTTTGAAACCCTAAGGTCACTGACTTGAGCCCAAAGGGTGCTGGCTTGCAGTCCAGGGTCACTGGTTTGAGTAAGGGGTCACTGACTCTGCTTGAGCTCCCCAGTTAAGGCATGTATGACAAGCAATCAGTGAACAACTAAAGTGATGCAACTACAAGTTGATACTTTTCATCTTTCTCCCTTCCTCTATCTCTCAAATAAATTATTTTGTCTTAATTGTGCTTGAGTAAATAACTTTGAATGACTTAAATGTTAATTACATTGTTGTTTTATATTTATATAAATCATTGATTTTCATATGTAACTTCATACATTCTAACTTATATACATCTATATCACATTAAATTACTCAACAATTATTATAACACTCAACATGAGACCTACCCTCTTAACAAGTTTTTTTTTGTTGTTGTTGTTGTTTTCTTTTGTTTTTACAGAGACAGAGAGAGAGTCAGAGAGAGGGATAGACAGAGACAGACAGACAGGAACGGAGAGATGAGAAGCATCAAACATTAGTTTTTCGTTGCGCATTGCGACACCTTGGTTGTTCATTGATTGCTTTCTCATATGTGCCTTGACCGTGGGGCTACAGCAGACCGAGTAACCCCTTGCTCGAGCCAGCGACCTTGGGCCCAAGCTGGTGAGCTTTTCCTCAAACCAGATGAGCCCGTGCTCAAGCTGGTGACCTCAGGGTCTCGAACCTGGGTCCTTGGCATCCCAGTCTGATGCTCTATCCACTGCGCCACCGCCTGGTTAGGCTTAACAAGTTTTAAAGTATACATCATTGTTGACTATAGGTGCAATGTTTCCAGAAGATTTCTGTAGCTTATCCATCTTGCTTATTAAAACTTAATGCCCATATTAATAACTTCCTATTTTCCCTTCTCCCCAGCCCCTAGTAACATTTCCACTTTGTATTTGTATGAATGTGATTTTTTTTTTTACAGGGATAGATAGAGAGTCAGAGAGAGGGATAGATAGGGACAGATAGACAGGAACAGAGAGAGATGAGAAGCATCAATCATCAGTTTTTTTGTTGCAAGACCTTAGTTCATTGATTGCTTTCTCATATGTGCCTTGACCGTGGGCCTTCAGCAGACTGAGTAAACCCTTGCTTGAGCCAACAACCTTGGGTCCAAGCTGGTGAGTTTTTGCTCAAACCAGGTGAACCTGCGCTCAAGCTGGCGACCTCGGGGTCTCGAACCTGGGTCCTCTGCATCCCAGTCCAACGCTCTATCCACTGCACCACTACCTGGTCAGGCTGAATGTGATTATTTTAGACACCTCATATAAGTCGACTCATATTGTATTTACTTTTTGTGACTTGTTTATTTCACTGAGCATAATGTCAAGGTTCATTCATGTTATACCATATTATAGGATTTCCTTCTTTTTAAAAGGCAAATATTCCATTTTATGTATATGTTATATATTGTTTATCAAGTCATCTGTCAATGAACATTTGGGTTGCTTCCACCTCTTGACTAGTGTAAATAGTGCTGCTTTGAACACGAGTGTTCAAATTTTCCTTGAGACCCTACTTTCAATTATTTTGGATATATACTCACAGTAGGATCACTAGATCATAGACTAGTTCTATTTTTAAATTTTTTGAGAAATCTCAATTTTGTTTTCCATAGTGGTTGTACCAATTTGCATCCCACCAACAGTGTGCAAGGGTTCCAATTTCTCCATATGCTTACCAACACTTGTTTTTATTTTTATAAGAGCCATCCTGACAAGTGTGAGGTGATATTTTATTGTGGTTTTGATTTGCATTTCCCTGATTAGTGTCATTGGGCATTTTTCATATACCTTTTAGCCATTTGTATTTCTTCTTTGGAGAAATGTCTGTTCAAGTCTTCAGCCAATTTAAAAAACTGGCTTATTAGATTTTTTATTACTGAGTTGTAGCAGTTTCTTATATATTTTGAGGATTAACCCTTTATCAAATATGATTTGAAAAAGGTTTCTTCAATTCTGTGGTTGCCTTTGCACTCTATTGATTGCTTTCTTTGCTGTGAATAAGTTTTGTAGTTTGATAGAGTGCCACTTGTTTGTTTTTGTTCCATGGGCTTTTAGTGTCTTATCCATAAAATTCATTGCCAAGACCCTTGTAAAGAAGATTTTCCTCTATTTTTTCTTCTAAGACTTATAAAATTTCTTGGGTTTTTTGTTCTTGTTTTTGTTTTTTACTGGTAGAGAAAGACAGGAAGGGAGAGAGAAGGAGAGAGAGATGAGAGGCATCAATTCACAGTTTCTTCACTTCAGTTGTTCATTGACATGTTTCTCATACATGCCTTGACCAGGGGGCTCAAGCTGAGCCAGTGACCCCTTGCTCAAACTGGCGACCTCAGAGCCTGGAAACAGGGATCTCAGCTTTCTGGATTGATGTTCTATCTTCTGCGCCACCACTGGTCAGGCAGAATTTTACAATTTTAAGTCTTAGATTTAAGTCTTAATCAATTTTGAGTTTATTTTTGTGTATGGTGTAAGATAAGGGACCAATTTCATGTGGGTTTCCAGTTTTCTCAGCACCGTTTCTAGAAGAGACTGTCCTTTCCCTATTATATGTTCTTGGTGCCCTTGTTAAAGATCACTTGATCACATATGCATGGGTTTATTTCTGGGCTTTCTAGTCTTACATTGGTCTATGTATCTGTTTTTATGTAAGTACCATACTGTTTTGATTACTATAGCTTTGAAACATACTTTGAAATCAGAAAGTGTGGTGGCTCCAGTTTTCTTCTTATTTCTCAAGGTTGCTTTGGCTATTTGGGGGTCCTTTTTGGTTCCATATGAATTAAAAAAAATTTTTCATTTATGCGAAAATGCCATTGGATTTTTTAATAGGAATTACATTGCTTCTGTAGGTGGCTTTGGGTAGTATGAACATCTTAACAATATTAAGTCTGCTGACCCATGAACATGGGATATCATTCCATTTATTTGTGTCTTCTTCAATTTCTTTTATCAATGTCTTATAATTTTTAGTGTACAGGTCTTTAATCTTTGTTTAAACTTTTTTCTAAGAATTTTATTGTTTTGATGCTATTGTAAGTGGGATTATTTTCTCTTTCTGATAGTTTGTTGTTAATGTATGGAAATACAATGGAATTTTTTTTTTATTCATTTTTAGAGAGGAGAGGGAGAGACAGAGAGAGAGAGAAAGGAGAGACAGAGAGAGAGGGGGGGGGAGGAGCTAGAAGCATCAACTCCCATATGTGCCTTGACCAGGCAAGCCCAGGGTTTCGAACCGGCGACCTCAGCATTTCCAGGTCAACGCTTTATCCACTGCGCCACCACAGGCCAGACAATACAATGGAATTTTGTATGTTCATTATGTGTCCTAACTTTACTGAATTAATTAGTTTTTTTTTTTCAAAAAGAGAGAGGAAGGAAGGAGATGAGAAGCATCAATTCATTGTATCACTATAGTCTTTTATTGATTGCTTTCTCAGACATGTCTTGACTGGAGGCTCCAGCTGAGCTAGTGATCCCTTGCTCAAGCCAGTGACCTTGGGCTTCAAGCCAGCAACCTTTGGGCTCAAGCCAGCGACCATGGGGTCATGTCTATGACCCCACACTCAAGCTGGATGAACCCATGCTCAAGTTGGCAACCTCAGGGTCTCAAATCTGGGTCCTCAGTGTCCCAGGTCGATGCTATATCCACTGTGCCACTACCTGGTCAGGCTACAAGTGATCTTTGATCCCAAGAATTATACTGGGCTCTGCCTTGGCTGGATGGCTCTGTTGGTTAGAACATGGTCCCAAAGTACAGAGGTTGTGGCTTTGATCCCTGGTCAGGGCACATACAGGGACAAATCGGTGCACCTCTCTTTGTCTCTCTCTCCATTCCTCTTTCACTAAAACCAATAAATAAAGCCTGACTAGTGGCTTAGTGGATAGAGCATTGACCTGGGATACCGAGGTCCCAGGTTTGAAACCTCAAGGTCGCCGGTTTGAGCATGGCTCATCCAGCTTGAGCACAGACTTTCCCAATTGATAGCAGGCTCACTGGCTTTAGCATGGGATCATTGAAATGATCCCATGTCGCTGACTTGAGCCCAAGGTCACTGGGTTGAGCAAGGGGTCACAGGCTTGGCTTGAACCCTCTGGTCAAGGCACGTATGAGAAGCAATTCAATGAACAACTAAAAACTGATGCAACTACCAGTTGATGCTTCTCATTTCTGTCCCTTTCTCTCTCTGTAAAAAAATATATATATATTTGACTCTATATACAAAAAGCATGAAAATGAGTCATAAAACTAACATTCTTTAACATGTGTAATATCTCTTATAATTTGATTGCAAAATATTTATTAGATGTTAATATCATTAATTATCTAGTAATTATTTTCCAGACACTGTACTGTGTCTAATATATAATTAATATTCACTCCTTTTACCTTATTTGTCTAGGGAGTCATATTTCATATTTAAAAGTAAAGTGTTCCAGAGGTTGAGTTTTCTGAGATCAGAAAGTTATATGTGGCAAAGACAGCTTTGAACACAGGTTTGCTCAACTGAGTTCAATCTGAAATATTCACCACAAGGCTGTTCTCTCAGGGGACATCTGCAGTGTTTAAAATGCACCCAATACATTTCTATGAGCAGCCCTTTAATAGGGTTCTGGTAATTAGAACCACATTAATGTTTCACATGCTAAGAAAAGAAAAGAAAAAGTATAAAACTGTAAAGCCTAAAAAACTGGGCCAAACTATTTTAAAACAGTTGTATTAAAGAAGGGAGAAAGAAATTTGATGAACTGAACATCAAAATAAGTAACATTCATAATGTATTATGAATAAAAATGTGAAAGAGCAAATAAAAAATGGAAAAAAAAGAAATACAAACTCTACTTATAGTAGAATACTAATCCATTAATGTAAAAGTAATGGTGAAATTAGAAATCAGCACCAGCCTGACCAAGTGGTGGTACAGTAGATAGAAAGTTGACCTAGGACGTTAAGGACCCAGGTTCAAAACCCTAAGGACCCCAGCTTGAGAGTGGGCTCACCAGCTTGAGCACAGGGTTGCAAGCTTGAGCATGGGATCGTAGACGTGCCCCATGGTTGAGCCCAAAGGTCACTGGCTTGAAGCCCAAGGTCACTGTCTTGAGCCAAGGGGTCACTGGCTAAGCTGGAGCCCCCGATCAAGGCACGTATGAGATGCAATCAATGAACAACTAAAGTGCCACAACTTTGACTTGATACTTCTCAACTCTCTCCCTTCCAGTCTGTCTCTGTCTTTGTCTCCATCTCTCTGTCTCTCTCAATATCTTGTTTAAAAAAAACCCATAAACTCCATTATGGTAATAAAAATCCAGATAAGGATCACTTAAGGAATGCTAAAAATACTATGTGAAAGTTCAAGAAGGAACAGAATATTACATAGTCTCAATAACTCTCTACAAATTATTAATTACAAATGAAAATATACTAAGTTTGCCCTGGCCAATGGTGCAGTGGATAGAGTGTTGTTTCAGAATTCCGAGGTTGCCACTTCAATCCACTTCAAACCAGCTCCATCCAGGGGTTGCCAGCTTGAACCTGGGGTACCAGTTCAATCCCGAGGGTGCTGGCTCAATCCTGAGGGCACCAGTTCGACCCTTGAAGTCACCAGTTCAAGCCCTGGTCAGGACAATATGAGAAGCAATCAATGACACAACTACATGGAACAATGAGGTGATGCTTCTCTCTCTCAAAAAAATGTATATATAT
Source organism: Saccopteryx bilineata (assembly GCF_036850765.1). Lineage (NCBI taxonomy): Eukaryota > Metazoa > Chordata > Mammalia > Chiroptera > Emballonuridae > Saccopteryx > Saccopteryx bilineata. The sequence goes on along the minus strand of NC_089492.1, from coordinate 314,772,508 downwards.
AATATATATGTATATATATATAGTGTGTATATATATAGTGTGTATATATATAATTATATAGTGTATATATAATATATAGTGTGTATATATAGTGAGTTTACTGTGGAAAAAATTGATAATACGGTAAGTTTACTTTCAAAAAAATGGATAATTATCACATTCACTAAGAGGTCAAAGTTAACATTACAAACAATAGAACAAATCAACATTTCAGGCCTCTAAGATAAGATTTCAAGGACCCAATGTCACTTCTGTATTAGTCATGCCAAAAATATACAATCTGAATGTAATCATGCAGAAACATCAGATAAACTCAATTTGAGGGAGAGCCTTCTGCTTCACAAATATCCAAATACAGACTGCACAACTGAAGAAAAGTCTCTGCTGCTTTGTTCTAAATCTACATTGCTCAGACACCACTCCCACTGGATGCTCCTAGATAATGCAATAGAAATTTTAAGCAAGCCCATTTGTGGAGACTAGAATTTCTTTTTGCAATAACTTTTTCTCCAGAACCTGCTGATGGTTTTGGTGAATATTTCATAGCTTACAAGGCTAAATCAGAGGTCCCCAAACTTTTTACACAGGGGGCCAGTTCACTGTCCCTCAGACCTGTTGGAGGGCCGGACTATAAAAAAAACTATGAACAAATCCCTGTGCACACTGCACATATCTTATTTTAAAGTAAAAAAACAAAACGGGAACAAATACAATATTTAAGATAAAGAACAAGTAAATTTAAATCAACAAACTGACCAGTATTTCAATGGGAACTATGGGCCTGCTTTTGGCTAATGAGATGGTCAATGTGCTTTTCTCACTGACCACCAATGAAAGAGGTGCCCCTTCCGGAAGTGCAGCGGGGGCTGGAAAAATGGCTACATGCGGCCTGCAGGCCATAGTTTGGGAACCCCTGGGCTAAATAATCATTTCACCAAATCTCCCCACTCTCCTTTAGTCCATGATTTGCATCATGACCAGATGGTCTTATAGCCTCCCCTGGCTTCTACTGTCTTTCCCTTAATATTCTTGTTCCTTAAATTCTTAATATTCATTTCTGGAGGATCAGCAAAAGTCCAAAACCCTAGAAGCACCCCTAATGATACCTTATTCTAGTCACAACTCTTATTATGGCAGTCACTAACATGTAACATGATAAATTTGCTAAGCCTGTTTTTGTATTTTACAGAAATGAAATCATACAATATTTACTATTTTGTCAAACTTCATTTCCTCAACGCTATGTTTATGACATTCAAATTTGGGAAGTAGATGAACTTTATTTACTCTTATTGGTGGATACTTTTACACTGTGTAAATTTACAAATAACCCATTCTATTATAGATGACCACGGGGTAGTTTCATGCTTGACTGTTAAAAATAGTGCTGGTATGAGCATACTGGAAAATGTCTTTGGCTGAATGTATGAATATATTAGAGAAATGTGTGTATAGGTTGAACCAAAGTTATGGCATATAAATACCTTTAGTTTTAGTAGATACTTTAAAAAATGTTCAGCAGTGGTTGAACCCATTTACACTACAAAGAGCAGTATGACAGTATTGGTATTTTGCTGGGTTGATTTTTTTTTTTTTGTCTTTTAATTTTAGCTTTTCTTGTGAGACTATAGTGGTATCTCATGTTAATTTGAATTGAATTAGCATTATGATTGATCGTGGTAATTTTATATATGATTCTTGATTGTAGCATTATATCCTACCAAACCACTGGTATCACTACATCAAGAATAGAGGTTAAGCCTGACCAGTGGTGGTACAGTGTATAGAGCATCTACCTGGGATGCTGCTGAAGACCCAGCTTCAAAGCCCTGTTGTCACCAGAGTGTGGGGTTGCTGCCTTGAGTATGGAATCATCGACATTATCCCATGGTCTCTGGCTTGAGCCCAAAGGTTGCTGGCTTGAGCAAGGGGTGACTGGCTCAGTTGGTGGCCCCTGATCAAGGTACATATGAGAAGCAATCAATAAACAACTAAGGTGCTGCAACTAGGAGTTGATGCTTCTCATATCTCTCCCTTCTTCTCTGTCCGTCTCTCTCTCTCTCTCTCTCTAAAAAGAAGGAAAAAATAAGAGTAGAGATTCATACCTTCTTTGCACACCATTACCTTTCCAAATCCATTCTACTTTGCCCATTTTTCAAATTCCTAGTTTTAATTCTCATACAGTTAAGATTATACTAAATGTTACTTCCCTTTCATCTTTCTACTGCAGCTAAACTGAACTCGTACTCAATGGTCACTCTCCCAAAAATACTGTAATAATTGAAGACATTTAGACTTCAGGCAGACATGCCTACTGGAAAAACTACTGTTGGTCCATTCAGATGATAGTAACACTAACCCTCTGCGTTGTTACCCACAATACCAAACTGAGGTGGCCAGCGTGAACTTTGCCCCCACGGGTTTTGTGGGAATTGTGCTCCATCTTGGAGGAGAATCAAGCACTTCCGCCTGAGAAGCGTGAGAACATGGTCCGGCCTCTCATCTAGCTTTCTGTGAAATGTAATCTATAGGTCACGTAGAGCCGGGTACTTCCGCATAGGCTGCCGGATAGGGGAATTCTGGGAAGTGTAGTTCAAAGTGCATCATTTTCGCTCTGGGTGTCCAGGTTACTGCCTGCATTCCCCTCTCTGTGGTAGGTGGGTTCCATGTTTGGCCAACTTTCCGAACTTCCCTGGGTGGTACCCCTGCGTCATGGTACGACCTGGCCATGGATTTGGGAGAAAGAGGTTGTATTTGAAAGCGACTTACACGGCAGGCATGCCCCTCGGCGGAGCCCCTTGTCTTTTGGGGCGATTAGGTAGTGCATGCATGACCAGTTCTTCCCGCCTCCGCTGGCAGAGCACCTTCTGCTCGCTCTGGGGTTTTCCGCAGTAGAGCATTAGAAGAATTACCTCAGTTTCTGACTCTGATGTTTTCCTGTAAAATTTTTCATTGAATATTTTTTGTCAATGTATCATCTTGTAACAACATACTGAGAAAATATCTGAACAAGAAATATCCTTCATGTTGAATTTTATGGCAAGTGCTGCAGCTAGAGTATCAACATTCAATCTCGATTTCTCACTTATCCAAAAAATCATTAGCAATTTAAAAAACTCAACTGCTTCATTAGTTCTAGGGCAGCACAATGTAAACTGAACAAGAATAAGTAAATTTTCATTTGGAATATGTTCATTTTTGAAATGGCTCAATATTTCCACCCATCTTTTATCAATTTTGATGTGTTCATATCCCCATTGTATTAATTTTTCAGAATTTAAATATACATTTAGTCTTCTAATTTCTTCAGAGACAGTTGTTATCTATTTTGATGTCTGGCATTTCTTTAGCTAAAAACTCAAGACAAGATGCAATATACTTGCGATGAAGTAAAAAAACAGTTAAAAACTGTTATTTGCTGTCTGACCAGGTGGTGGTGCAGTGGATAGAGTGTCTGACTGGGATGCAGAGGACCCAGGTTTGAGACCCTGAAGTCGCCAGCTTGAGTGCGGGCTCATCTGGTTTGAGCAAAAGCTCACCAGCTTGGACCCAAAGTTGCTGGCTCGAGCAAGGGGTCACTCGGTCTGCTGAAGGCTCACGGTCAAGGCACATATGAGAACAATCAATGAACAACTAAGGTGTCACAACAAAAAACTAATGATTGATGCTTTTCATCTCTCTGTCCCTGTCTATCCCTCTCTCTCTCTCTGTCTATGTAAAAAAAAAAAACCAAAAAAACAAAAAAAACCCTGTTATTTCCCATGATGTTTGTTGGGGTTTTTTTTTGGGGGGGGGGTTGTTTGTTTTTGTATTTTTCTGAAGTTGGAAACAGGGAGGCAGTCAGACTCCCGAAAGCACCTGACTGGGATCCACCTGGCATGCCCACCGGGGGCGATGCTCTGCCCATCTGGGGCGTCGCTCTGTAGCAACCAGAGCCATTCTAGTGCCTGAGGCAGAGGCCATAGAGCCATCCTCAGTGCCCAGGCCAACTTCGCTCCAATGGAGCCTTGGCTGCAGGAGGGGAAGAGAGAGACAGAGAGGAAGGAGAGGGGGAAGGGTGGAGAAGCAGATGGGCACTTCTCCTGTGTGCCCTGGCCAGGAATCGAAACCGGGACTCCTGCACACCAGGCTGATGCTCTACCACTGAGCCAACCAGCCAGGGCCCATGATGTTTGTTTTAGACCACTCTTCGATATATTGAAAACATGTCTGGTAAAAATTCTGCACTTTTTTTTTTTTTTGTATTTTTCTGAAGTTGGAAATGGGGAGGCAGTCAGACAGACTCCTGCATGAGCCCAACCGGGATCCACCTGGCATGCCCACCAGGGGGTGATGCTCTGCCCATCTGGGGCGTTGCTCTGTTGCGACCGGAGCCATTCTAGTGCCTGAGGCAGAGGCCATAGAGCCATCCTCAGCGCCCAGACCAACTTTGCTCCAATGGAGCCTTGGCTGTGGGAGGGGAAGAGAGAGACAGAGAGGAAGGAGAGGGGGAAGGGTGGAGAAGCAGATGGGCACTTCTCCTGTGTGCCCTGGCCGGGAATCCAACCCAGGACTCCTGCACACCAGGCCAACGCTCTACCACTGAGCCAACCGGCCAGTGCCTGCACTTCTTTGATAAACTTTTCTGTTATGCCGGGATTTGATTTCTCTAAGTCTGACAATTTTATTAATTAAAGGAAAATTTTTTTCTTCAAAATGAGAGTTATTTTGAAGGATAAAGTTATTCAAAATAAGACTAACTTCCATAGCTGAAATGTGTTCACCTTCAATCTTTTGAATCATTTTGTGAAAAATAGATGCTTGATTATGTACAAAATACATTAATATCTCAGATATTTTATTATTGAAAAATAATTCCAGGATTTTAGAACATTTGCCTAAACTTTAAAAACATTATCAGAGAGGCTCAAATAATTATAGAACACATTCTATAGCAGGTGTTAGAGCAAGACATCTAACTTTTGAATATCCTAAAAGTTTTTTGTATTCAACATTTACTTCTTCACAAAATTGTTTTAAAGTAGCAACATGAATGGTAAAATGACTGAAATGCAAATAAGTTGTAGTTATTATTACTTCTACATCAATTGGCATGGCACATGATGCTGTGTTGATTGCGTTTGACAAAACATGTACATTACAGCCTATTCCTGGTATTTTCTTTTGGAGGAACTCTTGTAATTTTGCATACACATTATTCTCTCCTTTGCATCTTCGCCCACCAAAATTTGTATTTGTATTATCAGCCATTAGTGCCACAACTTTGGATTTCAAATTGTTTTTATTTATTACTCTGTATAGATGGTTTGACAACATTTCAGAATTTTCACCCTCAATAGATTCTAAATTTAAAATTTTTACTTGAATGCCCTTGGTAACATTAAAATGTCTTACTATTATTGGATACAATTTAATTTCATTATGATATTTCAGATAAATTGTTACAAATGCTGCAGTTTCCAAGTCCTCTGTAAGTATTTTGTCACAGTAATTTTTAAATACTGATTTCAAAATAGCCTTGCATTTTGTCCTGGCACATGAAAATTTTGCATTTTGAAACTTTTTCAATAATTTAGTTGTACAATCATACTACAAAAACTTTGATTGTGAATTATGGTATGAAATGCAAATGTTCCCTCCATTGCAGCCAACTGTTTTTCATCTTCAGAATAATTTGAAGTTTTAAAACACTTTACAACTGGAAGCTGATGCATCTAATGATTACTTATGTTTGTTGGTGGTCAAGTGTTGCATTATCGCTGTTCTGCCCCCAACTGCAATACAAAATTCTCTGCTGCAAATACTGCAGAAAACAATGGTATCTTTCTTTGATATGAGGAATGGAAATTCCTTTTTCAATTTATAGTTGAAATGACATTTTCTCTTTTTTGAGTTTTCCATCCCTTAAATGAAATTTTAAATTAAAAATAAAATATAGAGCTACACAAATGATGCAAGCACATTAGGAACTGAAAACGTTACATCATGGTAGGTGAATTTTCCAGAAGCTAAATTAACAAAACTAAATATCAAACAAAACTACTAATTTGGAGTGATATTCAGGTGTATTTATCATTTCTTAATTAAAAAACGCCTGTTTATGCAACTATTTAATCAAAATGCATTACTAATAGATATGGTTTGAGGTTAGATTCTACTTTAAAACTCGAATTTTGGGAAGATACTTGTAAATAAAATTATACGTATTTGGAAATTATTAAATAGATAATGAATTAATAGAATGTGAATTGTGCTTATCTGTCTATGATTGAATCTTCACTGAGAAAGAAATAATCATGAGTCTACAATGTCATATGTGCCGTGTCATGTTTCAGTAAGAAGTACACAAAGCCATTTGCACGCTTGGTATATGGTGCGTTTTCTCAAGGTCTTTCCCGTGGAGCACATGGGTTACATAATCGCGTCTCGCTGCACTGTACTGATCCTTGATGAATCGTCATGTCAAATACAAATATGGCACATCACACACGATGGATCAACTCTGCATTGATCGAATATGGACATTTACAGATTAGTCTTCCAATATCAAAAAGGAAAACGTAGAAGTACACTTCTCAAGGGAGGATGGAACTTACAAAAGAAGGACTATCCTTCCTAAAGGAGGACGATTGGTCACCTTATTAAAGAGTAACAGTTTGAAAACTGTTGATACTCTGGAAATAATCGATGAAAACACCAAGGCCTAGCTGTTGCCAGCTATCAGCTTCCCTTGCCATTATTTTCTTCACACCTTTATCATTCCTCTCTGTTTTCCACCTGAAAAGTTTGAATTGTGTTATAGACATTGTTCCTCTTTGCCATTAAATATTTGTGCATATTTTCTAAGAACAAGCACATTCTCTTGTATAATCGCAGCATCATTATCAAAGTTAGAAAATTAATTATATTTTAAATATACTGCTATCTAATCCACAGTCCATATTTAAATTTGTCCTGTTTATCATCTAAAATCTTTATGATTGTTTTTCCCCCAATTTAAGGTCAATATTATGGATTGCTTGTTTGCCGTCTCGTTCTGTTGTTTCCTTTAACCCAGAATGATTTCTCAGCCTCTGTCATTTTTTTATGATGTTTTGACGGATGTAGGCAAGTTGATTTGGAGAAAATTCATCAGTTGAAATTTACCTGATATAATTCACAATTTGATTTATTGCTGGCAGAGATACCACGGAGTTGGTGAGGTGTGCTTTTCAGCCAACATAACAGGAACCAAAGGATATTTTTTAGCTTTATATTGCTAATGTCAACTTTGTTCATGTGGAATGGAACTGTCTGTCCTCTCCACTCAAGTTACTAGTTTTCTTTTTGCAAGTACTTTCCTATGGTGAAGATGAGCTTCCCTGTTTTTCCCACACGTTTATCCATTCACATATAAATTCTGTATCTATGTGGACTCAGAATCCAGTCTTGTTAATTTAAATGAGATGTAGTTTATTAAATGATTTTTTTTAGGTGAGAGAAGGGGAGACAGAAAGACAGACTTCCGCATGCTCTGGCACCAGGATCCACCTAGCAAGCCCCTTCCCTGGCAATGCTCTGCCCATCTACTGCCTTGCCTCCCCCCTCTCTTGCTGGTTGCTCTGCAACCTAGCTATTTTTAGCTGAGGGAGACTCTAGGGAGCAATCTTTAGTGCCTGTGGCCAACTCTTTGGAGGGGAAGAGAGAGAGAGAAGGGGGAGGGGGAAGGGAGAAGAAGCAGATGGTCACTGCTTCTATGTGCACTGACCAGGAATCAAACCTGTGACATCATCACGCCTGAAGACACTTTATTACTGAACCAACTGGCTAGGGCCTAAATGACTATTAAAAATAAGTTAATTGAAAAAAAAGTTGACATATTTTACATACAAGAATTTTGCTTGTATGTGTGTACAATTCAATGATTTTGGTAACATTATTGGAGTGGTGCAACTATTGCTATAATTCAGTTTTAGACTATTTTCATTCTTACAATAAAACTGTTTATTCTCACTTATAGCGAATCCATTTTTTCACACCCTAGACAACCACTAACTTACTTCCTGTCTCTGTCTTGTGAAACTTTTATTTAAACAGGATCATAAATATTTGGTCTTTTGAGACTGGCTTCTTTCATTTACAATGTTTCAATGTCTGTAGTATATATCATAATTTTATTCCTTTTTATTGCCCATGAATATTTTACTGTGAACATACCATACTTTCCCTATCCATTCACCCACATAGGTGGACATTGTAATTGTTTCCTGTTTGGGGTTCTTACGAATATTTTATAAATACTTAAGTGTAAATTTTTGTGTGAAGATGTTTTCATTTCTTTTAGATAGGTACCTAGGAGTGGAATTGCTTGGTTGATTGGTAGGTTTAGGTTTGACTTTTTGAGAAACTGCCTAAACTGTTTTCCAAAAGTCTTTTCCAGAATCTTGTGTTTCTTTTTTGTTGTTGTTGTTGTTGTTGTATTTTTCCAAAGCTAGAAATGGGGAAGCAGTCAGACAGACTCCTGCATGAGCCCGACCGGGATCCACCCGGCACGCCCACCAGGGGGCGATGCTCTGCCCATCTTGGGGCGTTGCTCTGCCGCAATCAGAGCCATTCTAGCGCCTGAGGCAGAGGCCACAGAGCCATCCTCAGTGCCCTGGCAAACTTTGCTCCAGTGGAGCCTTGGCTGCAGGAAAGGAAGAGAGAGACAGAGAGGAAGGAAAGGGGGAGGGGTGGAGAAACAGATGGGCGCCTCTCCTGTGTGCCCTGGCCGGGAATCGAACCCAGGACTCCTGCACGCCAGGCTGACACTCTACCACTGAGCCAACCGGCCAGGGCCTTGTGTTTCTTAATAGACATTAGTAACCAATGGGTCTCTTTTTTTCTTTAGAAAACAGTTGTCTGTGGCAATTTAAAATTATTGCTAAGGTAACACATTATTAAGGAAGACAGTGAAGTACAGTCAACAGATTTTTCAGAAATTATGAGTGACCTTCACTATCACTTTAGAAGTTCAGTTATTGGCGAGAACCAGCGTGGCTAGTAATTCCAGGTACTGAGTGGGAATGGTGCGGAATTAAGAAAATAGGCTTAAAGTAAAAGGATGGGCTCTGGAGGCCTCTGCAATGCTGATGGCAAGAACAGAGCACATTCCACTCCCGCTTCTTGCTTTATTATAGGACAAAGTGAGCCATTAGCAAATCAAGGAGATCTCTGATCACATTTCCAATGCAACCCAAGAATTCTACCAAGTGCAGAAAACCCCCACCATACATAACATATTAACTTCACTAAACAAAGGATAAAAGAAACTTGCTTCCAGTCGTTCTGGGGGACATGGAGGGTAGGATGAGTATAAACAATCCAGCACCACAGCTGGCTTGCACCACAGCCTTTTGCAACTTCACAGAACAAATGAAATGGGGGGTTGGGCAGACTGTCAGCTTACTGCCAGTTCCCCACACCTCTGTCCCCCAAAAATCTAAACTGCAAAGACCAAGTTGGCTTTCAGTCACCAAGTTATGGTACAATTTCTAATGGTAGTGATCACATTATAAGACCAATTTCATATTACAAAATATCTTCTTTACTATAGCTACAAAAACAAGATACCCTGATAGTATTCAAGATGCTGTCCAGCTCTGACTCGTTAATTTGGAAGTTGTATTCTCAGTTGTACAGATGACACAGTTGAGGAAAAGAGATGTTATTAATTTGCCCAACACGACTCAGCTAAATGAGAAGCTGAACTAGGAACTAAACCCAGATATTGCTGCCCCAGAGATGATTCTTGCTCAGGACATATTTTCTCAGTTTGTATCATATCAAAATGCGATTTGCTGCCTTGGGAGCCACAAGGTAGTGTTGCAGGTGGTGCCAGGGTTTGTGTTGTATGGGAATCGAGTGCCCTGCTGTGGCCTCTTCAGGTGGTGTATGGCAGCAGCCACCTCAAGAAAGAAGCTCTTTGGCCCTGGAGGGTTGGCTCAAAGGTAGAGTGTCGGCCCGGCACGTGGAAGTCCCAGGTTTGATTCCCGGCCAGGGCACACAGGAGAAGGGCCAATCTGCTTCTCCACCCTTTCCCCTCTCCTTCTTCTTTATCTCTCTCTTCCCCTCCCAAAGCCAAGGCTCCATTGGAGCGAAGTTGGCCCGGGTGCTGAGGATGGCTCCATGGCCTCTGCTTCAGGTGCTAGAATGGCTGCGATTACAGTGGAGCAAAGCCGCAGATGGGCAGAGCATCGCCCCCTAGTGGGCATGCCAGGTGGATCCCAGTCGGGCACATGCAGGAGTCTGTCTCTCTGCCTCCTCGTTTCTCAATTCAAAAAAATACCAAAAAAAGAAAAGAAAGAAAGGAGCTCTGGCTAACTCACAGGTGGCATTCATGGAGGTGAGCAACATCCTGGTCATCCTTACCTGTTCTTTTCCTATCTTTCCAGACACTACCAGGCACGGTTCTTCCTACCAGGACTCTCCATATCTCAGGAGTCTGCATTTGCAGAAGAAGAAAACACCAAATTTAAGGTGCATATGGTTCACCTCCTTTACTGTTAAAATTTCATCTCACTATTTTGAAGGTCATGCGTTTTTCACTTTTTCATGATGACTCAAGGACAACACCAGGCATTTAAAGACCTGTTTACTTTGTACTTGTTTTTAGTGTTTGTTTTACTTTGTCATTATTCATTTTATTTTTAAAATGTGTCCAAATTAATAGAAATGACCAGGCATCCATAGCTTTATTAATATTTATGATTACATCTAATATTGAATAGTGGTTTTTCATTTGATGTTATAACATTTATTATTTGTAGTTATGTGATATTTTCATTAAGTTGATATGATTTTTTATTTCTAACTACTTATGATTTGTAGACATTAGGGTGATTTAAGAGTTTTGTTGTTTTAAGCAACATTGCAGTGACATTTTTTCCAACTACAATTTTTTCTTTTCTTTTTCTTCTATTTATTTATTTATTTTATATTTTTCCAAATTTAGAAGTGGGAAGGCAGTCAGACAGACTCCTGCATGTATCTGACTGGGATCCACCCAGCATGCCCACCAGGGGGCGATGCTTGGCCCATCTCGGGCGTTCCACTGCTGCGGCCGGAGCCATTCTAGCGCCTGAGGCAGAGGCCATGAAGCCATCCTCAGTGCCCAGGCCAACTTTTTGCCCCAATGGAGCCCTGGCTGCAGGAGGGGAAGAGAGAGATAAATAGGAAGGATAAAGGGAAGGGTGGAGAAGAAGATGGGCCCTTCCCCTGTGTGCCCTGACCGGGAATTGAACCAGGACTTCCACACGCTGGGCCAATGCTCTACTGCTGAACCAACCAGCCAGGACTACAATTATTTTCTTCAAAAAAATCAATTCTCACCTGACCAGGAAGTTGCGCAGTGGATAGAGCGTCGGACTGGGATATGTAGGACCCAGGTTCGAAACCCCGAGGTCATTAGCTTGATCACCAGCTCATCTGGCTTGAATGCAGGCTCACTAGCTTGCGCATGGGGTCGCTGCCTTGAGATCATGGATATGACCCCATGGTCACTGGCTTGAGCCCAAAGGTTGCTGGCTTGAAGCCCAAGGTTGCTGGCTTGAGCCCAATGTTGCTGGCTTGAGCAAGGTGTCACTCTGCTGTAGCCCCCTGGCCCCCATCAAGCACATATGAGAAAACAGTCAATGAACAACTAAGGTGCCACAACAAAGAATTGATGCTTCTCATCTTTTTCCCTTTCTGCCTGTCTGTCCCTATCTGTCTCTCTCTCTTTATTTCTCTCTCTGTCTCTGTCACAAAAGAAAAAATCAATTCTCCAAATAACATGCCTAGTTTTTGTCCTCAGTATTAAATAAGTGTACTTGATACACACCCCATTAAAATTTTTTTTTTTTTGTATTTTTCTGAAGCTGGAAACGGGGAGGCAGTCAGACAGACTCCCGCATACACCAGACCGGGATCCACCCAGCACGCCCACCAAGGGGCGATGCTCTGCCCATCTGGGGCGTCACTCTGTTGTGACCAGAGCCACTCTAGCGTCTGGGGCAGAGACCACGAAGCCATCCCCAGTGCCCGGGCCATCTTTTGCTCCAATGGAGCCTCGGCTGTGGGAGGGGAAGAGAGAGACAGAGAGGAAGGAGAGGGGGAGGGTGGAGAAGCAGATGGGCACTTGTCTTGTGTGCCCTGGCCAGGAATCGAACCCGGGACTTCTGCACACCAGGCCAACACTCTACCACTGAGCAAACCAGTCAGGGCCCCCCATTGAAATTTTATAGGTAGAATATTCAAATACAGCACAGCCCAATAGGCTCTCACTGATGCTTTACACAAATATTGTTGAAAATTTTCACATGGGAAGAGCTAGATTCTGTCTTTCCTATATCTGAGTCATACTCTGGATGTCTTTCACTTAATGATCTACTTTTATTCCTTCATGTAGTAATTATTTTTTAAAGTAACATATAACCTTATATTTGTATGTGTCTTTTAATAATAAACTTTATTCATTCATTTTAATTTTTATTGACTTTAGAGAGAAGAAGGCAGAGAGAGAAACATTGATTTGTTGTTCCACTTATTTATGCATCATTGGTTCTTTTTTTTTTTTTTTTTTTTTTTTTTTTGGCAAGACAGACAGGAAGGGAGAGAGTTGAGAAGCATCAACTCACAGTCGTGGTTCCTTGGTTGTTCATTGATTGTTTTCTCATACGTGCCTTGACCAGAGGCTCCAGCGACTTCAAGCCTGCGACCATGGGTTCATGTCAATGATCCCACACTCAAGCCAATTATCTTGCGCTCAAGCTGGATGAGCCTGCACTCAAGCCAGCAACTTTGGGGTTTTGAACCCGGGACCTCAGCATCCCAAGTCAACATTTTAACCAGTGCACCACCACCAGTCAGGCTCATTGGTTGATTCTTGTATTTTCCCTGACTGGCAATTGAACTGAATCCTTGATGTTTTGGGATGACACTATCACCATTTGACCTACCCGCTATCCGGTCAGGGCAGTAGACTACTTTTTAGGGAAGTCTTTCATTCACAGTAAAATTCAGTGGAAGGTACACAAATTTCCCATATATTTCCTGCCCGCATGCATAAATAGCCTCTCCCGTTCTTAACATCCCCCACCGGATTGCTACATTTGTTAGAATTGATGAACCTGCACTGATATATTATTATCACCCAGAGCCCATAGTTTTACATTAGGGCTAACCCTCCCTGTACATTCTATGGTTTGGACAAATTTATAATGACAGCCACACCGTTATTCTGTCATACACAGTAGTTCCACTGTTCTGAAAATTCCCTGTGCTCTACCTGTTTATCCCTTCCTTTCCCCAGCTCCTGGAAACCACTGATTTTTTTTACAGTCTCCATATTTTACTTTATTCAGAATGTTATATAGTTGGAATCTTACCTATGTAGCCCTTCAGACTGGCTTCTTTTACTTGGTAATGTACATTAAAGTTACCTTCATGTCTTTTTGTGGCTAGATAGCTCATTTCTTTTTAGACTAAATTATATTCTGATCTGGGTGTACTATAGTTTATCTGTTCACCATATGTAGGACATCTCGGTTGCCCCCAGTTATACGCTAAGTTATAAGTTTGGTTAAAAATGGTCCAGTATTGGCCCTGGCCAGGTGGCTCAGTGGATAGGGTGTCAGCCCGGCATGCAGACATTCTGGGTTTGATTCCCAGGCAGGGCACACAGGAGAAGTGACCATCTCTTTCTCTCCCCTCCCTTTTCCCCCCTCTCTCTCTCCCTGTCTTGCAGCCAGTGGTTTTATTGTTTCTAGTGTCAGCCCCGGATGCTAACGATAGCTTGGTTGGTCCGAGCATCAGCTTCAAGCACTGAGGATAGCTTTGTTGATTCAAGCATCAGCCCCAGACAGGGATTGCCAGGTGGATCCTTGTTGGGGCACATGTGGGAGAATCTGTCTATATCCCCTCTTCTCACTTAAAAATACAATATCCAGTCTTGCTAGGTATGTGAGTCACTTAGTCCTGTCTCTGCATTACTCCTTTGAATTGCTGGTTTAGGAGGTTCTTGATCCCGTCCTACTTAAACAGATAAAATGTGAGACCTGCTTAGGTTCCCACAGGAAACCAAGCAAGGGTCAAGGAATATTAGCTGTTCTGTTTGAAAGGACAAATAAGAAGATAGCTTATGCTCAGTGCATTTCCTTTCCCAGTGGAGGTTGGTTGTGAGATTGAGGCTACGTGTGTTTGCTGTTGCAGGAGGCAGTGACCTTCAAGGACGTAGCCATGGTGTTCACGGAGGAGGAGCTGGGCTGCTGGCCTCGTCCCAGAGGACGCTGTACCGAGACGTGACCCTGGAGAACTTCAGGAACCTGGTCTCCGTGGGTGAGCACAGGCACCCTCTCTAATGAATGTCAGCCCTCCGCAGTGGCTTTGTATCCTTGGGTGTTTAAGGCTTTGGGGCCCTTGAAATGGTTCCCTGACTTTGGGAGTCTGACTTTTCTAATATATGGGGAATGTAGAGAGGGAATTATTTTGATTTTTATCAATGGGCAAGATTGTGTTTTGTTAAGAAACTGTAATTCTTTATCAATAAAATGCACATCATACTGCTCTACCTTATCAATTTCTGACCCTATCATGAGTTATGAAGTCAACTGAGTCCTACTCTCAAATTTTAAGGAAATAAAATAAATTAGATAATATCAATCCTTTTCATACTCTTACAAAAACTTCAGGGAGGCAGTATTTCCTAACTTATTCTACGTGTGGGTGGGTCTTGACAAAGGCATTTCTTCAAATTGTCATGAAAAAAAGAGTTTGAAAAACACTGCTGCTGATTACTGGAAGTGTGTGCAGTGGGAGTATAGTTTTTCAGGAAAGTTGTCGTAGAATGTTTTGGTTTTAAGCATGTGAATTTGCATGCTCACAGGTCATCAACCATTCAAACAAGATACCGTCAACTTAGTAAGGAGAGAAACGTTTTGGATGGTGGTAACAGCAACCCAAAGAAAAGGGAATTCAGCTAAGAACCAAACAGCTCTGAGCCCTGTAGACAACTCTCCCATCTGTTTTACTTCTCTCCATGTTTATTTCGATTGCCTTGTTCTAAATCACCAGATGTCTGCTCTGGCCGAGTGGTTCAGTTGGTTGTAGCATTGTCCAAATGCACTGAGGTTATGGGTTTGATCCCCGGTCAGGGTATATACAGGAACCAACCAGTGAGTACAGGGATAGGTAAAACAACAAATCAATGTTTCTTTCTTTCTCTCTAAAATCAATATAATAAAAAAACTTACAATAAAGCCATAGCCAGTTAGCTAAGTAGATAGAGCATCTGCCTGGCATATGGATGTCCTAGGTTCAATTCTCAGTCAGGACACACAAGAGAAGTGACCATCTGCTTCTCTCCCCCTTTTTCTCACCCTCCTTTCCTTCTTCTCCTCCTGAAGCCAGTGACTTGATTGGTCCCAGAGCTTTGGCCTCAGGCACTAAAAATAGCTCAGTTGATTCGAGCAGTGGCTCCAGACAAGGGTTGCTGGGTGAATCCCGGTCAGGGTGCATGCAGGTGTCTGCCTCACTATCTCCCCTCCTCTCACTTAAAAAAAAAGAAAAGAAAAATAAAAAAGAAACTACATTAAAATAAATCAAAAGATGTCTTTCCTGAATTGTTAACAACCACCTTCGTGCTGGTAGCCTTGCTCCTACCCTTCCCATCCTAGATCTGTTCTTCACATAGCAGGCCAAGCAGGTTTTGGGAAATGTAAGTCACATTGCTATTTCCCTGTTCAAAATCTTTTGTGGCTTCTTTTTTCTTAATACCATTTATAGTGGCTCTTAGAATCTGGAGTCCCCCGTGATCTGCTCTGTGTTCCCCTCCCTCTCCGAATGCATCTCCTGTCCATTCCCTCTTGCTCCATTCTCCCACCCACATCATCCTCCCTGCTGTTCCTCAGACTGTCAAGGACACTACAAAATGCCTATTGCTGCTGTAACAAATTGTGATGAACATAGCAGAGCTAATAACAAAATTTGCTCATAGTTTAGTCCTTTAGGTGTGAAGTCTGACAAATCTCACTGAGCTGAAACCAAGGTGTCTGTAGGGCTGCGTTTCTTCCTGGATGCTCTGCGGGTGGGGACCGTCTTCTTGGGTTACCAGCGCCTGGACCTGACCAGTTCCTTGGCACTTGTTCTCCTTTCTCCATTTTCAAAGCCATCACAGCACTTCTGAGCATTCTTCTGTACTCTTCCTCTCCCACTCTTCTGACTCTGTCTTCCAACTCCCAGGGCCCTTCTGGTTACGTCGGCCCCTTCCAGATACTCTGCAGGTACTCTTCCCATTTTTGTGGTCAGCTGATTAGCAACCTTAATTGCATCTGCAACCCAGTTTCTCTTTGCTGTGTAATAACATGTTCATAGGTTCTGGGGATTGGATGTGGACACCCTTCAGGAACCATTATTAAGTATATATACTACAGAACTTTCCCCTCAGGGGCCTTTCCTTCTTTCTGCCTGGAATACTCTTCACTTAACACCGCAGGGCCCTGTCCTTCTTCCTTCATTGCCTGCTCAGTTTCAATATCGTGACACAGGCCTCTGAACAATCTTATCTTTACTTGCCTGATATTGTATCATATATTTTTATCTATCTCTTCTCTCTCCCCAGTGGAACATAATCTGCGAGAGGAAAACTTTCATTGTTTTGTTTATTACTGTATCCTCGGTGCCTAGAATAGTCCTGGGACATGGCAGATACCTGAAAATATTTACTGACTCAGTGAAGGAGTTATTGGATAGGTGGGCCTTACTGTCTTCCCTACTGGTGGTAACGTTTTGATAGTTTCTATTTTGTTTGTTTTCCTAAATGCTTATTACAAGTTTTTAAATTTATTTCATGGCTCACTGAAGGCCCATGGTTTTCAATTTGAAAAATTGACGTGAAAGACCAGTTTATTTACATCCAGAGGTTTTTCCATACTGTTTTCAAACAGACAGTCTCGAACCTGCCTAAGAAACCTCTGCATGTTTTCTTTTCACCCAAAGATACTCCATGACTCATGAAACAGCCAATAAGTGATATATACATCAGAGAAAATAAAAAACAGTGAGGACATTTTTCATGTCCAAATGACTGTTCAACACAGAAAAATAAGATGAGCTACACATATTACATAGAATTTGCAGGAATACTTTGCATGTATAGATACAAACAAGTCTAGGTGTTTGATATGTAAGATTGTAAAGAGATTAGCCAACTACAAAGTTTAAAGGGACAGTTTACACTCTTCTTCCTGCACCGACACCAACTGTAAATTTCAGGGGTTCCCAAAACGACCTCAGATTGGATGACTCTCTAGAAGGCCAGATAGAACACACTGAATGCTGTTATACTCATGGTTAGTGATTATTGCAGAGAAGAATACAACTTACAATGAAGTCAGAGAAAAGGCACGTGAAAGGGAGTCTAGGGACTTGCTGGACACAGAGCTTTTACTGTCTTCTCTGCATGAAGTCATGGATGCATTTCTGTGTTACTTTCCAACATAAAGGTGTGAAGTTACACACAGAGTATTGTCAATCAAGGAAGCTCGCCTGAGCTTCAGTGTCCAGAGTAATTCTTGGTGCTCCATCACATGGCTAGAGTATGTTGAATAGTTTCATGTGGTCATTCTCAGTCTCCTTCACTCCATCAGGTAACTGAAAGTTCTATTCACACTCATGTTTTGGGCTTTGTGGTGTGGTCAACCTCATTCCTAAGTCATATTGTTAGACCGGCCAATGTGACTGAAGACCCTCAGGCATTGTTTCAGGTATGACATTTCACATGGTTAGAGCTCATCTCTCAAATGTCAAGAGCAAAGGCCAGATCCCTTTTTTGGTGAGATTAAATATTTTACTACCAAAGGGTATGTAACATAAACCCAAACATACAAAGTATTGATTATGTTACTGCTTTTCCTTAAAGTTTGAATAGATTTACATTTCATCGTATATATAATTTATTTACTGCATAATCTACTATCCAAGAGTTTACAGTGATTATGAAATTCAGTAGAAATATCAACAGATTGATCTCCTGTATCACATTACTATATTTGTTATGGAGTCTTTGCTTTCTCACTTGTACCTCACATAAAATAAAAACAAAGAAAAAGAATAACTCGTACCTCACATTGGAGACTTGGTGTGGTTCTAAACTGGTTTCACTGGTGCTTAGTGGATCAGAGCCTACTGGACCACCTCTTGGTTTCTCTAGGAATGGAGACCAGGGACTATGATACATAACCAAAGGACATGGTGAACATATGTCCAAAGGACACAGTGGATTTATGGAAATCTCATTCTCTCTCCTAGACGTGAAATCTCAAAGACATTGAACAGTCATCAGTTGTCCACATCTCTGCATTTTCTCTCCGCATAGGAGGCAAGAGCCAGTATGAGATAGAGACTGTTCCAGGAGAACCACATGAAGAACTTTCCTGCTGGCACATCTGGCAACAAATTGCAAGTAACCTAATTAGAAGTCAAGACTCCATGATCAAGAGTTCTCAGTTCCTCAAACAGGGGGATTTGACCAGCCAGGTTGAGGCAGGACTACCTATAATTCACACAAACCAGAAACCTTACTGGGAAAATAAGTGTAAAAAATTACTTAATGATATCTCCAACTTTGATCTTTATCAACAATTACACCAGGAGAGAAGTCTCATACATGTGGTAAGTGTGGGAAAAGCTTCTTCCATAGCTCAGCGCTCCATGTTCATCAGAGTTCACTTGGGAGAGAAACACTATAGGTGTGATAGGTGTGCTAAGGAATTCAGGCAGAGCTCACATCTGCAAACTCATCAGAAAGTCCACACTGTAGAGAAACCATTCACATGTGAGGGAAAGGCTTCAGTCATAAAGCAACACTTAGCGACCACTGCAAATTACACTCGGGAGAGAAACCTTTTAAGTGTGAAGAATGTGGGAAGGTCTTCATTCACGCTTGCCATCTTCAGAACCACCAGAGAGTCCACAGTGGAGAGAAACCATTCAAATGAAAAATATGTGGGAAGAACTTTCATCATAGATCAGGACTTAATAGACATTGTGTGGATCACATGGGAAAGAAACCATACAAATGTGAGGAGTGTGGAAAGTGCTTCGGTTAGAGCTCACATCCCTATGTCCATAAGAGCATCCACATGGGACGGAAACTATACTCATGTGAGGAGTGTAGAAAGAGCTTCTATTCTAGAGCTGATCTTTATTACCACCAGAGGATCCACACGGAAGAAAAACCTTATACTTGTCAGGAATGTGGGAAGAGCTAAAGATGGGCCTCACATTTGTTGGCCCATCAGCGAGTCCACAGTGGAGAAAACCTCTCAAAAATTGAAACATGTGGGGAGACATTTGGTCAGAAATCATATCTGCAAACTCATCAAAACATTCATACCAGAGAAAAGCCGTGCAAATGTGAGGAGTGTGGGAAGGGCTACGAAACGAGCTTGGATTGTGATGTGCACCAGAGCATCCACACGGGAGAGAAACCATATATATGTTGGGTGTGTGGTAAGCACTTAAGTAGGGCCTCACATCTTAAACTTCATCAGAGAGTCCACACTGGAGAGAAACCATACAAATGTGACGTGTGTGGTATGGTCTTCAGTCAGTTTGTGAATCTCATCAGAGTTCACACAGAGGAGAAACCTTACAAGTGTGAGATACATTGTAAGAACTTCAGGTCAAGTTTCTATTTTAAATTCATTACAGAAACCATGTTGGTGATAAATTTCATCCATTCTCAGAGGGAGGAAAAGTTTGTTTCATTGAAGTGATTGTTTCAGCCATGGCTCAACACATCCCAGTGATTCCGAGACCACACAAGCGGTGCGGTAAGAGCACGAGCACAGGAAGCTTGTCTGCTGCTGAGCCAACACAACCTTAACTTTTATTAGCATTTTGTGTCTGTACAGTACTCAGTATTTGTATGTAAAATCAATCAAAGAGAGAAATATGCAATATTTTAAAAATTGTATCTGAAAGCAGAAACCTGCAAAAATAAAGAATTTAAAAAATCATTCAGAGAAACAAATATGAATTGAAATGCAAAAATACACGGGGTGTGCACCCACAGCATTATTTTGGAAGTATCTTTGCAATTGGCTCCTGGCCTACCCTCTGGCTCTGTTCTGACTTTGGGTTCTTATTGTTTGGGTTTCTGTCTGGTGTTCCATTGGTATATAAAGGATAAATTCATCTCACTTTTGGTTTTTCTCACAGTGCAGACAGTTTTCACTTTGCAAACTGGCTACTGCACATATCACAGTTTAAGGTTTTCAACAGTGTTAAGGCAAGGGTTCAAAGTAACCCATGAAAACTGTCATATTTACTACCAGTGATAAAATTTTCTTAATCTTGAATTCACTGAATTTTATTTATTTATTCATTTATTTTTGAGCAAGAGACAGACAGACAGACAGACAAGAAGGGAGAGAGATGAGAAACATCAGCTCATAGTTGCGCACCTTAGTTGGTCATTGGTTGCTTCTTATATGTGCCTTGATGAGGGGGGCTCCAGCTGAGCCAGTGACCCCTTGCTCAAGCCAGAGACCTTGGGCTTCAAGCCAGTGACCTTTGGGCTCAAGCTAGTGACTGTGGAATCATGTCTATGATCCCACACTCAAGCCAGTGACCCCACACTCATACTGGTGAGCCCGTGCTCAAGCCAAATGACCCTGCACTCAAGCCGGTGACCTCAGGTTTCAAACCTGGGTCCTCTGTGTCCCAGGCTGATGCTCTATTCATTGCACCACCACCTGGTCAGGCAAATTAACTGAATTTTAAATTTCTGTATCTCTATGAAGACTTTGATATGATTGCTTTCTAATTGAAGCATTTCTTTTGTGAAACTTCTCTGGTAGGAGCTATGACAAATTTGAAGGACAGTTTGTTTCTCAACTTCTTATATCCCCTTATCTCCATAAAATAAATACCAGAAAAACTTGGTTGAGATTTGGTAATTTCATCAAGTGTATTCATTACTGGTACAAGAATGACATTTACATGCCTTTCTTTTTGGTAAAAACACATTTTTATCTGCTTTTTAAAAAATTTATGATATTAATTTATTGTGTTTACATAGATTCAAGTGTCCCACCGAATATATCTCCCCCTACCCCCATGTTCCCCTTCCCCACTTCCCACCAGGATTGCTGTCCATTCTCTATAATGCTGTGTTATGTATAATATATATAATTTCACTAATCTCTTTCCCTGCTCTGATCCCATCTTCTCTTGCACTTTCCCTCTGTCTACTTTCCCTCTGGACCCTTTGATCCCGCCTCTGCCTCTGTTCTGTTCCTCAGTTCACATTGTTCATTGGATTCCTCAAATGAGTGAGATCATATGATATTTTCTTTCTCTGCCTGGCTTATTTCACTTAGTATGATAGTTTCCATGTCCATCTATGTTGTTGCAAAAGGTCATATTTCTTTTTTCATGGCCCCATAGTATCCCATTGTGTATATGTACCACCGCTTTTTAATCCACTTGTCCACTGATGGACACTTCGGCTGTTTCCAGATCTTTGCTATTGTAAACAATGCTGCAATAAACATGGGGGTGCATTTCTTCTTTTGAATCATTGATGTGGTGTTCTTGGGGTATATTCCTAAAAGTGAGATGGCTGGGTCAAAGGGCAGTTCCATTTTTAATTTTTTGAGGAATCTCCATACTGTTTTCCACAGTGGCTGCACCAGTCTGCATTCCCACCAGCAGTGCAGGAGGGTTCCCTTTTCTCCACACCCTCGCCAGCACTTGTTTTGTGTTGTTTTGTTAATAAGCGCCATTCTGACAGGTATGAGGTCGTAGCTCATTGTGGTTTTAATTTGCATTTCTCTAATGATTAGTGATGTTGAGCATTTTTTCATATGCCTATTGGTCATCTGTATGTCTTCTTTGGAGAAGTGTCTATTCATTTCTTTTGCCCATTTTT
Organism: Saccopteryx bilineata; assembly: GCF_036850765.1. Classification (NCBI taxonomy): domain Eukaryota; kingdom Metazoa; phylum Chordata; class Mammalia; order Chiroptera; family Emballonuridae; genus Saccopteryx; species Saccopteryx bilineata. The sequence continues at coordinate 314,750,577 of NC_089492.1, read as the reverse complement.
TTATTGGATTGTTTACCTTCCTGGTGTTGAGTTTTACAAGCTCTTTATAAATTTTGATTATTAACCTCTTATCAGACATATTGGCGAATATATTCTCCCATTGTGTGGATTGTCTTTTTATTTTGTTAATAGTGTCTTTTGCTGTGCAAATCTTTTTAGTTTCATATAGGCCCATTTGTTCATCCTGTCCTTTATTTCACTTGCCCATGGAGATAAATCAGCAAAAATATTGCTACGAGAGATGTCAGAGAGCTTACTACCTATGTTTTCTTCTAAGATGCTTATGGTTTCATGACTTACATTTAAGTCTTTTATCCATTTTGAGTTTATTTTTGTGAATGGTGTGAATTGGTTTTCAGTTTCATTTTTTTGCAGGTAGATGTCCAATTTTCCCAACACCATTTGTTAAAGAGACTGTCTTTACTCCATTGTATGCTCTTACCTCCTTTGTCAAATATCAATTGTCCATATAGGTGTGGGTTTATTTCTGGGTTCTCTGTTAAAAACACATTTTTTGAAAATCAGATATATAGCTATAACAGAAGTGTAAGGTGCAACTGTTTGATTTAGAAATCATCATATAGGAACTTAAGATTATGAGATTCAAACAATGAAAAAGTGAATACCACATCAATAAAACCACACAATTTTTTAGAATGGAAATAACAAGTGTTCATCTACAGGAATTTGTTTAAATTACATATTTTCATAAGAACACAGGGCCATTAAAATGACAGCAAGGGCATGCAGTAACAGAAGAACATAACGTGGGCCTTGTGAACTCAGATGTGGCCTTCGTAGTAGAATTAAATTCATAAATCTGTGTGGGGGTTTTTTTATATATAATCTGTGGAATGGAATATTCTTAATAATGATCTTCTCTGGCAAAGGATATTTGGTGATATTTCCATTTTATAATTTCATTAATTATGTTTTATTTTTCAGTGAGCATCTATTTTTCTTTTTTTTTTTTAGGTCAGAGATGGGGAGACAAAGAGACAGACTTCTGCATGCAGAAGTCTAGACTGTGATCTATCTGGCAAGCCCCCTACTGGTGATGCTCTGCCCATCTGGGGCTGCTGCTCCATTGTTTGGCAACTGAGCTATTTTAGCACCTGAGGTGAGGCCCATGGTGCCATCCTTAGCACCTGGGGCCAACTTGCTCATACCATTCAAAACATGGCTGCAGGAGGAGAAGAAAGAGAGAGTGAGAGCAGAGGGGAAGGGGTGGTGAAGCAGATGGTCATGTCTCCTGTGTGCCTTGACCAGGAATCAAACCCAGGACTTCTACATGCCAGGCCAATGCTCTACTGATGAGCCAACCATCCAGGGCCCAGTGAGCATCAGTTTGATCAACCTGGTAAATTGTGGACAACAAAATTTGAAAAACGATTAATATGAATTTTATTTTTCAGTTAAGGACTCTTAATAAGATTGCACTACATTATCATATGACATATAAGATTAAAAAATAGGACTCAATCAGTATGCAAAAGTTTTTCTCGTTGTTTGAATACACAGATAAATTAATGAGAGTGATTACCTATCTTTGCAGTTAATGCGTGTGGCAGTTCTTTAGGCATGAGCCAGGGAGTGAACAAATACTGGAAATAGAAACGAAGTGAGGCCTTGGCAGGCGGTGGCACAGTGGATAGAGCGTCAGACTGGGACGCAGAGGACCCAGGTTCGAAACCCCGAGGTCGCTGGCTTGAGTGCAGGCTCATCCAGCTTGAGTACAGGGTCACTGGTTTGAGTGTGGGATCATAGACATGACCCTATGGTCACTGGCTTGAGCCCAAAGGTTGCTGGCTTGAAACCCAAGGTTGCTGGCATGAGCCCAAGGTCCCTGGCTTGAGCCCAAGGTCACTGGCTTGAGCAAGGGGTCACTCATTCTGCTGTAGCCCCCTGGTCAAAGCACATATGAGAAAGCAATCAATGAACGACTAATGAGCTGCAACGAAGAATTGATAATTCTCATCTCTCTCCCTTCCTGTCTATCTGTCTGTCTCTCTCTGCCCCTCTCATTGTTTCTCTATCTCTGTCATGAAAAAAACAAAAAAGAAATGAAGTGGGGATACACATGTTGTACAGGTTAAAACGAGATTTTTTGAAGAAAAGGTTTGCATGGTTAGGGAAGACAGCATGACAGTGGAGCCTCCAAGGACAAACGCAGCTGAAGATGCTATTCTGTACTTCTTGACACCATGGTCATATTTTAAGTGTATTAGGTTAAAGAACTTTACTTAGCAAAGTTTACTAACAGAGATGAATTCATTTTTATTATTTTCTGGACTAAATATCCGCAGGATTCTATGTATGTACTTGCTGAGACCCATGATATCTCAATTTGCATAGTGGTTTGGGGGTCCCTAAGATCACTTTCTGGTTTCTTGGATGACTCAGAATATAGTTGGATTTAGGGCCATATTACAGTGAAAGGACATGAAGCAAAATCAGTCAAAGGAAAAGGCACATGGAGGATGATTGGAGGAAATCAGGTGTAAGTTCCCAAGAGCCCTTTCCTCATGGTATCATGGGACTCAACCCATCCAGCACTGAATTTTGGCTACAGGTGTGAAATGTGTACAATAGGACCTCATTAGAAACCAGTACTTCTCTGACCTGTGGTGGCACCGTGGGTAAAGCATTGGCCTGGAATGCTGCTGAGGTTGCTAATTTGAAAACCATGGCTTGCCTAGTCAAGGCACATAGGAGAAGCAACTGCTTCAGGTTGATGCTTCCTGCTCCTCCCACCTCCTTTGTCTCTCTCTAATATCAATGAGTAAAATATTTTTTAAAAAGATAAAAAAAAAACAGTACTTACTGGGGGCTGGTCATGTAGCCATCTGCTCAGCATGTACCAAATCCCAGTCTTCAGTAGGGACAGTGGGTGTTAGGTGTAATCCCCACATTGTATAGTTTAAGCACAGTGCACAGCTCTTACCAGTTATCGGAATGGTGGAAATTCCCCAAACCCATGTTTCCTGACACCAGCCTAAGTCCAGCCTTGCCAGCAGGTCTTTCTGAGGCTCACGGTCTCAGAGGGCTTTCCTAAGGGTCCCAGTCTCAGGACTGCTATACAAACTTTCCTGCACACGTGCTGTCAGGAATCTAGAAACCACTGTCTTTTCTTCCCCCGCCCCTCATCTGTCACTGAATCCAGAAAAAGTTATCTCCAAGGCAACTATTCCTAACAAATCTCACCAGATTAAACCAAAAGTACTTGTCTTTAAAACTGAAAAGACTACAGGTAGGGGTTCTAATGGTGGTCACAAGACCATGTTAATCCCGGGGACTTGTGGTTTGTGTTCATGTCTCCTAAAGTGCACAAGGTCTAGACTCCCAATCAGCCTCAATAGTTCATTCTAAATCTGATTTCTTGAGCCTTTGTTGGGCCATTCAGTTTCAATTCCCACTTTCCACCAGGAACTTCACTTTTCTTTTCTTTTGTGGACCCTGTAGATTTCCCTATCTTAGCTTTGGCCATCGCTGCATTTGATAGGGATTGTTAGAGAACATTGTCCTTTCTCCAAATATGAAAATGTAGGGAGGCTTCCCAGGTTATTAGGGTTTACCCATATTGATAGCATATTCATTTAAAGATTTGAGTCCAAAACAATATCTCCTGTTTCTTTGTCACACTGTGACTAATTTTAAAGTAATCAGTCTCAGAACTTCTGTCTTACCCATCTACAGACTTGAAACATTTTTGTTACATATGCCTGCCATGTCTTAATACAAATATTTAGTTCTTGAGAAGATTTAAAATTGTTTTTCATTGAAAACAATCACATTAGTACAGGGAAGTTCAAAGAAGAGGATGGGACTCCCACTATTAATATTTTGGTGAGCATTTACTTATATACATATAAGTAACAATTGTATAGAATTTTACAAAACGAGGAACATGATTCATACTATTTTCTAATCATAATATTTCACTCATTGAAACAGTTGTTGAGGGTCATTGCAATAAATTGACCCACAACCTCATTTCTAATGCCTGCACAGTATTTCCTTAACTACTTTCTTACTGATGAAGATGGGTAGGATAGTCTATTTTATGTGGCAATTTGCATAGACTATAGTTCCCAGTTGCTCAATTATACACAAACCTGGGTGTTGTGAAGGTATTTTATAGACGTGATTGAAGTACATAATCAACTTATTGAGAAAGGAGTAATAGGTAATCTGGGTTGGCTGATTGAATCAGTTCAAAGTCCATAAGGGCAGAGCTGAAACTTCCCTGGAAGACAACATCACTCCACCCGCCCACCCTTCCCGATGGCCTGCCTAGGGACGTCAACCTGCCAAGCTAGCCCCACAGTCTTGTAAGCCAGGGTCTTGTGATAAATCTAATGTCCTCTCCCCTGATGATTCCGTTTCTTTGGTTGAATCCTTACCAACAAATATTTTCTTTTTCCGAGAGTAGTTCTAGAGGAACAGAATGTTAAGGATGAGTTTTCTGAATTGATTTGTTTTCTGGAATTGGTTCTCTAATCTCACTAGATTTAAAGGCACTAATGACTTGTTTCCCATGGAAAATAGAGCATTGGTCATCATTAGTATGACAAAAATATCCAAAATGCCACATTTGATACTCCTGGTGAAGTAACCATTGAAGGCCAGCCAGGTTCTAGGTTACCATGAGATGTTACTTTAGAACATGTTAGTCAAAGTAAAGGATATAATGGGACTTTCTGGTTGCTTGTAACTATGTTGGAGAAAGTGGGAATGAGAAAGATGGGTTCATGGCCTTAAATTCCAGCTCAACCACAATGACCTGAAAGCTTGAAGTCATTATGCATTGGCTTTTTTACCTTTCCTGTTGACCTTGGAACCCCTAGTAAATAAAGAGATGGAAAGTCTACTGAATTTTTTTTTTATCTATATAGGTGGTAAAACTCTAGGTCAAATGCACGAAAGCCTAACTTGAATCACCAAAAGCAGAGTTCCAGCCCCCAAATCAGTTCTAAGACATAACCAGTTTACAAACCCAGATTCCCCTGGATGAAGGGAAGGCCACGTTGTCTTAAGGGTGGAACTTTCCATACTACAAAAATGCATGCTGTTTCCCAAAGGGATATATGGCTGTGAAGCAATGTGACTGTGTACTGAGAGGGGAAATAATTAAGCTTTTTTCCAATGACTGGATCCTTGATGTCTGGTTTGGGAGAAGGTCTGAGAAAGCAGGGTTCACTCCAGATTAGATGCTGTCAGAAAGAAGGAACAATTGCAAAACTCTAATATTGAGTCATGCAATAAATTTAACTTTTAGGAAGGCAGATAAAAGCAAGAATGAAGCTCTAAAAGGTGGTGGTGCAGTGGATAGAACATTGACCTGGAACGTTGATGTCACTGGTTTGAAACCCTGGGCTTGGTCCTCACTCGCTGCCATCAGCCATTCTCGCCACTTGCATGCCCAGCCAGTGCCCCACAGAAATGCTTCGATTACACCGAATCCTTCTCCAGATTAGGCCAGTGTCCAGGGCACTGGCTCCTCACCTCACTCGGGCTTATGGCACAGATGTAAAATTTGGTGTAGATGCCCAAGCCTTAATGCTTCCAGGTGTAGACCTTTTAGCTGATGCTGTGGCCGTTACTATGGGGTCAAAGGGAAAAACAGTGATTATTGAACAGAGCTGGGGAAGTCCCAAAGTAACAAAAGATGATGTGACCATTGCAAAGTCCATTGACTTCAAAGATAAATATAAAAATATTGGCGCTAAACTTGTGTAAGATGTTGCCAATAATACTGGAGACGGTACCACCACTGCTACTGTACTGGCACGCTCTACTGCTAAGGAGGGCTTTGAAAAGATCAGTAAAGGTGCTAATCCAGTGGAAATCAGAAGAGGTGTGATGTTAGCTGTTGATGCTGTAATTTCTGAATTTAAGAAGCAGTCTAAACCTGTGACAACCCCTGAAGAAATAGCTCAGGTTGCTACAATTTCTGCAAATGGAGATAAAGAAATTGGCAACATCATTTCTGATGCGATGAAAAAGATTGGAAGAAAGGACGTCATTACAGGATGGAAAAACACTGAATGATGAATTAGAAATTATTGGGGACATGAAGTTTGATCGAGGTTCTATTTCTCCATACTTTATTAATACTGCAAAAGGTCGAAAATGTGAATTCCAAGATTCCTATGTTCTATTGAGTAAAAATAAAATTTCTAGTGTTCAGTCCATTGTACCTGCTCTTGAAACTGCCAATGCTCACACCGTAAGCCGTTGGTCATAATTGCTGAACATGTTGATGGAGAAGCTCGAAGTACACTTGTTTTGAATAGGCTAAAAGTTGGTCTTCTAGTTGTAGCAGTCAAAGCTCCAGGTTTTGGTGGCAATAGAAAGAATTAGCTTAAAGACACGGCTGTTGCTTCTGGTGGTACAGTGTTTGGAGAAGAAAGATTGACCTCACTTGTTCTGTGAAGTTGCTAAAGGCTGTTAAGCTGTGGTGCTGGATTGTTTATACTCATCCTACACCCATGTCTCCCGGAAAGACTGGAGGCAAGTTTCTTTTATCCTTTGTTTAGTGAAGTTAAGATGTTATGTATGGTGGGGGTTTCCTGCACTGGGTAAAATTCTTGGATTGCCTTGGAAATGTGATCAGAGATCTTATTGATTTGCTAATGGCCCACTTTACCCTATAAATAAAGCAAGAAGCAGTTGTGGAACGCATTCTGTTCTTGCCATCAGCAATTCCAGAGCCTTCGTGACCCTATCCTTTATTTCTTTAAGCCTGTTTTCTTAATTCTGCGCAGTTCCCACTCAGGACCTGGAATTATTAGCCATGCTGGGTCGTGGCAGATGATGCCATGCTCCTGAAAGGAAAAGGTGACAAGGCTCAAACTGAAAAACATATTCAAGAAATCATGGAGAACCCTGGCCGGTTGGCTCAGTGGTAGAGCGTCGATCTGGCGTGCAGGAGTCCCAGCTTCGATTCCCGGCCAGGGCACACAGGAGAAGCGCCCATCTGCTTCTCCACCCCTCCCCCTCTCCTTCCTCTCTGTCTCTCTCTTCCCCTCCCGCAGCCAAGGCTCCATTGGAGCAAAGTTGGCCCAGTTGCTGGAGATGGATGGCTCTATGGCCTCTGCCTCAGGTGCTAGGGTGACTCTGGTTGCAACAGAGCAACGCCCCAGATGGCAGAGCATCGCCCCCTGGTGGGCATGCCGGGTGGATCCCGGTCGGGCGCATGCGGGAGTCTGTCTGACTGCCTCCCCGTTTCCAACTTCAGAAAAATACAAAAAAAAAAAAAAAAAAAAAAAAAAAGAAATCATCATGGAGAAGTTAGATATCACAACTAGTGAATATGAAAAGAAAAAACAGCGTCTGGCAAAACTCTCAGTTGGAGTAGTTATGCTGAAGGTTGGTGTGACAAGCAATGTTGAAGTCAATGAAAAGACAGAGAGTAACAGATGCCCTCAATGCTACAAGAGCTGCTGTTGAGGAAGGCATTGTTCTGGGAGAGGCTTGTGCCCTGCTTCGGTGCGTTCCAGCCTTGGATTCCCTAACTCCAACTAATGAAGATCAAAAAATTGGTATAGAAATTATTTAAAAAGCACTCAAAATTCCTGCAATGCCTATTGCTAAGAATGTAGGTGTTGAGGGATGATCACTGATAGTTGAGAAAATTATGCAGAATTCATCAGAAGTTGGCTATGATGCTATGCTTGGAGGTTGTGTAAATATAGTGGAAAAAGGAATCGCTGATCCAACTAAGGTAGTAAGAACTGCTTTATTGAATGCTGCTGGAGCGGCCTCGCTGTTAACAACAGTAGAATGTGTAGTCACAGAATCCCTAAGGAGGAGAAAGAGCCTGCAGTGGGCGGGATGGGGGGACGGGAGGCAGCATGTCCTAGCCCCAGAATAGTGCTTTATCATTAGTAATGAGCACTGTGAGAGGAAGCTCGAGGAAGCTCGAGGCAGTGCTCCTCACCTACAACTTCAGAGAAGTCAGTGAAGGGAATGACTGAAGAAAAGGCTGGCCGATGTAAGAAAATCACTATAACCATCCATCAGTGACTGCTTTCCGCTGACAACATACAATGGTTTACAGCTGTCATTGTCCATGCCTACTGATAATTTACTTTGTACTTTTGAATAAAAATACATTTGTACATTCCTGATAACTAAATGCAAGAGCCATGTACCAATGTACTGCTTTCAACTTAAATCACTGAGGCATTTTTTACTACTATTCTGTTAAAATCAGGATTTTAGTGCTTGCCATCACATGATGAAAAGTTAAGAAGCAGTCTTTCTGTGGAAAGTAAGAATAATTGTGCACAAAGTAGAGAAATATCCAATTATGAGAACTTTGTGTAATAAAATTTTGTTTCAAGTTAAAAAAAAAAGAAAAAGAAACCCTGGGCTTGCCTGGTCAAGGCATATTCAAAAAGCAAACAACAACTAAAGTGAGGCAACTAGGAGTTGATACTTCTTGCTCCCTCTACCCTCCTCTTTCTGTAAAATTAATAAAAATAAAATCTTAAAAAAAAAGATAAAAAAGTAGCACTTATTTAGCCAATAGGGGTGTTTGGCATTGTGTCAGTAGCACAGGGGACTTGTTTTTGTCTGTCTAAACAAAATTATCAAAGGGCCTTGTTTTGTCTGACCTTACCATGGTTTCAGAGAAATCTCATCTGAGGATGGCATTCCGTGATTCTTTTATGTCCCAAAGGAGAATAACATGGCTTAGCTGCGAGTGCCATACCAGCTTCCAAATGCTAGGGGTTGTTTTGTTTTTGGTTCTCAATCCATTCAGTGCAACATACTGCAATCTTTGGAAGGAGTTAGTTTTTTCGGTCTTTGGAAGTAGATTTTCAGTGACTGACAGTAGAAAATGTCCAGCTTATATTGAGTTTACAGAAATGGATACAGAACACGTGACTTCATTTTTTTTTAACATTGATTTGTTGTTTTACTTATTTATGCATTCATTAGTCGATTCTTTTTGAGTTTATTTATTTTATTGATTTTAGAGAGAGAGGAAGGGAAAGAGGGACAGAGAGACAGGAACACTGATCTGTTCCTATATGTGCCCTGACTGGGAACCAAACTGGCAACCTCTGCATTTGGGGATGATGCTCTAACTAGCCAAGATATCTGGCCAGGGTTATTGGTTGATTATTGTATGTGCCCTGACTGAGGATTGAATCTGCATCCTTGGCATATCAGGACAATACTCTTATCAACTGAGCTACCTGCCTAGGGTGAGACTTCATTTTTAAAAGCATATATGTTGATAGATACTTATATGTATGTTTATGGGAGGAAAAAAACCTAGTTTTTCTCAAAGGGAAGGATTCTAGGTATATTTTTTTCTTAAAGTTTGCTTTATACTATTTTTAATTAGTTTCTAGTAAATTAACCTTTACCCCTGAAATTCCTTAGTTCCCATTGATATTTAACATTTTCCCAACTGCTGTGATTATTCTTATTTCCTTTACTCTGGTGGATCTGTGTCGGAGGGACACGGAAAGGCTTCTGGATAAGTTGGAAGGGATCCACGTTGGATGTGACACACATGCACATGTGCGTGTGCCAACCACTGCCAGGGCTCCCACTTAGCTGAACTGGCTGCTGAGACCTTGGATCAGCCTCTCACTGAGTGCCCACAGGCCCTGGGATGTCTCTTCACTCTGAGCTTCTGGGACCAGCTGGCAGTGGTAACAGCTGTTGAAATACATCTCTCCCAGACCTTCGAGTTCAAGAGCAGCGACACAGTAGACAGTGGTGGCAGCACCTTGTTGCATGGACTTGTGGAAGGCCTGGCCAAGGTAAACAGCAGTGTGTACACCCACCAGTTTTGATAAAAACAGTACATCATGTTTCCTGGATGTACTGTGTTGGGCCTGACCCCATGCAGGGAGAGGCCGTGATGGAGCTCATTAGAGAAGAGAATGTTGCAGAGTTTGGACTGGTTCTAAGCCAGCATCCCCAACCCCCAAAGTCATTTTTAGATGGAGAGAGGTGGCTAAAGTCTAGTTTTCCCAAGAAGTCATTAATATCTGTAAATCTGTGGGACTCTAAGGAGACCACAGCGACTGGAGCTGGGGCTAAGTTGCACAAGACACTCTGAAGGAGCTGGACAAGGTAGAAGTGCCACAGGGGATTCACCTGGAAGGTGGTCTCCAGGCCATCTTTTGTGAGTCTCTAGGGCAGAGCAAAAGCCGCTGTGTCTCACACAAGCACATACAGAGGCACATTCTTGGCCTTGAACACTTGAGCAAAATGCTATACACTACGGAGCAGAGCAAGGTCCAGGGTCACTCTATGCACCTTGGCTTTATGCCATTCTCCTAAAATGGCAAATGCTGCTTTACTGGCTCTTGTCTTATTCCTACAGGCCACGATCATGTGAGCACCATGAAGGGAAAAGACTTAGCGGTTTCAAATCCTATTCCTAAATTAGCTCCGGTAACTACAACTACTTTGTCAGTGACATCCAGCCCTAGAGAATTTCCATGGCTGTGGTGCTACCATCGTATCAACGTCTGGACTGGCTTTGTAGGATTATCATCCACAGTAAATGCCAGTCTTGGGTGCAAACAGGTAGTTCTTTTATTTACATGATCGACAAAATACACTTGTTCGTTTTCCTCTGTTTCTTGTTCTCATCCATGTGGCAAGTCTCCTGCTATTCGGTTTTTTGTTTGTTTATTTTTCCCTCCAGCTTTTGGATGCTCCCATCGAGTCTTCAGAAGTCCTCAGTGTGATTGGCATAGTAACCCGGCCGTCCGCCGCGGTCCTCTGCCCCCAGCCCAGCAGCAGCTGCTCCTAGCCCTCCCTGTCCCACAGGCCCGAGCAGCGCAGGGTTGCCATGGCGACAGAGGCGCTGGGTCATCGCCCTCCCAGACGCCCGCGCAGGTCGCGCGCCCGGAAACTCATTCCCTTCAACAGGAGCCGCGCTTCCAACCTCCGCTAATATCTGGAAGACCGTATCTCCCGACTTGTTCCCTTTTCAACAGTAGTCCCGTCATGTTTGGACGCCTTGCGACTTCAGGAAGTCTTGTGTCTTAGTCATATTTTCCTGGAGAATTTAGGGAAAGTTAACACCGATTCTCAGTGAAGGAACTCATGTTACTACCCGGGCAGTCGGTGGGATTCCCTCCGCTCCGGCTACTCCCTGGCTACTGCCTCACCATGGCTCTATAAACAAATGCTGCTTTTTCCCTATTCTATAAAGTGAGATTGTTTTGGGAAGTGTAGTCAAGGAGATTCCTGTAGTCACAACACTAAAGGGTGAGCCTACACGTAAACGTCTTTCCTGCGGAATTCTAGGACGAGTAGTACACTCGCCTCGCATAATCGCGTGCACTTCCGCTCAGGAAGACGGATCCGCTGAATTATGGGAAATGTAGTCCAGAAGCTCCGTGAGGTCGCAGTCGCTTCTATTCGCGCAGAGTGAGGCTGCTCCAGTATTTTCCGTGTGGTGGTACACCCGAAACCGTGTTTCGCCGGCGCAGCGGAACTTTCTGCATCTATGCTTAGCCCCGCAATGACCCGGCGGTCGATTTAGGGGAAGCCTCCGCGGAGGACGCTGGTATCGAAGGGCGAGGTCTCGGTGCCTATATGAGTTTGCGGCGCTTTGCTAAAGCGTCGCGGTGTGGACGGGCGCGGGTCGCTTAGCACCTGGTCTGCGAGGTCCCGGCGCTCCCTGCTCGCCCAGCCCGCCGCCCTGCGCCTTCCTCGCGCGCTTCTTCCTCCCGGCGCTGGAGAGTTCATCTCCCCGTGCCTCCAGTTGCTGTTCTTTAAAATGGGGATATTAGGACCTTCCTAATAGAACTGTTGTTTTGGGAATTGAAAAGACTATACAAATATAAATCTTAAAATAATTCTTGACACTTGGTGAATGGTGATCCCTCCTTAGTGTTAATTTCCCGAGGGGCTGTCAGGTCCCTGGGTTTGGGTCAGAACTCCAGCTGCAGTGATCCTGCCTCTTCTTCCTGATAACCTTGTCATCCCTGCGCGACTGTTTAGTCCCGGCCCTCTTCTGCACCCCCCCCCCCCCCCCCCCTGGAAGGTTAGGGTTGCTTCCCGATTACATGGAGAGAGGGGAAGCTTTAACTTTTCTCGAGTTCGGCGTCACGATCATGACATTTCATAGAATTCTTCTTTCCCCAGCCTAACCTCAAAAAGGACTGCACCGAGGTAAAGAGGGTGACTCCCCGGCTACTGACAACAAAGCTCCACGTGAGTGGGACTTTTCATGTTCCTTTTACAACCATGTTTACATCAATCGGAGAAAGTGTAGGATGTGTAATCAGGCATGGTCTTGATGATAGTCAATCTTTAACTGCTATTTTTGATAAGGGTTTTATACAAATAAATACGTTATGCCACACCGTGGCTCTATGAATACATGCTGCTATCCCCCCTATTCTATAAAGTGAGATTGTGTGCCAGGAAGAGTAAGTTGTCACCCACCTAATAAGAGGTTGAACTGAAATAGGAATATAGGAAGTCCATCCAGGGCTTGAGTTCAGTGTTTCTTGGATATATTCTCTCTCTCTCTCTCTCTCTCTCTCTCTCTCTCTCTCTCTTTTGATATAGTCTCCTTAAGTCATAGGAACTAGCTAGAATCAGGCCAGGTGGTTAGGACTTGATTGTGGGCGACCTTAAAAGCAAGGCTAATAATGGGCTTGGACTTTTCTGTGAGGTTTTAAAAACATTATCTGCCCTGACTGGGTGCTCAGTGGACAGAGCACCCTCTTTGCCCACCGAGGTCAGGGATCCCGTCAGGGTGCATGGAAGTGAGCCATGAGTGCACAACTAAGTGGAACAACTAAGTGGAACAAGGTGATGATTCTCTCTCTTACTTCCTCTGTCTCAAATCAATGGAAAATTTTAAAACATTGTCAACTACATATTTTGTTTCAAAAAATATTTCTTATTCTTATAGAAGCCTATCATTTTGAAGCATCCAGAAATTATAGAAATACGAGAGGAAAAAAACATTTTTAATTACCCATTCATCTGGGATATAAATATAGCAAGTGTTTAGTATTTTTTGTATATATTTGTATATTATAATTATTTTACAAATCTTTATTATACCTTTCTTAGTGCTTTTCCACATGTGTGTTTTAACTATGGGAATTTTCAAACACTGCCAAGACCAAATAAACTAATGAACTTCGATATATTTTAATAATAAGTTATTACTAGTGGTGGTTAATAGTGTTACCTATTACAGTGGTTTTTAACCTTTTTACAGGCTTAGGGGCTGATGAAAATATAATTATTTCAGGGACCGCTAAGGCAGAAATCATCCTGAGTATATGTGAATTCCACTAAGAGCATTGGGTCTAGAACCTTCTTACACCAGCAGAGTGGTTAACTCTTTCAAGGACTGCACAGAATTTCTGGCGGATCAGTCCACAGATGGGTGGTTGGAAAACAGTGACCTATTCAGGGGTCTCAAACTCAACTCAGCATGTGGGCCACAGAGCAAGATCACAGCCGTTGGGCGGCCGCACCAGGTCTACAAAAGGCAACTGTTACGCAACACTTTTCTCACTGCAGTTGAAAACAAAAAAAAATCAGTACAACATTGTTCGGCGGGCCGCATGCGGCCCACAGGCCACGAGTTTGAGACCCCTGTATTAGATGATGCTAGAAAACAGATAACATACTGTTATATAATCCACAACCCTGTAGGCAACACAGACTCACAGTATAGTTGGTTTTCCCTCCAGTTTCAAAGTCCAATTTTATGCATTGTCTTAAATTGCACATTTGTTTATCAACATTTTATAAATTTTTATCATACTTCTTTAGCGTTCTTTCATACGGAACAATTCCACAGCCTGTATCTTTTTTGTTCTTGATGCTTTCTAAGAGTACACAGTTAAGTTATTTAGGAGACAGTCCTTTGTTTGGGGTTTGTTTGATACAATCATGTTTAGGTTCAGATCTTGCCTTGCTGGCAGGGATTCCACAGAAGTGATGAGGGGTCCTTGTCATTACAGTGTAATAGGAATCCAAGGATGTTGGCTTGTCCCTATGTTGGTGAACTCAACTTTGTTCACTAAATTGAGGTGATGTCTATCAGATTTATCCATTGTAAAGTTACTGGTTTTTTTCCCCTAAAATTAATAGAGTTTATTTATGGGGTGATACATTTATTAGTGGGCATTCTACTGTAAAGACAAGCTTTCCCGCCTGACCAGGAGCTGGCGCAGTGGATAGAGCGTCAGACTGGGATGCAGAAGACCCAGGTTCAAGACCCCGAGGTCTCCAACTTGAGCGCAGGCTCATCTGGTTGGAGCAAAAGCTCACTGGCTTGGACCCAAGGTCGCTGGCTCGAGCAAGGGGTTACTTGGTCTGCTGAAGGCCTGCAGTCAAGGCGTATATGAGAAAGCACTCAATGAACAGCTAAGGTGTTGCAACATGCAGTGAAAAACTAATGATTGATGCTTCTCATCTCTCCATTCCTGTCTGTCTGTCCCTATCTATCCCTCTCTCTGACTCTGTCTCTGTAAAAAAAAAAAAAAAAAAAAAAAAGACAAACTTTCCCTTCCCCCTCACTTATTTATTCATTCATTTAAATATATCAGTATAGACCAGTGGTTCTCAAAGTATACACCCTAGAAGATTTCCAGGTGCGCCCTATGGTATTCCAGAGAAATATGTGCCTGTTGGGGACCAAAAAACCAACAGGGTTTTTGGAGTTTAGATTTTTGGGGGACAGAGGTGTGGGGAATTGGCTGTAAGCTGACAGTCTGCCCATCCCCCTACCTCACTTTCCTGATTAGGTTGCAACAGGCTGTTAAGCTGTGGTGCTGGATTGTTTACACTACCCCATGTTCCCTGGAAAGACTGGAGGCAAGTTTCTTCTGTCCTTTATTTGGTGTAAAGTTAAGATGATATGTATGGTGGGGGTTTTCTGCACTCAACACAATTAAAAGTAAAAAGAGAAGAATTCTTCAATGTATTGATGAAGAAATGAGAGCTTGCCTTTCAAATATATGCCCAAACATTGAAGGAATCGCTAGGACACATCAGGCTCATGTTTCTCATAAACACAAGTATGAAAAAACTTAACACATTCATGCTGGGACCTGCCAAATTTACTAAATCTTACTAAGAATGTATCTATATATATAAAAAGATAACTTTTTTGTCGTTTTTTTATTTTTTAACCCCTCTTTTTTATGAATTCTAAAAAGCATAACTCAAAAAATGTAACATAAAAATATTTTTTAATGTCAGAATAAATTTAATTTTGTCATTTATTTGTTTAATTACCATTAAAACATGCTTGGACTTTATATTTTTTCTTTAATATTTTACTTAATTATTATAACATATTTCTCAGAAATTTGTATATAGTGCACCTACAATTATTTGTAGGATTTTAAATGCGCCCCGACTTCAAAAGGTTTGAGAACCACTGGTATAGACTAACAATCCATAAATTCATTTTACTAATTTAACTGGTGTATAGATTAACAAATATTTATTGTTATTAACTTGTGGTATATTATACATATCGTAGAAGTCAGGGAATAATATTTCATAATAATTCATAATAATTAGGGAATAATATTTCACTGCATGGATATACTACAGTTTTTCTGTTTATACCCATTTCAGGTGTAGCAATTAATGATTTTTAGTAACTTTGCAGAATAGAGCACATTTTCATTTCCCCAGTTAGATTCCTCATGCCCAGTTGCAGTTAACTAGGTCCCATTCTCTTCCTAGATACTGAGGCAACCACTGACTTATTCTGGGTATTGCCTATAAATAGAATCACATGATCACACAATATGTAGTCTTTTGTGACTAGCTTTCATTTCCCATGATGTTTACAAGGTTTATCCATGTTCTACCATAATCAGTAATTTATTACCTTTTTTTAAGATTTTAAAAAATTTTATTGATTAGAGAGAGGAGAGAGAGAAGCTTGGTGAGGAATGCGAAGCATCAACTCAAAGGCAGTAGTTGCTTCTCATGTGTGTGTTGACTGGGCAAGCCCGGCTTTCGAACCAGCGACCTCAGCGTGCCAGGTCAACACTTTATCCACTGCACCACCACACGCCAGGCTGTACTTCATTCCTTTTAATTAGGGAACAGTATTTCACTGCATGGATATACTACAGTTTTTCTGTTTATTCACACGTAGGTCAACATTTCAGTTCCCAGTTTTAGGTTATAATGAATAACGCTGCTGTGAACATTCACGTGCTAACTCACAATGCCTGTCTGTGCGGGTCAGCAGCCGCCAGGCCACCCTGTCATGTCTCTTCTTTCCACCTTTGCAGGCGCCACCAGGCACAGTCCTGCCTCCGTGAGATTGTATCACCCAGGACTCTGCACAAGTAGGAGGAAAAATGACCAAACTCAAGGTGAGTAGGACATGCCTTTTTCACTTTTAAAATTCCGCCTCATTACCGGTTGTTATAGGATTTTCTTGGGACAGCTCAAGGAGATCGACGTGTATCTCAGGGCCTGTTGTGCTCTAGGGTTTTGTGTTTACTTTGCATTTTTGTTGTTGTTTTATCTTATGATTATTTATTTTATGGAGCAGAAAAATTACTAGAAATGAACAATTCTTCCATTTTGTTTCCCTGCTGGCAAATTAGCTATTTTTCTTTTTTCCTTTTTAAAAAATTTATTGATTGATTTGAGAAAGAGAGAAAAAAACATTGATTTGTTGTTCCACTTATTTATGTATTCATTGGTTGATTCTTAAATGTGCCCTGACCAGGGATCGAAGCCCCAACCTCGGTGTATCAGGATGATATTCTAACCAACTGAGCTACTTGACCAGGTGTTTTTCTTTTTTTTTTTCTTTTTTCTTATTTTCCAAGTAAGTGGAGTGGAGACAGAGACAGACTCGCACATGTACCCTGACCGGGACCCCCACCCGGCAATCCCTGTCTGGGGCCGATGTTCTGCCCCTCTGGGAACATGCTCACAACCAAGCTGTTTTTTTAGCACTGGTGGCGGAAGCTCAGTGGAGCCATCCTCAGTGGGCAGGGCCAACACACTCAAATCAATCAAGCAATGACTGTAGAAGGGGAAGAGAGAGAGAGATAGAGAGAGAGAAAGGGGAGGGGGGAGAATAGAGAAGCAGTTGGTTGCTTCTCCTGTGTGCCTGACTGGGAATTGAACCCCGGGCATTAACACACTGGGCCGATGCTCTACCATTGAGCCAACTGGCCAGGGCTGTGTTTTTATTTTCTAATACTCATTCCCTCATGTGCTTTCATAGTTGTATTTGTATTCATGATATACGTCTAGTTTTAAATTGTTACTTTTTCCTTCTAACGTTATATAATGTTTATTTTTTAAGGTTATGTCACATTCCCATTGTATTGATGTACCTTTTCATTTTTAACTACTTAACTGCTCATAGACATTTAGACAGTTTAGGAATTTTAGGGGTTTTTGGGGGGGTTTTTTTTGGACAGAGTGAGTCAGAGAGAGGGACAGACAGACAGGAAGGGAGAGAGATGAGAAGCATCAATTTTTTGTTGCAGCACCTTAGTTCATTGATTGCTTTCTTGTATGTGCCTTGACTGGGTGGCTAGAGCGGAGCAAGTGACCCCTTGCTCAAGCCAGTGACCTTTGACTCAAGCCAGAGACCTTGTGCTCATGTCCATGATCCCACACTCAAGCTGGTGATTCTGTGCTCAAGCTGGTGACCTTGGGGTTTCGAACCCATGTCCTTTGCATTTCAGTCCAACACTCCATCCACTGCACCACCGCCTGCTCAGGCAGAATTTTACTATTCTTTTTTTTTTTTTTTTTTTTTGGATTTTTTCCAAAGTGAGAAGCAGGGAGGCAGAGAGACAGACTCCGGCATGCACCCAACTGGGATCCACCTGGCATGCCCACCAGGGGGCGATGCTGTGCCCAGCTAGGCTGTTGCTCAGCTGCAACCAGAGTCATTCTAGTGCCTGAGGTGATGACCATTGAGCCATCCTCATCACCTGGGCCAACTTTGCTCCCATGGAGCCTTGGCTGGCTGCAGGAGGGGAAGAGAGAGATAGAGAGAAAGGAGAAGGGGAAGGGTGGAGAAGCAGAGGGGAAGAGAGAGATAGAGAGAAAGGAGAGGGGGAAGGGTGGAGAAACAGATGTGTGCCCTGGCCGGGAATCGAACCCGGGACTTCCACACACCGGGCTCTGCCACTGAGCCAACCATCCAAGGCCAATTTTACTATTCTTTTAAAATTTATTTTTATTTTTCAATCACAGTTGACATTCAGTAGCATATTAATTTCAGGTATATGGCATAGTGGTTAGACATGTAGCTGACAAAGTGATCCCCTCATTACTTCTAGCACCCACCTGGCACCACACGCAGTTATTACAATACTCTTAACTGTATTTCCTATGGTGTACTTTATGTCCCTGTGAGGAATTTTATTGTTTTAAGCAGCGCTGCAGTGATAGCTCTCTTATATAAAAATCTTCTTCCAAAATCAATTCTGGAAACAATCTGCTAATATTTTGTATTGTATAAAATTTGGTATGGGTCAGGTCGACCTTTCTAAATAGAATATCCAGATATAAGCCTGTCCCAGCAGGCTCTCGGTGCTGCTCCTCACAGGTGGAGCGTTATCAGAGATTTTCATAGGAAGACCTGCAGTCCATCTTCCCCTTGCCCAGGTCAGGCCTGTGTTTTGTTTAATTTAGTGGTCTTTTTTTTTTCTCATGTAATAACCAGTTTGACTAAAGTAATAAGCAACCTTAATTTAAAATGTTCAGAGATACTAGGAGATTTGTCAGTAACTTGCATTGTGTGCCTGCATTTATTCCTCACAGCAGCTGAATGAGGACATTTGAGTCTAGTCTTCATCGTAAACAGATGAAATGTGATGAACCTACTTAGATTCCCACAGGAGATCAAGGGCCAGGAAGGTTAGGCAGGAGAGATTGACAAGAAGGAAGAAAGAGTGTGTTTCAGGAGCTGTGCTCTGTAGCATTGGTGTCTGGAGATCCCATTTACGTGACAATTTCCACAGGTGGCATTGCTGCTCCCTAAGCCCCTTGTTGGGGTGTGTCTCTTCCTGTCCGAGCACCTCCTCGGGTGCCTGGAGATGTTCAGTGCTCCTGACACACAAAGATGGCAGCTACCACAGTTGTATAAAACCATGAAATTCCTCCGTGGTCAAAGACACTTTATGCGATGTTACCAGAAAAATAAAATTACCATAAAAATAATAACCGGGAGTAAAAACATTTACCACACGAATGCCAAAATCCAAAATAGAAATCTAACGCATAGGATTAAAGAAAAAATCCAATGGAAGGTGAACAGAGGACACGAACAGGCTTGTTCAAAAGGAGAAGGAGAGATGATTAATAAACATTTGAAAAGGTGAAGATATACACTTATAATCAAGTAAGTGTAAATACTAAAAGGAATTGTTTTCCCAAATTAGATTACCAAAACCATGAAAAAATTTATAACCTGGTCTTGGCCATTGTATAGAGCAGTGGTTTTCAACCACCAGTCTGTGGACCAGTTGCCAGTCTGCAGAAGAGGTAACCACCCAGCCCTGGCCGGATAGCCGAGTTGGTTAGAGTATTGTCATGAAGAATAGAGGGTGCCACTTCCGTCCTCAGTCAGGGCACATACAGGATCAATGTTCCTCTCTCTCTTTCTCCCTTCCTCTCCCTAAAATCAATAAAATAAACATTAAAAAGAACCACTCAATGTTGTATGAAGATGATAGAATATAGAGTCTATAATCATTGAGTCTATAATTTCATACAACATCAGGGTAGTTAACTTTCACAGACCAGTGGTTGAAAAACACTGGTATAGCCTGACCAGGTGGTGGCACAGTGGATAGAACATCGGCCTGGGACACTGAGGACCTAGATTCGAGACCCCGAGGTTGGCCTGACCAGGCGGTGGTGCAGTGGATAGAGCGTCGGACTGGGATGCAGAGGACCCAGGTTCAAGACCCCGAGGTTGCCAGCTAGAGCATGGGCTCATATGGTTTGAGCAAAGCTCGCTAGCTTGGACCCAAGGTCACTGGCTCAAGCAAGGGATTACTCGGTCTGCTGAAG
This sequence comes from Saccopteryx bilineata, assembly GCF_036850765.1. NCBI lineage: Eukaryota > Metazoa > Chordata > Mammalia > Chiroptera > Emballonuridae > Saccopteryx > Saccopteryx bilineata. The sequence continues at coordinate 314,730,537 of NC_089492.1, read as the reverse complement.
GCCCACAGTCAAGGCACATATGAGAAAGCAATCAGTGAACAACTAAGGTGTCGCAACGTGCAACGAAAAACTAATGATTGATGCTTCTCATCTCTCCATTCCTGTCTGTCTGTCCCTGTCTATCCCTCTCTAAAAAAACAAAACAAAACAAAAAACCTTGAGGTTGCTGGCTTGAGCATGGGACCATAGACATGACCCCATGGTCATTGGCTTAAGCCCTTGGACCTTGTCCAAAGTCACTGGCTTGAAGCCCAAGGTCGCTGTCTTGAGCAATAGGTCTCTGGCTCAGCTGGAGCCCCTCAGTCAAGGCACATATGAGAAGCAATCAATGAACAACTAAGGTGCCACAACTATGAGTTGATGCTTCTCATCTCTCCCTTCCTGTCTAATTCTGTTTGTCTCTTTCTCGCAGAAAAAAGAAAAACTGGTATTGAGAATAGAGAATCAGGGTACTTGTATTCTCTTGAAATATTAAGGAAATAGGAAAAAAATAGGGAGAAAAATCTGCCATTGTCTGATCATAATTTTAAACATGCTTGCTTTTTTTATTTTTTATTTTTCCATTAATGTGAGAAAGAAGGGGGAGGGGAAAGAGAGGAAGGAAAGGAGAGAGGTAAGAGCACCAACTCGTCGTTCCACTTAGTTGTGCCATTTAGCTGTGCTCTCACTGGTTGCTTCTCATACGTGTCCTGACTGCTGGGTTGAACCCACCACCTTGGCATGCCAGGACAGCACACTATCCACTGGTCCACCGGGCCAGGGCTTATACATGCCTATTTTTGACATTTTACTTTTCACTTACAGTTATTTAAATAATCAGAAAAGTAAAATCTACATAAAGTGTAGATTTTTAGGATGGGTTATAATACAAAAAATATGTAAAATTAAATATTCATTATTTAGGACAGGTAAATATACTTCTTCAGTTTCTTAGAATAATGTACAGCCATGAAATGAGGTAAAATACTTATGTATTGATAATGAAGTGAAGAAATAAGAATAATAGCAAATGTTTATTAGGCACTTAGTCTGCACTACCCCACATGCTGTAGATATTTCCTTGTTTAATTTTTTAAAGAGCCCAGTCTTGGTAAGGACCATCATCAGAGAGGCAACTCAGGCCTGTAAGCAAACTTGTCCAAGGTCACACAGTTTGTGAGGTAGAGACCTGTGGGATTTGCACTGAGGCATGGTGGCTCCGATGCACGACACTAAATGCTTCAAATAAGAGATGTGCCTGGCCTGTGGTGGTGCAGTGGAGAGAGTGTCGACCTGGGATGCTGAGGTTGCTAGTTTGAAATCTGGGGCTTGCCCAGTCAAGGCACATACAACAAATAAGCAATGAGAAACTGAAGTGAAGCAACTATGAGTCGATATATCTTGTCCTCCCTCTGTAAAATCAACAAAAAAAAATTTTTTTTAATAAAAAAAGAGATGTGTGTGCCTTGAGGTTACACAGGACGACCCACATAAGAAAAGTGGTAGCGTCAGAAGTCATGTGTGAGAGAGGACGAAGGCAGGCGCTACCAAATGTATTTTGATGAAATTACTGAACACTCTGGGGCTAAGTGGCAGTATTCACCGAAAAGTTGACCATGTGTAGTGTGGGGTGCATATTTCGGGTTCTTGGAGGTTACTTGTAAGTAGACTCAATAAGTGCACAAAATAAAAATATGAGGACAGTTGTCACTGCCACACTTCTGCTGAGGCTGAGGAGAATCGATGTGGCACTGGAGGAGGAGAAAGGCCGAGAGGTCTACATGTGGACCTGAGTCACTCAGAATCTGAAACCACTTCCCACCCATCCTCTGCATTCTCAGTGCCGTCCACTTGGAAGTGCCATTGATTGTAAGATTGAGGTTGCCTGTGTTGGCTGTTGCAGGAGGCGGTGACCTTCAAGGACGTGGCCGTGGTCTTCTCGGAGGAGGAGCTGGGGCTGCTGGCCCCGTCCCAGAGGACGCTGCACCGAGATGTGATGCTGGAGAACTTCAGGAACCTGGTCTCCGTGGGTGAGCACCAGCGCCGTCTCTAACTGAATGTCAGCCCACAGCATTGGCTTATGTCCTCAGGCGTTCAAGGCTTTGTGGGTCTTAAAATGGTTGCCTGCATTCATGGACCTGACTTTTGTATCAGACTTCTTATTTTGATATTTTAAAAATTGAATTTATTGGGGTAACATTGGTCAATAAAATTATATAGGTTTCAGGTGTACAATTCTATAATACTTCATCTGTACATTGCACTGTGTATTCACCACCTTATTTTTTAAAAATTGTATTTATTGGGTTGACACTGAGCACTTTCTAATGCAGTAAAGTAAGGGGGAAATATCAGTTTGTTAGGGACAATGGAATACATTGTAGCAAAAACACTTGCCAGTTGTGTGAGTAATGTGTGGACCAGTGGGAGAAGCTTTAATAAAAATAGGCATTAGTTCGAAATCGGGTTTTATACATATCTCTCTGGGTCTTGAGATATTGGTATTTCTTTAAATACGTCATTTTTTAAAAATTTTTTATTGATTTTTTTAAATTTTTTTTAGAGAGAGGAAGGGAGAGAGAAAACGTTGATCTGTTTCTATATGTGCCCTGACCGGGGATTGAACCAGCAACCTCTGTGCTTCAGGATGATGCTCTAACCAACTGAGCTATCCAGCCAGGCCTAGGTCATGTTTTTAAAACAGTCAAAAAACTCATTTTGATTAATTGATCAGTATGCAATAGGAATCTAAATTTCCAATAAATTGTACCTCTAGTGTGTTCATTTGAAGTACATGACTTGGCATGTTCCCAGGGTGTCATGCTTTCAAACATGACACAGTCCACTAAGAAAAGGAAAAAAGGCTTTGGATGATGACAGCAACCCAAAGAGAAGGGGGATGAGGAAAGCACTGAGCAGATGGGAGTTCTTGTTAGATCGTCTCCCATGTATCGTACTTCTTCTCCACCCCTTTTGCTGTCATCTGGTCCAGATCACCAAAACTCTTGAATTATTTCAGCTGCCTTCGTACTGGTTGCCCTGCTTCCTGTGGTTTCTGAGCCTTAGGAAATAAAGTCAGACTGACATTCCTCTTAGCATCCTATGGCTTCTTGATTCTCTTGAACCTGTTCCAGTGGCTCCTGGACCCTCTGCGGCCGGCTCGCATCCCCACTCCCTCTGACGGCCCCTCCTGGTCTCTCCGTCTTGCTCCATCTCTTGTGGCCACATTGTTCTTCCTGCTGATTCTCAGACCTGCCAGCAACACAATTGCCTGTTGCTGCTGTGACAAATTCCCACAATCATCATGGCCTAAAACAACACACTGGCTATCTTACAGTTCCGTAGGTCAGAAGTGTAATGTGGTTCTTCTGGGTGTAAATCAAGCTGTTCACACAGTTTTATTTATTTATGGTCTCCGGGGACAGTCTTTTACCTTTTAGACTTCTGGAGATTTCCCACTTTTCTTTTCTTTTTTCTTTCTTTCTTTTTCTTCTCCAGAGAGAGAGACCAGAAGGGAGAGAGATGAGAATCATCAGCTTATAGTTGTGTCAATTTAGCTGTTCATTGATTGCTTTCTCATATGTGCCTTGACCGGGGGGCTCCAGCTGAGCCAGTGACCCCTTGCTCAAGCCAGCGACCTTGGGCTTCAGCCAGTAGCCTCATGCTCAAGCTGGCGAGCCCATACTCAAGCCGGTGACCTCTGAGTTTTGAACCTGGGACTTCAGCGTTCCAAGTCGACGCTCTAACCTCTTGAACCACCACCGGTCAAGCGAGATTCCCTACCTTTCTTAACTGTGGCCTCTTCCTCCATCTTCTCAACCAGCAACAGTGCTCCTCTCTGCCCGCTCTTCTGTAGTTACGTTTCCCTCTTCCACTTGGAAGGATCCTTTTGTTAGCATAGTGCCCTCTGGACAATAGAGGATTGTCTTTGATTTTAAGGTCAGCTGATTATCAACCTTAATCACCTTTTGCCATATAACCTAACACCACCTAGGTTCCATAAAAATTAGAACATGGATTCTTTGGGGGACATTTATCCTGCCATTTACAGGTACTTCTGCCTCAGAACCTGCTTGCTCTCCTGTCTCTGCCGGACATGCTCTTCCACCTAAAACCTTCCTGTTCCCGCCTTACTTCATTCCAGACTCTGCTTAGTTTTAATTTCACAAGAAAGGCCGCCTCTGACCACCCTGTGTGAAGCACATCCTTGCTGTGCTTTCCCTGTTCTGCTGTTTATTGTGGCTCATATGTTTGTTTACCCGCCTGTCACCTCTCTCTGTGCTGGAGTGTAATCCTCCTGAGTGAGAAATTTTGGCTGTTTTATTTATTGCTCTATCCTCAGTGCTAGAGTAGTCCGGTATATAGCAGGTGTCTGTAAATATCTGTGGGGGTCGTGAATGTGTTCATGGGCTGGGGACCTTGTCTCCATAGCTCATGGAGACAGCTGTAGGTCATGTGCAAACCAGAGTGAATGAAGGATGTTTGAGAACATTTGTTGTCTCCTGACAAATGCCTGTTTGGTTACTATATGTTTCATTTACTCTCCTGGGTGCCCTTCACATGAATGTGTGTTTGTGTGTGGGCACTTGTCAGACATTCCAGGGACACCTGTAAGCATTGTAGTTGTGACCACACTGAAGAACACGTTTGGCCTGTGCTTTTGGAGCCTTCCATAGGGGAGCATATTTGTTTTAGGGAAGAATACTTTTGGAATGAGTATTCTGAAGTCTGATTCTCAGCTCTTAACACAAGGGAAAAAAAGGTTTGTTTCCTGCAGTGTCAGACAATAACTAAGTTGCAAGCTGCTTTCCCCTTGAAGATATGCCATTTGCAGCTTGTTCACCTTTCTTTTTTTATTTTTTTATTTTACTATTTATTACTTTTTGTTTTCTTCTTTTGCAAGTTGAGACAAGGGGAGATAGAGAGAAAGACTCCCACACGTACCAGGGTTCCACCCGGCAACCCCCATCTGGGGCCAGTGCTCTGCCCATCTGTAGCCATGCTCGCAACCAAACTATTTTTAGTGTCTGAGGCAAAGGCTCCACAGAGCTATCCTCAGCATCCAGGGCCGATGCACTCCAACCAATTGAGCTATGGCTGTGGGAGGAGAAGAGCGAGAGAAAAAAGGGGGGGTAGGGGAGGAGAAGCAGATGGTCATTTCTCCTGTGTGGCCTAACTGGGAATCAAACCCAGGACATCCATATACCAGGCCGACACTCTATCACTGAGCCAACTGGCCAGGGCTATTTTATTATATTTTTAGGTGAGATGAGGAAAGATAGGCTGACTCCCGCATGCACCCAACCAGGATCCACCTGGTAACCCCACCTGTGGCTGATGCTCAAGTACCAAGCTATTTTTAGTTCCTGAGGCTGACACACTCAGGCCAACCAAGCTATCCTCAGCATCTGGGACCACACTCAATCGAACCCCTGGCTGTGAAAGGGGAAGTGGAGAGAAGGGGGTGAGGTAGGGGTGGAGAAGCAGATGGTCTCTTCTGCGTGGCCTGACTAGGAATCAAACCCGGACATACACACACCAGACCAACACTCTATCCGCTGAGCCACCAGCCAAGACCTCATTCACCTCTTTCAAATTGCCTGTCCATGTTACTGCTCCCATGTTCCCTTCATGTTCTTGAAGGGGATAATTTAAGATGAGAGTTACATGAGACACACAGTTGAATGTTGCCTACATCTCTCATTCAAAAGTCTGCTGTGCTTTTTTTAAAAAAAAAATTTAGCCATTTAACAGATGTTGAAGAGTATAGATTTCATACAGTTTCCCATGATTTTTTTAAAGACTTGATGTTTTTCAACTAGTGAACATTCTAACCTGGAAGGAATTGGGAAAATTCCTGCACAGAATTGACACAATCTTAGACTTCTTGATCCCCTCACACAACTATTTTTTTTTTGTATTTCTGAAGTTGGAAATGGAGTCAGACAGACTCCCACACGCGCCCGACTGGGATCCACCTGACATGCCCACCAGGGGGCGATGTTCTGCCCATCAGGGGCATTGCTTTGTTGCAACCAGAGTCATTCTAGCGCCTGAGGCAGAGGCCATAGAGCCATCCTCAGCGCCTGGGCCAACTTTGCTCCAATGGAGCCTTGGCTGCAGGAGGGGAAGAAAGAGCCAGAGAGAAAGGAGAGGGGGAGGGGTGGAGAAGCAGATGGGCGCTTCTCCTGTGAGCCCTGGCCGGGAATCGAACCCAGGACTCCTGCACGCCAGGCCGACGCTCTACCACTGAGCCAACCGGCCAGGGCCTCACACAATTTTTAGTGGTCAATTTATTAAATATCATAAGCCCTGCCCTGATAGCTTGGTTGGTTACAGCATTGTCCCAGAAACCATGGATATGGGTTTGATCCCTGGTCAGGGCACATACAGGAACAGATAGATGTTTTTCTCTCTCTCTAAAATTAATAAATGTTTAAAAAATAAAATAAATACAATCATAAACTACATTATGAAGTACATACTCACAAAGTAATATTTTTCCAAGCTTTCACTCGTGGAATTTATCTTTCCCTTCTAATAATTTCTTTAATTAAAGACTGGGTAACTTCTAGAACCAAAGTTTTCAGTTTTGGTTTTTTGGTTTTTTATAAGCCATAGTAAGCAACACTTTTATTGTAAGCAGAGCAATGTCTCACACTAAAGAATAATATGTATGACTTTTATAAACGTTTCATACACTGACCCCTTGTTGGTGATGATGCTCTGGTTCTTTATATTTTGGTTCTTTTTTCTAAATGCCTATTACAAATTTTTAGTTTATTTCACAGCTCACTAGAGGGATGGAGTTTTTAATTTGAAAAACTGTTGTAATAGGATTTTTATGTACAGCCACATTTTTTCCAAACTGTTTTCAAAGAGACAGTCCAAAAGCTTCAGAAGGAACCAACAAGAGATTCTCTTGCTTTTCACTCCAAGGAATTTTGCCACCTTTGATGTTCTCATTAGCATCATACTTGGTGTATGTCCCCTTGTGTCCTTTGGTTTGACCAAAAGCAGCACTTTTTGGTGGGGTTTATTTATTCATTCAGCATCCATTTGCTGTGTCCTCACCATATTCTGGGCACAGTTCTGAGCAGTAGTTATGGAGCAGAGAAGCGTGAAGTGTTTGGTGTACAGGTGTAAATGCATCCCCCTTTGACGCTGCATTTGAGAGAAAGATATCACTGAACAACAATTGGCCTAGCAGTGATTTGCAAACCACGGCCGGCCCGCAAGCCACATGTGGCTCAGTCAGATTGAGGATGCTTTTAGCAAAGGCCAGTTTAGGAGTACCCTAACTAAGTTAATAACAGTGTACCTACCTATATAGTTTAAGTTCAAAAAATTTGACTCTCAAAAGAAATTTCAGTCGTTGTACTGTTGGTATTTGGCTCTGCTGATTAATGATCTTGCCGACCACTGGAAGTGTGTCATGTGGGAATAAGTGAGGTTTAGAACATCAACAGGGAGCATGGAACTTGCCAGAGGTGAACTGAGTGAGCACGAGATTTCCTATTTTACACAAGGTGATGAAGAGGCCTTGGTGGGCTGACGTTGAGTCGAGACTTAAAAGACGGAGGAGCCATCCGTGTGTCTGTGTGGGAAGAGAGCCTGGCAGGAACTAACTCTCGTCCTAGGGTTGATTTCCTGAGTTGATGCTGTGACTTCATCTTTTCCTTCTCCCCAGTTCTGCCTCCTTTGTCAAGTATTACCTTCCACCTTTTCATTTTTCCTTCCTAGAGATCTGAAATGTACTTTATCTGTTCGACTTGACTTCCCTTTTGTCCTCACGAAGGGAACTTGCCAGCGGGAGCTAGCGTTTCCCTGTTTGCTTTTTTACACTGTGTCTTAGTCAGTATGTGATTAGATGCTCACTCCTAAACCTGCCAGTCCTCTAACCATTCCAGTCACCCCAACATCGAAGTAATTTTGCCATAAAATGACCCAGGGCAGGATTATATAGAGGTTATTTATCATATAAATATAGGAGCTTTTAATTGACTATTCCTACAAGGAGGTTAGGGAGTTTTTCCTTTGTAAAAAAATTTTCAGAAGTATATTGTTTTAAAAATAAAACACTTTATTTTTTAGAACAGTTTTTGATTCACAGCCAAAATGAGAGGAAGGTATAAGGTATCGCAAACATCCCCTGCTCCCATATTCCGACAGACTCTTAGGTTACCGACCTTCGCCACAGTCCACACTGACACACCATTACCTCCCAGAGGCTGTACTTTACATTAGGGTTCACTCTTGGTGTTACACATTTCATGGATTTGGACAAATGTATAATGACACATCCACCATTATAGTATCACATAGAGTATTTTCACTGCCCTAAAAATCTCCTGTGCTTGCAGAGCCTGTGGTGGCACAGGGGATAGAGCATCAACCTGGAATGCTGAGGTTGTGGGTTCAAAACCCTGGCCTTGCCAGGTCAAAACACATACGACAACCAGTGGACAACTAAAGTGAAGCAACTGAGTTGATACTTCTTGCCCCCCTCCCCAACCTCTCTCTCCTCTCTCTGTAAAGTAAATAAAATCTTTTTAAAAAATCTTCCATGCTCCACCTATTCATCCTTTCCTCCCCCATCCCCTGGCAAGCATTGAAATTGTTATTGTTTCCATACTTCTGCCTTTTCCAGAATGCCCTATAGTTAGAATCCACATACAATCTGTAGTCTTCAGACTACTTCTTTTATTTAGTAATATGCATTTACCTTCCCTTCATATGTCTTCATGGTTTCATAGATCATTTCTTTTCTTTTTTTTGTATTTTTTCTGAAGTTGGAAACGGGGAGGCAGTCAGACAGACTCCTGCGTGCGCCCAACCAGGATCCACCCAGCATGCCCACCAGGGGGGGATGCTCCGCCCATCTGTGGCGTTGCTCTGTTGCAACCAGAGCCATTCTAGCACCTGAGGCAGAGGCCACAGAGCCATCCTCAGTGCCTGGGCCAACTTTGCTCCAATGGAGCCTTGGCTGCGGGAGGGGAAGAGAGAGACAGAGAGGAAGGAGAGGGGGAGGGGTGGAGAAGCAAATGGGCACTTCTCCTGTGTGTCCTGGCTGGAATCAAACCCGGGACTCCTGCACGCCAGTCCGACACTCTACCACTGAGCCAACTGGCCAGGGTGATCATTTCTTTAGCACTGAATAATATTCCATTGTGTGAATAAACCACAGTTTACTTATCTATTCACCTACTGAAGAATAGCTTAGTTGCTTCCAAGTTTTGTTGTTATGAATAAAGCTGCTATAAACATCCATGTGTAGGTTTTTGTGTGGACTTAAGTTTTCAGCTCCTTTTGGTAAGTTTTGTAAGAAAACACCAAACTCTTTCAAAGTGGCTCAACAATTTGTCATTCCAAGCAGCAATGAATAAGTTCCTGTTGCTTCATATCCTCGATCACACTTGTTGTTGTCAGTGTTCTCGAATTTGGCCATTCTAATTGGTGTCTGGTGATCTCATTGCTATTTGAATTTACATTTCCCTGAGGACAGAAGATGTGGAGGATCTTTTTATATGTTTAATTGCCAACTGTATATATCATCTTAGGTGAGGTGTATGTTAAAGTCTTTGGCCCATTTGTAATATAACAGTGTTCTATATTTTCTTATTGTTGAGTTTTAAGAGACGTACTTTTAAAACTAATTGAAAAGTTTATTGAAAAACTAATCTCCAGATGTTAGATAACTTTGTATGAATATAGAAACTCTGGAATACCAAGGGTAAATTCTTTAGAAAACACATTTCTAAACTGAAATTATTGGGAATGGTCAAAAGTTTATAAGAGTTGCCAACTTATTTAATGTCTGTCAACAGAGAAAGATGAGATTAGCTATGCATTTTGCACAGAATTTCCTAGAATACTTTCAATATATAAATATAAATACTTCATGGTATTAGATATTACAATAGATTATGTTACATGGATCTAAAATTTGAAGTATTTGATTGTTCTTGCTTTTCCTTCAGGGTCTAGTTGGTTCATATTTTATTATCTATAGCTTCTATTTACATAATTTATTAACTACATAATTTACTATCCAAGATTCTATACTAACTTTGATATTCTATAGAAATGGCCATAGGTTAACAGTTTGAATTCTATTGATTTTTTAAATTAAGTCTTTGACATTGAAGTTGCACCTCACATAGGAAACCAGTATGTACTAAGGGGTTGTTTTGTTATGCTTACTGGATAGGAGCCAACCTGGCCACTTCTTGGTGTCTGTAGCTATGCAAACCAGAGAACATGATACCCAGTGGAAAAGACAAACTGAATATTCTGTGGATTCATTGAAGTCTCAAGCTGTCTCTTAAATATCAAATTGTGACAACACTTAACAATGTCTTCAGTTGTTCATTTCTTTGTATTCTCTGTCTTTACAGGAGGAAAGATCCAACATGAAATAAAGACTATTCCAGGAGCAGAACCACACGGAGAGCTTTCCACCTGGCACATCTGGCAACAGATTGCAAGTAACTTAACAAGGTATCAAGACTCCATGATAAAGAGATCTCAGTTCCCCAAACAAGATGATTTGCCCAGCCAAGGTGGGGCAAGACTGTCTATAACTCAAACAGGCCAGAAGCCTTATCAGTGTGATGAATGTAAAAAATCTTTCAGTGATGTCTCCAACTTTGATCTTCATCAACAAATACACTCAAGAGAGAAGTCTCATACATGTGATGAGTGTGGGAAAAGCTTCTGTTACAGCTCAGCATTTCATATTCATCAGAGAGTTCACTTGGGAGAGAAACTCTTTAAGTGTGATAAATGTGGTAAGGAATTCAGTCAGAGTTCACGTCTGCAAACTCATCAGAAAGTTCACACCATAGAGAAACCATTCAAATGTGAGCAGTGTGGGAAAAGCTTCAGTCGTAAGTCAACACTTACTGTTCATTGTAAATTACACACAGGACAGAAACCTCATAATTGTGATAAATGTGGAAGGTCCTTCATTCACGCCTCACATCTTCAAGAACATCAGAGAATCCACACTGGGGAAAGACCATTCATATGTGATATATGTGGGAAGGACTTCCGTCGTAGATCAGCACTTAATAGCCATTGTATGGTTCACACGGGAGAGAAACCATATAAATGTGAACACTGTGGGAAGTGTTTCACTTGTAGTTCAAATCTTCATATCCATCAGAGGGTCCACACAGGAGAGAAACCATATAAATGTGAGGATTGTGGTAAGTGCTTCATTCAGCCTTCACAATTTCAGGCCCATCAAAGAATCCACACTGGAGAAAAACCATATGTATGTAAAGAGTGTGGTAAGGGCTTCATTTACAATTCAAGTTTTCAAGCCCATCAGGGAGTTCACACAGGAGCAAAACCATATAAATGTGAGGAGTGTGGGAAGAACTTCAGGATGAAAATCCATTATCAAGTGCATCTGGTGGTCCACACAGGAGAGAAACCATATAAATGTGAGGTATGTGGAAAAGGCTTCCGTCAGAGTTCATATCTTAAAATCCATCAGAAGGCCTACTGTGTGGAGAAACCTTATAAGTGTGAGGAGTGTGGGCAGGGTTTCAATCAGAGCTCACGACTTCAGATTCACCAGCTGATTCATACTGGGGAGAAACCATACAAATGTGAAGAGTGTGGGAAAGGATTCAGTCGGAGAGCAGACCTTAAAATTCATTGTAGAATCCACACAGGAGAGAAACCATATACTTGTAAGGAGTGTGGGAAGGTCTTCAGTCAGGCCTCACATCTTCTGACTCATCAGAGAGTCCACAGTGGAGAAAAGCCATTCAAATGTGATGAGTGTGGGAAGAGCTTTGGTCGGAGTTCACACCTTCAGGCCCATCAGAAAGTCCACACTGAGGAAAAGCCATACAAATGTGAGGAGTGTGGGAAGGGCTTTAAGTGGAGCCTGAATCTTGACATGCACCAGAGGGTCCACACGGGAGAGAAACCGTATAAATGTGGGGAGTGTGGTAAGCACTTCAGTCAGGCCTCGAGTCTTCAACTCCATCAGAGTGTCCACACTGGAGAGAAACCGTACAAATGTGATATATGTGGTAAAGTCTTCAGCCGGTTTTCACAACTACAGTCTCATCAGAGAGTTCACACCGGGGAGAAACCTTACAAGTGTGAGCTATGTGGTAAGAACTTCAGTTGGAGATCAAATCTTGTAAGCCATCACAAAATTCATGCTGGTGATATATTTCACAAAGGTGACGAGAGTGGTAAAAACATCAAAGAATTGTCAGAGGAAAGAAGTTCTACAAAATGATGTTTTTATAAAACTCATATGTGGTCCTGGTCAGTTGGCTCAGTGGTAGAGCGTCGGCCCAGTGTGTGGAAGTCCTGGGTTTGATTCCCAGCCAGGGCACACAGAAGAAGCACCCATCTGTTTCTCCACCCTTCCCCCTCTCCTTCTTCTCTGTCTCTCTCCTCCCCTCCTGCAGCCAAGGCTCCACTGGAGCAAAGTTGGCCCGGGCACTGAGGATGGCTCTATGGCCTCTGCCTCAGGTACTAGAATGGCTCTGGTTGCAACAGAGCAACGCCCCAGATGAGCAGAGCATCACCCCCTGGTGGGCATGCCTGGTTGATCCTGGTCCGGTGCATGAGGGAGTATGTCCTGCCTCCTGCTTCTCACTTCAGAAAAATACAAAAAAACCCACCTCATTTGCAGTCTGATTTCTTGTCCTCATCAGGTATCATAGGAGAGAAAATAATTGTTTTAGTTCAGTCAGTGTTTAAGCTGAACACATGTCGGTTTCAGCAGGCCATGCAGTAGGGAACCCTTGTAAGTGGTGCAGGAAACCCTTCATTCAGAACTTTAACATTTATAAGATGTCTCTTAAGAGATGGTACTTATAAAGGAAAAGAGTTCAATCTGGCCTTTAACAGAAGCTCAGTGATGAGGATGCCATACTGCTGCCTGCTAGAATGTAAGCTCCATGAGGGCAGGGACTTTGCTCCCAAGTCTACACAACCTTAATTAGGACTCACTCTTGTATATGTGCTCAGTACTTTTATGTTAAATAAACCAAAAGGAGAAAATATACAATATATGAAATTGTATCTAGAGGGGGGAACCTGCCAAATAAAATTAATTCAGGGAAATGAACATTTGTTGAAATACAGAAAATGCACTGGAATAATTCATTGCATGGTCTTGGATGGGAACACAGCCAACAAGAAAAGAATGTTTTGCCAAGAAAATTGTTTTGTGACTTGAAGGCAGGTCACTGAAACAGGTCTATGTGACTGAAGGCAGTTGCTGGGCTTTTTCTCAGTAAAACATTCTCATAAGATTTCTGTACCTTCCAAGGCTATCCCTTGAGATAAGGAGAGGAATGTTGTGGAAACCATAGAAGCAGTAGCAATTAATGCCTTTTGATATTATGTTGTTATTAAGCTATCATGCAGGTGTACTCCATGTATCTTTAAGTAAAAGTTACGCTTAATAAATACTAACAGCACACTGAAGTGCCTGTCATATTGCTCACTTCTCTCTTTCTTTCTCAAACCCTGGGTGGGGCAATTTGGATTCTGTTGGCTCTGCTTTTTTTGTTCTTTTCTTTTTAATACTTTAATGACTTTAATCTCTAGGAGTTCTTGGTATCATAGGTACTAGAAATACTCTGATTTCATTAACTGAAATGACTTTACCTCAAAGTGAGTTACGGAACATAATCACAGTAACAAGTATTAGCAAATATGTCACACTGATTACCATCTTCCATGTTTTCTGAGATAGTAAAACATGAGTCCTATCACTGAATGTTGCAGCATTCCTTTAAAATAGTTTTTTGAACAAAATAAGGAGGCAGTTTTCTTGTTTGGTGGATATTGTGCTGTTTATAAAACTATCCACAATATGAAATATAAACTTAATGTAAAACTGTTTTATATCCAATAGCTTCTGAGAAATTTTCATAGCATTTTGGTGGTTGAATTATTAAAATAAAAATGATCACATCTTCAAAAAAAAAAAAAAAAAGGTACGCTTAATATTATGCTAATTTCTCAGTAAACAAGCTTTTTGAAGTCTTGTAAATAAAAATAGGACACAGCGCGAACTTGGGGCCATTTGCCTGAGCGAGCAGTGGTTCTTTGCTAGTCCTTGATGATTTCATCTGCTGATCTCTCTCTCTGTGCCCGACTCACAACAACATTTGGCGCCTACCGTGGAGCGTTAAGAAGAGATTAGGAACAGGCAGAACCCCAAAAAGGTAAGTTGGACGTGCTGTGTACACGAAACTTTCAGGTAACTAGCAAAGTCATGGGGAATTTCCATTCATTATTGGACAATTATGTACAAGTTTTAAAATCCCTTTTAAAAGGGCCTGGGATTCAGATAAAAGACAAGGTTTTGTTACGTCTTTTAAATGCTATTCAGAGCCCTGGCTGGTTGGCTCAGTGGTACAGCGTCAGCCTGGCGTGCAGGAGTCTCAGTTTCGATTCCCGGCCAGGGCACACAGGAGAAGTGCCCATCTGCTTCTCCACCCCTACCCCTCTCCTTCCTCTCTGTCTCTCTCTTCCCCTCCCGCAGCCAAGGCTCCATTGGAGCAAAGTTGGCCCAGGCACTGAGGATGGCTCCATGGCCTCTGCCTCAGGTGCTAGAATGGCTCTGGTTGCAACAGAGCAACACCCCAGATGGGCAGAACATCACCCCCTGGTGGGCATGCCGGGTGGATCCCGGTAGGGTGCATGCGGGAGTCGATCTGACTGCCTCCTCGTTTCCAACTTCAGGAAAATACACACACAAAATAAAAGCTATTCAGAAACACTGTTACTGGTATACTCCTGAACATCGTAATCAATTGAATTCGAATGTTTGGCAACAAGTAGGAAAATCTTTACACCGTGCTCATTAGCACGGAGATCCACTTGATGCTGAAATGTGGGCTGCTTATAATCTTATTGCTACAGCCCTTAGCCCTTAGCCATCAAATGGAGATTCTGTTAAAGACTTGAGTAAGGTTATTTATAATGAGCCTGAAGGACTTGATTCAGCACAGAATGAACAGAATAATGACTTGGACAATACTGTCTCTGCTTCTGAAGTTACTGATAATGTTAATGAAATTCAGCCATCCACAGACTTTCACTCCTCTTTCTTAAAAAATGAGGGAGCCCCTATGGATGATGTTGCCTGTCTAAAACATTTATTAAATAAATTACAACTTACACTGGAACTACAGGAGATTGGAAATCAGTATACTGCTTATTCTGTTCAAAAGCAAGATATATGTGAGCCTGCGGCTCCTCCAATTCAAGGTCAAAAATTAATTGGTACTGGCAGGGGAAGGATTTTTTAATTCCCTGAAATCTCTGAAATGCAACAGGTGCTTATGCGTCATGATGATTTAGAATCTAATTCTAGTAATTTTTCTGCATCTATTTTTCCAATTATTCGACAGCCTTTTCTTCTTAATGCTCCAGATCCTGAGGGAGGGCATAATATCCAATTTGACCAAACTGAATTTACTTTCTTAAAGCTAGTCAAACAAGCTGTTGCTACGTATGGACCTCAGTCCTCATATGTTCAAGGTCTTATCTCTTCCGATTTTAATGATCATTTAATGATTCCTTTGGATTGGGATTTACTTGCTAGTACGGTTTTGGAACCAGGACAATATTTACAATTCAAATCTTGGTGGAGAGAGGAGGCTCTTCAAATATCTCGCATGAACGCCAGAAATAATCCTCCAGGAGCTACTTTTGAAATGCTCATCAGCATTGGTGCTTATGCAGCTGTGGGACAACAAACTTGTTATACCGATGCTGTTATAGCTCAGATTAGATTGCTTTTCTTAAAGCCTGGATGCAAATCACTGGAGTTGGAGACAAGGAAGAAAAGCTTAAAGCTTTACATCAGTTGGTACAAATTCAATTAAAATTAGGACATATAGGAGAATCATGAAGTCCTTAGAATTCTCTAGTCTTTGTAATAATAAAATAAATAAATACTAATTTTCTTTGGTGTTTTAGCTACAATCCTCTGAGCTATCATTTTGTTTCTTTCTAATTCTTTGCCTGGAAACTGAGGCAGGGGACATGTGTTGGATCTGACTATAGAAAATATCTCGGCAGCTGCCAAGAGAATTTTCTTGGGGAAATTTTGTTTAGTCTCATCCATTGTCAGTCCTTCTGTCAGAAAATGCCGATTAAAATCAGGCAGGCATCTTTCTAGTCTGACTGTGCTCTGAAATCCTGGGTTTCTCTTTGATTTGTCTGGTCTGGTTTGTCTGATTCTAATTTCTGTTTAGTTTTTGTTTGATGTTGTCTAAAATATTATTTTTAAGGCCTGAATTGTGTTTACATACAAAGGTTAAAAATGCTAGCTTTTATATTGAAAAAATAGTTTCATCCATATATTTTTTGCTTTAAAATTAGAAATTATAAGGAGTGCTCATTTAAATTTAAATTAAATATAATATGGATCCTTAAGACTTGCTAATTTGGTTAATACATTGTAAGGTATATTCAAAATTTGAAATCAAATAATTCAAGTATTAGGATTAATTAAAGTTATATGTTATACTTGTGTTTCTGTGTTGAAATTTGTCTTGTTTATGTGTAAAATATACTCAAATTTGTAAAACTAAGGAATTAAATAAAATTAAGTCATTTTAAGAATTTATCTCAAGCTGCTTCAGACAATTAACTGCTTGTAAGGCAACATCCTGAAAAAGGAGGCACTGAGGAAAGCGGGAATTTAGTTCCTCTGATGTCCTATAATAGACTTAACAATACAAAAGACTTTTAGATATAGAAGCTGATGCATCTCTTATTACTAAGCAACATTAGTTTTCTTTTTAGCCCACTTAGGCACTAGTCACTAAGCTGCATGGCTCAGGAAAAGTCCCTAACAAAGCTCTAAGATTTCTTTTACAATAGGAAAATAACAAGGGTCATTTGGCCTCTGATAAAGAAAAAGATTTATTTTATAAATAATTAAAAGAGCAACTTTTTAAATTACAGTCTAAACTTTCTGACAAAAAGTTTTTTTTATACTCACTATGACCACATTTCTGTCAAAGCTCTTAAAGAGTTAAAAACGGCTTGCACCCAGTATAAAACTGTCTATACACAGGAACTGCTATCCTCCTTCATGGACTCTGAATGTTTTATTTCAAAAAATTTAGAAATGTTAGCTTGGACTGTTCTTTCAAAAGCGAAAGAGTTACAATTTATGACTTAGTAGGAGAATCAAGCTTGTATTCAAGCTAATCAAAATGCTAATGCTAACCCTCTTGTTAATATTACACAAAATTAACTTTTTAAATGGACAGTTTACTAATTTACAACAGCAATGTAGACAAAATGTAGAGGTGAGGATTTGCTCTTATCTCCACAAATACGGGACTGGTAGATACCTTCTAGAAAGTTGAAGCCTCGGCATAAGTCAGAAATAGAAAAAAGGGAAATTTGACAAATAAACTTACCCAGGAGGCAAAAAATGTTTTAATTAAGACTAAGACTTCAAAAAACATCCTTGACTCTGTTTCTAACAATGCTAGCTGTTGTGTCTATAACAATAAGCAGAATTAACTATTCTTACTAAGTTTATATTACTTCCATAAGCAATGTTGAATAGCCCGACACTGTATCAACATTATATAAGTCAACCTTTAGAAAAAATTCATCAGAAATATCCTCAATCTTTAATAATTCATTATATAAATGACATTAATAGCTTATAAAAATAATGCTGAACTTTC
Source organism: Saccopteryx bilineata (assembly GCF_036850765.1). Lineage (NCBI taxonomy): Eukaryota > Metazoa > Chordata > Mammalia > Chiroptera > Emballonuridae > Saccopteryx > Saccopteryx bilineata. Next base: position 314,712,850 of record NC_089492.1, on the reverse strand, counting down.
AGTCATCCTTAAAAATGCTTCTGAAACCTTAAATCAGTGTAGTTTAATTATAGCTGAAGACAAAATTCAAACATCCTGTTCTATTAACATTGTTACTAATTCATAATATATAGAACATAGAGTTAAACTTATAGAAACTGTTTACATTTCAAATAATGGTTCTGAATTACACAAAATTATTCAAGAGTTACAACTTTTATTGTAAGAATGAAATTCGCCTGTCTATATAACTCACATTCGTTCTCATACAGCTTTACCAGGACCTATATCTACTACAAATAATAAAATTAATCAATTACTCATTAAATCAATAGAAATAACTACTAAATATCATACAAAGACTCATACAAATAAAAACGGTTTAATACAAAAATTTAGAATAACCAGGCAAGAAGCTCAGAATAATGTTAAAATCTCTCCTCAGTATAGTATTATAAATGCTCCTCCATTACCAAAAAGAATGAATCCTAGAGGACAACACAGTAATAACCTGTAACAAATAAATATTGCTCATATTCTTTTAAAAAAACTATCATATATGGTTTTATTAATATTTATTCTTCCTTTCAATAGGCCACACCTTTGCCTAGAAAAAAAGGCTAATTGTGTCATTCAACATCTTATTGAAGCTTTTAGTGTTATAGGCATTCCTAAAGCAATTAAAACTGACAATAGTCCTGCTTATACATCTGCTAAATTTCAAAAATTCTTAGCATTTTAGAATATTAAACATACTACTAGAATTCCATATAATCCACAAGGACAAGCGATTATTTTTTTTATAAATAAATTTTTATTTTAATGGGATGACATCAATAAATCAGGGTACATATATTCAAAGAAAACATTTCCAGGTTATCTTGTCATTCAGTTCTGCTGCATACCCATCACCAAAAGAGAGATCGTCCTCTGTCACCCTCTATCCAGTTTTTTCTGTAACCCTCCCCCTCCCCTTCCCCCTCTCCCTCCTTCCCTCCCCCCCCCCCGTAACCACCACACTCCTGTCCATGGCTCTTAGTCTCACTTTTATGTCCCACCAATGTATGGAATCCTGCAGTTCTTGTTTTTTTCTGATTCACTTATTTCACTTTGCATAATGTTAGCAAGATTCCACCATTCTGCTGTAAGTGATCCAATGTCATCATTTCTTCTAGCTGAATAGTATACCATGGTGTATATGTGCCCCATCTTCTTTATCCAGTCTTCTATTTTTTTTACAGTGATTAAAAGTCTTTAAGCAAACTCTTGGCCAATACAGCAAAAATCCATAAAAGAGTAGTGTCGTTAACATGTTCACCAAGTCCAAGTTGGCCCCAACACCATGCCAAATCCCTGAGAAATGCAACCCAACCACAGTTCAGTCTGTTAGGAGCCGTCACAGGGAGGAGGAGTCCAGGAAAAGTCCACACAGAAAAAGTCCGCATGGCACTGGAATTGTTGTCACCATTCTATACTTTGCAGCTCATGTCCAAGTCCCAATGACAGCTGCTTCTAGCTGGTAATGATTCAGGTAGACTGGAAAAGCCATTTGCAGCATGCGTGGATATGGAGCTTCTGTTCTTCTCTGCCTGGAGAGTTGAGACCAGGTTGCTTTTCCCTGGAGCTCTGCGACTGTGGCATGGTAAAGAGAACCTTGGGATACACTAAGCTGGGTGGCAAAGGTAGATTCATAATACAAGTTGGCAAAAGGGGGAAGGAGACCTCTACATTAGGAGTAGGTCCCAGCCTGAAATATGAGTGGGGCATTGAGGTAGGAGGGATAAAGGAAACACTATATACTAAGCAAAGCAGCAGAAAATAGGACTATCAACACCCACAACAGAGATCTTTGAGGGAAGAATAAAAAACCTGACTATTCAGGCAAAACATAGTTAAGTGGCCCTTGTGCAAATGAGATCAGTTTACCTGCTTCTTGGAAGAAATACCCTAGGCTCATCCACAGTGTCATAGATGGGGCCGATGGCCCTGGGCACCTTCAGCCTTCATTGGCAAACCCCAGCTTTCTTGGCAAGGTTAGGTCATAGGTGGCTGGAGCAGGGCTGGAAGAGACTGAACCCTCCCTTAGAGGAGCGAGGGGGAAGCCTATCTTCCAGTGTCCCTGTTTCCTCACAGCAGAGGCGTGTAAGCCTGGCAGGCTTTAGCTCAATGACCTTCCTTTCCACTATTGAAGCAGGACCCAGATGGCATCCTATGAGACCCCTTTGGGGCATTGGAGCCTTTAAGGGTGAATCCTAAAAGCTGGTAGTTCCCCTGATCTCTATTGGGCTTTAAGAACAAGCAATTATTAAACACAGTAATTGCACTCTCAAAAATATGTTACTTAAACAAAAGGGGGGAGAAGAAAGGAGATTATCCCCTAAAATTATGTTACACAAAGTTTTATTTACTTTAAATCTCTTAAATACAGGAGAAGATAATTTGACTGCTGCAGACAGACATTGGACAAAAAAATAACAAGTTCTAAGATTAATCAATACACTATAAAAGTGAGTTGAATCAATAGGTACCTAGTGTAGTGCAACATTGGGGAAGAAGGTTTGCTTGTGTCATTGCAGAATTCAGTGAAGTTCTTTGGAGTCCTGCTCGCAGAATTAAACTAACAACATGAATAAGAACAATAGATTCTTTCCATATCTGCCCATTGCTGAGATGGAAGAAATGAATTTCAAAAAAAGAATCTTAAAGGTGCTGCTGCTTGGTATTGAAAAGGCTAAAATACCAAGTTGGGTTCAACTTAAAAAGCTGACTTTTGCCTGACCTGGTGGTGGCGCAGTGGATAGAGCGTCGGACTGGGATGCGGAAGGACCCAGGTTCGAGACCCCAAGGTCGCCAGCTTCAGTGCGGGCTCATCTGGTTTGAGCGAGGCCTACCAGCTCGAGCCCAAGGTTGCTGGCTCCAGCAAGGGGTTACTCGGTCTGCTGAAGGCCCGCAGTCAAGGCACATGTGAGAAAGCAATCAATGAACAACTAAGGTGTTGCAACGCGCAATGAAAAGCTAATGATTGATGCTTCTCATCTCTCTCTGTTCCTATCTGTCTGTCCCTGTCTATCCCTCTCTCTGACTCACTCTCTGTCTCTGTAAAAAATATATAAATAAATAAAAATTTTTAAAAAATTAAAAAAAAAAAGCTGACCTTTAATGGTAAAAAGATGCTACCAGCTACTAGAAAAAAAAAAATGCTACCAACCTGTTTTTAGCAATGATTGCTTTGGTAACAATTTCGGTAAGTAGAGCTGAAAATTTTAGTTATTGGGCATATGTCCCTAATCCTCCATTAAGTAGAGCTATTCATTAGGAAAATAATGCCTTCCCTATTTTTGTTAATGACTCTAATTGGCTTCCAGGACCTTTTAATGATAGAGGTCCCTTAGCACCTTCAGAAGAAGGCATGAAATTAGAAATTATAAAACAGGAGTTGAGGGATTACCTATATGTATAGGACATGAGCCACATTGTTTAAACATAGAAACTCAAGCTTGGCTTTCTATTGTCAAAGATAACAGTAAAGGAGATGAAAAAAAAAAGCTTGTTACAAGGATATAGATTTAAAAGTAATACATCTGTACATATACGTCATAGGTTAAAACCCTCATAGCTCCACCCGAGTTAAAGGGCAGGGTGCTGATTTAAGGTGGCATAAGAACAATGGTTTAGGCCCTGGCCGGTTGGCTCAGCGGTAGAGCATCGGCCTGGCGTGCGGGGGACCCGGGTTCGATTCCTGGCCAGGGCACATAGGAGAAGCGCCCATTTGCTTCTCCACCCCCTCCCCTCCTTCCTCTCTGTCTCTCTCTTCCCCTCCCGCAGCCAAGGCTCCATTGGAGCAGAGATGGCCCGGGCGCTGGGGATGGCTCCTTGGCCTCTGCCCCAGGCGCTGGAGTGGCTCTGGTCGCGGCAAAGTGACAACCCGGAGGGGCAAAGCATCGCCCCCTGGTGGGCAGAGCATCACCCCTGGTGGGCGTCCCGGGTGGATCCCAGTCGGGCGCATGCAGGAGTCTGTCTGACTGTCTCTCCCCATTTCCAGCTTCAGAAAAATACAAAAAAAAAAAAAGAAGAAGAAGAAGAAAGAAAGTACCCCGGCACTTAAACATATATCAGCATGGAAAGGAGAAATCTAGAAAGATTATCCTTCTAATCATATTATGTTAATCTTTAAGAAGAATGAAACACATTTCATATCTGCTTGTGTTAGATTGCTTTATTTGTTTATTATAGGTGAAACCAAATAGACAGCTGAAAATTATTCAATAACTTGCAATAAGTGTGCTTTTTATACATGTATTAACTCTTCTATTCTTTTTTTTTTGTATTTTTCTGAAGCTGGAAACGGGGAGAGACAGTCAGACAGACTCCTGCATGCGCCCGACCGGTATCCACGTGGCACGCCCACCAGGGGGCGATGCTCTGCCCACCAGGGGGTGATGCTCTGCCCCTCTGGGGCATCGCTCTGTTGAGACCAGAGCCACTCTAGCGCCTGGGGCAGAGGCCAAGGAGCCATCCCCAGCGCCCGGGCCATCTTTGCTCCAATGGAGCCTTGCTGCGGGAGGGGAAGAGAGAGACAGAGAGGAAGGAGAGGGGGAGGGGTGGAGAAGCAGATGGGCGCTTCTCCTGTGTGCCCTGGCTGGGAATCGAACCCGGGACTTCTGCACGCCAGGCTGATGCTCTACCACTGAGCCAACCGGCCAGGGCCTCTTCTATTCTTTTTAATAAAAATAGTCAAAGTCTTTACATTTTAAGAACCTGAACAAGAGTCTAGATCCCAGTACAGATGCATCGGATGTGGCAGGGTTCCCCTTCCATGATGCTGTTACAACATCTTATTAAGTCCTTAAAGCGAACCAAGAGACTGGCTGGACTGATCATCACCATCATTATAGGACCAATAGCTGTAACCACCATGGCTGCTGTATCTAGAGTTAGATTACATCAAAGTATTCAGACTGTGGACTTTGTGCAAAAATGGCATGAAGATTCTGAACAACTGAGGACTTCTCAATAACATATAAATAGTAACATTAATACTAAAGTTAATGATTTAGAACAGACTATGATTGTGTTAAGAGATCAAATTGTTAGCCTGCAAAGACAAATTAAGCTAAGATGTGATTAGAATGTAACTACTCTTTGTGTTACCCCTATTTCTTAAAATCATACTTATTTCCCTTAGGAAAATGTTAAAAAAACATTTGTTAAATCATGATAATGTAACTAAAAAAATTATTAAATTACAAAGACATATTCATGAAGCTTTTCAAAGAAAATTAGAAATTTTGACAGGTCAATCTATATTGAAGGGGTTAATAAATGATTTATCGCAATTAAATCCTATTGAATATATTAAAGGATTTTTGGGACCCACCAAGGGACTTTTTATAATAATATTAATTCTATGTTTTCTTTTATATGTAGTCTGTCAATGAATCAAAGCAAGAGAAATAAGGGATGAATGACAGAAGGCTGTGTTTTCTGTAGTGCTTCATAACATTCAGCATAAACAAAAAGGGGGAAATGTAGTGGAATAACTCATTGCATGGCCTTGGATGGGAACACAGCCAACAAGAAAAGAATGTTTTGCCAAGAGAATTGTTTTGTGACTTGAAGGCAGGTCACTGAAACAGGTCTATGTGACTGAAGGCAGTTGCTGGGCTTTTTTTCTCAGTAAAACATTCTCATAAGATTTCTGTACCTTCCAAGGTTATCCCTTGAGATAAGGAGAGGAATGTTGTGAAAACCATAGAAGCAATAGCAATTAATGCCTTTTGATATTATGTTGTTATTAAGCTATCATGCAGGTGTACTCCATGTATCTTTAAGTAAAAGTTATGCTTGATGTTATGCCAATTTCTCAGTAAACAAGCTTTTTGAAGTCTTGTGAATAAAAATAGGACACAGCGCAAACTCGGGGCCATTTGCCTGAGCGAGCTGTGGTCCTTTGCTAGTCCTTGATGATTCTGTCTGCTGATCTCTCTCTCTGCGCCCCCGACTCATAACAACAAGAAAACCACTCAGTATTCCATTCCACAATGTTAATATGGTACTAACTACCCTACTGAGCTGGCTTCTGGCTTCCCCACAGCCTCTGTTCTCAAGTTGTATTCTTATTTGCGGCCCTGTCCAGTTTTCCAAAGATTGTTTACAGTGCAATCAAACTATCTTGTATTTTTTCTGACAGTACACACTGAAAAAGTGTTTTATTTTGATTTTCTAACTTTACAAGAAGCTAAAAAGCATGTTACACAGTTGGTTTTTATCTATCAATGTTAAGACAGGGGTTCACCCATAACATTTTGAAAATGTCACAAGTAGTTACCAATGTCAGTTTTCTTAACCTTCAATTTATTATTGATTTCTAATTCTGTGCATTTCCAACTAGACTTTTTAATGTTTGTCTTCTAATTACTGTAGCATTTCTTTTCATCAAAACTTCTTGGGGGGGGCTGTGCTATATTCTTCCCCACACCCATGATATGAATACCAAAACACTTGTGGGAATTTGATAATTTAATTGAATGTACTGTTGAGGCAAGATGTTTATATGCTTTTTCCTACTGGTAACAGCAAAGCATGTTTGGGGGAGAGAACTATGTCTCAACCTACAAAGAGATGTAGGTTGTACATCTCTTTGATCTGGAAATCATAAAGTGGGAGTTATGATTATAAGATGAAAATACTAAGAAGATGAGCACCACGTTGATGTCACTGAACTCTTTAAAATAGAAATAAGCACAGAGTAGCGCAGTGGAAGCGTGCTGGGCCCATAAAATGGAAATAAGCATACATCTGTACGAATTTGAATTTTGATATATTCCTATATTAACCTGAAGCCACTAAAATTGTGGCAGATATTTGTGAGGACAGGAGAAATATATAATATGAGCTTTGAGGTAATAAATTGTAGCCCTCAGCATAATCAAACATTGATCTTTGTGTCTCTGTGTGTGCTTCCACATATGCATGTATGTATGTGAGACTTTCTGAATGAGATTAGCATTTGAGTCAGCTGACTCAGTAAATTAGATTGCCCACCCCATATGCGTGGGCCCAATCCAAAATATTGAGGACCTAAGTAGAACAAAAAGAGAAAGGAGAACTTTCCCCTTTTCTTTCTGCCTCCCTGCTTCAGGGGAGCCATAGCTTTTCGGGTCCTACAACTGAATTTTAAACCGTTTACATGTACTGGAATTGGTACTGGGTCTTCAGTGTGCAAACAGCAGATCATGGGAATTCTCAGCCTTCCAAATTGTGTGAGCCAGTTCCTTAAGTCATCTGCATGTATATGTATCAGACACCTGCTTACCATGCTTCCCTCTTGGAACTGGCACTGGCTACAGTCTTTGGGACAGCCAGATGGACATCATCCTGCAATTTCTTGGAGCATTTTGTCAACCATGCACATTAGGTAGAAGTCAAAGACAAACCCTAGATAAGCAGGAATGGGACAGCACTACTAGTGGAGACCAATCACAGGGATCAGAGGGAGATTTCAAGATCTTTTGAGGAAGGAAGCATAAATTGTGGAGGCCCCTGAGGCACCGGGGCCCCACTTTCCTGGACCTAAGGGTAGTAGCCCTCTCCTATTGCTAATATAACCCCATCACCTTGCAAAGTGCACAATAACAATCCTTGTTCATTTGGTTTGAGCCCTAGTCAGTGTTTCCATTTCCAGGGTGGGGACTGCTAAAACAAGGGCATGAACATCTCAGTGAGATGGACAGCACCAAAACTCCATTCCAAAAAGATTGGGCTTATGTCACAGTGATTACTACACTGCTAAGTATATTTCCAAGAGTACTGAAAACATACCCACACAGAAATGTGCAAAAGTGTTCATAGCACCAATATTCACAATTGGTGAAAAAGGCACAACAGGCAAAAAGTGGAAACAATCTTAATATGTTCATCAACTGTTGAATGGGTAAACAAAGTAGTACATTCATACAATGCAGTATTTTTCAGCAATATGAAGGAAGTGAGTACTGATTCATACTAGAACATGGATGAACCCTGAAAACTTGCTAAGTGAAAAAGACACACAAGAACCGATGTGTGGTATGATTGCATTTATACAAAATGTGCAGAATAGGCAAATCCATAGTGAAAGTAAACTAGTGCTTTGCGGGCCCAGGGTGGGATGAAGTTGGGAATGAGAAGTGCCCGCTAATGTGTAAGGAGAGATCTCTGCGGGCAGATGACAATGTTCTAAGATTAGATAGTGGTGATCATTGTGCAAAATACAAAACGGAACTTTTTTTGAGAGAGAGACAGGAAGGGAGATGATGAGAAGCATCAGCTCATAGTTGCATCACTTTAGATGTTCATTAATTGCTTTCTCATACATGCCTTGATCAGGGAGCTCAACTGAGCCAGTGACCCCTTTGCTCAAGCCAGCAACCTTGGTCTCAAGCCAGCGACCTTTTGGCTCAAACCAGCGACAATGGGATTGTCATCAACCTCAAACTGGCAACCCCGTGCTCAAGCTGGTGAGTCTGTACTCAAGTCAGATGAGCCTAGGCTCAAGTTGGCAACCTTGGTGTAATGAGCCAGGGTCCTCAGCATCCCAGGTTGATGCTCATTTACTGGGCCACCACCAGTCAGGCAAAACTGAATCTTTCCAAACACAGAAATGATATCTGATACCCCCAGAGGTGTTAAAATATAGATGTATTAGACCAGCTAAGGTACTCCCAAGGGGAAAAAATAAGTAGTGCTACCATACACTAGAACTTAGGGTGATGAGACATCCAAATGGAGGTGAAGAAGCAGTTACAGAGAAAGAAAGCTCTCGGTAAAGTCAACTGCTGTAGCCTTTCTTAAGGTCAATCAGACTAATATTAACTTTAAGTAGGCACTCTTCTTCCCAGGAGGACACCCACGCCTTCTTCCCTCTCAGGTGTGTATCTCCTAAATTCTAAGAGTTCCCACGAGAATTGCAACCAGGGGAGCAGCGGGCAGCAGCAGCTCGTCCCGGGCTCACCCCTGAACCCGTCTCCAAGCCCCCTTTCCTCTGACCCTCATTTTAGTCAGAGCAGCTCTGCCTGGGCTGATTTCTTTCCTATAACATTTCTAGAGGGCCTGTTGCTTCTTCTAGCTTAAGCTTTTACTTGTTTCACTGTCCCAAGCTTTAAAAACAAATTTTTAAAATTATTTTTATTTATTCATTTTAGAAAAGAGAGACAGTGAGATAGAGAGAAAGAGAGAGAGAGAAGGAGGGAGGAGCAGGAAGCATCAATACCCATATGTGCCTTGACCGGGCAAGCCCAGGGTTTTGAACCGGCAACCTCAGTGTTCCAGGTGGATGCTTGATCCACTGCGCCACCACAGGTCAGGCTGTCCCAAGCTTTAATAAACGTATTTTCAAAATAAAAAATAATTAATTTAAGTATACACATATGCTATGAAATTTCATTCTTGGGTATATACCAAGAAAGTCCAAATTCTCACACACGTCTATAAGCAGACAATATGATAATGTTCATTTCATTGTTACCGGCAAAGGCAATGGGAAGAGTAGATAGGTAAGATGTGGGTGCAGAAAATGGAGTTCTATGGACTTGCATCTACTTCTTTAGTTTTGCTATTTGGTAACTTATTGAGATGAACATTTTCTGCATTTTCAGCTTTCCTTCTATTTCAACATGTATGCATTTAAAGCTCAACATTTCCCTCTCTCTATGTTAAAATCTACAGTTCCAATTATGAGTTTGATTTTTTTTACAACATGAATGCTTTTCCTTCTGGCAAAGACTAATGGTTTGCTTATGAAAATAACAGCTGCCATTTGCACATGTCACTGTGTCTCCTACGTGCAAAGCACTGCGTTCAATACATGCCATTGTCCCTAATCCTTTAACAATGTGTAGAGTTAGTCATAATAACCCTGCTTTACAAATGAAAAAATGGAGCATAATAAATTTAAAAATTTTTTAAATTAAAAAACTGAGACTCAAGAGTTGTTAAGAAGCTCATGGAAGGGCCTGACCAGGTGGTGGTGCAGTGGATACAGCGTCAGACTGGGATGCAGAGGACCCAGGTTTGAGACCCTGAGGTCGCCAGCTTGAGCGTGGGCTCATCTGGTTTGAGAAAAAAGCCCACCAGCTTGAACCCAAGGTTGCTGGCTCCAGCAAGGGGTTACTCGGTCTGCTGAAGGCCCGCGGTCAAGGCACATATGAGAAAGCAATCAATGAACAACTAAGGTGTTGCAACGCGCAATGAAAAACTAATGATTGATGCTTCTCATCTCTCCATTCCCATCTGTCTGTCCCTGTCTATTCTTCTCTCTGACTCTCTGTCTCTGTAAAAAATAAATAAATAAAATTATTAAAAAAAAAAAAAAAAAAAAAAAGAAGCTCATGGAAGGTCACCCAGCCCACACTGGTAGAGTGAGAACCTGGACTCATGAAATCCTGACTTCTGAGTCCAGGAAGGCCCTCCCTGTGCCCCTCATGGCCTCTCCACTCACTCTTACCAAAGGCTATGCCATGCCATAGTTGCGAAGAGGTTTTGTTTAAAGAAACTGCTGTGCGCGCACACGCCCGGGCTGGAGATTTGCTGCTTGGTTTGGTTTGGACTTCCTGAAATAATCACCGGAGAACTTTGGGTATTGGATGATCTTTTCAAGGTTGAGAAACCCTCTAATGAAGTAAAGTTCAGCATCCTTGAGTATGAACAGCTATTGCCCATTCCCTGCGAGTGTCAGGCAGATAGGTTTATTTCTTTAATTGACTTTAGAGAGGAAGGGAAAGAGATTCACTGGCTGGATCCTGGACACAGCCGCCTGAGGACTGACCCACAACCCTGGCACACTGGGACCATGCTGCAAGCAGCTGAGTTACCCGGCGGGCAGGCAGATAGTTCTAATCATTCACCAGATACTTCTGGAGAGGCTGTTTCTTAGGGAGCATTTAGATTTAGTCAGTTGTGCTGTCACATATGTTCCCCCAAAATGACAGAGGGGGCTGGGGCTGGTATTAGTGATTGTAAATGTATGGCCTACACTGTGATGACCATGTGGACACTGACTCGGTAAGAATCATGAGCGGTTAAAATGATGTGCCAGTAACCCAACGCGGAGCTCCTCCTCTGCTCACACAAGCGCTCCAGAGACTTCACCTCACCAGCTGCTTTGTGTTTCTGGCCCCTGTTCAGTACCTGCAGATGACATGGCCTCTCCATCCTCTTCAGCACCACAGTCAAGGACACCAGGTCATCATCCCCAGCACATTTGGTAAGTCTGTTTCTCTTTAAAGTGCCAAACTCTCTCGCTTCCCTGGTCTCATGTCACTTCCTCCCCTCCACCACCCCACAGCTGATGAGGCCTCGCAGAATTCCCTCAAGTGTGTACTCACTTGAGGTGAGGAAGAGCTGAGCTGTGGGGTTTAGCAGTTAGGTTTCTATGCATGTAGTTTCCCATCCTTTCCACCTCAAGGCACGTGCACATACCACCTGGGATGTCATCTACCCAGCTATCTTCCTATCTTCCTTCCTTCCTTCCTTCCTTCCTTCCTTCCTTCCTTCCTTCCTTCCTTCCTTCCTCCTTCCCTCCCTCCCTCCCTCCCTCCCTCCTTCCCTTCCTTCTTTCCTTCCACCTGGGATGTCATCTACCCAGCTATCTTCCTATCTTCCTTCCTTCCTTCCTTCCTTCCTTCCTTCCTTCCTCCCTTCCTCCCTTCCTCCCTTCCTCCCTCCTTCCTTTCCTTCCCTTCTTCTCCCTTCCCCCCTCCCTTCCTACCTCCCCCTCCCTCCCTCCTTCTCTTCTTCCCTCCCTTCCTTCCTTCTTTTCTCTCTCTCTCTCTCTCTCTCTCTCTTTCTTTCTTTTCATGAGATGCTATGTTTCTATTGTCTTGTATAACAAAGCCACACCACCTTCAGTACACATGTAATACAAAATAAAAGAAAAAAAGATATAGGGCCTGAAATTCCTCTTATCTGTTTTCCTGTCCTTCATATTTCAGTGTTGCTACCTATGAAATATGCTATTCAGGTCCTTTTCTCACTTCTTTCTCTCAAGTGTTGGATTTGGGGGAGGTGCAATCACATCTTTTCTTATTCTCTCTCCCTCAAACTGGTTCTTTCTCCTCTTTTTTATTTTTACGAATTGATTTTCATAAATGAAAAGAAACACTGTTCTCTTTCATGCAGGTTATATGGTTATATTTTCCCAAGTTCCTAGGCTCAATATTGGAGTACAGTTCCATCCATCTTCCGTGACATTCCAACTTGACTGCTTCTCTTTGCCACTTGTTCTTGGTGACTACTTGGGCATTTTAGTCTTCTCAGAGCTTCAGTTTACTCATCTGGCTACAATGAAGGTGTTAGCAGGGTTGTCTCCCTCCTGGTGACTCTAGAGGGAAGTTCACTTCTTGCTTTTTGCCAACCTTTAGAAGCTGTACTCCTTCCTTGGCTCCTGGCTGTCTTCCAGCAATCGCATTACTCTGACTCCTCCTTATAGAATCACACTTGCCTCTCTCCTGTGCGACTTTTTTGTTGTTGTTGTTCCCTGACCGGAAACTGAACCCGAGCCACGGCGGTGAGAGCGCCGAATCCTAAGCACTAGACCACCAGGGAGGGACTTTTATACACACACACACACACACACACACACACACACACACACTAGTTTTACTTACTCACAAATGGAAATGTTGGGTCTCTGAGCTTCGATCTCTCTTCCTCCCGTTTAGGTGTCCTAGTTTTGGAGTCTTCTCTGTTTTCTCTCTTTCCCATATGGCATCACTTTTATTGCATTGTCTGATTAGTATTCATGAACTACATGGTTGCCTTGTTTTGACCCACACATTAAGATAACGGATAAAAGTGTTCCACGCTCCCAGTGTTTTGAGGAATCACTGCACTACAACCTTCAGTGCTCACTTTTTTTCTTCTTTTTAAAATCCTTTTGATCCCCATTCAGTCATTGAACCCTTCTCCTCATGCTTCTGTCAGTTTTCACTTTATAAAATATAACTGAAGTTGTTAGTTTCTGGTAACTTAAACTCTGATTACTATGAAGTGTCCCTCTATATGTCAAGTAATGTTTCTTCTTTATGTTCCCTTAGTCAAATATTAGTGTTACAAATTTTGTAAGTATAGAAATAATTTGAGGTGTAGGATGATGGTATATTTCTCTAGAAAGGATTTTCATTTGCTTCTGTAAGAGCCAGGAGATGCTAAGAAAACACGTTCACCTTTATGCCATTTTAGGGATTGAGGCCCTGCCAAAGAATGCCCAGTCCTTCTGCTCCTATTCCTGTGGTGAAGCTCTTTGGGGTTTACCAGGAAGCTTCTGTGGTAGGTAATGGATTTATGTTGCAAAGTTCCTCGAACCCGTCCAGAGTACTACTCAGCTTCTCAATGAACAGAATCTATACTCTTCCAACCCACCCAGACTAGAATGGCAATTGCCCGCGATTTTTATCAGGGTATGCGACTCTGTCCCTTTTCCATTTAGGAATTGTTGTCCACAGGGGCGGTACTGTGGCGGGGTTGTTTTCGCTTAGCATTCTGGGACATGTAGTCCAGAGCGCCCTGTAGTCTTACACCTAATGTAAGGCCTCTCTGTGACCTTTTTTTTTTTTTTTTTTTTTTTTTAATTCAACTGATTGAGGGAGAGGAATTGGGGAGGAGAGAGAAGAGAGAGAAAGAGAGAAGAAGGGAGAGCTAGAGAAGCATCATCTCGTTCCACTTAGTTGTTCCATTTAGTTGTGCATTCATTGACTGCTTCTTCTATGTGTTCCGATCAGGAATCGAACTCGCCACCAGGACACTATCCACTGAGAAAAACGGCCAGGGTGGCCCGCGGACTTTTTTTAACCTCTGCCTAATTCTGGGAAGTGTATGTAGGTCCAAAAGCTCCGCATAGCTTTCAGTCAAGGAGGGCGGGCGCTGCGGAATTGTGGGAAATGTAGTTCACGGACTCCGATTAGTCACAGGCACTTCCGCCACAGGAGGACAAGGTAGCTGCCATCTTTTCCCAGGTTGTGATTATTAAGGTCTGCTGTACAAGATCCATTCAAACTTATCCGAAATGCGCTTGGGGTCAACAGCTACTGGCCTTTCATTTGGGGAGAAAAAGGAGGAGCAGCTAAAAAAGGAGGTCTGAGGCCGAGCTGGCGATTTGAGTTCCCTGGGACGGAGCTTGCTTGGTTTGGGACGGCCGGCGCGCTTCGCAGGGTTTGAGGGGCGCCGCGGCTCTGTGCTCCCCGACCCGGCCCCCACCTACAACTTCCTGCGGTGTCGCATTGGGTGAGTTACATAACATAACCCCTGGGTGCCTTCGCTTGCTGTTCTGTAAAAGGGAAATAAAAGTAGTACCTTCCTAATAGAATATATTGAGAAAACAAGAATACTTTACTACAAATAAAAGGCTTCATTAAAACTGCCTGGCAGATGGGTTGTTATTAATATTGCTATAAATCTCCGACGAGCGTCCATCTCGCACTTAGATTCTGTAGGCCCAGGAAGCCGAATGGTTCGGCATTCCTGGCCTTGTTTTTTCAGAAGGAAGGGTTGACTCTAGGTGGTACGGGGGGATGGCATTTATGGGGGATGCAAACACAAATTAGTATTTCTCAGCTACTCTCCCTTCCCCAGGCCTGACTTCTCAAAGAGCACTGCTGCACGGAGGAGAAGGCAGCAGAGCCCCACGTGAGTAGGATTTGGCATTCTTCTAAGATAGTCACTTAAAGTGGAGAATGGTGGGACGTGTGTTTGGCCAGGTAGGGGTAATGATTATAACCAGGCCTTAGCTGCTAAGTTCATCTTAAAGCTTTATACAGATGAACACGTTTCTGTCACAGTGCCTCTGTAAAGCGGTGCTTCTAATTTCCCTGAGTGAAAGATGAGACTTGAGATGAAAGGGTCATGTTTACCCAGGGTAACCGTGCCAGGAGGACGCAGAGCTGGGGTTGGATAGGCAGTCGAGTCCAGCACGTGGGTTCATAAATCTCTTTGGTATATTCTTGAAGGTGGGAACTGTCTAGAAACATATCAGGAAACTAGGTGGGGGCTTGATTGTGGGAACCTTGAGAGCCAGGTTCTGTGGAAGAGTTTTTATTTTTATTTATTTATTATTATTATTTTTTTTTTTTTGTATTTTTCTGAAGCTAGAAACGGGGAGAGACAGTCAGACAGACTCCCGCATGCGCCCGACCGGGATCCACCCGGCACGCCCACCAGGGGGCGATGCTCTGCCCCTCCTGGGCGTCGCTCTGTTACGACCAGAGCCACTCTAGCGCCTGGGGCAGCGGCCAAGGAGCCATCCCCAACGCCCGGGCCATCTTTGCTCCAATGGAGCCTTGGCTGCGGGAGGGGAAGAGACAGAGAGGAAGGGGGGGGTGGAGAAGCAAATGGGCGCTTCTCCCATGTGCCCTAGCCGGGAATCGAACCCGGGTCCCCCACACACCAGGCCGACGCTCTACTGCTGAGCCAACGGGCCAGGACCTGTGGAAGAGTTTTTAAAATAGTTTTCTCAACTGTTTCACTACTTAATTCCAAGTCATGTTTATAGTATTATAGAAGAAACATAATTATTATGGAAAATTCAGAGAATGCAGAAATATATAAATAGAAATTTAAATTACCAATAACCTTGGCCCTGGCTGGTTGGCTCAGTGGTAGAGCGTTGGCCTGGCGTGCAGGAGTCCTGGGTTCGATTCCCAGCCCGGGCACACAGGAGAAGTGCCCATCTGCTTCTCCACCCTTCCCCCTCTCCTTCCTCTCTGTCTCTCTCTTCCCCTCGGGCAGCCAAGGCTCCATTGGAGCAAAGATGGCCCGGGCGCTGGTGATGACTCCATGGCCTTTGCCTCAGGCTCTAGAATGGCTTCGGATGCAACAGAGTGACACCCCAGAGGGGCAGAGCATCACCCCCTGGTGGGCGTGCTGGGTGGATCCTGGTTGGGTGCATGTGGGAGTCTGTCTGACTTCCTCCCCGTTTCCAACTTCAGAAAATACAAAAAAAAAATAATAAAAATAAAAATAAATAAATAAATTACCAATAACCTTAGGATGTAAAGATAAGCATTGTTAACATTTCTGTAACTCTGGTTGTATGTATTTTGATTTAGTGGAGGCTGTTTTCTTTGGGACTGCTGGTACACTGAATTGCTTCTCAAATTGTTTCTACAAACCAGTGGCATTGGCATCACTAGGGTAGAAATGTCCATCCTTGAACCCCACCCGAGACCTTCTTGATTTAGAATTTCTGCAGATGGGACCGATGAATCTACATTTCAGCAAGATCCTGAGCTGATTTCTATGTACAGGAAAATTTGAGAAATTCCAGAAATACTCTTGTCTGGAAACTGAGGCCTAAAAATGGACCTTGCCAGCTGTCATGTATAAAACTGAGTGGGCCATACCAGAGCCCTACTCAGTCCAACGGTTGCCCCCCCACACACACACACACACTAATTATTGTCAGGTCTTCAGTCTCCTTGCAAAATCCTGACATGAGCAGAAGGTGGCTGGCATGTATAGAGACAAAATGAACTGAGTTAGGGGTGATGAAGATATATTTCTCCCAGGCTTTGGATATTAGATTCACTGCTATCTTTTTAATTAGAGGACTTCTGTCTGAAGTAGGAAGATCAATTAGTACTTACTGTTAGTTAATATAACTTTTTATTTTTGTATAACTTTTTACATACAGAAATATTGCAAAAATAGTAGAAAGAATTCTCATACACTCTTTACCCAGACTCATCAATTGTTTGTTTTGCCTGTTTGCTGTGTTGATGGCCATCAGCCAGATACCCCCAAGGATATACCTGTAATTAAAGAATCAAGTTTGTTTTAGCTTGCTGCAGCAATTAAGCCTACACACCATGGGGAGTTGGGAAGAGGCACTTAGGTGGGGCTGCTTACAGGATTTTGGTTGAATTAGCTGAATTGGGGAAAGTTGTAGGCAGTGAGATTTTGATCTGGATTGGATCCTGTCAGGAAGCAATTTGATGACTTGATATTGTAAGAATTTTTACCTAGAAGTGGGAAAAACAAAATGAGACAGGAGTTGTCAACTGTTAACAAAGTAGTTACTGATGTTAGCTGGGAAGAGCGGTTCTTTCGCTTTTTTTGTCACTAGAATGTTTTTGTCTCTGTTATGGAGTATTGTCATTTTCTTTTTTTTTTTTTTTTGCATTTCTCTGAAGCTGGAAACAGGGAGAGACAGTCCGACAGACTCCCGCATGCGCCTGACCGGGATCCACCCGGCACGCCCACCATGGGGCGACGCTCTGCCCACCAGGGGGCGATGCTCTGCCCATCCTGGGCGTCGCCATGTTGCGACCAGAGCCACTCTAGCGCCTGAGGCAGAGGCCACAGAGCCATCCCCAGCGCCCGGGCCATCTTTGCTCCAATGGAGCCTTGGCTGCGGGAGGGGAAGAGAGAGACAGAGAGGAAGGCGTGGCGGAGGGGTGGAGAAGCAAATGGGCGCTTCTCCTGTGTGCCCTGGCCGGGAATCGAACCCGGGTCCTCCGCACGGTCGGCCGACGCTCTACCGCTGAGCCAACCGGCCAGGGCGTCATTTTCTTATTAACCACAATCACTGAGTGGTGGTTCTGTTCGATTTTTGTTAATCAGTTAAAAATACCAAGTTCTAGCTGTTGTGACTTTAGCTTAAAAGAGCTGTTATTCTTTTCTCTTTCACAGCTTTATCATACTTAGATATTTTGGGGGGGTTTTCTGAACCGTTTGAGAGCAAGTTCCAGACAGTGATCAAAATGGAATTACTTACACTGATAACATATGTTATGTAATTCACAGTCCCTATTTTAAATTTTTTAGTTTTCCCAGTAAGGTCTTTCAGCAATTTTTCTTTTCTAGTTCAATGTCCAGTCCAGTTACATACATTGCCCTTAGTTTTTTTACATTAGTCTCATTTTATCTAGAATGATTCTTCAGGCTTTTTCTTTTTGATATTTGAACACTACTGGCAAATTACTTTGTAGAATGTTTCTCTTTTTGCTTTATCTGATATTTGTTCATGGCTAGATTCAGGCTCAGCAGGGATGCTGTGGAAGCAGTGAGGCAGCCTTCTTGTGCATCGGCTGAAGCAAATGCCAGTTTGTTGGTTTGTCCCAGTTGGTGGTCTCAGCTAATTATTATTATTTTTTAATTCAGGTAAGAGGAAGGGAGATAGTGAGACAAACTCCTGCATGCACCCCAGCTGGATTTCACCTGGCAACAACCCCTGCCTGGGATCAATTCTTGGACCATCTGGGACCCAAACTTGCAACCGAGCTATTTTTAGCACCTGAAGTGGAGGCTCCACGGAGCAATCCTTGGGGCCCAGGGCCAACATGCTCGAGTCAATCAAGCCATGGCTGCGGGAGAGAAAGAGAGAGAGAAGTAGGAGGTGAAGGTGAGGAGAAGCAGATGGTTGCTTCTCCTGTGTGCCCTCACCGGTACTCAAACCTGGGACATATACACGCCAAGCCAATGCTCTATCACTGAGCCAACCATCTAGGGCCTCAGCTTAGTTTCCTTGGTTAATGTATCAGCCAGGTTACGTTTTTTTCTTTTCCAATTAATACTTTGAGTCGGTGTAGCTATCTTATTCATCCCCAAACTTTTACCAATTTTAGCTTCCATTAGTGGTGTTCTAACTATATTTCATTCTACGTTCGTTAGTTTGCATATTACCACGACTGTTGGAAAAGCTTTCTCTTCTCCCCTATTTACTTCTTATATGTTCCCATATTTTTAACAATAGATTTATAACACAGATTCCTGGCTTTTAAATTTAAATTAGGTATGGACTGTCAAACTATTTTTTTTATTGTTGCAGAGTCATGGATCTTAATTTTCTTTACCTCCATGCATATTCATCAAAAGGGCACTTCCTGCTTTAAAAGAAATTCTACACATTTTTATACCTTCTATAAAAGTTGTCTGTGTCAACTTAAATATTATTGTTAAAGTAACATATTATTGAAAAAACAAAATCAGAGGTTTTTCAGAAGTTTTAAGAGTCTCTAACATGACAAAGCAACAATCCCTGAACAACATGCAACTTACATTATTCTACTGGTAGAAATCACATTTATAAGAGTAATATCAAACTGTAGAAGGTCATCTGCTCTACTGTGGTTGTGAAGAAGTAAGAAACTCTTAACAGTGTTCTAAGAACTTGTTACCTTATGGTGACCCCATATTCTCTCCCGCTTGTAGATAACAAATTTGAGGTAAAAAGATGTCAATAATTTCCCCAAGGTGACACCATCAGTGACTAGGTTAACCACTATTTCAACCCGTGCATATTAACTCCAGCACCTGCCTTAGTTTGTCTCAATTTACACCATATAGCATAAGAATTGCTACAGAAGAAGCTGCAGGCACACTGGTGGGGGCCATTGTGTGTAGTTGGGTGCTGGTCCCTGAACTACTGAAAGGGGCAGGGCAGGTGGGTGTCTGGCCTCCACGCCAGTGCTTTTCATCAAGCTACTTGTAGCGGCTGCCACCCCAAGGACGGGCACCTCTGCAAACTCACAGTGAGCACCGCATGACTTAGTGACATACTGAACCGGTCTCCACTGACTTCTTTCTCCTTTCCCAGTCTGTCTTCTTAGAACTCTGTGTTTCTCCAGAAGCAAAAAGAAACAATGAGCGTGTTCAAGGTGAGTAGGGCTTGTCTTTTTGCTTTTTAATATTTATTTTATTGATTTTGGAGAGAGAAACAGACAGAGAACATCGATCTGTTCCTGTGTGTGCCCTGACCGGGGATCAAACCGGCAACCTCGGCGCTCCGGGACAATGCTAACCAGCCCAGTTACCCAGCCGGGGCTGCCTCTTTGCTTTCAAACATGCTGTGTCAGTACCCAGATACTGGACACAGTGTTTCTCTTTCAGGGAAGGCCCAGGCATTTGAGGAGTGGTTGAGCTTGTCAGTCACCTGTTTGTCCCTTTTAAGTTTAATTGCTTTTAGTTTTAGTTTTATTTCATCATTTCTTATTTTACAAATAAGAGAAAATTAATAGAAATGAAAAACATCTTCTGCCTTACTACTTCCCTGCTTACAAATTGGCTGCTTTTATTTCTATAATCTCTTTATCATATGTATTCATATTATGTATTTGTATTCAGAACATAGATACAACTTTAAATTTATATTTACATTTAATGCCTGTATATTATGTTATATAACATTCACCTGACCAGGTGGTAGTGCAGTGGGTAGAGTGTTGGATTGGGACACAGTGGACCCAGGTTCAAAACCCCAAGGTCACTGGCTTGAGCACAGGCTCACCAGTTTGCGCGTGAGGTCTCTGGCTTGAGTGTGGAATCTTAGATATGACCCCATGGTCACTCACTTGAGCCCAAAGGTCTTTGGCTTGAAGCCCATGGTTGCTGGCTTGAGCAAGGGGTCACTCGCTCTGCTGGAGCCTTCCGGTCAAGGCACATATGAGACAGCAATAAATAAACAACTGAGGTGCCACAGTGAAGACTTGATGCTTCTTATTTCTCTCCCTTCCTGTCTGTCCCTGTCTGTCCCTCTCTCTGTCTGTCTGTTGAAAAAAAAAAACTATATAACATTCATTTTTGTTATATCATGCTTCCTTAAATTTATGTACCTATTTTTTAAACTATTCTCTAGTCATAAACATTAGCTTTGGATTTTTACAGTTTTAGGAACACTATAATACAGTTTTCCTGAATTGAACGTTTTTCTCAAAAAAACAATTCTAAAAAAATACTGCCCTTTTTGTCCTGAAAATACTAGGTGTTCAAAATAGAAAAAGTATGTTTTATATGTGATATCTCAGATTCTTTTTGTAGAATATTCAAATATGGTCCAGTGTATCAGGATCAAACTGCTGCTTCACACAGAAAAAATACTGTTAGAAGTTTTCTTAATACAAGAACTAGATTCCACTCTCCTATGCCTGAGTCATGCCCTGTGTGTATTTTTCTTTGTGTATTTTTTTTAATCCAAGTAATATCATATATGACCTTAGTTTTAAAAGCTCAGTGGTACTAGAGGATTTGTCACTGCATTAACACTTCCCTTGGTTTTATCTTTATATTTAATGTAAAGAAAATAGTAGGTTATGAAAATAAGGAACCTGCTCATGTTGACACAGAAAAGCAAGTCGAAGTATTCTACTTGAGTGAAATACAGAAACAGGAGGAAAGAGAGTTTTCATTCAGAGATCTGGCAAGCCCTTTCGATTTATTTCTACATACAACATTCCTCCTCACCTGGTCCCCACCCCCAGGGGAAGGCAAGTGCCGTCAAACACTTAGGGCCCTGGCTCAGTGGACAGAGCATCGGGCCAGCGTATGGCCATCCCAGGTTCAATTTCCAGTTAGGCTGCACAGGGGAAGTGACCATCTGCTTCTCTTCCCTTTTCTCTCCCCCTTTTCTCCCTCTTCTCCTCCCATATCCAGTGTCTCGATTGGTTCTAGTGTGGCACTGGGTGCTGAGAACAGCTTGATTGAATTGAGCGTATTAGTCTCAGGTACTAAAAATGGTTTGGAGCATCGGTCCCAGACAAGGTTGCTGGGTGGATTCCCGTCAGGGCACAGGCAGGAGTCTGCCTCACTATCTCCTCTCAGCTACACACACACACACACACACACACACACACACACACACACACACCAAAATACTGTTGGGACTAAAATAGTAAATGTTTGTGGTGCAATTAACAATATTAACTAAGAGGTAGAATTTTTTTAGTCTGGATACCACAGTTAGAATTCTATGGATTTTACTCATACCAGTGCTCAATGTGAGAGCACCAGATAAACATACAAAGCTTTTTTTCTTAATTTGTTTTTAGAGAGGGAAAGGGAGAGAGAGAAACATTGATTTGTTGTTACACTTATTTATGCAATTATTGGTTGGTTCTTATATTTGTCCTGACTGGGGATCAAACCCACAATCTTAGCATATCAGGACAATGCTCCAACCAACAGAGCTACTGGGCCAGGGCGCAAAGCTTTCTTTTTCATAGCAGCATTTTTGGCAAGGCTGCAGAAAGTCAATGTGTGACATCAGCAAGACAGCAGGAGTCAGGCTAGGAGAGCTACAGATTGTTCAAGGGCCAGAGCAACTTCCCACCCGTCCTCCTCACCTTCTCAGTGCTGTTCCTCTTCCAGTAGACATTGGGTATAAGAATAAGGTGTAGCCCTGGCCGGTTGGCTCAGCGGTAGAGCGTCAGCCTAGCGTGCGGAGGACCCGGGTTCGATTCCCGGCCAGGGCACACAGGAGAAGCGCCCATTTGCTTCTCCACCCCTCCGCCGCGCTTTCCCTCTCTGTCTCTCTCTTCCCCTCCCGCAGCCAAGGCTCCATTGGAGCAAAGATGGCCCGGGCGCTGGGGATGGCTCTGTGGCCTCTGCCCCAGGTGCTAGAGTGGCTCTGGTCGCAACATGGCGACGCCCAGGATGGGCAGAGCATCGCCCCCTGGTGGGCAGAGCATCGCCCCTGGTGGGCGTGCTGGGTGGATCCCGGTCGGGCGCATGCAGGAGTCTGTCTGACTGTCTCTCCCTGTTTCCAGCTTCAGAAAAATGAAAAAAAAAACAACAAAAAAACAAAAAAAAAAGAATAAGGTGTATGTGTAAGAACAAGGTGTATGTGTTTGTTGTAGGAAGCTGTTACATTCAAAGATGTGGCTGTGGCCTTCACGGAGGAGGAGCTGGGGCTGCTGGACTCTGCCCAGAGGACGCTGTACCGAGACGTGATGCTGGAGAACTTCAGGAACCTGGTCTCCGTGGGTGAGGAGAGCCTTCCTCTGGAGAAGGAGTCTTCGTGACCTTGGGGTTAAGGCTTTGGGACTCTTGGAATGGCTCCCTCATTTGGGGAACTGGACTTTTTCCAATTCCTATAGGACCCAAGAGGATGTTTCTTGTCTTTCTAAACAGAAAGTTTCAAATCGAACTATAAATGGTCAGTATGCTGCTAATACCTTGTCTATATTTTTGTAAGATTTTACTCTTGTAGCCCTGGCCGGATGGCTCAGTTAGTTAGAACATCATCCCAATGCACAGAGGTTGCCGGTTAAGTCCCCGGACAGGGCACATGCAGAAACAGGTTGATATTTCTGTCTCCCCCAGGTCCCTCTTCTCTCTGTAATCAATCAATAAATCAAAATCTTTACATTTTACTTTTGTCCCATTAGTGAGTTGTAAACCAGTGTATCTAGTCCTATCTGTAATTTTTAATATAATAGGATAGGCCAGCCTGTGGTGGCACAGTGGATAGAGCACCAACCTGGAAGGCTGAGGTCATTTATTCAAACCCTGGGCTTGCTCTGTCAAGGCACATACAGGAAGCAACCAGTGAACAGCTAGAGTGAAGCAACTACTTCTCATTCCCTTCCCCCACCCCTCTGTAAAATCAATAAATCTTTAAAAATAAAATAAAATAGGTTAAAAAATGTCAGAGCTCCTAGGCCCTGGCCAGATAGCTTGGTTGGTTGGAGCATCATCCTGAAGCACAGAAGTTGCTGATTCAATCCCCACTCAGGGTACATACAGGAACAAATCGATGGTCCTGTCTCTCTGTCTCGCTTTCTCCTTTCCATGTTCTAAAATCAATAAAAGAAACATTAAAAACTAAAAGAAAGAAAAAATATCAGCTTCAAAATAAAAACAGAACATTGCAGCTAAAAATTGCATGAGTGGTCTGAGAGCCACTGGAAGGAGATTTAATGAAAATAGACATTGGTTAAAAATGGTCCATTTGCATGGCCTCTGCCTCAGGTGCTAGGATGGCTCTAATTGCAATGGAGCAACAGCCCCAGATGAGCAGAGCATCGCCCCCTGGTGGGCGTGCCGGGTGGATCCCGGTCGGGCGCATGCAGGAGTCTGTCTGACTGCCTCCCCACTTATCACTTCAGAAAAATACAAAAAAAAAGGGAGGGCCATTTGACTTCTATTTTTGTAATTAATTTCTATACATATGTGTCTGGGTCATGAAATAAATGCTATTTTCTTAATGGGTTATGATAAGAAAAAATTTTGAAAACCATTGTTTTAAGTTTCTTGTACATACAGTTAGAACTTAAATTTGCAGTAAATTTTAGCTCCAATGTAGTCATTTGAAACTTGTAACTTTGTGTGTTCTCAGGACATCAACCCTTTAGACAAGATATATCACATATAGAAAGAGAAGAGAGGCTTTGGATGATGAAGACACCCCTGATGGAGAGAAAGTTAGGTAAGAACCAAGCAATTGTGAGTTCTCATAGTTAATTATATCTATTTCTTTCTCATCACCTCTATCTGGGCCCTTATATTTTTCCTGGATTATTTCAACAGCCTTCATACTGGTAACCTACTCACAGAACGTAGCTTGTGAGTTAGTCTTTACCTTAAAAGAATTGCCCAGCTGCATCCCATTTGCTTCTTGTAGAGTCCACATCCGTAATAAGAAATGGATCTTACATCGTCAACTCTACAAACATTTTATTTGTGTAGATTTATATGTAAGACTTTAGAAGGCATTTTATGTAATGAAACCTTTACTGTTTGTGATGATTCTCTGATCATTTCTCCTTTGTTTTTTCTAAATACGTATCACAAGCTATTGCATTTATTTCACAGCTCACTAATAAAGTGCATTCTCATTTTGGAAATCATTCTTGTTAAAGTCCAGTGTATCTCCATATAAAATTTTTCATTCTGTTTTCAAAGAGACAGCATTCTTCTCCAGCCTCTAAGTTTTGATTCCTATGTGGGAAGATAAAAACATGTTAGACAGTATAAAGGCCTCTGAAGAATCCAGGTCATCAAGCTTCTCTTTCACTCCAAGTGATTCTTAGCACCTTTGATTTATCCTCAGCATTAAATGTCTTGGTGTGCTGCTGCCTTTACTGCAGCCTTTCAACTTCTCAGCCAACTATACTCCCCAGTCCTTTTTCTATTTCAGATACCTTCCTTGTAAAAGCACTTGCTTCTATCCCTTGGTTTAAACTTAAGCTGGGATTTAGAGTTATAGAGAATCCCAAAACTCAACTGTGACTCATCTATGTACATTGTTTGATCACCTACTAACTGCCAGGCACTGTTACAGCTGCAAGCACTCCAAAATGCTTGTTCTTATTGATACTGTGTTATGGTGTAAATGACATGGAATTTATGAAAAATGATTTAAATAGTGATGTCAAATGGCAGTCATTTTGTTTTAAATGGGTTTCATTAATGCTAAGTGGTTGGGACCACCCTCTGGTTTCTTTCAGTGTATAATCCAGGGAACTTCAGATGTACAAAAAAGATTAGCTGAACCATTCCAAGATTCATTAAAATGTTATATTGTGTCTTAAGTGTGAAATCTTGAATATTTGAATGAAGCTTTCATTTGTCCATATCTCTGAATTCTTTGTCTGTATAGGTGAGAGTGATCAAAGTGAGTTGAGAACTGTTCGAGACAGAGGACCACATGAAGAGCTTCCCTGCTGGCAGATCTGGCAACAAATTGTAAATGACTTAACAAGGTTTCAAGACTCCATGTTAAATAGTACTTGGTTCCACAAACGAGGCAATTCCCCCTGTCAGGTTGGGGCAGGACCGTCTATTCAAATTTCTGAAGATGAAAGCAATATACTAAATCATAAAATGGATGACCCCAGTGCCACTGGAAATCCAGAGTTTCAAACTTGGAGAGTCCGGGGTTCCTGGAGGAAAACTTTCCTGACTGAGACACCAAATTATCAGAATAGATATCAGCAAATTTCTATGAAAAATAAACTCTGTCAGTATAAACAGGATACTGACACCATCAGTTGGGTATCACATTGCCTCAATGATTGTGGAGTATACACAAGTGAGAAATCTTACAGCTACAGTGAATATGGAAGAGACTGCGTGAAAATTTCAACATTGGGTCAGAATAGTAGGATTCACACAGGACAAAAATCTTACCAGTGTAATGAGTGTAAAAAAACCTTCAGTGATCTCTCCACCTTTGATCTTCATCAGCAAGTACACTCAAAAGGGCATTTGCATATATGTAGTGAGTGTGGAAAAGGCTTCTGTTATAGATCAGTTTTTTATATTCATCAGAGAGTTCACATGGGAGAAAAAAGCTGTAAGTGTGATGATTGTGGCAAGGAATTCAATCAGAGCTCACATCTGCAAAATCATGAAAAAGCCCACATCATAGAAAAACCATTTGAATGTGAGGAATGTGGGAAAGGCTTCAGTCGTAGATCTGCACTTACTGTTCATTGTAAATTACACACAGGAGAGAAACCGTATAATTGTGAGCAGTGTGGGAGGTCCTTCAGTCAGGCCTCTCATCTTCAGGACCATCAGAGAGTCCACACTGGGGAGAAACCATTCAAATGTGATGCCTGTGGTAAGAGCTTCAGTCGGAATTCACATCTTCAGTCCCATCAAAGAGTCCACACAGGAGAGAAACCCTATAAATGTGAGCAGTGTGGGAAGGGCTTTATTTGTAGCTCAAATCTATATATTCATCAGAGGGTCCACACGGGAGAAAAACCCTACAAATGTGAGGAATGTGGTAAAGGCTTTAGTCGGCCCTCAAGTCTTCAGGCCCATCAGGGAGTCCACACTGGAGAGAAATCATACCTGTGCAATGTGTGTGGTAAAGGCTTTACTCTGAGTTCAAACCTTCAAGCCCATCAGAGAGTCCACACTGGAGAGAAACCTTACAAATGCGATGAGTGTGGGAAGAGCTTCAGGAGGAACTCTCATTATCAAGTGCATCTGGTGGTCCACACAGGAGAGAAACCATATAAATGTGAGGTATGTGGGAAAGGCTTCAGTCAGAGTTCATACCTTCAAATCCATCAGAAGGCTCACAGTGTGGAGAAGCCTTATAAGTGTGAGGAGTGCGGGCAGGGCTTCAATCAGAGCTCACGACTTCAGATTCACCAGCTGATTCATACTGGGGAGAAACCTTACAAATGTGAAGAGTGTGGGAAAGGATTCAGTCGGAGAGCAGACCTTAAAATTCATTGTAGAATCCACACAGGAGAGAAACCATATACTTGTGAGGAATGTGGGAAAGTCTTCAGGCAGGCCTCAAATCTTTTGGCCCATCAGAGAGTCCACAGTGGAGAAAAGCCATTTAAATGTGATGAGTGTGGGAAGAGCTTTGGTCGGAGTTCACACCTTCAGGCCCATCAGAAAGTCCACACTGGGGAAAAGCCATACAAATGTGAGGAGTGTGGGAAGGGCTTTAAGTGGAGCTTGAATCTTGACATGCACCAGAGAGTCCACACGGGAGAGAAACCGTATAAATGTGGGGAGTGTGGTAAGCACTTCAGTCAGGCCTCGAGTCTTCAACTCCATCAGAGTGTCCACACTGGAGAGAAACCGTACAAATGTGATATATGTGGTAAAGTCTTCAGCCGGTCTTCACAACTACAGTCTCATCAGAGAGTTCACACCGGGGAGAAACCTTACAAGTGTGAGCTATGTGGTAAGAACTTCAGTTGGAGATCAAATCTGACAATTCATCGCAGAATCCATGCTGGTAAAACTCCTCTAAAAGTGATGGGGCTGGTAAGAACATGAGAGAGTCCACACAGGGGCAATGTTTTATAAAATGATTTTTCAAAAAACCTCAAGTGTCACGTGAATTTTTCCAATCATCAGGTTTAAAAGAAACATTTTTTTCTTCTTAATTAGATCAAGTGTTTCAGCCATAGTTTTACATACCCAGTAGTCAGGAGGCTACACAGCAGAGAACCCTTGTAACTGTAAGGGTTTCAGTTAGAACATTGACCTTTATTAAATGTTAAGAGAGAGGCCTAAAAGGGTAAGAGTTTTATCAGGCTTATATTAATACAAAAGTATGATGGACAAGCCAAAATTAACACCCACTAATATGTAAGCTCCGTAAGTGCGGAGACCGTTTTTGTGAATCTACGTAGTCTTACAGTCAGGTACTTCATGGGTGTTCATTATTTGTTAAATTAATGAATAGGAAAAGTATGTTTGAAAATTGTGTTATCACCTCCAAAATTTCATTAAAGCTGAAATTTGAAGAGGAAACCTAAATGTAGCTGTAATAAAATGGACTCGGAGACAAAGTTGGAATGTTAGAAAACCAGTGCTGCAGTGTGTAGGGTCGGCACTTCCCTGCTGTGCGGGCGCTGTGCTCCCGCACTCCCAGCCTCATCACGTCGGTCCTGTTGTCTTGGCCTGTGTCTGGTTGCTATTAAACATGTAGGGAAATGCGGGCTACTGGGATTTGAGGGCAAGGAGGAGATTGTGACAGTGCAGTCAGACCTTTTACCAGTCGGCATCAACCTTTTGTGTTCTATTGATTTTGTAAAGTAAAAGCAGTTATTTTTTGTGATAGTACACACTGACTGAAAATCGGAGCTTATTAATCATGCAATAGGACATCACACAATTGATTTTTTTCCACCAAGGATGTCAAAGTAGGGATTTAACATCCCTACTTTGTGAGTTACTGACGTTTCACAGCCAGTGAAAGAGAGTTGCTCTATTATAATGTTGGATATTCACTATTCACTCCCAATGTGCTTGGCTTCTCTGACCTTAACTGTCATCTACACCAGTGATTTTTAATTTCTGTGCTGCAAGAGGCACACTGATGTGCCACATTTAAGTTGGAGGCCCTGGTCTCTTTTCCCTTAGATTTTCAAATTTAAAAAATAGTAACAGCTAAAACAACAATGCCATCCAGTATGAATGAATGAAAATTTTATTTTTATGTCAGATTGGCCCCAAATCACTTTTTTTGGTGTGTCACAGAATTTTAGTAATAAGTTTACATGTGTCATGCAATGAAAAATGTTGAAAATCACTGGTCTGCACCAAAGATTAAGCTTCTAGCTGTGTATCCAGTTTTCTTAACCTTTGTAGGTAATCCAGTTTCAACTTCAATTTGACACCATGTGTTCAAATTCTCTATTTTTGGCATCTGGAGAATTTTCCTATCATAGCTTTGAGCTTGGTTACATAGTAATACTTGGGGAAATACATATAATAAGCATTTTTTAAAAAAGGAATGAAGTTTATTGATTTCATTTTACTTTTTTAAAGGGTTTTCTTTGGTTTTTTTTTTTTTTTTGACAGGGACAAACAGGAAGGGAGAGATGAGAAGCATCAGTTCTTCATTGTGGCACCTTAGTTGTTCATTGATTGCTTTCTCATACGTGCCTTGGCTGGGGGACTACAGCAGAATGAGTGAACCCCTTGCTCAAGCCAGCGACCATGGGGTCATGTCTGATCCCATGCTCAAGCCAGCAACCCTTGCTCAATTCAGATGAGCCATTGCTCAAGCCGGCGACCTCAGGGTTTCAAAACTGGGTCCTTTTCATCTCAGTCCAATGCTCTATCCACTGTGCCACCACCTGGTCAGGCAAGAGATTTTATATTCTAGAGAGAGGAGAGAGAAGCAACTCATTGTAGTTGCTTCTCATATGTACCTTGACTGGGCAAGCCCAGGGATTTGAACCAGCAACCTCAGCATTCCAGGTTCATACTTTATCCACTGCGCCACCACAGCTCAGGTGAGTTTGTTGATTTTAGAGAGAGAAACATCAATTTGTTGATCCACTTATTTATGCATTTATTGGTTGATTCTTGTATGTGCCCTGACCTGAGATCAAATTCGCAACCTTGGCATGTAGGGATGGTGCTCTAGTCACCTGAGCTACCCAGCCAGGGCAGTATTTTGTTTATTTTAGTGAGAGGAGTGGAGGCAGAGACAGACTTCCATATGCGCCCTGACCAGAATCCACCCAGCAAGTCCACTAGGAGGTGATGCTCTGTCCATCTGGGGCTGTTGTTCTGTTGCAACTGGAGCCATATTTTAGTGCCTGAGGCAGAGTCCATGGAGCCATCCTCAACGCCGAAGGCCAATTTGCTTGAGCCAATTGAGCCACAGCTGCAGAAGGGAGGGAAAGAGAAGGGGGAGAGGTGGAGAAGCATATAGTTGCTTCTCCTGTGTGTCTTGACCAGGAATCAAACCCAGGAAATCCACATGCTGAGCCAACACTTTACCATTGAGCCACCCATCCAGAGCCTAGGGCCGTATATTTTTAAAGATTTATTTGAGAGAGAGAGGGTGAGAGAGAAACACTGATTTGTTCCACTTAGTTATGCATTCATTGGTTGCTTCGTGTATGTTCTCTGACCACGGATTGAACCCACTAGTTTGCCATGTTGGGACAATGCTCTAATCACCTGAGCTAGCCAGTCAGGCCAGCATTTTCTTTAAAGTACCCAAAGGCACATTGCAGTCAGTGCCTGAATCACAACCCTGTAGATTTTCATGTCTAGGGCATCAATGTGAAGGAATAGACTCCTGAAAAATTGAGATGGCAATAAATGGCCAGATTCCAACCAAGCTGAGGCCTTAGGCCTCTAAATTTAGCTGAGACTCCTTTACATTAAAAGGAGGCCCTCCTCTCCTCTCTGAGATAGTCTCCCCTTGCTTGAAGGACCTGGAATGATCTTTCCTGAGATAGTTTCCTTGCAGGGTGCTGTAGATTCTGAAGACTTGCCTCTACTACACCCTCTTATTTTTCTAGACTAGTCAGATTTAAGTCCTTGCAGGCCACAGGGAGGGGGTCTGCGTCAAGAAGTCGTCATGTATACAGTATGACTACGAGAAGACACTCCCTACCATAAGTAAGATTTTTAGAGTGTATATCAATAGAAACCTGAGATACATCGTTGTGGATCTTATGGGTATTGAGTCAGTGGGAGTGATGTAATGTTGGATTAGGCTGGATTTCTTGATTTGGGTGCACTGAACACCATCTCCAGACTGGATGTTAGCTTAAATACCTGGGAATGCCTTCAACACTTTGCTCAGTTGAATAACTGAAACCTGGATACAGAGTTAGCTTATACTAAGGTAAAAATGCTAGAACTTTCTAAGTACGGTGTAGGACAGTTTCTCAACCTTGGCACTGTTGATATTTTGGGTTCGATAATTTTTCATTGTTGGTGGCTGGCCTGTGTTTGTAGGATGTTTGGCAGCATCTGTAGGCTGGACCCACCAAATGACTAATACATCCTTTCTCTCCTTCAAGTTGTAATAACCAAAAATGCCTCAAGCCTGACTGGGTGGTGGTGCAATGGATAAAGTGTTGACCCAGGCTGCTGACGTCCACAGTTCAAAACCTCAAGGTCACTGACTTGAACACAGGCTTGCCAGCATGATGCAGCGTTGCTGGCTTAAGTGTGGGATCATCGACATGATCTAAGGGTTGCTGGCTTGAGCCCAAGATCGTTGACTTGAGCAAAGGGTCACTGGCTCTGCTTGAACCCCCCAGTTAAGGCACGTATGAGAAGCAATCAACGAATAACTAAAGTGAAGCAACTAGGTGTTTGTTTCTCGTCTCTCCTCCATCTCTGTCTCTCATCAATAAAATAAAATTTAAAAGGTCTCAAGACACTATTAAATGTCCCTGGGGGAGGGGGCAAAGTTGTCTTCAAATAAGAAACACTACTGTAAAAGAATGTATACAAATATATAAGACTGTCACCTGACCTGTGGTTGCACAGTGGATAAAACATTGACCTGGATCGCTGAAGTCGCCAGTTCAAAACCCTAGGCTTGCCTGGTCAGGGAACATATGGGAGCTATGCTTCCTGCTCCTCCCTACTTCTCTCTCTCACACTCTCTAAAATGTATAAAGTCTTAAAAAATTTTTTGCCTGACCAGGCGGTGGCGCAGTGGATAGAGCGTCGGACTGGGATGCGGAAGGACCCAGGTTCGAGACCCCAGGATAGCCGGCTTGAGCGCGGGCTCATCTGGCTTGAGCAAAAAAAAAAAAGCTCACCAGCTTGGACCCAAGGTCACTGGCTCGAACGGGGGGTCACTTGGTCTGCTGTAGCCCCCCAGTCAAGGCACATATGAAAAATCAATCAATGAACAACTATGGTGTCACAACAAAAAACTGATGATTGATGCTTCTCATCTCTCTCTGTTCCTGTTTGTCTGTCCCTGTCTATCCCTCTATCTGACTCTCTGTCCCTGTAAAAAAAAAAAAAAAAAAATCAAAAAAATTTTAAGATTAAAACAAAAAGAATGCCACATGGCTGGAGTGGACTTATTATATAAGATCTGCTCACCCAACCTCCTACATCTCCTGGGAGAGTTCAGAGGACGCTTCAATTACCAAAGATTTCAGAAATTCATTGGTAAGGAGAGCATTGGCTCTCCTCTATAGGCTGGCAATGAGAAAAAGAAATTATAACATCAAAATGGGGCTCCCTGAATTCAGTGAGGGTGATGGAATCCCAGAGCATCAGAGGTAAAGTGGAGGCATTTCATTGTCAGAGGTAAACTGATTGTGTTTCCCTCAGTGAACGGCAAAGCCAAAGGGATCATCAGAATGGTTTGATTAATGAAAATTTTTGCATATCTTATTGATTGTGCTGTCCCTGAAGCTAGCCTACTAATGGGAAGCCTACTAATATATTGATTTGAATAAGTGGACAAGTTCTAGGTCTAGTGGACATAAGTCTGGCTTGAATCAATATGGGAGTGGTGTCTCTACAGTCAGCACCATAACATGAGTCACTTCCCATTCCTAGAGTATCTTGAATGAGGGGCAGGTTGGGTTCCCTTGAGGCAGAACTGCTATACTGCCCAAACTATATATATAAATCATCCTAGACTTCCACAAACTGACTTACAGTCATTTTATAGAGGGTGTGCATTAGATAAGTGGAAATAACCAGAATATGAAGGTTGTACTGGACACTAGAGCTGATATTAACCAATGGAAACCCCCAATAGGCACTGTTGTTCATTGGTCAGTACAGGAGTTTATAAAAGACAAATAATGTATATTTTTGCTCAGGTCATTATGTGGTGGTATGAGTGAATCCCTGAACTAATTGTATAATTATTCCCCAAGTTCCAGAGTGTAGAATTGCAATAGAAATAAAACTGGGCCTGACCAGGTGGTGGCGCAGTGAATAGAGCATCGAACTGGGATGTGGAGGACCCAGGTTCGAGCCCCTGAGGTTGCCAGCTTGAGCGTGGGCTCATCTGGTTTGAGCAAAGCTCACCAGCTTGGACCCAAGGTCACTGGCTCGAGCAAGGAGTTACTCAGTCTGCTGAAGGCCTGCGGTCAAGGTACATATGAGAAAGCAATCAATGAACAACTAAGGTGTCACAACGAAAAACTGATGATTGATGCTTCTCATCTCTCCGCTCCTGTCTGTCTGTCCCTATCTGTACCGCTGTCTGACTCTCTCTCTCTTTCTCTCTGTCAAATAAATTAATTAACTAACCTGGAAGAATCCTCACATTGGTTTCCTGGCCAGTAAAATAAAGGCTATTTGGTAAGAAAGAACAAGTAGACACTAGCACTGCCTCGTACGCACCAAAGAAGAAAACCGAAAGCAATACCATATTCCTGGAGAGGTTACAGAGATTATCGCCATTCTCAGTATCTTCAAAGTTGCGGGGTCATGATTTCTACCACACCCCCATTCAGTTCACTCATTGGAGCTGTGCAGAAGACAGGTGAATATTGGTTAATGACAAAAGATTATGATAAAGTTAAATAGGAATTGATTCCAGTTGCAGCTCCCAATGTGGTTTTATTGCTGGAGCAAATCGACACACCTGGTGGCACCTGATAAATAGTCATTGAGTCAACATGTGCTATTTTCTCTATACTTAGTACTAAATATCATCCAAAGAAGCTTAGTTTCATCTGCTAGGACCATCAGTGCACTTTCATGTCCCTAGCTTGGGGCTACATCAGCTTTTCTATCTTCTTTCATGCTTTAGTCAAGGGATTGGCAAACTACAGCCCACCGGTCAAATCTGGCCACCACTTATATTTTATTTATAAAATAAAACTTTATTGAAACATAGCCATGACCTCTACTGTCATGTAAATTGGCCAAGCTAAGTAGTTGTGACAGATCATATGGCTTGTTACTATCTGGCTCTTTTCAGAAATAATTTTAGACCTCTGGTACATACATATTTGATCATGTATGAAGTGTCTGTAACAGATAGAGATGCTACATGGAGTTCACAAACTGCTATTTAGGATTTTGGAGCAACATTCATTATGTTATTCTCTGCAGATGGCATTACTCCTGAGAAAGCAGCTTCTGGCTTTATTGGACTCTAGTTAAAACTAAATATTTGGCTACAGCTCATAACAGTTACCATGCAATGAAGTCATAAGTGCGGGCATACCTTCATCAAGTGCAGTGATACACTTGACATTGGCTCAAAAAGAAGTTGCAAGTAAATTGCATGAGCAAGAGGCTCAGATTCTGTTTTACTGTATGCACTTAAGGCTCTACATTTCCTTCCAAGTATGTATGAAAATTGTGCTTCCTGATTGTGAATAATTTTTCTATTTCTGTCCACTTTGCTTTTTAAAGGATGCTTTATATTTTGTTCTTCCTAATAATTTGAAAGTAATAATGAATTTTTTTTGTATTTTATAATGATTTTTTCAAGGGCTACTTTGTCCAATATTAATTTTTTTTTCATTTGTAGAAATACTTTGAAGCTTTGGAAAATGGTTTCTTTCTCTACAGAGGATTTTCATTTGTCCCTGCGAAGTGCCTGAAGATACTAATAAAAATGGTTCACTCTAACCCAGCTTCAGGTACCGAGGGATTTCAAGTTCAGCTTCAGCCTCTGCCAAGACAATTTATTTCCCTTTTATTCTTACTTTTACGGGGCAGCTGTTGGGGGTTCTACCAGGACTCCTTCAGACCAAGATCTCCTCCAGATGTCCCTGATCGTACGTAGCTAAAGTGTTGCCCTACTTACAATGACAGAATTGGAGGACGCTAACAAAACAGACATTACCACCCAAAATAGGCACAACTTGGCAAATATCTGCCCTAGCACTGTAGATATTACTGCCCGGAAGTGTAGAGACCTCGGAGGTACGTCTGCTCCAGGGGTCAGAGATACGGCCTTGTTTCTCCTGGGTATTCTGGGAAGTGTAGTCCGGGGTAATGTCGCCTGGAGCACTTTTGTTTGTGGCCCGCCGCGCTAGGGAATTCTGGGAAGTGGGTCAGGGCTCCCTCTGTCCAAATGAGGGACTTTGTGGGAGTGCGCAGCTGCTCTCCACCTGTCCCTCTAGTACAGGGGTCCCAAAACTTTTTACACAGGGGGCCAGTTCACTGTCCCTCAGACCATTGGAAGGCTGGACTATAAAAAAAAACTATGAACAAATCCTTATGCACACTGCACATATCTTATTTTAAAGTAAAAAAACGGGAACAAATACAATATTTAAAATAAAGAACAAGTAAATTTAAATCAATAAACTGACCAGTATTTCAATGGGAACTATGGGCCTGCTTTGGGCTAATGAGATGGTCAATGTGCTCCTCTCACTGACCACCACTGAAAGAGGTGCCCCTTCCGTAAGTGCAATGGGGGCGGATAAATGGCCTCAGGGGGCCGCATGCGGCCCTCGGGCTGTAGTTTGGGGACCCCTGCTCTAGTAGGTGAGTCTTTGCTCCTGGGGGTGCTTCCGAACCTGCGACTGGCCAGGCTTGAGAGAGGAGTCGGCGGGACCCGGTCCTCATGCTGAGAGAGCACAAGAGAAGCCGCTGGCAGCTGCGGATCATGGGGTGCAAGACGGTTGCCTCCCCTCCGCTGGTTGGCACGGTGGTGCTCCCGGAGCTGGGGGCGGCCGGGTCCCCTGGCACCTGGTCAGTCCCCTGGCACTCCCCAACCACTCCCCTTACCGGCCAGCTCTGCCCTTCCTAGAGTAACATTATGCGAGTTAATTTCTCGACCTTTTTAGTCTCCTCTCCAGTGTAGTGCTATCAGTGGTAATCACTTATTTTATGTGAATTGGCTCATTAAGTGTCTGCCACAGTTTTATGAGGTAGGTGCCGCTATTAGAATTTATTTATTTATTTATTTTTAACAGATATGGAAACGGAGGTAGCATTGGAGAACTAAAACATACTACCAACACAGAAAGTCCTCTCTTCACAATGTAGGAAAGAAAGCTGTATTATTACTGACTGTGTTTATCCTGAGTACTGTACTGTAGGTAACTTTTGGAAAAGGATGACAAAAGAATTTCTTTCTATTCATATAGTCAAGCAGTTACATACAGACTTTTATACAACTCTATTTTTAACTACTACGTATACACATTCACAAGATTAACAGAATCTTCCTATGAGAGGACTTGAATGAACCATTTGTTGTAAATCCTTTGATTGATTCATCCTAAATATATTTGGGAATCAAGTTTTACTTCACTGACTTTACCGAATTAATAAATTTATCTCATCTCCCCTGCTAGGTCAGGGAAAGGGACCTTAGTTAAATACCCACAGTGATAGAGACCTGATTGTTATTTTTTCAAATGTTAATATTTAAAAGAGACCTTTGAAAGCACTTTTGGGCTGTAAACTTGGGAAGACGTTTACTTAGCCCACATATATCGATACACACACACACACACACACACACACACACACACACACACACACAGTGTGTCCATAAAGTCATGGTGCACTTTTGACCGGTCACAGGAAAGCAGCAAAAGATGATAGAAATGTGAAATCTGCACCAGAAACCCTCCCAGTTTCTGTAGGATGATGTGGCAGCATGTGCACATGCGCAGATGATGACATAACACCGTGTATACAGCGGAGCAGCCCACAACCATGCCAGTCCAGATGTGGACGCTACAGAGGAAAGTTTAGTGTGTTCTGTGGCTCACTAAATTCGAATCCATGACCAAAGTGCAACGTGAATATCGGTGCATTTAGAACGAAGCGCCACCACATAGGAATAACATTACTCGGTGGGATAAGCAGTTGAAGGAAACCGGCAGTTTGGTGGAGTAACCCTGTTCTAGTAGGCCATCAGTCAGTGACAAGTCTATAGAGGCTATACTGGATAGCTACCTAAGGAGCCCTAAAAAAATCTGTGTGTGAGCCCACATTGAATTGCACTGAATAGGTATGAAACTGGGAGAGTTTTCCTTTTTTGGTGCAGATTTCACATTTCTATCATCTTTTGTTGCTTTCCTGTGACCGGTCAAAAGTGTACTATGACTTTACGAACACACACACACACACACACACGCACACACATATATACATATATATATATATTGATTTACATGCATATCAATAGATTGAAGAAAATATACAAAAGCAATAGGTTTTTTTTGGAAATGCTCTATGAAAAAAAGGAGTGGGGGCCTGGCCAGGTAGCTCAGTTCGTTAGAGAGTCATCCTGATACACCTAAGTTGTGGATTCAATCCCTGGTCAGGGTACATATAATAATCATTCAATGAATGCATAAGTAAATGGAATAACAAATCAATGTTTCTTTCTCCTCCCTTCCTCTCTCTCTAAAGTCAATGAAAGACTCTATTAAAAGAAAAAAAGGAAATAGAGAAAGTAAAAAGGAGAGGGGAAACAGATTCTTTTATAGTGGAATAACCCACTGCATGGCCTTGGATGAGAACACAGCCAACAAGAAAAAAACATTTTGCCAAGAGAATTGTTTTGTGACTTGAAGGCAGGTCACTGAAACAGGTCTATGTGACTGAAGGCAGTTGCTGGGGGTTTTTCTCAGTAAAACATTCTCATAAGATTTCTGTTCCTTTCAAGATTATCCCTTGAGATAAAGAGAGGAATGTTGTGGGAACCATAGAAGCAATAGCAATTAATGCCTTTTGATATTATGTTGTTATTAAGCTATCATGCAGGTGTACTCCATGTATCTTTAAGTAAAGGTTATGCTTGATGTTATGCCAATTTCTCAGGAAACAAGCTTTTTGAAGTCTTGTGAATAAAAGTAGGACACAGGCCCTGGCTGGTTGGCTCAGCGGTAGAGCATCGGCCTGGCGTGCAGGAGTCCCGGGTTCGATTCCCGGCCAGGGCACACAGGAGAAGTGCCCATCTGCTTCTCCACCCATCACCCTCTCCTTCTTCTCTGTCTCTTCCCCTCCTGCAGCCAAGGCTCCATTGGAGCAAAGATTGCCCGGGCGCTGAGGATGGCTCTGTGGCCTCTGCCTCAGGTGCTAGAATGGCTCTGGATACAACAGAGTGATGCCCCAGAGGGGCAGAGCATCGCCCCCTGGTGGGCATGCCGGGTGGATCCCGGTCGGGCGCATGCGGGAGTCTGTCTGACCGCCTCCCTGCTTCCAGCTTCGGGAAAATGAAAAAAAAAAAAAAAAAAGTAGGACACAGCGTGAACTCGGGGCCATTTGCCTGAGCGAGCAATGGTCCTTTGCTAGTCCACGATGATTTTGTCTTCTGATCTTTCTCTCTGCGCCACCAACTCATAACAACATTTGGCGCCTACAGTGGGGCCTGAAGAAGAGATAGGAACAGGTGGAACCCCAAAAGGGTAAATTGGATGTGCTGTGTACACAAAACTTTCGGGAAAACTAGCAAAGTCATGGGGAATTCCCATTCATTATTGGACAATTATGTACAAGTTTTAAAATCCCTTTTAAAAGAGTTTGGGATTCAGATAAAAGACAAGGTTTTGTTACGTCTTTTAAGTGCTATTCAGAAACACTGTTATTGGTATACTCCTGAGCATTGTAATCAATTGAATTTGAATGTTTGGCAACAAGTAGGAAAATTTTTACACCGCGCCCATCAGAACGGAGATCCGGAGATCCGCTTGATGCTGAAATGTGGGCTGCTTATAATCTTATTGCTACAGCCCTTGGCCCTTTGCAATCAGATGGAGATTCTGTTAAAGACTTGAGTGAGGTTATTTATAATGAGCCTGAAGGACTTGATTCATCACAGAATGAACAGAATAATGATTTGGACAATACTGTCTCTGCTTCTGAAGTTACTAAAAATGTTAATGAAATTCAACCATCCACAGGCTTTCGTCCTTTTTTCCCCAAAAATGAGGGAGCCCCTGTGGATGATGTTGCCTGTCTAAAACATTTATTAAATAAACTACAATTTACACTGGAACAACAGGAGAATGGAAATCAGTATACTACTTATCCTGTTCAAAAGCAAAATACATGTCAGCCTATGGCTCCTCCAATTCAAGGTCAAGAATTAATTGGTACTGGCAGGGGAAGGACTTTTCAATTCCCTGAAATCTCTGAAATGCAACAGGCACTTATGCATCATGATGATTTAGAATCTAACTCTAGTAATTTTTTTGCATCTATTTTGCCAATTATTCAACAGCCTTTCCCGCCTAATGCTCAACATCCTGGGGGAGGGCATAATGTTCACTTCGACCAAACTGAATTTGCTTTTTTAAAGCTAGTCAAACAATCTGTTGCTACGTACGGACCTCAGTCCCCATATGTTCAAGGTCTTATCTCTTCCTATTGTAATGATCATTTAATGATTCCTTTGGATTGGGGTTTACTTGCTAGTACAGTTTTGGAACCAGGACAATATTTACAATTCAAATCTTGGTGGAGAGAGGAGGCTCTTTGAATATCTCGCATAAGCGCCAGAAATAATCCCCCCAGAGCTACTTTTGAAATGTTCATTGTCGCTGGCGCTTATGCAGCTGTGGAACAGCAAGCTGGTTATACTGATGCTGTTATAGCTCAGGTTAGATCTGCTTGTCTTAAAGCCTGGATGCAGATCACTGGAGTTGGAGAAGTAGAAGCGGGAGAAAAGTCATTTATAAAAATTAGGCAGCCCTGGCCGGTTGGCTCAGTGGTAGAGCGTAGGCCTGGCGTGCAGGAGTCCCAGGTTCGATTCCCGGCCAGGGCACACAGGAGAAGCACCCATCTGCTTCTCCACCCCCTCCCCTCTCCTACCTCTCTGTCTCTTTCTTCCCCTCCCGCAGCAAGGCTCCATTGGAGCAGGGGATGGCCCGGGCGCTGGGGAGGCTCCTTGGCCTCTGCCCCAGGCGCTAGAGTGGCTCTGGATGCAACAGAGCAATGCCCCGGATGGGCAGAGCATCGCCCCTTGGTGGGCGTGCCAGGTGGATCCCGGTCGGGCGCATGCGGGAGTCTGTCTGACTACCTCCCCGTTTCCAGCTTTAGAAAAATACAAAAATAAAAATAAAAAATAAAAAATTAGGCAAAGGAATGATGAACAGTATACTGACTTCCTATCAAGATTACAGGCGGCTATTCGCCATGCTATTTCTAATGAACAAGCTCAAGATGTTCTTATGCAGACTTTGGCTTTTGAAAATGCAAATGTTGATTGTCAAAAGATTTTATTACCCTTAAAACAAAGTGGAAAAGCACTACAGGAGTACATTAAGACATGCAGGGATGTTGGCTCACAGACTTTTCAAGCTAATATTCTAGCTTCTGCATTAAAGGCTGATCTTTCTAATAATCATCCTAAATGTCATAACTGTGGCAAGTTAGGTCACATAAAAAAGGATTGTAGAAAAGAACAACAGCAATTTAATAATTCATCCAAAATATCATTTCCAGGATTA
This sequence comes from Saccopteryx bilineata, assembly GCF_036850765.1. NCBI lineage: Eukaryota > Metazoa > Chordata > Mammalia > Chiroptera > Emballonuridae > Saccopteryx > Saccopteryx bilineata. The sequence goes on along the minus strand of NC_089492.1, from coordinate 314,672,531 downwards.
TGTCGTAGATGCAAAAAGGGCAAACATTGGGTTAGTGAATGTAAATCTATTAAAGACAAAGATGGCAATATTTTGCTGGGAAACTACTCAGCGGGCCAGGTTCGGGGCCCAGAACAAATACCGAATCAGCAGCACCTACAATTTCCAGTCAGCAATGGAGTCGAGCACAAACAGCTGGAACAACAAAACGGCTTTCAGTCGCGGATTTGATGCATGCCACTGAAGGCAGTGCTGCCTTAGATATTCCCAGCCCAGGCAATTTTGAAGTTAACGTACCCAATACTATCATTCAAGTTCCTACAGGAATATATGGACCGTTGCCTAAGGGCACGGTAGGACTTTTGTTAGGAAGAAGTAGTTTAACTAGTAAAGGAATAATTGTTCATACAGGTGTTATAGATGCTGATTATACTGGAGAAATCCAGGTTATGATGTCTTCTCCCACACCTGTTACTCTTACTAAGGATCAGTGTATAGCTCAAATTATACTTCTACCTTATATATCTCAGAAAGCTTCTCCAAATAATCGAACTGGAGGGGTTGGCAGTACTGATCATCACGTCTTTTGGCATACTTTACTTAATGATTCTTGCCCCCAATTAACTGTGATGTCTGAATTGGAATATGCGTAACAGGACTTGCTCACACCGGTGCTGACGGGTCAGTAACAGCCGCCGAGCAACGGCCCCACTCGTGGCCTTATGAAACTGCAGGCTACTTCTATCGGCCTTGGCACATTAAATCAAATAGCTCAGAGTACAAATCAATTACAATGCAGGGGACCGGAAGGTCAACCTGCTACTCTGAAACCTTATATGGCTGATGTTGCTATGACTTTGTGGGGACGAGATTTACTACAACAGTGGGGAGCTACACTGTCTATTCCCACCAATCTCAAAATGCCAAAAATACTATGTTCTCTACGGGCTATAGTCCTTTAACAGACACGTCCAGCGATATGAATCAAGAAGTAAGGGCCTGACTTGTGGTGGTGTAGTGGGTAGAGCATCGACCTGGAATGCTGAGGTCGCTGGTTCGAAACCCCTGGCTTGCCTGGTCAAGGCACATGTGGGAGTTGATGCTTCCTGCTCCTCCCCCCTTCTCTCTCTCTGCCTCTCTCTCTCTCTCCCTGTGTACCTTCCCTCTAAAATGAATAAATAAAATCTAAAAACAAAAAAATTTTAAAAAAAAGAAGTAAGGCAGCATTTTGACAAAAGAGGTATAGGGTTTCCAGATTTAGAATCAAATTTTTAGCAGGGGCTACTGTTGAGCGCTTCACTTCCAAACTCTCTTGTAAATCAGAAAAGCCTATTTGGATAGAACAGTGGCCTCTTACTATGGAAAAATTAGAAGCACTAAAATATTTAGTAGAAGAACAGTTACAAGCAGGTCACATAGAACCTAGCCCTTGGAATTCTCCAGTATTTGTTATTAAAAAGAAATCTGGGCCTGACCTGTGGTGGCACAGTGGATAAAACGTTTACCTGGAAATGCTGAGGTTGCCGGTTTGAAACCCTGGGCTTGCCTGGTCAAGGCACATATGGGAGTTGATGCTTCCAGCTCCTCCCTCCTTCTCTCTCTCTGTCTCTCTCCCTCTCTCTCTCCTCTCTAAAAATGAATAAATTAAAATAAATAAATAAATAAATAAATAAATAAATAAGAAATCTGGTAAATGGAGAATGCTTACAGACTTAAGAAAAATAAATGACAATATTGTACCTATGGGAGCTTTACAACCAGGAGTCCCAAATCCTGCCCTGATCCCCCGCCACTGGCATATTGTCATTATTGATTTGAAAGACTGTTTTTTGTTTTTTGTTTTATTTCTCTGAAGTTGGAAATGGGGAGGCAGTCAGACTCCTGCATGCGCCCGACCGGGATCCACCAGGCACGCCCACCAGAGGGCAATGCTCTGCCTATCTTGGGGTGTCGCTCTGCCATAATCAGAGCCATTTAGCACCTGAGGCAGAGGCCACAGAGCCATCCTCAGAGCCCGGGTAAATGCTGCTCCAATGGAGCCTTGGCTGCGGGAGGGGAACAGAGAGACAGAGAGGAAGGAGAGGGGGAGGGGTGGAGAAGCAGATGGGGGCTTCTCCTGTGTGACCTGGTCAGGAATTGAACCCGGGACTCCTGCACGCCAGGCCGACGCTCTACCACTGAGCCAACTGGCCAGGGCCGAAAGACTGTTTCTTTACGATTAGATTGAATCCTGATGATTGTGCTAAATTTGTTTTTACTATTCCATCTCTTAATAATCAAGGGCCTACAAAAAGATATCAATGGAAAGTTTCAGCATGCTAAATAGTCCAACTATGTTTCAAGAATTTGTTGCTCAACCTTTAGACATCATTAGACAAAAATATCCAGCACTGTTATGTTACCATTATATGGATGATATTTTGTTTGCTCATGAGGATATGCAAGTTACAAGAGATTTTTAAGTTTAGCAAAAAACTTTTTAATGATTATGGCTTACAAATAGCTGAAGAAAAGGTACAAAAAAACCTCACCTTGGAAATATTTGGGACAAAAATTACAGGATACTTTTATTGTTCCTCAAAAAGTACAAATTAGAAGAGATTCTCTTAAAACAATGATTTTCAGAAATTTTTGGGAGACATTAATTGGCTTCGACCTTCATTAGGTATTCCTACATATCAGTTGACTAATTTGTTTAAGACCCTAGAGGGAGATTCCGATCTCAGCAGTCCTCGGACTTTATCGCCTGAAGCCGAAGCTGAATTAAATTGGATTGAACAAGTGCAAAAGGCACAGTTGTCTCATATTACATTAGGACAACCTATTTCATTACTGATTATTAATACTACGCATTCCCCTACAGGTATTATAGCACAACAAGAGGGAATAATTGAATGGGATTTGCTGCCTCATAAATCTGTCAAAATATTAGAGACTTATATACAAAAAGTTGCACATCTTATCATTAAGGCCCGTATTCGTTTAAGGCCAGCGGTTCTCAACCTGTGGGTCGCGACCCCGGCGGGAGTCGAACGACCAAAACACAGGGGTCGCCTAAAGCCATCGCTGGTTTAAGGCAATTGTGTGCACAGGATCCCTCTGAAATTGTAGTTCCTTTCACACAAAAGCAACTCCAAGAATTATAGATGCTTAATGAAGATTGACAACGTGTCTTTTCTGATTATCTAGGAAAAATTTCAAATCATTATCCTACTATTAAACTTTTTCAGTTTTTGAAACGGACTCAATGGATATTGCCAAAAACTATTGTTAATCAACCTATTTTTAATGCTACTACTGTTTTTACTGATGCTAATAGAGCTGGAATGGCTGGTTTTACTGATTCTGTAACATCTAAAGTAGTACAAAGTCCTTATCACTCTGTCCAAAAGGCTGAATTATATGCAATTTATTTAGCAGTTGAACATTTTCACTCAGTACCACTCAATGTTGTTACGGACTCTCAGTATGCTGAATTTACAGTAAAAAACATAGAAACTGCCACCATTCCTTATTCTCAAGATGAATTATATCAGCTATTTCTAAATTACAAATGTCCTTCAGACACAGAAAACATCCTTTATTTATTACACATATTAGGGCTCATACACTATTACCTGGTCCATTGGTCAATGCTGATTCCACCATTGATGCACTGGTAGGAAGTGTACGAGCTGCTACACGAGAACATGCATTACATCATTCTAATGCCAAAGCTTTGAAAGCTACGCATACTATAACTTGGGCTCAAGCACGTAATATTGTAAAAACTTGTCCTACATGCCGATTAATCAACGTTCCAACGTTCTCTCCTGAAGTTAATCCTAGAGGAACTCAAAGTAATGAATTATGGCAAATGAATGTTACTCATTATGCAACATTTGGAAAATTAAAATATGTTCATCATTCTGTAGATACATTTTCTGGCTTTGCTTGGGCCACTCCTCACAGCTCGGAAAAGGCTGATGCAGTAATTTCTCATCTCTTACATTGTTTTTCTGTTATGGGAATACTGAAAATAATCAAAACTGATCATGCTACTGCTTATTTATCACGCAAGCGTCAACAATTTTTCTGTAGATATAACATAAAACACCTAACAGACATACCTGGTAATAGTATGGGCCAGGCCATCATTGAGAGAAAAAATCGTACTCTGAAAGACATGCTGTTTAAACAAAAAGAGAAAATACTGTGTAGCCCTCGAGACAGATTAATGAAAGCCTTATTTACTCTTAATTTTTTGAATTTGGATGATGATAATTTAACAGCTGCTCAAAAACATTGGAGTTTGAATAAAACTGATTATTATAATCAACAACCTATATATTATAAAAATGAAATTACTAATGCTTGGTCTCCAGCTACCATAGTGCGCTGGGGTCGAGGTTATGCTTATATTTCCACAGGTGCAGAGAAATTGTGGGTTCCTGCGAAAAATATCAAAGCCCGAGAATTGAGATGAAACGCACCTTTACAATGGCCAATCTGGAGGACCAGATACAGGAGATGACCTTAAGTGGAAAAGGACTCCACATTGGCTACAAAACCTCTAACTTGGGGACAAATTAAAAAGTTAACTAATGAGGGAAAAGTCCTGTTAATCGCCAAGGGGCTCCGCTGAATGCATCATCATTATTTCTAGCTATGCTTGCTATTGTAACGTTACACAGGTAAATGCTGAAAATTATACATATTGGGTTTACATTTCTAACCCACCCTTTACTAAGAGGGGTCTCTTGGACTGATGGACCAGTTCCTATCATTACTAACGATTCCTGTTTGATGCCCGGACCCTATGACTCTAGAGGACCAATGGTTCTGAGTGAAGAAGGGACTAAAATGAATTTTTATGAAACTGGAGTCACTGGTCTTCCTAGCTGTATAGGTGCCGGTAATCACTGTTTAAAATTACAATTGGAGGCATGGTTGGCTATATATACCAATGTTACTAAAACATCAAATCGTAAAATATTAATGATTTTATCTACCAATGGTTTTAAAGGAAATATTTCTGACAAAATAGTAGAGGGAGGTTATGATTATCCTCCGTGCCATACTCCTGTTTTAACTCACTTGATTGAAAGGCCGTTGTGGATTAACTGCAACGGAGAAAATGCACGTGTATTGCTTAATATTTCCTATGGAAGTGTCATAGATTGGAGTCCTGTGGGCTCTGCACGCGCAGCACATAGTGGGGAAGGTCTTAACAGTGTATCTCCATCAGCGAGTGAAACTATTCAGTGGCACGGAGGTGGCTTTTCTCCCCCCAATCCTTTCATGTTTATATCAGGTTTAGAAGGTGGTTTGGGGCTTTATAATAATAATGCTTTCATTACAGAATGAGTGCATGCTTATTATAGAGAGATTAGGATATACTGAAATACAAAAAGGAAATAACCAAAATTACTCCTAATCTCAGGAATTAGAGATAAACCATGAACATTTTAATGCATTTATGCATTGGTGCTATATTATGCATGGTATTTCTTAAAGTCTTAATATGGAAATGCCCAAATGTACAGAGAAAATTGTGCAATGAAACTGGCTCCTTCAACCATCAGTTACATGCGGCCCTTGTCAAAGTTGTGTTATCTTACTGCATCAATTCCCCTTCTCACACAAAATACTTTTTTTGAGGTGGTGGGAAAAGAACCTGTAATATTTTAAACCAAAATCAAATCCCTGTTATGGAGTCAGTAGAATTTAATAGGTGTGAACATAAGTTGATTATACGAAGAAAGTAACTTAATTTCAGGGTTTTCATTTCTGGCAACTAGGAGAATGTTAGTTATGTGAGAAGCTAAAGGACACATAAACATTGATTTGGAGAAGAATAATTATGAATTTGGTGTCTTTATTTGAAATTTTCTTTGGCATACCTTCTTGGTTTCTCATCTGTTTCTTTCTTAGGCTGCCTGCTCATTATTTTTTTTTTCTTTCTTTTCGTTGATTTCAGATAGAGAGAGAGAGAAACATCAACCCTGCCGTTCCACGTATTTATGCATTCATTGGTCAACTCTTGTATGTGCCATGACCAGGGATTGAATCTGTCCTGGCAAATCTACAACCAACTGAGCCGTCTGGCCAGGGCTTACCCATTCTTTACAAAGTGCTTAGCACCAAGCAGGAGATGGAGAGAGAAGTTCTTCAATGTTTGAGGTTTGTGTAGCTGCCTAATGTCTGGAAACACGGGCCTGCAGCTCAGTTAGATTGTATTAAGAATACCTAAAATGGGTTTAGGAAACAATAAAAGGGAATAATACATACTTTCGGGGTCCTTTGTCTTATTTTCAGTGAGATGCAAAATCTATCAATTTTTTCACAGCATTCAAATTTGAATACAATTATTGACAATATTTTAATGATCTAATGCAGTGTCCAGTGCTTTTACATATAATTGTTCATTTGTTCCTCATCTCAGCCGTATAAATCTGCATTTCACAAATGAACATAAAAGACTGTTCACAGAATAAGTGGCAGAATTAGTACTTAATCTCAGCAGCCTGATTCCAAGTGTGTAATCTTGGTTATTACACATTGCTTTTATTATTCTGCAAGACAAAACCCCACAAGAAGTCTTACAGGAGCCAGTAGTATTTAAGCTATGGATGAAGACTATGACCGGGAAGTGAATAGAGCAGTGGGATGTGACAGAAGGAACGGCATATGTAAAGAGGATTTTGTAGAATTACAGCGATTCACTATGGCTGGATGTGTAGAGTGGAATGTGAATTTGAAAAGGGAACCAGCATATGTAAGATTCCTGTTTGTGTGACAAAAGCATTTGTACCTTCTCCAAAGGGACTGGATAGATGACAGGTGAAAATAATTGAGTTTCTATGGTATAATATATCTCCCTGGCATCAGGAAGTAAGAATGATTGAAGTTAAACATTCTCTTTATGTTGCTTAAATGAGATGTAGTGAATAGCACACAGGCTCTGGTCATGAAATGTCAGATTTTGGAACCTGGCTCTCGCACTTAATAACTTTGTAATACAAATAAGTTACTTCACTTATCTCTTCTGCCTCTGACTCCTAAACTGTAAAACAGAGGAAAAAACAATATTCACCTTAAAAAAAGTTTTGAAGATAAAGTGTCTAAAGTGCTTGGAATACTCCATGGCACACGATACATACAGTACATGCTCCATAGGAGGTAGTTGTGTATAACAGAGTAAGGAATATATGTTCAAACAAAGAAAAAGGAATATATGTTCAGTAAACAAGAAATGCAAACATATATTGTGGTGGAACAATACTCTGTATAGTGACCATACTTAAACATCGAATTAACAATAATATGTACATTTTCACATTCATAAATTCCCCGAAAAATGATTTCAGTGGCCCCTGAAGTTGATCAAACCTGTGCCGAAGTTTTTCATCTCAAAAGGATGTCTAGTTGTCCTCAACAGGCAAGTTCTCAATTATTTGGCAGTGGTATTAACAAAAGTGGAAATGTACAATGTATTCTGCCTCCATCGCATGTTTTTTGTCTTTCATTCTTTTAATGTCTAAAAAGTTTAAAACTGAAAAATAGCGTCTATCATTTTTTCCTTTTTCTGGTAGTAGTGGGTAAAATTCTATCAGTAAAGCGTCACGTGATATGTTTCATACAAGACTGACTTCAAATATTTGCTGTTTTGTCAGTGAGAAAAAGTTAAACTACTGACGTCAGAGAACTGCTGGAGGCCAGCAAAACGGCGGGAAGCCATTAAAGGTCTCACCTGTATCTATCTCTCTAATCTATCTCTCTTATCTATCTCTCTATCATCTATCATCTGTCTATCTATTTGATTATTTATTTTAACAGCTCTAACCAGGTTCTATCTATCATCTACCTATCTATCTATCCATCTAACCAGGTTCTATCTATCATCTACCTATCTATCTATCTATCTATCTATCTAACCAGGTTCTATCTATCTATCTATCTATCTAACCAGGTTCTATCTATCTATCTATCTATCTAACCAGGTTCTATCTATCTATCTATCTATCTATCTATCTATCTAACCAGGTTCTATCTATCTATCTATCTATCTATCTATCATCTATCTATCTATCTATCTATCTAACCAGGTTCTATCATCTACTTATCTATCTATCTATCTATCTATCTATCTATCTATCTATCTATCTATCTATCTATCTAATCTAATCTATCTATCTATCTAATCTATCACCTATCTATTTGATTATTTAACAGCTCTAACCAGGAGGACTTGACTCCATCTCTTGAGGGTTCTGGGAAATGTATTCCCCAACTCTGTCCGGAAACAACGGTCTTCTGGGAAATGTAGTCCCGGGGCGCCGTGTAGTGAGAGGCACCTCCAATCGGGAAACCGAGGTCCAGATCGTGATTTTGGTCTGCGGGGTGAGTCCGCTCTGCGCCCCAAAACCCGCTCCGAGCTTGGGGGGCCTGACCATGGACTGGCCGCTGTGTTGCGCAGGAGGCGTCGCCGCCGGGCCGAGAAGCGGGAGGCGGGAGCTCTTCCCGGCTGACCCTGCAGCGCTGCTGCTGCGGCCGTCCGCACGGGGCTTGGCGAGCTGTTTTATCCCGAGCTCTCCTTTCCTCGGTAACGGAGCGGGGGTGTGTAGCTGCTGGGGAGGCTGTGGTTAGATATAAACGAGACAGTGGGTGTCCAAAACTTAGGATGGTGGCGGCGCTTGATCACGGGTACAGGTAATTCCCATTCCCCTGCAGAGAAGGGAGAGAGAAGGTCGGCTCTGGGAGCGATGCCACGGCCCTTCTGTCACCCTGGCGGAGAACCACCTTTTCCCCGACTTGAGTGAGTTTCCATCTCCTTTTAAGGAAGCACTGAGTCACCCCGCGCTAGTGCCTGGGGATGGCCTCCGTGGATTGTCCCGGAGACAGGCGTAATTGTGCCGCACCCGATTCTCCACCCCCCACCCCCACCCCCACCCCCACCCCCACCCCCGAATTCTGCTGGGGAGGAAGTTGGGATTTCGTGGTCTCCACAGCATAGCCTCAGGTGTAACGGGTTACTGATTTGCTGGTCTTAGTGTGACTAGCCATAAAGTAGAGCTAAATAAGAATGTAATAATAAGTAAGCTTATAAAAGGATTCCTGTAAAATATTAAATCCAGTGTGTTGCTCTTTATAACCATGATTCGATAGTACTAGTTTAGTAATCACAGTTATGTATTCTGTAACAAGTTAGAAGTATACAACCAATCCTGTACTTTCATCTCTGGACAAGCTTTCTGTAACTGTGAAGTTAAAAGGCTTGTTCCCCTCTGACTGATGAACATCAACAGTTAACATCTGAGCCTGACCATGGGGTGGCACAGTGGATAGAGCGTTGGACTGGGCGTAATTTCGGAACCCAAGGTCTCTGGCTTGAGCATGCGCTCACCAGCTTGAGCGCTGGGTCCCTGGCTTGAGTGTGGGATTATAGACATGACCCCATGCTCGCTGGCTCGAGCCCAAAGGTTGCTTGCTTGAGCAAGGGGTCACTCGGTCTGCTGTAGCCCCATCAAGGCACATATGAGAAAGCAATCAAGGAATAAGATGCCGCAACGGAGAATTGATGCTTCTCATCTCCCTTCTTGTCTGTCTGTCCCTATCTGCCCCTCTCTTTCTCTGTCAAAAAAAAAAAAAAAAGTTTACATCTGAGCAAAATAAGCAAATGCAGGAAATACAGCTGTTCCCCACACACACTCCTGCCCCCTCCCCCTTTTCCCTCACTCCCATCACCCTGAGATTTATACTCAGGGTCAGGAGACAGTCTGTGGGAATCTGGACACTCCTTACTTTAAACAAAAACTCTAATTTATAAGTTACTTGCTAGCTTCAGTTCCTGTAACAACGGCGGGGACTTTGAACTTCAGATGTGCGGGCTCCCAGAAATACGGGACCTTCCTCCACTTACCTGAATTGTGCTGAGTCCCCTCAGCAAAGAACTCCCAACCCTCTCTCTTTTTTTTTTTTTTTTTTGTATTTTTCTGAAGCTGGAAACGGGGAGAGACAGTCAGACAGACTCCCGCATGTGCCCGACCAGGATCCACCTGGCACGCCCACCAGGGGGCGATGCTCTGCCCCTCTGGGGCGTCACTCTGCCGCGACCAGAGCCACTCTAGCGCCTGGGGCAGAGGCCAAGGAGCCATCCCCAGCGCCCGGGCCATCTTTGCTCCAATGGAGCCTTGGCTGCGGGAGGGGAAGAGAGAGACAGAGAGGAAGGGGGGGGGGATGGAGAAACAAATGGGCGCTTCTCCTATGTGCCCTGGCCGGGAATCGAACCCGGGTCCCCCGCGCGCCAGGCCGACGCTCTACCGCTGAGCCAACTGGCCAGGGCCCCAACCCTCTCTTTTTGATTCCTTTGTTCTAGTTGGGCTTATCCAACCTCCTTCTTCCTCTATACAAAGAGGAAGATGGGTTTTTGAGGACAGCAGCCCCCCCCCCCCCATCTTCTCAGGTGGCCCGACTTGAATAAAATCTTTTTCCTTCACGCCAGCACCTGTGCCATGTACCGGTAATTGGTTTTCATGGTGGCAAGCAGCCGGATCTGCTGCTGAGCCATTTTCTGGTTTCACAGGTACATACTCCAGTACTTTCTGCTGTGTCATCTCTGTTTTCAGTTAAGCAGGTTTCCTGCACGCGGTAAATTGCAACTAGGAAAATGATCAAATGTTTGTTGAGTAAATGTAAGCTTGCTGAATTTGCTTCTAATATGTATGTGTGGATTCCTTCCACACTTTTTTTCTCTTCTCAATGTATTTCATTTGCTCTCAACTGGTTTTGAAATGATGTGGGCTTGTGATACTTTCTTAATTTTTAAAAATTATCTAACAAATACTGAATTTATTTAGCATGTATTTCATTCTGAAAACAATAGAGACTAAACCTGTACTTAAATTTTTTTTTGTTTTTTTACTGATTTAAATTTATTGTGTTTACATAGATTCAAGTGTCCCACCAAATACATTCCCCCCACTCCGTGTTCCCCTCAAAATCCCCCTTGCCTCCTCCCCCCAGCGCCCTCCCCCTTTCCCTCCAGGATTTGCTGTCCTTCTCTCTATAACGCTGTGTTATGTGTATATAATTTCACTAATCTCTTTCCCTTCTCTGATCCCATCCTATCATCCCCTTTCCCTCTGTAGGCTTTCCCTCTGGACCAGTGTTTCCCAACCTTTTTTGTGCCATGCCCCACCTTAACTTTTCTAAAATTTGTATGTTCCCCCCTATGTAACATACATAATTTTTAACATTAAAAAATTGATTTGTTCACTTAATAAACATAAATGATAGGTTCTAGGAAGAAATCACTATGAAATTAATAAAACACAATAAGTAAAATTTCAAAACATATAATGAAAAACAGAAATTTAAATTCCAAATAATTTTAATACAGATTTTTCTATATTAATTTATTATTTTAATTTAGTGTGATCCTTGCGCTTGATGCTTGCTGCACAGAGATTTTATATTAGGTTCCAATTTGGTTAGCTTTAGTCTCAAGTCTCCACGTTGTGTTATATCCAGCCGATTTCTTTTTTTTACCAGTAAATCATTTACAGCACTAAATCCACATTCAGCTAAAAATGAAGATGGAAACAGTAGCAATAGTTTTCTTGCACATTTGGTTGAATTTGGGTATTTGATTTCTGTTTCCTCACAAAGCCATGCCATCGCTCCTTTGATATTAAATAAAGCTTTAACTGACTCATCATTTTGCAATTCTGCGAGTTCTTCTTGATACTGCATATTTGATATATCAGACAAATCCACTAACATTGGCTGCATCATCCATGTTGGGAAATCAATTTGTTTTAAATCAGAAAATCTTTCTTTTAAATCAGCCGATAGAATATTCAAATGATTGACAATAACAAGTAAAGCGGTATCAGTTACTTCACATTTTTGGAGCCAATGAAACTGTTTAAAGTTTTTGTTGTTAATATGTTTCTGACATAACTCAATATTGGTAATGAAACCAAATATCTTTGCTTTTGCATCGACAAGAGTTTTATTTGTTCCTTGAAGTTGCTTATTTAATATATTTAGTTTTTCAAAGATATCGGCTAAATAACTCACAAATGCTTTACCATCTATTGTTAACAGATACTTCATTTCAGGTTTGTCGCTTAAAAAATCACTAAGAGTATCAAACAGTTCCATAAATCTTTCAGTTTCCTTTAGATAGCCATCTTACTTCAGTATGAAGTAAAAGTCTCACATGGTCTTCATTTTGTTCTTCACAAAATAGCTTGAAAAGACGCTCACATTTGGCACTAGCTTTAATAGCATTAACACACTTTATTACTGTATGTAATACTTCATTCAGAACAGGCGAGATGTTTTTAGCTACCAAGTTTTCCCTATGAATAACACAATGCACAAGAATCATTTCTGGATTCGCATCTTTCATCAATTTTAAGCAGCCATTTTTCTTGCCCATCATATTGGGAGCACCATCTGCAGCACAAGATGTTATATTTTTCATTGGTATATCATTGACATCTAAGTAGTTTTTTAGCTTATTATATATATCTTTGGAGGTAGTGGTGCTTTCTCATCTTTTACAGAACAACATTTCTTCAGCAAAATGTCCTTTATCCATATATCTTACGTAAGTTATCAATACTGCCTCACTGTCTCTCAAAGTTGATTCATCCATTTGCAAGGAGAATTTTCCTGTTTTCAGTTTTTCAATAAGTTGTTTTTCAATATCCTCACTCATTTCGTCTATTCTTGTAACAGAATTGTTACTAAGTGGCATAGCTTTTACATCTTTGTCATCTTTTTCAAGAACCGTTTTAAGAAATGCTGATATTGACAGTTTTATTAAATTCTCTCCTATAGTGTGATTTTCTCCAGTTTTAGCGATGAATAAAGAAATTTGATAACTAGCCTCAAGCACACGATTATTAGTTGAAGTATGAGCAGTAAATAAAGACTTTAATGTTGTTCTTTTTTCAAAATTTTTCTTTAAAGTTTTAAAGTAACTCAAATCTGAATTAATATGAGCACTATGTTTCACCTTCAAATGCGCCTCAAGACGACCTCATTTCATTGATTTGTTGGTCAAGCATTGCTGGCATAAAAGACAAAAAGGAATCCACTCATCGTGAACAGTGGGTATGAACCCAAATTTTAAATATTCCTCCGAATATTGACGAGTTTTTTTCTTGCTTGCACCACTCATTTTACTATGGGCTATAATAAAAATAAGATCAATTAAAAACTAATATTAAAATATGTGTTAAAATATATTTAATGTGACATAGAGTAAACGTATACTAAAAATTCATATTTATTTAAATGTATATAACACATTTACTACACTACCACCGCAAATCAAAAGGTATCTATATTTTTTCCACTTGACAAAATTTTCTGGAAAGTTATGCTTCTAAAATTAAAATTGTTGTGCATGCACTATTATAGCCCCAGTAATATTTATAAAATATTATTGCTTTCTAGCCCCGATGCAAGAAGTACTTAATAAAGAGTTTAATATTGATAAAAATAAAATCAAATACTTACCAATTATATCTATAAAATATATATGTATATTTATTAAATCAACAAGCTTTTACAACAGTTTTGACTGACACTTATTTCAAATTAACACCAACTGAATGATGTGAAACACTACAGAAGTTGCGATTGGCCAATTAGGTGAGAATAACTGCGTTGTTTAGCGAGTTTTTAAAACGTCCGGGGTTCCCCGCGGCAGACGGCACGCTCCGCGGTGAACCCAGGACAAAGTTTACTTGACGATGCCAATCACCCAGTTGATATTTTGGTCTCATCAAACGAAATTATACTTAATAATTATTTACCGCAATTATTTAAGAATTGCATTTTTTGTTAAATTTGGCACCGATATCTAGCATTGCATTTAAATGCCCCGGGGCGAAAGAGTTAAAGTCGTGTCGAGTCCATTTTCAAATTGCCCCCCTTAACTATCGAATTGCCCCGCTGTGGGGCGTGGGCCCCTCGTTGGGAAACACCGCTCTGGACCCTTTGATCCTGCCTCTGTCTCTATTCTGTTCCTCAGTTCACTGTGTTAATTGGGTTCCTCAAATGAGTGAGGTCATATGATATTTTTCTTTCTCTGCCTGGCTTATTTTATTTAATATGATAGTTTCCAGGTCCGTCCATGTTGTCACAAAGGTAAGATTTCCTTCTTCCTCATGCTGCGTAGTATTCCATTGTGTATATGTACCACAGCTGTTTAATCCACTCGTCCACTGATGGACACTTGGGCTGTTTCCAGATCTCGGCTAATGTAAACAATGCTGCCGTAAACATGGGGTACATTTCTTCTCTTGAATCAGTGATTTGGTGTTCTTAGGATATATTCCTAAAAGTGGGATGGCTGAGTCAAAGGCAGTTCCATATTTAATTTTTTGAGGAATCTCTATACTGTTTTCCACAGTGGCTGCACCAGTCTGCATTCCCACCAGCAGTGTAAGAGGGTTCCCTTTCTCCACATCCTCTCCAGCACTTATTCTGTGTTGTTTTGTTAATGAGCGTCATTCTGACTGGTGTGAGGTGATATCTCATTGTGGTTTTAATTTGCATTTCTCTAATAATTAGTGATGTTGAGCATATTTTCATATGCCTATTGGTCATCTGTATGTCCTCTTTGGAGAAGTATCTATTCATTTCTTTTGCCTATTTTTTGATAGGATTGTTTATCTTCCTGGTGTTGAGTTTTACAAGTTCTTTATAAATTTTGGTTATTAACCCCTTATCAGATGTATTGTTGAATATATTCTCCCATTGTGTAGTTTGTCTTTTTATTTTGTTCATATTGTCTTTAGTTGTGCAAAAGCTTTTTAGTTTGATATAGTCCCATTTGTTCATCCTGTACTTTGTTTCACTTGCCCATAGAGATAAATCAGCATAAGTATTGCTGCGAGAGATGTCGGAGAGCTTACTGCCTATGTTTTCTTCTAAGATGCTTATGGTTTCACGACTTACATTTAAGTCTTTTATCCATTTTGAGTTTATTTTTGTGAATGGCGTAAGTTGGTAGTCTAGTTTCATTTTTTTACAGGTAGCTGTCCAATTTTCCCAATACCATTTGTTAAAGAGAATTTCTTTACTCCATTGTATGCTCTTACTTCCTTTGTCAAATATCAATTGTCCATAATGGTGTGGGTTTATTTCTGTTCTCTGTTCTGTTCCATTGATCTATATGCCTGTACTTATGCCAGTACCAGGCTGTGTTGAGTACAATGGCCTTGTAGTTTAACTTGATATCAGGAAGTGTGATACCTCCCACTTTATTCTTCTTCTTTTTTTTTTTTTTTTGTATTTTTCTGAAGCTGGAATCGGGGAGAGACAGACAGACTCCCGCATGCGCCCGACCGGGATCCACCTGGCACACCCACCAGGGGGCAATGCTCTGCCCCTCCGGGGCGTCACTTTATCGTGACCAGAGCCACTGTAGCGCCTGGGGCAGAGGCCAAGGAGCCATCCCCAGCGCCTGGGCCATCTTTGCTCCAATGGAGCCTTGGCTGCGGGAGGGGAAGAGAAAGACAGAGAGGAAGGAGAGGGGGAGGGGTGGAGAAGCAGATGGGCGCTTCTCCTGTGTGCCCTGGTCGGGAATCAAATCCGGGACTTCTGCACGCCAGGCCAACGCTCTACCATTGAGCCAACCGGCCAGGGCTATTCTTCTTTTTCAAGATTGCTATTCGTGTTCTTTTTTGGTTCCATATAAATTTTGGAATATTTGTTCTATATCTTTGAAGTATGTCATTGGTATGAATTGCATTGAATTTATAAATTCTTTGGGTAATTAGATATTTTAATGATGTTTATTTTTCTTGTTGATGAACATGGTATATGCTTCCACTTGTTTGTATATTCCTTGATTTCTTTTATCAATGTTTTATAATTTTCCAAGTACAAGTCTTCAACCTCCTTGGTTAAATTTATTCCTAGGTGCTTTATTTTTTTTGTTGCAATAGTGAAGGTGATTGTTTTCTTAATTTCTCTTTCAGACAGTTCATTATTGGTGTATAAAAATGCCTCTGGTTTCTGAATATTAATTTTATATCCTGCGAATTCATTTATCAGGTCCAGTAGTTTTTTGACTGAGACTTTAGGGTTTTCTATGTATAGTATCATATCATCAGCAAATAATGATAGTTTTACTTCTTCTTTTCCAATTTGGATGCCTTTTATTTCTTCTTGTCTGATTGCTGTGGCTAGGACTTCTAGAACTATGTTGAGTAAGAGTGGTGAGAGGGGGCACCCCTGCCTTGTTCCTGATCTTAAGGGGATTGCTTTTAAATTTTGCCCATTGAGTATAATGTTGGCTATGGGTTTGTCATAGATGGCTTTTATCATGTTGAGGTATGTTCCCTGTATTCCCACTTTGTTGAGAGTTTTGATCAAATGAAAATGAGCTGCTGGATTTTATCAAATGCTTTTTCTGCATCTATTGATAACATCATGTGATTTTTCTCCTTCCTTTTGTTTATGTGATGAATCACATTGATTGATATGCAAATATTGTACCAGCCTTGCCTCCCCAGAATAAATCCCACTTGATCATGGTGTATGATTTTTTACCATATATTGCTGGATCCAGTTTGCTAATATTTTGTTGAGAATTTTAGCATCTAAATTCATCAGTGATATTGGCCTATAATTTTCTTTCTTTGTATTGTTTTTGTCTGGTTTTGGAATCAGAATTTTGCTTGCCTCGTAAAAGGAGTTTGGAAGTCTTCCTTCCTCTTGAATTTTTTGAAATAGCTTGAGAAGGATAGGAGTTAGTTCTTCTTTGAATATTTGGTAGAATTCGCCTCTGAAGCTATCTGGCCCAGGGCTTTTGTTTTTTGGAAGTTTTTAAATAACTGTTTCTATCTCATTTGTTGTAATAGGTCTGTTTAGGTTTTATGATTCTTCCAGATTGATGTTTGAAAGATTATATATTTCAAGGAATATGTGCATTTCACTTAGGTTGTCTAATTTTTTGGTGTACAGTTCTTCATAGTATTTTCTTACAATCCTTTGTATTTCTGTTGTGTCAGTTGTTACTTCTCCACTGTCATTTCTAATTTTATTTATTTGAGTCCTCTCTTTTTTTCTTGGTGAGTCTGGTTAAAGGTTCATCAATCCTGTTTACCTTTTCAAAGAACCCTCTCCTGGTTTCACTGATCCTCTGTATTGTTTTTTTAGCCTCTATGTCATTTATTTCCGCTCTGGTCTTTATTATTTCCTTCCTTCTACTTCCTCTGAGCTTTACTTGTTGTTCTTTTTCTAGTTCTTTTAGGTTCAGGGTTAAATTATTTATTTGAGTCTTTTCTAGCTTCTTATTAAGGTATGCCTGTAATGCGGTGAACTTCCCTCTCAGGACTGCTTTTGCTGTGTCCCATAGATTGAGTTGTTGTATGAAAATGATTTCATTTGTTTCAAGGAAAGTTTTTTTTTTTAATAAATAAATTTTTATTTTAATTTAATGGGGTGACATCAATAAATCAGGGTACATACATTCAAAGAAAACATTTCCAGGTTATCTTGTCATTTAGTTCTGTTGCATACCCATCCCCCAAAGAGAGATCGTCCTCCGCCACCCTCTATCCAGTTCTCTCTGTACCCCTTCCCCTCCCTCTCTCCCTCCTTCCCTCCCCTCACCCCCCGTAACCACCACACTCCTGTCGATGCCTCTTAGTCTCGCTTTTATGTCTCACCAATGTATGGAATCCTGCAGTTCCTGTTTTTTTCTGATTCGCTTATTTCACCCCCGCACAATGCTACCAAGACTTCCCCATTCCTCTGTAAGTGATCCGATGTCATCATTTCTCCTAGCTGAATAGTATACCATGGTGTATATGTGCCCCATCTTCTTCATCCAGTCCTCTATTTTTTTTTTACAGTGATTAAAAGCCTTTAAGCAAACTCTTGGCCAATACAGCAAGAATCCATAAAAGAGTAGTGTCCTTAACATGTTCACCAAGTCCAAGTTGGCCCCATCACCATGCCAAATCCCTGAAAAATGCAACCCAACCACAGTTCAGTCTGTTAGGAGCTGTCACAGGGAGCAGGAGTCCAGGAAAGTTCCCCACAGGAAAAGTTCGCATGGCACTGGAATTGTTGTCACCATTCTATACTTTGCAGCTCATGTCCAAGTCCCAATGACCGCTGCTTCTAGCTGGTAATGATTCAGGTAGACTGGAAAAAGCCATTTGCAGCATGCGTGGATATGGAGCTTCTGTTCTCCTCTGCCTGGAGAGTTGAGACCAGGTTGCTTTTCCCTGGAGCTCTGTGACTGTGGCATGGTAGAGAACCTTGGGATACACTAAGCTGGGTGGCAAAGGTAAATTCATAATACAAGTTAGCAAAAGGAGGAAAGAGAGCTCTAAATTAGGAGTAGGTCCCAGCCTGAAATATGAGTGGGGCATTGAGGTAGGAGGGATAAAGGAAACACTATATATTAAACAAAGCAGCAGAAAATAGGACTATCAACACCCACAACCAGAGATCTTTGAGGGAAGAATAAAAAACGACTATTCAGGCAAAACATAGTTAAGTGGCCCTCAAGGAAAGTTTTGATTTCTTCCTGATCTCATTGTTAACCGATTCGTTATTGAATAACATGCAGTTTAATTTCCAACTGTTGGAGTTATTTTCAGTTTTTCTATTGTAGTTGATTTCTAGTTTCATGCCATTGTGATCAGAGAAGATAGATGGTTGATATGATTTCAGTCTTCTTAAATTTGTTGAGACCGCTTTTGTGTCCTAACATGTGGTCTATCCTAGAGAATGTACCGTGAGCACTTGAAAAGAATGTATGTTCTGCTGTTTTAGGGTGAAAGTTTCTGAAGATATCTATTAAATATAGTTGATCTAGTGTGTCCTTTAAGTCTGCTGTTTTCTTTGTTACTTTTCTTTCTTGAGGATCTATCCAGTGATGTTAGTGGGGTATTGAAATCCCCTACTATTATAGTATTGCTCTTGATCTTGCCTTTTATGTCTATCAAAATCTGCTTTATATATTTAGTTGCCCCAATATTAGGTGCTTAGATATTTAAGATGGTTATATCTTCCTGTTGGATTGCTCCCTTTATCATTATGTAGTGACATCCTTATTCCTTACTATAGCCTTTGTTTTAAAGTCTATTTTGTTTGATATAAGTATTGCTACACCAGTTTTTTTTCATTTCTATTTGCATGAAATATTTTTTCTCATCCTTTTAATTTTAGTCTCCAATCAGCTGTGTTTCCAGCAATTTTTGGATGTTATGTTTTGTATTTTCACATCCTGATATGTCTACAAAACCCCTCTGTGTCTCCTGCTTCTGGTGAGAGTCAAGAGAACTAGGAAATTATTCTTGTTGATGAAGCTTAAAATAATTACCTAACTGTAGGCTGATATAAGTGTTGGGCACATTTAAGGTAGGCTAGATATGATGTTCAGTACATTGGGTGCGTTAACTGCATTTTTGACTTACAGTACTTTCAAGTTTATAATGGGTTTATCGGGGCATAACCACAAGCTAAGCCAAGGGCCACATGTGCACCTTATGATGAAAAGTGCTGTCTGTTTTTTTTGTAGCTTAAAGCAAAGGGGATTCCTGGTTCTTGGAACTTTCATCTCCTTGTTTAATCCTTGGAACTCTATGAGGTGGGTATCACTTACGATTCTTATCTTGTCGTGCAGATGACTTAAGTGAGGCCTGGAAAGGTATTGTTGTTTTTATGTTGACATCCCCGTGGTTTCACAGATGGTAAGTATCATTTCCAGAGTTTAAACCTGGGCCTCGGCCCTGGCCGGTTGGCTCAGTGGTAAAGCGTCGGCCTGACGTGCGGATGTCCCGGGTTCGATTCCTGGCCAGGGCACACAGAAGAAGTGCCCATCTGCTTCTCCACCCCTCCCCCTCTCCTTCCTCTCTGTCTCTCTCTTCCCCTCCCACAGCTGAGGCTCCATTGGAGCAAAGTTGGCCCGGGCGCTGGGGATGGCTCCTTGGCCTCTGCCCCAGGCGCTAGAGTTGCTCTGATCGTGACAGAGCGACGCCCCGGAGGGGCAGAGCATTGCCCCCTGGTGGGCGTGCCGGGTGGATCCCGGTCGGGCACATGCGGGAGTCTGTCTGACTGCCTCCCCATTTCCAGCTTCGGAAAAATACAAAAAAAATACAAAAAAATAAAAATAATAAACCTGGGCCTCTGACTTGAGCTCACACTTTTTTTCTTTTTGTGAGAGACAGAGACAGGAAGGGACACAGAGATAAGAGGGATGAGAGATGAGTGCTCGTAATTGCAGCACTTCAGTTGTTCCTTGATTGCTTTCTCACATGTGCCTTGACCAGGGGGCTCCAGCCAAGCCAGCGACCACACTCAAGCCTGGGACCGCACGCTCAAGCTGGTGAGCCTGAACTCAAGCCAGATAAGCCTGCATTCAAACTGGCAACCTCAGGGTTTCGAACCTGATCCTTAGCATCCCAGGTCAGTGCTCTGTCCACTGTGCCACCACCTGTTAGGCTCACCCTTTCTTTCTTCTTAAAAAATTTTTTCCATTGTTTTAAGAGAGAGAGAAGCATCAGCTCGTTGTTTTACTTAGCAGCTCAATTTAGTTATGCACTAATTGGTTACTTCTCAGATGTGCCCTGATTGGTGATTGGACCCAAGACCTCAGCACACTGGGACAATGCTCTATCCACTGAGCAACCCAGCCACAGCTCACCTCTTTTTTTAACCTTCTGTTGTTACAATGCCTCTCATTTCTTATTGTCCTCAGGATCAGAAATAGTAGGGACACTGTATTTGGTCATGCAGGACCATGTGCGTGGTCCCTGGCTGACAAACCCATTAGTAGCTGTAATCTCTTCCATGCTCTGCTTATCATCTGTACGTGGCTGCGTCTGCCTGGAAGTGGGAGTGCTCTTGTATAATTTCTGTAAATTATCATGAGTCCACGTGGGCTTGTGACAGCCCTGTCCCATGTCTCATGGATTCTGAGTCCTTCCCCACTTATGCCTTCTCAGGACTCTGAGCTTCCCCAAGAGCCGGAGAATATGACCAAGTTTCAGGTGAGTAAGGTGTTACTTTCTTTCTCTTAAGATGTGATTTAAAAAAAAAAAAAAAGATGTGATTTTATTTCTCAAAGATGAGACACATTCTTTTTCTCTTTCTTGGCAAAGTTACTGTAAAACAGCAGATCTTGAGTGCATGTTCTGTGCCAGAATGTGTGCTCATTCTGTTTGTTTATTTTATCTTCTTTATTATTTCACAAAACAATCTTTGAAAAAATAATGGAAATCTGAAATAGACAAAAATAATTTCCAATATTACTAGCCTGTTTAAAAACTAGCTGTCTTAACTTTCTCATGTCCCTTTCTCATGTGCACTGATAACTATACATTTGCAATATTATAATTGATGGGATATACTTCATACTTTAGATAAAGGCTCAATCTTGACAATTCTTTTTTTTTAATTTTTGTATTTTTCCAAAGTTAAAAGTGGAGAGGCAGTCAGACAGACTCCTGCATGCACCCAACTGGGATCCACCTGGCATGTCCACCAGGGGGCTGTGCTCTGCCCATCTGAGGCATTGCTCTGCTGCAGCAGGAGCCATTATAGTGCCTGAGGCGGAGGCCATGGAGCCATCCTCAGCACCCGGGCCAACTTTACTCCATTGGAGCCTTGGCTGCAGGAACGGAAGAGAGAAACAGAGAGAAGGAGAAGGGGAAGGGTGGAGAAGCAGATAAGCACTTCTCCTGTGTGCCCTGACCAGGAATCGAACCTGGGACTTCCACACACTGGGCTGATGCTCTACCGCTGAGCCAACTGTCCAGGGAAGGAATCTTGACAATTCTTATTAAGATTATTAGATATCCCTGGCCGAATAGCTCGATTGGTTAAGAGCGTTGTCCGAAATCACAGAGGTTGCCAGTTTGATCCCTGATAAGGGCACATACAGGAATAAATCGATGCTCCTCTCTCCCTTGCTCTCTCTCTGCCTCTCTCAGTAAAATCAATTTAAAAAAAAGATTATTAAGATAAAGGGAAAAACCTGAGGTGATATGAGTAAAAGAAATTAATAGAAGTGTCACACAAAAAAGTAAATTTATGAAGACAACAATGATCATTAATAACTGAATGTGTGCAGATGTTAATAAAAACTTGATTTCACTTAGGTTGTAGGAGATTTTTTTTTTTTTAAAGAAATTCTGTTCTATTTGGCCAGAGTCTAGAGATTCAGGGGCATTTGTACTCTCACTAGACAGGTGACTTAGGAAAACCCTTTGAAAGGAAAATCTTCCATTATGTTATCAAAATTTTTAAGTTCACAGTCTGTGACTTTGCAAAGTCTTACTTCTTACCTAAGATCTCTGTAAAAGGATTGTTGCAACATTTATTATAAGTAAAAATCTGTAATTAATTATACGTTTGTGTTGGTTAAAGAAATAGTTTTAAGGAGTGCTGTACTATGCAGTCACAAAATGAAAGGAAAGAGATTATGATACTAATTATTCAAATTAATTGAGCATTTGTTACATGCCAGTCACCATTTTAACTGATTTACTTATGTTCACACATCTAATCCTTTCAAACACCACGCAATTTAGACACCATTGTAGAGAAGAAGGGGTGCAAGTCATTTGAGGTTAGGAATGTACCCAGCATCTTGAAATTAAAACCTTGACATTTGAATTCAGCCTGTGCCTTCACCAGCTGTGAGTGCTACAGCCAGGGATATGGCCTGGGCCTTGAAAACACAGAGGAAGAACTGTATACCTGTACGGGGTGGGGTGGGGGTGTTGCTGAAGGCCTGTGAACTTTGCAGATGTTAAAACTGTGATAGAAGCCCTGGCCATTTGGCTCAGTGGCAGAGCGTCAGCCTAGCTTGTGGATGTCCTGGGTTCGATTCCCAGTCAAGGCACACAGGAGAAGCGCCCATCTGCTTCTCCACCCCTTTACCTCCCTCTCCTCTCTTGCTCTCTTCCCCTCCCACAACCATGGTTTGATAGGTTCCAGTGCATGGGTGCAGGGCGCTGAGGATGGCTCTGTGGAGCCTCTACCTCAGGCACTAAAAATAGCCCAGTTGTGAGTGTGGCCCTAGATGGGCAGAACATCAGCCCCAGATAGGGGTTGCCAGGTGGATTCCAGTTGGGACACATGTGGGAGTCTTTCTCTCTGTCTCTCCTCTTTTCACTTGGAAAAAAAGAAGAAAAAAAACAACCGTAATAGGCCCTGGCCGGTTGGCTCAGTGGTAGAGCGTCAGCCTGGCGTGCAGAAGTCCCGGGTTCGATTCCCGGCCAGGGCACACAGGAGAAGCTCCCATCTGCTTCTCCACCCCTTCCCTCTCCTTCTTCTCTGTCTCTCTCTTCCCCTCCTGCAGCTGAGGCTCCATTGGAGCAAAGATGGCCCGGGCACTGGGGATGGCTCCTTGGCCTCTGCCCCAGGCACTAGAGTGGCTCTGGTCACAACAGAGCGACGCCCCGGAGGGGCAGAGCATCGCTCCCTGGTGGGCAGAACGTCGCCCCCTGGTGGGCGTGCCGGGTGGATCCCGGTCGGGCGCATGCGGAAGTCTGTCTGACTGTCTCTCCCCGTTTCTAGCTTCAGAAAAATACAAAAAAAAAAAAAAAAACACACAAAAAAAACTCCCCAAAACCCAACCGTAATAGAGTCCAAGCTTTCTGAGGAGGCAGAGAGGAGATAGTGCAAGAGGGACAACTGTTGGGACTAAATCTGCCTGGGGTCTCTCCACCTCCGTAACAGTTCTTTTGGTAATCCCCCTAACTTCTTGATGCTGCTTTTCTTCCACTGGACTTTTGTTGTGAGATTTAGGTGGAGTGTGTTTGGGGTTGTAGGAGGCGGTGACGTTCAAGGACGTGGCCGTGGTCTTCTCGGAGGAGGAGCTGGGGCTGCTGGCCCCGTCCCAGAGGACGCTGTACCGAGACGTGATGCTGGAGAACTTCAGGAACCTGGTCTCTGTGGGTGAGCACGGGCGCCCTCTGACACTGAATCTCAACCTTTTCAGTCTCTGTGTCCTCAGTTGTTCAAAGCAGTGGAGCTTTTGAAACTTCCCTGACCTTGAAGACAGATTTTTCTAACCCCTAGGACTACAGGCAAAGGTTTTTCCAGTCTTTCTACTTGGGGAAAATTCTGTCCAAGGATATTTTTGCCACCCACCTCCCTCCACCTCAGGACATTTGGCAGTGTCTGAAGATAGTTTTGATTGTCACAACTGAGGGAGGGATGCTGGTGCCATCTAGGGCTAGCGAGGATGCCAAGCCTCTTCCAGTGCACAGGACAACCCCCACTCCTGAGATCAGCCAGTCCGAAAGTGAGGGCTGCCTTGGTTAAGAAACCGTGTTTTAAATGAATCATAAATTGGGCAGCTTAGTTTCTGTACTTTGTCTTTGGAATTATGGTTGTGACCCTTTGATGGATCATGGAAACAACTACATTGTATGTATACAGGGGTGGGCAAAAGTAGGTTTACAGTTCTGAGTGACATTCTTTTGCATTTATAAAGCTATTGTAATAATCATAACCTGCTTGTCGTTTTCCATAAGAACAACTGTAAACCTAAGTTTGTCCACCTCTCTATGGCATTACCTTTCTTCCATGAAATAGTATCTATTTTTATTCTGATGTATTTTGTCAGCGTCCTTATCAGGCTCTGCCTGCTCACATTGCAGCCTGAGCTGGGACCATTTGCAGTGCGTGGTGTGAGTGTGCGAAACTGGATGCAAACAGACATCGGCTAAATCTAATTTTATCTGTGTAGATGTGAGTCAGGTCGTGACCTAAAGTTATTTCTTATTGCAGTTCACCATCAAATAAAACTACAGGTTCTGAGTGTTAAAGAATTTGAATAGCAATGTTTTAGCTCTGTGTACATCTTACATATATATATATGTACACACACACACACACACACACACACACACGTATGTCTGCCTTTTCATAGGACACCTTCCCTTCCAACCAGAGATGGCAGCCCAGTTGGAGGCAGAAGGAAACCTTTGCATGGTGGAAAGAGAACCCCAAGGAAATGTGAACTCTGGTGAGGACCACGTGGCTGTTGTTTCAGGTGCCGGCTGACCCGCCCACCTCGCCTGTGATCACTGTTCTCGTCCGGGTGCCCTTATGTGTGCCTGGGCTGTGACAGCGGCCTCCACCCTGGCTTCCACTCGTGCTCTCCTGCAACTGCGAGTTGATGCTTATCTCCTTCCCTTCCTGTCTGTCTGTCTCTCTTTCTCTCTCTAAAAAGTATAAAAAGACAAGAAAAAATTAGGAAGTATATATTAAGTCAGATGAGTGCTGTGGGACAAAATAAAATAGGAAAAGCAAATGGGAAGAATGAATGGGATGGTGGGAGGAAGTCTTTTACATTGATGATAAGGAAGGCCTCAGTAGTGAGTGATGTTTGAAGAGAGACCGGAAGGGAATGTGAACAAGCAGGCGTCACAGCTTTCAGAGGAAGCTTTTCAAGCCAGCAGGCCCCGCTTCCTCCTGAGGGCTGCCTGCAGGACGCACTGGGCTCGCTTTCCTTCTCCCAGGCCTTCAGTGGTGCAAGATTAGTTTTCCTTGTCCACTTCTTTTCACAGAGACCTGATTTAATTCTAGTTTTAGAACAGTAAATGTTACTATTCCAGCTGTTTCCCAAATTTACTCTTGGACGATCATTTCTACCAGGACCTAAAGTCCTATTTTATGCCTACAGTCTGAGCTTTTGTAGCCTAAGGAGGTAGTCTCACTGGTCATAAGAATATGAACAAGGTGAGGCTTTTTTTGCTCTTAATTTATAAATTTTATTTTGTTTTTCATTGAATTTATTAGGGTGACACTGGATGACAAAAGTGTACAGGTTTCAGGTACCCAGTTCTACAACATATCATCAGCACACTGTATAGCAGGGGTCCCCAAACTTTTTACACAGGGGGCCAGTTCACTGTCCCTCAGACCGTTGGAGGGCCAGACTATAAAAAAAACTATGAACTAATCCCTATGCACACTGCACATATTTTAAAGTAAAAAAACAAAATGAGAACAAATACAATATTTAAAATAAAGAACAAGTAAATTTAAATCAACAAGCTGACCAGTATTTCATTGGGAACTATGCTCCTCTCACCGACCACCAATGAAAGAGGTGCCCCTTCCGGAAGTGCGGTGGGGGCCGGATAAATGGCTTCAGGGGGCCGCATGCGGCCGTAGTTTGGGGACCCCTGCTGTATAGTGTGATCGTCACCCTGAGTCAAGTCTCTGTCGTACATAGCCTTCTAATCGAGTCACTGTAGGTTGGAATGGTGATTGTTTTTGTTGCCCTGCGGCCGTCTGATTTCAGACTTCAGCTCTGTTGAATATTAGACATATGGTTCCGAATGGGTCACCTTTACACTTAGTGGGTAAGAGCATGACAACTCCATTTTTTGCTTCCACTTGCATGGAAAAGGATTCATGATATATGGATATGACCCTTCCCTTGGTTTATTAAGACCTTATCCTATGAACTAAGTGTGAAATCTTCACATTTCCGAACAAAGCATTACTTATTGTCATCTCTGAATACTGCTCTTTCTTTTAGGCAGTAAGAATGAAAATGCCGTGGTGACCCTTCAGAAAGTTTCATTGAAGTACCTTTCACATGAAGAGCTGTCTGGCTGGCAACTCTGGAAACACGCTGCAAGTGATCTAAACAGGTGTCTTCAGAGGGAGAGGTCCTGGTTATTACCAGGCAATTCTGTTCAGGTTTCTGAAAGTGAAAGCAATGCAGTGAATTATAAAGGAGATAGTGCCGGTTATATTGAAAATCAAAAGTTTTTTAATTTTCAGGATTCTTGTGGGAATATGTACCTGAATGAGTCACAGAATCAATGCAGAGTTACGCAAATTCATGTGAAAAATAACCTGCATGTATTTGAAGCCCTCATGAAGAAATC
Organism: Saccopteryx bilineata; assembly: GCF_036850765.1. Taxonomy (NCBI): domain Eukaryota; kingdom Metazoa; phylum Chordata; class Mammalia; order Chiroptera; family Emballonuridae; genus Saccopteryx; species Saccopteryx bilineata. The sequence continues at coordinate 314,645,667 of NC_089492.1, read as the reverse complement.
ACCACTTAGTGATCATGTTAAAATTGACAGTGAACAGAAACTCTACTGTGACAAAAGCATGAGTGACAAAAGCATGAGTGATGGCTTCAATCAGCACTTACCCGTCAGACAGGAACTCCATCCGTACAGTGGATGTGGAAAGGGCTTCACTTACAGCTCAGCACTTTCAAGTCACCAGAATGTTCGCCCCGGGGGGCAGTGCTCCGGTCAGAACTCACATCTGCCGACTCATCAGAGGATTCACCCAGGAGAGAGAGTTGCTAAGTGTCATGACTCTGATGACTGCTTCAATAAGAGCTCTTTTCACTCTCATTCTAATGCAGAAGAGATGTCCCATAGGTGTAACAGCTGTGGCAAGGGATTCAGTAGCAGCACTGGTCTTACCATTCATTACAGAACTCACACTGGAGAGAAACCTTATAAATGTGAAGAGTGCGGTAAATGCTTTAGTCAGAGTTCAAATTTTCAAAGCCATCAGAGAGTCCACACTGAAGAAAAACCATACAGATGTGATGAATGTGGTAAGTGCTTCAGTTGGGGTGTTAATCTTCGTGTTCATCAGAGGGTCCACAGGGGTGAGAACCCCTATAAATGTGAGGAGTGTGGGAAGGGCTTTGCCCAGGCTGCCCATTATCACATACATCAGAGGGTTCACACTGGCGAGAAACCTTATAAATGTGATGTCTGTGGTAAGGGCTTCAGTCGCAATTCACCATTAATATGCCATCGGAGAGTTCACACTGGAGAGAAGCCGTACAGATGTGAGGCCTGTGGGAAAGGCTTTACTCGTAATACAGATCTTCACACGCATGTCCGAGTTCACACAGGAGAGAAACCCTACAAATGTAAGGAGTGTGGGAAAGGCTTCAGTCAGGCCTCAAATCTGCAAGTCCATCAGAATGTCCACACTGGGGACAAACAGTTCAAATGTGAAACATGTGGAAAGGGCTTCAGTCAGTCTTCAAGGCTTCTAACCCATCAGAGAGTCCACACTGGAGAGAAACCATACAAGTGTGATGTGTGTGGTAAGGACTTCAGTTATAGTTCAAATCTTAAACTGCATCAAGTAATTCACACTGGAGAAAAACCATATAAATGTGAGGAGTGTGGGAAAGGCTTCAGTTGGAGATCAAATCTTCATGCTCATCAAAGAGTCCACTCAGGAGAGAGGCCCTATAAATGTGAGGAGTGTGATAAGAGCTTCAGTCAGGCCATAGACCTTCGGGTGCATCAGAGGGTCCACACTGGAGAGAAACCATATAGATGTGGTGTCTGTGGGAAGGGCTTCAGTCAGTCCTCTGGTCTTCAGTCCCATCAGAGAGTCCACACTGGGGAGAAGCCATACAAATGTGATGTCTGTGGAAAGGGCTTTAGATATAGTTCACAGTTTATATACCATCAGACAGTCCACACTGGGGAAAAGCCATACAAATGTGATGTCTGTGGAAAGGGGTTTAGATACAGTTCACAGTTTATATACCATCAGAGAGGCCACACTGGAGAAAAGCCTTACAAATGTGAGGAGTGTGGGAAAAGCTTTGGTAGGAGCTTGAATCTTCGCTATCATCAGAGGGTCCACACAGGAGAGAGACCCCATAAGTGCAAGGAGTGTGGTAAGGCCTTTAGTCTCTCCTCAAATCTTAGAGTCCATCTGAGTGTTCACATTAGGGAGAAACTATTTAAATGTGAAGAATGTGGCAAGGGCTTCAGTCAGAGTTCACGTCTTCAAGCCCATCAGAGAGTTCACACTGGAGAGAAACCATACAAGTGTATCGTATGTGGAAAGGACTTCAGTCACCATTCACGTCTTATGTACCATCAGAAAGTCCACACTGGCAAGCATTTTTAAAAATGAGAAATGTGTTAGTGGCTTCAGTCAGTTCATCTAGTTTTTAGAGAGTCCATGCTGATAATAGGCACTGTGTCATACTGAGAGTGGAACAGGGTGTCCTCAGATGGAATCGAACAAGTCCGTTAAAGTAATGACACGGAACCAGAGTAACAGAAATAGGACTTATATTCAGTGGAGAAATAGGTTGTAACCCTCTTGCCAAGAACCGTTTGATTAAATGCTCTTTCAGAGTGAATACAGCTGAAAGAGAACGTGTGAAAAGGAGAGTTGCCTTATGCTGTTGGGTTTAGGGGGGACATCAGTGTAGGTTTTGGATTATTTTCCTATTAGCTTCCACTTTATGTTTTCACAGTGATTATTTTACTAAAGTTGAAAACCTATGAAAAAATGAATAAAATAACAATTTCCTGTAGCCAACAACTGATACGATTGCTTTATTTCATATGGTATATAGCACAGTGGTTTTCACTCTTTTTACTCATGGAGACTCATAAAAACAGAAGAATTACCAGTATTTTAGGGACCGCTAAGGCTGATGGTACCCTGAGCATAAGTAAATTTGACTAAAATCATTGGGTCTGTAATCTTCATGTAGCATCAGGGTGGGTAAGTCTTTCACAAAGCAGTATGAAATTGCTGGACCAGCCCAGGGGCTGGCAGTGGACCAACACTGATACACTGGGTCAAAGTTAAGGGATATATCCCCAGAGGTGAATCTGCTCTTCAGAAGTAAATGTTTTGTAGCTACGTATATGAGTGTTCATTGCATCATTATTTATAAAAGTAAATGAATAATCAATTGGGCTGCCAAGAATATTTTACAACTCATTGATCCAGAGGGAGGAGAAAGAGTGAGAAGCATCAGCTCATGATTGTTTCACTTTAGTTGTTCATTGATTGTTTCTCATGCATGCCTCAACCAGGGGGCTCAAGTTGAGCCAGCAATCCCTCACTCAAGCCAGTGACTTTTGGGCTTAGGCCAGTGACCTTGGGATCATGTCAATGATATGGCACTCAAGCCAGCAACTGTTGGGGTTTCAGACCTAGGACCTGAGCAGCCCAGGTTGATGCTCTATCCACTGCACCACAACTACTAAGGCTCAGTTTATTTTTCCATTACAATTGACATTCAATGTTATATTAGTTTTAGGTATATTCCATAGTTGTTAGACATTTACATAACTTAAGAAGTTGACTAACTGGTGGTGGCGCAGTGGAGAAGTCATTGATTGACCCGGAATGCTGAGGTCACCAGTTCAAAGCCCTACAGTCACTGACTCTTGAGCATGGGCTTATCAGCTTGAGCGAGGGATCATCTACAGCAGGGGTCCCCAAACTTTTTACACAGGGGGCCAGTTCACTGTCCCTCAGACTGTTGGAGGGCCGGACTATAAAAAAAACTATGAACAAATCCCTATGCACACTGCACATCTCTTATTTTAAAGTAAAAAAACAAAACGGGAACAAATACAATATTTAAAATAAAGAACAAGTAAATTTAAATCAACAAACTGACCAGTATTTCAATGGGAACTATGCTCCTCTCACTGACCACCAATGAAAGAGGTACCCCTTCCAGAAGTGCAGCGGGGGCCGGATAAATGGCTTCAGGGGGCCGCATGTGGCCCGCGGGCCGTAGTTTGGGGACCCCTGATCTACAGGATCCTGAGCTTGCCAGCTTCAGCCCAAAGGTCACTGGCATGAAAAACCCAAGCTCGCTGGCTAGAGCAAGGGGACCCTGGCTCAGCCCCAGTAAAGGCACCTATGAGAAGCAATCAATGCACAAGTAAAGTGACTGCAACTACAAATTGTTGCTTCTCACCCTCTCCCTGTCTCTCTCAAGAAAAGAAAAAGTGATCCAACAATAAGTCTAGGACCACTGACACCATAAATGGCCATTAGAATGTTACTGACTATATTCCTGTTGACTATTTTGTAACTGCCAATTTGTAGTTTTTAATTGTTTTACCTTTTCACCCAGGCCCCCAACCTGTTTCTTTAGACTTTATGTTTTGAAATAACTTAAGACTTCCCAAAGAATTGTAAAAAATATGTAAAATCACTCATATACTCTTTATTCAGAATCACCTGTTAATGTGTTTCAGTCATTCTAAGGAAGTGAATATGTACATACATTGATACTTTGTGTACATATACTTTAGAAACCTATGGGGATGATACAGACAACTTACTAGGGGTGGGATTCAACTGGTTCACACCAGTTTGACAGAACCATTACCTAGTTTTTTGTTGACTTCAGTGAACCAGTTCTTAAAATGCACTTTTGTAATCAAGGTTCTCTTTTAGGTGGGCGCCTGGGCGGCCGCCCAATATAAAAATCACAGATTTGCACTCCTTACTCTTAACATTCATCTGCTCAACAGCGTATTCTAGGCACCTGTAGTCATGTTCATTCTGTCTGTAGGTGAAAAAAATTGCAAGTGAGGATGCCCCTCAAGAAGCAATATGGAAATAACAGTTTTATTATTTTTTTGTCAGATATTTAAAAAAAATTTTTACTAATATTTTTAAACTTTCTATAACAGTTTTGTGTACTCTTTTATTCTTATTTAAGTATTAAATGCATAAAATAATAAACTACCTTTTGGTATATCTTGTTTTATATTTTAAATGGTCATTATGGCAGAATATCAGTTGTTAAATTACACTGGGGAACAATTTTTTTTTTCATTTTCTGTTGCATGAGATTTTAGAACTGTTTCTATATATTTCTGCATCGCTGATTCCAAATCTGAAATCCGTTTTTTGGTGCATGCTCTAGTTTTTATGCAATTTTAATTTCTTTTTGTTACAGTTAATGGCATGCATTGGTTTTTAAATTGGAGTTAAAGGGTAACGACTCTTGGATTGAACATAACCACAAGGCAATTAATGTTTTACAAACATCACTTTTACATAATTGTAGTTTTAAATTAAAAAATTATTATCTAATAAAAACACCCTCTTTATTTTGTTTTAAGATTGAATCATGGCTTCTTCGAGTAGGCATAAATGTAAGAATAGTCCTGACACCTTCTGTTATATATGTGGCTGTTACACACTTCAGTGTCAAAGGCACAATATTTTATCATTTGTGACACGTGCATATATTGCCTATTTTCAAGTTCCCCTTGGCGATCAAGACAAGAATTGGGCTCCTCATACTGTGTGTCATAATTGTGAGGAAATGCTTTGTGACTGGACAAAAGGAAAATGCAAAGGAACGCCTTTTGGTATTCCCATGGTTTGATGTGAACCTAAGGACCACAGCAGTGACTGTTATTTCTGTCTGATCCATACAAAGGGCATCGGCAAGAGAAAACAGCATATGATCCTATATCCTAATTTCCCTTCAGCAATACGGCCTATCCCACGCTCTTGAGACACTCCCAGTTCCAGTTTTCAATGCTTTTGTTTCTTCTAAGGATGAAGAAAGTGAACATGGTGATCAAGTGTATTTTGATAAGATGCATGAGAAAATGGTTGTAGAATCTGAAGGGTCTTCTTCTGATGCCAAGCAGTCATTAACCCCTCAGCAGTTTAGCCAACCGGAATTGAATGACTTAGTAAGAATGACATAAAAATTGTCCTCAACTTTCTGAAATATGAGGAGCATAACTGGATCATTTGTGTAAATCTTAAAATGGTAAATTTCCTGCTAGGACAACAGGTTTCAGGAAGTATCCTTGCTTTCTGTGTTTGTGGGACAGCCGAGCTCAGGAGAAACACTGGACACAGAAGGAGTGGCCGAAACGTGAAGCTCTGGAAGTAGGGATGCAAAATATTGTGAATGAACCTGTAGTTAATCGAGACAGGATCATTTTTCCCCCACTTCACATCAAACTTGGCTTAATGAAGCAGTTTGTTTAGGCTTTGAATATAGAAGTGAATGCTTTCAACATATTTCTGCTTTTCCTGCCTTGTCTTTTGAGAAGATAAAAGCAGATGTATTCGATGGACCTCAAATTTGAACCTTCACATGTGATGAAGAATTTGCCAGGAAGATGAATAAGGAGGAGAAAGCAGCCTGGCAGTCTTTTGTGGCAGTTACAAAGAACTTCCTTGGCCACAAAAAAGCAGAAAACTATAAACTTCTGCTTCAAAGGATGCTGTTGGCTTTCTGCGACATTGGATTCACTTCCTGAACAGTCACCTTGATAAGTTTCCCAAAAATCTTGGAGCTGTTAATGATGAGCAGACTACTGCTGGAGCATCAAGTGAGATTGTCCTCAACAAGAACACAAATGCAAATTTTTGCCTGAATAGAATTTAAATAAGTTTTGCACAAATTTTATGATTAAAATAAGTGTTTTATTATGTTCTATTTCAAAATTGTAGACAAATTCTGATGCAATCATATCTTTTAGTGTATTTATTGCATTATATAAATTATTATATTTTTACAAAGTTGATGCCCAAGAAGACATTCTACTTCATTATGTTAAACTAAATGTTGAAAATTTTATAATAAGATGAAAACCTAAAATCTTGGAATTGCAAAAAAACTAGCTTACAGAGAAAAACTGATGTCAGATTTGAGATCAGCACACTCAAAGTAGGTAAGAACAAGTGTTTGTGGATGCAACAATAATTTCGTTCCCCAGTGGTATTTGAATCCCACCACTGTGTCTTACTTGCCACCTGCATCTAAACACTTAAGTGTGTGTGTCCTAAGAACAAAGATATTTACTTACGCAGCTACAATACAGGTATAAAGTCTAACCTGCAGTCTTTATTCAAATTTTATCAATTGTTCCAATAATTACACATTTTTCTGCTCTAGAATTCAGTCAAGGATTACGCATTGCATTTAGACACCTGTAAACTGGATCACTATCTCATTCTGTGTTCTTAATGGCCATGATAGATTTGAGTGTCTCTTAAATTCAGATTTAGTTGATGTTTTCTCATGATTGGATTTAAATTAAGCTTTTTTTTTTTTTTTTTTGCACAAGCATCCTGTAAGTGATGTGTCAGTGGTGCATCACATAAGGAAACGTTGGGTATGTTTGTTCCATAATAGGTGAACTTAAATTAGTTAATTGATTAAGGTAGACGTGAGCTGGGTTTTTCCATTGTGAAGTTACCATTTTTTCTCTGTAATTAATTATTTGTGAGGAGACATTTTCTGGTTTTCTAAATAGCTTGTTTCTTAAACTCCTTCACTGGTTTTAGCATGCATGATAAGGCTGGCCTAATGGTTTATTGCTGCAGTTGCAAAAGTGGTTTTGTACCTTCATCATTCCTATTGTTCAAAAATTGAATGTCCTTACTATCTGGCACAGTATGACATTCCAGAGTCATCTACTTCTCTGCCCCAGGCATGGAATTTACAATTTTTTGTGGAGCCCTTGTTCCTCGTGGGGAATGCATGTTTCTTTGTTTTTTACTCCTTCGGGGATGGAGATAACGGGTAGGATCGGCAGACACATAGGGAGATAGGTAAAAAGAAAGAATCATAGGCCCTGGCCAATTGCCTAGTGGTAGAGCTTCAGCCTGGCATGTGGATGTCCCAGGTTTGAATCCCAGTCAGGGCACACAGGAGAAGCAATTTTCTGCTTCTCCACCCCTCCCCCTTCTCTTCTATCTCTCTTTCCTTCCCACAACCACGACTCGATTGGTTTGAGTGCATCTGCCCCTGGTGCTGAGGATGGCTCCATGTAGCCTCTACCTCAGGTGCTAAAAATAGCCCTGTTTGGAGCATGGCCCCAGATGGGGGTTGCTGGGTGGATCCCAGCTGGGGTGTATACGGGAGTCTGTCTCTCCAACTCCCTTGTTCTCACTTGGAAAAAAAATGAACCATATTTTATACTTTTTAGTTTTTTATTTACTGATTTTAGAAGGAGATATAGGGAAACATCACTCCATTCCTGAAAGTGCCTTCCCACCCGTCCTTCGCTGTGTTCTTCCTAGCCTTCCCCAATTCCATACTGCATTTCTGTTCTCCAAGAATCACTCATTTGGATCCCAATCTCATCCACATAGTTCCCAGAGAATGTGAACCCAGCCAGAATTTGGGGGTCCAGTTCAAGGAAGGAGACAATGGTGTATTGGACAACTAAAGACATAAGTGATTTTTGAATTGCATAGTCTTTCCCCCGCATAACGTTTCCCATTCTCAGGGTAATGACCTTTTAAAGATTTTATTTATTTATTTTAGAGGAGAGAAAGAAAGGAGTGGAGAAGTGGGAAGCATCAACTCGAAGTAGTTGCCTCTGTATATGCTTTGATGGGGCAACCCTGGGGTTACGAACCAGCTACCTCAGCATTCCAGGTGGACGATTTATTCAGTGCACAACCATAGGTCAGGTGGTATTGACCTTTTAAACCATATAAAATATCCTAGCAGGACCCAGTAGAAAAATATGTGATAAAAATCCAAAAATGTGCATATCCAGGTAAGAGCCTTGTAGTTAATAACTCTTTGTGGATACTAGTATGGCTAATGTGAACAAATGGTTCCTTGTGGTACGTGAGGGAGGACCCTAGGCCTGTGGGTACAGCCACTGGTCATCCCTGCACTATGTCACCAATTAGTAATCGCATTCTCTCTTCATATTTCTAGAGGGAGTTTGACAAAGCTCTCAGACCATCAATCACACCTCTCCATTGCTTCTTGAGAGACCTAAAGCAGTTTAGGAAAAACTAATGCTAAAGAGACCAAAGTGATTGGTTACAAAGCATTGTAGTGTACTGATTAAAAAGCAGACTCTGGAATTAGTCTTTCTTGTTCAGTTCAGCCATTTGCTAATTGGGTTACCGCAGAAAAGATGTTTAGCGCCCATTTCTCAATTTGCTTGTGTGTTCATTGTGGATGATAATATCTCTTAGTTCTGTTGTGACAGCTAAAACTATATGCCTGGTATATGACAAGAACTGTAGTGTTAGCCATTATTTTCAACATAGATGTCATTATTATGATACAGTAATACCACGGTTTTCATTGACTTCGGTTATCGTTGGTTTTGGTTTTTGTTGATTTTTTCCACGAAAAATTTGTCTCAGTTTTTGTCAGTTGCCTCGGATTTTGTCTGCATGGCCATGTGACCTCGCTGCTAATTTTGCGAAAACGAAAGGTGGCCCACGCGTTCTCCTGCTCAGTGTGGTGGTGTTTCTCGTTGTGTGAGCATCACCCTGCGTGTCTAGCCCAACAATTCCATTGCTCTCCAGTGTTTTTGTGCTTTTCTTATTGATTGCGAGTGCTAATACTACAATTATGTGTAAGTGATTACTGCGTGTACAGTGTCTGCACCTCTCCCCTCCTCGCCGTCTTCCATACACCAAGAAGAGTCCTTAGAAAGGTAAATGCCATGTTAAATGTTCATTTTTTTATGTTAGTCTTTTATATTCATTTTATATTAATTTCTTATTGTTTTTAGTACTAAACTCTACATTTATTCTCTATAAAACATGTTTTTGGTATGTATTTCGGAGTGTGTAGAACGAATTAATTGGATTTACATTGATTCATATGGAAATAATTGCCTCGGATTTTTTGGCTTCACATTTCGCCAATTGTTATCGAATGGATTATTGACAAAAACCAAGGTATCGCTGTACTTATAAAATTCTAGGTGCTTGCATTCGGTGCTCGGAACAGAAGCCTTGGCGAAAGACTGAGCAGCCGACGGGGACGGAGACTCAGGCTGCGGGCCCTGGCCGAGCTGGGATCCCGGAACCACGCTGCAGGGCTAGCGAGGGCCAGTCCCCCACCCCATCACCACCAGCCCAGGGCTATGCGCGCTGCTTGGGCCTCACCGGCTTCCCTGTGCCACGGGCCTCCTCGTGCTGGAAGAGTTTGTCTGCAGAAGGGGAAGTGCAATAAGCAATGTCCATCTGGAGCCCAGGAGGCACATTTTGGAGATGATAAATTTGGAAGTCTCTATGAGGCAAATATATTCATTCTCCTTTAAAAAGTTTCTGAAAACAACAAATCAATGTTTCTCCATCTTTCTAAAATCAGTAAGTTAAAAAAAAATGATGGCTCTGGCCAAATGTCCTGACATGCCAAGTTCGCAGGTTCAATCCCCCATCAGAGCACATACAAAAATCAACCAGTGAGTGTGTAGGTAAGTGGAACAGCAAATGGAAGTCACCCCACCCCCGCTCCCCACACTTCCTCCCTCCCACCCTCTCTAAAAATTTTTATTTATTTATTTATTTATTGTGTTTTTCTGAAATGAGAAGCGGGGAGGCAGAGAGACAGACTCCCGCATGCTCCCAACTGGGATCCACCCGGCATGCCCACCAGGGGGCGATGCTCTGCCCCTCTGGGGCATTGCTCTGCTGCAACCAGAACCACACTAGTGCCTGTGGTGGAGGCCATGGAGCCATCCTCAGCACCCAGGCCAACTTTGCTCCAATGGAGCCTTGGTTGGAGGGGGGGAAGAGAGAGACAGAGAGAAAGGAGAGGGGGAGGGGTGGAAAAGTGGATGGGCGCTTCTCCTGTGTGCCCTGGCCAGGAATTGAACCTGCGACATCCACACGCTGGGCCAACGCTCTACCACTGAGCCAATGGGCCAGGGATAAAATTTTTTTTTTTTTTTTTTTTTTTTACAGAGGCAGAGATAGACAGGGACAGACAGACAGGAACGGAGAGAGATGAGAAGCATCAATTATCAGTTTCTCGTTGCGCGTTGCGACTTCTTAGTTGTTCATTGATTGCTTTCTCACATGTGCCTTGACCGCGGGCCTTCAGCAGACCGAGTAACCCCCTGCTGGAGCCACCGACCTTGGGTCTAAGCTGGTGAGCTCTTTGCTCAAGCCAGATGAGCCCGCGCTCAAGCTGGCGACCTCGGGGTCTCGAACCTGGGTCCTTCCGCATCCCAGTCCGACGCTCTATCCACTGTGCCACCACCTGGTCAGGCAGGGATAAAAAATTTTTTTAAAGTGTCATGGGCAATGTCTTTAAAACAAAAAAAGTTTTTAAAATGCTTAGAAGTGATCCCAGCACAAGCTAAAAGGTGGCCAGTTGTTACCAGTCTTTCTGAGAGGCGTCCGTCCAAGACAGCTTCTGTGCTGAGCTGGCAGCCTGGTAGCTCTGAGCTCCAGCTCCAGCGCCCTTGGCCCTTCTCTGAGCTGCAGGGAGAGGGCGGTTCCTATGTTCCTAATGCCTCTTACTTCCCTGTCCCCCCCTTTTAGATTTTATTTATGAATTTTAGAAGAGAGTGAAAGGGGGAAGAACAGGAAGTATCAACTCCTAGTAGTTGCTTCTTGTGTATGCCTTGAGTGGGCAACACTGGAGTTTGGGCTTTCTCCACTGTGCTACCACAGGTCAGGCTTAATTCTTTATTATTATTATTATTATATCATTATTATTATTTTAGTGAGTGAGAGAGAAACAGGAAGGTAGAGAGATGAGAAGCATCAACTCAGTTGTGTCACTTTAGTTCATTGACTGTTTCTCATACATGCTGTGACTGGGGGGCTCCAGCCGAGCCAGTGACCCCTTGCTTAACTGTTGGACTCAAGCCAGTGACCTTTGTGCTCAAGCCAGCGACCATGGGATCATCTGAATGACCCCACACTCAAGCTGGCAACAAGGCACCCAAGCCGGATGAGCCTGTGATCAAGCCAGCAACCTCAGGGTTTCGAACCTGGGAACTCAGCATCCTAAGTTGATGCTCTTCCAACTGCGCCACTGTCACAAACCAGCGTGACTGACTAGTAATTCCAGGTCCTGAGTGGGAACAGTGCGGAATTAAGAAAATGCACTTAAAATAATTAAAGAATGGGTTCGGGAGGGTTCTGCAAAGCTGACAGCAGAAACAGACTGCACCCAAAAACTGTATCTTGCTTTATTTATAGGGCAGAGTGGGCCATTAGCAAATCAATGAGATCTCTGATCACATTTCCAAGGCAATCCAAGAATTTTACCAAGTGCAGAAAACCCCCCATCACACATTACATCTTTAATAAACAAAGATAAAAGAAACTTGCCGCCAGTCTTTCCAGGGAACAGGGCGGGTAGGATAAGTATCAGCTAACATGGAGTTGTGGGGAAGGGCTTACTTAGCCTTTTGCAACTTAATCAGGCAAGTGAGATGGGGGGGGGCAGACTGTCAGCTTACAGCCAGTTCCCCATATCTCTGTCCCCCCAAAATCTAAACTGCAAAAACCCTGTTGGTTTTTCAGTCCCCAACATGCCACCATGCTTTTTTATTTTTTTTATTTATTTTTTGGTATTTTTCTGAAGCTGGAAACGGGGAGAGACAGACAGACTCCCGCATGCGCCCGACCGGGATCCACCCGGGATGCCCACCAGGGGCGACGCTCTGCCCCTCCGGGGGGTCACTCTGCCGCCACCAGAGCCACTCTAGAGCCTGGGGCAGAGGCCAAGGAGCCATCCCCAGCGCCCGGGCCATCTTTGCTCCAATGGAGCCTCGGCTGCGGGAGGGGAAGAGAGAGACAGAGAGGAAGGAGAGGGGGAGGGGTGGAGAAGCAGATGGGCGCTTCTCCTGTGTGCCCTGGCCGGGAATCGAACCTGGGACTTCTGCACGCCAGGCCGACGCTCTACCACTGAGCCAACTGGCCAGGACTGCCCACGCTTTTTTTTTTTTTGTACTTTTCTGAAGCTGGAAACGGGGAGAGACAGTCAGACAGACTCCCGCATGCGCCCCCCGATCCACCCGGCACGCCCACCAGGGGGCGATGCTCTGCCCCTCCGGGGCGTCGCTCTGCCGAGACCAGAGCCACTCTAGCGCCTGCGGCAGAGGCCAAGGAGCCACCCCCAGCGCCCGGGCCATCTTTGCTCCAATGGAGCCTTGGCTGCGGGATGGGAAGAGAGAGACAGAGAAGAAGGAGGGGGTGGGGGTGGAGAAGCAAATGGGCGCCTCTCCTATGTGCCCTGGCCGGGAATCGAACCCGGGTCCCCCACACGCCAGGCCGACGCTCTACCGCTGAGCCAACCGGCCAGGGCCTCCGCCCATGCTTTTTTAAAGAAAGGAATGGGTCTCAACCCCAGCTGGTCCCTGGGGGGATGTCCACTCCGATTCATCTCGGACCAGAGCCAGAATTGTGTATCTTCCAGCTTCTTTTCCTTTCCATCCAAGACTTCTGAAAGAGAATGCAGAGAGAAGGAGGAAGTGACCCCGGCTTCTGTTAACATTGTCCCAATGTGTGTGTCATTTGTGTTCTCAATCTGGAAGCAGACTTTAAATGTTTATAGAGTAGAGGGGGAGGTAGGATGAGACAAGTGTTGATGAATGAGTAACAATATTGAATATGTTGAGTGGCAGAGAGTCTTTTATAGCTTTTATATGCTTTAGTTTAATCCTCATAACAGATGAGACATATTGAATTTCATGCTGCCTGTCATCATTTCAGCCAAATAAGTAGAGACAGGGGTTGAATCTTTATGTGGCTTTACTCAGATGGCTGGCCATCTGGGGAGACAGGGCTTTACATTCTCAAATTGTCTCAACCCCTCTATCCCCAGCCAACCTTTTTATAAGGGGAAGAAAAGGGTAGGAAGAGTTTGAGAATTTCAAAGGGAGAGTTAACCAGATAATCCTCCAAGTTACCTGGATCTTTGTCAGTGGGTCCTCTGTCCTTGGAGCACAGAGGCTTGGCTTGCGGTCTCCGGGGGCACAAAGGTAGGTAACTCCCAGGTCTCCTTACACTGTGCAGGCCTGTTCAGGTATCCCCGTTCCTGGAACAAAGCTTTTACTTGAATTAACCATTAAGTCCACTGACCATAACCAAAGCCACCATTACTCAAGCTAAAATTTTAACTCTTGAGTTCATCCTATCATTAAGTATCTGTATTTTACAGATGAGAACATTGAGGGGGAAGAATTTAAGGGAACAGGGAGAGACAGAACCAAGAATTTGGTCGCTGGAAGTCTGGGCTCTTAACCTTCATGCCATACTCTCCTCTGGCCCTAAGAAATGCTCATCTCTAAGACTAAGGGAAGGGAGGTCACTGGATAATAAGTTAGGACCCTGGAGGGCTTGAAGGCTGTGCTCACTGAATTCATTCCCTGTTATTTTATAGGACATTATGTTCCTGGTCTGATTATAGAATGAATTTGTGCTCATCATAGAGAATTTTTAAGAGAGATGACATATGGAGGCCGAGGGAGGGAAGACATGAACCATTTTAAAGTTTTCACATGGTAACTAGAAAGATGGTGGTTGATGAGAAAGTGGAGGGTCCTAAAAGGGGTGCAGTGAAAGGAGAGATGAGGAATTTTGTGTGCTTATTTGGAATTAAATTTGCTCTTGGCTTCCAGTTGGCCTGTCCTCCTAGGCTGTAGATTTCTATGTTGTGTGGATTGTGTCATTCTTTCCAGTGTGCCCAGCATGTGCCAGGGCTTACAGAGAGAAGTGATCCAATTTAAGTTTTTATGGTTGGTTGCGCATGTCTGATGGCAGCTGGATACAGAGGCCTGCAGTCCTGAGGGACTGTTTTCTGAATTCCTGAAAACGGATTGGTTGACAAAACAGTAGAAAGGATCTCTATAAGTATTTCTTGTCCTTTATCTCACTCACTCTTGGCCATATACAGATGCTTTGTCAAAGTATTTGGTAGTTGATGTACAGTTATTGATAATATTTTCATATCTTAAAACCAATTTACATAGGAACAAACCAGGACTAGGACATCATGTCTGTATAATTTATTACATAATGACAATAATATTTACCATTTATTGGGAGCATATTCTGAGTCAGGCAGAGTTTCTAGGGCTTTCCACATCTTAATTCATTTATTCCTCAAAACAACATGTAGATGAGGCACAAGAGGATAACTGACCTGCAGGGGCCACTGGGTTAGTACCTGTCGCTCTAGAATTGAAGCCGTCTTTTCCAAAACACCACCTTGCTGTTTGTTCTTTACTATCCTTGCCATATTTTTATTTTCTTTAAATTTTTATTTGGTCTGACCAGGTGGTGGTGCAGTGGATATAATATTAACCTGGAATGCTGAGGACCCAGGTTTGGAACCACAAGGTCGTTGGCTTGAGCAGGGCTCATCCGGCTTGAGCGTGGGATCATAGACATGACCCCATGGTTGCTGGCTTGAGCACGAAGGTCACACTGGCTTGAAGGCCAACGTCATTGGCTTAGACCCAAAGTTGCCGGCTGCAACTATAAGTTGATACTTCTCATCTCTCTCCCTACCTATCTCTCACTCTCACTGAAAAAAAAAAAATTATTGAGGTTTTTAGAGAGAGAAATGTTGATCTGTAATTCCACTCATTTATGCATTCATTGGCTGATATTTTGAGAGAGAAAAAAAGAGAGAGAAACATCCACTTATCTATACATTCAATGGTCTATTCTTGTACATGTCAGACTGGGATCAAACATGTAACCTTGTGTATGAGGACAAAACTAACCAACTGAACTACCCAGCCAAGGCCAGCCATATTTTTCTTAACAGTGTCTATGACTGGCTGACACATTATATATGTATCTGTTGGTTGCTTTATTACCTGCCTCCTCTACTGTAATATCAGCTTCATAAAGTCAGGGACTTTTTCCACTCTGTATATTTAATATTCAGAAATGTGCCTAGCCTATGTGAGATGCTAAATAAGAATTTGTTGAGTGAATTAGTTAATGATCCTGGTGAGTAGTGAGGCTCTCAGCTAATATAACAAGGATGTCCTTTGTCATTTCTTTTTTTTTCTTTCTCTCTCTCTCTCTCTTTTTTTAGTGAGCAAGAGAGACAGAGACAGAAAGGAAAGGAGAGAAATGAGAAGCATCAACTTGTACTTGCAGCACCTTAGTTGTTCAGTAATTGCTTTCTCAGATGTGCCTTGGCCAGGGGGCCCCAGCTGAGCCAGTGTCCCCTTGCTCAAGCCAATGACCATAGGGTCATGTCTATGATCCCACACTCAAACTGGTGACCCTGCGCTCAAGCTGGTGAGCCTGCACTCAAGCCAGTGACATTGGGGTTTTGAACCTGGGTTCTCAGCGTCCCAGGCCAATGCTCTATCCACTGTGCTACCACCTAGTCAGGCAGATTAGCATTTCCTTATCAGTAAAGTTGAACATCTTTCATGTATCTGTTGGCCATTTGTATCTTGTCTTGGAAGAAGTTCTTGCTCAGGTCCTCTGCCCATTTTTAAATAAGATTTTTTGTTGTATGAGTTCTTGATATATTTTGGATCTTAACACCTTATTGGAGGTACTACTTACAAATAATTTTCTGCCATTCAATTAGTGGTTACCTTTGTTATGCTGGGTTTTCTTTCTTTTTTCTTTTCTATACAGAAGCCTATTAGTTTGAAGTAGTCCCATTCATTTGTATTTGCTTTTACTTCCCTTGCCTTTGGAATCAATTTCATAAAATCCTCACTGAGAGCAGGGTCCATAAGGTTCATCATGTCTTATATTTAGGTCTTTGACTCATTTAGAGTTAATTACTTTGTGTAGGTGTCAGATAGCAGTCTAGTTCCATTCTTTTAAATGTAGCTTTCCAATTTTCCCTGCACCACTTAAATTGAGTTTTTTTGTTTCTCCCTTTAGTTCTATATATTAGTAGTTACTTTATATTTTGGTGTTTGTGCTTGGGTGCACATATATTAATATGTTATGTCTTGATGTATTATCCCATTTATCCTTATAAAATGTCATCTTTATATCTTGTTACCTATTTTATTTTGAAATCTTTGTCTGATAGAAGAATGGCCACACTTACTTTTGTCTAGATGACATTTGTTTGTACTATCATTTTCTGTTTGTCATTGTAACAGAGACATGACTCCTGAACACAGCATATAGTTATTATTAATAGTTGTTGGTCCATCCTACTCTGAGCCTTTTAATTGGTGAGTTCAGTCCATTTACACTTAGGGTGATTATTGATATATAAAGATCTCCTATAGCCATTTCATCTTTTGTTTTCTGGTAGCTCTGTCTCCACTGATTATTTTCCCTGTGGGTTGTTTTTCTTTTCTTTCTTTCTTTTTTTTTTTTTTTTTTTTTGTATTTTTCTGAAGTTGGAGATGGGGAGGCAGTCAGACAGACTTCCGCATGCGCCTGACCGGGATCCACCCGGCATGCCCACCAGGGGGCGACGCTCTGCTCATCTGGGGCGTCGCTCTGTTGCAACCAGAGCCATTCTAGTGCCTGAGGCAGAGGCCATGGAGCCACCCCCAGTACCCAGGCCAACTTCGCTCCAATGGAGCCCTGGCTGCAGGAGGGGAAGAGAGAGACAGAGAGGAAGGAGAGGGGGAGGGGTGGAGAAGCAGATGGGCGCTTCTCCTGTGTGCCCTGGCCAGGAATCGAACCTGGGACTTCTGCACACCAGGCCGACGCTCTACCACTGAGCCAACTGGCCAGGGCTCCCTGTGTTTTTTATTTAAAAAAAAATTTTTTTTGTAATGTATTTCCAGTTCTAGATTTTTCTTTTGTGGTTACCACTAGCTTTATGCAAAACCTATATATACAGTAGTCCTTTTCCTTCTTATTTCTCTTATTTCCATTCACCTGTTCACATTCAGTCCTTTTCTGCTGCTCCTTTTTTGTTTTCTCAAATTATCACTCTTTATGCTGTGAATTCATTTCAAAATTGCAGTAACTATTGTTCTTTTCTTAAAAAAAAATCTTTTGGCCCTGGCTGGCTGGCTAAATGGATAGAATGTCAGCCTGGCATATGGATGTCCAGGGTTCGACTCCCAGTCAGGGCACACAGGAGAAGCGGACCCTTCCCCTCCCTCTCCCCCTTCTCTCCCTGTACTGCATCCAGTGGCTCAATTGGCTCAAGCGTCGCCCTGGGTGCTGAGGGTGCCTCAGTGGATCAGAGCCCACCATCCTCATGTATTAAAAATAGCTCCATTGCAAGCATCGGCCCCAGACGGGGTTGCTGGGTGGATTCCAGTTCAGGGCACTTGTGGGAATCTGTCTTACTCTCTCCCCTCCTCTCATTAAAAAAAAATCTTTTAAATTCCTTTAACTTTCATGTTATATTTAAATGTTTAATAGCCTATTCTGAATAAGGGTTGAAATTCCTGCTTTTGCCTGTTAGTCATCATACTCATAATTTTATAATGTTTCCTTTTTGTTTCAGGTAGAAAAGCACCTTTCAGCATTTCTTGTAATGCAGGTCTTGTGGTGGTAAATTCCCTGAGCTTCTGTATGCTTGGAAGAGCCTATTCCTACTTCTTATCTAAAGGATAAGTTTTCTAGATCTGTTATTCTTCAATGGTGATTTCTCTTGCAATAATCTGAATATTTGTTTCCACTCTCTCCTAGCTTTTAGGCTTTCTGCTGAAAAAAAGAAATAATGTTAATCTAATTATATTTCCTTTATTGGTAAACATCTTTTTCCTGGCTACCTTGAGAATTCTGTTATTACTCTTTTGACAGTTTTAATATAAAATTAGCATTTTTATTAGCTTTTTGACAGTTTTAATATAAAATTAACATTTTTATTAGCTTTTTGGATTTAAAGATCCAGTGCTTTGCATTGATTTGGGAAGTTCTTTTCAATTTTCTTTTTTGATAGGCTCTGTTTATATACCACCCTTCTCTTTCTGGTGTAACCATTATTTATGTATAGCCTTTTCTAATGGAGTGAGAGTTCTCAGTTTTGTTTTTTGTTTTGTTTTTAACTCAATTTTCTCTCTTCTTAAACCTGAGTCATTTCTAGATTTCTATCTTCATGTCACTAATTCTTTCCTTCATCTGGTCTGCCCTATGTTCTAAATTCGCTGGTTCATTCAACTTTGAGTTCTTCAATGCTAAGATTTTTTTGTGTGTGTGGGTATGTGACAAAGAGACAGAGAGAGGGACAGATAGGGACAGACAGGAAGGGAGAGAGATGAGAAGCATCAATTCTTCATTGTGAGACCTTAGTTGTTCATTGATTGCTTTCTCATGTGCCTTGATTGGGGGGGGGGGTTACAGCAGACCGAGTGACCCCTTGCTCAAGCCAACGACCTTGGGTTCAAGCTGGTGAGCCTTGCAAAAATCAGATGAGCCCACGCTCAAGCTGGTGACCTCGGGGTCTCAAACCTGGGTCCTCTGCATCCCAGTCCAATGCTCTATCCACTGTGCCACCACCTGGTCAGGCTGTTTCTTTTTTATAGTTTCAATCACTTTTGTGAAGTATGCCTTTTGTTCATTGGTTTTATTTCTGAGTTTATTGAACTGCCTTTCTCATGTCTTGTTGAGGTTGAATTCTGCCATTTAAATCACATGATCCTATTTCTTTTTGTTTTTTTAAGGGAAATGGGGAGGCGGAGACAGACTCCCGCATGAGCCCTGACAGGGATCCACCTGGAAAGCCCCCTCCTGGGTGATGTTTTGCCCATCTGGGGGACTGGTGCTCCATTGCTTGGCAACTGAACTATCTGCACCTCAGGCAAGACCATGGAGCCATCCTCAGTGGCTGGGCCAACTTGCTCAAACCGTTTGAGCCATGGCTACAGGAAGGGGAGAGAGAGAGAGAAGGGGGAGGGGGTGAAGTAGATGGTTGCTTCTCCTGTGTGCCCTGACTGGGAATCAAACCCAGGACTTCCACACTCCAGGCTGACACCAACCTGCCAGGGTCACAATTCCATTTCTTTATGTTTATATTGTGAAGACTTTTTCTTTTCTTTGTCACCTTCAGTGTTTACTGTGCTTGAATTATTTCTCTACCTGGATATTTGTGTGAATGAAAACAAATTATTTAAGTATTTTATATTTCAGGGCATAGCAGGCAGAAGTCTGTTTATTTTCCAGTAGGTGGTGCTGAAACACAAGCTTTTATTTCCTCTTGTACTGCTGGGCTTCCGGAATCTCTGTGGGAACATGCCCCATACTCCCTGAGGAGGTGGATGTCACCTTTACAACCCAGTCACCTTTACAACCCAGTCTCAGGTGGGTTGAAGTGGTGGGCTATGGGTCAACTATGTGTTCCCAGCACTGATTTTCTAGAAGCCAAAAGCCACTGGCAAAGCCACTCTGAGTTGACCTGGCTGCACCTTGATGGATGGGGGCGGGGCTGGTGGGGAAAGCAGGATCACATGTCTGTAGCTGTCATTCCTAGATTTTGCCACGAGTCTACAGACCACTCAGCTGGAGTGTTTTCAGTGCTTTCACTGTCTACCCAGTGGGCCAGGTGGATGGGTTCTCATGTTTGCAAAGTCCTTTGCCTGGTGCCAACAGGCTCTGGAATGCTACAGTTCTCCTTATTGCTCTTCTGACCCTGACCCTGGGCCCTATTTCAATGTGTACCACCCTAGCCCAATTGTCACTGCCCCTCTGGTTTGTCCGTTGGGAGTTGTACGCCAACCCTTCAATGCCACTGCATCTTCTGGGGGCCACAGCAAGTGCTGGACAGTAAAGCCTCTGTCCCTGGCCTTCACCCTCATTTCCACTGTTTGCTCAGATATGTCCACCTTCAGGTATCTCAATGTACAGCTCTCAGACATGTTTACGGTATACTGAGCAGTGGGTCTCTTGTTGAATTATAGCTCACCAACATGTTACTTTTAAAGACTTTATTCATTTTAGAGAGGAGAGAAGGGGGGAGGAGCAGGAAGCATCAACTTCCATAGGTGCCTTAACCAGGCAAGCCCAGGGTTTTGAATCGGTGACCTCAGCACTCCAGGTCATCGCTTTATCCACTGTGCCACCACAGGTCAGGCGCTCAGCAACATGTTTTAACTTCAGGAGACCTGGAGGTCTTCCCATGCCACCATCACTCTTCATTATGCCATATTTTTCATGGCTGTATATTATTCTAATAAAAATTTTCTAACATTTTACAGCTATTTTCCTTTTATTGAATTTAATATAAATATCTTGTGTATTATCTTTCTCACTTTTTCTATAGTCTTGCAGGCAAAACCTCCAGTGCTCGGCTTGCCAGTCAAAGGGTATTCTGAAATCTTTACCAGCTAATGTCTACCAAGAAGTAAACACAGAATGCTGTGAAAATGACTCAACTGTTAAACTGATGTTTCATTACATCAAAAGTAAGCAACTTTGCCTGACCAGGCGGTGGTGCAGTGGATAGAGCGTCGGACTGGGATGCAGAGGACACCCCTACCTACCCTGAGGTCTCGAACATGAGCATGGGCTCATCTGGCTTGAGCAGAAAGCCCACCAGCTTGGACTCAAGGTCGCTGACTCGAGCAAGGGGTTACTCGGTCTGCTGAAGGCCCACGGTCAAGGCACATATGAGAAAGCAATCGATGAACAACTAAGGTGTCGCAACGAAAAACTGATGATTGCTGCTTCTCATCTCTCTGTTCCTGTCTGTCCCTATCTATCCCTTTCTCTGTCTCTGTAAAAAAAAATTTAAAAAGCTAGCAACTTTTTTGTCCTGCTCCCTCCTCCCCATTTTAGCAGGAAGAATCAGGGTGGAATGTGAGAAAACTAATGTCCTTGAAATGTGCCAAAAGTCCTGCCTCAAGAGGTCTAGATGGAGGAAGCACTGTGCATAGAAAAGGCACTTTGACCTAAGCTCGCAAGAAAATGATGAGAATTACCCTGGCTGGATAGTTTGCTTGGTTAGAGCAGTGTTCTGATACACAAAGGTTGTGCCTTCGATCCCTGGTCAGGGCACATACAGAAACAAATCGATGTTTCTGTCTCCCTTTCTCTCTAAAATCAATAAAATTTTTAAAATAAGATGAAACCAACTATTCATAATTCAAGTTTATTAAAACTTTGTCATTAATAATGATTTTTACCATTTTCAATGAGTTACAGTAAAACTGTACCTTAATGAATTAGAGCGCAAAATTTCCAATCATATAAATTAATTAAAAACCACCACTTTAAAGTCATAAAATATAAACTAATGATTAAATATTATACTGTACACACAGACAATTCACTGTACAAAGAACTGGGGCTGAATGGGGGGTAGGAGCCTTGTAGAAGTCCTGTTGAAACTGGTATATTATTTTGGATGGCAGCATTTCCTGATTTTCTGTACTTCAATCATTATTTCCTGAAACTAATTTCATAAAGGCCAAATGCAGGATTTTTTTTTTTTTTTGAGTATTCTGTGATGCATTTAAGGAAGGCAGCTGACTAAAATATTCAAATTTTTGTCTTAATTATAATGGATAAAAATTGCTTCGTTCAGTAATTGCTGGGCACCTATTACAACTAGTTCTACAAGGCAGAGAAGTAGTGATGAAAAAACACCCCTACCTACACATCAATTTTATTTGTTCATCATGACAGTTTTGCTAAGTCCGGTACCTAATCTTCATTTACAAGCCCTCTCTTCTCAGTAGACCACAATAAAATTTTAGGTGCTTATGTTGTCTCCAAAACTGGGACATTCAAAATTCTGGTATAACCATTTACCATATTTATGTTTTCTCTTATGTGTGAAATCTGCTATTTATAAAGAATTCATCTCCCAATTGAATTCTTAATATACTTTATAGAGCAGCTTTTCCATGGCAATTCCTTGAAGCCTCTGAGTTTTGAGGCTTTATTACCAGCACAGATTTCCTAATGGATATAAAGATGTGAGCTCTAGAGGCTACATCACACCCCACACTTCTATAGATTCCCTCCGGTGTGGATTCTCTGATGATATACAAGATGTGACCTCTGGCTGAAGCCCTTACAACATACGTCACATATGTACGGTCTCTCCCCAGTGTGAACCCTCTGGTGTGTGTGGAAGTGTGACGCTTGACTGAAGCCCTTCCCACACTGCTGACACATGTAGGGCTTCTCGCCGGTGTGGACCCTCTGGTGCGCACTGAGCCCAGCACTCCAACTGAATTCTTTCCCACACTCCTCACATTTAAATGGTTTCTCCCCGGTGTGAATTATCTGATGAACTTGAAGATTTGACCTCTGGCTGAAGGCCTTACCACAGGTATCACATTTATACGGTTTCTCCCCAGTGTGGACTCTCTGATGGGCTTGAAGGTGTGAAGACTGACTGAATCGCTTCTGGCATGCATCACATTTGAATGGTTTCTCGCCAGTGTGGACACTCTGATGAGCTTGAAGGTTTGAGGCCTGACTGAAACCCTTCCCACACTTTTCACATTTATAGGGTTTCTCTCCTGTGTGAACCCTCTGATGGTTGTGAAGGTTCAAGCTCCAATTGAAGCGCTTCCCACACACCTCACATCTGTATGGTTTTTCTCCAGTGTGGACTCTCTGATGGGCTTGAAAGTATGAACTCTGACTGAAGCCTTTACCACACACATTACAGCGAAATGGTTTCTCTCCTGTGTGAACCCTTTGGTGGCTCTGGAAGCTCGAGGCTGAGCTGAAGCCTTTCCCACACTCTTCACATTTATATGGTTTCTCTCCTGTGTGGACTCGTTGATGACTGTGAAGATTAAAGCTCAAACTAAAGCACTTCCCACACTCATCACATCTGTATGGTTTCTCTTCAGTGTGGACTCTCTGATGAGTATGAAGATTTGAGCTACAACTAAAGCGTTTCCCACAATCTGCACATTTATATGGTTTCTCTCCGGTGTGGATTCTTTCATGGGCCTGAAGATGTGATCTCTGAGTGAAGCCTTTCCCACACACCTCACATTTATAAGGTTTCTCTCCAGTGTGAACTCTGCAGTGGATATTAAGATCTGTGCTACGACTGAAGCCCTTCCCACAGCTTTCACACCTATAGGGCTTCTCTCCTGTATGAATCGGCAAGTGGGCATAAAGGTGTGAGGTCTGATTGAAGCTCTTACCACACTCCAGGCACGAATACGGTTTCTCCCCTGTGTGGACTCTCTGGTGAGTTTGCAGGTTTGAGCTCTGACTAAAACCCTTCCCACACTCACGGCACCAGTAGCGTTTTTTTCCCGTGTGAACATATTGTTGAACGGGAATGGATGAACTATAACCGGCATCCTCATGTGTCCTATACGGGAGGGCCTTCATTCCCGAGTGCACCTGCTGGTGAGCTTCAAGACTGGAGCTATCAATGAATGCGCTTCCACATGCATCACACTGGTAGGTCTTTCGCCCTGTGTGGATTACACTGAGCTGGGCAAGAGGTGACAGCTTTGAGATGTCTTCACCACAGTCTGTGTTGCTGTGAGCTTTATCTGTTTTGTGCACTGTATCCTCATCATGGTGCTGTGAGTTACAACTGAAGATGTTAACCGGAGGAGCAAATGTACATAACTTGTTTTCCACTGGCGCCTGATTACAGCTTCTTTGATAATTCTGTGTCTCGTTCAGATACATTTTATTCCAACAATTCTGAGCTCTCCCTGTTGGAAATTCTTGATTTTCATTAACAATGGAATGATTCTCTGTAAGATTCATGGCACAGGGGTCTCCCACACCTCTCTGAACGGGCAGTCCTATTCCCACCCAGCAGGAGGAATTATGACACTCAGGAAACTGAGAACTCCTTTCTTGAATATGTACCAAGCAGTCTTGACTTTTCGTTAATTCACTCACAAAATGTCTCTTGAGTTGCCAGCATGAGAGCTCTCCCAATGGAAAGCACCTCACTGCTGCTTCATGGAGAGTCTCCATCTCATTTTCATTCCTGTTTCCTGAAAGAATTAAGGGCAGTGACATCAGCAAGAAAGTGGGCTAGGAAGCCCCAAGCCTTTGTTCCCCAGTGAAATGTTAAACCCAAAAGCCTGACCAGGTGGTGGCACAGTAGATAGAGCAGGTGTCCCCAAACTATGGCTTGCAGGCCACATGTGGCCCCCTGAGGCCATTTATCCATCTTTCATTGGTGGTCAGTGAGAGGAGCACAGGATGTGGTGGCCCTCCAACAGTCTGAGGGACAGTGAACTGGCCCCCTGTGTAAAAAATTTGGGGTCCCCTGGATAGAGCGTCGGAATGGGATGCAGAAGACCCAGGTTCAAGACCCCGAGGTTGTCAGCTTGAGCGCGGGCTCATCTGGTTTGAGCAAAGCTCACCAGCTTGGACCCAAGGTCGCTGGCTCAAGCAAGGGGTCACTCGGTCTGCTGAAGGCTCGCGGCCAAGGCACATATGAGAAAGCAATCAATAAACAACTAAGGTGTTGCAACGCGCAACAAAAAACTGATGATTGATGTTTCTCATCTCTCCGTTCCTGTCTGTCTGTCCCTGTCTACCCCTCTCTGTTTCTCTGTCTCTATAAAAAACAAAACAAAACAAAACAAACCCAAAAACTAGAGATTAGCAAGAATAAGTAAGAGTTCTGAAAAAAATGATCAAAGCAACCAAGGGAGCATCCAATTGAGAAAAAGGTATGAAATGCAGGACCATTCCCGACTGAGGATATGGTCTTCTCAGGTGTCTGGCCCAGGGCTATGCGAGGGCTTTTCCCATTCGCCTCTATACACAAATACCTTTTTAAAAAATCGAGAGTAAGAAACATCGATTTGTTGTTCCACTTATCCAGGCTGTCACTGGTGACTCTTCTCTGTGCCCTGACCAGGGACTGAACCCGCAGCCTTGGCATATCAGCATCCACAACTACTTTTAAATGTCCTGTCATGTTTACTTGTGGTATGACTTGTGGTATGGTCTGGTCTAAAGCAGTGGTTTTCGACATTTTTATACTTAAGTACCAGTGAAAATAGAATATTTGGGGAACTGCTAGAGCAGAAATCACCTTGTACATAAGCAAATTTGACTAAGATCATTGGGTCTATAATCTTGATATAACATCAGGGTGGTTAACTCTTTTGCAGACTGGCATTTGAAAAACACTGCTTTAGGCAACTGCAACACAATGTAAGTACATGGGTATCTAAACAGAAAAGATACAGTAGAAATACTGTATATAAAAGACTGTGCACACCGGAGCAGTGGGTGGAGGGTTATGGAAGGAGGTGATGTGGAAGGGAGACTGGAGGGAGGGAGGGGGGAGGGTAAGGGAAGAAGGGGAGAGGAAGAGAGAGCAGAGACTGAAAGACACCCAGAGAGATAAAGCTTTTCAAAAGAAATAATAAAAGGGGGAGGAAGACAGGGTGGAAGGGAAGGAAGGGATCAAAACAGAACTGGGAGGAAGAGAGAGAGAGAAACTGAGGTAGCGTACATGAGCACGTACACAGAAGCCTGTGCAGGGCGTATGTGCTGGGGCAGCTTCCGGGGCTCCCCTTCTCAGCCTGGCCCCCTGGTCTGGGCAGCTGTGGGCACAAGTGGGTCAACGGCGTGCTAAGCCTCCTTGTCTATTTAAACTACCCAGAACTAGCAGTAAATGCAACAGCAGAGTTGTAGCCAGCCTTTTTTCAACGTTACACAAAAACATTTTGTTTATAATCCACTATAATGTTATGGGACCACCTGTCATATATGCGGTCCATAACGTGACCGAAACATCACTGTGCAGTGCCTGATTTTATTTTTATATATCTATAAAATGTCAGTAGAAATCAATGAATGAAATAGAAAGGAAAAGAAATAGAAACCAAGGAAAGCAAAACCTGGTTCTTGGAAAAAAACAAAATTGATAAACCTTAGTGTAACTGGAAATAAATATGCTGTACTACTGATTTACTGATCTTAGTCTGACTAGTCATAAAATACAGCTAAGGAAGAATGTAGTAACAAAGTAAGCTTACAAAAGTATTTCTGTAAAATGTTAAATCCAGTGTGTTACTTTTTTTTTCTTTTTTTGAGAGAGGGGAGGTAGTGAGACGGACTCCCTCACGTGCCCCGAATGGGATTCACCCAGCAATCCCCACTGGGGCTGATGCTAGAATCAACCGAGCTATCCTCAGCGCCTGAGGCTGCTGTGCTAGGACCAACCCAGCTATCCTCAGCACCTGGGACCAACACTTAAACTAATTGAACCACTAGCTGTGGGAGAAAAAGAGGAAAGGAGAGAGAAGCAGCCACTGAGCAAACAGGCCAGGGACCAGCGTGTTACTCTTCTAACATGATTCAATATTACTAGTTTAGTGATCAAAGTTATGTATTCTGTAACAAATCAAAAGTATATCAACCCTGTGCTTGCACTTCTGGCCAAGTTCTTTTCACTGCTGCAAGACCTGTTCCCCTCCAACTGACACACATCAAGGGTTAATATCCGAGCAAGAAGAATAAGCAGGAGCTACATAACCCCACCTAGGCGCCCCTTCTCACTCCCACCATGCTGACCTGCAGTTCTGATTCTCGTCCAAGGCCAAGAGGACAACCTGACTGTGGGCATGTGTGGGCACCTGCTGCAAAGAACAGTAACCCTAGTTTATAAGTTACTTGCTAGCTTCAGTTCCTGTAACAACCAAAGAAACAGACTCCAAACACCAGATGTTCCAGCTGCAGGAGCTTTGCTGACCTCAGTCAGTTATCTGAGCACTGGGCTAGCCTGCACAGAGCTGCCCTCAGCAAAGGACCCTCAGCACCCTCCTTTCGATTCTTTTGTTCTATTTTTTTTTGGAGGGGTTATCCCATCTCTTCCTCTATCCTTATAAAAACCCCTGCCTGCACCAAAAGATTAAGATGAGTTTTTGAGGACAGGAGTCCCCCCCCCATCTCTTCCAGTGGCTGGCACTTGAATAAACCTTTTCCATTCTCAACAGCATCTGTCTCAATGTAACTGGTTTTCATGGTGACAGGCAGCCGGACCTGCAAGTTATTTTTCTGGTTTCATTAGCATTCATGATACTAGAAAAAAAATAAATTACAGACTGTACATACAGTAAAAAGATGCAGGTACCACAAATAGCCAAAGCAATCTTGATAAAGAACAAAGACGGAGACCTCATGCTCCCCGGTTTTGAACTGTATTACGAGGCCAGAGTAATCCAAATAGTATGGTACTGGCATAAAAACAGACACCAAGTCAATGAACAAAACAGAGCCCAGGCCTGGGCCAGTTAGCTCTGTTGGTTAGAGCATCGTTCCAAAGCACCAAGTTCGTGGGTTCAATCCTAGGTTAGGGCACATACAAGAATCCACCAGTGAATGCATAAATAAGTGGAACGACCAACCAATGTTTCACTCTCTCGTCCCTTCCTCTCTAAAATCAATTTTTTTAATTAGTGCTGGAAAAATTACAAAGATACATGCAAAAATTGAAAACAGAACCACCATTTTACACTATACACAAAAACTAACTCCAGATAAATCAGACCTGAACCTAAGTCCTGAAGCCATAAAATCCCTAGAAGAAAAGTAGTAAAAGCTCTTTTGACATTGATCTTGGCTATAATATTTTTAGATATGACACCAAAAGCAAAGAATAAGTGGGGCAACATTAAACTAAAGCTTCTGCACAGCAAAAGAAATTATCGACAAACTGAAAGCCTACTCAATAAAAGACAGTATCTGGCCTGACCAGGCGGTGGCACAGTGAATAGAGCGTCAGACTGGGATGCGGAAGGACCCAGGTTTGAGACCCCGAGGTTGCCAGGTTGAGTGCAGGCTCATCTGGTTTGAGCACAGCTCATCAGCTTGGACCCAAGGTCGTTGGCTCGAGCAAGGGGTTACTCGGTCCGCTGAAGGCCCACAGTCAAGGCACATATGAGAAAGCAATCACTGAACAACTAAGGCAGAGGTCGGGAACCTATGGCTCACGAGCCAGATGTGGCTCTTTTGATGGCTGCATCTGGCTCGCAGAAAAATGTTTAATAAAAAAATAATAATGTTAAAAATATAAAACATTCTCATGTATTACAATCCATTCATTTCCTACCACTCATATTCATGGTTGCGGGTGGCTGGAGTCAATCACAGCTGTCTTCCAGGACAACACCAAATTTTTATTGGATAATGCATAACATACACAGGTCGTTATATGGCTCTCATGGAATTACATTTTAAAATATGTGGCGTTCATGGCTCTCTCAGCCAAAAAGGTTCCCAACCCCTGAACTAAGGTGTTACAATGCGCAATGAAAAACTGATGATTGATGCTTCTCATCTCTCTGTTCCTGTCTGTCTGACCCCGTCTATCCCTCTCTCTGACTCTCTCTCTCTCTGTTAAAAAAATAAATAAAAGTATCTGCAAATCCCTGGTAAGGGGTTAATATCCAAAATATCTAAAGAACACATACAAGTCAACAGCAAAAAACCAACTTGATCTGTTAATACAAAGAGGATCTGAACAGACATTTCCCCAAAGATAGAGATGACCAACAGATTCTTGAAAAAATGTTCTACACCACTAATCATCAGTGAAATGCAAACCAAAATCATAAGGAAATATCACCTTCACACCTGTCAAAATGATTAGCATCAAGAGATAATAAATGCCACATGATGTGGAGAAAAGGGAACCCTTGCACACTGCTGGGGGATTGTAAATCAGTGGAGCCACTACAGCAAACAGTATGCAGGTTCCTTAAAATTTGTAAACTAGGCCCTGGCTGGTTGGCTCAGTGGTAGAGCATCAGCCCTGCATGTGGAAGTCCCAGCTTTGATTCCCAGCCAGGGCACACAGGAGAAGCGCCCATCTGCTTCTCCATCCTTCTCATCCCTCTCCTTCTTCTCTCTCTCTTCCCCTCCCGTAGCCGGGGCTCCATTGGAACAAAGTTGCCCGGGTGCTGAGGATGGCTCCATGGCCTCTGCCTCAGGCACTAGAATGGCTCCAGTTGCAAAAGAGCAACAGCCCAGATGGGCAGAGCATCGCCCCCTGGTGGACATGTCAGGTGGATCCCAGTCGGGCACATGCAGGAGTCTGTCTGACTGCCTCCCTGCTTCTCACTTTGGGAAAAAAAAATTGCAAACTAGAACTAGTATATGATCCAACAATTTCCACTTCTGGTTATATACCAGAAGGAACAAAACAAGTACTTCAGGGAGATATCAACACGCCTATGTTTGCTGCAGCATTATTTATAATAACCAAGATTCAGAAACAACCTAACTGTCCATCAACAGATATAGGGATAATTGAATATGAATAAAATTCTATCACATATAAAAAAAGAAGGGAATCTTGCCATTTGCCACAACACGATAGCCTTGAGGGAATTATGCTTTAGTGAAATAAGTCAGACAGAGACAAGCAAATACTGCATGATCTTCACTTATAGATGGAATCTTAAAAAAAAACAAAAACCCAAGCTCATAGAAACCCAAGCGATTCTGTTTGTGGATACCAGAGATGGGGGTAGGGGAACTGGGTATGTAAGTACAAGGGATGTCATGTACATGGTGACTAACAGTTGACTCTCTACTATATGGTATATTTGAAATGCTAAGAGTAAATCCTAAAACTTCTCAGGAGAAAGATAAATACTTTATTTTCTATCTACATAAGGTGATGGATTTTAACTAAACTATTGTGGTGATCATAAGTCATTATGATATATGTGCACCTTAAAGTTCTACAATGCTGTATGCCAGTGATATCTCAAAACAAAGAAAAAAATGAAAGAGGGAACATCAGTACAGATCAATACCGAGCGGTGAACATGAGAAGGATAATAAGTGGATACTATGAGAAACTCTATGCCCACACAGAGGTGGGCATTTGGTCCTCAACAACCAAATCCTTGAAAGCTATAATCTGTCAAAACTAATACAAGAAATAGACAATCTGAATAGGTCTATAGCTATTAAGGAAGTTGAATCAATAATTAGTAACCTTTCAAAACAGAAAGCACCAGGCCCACACAGGTTCACTGGTGAATTACACCAAACATCTAAGAAAGAGATTATACTGATTCTACACAGTTTTTCAGAGACTAGAAGCAGAGGGACTTCTTCCTAACTGATTCTATGAGGCCAGCATTACTCTAGAACCAAAAGCAGACACACACACCAGAAAACTGCAGGCCAATATGTTTCATGAGTATGGATGCCAAAATTGTCAAACAACATCAAATCAAATCCAATAAATGTATAAAAACATTATGCTTCACAACCAAGTGGGATTTATCCCTGGTATGCAAGACTGATTCAACATCAATCCCTACTTAATCTAGATTCAATGCAATCCCAGCAAGACATTTGGTGGATACTAACACATGGATTCTAAAGTTTGTACGGACAGGCAAAGACCCATAAGAGCCTACACACTACTGAAGGAGAAGAACAAAGCTGAAGGACTGACATTAACCAAATTCTACACTTACTATAAAGTTACAGTTCTTAAAAACAAACAAAACCCTGACCAGGTGGTGGCGCAGTGGATAGAGCATCGAACTGGGATGCGGAGGACCCAGGTTCAAAACCCCAGGTCTCCAGCTTGAGCGTGGGCTCATCTGGTTGGAGCCAGGCTCACCAGCTTGAGTCCAAAGGTCGCTGGCCTGAAGCTCAAGGTCGCTGGTCTGAGTGAGGGGTCACTTGCTCTGCTTAGCCCCCCTGACCCCCCCCGTCAAGGCACATATGAGAAAATAATCAGTGAACTAAGATGCTACAACAAAGAATTGATGCTTCTCTCTCCCTTTCTGCCTGCCCCTATCTGTCCCTCTGACTCTCTCTGTCTCTATCAAAAAAATAAATAAAATAAAAAAGGGCAGAAGACCCAACCAGACACCTCACCAAAGATATACAGATGGCTAACACGTGTATGAAAAAATATTCAACGCTATATGTCATCAGTGAGCTGCAAATTAAAACCAGACACCACTACACACCTATTAAAATGATCCGACTCTAAAACGATGACAACACCAAATGCTGACGAGAATGTGGAGCAAAGAGCACTCACATTCACTGCTGGAGGGCATGTACAATGAGACGGCCACTGGGAGACAGGGCGGCCGTTTCTCCCAAAACTAGACTCTTATCATACTATCCAGCAACACTGTTCCTCAGCATTGACCCAAACGAGTTGAAAATTTAATGTTCCCACAAATGTCAATCACAGATATTGGAAGCAACTAAGATGAATGGATAAAAAACCGAGTTACATCTAGACAATGGATTATTTTTCAGTGCTAAGTAGAAATGAGCTGTGAAGTCATGAAGAGGAAGGAAATACACATGCACACTACTGGTGGGAAGCCACTCTGCAAAGGCTGCCGCTGTGCAGTTCCCACTGTAGGACGCTGTGGGACAGGAAGGCAGAGATCAGTGGTTGCCAGGCGTGAGGGAGTAAAGACATATTAGTAGTTGGAGCCCAAGGATATTTTCAGGCAACAACCTCGTCTGTATGACGGTGTATACTTGTCATTATAAATCTGTCTGAACCCACAGAATGTACAAGCGTGAAGTCCTATGTGAACTATGGATTCTGGGTGGTGATGTGTCAGTGTAGGCCCAGCAGCTGTAACAAGGGTTCCCTCGGATGCAGGATGTTGAGAGTAGGGAGCTTGTGTATATGTGGTCTACGGGGGCTCCGTTCTCTTCTCAGCTTTGCTGGGAACATAAAAGTGCTTTGAAAAATTAAATCAAAAATTTTTTAATTTCATTTTTGATTCTGGAGAGAGGAAGGGAGGGAGAGAAAGAGAAAGAGAGAAACATTAAAATTTGTTGTTACACTTGTTTATGCATTTATTGGCTGATTCTCATATGTTCCCTGGCTGGGGATCAACTCTACAACTTTAGCGTACCAGGATGACACTCTAACCAACTGAACTATCCAGCCAGGGCAAAATAAAATCTTTTTTTTTTCTGAAGCTGGAAACGGGGAGGCAGTCAGACAGACTCCCGCATGCGCCTGACCGGGATCCACCCAGCACGCCCACCAGGGGGCAATGCTCTGCCCATCTGAGGCGTTGCTCTGTTGCAACCAGAGCCATTCTAGCACCTGAGGCAGAGGCCAGGGAGCCATCTTCAGTGCCTGGGCCAACTTTGCTCCAATGAAGCCTTGGCTGTGAGAGGAGAAGAGAGAGAGAAAGAGAGAGAGGAAGGAGAGGGGGAGGAGTGGAGAAACAGATGGGCGCTTCTCCTGTGTGCCCTGTGGGAATCGAACCCGGGACTCCTGCATGCCAGGCTGACACTCTACCACTGAACCAACTGGCCAGGGCCAAAATAAAATCTATTTTAAAAATATATATTATATATACATACACAACAGAAAATAAAAATAAAAATAACATACACTAACTATATGATCCAATCATTCTACACCAGAATCTTACCAAGAAAAATGAAGGTCTATGGCCAAACACTTCTGTAAAAAAAATTTAACACCAGTGAAAAGCTGGAAACAGACAAATGAATAAACAAACTGAGATAGATCCAGACAATGGAATACTATTCAACAATAAAAAATAATAAACTAGCCCCAACCAGATAGCTCGATTGGTTAGAGAGCATCATCCCAAAGCACAGAGGTTGTGAGTTTGATCCCCGGTCAAGGCACATGCAGGAATAGATTGATGTTCCCGTCTCTCTCTCTCTCTCTTCCTTCTTCTCTAAAATCAGTAAAATTAATTTTATTTTTTTTAAAAAAAGGAATAAACGATATAAGCCACAGCATGGGTAAATCTCAAACTATACTGAGTAAAACCAGACAGACCAAAAAATACAACACAGCCTGACTGATTTCATCTATCAAGAATTCTAGAAATCTTACACTAATGTACAGGGACTGGAAGTAGGTCAGCGCTTGCCTCTACAAGGGGCTGAGACAAGAAAGTGAGGCGAGGGGAAGATTACAAAGGGACAGGAGGTTTTGTAGGGCTCTTAAGAACTGCTTTGATGTGTTCTGCAAACTTACCAAACCCCAGATCTGGCAGCAAAAGAGTTCAAGAGGGCAAAGGGCAGAGTTTAAGGCTGGGAAACAGTTGGAAATTCAGGGTGGACATTCTGGAAGCCAGAAAGGCACAGGAAAGGCCTCCCTGTGAACAGTTTCCACCAATCCCTGGCTGATACTGGTGAGAGCTGTGATTCTGATTTTCTTGTGACTGAGTGTGTGACTTAACCACACACTTTAAATTGCTACCAGTCAGGACTCAGGGCTAGAAATCCCATTGGAAATTTAGGGGAGGAAAATCAAAGGCAAGGAGATCCCCAGAGCCAGCCCCTGACTGTGGGGTCAGCCCGTGTCCGAGGTACGGCTCCTCCTCAGGCAGAGGGAAGACCCCCAGAGCCCGGCGGAGCAGAAGCCAACAGAGACATGGAAGTGTAATGCTAAAGATTGCTTGATTTACCCAGAGAATCCAGAAAAAGAAAAACATTTGATGTGGTGTCCGCCCCCCAAAAGGCGATATGGGATAAGCGTAATCACACCCGTGTCAATAACTACCTTATATGGACGTGGACTGCCCACAAACCAAAAGGCAGAGATTGGCAGTGTACGTAAAAAGCAAAATTAAACTACATGCTGTCAGAAAGAGATGCATTTTAAATACAAATAAGCAAAAGAAAAAAATAGAAGAAGACATCATACAACTATACCATGCAGAGCCTTAGAAAGATTGAGTGGCTATCGGACAAACCCAACTTTTTTTTTTTTTTTTGTATTTTTCTGAAGCTGGAAACAGGGAGAGACAGCCAGACAGACTCCCGCATGCACCCGACCGGGATCCACCCGGTACGCCCACCAGGGGCGACGCTCTGCCCACCAGGGGGTGATGCTCTGCCCCTCCGGGGCGTTGCTCTGCCGTGACCAGAGCCACTCTAGCGCCTGGGGCAGAGGCCAAGGAGCCATCCCCAGCGCCTGGGCCATCTTTGCTCCAATGGAGCCTTGGCTGCGGGAGGGGAAGAGAGAGACAGAGAGGAAGGAGGGGGGGTGGAGAAGCAAATGGGCGCTTCTCCTATGTGCCCTGGCCAGGAATCAAACCCGGGTGCCCCGCACGCCAGACTGATGCTCTACCGCTGAGCCAACCGGCCAGGGCCCGGACAAACCCAACTTTACAAAAGAGCACTATTAGGGATTTTCTTTTTTTTTTACAGAGACAGAGAGTGAGTCAGAGAGAGGGATAGACAGGGACAGAGAGAGATGAGAAGCATCAATCATTAGTTTTTCATTGCGCGTTGCAACACCTTAGCTGTTCATTGATTGCTTTCTCATATGTGCCTTGACTGCGGGCCTTCAGCAACTGAGTAACCCCTTGCTCAAGCCAGCGACCTTGGGTCCAAGCTGGTGAGCTTTTGCTCAAACCAGATGAGCCCGCGCTCAAGCTGGCGACCTCGGGGTCTCGAACCTGAGTCCTCTGCATCCCAGTCCGACCCTCTTTCCACTGTGCCACCACCTGGTCAGGCACTATTTGGCATTTTATGACGAAAGGGCTGTGGATGGAACAGGGGCCACATGCTGAACCTGACAAGCTCAGGGAAGGCCTGCTGGTGAGTCTTACAAACTCAGAGACTGAAAGTAACCACACAGGATGGTCTGACATGAAAACTTCTGGACTAAAAGTGAGTCATGGTGGGCAGTGATGTCCTAGGTCAGTCTCTTTGCCGACAAATCAATCTCTACCTTAACTGAGCCTGTCCACTGTCTTTTTGCACCTATGATAACATACTTTTGGCCCACCAGTTCTTGGCTCCGTTGTTTCATTACCGTCTGTCTGAATCATATTAGAACCTGCACGGGCCAGGTGGCTGTGATGGTGGCCATGGCTACTGGCTTTATACAGAGGTTCTGACTTTATACATAGAAAGTCTTTAAGAATGCACAAAAATGCTTCTACAATAGGTGAATATAGGAAGGTGCAGGTTACAAGGTTAATGTTCAAAATCAATTGTATTCCTATACGGTAGAAGCAAATAATTGAAAAATGAAATTAAAAACCAATTCCATTTATACTGCATCAAAAAGTAACATGGCTGAAAAAATTTAAATATGTAATTCCTAGCCCTGGCTTGTTGGCTCAGTGGATAGAGCATCAGTGTGCTGACATACCAGGTTCAATTCCTGGTCAGAGCATACATGAGAAGTGACCATCTGCTTCTCTTCCCCTCCCTCTCCCCATTCTCTCTCTTTTCCCCTCTCGTAGCTCAACTGGTCTGAGTGTTGGCCTGGGCACTGAGGATAGCTCGTTTGATTTGAGCTTCAGCTCTAGATGGGGGTTGCTGGGTGGATCCTGGTCAGGGTGCATGTGGAAGTCTATCTCCCCTCCTCTAACTTAAAAATAAAAGTAATTCCTGTATACCAAGCACCGTTTAAGATAGAATATTGTGATTTATAATCACTATACGTTTTGTTCTTTGTCCATGGTTCCTGGCTCACATCTCACCAAACCCTTAGAATGTCTTCAGTGATATGAGCAGTGGGAGCATCATTTGCTACGATATTTGGTCTTTTAACCTCAATTCCTGAAATGGCTTCAAACGCATAAAGGGGAAATGGGTGTCTTGTTATTTATAATAAGCCCCTTTGAACCACAGGGAGTTTTTGTTAATGGGGTGACCTTTGGCAAGCATATAAAGATGAGGGTTGGTTGCCAGAGTAACCAACTGTGATTGCAGAGTTGAAACTTTCAGTCCCAAACCCGACCTCTGGAGAAGGGGAGATGGGGAAATAAGGACAGGGGAGAGGACAGGAGGCCGAGTCACCAGTGGTTGCTAATTGAATCAATCTAGGCTATAGAGCGAAGCCTCCGTAAACACACAAAGGTGGGGTTTCAGGGAGCTTCTGGGTTGGTGACCATGTGGAGATAGATGCAGCCGAAAACAGACCCTAATATTTTGTTTTGATTTTGGTTCAAATGTCTTTCAGGGAGGAGATAAACAGCAGGCCTCCTCAGGGTGCAGGATACCAGACCAGGCTGGATCAGGCAGCTGCAGTTTACAGTTCAATAACCCCTAGGCTGAACTCAAGAGCACAGAGGAACCAAAATTCACAGAACTCAAGTAGCAGAGATGCCACTTTTACCATCTGGAGCCCATTAAGAAGCCAGGGGTCTGTCTGTAATAAGATTCAGTCCAGGGACCAAATTTGGACACACAAGGGAATAAATCAAACTCTGCCAGACTGGAATTCCATTGTTCTCTCTCTCCCCTGCCACATCCCTAAACTTAGATGGCTTAGTTATAAGACTACCCATCCGACCCCCAGGGTTAGAATTAGTATGTATAACCTCTCCTTATCCTCACCTCTTAAAACTAGTCCTAAGCCTTTCTTTAAGAAGACTAATTTGAGGTGAATCTCTGGTCTCATCTTGCTAGTCTGATGAATTTATCTCTTTTTCTCTGTGAACATCTGCCTCTAACTTGGCTTCTCTGTAAGCGGCAGGCATCGAGCTCACCACCACTGCTCAGTCACACACAGAGAGCAGGGCCCAGAGCCCTGGAAGCCCTCCACCTCTCCCTCCTACCTGCCCTATGCATCTCTTCCATCTGGCCATTCCTGAGTTATATCCTTTAGTAATAAACTGGCAATCTAGTAAGTAAAATGGTTTTCTGAGTTCTGGGAGCTGCTGTAGGAAAGTATTGAGCCAAAGGAGGAATTCCTAGGAACCTCCTATCTACAACCAGTTGGTCAGAAGCAAGGTGATATCCTGGACTTGAGATTAGTGTCTTTAGGGCAGCAGATCAGTCTTGTAGGACTGAGCTCTTAACTGTGGGATCTGATGTGAAATACAGGTACATAGTGTCAGATCTGGGATCAATTGATGCCTCATTAATGTCTGCTAAGAATTAGCGAACTAGGCCCTGGCCAGTTGGCTCAGTGGTAGAGCGTCGGCCTGGCGTGCAGGAGTCCCAGGTTCGATTCCTGGCCAGGGCACACAGGAGAAGTGCCCATCTGCTTCTCCACCCCTCCCCCTCTCCTTCCTCTCTGTCTCTCTCTTCCCCTCCCACAGCCAAGGCTCCATTGGAGCAAAGTTGGCCCGGGTGCTGAGGATGGTTCTTGGCCTCTGCCTCAGGTGCTAGAATGGCTCTGGTTGCAACAGAGCGATGCCCCAGATAAGCAGAGCATCACCCCCTGGTGGGTGTGCTGGGTGGATCCCGGTCGGGCGCATGCAGGAGTCTGTCTGACTACCTCCCCATTTCCAACTTCTGAAAAATACAAAAAAAAAAAAAAAAAAAAAAAGAATTAGCGAACTACATAAAGAACAAAGGAAGAGAATAGAAATAGACTAACATATACATATATATATATATTGCCAATTAATTTGACAGGGATGCCAAGGTAATTTAATATGGAAAACTAGTCTTTTCAATAAACAGAGCTAGAAAACTTGGTATCACTTAAAAAAAAAAAAAAGAATCTTAACCCTTATCTCACACCATACACAAACAACTATTTAGCTCAAAATAGACCATAATGTAAACTATAAAACAACTTGGAGGGGGTATAGAATAAATTCTTTGCAACATTCAGGTTGGCAAAGATTTGTGAGAAAACACACACACACACAAAATACACGAGCAGCAAGATGGCAATGAAGTACACAGACGTACCAACTTCCACCTCCCAGAACCAAAGTGGATTACAACTTAATTTTAAGAATCATCATCTGGAAAAACCAACTTTGGACTAAACTAAGAGGACTCTTTAACCAAGGAACACCGAAGAAGCCACACTGAGACTGGTTGAAAAAGCAGAAATGTGGAGGGGGCTGCCCAGCTCCCGGGAGCAAACTGCAGCCCGGAGGGACTCGCATGGTGGGAAGTGAGTTTAGCAGAGAGAGGAGGGTCCTGAGCCCCAGGAACAAAGCCCCAGCCTGCAGCCCCAGAGCCTAGAAGAGGCGTATGGACAGTATTTAGCTGCAAAACAAGTCAGGATACTGTCTGTGAGAAAGAGACAGATTTCTCAGACCCAAGATTCTTCTTAAAGTGACCGCACAGAAAACCTCTCTCACAACCATCACCCGGGACAATGGGAGGCGGGGAGAGAAGAGAGGACTGGAGTAGTAGGAAGAGAGTGTAATCTAGGAGGCACAGGGAGAAACACTTTCAGGGACAGCCACCTTAACCCCTGGGCTGAGTCACTCCTCAAATCTAAAGTGAATATTTCCCCTGGAACCAGCAATACCAGCCAAGAGAAGCAGGAAACCAGCCAAACAGAAGCTCTCCTGCTGCACTCAGAGCAGAGTCACTTAGAAGGAGGGAACCATCAGGGATACAGTATTGAGTGCTAAGGTCTGAGCTGCATCGCCCCCACCCACACTGCTGAGAGTTCACTGGGGGGGTGGGCGGCAGCAGTATGCAGAAGCACAGTCCCGTCAGCAGAGGCGGAAGCCAGGCCACAACTGAGGCCCAGTGTGAGTGCAGTCCTGCCCGGCAGGGGCGGAGGCTAAGGGTGGCCGTGGGGGCAGAAGGGGTGCACAAAAGCGGTCCAACCCGATACTGCGGGCAGGGTGAGCAAGAGCAGTCCCGCCCGCAGGGGCAAGGCGAAAGCCAGGGAACCCACGAAGATCTACAGTTGAGCGGAGGTGCACAGCCCTGCCTGCGGTGGTGAGGCAAAAGTCAGGGAACCAACGAAGACCCGAGGCTGAGCATAGGTGCGCAGCCCAGCCCGCGGTGCCAAGGCTTGTGGCCCCAGCGTGGCACAGGCGCATGCCTTGCCCACAGGGGTGGGGCGAAGGCTGAGGCCAGCCAGGGCTTGTAGCCCGGGCACATAAACACAGCCCCGCCCGTGAAGGAGAGGTGGAAACCGCAGCGACTGCCACAGTGGGCTGGCACTGGCAACGCCCATTGCCGAATGCCCGAGGCAGTGGCAGAGGGGGTGGCAGGCCTGCAGACAGACCACACTTAAGGAACACTGAGAACACACCCACAGGACTCCAGTGGCCACACCTTTCTTATACACAGACAAAATGAGAAGGCAGAGAAATGCAATCCAGATGAATAAAGAGAAATCCCCAGAAAAGGACTTAAATGAGTCAGATATAACCAAATTACCAGGTACAGAGTTTAAAATAATGATTGGTAGGATGCTCAAAGATCTTAGAACAACAATGGACATAACAAGCACCTAAATAAAAAAATAGCAACTATAAAAAAGGACATTGAAATAATAAAAAAGAGCCTGACCAGGCGGTGGCACAGTGGATGGAGCATCGAACTGGGATGCTGAGGACCCAGGTTCGAGACCCTGAGGTCACCAGCCTGAGTGTGGGCTCATCTAGCTTGAGCAAAAAGCTCACCAGCTTGGACCCAAGGTCACTGGCTCGAGCAAGGGGTTACTTGGTCTGCTGAAGGCCCGTGGTCAAGTCACATATGAAAAAGCAGTCAATGAACAACTAAGGTGTCGCAATGCACAATGAAAAACTAATGGTTGATGCTTCTCATCTCCCTCCGTTCCTGTCTGTCCCTGTCTATCCCTCTCTCTGACTCTCTCTCTGTCTCTGTAAAAAAATAAATAAATAAATAAGAAGAATCAGTCAGAAATGACAAATACAATATCAGAAATAAAGACCACAATGGAAGGAATTAAAAGCAGAATAGATGAAGCTGAGGATCGAATCAGTGAGTTAGAGGACAAGATAAACAAAGGCACGGAAGCAGAGCAGCAAAAAGAAAAGAGACTCAAAAAGTCTGAGGAAACTCTAAGAGAGCTCTGTAACAACATGAAGAGAAATAACATCGCATCATAGGGGTTACTGAAGAAGAAGAGACAGAACAAGGGATAGAGACCTTGTTTGAAGAAATTATAGCTGAAAACTTCCCTAAATTGATGCAGGAAAAAGTCACACAGGTTCAAGAAGCACAGAGAATTCCATTACAGAGAAACCCAAAGAAATCTACACCAAGACACATCATAATTAAAATACCAAAGCTAAGAGATAAAGAAAGAATACTAAAAGCTATAAGAGAAAAGCAGTCTATTGCCTACAGAGGATTCCCCATAAGGATGACATCCAGCTTCTCAACAGAAACACTTGAGGCCAGAATGAAACGGCAAGAAATATTCAAAAGTAATGCAGAATAAGAGCCTACAACCAAGACTTCTTTTTTTAAAAAAAATTTATTCATTTTAGATAGACGAGAGAGTCAGAGAGTCAGAGAAAGAGAAGGGGGGAGGAGGAGGAAGCATCAACTCCCATATGTGCCTTGACCAGACAAGTGCAGGGTTTCGAACCAGCGACCTCAGCGTTCCAGGTCGACGCTTTATCCACTGCGCCACCACAGGTCTGGCCAACCAAGACTTCTTTATCCAGCAAGGCTATTGTTTAAAATTGAAGGAGAAATAAAAAGCTTCCAGACAAAAAAAACTCAAGAAACTCATTACAACCAAACCAATGCTGCAGGAAATATTAAGGGGCCTGTTATAAACAGATCAAAGGGGAAAAAGAATAGAGTAAAAGAAGAATGTAGCTTTAAAGAATAAAATTGCACCTACCCAGGTGGTGGCGCAGTGGATAGAGCGTCGGACTGGGATGCAGAGGACCCAGGTTCAAGACCCCAAGGTCACCAGCTTGAGCACAGGCTCATCTGGTTTGACAAAAGCTCACCAGTTTGGACCCAAGGTTGCTGGCTTGAGCAAGGGGTTACTCAGTCTGCTGTAGCCCCACGGTCAAGGCACATATGAGAAAGCAATCAATGAACAACTACAGTGCCACAACGAAAAACTGATGATTGATGCTTCTCATCTCTCGGCGTTCCTGTCTATCCCTATATATCCCTCTCTCTGACTCTCGCTCTTTGTAAAAAAAAAGTACTCTTTAAAAAAATAATAAAATGGCAATAAACAACTACATATCAATAATAACCTTAAATGTAAATGGATTAAATGATCCAATCAAAAGACATAGGGTAGCTGCATGGATAAGAAAACAGGACCCATACATATGCTGTCTACAAGAGACACACCTCAAAACAAAAGATACACATAGACTGAAAGTAAAAAGTTGGAAAAAAATATTTCATGTAAATGGAAATGAAAAAAAAGGTGAAGTAGCAAGACTTGTATCTGACAAAATAGACTTTAAAACAAAGACTATGGTAAGAGATAAAGAAGATCACTGCATAATGATAAAGGGAGCAATCCAACAAGAGGATATGACCATTATAAATATCTATGCACCTAATATAGGAGCGCCTAAATATATAGAGCAGACTTTGATGGCTATAAAGAGTGAGATCAACAGCAATACTATAATAGAAGGGGATTTTAATATACCACTAACATCACTAGATAGATCCTCAAGAAAGAAAATTAATGAAGAAACAGCAGACTTAAAGGACACACTAGATCAACTTGATTTAATAGATATCTTTAGAAACTTTCACCCAAAAGCAGCAGAATATACATTCAAGTGCTCATGGTAAATTCTCTAGGATAGACCACATGTTAGGGCACAAAAGGGGTCTCAACAAAATTAAGAAGATTGAAATCATATCAAGCATCATCTCTGATCACAATGGCATGAAACTAGAAATCAACTACAACAGAAAAACTGAAAAATATTCAAACACTTGGAAACTAAATAGCATGTTATTAAATAACGAATGGGTTAACAATGAGATCAAAAAATAAATATAAAAATTCTTAGAAACAAATAATAATGAACAAACAACTCAAAATTTATGGGACACAGTATGGGACACATACTGAGAGGGAAGTTCATAGCATTACAGGCATACCTTAAGAAGCTACAAAAAGCTCAAATAAACAACTTAACCCTGCATCTAAAAGAACGAGAAAAAGAACAGCAAGTAAAGCACAGAGGTAGTAGAAAGAAGGAATTAATAAAGATCAGAGTAGAAATAAATGACATAGAGGCTAAAAAAACAACACAGAGGATCAATGAAACCAAAAGCTGGTTATTTGAAAAGGTAAAAAAGATCAATGAACCTTTAACCAGACTCACCGAGAAAAAAAGAGAGAGGACTCAAATAAATAAAATTAGAAATGACAGTGCAGATATAACAAACGACACAACAG
The DNA here is from genome assembly GCF_036850765.1 of Saccopteryx bilineata. NCBI lineage: Eukaryota > Metazoa > Chordata > Mammalia > Chiroptera > Emballonuridae > Saccopteryx > Saccopteryx bilineata. The sequence continues at coordinate 314,603,308 of NC_089492.1, read as the reverse complement.
AAATACAAAGAATTGTAAAAAAATACTATGAAGAACTGTATGCCAAAAAATTAGACAACCTAGGTGAAATGGACAAATTCCTTGAAACATATAGTCTCTCAAAAATCAATCTGCAAGAATCAGAAAACCTAAACAGACCGATTACAACAATTGAGATAGAAACAGTTATCAAAAAACTCCCCTGAGATAGAAACAGTTATCAAAAAACTCCCAACAGCCTGACCAGGCGGTGGAGCAGTGGATAGAGTGTCAGACTGGGATGCAGAAGACCCAGGTTCGAGACCCCGAGGTCACCAGCTTGAGTGTGGGCTCATCTGGTTTGAGCAAAAGCCCACCAGCTTGAACCCAAGGTCGCTGGCTCCAGCAAGGGGTTACTGGGTCTGCCGAAGGCCTGTGGTCAAGGCACATATGAGAAAAAAATCAATGAACAACTAAGGTGTTGCAGCACGCAATGAAAAACTAATGATTGATGCTTCTCATCTCTCTCCATTCCTGTCTGTCTGTCCCTGTCTATCCCTCTCTCTGACTCACTCTCTGTCTCTGTAAAAAATAAATAAATAAATAAAATAAAATAAAATAAAAAAACTCCCAACAAACAAAAGCTGTGGGCCAGATGGCTTCACAGGTGAATTCTACCAAATATTCAAAGAACTAACTCCTATCCATCTCAAGCTACTTCAAAAAATTCAAGAGTAAGGAAGACTTCCAAGCTCCTTTTATGAGGCAAGCATAATCCTGATTCCAAAACCAGGCAAAGACAACACAAAGAAAGAAAATTATAGGCCAATATCCCTGATATATTTAGATGCTAAAATTCTCAACAAAATACTAGCAAACCGAATCCAGCAATATATGAAAAAAATTATACATCATGATCAAGTGGGATTTATTCTGGGGAGGCAAGGCTGGTACAATATTTGCATATCAATCAATGTGATTCATCACATAAACAAAAGGAAGGAGAAAAACCACACGATAATTTCAATAGATGCAGAAAAAGCATTTGATAAAATCCAGCAACCTTTTATGATCAAAATTCTTAGCAAAGTGGGAATACAGGGAACATACCTCAACATGATAAAGGCCATCTATGACAAACCCACAGCCAACATCATACTCAATGGGCAAAACTTAAAAGCGATCTTCTTAAGATCAGGAACAAGGCAGGGGTGCCCCCTCTCACCACTCTTACTCAACATAGTTCTGGAAGTCCTAGCCACAGCAATCAGACAAGAAGAAATAAAAGGCATCCAAATTGGAAAAGAAGAAGGAAAACTGTCATTATTTGCAGATGATATGATACTGTATATAGAAAACTCTAAAGTCTCAGTCAAAAAACTACTGGACCTGATAAATAAGTTCAGCAAGGTGGCAGGATATAAAATTAATACTCAGAAATCAGAGGCACTTTTATACACCTACAATGATCTGTCTGAAAGAGAAATTAAGGAAACAGTCCTCTTCACTATTGCAACAAAAAAAATAAAGTACCTAGGAGTAAATTTAACCAAGAAGATTAAAAACCTGTACTCGGAAAATTATAAAACACTGATAAAAGAAATCAGGGAAGATACAAACAAGTGGAAGCATATACCGTGTTCATCAATAGGAAGAATAAACATCATTAAAATGTCTACAATAACCAAAACAATTTATAAATTCAATGCAATACCGATTAAAATACCAATGACATACTTCAAAAATATAGAACACATATTCCAAAAGTTTATATGGAACCAAAAAAGAACACGAATAGCAATCTTGGAAAAGAATAAAGTGGGAGGTATCACACTTCCTGATATCAAGTTATACTACAAGGCCATTTACTCAAAACAGCCTGGTACTGGCATAAGAACAGGCATCTAGATCAATGGAACAGAACAGAGAACCCAGAGATAAACCCGCACCTTTATGGTCAATTGATATTTGACAAAGGTGGTAAGAGCATACAATGGAGTAAAGATAGTCTCTTTAACAAATGGTATTGGGAAAATTGGACAGCTACCTGCAAAAAAATGAAACTAGACCACCAACTTACACCATTCACAAAAGTAAACTCAAAATGGATAAAATACTTAAATGTAAGTCGTGAAATCATAAGCATCTTAGATGAAAACATAGGCAGTAAGCTCTCCGACATCTCTAGCAGCAATATATTTGCTGACTTATCTCCACGGGCAAGTGAAATAAAAGACAGGATAAAACAAATGGGACTATATCAAACTAAAAAGCTTTTGCACAACTAAAGACAATATGAACAGAATAAAAAGAAAAACCACAATGGGAGAACATATTTATTTGACAATACGTCTGATAAGTGGTTAATAACCAAAATTTACAAAGAATTTGTAAAACTCAACAACAGGAAGATAAACAATCCTATCAAAAAATGGACAAAAGAAATGAATAGACACTTCTCCAGAGGACATACAGATGGCCAACAGGCAGATGAATAAATGTTCAACATCACTAATCATTAGAGAAATGCAAATTAAAACCACAACGATATATCACCTCACACCAGTCAGAATGGCGCTCATCAACAAAACAGCACAGAATAAGTGCTGGCGAGGATGTGGAGAAAAGGAAACCCTCCTGCACTGCTGGTGGAAATGCAGACTGGTGCAGCCACTGTGGAAAACAGCATGGAGATTCCTCAAAAAATTAAAAATGGAACTGCCTTTTGACCCAGCCATTCCACTTTTAGGAATATAGCCTAAGAACACCATAGCACTGTTTCAAAAGAAGAAATGCACCCCGATGTTTATGGCAGCACTGCTCACAATAGCAAAGATCTGAGCCTGACCTGTGGTGGCGCAGTGGATAAAGCATCAACCTGGAAATGCTGAGGTTGCCAGTTCAAAACCCTGGGCTTGCCTGGTCAAAGCACATATGGGAGTTGATGCTTCCTGCTTCTCCCCCCTCCCCTCTCTATAATGAATAAATAAAATCTTAAAAAATAAAAAAAAATAAAAAAACAATAGCAAAGATCTGGAAACAGCCCAAGTGTCCGTCAGTGGACGAGTGGAAAAGCTGTGGTACATATACACAATGGAATACTATGGGGCCATAAAAAAGAAGGAAATCTTACCTTTGTGACAACATGGATGGACATGGAAACTATTATGTTAAGTGAAATAAGCCAGGCAGAAAAAGAAAAATATCATATGACCTCACTCATTTGAGGAATCCAATTAACAATGTGAACTGAGGAATGGAATTGAGACAGAGGAGAGATCAAAGGGACCAGAGAGAAAGCGGACAGAGGGAAAGGAGATGATAGGATGGGATAAACCTGAAGGAAAGGGGAGAGGGCGTTATAAGGAGGGAGGCAAGAAAGATGTTGAGGGGAATACGGGGCAGGGGGGATACATTTGGGGCAACACTAGAATCTATGTAAGCACCATAAATTAAAATCAATAATAAAATTAAAAAAAAAATACACCCTATTAAAAGACATTTGGCCTGACCAGGTGATGGTGACCCCATGGTCACTGGCTTGAAGTCCAAGGTCGCTGGCTTGAGCAAGGGGTCACTGGCTTGGCTGGAGTTCCCTGGGTCAAGGCAATGAACAACTAAGGTGCCACAATAAAGAATTGATGCTTCTCAAGTCTCTCCCTTCTTGTCTGTCTGTCCTATCTGTTCCTTTGTCTGTCTCTGTGTCTCTCTCTCTAAAAAATAAAATAAAATAAAATGACATTTGTTCAAAGTAAGATGCCATTAAATAAATAAAGAGAATGAAGATTGGGATAAAATACCTACAAACATATATATCTGTGTCTAGGATATTTTATCAAGAATTCTTAAAATTCAGTATTATGACAAATCAATTTTTTAAATGGACAAATATCTCAACTCAAATACTACAGAAAGATACACCAATGAGCAAGGCAAACTCTAAAAGACAAACCTGAAATGATGTTTAAAATCACTGTTCATCAACACAACAAACTACCCTTACATACCTTCTAGAATTGCTAAAATTATGACCAATGATGATCCCAGTTGCACCTTGTGCATTCCTAGTGAGAATGCAAATTGGTACAACTACTGTGAAAAAGCTTGCAAGTTGTTGTTTTTTTTTTTTTTTTACAGAGACACAGAGAGAGTCAGAGAGAGGGATAGATAGGAACAGACAGACAGGAATGGAGAGAGATGAGAAACATCAATCATCAGTTTTTTGTTGCGACACCTTAGTTGTTCATTGATTGCTTTCTCATATGTGCCTTGACTGCGGGCCTTCAGTAGACCGAGTAAGTAACCCCTTGCTCGAGCCAGTGACCTTGGGTCCAAGCTAGTGAGCTTTGCTCAATCCAGGTGAGTCCGCGGCTCAAGCTGGCGACCTTGGGGTCTCGAACCTGGGTCCTCTGCATCCCAGTCCGACACTCTATCCACTGTGCCACCGCCTGGTCAGGCACGAGTTTCTTAAATTAAACATACACCTACCAAATGACCAGGGTAATTCCACGCCTACATATTTACCCAAGAGAAAAAATAATCTGTATGTGACTTTTCATAGCAGCTTTGGTCATAGTAGCTAAAAAACAAAAATAAACTAAGTCCTCCAAAATGGTGAGTGGACAAAGATACGGCATTGTCATATAAAGAAATATTGTGCAGCAATAGGAAAAAACTATTGAAACACACATCTCAAAAACATGCTAAGAGAAAGAAATCAGACACAGAATGCTAAGAGAGCAGGCCCGCGGCTGGCTGGGGATAGTACGGTTGTACAACGTGCAGCCCCACCAGGAATGCGTGAGACTTCAGTTGGGGTTACCACTGCTCACAATTTTAACTCTTCTAGTGGATGTGTAATGGCTGCTGTAGTTTTGATAATGACTGGTGATTTTAAACATCATTTTAGGTGTGTCTATTCAAGTTTATCATGATTTGTGTATCTTTTTTTGTGTTGTATTTGAGTTCAGATCATTGTCTATTTTAAAAAACTGACTTGTCTTGTAAGAAGTCTTTACAAAATATCCTGGACACTAAAACTTTGCAGTTATTTAATCCCAATCTGCAATGCCTTTTCATTTCTCCTTTATTTTTTTTTAAGAAACAGGAAGAGGAGAGGAGGGTGGGACAGAGATTGAGACAGACTAAGAGAGAATGGAAAGAGGAGGATGTAAAAAGGAGGGAGAGAGGGAGAGAGGGAGAGAGAGAGAGAAGCATTCATTTGTTGTTCAACTTAGTTGTACATTCATTGTTCACTTCCTGTGAGCGCCCTGACTGGGGATCAAACCCACAACCTTGGTTTTTCGGGACAACACTCTAACTGACAAGCCAACCGGCCAGTGCTATCTGATGAAACAGTATAAACATGTCTATGTTATACTCTTTTCATTACTTTTGTATTGTCAGTATTTCTAAAATAAAAATTTCAAAGCCACCCTGGTTGGTTGGCTCAGCAGTAGAGTGTCGGCCTGGCATGTGGAAGTCATGGGTTCGGTTCCCGGCCAGGGCACACAGGAGAAGCGCCCATTTGCTTCTCCACCCTTTGCCCTCTCCTTTCTCTCCATCTCTCCCACAGCCAAGGCTCCATTAGAGCAAAGTTGGCCCGGGCACTGAGGATGGCTTCATGACCTCTGCCTCAGGTGCTACATCAGTTCCAGCTGCAACAGAGCAACTTCCCAGATGGGCACACCATCGCCCCCTAGTGGGCATGCCGGGTGGATCCCAGTCAGGCACATGGGGGAGTCTGTCTCTGCCTCCCCGCTTCCAATTTCAGGAAAAAAAAAAAAAGAAAAAAACCTCAAAGCCATGGAAGAAGAAAAAGGACATCATCCAGATCATGGTGTGTGTGTGGGGAAAGCTGGAGAAGCTGACAATTCAGTGACTTTTTACGTTGTTGGGTCAATTTATAAGCAATGGGAAAAGGTATGGTGATGAATGTTCAAACAACTCAACTGTAACAAACTGTATCTCATTAAAATATTTTTACTATGTATGTCCCCAGTTTGGTGGTTTATTATACAATTATCTTAATGAAGCACAAACACAATTTTAGAATTAACTAATGAAAATGAGTTTCATCTGTAACTCCTCCCCCTTTTGTGGCTGTTGAGCCCGCAGGACAATGGCACGGTGGCGCGTCAGGCACCCACACAAACATCACGGGCTTAACTGAGGGCTCTACTGAGCGCAAACAGGCCGAACTCCCCACTCGGGCACTTACAAACCATGTGATGTTTTTCTAAAGCATTAAGTTTCAGCTATATAAAAACAGACCCTTATATCACCTAAGGATTAAATGCATACAAAGTGCTTCTTATAATCCTCATGACAAATTACCGTATTCCCCCATGTATTATAAGATGCACCCTTTCTGAAAAATTTGGGGTCTAAAAACTGGGTGAGTCTTATATAGTTGTAGAGTTTTTTTACTTGCATTTCCCAGTTTTTCGTGCAGATGAGGAGTTGTATGAATTTTATGATGAGTAAAACTTGAGTTCAACAACTTTATGTAATACATTTTTTTTTTCAAATTTTGGGCCCCAAAATTAAGGTGCGAGTTATACATGGGAGCATCTAACACATGGGAAAATATGATAATTTTGAGTATTACCAAATTTCCTGGCCTGTGGTGGTGCCGTGAATAAAACATCAACCTGGAATGCTGAGGTTGCCAGTTTGATAGCCTGGCTTGCCTGGTCAAGGCACATGTGAGAAGCAACCAATGAATAACTAAAGTGAAGCAACTATGAGTTGATACACTTCTTGCTCTACCACCCCCTCCATAAAATCAATACAATTGTTTTTTTAAAAAAGGGTATTGGCCTGACCTGTGGTGGCTCAGTGGATAAAGCATCAACCTGGAATGCTGAAGTTGCCGGTTCAAAACCCTGGCCTTGCCCGGTCAAGGTACATATGGGAGTTGAAGCTTCCTGCTCCTTCCCCCCTTCTCTCTCTCTCTCTCTCTCTCTCTCACCCCTCTAAAATGAATAAATAAATAAAATTTAAAAAAAGGGTATTACCAATTTATACAAATTACACTTGAACTTTCTCAGAATTGCAAAAGTTTCAGTGTTTCAGTGATTTCTTCTCTTTTCCTCCGCAGGAGTCTCCTTATTTACACAGCTGTATCAGTGACTTCTCTAAATGTCTTATTTGACATTTCTACCAGAGAACTTCACCTGGGTCCTGTGATGGGTTAAGTATTTGTAGAGAGCAAGAGGGAGGATAGGATGGATTGGTGAGCGATGACTGCCTGGCTGGGGATAGGGATTCCACAAAAAACACCTGTTAAAACTAATAAATGAATTCAGCAAAGCAGCACCACACAATGTCCACACACAAAGATCAGCTGCATTTCTATACACAATGAACAATCTGAAAAGGAAATTATGAAAATAATTCCAGTAAAGTACAGCACAGTGAATATAGTCAATAATATTACAATAACTACATATGGTGCCAGGTGGGTACTAGAAATATCAGGGGATCACGTTGTAAATTATATGGTTGTCTAACCACTATGCTGCACACCTGAAACTAATATAAAGAAATATTGAATGTTCACTGTAATAGAAGAATAAAAAAAGGTAACAAATGCACATGATAAAATACAAACATATTCAATAATTATGTTTGAAGACAAAAACAAAACAAAATAATTCCATTGACCACAGCTTCACAAAGAATAAAATACTTAGGAATTAATCAAGAGGGTGAAAGACTTGTACACCAAACACTATAAAACACTGATAAAATAAATTAAGAAGATATTAAAAATGGAATAACGTCCTATGTTCTTGAACTGGAAGACTTAATACTGTTAAGATGTCACAGTTACCCAAAAGGATCTACAGATTGGAAGCTATCCCTGTCAACATCTCACCTGACCCATGCTGATGTAGTGGATAGAGCATCGACCTGGAACACTGAGGTCCCCAGTTCAAAACCCCAGGCTTGCCTGGTCAAGGCACATAGGAGAAGCAACTACTACAAGTTGGTGCTTCCTGCTCCTCCCTTATGGCCTTTCTCTCTCTAAAATCAATAAAATCTTAAAAAAGAAAAATCCTGCCCTGGCTGAATAGCTCAGTTGGTTAGAGCACTGTCCCAAAGCACAGAGGCTGCTCATTTGATCACGAGTTCAGCAACCAGTGATCTCTCTCTCTCCCCACCTTCCTCTCTCACTGAAATTAATTAAAAAAAAATCCCAACACCAGAAATAGACATATTCATCCTAAAATTCACATGAAACCTTACAGGAACCCAACTAGCCAAAACAGTTTTGAAAAACAAGAAAAAAGTTGGAAGACTTACACCCTGATTTTAAAATTTACTATAAAGCTATAGTGTGGCACTGACATACAGACAGACACACATACACACCAAGGAAGCAGCCCAGGGAGCCCAGAAATGAACTACTGCAGACAGCAGGGGTCAACCTTTTATACCTACCGCCCACTGTTGTATCTCTGTTAGTAGTAAAATTTTCTAACCGCCCGCCGGTTCCACAGTAATGGTGATTTATAAAGTAGGGAAGTAACTTTACTTTATAAAATTTATAAAGCAGAGTTATAGCAAGTTAAAGCATATAATAATACTTACTTACCAAGTACTTTATGGCAGATTTTCGCTAAGTTTGGCAGAATAAATCTTTATAAAACAACTTAATATAGTTAAATCTATCTTTTTATTTATACTTTGGTTGCTCCACTACCGCCCACCATGAAAGCTGGAACACCCACTAGTGGACGGTAGGGACCAGGCTGACTATCACTGGCATATAGAGTCCAATGATTTTAGACAAGGATGCCAAGATCACTCAATAAGGAAAGGACCATCTTTTCAAAAAATGGTTCCGGGAAAAATGAATATCCACATGCAAAAGAATGAAGTTAGACCCTTTCTTACACTGTATACAAATATTCATTCAAAATGCAAAGACCTAGATATAAGACCTAAAACTATACAAATCTTAGGAGAAAACAGAGCAAAAGCCCCACGACATTGCATTTGGGAAGGGAATTCTTAGATATGACACCAAAGGCACAGGCAACAAAAGAAAATTCTGTCTGATTTTTGTCTGTGGCCTTTTTACTTTGTTTATAGGCCTTTTTATTCTTTATCTTCTTTTTTCTTTCTTTCTTTCTTTTTAGATAGAGACAGGATCATCAATAGCCTGGCCGGCCAGCTCAGTCCGAGCGCGGTCCTGATACACCAAGGCTGCGGGTTTGATCCCAGTCAGGGCACATGCAGGAAGTGACCAATGAGTGCACAATAAAGTGGAACAACAAAATGAATGCTGCTTTCTCTCTCTCTCACTCCCTCTCCCTCGCTCCCTTCCTCCGTCTCTCTAGAATCAATAAATCAACAAAAAGAAAAAAAAATTGCTTTTGTGATAATTAAAAACTTTTGTGCATCAAAAGAATAAAAAGACCCTGGCCAGATAGTTCAGTTGGTTAGAGTAGAGCACTGTCCTAAAGAACAGAGGTTGCTGGTTTGAAACCTGATCAGGGCATATTCATGATCGTATTGATGATCCTGTCTCTATGTAAAAAGAAAGAAAAGAAAAGGAAGAAAGAAAGAAAAAAGAAGATAAAGAATAAAAAGGCCTATAAACAAAGTAAAAAGGCCACAGACAAAAATCAGACAGAATAAGAGAAAATTTTTGTAAATCATGTATCTGAAATGGGATTAATATTTAGAATACATAGAGAACTCCTAAAATTCAACAATAGAAAACAAACACCCTGCCCTGGCTGGTTGGCTCAGCGGTAGAGCGTCGGCCTGGCGTGCGGGGGACCCGGGTTTGATTCCCGGCCAGGGCACATAGGAGAAGCACCCATTTGCTTCTCCACCCCCACCCCCCCTCCTTCCTCTCTGTCTCTCTCTTCCCCTCCCACAGCCAAAGCTCCATTGGAGCAAAGATGGCCCGGGCGCTGGGGATGGCTCCTTGGTCTCTGCCCCAGGCGCTAGAGTGGCTCTGGTCGCAGCAGAGCGATGCCCCGGAGGGGCAGAGTGTCACCCCTGGTGGGCGTGCTGGGTGGATCCCGGTCGGGCGCATGCGGGAGTCTGACTGTCTCTCCCCGTTTCCAGCTTCAGAAAAATACAAAAAAAAACAAACAAACACACACCCTGATTCAAAAACAAGCAAAAGATATTGGGGGAATTCTCTGTGAAATGTATGACTGTCTGACCACTATACCTGAAACCAATACCAAATAATACTGAGTATCAATTTTTTGTGTGTGTGACAGAGACAAAGTCAGAGAGAGGGACAGATAGGGTCAGACAGACAGGAAGGGAGAGAGATGAGAAGCATCAGTTCTTTGTTGCAGCTCCTTAGTTCATTGCTTTCTCATATATGCCTTAACCGGGGAGCTACAGCAGACCGAGTGACCCCTTGCTCGAGCCAGCAACCTTGGGCTCAAGCTGGTAAGCCTTGCTCAAACCAGATGAACCCGCACTCAAGCTGGCAACCTCGGGGTCTCGAACCTGAGTCCTCTGCATTCCAGTCCGACGCTCTATCCACTACGCCACCGCCTGGACAAGCTATTGAATGTAAATTGTAATTGAAAAATTCTTTTTAAAAATAGGCATAAGATTTGAACATATATTTCTCCAAAGATACACAAATGGTCAGCATGCATGTGAAAAGATGCTTAACATTAATCATTAACAAAATGCAAAACAAAGCAAGGAGATACCACTTTACACTCATTATGATGGCTATTATTTAAAAACAAAAAACAAACAAGTATTGGCGAGGATATGGCAAATTGGAACCCTTGTGCATTGCTGGTGGGAACTTTAAGTGGTACACCTACTATGGAAAATGGTATAGGGCTCCTCAAAAATTAAAAATAGCCCCTGGCTGGTTGGCTCAATGGTAGAGCATCAGCTTAGCGTGTGGAAGTCCCAGGTTCGATTCCTAGTCAGGGCACACAGAAGAAGTGACCATCTGCTTCTCCACCCCTCCCGATCCCCTTCCCCTCCTACAGCCATGGCTCAAATGAGCAAGTTGGCCCCAGTCACTGAGGATGGCTCCATAGCCTTGCCTTGGCTGCCAAGCAATGGAGCAGCAGCCCCAGATGGGAAGAACATCAGCTTTAGACAGAGATTGCTGGATGGATCCCGGTTGGGGAACATGCAGGAATCTGTCTCCGTCTACCAGCCTCTCACTTGATTTAAAAAATTAAAAATGGCACAAAGGAAACAAGATAGAAGGTGACAGAGGACAATCTGACTTTGGGTGGTGGGTATGCAACATAATTGAACGACAAGATAACCTGGACTTGTTATCTTTGAATATATGTATCCTGATTTATTGATGTCACCCCATTAAAAAAATAAAATTATAAAAAAAAAAAAAAAAAAAAAAAAAAAAAAGAACGCAAAAAAAAAAAAAAAAAAAAAATTAAAAATGAAATTACTGCCCTGGCTGTGTATCTAATTGGTTAGAGCGTCATCTAGATACTCCAAGGTTGCAGGTTCCATTCCAGGTCAGGGCACATACAAGAATCAACCAATAAATGCATAATAAGTGGAACAAACCAATGTTTCTCTCTCTTCCTCTCTCTATCCCCCTTTTGTGGGAGACTGCAAGCTGACAGGGCCTTGCAGTTTAGATTTGTGGGGGACAAAGGTGTGGGGGACTGACAGGGTCCTTGCTGCCCATCCTCCCACCTCACTTGCCTGCTTAAGTTGCTAAAGGCTAAGCTCTTCCCCACAACCTCTGGATTTTGTTCTGAGTGAAACAAAAAGCCAGCGGAAGGTGTGAAGCAGAGGAGTGACATGATGTGACTGATGTTTCCAGGTCCCTGTGTGGCGAGCAGATCACCCGGGAGACAGAGTAACTTCAAGGACACCAGCGGCAGCACTCCCCTGGAGGCCTACCTCTTTGAGTCTGGATCTCTGTTACCCAAAGCTTTTCCTCTCTCTCCAACTGGGCTATCACATCTGGTTTAGAGGACTGATGCCCTGTGAAGAGACAAGATTGAACTGAAACATTAAAGGTAAAAAATTCTAAAACATCTGGGTCCCAATACTATGATGTACGGCTCTGCCCCCCCCTCCTCCAGCAGTGTTTATCCAACACTCTGATACAGCTTACTAAATTTCATGACTCACCAACGGATCATGGCCCACAATTTAAAAAATATATATATATAAGGTATAAAGAGCCAGCTATAGCCAAGTTCAAATGATTATTTATAGTTAATTTATAAAAATCTACCGTTTACCTTGGAACAAAGACTAGAAATGTCTTGTCTCTAAGTTTCAAAGACTGGAAAACTCTGGTCTCTAAGGGGTCCTGAAGTCTTAAGGTAGTGGGCAGAGGCCAGGGATGCTACCAAACATCCTGAAATGCGCAGGACAGGCCCCACGGCATTTATCTGACCTAAATGTCAACAGTGCCGAGACCGAGAAACCCTACTCAAGGGGACGGTAGAGGGCGCCCGTGCTCACCCACGGAGACCAGGTTCCTGAAGTTCTCCAGGGTCACGTCTCGGTACAGCGTCCTCTGGGAGGGGGCCAGCAGCCCCAGCTCCTCCTCCGAGAAAACCACGGCCACGTCCTTAAAGGTCACCGCCTCCTACAACAGCAAACACACGTAGCCTCAACCTCACCACTGGGAGGAGGGCAGCCAGGGCAGTGCTGGGAAGGCGAAGGAGAGATGTAGGAGATGAGCTGTTCCAGACTCTAAGGGACCCGAACAACTCTTTTTAGTGGAGTTTCTCCTCTTCCCCTTACACAATCACAAAAGGGAGGAAGAGGAAGAAACCAAGAGAAACATACAAAAATCTTGTACATTTATCACGGTGCCTTTTACGTAGTTAAGGAAGGCTTGTTAAATCACGACACCCACAAGTTTCATAATTAGACTGTCAGTGCCAGACAGAAGTTCGTTTAGAGTCAACAGTATATAATGGTGCCTACCTCCTCCTCTCCCTGGGTAGTACCGCTATTCATCTATGTCAGCCAATCTAACAGGCCTTCAGGACCCCTCGGGGGCAGGTACGCAAGCATTCTGTTCCCAGGAACATGCTGTATCTGTTGATTGCAGTGGCATTCAGTGTCATGGTTAAGAGCACAGGCTCTGGAGACTGAGTGCCTCCATTCACACTCTAAGGCTCTGTCCATTACTAGCTTTGTCACCTTGAACTAGTCACCTTCCTTCTCAATTCGTCAATTTCCGTATCGTATGGTATCACAGTACTTGAGGGGATTAAATGAGGCTATGTCAAGGACTTAGGACGGTATCTGACACATGTGAAGTACTCAATAAATGTCAACCATCACTATGATTACTATCATTATTCATGCCAGAAGGTGTTTCATAAAAGTGATGATCTAGCCCTTGTAGGATAGCTTGGTTGATGAGAGCATTGTTCCAATATCCAGAGGCTACCAGTTCGATCCCCAGTCAGGGCACATACAGGAACACTCTCTAAAAATCAACGAATAAATTTTTAATAAGGTGATGATCTATGTTTAACCATACTAAATAATTAAATGATGCAATAATTTAAAAATGTTTGTTAGTAATGCTGCAAAAAAAACATATTTTTACATGGATCTCAGCCAACTTGTCTAGCTTTTACTTAGAATAAGTTCCAAGAAGTAGCAATTGTGCTTCTAAAAATACGTGTCTCTGTTTTGCTAGTATAATGGCAATTTTCCCATTTCACTTTTCCTTTAAGAGATTAGAGGTGTCCCCGATTCTCCAGATTCTGGCCCAAACTTGACAGTATCTTATTTTTAAAATCTTGGGTAATCTGATAAGTGATAAAAACAGTTCTTTTTAAATATTTCCATATATTTGCCTTTTTAAAAAGGTCATCTTTGGATATTTTTTCACGTACTGACTGTCCATTCTACTCGCTCACATCTTCAATCTCATTCATCAATCAGTGAAATGCCTCCTAAGAACAACGCACCTTTTCTTGCATGTGCAAACTCCCATCCTCACCCCACTCAGTTCTTATCTGTCCATAACTTTCTGTATGGTGTTTTTCTTTGTCGAAATTAAAATTATTTATCTAAAGACTTTGCTGATCTCTGTATTTATTTGATGTGGCTGGAGTTCCGATCATCTACTACTAAACAAATAGCTACTGCATGTGGGAAGAGACAAATGCTGAGAAAACTGCCTCAGGGGAGGGGCCGTCTTATCTGTGGGGACCCACATCCAGCAGACATGCCAGGCACACAGCGTGACCTCGGCCCCACAATGCAGCAGTCACCTTTCTTCTGGGTCTCTCCATTGACCCTAACTCGGGAGACCTGAAACTCCTGGCTCAGGTAATTGAACCACGAGTGTGTAACAAATAATATAAACAGATCCACTTCAAAATGGAATTGGAGCTGCCATCCCAGAGGAGGTGCCTGGCAAGTTTTACTCCTCAAACTTTGAGACTGTTACAACTGGGCAAAATAACCTTTGGACTGGGCCTAAAGCAGCAGCATATCCCAAACAACTGTTTGCAGAGCTAACAGGAAAGCAGACATTCTGATTTATAAAATTACATTCTTTATAATTACCATCACTGTGGTAGCTACTCTGCACCTATAGAAATTCCACCCTTAGCTTATTACCATCCACATAAATTCCTCCCTTCTATTCATGTATAATTACCCCCCTTCCTTTTTCAGAATTACCCCTGGCCTTTGTCTCCTAATGGGAACATAGTTGGGTTTCTCCTCGAATCTCTTGCTTCCCCAATAGCTACTTTTTTTGCATCTCAAATGAAAGTTTAGCCCTGGCCAGTTGGCTCAGTGGTATAGTACTGGCCTGGCATGTGAATGTCTGGGATTTGATTTCCAGTCAGGGCACATAGAAGCAACCATTTGCTTCTCCACCTCTCTCCATCCCCTTTCTCTCTCTCTTCCTCTCCCACAGCCATGGCTCCATTGGTTCCAGTGAGTTGGCCCCAGGCACTGAGGATGGCTCCCTGGAGCCTTTGTCTCAGGTTGTGAACATGGTCCTAGATGGGCAGAGCACTGGCCCTAGACAGGGGCTGCTGGGTGGATCCTGGTCAGGTCGGGGCACATACGGAGTCTATCTCCCCTATTCTCACTTGAAAAAAGAAGGAAAATAAAATGAAT
The DNA here is from genome assembly GCF_036850765.1 of Saccopteryx bilineata. Lineage (NCBI taxonomy): Eukaryota > Metazoa > Chordata > Mammalia > Chiroptera > Emballonuridae > Saccopteryx > Saccopteryx bilineata. The sequence goes on along the minus strand of NC_089492.1, from coordinate 314,588,248 downwards.
ACTTGTTGCCTTTTACTCTGGCCTTTTATTTATTTATTTATTTTTTATTTTTATTTTTTTTGTATTTTTCCGAAGCTGGAAACGGGGAGGCAGTCAGACAGACTCCCGCATGCGCCCGACCGGGATCCACCCGGCACGCCCACCAGGGCGATGCTCTGCCCATCCGGGGCATCACTCTGTCACGACCAGAGCCACTCTAGCGCCTGGGGCAGAGGCCAAGGAGCCATCCCCAGCGCCCGGGCCATCTCTTGCTCCAATGGAGCCTCAGCTGCGGGAGGGGAAGAGAGAGACAGAGAGGAAGGAGAGGGGGAGGGGTGGAGAAGCAGATGGGCGCCTCTCCTGTGTGCCCTGGCCGGGAATCAAACCCGGGACTGCCGCACGCCAGGCCGACGCTCTACCACTGAGCCAACCGGCCAGGGCCTGGTCTTTTATTTTTAAGTTAGGTGTCAGCTAGGGCCTGAGTGAGCTTCAGTAGGTTTCTGAACGTTCACAAGTCTGTTTATGTCAAAATGCGAACAAGACCATCTATATCCTTACTCTCCTGTTCCAGGGAATAAGGCCAAGCAAGTCTCTGGTACTCCTAGACTAAGGGCGTACTTCTTTCAAATATGCTAACATGTCAATGAATAAAACACTTCACTATAATACATATATGGTTAAACTTAGAATTAAAGAATCCAGATCTTCTTGTTTGGAAACTAAATTTCTTTTCTCCAAGTTCATTATCAGCTGGACTTGGCTGCACCAAGCCACACTTTAGACATTCTTTCCACAAATATGAGGCACCCTGTATCAGAAAACTGAGTCCCTAGAACTTTAAGGAGAGAAAAAAATGGTGAAAGTCTCAAAATTCCTTTTTGGGAAAAAAGTTTGTAGGAAAACTGTCCTTACAAACACCTTTAAAATGGTAAAATTCATAACCCACATAAAAAGGGGGAAAATATTGCCATATTCCCCATGTATAAGACGCACCTTTTGGGGATAATTTGGGGTCTAAAAACTGGGTGCGGGCCCTGGCCGGTTGGCTCAGCGGCAGAGCGTTGGCCTGGCGTGCGGGGGACCCGGTTTCGATTCTTGGCCAGGGCACATAGGAGAAGCGCCCATTTGCTTCTCCACCTCCTCCCCCCCCTCCTTCCTCTGTCTCTCTCTTCCCCTCCTGCAGCCAAGGCTCCATTGGAGCAAAGATGGCCCAGGTGCTGGGGATGGCTCCTTGGCCTCTGCCCCAGGCGCTAGAGTGGCTCTGGTCGAGGCAGAGCATCGCCCCCTGGTGGGCGTGCTGGGTGGATCCCGGTCGGGTGCATGCGGGAGCATTTCCAGCTTCAGAAAAATACAAAATAAGTAAGTAAATAAATAAATAAATAAATAAATAAATAAATAAAAACTGGGTGCGTCTTATACGGGGTTGTAGATTTCTTTATTTGCATTTCCCACTTTTTCGTGCTTGTTTTTGCACTCATTGTTGAAGGCAGTGATTCGTCATCAGACACAGATGAGGACAAGCTAATGGATGGGAGTTTTGACAGTGATGAGTTGTATACATTTTATGATGAATAAAACTTGAGTTCAATAACTTGATGTAATTCTTTTTTTTTTCAAATTTCGGGCCCCCAAAATTAAGGTGCATCTTATACATGGGGAAATACGGTATGTATACTATGGAAAATGGTGGAGCCATTTGTTGGGAAAACAGCTGTGTTAGGCTCACTTACTGGTTTTGTGGCTGCAAGTACTTTGAATGATTAGCGCTTGAGCACATGGTAGAAAGCTATGTGCCCGTCTCTGTGAAAAGCTATGGGTGCTTGCCCTCAGGAGCGATTCTCCCAGATCGTACTCCCGCTACCGCAGCAGTTTTCCTGATCCCTTGCCCTCCACTGTGACAAGTGGTTTTCCTTATTCACTCGCTGGTCTCTGCGAGCCTCCAATAAACCGGAATGCCCCAACGCTTTCTGGCTCTGCAGTTCCTCTACCATCTGCTCAAAGTCAACGTGGAACTGCCTGGCCTCAATCACCAGCATCACACCATTGAAGTCGTAGGTAATATAAAATTAACCTGTAAAAATCCAAAATGGTGCCTGGCCTGTGGTGGCGCAGTGGATAGAGCATCGACCTGGAATGCTGAGGTCGTAGATTTGAAATCTTGGGCCTGCCTGGACAGGGAACATATGACAAGCAACAAGCAAGCAATGAACTAAACAACTATGAGTTGATACTTCTCACTCCCCCGCTCTGTAAAATCAATAAATAAAATCTTTTTAAAAAATTCAAAATGGTAAGCTGTGATTACAAGTACATACGTGTAAATGCAAATAAAAAAGAATGTGGGAAAATAAATAGCAAATCTGTAAACATGTTTATAAAGTGGGAGTTTTTATTTTTAAAAAATACCTATTAATTTCCACTCTATTATTTGTAAATAAGCAGAAAGCAAGAACTGGCACACAACAATCTGTCAACTACCTTTGGATCCCTTTCACTCTTTCCAAGCAGGAAAAGTCTGTGTCCAACCTTTGTGTTTCTTTGCTCTTTTGTGTGTGTGTGTCCAAACTTTGTGGAAATGAGATGTCATTTTAAGGAACAGAAAGGCAGACCCAACTCACCTGGAACTTGGTCATTCTTCTCCTCTTCCTTTTGGGGAAAGGCAGAATTCTGGGAGGGCAAAACTGGGGAAGGGAAAGCCATCATGAGAGATGCTAGGGTCGCTGCCAGTCCACGTGGCGCCTCACAGGAGCACAGAGAGGTACCCCTCTCTCTAGGCAGAGGCAGAGGCAACAAAGCTTAGTGAGAACGGGAGCTGGACTCCAGCTCCCCCTGGGACCCCAGCCAGCGCCCATTGTTCATAAACATTCCTTAAAACAGCTCTTAGTGTGTCTTGTACCTTCAAGAGTGTTCCTGAGCCTGAGTGTTATGAGTAAATGAGAGGCAAGTAGGCTGGCAGCATAACTTACTGGGCTCAAAATGCCTGGGTTCAAACTCTTCTATTTCTACTTAATACTTTTTACTCAGCAGTGTAAACCTTGAGCAAGTCATTAATCTCTGTGTGTCATTCTAGTCACCTGTGAATGGGGATAATAATGCCAGTAGTCCCTATTTCCTGCAGCTAGACAAGCAGCAGTTTAGAAATCATTAAATTGCCCCTGTAAATGTGACTTCCAGAAAAATTACTCTTTTAAGGAACTCAGAATTCAGAGATGATTGCTCTGTCCTGTGACTTATGGTTACCCTTAGAAAAACCTAATTCTAACTGGTTGTCTCACAGATAATTTCTTCTACCGGTAAAGACAGTGAAACTGCCCTGGTTTCTTCTTTTAACAGGTGTAATTACTTGCAAATGTTATTAACCTGGAATAGACTCTCAACAAAGTTTCTTCTCTCACATACAAGAAAATAATGACTAGTAAGAACCCAAGCCTAATAAGTCCTGTTGCATTTAAATCAACAACACAGGTTTATAACACAACATTTCATACTTATTAATATTAAGGTCTCCCTACACGTGTAGTCAGCCACTCTACAAAGCCGAGATCACTACCGTTTCTGGGTCCGGGAAAATCCACAGACCTTCTCCAGGTTGCGGCTGAAGTCACTCTCCTAAACCAGAGGCTGGACAGACACCAGATGCAGAAGCAGCCACATCAGGCAGCGCTCAGCGCGCTCCGACCCCTTCCCGGGCTCGCAGGAGCTTGCAGAAAACACGGCGCCTTTCTCAGTATTAGAATTAATGATAAACAGCCAACATTTTACTACTCACTACGCACCATCTTTAAGCTTCTTATGTACAACTTCACTTAATTCTCACAAGAACAGCATTGGGAAGAAGTAACCCTTTTTTGCCATGAGGAAACTGAGGCAAGGGGAGATCAAGGAACTCGCCCATTATTTTACCGCAAGAAAGTGGCAGAGCTGGCCGGTGGGCCCGAAGGGAGCCTGGGGCAGCGGAACGCGGGAGCCCCTAAAACTCCAAGACCCACGCAAGCCCGCCCCCAACTCGGGAGGCTCAGCCGAGCGGATGCTCACCGCCGCCACCTCCATGTCCGCCCTCTGCCGCTGGCCGCGGCCTCCCTTACCCAGGAGGCAGGACCAAGCCACTGTTCACCCCACGCCGAAGCAAAGAAGGTTCAGAAGATTCGCCAGGACGCGGGGTTAACACCACACGGCAAGCAACCTCAAATCCAACCTCGCCTACCAGGAGCGGAAGTGCCACGGACTACACACGGTTCCTGGACTACGCTTCCCAGAATCCCCAAGCGGAAGCGCCTCAGATTTCACGCTCTCCCGTACTGGGCTTTCCAGATGCAGTTCGCGGAACCACGCTGCCTACCTGCTGGCTGGTGTTTTGAGTGGAGATGATTCCGGTTGAGTGAATTCTCCCACGCTGTAGCCGTCAGATTCCTTTTTGTTTTATTCATTTCTTGCAGCTTATGAGAAAATAATTTCGGATTTTTGAAAATGCGGCCATATGATAGAGAAAAACGAAGACTGTACTATGAAAATAATTTTAAAGCCAAATGTTTTAGGATAACCAAAGAGTAGGCTTAAAGTGGGAAACGTAGAAGTGACTTAGTTTGAGTTGCCTAAACAGAACTTAAAGAACACCGGATCTCAAACGTGTTTCCAGTTCCGGCTTGCCAAATATCACCAATACACCCGTTGATAAGGTAATAACAGAGAACACCACCATGACACATTGACAAACTGGAAGACAATTGTGGGGTCATGGTGGACATGGTCCTTACCCCTCCCAAGACGCCAGATGGATGTCTGGCCAGCAGCCTTGGGCGGGGGTGGGGGGGTGGGGGGTGGTTACAAAACGTGTCCTGGGAAGTTCCCATGAAGTGTATGGAGGGGAAGGAAGGTCAGACTTTCCCATACACAGCCAGAGTGTTTTCTGCAGTTCGTAGTAGTGCTCTCCCCTGCCTCCTATAGTGTGTACATTGGAGACAAGGATCTGCTTAGGTGCGGGGTGGCCACCATTGGGCTCCCCCTGTAAGGTGAGTAACGTCCTCTGTCCTCTGTATTTAGTCATGGTGGTTTTCTCAGAATATCCCAAGTACCGGGTTGACAGTCCCAGCTTGGAACTCCTGCGTTGCAGCAAGGTTGCAATTTACTGAGAATTGTAAGTTTGGTTTAAGGTGAGTCTCAATGTGAGAAACTTGATTAGGATTGCACAAAGGTCATGGTGCTACAGTCCAGGATTAGTGCGAACAGTAAGGATTTTTGTAGGCAAGGAAGCTTTAGGTGCAAACTGTTGGTATGTTCTTTTAAGATTTTTTATTGAATAATTTTAGAGGAGAGAGAGAGAGAGAAAGGGATGGGGGAGGAGCAGGAAGCATCAACTAGTAGTTGCTTCTAACATGTGCCTTGACCTGACAAGCCCCAATTTGGTACCAGCGAACCTGTGCAGAATTAAGGAAACACACTTATCAAAACAAAAACAATGGGACTGGGAGGACTCTTCAAAATGCCTGTGGCAGTATCCCAGTGCCCCATAGCCCTAGTTTGCTTTATTATATAGCCATATGCAAATCAAGGACCTTGATACAAAATTGCACATCCAAGGCTAAGACAGGAACTCTCCCAAGGCAAAAACTGGATAATTAGTGAAATCTAACATTTGAAAACAAAGACTCAGAGGAAGGGCATGTAAATTGCTTCCAGCAACTCAAGGAAGCAAGTGAAGTGGGTGCAAATATTCAGCATCACAGCCAATATGGAGATGGAGGAGGGAGAACAGCCTTTTGGTAAGCCTCGAATCTACAATGGCTTTTTGCCATTTAGGGTCCTCAACAGGTCAGGCTGTTGATTCTTTCTTTAGAGGAGATTTAAGAGTTGATGGGTGTCTGTGGAGGTTTCTGTAATGAATAGCTAGCAATTTGCTTGGACAGGAATCTCCTGGAATAGTACAGATATGCTAATGACAACTGAATATTTACATGAATGTAGACAGTAAATTATGGGAAGGGAGGTGAGTATGTAGGAAACCTGTCTTCAGTGTCTAAGCTGTGCAAGCCGGGAGGGAAGGGAAGGAGAGGGAGAGAATAGAATAGTGTTTAATTCCGCCTGACCAGGCGGTGGCGCAGTGGATAGAACGTCAGACTGGGATGCAGAGGACCCAGGTTCTAGACCCCGAGGTCGCCAGCTTGAGCGTGGGCTCATCTGGTTAGAGCAAAAAGCCCACCAGCCTGAACCCAAGGTCGCTGGCTCCAGCAAGGGGTTACTCGGTCTGCTGAAGGCCCACGGTCAAGGCACATATGAAAAAGCAATCAATGAACAACTAAGGTGTCACAATGTGCAACGAAAAACTAATGATTGATGCTTCTCATCTCTCTCCGTTCCTGTCTTTCTGTTCCTGTCTATCCCTCTCTCTAACTCACTCTCTGTCTCTGTAAAAAAATAAACAAAAAAAAAATTTTTTTTTTTAAATTAAAAAAAAAAAAAAGAATAGTGTTTAATTCCTTTGCCTCCTTTAATCCACAGGACACCTAAAATGGTTTGACAGTGTTTTGTGGAATGAAAGTATTTATTCCCATAGGCTAAGAGTTTACAAAATGACAACCAAACATTGATTGGGTCATAATATCTTGAACTTTGTTTGTTTGTTTACTTAAATATTAGCACTGGCCCTGGTGCAGTGGATCGAGTGTGGTCCTAGACCACCAAGGTCACCAGCTGTTTGCGACTTCAAGTCCCGGTCAGGGCATGTATGAGACCAATCAGTGGGTGCCCAACTAAGTGGAACAACGAGCTGATGCTTCCTCTCTCTCTCCCCCTTTCTCTCAATAAATAAAATATTAGCTGTTATGGAAAACAAAAGCAGCCCCATTACAGGTAATTTAAGAAAATATTGTGATGTGTGCAAATATATCATTAATGGTTTTTTGATTTTGGTTTGGCTTCAGACATTTTATTACAAACTTCTATTCTGCTCCTGACGTATATAAAATAAAATGTATTGTGATTAAATAAGCCAAGTAAAACTAAGAAGCCATGATTTTTCTTCCAGAATAGGAAATATATATTTTTTAGCTTTTTATTATAAAAGTTAAAAAATAAAAAAAAATTTAAACTTTAATAATAGGCAAAAGGAGAATAGTAAAATGGACCCCATTTACTTATATCCCAAATTCAATTTAACTCTGTTTTTACCATTTATCTATTACTATTCTTTTCCCTTACAGTATAAGTTTGAAACAAATCTGACATAGCTTTTCAGCCTCAAATACTTTGGTAAATATTTTAAAATAAAAATAAAAATATTTCCTCTCAGGGTAGCTATGGTAGGCTGACTAAGCTGATTTTCTACAAAAAGGCTAAAACAAAAAAGAAGATTGTGCTGAACCTTCAATGAGTTTAGCCCAAATGCAGACCTAACAGAATGCTGGCTATTAAGAGCTGTAAGCCACACTGGCCAGGTAGCTTAGTTGGATAAAGCATCATCCTTGTCCTGGCTAGTTGGCTCAGTGGATACAATGTTGGCCCAATGTGCAGACATCCTGGGTTGGATTCCCGGTCAGGGCACACGGGAGAAGTGACCGTCTGCTTCTCTTCCCTTTCTCTCCCTATTCTTTCTCTCTTCCCCTCCTACAGCCAGTGGCTTGATTGGTTCGAGTGTCAGCAGATAGCACTGCAGATAGCTCAGTTGATTCAAGCATCAGCCCAGATGGGTGTTGTCAGGTGGATCCTGGTAGGGGCGCATGCAGGAGTCTGTCTCTATCTCCTCTCCTCTCACTTAAAAGAAAAGCATCATCCTGATATGTTAAGGTTGTGGCTTCAATCCCTGGTCAGGCCATATATAAGAATCAACCAACAAATGCATAAATAAGTGGAACAACAAATTGGTGTTTCTCTCTCTCAAACCAGTAAGTCAATAAAAAAGCTTTTTAAAAGTGAAAGGGCAAAGTGATCCAGTACTAAGCTTCATATTTTGTTTTATTATATGACAATAAAATCTTAAGGATTAAAAAATTTTTTTTCTTTCAAAACTACAATACCATTATCACATCAAATAAAATAATTACCAATAATTCCTTACTATTTCTCAATACCCAATCCCTATTCAAGTTTCCCTCAAAAATTTCACATTACTGGTTTGTTCAAATCAATGTACAGAGTCTGTATTATTTATCTACTCTGGTACATTTATTCTTGAGTACTATCCCTTCATTAATTTTTCTGACCTTTGACCTGTTGAGGACTCAGGTCAGTTGTCATGATATCCCACATTCGGAATTTCTTCCACTGTTTGGTTTTTTGTCATTAAGTGGTTTTTTTCTTCAATGTGTTTCTGTAAAGTAAAAATTAAACCTAAAGACCTGAATTCCTTTGAGAATAGAAGACTACTTTATGGGTAGTATGGAAACTATCTGAAAACTTACCAACTGAAAATAATCTACCAAATACATCCACTTTCACACTAAGCATGACGCCCTTATGAGCTCTCTTAAGATTTTCTGATACTTCAGGACACATCTTGCTAATGGATGCAGAAAATAAAGTGAGATAAAGCACAGATGCTCACAGACACAGTTGAAAGAAAGTCCTGGTGGCTCAACACTGTGCTGAGCTGCTGAATGTAGTTCCCAGGAAGAAACTTGGCACAGCTGCTTCTGCCGCTCGGGGTGCCCACTGCCGCCGAAAGGGCTCACTGCAAAACCAGCCCTCAACACTATTTCCACCTCTCTCTCTCTCTCTCTTTTGTAAAACAAAAATCCAATGGAGATTTCTTTCAGTTAACAAAAACAGGTACAAAGGTGGGTCTTTAATTAAGAAAAGGAATATGGGTATCATCATTACCCAAAAAACACACTGGACATTCTAACACTATTAGTGTAACCGAACAAAGCAAATGCTGGTTCAGCTAGCTGCCTGCCACAACACAAGTCACAATCATGACAGGAGCTGGTGCAAAAGGAACGAAGTTTATTCAGTTGCCACAACCCGGGACAAGGGTTGGCTTCTGTCTCAAAGACCATCTCGGCCTCGGCCAGTTGGCTCAGCGGTAGAGCGTCAGCTGAGCGTGTGGAAGTCCCAGGTTCGATTCCCGGCCAGGGCACACAGGAGAAGTGCCCATCTGCTTCTCCACCCTTCCCACTCTCTTTTCTCTCTATCTCTCTCTTCCCCTCCCGCAACCAAGGATTTATTGGAGCAAAGTTGGCCGGGCACTGAGGATGGCTCCATGGCCTCAGCCTCAGGCACTAGAATGACTGGTTGCAATGAAGCAACGCTCCAGATAGGCAGAGCATTGCCCCCTAGTGGGCATGCCAGGTGGATCCCATGTGGGAGTTCGTCTATCTGCCCCTCCCCCTGCTTCTCACTTCGGAAAAATACAAAACAAACAAATCAAAGACCATCTCATTTTCCTGCTCACACCCCTGATTCTTAAAAGGATACAGAGGCAAGGGGAGGGTTTTTTCCCATCCAATAATCTTGCTAGCTTTCTGCACACGGGTCCTGTCCATTCATCTTTCTAAATTTCAGCACCCTTGGTGAAAGAACTGCCCCCTTTGCCATCTTGATCAATGGCAGACACTGCCCGGTGCTCCCTGTCTGTGGTAACATTAGGCAGGTACTACGTACCGTCAACCCGTTTTACAGAAGAGCAGAGATGAAATAACTCATTCAATGTTATGCTGCCAGGAAGTGGCTGTTAGGAGGGGGAAGAGATGAGGGAGAGGAGTGCTGCAGAGACTGCAGCCTGGGCCAGCACCAACCCTGACTCAAGAATCCAAATGGGAGAAGTCTCCACCTAAGTGCACTAAAAATGCTATCTCCAAATCTCAAACATCTGCTTTCCCTTCAGCGGAACAACTGGGTGGTTATTGCTTCAAAAACAGGTTGAGGGCCCTGGCCGGTTGGCTCAGCGGTAGAGCGTCGGCCTGGCGTGCAGGGGTCCGGGGTTCCATTCCCGGCCAGGGCACACAGGAGAAACACCCATCTGCTTCTCTACCCCTCCCCCTCTCCTTCCTCTCTGTCTCTCTCTTCCCCTCCCGCAGCCGAGGCTCCATTGGAGCAGAGATGGCCCGGGCGCTGAGGATGGCTCTGTGGCCTCTGCCCCAGGCGCTAGAATGGCTCTGGTTGCAACAGAGCTACAGAGTGATACCCCAGAGGGGCAGAGCATCGTCCCGTGGTGGGCGAGCCAGGTGGATCCCGGTCGGGCGCATGCGGAGTCTGCCTCCCCGTTTCCAGCTTCGGAAAAATGAAAAAAAAAATTAAAAAAGCAGGTTGAAGAAGTTCGGCAGGTTTGCTCGAGTGGAACTGACAGCCACTACAAGGGAAAAATGGTCATAACCCTGAACCTAAAGTGGCAGCTACTACCAGGATCAGGGTTCTCCAGAAGTCCCCAGTGCGGCTCCTTGAGAATGGAAGTGCCTGAGACGGAGGCAAGACAGTAAGAAGCTGGGAAAATCCCTTGGGAAGTGGAACGGAGAAACTGAGACAGACAGCTGAACAAACTGGCTGAACAATTTACAGAAGGTCACCTCCCTAGAGATAACATCTAAGCCTCAGTTGTGTTTCAGTTTCAGGCCTAGAAAAGCAGCAGAACCAGGTGGGCAATACCAGGACCAGCTGCAGTGACTAATAACCCCCTGTTCTGGCATTGACCGATCAGTAACGCCCGTGACCCTGAAATGACACACCTGGAAAAGTTAATGAATAGTCTATTTAGATCTTCCCTAGTACCTCCCCTAAACTTCCAGCCTTTAAAAACCCTCAAAACAAAGGACCCAGCACTGCTCCTCCTCCTGGGAGCACACCTGCGCCTTTCCCTTCCTCCTATTCTTCCCCCACAGGCGTAAGCCTCCTAAATTCTAAGGGTCCCCATGATACTTGCAACCAAAGGAGCAACGGGCAGCAGCAGCTTGTCCCAGGCTCACCCCTGAACCTGTCTCCAAGGCTCCCTTTCCTCTGATTTTTTAGTGTAGGCTCATTTATTTCCGATAAGATTTCTACAGCGCTAAAGCAGCCCTGCCTGGATTCTCTCCTGTTGCTTCTCTAGGCCCTTCCCTGTTTCTGTCTCCAGCTTTAATAAACATACTCTTGAAATCACTTAGACTTGTGTTGTGAAATCTTTCCTGCACAAAGTTAAGAACCCACACACTACTACCTGGCTGTAGGCTGACTCAAAGGACCAGGTCCCCTTTCCATGAACAAGACAATGCAGAGTTCCTGCACTATACTTCCCAGGCCAGAGGAAAACCTTATCCGTAGCTCCTTCCTTGGAGGCAGAAGTCCCTGCACTTACTGAAGAATTCTTGAACTGTGTGTCCCAGAATGCCAAGTGTGCAGAATTAGTAAACAGTCTGCACAAAATGGAATCATTGTGGACAGGTCCACTATGTCAGATATGATCGTACATGACTAAGGGAGACAGGCAGGGACAATACACATGTGTGTCCACCTTATGTAACCTTCACTTATGTAACCTCTCTGTAATCATAGCTTGGTGACACTTTTGTGTAATTTACTATAAAACTACACACTGTGGCCCTGGCCAGTTGGCTCAGTAGTAGAGCATCAGCCTGGCATGTGGATGTCCCAGGTTCAACTCCCAGTCAGGGCACACTGGAGAAGCGCTAATCTGCTTCACCCCTCCCCCTCTTGCTTCTCTCTCTCTCTCCCTCTCTTTCTTTCTCTTTCTTCTCCTGCAGCCATGGCTTGATTGGATTAAGTTGGCCCTGAGCACTGAGGATGGCACCATGGCCTCTGCCTCAGACACTAGAAAGGGCTTGGTTGCTGAGCAACAGAGCAGTGGCCCAGATGTGCAGAGCATCACTCCCCTAGTGGGTTTGCTGGGTGGATCCTGGTAGGGTGCATATGGGAGTCTGTCCCTGCCTCCCCTCCTCTCACTGAAGAAAAAGTAAAAAACAACAACAAAAAACTTCTATGTACTGCATCAAGCTGCCACTGCCATATTGCATCTAGCTGCTGCTGCAGCCCAATAAAGCATGTATGATCTGCCTCTGGCTTCGCATGTCTTCTTTCAGCCCCCGGTCCCTCGCACCCCTTTATCCCTTGCCTCTGAACTCAGACCCAACACCAAGGGAGAACATCGTCCATGGTCTTGCTTTCTGCAGTAAAACTGCTTGTAGTCACAGGGAACACCTCCAGACCACACTTTCTACAATGCCTGAGGGCAACAAAGACTACAATCCCACTTCGTAGGCAGAAATGTGGATATACTACATGAGGACCTGAATTAAAATTCCCAGAATGCTGGAGGGAAAAATAATCCACAGACATGTCATTCTGCAGTGCAAAGGTCTCCAAAAAGTCAGATCTCTGGCAGACTGAGCGCCACTGACATGTTTGTCTGGTGCAGAAGTTTCTTTGACTACCTGGAGCTTGTGAAAAAATGACATAAATAGAGCCATTTCAAAATGGAGTTGGTGCCACCAGCCCAGAGAAATTGCCTTGCATGTCTTGCTTCTTGAAACTTTGGAATGTTTGAGTTGGGCAAAATAACCTTTGGACTAGACCAAACCAACATTGTCTTCCAAACAACTGTCAGTATAGTCATAGGAAAGCAGACCTCCTGACACAATGACATAATTATGGACATTCTTTAGAGTCAGTGCTGTATACAGCTAAAGAATAACAGCTTATTGTCATCAATAGAACTTTCTCCTATTCATGTAATTATTTCTCTTTCTCACAATATTGCCTTGCCTTCACCTTGTGATAATAATACTATCTGGGTTTCTACCTGAATCGCTGCTTCCCAGTATTGCAATTTCTTTTTATCTCAAATAAATGCTTGTTGCCTCTCGCTTGGCTTTTTATTTTTAAGATTAACTAAGAATTTTGTAGATTAATTTCCACAGTGTGCTGCATGGTACTGCTTCCCACCAGGTTGCTCTTTGGTGTTTGAATAATTGGGTCCTGTTAGTATGAATTCTGTGGTAGCACTAGTCTAGTCAAATTTCCTATTGCAAATAAACTTGACATTTATATACAGGGGTTGGCAAAAGTAGGTTTACAGTTGTTTGCATGAAAAATAATACATTAATAAATAATAATACAAGGATAAACTATTATTCACAATCATAAACCTACTTTTGTTCACCCCTGTACATATAAGGCTTTTTAAAAAATTTTATTGATTGATTTTTACAGAAAGAGGAGGGGTGGGGTGGCGTGAGAAGTATCGTTTCATAGTTACTTCGCTTTGGTTGTTCATTGATTGCTTGTTGTATGTGCCTTGGCCTAGGAAGCCCAGGATTTTGAACTGGTGACCTCAGTGTTCCAGGTTGATGATTTATCACCCCTGAACATATGAAATATGGTTTGCTGGAGAGATAAAGTCTGTCATGCAATCTCGTTATCCCTACAGAAATGACTAATCAAATATAAAATCTAAGAATTCCCAAAGCAGTTCCTCATAGCTGACATGGATTACACACACTGTTGATGTTCATCTGTTACTCTAAAGCCGAAATGCTTCCCAATGAACAATTATAAAGCTGTCCTTCTTCATTTCGGCCTCTCAAAAGAGGAATGTTACACCCGTACCTAATTTGGACAAATATTGACACACACTCTATGTTCATCTGTTATTCCAAAAAATGCATTCCAGTGCAGCAAACTGGACAGTGAGGAAGGTGTGTTTTTAATGGTTTGAGGCCCTTCCTAAAAGGAAAGCTATATATGTTCATGATTTTTGCTTATATACTTAGAATCATTCATTAATAACTTGTCTAAGAACTATGATTCATGTGAGTCTCCTATGATAATTGATTACTTTGTGTTACTACAGGAGTTAATAAAATGGAAAGAATATAAATTTTGTGGTTCTCAATTTTTCATTGATATTTTAGGAGTGAAAAACATTCATCAGTAGGCAATAAATTTAATAAAAATCAGTACATAAACAGTAGAATGCTGTGTATCCATTAAAATGATGTAGTAGATGAATTTGTTGATGGAATGTCTTCACCACATTGATTATAAAAACACCAAGTTAGTCCTAGCTCGGTTGCTCAGTTGGCTAGAGCAGCATCCCAATATGCCAAGGTTCGATTTCCAGTCAGGGCACATACAAGAGTCAATAAATGAATGCATAAATAAGTGGAACAACAAATCAATGTTTCTTTCACTCTCCCTAAAGCCAAAAAATAACAAAAAAAATTAAAAACCACCAAGTTAGAAAATAGTATGCATGGCATAATTCTAGATTTAAAAAATACTATACAGAGATATTTGCCTGTACAACATGAGACATACAAGACCGAAGTATTCACAGTACTATCTGAGTAAATATGAATTTTCAAATACTTTTACTTACACGTTGTTTTCTGATTTTATTTGCAATGTTCAGGCATTCATTTCAAGCCAGTTTATTGAAGTATAACTTACATATAATAATATTTACTATTCAGTGTAGAGTTCTGTGAATTTTGACCAATATATACACCAACAAAATCAAGATATGAAACACTTCCTCACTCCGGAAAGTTCCCTCATGCCCTTTGTGATCACTCCCTCCCCTAGCCCCAGGCAAACACAAATCTATTACCTGTTCCTGTAATTTTGCTTTTTTCCAAAATGTCATATAAATAGAAGCACACAATATGTGGTCATTTGAGTCTGGCTTCGTCCCCTTAACATAATGTGTTTGAGATTTACTCATGTTCTTTTATCAGTAGTTTGTTCTTTTGTTAAGCAGTATTCCATTGCATAGATATAACATGATTTGTTTTTCTCCAATTAAAAGGCATACGGGACTTTGTATAAACCTGTTTTCATGGGACTGCTGTGGTGTATGTATGCTATATGTATGTTCTTTGTTTAATTTAACCTTATATCAAATTTTTATTTATTGATTTTAGAGAAAGGGGAAGGAAGGGAGGGAAGAAGAAACAATTTGTTTTCTCAATTTGTTGTTCCACCTATTTGCCGTCATCGGTTGATTTTTATTAAATTGTATTTATTGATGTTAGTGAGAGAAGAGAGACAGGAACATTGATTTATTCCTGTGTGTGCCCTGAACAGGGATCAAACTGGCATCCTCTGCCAGTGGCGTAGCGAACGTAACTGGTGCCCAGGACACCACATTTTATTGGCACCTCCCTCCCCTTCTACTACGCTTTTCTTGTTTGTCTTGGAGACCATTTGGCGCCCCTCTGAGTGGCGCCCGGGGCATGATAGACCCCCTTGCCCTCCCCTCGCTATGCTGCTCTCCTCTGCACTTCAGGATGGAGCTCTAACCGACTGAGCTATCCGGCTAGGGCCACTGGTGTAGTCTTGTATGTTCCCTGACCCAGAATCAAACCTTAGCATGTTGGGCTGATGCTCTAACCAACTAAGTACCCTGGCCAGGGTCTTGAGTGGTCTTTTAAATCTTTCATCAGTATTTTGTAGTATGCAGCATAGAGCTCACACATACTCATCCCCCACTATGTATTTGGTGCTATTGCAAACAACAGTGTTCTTTCCTTTCTTATTTCCAATTTCCAATAGTTCAGGACTAGCATTGTAATTTTGGTATATTGACCTTGTTTCCTGTGACTTTGATAAATTCATGTATTAGTTCCACTAGCTTTTTGCTGATTCTTTGGGCTTCTCTGCATAATCTTATCTTCTATAATCTGCCAGTAAAGCCACCCATCCCTAGGTTTCCTTTGTTAGAAGGTTTTTTATCCCTAAATTCAACTTCTTGAGGATATATAGGATGACTATTCAGGTTACTTGTATATACTTTGGCAATTTGTGTCTTTCAAGGAATTTGTACATTTTCTTTAAATTGCCAAGTTTATCGGCATAAAGGTTTTCCGAATGTTCTAATATAGGTTCCTCTAATATTTACGGAGACATCAGCACCTAAAAACAAAGCTGTGAGGTAACATTCTAGGACTGTAGGCAACATGTACCACTTGCTCAATATAGTTTAATTCCATTTGAGTCAGATAATATACTTTGATTTTTCGTCGTTTTTTTTTTTTTGAGACAGAGAGAGGGACAGATAGGGACAGACAGAAAGAGAGAGATGAGAAGCATCAAATCTTGTTGCGGCTCCTTAGTTGTTCATTGATTGCTTTCTCATATGTGCCTTGACTTGGGGGGGGTACAGCTGAGCCAGTAACCCCTTGCTCAAGCCAGTGACCTTGGGCTCAAGCCAGCGGCCATGGGGTCATGTCTATAATCCCACGCTCAAGCCAGCAATCCCGCACTCAAGCTGGTGAGCCCATGCTAAAGCGGCAACCTCAGGGTTTCAAACCTGGGTCTTCTGTGTCCCAGTCCGACGCTCTATCCATTGCCCCACTGCCTGGTCAGGCTGATTTTTCTTTTAAATTTGGTATGATTTGCTTTATGGCCCAACATGATTTATCTTGAATGTTCCACCTGCACTTGAAAGGAATATATATTAACCCACTGGTGAAGTGTTCTCTAAATGACAAATAAGTTGGATGGTAGTGTTGTTTCTATACCCTTACTAATTTTCTGTCATTTTGATGTATCAATTACTAAGAGAACTATTGAGTTTTTCAACTATTATTGTGTTTTCTATCAGATATTACTTCACGAATCTTGAAGCTCTTTTATTAGGTGCATTCCTGTAATACCCTTGGTAATATTTCTTCTACAAATTTTTGTTAATATAGCAATTCCACCTTTCTTTTGACTGTAGCATGGCATATATATATATATATATATATATATATATATTTTAAATTTTTCATTGATTTTTGGAGAGAGAAAGGAGAATGGGGGGAAAAAAGAGAGAACGTCAATTCATTGTTTCATTTAGTTGTTCCATTTACTTGTATACTCATTGGTTGCTTCTCGTATGTGCCTTGACCTGGCCATGGCCTAGCATGGTATACCTTTTCCCATCTTTAGTCTTTTAACCTACTATCTCTTAAAAAATTTTTAAATTGACCTGAGAAAGAGAGGGAGAGAAACATTGACTTGTTGCTCCACCTTATAGCTATACATTCATTAGATGACTCTCGTATGTGCCCTGATTGGGAATTGAACTCACAACGTTGGCATATCAAGATGATACTCTAACCAACTGAGCTACCCAGGTAGGGCAACCTAATATCTCTTTTGTATTTGGAAAGAATTTCTTGTAGAACACATATAGCCTGGCTTGCTTTCTTATCCAACCTGACAATTTTTTAAATGATGTGTATAGAGCATTTACATTTAATGCAATTATTGATATCACTGGATTTGAAGCTATCATCATGCTAAATGCTTCCCATTTGTACCATGTGTTATTTAATTTTCTTGCCTGCCTTTGGATGGAGCATATTTTATAAGTCCGTTTTATCCACAGTACTGGATTACTATAACCACTTTAAGATATTTTTTAAATAATTGCTCTAAGGCTTGTAATATGCATTTATAATTTTTCAGTCTTGCTTCTAAAAATATTAAGCCATTTCATGTGGTGTACAACAGCATACAGTACTTCCAATTTCTCCCTGCTGTTTTTTGCAAGTTACATTTTACTAATATTTCATGTACTTCAGACATACTGGTAGTGAATTGTTAGCTTTTGTTTGTCTGAAAATGTTTATTTTGCTTTTTGAAAGATTTTTTTCCATTGAGTTTGGATTTTTTGGTTAATGGTCGTTTGTTTCAGGGTATTAAACATGTCACTCCATTGTCTTCTGGCTTACATAGTTTTGGGTAAGAAGTCTGAATTTTTTCTCACCTCTGTTCCATGTGTATGCAATGTGTCTTTTTCTGTCTGCATTTAGTATTCCTCTGTGTTGTGCATTTTCAGCTCTTTGGCAATAATGTGTCTTTTTTGGGGAGGGGGTTCATTTTAAATCCTGCTTGAGTACTCTAAGGTTCTGATTTGAGTGAGATCTTTTATTTTTTGAAAATTCTCAGCCATCATCTCTTCAATGTTTTCTTCTCATTCCTCATATCCTAGGTTTCCAATTATACATATAATAGACCATAAAAAGTTCTTGGGTACTGTTTTCTTCAAACTTCTTGTATTTTAACTTGGATGATTTTGATTGACCTATGTTCAAATTCTCTGACATGTTCCTCAGGTGTGTTGAGCATACATAAAAGTCCTTCAAAAATCATCCTTTGTAATAAATTTTCTTGTCTAGCATTTCCCATTTGATTACTTTTCACTTTAATTCCCCCATCTGTATATTGTTTGCTCTTTTCAGGACAACAGTTAACACATCAATCAGTTATATAAAATTTTGTCTGAACTTTTAAAAGTATGGTCATTTCTAAAGTATGGTTTTATTGATTAGTCTGATGTCTCTTGGCAGAGGGTTATTCTTTTTTATCTTGTAATTTTTTTTTTTTTGTATTTTTTCTGAAGTTGGAAACGGGGAGGCAGTCAGACTGACTCCCGCATGTGCCTGACCGGGATCCACCCGACATGCCCACCAGGGGGCAATGCTCTGCCCATCTGGGTCGTTGCTCTGTTATAACCAGGGCCATTCTAGCACCTGAGGCAGAGGCCAAGGAGCCATCCTCAGGGCCTGGGCCAACCTTGCTCCAATGGAGCCTTGGCTGCAGGAGGGGAAGAGAGAGACAGAGAGGAAGGAGAGGGGGAGGGGTGGAGAAGCAGATGGGCGCTTCTCCTGTGTGCCCTGGCCGGGAATCAAACCTGGGACTCCTGCATGCCAGGCCAATGCTCTACCACTGAGCCAACCAGCCAGGGCCTTTATCTTATAATTTTTGATTAAATGCCAGATAACATGTATCAAAGAGTAGAGACTGAAGCAAATAGATTTTTTGCCTGGAACTGGGCATGCCTGTTCTACTAGAACAGTGATTGGCAAACCATGGCTCGCGAGCCACATGCGACCTAATAGCATGTGATGATTTTAGCAAAGGCCAGCTTAGGAGTACCCTAATTAAGTTAATAACAACTACCTACCTATATAGTTTAAGTTTAAAAAATCTGGCTCTCAAAAGAAATTTCAATCATTGTACTGTTGATATTTGGCTCTGTTGACTAATGAGTTTGCTGACCACTGTACTAGAATGTTGGAGAGTTGTTGAATCAATCTTTTCAGGAATACGGTTGGAATTGGACTCTGTCATCGCAATAGTTACCTTCAGTTCATCCCTTACATTTTGTCATGTTACCTTGTGCTTAGCATGGGGGCTGGAGTGCTGTCTGTGCTCCACTCTCAGCTGTTATCCATCCCTGTGCACATGTGCCACAGTATTCTTGCCCATAGTCTTGTCATTTCCCCAATGCAACCTGCCAGTGCTTGTCATTAGGAGTAAATAGCCTATTTAAAAAAACCAGGGATGTTTTAAAATTATAATTATTATTTGTGACAGAGAGAGACAGATAGGGACAGCTAGAGATGAGAATCATTAATTATTTGTTCCTGCACCTTAGTTGTCCATTGACTGCTTTCTCATATGTGCCTTGACCGGGGGTCTACAGCAGAGTGAGTGACCCCTTGCTCATGCCAGCAACTTTGGGCTTCGAGCCAGCAACCATTGGGTCATGTCTCTGATCCCACGCTCAAGCCAATGACCTTGCACTTAAGCTGGTGAGGCCATGTGCAAGCTGGATGAGCCTGTGCTTAAGCCAGCCACCTCTGGGTCCTCGGTGCTCCAGTCCGATGCTCTATCCACTGCATCACCACCTGGTCAGGCTTAAATTATTTTTTTAAGATTTTATTTATTAGGCTCTGGCCAGTTGGCTTAGTGGTAGAGCATTGGCCTGGCATGTGAATGTCCCGGTTTGATTCCCAGTCAGGGCATACAGGAGATGGGACCATCTGCTTCTCCATCCTTTCTCCTTTCTTCTCTTTTTCCTTCCTGCAGCCATGTCTTGGTGGGATCAAGTTGACCCCAGGCACTGAGGATGGCTCCAATGGCTTTCTCTTGGGTGCTAAAATAGCTTGGTTGCTGGGCAATGGAGCATCGCCCCATAAGGGTCTTGCTAGGTGGATCCGTGTTGGGTACATGAGGGAGTCTCTCTGCCTCCCCACTTCTCACTTAAGGGAAAAAAAAGATTTTATTTATTGATTTTTAGAGAGAGAAGGAAAGAAGAATCAACTCACAGTCTCATTTTAGTTATTCATTGTTTTTTTGTTTGTTTGTTTTTACAGAGAGAGAGTCAGAGACAGGGACGAACAGACAGACAGGGACAGACAGTAATGGAGAGATGAGAAGCATCAATCATTAGTTTTTCGTTGCACATTGCAACACCTTAATTGTTCATTTATTTCTTTCTCATATGTGCCTTGACCGCGGGCCTTCAGCAGACCGAGTAACCCCTTGTTCGAGCCAGCAAGCTTGGGCTCAAGTTGGTGAGCTTTTTGCTCAAACCAGATGAGCCCACACTCAAGCTGGTGACCTCGGGGTCTTGAACCTGGGTTTTCTGCATTCCAGTCTGATGCTCTATCCACTGCGCCACTGCCTAGTCAGGCATTCATTGTTTCTTATATGTGCCTTGACCTGGCAAGCTCAGAGTTTTGAACCAATAACCTCAGCATTCCAGGTCAGCGTTCTATCCACTGCAACACCACATATCAGGCCAATGATGTTCTTCATTGTCTTGTTTTAGTTTCAGTCTTGAGCAAGGATTGGAGAGGTCAGAGATCGTATGCCTTTGGGGAAGGTAAGACTATATATCACTAAAAATGAAGCAGCTCTCTTCCTTTGGCATGAACAAAAAAGCAGATGATAATGCCATCTTGGACCAAACTAAAGACAAAAGTTCACACAAAGAACAGAGGTGAGAAAATCAAAGAAAAGTAATATAAAACCTGTTGACTGACCCAGAACCAAGTTTTAACCTACCTGTATCTTTTCACTTATGGTCTGAGAAACATTTTTGGTTTATGCAAGTCTGAGTTGTCTTCTGTTACTTACAACGAAAAGTGTCCTGATACGAAAAACACCATGCAGTCTCATGATCCTCCCTTGGAAGTGGTAACTGTAAAGGAATGCGTCGGAAGCCCTTGATTTCTGATACTGTGCAACATGAATGTGGAGCGCCTAGAAAGCCAGGTTAAGCCAAGGGCTTGGTCACTCCACTCAGGGGAAATCTGACAGAAAAACTGATGTTACCATTTAAAAATACTAGTGAAGTGGACTATCTACACTGCATGGGCTTTGAGACCTAAAATATTTTCACAGAAAGATAAAGTTGCTGATACCTAATTTAAATATCAAAAATCTAGAAAATTTCTAAAATTAACTTTAGAGGTTTGTTTTTAATTTTGGCTATAATGCTATCTAATGAAACAAAGAAGTTACAGTATGAATTTAAATTTATTTATTATTATTATTTTTATAGAGACAGAGAGTGAGTCAGAGAGAGGGATAGACAGGGACAGACAGACAGAAATGGAAAGAGATGAGAAGCATTAATCATTAGTTTTTCATTGCGCGTTGTAACACCTTAGTTGTTCATTGATTGCTTTCTCATATGTGCCTTGACCATGGGCCTTCAGCAGACTGAGTACCCCCTTGCTGGAGCCAGCGACCTTGGGTTTAAACTGGTGGGCTTTTTTTTGCTCAAACCAGATGAACCTGCGCTCAAGCTGGCAACCTCGGGGTCTTGAACCTGGGTCCTCTGCATCCCAGTCCAACGCTCTATCCACTGTGCCACCGCCTGGTCAGGCTAAATTTTTTTTTTGAAATTAAATTTAATGGGATGACATGATCCAATGAAGTACATAGGGTTTTGGTGAACATATCTATAGAATTTAAGCTGCTGACTGTGCTGTGTGCTCAATGAATTCTTAATTACAAGGGTTACTACTGCAGTAGTTTATTAATTTGATAAAATGGGTTCATGTTGCCAAATTTTTATTATTTAAAGAGAAAGGGGGGGAGTGAAAGAGAAATAATATAAATTTGTTGTTCCACTTATTTATGCATTCCTTGGTTGATTCTTGTATGTGCCTTGACTAGGGATTAAGCCCACAATCCTTATATATTGGTATGACACTCTATCCAACTGAGCTACCCTGCCAGGGCCCAATGTTGTCAATTTTTAAATATAGTACAAAAAAGACTAATCCAAAATTTTGCTTGCCAGAGAGAACCACTATATACATCATGGTGAATAATCTATTACAATACATTATCTATTATGTATTATTAATGTATTAATAATACATTATCTATTATGTATTATTAATGTATTAATAATACATTATCTATTATGTATTATTAATGTATTAATACATTATCTATTAAGCATGTACTTGACCATATACGTGTAAAGATTTAGATTACAACATGCATGATCCTTTCCTGTCATTTCAGATCTATTCCATACTTTCTGCAGATTACTATGGACACAGAGAAATTTATCCCAACTCCAATATATTCCCAGTTATAAAAAATCATCCTCATTGTACACATCCTTTCTCACTATTTTTAAAAAGTATTTTTTATTTATCTGAAGCGGGGAGGCAGAGAGACAGACTCCTGCATGCACCTGACAGGGATCCACCCAGCATGCCTACTAGGGGGCAATGCTCTGTCCATCGGGGTGCTGCTCCGTTGCAACTGGAGCCATTTTAGCGCCTGAAGTGGAGGCCATGGAGCCATCCTCAGCACCTGGGCCAACTTTGCTCCAATGGAGTTTTGGCTGTGGAAGGGGAAAAGGAGAGGGGGAAGGGTGGAGAAGCAGATGGGTACCTCTCCTGTGTCCCCTGGCCAGGAATCAAACCCGCAACTTCCACACACGGGGCCAATGCTCTACCACTGAGCCAACTGACCAGGGCCTTTCTCACTACTTTATCATAAATTTTATAATTTCCAGATGGGTATGCATATTTCACATTTTGACTCTTCTCTAACAAGCTTATACTTTTCACTCCCACCAACAAAATACATTGTTCTTGAAGATAGAAACTGCCAAGTAAAAGGCAATCATATCCTCATAATCAATGTTTGATAGAATGTTTTTAAAAATTCAATATATTGCCTTTCTTTGTGTGAGTAGGGGGATAAAGAACTTGACAAAATTAAAATCCTCCAAGCTCATCACAGATTCTGTCTAAAATGGTTTGAATTGGATAAAGACTGTAACTCTTAGAAATCAGTCAGACCAAATGGCTTTGACAGAAAGATGGGTACTGAAAACAAATACTGTAATTTTGATATTTATTAAGCAAGTATTTTTCACTAGTGACTATTTCTGACACTCTCCAAATATTACAGTAAAATCTGTGCCTTAACACACAGGCAGGAGTAAAAATTCAGTATGTAAAATGCAGCGTTCCATTTTTTCAAAGCTAACTGAAAACATCAGTTTGCACTATCATTGAAAGTGCAAATACAGACACACACAGAGCTAAACTTGAACCAACAGTATCCATTCAGCTCATCCCTACTTAAGATGGCATACAGGACAGAAATCACTCCTTTGAAAGGGTTATAACCAAGTTCATGTCATTTCAGATTACAATATTGCCTGGTGTTCCACATTTCAAATAGTATTTACCTACTTGATGTGATCATACCTAGGTTACTTGCAGTCCTCCAAATATATTTTTGGGGAAATTAAGCTAAATAAAATTTTCAATACATACTTTGTCATTTAGACAAAAGTACTGAGCACTTACATTGGGTTAGGCAACATCATAACTTTATAGACTTAGCAACGAATGAAGCTCTTCCCGTAAGCTTACATTCTAGTGGGTATGGATTCAGGCATGCTCATCAGTATACTTTCATTGAATTCCTCTTACCTTTTACAAACCCTAGTGCAACTAGTCAGTCACGTGCACTACATTTCTGACAAAATCCCTTGGAACTGCTCATTAGATGTCTGCTGTGTGGTCTCCTGACTATTTTGAAAGTAGAGGATGGGATGAAACATCACATCTTCATTAAAGAAATTCTTTGCCTACTAACTTATTACTAGAACTCCAGTAAATGGAAAAATTCAGCTCCCATTAGAAGACTTCAAAACAAAAGAGAATAGCATTTTAAAGGACTTCATTTCTGTATGGATTCTCTGGTGGATAATCCTTACCATATTCTATGCTCTTACAGAATTTATCACTATGAACTCTTTGATGAATTAGAAGTCCTGAGCTCCAACGGAAACCCTTACCACAGGCATCACATGTGTAGGGCTTCTCTCCTGTGTGGACTCTCTGATGAGCCTGAAGATTTGACCTCTGACTAAAGCCCTTTCCACACACCTCACATTTATATGGTTTTTCTCCAGTGTGAACTCTGTGATGGGCTTGAAGACTTGAAAACCCACTGAAACCCTTGCCACATTGTTCACATTTATAGGGTCTCCCTTCTGTGTGGACCCTTTGATGCGCTTGAAGGCGTGCACTCTCACTGAAGCGCTTCGTGCACACCTCACACTTGTATGGTTTCCCTCCTGTATGGACCCTCCGATGTGCTTCAAGGCGTGAACTCTGACTAAAGCCCTTCCCACACATCTCACATTTATATGGTTTCACTCTAGTGTGGACTCTCTGATGACCTTGAAGATATGCTCTCTGACTGAAGCCCTTCCCACATAGCTCACATATGTATGGTCTCTCTCCAGTGTGGACACTCTGATGGCTTTGAAGGTAAGATCGCTGACTGAAGCTCTTACCACACTCATCACATTGGTATGGCTTCTCTCCTGTGTGAACTCTCTGATGTGCCAGAAGAGTTGAAGCCTTACTGAAACCCTTATCACATTCCCCACATTTATAGGGTTTCTCTCCTGTGTGAACCCTTTGATGAATTTGAAGATTAAAGCTCCAGCTGAATCCCTTCCCACATTCCTCACATTTGTAGGGTTTTTCTCCAGTGTGGACCCTCTGATGGCCTTGAAGGTGTGAACTCCGACTGAAACCCTTTCCACATTCATCACACTTGTATGGTTTCTCTCCAGTGTGAACTCTTTGATGACCTTGAAGGTATGAATTGCGACTGAAGCCCCTCCCACACTCTTCACATTTGTATGGTTTTTCTCCAGTGTGGACTCTCTGGTGGGCTTGAAGGTATGAGCTCCGACTGAATCCCTTATCACACTCCTCACATTTGAAAGGCTTCTCTCCGGTGTGGACTCTCTGATGGACATTAAAAACTGATCTATGACTGAAGCCTTTACCACAAGCATTGCATTTGTATGGCTTCTCTCCAGTGTGTACTCTCTGATGACCTTTAAGTTTTGATGTCCAGTTGAAGCCATTCCCACACTCCTTATTGGGTTTCTCTCCAATGTGAATTTTCTGATGACCTTGAAGATATAAATTTTGGCCGAAGCTGTTACCATATGAATGTTTATATGGGATCTGAAGGTCCTGAAAATGTGAGGGCAGACTGAAGCCATTATCACCCTCCTCAGAATCATATGGAATCTCTTCCATGTGAACACTATGCCGAATATTAAGATTTGAGCTGCAAATGAAATCTTTCTCACACTCCACCTCCGAGTGCAGTTTCTCTTCAGTGTAGATTTTCTGAAGGAGTTGCCGACAAGAACTCTGATGAAAGACATTCCCATTCTCCTTATGGTCATGGGGTTCCTCCCCAGTACTAATCCTAAAAATACTATTGAGGTCTAAGCTTTGACTGAAGGCTCTCTTGTAACTATAAGATGTCTTTCCTGTGTGAATAAATTCATATATGTTAAGAGAGGAGCACTGGGGGTGACTCAAGTTTTCACCATATTCACATTTACACGGCTTCTCTTCTATATGTTCTTTGTGGTAGGATTGCAGATGTGAATCCTCAAAAACACAATCATCTCTATGAACACTCTGACGACTACGAAGAACAGAGTGATAACTACAGCCCTTTCCACATGGACTGTACGTATGGGGCTCCCCTTCTAACTGCTGTTGAACCTCAGAGCGGAAGTGATCACTGATGGCTTTTCTGTACTCATTACAGGCGTAGGGCTTCCACTCTGTTTGAATTTGGTCTGGATTATGCATTAAAACCTTCATGATGTCTTCTCCACAGTCATGGCAGCTGTGTTTTTCTGTTCTGTGTGTGCTCAGATTATCGTTATGACGTGAGATCCAACTGATGCTTTCACACTTACAGAAATTATTTTTCATGGAAATTTGCTGACATCTACATTGATAATTACTTGACCCTATCAGATACATTTTCCTCCAAGAATGCTGGGTGCTCCAAGATGAAAATTCTTGATTTTTTTTGTAATTAAAACCATCCCCTATATGAGCCGATATGTAGCTTCCATCTTCAGAAATCTGCATTGGTATTCCTGCCCCCACCTGGCAGGGAGAATCTCCCTGTCTTTGCAACTTAGAAGTATTCCCTTGACAATTTTTCATGGAATCTTGACACCTGGTTAACCTGCCTGCACTTTGTTGCGAGGTCTGCCAGGAGGAAAGCTCTTTGGAAGAAAGATAGCTTAATCCCACTTCTTGAATAGTCTCCACATTATGTTGGTTCTGGGCTCCTATAAGGATAAAGAGAATTTAGACGTACACAGTGAATGCTTTTATTCAGATTTCAAGATTTTGCACTTAGGTTGACACAAAATTTCAGTGAACTAGAGGAATACTCATGTGACTAACTCTAAGAATACCTAGAAAATGGCTCTTCTTTGGCTACATCAGGAATATAAGTAGAATTCATATAACTTGGGCTATCTAAATGCTTCAAACTCAGGGCTTTGCAACACAAGTTGGACTGTGTGACATTATGCTCCAACAATACCATGCACTGACTGCAGGGTAACACTTCCAGCATACCCAAAAGGTCTCAGCACTTAAACACTTAATACTCGTCCGTAAAGATACAGTTTAATATGTCGTATTTTTTGGAACTGATGTGGTAGCTTGAGGACTGAAAGCAGCTTGTCCAATTTCTTACAAAGCAGCAGTTTCAATACAAATTTGTACAAAATTTACGATCTAAGGTTCTCCCAAATATATGAGAGATTAAGTTTCTTTCTGACCAGTACTTTTAATATTAAAGGCATAGAGGGGAAAAAATGTAATTTCACTTAGTTTCAGCCTCTTATGAAAAAGATCACATATTTAAGTTTAATTTATTTCCTTTAGTCAATGGTGCAGACTGAAACCCATTGTCATTTCCTTTCCATATCTCAACATTTAAGTCTTATTTTAATATAAACAGTAGAGAGCTGATGAGAATTGTGTTGTCAAATTTATAAATCGACCTTCTTTGATGGAGGAAAAGAAAGCACTGAAAGACCTCACTTGAAGTGAGGAGAATTTACATCATCTTCTTAGTAATCTTTCTTTAAAGTTTGAGAAAATCAACCATTCCAGCATCCTATTCATTCAATAATGAAGATGTCACATTTATCACAAATAACAAATCATTCCTTTAAATTGGACAGTTAGCCACAATGATTTGAGAAAAATGTTTATATTTTCCTTTTCTCTTGTCTTTTAATAAATAATACTCAAAGAATATGAACTTAGAATACTGAATGTAAACTGTAATTGAAAAAAAAATTATTTTAAATAAAAGAATAAATAAAAGGATATCAACTCAGGCCACCAGGCTGCTGTATCCCTGCTTTGTTAATATGCTTTTAGGCCAGCTATTTTCAACCTTGTTGATCCCATGGTACACATAATTACTGAACTTCTGCAGTACACCAAAAAATTTTTTTGCTGATCTGACAAAGAAATAAAAGAGTAATTTTGATTCACTGACACCAAATGGCTATTGTGTTGGCTGTTGTCATTTTTCTTTTCTTTTTGACAGTCTAAGGGGAAATGGGTTAGTGCCCCTGACTAAATAGTCAGGTATTGCAGGTTTCAAAAATTCTTGTTGGCACGCTGATTGAAAATTGCTGTTTTAACCTCCCTGTCATTTGGACTTCCTGCATTCTCTACTTATTGATCAATTTAAGGATAGCCTTTTGCTTTTGTTGGTTGATGCAAAGTAAATCCTACTTTTGTTGACTACTGACTTGCAGGTTTGTTTTTTAAAAGTTCTGTTAGCTTTCTGCAAGGGTTTTTAACTCCATTTTCTCAAGCTGTTTGTCTATACTTCAGGTTACCTCAATATTTGTATTTTAACAATATATAATCTTTATAAAAATAAAGAATAATTAAAAAAAAAAGAAAATTGCTGTTTTAGATAGTAAAAAAAATTAAGGCATTTTCTGGACAGAAGATACAGTAATGTTTTGGTTAAGCTGCTGTGTATGCTACTTCTCTTAAATACACCAAAGCTTACCTTTCTTTTACAAAATACATTTAATTTTCACTGGAATTTTTATCTGTTTCTACTTCTTTTCCTCACAACTCAATGAAGTATAGATGTATTTTGGAAGATTATTATTTTTCTGTAACAGATATAGGCCTATTCATATTGTCTATTTTTTCTTATGTAAGTTTTGGCAAATTGTATCTTTCAAGAAGTTAGTCCATTTTATCTGGTTTATTAAATTTGTAGAGAGTTTATTCATAGTATTCCTTTATTATCTTTTAAAAGTCCCTAGGTTCTGATGTCTCTTCTTTCATTTCTGATTATTTGAAATTTGTGTCCTCTCTCTTTTTTCTTAGTTAGCCTGGCTAAATTTGCGTATCAATTTTACTCATCTTTCCCAAGAACCAGTTTTTGGTTTCACTGATTTTCTCTATGGATTTCTGATTTTCAATTTCATTGATTTCTGCTCTAATTCTTATCCTTTTCACCTGCTTACTCTGGATTTAATTTGCTCTTCTTTTTCTAGTTTCCTAAGGTGGATATTTAATTATTATTATTATTTTTTGTATTTTTCTGAAGCCAGAAACGGGGAGAGACAGTCAGACAGACTCCTGCATGCGCCCAACCGGGATCCACCCGGCACACCCACCAGGGGGCGACGCTCTGCCCACCAGGGGGTGATGCTCTGCCCCTCCGGGGCATCACTTTGTTGTGACTCGAGCCACTCTAGCGCCTGGGGCAGAGGCCGAGGAGCCATCCCCAGCGCCCAGGCCATCTTTGCTCCAGTGGAGCCTCGGCTACGGGAGGGGAAGAGAGAGACAGAGGGGAAGGAGAGGGGGAGGGGTGGAGAAGCAGATGGGCGCTTCTCCTGTGTGCCCTGGCCGGGAATCGAACCCGGGACTTCTGCACGCCAGGCTGACGCTCTACCACTGAGCCAACTGGCCAGGGCCCTAAGGTGGATATTTAAATGACTGACTTTATAGATTTTCTTTTCTTTCTTTCTTTTTGTTTTGACAGAGACAGAGAGAGAAAAAGATAGGGACAGACAGGAAGGGAGAGAGATGAAAAGTATCAATTCTTTGTTGCAGCTCCTTAGTTGTTCACTGATTGCTTTCTCATATGTGCCTTGATTGTGAGGCTACAGCAGAGTGAGTGACCCCCTGCTCAAGCCAGCGACCTTGGGCTCAAGCCAGCGATCATGGGGTCATGTCTATGATCTCTCACTCAAGCTGGTGAGCCCGAATTCAAGCTGGCAACCTTGGGGTTTTGAACCTGGGTCCTCTGCGTCCCTGTCTGCAGCTCTATCCACTGTGGCACTGCCTGGTCAGGCTTCCTATCTTTAATTAAAAAAATTATTGAGTGATTGATTTTAGAGAAAAGAAAGGAGAAACACTGATTTGTTGTTTCACTCATTCACGCACTCACTGGTTGACTCCTGTATGTGCCCTGACCAGAGATTGAACCTGCAACTTTGCTATATCTCAGTGCTCTAACCAACTGAGATATCTGGTCAGGGATCTTTTCTAATATAAGCATTCAATGCTATGAATTTTATTCTAAGCATTGCTTTTGCTGCATCTCACAAATTTTGATAAATTGTTTTCATTTTCATTTTGTCCAAAATATTTTTCATTTTTGAGATTTCTTCTTTGACATGTTATTTAGAAATGTGTTGTTTAACCTCCATGTATTTTGGGATTTCCCAGTGATTTAATTTACTGACATCTAATTTAATTTCACTGTGGTCTGAGAGCAGGCTTTTATGATTTTTATTCTTTTAAATTTGTTAAGGTGTGTTTTATGGCCTACACTTCATGGGAGTTTGAGATGAAGAGTTCTATTTTTCAGATGATCTACATTAACAATGGTTCCAACATGCAACTCTATGCCACAATGCTATCATTTTGGAATTAGTTTTAGCTCGGTCCACAAGTAAAAATAAATAATGTTATAAAAAGAAAAACAAGGTTATGTGGGGTGAGGGCAGAGAAACTCGGTTGTTTCTCTCTTTCACTGTAGGGAGTAACATTCAACTTGGGACAGAGGAGTAGAAGAAACATTATCAGGATGTTTGGACTCACATCAATGTCCAACCTGAAAATTCTACTTCAAAATTATAGTTAGGTCAAGAGACTGTATAGGTGTTAGAGGATGGGTATGGGGTGAGAGAAGGACAGAATGGGAAGACAAAGAGCTGGGCATGTGAATAAGGAAGTTATGGCCAGTGCCAAAGGGTCTCACTTGAAATAATTCCATGGGGAGGGCCTATCATAATGTTGGAATTGATAAAATTAGATGCTGACTCTAGTTGACTAGTTACTATTAACTATTTAGAAAAATAGCTACCTATTATGAATAATCAAGGACGTGTAAACAGAACTAGGACAAGCACTCATCAGATGACAAAAAGCATTCAGGAGTACCCTTTGATTACACTGATTTAGTCTATACCTACTAACTATCTCCAGGAGAATTAGTGACAGTGAAGACCATGTATCTATTAACCAATTCATTCATTCAAAATAAAGACAAAATCAAGTCAAGGAACCTGAAGCAGAAGAAATGATAGGGCCTGACCAGGCAGCGGCACAGTGGATAGAGCGTCGGACTGAGATGCGGAGGACCCAGGTTCGAGACCCTGGGTTGCCAGCTTGAGCATGGGCTCATCTGGTTTGAGCAAAGCTCACCAGCTTGGACCCAAGGTCGCTGGCTTGAGCAAAGGGTTACTCGGTCTGCTGTAGCCCCACGTCAAGGCACATATGAGAAAGCAATCAATGAACAACTAAAGTGCCACAACGAAAAACTGATGATTGATGCTTCTTATCTCTCTCCATTCCTGTCTGTCTGTCCCTATCTATCCCTCTCTCTGACTCTCTCTCTGTCTCTGTATTTAAAAAAAAGAAGAAGAAATGATAGGTCTGATGGGCAACCGTGGGGCAGTATAGCTGGAACAGAATGAATGAGCAAACAGACAATAGGAAGAAAATATGGAAAGCTAGAAGGGTTTGAGGGGAGAGACACCTTAAGGCCTAATAGTCACTTCAAGTACTTTAGATTTCACCATGTGTGAAAGGGAAAGCCATCAGTTTCAACAGCAAAGTGATGTTTCAGGAGGGGCTCTTGGGCTGCTGGCTTATTGCTGGACAGCTCTCACCTGAACACCCGTTTCTCTGGGTTTCTGACTCCGTCATCAAATGCTTTTCTTCTCTCTCCAACTGGGATATTAGGTCTGGTTTGAAGGACTGATTCCCTACAAAATGGCAAGAGAGTAAAATTATTAAATTTTGAAGAAGTCCAATTTATCTTTTTTATTTCTTTTTCTGAATCATGCTTTTGGTGTCCTATCTAAGATCGCTTTGAAGATTATGAAGATTTTTTCCTGTTTTCTTCTAGAAGTTTCATAGTTTTAGATTTACATTTGCTCTTATCTATTTTGAATTAAAATTTCTGTGAGATGTTGTTGAACAGTATATTAAAAAAACATAAATTTGAATTCAATTGAACAAGAACAGTGAGGGTCACAAGAACCGGTTACCGGAATGACTGAGTCATTTACTCAGGGCGGGAATAAGACATCCTGCTGCACTTTCCCCGAAGCGGGAACATGTGACCACTTGACTGCTGGTCTAGTTAATTATTTCAGGATGTGATGACCTTTCTTTGTTCCTAGAGGTTATGCACGAAGGGCCCTCCTGTAATAGCCTGCAGCCAAAATTTTCCCATAAAATAGGTAGAGTCACAGCCGTCCCTGAAGCTCTAGAGAACTCTTCCTCATCAATGCGCAGGTGATCAACTTTGAAGCCCCAGCCGGCGCTAACCGGTCTGGTGACTGTTCCTCCATGGTTTGGTGAGATTTGTACATACTCATATTTCTCTTTTTCTTAGTCTATTGCTTTAATTATATTCTAGAGCCCAGGCTGATGTTTCTCTGGTGATGTATAGCTTATCATTGTGTTGATTCTTCTTTATTCTACTTTAATTTACATAAGTTCAAACCCCTTTTGATATTGCCTTGATATTTTTGTTATTAATAAGTTCCCCCTAAAATCCATCCGTGAGTAACTGCATCTGTGTACCGTGCCTCCTGCACAGCACCGGTAAGGCATGCATACAGACGCACACAGATGTCCGAGGTTTCCATTCCACCTGCTGAAAAGACTGCACCTCTCCACTGAATTGCCTTGGCACCTGTAATGCAACTCAAATAGTTTGAGAATTGCTTCTTCCATAGATCCGAACCTGGGACTCCTGCCGCCAGGCCGACACTCTACCACTGAGCCAACCGGCCAGGGCCATGAGTGCCTTTTTTACAGAGGTTTGGGCCACACCATATAGTTGAATAATGTGGTTTATGGTGGGGGCTTTGGGCCACATTGTATCAGCTTGATTTCCAGAGAGGCTGGAAACTAAGGTTAACCACACAGGTGTCCAACCACATCTAAACGCCTGAGCCCCAGTGAACACTCTGGGCACCAAGGCTGGGACGCAGTAGTCCACGTGTGCTGTCACAGCAATGCTGGGAACAGCGGGGGTGCCTGTGCTGGCGCCTCGCCTGGACTCTGCCCAGGTGTCTCTTCCCTTGGTTGATTTTAACCTATTTCCTTTCCATGTAATAAACTTAGTAACCACGAGTATAACAGCTTCCAGTGAGTTCTGAGAGGCTTTCTAGCTAATTATCAAGCCTCAGGGTAGTCTTGGGGACCCCTGAACTTGCAAGTGGTGTCTTAAAGACTGTAGTGTTGGGGACTCCTGTATTCTGCATACACACTGAGGTATACGGATATAAAAGGAGATGGTGTATGTGAGTGACCTGCAGGTGGTCTAGAAAAAGTACTATGAATATACATACATTTTCATCCATATACAGACATTATATGGAGAAAGAAGAATCTGAGAATACATGATAAAGCGAAGGGGTAAAATGTTATTATGGGTGAATCTGGGTAAAAGGTATGTGGGTGTTTATGTTCTATATATTTTTACTTTCATAAGTGTTCTGTACTTTAAAGTCACTTACAAATACATTGTAAAAGCAATAAACCAAAATACCTCTGAAAAATCATGTTAATAAACAGCAACTGACATCCTGAGAAACGAAACCTGGAGCAACCAGTGGGGCAGGACACAATATGCTCACTGATAAAGGGCAGATTTTTACCTGGACGGTAACACCAGAAACATCTTGTCTTTGTTACACAGAGATTACTGGGACTTTTAGATGCCCAAGCTCAGAGAATGGTTTCAGGAATCCCAGATTTTCAAACACCTGAGCACACAGACTCCCAAGAGGCGACACTGAGATACAGAGGGCGCCCGTGCTCACCCACGGAGACCAGGTTCCTGAAGTTCTCCAGCATCACGTCTCGGTACAGCGTCCTCTGGGACGGGGCCAGCAGCCCCAGCTCCTCCTCTGAGAAGACCACGGCCACGTCCTTGAAGGTCACCGCCTCCTGCAACAGCCAACACACACAGAGAGGCAGCAATGAGAAAGGGTAAAGGATGGGAAACTGTTCTGGCTCCTGAGGCACCTCTCACATTTCAGGAGCTGCCTTCTGCTTGCCTTCCACACTGCTAATTCTGTTCACCAAAAGGGCTGCAGGAAAAGAAATCCTTGTATTCCAAATCACTACCTTTTGTTAGCAAACCTATAGGTAATCCCTGGAACTCTGCTGCATCATGAGCTGCTAATATTTTAAATTTTATTAATAATGTCATTTGCTCTGGAAAAGATTTAGTTCTGACCATGTGGGACAAATCTGTTTTCACTTTTACTCCTCTTATTTGAGATGCTGATCTTAGACTACCAGTCATCCTGGTTGCTCAAGTATGTAGATCATGCTCTGTGGCCCACTTGGCGTTGCAGCGTTTGTGGGGTTGTGGAATGGACCCAGCTCTGGATCCTGACTGCCTGTGTTCACAGTGGAATGCTCTACCCCATGCTAGCAGCGTGACCTGCACAAGCTCCTCATCTGCATGCTAATACCTATACCAGGGGTCCCCAAACTTTTTACACAGAGGGCCAGTTCACTGTCCCTCAGATGGTTGGAGAGCCGGACTATAAAAAAAAAAACTATGAACAAATCCCTATGCACACTGCACATATCTTATTTTAAAGTTAAAAAAAAAAACACAGGAACAAATACAATATTTAAAATAAAGAACAAGTAAATTTAAATCAACAAACTGACCAGTATTTCAATGGGAACTATGCTCCTTTCACTGACCACCAATGAAAGAGGTACCCCTTCTGGAAGTGTGGCGGGGGCCGGATAAATGGCCTCAGGGGGCCGCATGTGGCCCGTGGGCCGTAGTTTGGGGACCCCTGACCTATACTGTCAGGTACTGGTGATAAAATGAGCAACTATAGGTAAAGTACCTAGGAAAGGGGTTGGCACATAGTATTCACCCGCTAAATGTTAGCTACTATTGTGATTATTATTATCAGCATCTGTCATCCCATTTCAAGGCTACATAGTAATTCAAGTAATTGATGGACTAGAATATACTGTCCTGACCCAAATAATGCACACTTACTGAGTTTTAGATCATCTGTTATAAACAATGTTGTAATAAAAGTCCTTTCACAGAGAACTTAGTCCCCGAAAGTCTGTTAATTCCTTAAAATAAATTCCAAAAAGTAGAAATGGCAAATTTTGAAGAATAATAACCTTTAAAGTTTTGAAATCATAATAGCAGGTATTTCCTTCATAAAAGTTTTTCTGGCCCTGGCAGGTTGGCTCAGCGGTAGAGCATCGGCCTGGCGTGCGGGGGACCTGGGTTCGATTCCCGGCCAGGGCACATAGGAGAGGCGCCCATTTGCTTCTCCACCTCCCCTCCTTCCTCTCTGTCTCTCTCTTCCCCTCCCGCAGCCAAGGCTCCATGGGAGCAAAGATGGCCCGGGCGCTGGGGATGGCTCCTTGGCCTCTGCCCCAGGCGCTAGAGTGGCTCTGGTCGCGGCAGAGCGACCCCCCCCCCCCGAGGGGCAGAGCATCGCCCCCTGCTGGGCGTGCCTGGTGGATCTCAGTCGGGCGCATGTGGGAGTCTGTCTGACTGTCTCTCCCCGTTTCCAGCTTCAGAAAAATACAAAAAAAAAAAAAAATTTTTCCAACTTATTCTTCCAAGAAAATGTAAATCCCTAAACCTCTTCACCCTGGCCAACACTGAACATGAAGACTTAAAAAAAAAAAAAAACTTTGATAATATCATAAGTAAATTTAGGAAGTAAAAAACAGTTACTTTAAAATATACTACTCACAAAAATGAGGGGATATTTCAAAATAAATATGAAGCAATAAAATATCCCCTCATTTTTATGAGCAGTGTATTTTCAGCCTGACCAGGCGGTGGCACAGTGGATAGAGTGTTGGCCTAGGATACAGAGGACCCAGGTTCGAAAACCTGAGGTCACTTGCTTGAGTGCGCACTCATCTGGCTTAAGCATGAGCTTACCAGTTTGAGTACCTGGTCACTGGCTTGAGTGTGGGATCACAGACATGACACCATGCATGGTCACTGGCTTGAGCCCAAAGGTCACTGGCTTGAGTCAAAGGTCACTGGTTTAAGACGAGGTCTCTGGCTTGAGCAAGGGATCACTGGCTCAACTGGAGCCCCTTGGTCAAGGCACATATGAGAAAGCAATCAATGAACAACTTAAGTGTTGCAACTACAATTTGATGCTTCTCATCTCTCTCCCTTCCTGTCTGTCCCTGTCTCTCTTGCACTAAAAAAAATAAATATATCTATATTTTTCCACAAAATTGATTAATAATAAAAATCATTATCTTTTCATTTATTTGATGGCCATTTCTAGTTCTCGTTTTGTAATAATGCTAATTTGGGGGACAGTAAGGTCTTTTCTCTGTGTTTGCTGTAAATATTTTTCATTCCACTTAGCTATTTGTCTTTTGCTTAAAAAAATAAAATAAAATAAAAGACAAATAGCAAGAGTGGGCGAGAATCCCTGGAACATAAGAACAAATTATATTAGCACTCTCTCATGCCCTCGCTCGACGGCTTGGTTGGCTGGGGCACCGTCCCAACATGCAGAGGTTGCCAGTTTGATTCCAGTCGGGCACATACAGGAACAGATGTTTCTGTCTCTCTCTTGCTCTCTCTCCCCATCCTCTCTCTCTAAAATCAATAAAGTTAAAAAAAATTTTAAATAGAATTCTTTCAGAATTGCTTTTTTAGTAAAGATTCTATGTAGGAAAACTGATACTGCTATGTGAAACTGCACGAATCCTTGAGAACTTAAAAGTTTGCGAACAGGGAGTAGTGAAAAAGGGGTATAACATTCATTGAAATAATATTAGATGACAAAAATTAAGTGCTATAATTTTAACTGAAAATAAAAACCAATTCATAATTGTATCTATTATTGCAACTACAGTTATGAAGGCACATAAAACCTGACCATGGAAAAAAATAGGTAATTTGCAAGAAGGGTAATCATGTGTGGGTTTTTCTTTTCTTTTTTTAAAAATTTTTCTTAAGTGAGAAGTGGGAAGGAAGAGACAGACTCCCACATGCGCCCCAACCAGGATCCACCTAGCAACCCTCTTACAGGGTGATGCTCTGCCAATCTGGGGCTGTTGCTCCATTGCTTGGCAACCAAGCTATTTTAGCATCTGCGGCAAGGCCATGGAACAATTCTCAGCGCCGAGGGCCAACTTGCTCCAACCGAGCCATGGCTATGGGAGGAGAAGAGAGAGATATAAAGAAAGAAGGGGGGTGGAGAAGCAGATGGTTGCTTCTCCTGTGTGCCCTGACCGGGAATCGAACCTGGGATGTCCATACGCCAGGCCAAAGCTCTACCTCTGAGCCAACTGGCCAGGGCCATTTTTTCATTTTTTTAATTTCTAGCCTTTTACACTATTATTTGTGAAATTATAAAAAAGAAAAAACTAAAAGGAAAAAAATTAAATTCAAAAGAAAAAGCATGTCATGTAAATGGTATTAAATGACTGCTGTCATTCTTTACAAAGATATATACTTACTAAAACATAACATGTTAAGTGACAGAAATGCCCATGATGAAGTGGGCATATGGTAGGTAGTTTGTTGAGTTGTGCACTTCAAACCTGTTTGGTTTTACAAACCAATGCCATCCCAATAAATTCAATAAAATTTAAAAAAAGAAAAAGAAAAAGTAACTCACCTGGAACTTGGTCATATCTCCTTCTTTTCCTAGGGAAAGGCAGAGCCCTGAGAAGGCAGAATGAGATAAGGAAGAAGGCATGAGAGAAAGGGAAATAGATCCTTGTGCAAACTGGAAAAGGGCGTCCCTTCTCCCAGGCAAACGCTGCCACACATGCCCTCGCAGGCAGAGCGCGGGCTGGATTCCAGCTACCGCTAGGCTATTCCAGAAGGATGCCTGTGTGCATGAGACTGCCAACATGGCTGCACCCAGCAGTCCTCACGCACCTCATGGCTCCTGAGGTGCCCGTTCTGATCCTGAGAAATGTGGGAAAGACAGGCGCTGAAATGTACTAGGTAAAGTACACTCTGGTGACGCTTTTGAAACCCAACACTGTTATATATTGGCTGTACATCCGCTATATACTGGTACCACTATATGTTTAAATGCATGGTTAAATTAATAACCCCTCTGTTTCACTTCTGTGATCCACAACATTAGGATAATAACACCAACACTGTAAGACTGTTGTTAGGATTGTATGCGTTTAGTGGAAAACTGTCGTAACATGTACCAATGTTTTCTATTACTTTGTAGCTGCAGAGAAGCAGATATCACTCTACAGTCTACATCATAAAACTGGCTTTGCAGTTGTGTCTTGTAAGACTTCTATGTAGCAGGGATTATCGCTTCTTATTTAATCATTTGTGGCCTGGGTAATAATATGTGGTTAGACATTGAGACCACCCTTCTAATAGGTTTAATGACTGGTGATGACTCTCCCTGAATCTGGAGGAGGCACAAATGGTACACCTTTTTCTCACATGGATATAATGAGAGATTTAAAAAGCCCATGATGCTACTACATTTGTCATCTGTGAAAAGTGTTGGCTGTTCTGACCCTTGGAAGGATTTAGAGACCAAGAGTTTAGTTTCTTGGTCTCAAGATTACTCACTGTTCTCAACAGAGATTTACTGTTATTGACTGTTACTAGGTAACTTCAAGGTCATCTATGAAATAGAAAGAACTCAAAAAAGGGCTAATCCTGGGCTATGAATAAGGCAGAGACTTTCAGCAGAACCTAGAGAGGTCTTCTGCTTCTCCATTAGAGAACCCACCCCTCCCAAGTCCCTGCTCACAAGGCCAGTGCTGCAGAATCCACGGAATGTCCACATAACTACCAAGAACAAGTGTTAACTTGGCCTCATACAAACTGAGTTTCTTTCACTTACCCAACATTTCTGGATCACCTTCTAAAAGGGATATAGTTCCCAGCTCTGTATTTGCACAGAGCCAAATATGGGAGAACATTTAGCTAATCAGCAATTACATGACACACTGATAGAGGCTAGAGCAAAGCTGAAGAGGATCCTCTGGGAGAACATGGAAAGGCCCCAAACCCAGACTGAAAACATGGCTTGATCTTAGCCCTGGAAGATGACAGAGCTGTAAGCCACTAATCAGAGTGCTCCAACAGAATGGTGGGAGGAGGAAACCTGGGCTAATAAGGAAGTAGAAAGGTGGTGAGAAGTCAGGAGCCAAATCCCGTGCTTTAGAGGAATTGCCTCGTTTAATCCTCACAACAACATGAGAGATTGGGACGGTTTCTACAGCTCAGAATAGCAGGGGGGGGGGGGGAGCTGAAGAGAAGATATATTGATATATCTGATAGACATCAATAGTAACTAGGGAAATGTACATTAAAGTTACAATGAGATACCGATACACACCTATTAGAATGTCTAGAATTTAAAAAGACAGTAATAAGTGCTTGAGAAGGTGTGTAGCAAGTTACTCTCAAACACCATTGAACAGTTGGACTGTTTCTTATAAAGTTCAACATACACTTTCCCTATTACCCAGCAAACCCATTCCTGATTATGTATTCTAGAGAAATAAGCACAAAAACTTGTACACAAATGTTTATAGCATCTTATTCATAACTTCCCAAACAATCCAAACTGGAAACAACCCAAACACTGTTCAGTGGGTGAATGAATAAACTATGGTATGTTCATAATTACAATATTAACCAGCAAGAAAAAGAAATGAAGTACTAATACACACATACATTATGCTGGAAGAATGCAGCCTCTAGAGATTCTTTTTGACATCAATCCATTCATATGACATTCTCAAAAAGACAAAAGTGTAGGGTGATAGTGGTTGCGGGTGGCTGGTTATAGGTGTGTTAAGGGAGGATTATAAAGGAAAACAAGAGGGGAGTTTTGGGGGGTTATAGAACTGTTATGTATCGATTATGGTGGTAATTATACAAATCTACACCCATGTTAAAATAAACAGAATTATACCCCTAAAAATAAAGAGTTAATTGTACTATATGATACTTGTTTTAAAAAACTCTGTTTTCTGGCCCTGCCAAGTTAGCTCAGTAGGTTAGAGTGTCATCCCAAAACACCAAGGTGCAGGTTCAATACCTGGTCAGAGCACATATGGGAGTGACCATACACATACAACTAAGTGGTACAACAAAAGAAAATGCTTCTCCCCAGCCCCGTCTCTCTAAAAGCAATCATTAAAACAAACAAACAAAAACCCTGTTTCCTCATCTTAAAATGAAGGTAATAACAGGTTTGTTATGAAAAGTTAATATCTGTAAACCAATGGCAACACTGCCTCACTCATAAAACACAATATATTGTTAGCTGTTATAATTTCTAATAATGTGGTTCTTAAGAAATTTGTTTTAAATCATCAAAATAATTGCTCATCACTCTGGCTGGGTAGCTCAATGGATAAAACATCATCCTGGTGTGCTGAGGCCATGGGTTCGATTCCTGGTCGGGGCACATACAAGAGGCAACCAATGAGGACACAACTAAATGGAACAAAGTGGAATGGCTACTTGATGCTTCTCTCTTTCTCGCTCTCTCAAATCAATAAAAATTTAAAAAAATAATTGCTCATCAACTTTTTAATCCTCTGAAATAGTTGAATTCTATTGCTCACCAACATTATGGGTAATAAAGGAATATCTCTACGGGTTATTTCTATTCCATTTTGCCAACTCCAATTTCAAAAATTCTGGACTGCAATCCTGATGCCAGCTGTCTTGAGTTACTACTCTAACTACAAACCTTGCCAACCTTGCACTTCGTGTGGGCACACAGAGAACATGACATGACCCCAGCAACAGAAGAACTTTCAGTATATGGAAAGACAGAAATAAGAAACAAAGAGGCCAAGACACAGATAAGTCAGATTGTGTATGAGAAAACAAAACTCATCAGTGTCTTTACACTGTCCAAAGTGCAACACTGTTCCCTTAGTTTTCTCAAGTAAATCAGCATTCTCCAAGCTGCAAAGACTGAACACCTCAGAGTAGCTGCTAACATCTCCCTTTCTTGGTCTTAGATATAAATAATGTATGGTAATACCCTTTTGGCAATTATGACAATAAATCAATCACTATCATACTGTGGATAAAAAAGGGGCCACATGATACAGGCTCAGGGAAAGCCTGAGTGGTGGCCTTGCAAAAACGCAAGAGACCTAAAGGAACCCCACAGGATGGCCTGAGATTAAAACTCTCTAACTAAAAGCAGTTCATGATGGGTAGACATGTCCTAGGGTGGTGTTTTTCTCTAACCAAGTCCATACTTACCTTAATTGAGCCTGTCTATTGTCTTTTTGCATCTATAATAATGTACCCGATAACATACCTTTGAAATGTACAGTAATATTCTTTTCCTGCCTCCTAAGGGTGGCCACCCAACCAGAGCAGGAAACACAGGACCCGTCATGGTTATTACCATCATGTTAATTGTTAACTATCTTAAACTTGCCTATGTAAAATAAGTATGTGTCTATACATTTTGCTTTTTATCCAATCCCAAAGATGTCCCTGCTTTGCTTTCTCCCAACTCCCTAATCTATCACCAGTGGTTTCACGCAACCCCCACAAGTCTTTCCCTTTGGCTCTAATGTATAAAATAAGTTGTTAAACTGCCATTTTCCGGAGCATTTTCTCAATCCGTTGAGATTTTGCTTCTCAGCAATTGTCTATGTTGGCTCAAATAAACTCATCAAAATTCATATAGCTTTGGATGTTTCTTACATTAACAATACAGACTCAGTGTTGGGGATTTGCTTTAAAACACAAAAATCTGGAAAGCATGGGTTGATACAAGACTGACAAATGTTAACAAAGGTTGACTTTGGCTGATGGTTCCACAGGGGTTCATTATTTTATTATTACATGTGGCTATGATTATAAGTTTCCATAGTAAAAAACCTAAGGGGAAAATAACACGTATAATACACATTTTGTAAAACTTCCATAAAAACCCCAAAATAAATTTATGGAACAGGAAAACCCTCTCTCTGTATCCTGTGGCCACAGGTATTTTTTCCTTATACTTCATATATTTTCTTAATTATTTAAAATAAGCAATCATTTCTATAATCAGAATTTGAACTATAAATAGTATTTCAAATAAAGTACAATTATATTTCAGGTGACTACAAAAATCTTATCAAAAACTCAAAAGCTCCCTGACACAGCTTTCATGGCCCTCCACAAAAACCCAAAACAGGGCTTCTCAACTTGATTCTAAACACATTAAGAACTAAGACAATCAATTGAAACTTCCTAAATTCAAAGACCCAGATAAGCGTCTTACTACGTGATTCAGGATAAAAAACTTAAGCTCTTTCTGTCTGTTTCCTCGTCTTTAACATGAGAATAACAGTAACCTCAACCCCCAATGGGATCTTGTGAAGATTAAATGATAACTCATATAGACCTAGAATAATACTTAGCATTCAGTGTTTAAACATCATCATTACTCGTGCCCATCCATCCCTTCCTGCATTATTCAACAAATATCAGGGCAACTTGAAGCAGACGAATGTGCGGATGAGTGAAGGAACTATCTTCTCCCCTGAAAATATAACAAAAGAGGAATATGCCAAATCCTCCTCAGGTGAGGGTCCGCTGCCAGGAGCCAAAGGGTCATCTCCCTTCCTCCTGCAGTCTTTTTCAAGAAGTCAAAGCAGGGATGGAAAGGAGGCTGAGAAATTAGAACTCTTGAGAACTCCCGCATACACGACAGTGACATTACGGTGACATCCCAGACAATGACCCTCGCCAAAAATTAAGTTTAAAAGCATTATTAGAAATCCAGCACAGGTCGCTTCCTTCAGAGATGAGAAGGACCAGGGAACTCTGACCCCAACCGGCTCCACGGAAGCCTCCAGGAAACGGAGCGCTTCTCCGGAGAATGCAAAGTGCTGGGAATCAGAGGCGTATCTTGTACCACAAGCCAGGTTCTAAGTCATTCACTTTTTACATTCTCATTTAACTCTCAAAATAGTTCTATTAGGCAGACACTAACACCAACTTAAAGAGGAAACAGGCAGAGACATCAGGATGCTCTCCGAACATTCTACTGCTAGGAAGCAGCAGTGCTGGCCGGTGGTCAGGAAAAGACGGAACCCCGGAGACCTTAAATTCAGCGCCCTGCGACCCCGGCCGGGGCCCTAAGCCGGCGCTGCGCCCACCGCCCCACGGTCCTGCAGGCTCATTCAAAGGGAACACAGGCCCGCCCTTCAACGCGGGCGGAGTCTCCTCCTCACGATCTACGGCCAGCTCGCTACTGGCCCACAGCAAAACGAAGGAAGGTCGGCCTGCGCGCTGGGAACCGGACACCGGGAGGTGCGGTCTCACCTTTCCGCGAGGAATGAAGGCCGCGGCCTCGGGTACCTGGGGCGGAAGTGACTCTTTCTACAGAGACCGCCTGGACTACGCCTCCCAGAATTCCCTACGGGAACAGGGACACAGCCTCAACCACCTGGAGCGGAAATTATCCAACGTGTTCCCGGACTACACTTCCCAGAATTCCCAGGCCACTTCGCGGACTTCCCAAGCGTGCGGATCCACAACCAATTACACAACCCCGTCTTCCTGGAGCCCAGTTGCTTCTAAGCATAGAGAACTGCATTATATATTTGTGTATTTTCTCCAACCAACAATGCCTTAAAGACTTCTTTTGGGGACTGTAGTTGTCTCAAACCCCATG
This sequence comes from Saccopteryx bilineata, assembly GCF_036850765.1. Taxonomy (NCBI): domain Eukaryota; kingdom Metazoa; phylum Chordata; class Mammalia; order Chiroptera; family Emballonuridae; genus Saccopteryx; species Saccopteryx bilineata. Next base: position 314,544,984 of record NC_089492.1, on the reverse strand, counting down.
GATCTTCTGAACCACGCTTCCCAAATCTTCTGAGGGGCAGCCCTTTCTGCAAGGATGCCCTTTTCTTTCGGGTAGTCAGTATTTGGATAGTTGTTACTCTCTTTAGGAAAGTCCGTCTGAATTTTGTACTGCTCACAAAAATTAGGGGATATTTCAAAATAAATATGAAGCTCTAAAAAGCATTTTGAAATATAGAATAAAAAAGGCTCTTAGCATAAATAACTTCATTTAGCTTCTCTATCTTAAAACTCTAAATCACCCCAGAACTTACTTAGGTCTAAAACTCCCCCCCCCCCCCCCCCCCCCCCCCGCCTTGAAGTGAGTTTCGCCAAATTGCAGATGTGTCCGGGGTGGGTAGTAAATTCTAGAATGTTTAGTAATGTTTTTGTTAGGCATGTGAAACCTTTATCACTACTGTATTATCATCTCTAAAGTTTATAGTCTTAGTGTGTAAAAATATTTTTTCTTTAAATTGATCCTATATATAAACATTGTAACAAGACAGTAAGATTTAATGAGCTTGTTAGTGAGATTAATATGTTTTATTGCTTTCGAACCATGCTTTGCTGGTCTCCCCTTCTTCCCATACCCCAACCAGTATGTGATTTTGTCTTTAAAAGCTGGCCCCAAACTGTGTTCGAGGTCGCATGATTTGAACGACTTAGGTCTCCGTGAGTTCGCCTGCTTTAAATAGATTCCTTAATTTGGCTACTTAATTGTATGGCAAAACATGTTTCTCACTGTTCTGATACAACAATTTGATTTTTTTATTAAACAAGAACATCAGAAAAGCAAACAAGTCAAAGAAACTTGATTATGCAAGTGAGATGCAAAACCAAATTTTATTTCATTGGTGAAAACGCACTACTGCCCTGGCCAGCTGGCTCAGCGGTAGAGCTTCGGCCTGGTGTGTGGAAATCCTGGGTTCGATCCCAGGTCAGGACACACAGGAAAGCACCCATCTGCTTCTCTACCCTTCTCCCCTCACCTTTTTCTCTGTCTCTCTCTTCCCCTCCCGCAGCCAAGGCTCTATTAGAGCAAAGTTGGACCAGCGCTGAGGATGGCTCCATGGCCTCTGCCTCAGGTACTAGAATGGCTCAGGTTGCAACGGAGCAACGCCCCAGATGAGTAGAGCATCACCCCCTGGTGGGCATGCCAGGTGGATCCCAGTCGGGCACATGCAGGAGTCTGACTACCTCCCTGCTTCTAACTTCATAAAAATACAAAAAAAGGAAGGAAGGGAGGAAAAGAAAATGCACTATACAAAAGGCTGAAAGTACTAAGAGTATCTGCACATTCCCTGGTCCCCTAATTTTCATGAACAGTGTATTAGGCGTGCTTGGCAGTCCGCTACCTTTTTTCTTTAAAAAAAAAATTTTTTTTTTTCTTCAAATGTGGCTGGGGGTGGGGTGGGGTGGGGTGTGAAGTTAAGTAGGAAGGTTAGATGTAACAAGATTAGCAAAGATTGAGGAGGGTAAAAGCTTAGCAATGGTTCTATGGTAATACATTATTGTATGCTCATAGCATCTGACCAGACTATAAATTCCCAAAGTAAAAAAGCAAAGGAGGGGCAAAAAAGACTTTTGTGAAATGTAGGTGTTAGGTCGCCAAAGGTGGGACACTCAAGGCATGACAAGCTTTATAAGAAATTTATTTATGCGTCTGAAAACAGATGGGCTGAAACCCTAGTGGTGTCAGCCCCGAGGATCTGGGGATCTAAGCTTTAGGGTTAGTGTGCAAGGCTTAGTCAGGTAGTGGTGTTTTTTTTGTTTTTTTCTGAAGCTGGAAACGGGGAGGCAGTCAGACAGACTCCCGCATGCGCCCAACCGGGATCCACCCGGCACGCCCACCAGGGGGCTGTCACGACCAGAGCCACTCTAGCGCCTGGGGCAGAGGCCAAGGAGCCATCCCCAGCGCCCGGGCCATCTTTTGCTCCAATGGAGCCTTGGCTGCGGGAGGGGAAGAGAGAGACAGAGAGGAAGGAGAGGGGGAGGGGTGGAGAAGCAGATGGGCGCCTCTCCTGTGTGCCCTGGCCAGGAATCGAACCCGGGACTTCTGCATGCCAGGCCGACATTCTACCACTGAGCCAAGTGGCCAGGGCCAGGAAGTTAGTTTTGGTGTGACTTTTAGGGCGGGGTGAGGGGATAGTCTCAGCAGAAGGTTGGGGGAGGGGATGTGGGGTATCAGTCAGGTTTACTTAGGTAGAGACTTACAGGAACTGCCCTGGTGCCAGATTACTTAAAGTTTAACCTGGCTTAGTAGAAGTTTTTGGTAAGGGGCTCTGGACCTGAACCTAACGGTAGGTAAACATAAAAACCTGAATATATTAAAATGTTAACAATGTTAACTGTACGTCCTGGGAATATAAGTAATTCAAAAATTTCAAGTTTCATGTAGTCTCTTAATTATCTACAATGCATAAACATTTCAATAATCAAAATAGTCACCTATTACTTGAGATAAAATACAATTAAATACAGCTAGTGCTCGACTTACGACCACGATTGGTTCTGACAGACCGGTCGTAACACGATTTGGTCGTAAGTTGAGTAGGCTATATATACAGTAATGTGAAATGATGTTATAAAAATCTTTGCCATATTTTATCATAATTTTCTTTGTTCATTTTATGCCATTTGTATCATCTCTACACCATTTTGTTTCTTATTTTTACATTCCTCAAGTTTAAGTAAAACACTGCATTACTAGTACAACTGGTTTAATATTTGCAAAGACAATTTCCTCTTGGTAGACATCTTGGGAGGGGTTTGATGAAAAATATCCAAGACACAAAACACAAATTGCCGTACTGAGTCCGGGATAACAGTTGAAATGGTACAGGCGGAGATGGTAGTGCTGCCGGAAGCTGGTTCGGACTGTCATATGCCCAGCTGGGCAACGCTTGCGCTGCCAGACGCGGAGCAGTCGTGGCTAGCGACTGTGATCGTAAAGTCGAATGGTCGTAAGTTGCATAGGTCATAAGTCGATCAATATTTGTAATAAAAGATGACTTTAAAAGCTCATTAAAAGCAAAAAACTTATTAATAGCTTTCATAGTCCTTTACAAACTATCACGTCCAAATCTGAAAATAAACAGATTAAGGAACAAAGCTGGGGACTGAGAATAACTTGGTTCATTTCCAGGTCAGATTCTTAATAGTTGATTGACCTCTGGTAGGTAACTTTTGCTCTGTGTCTCAATTTCCTCCTCTTTTTTTTTTATTTTAATTTTTTTATTTATTCATGTTAGAAAGGGGGGTGGAGAGAGAGAGAGTGGAGAGAGAGAAGGGGGGAGGAGCAGGAAGCATCAACTCCCATATGTGCCTTGACCAGGCAAGCCCAGGGTTTCGAACCGGCGACCTCAGCATTTCCAGGTCAACGCTTTATCCACTGTGCCACCACAGGTCAGGCTCCTCCTCTTTAAATGAGTAAATAACCGACCTCATTAGGCAGTTGTGAGGATTAAATGATTTATATAAAGCCCTTAAAATAGTACTATTTAGCCTGACCTGCGGTGGCACAGTGGATAAAACATTGGCCTGGAATGTGGAGGTCACTGGTTCGAAACCCAGGGCTTGCCCAGTCAAGGAACTTATGGGAGTTGTTGATGTTTCCTGTACCTTCCTGCCTTCTCTCTATAAAAATGAATAAATAAAATGTAAAAAAAAAATCCTGATCATTAAAAAAATAGTGCTATAAAGCCTGACCAGGCGGTGGTGCAATGGATAGGGCATTGGCCTGCGACACAGAGGACCCAGGTTCAAAATCCTGAGGTTGCCAGCTTGAGTGTGGGGTTGCTGGTTTGTGCATGGGCTCATAGACAGCCAAAAGGTGGCTGGCTTGAAGCTCAAGGTCGCTGGCTTGAGCAACGGGTCACTGGCTCAGCTGTAGCCTCTCCACCCCTGGGGTCAAGGCACATATGAGAAAGCAATCAATGAATAAGTAAGGTGATGCAACGAAGAACTGACGCTTCTCATCCCTCTCCCTTCCTGTCTGTCTCTAACTGAACCTCTCTGTCTCACTGCCTCTCTCTCCTGCTAAAAAAGAAACAGCACTAAACAGCACTTAGCACTAAATATTAATTATCACTAATACTTTGCCCAAGTACTCCTCCCACCCATTCCCACTTTTATTCAACAAACATTTGAACATGTAGCAAAATGTGCTAATTATAATTATTAAAAGCAGCATCTTCTCCCCCTGAAAAGAGATGACATGGCAGGAAAGATGGTAAGTCCTACTCAGAGGAGGTTCTGATACCACCAGCCAAAGATCCATTCCCGCCCCCTCCTTGTAGCCTCTTCCAGAAATCCGGGCTGGGGAAGCAAAGGCGACTGAGAAATCATTACTGTGTTTCCCTTCTGCATGAATCACCGAGGGCATCCCTTATACACTACCCTGGAGTGATACACACACATACACACTTCCTACCCCTACTTCTTAAAAAAGAGAAACAGTGTGAAGGAGAGAGAGCAGAAAGAAGCCCAGAATAGTCCAGATTCCTTCAAAATACTGCAGGTGAAACTCTGATCCCTTCCCAGGATAATACAAACTTTCAGGTACTTGGGGGTTTCTCAGGAAATTACAATATACTAATTAAAATAAACCCATCTATCACTTGTTTTAAACTTTTTGTGACCATCTCACTTAATTGTCCAAACAAATCTATTAGGCAAGTGTGCTATTTCCCTCATTGTACAGAGAAGGACCGCGCGGCACACAGGGCTGGTTAGCCGCCCCACTCCACACCCCTAGGATAGGACCTTGTCCGGTCAGTCCGGGAGTAGGGACTGGGGGCACAACCCGGAGACCCTAAACCCGGCGACCAGCGGGGCCCAATGTCAACCTCTGCCGCTGGCTAACGACTCTCTTCCAGAAGTCCAAAGACTGTTGCAGCTGGCTCCATACCAAGCAAAGTGCGTTGCTGCCCGGTGCTTGACTTATCCTCCTCATAAGGATGAAGGACATTACCTTACTTCCTTGGAGCGGAAGTGGCTCTACCCATAATTCTGGCCTAACACTCCCAGAATTCCCGAGAAGCTCTTTGCAACAGCCCCGCCCCCTGCAGCGGAAGTTCGCCGGCTACACAGAGCTCTTAGACTACACTTCCCAGAACCCTCAGGAAGCAATGGCAACGTCATTGCCTTTCTAGGGCGGAAGCTCGGCTACTGCGCTTAGAGCTTGGGTTTTATTTCAAGGGAATCTAGAGTAGAGCACAAATTTGTCATCCCTGTCTTCTTTGAACAAAGATTCCTCTAGAAGCGCAGGGTTCTAATCTGTTACTTAATATCTCCAGCAAGTGGCTCCATCCGTGTGAATCCAAGTTTCCAGAATCCTCTTCCGGTAGTGCTCCCAGCCTTTCCCTTTTTCGTTTGGATTACTGGGTAGCTGAATCTTGCTGGTCTAGCTCAGCCTTCCTGTTCCTTTTTCTCATTTTTTTTTTTTTTTTTTTTCATATATGACAAAGCAAATGTGAACATCTAAAATAAATCCCTTTTGTAGAAAACAAAGTCTTCCAGCTTTTTCTGAAGCTGGAAACGGGGAGGCAGCCAGACAGACTTCCTTTCTCCTAGAGAAAGGAAACTAAGCTGTATGTTAGAAAGGGCTAGATATGTGTGGGTTAAAATGCAGACACTGAAACGGTATCAATGTAAGGGACATAGAATCTCAACTCTACTTAGAGTGGATTTCCCACTTTATCCCACATGTGTTGGATACATCTACAACTCAGTGTTATATGGCATTTGCTATTCATTCCAAGATGCAAGAACCCACAAGAAAGTAATATGGGCTTTATTAAAATATAATGTAGAAGCAGCAAAAAACTTTCAGCTCTTTCTGGATGCTAACTACGCATTACAAAATGTTGATCTGGAGGCGAATGAAAGGAACTGAATTGATTGAAGACATTATAATATGAAGAGATAAATATGGTATAAATTTTTGAGATAGCTTTTTATTTAAGTTCAAGCAATACATAACCTACTTCCATCCTGCTCTTGATATCATAAATACAATAAAGTTTTAGGAATACGGAAACCAGTAAGACCATGATTTTGCATTAAGGTAAATTGGTGAAGGTTGCAAATTCAGAAAATTCAACAACAAAAAAATACACAAATTATCTACTTTTCAGATTTCCTCTAAATAAAAACTAACATTTTTATACCTTTGTATGATGGAAAATTTCAAATATTTATCAAAGTACAGAAGAGAGTGAAGTAGACCATAGCCTCATCCCCCATTTCCCAGATTCAACAGTTATCAACATTTGCCATGTTTTCTTGATCTATCAATTTTATCTTTCTTCCCTTTTATTATTGTAATATATATTTTAGATTTTATTTATTGATTTTACAGAGAGAAGAGAGAGAGGGCGAAGGGAGTGAGAAGTATCAACTTATAGCTGCCCCATTTTAGTTGTTCATTGATTGCTTATCATATATGCCTTGAACAGACAAACCCAGGGCTTCAAACCAGAGACCTCAGCAATCCAGGTTGATGCTTTATCCACTGTGCCACCACAGGCCAGGCTGTTATTGTAATATTTTTAAACAAAACCATAACACTGAATTATTTCCCCCCTGAATAGTTCATTTTCCGGTATAACCTCACTACATCACACTAAAAAAATTTTTGATTGTAATTTTTTAGTATTATTTCATACCTAAAAAAGCCTCTTCAAATAAATTTTAGATTTTATTTATTATTGATTTAAGAGAGAGAGAGAGAGGAGGATAGTGGGAAGCACCAACTCAAAGTAGTTGCTTCTCATATGTGCCTTGACCAGGAAAGCCCAGGGTTTTAAACCTGTAACCCCAGCATTCCAGGTTGACACTTTACCCACTGTGCTACCACAGGTCAGGCAACTCTTCAAATTTTGTAACCATATCAAAAATATCCACTTGTTGCATTTGGTTGTAGTCTTGAGTCTCTCAATCTAAAAGAGTATCCTCTTCCATCCATTTTTAATTTATGACCTTGACCTGCTGAAGTAACCAGATCAGTTTTCAAGAAAGATGTCTTAGCCTGACCAGGTGGTGGCTCAGTGGATAAAGCACCGGACTGGGATGTGGAGGACCCAGGTTTGAGGCCCCGAGATCACCAGTTTGAGCGCAGGCTCATCTGCTTTGAGCAAAAAGCTCACCAGGCCCTGGCCGGTTGGCTCAGTGGTAGAGCGTCGGCCTGGCATGTGGATGCCTCAGGTTTGATTCCCAGTCAGGGCACACAGAAGTGACCATCTGCTTCCCACCCCCCCCTCATCCTTCCCTTCTCTCTCTTTTCCCCTCCTATAGCCATGGCTCGATTGGTTCGAATGAGTAGGGCTCAGGCATTGAGGATGGCTCTGTGGCCGACACCTCGGGCACTAAAAAAAAAAAAAAGGGGGGGGCTCAGTTGCTGAGCAACGGAACAAAGGCCCCAGATGGACAGAACATCACTTCCTAGTGGGCTTGCAGGGTGTATCCTGGTAGGGGCACATGCTGGAGTCTCTCAGTCTGCTTCCCCTCCTCTCACTAAAGTTTAAAAAAAAACCCCAAGGTTGCCAGCTTAAGTGCTGGCTCATCAGGCTTGAGCACGGGCTCACTAGCTAAAGTACATGGTCACTGGCTTGAGCACATGATCATAGACATGACCCCATGGTTGCTGGCTTGAGCTCAAAGGTCACTGGCTTGAAGCCCAAGGTCGTTGGTTTGAAGCCCAAGATCACTGGCTTGAGGAAGGGGTCACTGGCTTGACTGGAGCCCCCCTAGTCAAGGCACATATGAGAAAGCAACCAATGAACAACTAACATGTTGCAACTATGAGTTGATGCTTTTCATCTCTCTCCATTCCTGTCTGTCTGTCTCTCTCCCCTTCTCTCTCACTAAAAAAAAGAAAAGAATAAATCTACAAAAATATAATAAGTCATAATGAAAATGTTTATGTGAGAGGAATTAGAGGAATTATAAAATAAATCTAAATTTAGTTCTGTGGTTTCCTATGAGATTTTTGAGTTCTGGACATTTTTAAAAAGTCATGGTTAGCCTGGCCAAGTGGTGGCTCAGTGGATAGAGCGTCAGACTGGGACACAGAGGACCCAGGTTCGAGACCCCAAGGTTGCCAGCTTGAGCATGGGCTCATCTGGTTTGAGCAAAGCTCACCAGCTTGGATTCAAGATTGCTGGCTCAAGCAAGGGGTTACTCAGTCTGCTGACGGCCAGGGTCAAGGCACACATGAGAAAGCAATCAATGAACAACTAAGGTGTTGCAATGAAAAATTAATAATTGATGCTTCTCATCTCTCTCCGTTCCTGTCTGTCTGTCCCTATTTATCCCTCTCTCTGACTCTCTCTGTCTCTGTAAAGAAAGAAAAAAGTCATGGTTAGTGAGGTATAATGTATATACTTTATAAAATCTACTCAAGTGTAGAGGCAAATGAGTTTTGACAAATATATATAGATGAGCAACTACTAATACATCAAGATACAGAATATTTCCAAGACCTCAAAAATTCCCTGGGAGAAGGGGATACAGGGTTTTTCAGATATATTTATTTTTTAATCTTATTTTTATTAATTTTAATGCAGTGACATTGATAAATCAGGGTACATATGTTCCAAGAAAACATCTCCAGATTATTTTGACCTTTGATTGTGCTGCATACCCGTCACTCAAAGTCAAATCGTCCTCCGTCACCTTCTATCTGGTTTTCTTTGTGCCCCTACCCTCCCCAAACTCCCTCCCTCTCCTTCCTTGCCCCCTCCCCACCCCTCCACCCCACTCCCTGTTACCATAACATTCTTGTCCATGTCTCTGAGTCTCATTTTTTTTTTTGCATTTTTCTGAAGCTGGAAACGGGGAGAGACAGTCAGACAGACTCCCGCATGCACCTGACCGGGATCCCCCCCGGCACGCCCACCAGGGGCGACGCTCTGCCCACCAGGGGGCGATGCTCTGCCCCTCCAGGGCGTTGCTCTGTTGCAACCAGAGCCACTCTAGCGCCTGGGGCAGAGGCCAAGGAGCCATCCCCAGCGCCCGGGCCATCTTTGCTCCAATGGAGCCTCGGCTGCAGGAGGGGAAGAGAGAGACAGAGAGGAAGGAGAGGGGAAGGGGTGGAGAAGCAGATGGGTGCTTCTCCTGTGTGCCCTGGCCGGGAATCGAACCCGGGACCTCTGCACGCCAAGCCGACACTCTACCACTGAGCCAGCCGGCCAGGGCCTCTGAGTCTCATTTTTATGTCCCATCTATGCATGTGTTCATATAGTTCTTAGTTTTTTCTGATTTACTTATTTCACTCAGTATAATGTTATCAAGGTCCATCCATGTTATTGTAAATGATCCGATGTCATCATTTCTTATGGCTGAGTAGTATTCCATAGTATACATGTACCAAAGCTTTTTAATCCATTCGTCCTCTGACAGACACTTGGGCTGTTTCCAGATCTTCGCTATTGTGAACAATGCTGCTATAAACATAGGGGTGCATTTCTCTTTCTGGAACCGTTCTATGGTGCCCTTGGGGTATATTCCTAAAAGTGGGATAGCTGGGTCAAAAGGCAGTTCAATTTTCAATTTTTTGAGGAATCTCCATACTGTTTTCCACAGTGGCTGCACCAGTCTGCATTCCCACCAGCAGTGCGGGAGGGTTCCCTATTCTCCACATCCTCACCAGCACTTATTCTGTGTTGTTTTGTTGATGAGCGCCATTCTGACCGGTGTGAGGTGATATCTCATTGTGGTTTTAATTTGCATTTCTCTATTGATTAGTGATGTTGAGCATTTTTTTCATATGTCTATTGGCCATCTGTATATCCTCTTTGGAGAAGTGTCTATTCATTTCTTTTGCCCATTTTTTGATTGGATTGTTTGTCTTTCTGGTGTTGAGATTTACAAGTTCTTTATAAATTTTGGTTATTAACCCCTTATCAGACGTACTGTCAAATATGTTCTCCCATTGTGTAGTTTGTCTTTTTATTCTGTTCTTATTGTCTTTGGCTATGCAAAAGCTTTTTAGTTCGATATAGTCCCATTTGTTTATCCTGTCTTTTATTTCCCTTGCCCATGGAGATAAATCAGCAAATATTGTATATCGCTGCGAGAGATGTCAGAGAGCTTACTGCCTATGTTTTCTTCTAAGATACTTATGGTTTTACGCCTTACATTTAAGTCTTTTATCCATTTTGAGTTTATTTTCGTGAATGGTGTAAGTTGGTGGTCTAGTTTCATTTTTTGCAAGTTGCTGTCCAATTTTCCCAACACCATTTGTTGAAGAGGCTGTCCTTACTCCATTGTATTTCCTTACGTCCTTTGTCAAATATCAGTTGTCCATAGAGCTGTGGGTTTATTTCTGGGTTCTCCGTTCTGTTCCATTGATCTATATGCCTGTTCTTATGCCAGTACCAGGCTGTTTTGAGTACAATGGCCTTGTAGTATAGCTTGATATCAGGAAGTGTGATACCTCCCCCTTTAATCTTCTTTTTTAAGATTGCTGAGGCTATTCATGTTCTCTTTTGGTTCCATATAAATTTTTGGAATATGTGATCTATATCTTTAAAGTATGTCATTGGTATTTTAATTGGTATTGCATTGAATTTATAAATTACTTTGGGTAATATAGATATTTTAATAATGTTTATTCTTCCTAACCATGAGCATGGTATATGCTTCCACTTGTTTGTATCTTCCTTGATTTCTTTTATCAATGTTTTATAATTTTTCGAGCACAAGTCTTTAGTCTCTTTGGTTAAATATACTCCTAGGTACTTTATTTTTTTGGTTGTAATACTGAAGGGGATTGTTTCCTTAATTTCTCTTTCTGACTGCTCATTGTTGGTGTATAAAAATGCCTCTGATTTCTGAGTATTAATTTTATATCCTGCACCTTGCTGAATTCATTTATCAGGTCCAGTAGTTTTTTTGACTGAGACTTTAGGATTTTCTATATACAATATCATATCATCTGCAAATAATGATAGCTTTACTTATTCTTTTCCAACTTGAACGCCTTTTATTTCTTCTTCTTGTCTGATTGCTGTGGCTAGGACTTCCAGGACTATGTTGAATAAGAGTGGTAAAAGGGGGCACCCCTGCCTTATTCCTGATCTTAAGGGGATCGCTTTTAATTTTTGCCCATTGAGTATGATGTTGGCTGTGGGTTTGTCATAGATGGCTTTTATCATGTTGAGGTATGTTCCCTGTATTCCCACTTTGCTGAGAGTTTTGATCATGAATGGGTGCTGGATTTTATCAAATGCTTTTTCTGCATCTATTGAAATTATCATGTGGTTTTTCTCCTTCCTTTCGTTTATGTGATGAATAACATTGATAGATTTGCAAATATTGTACCAGCCTTGCCTCCCCAGAATAAATCCCACTTGATCATGGTGTATGATTTTTTCCATATATTGTTGGATCCGGTTTGCTAATATTTTGTTGAGGATTTTAGCATCTATATTCATCAGGGATATTGGCCTATAATTTTCTTTCTTTGTGTTGTCTCTGCCTGGTTTTGGAATCAGAATTATGCTTGCCTCATAAAAGGAGCTTGGAAGTCTTCCTTCCTCTTGAATTTTTTGAAATAGCTTGAGAAGGATAGGAGTTAGTTCTTCTTTGAATATTTGGTAAAATTCACTTGTGAAGCCATCAGGCTTAGGACTTTTCTTTGTTGGAAGTTGTTTTTTTGTTTTTTTGTGTTTTTTTTTCTGAAGCTGGAAACGGAGAGAGACAGTCAGACAGACTCCCACATGCGCCCGACCAGGATCCACCCGGCATGCCCACCAGGGGGCGACGCTCTGCCCCTCTGGGGCGTCGCTCTGCCACGACCAGAGCCACTCTAGCGCCTGGGGCAGAGGCCAAGGAGCCATCCCCCGCGCCCGGGCATCTTTGCTCCAATGGAGCCTCGGCTGCAGGAGGGGAAGAGAGAGACAGAGAAGAAGGAGAGGGGGAGAGGTGGAGAAGCAGATGGGCACTTCTCCTGTGTGCCCTGGCCGGGAATCGAACCCAGGACCTCTGCATGCCAGGCCGACGCTCTACCACTGAGCCAGCCAGCCAGGGCCTATTCTTTGTTTTAAAGTCCATTTTGTCTGCTATAAGTATTGCTACCCCAGCTTTTTTTTCATTTCCATTTGCTTGAAATGTTTTTTTTTCCATACTTTTACCCTCAACCTATGTGCATCTTTTGTTTTAAGGTATGTATCTTGTAGACAGCATATGTATGGGTCCTGTTTTCTTATCCATGCAGTTACCCTATGTCTTTTGATTGAATCATTTAATCCATTTACATTTAAGGTTATTATTGATATGTAGTTGTTTATTGCCATTTTATTCTTTAAAGCTGTATTCCTCTTTTGCTATATTCTTTTCCCACTTTAATCTGTTTACAACATGCCCCTTAACATTTCCTGCAGTATTGGTTTGGTTGTAATGAATTCCTTGAGTTGTTTTTTTTTTTTTTGTCTGGGAAACTTTTTATTTCTCCTTCAATTTTAAATTATAGCCTTGCTGGATAAAGTAGTCTTGGTTGTAGGTTCTTGTTCTGCATTACTTTGAATATTTCTTGCCATTCCCTTCTGGCCTCAAGTGTTTCTGTTGAGAAGTCAGATGTCATCCTTATGGGGGCTCCTTTGTAGGTGATATCCTTTTTTTCTCTCACAGCTTTTAATATTTTCTCTTTATCACTTAGCTTTGGTATTTTAATTATGATGTGTCTTGGTGCAGGTTTCTTTGGGTTTCTTTTTAGTGGAGTTCTCTGTGCTTCTTGAACTTGTGAGAGTTTCTCCTGCATTAATTTAGGGAAGTTTTCAGCTATGATATGATTGAACAAAGCCTCTATCCCTTGTTCTTTCTCTTCTTCTTCAGGAACCCCTATGATGCAGATGTTATTTCTCTTTATGTTGTCACAGAGCTCTCTAAGAGTTTCCTCAGACTTTTTGAGTCTCTTTTCTTCTTCTCTGCTTTCATGCCTTCATTCCAGTTGTCCTCCAACTTGCTGATTCGATCCTCAGCTCTATCCATCCTGTTTTTAATTCCTTCCATTGTGGTCTTCATTTCTGATATTGTATTTGTCATCTCCGACTGATTCTTTTTTAATATTTCAATATCCTTTTTTATACTTGTTATTTCTTTATTTAGGTGTTCGTGATGACCATCCATTGCTGTTCTAAGATCCCTAAGCATCCTTACAATCATTATTTTAAACTCCGCATCCAGAAGTTTGATTATTTTCATATCACTCAGTTCATCTCCTGAAGGTCTCTCTTGTGGTTTCATTTGGATTGCACTTCTTTGTCTTCTCATTGTGTCTGGGTGTCTGGGTGTTTTTTTTGTAGAGCTGGTTGAGTCTAGGCTTGGTGTTGTCTGCCTCCGGTTTTTACTTGTGTTGTTTCTAAGTCTTCTTGGGTTGGCATCAGCTTTTTTTTTTTTCTTTTCATTTTTCTGAAGCTGGAAACAGGGAGAGACAGTCAGACAGACTCCCGCATGCGCCCGACCAGGATCCACCCGGCACGCCCACCAGGGGCGATGCTCTGCCCACCAGGGGGCGATGCTCTGCCCATCCTGGGCGTTGCCATGTTGTGACCAGAGCCACTGTAGCGCCTGGGGCAGAGGCCACAGAGCCATCCCCAGCGCCCGGGCCATCCCTGCCCCAATGGAGCCCTGGCTGCGGGAGGGGAAGAGAGAGACAGAGAGGAAAGCGCGGCAGAGGGGTGGAGAAGCAAATGGGCGCTTCTCCCGTGTGCCCTGGCCGGGAATCAAACCCTATTATTTGTAATACACTTTAGGATTTGGGCCGCTTTGAAGTCTTGATCTGTTTGTTTTCTTAACAGATGATTGTCTTGTTTGCTGATCTCAGCAGGGGGCTTATTTGAAACTGTATCCAGGAATGTGGTGGGTGTGACCTGAGGCTCTGAAGTCCTCTTCTGCCAGTTAATCTCTCTGGGGGCGGGTTGCTTTCTCAGCTTCAGTAGGGGGAGGTGTATCTCAGATCTCCATGGAGACCTGAGTTACTGCCCCTCCTCCCCACTTCTTGTTTTCAGCTGTGTCTTTTTGCGCTGATTGGAGCTGGAGAGATGTCTGTATCTCTGTGACCTGGAAATACTTTTGTATTTTGCTTTGTGGAAGGATCAGCCCCTCCCCCAGTTATGGCTGCCTCCAGCACTGAATGAGTCAGCTTTTTATGTCATCATCTATATTCCTCTCTCCCTCACCATCCGTCTCTCTCTCTCTCCTTTCTTTTTGGAAGACAAGCATGCCCTTTCAACACACCTCGTTCCCTGGTCACCAGGCAAGTGGCTGTGAGCAGTATTTAATGCTCTTTTCCTTGGAGTGAGAGCCCAGCCTCACCCCCCCCCCTCTGTTCCTGTAAGCAGGGGAGATTCATGCACTCCCTACCAGGTTTGTTGTGGCTTCTTCTTTGCTCCTTGGTTTTTGAAAGCTGTTCTTATAGTCCAGATTTGGTTTTTCACGATGATTGTTCATAAATGAGTTTATAATCCAGTTTGGTGGTGTGAGCTGGGAGTCTGTACATCTGCCTACTCCGCTGCCATCTTCAGGTCTCCTCAGATTTATTTATGTAACTCGTCTGTATGTCTAAAACCATCTCTCCTTTGAGAAAGTGGTATATAACATTTATGTGCTATTTAAGAATTAATAAGCTGTACAACCAAGTGCTTACCACTCAGCTGTAGGAACAGAACATTACCTTGAAGCTCTCTGTTAATGCGCATTTTAGTCTGTTTTAACATATAAGATCTGTAAACACCAAAGTGTGAATTTCCCATTTTTATCTCATAGCCAAACTTTTAAATTCTAATTTGTATGCCATTGGCCTCAAGAATAGTTATGTCATAAATCATTGGAAAATACAAATTAAAAGATTAGTTCCTTGCCTGATGTGTAGTGACGCAGTGGATAAAGCATCAACCTGGAATGCTGAGGTGGCCAGTTCACAGCCCTGGGCTTGCCTGGTCAAGGCACATATGGGAGAGTTGATGCTTCCCACTCCTCCCCCACCCCTTTCTCTCTACTCTCTCTAAAAAATAATCAATCAATAAAATCTTTTTAAAAAATAAAAATTAAGTCCTCATATTTCCTAATCAAAACCCCACAATGAGTAAACAAATTGTGGTACATCATACAGTGTTTTTAAAGTATTGTAGAGTTAACGGTGGATACAGCCCTTCCATACTTCCTGGTAGACCGCTCTTTTTTTTCTTTTTAATTTTAATGGGGTGACATTGATAAATCAGGGTACATATGTTCAGAGAAAACATCTCCAGGTTATTTTGACATTTGATTATGCTGCATTCCCATCACCCAAAGTCCAATTGTCTTCCGTCACCTTCTAACTGGTTTTCTTTGTTCCCTTCCCCTCCCCCAACCCCCTCCTTACCCCCCCCGTAGCCCCCACACTCTTGTCCATGTCTCTGCGTCTCAATTTTATGTCCCACCTATGTATGAAATCATATAGTTCTTAGTTTTTTCTGATTTACTTATTTCACTCAGTATAATGTTATCAAGGTCCATCCATGTTGTTGTAAATGATCCGATGCATCATATCTTATGGCTGAGTAGTATTCCATAGTATATATGTACCAAAGCTTTTTAATCCACTTGACTACTGACAGGCACTTGGGCTGTTTCCAGATCTTCGCTATTGTGAACAATGCTGCTATAAACATGGGGGTGCATTTCTTCTTTTCAAACAGTGCTATGCTGTTCTTGGGGTATATTCCTAAAAGTGGGATAGCTGAGTCAAAAGGCAGTTTGATTTTTAATTTTTTGAGGAATCTCCACACTCTTTTCCACAGTGGCTGCATCAGTCTGCGTTCCCACCAGCAGTGCAGGAGGGTTCCCTTTTCTCCACATCCTCACCAGCACTTATTCTGTTGTTTTCTTGATGCGCACCATTCTGACTGGTGTGAGGTGATATCTCATTGTGGTTTTAATTTGCATTTCTCTAATGATTAGTGATGTTGAGCATTTTTTCATATGCCTATTGGCCATCTGTATATCCTCTTTGGAGAAGTGTCTATTCATTTCTTTTGCCCATTTTTTGATTGGATTGTTTGTCTTCTTGGTATTGAGTTTTACAAGTTCTTTATAAATTTTGGTTATTAACCCCTTATGAGATGTATTATTGAATATGTTCTCCCATTGTGTAGTTTTAGTTTATTTTTCTTTTTTTCTTTTTTTTTTTTTTGTATTTTTCTGAAGTTGGAAACGGGGAGGCAGTCAGACAGACTCCCGCATGTGCCCAACTGGGATCCACCTGGCACGCCCACCAGGGGGTGATGCTCTTCCCATCGGGGTGTCACTCTGTTGCGACCAGAGCCACTCTAGCACCTGAGGCAGAGGCCATGGAGCCATCCCCAGCACCCGGGCCAACTTTGCTCCAATGGAGCCCTGGCTGCGGGAGGGGAAGAGAGAGACAGAGAGGAAGGAGAGGGGGAGGGGTGGAGAAGCAGATGGGCACTTCTCCTGTGTGCCCTGGCCAGGAATCGAGCCTGGGACTTCCGCACACCAGGCTGATGTTCTACCACTGAGCCAACTGGCCAGGGCCCTATTGTGTAGTTTTAGACCGCTCTTGAATGTGCATCATCATCTGCCAAGGAATAAACAGACCCCGAGGAAGGCTTCTGTTTCCTGACTCCCAGCTCCTGCACTTCCTGCCCTTGCCTTTGTGCAGCTATTGTCCAACTGCTTAAAATCCAGACTGCCTGGCTGGACCCACAACCTGACCAGCCACTATCGCAGCCTCCCCGTATATAAGTAATAAAGACTAGGTCTGCTCCCTCTGGTCCTCCTTGTGGGGTTGTTGTTTTTTTTTCTAGACTGCGAGACAGGTAGACATATCTAGTCTCAAATTCCTGCCTTAAAACTATTAACTTCATTTATCCACTGGGTAAGTACTATACTAATCCCCTGGAAACCGATTCATAGAGATTAAGTAACACCCCATGTCAAAGCGCTTGTTAGTGGCGAGGCTGACCCTCGAGTCAGGAAGAGGGCTGCGGGAGCAAAGAACCCCGGAAACCATCAAACTGCGATGCACGCTGGCCCGCCTCCATCTGGGAAGAGTGTATGCACCGTTTTAAATGCTAGGGGGCGCTGCTGAGAGGGACTCGCAAACACCTCTACCCCTTGTCCTTTGTCCTCCAGCACTTTTCCTCCTGGAGGCCAAGGACTGGGCAACCGCCTTTTAGAGCTTCTTTATTCCTATCAATAGCCAAACAGATAAATTCATTGTATTCCATTATTTCAATTGAAGCTCCTTTATTCTAGAACTATGTCCTACCACCACTATCATCACTCTACATGTCCTTGACTGATGGACAATTCACAATGTCAAATTACGTGTCAAAAGACTGGTTTGTCTAATGGCTTCCTCACACTTTCTCTCCCGATATACTGTTTCCTGTAGCATAGAATTTTGATTTAAAGGTGGTTAGATACAGACTCATTTGGGAGGCAAGAATACTTCATGAAGAAGGGACTGGAAATATTTAAACAAGAAATTGTATTCCTCCAAATAAAGCCAAATGTAAATCCTGGGCAAATTTCCCTCTGAAGAGAAAAAAAGTAACAGTAAATATGTAGAAAGAGACCACCAATCCATTTTCCATTATAATTTGGTCATTTTAAGAATATACACAATTGGAATCACACAGTAGGCTTTTTTCACTCAGAATAATGATCTCAAGATCAGTTCAAGTTGCTATGACCAAATTGTTACTGTAAGTGTCTGAATATAGAGAAGGAAATAATTTTGGGGAAGCATTTCCTACTTTATGGATATCCCCACCTGGATTAAATATTCCAAACAATGCTTAAAATGACTGGAAAGTAAAATGTGCAATGGGGAGGGGAGGGCTCCCAGTGCTACTCAGCACTCTCAGTTTTTTGTGCATCCATCAGTGGTCATACTATAGTGATCTTTTACAACTTGATTTCTTTTTCTCCAAACAATGTGTGAAATTTTTTTATAGATCTAGATTATTTTTAAAATTATTTTAATTAGTGACTGATTTTAGAGAAAGAAGGGAGAGAAAGAGAGAAAAACATCAATTTGTTGGTTCACTTGTTTATGCATTCATTGGTTGATTCTTGTGTGTGCCATCCTGGGCGTATTGGGATGACACCCTAATTAATGGAGCTACCCAGCCAGGGTTATAGGTCTAGAATAATGGTGCTATTTTATTCCATTATAGTGTCATATTTTACTCAATCTTATTCATGGTTGTTTATAATTTTTATTATTGTAAATATCCTTGAAACATGATCCCCCCTGAAACCATCTTTTTTTAGCTACTTGCGCAATTAAGCCCTAAAGCTAAATTCTGAGAAGTGGGATTACAAATTCAAAGACAAAGCACACATACATTTTGTTCCAGAGAGACAAAATCCTCTCCAGAAATGTTGTATCTGTTTTTATTTTCTCACCAACTTACAGCAGAATGCTGATTTTTCCACGCCCTCAGTGACACTGTGTTTGCTCATCTTTCACTGTTTCCCACCTGCATCACAAGAACATGACAATTCTGGGATGATTTTACTGGCATTTGAATGACTGTTTGCTATACAAACCACAACTAATAAGAACATGTAATATAAAAAAAAGTAGAAATAAAACATGATCCAAAGGAAGAAACCTATAAATCAACTAAGTTACACATACACACGCACACAAAGACATTGTTATTAAAGACAAAGAAAGATATTGTGAAAATATTGCCTCCTCCTAAATCCATCTATAATCCCAAACTAAATTATAATTTTGGAACTTGACAAAATGAGTATCCTCCAAAAACCCGTTATTAAACCAGACTGCTGGGAATAGGCAGTGTTTGTTTCTGACGATAAACACTTTTGGCCTTCTGTCAATTTTACTTCAGTAAATGTTAGTTTTTTTTGTTTTTTTGTTTTTTTTTCTTTTTAAAACCCTGGCCGGGAACCGAACCCGGGTCCCCCGCACGCCAGGCCAACGCTTCACCGCTGAGCCAACCGGCCAGGGAAAATGTTAGTTTTAATTAATTTTATTAAGACTATTTGCTAGATACCTATTCTACTTAATTCCCCCCCCCCCCACCCCGTAGTTTTAGTGAGAGAAAGAGAAAGAGACAGACAGGAAGGGAGAGAGATGAGAAGCATAAATTCATAGTTGTGGCACCTTAGTTGTTCCTTGATTGCTTTTCATATGTGCCTTGACCAGGGGCTTCAGGCAAGCCAGTGACCCTAGCTTAGGCCAGTGACCTTTGGGCTCAAGCCAGTGACCATGGAGTCGTGTCTATAATCCCATGTTCGAGCTAGTGACCTGGGTCCTCAGCATCCCAGGTCAACACTCTATCTACTGCGCCACCACCTGGTCAGGTGCTACTACATTTTTTCTTGCAATTAAGATGTGAGCGGGCCCTGGCTCCATGGATAGAGCATCAGCCCGACATGTGGATGTCCTGGGTTCAATTCCTAGTCAAGGCACACAAGAAAAGTGACCATCTGCTTCTCTCTCCTTCCCTCTCCCCTTTCTCCTCCCACAGCCAGTGGTTCAATTGGTTTGAGTGTGGCCCTGAGCGCTGAGGATAGCTCGGTTGGTTTCAGAGCACGTCAGCCTCAGGTGCTAAAAATAGCTCCGTGATTTGCACATCAGCCCCAGACAGGGGTTGCCAGGTGTATCCCAGTCGGGATGCATGCAGGAGTCTGTCTCATTATCTCCCTTTCTCTTTCTTAAAAAGAAAATAAATGATGTGAGCCAACAAACTTTTCCTCCATTACATATCATAGAGTTTATCTATTGCATGAACTTTCTAATGTCTCTAGATCACACTTTTGGTGGTTCTACCACATGCATATCATCTGAAACATTTCTCTTTCATATACACACTAATGAATGAATATTTTCACTGAAAAGTGCTATCCACACCATTTTAGCTGGTTTGACTGCCACACAGAACAATAAAGGTTTAAAACATTAGAAGTATGAATTATAATGTTGTTTTCTTTTCTTTTCTTTTTTACAGGGACAGAGAGAGAGTCAGAGAGAGAGATAGATAGGGACAGACAGAGAGGAATGGAGAGATGAGAAGCATCAATCATCAGTTTTTGTTGCGAAACCTTAGTTCATTAGTTGCTTTCTCATGTGTGCATTGACTGTGGGCCTTCAGCAGACTGAGTAACCCCTTGCTCGAGCCAGCAACCTTGGGTCCAAGCTGATGAGCTTTTTTTTAAAAAAATATTTTATTTTTATTGATTTTTAGAGAGAGAGAGGAGAGAGAGAGAGAGAGAGAGAGAGAGAGAGAAAGAGAGAAGGGGGAGGAGCAGGAAGCATCAACTCCCATATGTGCCTTGACCAGGCAAGCCCAAGGTTTTGAACCGGCAACCTCAGTGTTCCAGGTCGACGCTTTACCCCACTGCACCCCCACAGGTCAGGCTGGTGAGCTTTTTGCTCAAACCAGATGAGCCCGCGCTCAAGCTGGCGACCTCAGGGTCTCGAATCTGAGTCCTCTGCATCCCAGTCCGATGCTCTATCCACTGTGCCACCACCTGGTCAGGCATAATGTTGCTTTCTTATGTGGACTCCAGTGACTGTGAACTAAGTTGCTATTAAATCCCTCTGTACTAATCAGTAAGGTAACCAATCTTCCTCCTTTATGGAGGACAGTCCTTCTTTTGTAAGTTCCGTCCTCCTTCAAAAAGTGTCATCCTGCCTGACCAGGCGGTGGCGCAGTGGATAGAGCGTCGGACTGGGATGCGGAAGTACCCAGGTTCGAGACCCCAGAGGTCGCGCGCGGGCTCATCTGGCTTGAGCAAAGAGCTCGCCAGCTTGGACCCAAGGTCGCTGGCTCCAGCAGGGGGTTACTCGGTCTGCTGAAGGCCCGCGGTCAGGGCACGTGTGAGAAAGCAATCAATGAACAACTAAGAAGTCGCAACGCGCAATGAGAAACTGATGATTGATGCTTCTCATCTCTCTCTGTTCCTGTCTGTCTGTCCCTGTCTATCTCTGCCTCTGTAAAAAAAAAAAAAAAAAAAAAAAAAGTGTCATCCTACACGTCCTCCTTTTTGATATTGGAAGACTAACCTGTAAATGTCCGTATTCAATCGATGCAGAGTTGATCCATTGCATGTGATGTGATGTATTTGTATTTGACATGACTATTCATCAAGAATCAGTACAGTGTGGCGAGACGCAATTATGAGGTGCATGCACTCCACACGGGAGACCTTGAGAGAGCACGCAATATACCGAGTGCACAAATGGCTTTGTGTACTTCTTACTGAAACACAACACAGCACATACAAAATTGTAGACTCATGATTATGTCTTTCTCAGTGAATATTTAATCATAGACAGGTAAGCACAATTCACATTTTATTAATTCATTATCTATTCAATAGTTTCCAAATACGTATAATTTTATTTACAAGTATTTTCCCAAAATTTGAGTTTTAAAGTGGAAATCTAACCTCAAACCATATCTATTAATAACATATTTTGATTAAATAGTTGCACAAAACAGATTTTTTTAATTAGAAAATGATAAATACACCCGAATATCACTCCAAATTAGTGGTTTTGTCTGATATTTAGTTTTACTAAATGAGTACCTTTTTCTTACAATTATTGTTAAAAATTAATAAGCATGTAAGCATAATTACAATATAAAAGATTACAAATGTTTTTATTATGCATTTATTATATTATAGTGTATTATTGTTGCAATGAATAAAATGTTTCTTTTATTTACGATATTGTTTTCTTCAATTTATTTTTGTCCTTTTCATTGTAAAAAAGTTGGTCACTTAAGAATAGGCAATGCTAGTAACAAATAACCCCCCCCCAAAATCTCAATGTAACACAGCAAATAGTTTTTTTTGTTTGTTTGTTTGTTTGTTTGTTTTTTTTACAGAGACAGAGAGCGTCAGAGAGAGGGATAGACAGGGACAGACAGACAAGAACGGAGAAAGATGAGAAGCATCAATCATCAGTTTTTCCTTGCGACACCTTAGTTGTTCATTGGTTGCTTTCTCATATGTGCCTTGACCGTGGGCCTTCAGCAGACCGAGTGACCCCTTGCTCGAGCCAGCGACCTTGGGTCCAAGCTGCTGAGCTTTTGCTCAAACAAGATGAGCCTGCACTCAAGCTGGTGACCTTGGGATCTCAAATCTGGGTTTTCTGCATCCCAGTCCGATGCTCTATCCACTGTGCCACTGCCTGGTCAGGCTGTTTATTTCTTACTAAAACAACAACAACAACAAAAGTCCAATAGAGGTCAGCTAGCCACTTTTCATCAACCCAGCCTGTAACACACAGCTTCCAAGGTCACCGTAACAGAAAATAGAAACCTAGAAGACATCAGTTATTTGTAAGGGGTGGGGCCTGGAAGTATTTTATATCACTTTTGCTCACACTCCATTGGTTGGAACTCAATCACATGTACCCATTCTTAACCTCAAGAGTTTCTGGGAAAGGGAGTCCTTCCACTTTCTCAGGAAATGGAACCAATGTGATGAGCACACAGAAATGTATCTGCCACACCCTTAAAATATTGTTTCTGGCCCTGGCCAGATAGCCCATTGGTTAAAGCATCCTCCTGAAATACAGAGGCTCCCATTCTAGTTAGGGCACATAAAAGAACAGATAGATGATACTCCCTCACTTTCTCTCTGTCCCTCTCTCCCTTCATCTCATGAAAATCAATCAATAAAGATTAAAAATAAAATATCACTTCTGAAGAGTTTCTGTCTTGTGTAGAGAAGCAAATAGATTTGAAAACCTGAGTATGGACTAATATTCTTATCACACTAATAACATCAATTTCATTTCTAAGCACTATTTTGAATGTTCTTTACATACAGTATCTTTCTAGTGGGGACACTCTTAAAAAACACTCAAGATTTTGATCGGACTGAAGTCCTATTGTACTCATCCCAATTAGAATTTCTTTCCTGGGCACCTCCATTAATGGAAATTTGGCCTCTAACTATTGCCATTGCTAACATCCACCCATTTGTTCAGAGTCACTTACTTTGCCATGGCTGCATCCAACAATGATGAGAGCTCCAGAGAAGTTCTTGAGATTCACAAAAGTTGCCTGGAATGCTCTTTAGAACCACCTGCTTTGGTGCTACAGGTTGAGATCACAGGTATCAGTGTCCCTGTCCTTTGCTCCCCCAGCCCTCCAATCGCTGAGTAAGCCTCTGTCATCTGGAATGCATAGAGTGGCTTCTGTTCTCCCAGTGGAACCCTGACTTACTCCACTTATATGCTTCCCCTTGTGCAGTCTCTGAGGAGTAAGAAGGTCTGAGCTGTAACTAAAACCCTTGCCCTGCTCATGACGTGTGTATTGCATCTCGTCTATATGTACTCTCTGGTGAGCAAGAATTTAAGAGTTATGACTGAAGCCCTTACCACACTCATCGCATTTATATGATTTCTGTCTGGTGTGATCTCTTTGATGTAGGTGAAAGTAAGAGCTGTAACTGAAGCCCTTAACATACATTTCACACTTGTAAGGTTCTTCTCCTGTGCGCACTCTCTGGTGAGTGTGAAGAATGAAACTGTCAGTGTCAAGAGGCCCCTTGGGAGGTGAGGTAGTGCTGAGGGAAAAGAATGTGTGAGGAGTTGACACGGGGGAGAGAAAGTTACAGCAGCTGCAGCACACTTTATTTTCCAAGGCCAGTTTTATACAGTGCAGAGGAATTCACGCATGCGTGACCCCTCTTCTGCTGAAGCAAACTATAGCTAAGGCAGCAGGTTATATAACTGTGGGAGCAACTGTGCACATGCTCCCACTTCCGGGTCATGTCCTTTGGCATAGCTACTGCGCAGGTGCTCCGGCTCTAGCTCATAGCTGGGCTCTCACAGGAACTGTATGCAAATTCCTTTCTGCACACACTGCATGTGCAGGGTTTCTCCCCGGCGTGAACTCATCGGTGAATGTGAAGGTACGTGCTTTGTCTAAAGCCCTTTCCACACTCACCACACTTGTAAGGCTTCTCCCCAGTGTGCAACCTCCGAGGACTTGAAGAACGGAGCTTGAACTAAAGCATTTGCCACACTCACTGCATTTGTAGGGTTTCTCTCCGGGGTGGACTCTCCGGTGGACAAGAAGATTGGAGCTCTGATGAAAGCCCTTCCTACACTCTTCACATCGATAGGGTTTTCTGCCCACGTGTATTCCCTGATGAATACAAAGAAGAGACCTGAACACGAACTCCTCACACACACCACACTTGTCGGGCACACCCCGTGTGGCCTTGGTGATGGCTGTGAGGAGAGGAGCTGGGCCGGAAGCCCTTACCATGTTTGAGACATTTATAGGGTTTGTCGCCTGAGGGGCCTTTCTGACATCTGGACAGGTCTGAGCTCTGTTTGAAGCCCTCAGTCCACTCTTAACATTCATAAATTCTCTCACCCGAATGGGTTTCATAATGAAGATTAAGATCTGAGCTCTGACGAAAGCCCTTTTCGCATGAGTCACATTTATAAAATTTTTCTGTGACATGAGCACGGTGGTGAATGTGAGGGCTTGCATCACCTGTGAAGCCCATTTCCATAGTTATTACATCTGAAAGGTTGTAGTATCAGATGGACTACATTATGTTGTTTGTCGATTTCATAAGCAAGTTCTTCCCACAGTCGGTGTGTATGGGGCAGCTGTGTTAGGCTTGCTCACTGGTTTACCGGCTGTGAGCACTTGGCCTGATTGCATGAGCATGTGCCTGTGCCACGTGTGCATAGTCAATATAAGGCTGCAGGTGTTTGTGCTCAGGGGGAATGCAGATGGCGGATTGCCTGTCCACTGTGAGGGGCCATTTTCGCTGTTCGTTTGCCTGAGAAGCAGTTTCCCCTGCCTATGTTCTTGTCTGCCATTGTGAGATTCTTATTAAACAGAGTGGCCCAACGCTTTCTGGCTCCGCAGTTTCTCTACTGTCTGCCTGAATCTGGTGTGGACCTGCCTGGCCTCGGCCACCAGCATTACAGTGTGGCTAGAGGATTTCTTCCTGTTACATTCTTGGGGCCCATCGCAATCACGTGAGCCTGATTGAAGCTGTCACCATACTGAGCACATTCATACAATCTCTCTTCTGTATGAATGCTCATACATTTTCCCTGAGAAGTCTGGGGTCGGTCATCATGTGGGCTTTCCTCCAATATGCTGGGGTAAGGATCTGGGTCAGGCCTTGCCAAGCTCTGCCATCTTGACTTTCTAAATTAATAGCATCTATTACATAATTTTCATTTTCATAAATCTGAAGAGACACTCTTGCCCACTCTTCATAGAGGGAAACATCTTCTAAATACTGGAGACAACTTCCTTGATGATTCATGGAATACTCCTTACAATTAATTCACTGGCCCCTTGTTTCCAAATCCACCAACAGTAGTGAACTTCCTGGGAGAGACAACTCAACCCTTTTTCCTGAAGATTTGAAACATTGTTTTTAATCCCAACTCCTATAAGGAGAAAGAGAATTTGGCTATGGGGACAAGTGAATTGTCTATCCAGAGGTTTTGAGAAAATAAAATAGGATGGAGTGAGAAGTTGTCACTGGCTTCTATTCACATGAGAAACAATTAGAACCTCAGAGATTCTGTCTGTGAGCTGCCAATCAGGTATTTCAGTGCACAAAGATATGTTGTAGAATTGGGCATGTGAAACCTGTATAATTACGTTAACCAGTGTCACCCTAATAAATTCAGTTTTTAAAAATCAGGTTTTGCAGGGAAATCAAAAGAAACCTAGGGGAAAATTTATAACAGAATAAATTCACCTCCCTCCTATGAATAATCAATAAAAACCCTGCAATCGTTTTGCTACAAAAGGAATGGGAAAAGCTCCCAGATGAAGATGATTCATATATGTCACATAACAATGGAGTGCTAGTCATGGTGAGAGACACAATGGGTCACACGGCCATTCCAGTACCTTGGAAGGTTATAGAAACAAGCAATTTACTACACACCAGGCCCTGGTTTGGTTCCCTTTTTTTGTATTTTTCTGAAGTGAGAAGCAGGGAGGCAGAGAGACAGACTCCCACATGCGCCACACTGGGATTCACCCAGCAATCCCACTAGGGGGCGATGCTCTGCCCATCTGGGGTGTTGCTCCATTGCAACCAGAGCATTCTAGCGCTGAGGCAGAGACTATGGAGCCATCCTCAGTGCTCAGGCCAACTTTGTTCCACTGGAGTCTTGGCTGCGGGAGGGGAAGAGACAGACAGAGAGAAAGGAGAGGGGGAAGGGTGGAGAAGCAGATGGGCATTAATGTTTTTCTATAAGGAATCAAGGGACTCAGGCCATTGGTAGTGCATGAACTTTACTAATGTCACTGAGGAGTATGAGGAAAGGAATGAGAGCCTAACCTTGTGACAGTTGGGGTAGGCTCACCGACCACACGGGAGGCCCACAGGTGGGTGCAGGGTAAAGGAGAGCTCCCTCAGCAACATTTCCTGGGTCCACCTGCTCACATTTATCTGTTAAACTCATTAACTGCAGGGTTCTCTGCTGTGAACCAGCGCAGCTATGCGGGAATAGTGTGGAATTAAGAAAATAGGCTTAAAGAAATAAAGGATGGAGGCCCTGGCCGGTTGGCTCAGTGGTAGAGCGTCAGCCTGGCGTGCAGAAGTCCCAGGTTCGATTCCCGGCCAGGGCACATGGGAGAAGCGCCCATCTGCTTCTCCACCCCTCCCCCTCTCCTTCCTCTCTGTCTCTCTCTTCCCCTCCCGCAGCGAGGCTGCACTGGAGCAAAGATGGCCCAGGCGCTGGGGATAGCTCCTCAGCCTCTGCCCCAGGCGATGGAGTGGCTCTGGTTGCAACAGAGCGACGCCCAGAGGGGCAGAGCGTCGCCCCCTGGTGGGCAGAACGTTGCCCCCTGGTGGGCGTGCCGGGTGGATCCCGGTCGGGTGCATGTGGGAGTCTGTCTGACTGTCTCTCCCCGTTTCTGGCTTCAGAAAAATACAGAAAAAAAAAGAAAAGAAATAAAGGATGGGGTCGAGAGGGCTCTGCAATTGCTGCTGGCAAGAAGAGAGCACGCTCCACCCCCATTTCTTGCTTTATTTATAGGGAAAAGTGAGGCCATTAGCAAATCAGAGATATCTGATCACATTTCCAGGGCAACCCAAGAATTTTACCAAGTGCAGAAAACCCCCACCATACATAACATCTTAACTTTACACCAAACAAAGGATAGAAGAAACTTGCCTCCAGTCTTTCCAGGGGATATGGGGGTTAGTGTAAACAATCCAGCACCACAGCTTAAGAGCCTTTAGCAACTCCTCAGAACAAGTGAGGTGGGGGTATGGGCAGACTGTCAGCTCACTGCCGGTTCCCCACACCTCTGTCCCCCAAAACTCTAAACTGCAAAAACCCTGCTGGCTTTTCGGTCCCCAACAATTCTCGTCTGCTTATGCATCTCTTCAGAGTTTTCTCTCCATTGGCTGAAGTTTCTCTTTGGAGAAACTTCAACTGAAACATTCTATTTAGTTTGAAACTGATCATGTGAAGAAACAGGACAGTGGTTTGAATCTGAGTCACAGCGCGCCTGTCCTCACCCACGGAGACCAGGTTCCTGAAGTTCTCCAGCATCACGTCTCGGTACAGCGTCCTCTGGGACTGGCCCAACAGCCCCAGCTCCTCCTCCGTGGACATCATGGCCACATCCTTGAAGGTCACAGTTTCCTAAAACATCAAGCACATGCCACATCATCTATCTTCCACACAAATAACCGCTGGAAGGAGCAAAGTGGGAAGCTGTGCCGGTCAGTATGTTACTGTCTTTCTGCTCCAAACTCTCATGTTTAAACTTCATGTAGTAATCAGTCCCATTAGTAGGCGGGCCTTGTTAGGATTTGCAGGCTCCAACAATGAGAAAGTCAGTTTTCAGGTGCCTCTCCCCACATCTCTCCTTCCTGAGCCAGCAGCCTGGAGACTCAGCTGTGAAGTTGCCCCAGCCACTGCTTGCACAGCAGGAGGCCCTGAGAGCTGCCAAGTCCCTCCTCCAGGTCTGCTCAAAGCACAGTTCTAAATAAGGCTTTTCCAACTAAAGCCGCCAGTGTAAGCAGGCAGGGCAGGGAGCCAATTGCTGTTCAGGTGCCTTTCTAAGGGCCCCTGGGCATGTCTAGTTTGCCTCAGCACTCCGCGGGTCTAATCTCCACAGGCTTTTCTCCCTTGTGCCCTGGTTGGAAGCCCGCAGTCCAGCTCCCACAGCTTCCACAGTGCTCTCTGAGGTCTGCTCCATGGGGATATGCTTTGTAACCTGTATTGGCTGGCGGAGGCGCCCCACCCAGACAGGTCCAGGCCTAGGGATCCCGGCCCTTGTGTACTTCCTGTGCTGTTGGTAGGGAAGCTGGGACCACAAAGAAACTCTGGGTACAGCCCACACAGAAGGTCCACTGCTGATAATCTCCAGCCTAGCCCCTCTGGCCATGAACGCGTACGCAGACAGGGAGCAAACAAAGCCCAAAGGCCGCTCTGGTGCTGGCCTCTGCAGGCAATCCACTCCGGTCACCTCCGCTGGAGTCTGCCGCTCGCACTAGCTCCATGTCCGCAATCCAGGCTGAGCTGCCGGTGTGCTCTCTCCTTGGCTTGATCATCTGCCCTAGCCCAGCTTCTTCCCTCGCCCCTAATCCTCCTTTCTCTGGGTTCCAAGCAAAAGCAGCCCTTCCTCAGATCAGTGAGGAAAGTGGAATACTCCGTTCTCCGTCTTATTTCCTTCAGAGTGGATTATATAGTCAGCCACCTTTTCGCTCAATTGTACCTTTGTTTGGTGTATGTATATTTCAGATGCTCCTGAGATTGTTTCTTTGTCTCTAGTTATTGAATTTGTTGAAATTTCAGGGGGAGATATCGGGAGCACCCCTCATGGCACCATTTCTCTGACATCACTCTCCAATTATTTTTTAAAATCTGCCCCCTTCAGTTATAAGCATGACTAAACATACCTGAGAGCCCACTCATTAACAGTACCTTTATGTGTCCTTCCACAGCTCACGGCTTACCCACCAGAGTACAGAGTAATGAAGAGGCCAACCTCCAAGGGTCAGCGCAGGGCCTGAGCTGGACTTTTAGATGCCCTTTCATTCAGTGTGAGATGAAACCTGTGGTTTCCCCATCATCCGTCTACTGAAGGTTTTATTTCCTGTGTGAACCCACATGTAAGCCTATTTTATCACTTGTCATAAATTTAGATGCTGACCAACACTTGTCTGCAGGACAGTTTGGACTGATTTATAAGGACCTTTTGTGAAGACTCTTAGAAGTTGAGTTTGTGCCCATTATGGACTGAATGTTCCTGTACCCCCAAAATTCATGTTGAAATTCTAATCGCAATGTGATTGCATTAGGTGAGGGCCTCTCGGGGGTGATAAGGTCATGAGGGTGGAGTCCTTGTGACTAGGATTCGTGCCCTTATGAAAGAAGCCCCAGTGACCTTTCTTGACTATTCTCCCAGGTTAGGACACAGCAAGGTGGCCATCTAATAACCAGGAAGTGGGTCCTCAACAGACACCGAATCTGCTGATGCCTTGATCTTTCTTGTTGTTTGAGTCACCTAGGCTACAGTATTTTTGTCATAGCAGCCTGATCAAATAAAAACAGTGCCTTTCTGCAGCACTCTTGATACTGCACCTCATAAGGAACACATGGCTCTGTACAGGCCTACTTGGGTCCACTGTTCCTAACTAAAGGTTTCTCAAAGCTCTAATTGTTCCTGCCTGGCTGACAGGAATTCCACTCAGGTTAGTGGCTGCTATAACACCCAAATGTCTCTGAAAGCACTTTTATCCATATCCACAAGATATTACAAGCCCATTTCTATTATTTTGCCTCCAGATAAGCTCCTCAGCAAACAGCCCTGGTTCTACAATGCTGCTGCATAACATGATCTCAGAGTGATGTGCAACCCAAGGGGCTGCTTGGCCTGTTGGGGTTCAAACTAACTCCACTGTTTCCATTTAACTCATTTAAACCTAGTTGCCATGTTTTACTTACACTACACCCTTTTTTTTATCATTCAGTGTTTTCTGAGCAATTTGAATATTTCATAAACACAAAACTCCCACAATTTTATAGTTTCTTTTAAAGCTAGAAAGTTTAGTTTTCTTTTTCTAAAGATTTTATTTATTGATTTTAGAGATGGAGGTGGAAGAGTGGGAATCAATTTATTATAGTTTCTTCCTGTATGTGCCTGGACCGGGCAAGCTCAGGGTTTCGAACCAGAGACCTCAAGTGTTTCAGGATGACGCTTTACCCACTGTGCCATCACAGGTCAGGCTAGTTTTCCTTTTAGGAAAAAAATACAACTGGACTTTATCCAGCAATAAAGAACAATACCCCAAACACAGTATTCATCCCATCTTCCCATCTGGACATAACTGGACACTTATCTGCAAGTCGAGGCTACAGTACTCAAGTATGGATGTAGCCCGTGGTGACTAGGTATCCAATTTCTTGGGGACACATCTTAGAATTGGCTGAATTGTATACAGGCCTACATGACCAACACTCAACAATATCTAATGAAAGCACCAGATTATGAAGAGATTCCAACTCCCACTACCTGCCTCTGCCTCTACCCCAGTGCAAGCATTGAGTAAAGAAATATTAGAGCAGTGAGTACATCAATATCAATGATGGAGACCTCATACAATTAGTAGACAACAATAATAGTAGAGAATACAAATACATGGATTGAGATTTCACCAGAAAAATCCCCCCTGGCTTTTCCATAGATTTGGTTCCTTTATAACCTAATCACCACTTCACAAATTCAGCACATTCCACTTATGATTGCATTCTACATAGTAGTAGTAGCAGTAGCGCGGGGTGTGGGGGAACACAGGGAAACAGGAAAGGAGGGAGATGAGAAGCATCAACTCTTGTAGTTGCGGCCCCTTAGTTGTTCATTGATTGCTTCTCATACATGACTTGACCAGGGGGATCCAGCCAATCCAGTGAGCCCTTGTTCAAGCCACTGACCTTGAGCTTTAAGCCAGCGACCTTTGATCTCAAGCCAGTGACCATGGGGTCATGTCTATGATCCCACACTCAAGCCAGAGACCCTGAACTCAAGCTGATGAGCCCGCACTCAATCCAAAAACCTCAGGGTTTTGAACCTGGGACCTCAGTGTCCCCAGGTCAACATTCTAGCCACTGCACCACCACCAGTCAGGCTACATATTACTATTAAAAAAAATAAGCTATGGCCCTGGCCAGTTGGCTCAGTGGTAGAGCGTCGGCCTGGTGTGCGGGGGACCCGGGTTCGATTCCCAGCCAGGGCACATAGGAGAAGCGCCCATTTGCTTCTCCACCCCTCCCCCTCTCCTTCCTCTGTCTCTCTCTTCCCCTCCTGCAGCCGAGGCTCCATTGGAGCAAAGATGGCCCGGGCACTGGGGATGGCTTCTTGGCCTCTGCCCCAGGCGCTAGAGTGGCTCTGGTCATGGCAGAGCGACCCACGAAGGGGCAGAGCATCACCCCCTGGTGGGCAGAGCGTCGCCCCTGGTGGGCGTGCCAGGTGGATCCCGGTCGGGTGCATGCGGGAGTCTGTCTGACTGTCTCTCCCTGTTTCCAGCTTCAGAAAAATACAAAAAAAAAAAAAAAAAGCTATCAACTCAGGTTAACTGCATGTCCTTGAACTTTTTCAAATGTACAGCAAAATCATTAATTTACACCCGTAGAAAGTTCCAGTCTGCCACAAAAGGTCCTACAGGGGTAGTGTGGTCCTTGTCCTTTCAGAAAGTGAATAACAGTGGAGAAAAATATAGACAAACCAAATATAGAACAAGAATGTTGGTCAAAAGAATCACCAACCTAAAAAAAAAAAAAAAAAAAAAAAGAATCACCAACCTGTTAGACCTGTAGTATTGTCAGCCAAAGGCATGGATTCAACAATCCAGACCCAAACAAATACTGCAGAGAATGCACTAGTGGTCGGCAAACTCATTAGTCAACAGAGCCAAATATCAACAGTACACAATTGAAATTTCTTTTGAGGCCAAATTTTTTAAACTTTAACTAGTATATAGGTAGGTACATTCCTTATCAAGGTAGCGCCCGCACATGGTATTTTGTGGAAGAGCCACACTCAAGGGGCCAAAGAGCCGCATGTGGCTCGTGAGCTGCAGTTTGCTGACCTAGGCACTAGGAGAACCTGGGCATGAGAGAGGTACAGTATCTCAGACTACCCAAGTTTCAAGAACTTGACCCAACAGCTAAATTCCAGGGATCCTCCCTGAAGAGGAGATGCAATGATCATGAACACTGTCATGACCTCAGAATGAACAATCAATAGAATATAGAAGATGTTAAGAGTCCAGACAGGTGATGTGAGAACCATGGAATGGTTTATCAATCCAATCTATCAACCTATAACCACAGAAGTGCCATTATCAGTGGATTATAAATCAATACCATATTGAGCATAAGCTATTTCAAAAACCCAACATTACAGTTCCAATGTGAAGATCTATGTGGCAAATGCCAAACGTGATACTTTCAAAAGCAACAATATTTTTTACTGCAAAATATATAAACTTACTGATTTATTAGACCCCGAGTGAATCCAAAATAAGGATTAAATTACCCTAAGCAGTAAAAACTAGGTTACTAACTTGGTGGTTTCACAAAAGCGGTTTTAGAAAGTTTTTGAATATCTAAGGCAACAACCAAGTGCAGAGACCAGCTCGGCAGTGGGTGTGCATGAGAGGAAGGTGCTGCAGGACTTTCGAAAAAACACACAAGACACAGCATAGAGAAAAGATGGGCACAGGGGACTCCCAGCCTCTAGGACTGAGAGCCCAGATCTCTGCAGCTGCAACGTATTTATTTGTTTCTTTAATCAGCAAGTAAGTTAGCAGAGCACAGGCTCACGAACAGAGAAGGACGATTAACTAAAACCTTGTAGGTATGCAGGAAATGGCTGTAAGGGTCAGAAGCTCCCATGAACTTTTTGAGTAGTGCGAATTCATATACGTCCTCGTGCCTCCTGACCATCCAGAGTACAATCGTAACAAAAAGTTTTATTTTAAAAATGTGTAAGGCAACATTAAAAAAAGGCAAATGTATGTTCTTCTTGTTTCCATAAATTGATTATCAAACAAACATGATTTTTTAAGTTAATAAAACTGTAAGTGGAACTAATTTCACTTTTGAAAAAAAAACCTCACTCCTGGGGGTCAGCGAGCATGAAAACCCCCACTACTGAAAGGGCTAACAATCTTATGGTGCTTGCCCGGGTAGCGTTCTACCCCCACAGGACCTGGTGTTCCAAAGTCCACATGTAAGGTTTGCTTCAGGGCGTTCTAATCTCCAGCCATTTTCCCACAACCAATGTTACTGACATTAGCTTGGTAAAATCAGACCTAGTTTTAGGAACTTGATGCCCAGCATCTGAATCATTGTTTTACACGAGGAATTTTTCACTAAAAAAGGAATGAATACCACCAAGAGGTCCCAGACTTGGAACTGGATGTCAGGATGTGAGGCTCTTGGTTAATCCTTTGTGGAGAAGGGACTGCATGTTTTTGGTTGTAAGAGAGACAGCCATATTATGTTAAGTAGGAGGCTACATATACACATTTAAATAAGTGGAAGTGTAGAAAGTGAATAAAATGGGTTAGGCAAAAGGGTGGGCTATACTAGAAACCTTTCTTTGCTGCTGCTTAGCAAATGAGTAACAATTCGATGAATGACAAATTGCTCACATAATTGGAGTGAGTGGAAGATAGAGCCCGCTGACCGCTGTGGACTCTCCAGGAAACACTTGGTTTCCCAACCTTCCACAGAGCTTCCACCAGACCTAGATGCATACCCCAGACTTGGGACCAGGAGTAATCAATGCAGAGATAAATGAAGGAACTTTGGGAACATTAAGGAACTCTCATAGGCTCTGCAGCACGACTCTGCCAATTGCTTCTATCAATAAAGCCCTGAATGTTGTCTTTCTTGCCAGTTCTTGGAGCCACCTAACATTCTATCAATGAACTCCATTTTCTGAATCACCTTGCTTGAGCTGGCTCGTGTATGTATGTGCTTTCTATGAAGAACTCAGGCTGCTACAATTGTAAAGAGCCGAATGCTATTTACTGATGTAATTCATCAAGTTTTCTAAAGGGAAACTGACTCCACATACAACCTCTTTCGACAAACTGGAAAAATACTGACTTGTTAAAATCAAGTTCTAAAGGCTGAAGTAAGATAAACTGGCCTCACCAAATATACTAAATAAGACATATGGAATATATGATACTGAGTATAAAATCTAGAAGAAATAAGCTATAAAAGGCGTATATGGAAAAAGCACTGCTGTGTGGTACATCTGAAAGTTGCTAAGAGAGTAAATCATAAGATTTTCATGGTTTTTCCATCACAGGGAAAAACCATTTTGTCCTTTTTTTGTATCTCTATGAAATGATAAATGTTAGCTAACTGTGATAATCATTTCATGATATATGTAAGTCATTATGTTGTACACCTTAAACTCATACTGGTCAATTGTACCTCAATAAAACTGGAAAAAATATAAAACATAATTGGTGCTAGGAGAGTACTTCTTCACATCCATGTAGTTAAAAACATTTTGGTCACCTTTCATTTATTTCTAATTTTACTGGAGTATGGTGAAATTTAGCCTATAAAATCTCTATATATTGCCTGACCAGGCAGTGGTGCAGTGGATAAGGCATCGAACTGGGACGTGGAGAACCCAGGTTCAAAACCCTGAGGTCGCCAGCTTGAGCGTGGGCTCATCCGGCTTGAGCACAGGCTCACTAGTTTGAGCACGGGGTTGCTGGCTTGAGTGTGGGGTCATAGACATGACCACATGGTGGCTGGCTTGAGCCCAAAAATCGCTGGCTTGAACAAGGGGTCACTCACTCTGCTGTAGCCCCTGAGTCAAGGCACATATGAGAAAGCAATCAATGAACAATTAAGGTGTCGCAATGAAGAATTGACGCTTCTCATCTCTCTCCCTTCCTGTCTGTCTCTGTCCCTCTGACTCTCTCTCTGTCAGGAAAAAAAACCTCTATATATTTTTCTATGTCAAAAGCAACTTAATTTTTGTACGTTTTACACAATTCTAAAGCAAGGGTGATAAGTCATTATATATGGCATACATGTCATTAAAGTCAAGTTACTGATTCCTTTTTGAATCTAAATTTTAGGTTCAGCAGTTTAATTACGTATTTTTGGCATGTTGTCACTTCAATTTTTTACTTTTGGTTGATCATTTTAAACTTAAAACACTACCTTTCTAACAAAGGGAAATGATAGAAATTAACATTTTTGTTTATTTACTGAATCTATCTATTCAAAACACTCGGCAACCATAAATTACCACCTAGGAACTGATACAATATACTCAGACAAATCATAGTCAACCAATCCAGAAACACACAAACACATACTTCAAAAAAAATCACAATTTTTTTTTTGCCATTTTATCAATTTCACATTTTCAACAAAATGTTTTTAACATTTACTCAAGAGATTCCTTTAGCCTGACCATGGTGGTGCAGTGGATAAAGCACTGACCTGGAATGCTCAGGTTGCTGGTTTGAAATCTCAGGCTTGCCTGGTCAAAGCATATATGAGAAGAAATTATGAGTTGGTATTTTTTTTTTTTGTAGTTTTCTGAAGCTGGAAATGGTGAGAGACAGTCAGACAGACTCCCGCATGCTCCCGACTGGGATCTACCCGGCACGCCCACCAGGGGCGACGCTCTGCCCACCAGGAGGCGATGCTCTGCCCCTCTGGGGCGTCGCTCCGCCGCGACCAGAGCCACTCCAGCGCCCGGGCCATCTTTGCTCCAATGGAGCCCCAGCTGCGGGAGGGGAAGAGAGAGACAGAGAGGAAGGAGGGGGTGGGGGTAGAGAAGCAAATGGGCGCTTCTCCTATGTGCCCTGGCCGGGAATAGAACCCAGGTCCCCCGCACGCCAGGCCGACGCTCTACCGCTGAGCCAACCGGCCAGGGCCGAGTTGGTACTTTTCACTCTCACCTCTCCTCTCTCTGTAAAATCAATAAACAAAATCTTTAAAAATATATATTACTTTGTAATAAATCTCTTCCCAAACTTGAAATCTTCAGATCCCTACTTGTTAGGCCATCTGGCTTTATACGTATTTGTGAAATATGGCTCCTTGCTTTCAAAGATTCAACATGCCCAATGAAAAAAACCCACTATACCTAGGCATTGGCATCAATTTTTAGCTATAATCGAAGGGGGGTGCTAATCAAGTCCCATTGTTAGAGTTTCACAATTTTATGTCTTCTCCAAAACGCAATGCACGGAGAACCCTGGCTACTCCTTTCTGTACAGTCTCGGAGTAACTGCGGGTTCTCCTGGGGTGAGGAGTCCGTTTTCCAGCCATTAACACTTGTTACTACCAGGTGTGCTGCATTCTCTGGCTGAAAGCTCAGAGAGATGGCTGTTGGGTCCTGTCATAGGGATAGAATTTTACTAAGAAAACTCATCAGATGGCACTTTAGCCTTTTCTTTCTCCAGAACACCTACCTCTATTCTCCGGTCTCTCAGTTCAACTCTCAGATTGTAAAATATTAACTCTTTGGGATGAGAGTTTCCAAGTCCACAATCCACCGAATTAGAATTTATGATTTAGAGGGAAAGGCCAGACAGACATGCGAACCAAATCCAAAAAGAAAAATCAATGGGAAGTTATAAATCTTACCTCACTGAAAGCATTCTTGCAAGCTTTGCTTAGGCTGTGAGCACTTGGCCAGGGCAGTGTCTTCCCATTAAGAGGACTCTCACATTAAGGAATATATTTCAAGAAAAAAAAGACAATCTATGTGAGAGGAGGGGGAAAAACACCTTAAAAACAGAACTCCTTTACACTGCTTTGAATGCACTAAAAAAAAAGTCCACTTGTTCTTACACCGCCCATGTGTCCAGTTCCACATCCCCATGGCAGTGTTTTCTTTTCAGTGAGGAATACTCCAGGGAATCTAAGTTCTGCTTACGTGACCTGATCATTCTAATCCAAATGAAAATTTCGGAACCCTGAGCTATCATTGTTACCTGGCTGTCCAGTCTTCCCTAAATGGTCAAAGGAGATGAAAATCAACCGTTCTTTGTTTCTTTATCATATCATTTATTATATCAAAACAGTATAGTACTCGCTTCAGCAGCATATATACTAAAAAATTGGAACAATACAGAGAAGATTAGCATGGCCCCTGCGCAAGGATGACACGCAAATTCGTGAAGCGTTCCATATTTAAAAAAAAAAAATTAAAAGGGGGGAGTCATATCCTGGAACTCCTACGGGTCTACCATATCATGCTTCTTACTTAAAAAAAAAAAATTACATTTCTTTTGAATGCTGATGAACAGGAGACACCAAATCTTTTTCGCCTGCAAACTACAACCTTCTTTATTAGATCCAGCTAATAACACTGTTTTGTCTTTTTCCAAATAGCTCCAGATATATGGAAAAGATTTATATAAGCGGATGGGGATCCTCAAACCCCTCAGCGAGATCTTCTGAGCACGGCTTTTAAGATACCTAGAGGCAGAAAAAGCCCAATAGAGATCAGGGGAACTACCAGCTTTTAGGATACACCCTTAAAGGCTCCAACGCCCCAAAGGGGTCTCATAGGATGCCACCTGGGTCCTGCTTCAATAGTGGAAAGGTCATTGAGCTAAAGCCTGCCAGGCTTACTTGCCTCTACTGTGAGGAAACAGGGACACTGGAAGGTAGGCTTCCCCCTCGCTCCTCTAAGGGAGGGTTCAGTCTCTTCCAGCCCTGCTCCAGCCACCTATGACCTAACCTTGCCCAGAATGCTGGGGTTTGCCACTGAAGGCTGAAGGTGCCCAGGGCCGTCGGCCCCATCTACGACACTGTGGACGAGCCTAGGGTATTTCTTCCAAGAAGCAGGTAAACTGATCTTATTTGCACAAGGGCCACTTAACTATGTTTTGCCTGAATAGTCAGGTTTTTTATTCTTCCCTCAAAGATCTCTGTTGTGGGTGTTGATAGTCCTATTTTCTGCTGCTTTGCTTAATATATAGTGTTTCCTTCATTCCCCCTACCTCAATGCCCCACTCATATTTCAGGCTGGGACCTACTCCTAATTTAGAGCTCTCTTTCCCCCTTTTGCCAACTTCTATTATGAATCTACCTTTGCCACCCAGCTTAGTGCATCCCAAGGTTCTCTTTACCATGCCACAGTTGCAGAGCTCCAGGGAAAAGCAACCTGGTCTCATCACTCCAGGCAGAGAACAGAAGCTCCATATCCATGCATGCTGCAAATGGCTTTTCCAGTCTACCTGAATCATTACCAGCTAGAAGCAGTGGTCATTGGGACTTGGGCGTGAGCTGCAAAGTATAGAATGGGGACAACAATTCCAGTGCCAGGAGGACTTTTCCTGGACTCCTGCTCCCTGTGACAGCTCCTAACAGACTGAACTGTGGTTGGGTTGCATTTTTCAGGAATTTGGCATGGTGATGGGGCCAACTTGGACTTGGTGAACATGTTAAGGACACTACACTTTTATGGATTCTTGCTGTATTGGCCAAGAGTTTGCTTAAAGGCTTTTAATCACTGTAAAAAAAAAATAGAAGACTGGATAAAGAAGATGGGGCACATATACACCATGGTATACTATTCAGCTAGTAGAAATGATGACATCGGATCACTTACAGCAGAATGGTGGAATCTTGATAACATTATGTGGAGTGAAATAAGCGAATCAGAAAAAAACAAGAACTGCAGGATTCCATACATTGGTGGGACATAAAAATGAGACTAAGAGACATGGACAGGAGTGGGGTGGTTACGGGGGGTGGGAGGAGGGGGGAGGGGAGGAGGGAGAGGGGTACAAAGAAAACTGGATAGAGGGTGATGGAGGACGATCTCTCTTTGGGTGATGGGTATGCAACAGAACTAAATGACAAGATAATCTGGAAATGTTTTCTTTGAATATATGTACGCTGATTTATTGATGTCACTCCATTAAAATAAAAATTTATTTATAAACAAACAAACAAAACAGTATACATAAAAAAAGACCAGGCATAAATCTATAAATCAAATAGATACCCATAGAAGCCCTTTTAATTCCACTCTATACACAAATTTCTTATCACAATAGTTCTAGGAAATCATGTTTTATATATACTCTGTCTAGCTTTTTTCATTTTTTGTGTAACAGCCATTTTCCTATTTTTTACAAAATCTTCACGTTAAAGAAAGTGCTGTGTGAGAGAGAATATAAGGTAGTGGGGAAATCATGTTGTAAGATAAGACACTGAAACACTTTCTCCCAGCCTCATTTCTAGTAACTATAGCAATTTTCCAGTCTTCTCACCACCACCACCAGTTAGCATCCTCATTTATTCTTTATTGGATTAGAGGTCTGCCTCACCAGCAGTCCCTCCACAGCAGTGTCCATTTAATGGTAATTCTGAGTGCTTTCTCCAAGGAAAAGTGCCAATATTTATTAATTTTGTTTGGAATGCATCATAAAGACAAAGTTTGATTTTGCATATGGAATTACTAAGTAAAATATGTGATCCATAGTCCCCCTTTCCCTTCTTCAGAACAAATTTCCGGATACATAATAACAGAGGGCTAACTCAAGCTTTTCCACATAAATTGTTTTTCTACTAGTTCTTTCCGATACATGTGCTCCTTTAGAAAAGAGGGATAGAAGGAAGAAGGAAGGGAGGGAGGAAGGGAGGAATATATTCTGGCTAAGAAAATTCTACACTACATTCATAGGGTTTCTCTTCAGTATGAGTTGCCTGATGCCTAATAAGTTTAGAGCTATTAATGAACGCTTTCCCACATTGATTACATGTAAAGGGTTTCTCTCCAGTATGTGTTCTTTGATGTACAATAAGTCGAGCACTCAAGCTGAATGTTTTCCCACATTGATTACATTCATAGGGTTTCTCTCCAGTATGAGTTCTCTGATGTTGAGTAAGACATGAACTCTGCCTGAAGGACTTCCCACACTGATTGCACTCATAGGGCTTTTCTCCAGTATGAGTTCTCTGATGTACAACAAGAACATAACTCTGGCTGAAGGATTTCCCACATTGATTACATTCATAGGGTTTTTCTCCCGTATGAGTCCTCTGATGCATAACAAGGTGAGAACTGCGGTTGAAAGACTTTCCACACTCATTGCATTCATAGGGTTTCTCTCCAGTATGAGTTCTCTGATGTGCAACAAGCTGAGAGCTCCAGCTGAATGATTTCCCACACTGATTACATTCAAAGGGTTTTTCTCCTGTGTGAGTTCTCTGATGGGCAACAAGTTTATAACTCTGACTAAAGGACTTTCCACACTGATTGCACTCATAGGGTTTTTCTCCAGTATGAATTCTTTGATGTGCAATAAGTTTATAGCTCTGGAT
This sequence comes from Saccopteryx bilineata, assembly GCF_036850765.1. Classification (NCBI taxonomy): domain Eukaryota; kingdom Metazoa; phylum Chordata; class Mammalia; order Chiroptera; family Emballonuridae; genus Saccopteryx; species Saccopteryx bilineata. Next base: position 314,504,634 of record NC_089492.1, on the reverse strand, counting down.
AAATGATTTCCCACATTGATTACATTCATAGGGCTTCTCTCCGGTATGAGTTCTTTGATGTGCAATAAGCTTGTAGCTCTGCCTGAATGACTTTCCACATTGATTGCATTCATAAGGCTTCTCTCCAGTATGAGTTCTCTGATGCACAACAAGGACATAGCTCTGGCTAAAGGATTTCCCACACTGATTACATCTATACGGTTTCTCTCCAGTATGAGTTCTCTGATGAGAAACGAGGTGAGAGCTCCGGCTGAAGGATTTCCCACATTCGTTACATTCATAAGGTTTCTCCCCTGTGTGAGTTCTCTGATGCGCAACAAGGTGAGAGCTCCAGCTGAAGGACTTCCCACATTGGTTACATTCAAAGGGTTTCTCCTCAGAATGATTTCTCATATTTGGGGCAAGGGAAGAATTCTCAGAGCTTTTACTACATTTATACTGACTTTCTTCCGCAGAAATTATCTGTTGTTCATTAGGGGATATGCTATGGTTCAAAACTTGCCCACATTCCTTAGAATCAAAGGACTTTCCTTTTGCATGCTTTTTCTCATGGCTATTTAGGGGTGTACTATGGCTAAACAATTGAATATTATTGCTAAATCTGTAGGATTTATCTTCTGTTTGAGTTCTTGTAAACTGAATAAGGTGAATGCACTGGGATTTTTCCCCACATTCATTATTTTCGCATAGTTTCTCATTATCATTAATCATCTGATGACTGTTCACAACAGAAGGATGTAATTTTTTAACATGTGAGGCAGGTTTATGAAAATGGTCTCTTATGGGTATAACCTGGGATGAAAGAAGTCTGGAATTCAGACCATTCTTCTCAAGCTCATCACTTTTGCAGACTCTCTCCTGAGTAACAGCATTCTTGTGAGTGAATGCCACTTTCTTCAAACGTCTTTCCTGTTTTTCCTGTTGCTTCTCCAACTGGTCCTTACAAATCCAAACTTCTTCACATGAAGATAACCAAGAATCATCTCTTGTCAACTTTTCTAACTTCACTCCATAGGATGGTTCATAATCAAAAATTCTCTGCTTTGATGTTGATTCTCTTTTTCCAAGTGCAGTTGCCGAGTCTGGAAGAAAGTAAAATAAAATATTCTAGCTAAATAATGTTAGTGCTGGAATAGTGGAATAAAGCTGACAAGGATGCAGAATACATGTGGGCTTGCTTTCAGGTATTATAATCAGAACTGAGAAACAAAAGGGTGGGATGAAGCAGTAAGCAGAAAACTACCAGAGTCCAATAGTATAAATGGCATTCAAAAGGAATAATTTTTTTTAAGGTGGGAGGAGAGAAGATAGTGAGGCAGACTCCACATAAGCCCCAACTAGATCCATCTGGCAACCCCATCTTAGGCCAATGCTCGAGTACAAAGCTATTTTTAGCACCTGAGGCTGATGCATTCCAGTGGAGCCATCCTCAGTGCCCAGGGCCACAGTCGAGCCAATCAAGCCACTGGCTGTGAGAGGGGAAGAGGAAGGGAAGGGGGAGTGGGAGGGGGGAGAAGCAGATGGTCGCTTCTCCTGTGTGTCCATCAAACCCAGAATGTACATAGGGAGGGCTGATGCTCTAGCCACTGAGCTACTGGCCAGGACCTCAAATGGAACAATTTAATCTTAGTTTTACGAAATAATCAAGACTATAGATACCAAATCTAAATCTTCATATTCCAAAATAAAAATCATCTATACCAACAAAAAGAATCTCAAAACAATTCTGCAATTCTTTGCAAAGTAATAAAGGGTCCTCTTTAGTGCTAAACACATGTCCACTGAAATAGAAATTAGTGTCTACACTTCTAGGCATTTCTGAAAGCATGAAACTTGCTAGCATGGCTTATGTCAGTAAGACACAAACAAACTACAATTGTGAACAGGAAAAAAAATGGGGACACTGTTATCCCAGAGTTCCCTAAATGCCTCAGGGGCTAATATGGCACCATGGATTCCTGTGATTCTGAGTGAGAGAGAGTGGAGCTTAGCTCACAAGCAGAAGCCTGGGAGGCTAAGTCAAGCATTAGAATGCCTAAGAAAGAGGATGTGTACAGTCCACTAGGAGGTGGGAAATGGGAGGAAAATGTAGCATGCTCTATGGGGAATTTTCAGTCAAACCTGCTATACCTGTAATGACTCCTATGTTTCTGTTTCTCACCAGGATATGTGTGTCAGAAAATGGTTTTTATACTCATCCCCTTGCTCCAACTAGGAAATTGTGTCTGGTTTGAAAAGCTGGTAGGACATTGGGTGTCTGGGTGGAGACAAAAGGAAATTACTGCAGATTTTGGTCCAGTCTTTGCTTTCTGGGAACCATAAAGGTCAAACAAGTTGAAACCCAAGAAGCTATACCTTGTCTACCCCACAAATTAAAATTAAATCTTCACTGGGGAATAAAAAGCACAAACAAAATCTCTGTGTGGTCAAAGTCAATCTTACCCCTGAACTCTGTAACTCTTAAGCAATGGAAACAAGAAATATTTAACATACAGACTTCATTCAAGTGACCGTATCCTTACCCCAAGAGACCAAGTCCCTGTGGTTCTCTGGGATCACATCTCTGTCCTTGGTCCTCTGAGCAGGGTTCAAAATGCCATCTTCCTGAGTGAAGTCCACAGTCACAATTTTGAAGGTCACTCCTTCCTAAAACAGGACACACATTCCTGTTCAGCTGGGCATCATTTCCTTCTAATGTTCATAGAGGAAGAAAAGTTTGCCAGATAGAAGAAAGGAAACTTGATGGCCTGGAAGGTGCCATGAGATAGTATTCAAAGGGTTCTGTACATGTGTCTATTAGATGAGCGCCTCTGGGTTTTGGATGCTGGATCTGTTTTTACAACTCCAAACAGGAACACCAGATAAGAATTCATATAAATTTTCTCTCTTGATCACCTGGAAGAAAATGCTTACTCTAATTTTTGCACTGGTATATAGAATTACCTACAAATTCCCAAGAAATTAACAATACTTTTTCTAGCAAAGGCCAAAGAGGAAATCATTTAGGCTTTGCAAACTCTAGTCTGTCACACTCAGGGCTGCTGCTGTAGCAAGACTGCAGCCACAGAGAACAGATAGACACATGGGTGTGGCTTTATTACAATACAATTTTATTTACAAAAACAGGTGGTTGGCCCTCAGGCTCTACTCTGATGCCTGAAACAGAAAAGGCAATGTGGGCCCTGACGGAACAGAGGGTGAGGGCACCAGGTCTAGAAGATAAGAGACTTGGGTTTTCTCACCTATGAACAGTGTATGTCTGAATTAAAAAAAAAATCAAATCTGACAATCTGTGTTTTAATGGTGAGTTTATTCTATTTCTATTTATTAGGCTTAATCATACCCAACTCATAGGGTTGTTGAGTCAATTAACTGTGATGTTATATATAAAGCCATTAGCAGAGTTTACTGAACAAAATATAAAGGCTGGCAATGATTATCATGTCTGAAAACCCTGAGAAATTAAGTGATAGCCAAGGTAACCTTTACCCTGAACCGTTAGTCTTCAGATGACAGTCCTGTTTTGTCCGCACTCGGAGCTGCACCTGCCTTTGGATGTTCAGTCATTGCTGCCACATAAAAGGGACTGCTTCCTCTCAGAAGGAAAGGACCTATTTCCAAAACGACTGAGCAGGAATTCTGATCCAAAAAAAAAGTACAGAGGGTGATCTCTCCTTACCCAAAGGCAGCAAAAACCAGGGAAATAGAATGCCACTTACCATTGAAGGCTTTTTAAACAGACCAGATGTTATTAAGCTATAATTCACATATAGGACATGGGGTCCTGATCCCATGAGACCCCATGCCAAATGCTGCTGCGCTGGATTTTTCTAAGCTGGGGACATAAATCTCACCAAAATCTCAAAGGTTTTCACAATTAACCCAAAATGGGATTGAGAAATGTCATCTGCAAACTGTGACCTCTGTTGAATATGGCTCTATCTATAGTACTGTTTTCCACCCTCTAATCCCTGCTTCCTTTTAATAAATACAAGGATGGGCAAAAGTAGGTTTACAGTTGTTTGTATGGAAAAAACATGCAAGTTATGATTTTTTGGCCACCCCGTGCTCCTCTTTGCTATTTAATGCAGGTACCTTTAATATCAAGCTTGTTCCAATAGCAAATAAATAATTCTAGCCTAAACACCTCCCACTCTACCACAGCTATGTGGTCTCAACAAAAGTTCCACACTTTCTTACCATTGCATACTGGTCACCTCTGTCACTAGGCTACAGTGCATGAAGGCAGGGACAGGTATTTAGTTTGCAACTGTAACTCCAGTGCTTAGCACAGTGTTGGTGTATAGTAAATACTAAACACATATTTGGTAAGTTATGTCAATACATGAATCAATAGAATTAATAAACTTTGTAACATACCAAAATAATCCTGGTCCAAATTCTGATTTAGGTCTTCCCTCCCCTGATCTCACAGGGCCTATCACATACCCATCTGAATAAAAGTCCTTCAACATGTGGCTACTGGCTGTTCTGAACATCTATCCTCACTTATCTGATTCTTCTTCTCACCTGGCTCTAACTCCCCCCTCCTCCAGTTTCTTCAGCTGTGTCCTCAGGAACACATTTTCTGTAATGATGAAATCCTACAGCTTCAACAGCTTCACAAATATTCCCTCTACATCCCTGTTAATGGAAACCTACCCTTCCCCCCGTCCCTGTGCACTCCTTCCTCCACAGTCCTCATAGGCTTAGGGGGGTCATGCTCTCCCATCTCAAGGTCTCAAGAGTGTGAGAGGGTGTCTTCCCGGTTACACTGAAACCCTTATTATCTACCTCACTTCTTAGAGCTCTTGATCACCACCACCCTCATCACCTGAAGACTTACAATACCTAGGATTCATCTCCCATTTCAGGAACTTGACTTGCTTCACTTTCTATTGTCTAGCAGCGATTTTCAACCTTCTTCATCTCATGGTACACATAAACTAATTACTAAATTCTGCAGCAAAAGGATATATTATTGCCAAACTGACTAAAAAAATTGGTATAATTTTGATTGATTTACAAAAAACATATAATAATAATTACCTACTCTTTTTGCTCCAAAGTAACGTTTTTTTTTAGGTGAAAGTAGGGGAGACAGTGAGGCAGACTCCCACTTGCACCAGGATCCACCTGGCAACGCACCTAGAGCCAATGCTCAAGTACCAAGCTATTTTCAGTACCTGATGACATGCTCCAACAGAGCTATCCTCAGCACCTGGGGCCATGCTCAAACCAATCCAGCCACTGGCTGCAGGAGGGGAAGAGGGACAGAGGGAGAGAGGAAAAGGAGAGAAGCAGATGGTTGCTTTTCCTGTGTGCCCTGACTGGGAATTGAACCTGGGATGTCCATATGCTGGGCTGAGGCCTTATTCACTGAGCCACCGGCCAGGGACTCCAAAGTGACCTTTTTAAAAAATCAGGTGCCTATACTTGCATATAAGGATTTCTGGTACCAAGAATTAACCAACAAACACAACCTTATTATGCATTGTGATCAATAAGATGTAACTATTATATGACTTATTGATAGTTCAAGACAGAGCATTCATACTGGATGGCTATTGTTGTGTTGGCTGTTATCATTTTTTTATTTGACAATCTAAGGAAAAAAGAGGTCCGTGCCCCTGACTAACTAGGCAGATATTGCATGTTTTAAAATTTCTTGTGGCACAGCAGTTGAAAATCACCATCTTTGGCATCTACTTGTAGAGTTCTCTGATAATACTATAAAAATAACTAACTTTAATTAACACTTTCTGTGTGGTGACAGGCAGTGTGCTATCCATGCCACAGATGATCATTCATTTAATTCTCACAAGGTCCCTGTGAGAAAATTTTTATCAGCAGCACCATTTTTCAGATGAAGAACTACAGAAATTAACTCATATGCCTAAGGTTGGTAGCTGGGATCCAAGCTCAGGGTTGCTTAACATGAGAAGCTGTGTTCTTAAGTCATCAATTCATATGGCTAACCAAACTCCCAGATCCTAGAATTGCACCTTAGCACCCCACTCTTACGGCGAAACCTCAGACTTAACATAAAGTACTCCACCTCTCACACCACACACACAGAACAGCCTACTCTTTGATTACATCAGATGTTTTTTTATTACAGTATCATTTTTTAAAATTTTATTTTCAATTACAGTTTACATTCAGTATTATTTTGTGTTAATTTCAGGTGTACAGCATAGTGGTTATACAATCATATACTTCACAATGTGCTCTCCTGATATTTCTAGTACCCAGCTAGCACTAGAAATACAAAGTTGTTACAATATTAGAGACAGCCCTGGCCAGTTGGCTCAGTGGTAGAGCATCAGCCTGGTGTGTGGATGTCCCAGGTTCAATTCCCGATCAGGGCACACAGTTCGAGAAGCACCCATTTGCTTCTCCACCCCACCCCCTTGCTTCTCTCTCTCTGTTCCCCTCCTGCAGCCATGGCTCGATTGGAGCGAGTTGGCCCTGGACACTGAGGATGGTTCCATGGCCTCTGCCTCAGGTACTAAGAAGAGTTTGGTTGCTGAGCAACAGAGCAATACCCCAGATGGGTAGAGCATTGCCCCCTAGTGGGCTTGCTGGGTGGATCCCAGTCAGGGTACATGCAGGAGTCTGTCTCTGCCTCCTCTCCTGTCACTGAATTAAAAAATAAAACAAACCAATAATAACAACAAAACAATATTATTGACTACATTCCCTATGCTGTACTTTACATCCCCTGACTGTTTTGTAAACTAACAATCGATACTTCTAAATCCCTTCACCCTTTTCACCCACTCCCACCACCCCCTACCCCTCAGCAGACTTCTCTACTTTACTTGCTCAGTTACTCCCTTTATGTTTCTCATCCTTGGAAGGTCTGGGGTCATTACTAAAATGTCTACTGTTACTATCAGTTTGTATTCTTTTCCTTTCCAGTTAGTGTCCTTGTTGGGGACCACAAGCTGACAGGGTCCTTGTGGTTTAGATTTCAGGGGGACAGAGGTGTGGGGGACTGGCAGTGAGCTGACAGGCTGCCCAACCCCCCACCTCACTTGGTTAAGTTGCTAAAGGCTAAGTTTTTCCCCACACCTCCATGTTAGCTATGGTGCTGGACTGTTTCTACTGGTCCTATCCCCATGTCTCTCAGAGACTGGAGGCAGTTTTCTTTTTATCCTTTGTTTTGTGAAGTTAAGATGTTATGTATGGTGAGGGTTTTCTGCACTTGGTAAAATTCTTGGGTTGCCTTGGAAATATGACTTTATTTTAAAGATTCTCTTTGATTTGCTAATGACTTTATTCTGCCCTATAAATAAAGCAGGTATGGGGGTAGAGACGCTTTTTGCAAGCTATCTTTTGCACTGCAAAGAGAACTCCCGATTCCATCCTATTTCTCTTTAAGTTTCTTTTCTTCATTCCACGCTGTTCCTACTCAGGAGCTGGAATTACTAGCCGCTCTGGTCCACGGCAGTGTCCGCTTTATCTTTCCCATCTTAATTACTCATAGAGTCTGTGGATCATTCATTTTAACCCTATTAAATATATTCAAAAATTCTCTTTCAGATATTACCTTGACAGGGCTTTCATTGAACGCCCATGGCTACAAGAACTAAACAAACCTAAATTTCAATCTACAATCTAGGGAATGTAGGTTACAAAAGGCTTCTTCTTGCGGGGGACCCACAAAGGCAACTGGATAGAGTGTTATCAACGAATGGTCACTAGGTCACTATCTTAGAATGATCCTTTCAGAGCCTCCTGCAGTCCTGCTATGCCTCCTGGAGCAGCTTATTCTCCCATAAGCCAAAATGCCTTATTTCTTTCCTTAATTTAAGTGAGAGGTGGGGAGGCAGAGAGTTAGACTCCCACATACACCCTGACCTGGATGCAGCTGGCAAGCCCCCTCCTGGGTGATGCTCTGCCAATCTGGAACCACTGCTCCATTGCTCAGCAACCAAGCTATTTTAGCACCTGAGGCAAGGCCATAGAGCCATACTCAGCACCCAGGGCCAACTTGCTCAAACCATTCAAGCTATGGCTGCTGAAGGAGAAAAGAGTGAGAGAGAAGAGGGGATGGGGTGGAGAAGCAGATGGTCACTTCTCCTGTGTGCCCTGACTGGGAATCAAATCCAGGACTTCCACAAGTAGGCTGACTCTCTACCACCGAGCCAACCGGCCAGGGCCCAAAATGCCTATTTTAAGGCTTCTCCACACTTGTCAGAGAGGAGAAAGGAGATAAAACTATCGAGCAGAGTCACTGATGAGTGCCATGGGAATGAATTTAGAGCATATATGAGTAAACTGGCTCTACAGAGGAAGGACTCATAGGACAAATGAGGCTGCGCGAGTCGTGTGAAAGCTTGGGTCTGTCTCTGTGAAGCCAGTGGAGGTATCTGTTGGACATTAACTTCTTTTTCTCTACTAAGTCCTTCCTGCAACCACTTAGTCAAATCTTTTCTATCATTTAAGAAGAAAAAAAAGCTCTTCAACTTCAAATTTCCTGACAGCTATCACTCTCTTCAATCTTCACATGATCACCAAATTTCTGTAAAAGTTTCCCACTCTTCTCTCCATTCCTATTGCTTTCTACTCACTCCCCAATTCATTTCAATCTGGCTTCTGCCACCAACCAGCCCCCCACATTTCTCAATGTAAAGCAGTGATGTGTCCAACTCACCTGCGATGGGACGGCCAGTGAGCCAGCATCTTCTCTCTTGACCTTGAAGATGCTCTCTTGAGGAAGGAGAGAGTCCTAACAAGGGAAAACAGATGAGAGAAAGGAAAATAAAGGGTCCTAAGTCACAGCTCAAACTCATTGTGGCCCTGGCCGGTTGGCTCAGTGGTAGAGCGTCGGCCTGGCGTGCGGGGGACCCAGGTTCGATTCCCGGCCAGGGCACATAGGAGAAGTGCCCATTTGCTTCTCCACCCCCCTCCCCCTCCTTCTTCTCTGTCTCTCTCTTCCCCTCCCGCAGCCAAGGCTCCATTGGAGCAAAGATGGCCCGGGCGCTGGGGATGGCTCCTTGGCCTCTGCCCCAGGCGCTAGAGTGGCTCTGGTTGCGGCAGAGCGATGCCCCCTGGTGGGCAGAGCCTCGCCCCTGGTGGGCATGCCGGGTGGATTACGGTCGGGCACATGCAGGAGTCTGTCTGACTGTCTCTCCCCATTTCCAGCTTCAGAAAAATACAAAAAAAACCCCAAAACAACTCATTGTGAGTAGACTAGGATTTGACATACCACCTGTTTTAATGCATCCCACCAACCAAACTTCTGCTCCCTCCCACTGGTAAGCTCAAGTGAGCCATGTGGAGGGGACATCTGGAGGGGCACTGGGACATCAGACATGGCATGAGGACTCTGTGGATCTTCCAGGCCAGCCCAGCTACCAGCTAAAGGGAGCTGAGTGAATGACCCCAGACACCTGTAGATGAGAAGAACTGTCCCACTGAGTGCTGCCTAAATTCCTGGATCTCAGAATGGTAAGCAAAGAGGACAGAATAAAGCATGACTAAAGGATGATCAATGAAAAAAATCAATAAATCAACTTCATAAAAACATTTGGCAAAAAGCACCACCAATAAAAATCTACTCAAGACTTCTTCCAAATCAGTAAAACAAAGGCAGCCTCGACAGAAACATGGACAAAGGAAAATGCAATGCAGTTCAACTACAAAGAAATAAAATGGCCAGTGAATATACAAAAAGATACTTGCCTCTTTAAATCAGATAAAACTATCTCTGTATCCTAGAGACTGTAAATTCACACTGGTACCTCCATTCAATTCAGCACATTTTAATAGTGCTAGCCTTCCTCTTTGCCATATCTGTACCTTCCTTCTCCACCTCCCATTATCTGCTTTCTGTTTACTGATTTGCTCAATGCCCCTGTACTTAATCAAAATCCCAACCTGTGGAGTGTTTCTTCTGCCTGATGCTAACAATTCCTCTGTCGTGGCCCACTGGTCAAGAGCTTCACAAACTCTTAGAGAAAGTTTAAACTGATACAACCTTTCTGGATTGGCAATATATTTTTTAAATAACAAATAATTTAAGACTTACAAGAAGTTGCAAAAATAGAACCAAGAATTTCCGTGTACCCTTCGCCCAGCTTCCCCTGACGCTAGTATCTGACACAACCACAGTACACTGTCAAAAGCAGGAAACTGATAGTGGTACAATATTTTTAACTCAGGCATAGACTTTTTTCAGATTTTGTCAGTTTTTTGTTTCTTTTTTTATGACAGAGACAGAGGGTCAGAGAGGGACAGATAGGGACAGACAGACAGGAAGGGAAAGAGATAAGAAGCATCAATTCTTCATTGTGACACCTTAGTTGTTCATTGATTACTTTCTCATATGTGCCTTGACGCGGGTGGGGGTGGGGCTACAAGAGAACAAATGACCCCTTGCTCCAGCCAGTGACCTTAGGCTTTAAGCCAGTGACCTTTGGACTCAAGCTAGCAACCACGGGGTCATGTCTATGATCCCACGCTCAAGCCAGCAACTCTGAGCTCAAGCTGGTGAGCCTGCACTCAAGCCAGATGAGTCTGTGCTCAAGTCAGTGACCTCGGGGTTTTGATCCTAGGTCCTCCGCATCCCAGTCTGACACTCTAGCCACTGCACCACCACCTGGTCAGGCTAGATTTTGTCAGTTTTTGTAGACACTTTTTGCTTTTATTCTTGTCTTTTTAATAAAAATATTTTTATTATTTATTTTTAGAGAAAAATTTTATTTATGAGTTTATTTGAGGCAAACTGACAACAGTTACCAAGAAATAAGATCTTAAATGCTTCCTTTTTAATGAAAATATTTTTGGCCTTGGCCAGTTAGCTCAGTCTGTTAAGAGTGTCGTCCTAAAACAATAAGGTTGTGGGTTCAATCCCCAGGCAGGGCACACATGGTAAACAACCAATAAATGCACTAGTGGAACAACAAAGGAATGTTTCTCTTCTCTTACCCCCACTCTGTCTTGGTTTCTCTAAAAAAAAAAAAAAAAAAAATCAATCAGGCCCTGGCCAGTTTGCTCAGTGGGCAGAGTGTTGGCCTGGCACATGGATGTCCTGGATTTGAAAAGTCAGGAAGGACAATCTCCAAAGCACTAAAAGCAGTTATCTTGGAAGGGGCAGAATTGAGGAGCAGATTCACTGTCTATATTTTAATGCTGTACCAATTTTTTAAAATTAATTTTAATGGGGTGACACTGATAAATCAGGGTACATATGTTCAGAGAAAACATCTCTAGATTATTTTGACATTTGATTATGCTGTGTTCCCATCACTCAAAGTTCGATTGTCTTCTGTCACCTTCTAACTGGTTTTCTTTGTGCCCCTCCTCTCCCCCAACCCCCACACTCTTGTCCATGTCTCTGAGTCTCATTTATATGTCCCACCTATGTATGGAATCATATAGTTAAGTTTTTTCTAATTTACTTATTTTGCATAGTATAATGTTATCAAGGTCCATCCATGTTGTTGTAAATGATCTGATGTCATCATATCTTAAGGCTAAGTAGTATTCCATAGTATATATGTACCAAAGCTTTTTAATCCATTTGTCCAATGACGGACACTTGGGCTGTTTCTAGATCTTCGCTATTGTAAACAATGCTGCCATAAACATGGGGGTGCATTTCTTCTTTTGAAACAGTGCTATGGTGTTCTTGGGGTATATTCCTAAAAGTGGGATAGCTAGGTCAAAAGGCAGTTCGATTTTTAATTTTCTTTCTTTCTTTCTTTTTTTTTTTTTGTATTTTTCCGAAGCCAGAAACAGGGAGGCAGTCAGACAGACTCCCGCATGCACCTGACCGGGATCCACCCGGCACGCCCACCAGGAGGCGATGCTCTGTCCATGCGGGGCGTCGCTCTGTTGCATCCAGAGCCACTCTAGCACCTGAGGCAGAAGCCACAGAGCCATCCTCAGCGCCCGGGCAAACTTTGCTCCAATGGAGCCCGACTGCGGGAGGGGAAGAGAAAGACAGAGAGGAAGGAGAGGAGGAGGGGTGGAGAAGCAGATGGGCGCCTCTCCTGTGTGCCCTGGCCGGGAATCAAACCCGGGACTCCTGCACATCAGGCCAATGCTCTACCACTGAACCAACTGGCCAGGGCCCGATTTTTAATATTTTGAGGAATCTCCATACTGTTTTCCACAGTGGCTGCACCAGTCTGCGTTCCCATCAGCAGTGCAGGAGGGTTCCCTTTTCTCCACATCCTCGCCAGCACTTATTCTGTGTTGTTTTGTTGATGAGCGTCATTCTGATTGGTGTGAGGTGATATTTCATTGTGGTTTTAACTTGCATTTCTCTAATGATTAGTGATGTTGAGCATTTTTTCATATGCCTATTGGCCATCTGTATATCCTCTTTGGAGAAGTGTCTATTTATTTCTTTTGCCCATTTTTTGATTGGATTGTTTGTCTTCTTGGTATTGAGTTTTACAAGTTCTTTATAAATTTTGGTTATTAACCCCTTATCAGACGTATTGTCAAATATATTCTCCCATTGTGTAGTTTGTCTTTTTATTCTGTTCTTATTGTTTTTAGCTGTGCAAAAGCTTTTTAGTTTGATATAGTCCCATTTGTTTATCCTGCCTTTTATTTCATTTGCCTGTGGAGATAAATCGGCAAATATCATATATTGCTGCGAGAGATCTCAGAGAGCTTACTGCCTATGTTTTCTTCTAAGATGCCTATGGTTTACGGCTTACATTTAAGTCTTTTATCCATTTTGAGTTTATTTTTGTGAATGGTGTAAGTTGGTGGTCTAGTTTCATTTTTTGCAGGTAGCTGTCCAATTTTCCCAACACCATTTGTTGAAGAGGCTGTCTTTGCTCCACTGTATGCTCTTACCTTCTTTGTCAAATATCAGTTGTCCATAAAAGTGTGGGTTTAGCTCTGGGTTCTCTGTTCTGTTCCATTGATTTATATGCTTGTTCTTAAGCCAGTACCCGGTTGTTTTGAGTACAATGCCTTGTAGTATAACTTGATATCCGGAAGTGTGATACGTCCCACTTTATTCTTCCTTTTTAAGATTGCTGAGGCTATTCGTGTTCTCTTTTGGTTCCATATAAATTTTTGTAATATGTGTTCTATATCTTTGAAATAAGTCACTGGTATTTTAATTGGTATTGCATTGAATTTATAAATTGCTTTGGGTAATATAGACATTTTAATGATGTTTATTCTTCCTAACTATGAGCATGGTATATGCTTCCACTTGTTTGCATCTTCCCTGATTTCTTTTATCAATGTTTTATAATTTTCTAAGTACAAGTCTTTAATCTCCCTGGTTAAATTTTTCCTAGGTACTTTACTTTTTTGGTTGCAATGGTGAAGGGGACTGCTGCCTTAATTTCTCTTTCTGACAGTTTTTACTGTATAAAAATGCCTCTGATTTCTGAGTATTAATTTTATATCCTGCCACCTTGCTGAGTTCATTTATCAGCTCCAGTAGTTTTTTGACTGACACTTTAGGGTTTTTTATATACAATATCATATCATCTGCAAATAATGATAGTTTTACTTCTTTTCCAATTTGGATGCCTTTTATTTCTTTTTCTTGTCTGACTGCTGTGGCTAGGACTTCCAGAACTATGTTGAATAAGAGTGGTGAAAGGGGGCATCCCTGCCTTGTTCCTGATCGTAAGGGGATCACTTTTAATTTTTGCCCATTGAGTATGATGTTGGCTGTGGGTTTGTCAAAGATGGCCTTTATCATGTTGAGGTATGTTCCCTGTGTTCCTACTTTGCTAAGAGTTTTGATCATGAATGGGTGCTGAATTTTTTATCAAATGCTTTTTCTGCATCTATTGAAATTATCATGTGGTTTTTCTCCTTCCTTTTGGTTATGTGATGAATAACATTGATTGATTTGCAAATATTGTACCAGTCTTGCCTCCAAGAATATATCCCACTTGATCATGGTGTATGATTTTTTCCCCCATATATTGCTGGATCTGGTTTGCTAATATTTTGTTGAGGATTTTAGCATCTAAATTCATCAGGGATATTGGCCTATAATTTTCTTTCTTTGTGTTGTCTTTGCCTGGTTTTGGAATCAGAATTATGCTTGCCTCATAAAAGGAACTTGGAAGTCTTCCTTCCTCTTGAATTTTTTGAAATAGCTTGAGAAGGATAGGAGTTAGTTCTTTGAATATTTGGTAGAATTCACTTGTGAAGCCATCAGGCCCAGAACTTTTCTTTTTTGGGAGTTTTTTGATAACTGTTTCAATCTCATTTGTTGTAACTGGTCTGTTTAGGTTTTCTGATTCTTCCAGATTAATTTTGGGAAGATTATGTTTCAAGGAGTTTGTCCATTTCATCTAGGTTGTCTAGTTTTTTGGTATACAGTTCTTCATAGTATTTTCTTACAATATTTTGTACTTCTGTTGTGTCAGTTGTTATTTCTGCACTCTCATTTCTAATTTTATTTGAGTCCTCTCTCTTTTTTTCTTGGTGAGTCTGGTTAAAGGTTCATCGATCTTGTTTACCTTTTCAAAGAACCAGCTCCTGGTTTCATTGATCCTCTGTATTGTTTCTTTAGCTTCTATGTCATTTATTTCCACTCTGATTTTTATTATTTCCTTCCTTCTACTACCTCTGGGCTTTACTTGCTGTTCTTTTTCTTGTTCTTTTAGATGAAGGGTCACGTTGTTTATTTGAGGTCTTTCTAGCTTCTTAAGGTATGCCAGTAATGCTATGAACTTCCCTCTCAGGACTGGTTTTGCTGTGTCCCATAAATTTTGAGTTGATGTATGCTCATTATCATTCGTTTCTAGGAATTTTTTAATTTCTTCTTTGCTCTCATTGTTAACCCATTTATTATTTAATAACATGCTATTTAGTTTCCAAGTGTTTGAGTATTTTTCAGTTTTTCTGTTGTGGTTGATTTCTAGTTTCATGCCATTGTGATCAAAGAAAGTGCTTGATATGATTTCAATCTTCTTAAATTTGTTAAGACTGCTTTTGTGCCCTAACATGTGGTCTATCCTAGAGAATGTACCATGAGCACTTGAAAAGAATGTATATTCTGCTGCTTTAGGGTGAAAGGTTCTGAAGATCTCTATTAAATCGAGTTGATCTAGTGTGTCCTTTAAGTCTGCTGTTTCTTCGTTAATTTTCTTTCTTGAGGATCTATCTAGTGATGTTAGTGGGGTATTGAAATTCCCTACTATTATAGTATTGCTGTTGATCTCGCCCTTTAAATCCATCAAAGTCTGCTTTATATATTTAGGTGCTCCTATATTAGGTGCGTAGATATTTATAACGGTTATATCTTCCTGTTGGATCGCTCCCTTTATCATTATGTAGTGACCTTCTTTATCTCTTACTATAGCCTTTGTTTTAAAGTCCATTTTGTCTAAGTATTGCTACCCCAGCTTTTTTTTTATTTCCATTTGCATGAAATATTTTTTTCTATCCTTTTATCTTCAGTCTATGTGCATCTTTTGTTTTAAGGTGTGTCTCTTGTAGACAGCATATGTACGGGTCCTGTTTTCCTATCCACACAGCTACCCTGTGTCTTTTGATTGGATCATTTAATCCATTTACATTTAAGGTTATTATTGATATGTAATTGTTTATTGCCATTTTATTCTTTAATGCTGTATTCCTCTTTTACTATATTCTTTTTCTCCTTTGATCTGTTTATAACAGGCCACTTAGTATTTCTTGCAGCTTTAGTTTGGTTGTAGTGAATTCCTTGTTTGTTTTTTTTTGTCTGGAAAGCTTTTTATTTCTTCTTCAATTTTACACGATAGCCTTGCTGGATAAAGTAGTCTTGGTTGTAGGTTCTTGTTCTGCATTACTTTGAATATTTCTTGCCATTTCCTCCTGGCCTCAAGTGTTTCTGTTGAGAAGTCGGAAGTCATCCTTATGGGGGCTCCTTTGTAGGTGATAGCCTTTTTTTTCTCTAGTAGCTTTTAATATTTTCTCTTTATCACTTAGCTTTGGTATTTTAATTATGATGTGTCATGGTGTAGATTTCTTTGGGTTTCTCTTTAATGGAGTTCACTGTGCTTCTTGAACCTGTGAGATGTTTTCCAGCCTTAATTTAGGGAATTTTTCAGTTATGATACGTTTGAACAAAGTCTCTATTCCTTGTTCTTTCTCTTCTTCAGGAACCCCTATGATGCTGATGTTATTTCTCTTCATGTTGTCACAGAGCTCTCTTAAGAGTTTTCTCAGACTTTTTGGTATTTTTTCTTTTTTCTGCTCTGCTTCATGCCTTTATTTATCTTATCCTCTAACTCGCTGTTTTGATTCTCAGCTTCGTCCATCCTGCTTTTATTTCCTTCCATTGTGTTCTTCATTTCTGATATTGTATTTGTCATTTCTGACTGATTCTTTTTTATTATTCCAATGCCCTTTTTTATATTTGCTATTTCTTTACTTAGGTGTTCGTAATGACCATCGGACTGGGATGTGGAAGACCCACGTTCGAGACCCTGAGGTCATCAACTTGAGCACGGGCTCATCTGGTTTGAGCAAAAGCTCACCAGCTTGGACCCAAGGTCACTGGCTCGAGCAAGGGGTTACTCAGTCTGCTGAAGGTCTGTGGTCAAGGCACATATGAGAAAGTAATCAATGAACAACTAAGGTGTTGCAATGAAAAAATCCTGATGATTGATGCTTCTCGTCTCTCTCCTTTCCTGTCTGTCCCTGTTTATCCCTCTCTCTGACTCTCAGTCTCTGTAAAAAAAAAAAAAATCTTCGAGCATCCTAACAATTGTTATTTTAAACTCTGCATCTGTTAATTTGGTTATATCTGACTCTTTCAGGTCCTTTCCTGGGGATTTCTCTTGATTTATTTGTGTTGCATTTCTCTGCCTTCTCATTTTATCTGTGTAAAAAAGGTTTTGGCCACTGGAGTCCACTGGGTGTGGCCTCTGTGTTCCCTAGGTGTGGTCTGTCTGCAGGCCCACCACCCTCTCTGCTTTTGCTGTCTAGGGCGGTCAGGTATGGGTGTTGCCAGTGCCAGCCCACTGGGGCTGTTGCTGTGGTTTCTGCCTCTCCTTCACAGGAGTGGCTGTGATTATGTCCTCGGGTGTACAAGCCTCAGTGGCCTCGGCCTTCACCCCGCCCCCGTAGGTGGGGTTATGCTCGGCCCTGAGGGCAGGGGTGAGCACCTTTGCTTAGCTGTGGGTCTCTGCTTGATTCCGGGCTTTTGCCCCACCCCTGCAGGAGGAGCCTTGGCTCCAAGGGCCGGGTGGGGCTGTGTGCCCACGGCCAGTCCTGGGACTCTGCCTGTTATGGGCTTTTGCTCCACCCCCTGTCAGGCCACAAGGCTCAGTTCCGCGGGCAGGGTAAGGCTGCGCTCCTGCGCTCTTGCTCAAGGGCAGGTATCTACCCCTTCTGGGGCTCCTGCCCTTCCCCCGCAGGCTGGACTGCAGGCGGCCTGCAGCTGGGCTTGATCACTTTCGCACGTCCCCTCCTCCCCAGCTGAGCAAGACTGAGCTCACACCTGGGCCTCAGTGGTGGCCAGCCGGCTTCCGCCCTTGCTGACACAATCGTGCTTCCGCATCCCGCCGCCACCTGCCCTGGGCAAGCCTTCAGCCGTGTAGGTGGGGGTGCTGAAGTTCAGACCCTAAGACTCACTACTGTAGTCCCGAAAGCTCCCTCTTTCTAAGTGACTCTGCTCTAAGTACCGCGGGAGAGCTTGTTTGGCTGGTGTCCTGCTTCCCTTTGCTGGTATTCCTGTTTCCAGGGGAAATACTCACTTTAGATTGGGGAGTGACTAATCCCAGGGGTTAGGGTGACTGTCTCTCAAAGTGTTTCTCCCTGTGCCTCCTAGATTACACTCTCTTCCTGCTATCCAGTCCTCTCCTCTCTCCCCACTCCCCTGGAGCCCTGGGTGAGTGGTTGTGAGAGAGGTTTTCTGCACAGTCACTTTAAGAAGAATCCTGGGTCTGAGAAATCAGTGTCTTTCTCACAAACAGTATCCTGACTTGTTTCCAACTAAATATTGTCCATACACCTCTTCTAGGCTCTGGGGCTGCAGGCTGGGGCTTTGTTCCTGGGACTCAGGACACTCCCCTCTCTGCTAAACTCACTTCCCACCACGTGAGTCTCTCCCAGCTGCCGTTCGCTCCGGGGAGCTGGGCAGTCCTCTCTGCGTTTCTGTTTTTCCAACCAGTCTCAGTGTGGCTTCTTCAGAGTTCCTTGGTTGAAGAGTCCTCTTAGTTTAGTCCAAAGTTGGTTTTTCCAGATGATGGTTCTTAAAATTAGGTTGTTATCCACTTTGGTTCTGGGAGGTAGAAGTTGGTACGTCTGCCTACTCCATCACCATCTTGTCTCTCCTGCTGTTAGTTTTTAAAAGCTGGGGAGTCACTTATTTGTCAGGTGCGGTGTTAGGCGCATGCACATATAGCTCCATCATTCATCTTCGCTGCATCTTGGAAGGAAGTCCTCTCTTAGCTTCACAGGTAAAGAATTGAGGCTTGCAGATGTGACTTGCCCAAGGTTGTATAGGCGGTCAGTGGTGGTGCTGAGACTTGGAAACCAGATTTATTCACCCCTGTTCCCCATCTCTTTCCTTCTCCCTGCACAAACTCTGCACAAACTGGCTTCTCACTGAGCACTCCACCATCTTGGCTGCTTCTCCTGGTCTCCTCCACATGGCTTCTCTCTGCTCTCTTTTTCTGCTCTGTCCTCTATTGCTAATCTCAGGAACCGAACGCTGTACCATTTTTTAAAAATAATTATTATTTTCCTTAATTCATCAGAAACCAGCAAAAATGCATTTTTCTTGAGAAATCACTTTAAAACAAGATAATTCCTGAGTGTGTGTGTGTGTGCGTGCGTGCACATTTCTTATAAATATAGATGGATAGGCAAAAGTAGGTTTACAGTTGTAACACAAATACGTAACATGATAATAAAGAATACTGTGCTGTGTACTCAAAATTGTAAACCTACTTTTGCCCAGCCTTGTATTTACATTTCTTATATTGTATTTATATTTCATATATACATATATTTTGGTCATTCAGATAACCAAAATACATGTCTCAGACATATCTTGTCCTCATCCAGTTTTTGGCTCACAGGTCCTTAGAATCTCCTCTCTTGATAAGTTAATGAGGTGACTTTGGGACCCCATCCAAGAGTGGGGGTTGGTTGCTCACAGAAGCCAACAATATTTTTAGAGAACTTTCGTCCCACACCAATTTCCGGGGAGAGGGGAAGGGCTTGCAGCTGCATCAGTCATGACTGTGTAATGAAACCTCCATAAAAACCCACAAGAGCACTCCCCAGCCCCTTTCCTCGGCCAGTGTCCACACTGGGGAACGAGCATGCTTTCACGAGCCACCTGGCTGCACGCCTGCTTTCCTCAGGACCTGGTCCCCTGTATCTCTTCATCTGGGTGCTGACTCATATCCTTTAATATCCCTTGTAATAAACTGGTAATCTAGTCAGTAAACGGGTTTTCCTGATTTCTGTGAGCTGCTCTAACAAATTAAACCCACGGAGGGGCCAGGGGAAACTGTGGTTTGTAGCCAGTCGGTCGGAAAAGCACAGATAACAATGTGGGCTTGCAGCTGGTATATGAAGTAGTGGGTGGTCTTGTGGGATGGAGGCAGGACAGTAAGAAGCAAGTGGAACTGGGAAACAGACATGACAATTAAACAAGGCCATACAATCTGACCAATTTACAGGCAGCTAGTGGATCTCAAGACCTTATCTGCTCTAACCAAGGGCACCTGAGAGGTTTACACCTCTCCTCTCTGTCCAAGGAGACAGAGGACAGAGACCCTGTTAATGCCTTCCTGTGCCAGCCAAACCCGGGGGATGAAGTCAGGGGAACAAATAACAAAAACCCAAGCAGAGCCAGATAGACCAAGATAAAAGTAAAGCACTGAAGCTGGCCAGAGAATAATTCCAAACTCCCCTACATGCTCATTTCGATGCACCAGCATGTTAAAAATACACCTGGAAAGCAGATGAATATTCTGCTGAAACCCTCCCTAAGATTCTTGCCCTCAGAAGAGAGACAAAAACCCTCAAGAAAAAGGATGCCAGTGTAGGGCCCGCCCATGTCTTTCTGCCCTCTCAGGTGAACATCTCCTAAACTCTAAGGGCCCCATCAAACTTGCAACCAGGGAGCATCATGGCTTCTCTGGGTTTAAGTCAGTAATGACACACAGTAGGCACTTCACAAACGTGTGTTGACAGTAAAACGACCACTGAGTAAAGGAACCTGGAATGTGCTACACATTTGTCCCCGTGGTTTCCAAAGTCACCAAATCATTGCCGAGCACAAGTCGCTCTCTGGCTACAAGAAACCTCTTTGGGAGCCCTTTCTTCTCAGAAAATTCAAGGCATCATTCTCCAGAACCTACTCCCAACTTCCTCACACTAAAGACTCAAAAACCATCTTGACACAAGTGTGTGAACACATACATATCTACACTCTTTCTGGCCACTTAGGGTTACTATTTTCGGACTGTCTCCCATATTCATCTTATTTATAGCTTAACTCCCACAAGCTATCATTTGCCTACTACGTTTGACAGTATACACAGAGTACTTCCACACAGAATATCTCACACAACTGTCTAATTTTTTTTAAAGGGCTGATGTCTATTTCATGAACACAGAAATTAATGGTAATAAAGTTTATTAAACTCATTTGAGTCCCTGGAGTTCACCAGGGATGGCCCACACAATTGCCTGATCTAACTCCTCCCCTTTCCACTGCTCCTCAGCTCAGAGTCTGATCATTCAAGCCTAAGACCAAAGGCCACCTCTTCCCAGCTAGAATCTTGTTTCTTCTTTCCTTAAGATTTCTTAGCTGTTTTTATTGGACCCTTACTAATCCATTAAAATCATTCTCCTCATATTACTTCCATCTCTGTATACCGCTTCCCTGGGTCATGAAATCCATACTGTAAAGAACTATATATTTTCCAACTTTGTATTCTCCTAGTATTGAGTTATCCAAATTTGACAGGACTAGAGATATGTGCAGGGTTGAGATACATGAATAGAATCAAAAGCCTTTGCTCCCACTTCTCAGTGCTCTGGGCCACTTGCTTTTCACTATTTTATTTCACAACTTTGGAGGTACACTTGACAAATAAAAATTGTATACATTTAAGGTGTACAACATGATGTTTTGAATACAGATACACGTTGTAGAATGAGTACCACAACCAAGCTAACTAACACATCCATCTTCTCACACTTATGATTACTTTGTATGGTGAGAACACTTGAGTATAGTTAGGTTTAGTCATCATGTTGTACATTTGGCCTCAGGGCTTCCTCATCCCACATCCTGTGACCAACGTTTCCCTGCATCCCGCACCTTCCAGCCCTGGCGGCTACCACTCTACCCTCTGTTTCCAAAGTTTGAGTGTTTTAGATTCCACATATCAGAAAGACCACGCAGTATCTTCTTTCTGAATCTGGCTTATTTTTACTTAGCAGCTGTTCTTCTGGAACATATTTTTTTTTTCATTTTTCTGAAGCTGGAAACAGGGAGAGACAGTCAGACAGACTCCCGCATGCGCCCGACCGGGATCCACCCCGCACGCCCACCAGGGGCGACGCTCTGCCCACCAGGGGGCGATGCTCTGCCCATCCTGGCCATCGCCATGTTGAATGTTCCCTTTTGTCCAACAGTCACCTCTCTACGCAATGAAGGAATAGTCTCCTTCTTCCTTTGCACTCTATAGAAGGGAAACAGGAATCAGACTTCCACACAGAGAGGAGGTACAGGCAAAAGGTAACTGCGCTCTCTGTGTCTCACTGGTTTTCACACTCACCATCATCTCTCCTGTCCCCCACCACTTCATGAATAATTCTCACTTAACTCACATATACAGAACAAACCCTCCACCATGGAGTCACTAAGTCACCAAGGACCTACCCCTCGCTGAATGTCTCAGCCACTGAAGGTGGGCAGGGCCCGTCGCCTCAGAGCCTTCCCCAGACCAGCTACTTCCTGGTGTGTAAATCACTGAAATCTCTCAGGCAACATCCCAACACGGTTTCTTCCTGGGCCAGCTCACTGGACTCTCACGTCCCTCATTCAAAGCCAAGACTTGGGCTCCCTTGGTCTCTCTCCCTGCCGGGGCTCTAACATCTGTCAGGTCCAAACAAAGTACCCGTGCATCTTCTATGATGAATAAAATTAACTAGAGGACAGTCAGATTTGAAAAGAATGGTAGCCAGCTTCCAAGATGGCCCCCAATGATCCCCTCTCCTGGCTGTGTCACATCCTTATATAGTCCTTGCCCACATGGTACCAGAGTGGGTCTGTGTGACCAACAGAGTGCAGAGGAAGTGGTGGTGTGTCACTTCCAAGATCAGACAATAAGAGACTCCAGAGCTCCATCTTGGCTAGGTACATTTAATCAATCTCTCTCCCCGCCAACAACACTGTACCTTCACTGGAGACCGTGAGCACCAGAAACATCCAGAGAAGCTGCTCTCAGAGTCTTGACCCTCAAAAAATGTGAGATAACAACTGTTTTAAGCTGCTAAGTTCAGGGTATGCAACCATAGGTAACCAACACAAGAGAAAAGATATTTTTGCTTTTCCTATGCAAACTTGGAATATATAAGAAGCACCATTCTGTCCATGAGAACTAAGTCATCTTTCTCCCCAGTGCCTCATGTAGGGCCTAATACTGGTTAGACACTGCAGGGGCGATGCTGGACATGGTCCTTCACCCTCCACAGTTCCTGGCGCCATGCTCATGGATCTTGGCTACGAGCTATGAAAGAGAGAATAATAAAACTGCAGCAGAGGTTTTACTACGGACAAAGGAATGGAGTCACCAGATATTATCAAGGAGAAACAGCACAGAACAGCACACATGCCACCCTCCTACACCCTGCTGGCCTGCTCATATGCTCGCTTGCTTGTAGACAGAGTTTCACTTAAGCAATTGCCCAGGGCTTATCTATAAAAACCGCAGCACCCCTAAGTGGGGTGCAGAACTTTCACCGACCTGCTGCCTTGGGTGCTGCCCTTGTATGTAAGTAATAAAGGCTAGGTCTGATCCATCTGGTTCTCTGTGTGGTTTCTTTAGGATCCCACAACACCAGATCAATTTTCTGGGTCTGGACCTCCTACATTACAGGCAATCAATGAATATGTAGAAAAATAAAAAATTATAACGACCAGATTGCTAATTTAGTTGTATGATGTAGAATGGCCATTAAGATTCCCACAAAACACATTAAGTCACTAGCTGATAGGAGAATGCCAATCGTCACATCAAAATGTGTATTACATGTAGTTTAGATAAAGATCTGAATGTAAATTTATATTTCCATAACTTCCTTGAAATCTCTTGTGCATGTGTACAAGAAGCATATACAAAAACATTTACAGTAGTGTTATTCACAATTGCAAAAAAAAATGAACACTAAATGCTCATTAACAGTAAACCCATAACCCATGGTGCACATTTAGAAGTTGGAACTCTGGGCACCTAGAGTACACACACAGAGCACACACCTCTTCTCCTTTCTTCCCCCCCACCCTTTTTTAGAGAGAATAGGATGGACAGACACAGACAGATAGGAAGGGAAAAAAATGAGAAGCATCAACTCGTAGTCATAACACTTTAGTTGTTCATTGATTGCTTCTCATATGTGCCTTGATCAGGAGGCTCCAGCTGAGCCAGTGGCACCTTGCTCGAGCCAGCGACCATGGGGTCATGTCTATGATCCTACGCTCAAGCTGGTGACCCCCCCACTCAAACTGGTGAGCCTATGCTCAAGTCAGATGAGTCCATATTCAAGCTGGTGACCTTGGGGTTTCGAATCTGGGACTTCAGCGTCCCAGGATGATGCTCTGTCCACTGGGCCACCGGCCAGACCACCTCTACATGTTTCTACACTGACATACTGAAAGCAGTGAGCCACATCAATACCTCCAATGCCCACTAAACACCACAGTCCATTCCAGTGTTCTTTCTTTTCATATCTGATGGTCAGAGCCCTGGCTAGATGCTCCTTGGCCCACCGGGGCTCTGAAGCCCTACAGGAAGCCACCCTCTGCCAAGGGGCCCTCCATGAGGGCTCTGACTCTGCAGGCCGAGTGGTCTTTTCTCATGGACTCACTCTCATGCCCCATGGACTCGGATTCTGTGCGGATGCTTTTGACATTGAGCTTAGGCTCTGATATTCCACGCTCGGCTACCCTCATGCACAGATGCCCTCAACCTGCTCCAGCTCCGATTCCCCACACTGGACACCCTCACTGCAAATGGGGTCCCACAAGAAGGCATCCCCTCTGTGCAAGCCCTTCTCACCTGCTTTGACTCCATCACCCCAAATCAGATCCCCTCTCCCTTATGGACACTGACCTCACCCCACTTGGGCTCTGCCTCCCAATGCCATCTTCCTCATCCCACTTGGTCACTGCTGCCCCCACAGAGACACCCCCCTCGCTCTGACCAGGGTGTGACACTCACACTGGCGCCCTCCCTGCACTGCAGACTCCTGCCTAGCTCCGCCTGCCTGGCGGCTGCAGAACTGCCATGTTCAGGATGGCAAAGCCGAAATCCTAATTTAACTTTTGTTTTAAATTTTTTATTTATTTACTTTTGGAGAAAGAGGGGTGAGAGTGAGAAAGAGAGAGAAAGAGGAGGGAGAAACAGTTGCTTCCTGTATGTGCCTTGACCGAGCAAGCCCAGGGATTTGAACCAGCAACTTCAGTGTTCCATATCAACACTTTAACCACTGCGCCACCACAGGTCAGGCCTAATTTAACATTTTTAAGTAATTAAACATTTTCAAAGAATATCTGCTATATAAAAATATGTTAAATTGTTAATTTCTTAACCTTAAAATGCAATGTACAGAAGTATAAACATGTAGATAAATAAATGAAAAGACAGTCTCCTGGATGTAACATACAGGTAATCTTTGTTAACTGATATTATTTAGTCGTTTAACATATTTCTTTCTTTTTTTTTTTTTTTTAATTTTTCTTGAGTGAGAAGCCAGGAGGAGAGAGACAGACTTCCACATGCGCCCAATCAGGATCTACCTGGCAAGCCCACTAGGGGGTGATGCTCTGCCCATCTGGGGCACTGCTCCATTGCTTGGCAATTGAACTGTTTTAGTGCCTGAGACAAGGCCATGGAGCCATCCTTAGTGCCCAAGCCAACATGCTTCAACAGAGCCATGGCTGTGGGAGGGGAAGAGAGTGATAGAGAGAAGGGAGAGGGCGAAGGATGGAGAAGCAGACGGTCAATTCTCCTGTGTGCCCTGACTGGGAATTGAACGGGGGACATCCACACACCAGGCCAATGCTCTACCACTGAACCAACTGGTCAGGGCCTAACATATTTCTTATTCACACAAACTACATCCCTTTTTTAAAAGGTGATCATTTTGAAATGTTATTGACAAAATATAAACTATTAATATCTTTTTGTACTGGTAAATAGACGGTATCATATCAGTAACTACAGCGTATTCCATTTCATGGTCTTACCATAACTCATTGAACTCTCATCTTACAGTGCATAGTCTCAAACATTCTTTCTGAATGCTCACTCACCAGCAAGGCTGTGAGCTGCTGGCCGAAGGCCAATCCACATTCTAAGGGCTTTTGATACAGGATGCCAAATTCCTCCCAGAAAGATTTATTTGGGTTAAAAGCGTGAAGAAATGCAGGAAGCCTCATTAAATACAGTGTGTAAGTGTTAGAGCCTACAGGCCAGTAGGGACCAAAAACCCCCCAAACATTGTAGAGGGCAGGGCAGGCCAAACCCAAAGGGTCGGGCTGTGGGGTCTGTGTGGAAGCAAGCTCTGGGACCCCTGGGGGGAGGGTTGCTCACTCACCTGCACACAGGCCTTGAGGGGCACTGGGGGCTTCTCATCCCGATTCTCCATGCTATCTTCCCTGCGGGCAAGGGCTTGAGGTCCTGAGCTGCAAGAGAAGCCCTAAGTAAAGCACCCTCTCGCATCCTCCTGTAGATCCACGTTGGCACCCCCCTCCCTGGATTAGTCTCTGCTTCCAGGATGCATCCCCATGGGAAGCATACTCTAAAGGTCTCTCCTCTATCGCAGGCCTCTGGACCACGTACCAGTAGGCCCACCCATGCCCAAATGCAGCCTTCACCCACCACCACCTGCAGCACAAATCAGTCTCTCCCTACACCCTGGGCCCTGGGATTCCCACAAACACCTAGCACTATGAGGACTCCCTAGTGTGCACCCCTTCCTTCCCAACATGAAACCTGCAGCCCCAGACCCGCAGCTCTTCCTAGGGCAAGCAGCAGGGCTCTGGGATCAATGGCTCTGAACCACACTCATGAACTAAATGCAGGAAGCTTGTGACAAGGGTCCAACCCTCCCATTAACAAGGGACCTGTCACCTCCAGCAACCTGTCACCGACTGCTTCCCAGCTCAAACAGCCAAGCACATGCATAGAGCTCCACTGCACCCCAGACCTGGTCCCTCCACCATCCTGGGGTCGGCCAGCCCCTACCAGAACAGCACTAGTCCAGATTCCCACCCCAAAACCTTCCTAGGCCTTGAATCTGCAGCTCTGACCTAGTCCTTCCACCAACCTGGATAAGCTCAGGCCTGAAATGGCAACAGAGCCAGCATGGCTCTGGTAGCCTCCTGACAGACCCCACACATGCCGCCCCTCCCTGGCCCAGAATGTATACTTCAGTTGTCTTTGTACCAAATAGATGTTTCTGGCTGGCAAATCCCACCCTATGTATCTCACCCCCGCACCCCCACTGGATTCTCACGCACAGTATAATGGAGGTCACCATGCAGCCGTACCCTAAACCTGCACTCAGTTTCCTCCACCGGCCCCTACTTGAGCCGCACCTGCCTAGATTCCTGCCTAAACATATTCCTAGGCACCTTCAGCTCAGAAAGATCCTGTCTTCTTACCAACCTGGGCCTCTTCAGGCTGTGATTTTAGGTACCATCTGCTCAAAGATCCCAGCACCTGTATCTAATGCCCATCTCCAGCTTCTTGTTTCTCACCCAAACAGCTGTGCATGTGCAGAGACCTGATACAGCCAACCCCTCTCCAGCCCAGAATCTGCAGCAGTTCCCTCCACCCACATGAGCATCCTCAGGCAGTACCTGGGCTCTAGGACTGCCCACGCTTCCCCATTCTGCCCAAACGTCTGCGCACGTGCAGAGTGAGCTAGAGCAGCCCCAAGACCAGAACCTACAGCTCCAGACTCGGGTCCCCAGGGCTCTACTCCCAGGGGCCTATCCTGGCTCTCTTTGCAGGGACCACTGCACAGAGGCCACTCCCCAGGTGGCATACACAAAGCAGGTTCATGCCCAGAACCTGCATCCAGGACCTACGCCCTCTGTCAGCCTACAGGTCTTGTGTAGTCCCTATTTTTCAGGTGAGAACCTGGAGTTCCCATTTGTGTCTCAACCTACCCGAGACACAAAAGGCACGTACAAGTCTCCGTGAGGGTCCTGGGGTCACCTGTGTACACTGTCTGCTTGCCACCAAACCATCAGAACAGCCAAACAGCTGTTTACACACAGGGATCCAGAAGCAACCCAAGGACACCTGGAGTTGCCTGGAGGTTGCCAAGCCCATGACAGACCAGCTCCCATGGGAAGTGGGATCTTCCAGTTCCTCTCAATTAAATGTGAACACCTAAATGCCATGCTGAATACAACCTCTTCCAGGTCCAAATCTGCAACACAGCCCCTGTTCTTCTACCATCCTGGGCTTCCTCATGCCTGCAAGCAAACTAGCCCCTGAGCAGAGTTTCTGGGAACACCTACTTCATAATCATGCTGGCAGCGTCTTGCTTCCTCCCCAGACAGCTGACCATCTGATGGCAGCTGAGGCAGCTCTGTCCTTTCAGGGCTCTGATTCTGTACCTCCAACCCAGCATCTCCATCAAACCTAAACGCCCTGGGGCCCTGCACGATCCTACACTGCCCCTAATGTTACTAGCCCAAATTCCTATTTCCCGTTCAGACCCCCACCCCCAGCATGTGCAGGGGGCGCTCTGCCTAGAACCTGCCCCTAGGCCGCTGCCCCTCCTGCGACCTGAGGTCCATCAGCCATTACCGCTGAGGGTTCACTGAAGCAACACTGCCTCTCCAGGGGCAAGAATCTGCAACTCCCACCTGGTCTCTCCACCACCCAGGGTGCCCCCAGCCTGCGAGAAGAGCAGTGTCTGTTCCAGGGTCCCAGAACCGACTGCCCAGAATCTCACCTCCCACCCTTCTACTCAAACACCTGCTCAAGGGTATAAAGACAATGACACAGCTCTTCTCCAGGAACCAGAATCTGCAAATAAGTACTTCAGCAACGTACTGCTCCTCAGGTCCGCCATTAAACAGGCTCAACCTTAGATGAAGGGGAGGAGGGGTTCTCAGGCTCCCCCCCACCGAACACCCGTGCTCACGGCTGTCTTCTCTCAGAATCTAGGCAAGAGCAGCCCCTGACCCAGCACCCGCTCAAGCGCGCAGAGCACGTCCCGAAATCTGCAGCTGCACCTGTCCCTCTAACTTCCGTGACCTGAAGCTGAAACGGCTCCGCGCAGGTCCCACATCACCCACCCACACCCCCATCCCAGCTTCCTGCCCGTAACCTGCGCGAGCTCGGCGGGGACACCTAGCGCTGCCCCGCCCCTCACCAACCTGGGCGTCTGCGGGCGCGCCGCCCAGGCCCGGCCTGCCCCAGCCTCAGTGCCCGGACGAGCTCGGGGGAGCAACCCCAGCCCAGGTTCTGCACACGACAGACTCGGGTTACTCTGGTTCGATCTCCTCCCCCACTCGGCATTCGCAAGGCCGTTCGGGTTAACCTCCGAAATGCCGAAGTGCACGGGGATTCCAAGCGTTCGAACCGGGGACAATGGCTGCGCTTCTGGCCGAACCCGGAAGTGCATTTGTCGGTGACTCTGAACTACAATTCCCAGAAGCCTCGGCGCCGCAAAGCGGCATTTGGGCGGGGTTTCAGCACTTGACTGGGGTTGGGCACGGGCTCCCGCGCGCGCCTGGAAGGCAGGGGGCGTCGAAGTTAGGGTCCCAACTGGGAGCTGGGTCTGTGCGTGTCGGAGTTCGTGTGGAGCGACGAGAGACCTGGAGGCGGAGGCCAGGGCACCTATGCGAGAGGCGTGGCTGACTTGGGAAAGGCTGACCCTGGGTCCCGCTCGACGCCCAGGAGCGGGCGAGGAACCGGGACCCGTTGGAAACCGCCGGGACCCCTCCCGAGTGCGTGTGGTCAGAAGCGCGGCGCGCACCGCCTCCTTTGGTCCTGCAGGCCAAAAGTAGGTGCTACAAATCCGTTACACAGTCCAGGGAGCTCATATCAAGCTCTTCAAGGATCTGTCTTGTACCTCCCTCCACTTTTCTCTTTGCCTTTATCGCCTGCCTGTTTTTTTGGCTCAGCTCCAGCTATTGTGGCCTTTTTAACTTTTCCAACAACCCAGGCAGACTGCCACCTCAGGACCTTTGCATGGATTTCCCCACCATCTGGTCTTTGAGTCGATGTCACCTTCTCATAAGCCATTCCCCTGCCAACCGTTGTAAATTTGCAAACAAACCCCCTACTCCCCACATAATCCTTGCCTCTGACCTCATCTTTATTTTTAGGGAACTTTTCACAATTGAAAATTCTATATAGTTTAGGTAATTATGTGGTCTGTTGTCCATCACCTTCACCACTAGACTGTCAATTCCATAAGAGAAAGGATTTGTATCTATTTTGATTACTGCTGTATCCCCAGCACCTAAGGTACCTGGCACATAATAGATGCTCAATAAATACCTGTTTTGTTTTGAATAAGTATAGGTTCCTGGCTCTATATTAAACACTTTTAACAGCCAACATCTCATTAACCAGCCCAATCACTGAAAATTGTGACATTTATTTTACCAAACCTCATGGAGGAAGCAGAAAACTGGAACCTTGCTGTTGGGGACCGAAAAATCAGCAGGGTATTTTGCAGTCTGGATTTTGGAAACAGAGGAGCTGGGAGCTGACTGTGAGCTGACAGTCTGCCCAACCCCCCACCTCATCTGCCTGATTAACCTGCAAAAGGCTGTGATGCTCTTCCTGCCTCCCTTGTTCCTCGGAAGGACTAGAAGGAAGTTACTTCTTTGTGTATGTTAAGTAATAGTGAGGGGTTTTCTACACGTGGGGTTGTTCTTAGGTTGCCTTGGAAATGTCATTGAATTGCTAATTTCCACCTTGCCGGAGAATGAAGAAGGATGTGGCTAGGGCGGCGACCATGTTATTGCTGCTTGGCCAGGGTAGTAATTTTACTGCTGGCAAGAAGCTGTGGCATAAGTTTCTTTAAATGCTTCTAAGACACTCCTATAGTTTTCCTCACATAAATTCTAACCTTTAATGACCAAAAAAAGGCTATTTAAAATGTAATCTCGACCCTCAAAATTTCTTATAACTGGCTATTGTGGTTGTGTAGTAAGGTACCAAAAAGCTGAAAAATTAATATTGATATTCTAGGAGGAAAGGTCAGGCTTTCCTGTCAGGCTTTCCTGTCCCATCCTTCCTCTGGGGAGGGGAGGGAGAAGAATGTAGACGTTTCTGGCTTGCAAGAACAATGGGTCATTTAGTTTTAAATCTAAAATAAAGGTTAACCAAGAAACTTCTTCTCTTTCAATGGGAGAAAGAATTTACATACCACCCTTGTTGGTCAAATAAGTTTTTAAATATGACATATATGTTTGCTCGCTTATATATAGTTTGCACTGTGTGTGGGGGACAGGCTGTAAGTAGGCTGGGTCATAATAGCCTAAGGCTTAGTTTTTAAACTAAGTTTTTTCCTAGAAAACATAGGCAGTAAGCTCTCCTATATCTCTCGCAGCAATATATTTGCCGATTTATCTCCACGGGCAAGTGAAAAAAAGACAGGATAAACAAATGGGACTATATCAAACTAAAAAGTTCTGCACAGCTAAAGACAATAAGAACAGAATAAAAAGACAAACTACACAATGGGAGAATATATTCGACAATGCGTCTGATAAGGGGTTAATAACCAAAATTTACAAAGAACTTGTAAAACTCAATACCAGGAAGACAAACAATCCAATCAAAAAATGAGCAAAAGAAATGAATAGACACTTCTACAAAGAGGACATACAGATGGCCAATAGGTATATGAAAAAAATGCTCAACATCACAAATCATTAGAGAAATGCAAATTAAAACCATAATGAGATATCAACTCACACCAGTTAGAATGGCGCTCATCAACAAAACAACACAGAATAAGTGCTGACGAGGATGTGGAGAAAAGGGAACCCTCCTGCACTGCTGATGGGAATGCAGACTGGTGCAGCCACTGTGGAAAAGAGTATGGAGATTCCTCAAGAAATTAAAAATAGAACTGCCTTTTGACCCAGCTATCCCACTTTTAGGAATATACCCCAAGAACAGCATAGCACTGTTTGAAAAGAAGAAATGCACCCCTATGTTTATGGCAGCATTGTTCACAATAGCGAAGATCTGGAAACAGCCCAAGTGTCCCTCAGTGGATAAGTGGATTAAAAAGCTTTGGTACATATATACTATGGAATACTACTCAGCCATAATAAATGATGACATCAGATCATTTACAACAACATGGATGGACCTTAATAACATTATACTGAGCGTAATAAGTAAATCAGAAAAAACTAAGAACTGTATGATTCCATACAGAGGTGGGACATAAAAATGAGACTCAGAGACATGGACAAGAGTGTGGGGGTTATGGGGGGAGAAGAGAGAGGGGGTTGGAGGAGGGGAGGGGCACAAAGAAAACCAGTTAGAAAGTGACAGAAGACAATTGGACTTTGGGTGATGGAATGCAGCATAATCAAATGTCAAAATAATGTAGAGATGTCTTTGCTGAACATATGTACCCTGATTTATCAATGTCACCCCATTAAAATTAATTTAAAAATTCTTATAAAATCCCCATAATTCAAATGACTTAACAGCTGTACAGAGGTGTTCTAAATTGATAAATAAAATTATGGCCCAGCTAAAAAACCAACCAAACAAAAAAAAAAACAACTAAGCTTCTCACCACACCCTTTACTGATTGCATGATGTGGGGTGGTTCACTCTCATGAGGAATCCCATGATGCCTCAGATAAGTGACTTTGTATCAGAGAATTTCTTATTTGTATATTAGATTAAGGGTTTTGATTTCTACACTATAAAGTGGTGCAGACAGGGAGCTTGCTCTCTCTTGGTTCTTGAGATTAACATTAGAGAGGAGAGCACAGAAAGGCCACATGGAGGAGGCCAGGAGAAGCAGCCAAGATGGCAGAGTGCTGAGTGAGAAGCCAGTTTGTGCAGAGTTTGTGCAGGGAGAAGGAAGGAGATGGGGAACAGAGGTGAGTAAGTCTGGTGAGCTAGAATCCTTTGATTCTAGGAAACTCGGATAAGTCAGTAGCTTTGTGAGCGCTGAATGAGTGGGTTTTGGAGCCCAGTGTGTGTTTTTACTTGCTCACTGAGTGCCAGCTAGGATTACAGATGATGGCCCACTAGTTTTTGGCTTCATTGTTTCTTTACCAACTGTCCAAATCCAATGCGAGCCTGCACAGGCCAGGTGGCTGTGATTGTGGCTGTGGCTACTGGCTTTACAACCCTACATTGATTGTAGTTCCTCCCCCTTCCTGGAATCCTGAGAGTAACATACCTCTAGGCAAAGGAACCCTAAAAGATTTGTAATCATCTTTGATTGTGTTACCTTGAAAGTCTCAACGTTTCTGTGTATCCCCAAAACAAATGTTGTAAGCTTGTGCCATGATGTCATACTCTCCCCTGCCCATGTGTGATCAAGGGTATATAAACAGCCCCTGAAATGTTTTGGGGTACATATGATTTGGGCTTCCAGACTGCCCTATGTCAGCTATATGTGGCTGGCATATTTAATAAATCTCCTCCTTTAATAAAACTCTCCAAAATTCATCTGGACTTGGTGTCTCTAGGTAAACCCGCGGAATTGAGGTACAGTACCTTTCAGCATCTGGGGTATGGGTACTTTAAAACATTTGGCACCCGCCTGACCTGTGGTGGCGCAGTGGGATAAAGCGTCGACCTGGAAGTGCTGAGGTCGCTGGTTCGAAACCCTGGGCTTGCCTGGTCAAGGCACATATGGGAGTTGATGCTCCCAGCTCCTCCCCCCTGTCTCTCTCTCCTCTCTCTCTCTGTCTCTCTCTCTCTCTCCTCTCTAAAATGAATAAATAAAAATTAAAAAAAAAAAAACATTTGGCACCCAACGTGGGGCTGCGGTGTTCTGCATCACCGGGTAGAGACACCCCGAATCGGACGGTCTCTCTGGGGAGCCTCCTGACACTGCTTGAATCTCAAGAGAGGCACCACCTGAGACGTTTTCAGGGCTCCCAGTTTTCCTGTGGGTCTGGACTGTTCTCTGGTAGATGCCACCCGGTTCCCAAATTTGACAATTTGGACAATTCAGCAGAGAAATCAAGGAGGTAGATAAAACAACTGTTTGGCTTTACTGAATTCTAGTTTTCCTCTGAATTCTTGCTTTTCTGTTTTGTTGTGGGGTATTACGTGGGGATCAGACGTGGTCTCACTCACATAATATGCTCTCCAAGACTGAGACGTCGGTGGAGAGTTTCTAGGTCCTGCCTGGGGCTTTGCTGAGAGACATCTGGTTATACTCTGAAAGGATGATTAGTGGGGATTAGGTCCTGCCTCAGACTCTTGGGGATATCTGCTCATACTTTAGAAGGACATTAGTGGGAACTGAGTGGACCAGGTCCACCAGTTCTGGCTCGGGCCTTCAGAGATGTCAGTTTCTCTAGAGAGACGTCAGTAGGGACTTCATCCTGCCCAGAACTTCCAGAGGTATCTAGTTATGCTCTCAGTAAAAGACATCAGTGGGGACAATTGTTTGTGCTCTAGGGAGACATCAGTGGAGATTGAGTCCATTCAGGATTAATCAGTCTCGCATCGTACTGAATCAGTGGAGACTGAGCTAGCCTGGATTGATTAATCTCACCTCGAATTTCCAGAGACTTCTTTGTGTTTGTCAAGATCTCAGTCTTTGTTTTTAATGTTTCTGTCCAAGGAAAACCCCTAAGTGCATTAATATGTAAGGGATGTGGCCTGCGTGCACCTAAATGGCCACTAGGGGGAAATCTTCCCTCATCTATGAAGCTTTGTCTTTGTCAGAAAACTATTGAATAGGATAAGTAAAGCACGCTCATTATTTGTGTGTGTGTAAGTCTTTGTTTAATGTCTAAATGTGTCTGTTTTTAAGGCCTGGCTTGAGTTTTTGTTTTAAGAATTGGAGGTTTATGACTAGAAGGCAATCTTAAATGGCGAATTGTTTATTCTCTTTGTTCTTGAATCCAACCTTTAGCTTCAGGGCTCTCTGTCTGACTTCTCCCCTGAAGAAATTATTCTCTTCTGTTGGCTTCTTCCCCTTGTCTTGTGTAATAATTAATACCTCTATAGTCAAACACCCTTTGTTCTGGGTGCTAGTTAATTATCTGTATTATCTTTGTTGCTTTTATTAGTGCACTAATTCCTAGATTCTCCTGAAATAGTTTCAATTTTGTAATAGGTGGCCATCGGCTGGAACTTTTAATCTCCAGCTAGTAAGGGCAGTTTGGTACCTCATAACTGAGGATCTAGGCCACCCCATCAGTTTCCATACATTGATCAATGTCTAAATTTAACAATGAATCTGCCACAATGGCTAGAAGCTTGCTCCATACAGAGAGGGTGCCACATCTTCTTAAGCCAGATTTGAGTCTGAAACAGGATAAAAGAATAACTAAAGTGACAGTAGCAGTGCTCCAAGAGACAAACTCTTTTAAGAATAAGGGGCCCCCAGGCCTGACCTGTGGTGGTGCAGTGGATAAAGCATCGACCTGGAAATGCTGAAGTCGCTGGTTCGAAACCCTGGGCTTGCCTGGTCAAGGCACATATGGGAGTTGATGCTTCCAGCTCCTCCCCCTTCTCTCTCTGTCTCTCTCTGTCTCTCTCTCCCTCTCTGTCTCTCTCTCCTCTCTAAAAATAAAAAACATAAAAAAAAAGAAGGGGTCCCCAAGGAAGCGAAAAAAAGAAGGAAAAGATTCTAGGAAAAATAAGACTCTGCTAGGAAAGAATCAGTGTGCCTATTACAAGAGAGAAGGGCACTGGAAAAATAAATGTCCCAGGTTACAAGCAGCCAAAGGAGTGAGAGAAAAACAGAGCCCACAAATTGAAAGTGTTTCTCCAGACTCTAAAGCCAAAAGACTGGTAAGTAAGCAATTTGAGTGAGAGGAAGGCAGGGCCGGGATGTGCTGTGTGCAGAGTGGTCAGGGGGAAGGGTGCTTAGGTAAGGGTGAGGTAACTAGAGGAAATATAGAATAGAAACTAGTTTCAAATAATCAGATATCCACCTACTGACCAGAAGAAGTTTTGCTGGAAAATACAGCAAAATAGAGGGTAAATACAGGGTAGAAATAATATTAAAAATTAGAACTTTGCTTTAGAAAAATCTTAGAAAAAAAAAAGAATTTAGAACTTAACAAACCACGGTGTGGACCTTGTTAGTTATCAGTTCCTTGAAATAAATTGCAGCTCCAGAAGGAGTGATAGAAGCATGAGTAATAGGATTATAGGGAATAGAATTATTAGAGACGAGCCTTCTGTAGGTTGGGGATGATGTCTTGTTGCCCTCCACTGGTGTAAAAAAAATTAGAGAAAGGTTCCAATATTCTCCCACCTCCCACAGAGCCAAGGCGGTTGTTGGGTTCTCTCCAAGTCTCCCAGTTCCTTCGTGTGGCATAATTGTTATCTGATGAGGGAGGCATGGAGTTCAGAAGACCCACTGTGTTAGTCATAATAGTAAAAATCGTAAAAAGAATTTTCAGGGAATTACGGGTAAAAATTGGAAACCTCATATAGGCTAAAGCAACCCACTATTGGGAAAGTAATTTTGTGAAAATTGTATTTAGCTGCTCAAAGCAAGGCAGTTAGTTACAGGTAATAGATTGGATAATGCAAGACAAACAGCAGAAAAGGAAAAAAAAGATAAAAGCAGCAGACTCCACTCCCAGTTCTTGGAGTCTGCTTCTCTCTTAGGCATCCCGCCCCTCATGTTGACTTAATAGTGTAAATTACTGTAGGTCAAAAGAGTTAGTATCTCTTTGCCAGCTGGGTAGTTTGTACCAAAATTCCCTTATTGTGTAAAAAGTACTTTTCATGTTAGAAATGTATATGTTATTTCAAAGGCCTTTTGTTAATTCTTTTTATTTACTGTTTTATAGCCCTGTAATATTGAAATCTTAGTTTAAATATTAAGAAATATGTAGTAATTGTTAATAATATCTTTTTATGTAATGTTTAGTTTATTATCATTTGGAAACAATATTGTTCAATGCTATGTAATATAAGAAAAGAAGTCATATCCTGGAACTCCTGCAAATCTATTTTTATCATGCTCTTTGTTTAAAATTTCTTTTGAATGCTAATGTCCTGAATTATTCAGCAGTGGAGAGACTCTGGAATCCTAAAGGAGATGCCAAACCTGTTTCTTTTTCTTTTTTTTCTTTTTCTTTTTTTGGTTTTTTTTTTCAGAGACAGAGAGAGAGTCAGAGAGAGGGATAGACAGGGACAGACAGACAGGAATGGAGAGATGAGAAGCATCAATCATTAGTTTTTCATTGTGCATTGCGACACCTTAGTTCATTGATTGCTTTCTCATATGTGCCTTGACCACGGGCCTTCAGAAGACTGAGTAACCCCTTGCTCAAGCCAGTGACCTTGGGTCCAAGCTGGTGAGCTTTCGCTCAAACCAGATGAGCCTGCACTCAAGCTGGCAACCTTGGGGTCTCAATCCTGGATCCTCTGCATCCCAGTCTGACACTCTATTCACTGTGCTACTGCCTGGTCAGACCCAAACCTGTTTCTCTTGCAAACTTTTACCCTCTTTTATTTGATCCAGCTAATAACACTGTTTTTGTCTTTTTCCAAGAGTTTATATAGACTAGAAAGGGCCTTCAAGCCCCTCAGCGAGATCTTCTGAACATGGCTTTTAAAGTCTATAATGACCAAGAAAGGAACAGAAAAGGGAAATAAAGCCCAAAAGAGATCAGGAAAATACCAGCTCTTGGCATATGTCCTTAAAGGCTCCAGTGCCCCAAAGGGGCTTCATAGGATTCCATCAGGGCCCTGCTTCAAGAGTGGAAAAAGGTCATTGAGCTAAAGCCTGCCAGGCTTCTTGGCCCCCACAAAGGATATGCCTTTGCTGTGGAAAAAAGGGACATGAGACGGTATGCTGCCCCCTCACTCCGCAGAGGGAGGGTTCAGTCTTTTCCAGCCCTGCTCCAGCTACCTGTGACCTGATCTTGCCCAGCCTGCTGGGACTTGCCACTGAAGGTTAAAGGTGCCCAGTGCCAGTGGCCTCATCTCATGTCATCATGGATGAGCCTAGGGTATTTCTTCCAAGTAGCAGGTAAACTGATCTCATTTCTTGTAAACACAAGGGCCACTTACTATACCTTGCCTAATATTCGAGTTTTATTTATCCCTCACAGATCTCTATTGTGGGTCATAACAGTCTTATTTCTGTTGCTTTGTTTAATGTATAGTGTCTCCTTTATTCCTCTTGTCTCAATACCCCATGGCTATTTTAGACTGGGACCCACTCCTAATTCCAGTTAAAAGCAGTGATCATTAGGACTTGGACTCTAGCTGTAGAGTGTAGAATGTAACCACAACTCCAGTGCCTTGTGGACTTTTCCTGAATATATATAACTCCTGCTCTTTGGGACAATTCTCAGACTGAAGTGGGAGTTGGCTTACATTTGCAAATAATATGAAGCAGTGATAGTGTCAACATAGACTTAGTGAAATTACGTTAACATGTTAAGGATGTTTAAGACTGTAAGAATTTTTATTTTGAATCCTATTATATTGGTTAGAACTTTGTTTAATAATCTAGTAGGCTTCGGTCACTTTATTGTATTAGGACACTTGTTATAGTATTTGTTAACATTAGCTGTTTGAATCTTATTGTTTATTTATATTTTTCCAATATGCCTCAAAATCAGAACATAGGAATTAGCAATTCAAATGAGTAGAAAGATGCCACCCCAAACCAGTGGGGTTTTGGGATCCTTATTGCTAAAGGTTTATTCAAAACCAATTAGAAAAAGATTTTGCCAACAGGAAAGGAATAATTAGAAAAGCCAGGCTTAGAATCTATTACAGAAGGCATAATATCTGAGTATTTAGTTTGTGTCCAAGTGAATACTAAGCAAAATAAGGAAATTATAGAAAGAAACAGGGAGAAAGAAATTTTCCCAAATAAGCATTTAGAAATAGACTTTAATAAAATAATTGACAAGTAAATAAA
Organism: Saccopteryx bilineata; assembly: GCF_036850765.1. Lineage (NCBI taxonomy): Eukaryota > Metazoa > Chordata > Mammalia > Chiroptera > Emballonuridae > Saccopteryx > Saccopteryx bilineata. Next base: position 314,466,348 of record NC_089492.1, on the reverse strand, counting down.
AGCTTTTCCTTCTAGAAATAAGGCCATGGTGACAATTTTTAGGAAGTTGCTATATAGAATTCTTTCCAGGTTTAGCTTGCCCATTCTAGTATTAGGCCTACATTTGTGTCCACCATCTCAAAACTAGTAGGAAAGGATTCCAATATTAATTAGAAGCTAATTTGAAGTTACATGATACCCACAGGCACCAAAAGGTTCAGGGCAAGTAAAATGCATGAATCAAATCGTGAAGAAAACGTAACCACCCCCTTCCTTAAGTACTTGCAGGATTTGCAGGTTACTCAGCAAACTGTTCAAAAGACTGTCTGAGAGGTGCTTCCAACATTGCTAGAAGATGCAGTACATCACCCAAAGACTGACTCTCACATGAACGGTTCCACACACTGTAATCCTGACCACTCCCACTGTTGCCAAGGTAGAAGATATGCCTGCCTGGGTCCACTATAGCCAGTAGAAGCCTGCAGTCCCAGCAGAGGCACCCTCGTGGACAGCAAAGACTGACCCCACCAACCCTTGTAAGTTAACTCTGAGAAGGATAGCATGCCTTACTCCAACCACAAACTGGAAGCTGGTTGGTCTATGTATGGCTAAAGAATGAAGAAACTCACTAAGGACTCCCTTTTAATCAGACTTTGGGAAAAAGGGAAACTAGAGTAAAACAAAAGCCAGTTAATTTTATGTAAGTTGCAAAAGATTTGTGCAGTTCATAGGGAATCAATTAGTAACATTTGTTTCTTTAGTGAACTGTATTGCTATTAATACTGTCTGTTAAATATCTATTACATGTTATAAGTTAATATTCCTACAAACAGCCTCATGCTCTTCAGTAAATTAAGTCAAGGATGTGACAGGATATAAAACCAGTGGGGATTGTAGTAAGGTACAAAAAATCTGAAAAATTAATATTGATATTCTAGGAGGAAAGGTCAGGCTTTCCTGTCTCATCCTTCCTTTGGGGAGGGGAGGGAGAAGAATGTAGAAGTTTCTGGCCTGCAAGAACAATGGGTCATTTAGTTTTAAATCTAAAATAAAGGTTAACCAAGAAACTTCTTCTCTTTCAATGGGGGACAGAATTTACATACCACCCTACATTGATTGTAGTTCCTCCCCCTTCCTGGAATCCTGAGAGTAACATACTTCTAGGCAAAGGAACACTAAAAGTTTTGTAAACATCTTTGACTGTGTTACCTTGAAAGTCTTAATGTTTCTGTGTAACCCCTAAACAAATGTTGTAAGCTTGTGCCATGATGTCATGCTCTCCCCTGCCCATGTGTGATCAAGGGTATATAAACAGCCCCTGAAATGTTTTGGGGCACACATGATTTGGGCTTCCAGACTGCCCCATGTAAGCTATATGTGTCTGGCATATTTAATAAATCTCCTCCTTTAATAAAACTCTCCAAAATTCATCTGGACTTGGTGTCTCTAGGTAAACCCGCAGAATTGAGGTACAGTACCTTTCAGCATCTGGGATACGGGTACTTTACAACCGTTGGTTTTATAAAAAATATGAATTTTTTTAAAAAATACGAATTTTAGCCTGACCAAGTGGTAGCGCAGTGGATGAAGCATCAGCCTGGGACAAAGAGGACCCAGGCTCACAACCCTGATGTTGCTGGCTTGAGCATGGACTCATAGATGTGACCCCGTAGTGTTGTGGACCATAAATGGCAAAAAGCCATTGTAAATTTGAGGCTTAACAAAAGGCTAAGTTCTCCCCCCTCCACCTCCATATTGGCTATGATGCTGAGTATTTGCACCCACTTCACTTGCTTCCTTAAGTTGCTGGAAGCAATTTACATGCCCTTCCTCTTACTCTTTGTTTGTTCAGATGTTGGTTGATTTCACTTATGCATGGTGGGGGATTTCTGTTTTTGCCTTGCGAGAGTTTCTGCTTTAGCCTCGGATATTGCCATCAGCTTTTGAAGAGTCCTCCCGGTCCCATTTTCTCTTAATAAGTGTGTTTCCTTAATTCCACACTGTTATTAGGAGCTGCGCTGGTCTGCGGCAAGTGGCACCTGAACAGAAGACTTGAGTATGAGTACAAGGAAACTAAAACTGAAAGAAGGTGACAGAACTCCCCAAAGTGAAGTGTGCACAGTGAGTAAAGAAAATTTTGGGGGAAAGTTTAGTTAGGCGTAAAAGATTATGGGACAGATACGGTAAAAAATAAGGGACCTTTTTGTAGAAATGTTTCCATATGAAGAAAAATTGTTGTCTGAAGAGTATCAAGGTGAGCTCAAAACAGAGGGATGTGAATACAAGGATAATTTGGAGTCTAAGGATGACTCAGGGGATAAAAAATCTGTGGCTATGGCTGCCTTAGCCACGGGGCCTCCCCTGACCTCAGCTCCTTCCTACATTCAACCCTCTGCTCCTCTGTTTCCTTATCTGGCTGACTGCGGAGTCTATAGCTCAAAATCTGGGAAATGCCCTCTCCAACAATCTATAGACCAGGCTCAAAATATAGGGGAAACAATAAATAGCTTTACCCGTTTTCCTGTTGTAGAAATACAGGATGATACAGGGAGACTAGTGCAAGAACATGAACCTGTACCTTTTAGAACTCTGAAAGAGCTTAAAACTGATTTTGTTCAGCATGGGCCTACTGCCCCCTTTTCACTTTATCAGATACTATTAGTGCAAAGGCTCTTCCCCCAAATGACTGGAAGGTGATTGCTCGTGCTTGTCTCTCTAGCGGTGATTATTTGCTGTGGAAGTTGGACTTTCTTGAGAATGGATAGGAAACTCAGATATTAGGAAAATTACAGCTTTTCCTGTCATGGTCTGATTTTCTTTAATGTTTTAACTACAATCTTCTGCACTATCATTTTGTTTCTTTCTTATTCTTTGCCTGGAAATTGAGGCAGGAGACTTGTGTTGGATCTGACTATAGAAAATATCCCAGCAGCTGCCGAGAACAAATTTTTTGGGGGAGATTTTGTTTAGTCCCATCCTTCAGTCCCTCTGTCAGAAAATGCCCTGACTAAAATCAGGCAGGCATCTTTCTAATCTGGCTGTGCTCTGAAATCCCAGGTTTCTCTCTGGTTTGTCTGGTTCATCTAATTCTTGTTTCTGTTTAGTCTTTGTTTAATGTTGTCTAAAATGTGTCTGTTTTTAAGGCCTGAATTAAGTTCCTTTTTTTTTTGCATGTAAAAATTGGGAATTCTGGCTCTAATATTTAGGAAAAAATGATTTTAGAACTTGTAAGGAGCACTCATTTAAATTTAAATAGAATAGAATGTAGATCCTTAAGACTTACTGATTTGGTTAGTGCATTGTGAGGTGTGTTCAGAGTTAGGAGCCAAATAGCAATTTAAGTATTAGGACTAATCAAAGTTATATGTTATACTTGTGTTTTTTGTGCGTAAATTGTCTTGTTTATGTGTAAGGTTATACTCAGGCAAAACAAAGGAATTGAGCAAAATTAAGCAGGGCCCTAATAAGTCATTTCAAGAATTTGTCTCACGGCTAATTCAGGCAGTTAGAAGAATAGTATAAGGATGCTAATTCTGCTTCTCAGTCCACATCCTGCAAAAGGGGCCCCATGGTGATTTGGCTCCTCTGATTTTGCCAATTGGATTTAAAAAATAGGTCAGGGACGCCCTGAAATGGAACTAACAATACAAGGGTGTAAATTTAAAGGACTTTTAGATACTGAAGCTGATGTACCTGTTACTGCTAAGCTACATTGGCCTCCTTCCTGGCCCACTTTTGCAGCAGCCACAGAATTACAAATCCCCTCAACAAAAAGCTCTAGTTTTTATAATAGGAAGATAAAGAAGGTCATTCTGGATTCCTTTAAGCCTTATGTGCTCCCTGGCTCTGGGAAACTTCCACTAAATGGCAAATTGCTTTTGCAAATTTTACAGGCCAAATTGATTCTCACAACCCAGCTGATAAAATAGTTACATTAGTATTTCCTAAAACTTCCACTAAATGGCAAATTGCTTTTGAAAATTTTACAGGCCAAATTGATTCTCACTACCCACCTGATAAAATAGTTACATTTTTATTTCCTAAAATAATTGTTAATGAGCCCATTCCTGAAGCACCTACAGTCTTTACTAATGGGTCCAGCCTAGGAATAGCAGGCTTAATAATCAATGGACAACTTTATACTGAAACAGTCACCTTAAAATCAGCTCAAAGAGTAGAATTACATGCCATTATCATGGCTTTTCAGCATTTGCCATACTCCTCCTTTAATCTGTATACAGACAGCAAATATTTACTTTTGGTTGTTTCCACTATAGAGACTTCTGTCTTAGGGACAACTGTTGATGAGGAACTATTTCAGCAATTTCTCTTTCTTCAAAGACTTGTACGTCAACATAGAGTCCATGTTTTATAGGACATATTCGAGCTCACACCATGCTCCCTGGAGCTTTAGCACAAGGGAATGCCCTTGTTGGTCAAGCTACCCAAAAGAAAATTATTGGAGCAACCATGACAGATCGAGCAATTCAGTCTCATACTATTCATCACCAGAATCCTGCAGCCCTGTGTAAACAGTTTCAACTTTCCCGGGAAGCAGCACAGCAGATTGTTCAATCCTGTCCAAGGTGTTCTATACTACAATCTGTCCCTTCATTTGGAGTTAACCTTCGAGGACTCCTACCAGGACAACTTTGGCAAATGGATGTTACTCATACACCTTCATTTGGCAAACAGTCCTTTTTACACGTTACAGTGGATACTTATTCTGGATTTATAGTAGCCTCTGCCAGAACAGGAGAGGCTACTAAACATGTTATAGCTCATTGTCTGTATGCATTTTCTATTATTGGACTTCCTGATGTGATTAAAGCTGACAATGCTCCTGCATGTGTAACAAAAGCATTTACTGTATTTTGTTAAACCTTTCGAATTACGGGTATTTCTTACAATATTTAAAGTCAAGTTATTATTAAAGTGTACCCAGCAAATATTTAAGGTCAATTTAAAAAATATAAAAGGGGGAGCCATATCCTGGAACTCCTGCAAATCTACCTTATCTTTAAAAAATTTCTTTTAAATGCTGATGAACAGGAGATGCCAAATCTTTTTCTCCTGCAAACTTCTACCCTCTTTTATTTGATTCAGCTAATAACACTGTTTTGTCTTTTTCCAAATAGCTCCAGATATACAGAAAAGGTTTATATAGGCAGATGGGGATCCTCAAACCCCTCAGTGAGATCTTCTGAGCATGGCTTTTAAGGTACCAAGAGGCAGAAAAAGCGCAATAGAGATCAGGTGAAATACCAGCTCTTGGGATATGCCCTTAAAGACTCCAGTGCCCCAAAGGGGTCTCATAGGACTCCATCTGGATCCTGCTTCAATAGTGGAAAGGAAGGTCATTGAGCTAAAGCCTGCTAGACTTACATGCCTTTGCTGTGAGGAAAAAGGGACACTGGAAGGTAGGCTTCCCCCTCACTCTTCTAAGGGAGGGTTCAGTCTCTTCCAGCCCTGCTCCAGCCACCTGTGACCCAACCTTGCCCAGAATGCTGGGATTTGCCACTGAAGGCTACAGGTGCCCAAGGCCATGGGCCCCATCTACGTCACAGTGGACAAGCCTAGGGTATTTTTTCCAAGTAGCAGGTAAACAGATCTCATTTACACAAGGGCCACTTACTATGTCTTGCCTGAATATTCGGGTTTTTACTCATCCCTCGAAGATCTGTGTTGTGGGTGTTGATAATCCTATTTTCTGCTGCTTTGTTTAATATATAGTGTTTCCTTTATTCCTTCTGCCTCAATGCCCCATTCATATTTCAGGCTGGGACCTACTCCTAATTTAGAGCTCTCTTTCTCCTTTTTGCCAACTTCTATTACGAATTTACTTTTGCCACCCAGCTTAGTGTATCCTGAGGTTCTCTTTACCATGCCACAGTTGCAGAGCTCCAGGGAAAAGCACCCTGGTCTCATCTTTCCAGGCTGAGGAGAACAGAAGCTCCATCTCCACACATGCTGCAGATGGCTTTTCCAGTCTGTAAATCATTACCAACTAGAAGCAGCAGTCATTGGGACTTGGATGCGAGCTGCAGAATGTAGAAATGTGACAGCAATTCCAGTGCCATGCAGACATTTCCTGGACTCCTGCTCCTTGTGACAGCTCTTAATAGACTGAACTGGGGTTGGGTTGCATTTGCAGGGATTTGGAATGGTGTTGTGCCAACTAGGACTTGGACATGTTAAGGACATTACTCTTTTATAGATTCTTGCTATATTGGCTAAGAATTAGCTTAAAGGCTTTAATCACTGTAATTGTATCAGAATGTTTGTTTGGGTATCTCTTAGCATTGGCTATACTAATTTTGTATTTGTTCTGTATTTTTTCAGTCTGCCTCCAAATTAGAATCTGGAAAACTAGGAAATCAGATGAGTGCAAATCTCAGCACACAAATTAAAAATAAAAAAGAAAAGGAGGATATGTTGTGGACCGTAAATGGCAAAAAACCATTGTAGATTCGAGGCTTAGCAAGAGGCTAAGTTCCCCCCTTCACCTCCATATTGGCTAGATGCTGAGTATTTGCACCCACTTCACTTGCTTCCTTAAGTTGCTGGAAGCAATTTACATGCCCTTCCTCTTACTCTTTGTTTGTTCAGATGTTGGTTGATTTCACGTATGCATGGTGGGGGATTCCTGTTTTTGCCTTGGGAGAGTTCTTGCTTTAGCCTTGGATACTGCCATCAGCAGTTGAAGAGTCCTCCTGGTCCCATTTTTTCTTAATAAGTGTATTTCCTTAATTCTGCACCGTTATTAGGAGCTGCACTGGTCCGCAGCACCATAGTTACTGGCTTGAGCAAGGAGTCACTCGCTCTGCTGGAGCCCTCCGGTCAAGGCACATATGAGAAAGTAATCAATGAACAACTAAGGTGCCACAATGAAGACTTGATGTGTCTCATCTCTCCCTTCCTGTCTGTATGTCCCTATCTCTCGCTCTCTCTGCCTCTCTCTCTGTTTCTGTCTTTCTTGTGAAAAATAATGTATTTTGTATCTGGTTAACCTACAAATATGTTGTGAATTCTTGTATATAGTATTCCATTTGAGTCTCTTGCTTTTCTAGTGAGACAATCATCTACAGACAATAATTTCATTTCTTCAGTATTTTAAACCACATATCCCCTTTCATGTTGGTTTGCATTGGCTACCATTTTCTTTTATTAATTAATTAATTAATTAATTAATTTACAGAGACAGAGAGAGAGTCAGAGAGAGGGATAAACAGGGACAGACAGACAGGAATGGAGAGATGAGAAGCATCAATCAATCAGTCATTAGTTTTTCGTTGCGCATTGTGACACCTTAGTTGTTCATTGATTGCTTTCTCATATGTGCCCTGACCACGGGCCTTCAGCAGACTGAGTAACCCCTTGCTCGAGCCAGCAACCTTGGGTCCAAGCTGGTGAGCTTTTGCTCAAACCAGATGAGCCTGCGCTCAAGTTGGCAACCTCGGGGTCTCAAACCTGGGTCCTCAGCATCCCAATTCGATGCTCTGTCCACTGCGCCACTGCCTGGTCAGGCTTGGCTACCATTTTTACAACAATATTAAAAGCCTAAGATCCCTGGCTGGCTCACACGCTCCTCCCTGAATACTGTGTCTATCAACAGTGTTTCCCCATTCTCATGATGCAGCTATGGCACCCCTAGCTGCTGTGTCTCCAACCTTGGCCCTCTAATTTTATGTCACTTTTGCTCTGTTTCTGTTGTTTTTAAAGAAGTATTAGTCAAAGCCTAAAATTTGGTGGGAACTAGGGTCCAGAGCTTGAATGACATATTGAAATAAAATGTCACAAAGTCTGCAAAGAGCATGGCAAGAATATATTACACACTCAATAAATGTTACTGAATGTATGATTGAACGTGGTTTCTCTAGGACTTCTGGAGAAAGGATCCTTGCTTCTATTAGACTGAGGGCTTCATTCGGCAGTAAATGCTGCATTCTGGATTCACAAGCACCTGTTACACAAGGAGAGAAAGTGAGTTCCATTTCCTGGGGAGCCCTCCTTCTCCACTTGCTGTCTCCAGCGCCCAAGCACTCTGCACACTGCTTCCCCATCGATGAAAATTCCAAAACACTCCTCCTTTCTTACTGCACTTCAGTCACACTGGTGCCTCACTGTTCCTGCAATGGCCCGTATATCCCCTCACTGAGGAGGACAGACACTAAGGTGGTCCCAATTACCCCTTATCCTGATATTCATGCCCTTATGTTATCTCCCTGCCCTTGAGGGCTAGACATGTGACTTGCATATGACCAGGAGAATATAAAAATGGTGATCTGAAGTGCAGGATTGTGTGCACATGATTCTGTTATATAAGATTGTGATTTCTGTCTCAGCTTTGAGGAAGTGTTGTGAGCTGCCTAGGGAGAGGCCCATGTGGCAAAGGAGTGAGGATGGCCTCTAGCTGAGAGCCACTAAAAACCTGAAGTCCTCAGATGACAACCTGCAACGAACTGAATGCTGCCAATAATGACATACACTTGGAAGTGGGTCCTTCCCTAGTCAAGCCTCAGCTCAGACCTGAGCCTTGGCTGACACCTGAGTACAACCTTGCAGAAGACCAATATGGGCAGTGCCTGGACTCCTGATCCACAGATACTGTCAGATGATAAATGTATATTGCTTAAATCTGGTAAGTTTGTGGTAATTCATTATACAGCAACAGATCACAAATACACCCACCTCAGGGCCTTTTCACCAGACTCTCTACGTGGTTCACTCCTTGTTATCCCTCAATAATGGAGCAGACACTGAGTTGACTGACCTGACATCCTTCCCCACTTTTCTCTCTTCTGCTTCCATTGAAGAGACTGAAAAGGGTACCATCTCACTTTCTCAGCCTTCTTTGCAACATGGGATACTATCTGACAGAACTTATACCAAGGAGATGTAAAAGGAAATTTTGTGGGTGAGATTTCAAGGAAAAACTTTTGTTCTAGTAATAAAAGGGAACAAACATGTCCCCATACCCCAATAAAGAGAGTAACTGCATGAGCAATGCTGTTGCAGTGGATAGAGCATCCACCTGGGACTCTGAGCTCCCAATTCTGAAACCCTGAGGTTGCTGGCTTGAGAGAAGGCTCACCAGCTTGAGAGCAGGGTCGCCAGCTTGAGTATGGGATCAGGGTTGCTGGCTTGAACCCAGAGGTCACTGGCTTGAAGCCCAAGGTCATTGGCTTGAGCCTCCTGGTCAAAGTATGTATGAGAAACAATCAATGAAAAGCTAAAGTGTTGCAACTTCACTTGACCAGGCGGTGGCACAGTGGATAGAGTGTCAGACTGGAACGCAGAGGACTCAGGATCAAGACCCTGAGGTTGCCAGCTTGAGCGCGGGCTCAGCGGGTTTGAGCAAGGTTCACCAGCTTGAGCCCAAGGTCGCTGGCTCGAGCAAGGAGTCATTTGGTGAGCTGTAGCCCCCAGGTCAAGGCACATATGAGAAATTAATCAATGAACAACTAAGGAACCACAACGAAGAATTGATGTTTCTCATCTCTCTCTCTTCCTGTCTGTCTGTCCCTCTCTCTGACTGTGTCTCTGCCACACACAAAAAAAGGAAAAGCTAAAGTGCTGCAATTTTGAGTTGATGCTTATCATCTTTCTCCCTTCCTGTTTCTCTCCTTCTCCTCTCACTTAGAGAGAGAGAGAGAGAGAAAGGGACTAAGGAGGCTAAGTTTATACCAATTCATAGCTGATTGGAGAGTTGACGAACCTCAATGCAATCCATGCAATAGCCTGAGCCAGTCTGATTTTCTTTGGAGATGTTGAACCTGAAATACTACCCTAACATAGTAGTAGAGGTTGTTATATATAATCTGAAGTTATAGAATAGTAGTGACCAGGAAACTTGCCTAAGAATTCAATCTGGACTGAGATGAATAGAACAAATTTATATATCAGCAAAAATAAGCAGCCACATAAAAAAAAATCTCCCTGCCTGAGCAGGCAGTGGCACAGAGGAGAGAGCATCAGCCTGGGACACAGAGGGCCCAGGTTCAAAAGCCCAAGATCACTGCTTTGAGCACAGGCTTATCTGGCTTAAGTGTGGGCTCACCAGCTTGAGAGCGGGGTCGCTGGCTTGAGCATGGATTCATAGACATGACCCCATGGTCACTTGCTTAAGCCCAAAGGTCACTGGCTTGAGCAAGGGGGTCACTCCCTCTGCTGTAGCTCCCCGGTCAAGGCACATATGAGAAAGTAATCAATGAACAACTAAGGTGCCACAATGAAGAATTGATGCTTCTCATCTCTCTCCCTTCCTGTCTGTCTGTCCCTATCTGTCCACCCCTCTAAAAAAAAAAAAAAGAAAGAAAGAAGGAAAGAAAGAGAGAGAGAGAGAGAGAAAGAAAGAAAGAAAGAAAGAAAGAAAGAAAGAAAGAAAGAAAGAAAATCTTCCTGATAACATTCCAGTTCCCACAGTAATTTCTGAAATTGAAGTATCTGAGATTTCCCTGGTGTTCTCCCAATTAATCCCCATTTTATCTGAACTACTTTCAGAGAGTCTTTCTTTCTTTCTTTCTTTCTTTCTTTCTTTCTTTCTTTCTTTCTTTCTTTCTTTCTTTCTTTCTTTCTTTTTGTATTTTTCCAAAGTTAGAAGCTGGGAGGCAGTCAGACAGACTCCCACATGCACCCGACCGGGATCCACCCGGCATGCCCACCAGGGGGCAATACTCTGCCCATCTGGGGTGTTGCTTCATTTCTGCTGGAACCATTCTAGCACCTGAGGCAGAGGCCATGGAGCCATCCTCAGCACCTGGGCCAACCCTGCTCCAGTGGAGCCTTGGCTGCTGGAGGAGAAGAGAGAGACAGAGAGAAAGGAAAGGGGGAGGGGTGGAGAAGCAGATGGGCGCTTCTCCTGTGTGCCCTGGCCGGGAATCGAACCCGGGACTCTCTACTGCTCTAACACTGAGCCAACCAGCCAGGTCCTGGGTTTATCTTTTTTACCTGAAAATCCCTAACTAAGATATATAGGACATTTACATCTTTCAAGAATGCTTCATCTGTCGGTTGGGCTAAAGTCTGCTACCCTAGAATCTAGCCTCCAAAGTAATTGATCTGCCCTCTGGAATAATAGGGAACACATTTGTCCCTCTACCCCAAGCCAGCCTTCAGACACTAAAATATTGAAGTTCTATGTCCCTAAACTTTCTCTTTTCCAAACCTAACAAAACATTGTCAGTAAGACTTGGATTTGGTCCTCCTCTTCTGCCTCCTCAAAGTTAGATTGGTGACTGACTCCTTTAGAGTATAGGGTCTACAGTCTATCCCTGGAAGTGGAGTAATCTGGCTGGTCCCAATGACAGGGATGTTATCAGTTGAGTTCTCTGAAGTAATTTCAATTCCTTAGAACTGGGAAGCCATCACCCACGTTGGGAAGTTCTGCTTATGCCGGATGAGCTAATACTTTTCTTCCTTTTGGGGTAATGAAACTGATTATACTTCTCTTTTTAATTTGGCCACCAGGAAACTTGAAGATGAACAAGAAGTGTAGGTACAGATACTATGTATATTCAGCATATTTTTACTTTTTATCCATATCTTGACTTCCTACTATTATTAAAACTATGTATTTTTATTGCAATTCCCATTTCTGACTTAGCACCATTTTATAGTGGAGTGTAAACTTGCTGCAGATTGCCCCAAATCTCCCATGGGAGAAACGTAGGGAAGTAAATATGTATATATCATGAAAGAAATGAGGAACCAGAAAGAAAAGGAAATGAGTTAAAAGGAATAGTTAGCAATGCAACTGACAGGGAGGGGAAAGCCATGAGTGAAACGGAGAGAAAAGGAATAGAAGGGAGCAGAAAGGAACACAATGGAACTGCAGGCAGGAAACGAGCAGACTACGTGGCACGGTGCCCAGGAAATACCAGCAAAAGGATGGAGTAGAGAGAAAAATCCTAGTGGAAAAGGATGAAGTGAGATACATGGAGTGCAAAGAGTAATGGAACGAAGTGCAGGATTAGAATGGAACTGAGTGGAAAAGAGTGGGAAGGAAATGAATTTTAGGAAAAGAATGGAAGAGAAAGCAGGGAAGTGAGAAAGAGGAAAGGAATGCAGAGGAAATTACAGAAAAGAAATATAATGAAAGGACACTGGGAATTAAAGGGTGGGAATAAAGCAGTAAAATTGAAAAGAATGAAAAGAGGAGGGACTGGATCACTAGGGACTCAAGTAACGAAATGGAATTTAAGGAAACTGATACAATAGCACGAAATGAAAGGGAATGAAAAGACGTAAAAGTAGGAAATTAAATGAGAAGTATGGAATGGAAAATAACTAAGACAAGTGGAATGGGGTGTGATGGAAGAGAAATGGGAAGAGCAAGTGGAAATGAAAAGAACAGACTAGAGTGGGGTGGAGTGGAATGGAATGGAGTCGGGTGGGGTGGGGTGGGGGAGTGGGGTGGGTGGGGTGGAACAGGAGTGGAGTGGGGTGGGGGGAGTGGAGCGGGGTGGGGTGGAGTGGAATGGAATGGAGTCGGGTGGGGTGGGGTGGGTTGGGGGGAGTTGGGTGGGGGGAACAGGAGTGGAGTGGAGTGGAACACAATAGAGGGAATAGAGAGACAAGAATGGAGGATAAATGGAAGGAAACAGAGAGGAGGGGAATGGAAAGCAGTGAAACAGAAATGAATGGAAGGGGAAGAGATAGGGGGAGAAAATTAGAGGAGAGAAAGAAGGAAATGGAAAGAAAAGGAAGTGAATGGGAAAAAATCTATAGAATTAGAAGAAGTGGAATGTGGTGGGATGAAATAAAAGGCAATCCGACAGAAATGAATGTAAATAGGAACATTACATAAAGAGGAACCGAGTGGTAAGACATAGAGCGGATGGGCCGGATTAAATATATAGATGGAAAGAACAGGAATGAAGTGGATGGGAGGGAAAAGATGGCAACGAAATAAGGTGATGAGATGGAAATGGGTGAATGGACTTGAAAGGGTTTTCAAAGGGAAGTTCTCTTGATATTGATTTTACAGATTCTTCAGCAATGAGGAAAAAGCCGATTGGTGACAGCTCTCAACCTGTCCAAGGATTCTGTGTGACATAAAAATACCTCATAGTTTGACTCTGGGTTTCCTTTTGGTAGAGTAGAGGCCAATGGATGCAGCGCAAGTTTGGGCGATGGCTTCGTGGGGCCATAAGAATAGCCCCCAGGGGTGGCAGAAGGCAGATCCTTCTGCAAGTGAACCGGGAGATTGGTTAGGGCCCACAGGCACAGACTGCATTAGAATCACAGTGCCTGGAAAGTGCCTACTTGCACTCTTCAGAGACCCAGAGAGGAAGAAATTCACCCAGGTTCTCACAAAGAATTCAAAGAAGCAAAGTTAGGACCCAGGACCCTGCCTCTGCCTTAAAACTCTTTCCTTTCAACTGGCTACTTCTAAAATCCCAACCCTAAACCATCCTTTGCATCCCAGCACATGCTGGGCCCAAGGCCATCTCATTTGCAACCCAATTCCAAGCCCTGGAGGTGGAAGGAATACAGAATAGAAGCCAAAGGCCTAGTATCTGACCCACATCCCTGCGAGGCCTTGGGCCACTTTCTCCCCATCCCTGGCCCTGCAGTGAACAATAATTATTTAGGCGAGATGGTTCCTCAGATTTGTCAAATCTACAATTTAGGATAGTATACCCTCTGCAGCTCCTTGAATCAAATCCAACAGAGCCAACATAGGTCATAGACCTGCTCTGGGGAATCTGATGGCAGCATCTGGAGACAGGAAAAGAGTGAAGAGGTCATGGGACTTGGGGTGGGGGCCACCCCAGAAATTCTCAGAATTATCATTGGCCTCAGAAGCAGTTAGGTCCCTTATCATTCCCAGAGGAGCTCAAGGCTAGACATGGTCATGGTGAAGAACTAGAGGACAAGGAAGAGGAACGGGAAGAGTCAGGGAGGGTCTTGGGATCCCCAGAGAAGGCAGAGGAGAAAATGCAGAGACCCAAGCTGGCACTGGTATCCTCAAGAAAACATGCCTGGCCCCCCACCCCAAGAAATGAGACTGGAACAGCCCTTCTGGGCTGTGCAAGAGCCAGACAGTGAGGGGAGACCGAGGGTCCTTCTGGAGTATCACCCACCTTTTTGACTTTGACCGGTCCTTGAGGTGGGGGTATATTGGCATACACAGGCCTTGGCCAGTCTAGAGAAAGCAAATGCCAGCCCAGGGCTGGAGTTAGTAATGGCTATGAAGGAAGGGGCAGTTTTTCTGGGTCACTGCTATTCCCAGGAGGAAGGTGACAGAAACCTTCCTTCCCTTCTCCCCAGGACTCTTCATCACATTTCCAGTGAACTTGACCTGGGATGCTCCAGAAAACTGTTTCTAGGTTAGACAAGACTGTTGGATGAAATGTATGAGAACAGAAATCTAAGACATAGCCTCAGTTGCATGAGTGGGTCCCTGGTCGTGTGGGTTTGTCCTTTGTCTTGGCCTTGGGTTTCCTCTGTGCAAAACTGATCAGGACTAGTCAGTATCTAGAAGAGTTCTATTTTATGAAGCCCATCCTTCTAGAATCCTAGGCCAGAGATGGCAATGATGTTTCCTTTGCCTTTGGTGACCTCCCACCCATCAGTAGAGGTGCTTGGGGTACTGTGTTGAGATGGGTTATGAGGCTGATTCTGGATTCAGCAGAGAGGAGTGTTGTGATTGATTTTCTCTGCTACAGCAATCAAATAACAAAGTTTTCTGAGACTGAGGGAGGAGAGAATGGCCACATGATGCCTTATTTTTGCTATGGCTTTTGGAACAAGCAGAACTACTCAGATTTCTTAACTCCAATCTCATCCATTTTCCAGATGGGGACACTGAGGCTTGGAGAGAGCAAGGCTTACCTATGATCACATGAGGATTTAGTGGCAAAGCTAGGAGCAGGCAGGCTCCCAGCACCAGCCTCCTTTGCCAGCCCTCACCGCTGCCCGGGGCATCAGCTACAAAGTCACTTACTGGACCTGGGCTGTGCAGGGTGCTCCTTCTCTGAGGTGGGTGTGTTGACCTCCTGGATGGGGTCCTCCGCTGTTTTTCTTGAGGGCCTGAAATACCAAAGCCCTCATACTTTTGTACATCTATTCCTTCCCATCTCTGCAGGCTCTGTCCATATCCCATGTCCATTCTTAGCCTAGGCCCCAAACTCTCTGAATTCCCCAGGTGTCGTGGATGATGCTCAGCACCATGGGCAGCAACCCTCCCCACCCCCACCCAGTGGGTCAGGTCCCTGGAAGACCACCGCCCCACCTCATTCCCAGCTTTACCGGCTGGCATTTCTGCTGCAGAGGAAACAGCCCAGCCCTATGGATAGGGTGATGACAGTCAGGGTCCCGATGGCCATAGCAGCAATGAGCACTGCAGACAAGGATGACTGGGGACCTGGGCCTAGAGAGAGAATCAGGACCTGGGCCTGACACACTCTCCTCCCTGCTCCCATCCCATTTCCCAAGCTTGTGGCTTTATCTCCACTTCATTTGATGAGCACTGGTTTTCCAATCACTGAGAGTCAAGATTTTGTGGTTTTAATCGTTTCTGGAGTCAAACAGCCAAGGTTCACATATCAGCTGTGTGACCTTGACTGTGCTCTTAATCTCTGTTTCAGTTGTCTCGTCTTTAAAACAGGGATAATAGGGCCTACTTCATATGGTTGTGCTGTGACAAGGACACTGCTTACAATGATGGGTCACATATGGCTTTCACAGCACAAGGCTTTGCCTCTCTGGGGCCCTGTGATTATGAATATGTGAGTTTCCTTATATATTCACCTGCAAGGCTGTTGTGAAGGTGAGATGAGATCATGAATGTCAATACCAGGCACATAGTAGGCAATTAATAAATGGCAGTTTTTATCATTAATTTTGGCCTGCGGTTTGCTCATCCTGCTTTTGCTAGAACTTTCTCACAGGGGTGAGGTCCATCTGTAGGGAGCGAGAAGGCAGCCATGGGGTTGGGATATGAGGAAGGAGCTCTGCACGGAGGGGCAGGAGGGGTTTCCTGGATGCCTGTGGGGTTATTAGTTTCATTCGCTCCATTTCTTTATGTCAAACCTCCATTTCTTTGTGTCAAACAAGCATAGCAATTCAAATCCCTGTAGGCTTGCTAAGAGATGAAATGAGACTGCATGGGAAGGTACCAGCACAGAGCTCGCCCATAGGAGGGGCTCGATAAAAGGTGGCGGTGATGATGGCGATGGTAATAAAGCTGCCGTCCCCTATGCTTTAAGCCCCAAGAGGTTTTCATACAAATCCTACATCCCCCGTCAACATCAAGCGGACTCCCTGCTTCCTCCTCTGAGCCTCTGTTTCTCCATCCATCAAGTGGTCCTAACAAGACCAGGGGATGGTTCTGAAGATCAAGTGAGGTTATTTGGGAAGCTGCATGGTGTCCTCTGCTTAGTGGACAAATAAGAACACTGCTCTAGAGGCAGCCAGCCCGGTTTCCAACCCAGGGACAAGGCTGGAATCTCTAGTTCTCCGTCTCTACTGTCCGGTGGAGACAGAGGCCCGCCCCACAGCCAGCAGACAGAGAGTGCCCAAGAAATATTTGCAGACATTATATATAAAAAGCTTGCTTTGAGCATGTGGCACAGGCTCAATAAAGAATAATTTTATTTGTTTAACAAATACAGTATGCCAGGCACTGCCATAGAACTTTATACATGTTGATTAACTGTCAACAAACCTAAGATATATGTAAGCATAATTATTACGTTTGTTTTGCAGATTAGGAAGCAGAGGCCCAGAGAGGTTAAGTAGCATGCCCAAGGTCACACAGCTCATAAGCATTGGAGCCACAGGTGAGCCATGGCGACTAGACCGTGTTGCCTGCGCAAGAACTCAGGACAGATATACGGAGACTCGCTGCCAGCCATGTAATTAACATTGCTATTAATATAATTCCTGATTTCTCTACCAGCTCACTCCTCCTCTCACTGGCTGTCTCCCTGACCCATTGTACTTTTAAACAGCTATGAAAGGCAGGCATGACATACCCCATTTACAGGTAGGAAAACTGAGGCTCAAAGCAGCCTGAGTTTCTCAGGGCACACAGCTAGGAAGTAGAGGTTGCAGGGCCTGAGCAGTGAGGGTTGGGATTGAGCAGCTCTGGATTGCCACATGCCCACGCAGTGCACTCATTTCTACACCCCAAGGTCAGAAAAGGCCAGTTGTACCCGAGGGGAGGGTAGTGTCTACACCTGAAGGACTTACCCACTACTCTGACCAGGACCGAGGCGGAGTGGGCCACCCTGGTCAGAGGGTTGAGGGCCGTGCAGCTGTAGGTCCCCTGGTGTTTCCAGGTCAGGGCCCTGATGGTCAGCTTCTCCCCCATATACACAGTGGTGGAGTGTTCCAGGGTCCAGTGATACTTGGCACCTGGCTGGGACTCGGCTCGACACTGCAGGGTTATGCTGGCATTGAGCTTCGCCTTGACATTGTGGACCACCGCGGACTCCGGCCCGCTGGTGATGTCCACCCGGTCAGGGCCATCTGTGTGCAAAGCCAAATATGCGCCCATCCTCCCCTGGCGAGTTATCCTACTCCGCCCTGTTGGCTTCCATGTTGAAAGTTTCACCTTTTTTTCCTTCTCAATTCTAACTAAGATTAATTTCAGGTTACACCCTGGACAACAAAGGTTCTAACTGCTGTTGAAAGGAATCTCAGCTAGATAAAGAGAAAACGCTCCCTTTCCCCCTTAGCTGCCTAGTAAATCGATCCTAGTTTGTAACACGGAGCAGGGATGGGAGGGGATCACAATCAAAACCAAAAAGCCCCACCCTTGCAAAAGCAAATTCTGACAAAGGATCCTCTTAAGACAGCAAGCTTCAGGCCTGACCAGGCGGTGGCACAGTGGATGGAGCGTTGGACTGGGATGCGGAGGACCCAGGTTCGAGACCCCGAGGTCGCCAGCTTGAGCGTGGGCCCATCTGGTTTGAGCAAAAGTTCACCAGCTTGGACCCAAAGTTGCTGGCTCGAGCAAGGGGTCACTCGGTCTGCTGTAGCCCCACAGTGAAGGCACATATGAAAAAGCAATCACTGAACAACTAAGGCAGTGGTCCCCAACCCCTGGGCCACGGACCAGTACCGGTCTGTGGGCCATTTGGTGCCGGTCCACAGAGAAAGAATAAATAACTTAAATTATTTCTGTTTTATTTATATTTAAGTCTGAATGATGTTTTATTTTTTAAAAATGACCAGATTCCCTCTGTTACATCCATCTAAGACTCACTCTTGATGCTTGTCTCATAAGTTCGACAATTATATTTAAAAATACCACAGTTTTTACGCCGGTCGCATAATCTTATTTTGTGCATTTATCTGTCCCACCCTAAAGGCTGGTCCGTGAAAATATTTTCTGACATTAAACCGGTCCATGGCCCAAAAAAGGTTGGGGACCACTGAACTAAGGTGTCACAACGAA
Organism: Saccopteryx bilineata; assembly: GCF_036850765.1. Taxonomy (NCBI): domain Eukaryota; kingdom Metazoa; phylum Chordata; class Mammalia; order Chiroptera; family Emballonuridae; genus Saccopteryx; species Saccopteryx bilineata. The sequence continues at coordinate 314,447,960 of NC_089492.1, read as the reverse complement.
AAACTGGTGATTGATGCTTCTCATCTCTCTCCGTTCCTGTCTGTCTCTCCCTATCTATCTTTCTCTCTGTCTCTGTGAGAAAAAAAAAAAAAGTTATATATTTTTTTCTGATAGAATTTCCTATTTAATAACACGTGGCTCTGTGATATTTAATTATACATCTGGGTGTTCTCCATGGTAGAGATGTTCATGGATTTTCCTTGTAAACAGCCCTTGGCTGTCCTTCCACATCCACAACAGAGACTAGCAAAAGGCTGTCGGATTTCTCATGCAAACTAAGAGTGTGTGTCTTGTCTTGTATAATGTAAACTACTGGGAAAGAAGGGTGCAAAGAGTGTTTAGGTGGGACATTCCTGGAAAGGAGGAAAATCCTGCCCCTGACCCTGCCTCCTGCTAAATATCCTTTGAATCTGTTAATTTCACCCATCCTAATCCCAAGGCCACCAGGATCCCTTATCTGCCCCTTTGTTAGTGTCTCCACCCCAGTCTCAAATGCTCCAGTAGGCACTGAGCTCTGGAAGCCATGGCTATCTGTTGTCAAGTGCCCACCACGTTGATCAGCATAGAGAGAGAACCAAATAGATATTTTTGGTGTAATGACTGGAATAGGAAGGAAAGAGGGATAGCAAGAGAGGAAGGGAAAGAAGAGGAAACAATGCATTTAATCTTTTCCCTATGTCCTCCTGCTACATAACGTGTAACAGTGGAACCCCTGCTCTCTCCTGCTGCACAAGCCTCTTCCCCCCAATCTTCTCCACCTCAGCCATGGTTTCTACGTGCTTTGAATAGCTTGGGCAAAAAACCTTGGGCAATCGCTTCTCGGCCTTTTGGCTAAGATCGAGTGTAAAAACCCTTAGACTTGTTCTTGACTCCCCTCCTTCTCTTTTACTTCATCCTGTGAGTTCCATATTAAAAAATGTCTATAGTCCCACTCCTCTCATCACCCACAGTGCCATTCTGGTCCAACCCCATCCTCTCTAGATGGACAATTTTTTTCTCGGTCGCCACGAGAGGGCGCTTGCAGACCTCTGGTGGCAGGAGTTTAATTGGCCAAAGGTCGGGCTGCTGTGCCTTGAAATCCACTCCCAGCCCTCCATGGGCTGCACCCTGCCAACACCTGAGTGTGCTGGGGAAACTGAGGCAGGCCTCTTCTTGAAAGACATGGGCCTCCTGGCAACCTTGACAATGTTGCTCAGACTACATGGCAGTCTACAGGCTTCCGCCCAACCCTCCCTTCCTTTATCTGTCACCTAGGGTCAGGCTTGCCCCCAGCCCAAGGGCTCTCCCAGCCGTCCCAGCTCCCTCCCTACCTGTTCTCACAAGAACCTCTCCCCTAATAAAATCCTTGCAGGTATAACCCCATTTAATCTCACCTTGGGTCTGCCTCTCCCAGGACCCAGACAAACACACTCTACAAGCTCCTGCCTCTCCTCTGCTTCCACTCTGTAGACAAGGTCCAGGAAGACCTGTGAAACTTGTGTGGTCCTGTCCCTCCTCCACTCAGAGCCTCTGTGGCTCTGGTGCCCACACCTGGGCCCACGGGGGCCCTGCGTGCTCTGCCCCAGCCTGTCGCCTCCTGACCTCTTCTGTTCTACCTCCCCCTGATTCACGTCTCTGGTCTCCTTGGCCTCCTTGGGACCCTCTGACGTGCCAAGCACTGTTCCCACCCCCTGGGACTCTCTTCCTTTAGCTGCCTACATGGCCCACTCCCTGCCTCCTTTTGTCTCTGCACCAATGCCACCTCCTCAGGGAAGCCTTCCCTGACTGCCCCCCCCCCCCCGTATGGCAGCATCACCTTCCCCCCTCCCAGCCCACCCTGTCCCTCTCGCTGTCTCATGGGCTTAGCCCCACGTGACACACCATGTACCTCCCTTGCTTAGCTGTTTCTGGCCCATCTCCCCCACTGGAGCATAAGCTCCGCGAGGGCAGGCGCTTTGTTCTGCCCTGTGCCCAGAGATGCCTGGCCCAGAGAGGTACTCAGCCATTGTGGAATGAATGACTACTGGAAGAACTAAGAGCGAGGGAGGAGAGGGAGGAGAGGAAGGGAGGGCGTAGGAGAAGGCCCAGGCTCAGGTGACTCACAGCTGATGGTCAGGCTGAGGGGTTTACTTCGGGCCCAGCTGCCCCAGTTCCGGACCTCACACTCATAGGGCCCAGTGTCATTCCGCCAGAGGTTGTGGATGACCAGGGTCCTGTTGTTGGCTGACAGTGCCAGATGCTTGCTGGGCAGGAGGGGCTGGCCCCTCAGTAACCACTGGACTTGAGCCACCTTATGGGTGGTCTGACAGGTCAGGGCCACAGGGCTGGCATTCTCCACAAGGTTCAGCCTTGGGGACACAATGGTTGGCCTTTCTGGAAACACGTAAAGATAGAGAATAAGGTTCAGGGACTCTTCCCTAGAATCTTGACCTGCCAGAGCCCACAGGGTTTTCTAAGGATGTATATGTTGTGAGTGGTGTGTGTGTGTGTGTTTTGCATATGACTGTATTGTGTGGGTGGTATGTGTAAGTTTTTTGTGTATGAGTGTATGTTGTGTGACAATTATTTAAACATATTATGGGGTTTGTGTGAGTTTGTGTCCATTGTATATGTGTGTGTTGTGTGTGTATGTTTTGTGACTGTAAGGTGTAGGTGTTGTACATATGCATATGTGTGTAAATATGTGCTATCTATATTTTTTCTGTATGTGAGTGTATGTTGTATGTCTGTGGTATCTTTTGTGCTATGAATATAGGTTGTATGATATAAGTATATGCTTTGTACATGGTTGTGTTGTGTGTGTGGTCTGTGGATACATTGCCTGTGTGTATTCTGCATCAGTTGTGTGCCTGTGTTGAGGGTGTTGAATGTAGGATATGTGTGGTTTTCTGTGTTGTATGTGAAAATGTTGAGTGTCTGTGATGTGTGTGCTGTGTGTATGTTATCTATGTATCATTTGTATATGTTTTGTGTGGGTATATGGCATGTGATTGTGGTTTTGTTGGTTGTAGATGTGTTGTATGGGAGATATGTGTGTATGTCCAGTGTGTTTTATATGTGTTGTGCATATGTGTGAATATAGTGTACACATGGGTATGGATTTGTGTGTATGGTGTATGTGTTATGTATCTGTGATGTGTTATATGCTGGTCGATTGTGTTGTATATGTCTGTTATATGTGTGTTATATTGTATTTTATGTGGGTGAGTGTGTCGTGCTTTGTGGTGTTGTGTTATGCATTGTGTTGTGTGTGTTGTATGTGTCTCTTGTGTGTTATGCACATGTATGAATGTGCTGTACATGTGATTCTAATTTGTGTGTGTTACTCTGTGTGTGTGACAATGTGTGAGTTCTGTGTTATTGTTTTCATCTATAGAGAATCCGCCCCCCAGAGAATCAGACAATGGGCGACCCATAGAGACCGGTGAGGTCTTGTGGGGGGTGAGCCCAGGCAGGAGCCAGGGCCTGCCCTCCCTGTGGTCGGCACCCTGCTCTGCCACCAGCCATGTGGGACATCCCCACTGCTCTGATCCTCCTCGCACTCTGGGGACCTCTGATTCTTGCAGGAACAAAGGGGAGGAACAGGAGAAAGAGACTCACCCAGGACTTGAACTTTAAGAGCAGCCAGGTGGGACAGGTGAGTGGCACTGTTGGACACCAAGCACCTGTACGTGCCCTCGTGTTCCCTGGACACGGCGTGGATGGTGAGTGTTCTTGTGGTGAGAGACGGGATGGAGTCATTGGGGAGAAACCAGGAATAGGCTGGGGGTGGGTGAGACCGTGTTTCCACCGAGAAGGTCATGTTGGAGCCCTCTATCAGCCCAGTCACCTCTCTGCCAGGTACACTGGACTTCAACTTGATTTCAAAGGGGTCAGGACCATCTGGGAGGACAAGAGCAGTCAGAGCCAGGACAGTCGCATCAGCACCAGCTCTCTTAGAGGAACTTACAGGGGTAATATTCATATAGCTCTTCTCCCCACCCAAGCTCTCTCTGCACCATTTACGCAGGAGATGCAGAAGTTGAATGGAGATTAAATGCCAGCCTTATCCCTGGATAAAATAGGATAGGAAGACACATCTAAAGCATGCCAGCAATGCTATTTCCTTGTTCTGACAGAGGCAAGATTTTGGATCAAACAGGGAAAGGTTAAGGAGCTCAGTTTCAGATACATGAAGTTGGGTGTTTCTGGTAGAACCCAAGTAGAGACATCAGTCATACACCTGGAGTTCAAGGGCAGACAAGTCCGCATTTGGATGGTATTCAAAGCTGTGAGACTGGATGAGATCACCAGGGAGTGGGTGTCAGTGAGGGTGAGGGAGAATGGAAAGGGAACTCACAGTTCACATCCAGAAAGGTGGGGTCACTGCTCTGGGCCTGGAGGGCGCCCCAGGCTTCACACTGGTAAGTCCCAGCGTCTTCCCGCCGGACAGCGAGGATGGTGAGTGTCTTGCCGTCCGGGGACAGCTGCATGCGCTCATGGAACACCAGGGGGAGATTGTTGGAGACCCAGTGGATGGTGATGTTGGTGTCCTTGGTGTCACAGTAGAAGGTCACCATTTCCCTCTGCTCCTGGACAGTGCCCTGGCTGACTGAAATGGTGGGCTTGGCCAATGATTCTGCACAGGGAGAAAGAGAGAGAGGGAGACAGAGGCAGAGAACAGACAGAGGAAGGCCAAGCGAGACACAGTCACAGAGGGACTCGGGGAAGCAGGGGTAGAATGGAATTATCAAAAGATACATGAGCTCAATGCTTGGACTTAAATGCTAGGTCTGTGGCTCATTCTAAGGTGGTCTTGGGCAGCTTATTACCCGTCTCCGAGCCGCATTACAAGAGCAGAAAGTCTGGGACATGACAGTTGCTTATTAATATCAGCAGCAGAGAGAATCAAACCTGTAACAGGGATGCCAGCCAGGTCCTGCTCCCACTGCTTAGCCCACCTTTCCCACCTGTGGCCATGACAGCACAGTGCCCCCACCCCACCCCCTGGTACCCTGCTGCCAGAACAACTGATCCAGCCAATTGTTGACAGACACTAGCTGGCCCATCAGATTCGTCCTGTTGGGATTGTGGACAAGGAACCTTGATGGGTGCTTGAAAATGACAGCCTTGTCTTCTGTGCCCACATCTCCAAGTCTGCTGGGAGTCTGGAGTGTCCAGGGGGTCCCAATCATAGAAAAAATATTCTTCTCACTTTGGGTGGTGTTAAGCAGGTTGGTATCAAGGTTGAGCTGGGCTGCAGCTGGCAGACTCCACATGGTCAAAAGTGAGGCTGATGGGGAGAGAGGAGGCGTTTATAGAGCGAGCAGTATGTTGGGGGTGCCCAGTTCTGTTCTCCATACGTGGAGGGAGATCGGAGGTCATGGACATGGCACTCCATCCATAGAGGCTTGACTCCTACTCGACACTTACTGGCCATGTGACTTGTGCCATGTTTCTGTCTTCTCTGAGCCTCAATTTCCCCAGTCATAAAATGGGCATAATCCCACCTGCATCCTAGGTTGTTGTGGGGAGGTAGTGAGCTCTGGCTCACTCGGGGAGACGGGCGATCAGCCGCTCCCTTGCACACAGAGGGAAGCAGATGCTCAGAGAGGTGAAGTCACTTTGCAAGGCCATAGAGTAAGTGGCAGAAGCCAAACTTGACCCTGGCCTGGCAGCTCCTAAGACAGCGACTTCCTCCTGCCCACCCAGGGATGGGCACAGAGCCTACGCCTGACAAAGGGCACTTGTGCTATTACATCCCCTGGGAGAAATGCACCTTGCTACTTCCTCAGGCTTGCCCTCAGGTGGAGAGCTCCCTCGCACGGGGAAGGGAAGCTGAACAGATAGCAGGAGTTTCCACCTGGCCATTCCGTGCAGCTTTATGGAGGCTCGAGGAGACTGTGGGCGTGGGTAGGACCCTCACCCCAGCAGCCACGGTCCCGTGCAGTGACCTGGACATGCCCTCACCCTCCCGGCAGCCCAGTGACCAGAGGCTGGCAGCCGTGCTCCTCCTTGCCCCTCAGGCCACCCCAGTGTGGCTGAAGCCCTGCTCCAGTCCCTGCTCAGTCAGTGGTGAAGGGCACGGCTTTCAGGATATCTGGGAGCAAATACTGGCACTGGTGCCCACTGGCTCTATTATCATGTGCAAGAAACAAGGGGCTTTCTCTTTGTGAGCCTCCGTTTCTTCAACTGCAAAATGGGGAGAATAGTAGAACTTAGTTCCTCAGGTTGTTGTGAAGTCTGATGAGATAGCAGATGTGACACGCTTAAAACAGTTCATATTAAGTGTTCAGTCACTATTATTATTATATTATTATAATTATTTTATGTGTTTCAATTTTCTGCCTGCAGTGCTGTTAGAGGTTAAGTCCACAGGCTCAGAATCTGACTGCCTAGGTTTGAATCCCAGCTTTGCCATTTTGGGGGCAAGTGATGTTCTCCATTTGAGCCTCATTTTCCCTATTTGTAAAATGGGGTAATAAGAGTTCCTGCCTCGCCTGACCAGGTGGTGGCACAGTGCATAGAGCGTTGGACTGGGACGCACAGGACCCAAGTTTGAGCCCCAAGGTCACTGGCTGGAGCATGGGCTCACCAGCTTGAGTGCGGGGTTGCTGGCTTGAACGTGAGATCATAGACATGATCCCATGGTCACTGGCTTGAGCAAGGGGTCACTCGCTTATATGTTCCCCGGTCAAGGTACATATGAGAAAGCAATCAATAAACAACTAAGGTGCCGCAAAGAAGAATTGATGCTTCTCATCTTCCTTCCTTCCTGCCTATCTGTCTGTCCCTTTCTTTATCTCTCTATCTCTCTTGTTAAAAAAAAAAAAGAGTTCCTATCTCGTTTAGCTGTTGTAAAGATAAATGATCTAAATCTATGTACTTTAGTTGACCACTGTCACCTTGTTAAATTTAATTCTCTAAGTAAAAATAAATAATTTTTTTTAAAAACATGAGACCGCCTGACCTCTTGGTGGTGCAGTGGATAAAGCGTCAACCTGGAATGCTGAGGTCACCGGTTCAAAACCCTGGGCTTGCCTGGTCAAGGCACATGTGGGAGTTGATGCTTCCTGCTCCTCCCTTCTCTCTCTCTCTCTCTCTCTCTCTCTCTCTCTCATTCTCTCTCTCTCCTGTCTAAAATGAATAAATAAAGTCTTTAAAAAAATTAAAAAAGAAAAGATGAGACCAATTTGCAAAAAAAAAAGATAAATGAAAAATATGAGTGAAAGTATCAACAGGGGGTCTCATCACACAGTTTGAGGAACATCTCCCTCTGTGGAAGGGCTTCACCTGGCCCCTTCCCCCGCCTCCTCCCGGAGCCCTGCCTCTGCTCCTGGAGGAAGCAAGCCTTGCGGAGAAACACACAGCCTCCCTCTCCCTCCTTTGTCTGCGCACCACCCCACCCCCACCCCGCAGGGAGGACCCGGAGCCCTGCGGTCAGCGGGGGTCAGCCAGGAAGCTCCTGCCAAATGTGAGAGCCATTCTCAGCAAAGCCGGTTGAGCCCTCACCTCCACACGCCAAACTGCAAAATCACTTCTTTGCCCCCAAAATGTTTTTCTTACCAAAATATATATTATAGTTTCAAGTTTTGCCTCAGATACCCTTTTAGCATAAGTTCACAGTCATGCTATCCTGATGCATGAGCTAGCCACACCCTCCCTCTGTTGGACTCCTCTCTGTCTGTCTGTCATGTTCCAGCTTTCCTTCTTTCTCTAGTTCTGTGGTTCCAACCCCATCTCTCTCCGTATATATGTCATTATCTCTGGTCTTTGTCTGTCTTTGTCAATCTCTCTAATATTTGTCTTTATTTCTGTCTATCTCTCTATATCTCTGTTTCTATGTGTTTCTGTCTCCCTTCTGTGTGCGCGCGCGCGCGCGCACACACACACACACACATCCCACCCGGTGTGAGGGGAGAGGACACTCACCTGAGAGCAGGATTCCTGTCCCATGGTGGCCACATAAGCCAGGGGGCCCCATGGCTCCTGGCACCTGACTGCAGGGTGCCCAGGCGGGTGTGCACACAGGAGCAAGTCCTCACTCCCGCTCCCTTCCCTGCCCTCTGGCCTGCTGCAAGCTCACAGGCACTGAATGACGGCAGCTCCCAGGACAGGCAAGGTGGCGGTGGCAGGGGAGGGATGTGACACCACCTCTACCCTCCCCCAGCACACTCATGTTCCTCTCTCTGCCCAGCACAGAGAACAGGAGCCCCAGGAACCCTGGGGTTCCCCGAAGGTAGGAAAGGAGGAAGAAGACCCCGCCCTTTGGCTCTGGGCCCCCTTGAGAATTATGTCCCGCTCAAGCCCCCTCCCCACCTCTTTGCCAGGATGCAGAGCAATCCATGGGGAGGGACAACTTGGCAATGATAGACTTAAAGGGACCAGGAACTGAGATTATGATGATCAACAGCAATGATGACAACAATAATGGTGGCTCATGGCTATGGAGAACTTAATAAGACCAGGTCCAATGCTAACCTCACTCTGAGCAGCCTGGAAACATTTAACTAAATGAGCTGAAATGGTTCTTGAGACGAGGATTCTGGTCGTAAACAAAAGGTGGGAAACACAGCCTGACCAGGGGGTGGTGCAGTGGATAGAGCATCGGACTGGCATGCGGAAGACCCAGGTTCGAGACCCCGAGGTCGCCAACTTGAGCGCGGGCTCACCTGGTTTGAGCAAAAAGCTCACCAGCTTGGACCCAAGGTCGCTGGCTCGAGCAAGGGGTTACTCGGTCTGCTGAAGGCCCACGGTCAAGGCACATATGAGAAAGCAATCAATGAACAGCTAACGTGTCACAATGAAAAACTAATGATTGATGCTTCTCATCTCTCTTCATTCCCGTCTGCCTGTTCCTATCTATCCCTCTCTCTGACTCTCTTTGTCTTTGTAATAAAAGGTGGGAAACACAGAATGACTGGGGTGGGAGCGCCCCAGGGGTGCCTGCCCAGCTGGGGAGGAGGGAATGGAGGGCTTCCTGGAAGAAGGGGCGCCTGATATGAGAGCTGGAGGGCATAATAAAGGTTCAATATATGACTGTTGCCTTTTTTTTTTTAATTCCCTAGAGGCAAGAGAAACTTTTGGTCTTTGGGAGCACACAGGCCAAGAAGGTTTAATGTACTGTATTTTTCGCTCCATAAGATGCACTTTTTTTCCACAAAAAGTAGAGGGAAAAGTGCCCCTGTGTCTTATGGAGCGAATGTTTATTTTATTTATTTATTTATTTTTTAGCTGCTGCAGGTTCTCAACTAAAAGAGTATTTGAACATTAAAGTCTCTTCTCATTTGTCAATAACAGTGCTAATAGTTGTTAATACTGCTGTCGAGTTTACATTGTTGAAATATTATTGTGGTATATTTTATTAAATATTTTCACACACCATTTGGTTCAGATTTTTTTTTTCTTATTTTCCTCCTTAAAACCCTAGGTGCGTCTTATGGAGTGAAAAATACGGTAATTGGCTGGGTCAGGGAACTGCGGTTAATCCCTGTATTCATTCACTCATTTACTCCCCTTTATTTAACAAATTCCCTGAACTTCTCTCTGTGGTGATTCCTGGGCTAGTACTGTTGGGGACGCCGTATGACCAAGACACCCCAGCCCTCATGAGCTCACAGTCCAGAGAGAAAGACAGACCTGTCCCCAGTCCAGTGGTGAGTGGGCGGGGCTGGGGTGGGACACCGCGGGGGCGGGGCTTGGCCCAGGCCGCGGATCAGAGATGGCTTCCTGGAGGAAGGGACATCAAAACTGAGACCTGGGGGATGCAGGGTGAGTCAAGGAGAGTCAGAGGTACAGAAGGAAGTCTTGGTGGCTCCAGGGCAGAGGAAGTGAAGGGTGGGTGATTGGAGACAAGGCTGAGACTACTCTAAAACCATTACTCGACCTGTGCTGGCGCAGTGCATAAAGCGTCAACCTGGAAACACTGAGGTTGTCGGTTCAAAACCCTGGCTTGCCTGGTCAAAGCACATATGGGGTTGATGCTTCCTGCTCCTCCCCCTTCTCTCTCTCTCTCTCTCTTTCCCTTCCTCTCTAAAATGAATAAATAAAATATTAAAAAAAGTATAGTTAAAAAAAAAAAAAAAAAAAAAAAAAAAAAACCATTACTCAAGCACAGGGCACCTTGGCGAATGCGGGAAAGACCCGAGCTTGCTCAGCTGCCTTGTCTTGCTACCCTGTTTGGCTCTCTCCTTCATTGCACAGGCAGTCACCATGTATTGGTTCCAATGAAGCTTGAGGCTGAGCCAACTGGCTCTGGAGCCAGGCCACAGGGGTTCGAATCTCGAATCCTCCACGTTCTAACTGTGTGACTGGGGCCCATTCCTTCCCCTTTCTAGTGGTCACGCTCAGCTATAAGATGGAGAAGATGACGGTGTTGCCTTTTGGGAGGCTGGTGTCTGAGTTCTCCACGCCTTGCCACTGCATGCGCCAGTGTTCTTACCTCAGGCTGGGGGAGTCCCCCCTCACAAGGAGGCCGTGAGGATCAAGTGGGTTAACACTGGGAAAGCGCTGGGAACAGCACCTGGCACAGAATATGTGCTCAGTACATGGGACGCCCCCCACTGGTTGTGTGCCAGTGTACAGCAACCCCATTAGGAAGGAATTCAGCACACAACCCTGGGCACCTGCTCTAGGTGCTGGGGAGACAGTAGGAAACAAAACAGATGGAAAACCCTGTCCTAGAGACAATAAACAATAAATAGGTAAGTTATACAGTATGTTAGAAGGTGATGCACACAATGTACAAATGAGAAGTAGAGTAGGGTGAGGGGTACAATGCCTCCATCTCATGGTTAGGACAGCAGAGCTCATGGGGTGAGATTGACTTGCCGAAAGTCACAGGGCATCTTGAGCCAGGGGTCCTGGTCTGCCTGGCTCTTAACCTCCAAGGGTGCCGCCTGCCACAGCCCTCCCGTGGCTTCTGGCCATGTCCAGTCCCATCTCCTCTGTAGGCCCAGATCAGTCAACGCCTGGGCCATATCACCTATCATACCCCCAACCTCTGTGGCTCTCTGTGCTGAGGGCACCTGTTGACGAGCTGACATTCAGGCCTCTGTCATCCATTCTGCTTCTCCGAGAATGTCGGAGACTTCTGACAACCCACCTTCCTCCGCAGGCTTCCCGGCAGAGGCCCTGCTCAGCCGCCCCCGCGCGGAGCCCCTCCCCACCCCACCGTCCCCCAGCCAAGGGTATGAGCTGCCCTGGCGCGGACTTCCCGATTCTGCCGCTTCACACAGAAACAGGGTTCTCCCCGAAATCTCTCCCCCCCCCACCCGTGGCAGGTTCCGTCTTTTCCTGCCCCAGCAGGAGAGAGGGACTTTCTGAGCCCCTCCCTCTAGCACAACCGCCACTTTGTTTCTAACAGGTGATGGTGTAATAGTACACCCGTCCTTCCCTCCCCCCTTGCCACGGTGTCAGTCATGCAGGCTGGCTCTGCGCTGTCTTCCCACGCAAGACGGTGACCGGTGACCGACCTCCCAATCCACATCCCTTCTCACTGGCTCCCCGCCCCCACCCCCATTCACTCAGGAAAGACTTATTTGGCCCTATTATGTGTCAGACATTGTTTTAGGGGTTTAGGGTACACCAACAAATGAAAGTCACACAGATCTCTGCCCTTAAAGAAATGACATTTTAAACGGAGACTTGACTCGGGGTGGTGCACTCACAATACAGTGTACAGATGGTGTGCTGTGGAACTGTGTACCTGAAACCTGTGTAACTGTCAACCAGTGTCACGCCAATAAATTCAATTAGAGAAAAAAAAAAGAAAGCAGCTCGCTCTCTCCCCTCTAAAATCAATAAATAAAATCGGAAGGAAAAAGAAAAAAGAAAGCATGTATTAGGAATACCGAACTGATGGCTGAACTGAAAATTTAAACTGAAAATTTAAAACTCTCTAGAATGACTGTCACTATGTTATATTATGGGCACCAACATAAATGCTTTCCTTCTATTGATGTAATTGGGCCCCATTTCTTTCGCATAAACACCCCTTGCATGCGTCTCCTAATCAAAACACTGTTTGGGTTTCTGCCTGAAATCAGTGCTTCCTAAATAGCTTTTTATAAAAAAAATTTTTTCAAATAAGTGCTTATTGCCTCTCAAAAAATAAAAAAATAAAAAGAAATGACATTTTTATGCAGGGAGGGGACAAGTGGAGGGACAGACAATAAGCAAGATACAGTGATGCCTCAGTTTTTGTCGATAATCCATCTGAAAACACTCGGTGAAATCCGAAACCGACGAAAACCGAGGCAATTATTTCCATATGAATCAATGTAAATCCAATTAATTCGTTCTAGACACTCCAAACTACATACGAAAAACACATTACACCGAATACTGTATACACAGTAATCACTTACATGTAATTGTAGTATTAGCACTCACAATCAATAAAAAAAAAACCATAAAAACACTGGAAAGCAATGGAATTGTTTGGCTAGATGTGCAGGGTGATGCTCACACAACAAGAAACAATGCCACACTGAGCAGAAGAACGCGTGGGTTGCCCTTTGTTTTTGCAAATTTAGCAGCGAGTTTACATGGGCACGCCAACGAAATCCGAGGCAACTGATGAAAACGAAGACAAATTTTTCACAGAAAAAAATTGATGAAAACCTGAACCGATGATAACCAAACTGAGGCATTACTGTATCTGATCATGAATTGTATGATGTTAGAAAGTGCCGAGTGTCATGAGGGGTCAGAGTTCCGGGTGGGCATGCAGGATGCAGGCCTGACCAGGACGGTCTGGGTGGACCCCATACTGCTTTGAGCAACAACTCGAAGTGAGCAGGTGAAACAGACAAGTCTGGAGGCGCCTGGAAATTAACCCACTTCTGAAAAATGGAGGCAGGGTCCCAAGGACCCATCCCCTGCTTCCTGCATTGAGTAACTATGAGTTTTTTTATAAAATCTATTCCCAACCAATGGCCACTTAAAACAACACAAATTCATTGTCTGAGTCCTGCAGGTCAGAAGTGCAGGCTGGCCTGCCTGGTGGTGGCGCAGTGGATAGAGTGTCGACCTGGGACGCTGAGGTCCCAGGTTCAGAACCCCGAGGTTGCTGGCTCTGAGTGTGGGCTCGTCAGCATGGGGTCTCTGGCTTGAACCCAGAGGTCGCTGGCATGGAAAGCCCAAGGTCGCCGTCTTGAACAAGGGGACACTGCACAGGCTCGGTCAAGGCACGTACGGGAAGCTCAATGTACAACTAAAGTGAAAGTGAGAACAACTATGAGTTGATGCTTCTCACCCTCTCGCTCCCCACCTGTCTTTCTCTCTCTCACTTTCTCTCTCTTTTGAAACTAAAAAAAAAAAGAAAAGGACAGGTTGGCTCAGACAGTGCCAATGCTGAAATCGAGGTGTCACAGCTGGCTCTTCTGCAGAGGCTGTGGGAAGAAGCTGCACCCAACTTCATCCAGGTTGTTGGCAGAACACAATCCCTTGGAGTTGTGAGGCTCAGGTCCCCATTTCCTTGCTGGTTGGCAGCTGTGAGCTGCCCTTAGCTCCTGAAGCCTCTCCCTGTCCTTGCATGTGAGCCCTGCGTCTTGGAGACAGGGACCTCTAGCACTTAGAATCATCACTCAGGCTTTCCTTTCTGTGGAATCTCTCTACTGCTCCCAGCTGGAGAAAGCTCTGCTTTAAAGGGCCTGTCATGCGATTCCACCCACCTGGAGAATCCAGGCCACTCCCCTTATCTTAGGCAGTTACCTTAATTACATCGTCAGAGACCTTTTGCTATTCAATGTAATGCATTCACAGATTCATAACATAATCACAGATTAGGGCCTGGGCATCTATTCTGCTTACCACAATGGTATGACATGAGGGCAGTCTATCTAGAATTCAGGCAGCCGTCTTGAGACCATGAGGTAGGAAGCTGGGGAAGATATTCAACAAAATGAGAATGAAGAATGGATAAAAGAATTTGACTGAGCCCTTGTAAAGTGATAAGTATGGTGTTTGCCACTGTGAGCCAGCTTATCTTTTGTTTACTGCTGAATACATCCTACCTGGTGACCCTTGCAGGCATGCCTCCTAATCAAAACACTGTTTGGGTTTCTGCCTGAAATCAGGGCTTCCTGAACAGCACTGACCAGTCGCCATTGGAAATGTTTACTGAAATTACTTAACTTACATTCAAAACCCTGATCATTTAGAAGGGTGGAGTTTATGGGGCTTATGCCCTTTGTCTTAGAGCAGGGGTCCCCAAACTACGGCCCGCAGGCCACATGCGGCCCCCTGAGGCCATTTATCCGCCCCCCCCCCCCCGCACTTCTGGAAGGGCACCTCTTTCATTGGTGGTCAGTGAGAGGAGCATAGTTCCCATTGAAATATTGGTCAGTTTGTTGATTTAAATTTACTTGTTCTTTATTTTAAATATTGTATTTGTTCCCGTTTTGTTTTTTACTTTAAAATAAAATATGTGCAGTGTGCATAGGAATTTGTTCATAGTTTTTTTTATAGTCCGGCCCTCCAACGGTCTGAGGGACAGTGAACTGGCCCCCTGTGTAAAAAGTTTGGGGACCCCTGTCTTAGAGAGTGGTAAAACTTATTTTGAGAAGGAGCCTACTCAAAATCATCACTCTGTTTGAAAAGAGATTCCTGTCTAGTTGCCTTTTATTCCATATGGGGAAACTGAGGCCCAGAAGGGAAAGTGAGATTCTTCTCCAGGGTCATAGAGTTGAGTCTTCTAGGAGCAACTGGGAAACTCAATTTCATATCATCGACTTTTGGTGCCCTCTGTGTAGGAAAAGCAGGAGCGGTGTGAACGAGACAGGAAGGATGCAATGTGAGAGGACCCACATGACACAATCCCAACATCTCAGAGCTGTGACCAGAAGAATCCATAACCAAGGACCCCTCCGCAAACACGCGGACATCAGCCCACACTCCGGAGCCACTGCCCCACATTTGTTGCTTTAACTCTTAGAGTAACAAAGAAGACCAACAAAAGATTAGTGCACAGACATGCAGGCATTTTATTGAGCCCATGGGCATCACAATAATGGTCACATCATGTCTCAGTCATGATTCGAAGGCGTAAACATTTCTGGAAGCTTCTCTAGCTGAGATATTCTTCCCTCGCCACTATAATAACTTCACCACCACCCACCCAGTTCTACCCCCTCCATATTCCACCACACCCAGTCTGAGCCATGGCTTCTAGAACTTGGGGCACCAGCAGTGGGCCAGTAAAATGCTTCAGATCTTCCGAAAACCCCGTTGCCCACAGAGTACTTTCAGTTTACCTTAAGATCATGCACCGAGAATTCTGTACGTTACCCAGCTCTCCTCCAGCAGAATGAAGGAAGGCGTTTCCAATTTTCATAATCAAGCCGGTCGTGAGAACTACGCAGGGGAGATGGCGGGGTCAGGAAAGTATGGGCGTGTTCTGCGGTGGGACAGTGAGAGGATGTGAGAGACACACTGATGACGGGAGGTCGGCCCAGGTTGCCAAGGGCCACGTACAAGCTCCTGTATGTCTTTGGAGAAAGGCAAAGGGAGGTTGGAATTCCTATTTGAACTGTGATGTTTTGAAAGCAATTCCAGTTGGGACTAAGTCACATGAGTCACAGTTTCCTTAGTTACCTGTAGTATGTAAATGATGATGATGATGATGATGCATGAAAGAGGGTGTCCTCCATCATAACACTTCTCTTTTATTTTATTTTTTTAATCTTTAAGTGAGAGGAGGGGTTTTAATGTCATCCCATTACCATTAATAAAAATTTATTAAAAAAAAAAAAAAAGTGAGAGGAGGGGAGATAGACAGACTCTCACATGCATCCCGACCAGGATCCACCCAGCGACCCCCGTCTGGGGCTGATGCACTGCCCACCTGGGGCCGTGCTTGCAACCAAGCTATTTTTTTTAGTACCTGAGATAGAAGCTCCTTGGAGCCATTCTCAGCACCCAGGGCCAATGTGCTCAAACCAATCCAGCCATGGCTGCAGGAGGGGAAGACAAAGGGGGTGGGAGTAGAGGGAGAAGCAGGTAGTTGCTTCTCCTGTATGCCCTGACCAAGAATTGAACTCGGGACTTCCACATGCAGGCTAATGCTTTACAACTGAGCCAACCGGCCAGGGCTATCCAGTGGTGGGATTCAAATAATTTAACAACCATTTCTCTACCCTAATGACTGTTTTAAGTATAAAAAACCGATATAACCCTGGCTGGTTGGCTTAGTGGTAGAGTGTTGGGCCGGTGTGTGGAAGTCCCGGGTTCAATTTCCAGTCAGGCACACAGGAGAGGTGGCCATCTGCTTCTCCACCCCTCCCCCCCCTCTCAAATATATATATGCCCACAGGGTACTTTCAGTTTACCTTAAGATCATGCACCGAGAATTCTGTACGTTACCCAGCTCTCCTCCAGCAGCGATGAGGGAAGGCGTTTCCAATTTTCACAATCAAGCTGGTCGGTCGTGAGAACTATGCAGGGGAGATGGCGGGGTCAGGAAAGTATGGGCGGGGTCAGGAAAGTATGGGCGGGGTCAGGAAAGTAGTACCTTCTATCTCAGGTACTAAAAAAATAGCTCTCACAATAATATATATATATTAGTGCCTTTGTGCTATGTGTCACCCCCATCTCACCTCCTTCGCCATAAGGCATAAACTAAAACATGGCTTTGTTTGGTTGTTATATATATGTTATATATTATGTACAGGCATAATATACAATTTTATATATTATATATGGTGTTATTATTATTATTATTACTATTACTATCTTCTCACTGACAAACTCTCTAACAAGAAAATGGTTACCATGCATCTCTGGCTTTATGTCTCTCAAAGTAAGCCACCAGAGGGCGCCAGAGTACGTCTTTAAATTCCAGAAACCGGCTCTCCCTGAAACCTGCTGGTGCCACAGTCTTGGACACTCAAAGGCCTCTTTTTTAGAATGTTCAGGGGAGTGGAATCAGACATTATGTAGTTTTTCAAATTTAGATTCTATATTATGTAGTCTTTCAAGTTTAGTGGAATAATCCATTGCATGACCTTGGATGGGAACACAGCCAACAAGAAAAGAATGTTTTGCCAACAGTATTGTTTTGTGATTCAAAGGCAACTCACTGAAACAGGTCTATGTGACTGAAAGTGTTTGCTAGGCTCTCTTCGCAGTAAAACATTCTCATAAGATTTTACTACTTCCTTCAAGGCTATTCCTTGAGATAAAGAGAGGAATGTTGTGGGAACCATAGAAGCAATAGCAGTTAATGCCTTTCGATATTATATTGTTATTAAGCTATCATGCAGGTGTACTCCATGTATTCTTAATTAAAGGTTATGCTTGATGCTATGCCAATTTCTCAGTAAACAAGCTTTTTGAAGTCCTGTGAATAAAAATAGGACACAGCGCAAACTCGGGGCCATTTGCCTGAGCGAGCGGTGGTCCTTTGCTAGTTCACGAATATTTCGTCTGCTGATCTCTCTCTCTGCGCCCCCGACTCATAACAACATTCAAGTTTAGCTTCTGTAGCATCATTGTGGGGCAGCTGTGTTAGGTGCTCGAGGGGTTACCACCTGCAAGCACTTCGCCTGATTGGTGTGTGCGTGCGTGGCTGCGCCACGTGTGTATGGCCTGTATGAGGCTATGGGTGCTTGTGCTCAAGAGAGACTGGGGATAGCAAATGTATGGATTGCCTGCCCGCCACTGTGAGGGGCCATTTTGCTGTTTGTTTGCCTAAGAGGCGGTTTCCCCTGCCTGTGTGCTTGTCTGCCGTTGTGAGACTTTATTAAATGGAATAGCCCAGTCCTGCCGGCTCTGCAGTTTTTCTACTGCCTGCCCAAATCCAGTGTGGATCTGTGGATCTACCTGGCCTCAGCCACTGGCATTGCAGCTGGCATAATGGGCAGGATTCAGAGCAGATGGGTTTGGAGCCACAGCCACCCTTGAGGGGTGGGGTAGGACTGGTCATTGTTATGGCTCCCCATGGCTGTCCTTTTGGGGACCATGGGCTGGCTGTTTTCTATAGCCCTGCAAGAGGCCACCTGAGGTCAGGCACTCCAGAATGAGCTGCAAACCCAGCAGCAGCAATGGCCTGAACTGGAGCAAGTGCTGGTGAAAGAGGCCGAATGGGTTCATGAGTTGCAGTTTTCCCTGGAAGTTGAATGTTGGCAACAGCAGTTGTTGGAGGAACAAACAGCAGGTTCAGCTTCAGTCCGAAAGCTGGCAGCCACAGGAGCCAAAAATGGAGCTGTGCTGGCGGCGTGGCTCTGAGTCAGTGGGAACAGGCATTTCCAGCTCCTCTTCTGAGGATGAGGAGATTTGGGCTGAAGCTGCCATCTGCATACTCAGAACTTGGTTAGTGGTCATCCAGAAGGTAAAAACCCAGCAGCAAAGAGTGCCCACTGAGCCCCTGGTTTGCTTGCTGTGATGTGGGACATAGGAGTGGATGGCAGCATGCTCTCTGGAGCGGAGGTGGAGAGGTTGGCCACCATTGTCACATGCTCCTTCTCAGGGCAGTGTCTTCAGAGCTGCTATGATGGCAGGAATGAGGAGGGAGACTTGAGGCCCTATGTGAACCTAGTTGCCTGTAATGGACCTTTACTTTGGTGATTTGCACAGACAACTGGGCTATTGAGGACTGACTCTTGGACTGCGACCAGAGGGAAGCACTGGCTCCCTTGTTGGATGGACATGCTGCCTTTGGACAGTATGAGAGACCCTGATGGGGGGGCAGCTCCAGTGGATGCCCTCCTGTACCAGGAAGCTGCTCTCATCCAGTGGCAGAAATGCACCAAGGACATTTTTGGTTTCAATGGACATGGTCCTGGACTGTACAGGCCCCTCACCTATGATGAGTGGCCTTGTTGGTACTGTGGGGTGGGGAGTTGGAAGTGGGCCTCCAGTTAACTCTCTGGGCAGAGTGCTCAGAGAGACATTGTGAAGGACACTTTTGTAATTGTCATTTTTGGAATGTATGTAATGTACCTATTGTGAGGCGAGCAAGCCTAAATGGGTAGAATATGTGGCAGCTGTGTTAGGCTTGCGCACAGGGTTACCGGCTGCAAGCACGTTGCCTGATTGGTGTGTGAGTGCATGGCTGCGCCGCGTGTGTGTGGCCTGTATGAGGCTATGGGTGCTTGTGCTCGAGAGGGATGGAGATTGCGGATGCATGGATTGCCTGCCTACCACTGTGAGGGGCTATTTTGCTGTTTGTTTGTCTGAGAAGTGGTTTTCCCCCACCTGTTTGCTCGTCCACCATTGCGAGGCTCTATTAAACAGAATGGCACAAAGCTTTCTGGCTCCACAGTTTCTCTACTGTCTGCCCGAATCCCATGTGGACCTGCCTGGCCCCGGCCACCGGCATTACAGATAGAAAAATTGATTTGTTGTTTCACTTAGTTGTGTGTTTATTGGTTGATGATGATGATGATAATGATGATTATTATTGGTTTGGGAGAGATAGAAAGAAACATCAATCTATTTCTGTATGTGCCCTGACCAGGGATTGAATTCGCAACCTTTGCATTTCAGAACAACATTCTAATCTACAGAGCTATCTGTCCAGGTCAATATGACAGCTTTTAATTTTTTAAATTTATTTATTCATTTTAGAGGAGAAAGAGAAGGGAGGAAGGAGCAGAAAGCATCAACTCCCAATGTGCCTTGACCAGACAAACCCAGGGTTTCAAACCTGCGACCTCAGCATTCCAGGTCGATACTTTTATCCATTGCACCACCACAGGTCAGGCTCAATGTGACAGCTTTTAGAGAAAAACAACTTATCTGATGCTAGAGCAATTTACTACTGGAGTATTCTAGGACAGTGGTCCCCAACCCCCGGGCCGCAGACTGGTACCAGTCCCTGGGCCATTTGGTACCGGTCCGCAGAGAAAGAATAAATAACTTACATTATTTCCGTTTTATTTATATTTAAGTCTGAGTGATGTTTTATTTTTTAAAAAATGACCAGATTCCCTCTGTTACATCCGTCTAAGACTCACTCTTGACGCTTGTTTTGATCACGTGATACATTTATCCATCCCACCCTAAGGCCAGTCTGAAAATATTTTCTGACATTAAACTGTTCCGTGGCCCAAAAGAGGTTGGAGACCACTGTTCTAGGAGGAGTAGTTACAATGTATTGTTTTTTTGTTGTTGTTTTGATTTGGGGTTTTTGTTTTTTTGTATTTTTCTAAAGTTAGAAGCTGGGAGACAGTCAGACAGACTCCCACATGGGCCAGACCAGGATCCATCCGGCATGCCCACCAGGAGGCAATGCTCTGCCCATCTGGGGCATTGCTCTGTTGCTGCTAGAGCCATTCTAGTGCCTGAGGCAGGGGCCATAGAGCCATCCTCAGTGCCTTGGCCAACTTTTCTCCAGTGAAGCCTTGGCTGCAGGAAGGAAAGAGAAGGAAGAAGAAGAGGAGAAAGGGTGGAGAAGCAGATGGTTGCTTCTCCTGTGTGCCCTGACCAGGAACCGAACCCAGGACTTCCACACACCAGGCTGACTCTCTACCGCTGAGCCAGCTGGCCAGGGCCTACAATGTATTGTTTTTAATTAGTTGCCTGATTCTCCTTGGAGGATTTGGAGCTAAAATATTTCCATTAATGGAATTTCACTAGTGAATTCAATTTACAGAACAACTCCTTTGAAAGGTCATGCCCCAGATCTTGACCTTTTGGTCTCTATCCCTAAGGTGCTCCAGGAAAAAAGAGCAGCTTGAGAACGTTTGGCAATAGGGTCTTTTTGCTATCATGTAGCCAGTTGCAGTGAGTTAAGATAATTGAGTCTGCTAATCATAAATTATTCTAGCCTGTAGCTAGAAAAAGCAATAGTTGAAATGATCACACTGCTTAATTATATAACCTTCCCCCTACTCCACAATATTTCACACTTTTTTAACCAGCACAATAAACAGGACCCTCAGGGTATAAAATATTACTGTATTTCCCCATGTATAAGATGCTCCCATGTATAAGATGCACCTTAATTTGGGGTCCTAAAATTTGGGGAAAAAAAAGTATTATAAAAAGTTATTGAATTCAAGTTTTATTCATCATAAAATTCATACAACTCCTCATCACTGTCAAAACTCCCATCCATTAGCTTGTCCTCATCTGTGTCTGATAATGAATCACTGTCTGCATATATTGCCTCTTCCTCAGTTCCATCTATGGCAGTGGCCCCCAACCCCTGGGCCACAGACCGGTACCGGTCTGTGGGCCATTTGGTACCAGTCCACAGAGAAAGAATAAATAAATTACATTATTTCCATTTTATTTATATTTAAGTCTGAACGATGTTTTATTTTTTTTAAATGATCAGATTCCCTCTGTTATATCCATCTAAGACTCACTCTTGATGCTTGTCTCTTAAGTTCGACAATTATATTTAAAAATATCACAGTTTTTATGCCAGCCGCATAATTTTATTTTGTGCATTTATCCGTCCCACCCTAAAGGCCAGTATGTGAAAATATTTTCTGATATTAAACCGGTCTGTGACCCAAAAAATGTTGGGGACCACTGATCTATGGCATTTGAAATGCTACACTTCTTAAATGACTTGACAATGATCTCAATCTTGATATTATCCCAGGATCTTTTCACCCAGGTACAGACTTCTCCTATAGTTGGTTTCTTCATTCTTCCTGCTGGTGTCAAATTGTCCCCAGAAGACTTCATCCATTGGTTCCATTTATCTCTTATGGCAACTTTGAAGGGTTTGTTAATGCTGATATCAGGTGGTTGGAGCTGGGATGCCAAGCCTCCAGGTATGACGGCAAGTTCTGTTTTTTGCTCTGCAGAAATCTTCGTTGTGTTTTTGGTTATGTGTGCCCTGAACTGATCAAGCATCAATAGGGCAGGTTTGCATAAGAGCCAACCTGGTCTCCTTCTCCAAACTTTCTCAAACCACATCTTCATCCCATCCTGATCAATCCAACCCTTGTCATGAACATGGACAATCACTCCTCAAGGAATGTCTTCTTTTTTTTATTTTTTATTTTTATTTTTTTTATTCGTTTTAGAGAGGAAAGGGGGAAAGAGAGAGAGAGAGAGGAGAGACAGAGAGAGAGAAGGGGGGGAGGAGCTGGAAGCATCAACTCCCATATGTGCCTTGACCAGGCAAGCCCAGGGTTTCAAACCGGCGACCTCAGCATTTCCAGGTCGACGCTTTATCCACTGCGCCACCACAGGTCAGGCCAAGGAATGTCTTCTTTTGGCATGGTTTTGTGTTTGAAAATCAGCATTGGAGGCAGGTTGGTTCTGGCACCACAACAAGCTAGAACAACTGTATAATGGCTCTTTTCATGTTCACTTGTCTTCACAGTCACAGTTTTCACCCCCTTCTTATCAGCAGTTCTATTACTTGGGACATCATATTGAAGGGGGACTTCATCCACATTTGCAATCTGTCCCAACTCAAACTGATGTGTCTTCTGACATTGAATGACAAAACTATAAAATTCAAGGACCTTCTGCTCATAGCTTTCAGGCATCTTCTGGGCAAGTCTGGCGCATGTACGCATGCTTAGTCCATTTCGTTTCATGAACCTGAAGCACCAATTGTGTCCTCTTTTGAAATCAGTAACTTCTTTTTCATCAGCAATTCTTCTTGCCTCATGCTGAACCATCTTAGTGGACACAGGAACTCCAATTGCCCTTTGCTATTCAATCCATAGCTTCAGCTCCCTCCCTAAATCTGGCTATTTTGCTGACTTGCCTCTCATGGCCTTCTTCTGCCGTGGCGTTTTCAGTAGGGTTTCTTCTTCCCGTAGCCAGTCTCAGATTGATTTCTCAGTTGGAGGAGGACCAAACTTGCATTCAGCAGCATGATTTCCATTCACTTTTGCAAACTGGATCACTTTTAACTTGAATTCAGCACTGTATGAAAATCTTTTTTGAGCCATTTCTGGGCAGAACGTGGCAAAACGTAACCTACAGTAATATACTGGTAACAAGTGCGAAACAATGAGCGCAAAGACAACAAGTGCGGAGTGGGAAATGCAAGTAAAAAATCTACAACCACTATATAAGACGCACCCAGTTTTTAGACCCCAAATTTTTCAAAAAACAATGTGTCTTATACATGGGGAGACACGATAAATGCAGTTTTAAACTGCTTAACTTCCTCTCCTGAGGTGGTTGACACAGTGTAAGTCTCCAGCTTGCAATTATTAACATTCTGTGCCTGTGGGGGAGGTAGAGGAGGGTAAAGGGGGAGTAAATGGTGATGAAAGGAGACTTGACTTGGGGTGGTGAACACACAATACAATGTACAGATGTTGTATTATAGAGTAAATTAAAAATAAATGAAATAAAGTACTAATACAATTTTTTTTTTTGGTATTTTTCCAAAGCTTGAAACTGGGAGGCAGTCAGACAAACTCCCGCATGCGCCCGACCAGGATCCACCCAACATGCCCACCAAGGGGCGATGCTCTGCCCATCCGGGGCGTCGCTCTGTTGCGACCAGAGCCACTCTAGCACCTGAGGCAGAGGTCACGGAGCCATCCCCAGCGCCCGGGCCATCTTTGGTCCAATGGAGCCTTGGCTGCGGGAGGGGAAGAGAGAGACAGAAAGGAAGGAGAGGGGGAGGGCTGGAGCAGCAGATGGGCACTTCTCCTGTGTGCCCTGGCCAGGAATCGAACCCAGGACTTCCGCACGCCAGGCCAACGCTCTACCACTGAGCAACCGGCCAGGGCTAATAATACAATTTTTTAAAAAAGAATGTTCTACTGGAATATGTCCAGGGATTAGAAAGCTATCCTATGCTCTTATTGGATATTGTTCATTTAGGCATGGAAGGATTAATACATTTCTTTTGTCCAATAATTCCTAAGATGGAAGGAACAATACAATCCTGCTGCTATGGGAATATTTTGTGGAGGCATCAAATATCCAAAATATAGTGGAGCATGACTCAAAATTTTATCTACCTTTTTCGTGTATGTATCAAATGTCTTCTTTTCCTTCTGGTTTGATCATGATGTTTCTGGGCCTGGTCATGCATTCCCATTTATTGGACTCTCACAACTGGAGGCGGGTGAATAGTCAGGGGAAACCACTGCTCACGGCAGTGGGCGAGCAAACGGGAAAATGGCCCCTCCCGTGGCAGGCCAGTGATCTGTGCCAAGGGTAATACCCGTTACCTTATATAGGCTGTGCACACATGACTTTCTACCACGTACTCATGCACTAACCATGCAAAGGGCAAGCAAGCAATCCTAACACAGCTGCTTTCCCTACGGGGCCTCTTCCATGGATTAGGATGTTGTGATGTGTCTTAAAATAAAAATATGTTAGGCCCTGACCGGTTGGCTCAGTGGTAGAGCGTCGGCCTGGCATGCAGGAGTCCCGGGTTCGATTCCTGGCCAGGGCACACAGGAGAAGTGCCCATCTGATTCTCCACCCCTCCCCCTCTCCTTCCTCTCTGTCTCTCTCTTCCCCTCTGGCAGCCAAAGCTCCATTGGAGCAAAGTTGGCCCGGGCGCTGAGGATGACTCCATGGCCTCTGCCTCAGGTGCTAGAATGACTTTGATTGCAACACAGCAAGCCCCAGATGGGCAGAGCATCGCCCCCTGGTGGGCATGCCCGGTGGATCCCGGTTGGGCGCATGCAGGAGTCTGACTGCCTCCCCATTTCCAATTTCAGAAAAATACAAAAACTAAAAAAATAAAAATATGTTATGCTCATTTAATTTAAGAGTGTTAAAAGGTAAACTCCTTCATTTCTTGAAATTATTCATGCTGGAGGCAAACCCTTTTGTATATAAAAAAAATTATTGTAAGTGTACTTTTGCTCTTGTTTTTCAAAATTGTTATTTGAAACAATATTCAATAGGTCAATATTTAAGGACCTATTCTAAGTATTTTGCATTTCCACGTAAGTTTTATATTAAACTTGTGAAGTTCTATAAAAACTCTACTGGAGTTTTCATAGAGATAATGTTAAATCCGTAAATCAACTTTGGAAGAATTAATATCTTAATAATATTGAGATTTTTTAATCCATGAATATATTTCTCCACTTATTAGATCTTTAAAAATTTCTCTCTGCAATGCATTGTAGTCTGTATTGTGCACGTATTCATATTTTTAAAAATTTATCCTTAAGTATTTTATTTTTTGATGCCAAAACCAATGGTAGTGTTTATCTTTTTAATTAAAAAAACCCAACATTTTATTTATTGACTTGACAGAGAGAAAGGGGGGCAAAAGGAGGAGCAGGAAGCAACAACTCGTAGTTGTTTCTCATATATGCCTTGACCAGGCAATTCTGGGGTTTCAAACTGGCAACCTCAGCGTTCCAGGTCAACACTTTATCCACTGCGTCATCACAGGTCAGGCAAAAGGAATTGGTTAAAAAAAAAAAAAAGGTTACATGTCTGGTTATTAGAACATGGTTTGTAGTCAAATAGCTCTACTGGGATAATGGAGGTGTGGAGAAAATCTAATTATGGGCCCATAGCAACTGTCCATGGTGTTTCACTCCTGTTTCATGCTGATTCTGTTAGTTTTATTAGTTGGACATCTCATTCATTTCAACATTTCACTAGGTGGACAACTTTGGCAATTTCAACATCACTGAAATTGATAGAGGCCTGTGGTGGCTCAGTGGACAGAGCATCGACTTAGAATGCTGAGGTCACCTGGTTTGAAACCCTGGGCTTGCCTGGTCAAGGCACATATGTAACCAATGAACAACTAAAGTGAAGCAACTATGAATTGATTCTTCTTGCTCCCCCCACCTCTCTCTTCTCTATATATTTATATAAAATCAATAAATATAATCATTTTTTAAGAAAAAAAACAATAAAAAAGTTCTCATCAAAAAAATACAGTGCTAGGGACAAAAGCCTCTCTAGCCCATTGCTAGAGGACAATAAAGTGACAACCACAGGCCCAAGGTGTACGGACCTGTGCGCTTCACACTGACTTTGTTGTGGCTTCTTGCCCTTTGCCTACAGTTTGCTGAAACTTCTCCATTCTGAAAACAGGTGCGGGTAGATGTGTTGATTCGTTCCAGCAGTGAAGTCACACCCTGTACTGTGGCTCAGCTCCCATGGTTCTCAGTGGCTCCTGGCACCGGGCTCCCAGCGCGCTCCCCTGAACCCAGAGGGGCTGTAAACTTTTATGACTTTTGGAACAAAAAGTGACTTTAGGTCTTTTATTACCTAAGAGGATCAAAAACATATGGCCCTGCCTGACGTTTTTTCCCAAGAGCATGGAAGAATTGACCCTCTCATCAAGCTACAGGGACAGGGAAGGAAAGAACAGACACTGGGTCAGCTTGTGCCCCTGGAGACTGGGTGGATCCTCAGTAAAGCCCATGCCCGTAGCCCCCCCTAAATACTTTGAGTAAAAAACTATTAAATTTACTAGGCAGCGGTTGACGGGAGCCGCCTTCCCAGAGCAAGGAGGGAGTGAGAGCCTTCCAGGGGTAAAGGGGGCATCTGCACGTGGGGCAGAAGTCAGGCTGGGAGAGAGCTTCGCACTGCACACAAGAGGGCTGAGCAGGAAGCAAATGGATTAAAGATATGGGAGCTGGGTTCTCAGTCAGAGCGGGAGGAAGGAGAACGCTAGCCAGCAACTGTGACAGTGGGTTGGAATTAGAGGCGTCAGTGTAAACTTGAGGTTTCGACAGGTGGTCAGAGATACAGAAATAAAGGCACATATACATATGTGTGTGCTGAGCATGATCATGTGTGTGCTAAGCATGTACATGGGTGTGCTGAGCATGTATGTGTTAGGGTTAAATTAGCCCTGAAAAATTCACATTCCCCTCACCCAAACATTCTGTAAGGTTAGAGTTCATTTGCTTGCTATTCTCTCTCTTAACAGCTGCCTGGCCTTCACTTTGAAATGTAGCAAAAGTTTACCTTTGCAGGAATATCTGGGAAAGCTTGCACTGGGGAGGGACCTGATCATTTGGGAAGTTCAAATCACAATAGTTGTTTGTGAAAGCCTAGCCAGAGACTCAGGCCACCAGCTGTTCCTGGGAGACTGACCTCTTGGTTATCTTCAGAATTTGCCAACATCACCAAGTCTGTGCTACATCAAAGAATTTGTGTCTCAGCAGCAGAATTCTCCTCCTTAAGTCAGTAACCAAGGCCACAAAAACCCTGATATGCTAATCTAAGCTTACCCAGGTGCAAATACACTTGTGCTTGTAACAACCCCTACCTATATCTACTTACTGCTCCCTCTCGCAGCTTGGCGCTGACACCCTTTGGCTGGTCTCAGCCCACTTTTAAAATAAACCTTTTGGAACACACCAGTCTCATGTTTTTGGTTCATTCCACTGTTCTGCCTTTCAGATTGTGGCTGTACTGAGCATGCAGATCTTGGCTTCTGAGTGCCATCAGCCACTGACAGGAACCAGGGCTCCTTAACAATATGGCTGACTCCAAGGCCAGGCAACACAAGTTCAAGATGAACCTGGAACATCTTGTTCTGCCAGAGAATTAAGACATGTGCAAGGGAAGACTGGGTCTTGTCAAAAGGACGCACAGCCACCGGAATGCTTCTGGCCAAATAAGGAATAATTTGAGCATTAAAATGATTAATGACGATGTTTTCATTTGCTAAGGCTGACATAACAAAGTACCATAGACTGCATGGCTCAAACAACAGAAATCGATTGTCTCATAGTCCTGACATCTAAGGTCAGGGTTGGTTCCTTCTGAGGCTGTGACGAAGAACCTGCCCCCGGCCTCACCCCTGGCCTCTGTGGTTTGTAGGCGATTGTTGGCATCCCTCAGCACGTAGAAGCAGTACCCCAATCTCTGCCTCCATCTTTATATGGCTTTTCCCTGCGTGTGTGTGTCTGTGTCCACAGTTCCCCTTTTTATAGACACCAGTCATAGTGAATTAGGGCCACTCTACTCCAGTATGACCTCATCTTAACTAATTACACCTGCAATGACCCATTTCCAAATAAGGTCAAATTCTGAGGCACTGGGGAGTTAGGACTTCAACACATGAATCTTATTTTGGGGGGAGGAGGGCACAGTTCAACCCACAATAGATAGTAACAGATTATAATGCATTGAATAAAATAAGAATCCACAAGTCCATATTGGTATTTAAATACTTATTTATATAAATTAATTCGTTAATAAAGTGAAAATCTGATGAGGAAAAAGATATGTACATAGTGTCAAAGTACCTCCCCATGAATGATTTATTCATTGTAAAGTGAGGAAAAGGAACCTTTAAAGAGGCCCTCTATCTCCTACTAGAGTCACATCGGGGGTTAGGGCTTCAATATGTGAATTTCAGAAAGCAAGAATCAGTCCAAAACGGCTCCCATGTCCCTGAGGAGGGCCTCAGAGGTGATGCTCACAGTGGTTCCCTGAGGTCCCAGCACTGACTGCTCACCAGCGCCCCGGGGCTGTTGCCTCCTTCCCCTCTCACTTCCCACCCCTGTGGGCGTTTCCTGGGATCTTGCAATCAACTCAACCATGTGTATTTTAATCCTGATTACAGAAGCTGCCTCTGAGAGCCTCGAGTCCACCCAGCGCTCCGCCTCGAGCCCTGGAGCAGGCGCCAGCCTGGCAGGGTGGGCGGGGCCAGGGCCGAGCACAGCCCCGCAACTGCAGTCCCAGTCTGAACACCAGACAGGTGCTGGCTGACAAGAGCCCCAACCAGGGGATTTGGGACTGAAACCAACAGATTCTAGCTCGGCCTCTTGAAGAGAGAATATGAAAATATAGGTGCTGAGAGGGGGGGAGGGAAGCAGATGTGCAGGAAACAGAGAGGGAAACCAGACGAACAGTGAGACAGAGGAGGCTCTGGTGTGTCTATTTCCCTGGCGGGAGTGGGCGGAGGGAGTCCTGGAAGACTCTGGGCTCAGTCAGCCATGCATGTGGGCCCAGGGGACAGAGGAAAAGCCAGGATAGGGAGAGGTCCTCCTCCTCCTCCTTGTTCCTCTCTGCAAGTGCCCAGAGGAGGCAGCTTTCACATGGACGCTGCTTTGTCTTCAAGGTCTTATCAATGCAGGCATCAGGGAGCAAGTGGGAGCAATAGGTTTCAGACAGGGAAGGTGGGCTCACCACAGCCCAGTCTGTGCTGACAGACGAGTGGTGAGCACAGCGGGACAATGTTATAAAATGCAGATTGTATTTTCATTCAAGCAAGGTGGGGCCAACAGATCAGGAGATGATTGTCACTGAAAAGATGATTTATTACTCCCAGTGCCCCAGATGAGGAGGACACATCGTGCCATGGAGGGCCACAAGAGAGAACACTGAGGTTGGCGGCAGACAGAAAGGGGCAGTGAACCGTAGGTGAGAGTGTTCATTGTGGGTTTTGCAGGAAGAACTGGGCGAAAGCAGGCTTAGCAGGTTTAAAATAGGCTAATTTGAATATTTCAGTGGGTCTCTGGGGGGTAGGGGCTGTCCCTAGTTGTCAGATACCTGGCCCCACAGGGGGACTGGAGCAAGGGGGTAGTGGCCTAAAATACAGTTAGTTTGCACATGAAAGGCACAGTCTCTGGTGTGTCTCCGCTATCTCTAGGAATCCGCTCACTTTGGGAGGTATAGCCCCGTCATAATCAGTGAGGCCCCAGCTGTACCATAACACAGAAAACTTAAAAACATGGTTAATACAATTCTTGAGCCCAGAAATCTGCTAAGTCAGGGGTCCCCAAACTTTTTACACAGGGGGCCAGTTCACTGTCCTTCAGACCGTTGGAGGGCCAGACTATAAAAAAAACTATGAACAAATCCCTATGCACACTGCACATATCTTATTTTAAAGTAAAAAAACAAAACAGGAACAAATACAATATTTAAAATAAAGAACAAGTAAATTGAAATCAACAAACTGACCAGTATTTCAATGGGAACTATGGGACTGCTTTTGGCTAATGAGATGGTCAATGTCCGGTTTTATATTTGTCACTGCTAACTGTAATAAGTGATATGACACGCTTCCGGAGCCATGAAGCTAGCGTCCTACATCACCAGAGGTAGTACTATACGTGAGCGACACCGCACTTTGCTGCGCTGCCACATACAGTACTCCAGGAGCACAGGATACATCCGCATCCACATCCTGTGCTCCTCTCACTGACCACCAATGAAAGAGGTGCCCCTTCCGGAAGTGCGGCGGGGGCCGGATAAACGGCCTCAGGGGGCCGTAGTTTGGGAACCCCTGTGCTAAGTACTTTGCATTAGCTCTTTTAGCCAGCACAGCAAAACTATGAGGCCTGATAGAGTTTATCCGATAAAGAGATTGCAGACAGACGAGGCAAGGTTATATAGAGCCGGTGGCAAGGATGTTCGAATCCCAGGCTTGGTGTTCTGCCCAGCGGAAGACGTGGGCTTGGTTATACAAGATTGAGGAAGGGTCGAGTTGAAGTGAAATTTAATGACATAGTGTTTTCATTGGCACAAAGGAAGGCAGGGTTGCAAGGGCCTGGGCTGTGAAGAGAACTCAGAGCCCCGGGTCCTTGGAAGCAACAAAATAAAGGCAAGTATGCAATGCGGAGTCTGGACATCCCTTATCTGATGCTCTGACCTGGGAAATCAAGGCTGTGTCTCTGCCGCAGGGTTACCAGGATCCCCCAGGCGAGAGTGAGAGTCCCGTTCTCACTGTCTTGACTTCAAACAACCCTGACAGTTGATTTGAGAGAATGACGTCTTCACACTTCACTTGGAAATTAAGTTTAAAAAGAAATTTTACAGATTCACATATAAGTACTATTTAATACCCATTTCACAGATGAGCAAACTAAGGCTCAGTAAACTTAAGTCATTTGCTCTAGGTTATGACCGAATCAGCAAGCAAACCATACCTAATTGTCTTGGGAACCTGAGGTTTTTACTTGTCAGACTGTAGAGTGGGTACAAAGAGGGGACAGTTGAAATCTCCTCAGTCCCCCACCCCACAGCTCCTAGCCATCCCCTGCTCCTGGGTTAAAGGTGTTGGACATGAATTTCTTAAATCAGTCTGGAGCATGTGTGTTGGTCAGACAAGTTTGTAAATTGACATATATGTTTGCTCACTTATAGTTTGCATTGGATGTGGGGGACAGGCTGTAAGCAGGCCAGGTCATTATAGCCTGAAACTTAGTTTTAAGACTAAGCTTTTCCCCACACCCTTGACTGATTGCATGATGTGGGGTGGTGCACTCTCATGAGGAATCCCACTATGCCTCAGATAAGTGACTTTGTATCAGAGACTTCCTTGTTTGTATATTGGATTAAAGGTTTTGAATCTACACTATAAAATGGGGCAGACCGGGAGCTTGCTCTCTCGGTTCTTGAGATTAGCATTAGAGAGGAGAGCAGAGAAAGGTCATGTGGAGGAGAGGAGAGGTAGCCAAGATGGTGGAGTGCTGAAGAAGAAGCCAGTTTGTGCAGAGAGAAGGAGATGGGAAATAGAGGTGAATATGGCTGGTGAGGTAGATACCTTTGATTCCAGGAAACTCGGATAAGTCAGTAGGTTTGTGAGCACTGAATGAGTGGGTTTTGGAGCCTAGTGTGTGTTTTTACTTGCCCGCCGGGTGCAAGCTAGGATTAAAGGTGATGGCTCACCAGTTTGTGGCTCCGTTGTTTCATTACCGTCTGTCTGAATTCAATGCAAACCTGCATGCGAATGGCCACAATGGCGGCTCCTGGCCATACAATGTGCCAACACTGATTTCTCACTAATGGGGCCCCACAGAGAGCGTGGGCCTGGTTAGGTGACTAGCGAGAGTGCAGCTGGGCACAGACCTGTTTATTTCCCATGGACACCTAAAATCCCACATTCTCATCAGGGGTACAGTTAGATGTTTGAATCCTCTGACTTGAAGGTACTTGTAGGAAGGAGATAGTAATCGAAAATAATAGTCAGCATCAGAGAACAAACCTTGAACTGCAGTAGGCAGGTAGGCACCAGCAGGGTAGAAATGAAAGGCCAGGTGCCAAGGGTCACCAGGACAGGAAGCCTCAGGTGCCTAGCAACAGGCAGAACCATAAGTCCTCATGACCACTCCCTTAAGCATTAAGGCCTGGAGATGCCATCTAGGCCTCAGCTGTGTTTCAGGTCCAGGCCCAGAGAAGCAGCAAACTCAGACAGACTGCAGCCATGGCTGACATCAGGACCAGCCGAATTGACTGATGACTTCTTGGCACCAACCAACCAGTGGAACCCTTGAGGGGACACACCTGGAAAGCTGATGAATAGTCTATTCAATAGACTCTATTGAGATCCTCCCTGAACCCCAGATAAAAGCCTCAGGATGGAGGATCCAGTCCATGGTCTCTCTCTGTCTTTCTTTTTCTCTCTCTTTCTCTCTCTCTCTTCCAGAGCACGCCCACACCTCTCTCCCCCTTTCATCCCTCAAGGAACAAATCTCTCTCCCTCTCCCCTAAGCTCCAAGGGCCCTTCTTTTGCCTCTGTAATTTGTTTCCTGAGTCCGTTTCTTCTATAGCTCACTTCTTCTATCTCTGCGGCTTTGTAAATAAACGTTGTGTTATAGTTTAAGTCTTCACTTGGAATTCTCTCTTAGCCAGAGCTCAAGTACCGAGGTTCCTGAACAGAGGCCCGGTCTGACTCCTCCGGTCTAACACCTGGTGCCGTTTATCTGCCACTAACAAAACCAGCGAAACAGAGGTGATGTGGTTGATTCCCTAGCAAGAGCCGCTTAGGGCCCAGGCACTGTTGAACTTAAAAGTAAAACAGGTACTTTACTCAGGAATTGCAAAGCATTGCAATTCAATGTATGCAGGCAATGGCCAAACTATAGGCAAGTCCCAAGAATGAAGGGTGGGAAGAGGAAAGCAAGGGAATTTGAAGGCATTGCTACAATCTGTTGGAGGAAACTGGGAGTTTGAAGTTTAGCGCTTTTTCAGCCCCATTAGACATGAAGAAACTGAAGCCCAGAGAGGTTCAGCAATTTCACAAGATCACACAGCCAGTGGGTGGAAGACTGGAATTGGAGCCTGGCCATCCAGCACGAGGGTCATCCAGCATGAGGCCTTTCCTGCCCTGCTACCAAAGCAGGAGATGGCACAAGATGTGGTCACAGTGTGTGCGCCAAAGCCAGCAGCCCCTTCCAAGTGCATCACCAGCCCCACTACAAGCAAAGTTGATTCCGGGAGTGTGTGTCCCTGGGTTTCTTAGTGTCTTAGGTTCCCTGGAAACACAGACAGGGAGCAGCATGCAGGAGGTTTGCCTGGGAGCGCTCTCAGATCCATGCTCGGGAGTTGTGAGGAAGGGGGGACAGGGTGGGGAGAGAGCCGACCTGTGGGGGATGGACAGTGGGGCCTCTGTCCACTCAGACCCACGGGCAGCTCGGAAGTTGGGCTGGTTCTGTTGTAAGGTATCAAAAGTTACAGAATTAATATTAATATTTTCGGAAGCTTAAAGAACATTTTATTAATTTAAGGAAGGCATGCAGAAAGATTTTGTAAATCTGATTTCTATGCTTGTGTGACTAGCATCAAAACTAGGAGGCCGATAGCATTGTATTGTAAATGCAAAGGGGAATGAGAGTTGGATTCTCTGACCTCCCCCCCACACACACACCCCTGTAAGGAAGCGAATGAATGGCTAGCCCAGTGCCAGAAGAGAAAAAGATTAAATTAAACCTTTTCTTATATTGATGGGCCATTTACAGGCATTTGTCCCCACGGAAACTACTACCCCTCCCCTCCTGGAAGCATGTAGTTAATGTATATATCTCTGGACAAAGGAATAGTAAATGAACACTAGAAAATATAGGAATATCTTTTAATATGTAAAATGACATTTTTACTATTGTGTTACCTTGTAAGTTTTAATGTGTAAAAATGTTCTTTGTGAATCCTATAGACAGATGGTATGAACTTGCTAATGAATTGTGTCTCATCCCCCTCCTTCATCCTTTTCCCAAACCTGTGTAGGTAAAGACAAAGGTTATAAGCTTATGCCAGGCTTTTTCCCTGTCCATGTATAATTAAGAATATATAACCAGCCCCTAGAATATTATAAACACACATGATTTGGGACTATAAACTATAGTTTATAGCCCCGTATAAACTATATGTGGCTGACATATTTAATATATTTCCTCCTTTAAAAAAACTTTTCCAAATTTATCTGGACTTGATGTCTCTACAAAAACCCACAGAATTGTGGATTGGGTACTTTATAACAGTTCCAGCTGAGACAAAGGGGTTATTATGGATTGAATTGTGTCCCCCAAAAGAGGTCAAAGTCCTAACCCCCAGGATCTGTAAATGTGACCTTATTTGGAAATGGAACCTTTGCAGCCAATCAAGTTAAGATGAGATCACTAGGGTGGACCTACCCTGTATGACTGTGTCCTTACAAAAGGGGAAATTTGGACACAGGGACAGACAGCCGTACAGGGAAGACAAAGTAGAGGCACAGAGAAACAATGGCCAGGCACTCCCAAGGATACCAGAAGCTCGGAGAGACTGTCCCTCCCAGCCCTCGGAGGGAACCTGCCTCTTGACACCTTGATTCTGGAAGTCTGCCCTCCACAACTGTGAGAAAATAAATTCATATTGCATAAGCCACTCAATCGGTGGTACTTGGTTGCCCAGGGAACTAACATAGGGGGTTAACCTTTGTATCCCTGTATGGGCATGTCACTCCTTGGCCACCTGGGAGAAGTGTGACTCTGGGTGAGGCGGTTGCCTGTGGAGGAGGATAATTCCCAGGGAGGGACTCAGCAGTGTTGTGGACCGTTAATGGCAAAAAGCCATTATAGATTCGAGGCTTGGCAGGGGGCTAAGTTCTCCCCACTCCATCTCCATATTTGGCTTTGATGCTGAGTATTTGCACCCACTCCACTTGTTTCCTTGGGTTGCAGGAAGCAATATACATGCCCTTCCTCTGACTCTTTGTTTGTTTCAGATGTTTGTAAATTTTACTAATGTATCCTGTTTTTGCCTTGGGAGAGTTCCTGTCTTAGCCTTTGATGTGCAACTTTGTATCAGGGTCCTTGATTTGCATAGGTCTATATAATAAAGCAAACTGGGGCTGTGAGGCACTCAGATGCTGCCAGGCAGTTTGAGGAGTCCTCTCGGTCCCATCGGTTTTGTTCTGAAAAAGTGTGTTTCCTTAATTTCGCACCGTTATTTGGAGCTGCGCTGGTCCGCGGCAAGTAGCGCCTGAACAGAAGACTTGAGTATGAGTACGAGGAAACTAAAACTGAAGGAAGGTGATGGAACTCCCCAAAGTGAAGTGCGCACAGTGAGTAAAGAAAGTTTTTGGGGAAAGTGTAGTTGGGAGTAAAAGAATATGGGACACATAGGGTAAAAAATAAGGGACCTTTTTGTAAAAATGTTTCCATATGAAGACAAATCGTTGTCTGAAGAGTATCAGGGTGAGCCGGAAACAGAGGGATGTGAATATGAGGATAACTTGGAGTCTGAGGATGACAGGGGGGATGAAAAATCCGTGGCTATGGCTGCCTTAGCCGCGGGGCCTCCGCTGCCCTCAGCTCCTTCCTACATTCAACCCTCTGCTCCTCCGTTCCCTTATCAGGCTGATTACCAGGCTCGAAATGTAGGGGAAACAATAAATGATGGCTTTACCCATTTTCCTGTTGTAGAAATACAGGATGATACAGGGAGACTAGTGCGAGAACATGAACCTGTATCTTTTAGAATTCTGAAAGAGCTTAAACTTGCTTGTGTTCAGTATGGGCCTACTCCCCCTTTTACACTTGGTTTATTAGATTCTATTAGGGCAAAGGCTCTTCCCCCAAATGACTGGAAGGCGATTGCTTGTGCTTGTCTCTCTGGGAGTAATTATTTGCTGTGGAAGTTGGACTTTCATGAAGGGGCTGTTGAGGTAGGAGAAAAATCTCAGCATAGTCAACCTGAGCCGCCAGTTACAGCAACTATAGAATTTGAGAATGGATAAGAGTTTCAGGTATTAGGAAAGTTACAGCTTTTCCTGTCATGATCTGATTTTCTTTAATATTTTAACTATGATCTTCTGAACTATCATTTTGTTTCTTTCTTGTTCTTTGCCTGGAGGTTGAGATGGGGGGCCTGTGTTGGATCTGACTATAGGAAATATCCCAGCAGCTGCCGAGAGCAAATTTTCTCGGGGAGATTTTGTTTAGTCACATCCTTCAGTCCCTCTGTCAGAAAATGCCCTGACTAATAACAGGCAGGCATCTTTCTAATCTGGATGTGCTCTGAAATCCCGGGTTTCTCTCTGGTTTGTCTGGTTTGTCTAATTCTTGTCTCTGTCTAGTCTTTGTTTACTGTTGTCAAAATGTGTCTGTTTTTAAGGCCTGAATTAAGTTTGGTTTTGCATGCAAAAACTGGAAATGCTGGCTCTAATATTTAGAAAAAATAAAATGTTTTTAGAACTTGTAAGGAGCACTCATTTAAATTTAAATAGAATAGAATGTAGATCCTTAAGTCTTACTGATTTGGCTAGTGCATTGTGAGGTGTGTTTAGAGTTAGGAGCCAAATATAAACTTAAGTATTAGGAAACTCCTGCAAATCTTTTTCATGCTCTTTTTACTTTAAATTTTTTGAATACTGATGGACAGGGTCATTCAGCAGCAGAGAGACTCTGGAATCCTGCAAGGAAAGCCTTCCCTGAAGTGCAATGGAGGGACCTGCTCACAGGAATCTGGCAAGGGCCAGACCCTGTTCTCTTATGGGGCCGAGGATATGTGTGTGTTTTTCCTAGGTCTGCTGAAGCTCCTCGGTGGATCCCTGAATGACTGGTGAGACACTATGATTCTAGATGAGAGACTCACTTCACAAGAGCAATTGTATGGGGCTTATTTTACTATGCTCTCTTCCCTTTCTCAATTATTATTATCTAATTTTTTTAATGTTTTAGATCATGTTATTTTCCTGATCCATTGCTTGAAAAGAGGGCGAAAGGGGGGCCTGATTTGGGTATTGCTGAATAGAAATCTCATACAGCCGTCTTGAGATTTTTTGAGAGAGATCTCTGTTTAATATATATCCTTATTACATTCCTATTAAGGTAGCCCTACTTAAGATCAAGCAGGCCATAGTTTAATCTCTAAAACCCTGGGTTTCACTCTTGATTTGTGTGATTGTATGTGAAGTCTTTGTATAATGTCTAAGTGTTTTTGTTTATAAGGCCTGAATTAAGTCCTCACATGAAAAGTAATGATGATAATAGTTTTGGAAGTGCTGGCTCTAGTATTGAAAACAAAATGGGGATAATTTCATTTCCCTATATAAATATAATTTTGTTTGGAATAAATAAAGCACGCTCATTTTGGATCCAAAAGACTTGCTGGTTTGGCCAGGCTGCTCCAGGCCGCAAGTGGAAGGCTTGGGGCAGCATAAATTTACATAATAAAAGTGTAAAGATTTTTTTTTACTATAGGAGAATAATGAAGATCACACTGGGATTTTTCAGTTTTGATATGTACTATTTAAGGTGCCTATTAATTAATATTAAGGGGGTGTTTTGATAAGTGTGGGAATGTTGCTTGAAGGTGCATTTACTCTATTTTTGTTAAAAGTTAACAAAGTCAGGAATTTCTTGCAATATTTGAAGTCAAAATATTGTAAAGTATGCTTAAAATTTGCTTGAAGATTCAATTGTAAATAATAAAAAAGGGTGGGGGGAGTCATATCCTGGAGCTCCTGCAGGTCTACCCTGTTATGCTTTTTATTTCAAACAGTTTCTTCTGAATGCTGATGTACAAGAGATGCCAAATTTTTTGTCCTGCAAACTACTACCCCTTTTTTATTTTTATTTGATTCCAGCTAATAACAATGTTTTGTTCTTTTCTGAATAGCTCCAGATATATAGGCAGATAGGGACTCTCAAGCCCCTCAGCGAGATCTTCTGAGCATGGCTTTTAAGGTACCAAGAGGCAGAAAAAACCCAAAAGAGATCAGGTAAAATACTAGCTCTTGGCATACGCCCTCACAGGCTCCAACGCTCCAACTGGAACTTCATCAGGGCCCTGCTTCAATAGTGGAAAGGAAGGTCATTTAAGCCAAAGCCTGCCAGGCTTACATGCTTTTGCTGTGAGGAAGAAGGGACACTGGAAGGTAGGCTTCCCCCTCGCTCCTCTAAGGGAGGGTTCAGTCTCTTCCAGCCCTGCTCCAGCCACCTGTGACCTAACCTTGCCCAGAATACTGGGATTTGCCACTGAAGGCTAAAAGGTGCCCAGGGCCGTCGGCCCCATCTACGACACTGTGGACGAACCTGGGGTATTTCTTCCAAGTAGCTGGTAGACTGGTCTCATTTACACAAGGGCCACTTAACTATGTCTTGCCTGAGGTTTTTTATTCTTCCCTCGAAGATCTCTGTTGTGGGTATTGATAGTCTTGTTTTCTACTGCTTTGTTTAATATATAGTCTTTCCTTTATTCCTCCTGCCTCAATGCCCCACTCATATTTTAGGCTAGGACCTACTCCTAATTCAGAGCTCCTTTTTTCCTTTTTTGCCAACTTACAAATTTACCTCTGCCACCCAGCTTAGTGTATCCCAAGGTTCTCCTCACCACCCCATGGCTGTAAAGCTCCAGTATAGGACTCCTGGGTTCATCTTTCCAGTTTAAAGAAAACGGAAGCTCCATCTTCATGCGTGCTGCAGATGGCTTTTCCAGTCTACCTGGGTCATTGCCAGCTGGGAGCAGCGATTATTGGGACTTTGATGCTAACTGCAGAGTGTGGAAGTGTGACGGCAATTCCAGTGCCATGAGGACTTCTCCTGAATGTGGAGTTTTCCTGGACTCCTGCTCCTGTGACAGTTTTTGATGGACTGAACTGGGGTTGGGTTGCATTTGAAGAGATTTGGAATGGTGTTGGTGCCAACTTGGACTTGGTGAACACTTTAAGGATATTACTTTTTTATAGATTCTTGTTGTATTATTAGCTTAAAGAGTTTGCTTAAAGGCTTTAATCACTGTGATGTATTAGTATACTTGTTTTGGGTATCTGTTAGCATTGGCTATACTAATTTTGTGTTTGTTCTGTATTTTTTCCGTCTGCCTCCAAATTAGAAAATCAGATGAGTGCAAATCTCAGCACACAAATTAAAAAGAAAAGGGGGATATGTTGTGGACCGTTAATAGCAAAAAGCCATTATAGATTTGAGGCTTGGCAGGAGGCTAAGTTCTCCCCACTCCATCTCCATATTTGGCTTTGATGCTGAGTGTTTGCACCCACTCCACTTGTTTCCTTGGGTTGCAGGAAGCAATATACATGCCCTTCCTCTGATTCTTTGTTTGTTTCAGATGTTTGTAAATTTCACTAATGTATCCTGTTTTTGCCTTGGGAGAGTTCCTGTCTTAGCCTTTGATGTGCAACTTTGTATCAGGGTCCTTGATTTGCATAGGTTTATATAATAAAGCAAACTGGGGCTGTGAGGCACTCAGATGCTGCCAGGCAGTTTGAGGAGTCCTCTCGGTCCCATCAGATGCTGCCAGGCAGTTTGAGGAGTCCTCTCGGTCCCATCGGTTTTGTTCTGACAAAGTGTGTTTCCTTAATTCTGCACCGTTATTTGGAGCTGCGCTGGTCCGCGGCACAGCAGGGAGCGCTCAGCAGTGCCAAAGGGGGCTGAGGAGGCAGCACAGCACCCATGTCCTCTAACCTGAAGCAAGCATTCCCATTGGATCTTCCTGCTCTTGGCCGCACTCGGCAAAGAGCATGCAAAGTCAGAGAAGCAAGATCACACACACACACACACACACACACACACCCGCCCCGTCCAACTAGGGTGACATGAAGAATCAAAATCAGCAGATCGTAGACTGCAGATTCAATCACGTCCTAGATTAGTCCCCACTTCCACAAAGAAGCACGCTCTCTCCTGCCAATTAAAAAAAATGCGTGGCCCTCTGGCACCATGGTCTGTCCCCACACCATTGAGAGACACAGCTACAAGAAATTTAGTTGACCTTCAAGCAACGTGGGTTTGAAATGCATGGTTCCACTTATATAACTTATACGCAGAATTTTTTTAAAAATTTAAAAATCTGCATATAAGCAGACCCATGCAGTTCCAACCTGCAGTGTCGAAGGGTCACTATACTTCGAAAGCACAGCACATATTAAATGACACAACCCAAGTGCCCATCAAAGTAAATGGGTAAACGCATCACGGTCTACGTAGGGGGTGGCATTCCACACAGGATGAGAAGGAACGCTCTACTAGGTTGAACCCTACAAAGTGCTGTTTGTGTGGATCATAAAAATGGTCGAATATCAGCAACTTCATGTGCTTCA
The DNA here is from genome assembly GCF_036850765.1 of Saccopteryx bilineata. Lineage (NCBI taxonomy): Eukaryota > Metazoa > Chordata > Mammalia > Chiroptera > Emballonuridae > Saccopteryx > Saccopteryx bilineata. Next base: position 314,407,852 of record NC_089492.1, on the reverse strand, counting down.
ACAATGCAACTCTGGCAACCAAGTCTTACAAAAGTAATGTTAAACAGAAGGAGTAGGACCCAACAGTGCATGTCTGATGACATTTACCCATCAAGTACAAACGTAAGCAGAGCAAACATGTGCTACTAGAAGTCAGAACGGTGGCTGCCTTTGGGGGGTGAACTGGGAGGGGCACAAGGACACTGGGGTGTTGGGAGAACATTCTCATTTTGATCTGGGTTTGTGAAAATTCATCAAGCTTTACACTTACGATGGGCATGTTTCCGTGTCTGTGTCATGCTTCACAAATAACATGGAACATTCTGAGTGACGGTTGGACTCACAGAGAGGGTAGGTTTGCGGTGCTTTGGTCAGTGTCCTGGCAGGAAACGATGGCCCTCAGGAAGCCTTTATTTGAAAAGCATTCAATGGTTTTCAGGTGTGGGCAGGGCTAAGGAGCCAATGGATGTGGAGGCTCATGGGGACTAACAAGAGCTAAGAGGTCACTCCTACTCCGCGGCCTGAGGGGGTGGGGAAGAGAGGATGGTGTCAGAACCCAGAAAGACCACAACCAAGTCTGTGGGTGTAGGACAGGCTGCCCAGGAGGGACTGTGGCCTTCAGCAGAGAAGCACAGTGCAGAATGTTGGGGAAATAAATGTTGGATATCATTCTTTCCCCTCCCTCCAGTCTCTCCAAGATGCCTCCAATGGCAGCGCCCAACCGGAAGCCAGAGAGCAAGGACCTTGCTGATGGACCATAACCAAAGCCACCATTACTCAAGCTAAAATTTTAACTCTTGAGTTCCCCATGTCAAAGTGAAGTTAATCATAGATCACACTTTAAGTAATACTGATTTAGGCAATATTGTTAGGTTCAGGTCCAGGGCCCCTTACCAAAAGCCTCAACCAGCCGGGTCGAACTTCAGGTGACCTGGTGCCAGGCAGTTCCCGCAGCTCTCCACCTGAGCAGTCCTGGTTGATGTCTCACCTCCGCCCGACCCTCGGACATCCTATCAGCCAGTCACACCCGTCACTTACAGACCGTCCTGCCACTTGGTCATCAATCACCACCCCCTCCATTGTTTAACCTTCCATTGTTCAGCCGCCACAGCTAACACAGCTCTCCCCCAGCGGCGGGAAGTACAGCTCAACTCAGTCCTGGGCAGGCCGAGGCTCTTCATCCTCTCTCTGCGGACGCCACTGGGTTCTCAGCCCGTCTGTGCGCGGACAGAAGAAAGTTTCTTTTTTCTTTTCTTTTCTTTTTTTTTTTTTGTATTTTTCTGAAGCTGGAAACGGGGAGAGACAGTCATACAGACTCCCGCATGCACCCGACCGGGATCCACCCGGCACGCCTGGGCGACGCTCTGCCCACCAGGGGGCGATGCCCTGCCCCTCCGGGGCGTCGCTCTGCTGCGACCAGAGCCACTCTAGCGCCTGAGGCAGAGGCCACAGAGCCATCCCCAGCGCCCAGGCCATCTTTGCTCCAATGGAACCTTGGCTGCAGGAGGGGAAGAGAGAGACAGAGAGGAAGGAGGGGGGGGGGTGGAGAAGCAAATGGGCGCTTCTCCTATGTGCCCTGGCCGGGAATCGAACCCGGGTCCCCCGCACGCCAGGCCGACGCTCTACTGCTGAGCCAACCGGCCAGGGCCAGAAAGTTTCTTAAGAGCTCATTAATTTGGTGACCTAACATTAATAAATACCACACACACACAGAAAAAGTTAGCTGACACTTCATGGTGAATGAGTGAACTAATAAATGAATAAATAAATAAACGAACAATCAAAAACCCACCTTTCTCACCAAGCAGGAAGCAACCTTCTCTCAGGATCCCCAAAACATTGCGCCTCCCCCCATATGGCCCTGACAGCATTGGTCTTATCTTACCTGCACCATAAACTTCCCAGGCCTGACCCAGCTGGATGTCCCCCAGCATGGAGAGAACTGACTTTTATTGCATATGTCTCCTCTGTGCCAGGGACTTGACTTGCCTTGAATCACTGAGTCCCAACAACACAGTGAAGTAGGAGTCACCACCAACACTCCTTGGAAGAAGAAGCAAGTTCATTTATACAAAGTGATTTGCACAAGGCCGAGGCAGTGAGAGGAGGAGTGAAGACATCAGCCCAGGAGGTGGAGGTTCGAGCCACTGAGGTGCGTGCGCTTTTTCTATAGCCTGGCGTTACCGGGCAAGGCGGCTTTGTAGTCTGCTCTCTCACAGTGTGCACGATAGGCCTTCGTGGGGGTACTAACCAAACAACAAGGAGCAGCACGGAGGATGACGGAGGCTGACGGAGTGCTCTGGGGGAGGTCACTGGAGGTGGTGGTGATGAGATGAGGCAAGGAAGGTGTGGGGGGCGGGGCATTCACACAGCAGAATTGGGATGCTGGGAAACCTGTCCATTTACAGCTGTTCACTGAGCACCTGCAGTGTTCTGTGCGTCATGCTGGGTGCTGGACTGAGGCAGTAAACCAGAGGCCCTATCCTCAGGGAGCTGATGTGGGGTGTTGCATCCCATGCGATGAGTCTATTTCAGGGTCTCTAGTGGGAAATGGTACGAAATTGAATGAAAGATAGACAGAGACTTAAAGATATATACAGGATGGGTTCGGGAGGATGCCACAGCTCCTTGCCAACAGTCACTCCGGTCCTGGCCAAGCAGCAAAAACATGGCCGTCCCCAGAAAGACATCCATATTTTATTACTGGATGACATGGGCTATTAGGAAGTCAATCACGTTTCCAAGGCAACACAAGAAAACCACCAGGTGCAGAAAAATCCCCACCATCTTAACTTTTATACAAAGAAGTAACTAGCTTCCAATCCTTCCAGGGAACGTGGGCGGGCAGAACGAGCGAGCAGAGAAGCACAGCTTTGTTAATTTAATTAAGCAGGTAAAGTGGGGGGTTGGGCCCAACACCTCTACACCTCTGTCCCCTAGATATCCAAACTGCAAAATACCCTGTTGGCTTATTTGGCCCTCAACATGGCAGTTGTCAATGAACATAGCAAATAAGTAAATGACTATACATGAGCCAGTATAGTGCTCATGTATCAGTGCTGTGCAGAAACGGCAGGGAAGGGAGAGGAGAACTCAAGGCAGCCGTGTCTGGCCTCTGTGGGGAAAGCCAGTCTGAAGGACAGGGAAGGATGAATCCAGGGCACATAGAAAGGCAGATATAAAAGAAAGATTTTGAAAAATCTCTGTGGGGGGGTTCAAGCCTCTTATTCTATATGTCCTACTGTAAAGCCAGTAACCGCGGCCACCATCACAGCTGCCTGGCCCATGCAGGTTCACATTTGATTCGGACAGTTGGTAAAGAAACAATGGAGCCAAGAACTGGTGGGCCATTACCTTTAATTCTAGCTTGCACCTGGCAGGCAAGAAATACACACAATGGTAAAACACTTCCCTTTCCATTCAGGGCTCCCAATGCCACTGACTTATCCGAGTCTCCTAGAATCAAAGGTTACTACCTCACCAGCCTTATTCACCTCTGTTCCTGTATGGCCAGTATCCACTGCCACCATCACAGCCATCTGGCCCATGCAGGTTCGCATTGGATTTGGACAGACGGTAATGAAACAACAGAGCCATGAACTGGTGGGCCATCACCTTTAATCCTAGTTTGCACCCGGTGGGCAAGTAAAAACACACAATGGGCTCCAAAACCCGCTCATTCAGTGCTCACAAAGCTACTGACTTATCCGAGTTTCCTAGAATCAAAGGTTTCTAGCTCACTACCTAATTCTCCTTTGTTCCCCATCTTCTTCTCTCTACACAAACTCTGCATTAACTGGCTTCTCTTTTACCACTCTGCCATCTTGGCTGCCTCGCCTCTCCTCTCCTCCACGTGGCCTTACTCTTCTCTCCAACCTGCTCTCTGCTCTAATGCTAATCTCAGGAACCGAGAGAGAGCAAGATCCCGGTCTGCCCCACCTTATATTGTAGAAATTCAAACCTTTAATCCAGAGGTCCCCAAACTTTTTACACAGGGGGCCAGTTCACTGTCCCTCAGACCGTTGGAGGGCCGGACTATAAAAAAAACTATGAACAAATCCCTAAGCACACTGCACATATCTTATTTTAAAGTAAAAAAACAAAAAGGGAACAAATACAATATTTAAAATAAAGAACAAGTAAATTTAAATCAACAAACTGACCAGTATTTCAATGGGAGCTATGGGACTGCTTTTGGCTAATGAGATGGTCAATGTCCGGTTCCATATTTGTCACTGCTAACCATAACAAGTGATATGATATGCTTCCAGAGCCGTGACGCATGTGTCCCGCGTCATCGGAAGTAGTACTGTATGTGAGCAACGCTGTGCTTTTCACTGACCACCAATGAAAGAGATGCCCCTTCCGGAAGTGCAGCGGGGGCCGGATAAATGGCCTCAGGGGGCCGCATGCAGCCCGCGGACCGTAGTTTGGGGACCCCTGCTTTAATCCAATATACAAACAAGGAAGTCTCTAATACAAAGTCACTTATCTGAGGCATGATGGGATTGCACCACCCCACATCAAAAAGGATGGGAAAGGCTTAGTCCTAAAACAAAGCCCCAGGGCCCCTGGCCGGTTGGCTCAGCGGTAGCATCGGCCTGTCATGCAGGGGACCCAGGTTCGATTCCCGGCCAGGGCACATAGGAGAAGCGCCCATTTGCTTCTCCACCCCCCCCCCACTCCTTCCTCTCTGTCTCTCTCTTCCCCTCCCGCAGCCAAGGCTCCATTGGAGCAAAGATGGCCCGGGCGCTGGGGATGGCTCCTTGGCCTCTGCCCCAGGCGCTAGAGTGGCTCTGGTTGCGGCAGAGCGATGCCCCGGAGGGGCAGAGCATCACCCCCTGGTGGGCAGAGGCGGCCCTGGTGGGTGTGCCGGGTGGATCCCAGTAGGGCGCATGCGGGAGTCTGTCTGACTGTCTCTCCCCATTTCCAGCTTCAGAAAAATACAAAAAAAAAATTAAAAAATTAAAAAAAATAAAAATAAAACAAAGCCCCAGGATACAAGGATCTTGCCTGCCCACAGCCTGCCCCCAACACACATTAATATAATCGCGTCCATCCCAAGCAATCACCTGGGCGACGGGCTTCCACATGGGCAGCACCATCTTTAACAAAGTGAGCATAATATACAGTGTGTCTGGAAAGTCATGGTGCACTTTTGACCGGTCACAGGAAAGCAACAAAAGATGATAGAAATGTGAAATCTGCACCAAATAAAAGGAAAACTCTCCCAGTTTCATACCTATTCAGTGCAGTTCAATGTGGGCTCATGCACAGATTTTTTAGGGCTCCTTAGGTAGCTATCCCGTATAGCCTCTACAGACTCATCACTGACTGATGGCCTACCAGAACGGGGTTTCTCCACCAAACTGCCAGTTTCCTTCAACTGCTTATCCCACCGAGTAATGTTATTCCTATGTGGTGGTGCTTCGTTATAAACACGCCGATATTCACGTTGCACTTTGGTCACAGATTCAAATTTAGTGAGCCATAGAACACACTGAACTTTCCTCTGTACCATCCACATCTCGACTGGCATGGCCATGGGCTGCTCCGCTGTATACATGGTGTTACGTCATCATCTGCACATGTGCACATGCTGCCACATCGTCCTACAGAAACTGGGAAGGTTTTCCTTTTATTTGGTGCAGATTTCACATTTCGATTGTCTTTTGTTGCTTTCCTGTGACTGGTCAAAAGTGCACCATGACTTTACGGACACATTGTATTTTATCTGCCCAACAGTTCCCCATCTCCTTCTCTCTGCACAAACTCTGCACAAACTGGCTTCTCCTTCAGCACTCCGCTATCTTGGCTGCTTCTCCTCTCCTCCACGTGGCCTTTCTCTGCTCTCCTCTCTAATGCTAATCTCGGGAACCAAGAGAGCAAGCTCCTGGTCCCCCATTTTATGGTATAGAAATCAAAACCTCTAATCCAATATACAAACAAGAAAGTCTCTGATACAAAATCACTTATCTGAGGCATAATGGGATTTCTCATGAGAGTGCACCACCCCCTATGATCTGGGAAAAATTTAGTCTTAAAACTAAGCCTTAGGCTATAATGACCCTGCCTGTCCCTCACACCCAATGCAAACTATAAGCGAGTAAACATATATATCATATTCACAAACTTATTTGACCAACATCTATCTTTGAATTTCCTTATAACAAATTTCCATTTTTGTTTAAACTACTTCAAGTTGGGGTCCTGCCATCTGGATGCAAAAGAACCTTAAAAGATACACCTGCCTTGGCAGGATGCATTTCTTCTGCCTGAGAGAGCATTTTGTCAAGACTAGTTTCAGCTGCAAGTAAGAGAAAAACCCAAAGTCAAATAGCCTAAACAAGGTGGAATTTTAGTTTGCTTTTACATGAATGGAGTCTGGAGACAGGGTGTCCAGGGTTGATGTGGCAGCTTCATAATCATGGGGACCCAGCCTGATTTCATATCACTGCTCCATCATCTTCAGTACATAACTTGTGGACCAAGACGGCTGCTGAAGCTCCAGCCATCATATCCACATTCCAGTCAGTAGTGAAAAGGTAGAAGGGGTTAGAAAAACTCTCTTTACGGCCAGTTCCTGGACATCCCATACAACACTGCTAGTTTTATTGATTGGCCAAAATGTTGTCACATGGACATTTAGCTTGGGGGAACACAGAGAATGTAGTTGTTTCTGGGCCCAATGTACCCATTTAAAAATCAAGGTTTATGTTACCAAAAAAGAAATGGGTATGGTTATCAGAGAGATCTGTTCCAACATCTTATTGGAAGGTTCAGACAGGTAGCCTGAACCTGAGGCTTTTAAACCTGAGAAGTTTCCTGAGCTGATTTCATCAAAAACAAACTATCAACAGGCCAGGGGAAATAGCTCACCTGGGGCAAGTGGTGGCCTACAGAGCAGGCACAAGGCCAAGAAGCTGAGCTATCAATCTCTTGTTAGAGCCCAGCCTTGATCTTTCATATTAAGAAAAGAAACCCACCCAGCCCTTTCCAGGGCAAAGTCCCCTGCCCTGACCAAACGGGAGCAGACACTAGTCAACAACTTATTCTTATCATGTGACAGCCACAGTGAGTGTCTGCCTATAATCCCCAGGAGCTATAAATGGGGTGTGGAGACCGGGACAGAAGGGCGGTCCCATTGTCCTCAGGAAAACACACACCTTCACCACCAGGGGGCTTCATTCACATAGCGCATTTCCCAAAGAGTTCTTTCTGCACAAAGCACTGGCATCCTGGTTCACATCCTCATTGGGTGAGAAGATGGAGTACAAGAACTAGACTGGGGGTGTTGGTTAAATAAGTTTGTAAATATGACATATATGTTTGCTCGCTTATAGTTTGCATTGGTTGTGGGGACAGGCTGTAAGCAAGCAGGGTGATTGTAGCCTAAGGCTTAGTTTTAAGACTAAGCTTTTCCTCACACCCTTGACTGACTGCATGATGTGGGGTGGCACATTCTCATGAGGAATCCCATTATGCCTCAGATAAGTGACTTTATATCAGAGACTTTCTTGATTGTATATGGGATTAAAGGTTTTGATTTCTACACTATAAAGTGGGGCAGACCAGGAGCTTGCTCTCTCGGTTCCTGAGATTAGCATTAGAGAGGAGAGCAGAGAAAGGCCACGTGGAGGAGGCCAGGAGAAGCAGCCAAGATGGTGGAGCGCTGAGAGTGAAGCCAGTTTGCGCAGAGAGAAGGAGATGGGAAACAGAGGTAAATAAGGCTAGTGAGCTAGAAACCTTTGATTCTAGGAAACTCAGATAAGTCAGTAGCTTTGTGAGCACTGAATGAGCGGGTTTTGGAGCCCAGTGTGTGTTTTTACTTCCCTGCCGGGTGCAAACTAGGATTAAAGGTAATGGCCCACCAGTTCCTGGCTCCATTGTTTCATTACCATCTGGCCAGGCGGCTGTGATGGTGGCTATGGCTACTGGCTTTACATGGGGTTACCTCCCTGCATTAGCTTCTAGAGATGAGCATGGCAAGGTGGAGCAGCATGGAGTGGAATATGGTTGACTGCTGAGTAATGCCAGGGTTAGGGACCCCTACCCCACACAGTTGAAAATCCATGTATGACTTCTGTCTCCCCAAAAAACTTAACTACTGATAGCCAATTATTGGTAGGAAGTCTTATGGGTAATATGAACAGTTGATCAACACATAGTTTGTATGTTATATGTATTATATACTATATTCTTTTCTTTCATTTTTTCATTTTTGTGTGGCAGAGACAGAGAGAGTCAGAGGGACAGATAGGGACAGACAGACAGGAAGGGATATGAGAAGCATCAGTTCTTTGTTGCGGCTCCTTAGTTGTTCATTGATTGATTTCTTATATGTGCCTTGACCGAGGGGCTACAGCAGACCGAGTGACTCCTTGCTCGAGCCAGTGACCTTGGGTTCAAGCTGATGAGCCTTGGTCAAACAAGATGAGCCCTCACTCAAGCTGGCGACCTCAGGATTTCGAACCTGGGTCCTCCACGTCCCAGTCTGATGCTCTATCCACTGCACCACCACCTGGTCAGGCTCTTTTTCTTTTTCTTTTTTTGTGTGAGAGAGAGATGGACAGATAGGGATAGACAAGGCAGGAAGGGAGAGAGATGAGAAGCATCAATTCTTTGTTGGGGTGCCTTAGCTGTTCATTGATTGCTTTCTCATATATGCCTTGACCAGGGGGCTCTAGCCGAGCTAGTGACCCCTTGCTCAAGCCAGTGGCCTTGGGCTTCAAGTCAATGACCTTTGGGATCCAAGCCAGCAACCGTGAGGTCATGTCTGTAATCTCACACTCAACCAGCAACCCCACACTCTAGCTGATGAGTCTGTGCTAAAGCCGGTGACCTTGGGGTTTCCAACCAGGGTCCTCTGTGTCCCAGGTTGATGCTCTATCCACTGCGCCACTGCCTGGTCAGGCTATATACTATATTCTTACAATAAAGTAAGCTAGAGAAAAGAAAATGTTATTAAGGAAATCATAAGGAAGAGAAAATACATTATGGTACCATTGGTATTTACTGAAAAAAAAAATCCAAGTATAAGTGGACCTACACAGTTCAAACCTGTGTTGAAAGCCAGATGTACTAACAATAGTTTGATACTGTTATAGCCCAGATGACAGGGTTGTAGCCAAGCCGCAAGAAGAATCTGGTGGCAAGTGGAGGATGGACTAGAGAAGGAGGGATGGGGAGACCGGCTGGAGGTCTCTCTGAGCCTCTGGGAGAAGAGCAAAGGGTTCCTTGACCCAGGCAGCACATCCTGAGCTGTCAGGACTAACTAGTTCTTGGCCACATATGTTAGATTTCTTTTTTCCAAGTGAGAAGAGGGGAGATAGACAGACTCCCTGATGCTACCGGACCAGGGTCCACCCAGCAACCCCCGTCTGGGGCCAATGCTCTGCCCATCTGGGGCCATGCATGCAACCGAGCTATTTTTAAACTGCTAAAGACAGATACTACACTTGACCTTAGCCAAAAGGCTGAGAAGTGATCCAAGCTACTTTTAGCACCTGAGGCATCCACGGAGCCATCCTTAGCGCTATAGCCCCTCACTGGTAGCCTCAACCCAACCCATCAGGCAGGCACAGGGGAGAGAATTACCTTCTGAAAAGCACATGACCCCATTGCTCATCCCTGCCTTTCCCACACTCGGTGGTTGAGGTCATCTGGATCGTATTATAGTTCCAGGGGCCAGTGTGGCTTCAGACTGTGATAATGTCCATTCCCAAGGACTGGTGCCTGGCTCGGTTCAGCCTAAGTATACATGTAAAAGAGACTGATGCTAAACTCTTGGAGGGAAAGTTTGAATCATTGCAGTAAAAATTCTAAAGTAATAATAATAGGTAGCATTTCAATTGAAGGTGTAGCATGTGCTTATATATCAGTTCATTGAATCTGCCTGGTGTCCCTGTGAAAGAAGTATATCTATTGTGCAGCAAATTACTCCAAAAATCTGTGGCTCAAATAAAAAAAAAAAGTTGTTATGGCACTCGGTTTCTGCGTGTCAGGAATTGGAGAGCGGCTTACCTGGGTAGTTCCGACTCAGAGCCTTCCCTGAGGTTTCAGTGAGATAAGGGCAGAAGCTTCAGCTACCTGAAGGCTTGTCTGGGGCTTAGAAGACCCGATTTTAGGACGGCTCATTCTGGTGGCTGAAGACAGGAGGCCACAGTTTCCTGCCAGGTGGCCCTCTCCGTAGCACTGCTTTTAAGTGTGAAGGATGCAGAGAGGACCCTGAGGCTGGAACTGAGGGAAGGAGGACTGGGCTTGGAGAGCTGGGTGCCACCTCAGATGGGGCAGGTGTGGGAGGCTGTAGGAGGCTGTTGGGAGCCTCCCTGCGGCACCCATTCCTCCCGTCTTCCTTGCTGGAAGAGTGCCAATGTTGGTGGTCACCTTCCTCCCTGGTCCTGGATTCTAGACTGGCACCCTCTCAGAAATACAAATCCTGATTGGCCAAAGGCTGAGCCAATCATGATGTTCCCAGGTCCAGGAATGATCAGGCGACTTGGTTCTGGCCAAGGCCAGAGTGAGAGGGAGTCCGCTGGGGGCTGGTGGGAAAGATATTCATGGCTCTTGAAGAGAACTAGGAACAGCCAGTTCCTCTCTTCTGCCTGTTCATAATGTTGTTTAGACCGTGTGGTGGCAGTCCTGGACTGTGAAGGGAGTCAGCCTGGACTTGAACTTGCTGAGGATGGGGAGAGGCAAAACCTGAGTCTTTGGTGTGACTACTGAGCCACTGTGTTAACTAACCCGGGAACTGCGCTCTCATTGGAATGCCTGATACAGAGGATAACACGTCAGAGCGTGAGACATTTTGACTTGGGTAATCCTTTTTTTTTCCCAAAAGCATCCAAACTGATATTTTAAATGCAGGATTTTTTTTATTTGAGCACAGCCCTGGCTGAGTTAAGCATTGGATGGGGTGAGAAGCAGGGACACAAGTAGCAAAGTGGAATGCCCATAAAAAGGTTTTTAAATATGAGATGGACATTTAAAGGAAAGGAGGGGCTGCCCCCAGAGTAAGACTTAAAAACTGAAGTTGTCATCATCACTGACTTCTTCACTTTGCAAGAAGACAAGGGTTTTTCAAATGCAACTCTGTAAGAGTGAGGCAACTCTGAAGACATAGGTAATTTCCAAGATTTGGAATAGCCAAATGTCACCATCCCAATGTGATGCAGTTTAAAGCGAGGTGTTAGAGTCCAAAGACTGGCCCAGTTCACAGCCATCCCACAGTAGCTTGAACCAATTCTTTAAAATACTTTCCTCTGCTACTTTGTTTCTTTATCTTGGTGGATAAAAAAGTTGCATGCCTCATATTCTATATATTTGTTAAAAATGTTACTGGTGTTGGGAATCTTGGGTTTCCCAAGATAGAAATTGAGAGGAAACCCCAGAGAAATTTCCAGACAGACTTTATTAAGCTTATGCTTGAGCACAAGGAAGTCAACCTGAAGGAAAGGAAGGTGCTCTGACTGGCTCAGGAGAGCTGGCTCAGCTTGGCTCCTTTTATAAACTGGGGACAAAGTGGGCTTGTGTGAAAGAACAGGCCTTTTGAAATAGGCAGGCTTTTTGAAAAAAGACAGGCTTGTTGAATTATCCATTTCAGGATAGGGTATATATTTTTTCCAGCTATGTTGCCTGGTAACTATGTTTCTCTTTTGTATTTTGTGGGGTTTTTTGTTGTTGTTTGTTTGTTTGCTTTTAGCAACAGAGACAGAGCGAGGGACTGATAGGGATAAACAGACAGGAAGGGAGAGAGATGAGAAGCATCAGTTCTTCATTGTGGCTTCTTGGTTGTTCATTGGTTGCTTTCTCATATGTGCCTTGACCTGGGGGCTCCGGCAGAGCAAGTGACCCCTTGCTCAAGCCAGCGAGCTTGGGCTCAAGCCTGCGGTCTTTGGGCTCAAGCCAGCAGCCACGGTGTCATGTCTATGATCTCACACTCAAATCAGCGATCCCACGCTCAAGCTGATGAGCCTGTGCTCAAGCTGGCGACCTCAGAATTTCAAACCTGGGTGCTCTGCCTCCCAGTCCAATGCTCTATCACCTGTACCACTCACTGCCTGGTCAGGCGCCTGGTAACTATTGTTGGTGCCTGTGTTGTGGGGGCAAGATGGCAGACTGCTCATTACCCCCATCCTAGAAAGTGGTCGAATCCTGAATATGTAAGTCCATAGTTAGTTTTAACATCAGCAGTTAGAAGGGAGGTAAAATCAGCTACCTCTGCATCTTTGAGTAGGGAGTAGAGGGGTGATGATATGCTTGAAATCAGCTTATCCTGTATTCCTTCTGACCACCCGGTCTTAACTGGCTTCCTAGCCACATGCTATTTTCTATTCCCACGTGTTGGGCAAATGAATTTGTAAAATTTGTGTTTTTTGAGTTTGCTCACTTTTTTTTTTCTGAAGTGAGAGGCGAGGAGGCAAAGAGACAGAATCCGCATGCATCCGACCAGGATCCACCCGGCACGCCCACCAGGGGGCGATGCTCTGCCCATCTGGGGCGTTGCTCTGTTGCAACCAGAGCCATTCTAATGCCTGAGGCAGAGGCCAGGGAGCCATCCTCAGTGCCCGGGCCAACTTTGCTCCAATGGAGTCTTGGCTGTGGGAAGGGAAGAGAGAGATAGAGAAAAAGGAGAGGGGAAAGGGTGGAGAAGCAGATGGGCACTTCTGTGTGCCCTGTCCAGAATCAAACCCGGGACTTCCACACGCCAAGCCAATGCTCTACCACTGAGAAAACTGGCCAGGGGCCAAGTTTGCTCTTTTTTATTGTTAGAAATGGTGCTGAGCAGCACCAGTGTTGGGCAGATAAAATATATTATGCTCACTTTGTTAAAGATGGTGCTGCCCACGTGAGGCCGTTGCCCAGATCATATTAATGTGTGTTGAGAATCCTTGTAGCCTGGGGCTTGGTTTTGGGATTAAGCCTTTCCCACCCTTTTTGGTGTGGGGTGGTACAATCCAATCGTGCCTCAGAGAGGTGACTTTGTATTAGAGACTTCCCTGTTTTGTGTATTGGATTGAGGGTTTGGATTTCTACACTATAAAATGGGGGCAGAACGAGAGCTTGCGCTCTTGGTTCCTGAGATTATCATTAGAGGAGAGAGCAGAGCAGAGAGCAGAAGGAGGCCACGTGGAGTAGGCCAGGAGAAGCAGCCAAGATGGTGGAGTACTGAGTGAGATGCCAGTTTGTGTAGAGTTTGTATCTGGGATAAGGAAGGAGATGGGGAACTGAGGAGAATAAGGCTGGTGAGCTAGAAACCTTTGATTCTAGGAAACTCAGATAAGTCAGTGGCTTTGTGAGCACTGAATGTGAGTGGGTTTTGGAGCCCAGTGTGTGTTTTTACTTGCCCGCTGGGTGCAAGCTAGGATTAAAGAAAATGGCCCACCAGTTTTTGGCTCCATTGTTTCTTTACCGACTGTCCGAATCCAATGCGAACCTGCATGGGCCAGGCTGCTCTGATGGTGGCCCTGGCCTCTGGCTTTACAACCAGGTATGTGATCTGTGAAATTGCAAATTACCTTCCTGCTTGGGAAGGGCCATTGTCTTGCTAATGTTTGCTGGAAGGAGGAAAAAGGGAAGAAGCCATGTTTTTGCAGAGTTTGTGCAGAAAAAAGGGAGAAGATATACAGATGGAGAACCAGAGATGAGGGGCTTTTGTGAGCTCTGCTGACACTGGTGACGTCTTTGATTCTAGGAGAAACCAGAGAAGATTCTTCTGGTTGTGGAACCAGAGAATGTGTCATAGGCTTTGGGAATGCTGAATGTTTGCTCCTCAGCCGGTGCGAGACTTTAATAAAGGAATGGCCCACTGTGAAGCCAGTTGCCATAGCCACCATCACAGCCACCTGGCCATGCAGGTTTGCATTGGATTCGGACAGTCTGTAAAGAAACAACGGAGCCAAAAACTGATGGGCTGTCATCTTTAATCCTAGCTTGCACCGGTGGGCAAGTAAAAACACACACTGGGCTTCAAAACCCACTCATTCAGTGCTCACAAAGCTACTGACTTATCTGAGTTTCCTAGAATCAAAGGTTTCTAGCTCATCAGCCTTATTCACCTCTGTTCCCCATCTCCTTCCTTCTCCCTGCACAAACTCTGCACAAACTGGCTTTTCCTTCGGCACTCTGCCATCTTGGCTGCTTCTCCTGACCTCCTCCACGTGGCCTCTCTCTGCTCTCTCCTCTCTGCTCTCCTCTCTAATGCTAATAATCCCAGGAACTGAGAGAGCAAACTCCCGTTCTGCCCCCATTTTATAGTGTAGAAATCAAAACCTTTAATCCAATATACAAAATAGGGAAGTCTCTAACACAAAGTCATTTATCTGAGGCATGATGGGATTGTACCACTCCACATTAAAAAGGGTGGGAAAGGCTTAGTTCTAAACCAAGGCCCAGGCTACAAGGATCCTGCCTGCCCACAGCCTGCCCCCAACACACATTAATATCACCTGGGCGACGGGCCTCCCCATGGGCATAATATATTTTATCTGCTCAACACCCACCATTTTTTGGCTCCACTGTTTCTTTTTTTCTTTTTCTTTTTCTTTTTTTTTTTGCATTTTTCTGAAGCTGGAAACAGGGAGAGACAGTCAGACAGACTCCCGCATGCGCCCGACCGGGATCCATGGGGCGACGCTCTGCCCACCAGGGGGCGATGCTCTGCCCATCCTGGGCGTCGCCATGTTGCGACCAGAGCCACTCTAGCGCCTGAGGCAGAGGCCACAGAGCCATCCCCAGCGCCTGGGCCATCTTTGCTCCAATGGAGCCTTGGCTGCGGGAGGGGAAGAGAGAGACAGAGAGGAAGGCGCGGCGGAGGGGTGGAGAAGCAAATGGGCGCTTCTCCTGTGTGCCCTGGCCAGGAATCGAACCCAGGTCCTCCGCACGCTAGGCTGACGCTCTACCGCTGAGCCAACCGGCCAGGGCCTCCACTGTTTCTTTACCATCTTCCCAAATCCAGAGAGAACCTGCATGAGCATGGCCATGGTGGCGGCAACTACTGGTCTTACACCAGGCTCAAGTCTCTATGTTGTCCTAAAAAATACTATTATTCCTGTTTCCTTTTTTTTTTGAACCATATTTGAAGCATCTTCTTTGTTCTCAGCACTTTTTAAAAATGTGATTAAAAGACTTTGCCTTGAAACTCTAGGCTTTTCTAACCGCCAGTAACAAAAAGTTCAGAAACACAAGAGAAAATGTTTCCTCTTTTCCTGCAGCTTCAGAAAAGCAAAGACCCTTTGCCTTAGGAAACTCTTCTTCTAAATGTATTTGTAATAAAGGAGTCTTAAAGACACCTAAACTTCAAAGATCGATGTTGCTGTCTCCTGAGAGTCACCTTTTTTTAAAGATTTTATTTATTTATTTTTAAAGAGAGAGAAAAGGGAGAGAGAAGGGGGGAGTAGCAGAAAGCATCAACTCCTATATGTGCCTTGACCAGGCAAGCCTGGGTTTCAAACTGGCAGCCTCACCGTTCCAGGTCGACATTTTATCCACTGCACCACCACAGGTCAGGCGTCCTGAGAACCACCTTTAACCTCCCGTCTTAGTTTTCTAGATGCCATAACAACTGCTACAGACCAGCTGGTTTGAGCAAAAAAATTTATTTTCTCATAATTCTGGAAGCTGAAAGATGTCAACTGAAAATTAATATTAATTAGGTGTTTCAAAAAGGATTTATTTGGGGAAAAAGAAAGGATTGCAATTCTGCACGCAGATGTGGCAAGCCATGTGCACATCCTACCTGGTGAGCCAGAATGGAAGGGTATTTATCCAAGGAAAAAGGAAGTTAAGGGAAGGGGAAGTTAGAACCACAGAGCTTTATTATAATAAGCACAGAGTTCTTCTCGCAGAATTTTCACGTAGTCTCGCAATTGCACATGAGAATCCCATAAGCCCCAGCTCCCTTCATAGACCCTCCAGCCTGACTGTGTTTTCCTAAAAAAAAGTTAGGCTTTTATTTATTTATTTGTTTATTTAACACTGACCACCATGTTAGGTTTAGGTTCAGGGCTCCTTTAAATCCAGAGCCCCTTTAAAACTCAAATTCCCCTCACCCAAGTTCCCACCAGGGCTCAAAACAAACATTCTCATCCCCCACTGTGAGGTTGTAGTTAATTTGCTTGCTATTCTCTCTCTAGATGGCTTCCTGGCCTTCATTTGTCAGGGAAAGCTTACATTGGGGAGGAACCTGACAATTAGGGGAGTTTAAATCACAACAGTTGTTTGTAAAAGCTTTGCCACAGGCCCAGAGATTCTGTCTTCTGATAGATCAGCCACCATCTCCTGGGGCAGTGCAAACCTGTGGGAGGTGTAGGAACTGGCTTACTTGAAGCCCAGTGGAGGACCTTTGAACCAGCTTGGGCTTTCTTTCAGACAGTTTAGCTGGGAGATAAACAATTTGGAGGAGTTCTGGCACCACTCCAATCCCCATATGAAGAAATATTACCTTGAACCTATAGAGGCAGCAACATCAGCCGCTTTTTCCAAAACCCTTGACTAAACTATATAAACCCTGCTCTGTCGCTCTCTGGCTGATAAAATGGCTTCGTCTGCCTTGACCAGCCTGCACCCAAGCTTTTAAATAAATTTTCCTTTTGGAACATACCAGTGCTGCATTTTCAATTCAGCTCTCCCCAGTGCCCATCCATAGACCTGGGAAGGGGTTTAGCCTGTCAGCTCTCCCATACAGGACGGGATAAGGCAGTCCAGCTGGAGTACCTCCAGGTCTGACCTAATCAGTGGGGCAGGCGGGGGGGGGGGGGGGTATATCGACCTGCCAGTCACCACGGAAGACTGACAATATGTGTCCTCCCCCTCAGTGGACTGGCACCTCAGTTTCACCTTTCACACCACACAGCTGTATTTACACTGCCTGTATGAGATGCTTCTGGTCTGTCCCAGTGAGGACAGGCATTTACTCTCACACCTATTACTGAAATGTGAATTAACTCAGCTGCAAATCAAATTTAACACACTGTAGGCAAATGATTTTTAGCCCTTTTGTAGTTATGGTCACCCGGGAGAAAAGCCCTTTCCTCAGACACTTGGCTGCAGAGGGCGGGTGGTGTCGGAGTCCCCCTCAGTGGTACTGGGCCACATTGAAAAATGATAGATATATGAATTTACCAGAAATTCCAACTGCCCTTTGATTGTTCCACCTGACTGCCTGACCTCACCCTTACTTACTGGATAATCGCCCCTGAGGCAGAAGAGTTCTAAGAAGCGGGTCAACCACCCTAAGGAGGAGCGTTTCAGAAAGCCAAAACTGTACATCTGCAGGAAGAGACATATCAGAACTTCTGACTCAGTATCTCCTCAGGCTCTCCCAAACTCTATAAAAATTCACCCCTAGTCTGTACCAGTGCCCTTCTCCCCAGAGAAGGGCCCAGCAGCGTTCTTTCTTCCTTTCAATAAAGCCTGCTATACTGGTCTTTTTGGACTCCCATGGATTCCAACAGAAAATATGTCTTCAGGCTCCTTCCTGTCTCCCAAGGCAGCAGCAAATTCTCCTGTCATCTCCTTTTGGCCAAAGCAGCAAGGACTTAAAAGCCTTTGGGTCCCAGATGGCTAGATCAGCCAGTACTTTCATGTTCAGATCCACTGGGCACTTGATTAACTAGATCATGAATGCTGGGTCTTTCAGGCCTGTTCCTGGGAGGCAGCTGTAATTTGATTCATAGAGAGTGTCCTCAGATTCCTCCTCTACAGTCTCGGGGCTTCCGTGCATTTCACAGACACCCTCATCACAGCCGGGGTGACCAGTGCTTCAGCACCTCCTGGTCCTGCCAGTCACGGGTGACCGGGCTCTGCAGCCAGAGTGACACTGTGAGGAAGACCATGGTCCCCCCATCTGCCACTTAGTCCTTCTGAGGCAGGATCGTAAGAAGCTAGGAAAATTTCTTGGCAAGTGGGATGAGGAAACTGAAACAGTAGTGGATTCAAACTGGCTCCATCCAGTACCCTGACTCACTGGCCTCCTTCTCCCTTGCATGACTATTCCCTTCAGCATTAGGCCGTCAGGACAATGAGGTTCTGATCATCAGCATCAAATAATTTGAGGAACAAAGCCTCGGGTCTGATGACCACGAGACAGAGTTTTGGTCAAACTAGAGATAATATGTAGGCCTCAGTTGTGTTTCAGCTCCAGGCCCAGGAAAGCAGCAAAACCAGATGAAGTGATACCATGGCTGACATCAGGACCAGATGCAGTGACCACCCACCCTAGTGCCAAACAATCAGTAAAGACCACCACCTTGAAAGGACATACCTGAAAAGCTGATGTGTGATAAGATACCAAAAAGCTGCAAAATTAATATTGATATTCTAGAAGGAAAGGTCAGGCTTTCTGTCCTGTCCTTTCCTTGGGGAGGGGAGGGAGAAGAATGTAGAAGCTTCCTGACTTACAAGGACAATGGGTCATTTAGTTTTAACTGTAGAGTAAAGGTTGTCTGAGGAACTTCTTTTCTTTTTCAATAAGAGACAGAATATACATACCACCCTACACTAATTTTGGCTCTCCCTCCATTCCTGGAATCCTGAGAGTAACATACCTCTAGGCAAAGGAGGGGAGATAGACACTAAAAGATTTGTAAATGTCTTTGATTGTGTACTTTAAAAGTTTTAATGTTTCTATGGATTCCCTAAACAAATGTTAGAAGCTTGTGCCATGATGTCATGCTCCCCTCAGCCTGTATGTGATCAGGGGTATATAACCAGCCTCTGAAATGTATTAGGCGTGCATGATTTGGGTCTGCAATGCCCCGTGTTAGTCATATGCGGCTGGCATATTAAATAAATCTTCTCCTGTTGGTCAAATAAGTTTGTAAATATGATATATATGTTTGCTCGCTTATAGTTTGCATTGGGTGTGGGGACAGGCTGTAAGCAGGCAGGGTTGTTATAGCTTAGGGCTTAGTTTTAAGACTAAGCTTTTCCCCACACCCTTGACTATTGCATGATAGGGGGTGGTACACTCTCATAAGGAATCCCATTATGCCTCAGATAAGTGACTTTTTATCAGAGACTTTCTTATTTGTATATTGATTTCTACAGTATAAAATGGGGCAGAGGAGCCCATGCAGGAGGAGAGTAGAGAAAGGTCACGTGGAGGAGAGGAGAAGCAGCCAAGATGGCAGAGTACTGAAAGAGAACCCAGTTTGTGCAAAGTTTGTGCAGAGGAAGGAGATGGGAAACAGAAGTGAATAAGATTGGTGAGATAGACACTTTGATTCTAGGAGACTCAGATAAGTCAGTGGCTTTGGGAGCCCTGAATGGAAAGGGAATTGTTTTCCCACTGTATGTATTACTTGCCCACCAGGTGCAAGCTAGGATTAAAGCTAATGGCCCACCAGTTCTTGGCTCCGTTGTTTCATTACCGTCTGTCTGAATCAAATGCCAACCTGTATGGAACAGGCGGCTGTGATGGTGGCTGTGGCTACTGGTCATACACCTCCTTTAATAAAACCCTTCAAGCCCTGGCTGGTTGGCTCAGTGGTAGAGCATCGGCCTGGCGTGCAGGAGTCCCAAGTTTGATTCCCGGCCAGGGCACACAGGAGAAGCACCCATCTGCTTCTCCTCCCCTCCCCCTCTCCTTCTTCTCTGTCTCTCTCTTCCCCTCCTGCAGCCAAGACTCCACTGGAGCAAAGTTTGCCCAGGCGCTGAGGATGGCTCTGTGGCCTCTGCCTCAGGCGCTAGAGTGGCTCTGGTTGCAACAGGGCAATGCCTCAGATGGGCAGAGCATCGCCCCCTGGTGGGCGTGCCGGGTGGATCCCGGTCGGGCGCATGCGGGAGTCTGTCTGACTGCCTCCCTGTTTCCAGCTTTGGAAAAATACAAAAAAAACAAAAAAAAAAAACCAAAAAAAAAACCCTTCAAAATTTATCTGGACTTGGTGTCTCTACGTAAACCCGTGGAAATGAGGTATGGGTACTTTACAACAGATGAACATTCTATTGAGACTATCTACTGCTTCCCTGAAACCTCCCCTAAAATTCCCATCTTTAATGGCTCCAGTTGCAATGGAGCAACACCCCGGATGGATAGAGTATTGCCCCTAGTGAGCATGCCAAGTGGGTTACAGTTGGGCACATGTGGGGGTCTGTCTGACTACCTCCTGCTTCTCACTTCAGAAAAATACAAAAAAAAATTCCCATCCCTAGAAAACAAATAAAACCCCTTAAGACAAAGGGTTCAATGTGCTCTCTCTCTCTCTCTCTCTCTCTCTCTCTCTCTCTCGCCCACAACTTCCTCCATTCTTTTCTTAGGCTTGTCGCTTTTCTTTTCCGGGAGCAGCTCGCCCCGGCTAACTCCCTGAACCTGTCTACAAGGGCCCTTTTTTGCCTCTTTAACTTGGTCCCTGAGTCCACGCAGCCCAGCTGGCTTACTTCTTCTCCCTCTGGGGCTTTCTTTCCAAAGGGTACAGGTAGCCATGTCTAGTCTCAACTCTTCCTCACGTTTCCAAGGGCCAAAGGGGCTCCATCTAGTTTCACTCTTGTTGCTATGATTTTGCCCCTTATATCCTAAGCTTTTCCTTTGTTCACAGTCTCCAGCTTTAACAAACATACTCTCAAAATCACCTGGACTCATGTCAAATCTTTCTGTGTGAAGTCAAGAAGTGAGAGCCCATATCCTCACTAACATTTATCAAATCCCAAGATCAAGGTGCTGGCAGAGTTGGTTTCTCCTGAGACCTCTCTCTTTGTCTTGTGGGTGGGTGACATCTCGTTGTGTCCTCACATGACCTTTTCCTTCTGTGAAAACATCTTTGTGTCTCTCCCTTTTCTTATAAGGGCACTGGTGCTATTGGACTAGGGCTTTACCCAACGACCTCATTTAACCTTAATTACTTCTTTAAAGGCCCTATTTCCAAATACAGTCACATTGAGGGCTAGGACTTCAACATATGAATTGATGGAGGGGTGGGGGGAATATACACTTCAATCCATAACTCTTCCCAAAGTTGGAGTTGTTTTAATTAATACTGGTATTATTCTACACTGATGCTTCTTTTTCCTGAAAAGTGAAAAGAATTGTGAGTTTTCATTGGCACTTCCAATAAGGAGAACTCAAGAGTTAGAAATTTAGCTTTAGTAATAGTAGCTGTTAGTTATAATTAATAAGTTTAATGATTGATGCAAGTAAAAAGCTTTGTTCCAGGAGCTGGATACATGCATAGACCTCAGTGACTTCATGAGGCTGCAAGCAATCCACCTTTGTGCCTCAGGCCCAGGAGCTCCACAAGCAAGATAGTATCTGAGCCCCAGTGCTCCAAGGACAGAAGGTCCACTGACAGGGGCGCAGATAAAGAAGTACTGGTCAGCAGATGAAGAAATACTAGAAGAATCCCTGGACTACAACTTGTATCTAATTAACTTCTCCTAAATTCCAAACCCCTTACTAATCCCTCTCTTTCCCTTATATATATAAAAATGGTAGTCTGAGTTGAGGTGCTAAGATGTTTTTGGGGGTATAGAACCCCATCTTCTCAGATCTCCAGCCATCTGAATAAAGCACCCATAAAGATTCGACTCTGTGTCTCTACTCTTGGCTGAGTGGTGACAAGCAGCACGAACCTGGATATTTTCCAATTTCACTTCTGTCTCCTACCACCTTCATGGAGCTAAAAAACACCCATGACTCTGCTAGATCTTTTCTTTTATACCTTTGATTTGATTTTTTTTTTTTAATTTTCAATTACAGTTTACATTTAGTATAATTCTGTATTAGTTTCAGGTGTACAGCATGTATACTTTACAGAGTAGCCCCCCGATATTTCAAGCACCCACCTGGCCCCACGCATAGTTAATATAGTATTATTGACTATATTCCCTATGTTGTAATTTACATGTCTGTGACTATTCTGCAATGATAAATTTGTACCTCTTAATCCCTTCACCTTTTCCACCCAGTCACTACCCTCTGTCTGCTAGATCTTTTTAATTAAACACATGAAAGTCTTGCCTCATGTAAATTAATGTTTTCCATCCTATTGATATGTGGGCTGTGGCTGAAAACAGCAAGGGGAGAAAATTGACTTCACCTCAGAAATGCCACTGCACTTGCATTTTGCTATATGCTTGAACCCCAGCTTCAAGGAAGGCGAGGAAGTGTAGGGTTAGCTTACTTTTAGCTATTTAGACTACTTTGATTTAGGATTCATTAAATCCAACTTGTGAGAGGTTGAAGGAGGCAGCGCCACCCAGGGAAAGGCCACCAGGTGCCCTCTGATGGGAAAGGGGAAGGAAGCTGTCAGGTCCCTGACGTTGAAGAATTTCAGCTAAACAGCTGACCACCAGGGAGCGGCAGCCTCTACCACACAGAAAGGTGTGAAATGAAAAAGCTGCTACCCCTGGTGTCCTGGGCTCCAGAACCACACCAGGCTTCTGACTGCCACAGAAAAGAGCTTTTTAAAACACAAAACCTGTCACTACTGATGCCTCAGGAAAAATACCAGCCTCTCCCTGACTGTGCCTGCTGCAATTTGTGGCAGAAGCATCATACGTACAACCTCCATTTCACTTCCACTTTTCAAATCTCATGCAAGAAGGTCAGAGTGGCAGAACCCTAGCTTCAAGGGAGGTGAGGAAGTATCGCTTTGGCTTTCCAGCCTCTGCAGTACGGGAAGGTGCACCAGAAGCAGAAAGGCTCTGATGGTGAGCAATCAAATCCACAATCTAAAACCCCTGGGACATTTTCTCTTCAGCTTCCTACATTCCAGGGGAAACCCATGTGTGGCCTTTCCCCTGAGTAAGTAGGGCCTGCTTTGCACAGCAGGGTCCAAACAACATCTGGTGTATTTGCACCTCCTTTTCTTCCAGCAACTGGGTAGAGATTTCATCTCTCAGTGAATAACACTCTTCATCCTGGCCTGAAGGCAAAACCACATAGAGTTGCAGGAGTGAGTGGGAGGGCAGTGTGTTGGCTTTATGACCTAAGCTATGAGCAGTATCAGGGAACTTAGCTGAACTATGTGGCCCGATAGGTTCTCATGCCCCCTGCTTTATGCTGACCCTAAGCCAAGCAGCTGAATTTAGGATTAAAATGTGGCTGCCTGGGACAGATTCAAATAACAGTAGCTTAAATGACATAGAAATGTATTTCCCTCAGTCCAAGCTGTGTACAGCTCCGCTCTGTGAAGCTATCAATAACCTGGGCTCTTCCTTCCTGTTCTTGCCCATTCATATGCTGTTGTACTTGTGCCTATGGCCCAAGGTGCCATCCCACAATGTTCCCACTCTCTCCTAATGGAAATAAAAATGAGAAAGGGCAACACCCTTCCTTTAAGGGCAAAAATTATACTTCTCACATCTCATTGACCAGAACCTAGCTACATGGCCATGCTTGTTGCAAAGGAGTCTGGGAAATGTAGTCTTTATTCCAGGCAACCATGTGCCCAGGTAAAACTTCTTTAACTATGAAAGAGGGAGCTAATAGATAGGGGTGGGGACACCACCAGTTTCTCTTCCATATAAACTTACTTCCAATAGGCCCTTAATCATGGGAGGAGGCAGATCAAAATACACTCTTTCTGGAGTGAAGCAGAATAAAAAAATAGAGAAAGGCTCTGAGCCATGCAAGCTCAGTGTTCTCTCCCAGACTCATCAATCTCATAAGAGGGAGATAGGGACAAAAGCTGAGAACTTTACTCCAACTCCAGGTTCCTGACTGGGGCACATTGGCATTTTAGGTAACACAAATCTCTGTTGTATGGAACAGTCTGCCTATTATTGCAGAATGTTTAGCCTAATAAATGTCAGTACTGTTCTGTTCTCAGACATTACAACATCCAAAATATAGGCAGATATTTCCAACACCCTGCTAGGGGCTGGAGGTGCCTCTGATGGATGACAGGGACTTCCTTGGATGGAAACATGAGGCCGTAGGTGAGTCTTCCTTCATCCAAACTTGGCCCCTAGGAGGACAGGGAGTCTTTTTAGCCTTCAACCCACTTTTCAATCACCTTTGTCCAGAGACCCCCAGCACCGCCTAATTGTCCTGTTACTTGTATTAATATAATGATGCTTAGCCTGACCAGGTGGTGGTGCAGTGGATAGAGCGTCAGACTGGAATGTGGAAGACCCAGGTTCGAGACCCCGAGGTCACCAGCTTGAGTGTGGGCTCATCTGGTTTGAGCAAAAATTCACCAGCTTGGACCCAAGGTCGCTGGCTCAAGCAAGGGTTTACTCGGTCTGCTGAAGGCCCGTGGTCAAGGCACATTCGAGAAAGCAATCAATGAACAACTAAGGTGTCACAATGCACAACGAAAAACTAGTGATTGATGCTTCTCATCTCTCCATTCCTGTCTGTCTGTCCCTGTCTATCCCTCACTCTGACTCTCTCTCTGTCTCTGTAAAAAAATAAAATAAAAATATATAATGATGCTTACTGCTCCCCTCCAACACACCACCACCCTACACACACGCGCGCACGCGCACACACACACACACTCAGAAGAAAAAACTGTGGCAAAGACTCAAAGAGCCAGGAAAACAGGACTGAAATTGTGCCTCAGAAAACTCATTATCTGTATATTAGAGGAAGGATATGAGGCTGGATTGGACTGAGAGTGAATGGTGAGTGGTGTTTTTTTTTTAATTTAACCTCATCCATGTATCTCTATTTCCTCATGTGAAAAACATGCAAACAATAATATCTACCACCCAGGGATGTTAGAAGGCCCAATCTATCCACCAGCTGTTTGCCCTCAGGTAAGTCACTTATCCTCTCTGTGCCTCAGTTTCCTCCTCTGTAATAAGAAAACAGAAGCACCTGCCTCTCAGGACTGTTAAAGGGATAAGTCATCTAATATATGTATGTATAAGTATTTAGAGCAGTACCCCATTCAGAGTCAAGTTGTTTATAAATATTAGCAATTGTCATGACTATTTCCTCCAAGTGGGACTCTGTTTTTTTTTAGCTAGAGCAAGAGAAATACAGACAAACAGGAACAGATGGACAGGGTGGGAGAGAGATGAGAAGCAATCAGCTGGTAGTTGCAGCACTTTAATTGTTCATTGATTGCTTTCTCATTCGTGCCTTGACGCTCACTGGCCCCAGCTGAGCCAGTGACCCCTTGCTCAAGCCAGCAACCTTGGGCTCAAGCCATTGATCATGGGGTCATGTCTATGATGCCACTTTCAAGCTGGCGACCCAACACTCAAACTGGATGAGCCCGTGCTCAAGCCGGCAACCTCAGGGTTTCAAACCTGGGTCCTCAGCATCTCAGGTCGATGCTCTATCCACTGTACCACTACCTGGTTAGGCTCATGGTTTGTTTGTTTGGCTTTTTGTTTTGTTTTTTTAAACAAACTAAACCCTAGACTTTATTCAAGCTTCATCAATTTTTCCTCTAATGTCCTTCTTCTGGTCCAGGAGCCAATCCCAAAACCACATCACATGTGTTGTCGTGTCTCCTGGGGCTCCTTTGGGACAGTTTCTCAGTTTTATCTTGTTATTCATGGATGTGACAGTTTTAAGGAACAAAGGTCAGGTATTTGTAGAATGTCCCCCAATTTAGGTTTTTCTGAGTTTTTCTTCTACTGAGGTTCTGGGTTTTGGGGGGAAAAAATACCATAGAAGTGAACTGCTCTTCTAATCACATCGTATCAGGCAGGGGCTACATAATATTCACATGACATCAGCAGTGATATTAAACTTGCTCAGTTGGTTAAGCCATCTGACCCTAATGACAGAGAAGTGACTTATTAGAGGTTGTATTGTTATAAAGTACTGTAATTCGTGGGTTACATAGAGACACCAGGCAGGTTACAGAAGAAATTTGAGGAGTTTATTCATTAGCCGGCTAGCTACATGGGGCACAGTCCCAAATCATGTAGGCTCTCATACAGTTTTGAGCCTTCTTTTATACAAAATCAAGTACTGGTTGGGGTGGGTAAGGAGGGAGAGCATGGTACAATAGTCAATTACTAACAAGCTTACAACATCTATCTATAGGATCTATTAAAAGGAAAAAGCATTCACACACATTAAGACCACAAGATAACACAGTAGTGATAAATGTTTTATATACCCGGCAAAGACATTCCCAAATCTTCTAGTGTCTACCACCTATCCCTGTCATTACAAATGTTTAGCTTAGGATAAGGAGAGAAGCTAAATGAAATTAACTTTGCTAAAAGTGTTGCGGCTAGCTTAATAAGCTAGTCTCCTCTTGCTTAGTTCATAAGTCTTATACATATAAAGAATTTCAAAAGGGATGATTATTAGAAAGCATATAAAATGTTACAGAATGCAGGTTTTTCAAGCAAGGGGAGTGGGCTCGTGATCCCTTTGTCTAGAGCAGGGGTGGTCAACCTTTTTATACCTACTTCCCACTTTTGTATCTCTGTTAATAGTAAAATTATCTATCCACCCACCAGTTCCACAGTAATGGTGATTTATAAAGTAGGAAAGTAACTTTACTGTATAAAATTAATAAAGCAGAGTTACAGCAAGTTAGAGCATATAATAATAATTACTTACCAAGTGCTTTATGTCGAATTTTCACTAAGTTTGGCAGAATAAATCTTTATAAAACAACTTACTATAGTTAAATCTATCTTTTTAATTATACTTTGGTTGCTCCGCTACCACCCACCATGAAAGCTGGAACGCCCACTAGTGGGCAGTAGGGACCAGGTTGACTGCCACTGGGCTAGAGGTGTACGTCACTCTTAGGACTCCAGGAGGGGAGGAAGAGTTAGAATCAGTGTAGAAATTTTTAATTAAGATATGTAAACATTGTCTTCTAAAGGCTCTTAAAGAAAGAAAGGAAAAGGAAGTTTTCAAATAAGTTTTACCTTCCTGTCTAGCAAGTGCCCTCAATCTTTTTAGAGAACTAAAGCAAATTATGATTAACTACTAACTTTTGCCCTCTTAATCTCATTCTCTTGGGTTTTTTTCCTTTGGAAAGGAGGGGTGAGGGGCCTGATTCTTCCTTTTAAATACTAATGTTAACAATTTTTGCAATTCCTTGGCACCTTATCACAATATCTTCCATTTGCATTCTTTCTTTCTGGTTAAGTAGTCAGTATCTTCCCCAAGTTACCTATAGACTTGATGATGGTGTTAGAGGTGGAATTAAGCAAGACTTGTGGAGACAAAATACCTTGGCAAGGCAACTTTAATAACTTCTGCAGAAGGGTGTGCTGCCACTAGGGAAAGCCAGATGGCAAGTGTGTGGGCAGGGGTTTGGGTTCTATTTAAAATCCTAATGTGGGCCCTAGGTTGGGTCTTGCCCCATTGGCTGGAGTGGTGACCGTACAATCTTAATCTTCACTGATTGGCTAACTTAAATGGCCACGCCAAAGGGGAAGGGAGAGATGAGGTGTCATTAACTGGCTGAGGGGGAATGGGGGAATGGTTTAAGAAAAGAACCCGAGGTAAACATTTCTTTCAATGATTTGTTATGATTTTTGTATATGAAACTTGGTTATTCCTGGGAGTATAAGCAAGGACTTGTTTCACCTTTGTCCCACCTTAGCTGGACTATAAAGGAAAGCTATGTACATGATTGCTTCTGGTCTCTCTTTTTTAAAATTGATTGTGGTTTAAAAAACAATTTTTAAGGTATCTTCATGCTGTTGTGCAACAGATTGGGGCTGTGTTCATCTGGTGACACAATAAAAATTTTTGTGCCATTATGTGGACATTATGTGTTGTATTTTTTTTATTTTTAATTTTTTTAAAATTTTTTATTTATTCATTTTAGAAAGGAGAGGGAGAGACAGAGAGAGGAGAGACAGAGAGAGAGAAGGGAGGGAGAGCTTGAAGCATCAACTCCCGTATATGCCTTGACCAGGCAAGCCCAGGGTTTCGAACCGGTGACCTCAGCATTTCCAGGTTGACGCTTTATCCACTGTGCCACCACAGGTCAGGCTATGTGTTGTATTTTTATCATTATGTTTTTGTTTTCACCTGCATTAATATAATTAGCATATTAATATATAATTTTGCAGGTGTTATTTTTTTAAAAATTGAGTTAAGCTTATTCTAAATGAGTCATCATCAAGTCTATTAAAGACAAATAGTATGTAATTAAATAAAAGGTAGGTGGGGTGTGCATATGGAAGGCATTAGGATGTGGTGTGAAAAAGGTTTTGGAAACATCAACCTGCTAAATCCTCCTTCTCCCCTAGGGTCAGTTTAAACATCTCCCCAAGGCCTTTCCTTACCCATCTTCAGTGTTGGCTAGATCTCAAGTCACATACTCTCAAAACTCCGTTTTTCACCTTTCCTTTCTATCAAAGTTACTTTGGGAGGCAAATAACTGAAGCCCAAGTCAAACCGTTCTGGTCAGGTCGATGGGAATATACAGACCCACGTAACACCAAATCTGAAGGATGAAACCAGCTGGATCCAGGTGTTTCAATTATGTCATCAGAAATCTCTGACCATCTACTGATTCTCTTTCTTATGTGTTGGCAGCCTCTCTATTCATGGCAGAAAGATGGCCCTCGGCAGCTTCACACTTAGATCCCTTTAACTTAGCAAACCCAGCAGAAAGATAATGCTTTATCCCCCAGAATTCTAATAAAAATCTTCAGATTGCTCCTCCTTGGCCCGCCTTGGGTGGTGTGCCCAGCTCTCAAGCAATCATTGGAGTGCAGGGTTGAAATGCTCTGATTGGCCAGGCTTGGGTCACATGTCTAGCCCTCGCTGAATCACTGTGGTTGAAGGATGAAGTGCTCTGATTGGCCAGGCCCAGTTCCTCACTTTCCTGGAACCATGAGGAGGCTTGTTTTTCAAGGGAAGCTGCAGGGACTGTTAGCCAGATAAAAAAGAACGAATGCTGGATTAGCAGAAACCACAGAGTCCCCATCCATATGATGGTTGATAATTGCATTGCAAATATTTGCTTGTCACACATCAGTGGTCCCCTGGCCTGACTAGTCGCCCCAGCAGAGGCAAAATCAAAGAAGAGGCAGTACTGCTAATGCCAATAAAGACATAACCAAGTCACTTGATAAGGACTATTTTTAGAGACTCATGGGTGAAACTTTGGTCCAGGGTGCAACCTGGACCTATCTGGGAAGGAAAACCATGAGCCTCTGAGTCAGATCTGCATTCCTTTCTCAATTGTCTCATTATACTCATTTATTCATTCACTAGAAAAATATTTATTGAGCACTTACGGTGTGCCAGGTACTTACTGTTCTAGACACTGGAGACACACCTGGGAACCGACCAAATCCCTACCTTCCTGGATCTGACATTCTAGTTAGGGAGATGGCCATGGGGGAGGGGAGAGAGATAATAAACATGTGGACAAAGAGAGAAAGAAGTTCAGATAGTACTAAACGTTGTAAAAAATAAAATAAAAGAGTATGTCTTGCTAGCTAGAAGCTGGGAGCTTGACTGCAGCAAGCCTGAGGGAAGGCTTTAGGGATGATTTGAGACTAGAATAATGAGGTGCAATCAGCCATGAGATGATTTGTGTGAGGCTCTAAGGAGAGGGAGCAGCAAGTGCTAATGCCCTGAGGTGGCTTTTTCCAAGAACTGACAAAAGCCACCATGAATAGCTGTGTGATGTTAGGTGAGTGATTTAGTCTCTGTACCACTGGAAAATGAGGATGATCATACCGATCCCTCAAGGTTGCTATGAGGATTCAATTAGACAAGGACATTTAAAGGGCTGGTGCTGTGCCTGGCATACAGAGGTGTTCAGTAAACACCAGCCATTAATTTGAGCAATCCAATTGTTAATTTGAGGGGGCAAGAGTGGGCTTGGAGGAACAAAGGACAAAAGGAGCCTTTGTGGCTTATCCTTCCAGAATCCAAAATGCAGGATATAGTATGAGTAAGACCTTGAAACAGGGCTTCTGAACATGTCTCCAGGGCATTCTGAGGACCAATGATAGTAATTAGCATTATTTCAATAAATACCACCATTCACTAAGTACCTTCTATCTGCCAGGCATTCTGTTGAGTATTTGATGTCGGTGGGCCCCTCTGACTCTGGGGTAGGCACTAGAATCAATATCTGGGTTTTACAAGAGGAAAACCAAGGATCAGCGCTGATAGTCACAGAGTCTAGTTCAATGCCAGGAGGCCAGCACAAGGCCACACCACCTCCTAGTTAATGAGCTTTGGCCATTTCTCAGCTCTGACATGATGGCAATTCTGCCCCACCCTCCGCTCTAATTACTCTCCCAGCCTGGAGGGAGGGTGCAGAGGGAGAGGGTGGCCAAACCCCAGAGCCCCTTCCCTGGGACCCTCTCCCCCAGCCTGCTTCCCATCCACCACGACCACCGAACCCCTGCTAGAGAAGAGTACAGGCCTGGAGGTGGCTTCCTATATGCAGCACAGGGAATATAGTCAGTAATACTGTAAAAACTTTGGATGGGGCCAGGTGGGTACTGAAAACCGCAGGTGGAGCACGTTGTAAAGTATATGACTGTCTATAACTAAAAGTTGAAGGCTCGGGCTGGGGCGGAGTGGGCGGAGTGGGCAGAGTGGGTGTATGGCCCATGCAAGGGCGGGGCTAGCGCGGGGGTGGAGCCAAGGCTGAGTACCTGGCTGGGCTACCTAGCACACCCCATTCCTGACAGGGCGACTTTCTGTCTGTGGACCCTGGACACAACTCATCATGAGGTGCCCCCGGAATGCCTGTTCCAACCTCAGCCCTGCCTGGAGGAGACTGCTTCTAACAGGTGCGTGAGGCAGGGATTCCACCCGCATGGCTGGGGACAAGGGAAGGACACCCCTCGGAGAGTTGCTATCCAGGTTAGAGTCGCTCCACTCAGCTTTGCGGCTCCCGGCAGTTTAAAGCCCATTGTCGCACAGGCACCCTGCTATTGACCCCTCTCATGAAGGAGGAAAGAGACTCAGACAGGGCCGGGGCTACCTGCCCAAGACCACATGGCTCGCAAGGACAGAATCAGAATTCAGGACCCCACCTCAGCCCCTTTCTACAAGCTCACTCTGTGTCACCCAGCTATTCTTGCCCAGTCATGATTTTAAAATAGTAATAGTAACAATAATAAAAGAACAACAACCATTGTGACTGTTTTTACATGCCAGCCTGATCTAAGTGCTTTCACATAGTAACAGTTAATCCTTAAGCCCCTGAGGCAAAGACTACATGATCTCCTTTCACAGAGGGGGAAACCGAGGCACAGAGAGGTTATGTGCCCTTCCTGGCCCACACACAGCTTAGAAGTGTCAGAAAGAGTCTTTGAACCCAAAAGGTCTGACTGTGGAGATCACACGTTCCAGAGACCACACACATCAGCCTCTCTGATCACAAAGGATTTGCTTCCAGTTTCAGATCTTAAAAAGTCCAGTTCTAATTTCAAAACCCCAAACTTTACCCAATTTGAAGTTTCCCCTCGTCCCCAGTCAGGCCTGTGTCAGGATGTAGTGAGGATGTGATGGGGTATTATGGGCCTCATATGTCTGTCTCTCTCTGTCTTTTCTCCTGGCCCAAAGCTGTAGTCCGAGACCCCTGTCCCCAACACCTAGGGTCATATTCAAAGGGG
The DNA here is from genome assembly GCF_036850765.1 of Saccopteryx bilineata. NCBI lineage: Eukaryota > Metazoa > Chordata > Mammalia > Chiroptera > Emballonuridae > Saccopteryx > Saccopteryx bilineata. The sequence continues at coordinate 314,376,403 of NC_089492.1, read as the reverse complement.
AGGGAGGCAAGAAAGGGGGCAGGAAAGTTTCTGCTTGGCTGCTACAGTTGGAAGGTGGGGACAAGCATTTTGTGGCTGAGGCACTGTTGCTGGATCTCTCTAGATTGGAGGTCCTAGGGTACACTTGGCTCTGGAGAATGTGTCTGTAAGGCTTCCAGGAAGTGGCCCGCTGGAGGCTTCCCGCCAGCCTTTCTACTGAGGTCACATGTCAGCAGGCCCTGATCCCTGAGGATCTTTGCAAGAACAGCCTCCAGCTGGCCCCCTTCAAGGCACCGAGGCACCGTCACTGGCTCGTGGAAAAGTGAAGATCTTTGTTGTTACCTCAAATGTTGGAGGTGTGGCCATGCCCTCTATTTCCTCCGCCCCCACAGGCCTCTTCCACGCCATTCCTCACCGGGAGACTTAGGGGTCAAAGTTCCCCCAAGCTCCGCAGGACACTTCCCTGTTTCTCTAAGTGGTTCCCTTGCAGCTGCCCTCACTTGGCCGGGGGAGGTGAAGGACTCGCGCATTCTCTGCTCTCCCCTGGGAGGCCTCGGTCTGTGCCTCCCCTTCTCCATGAGATCTTTTAGTTTTTTTCCATATTATTTTGTGTTAGTTTCAGGTGTATGCTCAGTGGTTAGACAGTCATATACTTTACAACAGGGGTCCCCAAACTATGGCCTGCGGGCCACATGCGGCCCCCTGAGGCCATTTATCCGGCCCCCGCCGCACTTCTGGAAGGGTACCTCTTTCATTGGTGGTCAGTGAGAGGAGCATAGTTCCCATTGAAATATTGGTCAGTTTGTTGATTTAAATTTACTTGTTCTTTATTTTAAATATTGTATTTATTCCCGTTTTGTTTTTTTACTTTGAAATAAGATATGTGCAGTGTGCATAGGAATTTGTGCATAGTTTTTTTTTATAGTCTGGCCCTCCAACGGTCTGAGAGACAGTGAACTGGCCCCCTGTGTAAAAAGTTTGGGGACCCCTGCTTTACAACATGCTCCACCTGAGGTTTCCAGTACCCACCTGGCCCCATCCAAAGTTTACAGTATTACTGACTATATTCCCTGTGCTGCATTCCGTAGTTCAGGGAGTGTCCCTGATGCAAACTGGGAACAATTGAATAGAGGTTCTCATTTGATGAAAGGTTAGAGATGAAATAAAATAACCATGCTCCTGTAAAGTAAGGGTTCTGGAATCATCTCTATGGTTCCAGCTATGAAATGCCATCCTTCATCTGACATGCTTAAAACTATGCATTTATTTATATAATTATATAATATACACCAGTGGTCCCCAACCTTTTTTGGGCCACAGACCAGTTTAATGTCAGAAAATATTTTCATAGACTGGCCTTTAGGGTGGGACGGATAAATGTATCACGTGACCGAGACAAGCGTCAGGAGTGAGTCTTAGACGGATGTAACAGAGGGAATCTGGTCATTTTTAAAAAATAAAACATTGTTCAGACTTAAATATAAATAAAATGGAAATAATGTAAGGTATTTATTTTTTTCTCTGCAGACTGGTACCAAATGGCCCACGGACCGGTATCGGTCTGTGGCCCGGGGGATGGGGACCACTGATATACAGGGTGGGGCAAAAGTTAGTTTATAGTTGTTTGTATGGAAAATAATACAGTAATTAATAAATAATAATAAAAGAATAAACTGAGTTTTGTGAACTCAGAACTATGTATAAACTTACGTTTGCCCACCGTTTTTATATAGTAATTTTATTATATATAAATACAGTATATAATTATATACATTATTGTATATAATTGTATATTATATGTAATAAATATAATTATACCATAATATAGTAATAATAAATAAATGTATTAATATTTTGTTTATTAATATAATTTATATAAAAAACACCAAAGTTAGACTGTTCTCAGCCCTGAAAATTCATGATCTCATTGACTCTCGGGCACTTCTGTGAAATGGTTACTATCAACCACCCTCCTTGATAAGTGGGGAAACTGAGGCTCAGAGCCCAGAAATAATACATGGCAGAGTTGGAGTTATGAACCCAGGTCTAGAGGCCTCAGAGTCTACAAATGAAACCATGATTCTGCATTAGCTGGACTAGGAGTTGCTAAGATGACAGATCTTCTCCTTAAGATGCCTTGGGGACACTCCCTGATTCACCAGGTACCTGCAACTCTGTAACATTCAGAACTTGATTCCAGAATGCAGACTGCAGGACCTGAAATAGGCCCCTTTGGTCACTTACTCAACAAACACTGTTCTGTGCCTAGCCCGTGCTGGGTGGTGCTGGGGACCCAGCAGTGACCAAGACAGTCCCAGCTCCACCCTCCTGGGGCTCACAGTCCAGAGGGAAAACACAGCTGTCGCAGACAGTAATGGCCCATAAGGGGGTGGGGCAGGAATGGTGTGGGGAGGGAGACCCAGCAGGCTCAGGCCTGAAGCTGGGGAGATGGTGGCCAAGCAGGGACCTTTCAAAGCTGTCAGAATCAAAATATGGCCTCAGAAAGATAGGACATCAGTTACGCAAATGGCATCCCTGTGCTCTTTGTTTCATAAAAGCCTAAGAATGCAAATTTTACTCATCATGATAGGAAAGCAAAGCCCTGAGTAGGTACTTGGGTATAAGACCCTATTCCTGTCACTTTGTGGCAAGAGCTTCCATCATTCAATCAAGTCAGTTGAGGTCCCTGCCCAAACAGGGACCTCACTGTAGCATCCAGTACCAAGCACACCAGAGGGTCAGGAAAGACTTCAGGAGAGATGATGCCTGAGCTGAAACTTGGATCACAGCTAGAAAAAGAGTTAGGGGGAACAGCATTCTAAGGGGAGGGAACGGCATGGGCAGCAGCCTGGAGGAGAGCACTGCGCAGAGAGATCAGTCTGACTGATGCGGAGAATGAGGGAAGAATGGCGAGTAGAGCGCAGAGATATAGCAGGGGTGACAGGTGAAGGAGTCTGCGCTGTGTCCCGAGGGCACTAGGGAGCCATGGAAGGTTTATGAGCAGGGGAGTAGATGAGTTACACCAGCTGCCAACTAAGAGGTAAAATCAATGAAAGTAGAGAGTAAGAGCTCCCCAGAAGACTATATGGTAAGACAGCTCCCAACACTCCACTATGGCCTTTGTTTGGTCTGAGATTCAAGCTTACTGTGCCTCAGTTTCCCTGCTTGTAAACCAGACCAGAACCAACCTCAGTTGATGAGGGGCTCACTGAGATCATGGTTGGGAGAATTTGGCACAGTCCCTGGCACTCAGCCAGCACCGATGTCGGCTGATCAGCTGGACCTGCCTTCTAAGACCTCCCCCTCCCACCCACCAGGCACAGCACATTAGTATCTGATGTTGCCACCTGTCCTGGGAGCCATTATCCTCATTTATTTACCAGGAAGAGAGCTGATGTTTAACATTTGTTCTGTAAGTGGGTATTTCTGATCCTTAAAATATAACCACTTATTTTATGACTTTTTTATATTTAAAAAGTACATTTGTAATGCACCCAGTACTTGTGATTGCAGAGGCAAGAATAATAATAATGATGAAAATTATTATTATAATGTCAAGCATTTATCTGACAGTCATCTTATCAGTACACTGCTCTAAGCATTTTGCAAGCATTAGGTATGGGAATACTTAATCTTGAAAGACTTGGCTGGACTGCCCTTTGCATGGGCAGCAATGTGTAAGTTTCCTGTCCCCTCAGCCTCACCAGCAAAGGCGGATTTAAACGGCGGCTGCACCGGGTGCACACCGTGGGCCCCGACTTCTGAAGGGCCCCGCAAAACCCCAACTTTATACTTTTTTCTAATGACACCAAGTTTGGTTTCATATGTGCAATTTTAACATTAATAGTACATAATATTTTTTATTTATTTTAAAATATGGTTAACATGTATTTTTATTTTCCCTATCTCTTTTTTTTAAGGGGCCCAATATTTTCTTCTGCTCCAGGGCCCTCAATTGACCTTAATCCGATTCTGCTCACCAGCACAATTTTTGAACCTTTATTAATCTGCTAGGCGCAAAGTACTATCTCTGTCTATTTTAATTTCCATCTCTCCTGCTGTGAACACAGCTGAACATTTCCCCTCTGTCAAGGGACATTGCAATTTTTTTCTAGGAACCGCCTACCCCGGTCTTTAGTATACTTTTGTTAGGTTGTTGATATTTTTCTTATGGACATCTAAGCAGTCCTTATAGATTAGTGAAATGAGTTCTTTGTGCTATCAGTTGCAAATTATTTTTCTTGGTACATCATTGGTTTTTTGTTTTTGATTTTTTGGATCTGCAAGTGGTAGGATTTTTTTTTTTAAACCTTTACAGAAGTTTCTTTTTATTTGTATACCAAACAGTTTAGTCTTTTCTAGCTGGAGCTTGAATTCTTACTGCAAGAGTCACCTTTGCAGTACCGGGCAGAAGAGTGGGGTGGATGAGTGTGTAGGGTCTGGAGCCAGACTCCAGTCTCTAAGCAAAACTGAGATTAATGAGAGGAAGTGAGCGAAACCGGGGCAGGGACACATTTGACAATATAGTTTAGTGGTTGAGAATTTTGACTTCTAATAGGTGCTGTTTACCACCTATGACATCTTGGAAAAATGTCTTAAATTCTCTGAATCTTTGTTTCTTCATAAGGGTTGAGGCAAGAAGGAAATGGTCAACTCCAAAGTCATAAGGGGGGTTTGATAAAGGGACAGTTTGCAGAGGTGTAGGCAGGATATGCCGTAGATAAAGCGACAAGGGATTGTGCAGCACCCAGGGCTTAGCAACAGTGGGAAGCTGTTACCTCCCTTGGGGGATAGAAGCTGTAAGAGGGAAAGTGGACCCCAAAACCAGAGGAGATTGGTCTATGGAGATGGTCGCCAATAGGAGCTTTAGAGGGACACAGCCAACCTGTGCTGCTGGAGCAGGGAGGGAGCTGTGGGACCAGTAACCTCAATGTCACTGCCATTGGCAGAAGCAAAAGGCCAGGAGACCCCAAGAGTGGAGCTCAGAGAAGCCAGCCCTTCAGGGAGCACAACAGAGCAGGGAAGGTCAGAGAGCGGACCTGACCGCCCAGGGTAATGTGTGCTTTGTGGGGCCCATGGATAAGGAGTGAGGTAATACATGTTCTGTGCTTAGAACAGATTCTGGCTATAGGACGTACTCAATGAATGTTCCCTTTTATTTCTACAATTTGAAGGGGGGGGCAAGAGAGACACAATAGACAGTAAGGAGTGAGAGGAGAGGCATCAACTTGCAGTTGTGGCACTTCAGTTGTTCACTGATTGCTTCTCATAGGTGCCTCAACTGGCGGGCTCCAGTTGAGCCAGTGACCCCTTGCTCAAGCCAGTGAGTGACCTTGGGCTTCAAGCCAGCTACCATGAGGTCATGTCTATGATCCCAAGCTCAAGACAGCGACCCTGTGCTCAGGCTGGCGAACCTGCACTCAAGTCCATGACCTTGGGGTTTTGAACCTGGGTTCTCAGCATCCCAGACTGACACTCTATCCACTGCACCACCGCCTGGCCAGGCTATTTCTATAATGTTTTTTATCATAATCACTGTTATCATCAGTTCTTGAGGTGACACGCTCATTCTCACCTGCTAGGGACGGGCTTCTCGGGGCAGCGTCTTGCCTTGGGTCCCACAGGCCTCCCCTTCTCTCTCCTCTCCTCCCCGCCTCCCCCAGGCACCCTGCTCGCATCCTGCATCTGCTCGGCCTCCTCAGAGCTGCCCTCCTCTGTGTCTCCAGACCTAGTGACCGAAGGGGCCAGTGCTCATCTTCCTACCCCCAGCAACCTTGATGGCGTTCTCTCCACTTCTTGGTTCCGAGGGCACGAGGCCCGGGCAGAAGCCATGGTCTTCTCCCCTGAGGGCCTCCCAGGGCCCAGTGACACTGGCCAGATGCTGGACACCCACCGCAGCCTGGTCATCAGAAATGTGACAGCTCAAGACTTGGGCAGCGACGCTGTGGTGCTGGAAACCAGCAGGGGAAGCAGGAGTGTGACAGAGCAGATACGCGACAAAGGTGAGTGAGCCACCACAGCGGGAGACAGAGTTCTTAGTCAGCTGGGCCCATCAGAACCCGTTCTGTGCTAGTCACTTGCTCCCTAACAAGCTCCCCAAAACTTAAAATAGCATCCATTTCTTCGGCTCACGATTCTTCTGGACAGTTCCAGTCTCACTCATGCGTCTGGGGTCAGCCAGGGAGTGCCTGGGCACTGACTGGTTCAGGGTGGCATATGTCTGGTATTGACCTGCCTGGTGGCTGGGACAACATGGGTTATTGGGCCACACAGCCTCTCCTCCTCCAGCAGGCTAGGCTGGGCTTCTTCTCTCGGCAATGGAACAGAAACGAGAGTGGAAGCTGCAAGGCCTCGTGAGGCCCAGACTCAGAACTGGGCATGCCATCACTTCCGCCATCTGTTATTGGCCAGAGCAAGTCACATGACTGGTCCAGTTTCAATAGGAGGGAAATAAACTTCACCTCTTGAAGAGAGGAGATGCAAAGTGCTGTGATCATTTTTTTCATCTGTCATACTTTCCAACAGATATTTATTCATCTTCATTTGGGGAAGTGCACAGGTCTCTGGTGGGAGCCTTCAAACTCAACTCTCTCTCTCTCTCTCTTTTTTTTACAGAGATAGAGAGAGTCAGAAAGAGGGATAGACAGGACAGACAGACAGGAACGGAGAGATGAGAAGCATCAATCATTAGTTTTTCGTTGTGCATTGCGACACCTTAGTTGTTCATTGATTGCTTTCTCATATGTGCCTTGACCGCGGGCCTTCAGCAGACCGAGCGACCCCTTGCTCGAGCCAGCGACCTTGGGTCCAAGCTGGTGAGCTTTGCTCAAACCAGATGAGCCCGCGCTCAAGCTGGTGACCTCGGGGTCTCGAACCTGGGTGGTCGGCATCCCAGTCCAACGCTCTATCCACTGCGCCACTGCCTGGTCAGGCCTCAACTATCTTTTTATGAGCTGTTCAGCTCTGGACTTGAACTTTCATACCTGAACCAGAAAAACAAAGCCCTAAGGCTAACCAGACCCATCCCCTTGAGAAGGTAATTTAGAGATTGTTAGTCGCTAGGGCTGCCTAACAAAATACAACACACCAGGTGGCTTAAACAGCAGAAATTTATTTCTTACAGTTTTGGAGGCTGGAAGTCCAAGATCAAAGTGTCAGCAGGTTTGGTTTCCTTTATGGCCTCTCTCTTTGGCTTGCAGATGGACCCCTCTTGCTGTTTCCTCATATGGCCTTTGTTCTGTGTGCACACCCCTGGTGTTGTTCTGTATGAGGACACCAGTCAAACTGTATTAGAGTCCACCCTAATGGCATCATTTTAACTTAATTATTTATTTTTAAAAAATTATTTCTGTAAAGGTATGTTCATCCCCTTGGAGCAGTGATATGGAGTGGGAGGGCTCTGGGCATGACCATATTGCTACCCACTAATTCAGCAAACCATCAGTACCTGCACTGTACCTGGCTTGTGCTGGGCAGTGTTGGGAATATAACAGTGACTGAGATGGTCTGGGCTCACTGTCCACTGGGGGAGACAGACCTGTCCCCAGACAAGGATGACTTAGAGTAGGCAAGGCTGGGACAGGGGAACCCAGAGGGCATATGACCCCCTCCCAAGAGTCTGGAGGGCTTCCTGGAGAAGGAGGAATTCAGTAGTGAATGGCACAGAGTTGGTTCCTCCCACCACAGAATTCCCAATCTATCAGGGCAGAGAGACACGACATGAGTAATCCTAAGGTTAGGGTCAGAGAAATCTGCCCTGCAGAAGTAACATGGCAAATGCTATCTAAAGATAAGAAAGGTTAGCCTACAAGATTGATAGATATGGAAGGTTGTTGTTCCAGGCAGTGAGAACAGGTTGGTTAAGGGCTCGGGGGCTAGGAGAGAGCTTGAGGAGTATGAGAAGTTGAGAATAGAACAGTGTAGAGGGTGTGCGCTCTGTGAGGTGACAGAGGGAGGGAGGTAGAGATGGGGGTCAATAGATGGGCAAGCTTTGGAAGGCCTCAGGAAGAGCCCTAAACTTTATTCAACAAGTCATTTACCAATGCTAATTGTTACGTCCACATCAAAGATTGTTTAAGCCCTGGCCGGTTGGCTCAGAGGTAGAGCGTCGGCCTGGCGTGCGGGGGACCCGGGTTCGATTCCCGGCCAGGGCACATAGGAGAAGCGCCCATTTGCTTCTCCACCCCACCCCCTCCTTCCTCTCTGTCTCTCTCTTCCCCTCCCGCAGCCAAGGCTCCATTGGAGCAAAGATGGCCCGGGCGCTGGGGATGGCTCCTTGGCCTCTGCCCCAGGCGCTAGAGTGGCCCTGGTTGTGGCAAAGCTACGCCCCGGAGGGGCAGAGCATCACCCCCTGGTGGGCAGAGCATCGCCCCAGGTGGGCGTGCTGGGTGGATCCCAGTCAGGGGCATGCGGGAGTCTGTCTGACTATCTCTCCCCGTTTCCAGCTTCAGAAAAATACAAAACAAAAACAAAAACACTGTTTAAGTGCCTTCTCTGTCCTGGGTGGTGCTGGAGTCCTAGGCAGGGAGATAAGAGAACCAAAGAAGATACTGACCCATTGGAGACAAGGTAGAGCTACAACAGCCCTGTGAGGTAGGTTCTACTGTGACTCTACCTTGTAGCTGAGGACACTGAAACACACAGGGGAAGCCCCTTTTAGAGGACACACAGCTGGTAAGTGGTAGAGCAGGGGTTTGAATGCCAGTCCTTCTGTTTCGAAGCCTGCACAAGAAAAGGTGTGGAGGCAGGCCTGTAGAAGAAGAATTAGCCTTGAGAAAAAGCCACAGTAAGACTGGTAGAAAAAGCAGAGATGAAAAATGGGCTGGTCCCACAGCCACGTGTGTCGACTGAGATTCCAGAGGGATATCTCAGCCGCAGAGGCTCTCCTTGAGAAGTGTGGGATCTCAACCCCACGCCATGCTCCCCATCCTAGAGCACCAGAGATGGGAAGAGGTGCCCATATAACATCTGGCTGTGAAATCAGCAGGGATTCTCTCTGGCAGGGAGAAAGGGAGTCTTTTAGAGACACAAGTGCCCTTTTAAAGGGCCAATACACAAAATCTTTTCTTTTCTTTTTTTTTTTTTGAAAGACAGAGAGTCAGAGAGAGAGAGAGAGAGAGAGAGAGAGAGAGGGACAGACAGACAGGAAGGGATAGAGATGAGAAGTATCAATTCTTTGTTGCAGCACCTTAGTTGTTCATTGATTGCTTTCTTATATGTGCCTTGAGTGGGGGGCTACAGCAGAGTGAGTGATCCCTTGCTCAAACCAGAAACCTTGGGCTCAAGCTAGTGACTTTAGGCTTCAAGCCAGTGACCTTTGGGCTCAAGCCAGCAACCATGGGGTCATATCTATGATCCCACGCTCAAGCCAGCAACCCCGCACTCAAGCTGATGAGCCCATGCTCAAGCTGAATGAGCCCACGCTCAAGCCAGAGACCTCGGGGTTTCAAACCTGGGTCCTCTGCATCCCAGTCTGATGCTCTATCCACTGCGCCACCACCTGGTCAGACAACACAAAGTCTTATTCACAGCCTCTCACCCTGGAATCTGGCAGAGGGAGGGCAGAATGGACTAGAGTCACATGAAGAAAGACTGGGGTATGTGGCTTTGGGGAGAGAACTGAAGGGAGAGCCACCAGGACCCCTGTGTTGAGTTACTCTCCCACACTGCAGATGTGGCTGAACCACTCCCCTCCTGTAACATCAATGGGGAATGTAATAGCCCCACCATCTGGACTCCCTGTTGCCTGGCCCTTCAGAGCTTGCACCCTGCTAAAGAGTGCCTACACTGGGGTAGAAAGGTCTGGGAAGACTCGGGGGCTATCAGTGACTGAGTTGTGTGGCTCTGATACAGGGGCCATTCTCCCCCCCTCACCACACACACATACACTTTCCTGTGAACCTGACTGGCACCTCCCCATCACACAAGATCCACTAGCCCCACCCTCCCAACTTCTGGTGGCTCTGTGCTGCTAAGCTCTGGGCAGAATCCAGGACGGAATGAGTTGTGTGGCTCCAAGATGGGGGTCACCACTCCCCTCGCTTCCCCCCAAGTCTGACCAGTACCTCACCTCATGGGAGATCCACTAGCCCTCCTTTCCAACTCCCGGTTGAGCTGGGCCTTCCAGCAGAATCTTGGACAGCCACAGTTATGTGGCTCTAGGACAGGGGCCATTTTTCCCTCACACGCCTAAATAGTGCAGAACCCTCCCTTCATACAGCCAAATCTTGGTCTGTTTGGGCCTGTGAAACTCTGCTGGCCTCACCCTGATGACTCCCTGAGACCCCACACCACCACAAAGGTGTGTGAGGACCCAGCAGGTGGCAGCTAGACTTGGTATTCTCTGGAACATGTTCTGAGTGGCCTCAGACCCAGCACTAGCACCAAGTAGGAACACCATTTGCTCCTACCTGGTGACTCACTGAGAACCTACTCATGCAACTTGAGTACTACCAGAGGCTTGCTTTCAGTGACTGAGCCTAACAGGTAGCCAGAAGGTAGTACCTTGGGACTTTTGCTGACCTGACCCCAGGCCTGGTGCTAGTAAAAGCTAGCCTTGGTGCTCAGCTTGGTCCTTCCTGTGCACATGCAGGCCCAGCAGAAGTACCTACAAACTGTGGATTGCTTTGTAGCCTAGGGCCAGTCATAGGCAGCATATGAATTGACCTGTATCAGAGTCCCTTCCAAGAGGCCTCAGAATGAATACACCCAGTGGCAAGCTCCAGAAAACATCAGAACAAGACCCAATTAGATTTATAGGCAGCATAGCCAAAATGAGATCTTGGCAGGCACCAGACCCTGCTCAGGCAAATTCCACTTCATGTGGTCAGCAACTGCACAGCAGCTCATACACTGTGGTCAGGGTTGACCCCCACAGTCAGCCAGCCTGAGGGTCGGTGCCATGCACAAATGGGCCAATAGCCATCAAAACTCAATTACAATAGGAGGGCCAACAAAACCCACACAAGGGACATTCGTGGAACACCCAGCTCAGCTAATGAAGGAGACTGTGCCACTGGGTCCCACAGGACACCTACTACATAAGGTCACCCAACCAAGACTGGGAGTCATAGCAGATCTACCTAATACAGGCGGATGACAGGTTACAAGCAAGATATGTTCTGTAGGTTTGAAAATATTTAAGTATTTATATGCACAGAATGGTAAAAATATATACTATGTTAAGACAAACACCTAAGTTAAATGCCGAAGTTGCATTTAATAGGTAAATGTACATGTTCCAACTTACATACAGATTCAACTTAAGAACAAACCTACAGAACCTGTCTCATTTGTATCCTGGGGACTTCCTGTACATAAAAGAAAACACAAAGAGGCAGCCAAAATGGAGAGACAAAGAAATGTGTCCCAAATGGAAGAGCAGGAGAAATCTCAAGGAAAAGAGATCTAGAGTTGAAAAAAAAAATAGTTATAAGGATGCTCAAGGAACTTAGTGAGAACTACAACAGCATGAAAAAGAACCATAAAAAGAACCAATCAGAAATAAAGAATACAATATCTGAAATGAAGACTACACTAAAAAGAATACAGTTGGCCCTGGCCGGTTGGCTCAGCGGTGGAGCGTCGGCCTGGCGCACGGGGGACCCGGGTTCGATTACCGACCGGGACACATAGGAGAGGCGCCCATTTGCTTCTCCGCCCCCCCTCCTTCCTCTCTGTCTCTCTCTTCCCCTCCCACAGCCAGGGCTCCATTGGAGCGAGGGTGGCCCGGGCGCTGGGGATGGCTCCTTGGCCTCTGCCCCAGGCGCTGGAGTGGCTCTGGTCGTGGCAGAGCCTCGCCCCTGGTGGGCGTGCCGGGTGGATCCCGGTCGGGCGCATGCGGGAGTCTGTCTGGCTGTCTCTCCCCGTTTCCAGCTTCAGGAAAATACCAAAAAAAACAAAAACAAAAACAAGAATACAGTAAGTTGGATGAAGCAGAGGACTGAATCAATGATTTGAAAGACAAGGTAGCAGAAAATGCCCAGTCAGAGTAGCAAAAAGAAAAAAGAATAAAAAAAAAAAGAGTAATTTAAGGGACCTTTGGGACAACATGAAGTGTAACATCTGCATAATAAGGGTACCAGAAGAGAAGAGAGACAGCAAGGAATCAAGAACTTATTTGAAGAAATAATGACTGCATATTTCCCTAACACGATGAAGGAAAAAGACATACAAGTACAGGAAGTACAGAGTTCCAAACAAGATGAACCCAAAGAGGACTGCACCAAGACACATCATAGTTAAAATGGCAAAGGCAGAATGTTAAAAGCAGCAAGAGAAAAGCAGTTAGTAACCTACAAGGGAGCCTCCCATTAGACCAGGGGTCTCAAACTCGCGGCCCGCCGAACAATTTTGTGCGGCCCACAGACTAATCCACAAAGTTCAAAATATTTTGGATAAAATTAAGTAAGCCTAGGGGCCTACTTGTATTTTTCATTTCTCTAGCATCCTAGCTAGATATTAGCTTAGTTTAACAGCAGTTGTGATGCGAACTACAGTTTCTGGTCGTTTTGTGACACTGAGTAAACTGCATGTACGATTGTGCTTGTTGTACTGATTTTTTTTTGTTTTCAACTGCAGTGAGAAAAGTGTTGCGTAACAGTTGCCTTTTGTAGACCTAGTGAGGCCCGCCGAACGGCTGTGATCTTGCTCTGCGGCCCACATGCTGAGTTGAGTTTGAGACCCCTGCATTAGACTGTCAGCAGATTTATCAACAGAATCATTTCAGGCCAGAAGAGATTGGCATGAAATATTCAGTGTTGAAAAGTGAGGACCTACAACCAAGACTACATTACCCAGCAAGGCGATCACTTAAAATTGATGGAGAAATGCCTGACCAGGCAGTGACACAGTGGATAGCATGTTGGACTGGGATGCAGAGGGCCCAGGTTTGAAACCCCAAGGTTGCTAGCTTGAGTGTGGGGTTACTGGCTTGAGTCCAAAGGTTGCTGTCTTGAACCCAAGGTTGCTGGCTTGAGCAAGGGGTCACTTGCTCTGCTGTAGCCCCCCAGTCAAGCACATATGAGAAAGCAATCAATGAACAACTAAGGTGTCAAAGCAAAAAATTGATGCTTCTCATCTCTTTCCCTGTCTGTCCCTGTTTGTCCCTCTCTTCCCTCTCTCTCTCTCTCTGCCTCTGTCATAAAAATAAAAACAAAAATTTATGAATAAAGAGCTTCCCAGACAAGAAAAAGCTAAATGAGATCATTATCACCAAACCATTATTATAAGAAATGTTAAAGGATCTGCTTGAAGAAAAAGGAGAAAGAGGAAGAGAGGAACAGTTAAAAGAATAAATTGGCAATAAATACTTACCTGTCAATAATCATTTCAATGTAAATGGCCTAAATGTTCCAATCAAAAAACATAGGGTAGCAGAATGGATAAGAAAAAAAGACACATATATATGCTGTCTACAAGAGATCCACCTGAGATCAAAAGATACACACAGACTGAAAATAAAGGGATAGAAAAAGATATTTCATGCAAATGGAATGAAAAAAAAAACTAGGGTAGCAATACTTATATTTGACAAAATAGATTTTAAAACAAAGGCTATAAATAGTAAGATACAAAGGACCCTACATAATACTAAAGAGAGCAATCCGACAAAAGGATATAACCCTGGTAAACATTTATGCACCACACATAGGAACACCTAAATATATAAAGCAGATCTTGAAGGACATAAAGGAAGAGATTGACAGTAATACAGTCATAGTAGGAGATTTTACCACCCCATTGACATAATGGGATATTCCAGACAGAAAACAAGGAAACAACAGCCTTAAATGGCACACTGCTCAGATGAATTTAATTGATATCTTCAGCCTGATCAGTGATGGTACAATGGATAGAGCATCGATCTGGGATGATGAGGTCTCCAGTTTGAAACCCCAAGGTCACTGGCTTGAGTGTGGGCTCATCAAGCTTGAGTGCAGGCTCAACAGCTTGAGCACAGAGTCACCGGCTTGAGTATGAGATTACCAACATAATCCCATGGTCGCTGGCTTAAACCCAAAGGTCACAGGCTTGAATCCCAAGGTTGCTGGCTTGAGCAAAGGGTCCCTGGCCCAGCTGGAGTCCCTCAGTCAGGGCATATATGAGAAAGAAATCAATGAACAAGTAAAGTGCCACAACTACGAGTTGATGCTTCTCTCTCTCCTCTCACTCCCTCTCCCTTCCTATCTCTCTCTAAAAATAAAATTAAATACATAAATAGAAAATAAAAGGGGCTTCCCATCTTTGTGTTTCAGTATCCTCATCTATAAGATGGAGTCATACTAGAACCTACCTCATAGGCTTGTAGGGAGTAAATGAGTTCATCCATGTCAAATGACTGGCACAGGGTAACCAGAGATTAGCTATGAGTATTTCAAGGAACTTAGTTTCTTTGAGCCTTTGTTTTCCCACCAAAATGGGGGTAACAATAAGAAGCTCTGCCTCATAGGGCTATTGTAGGATTAAATTAGTAAATCCAATGCCTTTCAAGCTTTTTCAGTCATAGCCCACAGTAAGTAATGCATTTCATGTATGACCCAGTATGTATGTATTCACATACCACTAGTAACTAAAAGACAAGTGTCATAAAATAATAATTATTGCTATAAGTAATTCATTCTGTCATTTTCTTTTATGTTTCATGGTATGTTTTAAATACTGATTATAACCTACTAAATGGTTTCCCCCAAGCCTGGGTCTCCCTCACAGTATAACTGTGAGTTAATGTGTTTAGAATGATGTTTTTTGGCTTATGTTGTGGTCCAGCCATGATGAGTCTATTACAGGGTCTTCAAACGGGAAAAGACATGGAATTAAATAAATGATAGACAGAGACGTAAAGATATGTACATATAGATGGGTTCAGGAGGATGGCAAGGCGAACAGTCTCTACTGTTCCTGAGCCATAAATTGGCTGCTCCCAGAGAAGCATCCGTTTTTATTCAGGGAAAAGACATGGTCCATTAGCAATGCAATTGTTTCCAAGACAACTCAAAGACAACCCCCACCATACCATTTAAATCTAACTTTACACTAAAAAAAAACTAGCTTCCAGTCTCTTCTGGAGAACATGGGTGGGATAAGTGAGAATCAGGTATAGCTCTGTTAACTAGGCAGGTGAGGTGGGGGGTTAGGCCTAGCACCTCTGTCCCCAAGATATCCAGATTGTAAAAATACCCTGTTTATGTTTCGGTCCCCACTGATCCCTCTTTTGTATTTTTTAAAACTTCAATTTGTTGCTGTGATTCATACTCATCTGAATTCACATGTTTCAATTTGGACACAGATTGGGAAAATATAAAATAAACAACAAAATTAAAATAGCCAATCCTAACAGATACTGTAACAAGTGTCCTTATACAATGAAGTGATTAAAGTGTATTAGATTATCAGACAAAGTCTTAACTAATACAACAGGATCTAAAATAAAATTCTTACAGTCTTAAATGTCCTTAACATGTTAATGTAATTTCACCAAGTCCATGTTGACACCATCATTGCTTCATATTATTTGTATGTGTAACCCAACCTCACTTCAGTCTGAGAACTGTCCCAAGGAGCAGGAGTCACACACATTCAGGAAAAGTCCACAAGGCACTGGAGTTGTGGTCACATTTCCTCACTTTGCAGCTAGAGTCCAAGTCCCAATGACCACTGCTTCTAGCTGGTAATGATTCAGGTAGACTGGAAAAACCATTTGCAGCACATATGGAAACAGAGCTTCCATTTTCTTTAAAATGGAGAGATAAACCCAGGGAACCCTTCCCAGGAGCTCTGCAACCATGGCATGGTGAAGAGAACCTTGGGATACTACACTATGCTGGGTGGCAGAGGTAAATTCATCTAAATTAGAAGCAGGTCCCAGCCTAAAATAGGCATGGGGCATTGAGGCAAGAGGAATAAAGGAGACACTATATATTAAACAAAGCAGCAGAAAATAAGACTATCAACACCCACAACAGAGATCTTCGAGGGATGAATAAAAACCCAAATATTCAGGCAAGGCAGAGTAAGTGGCCCTCATGTCCATAAGAAATGAGATCAGTTTACCTGCTACTTGGAAGAAATACCCTAGGCTCATCCACAGTGACGTGAGATGGGGTCGACAGCCATGGGCACCTTTAGCCTTCAGTGGCAAGTCCCAGCAGGCTGGGCAAGGTTAGGTCACAGTGGCTGGAGCAGGGCTGGAAGAGACTGAACCGTCCCTTAGAGGAAGTGAGGAGGCAGTTTACCTTCCAATGTCCCTTTTTCCCCACAGCAAAGGTATGTCCCTGGTGGAGGCCGAGAAGCCTGGCAGGCTTTAGCTCAAATGACCTTCCTTTCCACTCTTGAAGCAGGGCCCTGATGGAGTCCTATGGGCCCTGATGGGAGTCCTATGAAGCCCCTTCAGGGCATAGGAGCCTTTAAGGCTGTATGTCAAGAGCTGGTATTTTGCCTGATCTCTTTTTGGGCTCTGTCTGCCTTTTCTGTTCCTCTTGGTCATTACAGACCTTAAAAGCCAGTTCAGAAGATCTCGCTGAGGGGTTTGAGGGTCCTTATCCGCCTATATAAACTTTTTCTGTATATCTGGAGCTAATTGGAAAAAAACAAAACAGTGTTATTAGCTGGATCAAATAAAAGAGAGTAGAAGTTTGCAGGAGAAAGAAAAGAAGTTTGGCATCTCCCATAGGATTCCAGAGTCTCTCAGTGGCTGAATAACTCTGTACATCAGTATTCAAAAGAAAAAAATTTTTTAAAGTAAAAAGTGTGATAAAAAAATTTGCAGGAGTTCCAGTATATAACTCCCCCCCTTTTTTATTATTATTTACAATTGACCTTTAAGCATTTGTTGGGCACACTTTATAATACCTTAACTTCAAAAACTGTAACAAATACTTGTCTTTACGTTAACTTCTAACAAAATATAGTAAATATGGCCCTGGCCGGTTGGCTCAGCAGTAGAGCGTCAGCCTGGCGTGCGGGGGACCCGGATTCGATTCCCGGCCAGGGCACATAGGAGAAGCGCCCATTTGCTTCTCCACCCCCCCCCCTTCCTCTCTGTCTCTCTCTTCCCCTCCTGCAGCCAAGGCTCCATTGGAGCAAAGATGGCCCAGGCGCTGGGGATGGCTCCTTGGCCTCTGCCCCAGGCGCTAGAGTGGCTCTGGTCAGGGCAGAGCGACGCCCCGGAGGGGCAGAGCATCGCCCCTGGTGGGCGTGCCGGGTGGATCCCGGTTGGGCGCATGCGGGAGTCTGTCTGACTGTCTCTCCCCGTTTCCAGCTTCAGAAAAATACAAATATATATATATATATATATATATATATATATATATATATACACACACACACACACACACACACACACATATATACACATATATATAGTAAATACATTTTCAAGTAACATTCCCATACTTATTAAAATATTTCTACCCCATTAATTAACAGGCAATTTAAAGAGTATATAAAAGCTGGAAAATTCTAGTGTGACTTTCATTATTTTTTTATATTATTAAAAAAAATCTAGGCCCTGGCCGGTTGGCTCAGCGGTAGAGCGTCGGCCTAGCGTGCGGAGGACCGGGTTCAATTCCCGGCCAGGGCACACAGGAGAAGCGCCCATTTGCTTCTCCACCCCTCCGCCGCGCTTTCCTCTCTGTCTCTCTCTTCCCCTTCCGCAGCCAAGGCTCCACTGGAGCAAAGATGGCCCGGGCGCTGGGGATGGCTCTGTGGCCTCTGCCTCAGGCGCTAGAGTGGCTCTGGTCACAATATGGCGACGCCCAGGATGGGCAGAGCATCGCCCCCTGGTGGGCAGAGCGTTGCCCCATGGTGGGCATGCCGGGTGGATCCCGGTCGGGCGCATGCGGGAGTCTGTCTGACTGTCTCTCCCCATTTCCAGCTTCAGAAAAATGAAAAAAAAAAAAAATCTACACCTTTGTTAGTAGGTAAATCTATCTGCCTCAAGCAATGCAGCTGCAGCAAGCAGCCTGAAGTTTGAAGCAGTTTAGCCAAAATTAGCAGGTCTTTAGGATCCACATTCCATTCTATTTAAATTTAAATGAGTGCATTTTACTTGTTCCAATTAAAATTATAAATTTGTAGGGATGATATTTTTATAATATTAGAGCCGGCATATCCAATTTTTGCATGCAAGAACTTAAAAAATCACATTTGGATAACATTAAACAAAGACCAAACACAAACAAGAATCAGACAAAGTAGACAAATCAGACAAATTAGAGAGAAACCAGGGATTTTAGAGATTAGAACATGGCCTTCTTGATCTTTATGCAGGACTATTTCGATAGGAACATAAAGGATAGAAACTAAACAGAATTCTTTCTCGAAAAGTTTCAAGAACAGCCGTTTATGAGATTCTGTTTAGCCACATCTAAACAGGCGTTCCCTTTGCCCTCTTTTCAGGCATAGAACAGTAAAGATATAAAATGAGTTTAGAGAAAGAGAATAATGGGAAAAAGCTGTAATTTTCCCAAACTCTTAAGTCTTTTTATTTACTAAAGAAAATCAGATAATAACACAACTTTAAAAAGCATCTCAGCCTTCTAATCATTCTTAAATTCTAATAACTGCTACAACCAGAAGCCAAAATCCCTCCATTTCAACCCCCGCGGAAAGGCAGGTTTAGTTTATCTGGGAGAGGAATACTTTCCCTTTCCTCTCCTGGGGCTGGGCCTCCCGGGCAGAGCCGCATCCGCCTTGCACAAAGGTCAGCCTGCCGTAGAGCCGCCACCCACCCCGCGGCCGGTGGGAGCTGGGGCCCTGGCCTCGAAGGCGCCTTCTCTGCTGCTGCTGCCGCCGCCTTGCGAGCTCGCGGGAGCGCACATTCCAGCACAGGAGCCTGCGCTGCGCAGGGGCCCGCGCCGCCTGCGCGCACCCATGGGACATGCCTCCATCGTCGCCCGTGCAAGTGGCCGCCCGCGCTTCTAAGAGGGGACCATGGTCGGGTCGCGCTGGCGGCTGCTTGGGCTCAAGGCAGCGGTTGCCGTGGCTTCTTCCTCTTGGGCTCCCGGGAACTTGGCGGCTTCTGGACCCTTGTTTTGGGGGCGTGCTTCCTCCACCGCACATCTTTTGTATTCAGATTCCGAGCACCCGCCAGAGCTCTCTCCGACCGCATTTGTGTCTTTTTCGACATGCTGATCTGGGAAGCCACAGCTTCTGCCTCCGCCATTGGCTGCTCGCTTCACCTCGGAGGCACCGGGCAGGGCGAGCCGCGAGGCTAGCACGAGCCCTAGTCCACCGGCAGCCTTGTCCCCGCTGCTTTACTGGCTCTGGTCTCATCGCCTCTGCCTGGGGAGGCCAGCCTTCCGCTCTTTGGAGTGGGAATTTCCAAGGGCCCGAGACAAAGACTTTGGGAGCAGAGGGCTGCGGATCCACAAAGTTTAAAATGGCCACAGCCCTGATATTCCCATCTCCCGAGTTACTCTCAGACTCCACGCTCTCATATTTACATTCCTGTTTCTACCTCATTCTGACCAAACAACTTACTTTCACATAAAAACATTTGTACAAAAAGAAAAAGGTCCCTTACTTTTGAACCTCGTACTCCCATAGTTATTTACTCCCAAATCACTTTATTACTATACTCTCCCCCCCAGACTTGACTTAAAAGCTTCACTCTCTAAAAGCTTTATACTTACTCCGTGTGCACACTTCTGGGGAGTTCCATTACCTCTTTGCTTTCCCTTATTCGATGACCACATGTATGGGCGCCAATTGTCGTGGTCCAGCCACAACGAGTCTGGGGTCTTCGAACGGGAAAAGACATGGAATTAAATAAATGACAGAGACTTAAAGATTTATACATACAGATGGGTTCGGGAGGATGGCAAGGCGAACAGTCTCTACTGTTCCTGAGCCATAAATTGGCTGCTCCCAGAGAAGCATCGTTTTTATTCAGGGGAAAAACATGGTCCATTAGCAATTCAGTTGTTTCCAAGACAACTCAAAGACAACCCCCACCATATCATTTAAATCTAACTTTACACCAATAAGAAACTAGCTTCCAGTCTCTTCCGGAGAACATGGGTGGGACAAGTGAGAATCAGGTATAGCTCTGTTAACTAGGCAGGTGAGGTGGGGGGTTAGGCCCAGCACCTCTGTCCCCAAAATATCCAGATTGTAAAAATACTCTGTTTATATTTTGGTCCCCAACAGGCTTTTAATCAGAGCCCAGTCTAGGTGGCTGTTACATTGATTCTTGTTTCTACAGCTGGTAGGCTCTTTCTCCTCCTGCAAGGCTTAGCTCAGGCACCACCTCCTCTAGGAAGCCTTCTGTGAGCTCTCTGGTTGAGCTGAAGTTCTTTTCATTTATATTGGACTGAAATCAGAAATCAGCAATGTATGGAAGTTCCAGTATTCGCCATGACATCACACTCCCCAGGTTCAAATCCCAGCTGTGCTCTCTCTGACCATGAAATCTAGTCCTAACAAACCCAAACCTTAGAGTCTTTCAGCTGAAAACAAACAAAACACAGAAATAGGACTATGGTAAAAATGGAGTATGTCCCATTTCTGTAAAGAGTGCCCCAGCAGCCAGTGGCTAAAGCCCCAAGCCTTGGAAGCCCCCTTGACTCCTCTCTCTCTCTCTCTCTCTCCCACCCACATCTAATCTATCAGCAAATTCTGTGGCCTCAAAATAATCCAGAATCCAACCACTCCTCCCAGCTGGTTCAGCTGAGGTGGGGAGCTGGGCTATTTATACACCTCCCATGTTAGTCATTAAGGAGGGCCACTCCCAATGAACCCGTTTCCCAGCATGCTCCGTGGGCAGAATGAGCTCTGGCAGCCAGTAAAAGCCCTCAGGCAACAGGTGCAGCACTGGCGTTGGAAGTGGTGAGGTGAGGAGCTGGCGTGGGGCGCCAGCAGCTCACCACACCCAGTGTGTGGAGCAGCGCACAGCACAAACTGGGCACTCCAAACACATTTGTCGGTGAAAGAAAGGAAGGGAAGAAGGAAGGCAGGAGGGAGTGAGGGAGGGAGGGAGTGAGGGAGGGGAAGGGAGGGAGGAAGGGAGAAAGAAAAAGGAGCCTCTGGTGGGCAGAAGAAGTACTCAAGTCTCCCTGAGTGCTTTCCACCCATCTCACCTCCCTCACTCACTGTTCACACAGCCAACACCACACGGCTGAAGATATGGGCATTCCCAGAGAATATTTTTGGTGTCATCCAGAGTGACCTCAACTACTCAGTGGTCCTGGAGTGTCTGGCTCTGATCTTCCCCACACCTGTGTTGCACTGGACCTTCAATGGGGAGCCCTGTGGCACCGGGGAGAGACTGATCATCCGGCGGCTGTCCAGGGAGCACTTGGGCACCTATGTGTGCATGGTCAATAACAGTCAGGAACAGGTCTTCTCCGACCCTGTGAACATCTCGCTGCCAGGTGAGTCCCCCACCTCCACCCCAGACACCTGCTCCCTAGCTGGTTGGTGACCAGCCCTCCTGGTTCCACTGAGCCACCTTCTACAAGCAGTCCTCCCTGAGACCCTTTGTAACCAAAATGTCATCCCATTCTTCCATCCACCTGGAAGATTGGGCATTATTAGCCCATTTTACAGATGAGAGGCTGTGGCTCAGAGATGAAGTCTAAAGGTAGCTCAGCTCAGAATCTGGCTCTGGCCTCCTGGGCCCTGGCTCCACCCAGTGCCTGGCTGTGGTAATTTGGGAGGCCCCCCTCACCTCTCTGAGTCTCAGCACAGCCAGTGAAAAGGTGTAGGTGATAACATAATGAGCAGTTCCAAAACTGGGCTTTGGAATTTGAATTCTGGCTCCACTCCCTGGCTGTGTGACTTTGGACCAGTACCTTGATATCTCTGTGCTTCAGTTTCCCCATCTGTAAAATTAGGAAAACAAGAATGCCCACTCAAAGTGTAGTTATGAGTATTCAATGAGATAAGCAGATAAAGAGCTTAAAATAAGAGTGCCTCGTACTGTTGAACACTAGTGAGTGCTCAGTAAACACTAGCTAGTATCATTGCTACAGTTAGCATTATCAGTATTACTAATTTTGTGACAATTTCCGTAGGCAGTAGGGTGGACGGAGTCCCAGGCAGCAATAACTAGAAGAACCAGTTGTAGGGATAAGAAAATGATTTGGGAGCTTGTGGAAGCTGGATTCAATTCCTGCCCTGTGTCTGCCTACCAGGGGACTTAGGACAAGTGGCTTTCCCTTCTCTGAGTCTCAGTTTCCTCCTGCATATAACAGATTGTTATAAGGAACAAAATAATGCATGTATGAAGGTGGCAGAATGCCTGTTAACAGTAGGGGCTTTATTTTATTTTATTTTATTTTTTATTTTATTTTATTTTTTTACAGGGACAGAGAGAGAGTCAGAAAGAGGGATAGATAGGGACAGACAGAAACGAAGAGAGATGAGAAGCATCAATCATCAGTTTCTTGTTGCGACACCTTAGTTGTTCATTGATTGCTTTCTCATATGTGCCTTGACCACGGGTCTTCAGCAGACTGTGTGACCCCTTGCTCGAGCCAGCAACCTTGGATCCAAGCTGGTGAGCTTTTTTTTTTTTTTTTTTTTTTTGCTCAAGCCAGATGAGCCCACGCTCAGGCTGGTGACCTCGGGGTCTCAAACCTGGTTTTTCCGCATCCCAGTCTGATGCTCTATCCACTGCGCCACCGCCTGGTCAGGCAACAGCAGGGGCTTTAAATAGCAGCAATTATCATGAATATTATTTTTCCTGTTTTTATTCACGGAGAACAAGTGGCCTGGAGTGGACTAGAAGGACTCAGAGGAGCTGGCCAGTAGAGAAGCCGGGAAGGTATTTGGGCAGCAGAGAACACATGTGCCAGACTCAGAGCATGGAAAGGGTGAAGGTGATGGAAAGTCTGGGTTGGTTGGGTCCCAGACAGTTGGGATCTAGTGTGAGATTCAGGATTTGGTTTTGGGATGACTTACTAGGAGAAAAAAATTTAAATCTTGTAGCACCTGGTGACTCTGATATGTTCATTAAAAATGACAATGTTTCCAAGACCTCCTTTATTCATTCATCAACTATTCAGGAAATGTTTATTGAGTACCTACTATGTTATCACCCTGCTGGGCAGTACTGGGGACACTCTGATGATAAAGACAGCCTTGGCCCTGCCCCCACAGACTCCCAGTCCAGTGGGGGACAGACCTGTCCATAAACAGTAATGACCAGAGCGGGCAGGCTGGGGTAAGGGAACCTAGAGGGCTGTGTGACCCAAAGAGGTATCTGACCTAGTAAGGGCATCAGGGAGGACTTCCTGGAGAAGAGGACATTTGAGCCAGTACTATAATACATAGGAATTATTCAGACCAAAGGGCAGAAGATGTCATAAAAGGCATTCCTGGGGGCACAAAGGCCTGGATGTAGGAGACAGAGAGGTGTGCTTAGATAATGGAGTAGGGTCCAGTGGGGCTGGGTTATAAAGGTGGTTGTGCCTGACTGGGCTGTGGCGCAGTGGATAGAGCATTGGGCTGGGATGCGCAGGACCCAGGTTCGAAACCCCAAGATAGCTGGCTTGAGTGCAGGCTCATCTGTTTGAGCACAGCTCACCAGCTTGAGCCCAAGGTCATTGGCTTGAGCAAGGGGTCATTCAGTCTGCTGTAGCCCCTCGGTCAAGGCACATATGAGAAAGCAATCAATGAACAACTAAGATCCTGCAACAAAGAATTGATGCTTCTCATCTCTCTCCCTTCCTGTCTGTCCCTATCTGTTGCTCTTTCTGTCTCTCTCTGTCCCTTGTCACAAAAGAAAAAAAAAGGTGAGGGTGAAGAGAGAGGAGGCTGGCCAGGTTGCAGGGCCTTGAAAGCCAAGGTGAGGGACACTTCCTCCTGGCTCCTGGGGAGCCACAGCAAGATTCTGAGCAAAGGAGTCACAGGATCAAGTCTGAGCTTTAGGAGACCACTCTGAATTCCCCATGGTGGGGAGATGGGGGGGGGAGGCTGGGACAGGAGAGTAGGTAGGGGCCAGGGCAGAGACCCAGAGGAGGGGGAGGAAGGGACAGACTGAAGAGACATTCAGGAGGCGGAATGGAGGGAGAGGGCGGTGTGGAGGGAGGGTGGTTCCTCCAATCTCTCCTTTCTCGGTTCCCAGAGGTCAAGGTGGACCCCACAGAGGCACCCATCGAGCCAGACCGCACTCTCACTCTGTCAGGAGGACCTGCCATCGCCCTCCTTGTGGCCGGGAACATAGGCATCGTGATACTGTTTGGAGGCATTGGCTACGCCATCGCTCAGTCCCAAAGGTACCTTTGCCCCTTCCCCGTGCACCAGCCAACCTCCCACCCAGCCCCCACGAGGCACCGAGCTTTCTCTGCAGAAAGACAGAAACCAAACCAACAGGCTCCTCCCATGGAGCTTTAGGCTCGTTCAGAGAGGGTAGCACGGACTGCTGACATGCCGTCTGCCTCATCAGTTTCCACAGTGACCCCAAAAGAGACAGAAGAGGGTCCTGGAGCTGGTTGGCCTGGGTGCAAATCCCAGCCCCATTACTTGCCTGCAGTGAAGCCATGGGCAAGTCACTTCTCCTTTCTGTGCCTCGGTTTGCCTGTCTGCAAAACAGGGACAATTATAACACCTGCCTTACAGGACTGTTGTGAGAATTATTATTATTATTTTTTTTTTTATTGTTCGTTGTGAGAATTAAATGAGCTAATATTCCTAAAGTGTTTAAAGCAGTGTCTGGGGTACAGTAAGTGTCATATTCATTCCTTGTACGCATATCTGTTGAGTGCCCACTATGTGTCAGGCACTGCGGGTACTGTGGGAATTAATAGGGCAAAGTCTCTGCCCTCATGAACTTTCATCCTAGCCAGAGACACCAACAGTCACTTGATGGCCGAGTGAAATAGAGATAGTACACTGGGTGATGATGAGTCAACCAAGACCTCCCTGAGAAAGTTATGTTCCAGCAAAGACACTGAGAAAGGAAAGATGGAGGGAACCAGTGTGTATGTGGGGGAAGGGCACACCTGGTAGGGGGAACAGCAACTGCAAAGGCCCTGAGGTAGGACTTGCCTGGCCTGTTCAAGAAATAGCAACGAGGCCAATGTGGTTGGAACGGTGTGAGGAAAGGGAAGAGAGGCCAGACAGGAGATCAGAGAGGGAAGGAGGCGGGGTACCAGACAGCATAGGGTCTGTGGGTCATGTCAGGACCTGGCTTTTGTTCTGAGTGAGATGGGGGCCCATGTGGGTTTGGAGCAGAGGAAGGATGGGATATGACTACAGCTGACTTCCATTTTAGCCCTAGATGTGTTAGCTATGATTGTGATATTATAATGTTTTACCTCATATTGAGCAACTCGTATGTGCTTGCTAAACTTTATTCTATTCGATCTGCACAAGAACTTGGCAAGGGTAGAGGGGTTGGGTGGGATGAAGATCTCATCTTTCAAGAAGAATAGCTAAAAAGAAACAAAAACAAAAAGGAAAACTAAACCATTTCAAAGAGGAAACTAAGGCTCAGAGAGAAATGACTGGCCCCACACCCCACAGCTGGAGAGAAGGGATTTGAATCCCAAACCCTGCCTCACTCCAAGTTCCAGCCCCAAACCTACACTGCCTTTTTTTTTTTCACCATTAACAATACAAACCTTCATAGCTTATGAACTGAAGAAGAAAACTCTGCAAGTTAAAATGGTTCGGAAATGCTGCTGGACTGGGGCCAGGTCAATGTTGAGATTCAAACAATCTAACAACCAGTTCTCTGCCCTACTGACCATTTTAAGTATTAAAACAATATATCGAAAGGTAGTTTCATTATTTCATTTAATACTTAAGAATAAAAGAGGTACACAAAACTAGATTGTTTAAGAGTTTTAAAATATTAATGAAAAAATATTAATACCTGCAAAAAAACAATAAAACTGTTAAGATACCTCCATATTGCTTCTTTTTTAAAAAAATATTTATTCATTTTTATTAGAGAAACAGAGGAGGGGGGAAAGAGATAGAACAGGGGGAGGAGCAGGAAGCAGGCAAGCCTGGGGTTTCGAACCAGCGACCTCAGCATTCCAGGTCGATGCTTTATCCACTGCACCACCACAGGGCAGATTCCATATTGGTGTTCTCATTTGCAATTTTTTTCACCTGTGGACAGAATGAACATTCCTACGGGCGCTTAGAATACACTGTTGCACAGATGAATGTTAAAAAGAATAAGAATGTAAATTTGTGATTTCTACATTGGGCAGCTGCCCAGGCGCCCACCTTAGAGAGAACCCTGATTACAACTGGTTCACTAAACTCAACAAAAGATTAGGTATTCGTTCTGCTGAACTGGTGCAAACCGGCTAAATCCCACCAGTAGGCCAGGTCTCCAGTCTGCGAGTTCTGTGTAGAACCTTCTAGGGATAGGAGAGGGCCGGGCTGCTGCCTGAAGCACCCACACCCTCTTCATCACTGTGGCATTTCCTGGACCCACAGTAAGAGTCAAGGTCCTGCCAGTCACAATAACTCTGGTGGGTTCTGCTCTTTTCCTCATTTTCAGAATGAATAAAAGCAAAGCTAAGAAAAACTCATCAGCTTGCCCAAGGACACACACAGCTGAAAATAACTGAACCTGAACCAAACCCAGATCCAATTCCAAAGCCAAGTTCTTTTCCAAAGGAAATCAGGCTGGCGTGAAAACCCTGGCCCAGACCAGCCCGAGTTCCTGTCTCTGTGAGCAGGCAGGAGGGGCCCCTTTCTGTCCTTGCCACCAACTTGGCCAAGACCCGTTTCTTTTCAGACAACAGACCAATGCTAGCACCTACCAGAAGGAACTAGTCTGGTTCAAACAGCTGTGACCTTGGAGATGAGATCATGGGGACAAGCATGGCTGTCTCAACTCTTCTAGTGGGGAGGGGTGGTCTTCAGAAAGCACGGGTATGGACTGGGGGGAGTCCCGCATACATCTACCACACCCACCGAGGGCTAAGAGAGATCCCTGTTGTCTGCAGCGAAGACCATGGACCCCGAAATGAGGCTACCTAAGTTCAGCCCAGCCCTGCCATATGCTAGCTTATGGGACTTTGGATGAGTCCTGTAATGCTCTGGGCCCCATCAGTAAAGCAGGGATGGTGGTAGTACTCATCTCAGAGGGTAGGTGTGCAATTCCAGAAGACAGTGGGGGGAAAGTGGTGTAAATAGTGCCCGGCAGGTGGTGAGCCTTCAATAAATGTCAGCCACATGTATTACTATGATTAATGTGATTATTAATTTCTCTTTTTCTTTCACAGTAGGACTGACAGGCAAAGAATACGAATATGCTGAAGTGTGAGTATCTGTTTGTCAGTCTAAGAGGTGACACCAGGAAGGGTGGGAAGAGAATCCTGGGTTCAAGGACAAGATGAAGTTGCTGGGGACTCCATATGAGACCTCCTCCCTCCTGGCTTCCTGATCATTTGTTTGTGAGATGTTCCCACCCTATTGAGAGCCCAGGGGACTGCTTTTCTCTCTTCTCATCAGCTGCCAACATCCCACATGCCCGACTCATCAAACTCTTGGAAACCACCTACACAAGTGCTGTGTATTGCATAAAACTTGTGAGGTACAAGCAAAAGAAACTCACTGAGTTGGATCAATTAAAAAAAAAAAAAAGGCCCTAGCCAGTTAGCTTAGTCAGTTAGAGTGTTGTCCCAAAATGACAAGGTTGCAGGTTCGATTCCCAGTCAGGACACATACAGGCAGCAACCAATGAATGCTTCCTTTTCTCTAAATGCTTCTCTCTCCCTCTCTCCTGTCTCCCTAAAATCAATCAATTTTTTTTAAAGGAAGTTTTTAATATTAAGACCCAGGAAGATTTTCAGGAATTAAAGGTTGTGTTATCACTTGCTGTGTAACAAACTACACCTTCCCAAACTTAATGGCTGAACCACAGCCATTTACTTAGCTTCCAATTCTATGCATTATCAATTTTGACTGGTCTCTGCTGGGCTCACTCATGCATCATGGTCAGCCTAGGGGCTGTTTGGACTAGGATAGCCTTAACTGGGAACACCAGCCTCTCCTCCACACCCACTTTCATTCCGCAGACCCAAGCTGACAGAGGCAGGATTCCAAGAGAGTGAGAGCAGTAGGGGCAATGCCTCTTGGGGCCAGCATTAATAACTGACATATCATCAATTCTACCACATTCTATTGGCCAGATCAAGTCATGCCCAGAGTCAAGGGGTGGGGAAACTGACTCCACTTTTTTTTTCTTTTTTCTTTTCTTTTCTTTTTCTTTCTCTTTTTTTTTTTTTTTTTTTTGTGACAGAGACAGAGAGAGTCAGAGAGAGGGACAGACAGGAAGGAAGAGAAATGAGAAGCATCAATTCAATTCTTCATTGCAGCACCTTAGTTGTTCATTGATTGCTTTCTCATATGTGCCTTGATGGAGTGGGGGGCTACAGCAGACTGAGTGACCCCTTGCTCGAGCCAGTGACCTTGGGCTCAAGCTGGTGAGCTTTGCTCAAACCAGATGAGCCCACGCTCAAGCTGGCAACCTCAGGGTCTCAAGCCTGGGTCTTCGGCATCCCAGTCCGACACTGTATCCACTGTGCCACCACCTGGTCAGGCTGACTCCACTTCTTAATGGGAGGGGAAGAATGTGGCCCTGAGTGCTGGGACCATAGCAGTTGCTCACCGCCTCTCTGCCTCCCACCAGTCACCCCTTGTAATTCTCTTCTCTAGGAACTTGATTCACAGTTCTCTTTCTACCTCTTTCTACAGATGGCTGCTCAATGCTTCTCTATCCACATGGAGAAAGACACCATCCTACAGCTTCCACTTCTACAACACTGCTGTTTAAGGGAACTACCCAATTTAGCCAAAATCCCTTTGCCTTGTTTATGAAACCCATGGAGAAGGTATCTGATTGGCTCTCTTGGGTCAGGTGTCACCCTTGCTCCCACCACTGTGGCTAAGGTGGGAGCAGAGATGTTTTACACAATCAAAGCCTTGGGGCCTCAGCCCTACCTGTGGGGGGTTCAGTGCTCAGAAAACAGGGGGACTTTGAAGGGGGATAAGGGGATAGGATCAGAGAAGGTGAAGGGATTAATGAAATTATATATCCGTAACACACAGATACAGATAACAGGACAGCAAATCCCAGAGGGAAGGGGGGAGGGGTTAGGGAAAGGGGGGTAAAGGGGTATAAATAGGGACACGGGGTGGGGATAGAGGTGTTATATACAGTGGGACACTTGAATCCATGTTAACAAAATAAATTAAAATTAATTTTAAAAAATTAACATTACAGGCCCTGGCCGGTTGGCTCAGTGGTAGAGCGTCGGCCTGGCGTGCAGAGGTCCCGGGTTCGATTCCTGGCCAGGGCACACAGGAGAGGCACTCATCTGCCTCTCCACCCCTCCCCCTCTCCTTCCCCTCTGTCTCTCTCTTCCCCTCCCGCAGCGAGGCTTCATTGGAGCAAAGATGGCCCTGGCGCTGGGGATGGCTCCTTGGCCTCTGCCTCAGGTGCTAGAGTGGCTCTGGTCGCAGCAGAGCAACGCCCCTGGTGGGCGGAGCGTCGCCCCCTGGTGGGCGTGCCGGGTGGATCCCGGTCAGGCACATGCGGGAGTCTGTCTGACTGTCTCTCCCTGTTTCCAGCTTCAGAAAAATACAAAAAAAAAAAAAAAAAATTAACATTACAAAAAAAATAAAAAATATACTTCTCCCTCAAAAAACCCCCCTAAAACAGGGGGACTTGGCCTTGTAAGCTGGGCTGATACCCCAAACTATGTCTGCTACACATGCAGCTTATTTTGCTCCTTTTCAAAAAGAAGGTAAAACTTCCTAACACAGAAAAGTGGGGAGGTGGTCGCCACCCCTAGAAATCACATTGTAGGTAAGATTGACCACTCACTTCGGAGCTGCTGGAGAATCCTGGCAGACGGCAGGCAAAGGGGAGGAGAATGTGGATCAACTCCCATGTGGAAATATCTGACTTGTAAGGAGCATTCAGTAGTTCTGTGTCCAACAGAAAACCACCTGCTGTGTGTCATTACAATTAGCAATAATAGTCACAGACCTGGGTTCAAATGTTGTCTGCTGGGGGCCATCCATGAGCTATCTACAGCACTCTGTACCTCATGTGATTCATAAATTATATCATCCTCGCTGTACCCACTGAATAAAAGTGCATCCACCCCCATGTGACAGACAAAGCAGGTGAACCTCCACAAAAGGGTACGTGACTTGCCCAGGGTCACAGAGATAGCCCATGGTAGAGCTGGTCTCCAAACCAGGCTACCTGAAATTTCTGTTTCCAATCACTCCATTCCCTTGTTGCTCCTGCCCTCAGACCAAAATTCCCTTCCTCTTTTCTCATGGGCCCCCACCTGTTATGTCATGTAAATGTCACTGTGCATATGCATGGAGGATAAAAGCAAGGCGCACAGAGAGGGCAAGTGATTTGCTCAAGGTCACATCACACAGCCACATGTGATGCCAACCCAAGTCTGCCCAATCCCAAAACCCGTACCACAGACCAGTGCTGTGCAACAGAGGTCTCCGTGGTGCTGGAAATGTCTGTATCAGCACTGTCCAGTACATGTGGCTATTGAGCTCTGGAAATGTGGATAGTGTAACTGAGGAACTGAACTTTAAATTTTATTTAGCTTTAATTAACTTTATATTACCACCTGGGACCAGTGGTTATTGTATCAGACAGTGCAACTCTGACTCTTAACTGTTAAAAATAAACAAATCCCCCCACACCCACATGTGTAGATCATTGACTCTGGCTATTCCAGGTCCTGGCCCTGGCCTTAGTCCACAGATCTGGAACCTTTTTTGGCAGAAAGAGCCATGAACGCCACATATTTTAAAATGTAATTCCGTGAGAGCCATACAATATGTTTGACACTAAATACAAGTAAATGTGTGCATTTTATGTAAGACCAACACTTTTAAAGTACAATAAGTCTCTGAATTATTTTTAATAACATTGTTATGCTGTTGCTAACCAATGATGAATAAAGTACTTCTTACCATTAATGCGACTTCTGGTGCTGCATGGTTTTGCTGATGGTTTTGTAGTCTGGTTGATATGTGATGAGGTTAAGCTTCATGCAGGCGTTGAGACTTCCATCCATTAAACGTGCTCATAGGTTGGTCTTAACGTTCTTTAGATGTGAGAAAGACTGCTCACATGCATGCGTAGAGCCAAAAATTATCAGTACAGCAATACTCACACGCTGCAGTGTGTGGTATGTGACGGGAAGCGTGTTCCAAGTTTTGACAATCAGTTGGTCCGCGGGTTGAAGTTTTTTCATTTCTCCCCACTTGTGTTTGCTCACCAACTCTGCTTGCTGTCATGCAAGTCTTTCCAAATCTTCATTCAGTGACTTTAACTTATTCACCCACATGTCTGAGGCCTTCAGGTCAGCAGCTTATAGCTCAAAATCTCTGACAGAGACACCGGGGATGTAAAGCAAGTCGGCGCTGTCCACTGCACACTCATGTGGATGGGTGATGAACTTAAAAAGACGAGTATGCTCACAAAATTCTCCAAAGCGCGCTTTGAATGACTGCAGGAGATTAGATGTAAAGCCTGCTAGCTGCTGGAGATCAAGGTGTTGAGCAGGGTTACTTGCTGTATGTGCATCTTTAAACTCTCCCAGTTTTTCAAAGTGTAGTAAACGACCTGTTTCAATGTCGGTGGAGATGAAGAGTTCCAGCTTGTTTTCAAATGGAAACACTGCTTGTTGAAGGGATAAGACTATTTCCAATTCCTTGCATTTTCATATTGAGCTGGTTCAGATGTTCAGTCATGTCCATGAGATAGTAGAACTTTCAGGAGCCACTCAGTGTTAGCTAACTCAGGAAGCTCGACGTTTTTCATTTCAAGAAAAGTCCGGGCCCTGGCCGGTTGGCTCAGCGGTGGAGCGTCGGCCTGGCGTGCGGGGGACCCGGGTTCGATTCCGGCCAAGGCACATAGGAGAAGCGCCCATTTGCTTCTCCACCCCCCCACACTCCTTCTTCTCTGTCTCTCTCTTCCTCTCCCGCAGCCGGGGCTCCATTGGAGCAAAGATGGCCCGGGCGCTGGGGATGGCTCCTTGGCCTCTGTCCCAGGCGCTAGAGTGGCTCTGGTCGCAACAGAGCGACACCCTGGAGGGGCAGAGCATCGCCCCCTGGTGGGCAGAGCATCGCCCCTGGTGGGCGTGCCGGGTGGAACCCGGTCGGGCGCATGCAGGAGTCTGTCTGACTGTCTCTCCCCGTTTCCAGCTTCAGAAAAATTTAAAAAAATAAAAAAATAAAAAAAAGAAAAGTCCGGATTTCACTCAGACAAGCCACGAAACTGCTGAGCACCTTCCCTCCAGACAACCAATGCACATTGCTGTGCAGAAGCAGACCAGGATAATTATTCCCGACTTCATCCAGCAGTGTTTTAAACTGGCAATCATTTAAAGCTCGGGCAACAATAATGTTGACCGCCCAAATGACCAGCGACATCACCTCATCGAGCTGCTCACCTCACATCTGAGCACAAAGCGCCTCCTGATGTAGGATGCAGTGAAAACTTAGGATGAGTCTCTTTTCTTGTTCACAAAGAAGCGCTACAAATCCTCTGTTTTTCCCACCATGCACGGAGCACCATCAGTACACACCAAAATAAGTTTATCCATCGGTAGATTTTTTTCTTTAGCGAACTCAGTAAAAGACTTGAATAAATCCTCCCCTCTTGTTGTCTCTTTCATAGGCAAAACAGCAAGACTTTCCTCACGTAGTGTGTCACCGACAGCATACCTTGCAATCACGCTAAACTGGGGTAAATGGCTTACGTCTGTTGACTCATCCAAAGCGAGAGAAAAGAATGGTGCTGCATTTATGTCCTTCACTTGTGTTGCCTCAATTTGATTTACCATCATGATAATCGTGAACAGTTCTTGCGGATAGAGGCATGTCTTTTATTTGTTTGATTATCTTGTCTTTACCAGAAAAGTCATCAAAAAGTTCATTGGCAACATCAAGCATGAATGTTTTGGCATACTTCCCATCTGTGAATGGCTTTCCATTTCTCACAATTGCTAAAGCACCAGCAAAGCTAGCCCAATTCCAGTCACCTTGTTGGGTCCAAACACAGAGTTGCTGCTGACTAGCTTGCACTCTGCACAGTAGCTCTTGACGTGCTTTCTTCCTGCTGTTCCCCGCTGGATATTTCAATGCAAATGTAGTATGGCATGTGTCGAAGTGCCATTTTATATTTGACCGTTTCATCAATGCAATTTTATCATTGCATATTAGACACACTGCAGAACCTGCTCTCTCCACAAAGGCGAATTCCTCTGTCCATTCCTACTGAAAAGTACGATACTCCTCATCTTTTTTTTGTTTAGCCATCTTCTTCGTCAAAAGGGTTTCTGCAATTAGCTAGCTGACTACTTGATTAAAGGGAGGGAAGTTTACTTTCTGACCTCACAATGACCCGTGTACATTAGGCATTATCCAATAAAAATTTGGTGTTGTCCTGGAGGACAGCTGTGATTGGCTCCAGCCACCTGCAATCATGAACATGAGGTGTAGGAAATGATTGGATTGTAATACATGAGAATGTTTTATATTTTTAACATTATTATTTTTATTAAAGATTTGTCTGTGAGCCAGATGCAGCCATCAAAAGAGCCACATCTGGCTTGTGAGCCATAGGTTCCCAACCGCTGCCAAAAGACGAGATTTGCTTGGAAGCCCATTAATATCTAAGCAGCACCTTTCCCACCTGAGGTGTACTGCTGAACCCCTTCCCTCCTTATACTTCCAACTCTGTCAAGGAGGAAGTTAGTCATTTCCTGCATGGGTGGGAACAGAGGGAGCTGGCTCCTCCTCTCCAAGTCTGGCTGGGTATCAGGCCACACTGTAGCCAGCAGCCAGCTGTTCCCTTTGCAACAGGTGAGTGTCCTCCTGATGCCCTGCCTCACTGGAAAAGGACTGTGAGGATGCCCTCAGACCTCCTGTATACCTTTTTACAAATTCAGCTCGCTGTTTGAACTCTCATAGCACGCTTCTGCTTTTATGGCACTCATCACATTGTGTAATGAAAGATTTCTTGCTGTGGTTATTGAACAGTTGATCCATTAGGCTGGCAGCTCCATGACAGCAGGACCTGCTCCTGTCATACTGCGTGTGCTCAATACATGTTTGTGGACTCCAGGCTCAGCCCTGAGTGCTGGGCCCACCTCCCACAGAGACTGCAGTGCCAGCTCCAGAGCAAGCTGTAAACGACCTGAAGAGCTGGCCCAGCGCCAACTCTGCTGCCCGTGGCAGCTCCCAGCCAGGCGAGCTGAAGCCACGGCTGTTCCGGGATCCAGAGCGGAGCTAGAGCAGCTCAAGCCACAGCTTTCACTCAAGACCTGGCACTAGCACCCGCGCAGGCTCCAATTCCAGATCCAGAAAAGGTTCCAGTGATGGCTGCCATCCAGTCTCCAGAGCTGGAATCCTCACAACGACCTGCTCTAGCGCCACTGACTCCAGCCAGTTCCCTAACAGCCTCCATCCCAGAGCTTAAGCCAACCCAGCGAGAGCGCTGCCAGCGCCTGAGCTTTGGCACCAACTGCAGCTCTGGGCGGTGACCCAGCTCTGATCACAGGTCAGACCGAGAGACAGAAAGCAGCAGGCCCAGCCCTCACAGCAGGCCTGGGACCAGGGCCAGTTCCTCCCCCAGTACACCTGCCGCCAGGTCAGCAGTGTGTGCCAGCTGCCCCTGCCATGCCTTCACGCTGGCTGAGCTGCCTTCTGCAGCCACAGACCAGAGACTTTCCTCCCCTCCTCATAACTGCATTTCCTTTCATGTGTGTTTTTCTTATATATACTCAATGGTTTACTCTATCAAATCAACTTAAATAAAAAATTAAATGTTTGTTGAATGACTGAGAGACTAAAGTCACGCCACTAGGAAACCTCAGCAGCTCAGAAATGAGAGCACTGACTCAGTCGCAACCACTTCTCCAAGCTGGAGTTTGAGTGGAATATGTCAACCCAAGCTTCTCTCGTGGACATTTGTTGAGCACACGCTGTATGACAGATACAGGTCCCGTTGTCATGGAAGCAGTGCCCGTATAGGTTACTGATGTCAGCAGAGAGCTTGGGACCGAGAGTGGCGGTGAGTCCCACATTTGCTTCCCCTGCCCTTCAGCAACATGTCCTACTACCCTCTCTACTCCCTGAGGGGGACTAAAAGAACTTGACTCCTGCTTCAAGGCCTACTTGAAGTATATCGTGATTCACAATTACAGAGGTCCAGCAAGATGCCTAGGCTACATTAACAATGTCTGGTTCATTCATCCAGTAAATGTTTACTGAGCGCCTTCTCTGTGGCTTGCTCCGCGCTAGATGCTGCAGACCCAGCATGAACAAGGCAGACATGGTCTCTGACCTCACCAAAGTAACACACTTGATCTCCAAAAGCCAGTCATTCCTGGCCAAAGTCCTCAGCACCCCCCTCCCACCCACCTCCCAACATCTTCCCTTTCTGAAACATGTCTAAACTCTCTTCCTCAAGCTCTCTCAAGGTTGCTCTCTCTGTGACAGCTGTCAGAGAGGAGCAGGGTTGGGGGCTAGGTGAAAATAGTGAAGGGATTAAGAAAAAACCCCAAAACTCATAGGCAGACAACAATAATCTGGTCACCAGAGGGAAAGGGGTGTGAGGGAAGGTAGAAGAGGGAACAGGGGGGAGTAAATGGTGATGGAGGGAGACTTGACTTGGGGTGGTGAACACACAGTGCAGTGTACAGATGATGTGTTATAGAACTGTTCCCCTGCAACCTATAGGATTTTTAAACCAATGTAACAGCAATAAATTCAGTAATTAATCATTTTAATTATTAAAAATTAATAAAATTTTTAAAGTCTCTTTTTTTTTTTACAGAGACAGAGAGAGAGTCAGAGAGAGGGATAGATAGGGACAGACAGACAGGAACGGAAAGATGAGAAGCATCAATCATTAGTTTTTCATTGCACATTGCGACACCTTAGTTGTTCATCGATTGCTTTCTCATATGTGCCTTGACCACGGGCCTTCAGCAGACCGAGTAACCCCTTGCTCGAGCCAGCGACCTTGGGTCCAAGCTAGTGGGCTTTTGCTCAAACCACATGAGCCCGCGCTCAAGCTGGAGACCTTGGGGTCTCAAACCTGGGTCCTCTGTATCCCAGTCCGACGCTCTATCCACTGCGCCACCGCCTGGTCAGGCAAAAAATTAATAAAATTTTTAAAAGATTGCTTTTTCTCTACACACACACATACACACAATTTTATGAATAAGTTTTCTCTAGCAGTCCATTGCCTTAACCACTTGGCCACCATGTCCCATTTAAGTTTTCTCTAAATTCCAGGATTTATAGAAAACATAAATCTGTATGTTAGAGTGGGAAAGAGGACTCATGGACATGTAGCAATCAGAGATCAAATAATTGCCAAAGCCATTAATTCATTCATTCAGCACACCTTCTTACAGTGCCTGGTCTGTGCGGAGCCCTGTGCTGGGCAGTACTGGGGACCCAGAGGTGACCACAGTACCCACAAGTCTGGCCTTCCAGGGCTCACAGTCCAGTGGGAAAGACAGATCTGTCCCAGAGTAGTCAGGGCTGGGGTTGGGGGCCCAGATGGAGCTCCTGATCCATCCTGAGGATCCAGGAGGACTTCCTGGGGATGGGGTCAACTTTCCTGGTGAATACATTAAGATGATTAATAACAAGAGCAGACATTAACTCTAGAAGGTGATACCATATTTCCCCATGTATAAGAAGCACCTTTTTGGGAAAAATTTGGGGTCTAAAAACTGGGTATGTCTTATATAGTGGTTGCAGATTTTTTTTTTACTTGCATTTCCTGCTTTTTCGCACTTGTTTTGTGCTCATTGTTTTGCACTTGTTACCAGTATATTACTGTAGGTTACGTTTTGCCATGTTCTGCCCAGAAATGGCTCAGAAAAGATTATCATACAGTGCTGAATTCAAGTTAAAAATGATCCAGTTTGCAAAAGTGAATGGAAATCATGCTGCTGAATGCAAGTTTGGTCCTCCTCCAACTGAGAAATCAATCTGAGACTGGCTACGGGAAGAAGAAACACTACTGAAAACGCCACGGCAGAAGAAGGCCATGAGAGGCAAGTCAGCAAAATAGCCGGATTTAGGGAGGGAGCTGAAGCTATGGATTGAATAGCAAAGGGCAATTGGAATTCCTGTGTCCACTAAGATGGTTCAGCATGAGGCAAGAAGAAATGCTGATGAAAAAGAAGTTACTGATTTCAAAGGAGGACACAATTGGTGCTTCAGGGTCATGAAACGAAATGGACTAAGCAAGCGTACATGCGCCAGACTTGCCCAGAAGATGCCTGAAAGCTATGAGCAGAAGGTCCTTGAATTTTATAGTTTTGTCATTCAATGTCGGAAGACACATCAGTTTGAGTTGGGGCAGATTGCAAATATGGATGAAGTCCCCCTTCAATTTGATGTTCCAAGTAAAAGAATTGCTGAAAAGGGGGTGAAAACTGTAACTGTGAATACAAGTGAACATGAAAAGAGCCATTATACAGTTGTTCTAGCTTGTTGTGGTGCCAGAACCAAGCTGCCTCCAATGCTGATTTTCAAATGCAAAACCATGCCAAAGAAGACATTCCTCGATGAGTGATTGTTCACGTTCATGACAAGGGTTGGATGGATCAGGATGGGATGAAGATGTGGTTTGAGAAAGTTTGGAGAAGGAGACCAGGTTGGCTCTTATGCAAACCTGCCTTATTGGTGCTTGATGAGTTCAGGGCGCACATAACCAAAAACACAAAGAAAATTGCTGCAGAGCAAAACACAAAACTTGCAGTCATACCTGAAGCCCTGACATCCCAGCTCCAACCACTTGATATCAGCATTTAACAAATCCTTCAAAGTCGCCATGAGAGATGAATGGAACCAATGGATGAAGTCTTCTGGGGACAATTTGACACCAGCAGGAAGAGTGAAGAAACCAACTGTAGAAGTTTGTACCTGGGTGAAAAGATACTGGGATAATATCAAGATCGAGATAATTGTCAAGTCATTTAAGAAGTGTGGCATTTCAAATGCCATAGATGGAACTGAGGAAGAGGCAATATATGAAGACAGTGACTCGTCATCAGACACAGATGAGGACAAGCTAATGGATGGGAGTTTTGACAGTGATGAGGAGTTATATGAATTTTATGATGAATAAAACTTGAGTTCAAAAATGTTATGTAATACATTTTTTTTCCAATTTTGGGCTCCAAAATTAAGGTGTGTCTTATACATGGGGAAATACAGTATTTATCAGACATTACACCAAAGGGCTATAATACATCATTTCCATTTATTCCTCAAACCCTGGAAAGCAGATGCTCTTATTAGCTCCACTTTACAGATGGAGAATTATCACTGCCTAGCTGTGAGATACACAGCCCTGCACCCTGTCTCCTTGGAATTTACAGCCCAGTGGGTGATAGACTCAGCCCTAGAGAGTGACACTCAGAGTGAGGGAAGCTGGGACAGGGATGCTTAAAGGGATTTGGAAGACCAGAGAAGGGATTGCCCAGCCTGGAAGTCCAGGAAGACTTCCTGGAGGAGGGAGTGGCTCAGCCAGGACCTGAAGTGTTAGTAGCCATGAGCCAAGTGAAAAACCAAGTAAAAATGTTCTAGCTGGAAGGTGAGCAAATGTGGTTTGTGAGGAACTGCAAGGGTTTCAGTCTGGCTGACAGGTAAACGGGGAGGTGAAGAGATGTCCAAACAGTCACCAGGGGCCAGGTAACACAGCAGCTGATAAACCAGGCTCAGGAATCTGGACTTTTTGTTTTGTTTATTCATTTGTTTTGTTTTGTTTTGTTTTAGATCCCATATATGAGAGAAAGCATACTGCTTTGTCTCTCTCTCTGACTTATTTCATTTAGCATAATACTTTCCGGGTCCATCCATATTGTCACAAATGGCCAGATTTTTTTTCCATTGCTAAGTATAGATGAAAAAGGGGCCACATACTAAACCTGACAAGCTCAGGAGAGGCCTGCATGGTGGCCTTACAAACTCAGAGACCCAAAGTAACCACATAGGATGGTCTGAGCATAAAAATTTGAAACTAAAGGCAAGTCACAGGGTTAGTCACATCCTAGGTCTGCAGAGTCCTTGACAAAAGTGAATCTTTACCTTAAGTGAACCTGTTTATTGTCTTTTTGCATCTAAGATAACATATCTTTGAAATGTCAGAGGGATCTCCTCCTTTTCCAGACCCCTCAGGGCACAGCCACCACACACTCATCCCTTCCCGGGAGGCCTGGCCCACTAGAGACTTCATCCTCCACACCTCACCTGCCCACCTCGCAGACTGTGTGAGAACTGAGACGTCGATGTGGATAAGCCAGGAAGGACCATGCAGCGTGACGTGTCTGACACCTGGGACACTCACTTATTCCATGTTGGTCAAGGGTCAACTGTATATTACACATTAAACCTTAAGAGTGGTTTTCTCTGGGTAGTGGGATTTTGGATTATTTGTTTATATACACACAGAAACTACTTCTTTACGTGTAGTTTCTAATTTTTCTAGTGTGGGCAGCTCTTTTGACGTTCTCTCTTCAAAATGGTCACTATAATTGTGCTAAGTTTATGAGTATCCTTCCTCAGTCCAGAAAGGTGACTCTGACTGTAATCTAGATTTGCCCACAGGAAAACAAATGCTCCAAGGAGCACTGAGCTGTTCGCTCATTTTCCTCTCTCGGAAGATGATGTTATTGTTAGCATAGGCAGTTAGCTGGTTATTAAAGGAGAAAATGTAGTCCAAAGGCATCAAAATATTAAAGTTTAATGAAAATGGAAGGCCTGTTTTTAGTAGGAAGCTGCAATATCCCATTTAACTTAATTTCCTAGGAGGCTAAAACATTCCTGGCCCAACTGCATATTTTAGGAATCCATTGTGTCCTCAGAATCCATTGTACCCTCAGTCCTCCAGACTCAGGTTTGGGAGGAATTTTCCAAGGCACTGCCAATCCAATGCCGGGGCAAACAAGGAGAAAATTCTTCCATTTTAAAACATGCACAGCCCTGGCCAGTGGCTCAGTGGATAGAGTGTCAGCCCAATGTGCAGATGCCCCGGTTTGATCCCCAGTCAGGGCACACAGGAGAAGTGACCATTTGCTTCTTCCCTCCTTTCTCTCTCCTTTCTCTCCCTCTTCCCCTCCCATAGACAAGTGGCTCAATTGGTTTGAGTGTGGCCTCAGGTGCTAGAATAGCTCCATTGTAGCACATCAACCTCAGGCACTAAAAATAGCTCAGTAGTCAAGCATCAGCCCCTGATGGGGTTCCTCAGTGGATCCTGGTCAGGGTGCATGTAGGAGTCTGTCTCACTATCTCCCCTCCTCTTACCTAAAAAAAACCCAGACATGCACAGTGGCAGTCAAAATCAGACAAAGGTGTCTGACTGGTGGTGGTGCAGTGGATAGAGCATCCAACTGGGATGCTGAGGTCCCAGATTCAAAACCCCGAGGTTGCCAAGCTGAGTGTGGTGTTGCTGGCTTGAGCATGAGATTGTAGACATAACTCCATGGTCACTGGCTTAAGCCCAAAGGTCGCTGGCTTGAAGCCCAAGGTTTCTTTCTTTCTTTCTTTTTTTTTTTTTTTCAGAGACAGAGAGAGAGTCAGAGAGTGGGATAGACAGGGACAGACAGACAGGTACAGAGAAATGAGAAGCATCAATCATTAGTTTTTTGTTGCGCGTTGCAACACCTTAGTTGTTCATTGATTGCTTTCTCACATGTGCCTTGACCGCGGGCCTTCAACAGACCGAGTAACCCCTTGCTTGAGCCAGCGACCTTGGGTCCAAGTTGGTGAGCTTTTGCTCAAACCAGATGAGCCCACGCTCAAGCTGACGACCTCAGGGTCTCAAACCTGGGTCCTTGGCATCCCAGTCCAACGCTCTATCCACTGTGCAACCACCTGGTCAGGCAAAGCCCAAGGTTTCTGGCTTGAGCCCAAGGTCACTCACTGGCTTGTGCAAGGTGTCACTGGATCGAATGGAGCCCCCTGGTCAAGGCACGTATGAGAAGCAACCAATGAACAACTAAAGTGCCACAACTACGAGTTGATGCTTCTCATCTCTCTCTCTCCTTCCTGTCTCTTTCTGTAAAAAAAAAAAAAATTGACAGGGACCATGAAAAACTGGGTGGTCCAGAAACAATATTTGTTAGAAAGATGTAAAGCCAGTAGCCACGGCCACCATCACAGCCTCCTGCTCCATGCAGATTCTCATTTGATTCGGACAGACAGTAAGGAAACAACAGAGCCAAGAACTGCTGGGCCATTAGCTTTAATCCTAGCTTGCACCCAGTGGGCAAGAAATATACACAGTGGGAAAACACTTCCCTTTCCATTCAGGCTTCCCAAAGCCACCGACTTATCCGAGTTTTCCTAGGATCAAAGGTTTGTACCTCACCAGCCTTATTCACCTCTGTTCCCCATCTCCTTCTCTCTGCTCAAACTCTGCACAAACTGGCTTCTCTTTCAGCACTCCGCCATCTTGGCTGCTTCTCCTCTCCTCTATGTGGCCTTTTTCTGCTCTCCTGCAGCATGGGCTCCTCTGCCCCATTTTATAGTGTAGAAATCAAAACCTTTAATCCAATATACAAACAAGGAAGTCTCTGATACAAAGTCAAGTAAGGTGGGAAAGGCTTAGTCTTAAAACTAAGCCTTCCAGGGGTCTCCAAACTTTTTACACAGGGGGCCAGTTCACTGTCCCTCAGACCATTGGAGGGCTGCCAAATACAGTGGTCCTCTCACTGACCACCAATAAAAGAGGTGCCCCTTCCAGAAGTGCAGTGGGGGCTGGATAAATAGCCTCAGGGGGCCGCATTGTGGCCCACAGGCCGTAGTTTGGGGACGCCTGCTAGTAGGCTATAACGACCACACCTGCTTATAGCCTGTTCCCCACACTCAATGCAAACTATAAGCGAGCAAACATATATGTCATATTTACAAACTTATTTGACCAACAGAAGAGGAAACCTAGTCCTTCTCGGCCCAAAATATAAACAGGGGCCAGAGATCCAGCTCTTTTTGCCCTATCTCTGCCTTCCTGCTGAAAGAAATGTGCTAGTCACATTGGCAGCCATGCTGAGTGAGCTGACAGCCAGATGATCTCCCAAGTACAGGCTTTGAGCAGCACCTGGGCTGGACTGAGCTTTGATATGGGCTAACCCATGGCGCAGAAAATGTGGACTTTGATCTTTATGCTGGGTTTATTGAAGACTAGACTGGACTTTTTCCTTGGGGGGACATATGGCGATAAGACACTGGGAACCTGTGAACAATCTTCTACTTCAACTCCAAATAAAGCTTACTGCAAAAGCCTAAGCTTTACCAAGTGCAGGTTTCATAAAATGCTTTTTACACAACACTGTACACAAACCCCATCAGAACTGGAATCAACGAGAAAGCAATCAATGAACAACTAAGGTTCCACAACAAAGAACTGATGCTTCTCATCTCTCTCCTTCCTATCTGTCTATCCCTATCTGTCCCTCTCTTTGACTCTCTGTCTCTGTCAAAAAAATAAAGAAAAAAAAGACCTAGAATCAAACCGAGATTACTATGGTCTTTAAATTGCTCTTATACAAGTTGGTAGCATGAGCTGGTTCTCTATACCAGGTCACCCCCTAGTGTTCCAGTAAAACTTAGGGCCTAAAGTTTTAAAAACCCATCAATGGAACATAAAGCCATCCAAGATAGTTCTAGCCTTGGAAACTGCCTGGAGATCCAACAGGTCACGTGGCAGACAAGGGCATGTAAGATAATCCCAAGAGACACACGATAAAACTGAGACTGGTGCAGTTACAGGGCTTACCCGAGGCCACTAGCCGGAGCCAGCCAGTAGCAAGAGTACAGCCCAGGCCACCTGCTCTCATCCAGAGATCCCCTCTGGTCCTCAGGGCTGCCTCCCAGGCAGGACGGAACTCAGGCTCTGAATTCTACTGTTGGCACAGAAGAAGTAAGTACAGACAGGAGAGAATGAGAAGGGTAGAATAAACAAATCATCTGCACTTATTGGACTTTGTAATTTAAAGGCAGACTAATTTTAGAAATGCATGAGTCTAAATTGCCATCAGTTAGACAACCAAAATGGAAGTCCTGAAAAGAAAAAAAATCTGCCTTCGTGAAGCTGACACAAAATGGACACAAAAAGTCTTCGAAATGATCTTATTTTAATCAGTTATCTAAGATCAAGCCGTACCATCCTGATCCAAAAAAAGCACGAAGCCTGTTAAGTGCAGCCAGGCCATGTGGCCACTGCACAGTCCCTGCCCAGTTGGAAGAGTCTTGTTTCAGACACAGGTGCCTGCTGGCCTCGCTGGCACATGGGGAGGGCCCAGCCTACAGCCAGGCCTTGCCCAGTGCCCCCAGTCCATGGGAGAGAGCAAATATCTACACTCCCAAGAGAATGGCTTTGCCTTCCTTCCGTGTTCAGAGCTCCTATATGTAGCTAATATGTACTCCAACCTCCCTCACTGCCCCAGAACAGTGAGGGTTGTGTCTTTGTATCATTTCAATTCCTCACATTACAGGGCAGCCTCGATCCTTCTAAACAAAGTACTTTGGGTGAAGGACATTAGATGTAGTAACCTCAGTGGCAGTATGGCATGCTTCTAGAGGTCACCTGGATGGAATCAGTCAAAATAAAAAAAGCCATAACCAGTGGACACAGGCCCTGGACGAGTAGCTCAGTTGGTAAGAGTGTCATCCTGATACGCCAAGGTTACAGGTTCAATCCCCAGTCAGGGCACGTATAGGAATCAACTAATAAATGCAGGGATTAGTGGAACAAGAAATCGATACTTCTCTCTCTCTCTTTCCTTCCTCTCTCTCTAAAAGTATTCAATCAAACAATCAATCAATAATTTAAAAACAAAGAAGAAAGCCAAAATCAGTAGACATGTAACAGATAAGTAATCATTCCTGGCATGAAAGTCCATAATTGTAGTGGTTGGAGGTTGCCGTAACCACCCTTTGAAAGAACACACATAAGAAGTTGTGTGACAGAACTGAGGAAAATAGAACAGTCCAGTGGATGTGTCCCGGTACCCGGGGCGCTCCTCCAACCTGCACTAACACTCACTGGGGGCTGGCGCCTGTGACAGGGACACCAAGTCCACAAAGGTAAGAGGCAGCAAATCTAATCAGTGTTCTAAATTACAGTACATGAAATAGTATTTGGAAGTTGAGCTAAATTTATATCATACTAAGTGGACATCTAACCTGAAGAGTTTGCTCCTGCCAGTTGAGATGGAAGAACTATTTTGGATCTTCTCCTTGGAAAATGGGAGCTCACGTTGTACCTGGGATTGCTTTATTTTCAGCCAGGTGTATAATGCTCTGACTCATATACCAGGAGACCACCTTTCAGGCAGGAAATATCATTAGAATCATGAAGTCCAAGCTCTCAGGCCATTGAAGGACTTTACGGGGTAGGATCAACTGGTTTTAGGACCTAACCACTGAATGTTCATTGGGAATTCAACTCTGTGTTCCAAACCATATTTCCTGGCCCTGGCCAGTTGGATAGAGCGTCAGTCTGGCATGCAGACATCCTAGGTTCAATCCCCGGTCAGGGCACACCATCCGCTTCTCTTCCCCTCTGTTGGGCAGATAAAATATATTATGCTCACTTTGTTAAAGATGGTGCTGCCCACATGGAAGCCTGTGGCCCAGGTGATATTAATGTGTGTTGGGGGTGGGCTGTGGGCAGGCAGGATCCTTGTAGCCTGGGGCTTGGTTTTAGGACTAAGCCTTTCCCATCCTTTTTGATGTGGGGTGGTACAATCCCATCATGCCTCAGATAAGTGACTTTGTATTAGAGACTTCCCTATTTTTTATATTGGATTAAAGGTTTTGATTTCTGCACTATAAAGTGGGGCAGACCAGGAACTTGCTCTCTCGGTTCCTGAGATTAGCATTAGAGAGGAGAGCAGAGAAAGGCCATGTGGAGGAGAGGAGAGGCAGCCAAGATGGCGGAGTGATGAAGGAAAAGCCAGTTGGTGCAGAGTTTGTGCAGAGAGAAGGAAG
This sequence comes from Saccopteryx bilineata, assembly GCF_036850765.1. Lineage (NCBI taxonomy): Eukaryota > Metazoa > Chordata > Mammalia > Chiroptera > Emballonuridae > Saccopteryx > Saccopteryx bilineata. Next base: position 314,331,445 of record NC_089492.1, on the reverse strand, counting down.
GAGATGGGGAACAGAGGTGAATAAGTCTGGCAAGCTAGAAACCTTTGATTCTAGGAAACTTGAATAAGTCAGTAGCTTTGTGAACACTGAATGAGTGGGTTTTGGAGCCCAGTGTGTGTTTTTACTTGCCTGCCGGGTGCAAGCTAGGATTAAAGATGATGGCCCACTAGCTTTTGGCTCGGTTGTTTCTTTACCAACTGTCCGAATCCAATGCGAACCTGCATGAGTCAGGCTGCTATGATGGTGGTCCTGGCTACTGGCTTTACACCCTCTTCTCTCCCTTCTCTCCCTCTTCCCCTCCTGAAGCCAGTGGCTCAATTGGTTTGAGCATAGACCCCGGGCACTGAAGATAGCTCGCTTGATTCCAGCATCGGCCCCAGAAGGAGGCTGCCAGGTGGATCCTGGTTGGCATGCATGTGGGAGTCTGTCTCACTATCACCCCTCCGCTCGCTTAAAACAGAACAAAACAAAACTGTATTTCCCACACTTGGAGCGATGGAGCACAAACGGACCATGGTCCCTCCACCTTGGGACTTCACCTACACCTGCCTTAACGAAGCTCCCATTAGGCGAGCTATAAAACACAGAACAAGTTAAATACAAAGCATCAGACAGTGATGCTTGCTGTGGGGGAACAAAGAGCAGGAAAACACAGCTGTCACCTGCTGTTTCGAGTAGGGAGGGTTTCCCTGAGCAGGGAGCCATGTGCACCGCTGTGGGAGAGGTTGGGCAGAGAGAGGCTGGGGAAGAGGCCCGCAGGCGCTGGCGGAGTGCAGACTGTTAGGTTGGGTGCCAGGAGGAACCAGGCCAGAGAGGTTTTTAAGTAAAAAGTTTACTAAAGCACCTTCCAGCAGAGGGGCCACGGCCAGAAAGGTGTCAGCAGCAAGTCAGGGGAGGGGACATCTTTTGCAGGGTAGGTGATCAGGTCCGTCTGGTATCGTGAGTTGAAGTCTGTGACACCCTAGGACCGGACGTTCTGTTCACTACCATTGGTTTATTGCCTCTGCTTGAGCAACAGGACACCTGTTAGCCATGGCAATTTGTGGCCCAGAGACATTGTGTGCATGCCTCAGCAGTAAAGGAACAATGTGCCTATGGAAGTTAAGGCACCTGTATGGAAAAATACTGGCAAAAAACATTTAACACAGCAGGGAGGTATAAGTATCATCCTAACAAATGCCAGAAGAGTGTGAGGAGCTGAGGGCAGAGAGGCTTAGTGGGCGGCACCGGGAGATGGCCAGGTCCTCAGCTACTGAAGGACGTCCACCTTTACTGCAACTGAGATGAGGGCCGGAGCCGGGTCCCGCGGCTGTCCACAGCCTCACTCTGCCCCGTCTGCTAGGCTCGTTCCCCCGGTGCTACCGTGCTGCAAGAGTTAACTACCCTGTACCCACCAATGTAAAAGAAGTGTGTGCCTACCTATGATTTACTTTGTACCCAATCTCAGAGATTGCCCCGCTTTGCTCCACCCCTTGCCCCCCACTTAATCTACCATTAATGGATTTCTCTTAACCGTCCTTACAGCTCCTCTATGATTGTAATGTACAAAATCTGCTGCAAAACTGCATTTCTCCAAAGCATTTTCCCTGGAGATTTTGCTTCTTGGCAATTTTGGCTCAAATAAACTCATAAAAATTCTCTGCAGTTTGGATGTTTCTTTCTTTTGTTCTTAATCAAGTGAGAGGCAAGGAGGCGGAGAGACAGACTCCCGCATGCGCCCCGACTGGGATCCATCCAACAGTCCCCATCTGGGGTTGATGTTCTGTTCATCTGGGGCCGCTGCTCTGTTGCTCAGCAACTGAGCTATTTTAGTACCTGAGGCAAGGCCTTGGAGCCATCCTCAGCACATGGGGGCCAACTTGCTCATTCAAGCCATGGCTGCGGGAGGATGGAGGGAGGAGAAGCAGACTGTTGCTTTACCTGTGTGCCCCAACTGGGAATAGAACCTAGGACTCTCACACACCGGGCAGGTGGTCTACCACTGAGCCAACCAGCCAGGGCAAGTTTGAATGTTTCTTAAATCAATGAGTAATATTCCACTTGTCTGTGTGTGTGTGTGTATATGTGTATATATAAACACATAAAGAAAAAATAAACAGAAATGGACCCATAGATATTTTTAACTTACGAAATGTTTAAATCTGTAGTTATTAAGGAAAGAAAAAGAGAAGAATTTGGACTCTGTCCTGCGGAAACCAGAGCTGGCCGGAGGGTGAGGCTTCCATTAGTCATCAGACCATAGAAGTAAGCGTGGAGGGCAGGTTTCATTTCCTCCATCGGGCCTTGGGAAGACTGGAGGGGAACAACCTGAGAGGCAGCAAACGCCAGGGCGGGTCGGAGGCTGGTGAGGGATGAGAGAGGGGAAGTCGGTGACAGCTTTGGTTGCCAGCTCTCAGGAAAGACAGGTAGTCAGATGTTGTCTGGAGGGGGGGGTTCCCAGTTTTTTTCCTGCTTAGATTCAGACGAAAGCTCTGCCCCAACCCACCATCCCATTCTCTGTCATCCACCACAGCACCACAAAGAGGGCAGGACAGGGGCTGTCGCTGCTGTTTTTCATGAGAGGAACATGAGATTTAGCTGCAGTGAGGTCCTCGCCCTGTAGAAAACTCTCTATGGCTCTCTGCTGCCCATGGCTCCTAATCAAGGGTGCCCAGCGAGGGGATGCGGGTGTCACTGCCTCAGGACATCTGTCATAGCTCTGCCATTGCTTCAGCAGGTACATAAATAACTTGTTAACTGTGTCACTTATTTCCAAATAACGTATTTAACCATCACCACACATTAATTTTATTTTATTAATTGAATTTGCTAGGATGACATAAGTTTGCAAAACAATACAGACTTCAAGTGCACAACTCAATAAAACATCAACAGCACACCACATGTTTTTATCATCCCCTATTCATGGATGAGATAAAGAAGGCAAGAAAATCAATACAGGTGGCTTCAATCACCAGCTATTAATTGGTGAAACTGGAATTTGAACCAACAGAGTCACACTCTGAAGCCCCCACCCCTAGCCCACTGTCCCCAACCTCCATCCCCCTCCTCACCTCCTAGAAGCATGACAGCTTTTAGGAATGTGTGAGTCTGTCCTTATGTGGAAAAATCACCAGGCTATCTTGCTAAGTAAAGAACAGAAAGAAGCAGAACAATGCTACTGCTTGTCTTTCCAGTGTGGAGTGGAAGAGTAAGGAAATATACTCATTTGCTTGATTATACAAGCTTCTAGGTGATAATCCTTTTGGATCCAAAACTGGAAAGCCATGGATCTCTAAGAGGTCCTTGGAGATATCCAATAACATTTTTCTTTTTCTTTTTTTTTTTTTTTTTACAGAGACAGAGAGAGGGATAGATAGGGACAGACAGACAGGAACGGAGAGATGAGAAGCATCAATCATTAGTTTTTTGTTGCGACACCTTAGTTGTTCATTGATTGCATTCTCATATGTGCCTTGACCGCGGGCCTTCAGCAGACAGAGTAACCCCTTGCTCAAGCCAGCAACCTTGGGTCCAAGCTGGTGAGCTTTGCTCAAACTAGATGAGCCCGCACTCAAGCTGGCGACCTCGGGGTCTCGAACCTGGGTCCTCTGCATCCCAGTCCGACACTCTATCCACTGCGCCACCGCCTGGTCAGGCCCAATAACTTATTTATTCTTTCAGTTTAGTCCTTGAGTGAAGAAATATATCTACATCTGGCCCCAACCCTTGAGGAATTTTGTCTTGACTGGGAGACACACAGAAGCAATTGCTGTGTCTAAAACCAAACTTGCAATTCCTTCCAAACCTGCTGCTGCTACTGCTGCTGCCACCATTAACCACACTGCCATCAAAGGGACCTCCTTCTTCCCTCAGGCCAGAGCCAGGGGGCATCATTTAGAAAGAGAGGTCTCTCCAGGCCCCATATCCAAACTGTAAGCAAAGCCCTTGGTCTCTACCATCAAAGTACCCTGGAGTCCAACCACTTCTCACCACCCCTGCCAGCACCCTGAAATGAGCCTCCACCATCTCCCTCCTGGACCACTGTAGTCATTTCCCAACTAACGTCAACCCTCACCCCCTGCCGCCCAGCGTCACATGGTAAGTTCCTCACATGGCAGCAGTGGGATCTGGTTAAAACACAAGTCCTGCCTAACCAGGAGGTGGCACAGTGGGTAGAGCATCAGACAGAGACATAGAGGACCCAGATTTGAAACCCTAAGGTCCTCAGCTTGAGCACAGGCTCATCTGGTTTGAGCAGGGGGTCACTCGGTCTGCTGTACCCCCCATCAAGGCATATATGAGAAAGCAATCAATGAATAACTAAGGTGCCACAATGAAGAATTGATGCTTCTCATCTCTCTCCCTTCCTGCCTGTCTGTCCCTCTCTGTCTCTCTCACCAAAAAACCCACAAGTCCAATCATATTGTCAGCACAAACTCTCTCAAGTCCTTCTCTATCTCCACAAAATGTAAACATCTCTCCATGGCCTACTAGGTCCACTGATATTGAGCCCCTTCAAACCTCTTTGAACTATTCCTTTTACTCATCACTCTTTCCATTCTAGTCACACTGGTCCCTCTGTTGGTCCTCAAGTCATCAAGCAAGTTTCTACCTCAGGGCTTTTGTATTTGCTTTTTCCCCAGTCATTTGAAGAACTGACTTCATTTAGGTCTCTGCTTAAACTTACCACCTCAGAGATGATTTTTCTATCAGTCAGCTTTCAGTAGGTTTCGCTGCTAAAACAAACCGCTCCAAATCTTGGTGACTTGTATCAATTTCTCACTCACATTACACACTGACCAAGGATTGGCTGTAGCTCTTCACACCTTGTCTCTATCCTGGGATCCTGGCAGGAGGAGGGGGAAAAAATCAGCCACAACTTTGAAACATCTGTTTAGAACTTGCCTGTGTCTTCCTCTCCCAATACAAGCCAACTGGTGAAACCTAGCTCACAGGCTCCCACCTACCACAAGAAACACTAACAATGTATTTGGTGTATGCCTTAGGAAGGAAGGTCACAAAGGGGAAACTGAGGGGGGGGGGACAAAGTGTTGGGCAGCCATGAAGGAGAGATATTTTTCTTTTTTCCTGCTTTTAAGTGAGAAGAGGGGAGATAGAGAGACAGACTCCTACATGCACCTTGACCAGGATCCACCCAGCAATCCCCATCTGGGGCTGATGCTTGGACCTACCAAGCTATCCTCAGCACCTGGGGCCGATGCTCTGACCAATCAAGCTACTGGCTGCAGGAGGATTAGAGAGAGAGAAAGAAGGGGGAGACAGAGGGGAAGAGATACAGATGGTCACTTCTCCTGTGTGCCCTGACCGGGGATCAAACCAGGACATCCACACATCGGGCCGACACTCTATCCACTGGGCAAGGGCCAAAGGTGGGATTTTAAAGAAATTCTTCCTCCTCTCCTTGCCATCTGGTTTTTCTTCACAGTTTTTTTTTTTAATTTTTATTTATTTATTTAATTTTTATTTTATTTATTCATTTTAGAGAGGAGAGAGAGAGGGAGAGAGAGACAGAGACAGGGGGGAGGAGCTAGAAGCATCAACTCCCGTATGTGCCTTGACCAGGCAAGCCCAGGGTTTCGAACCGGCGACCTTAGCATTTCCAGGTCGACGCTTTATCCACTATGCCACCACAGGTCAGGCTCTTCACAGTTTTTATCATCCCCTGTCATAGTACCGTCCACTTTTTTTCTCTGTCCACAGCTCCCATCCAGCCTGGGACCTCCAGGGGAGCAGGACCCTCATCACTGTATCTTCAGCTCTGAGGATAAAGCCTAGCCATAGAAGATGCTCAATAAATACGTACTGATTAAATGAACCCAAGGAGAAAAGGGCCATGGTGGGGAAGCCCCCGGAGCTGTGGGAACCAAAGGAGGGTGGTTTCAGTAAGACCCCAGACCACCCCTCTGGGCTCAGAGGTCAGGAGGGGCCAGGGAATTTAGTGGCTTTAGGCAAACCAGACAGCTCTTGGCTCAACCCACCCATTCCAACTGGCACCTCATGTCTTTATCCGGTCTCATCCAGACCTGAAACAGGACATTTTATTTAATGCAGCAATTTGATAGCATGAACCCTTCAGCTTTCCCACGTATTTACTGAACCCCCCCCCCATTCTTTTTGGCTCAGGAATAGCAGCCACCAAAGGCCCTTTCTCTTGCATTGACCCTCATTACATCCTAGCCCTGTCCCTGAGACCCTCCTTTCCCTTGACCCACCTCTGTTTTCATCCCTAATCTTCACCCCATCCCTGACCCTCAGCCCTACCTTGACCCTGCTTTTGAGTCTTAGTGACTGGCAGCCCGTACCACCCCCGCTGTGTGGAACTGTTTGGGACCAAGGCTCAAAGGCAAGGGTAGTCAACCTTTTTATACCTACTGCCCACTGTTGTATCTCTGTTAGTAAAATTTTCTAACCGCCCACCGGTTCCACAGTAACGGTGATTTATAAAGTAGGGAAGTAACTTTACTTAATAAAACTTATAAAGCAGAATTACAGCAAGTTAAAGCATATAATAATAATTACTTACCAAGTACTTTATGTCGGATTTTCGCTAAGTTTGGCAGAATAAATCTTTATAAAACAATTTACTATAGTTAAATCTATCTTTTTACTTATACTTTGGTTGCTCTGTTACCGCCCACCATGAAAGCTGGAACGCCCACTAGTGGGTGGTAGGGACCAGGTTGACTACCACTGGTCTAAGGGTTTGTTTTCAGACAGAGGCCCTGTTCCTGTTGCCAAAGAGTCACATGCTCAGAGGGGGAGATGCAGAAGATGGGGTGAGTTGGGACAAACGTCAGCGGCGGTGGTGACTGGGGACAGACAGCCTCTGACCACCAGCGCTCTGGAGAAGGCTACTAGAGTAGAGCCATGCAGCTGGGGAGTGCCGAGAGGAGGGGGAACCCCGGGGGTGACAGCATGGTCCACAGGAGGAACCTAGCAGTCAGGTTCCTGATTCAGAGAATGACTCAGCAGCCCAGAACAAGAGTGCCAGAAAATTCAGAGATTTCCCAGAGATCAGCTTTCCTGTTTCCATTCAGAAATTCACCTACATACATCCAGGCCACGTATCAGAGCCACCGACCCATGGCTATGGGCTAAGAGTGGGGAGTGGGTCCCAGTCAGAGAGGGCAGCAGGGACAGAACCCTCCAAAGGGGACACAGCCCAAAGGGAAATTTTTCTAGAAAGATATAGGGATGTCACAGAACAAGGGTCAGAGTTGTTAGTGGGCCTGGTGAGGACCATGGCCAGCATGGACACACAGGAGGCCAGGAAGTCTCCAAGCTCTATATCTGCGTTGTTGACTTTCTGGGTCTCTCCCCTCTCAATTCTCTCTCATCTTGCTCTGTCTGTCCTTGAGTCTCTGCTACTCTCCTCTCCTTTATCTTTGTGTGTGTTTCTCTCTTAGTCACTATCTCTGAGGATGTTTCCATTTCTCAGTGTCTATCTCAGTCTCACTCTCTCTCTCCTTGCCTTCCCTGCTGTCTTGTTGCTCTATTAACCATGCTCACCTCCAGACAGGATGGTGTTCTGGGTATTAAACTGTTAATGGGCTGTTTCCCTCCAGGATGAGGTGGGCACCAGATGGCAGGAATTTGTGTCTGTATTATTTTTGTTACATCCTTGTGCCTGCAATACTGGCTAGCTCAATAAACATATTTGTTCTTTAACTTTTTTATTGTGGTAAAAAACACAACATAAAATTTAACATCTTAACCATTTTAAGTACACAGTTCAGTGGCATTGAGTATATTCACATTACTGTCACCACCATCCATCCCCAGAACCCTTTTCATCTTGCAAAACAGAAACTTTATATTCATTAAACAATAACTCCCCAATCCCCCCCCCAGCTCCTGGCAATCACCTCAATAAACATGTTGAATTCTCACCATTAGTAATTAATTGATGATAACTGGAAAGCAACAATACCAGTTATTGTTATAGCTGCCAGGAATTGGGCTAAGCAGTTGCTTGTTGAAGATTTACAAAAACTCCTGTGAGATAAAGTATTGTTAATCACGTTTATTTCTCAGATAAGGAAACTGAGGCCCCAAGAGGAGAAGCAACTAGCCCTTTTCTGGCTCTTAAGGGAGGGGGGGGGGGTGGAGTGGGGGGGTCGCCAAGCCCGGTGGTTAAGAACTTGGGATCTATCCTGACTGTATGTTTGAATCTCGGCTCTGTTACTCACCAACCACAGGCTTTAGAAAGCCATTGAATCTCTCTGCGTGACTCAGTTTCCACGCCTATCAAGCGGGATCCGCATATCAGAAGCTTCCAGCTCTCGGGACTCACCTTTTACGGGATGTTGCGCAGATTAAACAGCATGGCCGGGCGTGGAGGGACCTGGTGCGGGTCTAGAAACTCCCGTAGTCGGAGTTCCCCTCCCCCACCCCCAGGCTCCAGTGGCAGGCGGAGTTTCTGGGCGGGGCTTCAGAAAGCGGAGCCGGGCGGAGCGGGCCAATCGAGCAGACGCTCCCAGAAGGAGCCACAGCATGGCCAGAGCTGGTACCTTTGGGCCATCGCTGTTGCTGCTGTCGCTGCTGTTGCTGTCCTGGCCGTCCGCGGGAGCCGGTAAGTGACCCCGCACAGTCCTCGGGCCCCGGGCCCCTGGTCCCTGGTCCCTGGCCCTTCCGACCATACCGGGCATTCGGACCCCTGGGTGCCCGAAGCCTGAGTGCGCTGCCCTTCACCATCCAGACCCCTTTTTGTCTCAGAGTTGTAGGTAAAGGGGATTGAGCAGGGTTCCCTTCTCAATTTACAGGAAGAAAATCGGCTGAGTTGTCGTTAAGTGAGTCACTGTCCAGGAAAACTGAGCGCAGGTGATTCATGGCCCTGCTCACCACGCCCACACCGCACCCTCCAGATTCCCAAGTTTCCTGATAGCGACAGAGGGGAGAGAGATAGTGAGACAGACTCCAGCATGCGCGGGAACCGGGATCCACCAGGCAACGCCGTTTGGGGCTGATGCTCGAATCAACCGAGCTATCCTCAGTGCCTGGGCAGAGGCTCGAACAAACCGACCCACTGGCTGCGAGAGGAGAAGAGAGAGAGAAGGGGGAGGAGGGGACGAGAAGCAGATGGTTGCTTATCATGTGTGCCCTCCCAGACACTCACTGGAGGGCCGATGTTCTAACCATTGAGAAATTGGTCAGGGCTTCATTCAGTCATTCTTGCATGCATTCAGCCCATGCACGTTTATTGAGCACATAATATGTGCCAGGCAGGATGCAGCTCTGAAGTCACATGGCCCTGGGTTCAAAAACAGCTTTAGCCATTAATACCTGTGTGAGCTCAGAAAAGTTACCCAAGCTCTTTATTCCCATAAATTTTTTTTTATTTTTATTTTTTGTATTTTTCTGAAGCTGGAAACGAGGAGAGACAGTCAGACAGATTCCCGCATGTGCCCGACCGGGATCCACCCGGCACGCCCACCAGGGGGCGATGCTCTGCCCCTCCGGGGCGTCACTCTGCCGCGACCAGAGCCACTCTAGCACCTGGGGCAGAGGCCAAGGAGCCATCCCCAGCGCCCGGGCCATCTTTGCTCCAATGGAGCCTTGGCTGCGGGAGGGGAAGAGAGAGACAGAGAGGAAGGAGGGGGTTGGGGGTGGAGAAGCAAATGGGCGCTTCTCCTATGTGCCCTGGCGGGGAATCGAACCCGGGTCCCCCGCACGCCAGGCCGACGCTCTACTGCTGAGCCAGCCGGCCAGGGCCCCCATAAAATGTTTTGAGGGTGAGGGAATCCTACCCACCCAGTAAGATTGTCTAGGGAGGATGCTGAGCAATGCTGAATGCACTGGATAAGAACAATAATGATGATGATAATGACAATTCATGGGAACAATAATAATACTAAATGCAGACTCAGGGAAGCCAGAGACCTTCATCACAGCATTTCCTAAAAGTTGATTCACCAAACACTGAGCACTTTTCCAGAAAAAAGAGTGCCCAGGCTTGAGAAGTCCACCATGAGCCACCTTCAGGAAAAACCCGGCATGGATTCTATTGTGACCCCATTTACAGATAAGGAGACTGAGGCACAGAGAGAAGACGTAACTTGCCCAAAGCGCCCAGCAAGAAGTAGAAGAGTCAGTGAGTGAACTGAAGCAGTGACCAGGGCCCCCTCTATCAGGGCAGGAGAGCCCAGGGCCCGGGGGTCTGGATGCAGGATGGGCCAGGCCCAGATCTGAACCCAGCTTCTGCCCCTTAAATGCTGGTTGGCCCAGGCAAGTGGCTTGACCCTCCAAGACCCACTTGCTCCCTCTGTCCAACGTGATGAAAATACTGACACATATTTTATGGGGCTGTGGAGAGGGTTGGAAGTGGCCACACTTAAGGGAGCAACTCAGTGCCTAGTTTGAGTGTGATGATTACACAGAAACCCACTGAAAGAAAGGCCACTTCATCCCCACAGCAGCTTTATTTAAGAAGTAGACCTTAACTTCTGGTAGAGGAAATCACCAGAGAAGGGCAGTCACTTGCCCAGAGCTGCATAGCAGGTCAATGGTAGAGCTGGCATTCAAACTCAGACTAGTATGCTCACCACTTACAATTCCTTGTGTCCAAACTGTACCCTCCACACAGCACCACTGTCCGCTACCCCCGGCTTCCTCTTCCTCATAATAACAGTAATTGTAATATTCACATTTTAGAGTGCTTGGCATGTGTTAATCCCTTTACATAGATTTCACCATTCAGTCCTCCGAACAACCCTAAGTTATAAGTATCCCCATTTTACAGATAAGGAAACTGAGGCTCAGAGAAGTGAAACCACCTAAAAAGGGCTACAGCTAGTGAGTGGCAGAACCAGGGCTTCAAAAACTTGACCCTCTCCCTTCCCATCTTCAACATTAACTTTGTTATTATTAAAAGAAGACGTAGCGGCCCTGGCTGGTTGGCTCAGTGGTAGAGCATCGGCCTGGTGTGCAGGAGTCCCGGGTTCGATTCCCGGCCAGGGCACACAGGAGAAGTGCCCATCTGCTTCTCCACCCCTCCCCCTCTCCTTCCTCTCTGTCTCTCTCTTCCCCTCCCGCAGCCGAGGCTCCATTGGAGCAAAAGATGGCCCAGGCACTGGGGATGGCTTCTTGGCCTCTGCCCCAGGTGCTAGAGTGGCTCTGGTCGCGGCAGAGCGATGCCTCGGATGGGGATGGGCAGAGCATCACCCCCTGGTGGGCGTGCCGGGTGGATCCCGGTCGGGTCATGCGGGAATCTGTCTGACTGCCTTCCCGTTTCCAGCTTCAGGAAAAAAAAAAAAAAAAAAAAAAAGAATATGTAGCATTGTGTTTATTAATATCAACAAGAACTAATGTATGTTGAGGACCTATTACATGCTGGAGCCCCAAGCAGAAAGATTTTAATATAGAGCTGTGGCTTAGAGGTCAGGACTTTTTGACTGCCCAGATTCAAATCCCACCATTACCACTTACCCTCTGTATAGCCTGGAACAAATGACTGTGCCTCAGTTTCCTCATCTATAAAGTGGAGCTAACAGTAGTGCTTGCCTCAAGGAGCTCTTGAAGAACTAAATGCTGAGAGATGTGTTGAAGCATTCAGAACCACCCTGGAGTTTATTCCCCTTTTCACTCCTGTAAATCAGAGATGCTCTAATCACTGACAGTGAGTCCTGCTGTAAATGACAGCGTGACTTAAAATGGATGACATGGGAGTGATGAAAAAGTCCTGGACTAGGTGGTGGTGATATTTGCACAACATCGTGAGTGTAATCAATGCCACCAAATTGTACACTTTAAAATGGCTCAAACTGCAAATTTAATTTTAACCACAATTTACAATGATTCTAATTTGGAGCATCCATAGTAATAGTAAAAGATACAGTAAGGATAGCCAAGTGAAGGGGTGCCCACCTGACTGCAGATCCAACACAGTTGCTCTCACTCTCTCACTCTCACGGGCTCCCGGATCAGACTTGACTCTCCCAAACTTACACACACACTCCCAAGGGACTCCAGGCCCCAGATAAGTGGTCTTCTTGGCGCCCAGTTCTGACCCGCCCCCTGCATCCCATTTCTCCGCAGAGATTGCAGCTTTCCAGGTGGAGGTGCAGCCCCTGGTGCGTGGCTTCCTGGGGGAAGACGCAACGCTGCTGTGTAAGCTGCAGCTGCAGGAACACGACGTCCGGGTAACGCTGGTGACGTGGCAGCAGCAGGACCCCGCAGGGGTACCCCGCAGTGTTGCTGTCTTTCACCCAACGCAGGGTGCCAGCTACCCCGCGGACCCCAGCTTCCCAGAGCATCGGAAGCTGGAGTTTGTGGCCGCCAGGCCCGGCGAGAAGCTGCGGGACCTATCGCTGGCTGTGCGGGGATTGCGCGCTGAGGATGAGGCCAACTACACCTGCCACATCGCCACCTTCCCTCACGGTAGCAAGAGCGCCAGTACCTGGCTCCGTGTACTCGGTGAGACAGCAGGAGGGGCCCGAAAGGGAGGGGCGTGGGGGCCATGGGGAAATAAGCAGGGCGGGAAGGGCCCAGGAGGGTGTGATGCCCTCCGGAACAGAGATCCTCTGAGGACAAAGGTTGGTGAGGGAAGCAGGAGAACTGGGTTTGCGTTCCAATTAGACACTACCGGCTTGGGCGAGTGGTTTCATCTCAGGTCCTTCCGCATCTGTAAAATAGGGCGGGTAGCCAGAGTACTGCCCTTAGCAAGCTGTCCTGAGGGTCCCGGGAGTTCCTCCAGGTGACCCACTCAGAACCGAGATCCATGTGAGCTGATAGCAGTCAGCTATTGACACTCCCTTTGTCTAGGAAGGGAGAGTTGGAAGGACCAGCTGGAAGTGGCCGGGCTCTGATGCCCAGCAGAGGAGCGCTTTCTCCAAGGGGCCTCGACGCCCTCTAGCGTCGTCATGGAATCGCGGGTTCATTTTCTTGGGCACTGGGGAAAACAGGACAGGCCCTCTTCTTGGAAATTGAGTAAGAAGTCTGTGTGCCTCAGTTTCCTCATCTGTGAAATGGATATTGTTATGAGGATGAATAAGAGCTGATTTTTATTTTCGGCTTATGTGTCAGGAACTGTTCAGGCTTTGCATGAGTGACTCATGAAAGGTCAAGTGCTTGGAGCAGGGCCTGGCACGCAGCCTCCCCCCGGGAAAAGGCTGCTCTGGTCATTTCAGCAAACCTGGGACTTCAGGTCTTATAGTTTAGGATGAGGGTAAAACAAAACCAGTGAGTCAAGTTAAAGAGAAGTCTTCAGTAAGTAATAACCACTGCAGTGATGGGGAAGGAACTGAGTGAAGCCCCAGGCTTGGGAATAACCAGGATGATGGTTAAGAGACAGACCTTGAGTGAAAGCCCAACTCTCTCACTTACAACCTTGAGCCTATCACTTCCCCTTTTAACCTTCAGGGCACAGTTTAGCCCTCCTTTCCTCCATAAAGCCATCCATAACCCCTCGATTCAGGCCTCTGGTCTCCCTCATCTCCGCCTTGCCCGCTGTGACAAGACATCTGGGGAAGAGTCTGTCTCCAAGTTGGACTGCACAGCCCATCAAGGCAGGGCTGGGGCTGTCTGGGTCACTGCTGGGTCCTCAATATTGCCCATCACAGAGCCAAGCAATGCATTCAATTACCAATAATAATAACATTTATTGAGCACTTATTATGTGCCAGGTAGCATTTTAAGAACTTTACCTGCATATTCTCATCGTCTGTGATCCTGTCATTCCCATTTGACAGACAAGGAAACTGAGGCACAGATTTGCCCAAGGCCACCCAGCTGCTCAGGATCTGAGCTGGGATTTGAACTTAGCTGTCCTATTCCCTCAATTAGCCACCTTTCTCTGCTGCTGAGACGTTGGTTAAATGACTGCAGGTGAGGAGTGACCTGTCTCTTTTGCTCCTCTCCCCAGCTAAGCCCCAGAACAAGGCTGAGACCCAGGAGGTCCTGCTCAGCCCGCTGGACCAGGAGCCTGTGCCTGTGGCCTGCTGTGTCTCCAAGGGAGGTCGCCCACCTGCCAGAATCTCCTGGTCCCTGGATGCAAAGGCTAATAACAGCCAGGAGCCAGGACCCCTGCCTGGCACATTTACCACTACCAGCCTCTTAACCTTAATACCCTCAAGCCAGGTGGATGGCAAGAATGTCACGTGCACAGTGGAGCACGAGAGCTTTGAGAAGCCTGTCCTGCTGTCTGTGACCCTCACTGTGCCTTGTGAGTGTGCCCAAGTGTGAGCAAGGGTGGGAACCACGGCCAGACTGCCTCCACCCCACCCCCATCATCTACACCAACTCCTGTAGGCTATAAACAATACAGTTCTTCATTAACTCTACCAGTTTCTTAGGCCACGGTCAGCGTTGCTCCCCAGGCTGTCTCCCCTAGCGCCCCCGGCCACTCTCTGCACTGACGCCCATGCTGTCTACATTGGCTCCTCGGTTGCTCTCTGCACTAACACCCATGCTGTGTACACTGGCTCCCTTGAGCAGTCTCCACTCACCGCCTACACCTGCTTCCCCAGGCTGCTGCACACATTGACCTTGCCTCATTGCCACACTGCTTCCCTGTTATTTATACCAACTCCCTGTCCACATTCTACACTGCCTTATCTTTATCTGCACCACCCCCACTGTCTGCACCAGCTCTGGGGAGTTGTGTCTGTGTTATCTAGACTGCTCCTGTGTACACTGGGCCCCCTTGACTTTGTCTCTGGGTCTGAGGAAGGAGGAAATCTATGCTGACTGTCCCCTCCGAAAGAAAGAAAAAACGCTCTGTGTCATTGGCCTTCCCCCGGAAACTTTGAAAAGTTTTCCTATCGATGATGTTTGGGATGGATGTGGGGTCATCCAGGATTCTACCTGCAGGACTAGTCAGAGCCTTGAATATGTCCTGTGTGCTATGCGTGTCCAAGAGACCTATTCTTACAGCACTTCCAAGGCACACCAGGTCCTGGCTACCCAGGAAAACTAGCAGATAGAGGCCAGTCCTGAGAAGCCCTCTCTGTGCCCTGCTACCTCCCACTGAGCCAGGGACTCCCCGGTTTCTAAGAGGGAACCCATTGCCCCAGCCTAATCACAGGCATCTCCATCTTGGGCTATTCCCCAAACCAGTTGAGGTTTTTTCCTGTTCTGGCATGAATCTACATATCTTTATACTCCTCTGAAGGCTCCCTGTCTCTGAGCTTGTATGTCTATTTCACCCAGACCCCCCGGAGGTCTCCATCTCTGGCTATAAGGACAACTGGTTTCTTGGCCATAGTGAGGCCCTGGAGTGTCATTTTCGCAGCAACCCAGAGCCCACAAGCTATGACTGGAACACGTGAGTCTGGGCGGATCTGGACTCCTGGGTCTGAGGAAGGAGGGGCCAGGGGTCCAGGCTTTTGGGGCTGAGGGGGTGAAGAGAGGATCGCTGCAGTTGATATAGAGTGGCCAAGGAATGTGTTGCTAGGGAGAAGTGTGAGCAGAGTCCTGAAGGAGGTAAGGGTAAGCTGCACGGTACCTGGGGGAAGAGCATTCCAGGCAGAGGGAGCAGCATATGCGAAGACTGAGGTGGGAGCATAGCTGGATTGTTTAAGGATCAGCAAGGGGAGAATAACATAATATGGCCAGTGTATCGAGGGCCAGCTTATGTGAGTCCTGTGGCTGTGGTAAGGACTCAGGGTTACCCTGAGTGAGGCAGGAGGGCTCTGAACAGAGGAGGAATATGAGCTGACAGTTCTAACAAGATCGCTCAGTCTGCTGAGTGGGGGACCGAGTCGAGTTGAGGGTAGGGTTGGAAACAGGGAGTCCATGAGAAAAGGGCCATGGTGGCCCAGGAGGGGCATCAGACCAGGGTGGTGGCAGTGGGGGCCCTAAGGAGTGACCAGATTCTGGATAGATTTAGAAGGCGGGGCAGACAGAATCTGCTGGTAGGTTGGATACGTGTGTGAGAGAAGGAGTTGGGGGAATTTCAGGGCTATTTTCAACTCATATCACAGATGGTGTGAGGGTGTGTGTACTCCTGGCGGACCGTGAGTGCTCAGACACGTGTCTACTTCCTCACTCATCTGTTTCTCCCAGGACCCTGGGTCCTCTGCCACCTTCTGCTGTCGCCCAAGGCACCAGCCTCTTGGTCCATTCCGTGGACAAATCGGTCAATACAACTTTCATCTGCCATGTCACCAACGCCGTCGGGACTGGCAAGGCAGAACAGACCATCCTGGTCAAAGGTGAGCCCCCTGGTGTGGAGAACAGGCGAACCAAAGGAGGAGGTCACAGCAGGATTCCATCAGAGGGAAGAGTGGAGTGTAGAAGACACTGGGTGAGGGAGACCCTCAACCACAGGAATGTTCTGACTTCCATCCTTCCCCTGGCCCCTCATGAAAGGACCAACAGGGTCAGCTTTACTCTCTTTTTAACCCAGCACCTGTGCCATGGGAACGATTGTACAGCTGCCCGGTACTGGCTGGGGTAGTTGGGCAATGCCTCTTCCCTCAGAGACCCAGAAAGGCCTTTTCAAATGTATTAAGCAGAACTCTATCAGTTGCAACTGATAAGAGCTCAACTCAAAATCGTTGAAGCAATAAGGGGACTTTATTGAAAATGTACTGTCAGGTATGGTTAAATTCAGGCGCTCCAACTGTATAATCCAGGAACTTTTCTTTATCTCTCTTGTCTCTGTTTCTCTTTATGCTGGTTTTATTCTCAGACAGACTCTCCCCTGAGGGAGGCAAGATGGCCCTCAACAGCCACAGGTTCACATCCCAGTAGTGTAGTAATTCCAGGGGAAAGGATACCCCGCTTTCAATACCTCCGGGACTCATTGGCTCAACTTAGGTCACAGCCCCTCTATAAACCAATCACAGCAGCCAAAGAGAATGGAATGCTCTGATTGGCCAGGCCTGGGTCAAAGTCACAGCCTACGAACCAGAAGGACTTTGGTCCACCTGAACCATATAGACTGAGTCAGAATTGTAGCTTCCTAAAGGAATAAGGGGTAATGTATGTGGGGTAGGTGAAAACCCAAAAATATCTGAACCTGAATTCCTGCCTCCTTCTTTTCCAGAAGAACCTCCCAAGGGGTTGTCCCGTGGGATCTTGGCCCTCATCATCGTCCTGGCTGTGGTCTTGGTTGTGGTCGGGGCCATGTTTTGTAAATGGTGGTACAGACACTTCCGTGAGTTCCCTTCTCTTTGTCACGTCCCCTGCCTGTCTGCCATGAATGAGCATCACTACAGCTGCCATAATTGAATGGCTAGTACGCTAAGCCCTTTCTTTCCCTGGCAGCCTCTCACTGAATCCTCACCCTAACACCAGAGGCTCCATCAGTTTACCAGCAAGGACACTAATGTCAGGAAATCTTGGTCATTAAGTTATTGATTTGCTTTACAAATATTTAGGGAGTCGCCTGACATATGGTGGCGCAGTGGATAAAGTGTCGACCTGGAATGCTGAGGTCACCAGTTCGAAACTATAGGCTTGCCTGGTCAAGGCACATATGGGAGTTGATGCTTCTTGCTCCCTGCACTCCCCTCTAAAATGAATAAAAATAAAATCCTGAAAACATATATTTAGGGAGTCAGGGAAGAACCTATAGGATCTCAAAGACCCCAATAAGGACTTTGGCTTTTTTTGGCTTTTTTTTTTCTTATTTTTATAGAGAGAGGAACAGGGGAGAGAGAAAGAAACATCGATCTGTTGTTCCACTTATTTATGCATTCATTGGTTGCTTCTTGTATGTGCCCTGACCCAGGATTGAACCCACAACTTTGGTGCATTGGGACGACACGTAACCAACTGAGCTGCCTGGCCAGGGTCAGGACTTTAGCTTTTAATCCCAGAGACAGAGGATCCCCCACCGGATGTATGGAGGATAATATAAGACTCAACCCCCCAGCTTTCCTCCATCTGCCTTGCTCAGGAGTGACTTTCTAGCTGCTCTCCCGGAAATGGAGCGATGATGTCTAGAACTGGCACCCTTCCTCAACTCTAAAAGGCCTGATGGTTTCATACCTCAAGGGCTTTGCACAGGTTCTATCCCTGCCTGGAGTAGCCTCCACATGGCTTCTTCTGGCAAAGTCCTTTATAATTCTATAATCAAAAGATCTACAGTTTGTTGAGCACTTTCTACATGCCAGGCACTTTCTGGGCATAGCCTCTGTGAGTCCCGCTTTACAGATGAGGAACTGTTACCTGCCAACACAACTTGAAAGACGAAAGGTCATTTTCTTGGCTACAAATCTTGGTCCCTCCACCATGAAACAAAACTGCCTCCTCATATCCCAGCTGGAGGATCCCTCCTTCAGGCAGCCCTCCCTGATCCTCCAGAATGATCCAGGCACCTGCACTGGGCTCCCTCACCCATGCCTTGCTCACTCTGGGACATCACTATGGGAACTTGTCTGCCTCTGCAGTAGACTGTGAGTCCCAGGAGGGCAGAGCCTGAACTATCATAGACCCCAGCACCTCCTACCACCAGACTAGACACAAAAGAGGCATTTGAGGAAGTGTTTGCTGAATGTATTGTCTCCAGAGGCAGACTGCGTGGATCTGGACTCGCTCTATTACTTTTCCATTGTGTCAACCTGGGCAAATGACTTACTCTTTATAACTCAGTTTCCTCATCTATGAAATGGAAGTAACTGTACCTGATAATACAGGTAAAGCAATTAATACAGCATTCGGCCTCTATCGACTATGCTTATTATTGCTAGTAGTACTATTACCATTATTATACAAACAGGGCTTGTTATCCATTTTGTTCATAACTATATCCCCAGCTCCTAGAATGCACCTGGCAGAAAGTAGACATTTGCTATTTGCTAAAGATCTAAGTCTCTGATGGTTGAGGACAGTGAAGCACAGAGAGGTTAAATCAATTGCCCAAGATCACACCGCTCCTAAAGGACAAAGCTGGGATTTGAGCCTTTCCATCTGGTTCCAGAGCCATGCTCAATAATTATTAATACTTATTTATACTCAATAAATATTTATTAACTTATATTATATTTATATATTCCCCATTCCTGTTTTATTTATTTATTTATTTATTTATTTTACAGAGACAGAAAGGGATAGACAGGGACAGACAGACAGGAACAAAGAAATGAGAAGCATCAATCAGTAGTTTTTTGTTGCTCATTGTGACACCTTAGTTGTTCATTGATTACTTTCTCATATGTGCCTTGACCGCGGGCCTTCAGCAGACCGAGTAACCCCTTGCTCGAGCCAGCAACCTTGAGCTCAAGCTGGTAAGCTTTTGCTCAAACCAGATGAGCCCGTGCTCAAGCTGGTGACCTTGGGGTCTCAAACCTGGGTCCTCGGCATCCCAGTCCGATGCTCTATCTGCTGCGCCACCGCCTGGTCATGCCCCATTCCTGTTTTATAAATGTATAAACCACTGTGGGACAAGGCATCCCATGTGAAGAGCAGCAGAGCTGGACCTTAGAATTCGGTGGCTCTGCCACTAACATGTGTAGTCTTCCGATGTTTCTCAGCATTGTCATTCATCCCTGACAACTTCTGCTGTTTCCCCAGGTCAGAACCAACACAACTCTGTTCCTAACAGCAGAGGTCCAGTGATGGAGCGGATGGTATGTATGGGGGGAGGCGGGGTGGCCTGCATGAGCCACAGATGAATTTCTGTGGGCTTTCCCAGAGACGGGACAGACATTTCTGGGTACCCACGGCACTTAACTAGAGCCAGCATAGCATCAGGAGCCGTCCTGGCTCTTTTCTCTAAGTGCCCTGAGCAGCCGTTCCCAGTCCCTCCTGCCGAGCAGAATCCCTGGAAGTTTTGCTAAAATGCAGGTTCCTGGACCCCGCCCCCTGAGAGTCTGGTCTGGTGGGTCTGCACTGGGACCTGGGACCTGCATTTTCACAGGCGCCCCTTCTGTCCCCAGTCGTGATCGCATCTTAAAGTGCTGCCCCAGCTCCCAGGAAAGGAAAGGGGACAGGCCTGCAGCTCTTTGTACTGAGGGCTTCAGAGGGAGAACTTGGTCTGAAAGGGTCCAAGGCTGAAGTTTGAATACCCTTCTTCTAGGATGTTTCCTATTCAACTGTGAACTGTGAGGCCAGCTCTCCCTAGCACCTGCCGACAGAGGGCACAAGATAACCATGTCCGGACTGGATGGAGAGAGACTGGAGCTGATAAGGACGTGGGCCTCGCAGCTGGACCCCCCGCAATGACTGAAGTCACCCTGCAGGGAGACAGACCACCTTCTCTGTGCCAGACCTCACAGTGCCCCCTCTGTTTTGCAATGCAGTGGGCAGCTACAAGTTCCAGGACCACTCTCAGGGTCAGTGTATTCACTAAGGACTCACAGAACTGAGGGTAACTGTTATACTCTGGGTTACAGTTTATTGCAGTGGAAGTGAAATTAATACCAGCAATGTGACAAAGTGTTAGGGCAGGGTCCAGGAGAGATCAGGCCTGAGCATCTGCTTGTCCCCTTCCCAGTGGAGTCACACGTTAATGCTTGCTTCTCCCAGCAGTGACGTGTGATGACACAGAGAGGACTGCCAACCAGGGAAACTCACCCCAGACTTGGTGGTCAGAGTTTTTATTGGGGGTCAGTCATTAGGCACAGCTGACCCCAGTCTTAAGTGCCTTCACAGGTCAAGCTGATATGGGTGGCCCGAGGCCCCACTGTAAATCACACTGTGACTTATCCCCAGCGGCCCAAAGCCTCGTAAACAAAGACTGCTTATTAGCCAGGACATCTCAGGGACCTAAAGGTTACCTTCCAGACAAAAGGACAGACCTCTCTGGGCAAGATTAAACCTGTCTCGCACAGAGGAGTCATGCAGGATGTTCCAACTGCCAGAGAATTTTGGTGAAAATTTTACTTCTGGCCTTGAGCTTCTAAATCTCCATATCAGTCAAATTTCTGTGGTTGCAAGAAACAGCTGCTGATCCTCGTCACCAGAGAACCAGAGGCTGGAACTCAGCTTCCCAGGGCTGTCCAAGGAGCAGGAACCACCGGTGGAAGTGAACTTGGAGGGCACCTTCTGCCAAGACTCGGTCAGGAGACAGCATCTGTCACCAGTGAGCCTGGGTTGACAGGACCCTGGGGCAGGGAGCCCGTAACCCACCAGGGAAAGCAAATGTTGTTCCCAAAAGGCGGAGGAAGGGATGCTGGGGGGACTGCTGTGCAGGACACGATGTACCCTCAGACCAGGTTGGACGCAGCCCCAGACCTGGAAGGCAGAGCCGCTCTGATAACGCTGACACGTTTACTTTAAAGCAGCCTGTGGTCAGCAGAACTCGGCTCACAGCGAGAACTGTGCTGGGAGCACACCTCAGGGAGAGCATCCTTGGGACAGGATGCTGAACTGCAGAGCAAGGCATGGGCTGCTCCGCAAGGGAAAACGAGAAGCATTTGGGATTCACTCTGGACAGAGGTGGGAGCATGCGGGACAGAGAAGAGTGGGGAAGAGACAGGACCCGGCAGGATGGTAGGGGTCAGGGGTCAGGGGGTTGACGAGGCCCGTGGAACTCTACAGTGTTGGGAGACAAGGGGGAGACTGGCTGCCTTGCTGCTATGTAAATCCTTTGTCACTCCCCAGTCCCCAAACACCTATTGAAGTTTATTTATTGTACCTCTAGTGTCTGTGTGCTGAGATGAGTCTTTTGTGGGAACTGAGGAGGGACCAAGTTTCGTGTCATCTGTCACTATGTGGGATGGAACCAGAGACATGGAACCAAGAGCCTGAATCCCAAAGGTCACAAGCATGCAAGTCCCCAGGGTTCTCAGACACCATGGGGAAAGCTCATGTGGTTTCTCTCTTTTTGATTTTTTGAACTACGTAATACATAAACATCCCCTAATCGAAAGCTATAAAGATACCTGGCATCTGCTTTGAGGTAATTTGTGCATAGGGTATAAAGTAAAGGCCCAACCTCCTTCTTTTGCATGGGGATAGCCAGTTTTGCACATTTGAATGTAATTAACACTATGAAATTATATACTTCAAAGTGGCTATGGCCCTGGCCAGCTGGCTCAGTGGATAAAGTGTCAGCCTGGCATATGTACATCCCAGGTTTGATTCCCAGCCAGGGCACACAGGAGAAGCGACCATCTGCTTCTCTCTCTCTCCCTTTACCCTTTCTCTCTCTCTTCCCCTCCTGCAGCCAGTGGCTCCATTGGTTTGAGCTTTGGCCCCAGGTGCTGAGGATAGCTAGTTGGTCCGATTGTCGACCTCAGGCACTAAAAATAGCTCGGTTGATTCAAGCAGCCCCAGACAGGGGCTGCCAGGTGGATCTTGGTTGGGTGCATGCAGGAGTCTGTCTCACTATCTCCCCTCTCACCGCAAACAAACAAAAAATAGTGGCTAAAAGCAAATTTTTGTCATCTCTATTTTTCCCACAAATTTTAAAAATTTATAATGTAATGTACCCAAATCATTCAGTTGTACACTTTAGGTGTGAGGATTGTATTACCACAAACTTAGTGGCTTGAAAAACACAAAATTATTCCCTTAGAGTTCCGGAAGTCAGAAGTCTAAAATGAGACTGAGCTAAAGTCAAGATGGGGTGGGGCTGCTTCCTTCCCAAGGAGAGGACCCTGCTTTTGCCTTTCCGGCCTCTAGGGGCCACCAGCACTCCCTGGCAGACAGCCCACATGGCATGGCCTTCTCCTGTCACTTCCTCTCTCCCCTATAAGGACCCTGTGACCTCAGTGGACCCGCCCAGATCACCACTTCAGCTCATCTGCAGTCTTTTTTGCATTTAAGCTAATGAAAGTATCCATACGTTCTGGGAATTAGGACCTGGACATCTTTGGGGACCCATTATTCTATCTTCTACTCCCACTTAGGGTCTTTGTCCTACCACAGATAACCATACAATACTATCTGGTGAGTGTATGCACAGACAACACATACGTATTATTCTGTCCACACTAGGTTACATTCTACACTCTGTTCTGCATTCCTGAAGGTTTCCGGAAGTTCAGAGTGTCTCCATAGCCCTTTTACAGCCAAATGAGATGCCACAGAAGGACGTCCAGGATGCGTTCTACCAGGCCCCTAGGGACGGACATTCAGTTTGTTTCTGCCCTTTCACAATGACAATGTTGTAGTAACTGTCACTTAGCACAGGTGTTGGGACACACTCTGGAGGAAGAATTGCTGGATCAGAGTCTAGCCTCTGTCATGATAGCTACTGACAGATGGTCCCCATGAAAGTCGAACAGATCACAGTTCCCACCAGCGATAGAGACAACGGCCCATTTGCCCAGGAAGGCTCTGGATTCCATGGCACCAGAATGGATGGTTTAATGATTGTATAACTTCACATAAGACAGAGAAAACCACAATTATCCATATCAGAGGATGGGAGGGAGGGTGTCTGGTGCAGATCATAATGGAGAGGCTGAAGCCCCGCCCCACCGCCCCTCCCCACACCTGCTCACTGTGCTGCGTGGAGTAAGGGGCAGGGCTCAAACAGACATTATCCTGCTTCTGGTTGCTACATGGTCCCAGGAACCTCTGTGCTGAGAATTGCTCTGGTTGAGGATGCTTGTGCTACTGAAATTTAACTTATTAAAAAAACAATGATTCTTGTTGATCAATGTTACCCCATTAAATTTAATTTCTAAATTAAAAAAAAAAAGAAGTGACGCAAGAATCCTGCCTCTGAGATTGGAAACAGGTACCCAAACAAATACTTGTACACAAATACTCATAGCAGCATTATTCACAATTGCCAAAAATTGGACACAACCCAAATGTCCATCAACAGGTCAATGGTTAAGCAAAATGTGTGATAGCCACACAATGCAATATTATTCAGCCATAAAAAGGAACAAAGCACTGATCCATGCTACAATAGGGATGAAACTTGTGCTGAGTGAGAGAAGACAGACACCAGAGGCCACATATTGTTAAGATTCCAGTTAAATGAAATGTCCAAGGAGGGTTCTTGGGTTACAGCACAGTTCCATTCTTACAACAGTGACATAATCCGAATTTGGTGTAAGTCAAAACACACCTTAACCTAAGTCACTTACCTATCCTAACACAGTTGTAAAATCATAATCTAGTACATGAAAACACAACTAAGCCACAGAAAAAGAATACAGCGTATTCCGCTGCGTGCAACCAAACTAGTTCCCCCATGTAGTCCATAAATACAACACTAATAGGTAAACCAAACCACTCACATCTCAGTTTTTTAAGTTTTTATGGGAATGAGCGTCGTAAACTCTAAACGTATATCGAGACTGTCATAACCCGAGGAACCCCTGTATAGACAAATCCACAGAGACAGAAAGGTGAGTGGTTGCCAGGGGGTGGGGGAGGGCGGAATGGGTGAGTGACATCTTAATGGGTCCAAAGTTTCCTTTTGGCGAGATAAAAATATTCCGGAAATAGTACTGATCATTACACAACATCGTGAATATGCTAAATGCCACTGAATTGTGCATTTTAAAGTGGTTAAAATGGTCAGTTTTATGTGTATTTTACCATAGTAAAAGAAAATTGCCCTGGCCGGTTGGCTCAGTGGTAGAGTGTCGGCCTGGCGTGCAGAAGTCCCGGGTTCGATTCCCGGCCAGGGCACACAGGAGAAGCGCCCATCTGCTTCTCCACCCCTCCCCCTCTCCTTCCTCTCTGTCTCTCTCTTCCCCTCCCCCAGCGAGGCTCCATTGGAGCAAAGATGGCCCGGGCACTGGGGATGGCTCCTTGGCCTCTGCCCCAGGCGCTAGAGTGGCTCTGGTCGCGACAGAGAGACGCCCCGGAGGGGCAGATCATCGCCCCCTGGTGGGCAGAGCGTCGCCCCCTGGTGGGCGTGCCGGGTGGATCCCAGTCGGGCGCATGCGGGAGTCTGTCTGACTGTCTCTCCCCGTTTCTGGCTTCAGAAAAATACAAAAAAAAAAAAAAAAAAAATTCTAATAGAAAAATTTTATTCATTCCCTTGCTCATACTGGAAGAATTTTTAGGAACCAACTAAATTCACAAAGGGAAAGATGGGTGGTGAATTGTTAAAGAAAAAATAATAATCTATTAAAGAAATAAAGTTACATAATGATATTTGTAAATGCATGCTAAGGCAGACTTTTTTCGATGGGAGGGGGCCATGGTTATAGGTATAAGGACCACTATGATGAGATTTTACACAGAGATTGGACTCAGTTCCAAATACTGTACAGCATGAATGAGCAAGTGGGAATTTGTAGCCTAGGAGCAGGTGGGGATCAGTGGGTGAAAAATTACTGAGAGGAAACATCGAGAGTAAGGCCTAAGGATTCTGGGTAAACCAGCCTAATAGTTTTCTTGCTGAAGGCAGGCCAGGGTAACCAGACATCCCTGGGATGGTGCAAAGTGAACTAAGTACACGATCAGATTTCAAGGGTGGAAAGATCTCATAAAACTCACCAAGAGGATACTTGCTAAA
This sequence comes from Saccopteryx bilineata, assembly GCF_036850765.1. Lineage (NCBI taxonomy): Eukaryota > Metazoa > Chordata > Mammalia > Chiroptera > Emballonuridae > Saccopteryx > Saccopteryx bilineata. The sequence continues at coordinate 314,306,127 of NC_089492.1, read as the reverse complement.
ATTTGGACACTGCAGAGATGAACACAGAAGTCCAAAAGTCAGAGCCTAGTTAGGAAAGATTTCAGGGGCTCCTCAGTAGAGTTCAGTCAATAAGTATGTAAAAATGTGATGATCAGGCCCTGGCTGGTTGGCTCAGTGGTAGAGCATCGGCCTGGTGTGCAGGAGTCCCGGGTTCGATTCCCAGCCAGGGCACACAGGAGAAGCGTCCATCTGCTTCTCCACCCCTCCCCCTCTCCTTCCTCTCTGTCTCTCTCTTCCCCTCCAGCAGCCGAGGCTCCATTGGAGCAAAGTTGGCCCGGGCGCTGAGGATGGCTCCATGGCCTCTGCCTCAGGCACTAGAATGGCTCTGATCGCAAAAGAACAATGCTCCAGATGGGCAGAGCATCACCCCCTGGTGGGCGTGCCAGGTGGATCCCAGTCCGGTGCATGCGGGAGTCTGTCTGACTGCCTCCCCGTTTCCAACTTCAAAAAAATACCAAAAAAAAAAAAAAAAGTGTGATGATCAGGGTGCTTCAAGCACCAATAACAGAAAGTACCACCCCATCCTATACAGCCCTGCAGCCCCTGCCCTGGGCTGGGATCAGATACAAGAAGCTGAATTGTCTGGTTCTACTTCTGGCACCATCTATGGAGTCCAGCTCTGCTTCTGTTTTCCTCCACATATTGGCATCATCCTCAGGCTGATGCCAGGAGATCTGCTGCATTCCAGGTATTGCAGCCAGATCTGGACCTGGAGAAGCAGCCCATCCATCCTGGGCGAGCTTCCCCAGCAATCTCCCCTCAAATCTCATAGGCCAGTACTGCCACTCTTCAGCCAATCCCTGGCCAGACACATGGGACCGCCTGAGAGGCTTGGACGAATCAGGCCCCGTCCTCTGGAGCTGGCGAGACGGGATGAAGGCTGCAGAACAAGAGATGGAAGCCTGGACATCTGGTACTAGTAGCGACTCTCTCTCTCTCTCTCTCTCCCTCTCTGTGGACAATTGGAAGATGGTTAGTTTTACTCTCTTCTTTTTGAATCTCTACTGTCTAAATTTCTGTAATAATATACTCTTTTTTAAATCATGCAAATGGAATCAAAGTCGTTGAGAGAGAGAAAGAGAGTAGATTCAACAAAATACTCAGGAAAATAGCTATACAGTAGGTAGATATTCGGGAAGATCCAGGGTAACTGGGTTGGTGTGCTGCCTGGCACTGCTTACAGAGATATTAGAGCCTGTGGTTGTTCCCACACCCGGACACTCCAGGGCGGTACCGCCCTCCAGGTGGTTCAAGGTTGAGATTCCTCTCTCCCTCCAACCTGGGACTCTGGAACATTTCATCACCTCTGACAAGCTAATATGTGCTAAGGACGCACACACACAGAGACACACACACGGAGTTCTCTCTTCCTGCAGACCCAGAAATGTCCCCTGGCACTGCCCACCACACCCCCACCATCCCCAGACCAGCACTGCCCAATAAAATTTTCTGTGATGATAGAAACGTTCCGTACCTTCTCTATCTAATGTCATGCCATGCAAAACTATTGAACACCTAAAAGTGGCTGGTTTGAGGGAACTAAGTTTCTTAAGGGATTCATTTTAGTTAATTTAATTTTATATTTCAATAGCCATGTGTAACTAGTGGCTATGGTATTAGCACAACACTAGACCCCCCATCACCCAGACTCTGTCCCAACAGAGTTCAAAACTATAATTGACCTTCTCACTCCTCCAGCCACACATCCACTCCCACTGCGTGCCCCCATGCCCCCCACCACTCATCCAGGATTTTGCAGCTTCCTCCAGACGTCTCCATGGCGTATAACCTCTATGCCTTTGCTTGCTTGTGTTATTAACACTCATCTCACTCCACCCCACCCCACCCCACTATCAGCCTCATTCCTACTCCTACTCTGGATCTCAGCTGTCCCCTACTCCAGGAAGCTGTCCGTGCCCCTCAAGCTGTGTAAAGCATCACCTTGGGCTCTCCCAGCCCCAGGGCTCCTCCTCCAGCCCAGCACTGATCATTCTGGATCATCAATATCTGGAGATGGGTCTGTCCTAGACACTCACACAAATGTGAGACCCACTGTGGACTGAGGGCAGGGCAGAGGCTTTCTTAATTGTCACTGTGTCACCAGCACTGCCCAGCATGGGCCTGGGTGTAGGGAGTGTACACTGGAATGAATGAATGCTTTTGTAAAACCATCCTAAGAGCTTTAGAGTTGTTATGGAGTGCCAGCCCATGCTAGGGAAGACCCCTGACCTGATTTAGCTTATAGTTACAACTAAAGTAGAAAATTCTCACGAGCCTCAACAAATCTAATCTTGCTAGCAGAGGCAGGATGCGTTTCTCGTGCGTCAGCCTTGCAGGAAGGCAGTTTATTATCTTAATAACAGGGTGTGCTTATGTGTTTTTGCAAAGATGTTGTACAAACGTGCTGAAAGAATTGTAACCTTGTGGGTTTCGCCTATAAAAACCCCTCTCCCCCCGAGCTTACCGCTGTCCATTGCAAGAGGCGCAGTGGGCAGTCCACTGGCTAGTGAATAAAACCCAAATTGATTGCATCAGTTTGGGGCTCCGGTTCCGGTATGTTACGGTTGCACCACAACAAGAGTGAGCCAGCCACAGGTCAAATTCCATCTCGCTCCTCTCGTAGACTTGCCTTTTGCCTTGTCCTCAGTTTCCTCATCCCTGAAACGGGAACAGTTACACATGGAGGCTATCGGATGAGGCAGTGTGTGTTCCGCCCAGTGTAGGTGGGGAGGGTGGCCCAACCAGAGGCCACTGGAACTGTTGTCATAATTACTGCTGTTGCTACTGACAGTCACTCTGAGTGGGAAGAAGAAATTGAAGGGGGTCAAGGGAGGAGTGCTGGGAAGCCCCAGGAAGTTTCCTAGTCACCCTGGCAAACTGTTTCAACCAGTGTCTGTCTGCACATTCATCCCAGGGAACACAGGCGAAGCCTCCGGATCCCATGGGAAAAGGGTGCTGGGGCTTGGCCAACCTCTGCCATGTCTTGGAGGCACCCCTGAACCCTCACTGAGCTGGCCCACCGCAGACAGCCAGGGCCTGGTCCTCCGGCCCCCTCACTGTCCAGCAGATGAACCCTTGGCATCTCCACAGGTCGCCAAGGTGGAGGTTCCTACCAAGACCCAGTGCCACTTTTCAAAGGGCCTCCTGCTCTCAGGTAAGGAGGGAATGTACCCCCAGGGCCTAGCAAGAAGGTGTAACTTGGGCCAGGGGTTGAGGTTTCCCCTTGGAAGAAGGAAAGATTGTCAGAGAAGATGAAATTATTAGAGTAAGGTGAAAGGGGGAATAGCAGAGTCACAAATTCATCACCATTTTATTGATGAAATTTTCTAGAATGTTAGGACCATGAGGGCAAGAATTTATCTGTATTCAGTTCCCTGCTGTATCCTCAGTGCCTAGAAATATAAGGAATTTTAGACATATCATATATAATTAGTATTATAGCATAAATAATAGATATATCTATTACTATTGGTTAGATAAATTAATAATTGAATTCAAAGATTGATTGCTTAAAGACAGGTCACACTGCGTGCCAGGAAAAAAATTTTGACCAATAAAATGGCAAATTCTGTGGCATCCATACTTAGGTTTCCACTCCTGAACCCAGAGCAGACATCACTAACTGATCCCAGCACTGTTTCCAATAAACAGCACTCAGAGTTCTTACCCCCAGGTAAAGACTTACAGGGCAGAGAATGCTGTGGTTCCTGCCCAACACTCCTCTGACCTCAGGCCTCCCTTGTAACTCCCCACAGCCTTCGTCCCAGCCCTCTGAATCCCCCAAGGCTCCTGGGTGGCCCTTCACATCCAGAAGATTCCAGAGCAACCTCAAAAGAACCAGAACCTTCTCCTGTCCGTCCAGGGCATCCCAGATACCTTCCAAGACTTCATCTGGTACCTGGGGGAGGAGACAGGTGGTGGCATAAGGCTGTTGACTTACATCCCTGATTCAGAACTACCCCAGAGAGACAGCAGTGCCATGGGGCCACGAGACATCATTGGCTTCCCCAATGGCTCCATGTTGCTGCGCCATGCCCAGCCCAGTGACAGCAGCACCTATCATGTAGAGGTCACTGTCAACCATTTCTGGACCATGCGGGCCAAGACTAAGGTCCAGGTGGCCTGTGAGTGTTGGGTGCTGGCATGGGTGGGGGGAGGGGAGCAGGGAGGCTAATGCACCCTGAGCAGCTACCACATGCCAGGCCCTCTGCAAACATCTTTCTCCGTTCCGTACACATCAATTGAATGCTTACTGTGTGTCAGGCTCTGAAGATAATTACTTCTCACATGCATTAACTAATAAAATATCTATTGAGCGCCAAACATGAAGAAAGGACCATCTCATTTACTCTTTACCTGCTTTTTTTTTTTAACAGGGACAGAGAGAGTCAGAGAGAGGGATAGATAAGGACAGACAGGAACGGAGAGAGATGAGAAGCATCAATCATCAATTTTTCGTTGCGACACCTTAGTTGTTCATTGATTGCTTTCTCATATGTGCCTTGACCATGGGCCTACAGCAGACCGAGTAACCTCTTGCTTGAGCCAGTGACCTTGGGTCCAAGCTGGTGAGCTTTTATTTTTTGCTCAAGCCAAATGAGCCTGCACTCAAGCTGGCAACCTTGGGGTCTCGAACCTGGGTCCTCTGCATTCCAGTCAGACGCTCTATGCCCTCACCTGTATTATTAATGAAATATTTATTGAGCACTTAGTGTACGCCAGGTCCAGAGGGGTACACTATATCACTCCATCCTCTGTTCAGTCCTCAAGTGCTTTTTGATGAATACACTCTGGGTGAAGTATTAGAGACGGGGTTGTGGACAACAACAACAGCTAGCATTTCTTGGACACTTGCTATGGGACAGGTGCTGTTGTAAACAAGCCCTAGAGCAGAGCTTCTCAACCTGGCCACTGCTGAAATTTTGAATTAGCTGACCTTGGGGTCAGCAAGGGGTCAGAGCAGGGCCCGTCTGGTGTGATGCAGGACATGGAATGGCATCCCTGGCCTCTCCCCACTAGATGCCAGTAGTGCCCTTCTAGTCGTGACAACCAAAACTGTCTCCAGACATGACCAAAGGTTCCCCAGGGGCAAATCACCCTCATTGAGGACCATGGCCCTCTATTAACTCATTTTTACCTTTAAAAAACACCATGCAATGTTATATGTCAATTATATTTCAATGAAGCTGACAGGGGATGGCCAATAATAAGCAGGTTTGATCACTCATCATCTATGTCCCCAAAGTTACCTGTAAGATTTTCAGAATATATATATTTTAAAACTAATTTCCAAAAGTGGAAAACATTTTGAACATCTGAAACTTTTATTTTATTTTATTTTATTTTTATTTTTATTTTTTACAGAGTCAGAGAGAGGGATAGACAGACAGGAATGGTGAGAGATGAGAAGCATCAATCATTAGTTTTTCATTGCGCGTTGCAACACCTTAGTTGTTCATTGATTGCTTTCTCATATGTGCCTTGATCACAGGCCTTCAGCAGACCGAGTAACCTCTTGCTCAAGCCAGCGACCTTGGGTTCAAGCTGATGGGCTTTTTGCTCAAACCAGATGAGCCCGCGCTCAAGCTGGCGACCTCGGGGTCTCGAACCCCGGTCCTCTGCATCCCAGTCCGACGCTCTATCTACTGTGCCACCGCCTGGTCAGGCCAGAATGTATTCTAGTTTATCAGTTTACATATTGTTCTTGCTAAGATAGTAATTGTTCAAAGTGAGAGAAATAGAATATACTCATTCTTTTGTCATCCAACATCTACCACAGTGTGGGGGATTTAATAGGTTCTCAGTTCATTTTTATTGATTAAATAAACAAATGAATGAAAACTTAAAAAAATAAAACTCCACGAGGCAGGTGCCATTATTGTCTCCACTTTACAGATGGGGAAACTGTGGCACAGGAAGTGGTAGAGTTGAGATTTGATTTCATAATGTCACAATGCCAAAGTCTGGGAGTTAAAGCACTTCCTCTCAAAGCAGAGAAAGAGAAAAAAAATCTCCCTACCATCATTCAAATATGGGATGCTGCCTGACCAGGCAGTGGCGCAGTGCATAGAGCATCAGACTGGGATGCAGGAGGACCCAGGTTCGAAACCTCGAGGTCGCCAGCTTGAGCTCAGGTTCATCTGGTTTGAGCAAAGCTCACTAGCTTGGACCCAAGGTCGCTGGCTCGAGTAAGGGGTCACTCAGTCTGCTGAAGGCCCACAGTCAAGGCACATATGAGAAAGCAATCAATTAACAAATAAGGTGCTACAACGAAAAACTGATGATTGATGCTTCTCATGTCTGTCTGTCCCTATCTGTCCCTCTCTCTGACTCTCTCTGTCTCTGTAAAAAAAAAAAAAAATATATATATATATATATATATATATATATATGGGATGTTGATAATGAACACAGATATAAATTTAGATGTCTTTGCAGATAGTGACTTAATAATGGTGATAGCTAACTTTATTTAGACTTTATTACATGTATGCAACTTATTTAATCCTCACAGCAGCCCTATTTTACAGATGGCAAAATTGAGGCACAGAGAGATTATGACTTACTCAGTAAAAAAAAATGGACAGAATTATGTGGTATAGGATAGGAAGTCGTTAGGAAGGCTCACCAGAGACAGAACATTGAGCAGAGATGAAAAGAAGGCAAAGGAGGGAGGAAGCCTTGAAGATTTCTGGGAGACAAAGTTCCTGGCAGAGGGAAGAGCAAGTGCAAAGGCCCTGAAGCTAGACTAGTTGGGTGTGTTCAAAGCGTAGAGAGAAGGCCTGACCAGGCGGTGGCGCAGTGGATAGAGCATCACACTGGGATGTGGAGGACCCAGGTTCAAGACCCCGAGGTCGCCAGCTTGAGCCCAAGGTCACTGGCTCAGCAAGGGGTCACTCACTCTGCTGTAGCCTCATGGTCAAGGTACTTATGAGAAAGCAATCAATGAACAACTAAGGAACCGCAATGAAGAATTGATGTTTCTCATCTCTCTCCCTTCCTGTCTGTCTGTCCCTCTTTCTGACTCTCTTTGTCTCTCTTACAAGGAAAAAAAAAAAGCACAGATAGAAGGATACCGTGGCTACAAGGTGGTAAACAAGTTGGATGTTCATAGGCGAGGTCTGAGAGGCACACAGGGAGATTAAAAGGCCATAGGGAGATTAAAAAGAAGAAATACAGAGTTTTTAAAAATAGAGTAATCTGATTCACAGTTTAACCCATCTGTGGGGCCCAAAGTGGGTTGAATTTCTATTTTATCCAGGAGGAAACTGAGGTTCAGATAGTTTAAGGCACTTCCTAAACTTCAGGTGGCTAATCATCGCATTAGTGGCAGATTTAGGATTTGAATGCAGGCTGCGTGCATCAGAAACACGCTGCGTCTGACGATGCAGAATTGCTCATTCAGTCATTCCGTCAGTGAACACTCCCCCAGTGCCTCCTCCGCAAGGCCTCCTCTGTGTCTGGCCTGTCCTGGGCAGTGCTGGGGACACAGTGGTGACGGAGTCAGTCCTGGCCCTGCCTTCCCAGTGCTTACAGCAAAAGGGGGGAAAACAGGTATTAACTAATAACATACACACAAACAGATCATTAGGAAGGCAAGGCAAGTACAGGGATTATGATATAGTGAATAGGGGATCCATTTGGGGTACTAGAAAGGTTGGCCTAGAAAGGCGATCCTTCAACAAAGCTTGAATGACTGGCAGTTCTAAGTAGAGGGGAACAAAGCTTTGGGAGGTGTGCTGGTGGAGAGCTCAGCCTGTACGAAGGGCCTGTGGCAGAAGCTAAAGGGCTCATGACAGGGGCAGGAGAGCGAGGAGAGCATAAGGAAGTATTTGAGCCTAGACTGAGATTGTAAGAACAGAAGCTCTCTCAACTGACTTAAAGTGAGGAGATCTTGTAAAACCCCAGAGGGAGCCCCTAGGATGTGAGCGCCAGGAGGCCTAGGATGTGGGTTCACAGCTTTCCTCCTTGGAGCCTAGAGCAGGGCAGGACACACGAATGAATGAATGAATGAATGGGTGGAGAGCCCAGCAGGGTCTCGGCAGAATAGTTGTCAGGAAGGCAAGTGCTCCCTCCTCCTCCAGAGGGCGTCATCTCTGGTCTCATCTCTGCCATGGCTCCATTCTTCGCTCCATGGCCTGGGATTCCTGCCAAGACGCTCAATAGTGTGTTAGCCCAGGCTTCATTGCATATTCTGAATCTCCTCTCCCAGAATGCAGAGATAAAAAAAAGAAAGGAAGCTGGAGAGACAGACAGACAGAGAGACAGATAAACTGAGAGAGAATCTGGCTGGCCCAGCCTGGCCTGTGAAATGCTTGGCCTTGAGTTAAAGATCCACCCCTTGTCCCAGCAGGTTGGATCAAGTAGGACAAACAAGATGGGGAGCTGGGGCCCGAGGATCAAAGCTGGGAAGATGAGCAAGAACTCAACACTTTCCATTTGTAGTAATTATCATAATATATATTTTTATCACTTTGTTCACATTAATCTCCTGATGCATAGAGCAGTGCTTAGCACACATTAGACACTCAGTAAACATTTGCGACGCCATGTCCCATTGAGGGAGCACTTGCTACATGTCAGACATCTCCAGGCTCAGAACTTTGCTGATCTCGCCTCATTCCATTCCTACAGGAACCCTGCTGGGAAGGCCCTGGGGTGATCCCCGCTTTACAGAGCGGCAAACTGAGGCCTAGAGAAGGCCCAAGACCACACCACTGGCAGGAGGGGACCCGAGGCCACCTGCGTGCTCTCTGCTCTGGCTGCTCCCACCGGGACTCCCGGGATGCGGGATGGGCCCCGTGCCTTGACTTATGGAGAGCTGAGTACAGGGGTGGGGCAGCAGTGCAGCTCTGCTTGATGGAAAAGGAAGAGCAAATGAAAAGGCAGAGGCTAAATTGATGGGAATTAGGGACAGAGTTGGGAGTGTCCATACATCCGAATGGTCTCCTTGACAACCAAGGCATTTAGTTTTGAGGGCAGGTGTGGCCCGCCAATTCAGCCTCTACATGGTGGTGGGTGGAAATGGCAGGGTCACTTCCTGCTTCCCAGGTAACTCACCTGCTTTATCTCTCCTAATCATGAGGGGTCTTGGCTGTCACAGAAGCCACCCCAGCTGGCATGTGCTGAAAGGGGTTTAGTAAAGGGTACCGCATGCTTACCGGACCTCCAGGAAGCTGGGAACCAGGAACGAGGTACAAATTACTCAGCAAAATTGCTCTTGCAGGAGCAAGCATTGCCCACACTGACAGCACCAGGCCCAGAACCCTGCCTGTGGGGTACAGGGAAGCTGCACTGATTCAGTCATTTACTCATTCAACAAACACCCATTGAGCACCTGTTGTGTAAGAGGCAGAGTTTACAGAAGGAACGGGACAGAGGTCTCTGCCCGTGTGGAGCTTATACATCGTCGGTGGGCGTGTTGACCTCGTTCTCCCCATAAAAGGCCTGGCCCAATGCCTCTGTCTCTGTGTCTCTAGCTTCTAAAGCCTAGTCTCACGTGGGTACATCTGATCGGGGAGCCTAGGTCACATGACTGTACCAGATTAAAAAGGAGGCTAAGAAAGCCACTCTGGCAGGACTCCGGAGGTGGAGAATTCGCAGGCACAGGGCAGCTTGAAAATACAAGAAAGGCCCAGGACACTTAGGTACCATGGCTGCCGCCACTTTACAGATGAGAAAACTGAGGCTCAGAGAGGGGAATTCAATTGCCCAAGGTCCACAGCTGGTAAACAGCAGAAACCAGTCTCAAAAGCCCAGAGGGAAGTCACAGTCATTTACAGCTGGTGTCTGTTGTCCTGTAATTCTAGTCATGGGGCTCTGGGGCTTTCAAGCAACCCTACTTCAGCTCCTCAAAGCCTTCTGGGTCCTCTGACTCCCAAGGCAGTTAAATATGGAGCCCGACGCTCCGTTACTGACCATGTGCAGAGTATTTCACACATAGCTATCCTCTGTGTCCTCCCAGCCATTATCCAGGTGGGGAAACCGAGGCACAGAAAGTTTAAACACCTTGTCCAGTCCACCCCACTGGGAGGCAGGACTAAAACCCAGGCTGGTTGGCTCCAGAGCCCACACTCGTAACTATGACTTTACAGTAGCCCTCCCTTATCTGCAGTTTTACTTTCTGCGGTTTCAATTACCTGTGGTCAACTGTGGTCAGAAAATACTGAATGGAAAGTTCCAGAAATAAACAGTTCATAAGTTTTAAATTGTATGCCATTCTGAGGAGCCTGATGAAATCTCCCATCACCCAGCTCCATCCTGCCCAGGACGTGAATCATCCCTTTGTCCCATGTGTCCACACTGGATATGCACCCCCCCGCATTAGTCACTTAGTAGCCGTCTAGGTTTTCAGATCGACTGTCACAGAATCACAGTGCTTGTGTTGAAGTCACCCTGATTTTACTTAATAGTGGCCCCAAAGCACAAAAACAGTGATGCTGACAATTCGGATATGCCAAGGAGAAGCCATAAAGTGCTTCTGTTACATGAAAAGGTGCCTAATTCATAAATTAAACTTTATCAAAGGTAGGTATGTATAGAAAAAAGCATAGTCTATATACAGTTTGGTACTCTCCATGGTTTCAGGCATCCAACGGGGGCCTTAGAACTCATGTCCCCTGGATAAGCGGAGGCTACTGTATTCTACCTCAACATTTACAGTCACCATCATAGACTAACTATATGGTGTCAAGGGTTTACTACACACCAGCAATTTGACCTGTGGTCCAATGGCCAAACTTCCCAGAGCCTCCGTTTCCACATCTGAAAATAGGGCAGCCACAAAACCTCCCAGCACACTTGTTCTGAGGACTGGCTTGGCAAACCCATGGGATACTGCTGCCTTTGAAGCTGTAGAAATCAACAAAGACCAAACAAATGAGAAAAGCAGGGGCTATTTATTCAGAGCTCACTATATATAGCAAGGGAGTCAGCCTTGTCACTTGCATTTTGGCAGAGACCCAAAGGCAGGCAGAGGGGTGTGAAAACCTCCTAGTGGGAAACAGAAAATGTTCAAGGGTGCCCTGAGTGGAGGGAAGCTAACTAGACGTGGGACATCCTATGTGACTGGTGAGGGTGCATATCTGGCTCCCTCTGGTTGGTCTTAAGTTAGAAGTGGGGACAAAAATGAGGGAAGCTGTCAGTTATTAACCAAGTCCTGGCTATTTGGGGCTGATAGTTAAGGAAGTTATTGTTTAGCTTCTTGGATTGTTACTAGAGTTAGCAAACTGGCTTCCTGCAAGTCTGACGTAAAGCAGTCTGGCTTTTCTGGGGCTGTTTATAAGGGGGTTGGTTTCCTAGGCAGGGTGCTGTGGGTAAGAATTCTGCTTTTACAGACAGTCCAGCCATTTGTATAATGGCCTCCCAAAGCACTTTTCACATGTGATTGTATCTAATCAAATATTAGCATGGATAAATCTGGTCCACAAAAGACCTGGATGGTTGTCTATTAGTAGACTGAGTATAAATGTCCCCAGAGACCAGTGAAGAGAAAAGCCAAAAAGGAAGTTTTCAATCCTGGAAGAATGTGAGGTACAGTACTACTTGTTCCTTGTTGCAGAACCAACTCGGTGGTATTAAACAACCACTATTTTATTATGCTTATGATTTCTGGGATCGGGAATTTTGAGAGATTACAGCAAGAATGGTTTGTCGCCTCTGTGAGGTCTGGGGCTCAGATGAGAAGATTCAAAAGGCTGAGGTTAGCTCAAATGCCAGAAGCTGAGTCACCCAGAGGTGTCTTCACTCACAGGTGTGGCTGTCAGCTGGGACCTCAGCTGGGGCTGTAGACCAGATCGTCATCATACGTTTCCTCCAATGTGACAGCTTGGGCTTCCTCACAACATGGCAGTTGGGTTCTGAGGGAAAGTACAGGGAGAATAAGTATCCCAAAAGACCAAGGCAGAAAATGGACAGCTTTGCCTGGCTGGATGGCTCGGTAAATAGAGCACATTCTGGTGTGCTGAGGTCACAAGTTTGATCCCCAGACAGGGCATATATGAGAAGAAACCAATGAAAGCACAACTAAGTGGGACAACAAGGTGATGCTTCTCTCTCTCCCTTCTCCTCTCTCTCTCATCAATGAAAAAAATAAATTTAAAAAAGAAAGTAGAACCTGACCTGTGGTGGCGCAGTGGATAAAAGCATAGACCTGGAACACTGAGGTTGCCAGTTCAAAACCCTGGGCTTGCCCAGTCATGGCACATATGTGACTTGATGCTTCCTGCTCCTCCCTCCCCCTTCTCTCTCCTCTCTCTAAAATGAATAAATAAAATCTAAAAAAGAAAGAAAACAGGAGCCAAACTATAAAAAAGAAGGAAAGAAAAAAGAAAGTAGATAGTTTCTTCTGATTTAACCTTTAGCCTTGAAAGTCACATAATGTCACCTACACTGCATTCTTTTTATTACAAAGGAGTTGCTAAGGTTGGCCCAGATTCAAGGAAGGGATTTAGACCCGTCTGCTGGATTGGAGAGTAGCAAGGTCATATCACAGGAAAACATACTGTTGCAATCAACTTTGGAAAATACAGTGCTTCACAGGCTTCCTCTTTGCATGCCCACTGCCTATAATAAAAGGCAGAAAATATAACAAGTTATTTTAAAAAGAACACTTAATCATGTGAATCAGGCAGGGTTCTTGCTGCAGCAACAGAAAAAGTTTCTGGCTGACTTAAGCAGAAAAGGGATGTATTAACAGCTCAGAGACTCCAGGATGACAGGGAACCAGGCTTGGGAAGTATTGTATGTTTAATTAAGTCCTCTTAAAAACATATGTTGAGTTCTAACTTACGGTCCCTCAGAATGGGACCTTATTTGGGAATTGCATCTTTATTTTTAAGATTTTTACTTATTGATTTTTAGAGAGAGGAGAGAGAGGAATGGAGAAGTATGAACTCCTAGTTTTTTCACTTTAGTTGTTCATTGGTTGCTTGTCGTATGTGCCTTGATTGGGGTTTGGAACTGGTGACCTCAGCGTTCCAGGTCAATGCTCTATCCACTGCGCCACCACAGGTCAGGCCATGGATATTGCATCTTTACAGAGGTGATCAAGTAAAAATGAGGTCAGTAGGGCCCTGATCCAATATGACTGGTGTCCTTATGAAATGGGGAAATTTGGACACAGAAATTGTATGCGAAATTGCCCAGAGTTTCAATGTCAAAAGCAATATCGGCATTTTGCTTAGTCAACATGGCGCTTTAAGGCATTTTTAAATGAGCTGTTCATGCATGAGGCTGGAAAACACTTTTATTTGGGGCAGGCTTCTGCTCAGCTAAAATTCAGGATTCTCTTTCCAAGGAAGAAGGAGGCATATAGATAATGGCTTGAGGGAAGCAAAATGACTCCAGTGTTCACAAGCCTCAAAACTCCAGGACTTCCAGAGCAAGAATGTCCTTTTCTCAGAGGCTGAACTTACAGCCCTTCATCTCATCTCACTATGATTGGACTAACCTGAACCAATCACTAAAGCCAAGTAGATGAAGAGTTCTGATTGGCTTATACCTGGATTGCTGCCCATCCTGATCCAATCACTGTGACAAGGGGTGGGAAGTATACTGATTGGAAAATGCTAATGAGCTCCTCACCCAGACTGGGGGTGGGATCAATCCCTCCAAAATCCTGGAGGTTTCATAATGGAGGAATGGTAGAAGGTGATGGGGAGATACCCACTCCACTAACATTAATCAACTAATTGCATAATTAAGTACACTATAAAAAAAAGTGTATCAAAAGTCTCCTTGGCCTTGGGTTATCAGAGAAAGCTTCCAGAAGGAGCTGGAAATTAAATGAACAAGAGTTGTAGCATGAGGGGAAGAGCATATCAGGCAGAGGGAACAGCATGGGCAAAGGCTGGGCAGCCCAAGAGTGAGAAAGAGAATTGTGGGTGATGAGACTGGGTGGGTGAACTGGGCAGCAGGTGCCAGTGCAAGCAGCTGTGAGAAGACAGGGCAATTGGGGAGGGGGCAGGAACTGGGAAGCTCCCCGAGCCAGCCAACACAGCCTCAGCCTGCCCACCTCCTGAGTCACTCAGGGAAGCCCCTGAATTGCTGCCTACTGTTGTGGGGATTTGATATGACCAAAGGTGCAAAAGTTGCTGGTACACTTTCTGGAAGAGGGACAGCCTTCTATCCTCTGCCCAAAGTGACCCTCTGGGCCTTGATTTGTACATCAGCAAAATGGGCCTAACTTAGCCAGCTCCTCGGGTATGGAGACAACTACTGAATATGCCCAAACCAGACAAATCTGGACACAAGCTATCCATCCCCTTCATCCTAGTGACAAGATTAAAAAAAATTTTTTTTGAGAGAGAGAGACTAAGAGAGAGGAATAGATAGGGACAGACAGGAACGGAGAGAGATGATGTTGGTCAAATAAGTTTGTAAATAATGATATATATGTTTGCTCACATATAGTTTGCATTGGGTGTGGGGGGACACAATGTAAGCAGGCAGGATTCTTATAGCCTAAGGCTTAGTTTTAAGACTAAGCCTTTCCCACCCTTTTTGATGTGGGGTGGTGCACTCTCATGAGGAATCCCATTATGCCTCAGATAAGTGACTTTGTATCAGAGACTTTCTTGTTTGTATATTGGATTAAAGGTTTTGATTTCTATACTATAAAGTGGGGCAGACTGGGAGCTTGCTCTCTCTCGGTTCCTGAGATTAGTATTAGACAGGATAGCGGAGAAAGGCCACATGGAGATGAGAAGCAGCCAAGATGGCGGAATGCTGAAGGAGAAACCAGTTTGTGCAGGGAGAAGGAGATGGGGAACAGAGGTGAATAAGATTGGTGAAATACAAACCTTTGATCCTAGGAAAACTCAGATAAGTCAGTGGCTTTGGGAGCCCTGAATGGAAAGGGAAGTGTTTTCCCACTGTGTGTATTTCTTGCCAGGTGGGTGCAAGCTAGGATTAAAGGTAATGGCCCACCAGTTCTTGGCTCTGTTGTTTCATTGCCGTCTGTCCAAATCAAATGAGAACCTACACAGGCCAGGCGGCTGTGATAGTGGCCATGGCTACTGGCTTTACAGATGAGAAGCATCAATTTTTTGTTGTGGTACCTTAGTTGTTTGTTGATTGCTTTCTCATATGTGCCTTGACTATGGGGCTACAGCAGACCGAGTGACCCCTTGCTCAGGCCAGCAACCTTGGGCTCAAGCTGGTGAGCTTTGCTCAAACCAGATGAACCCATGCTCAAACTGGCGACCTCAGGGTTTCGAACCTGGGTCGTCTGTGTCCCAGTCCAGTGCTCTATCACTGCACCACTGCCTGATCAGGCAAGATTAAAATTTTAATATGGATTTTGGGCACTTTGAACAGATAGACTTTTAGGAGGATGGGTGAAATTAGCAAACATTTATTAATTTGATTATATGTGCATAGAGAGAGATGGTAGTTGTTGGGCAGATAAAATGTATTATGCTCACTTTGTTAAAAATGGCGCTGCCCATGTGAGGCCGTTGCCCAGGTGATATTAATGTGTGTCTCTGTGGGCAGGTAGAATCCTTGTAGCCTGGTGCTTGGTTTTGGGATTAAGCCTTTCCCACCCTTTTTGATGTGGGGTGGTACAATCCAATCATGCCTCAGAGAAGTGACTTTGTATTAGAGACTTCCCTATTTTGTATATTGGATTAAAGGTTTGGATTGCTACACTATAAAATGGGGGCAGAACGAGAGCTTGTCCTCTTGGTTCCTGGGATGATTAGCATGAGAGCAGAGGGAGCAGAGCAGAGAGCAGAAAGAGGCCATGTGGCCAGGAGAAGCAGCCAAGATGGCGGAGTATTGAGTGAGAGGCCAGTTTGTGCAGTTTGACGCTGGAGAAGGAAGGAAATGGGGAACAGAGGTGAATAAGTCTGGTGAGCTAGAAACCTTTGATTCTAGGAAACTCGGATAAGTCAGTAGCTTTGTGAGCACTGAATGTGAGTGGGTTTTGGAGCCCAGTGTATATTTTACTTGCCCGCCGGGTGCAAGCTAGGATTAAAGATGACAGCCCATCAGTTCTTGGCTCCGTTGTTTCTTTACCGACTGTCCGAATCCAATGCGAACCTGCATGGATTCGCATTCACTACTATCACACCAGGCTGCTGTGATAGTAGTCCTGGCCCTGGCCACTGGCTTTACAGTAGTCCATTGGGAAATAACCATCTTCACTCGCTTAGAGCCTGATAAAGCTCATCCCCACCATTTAGGACTCTCAGGACCCAGGCACCCTTTTCGGAAGCCACGCAGGGTGGTCATTAGAAGATCAGGAGGCCTGGGTGTGATCCCAGCACAGCACATACTGTGAGCCCTCAGGCAAGTCAGTTCCCCTTTCTGTGCCTATTTCCTCGTCTGCACAATGGCACAGTGTAAAGCCAGTAGCCGTGGCCCCCATCACAGCCGCCTGGCCCATGCAGGTTTGCATTTGTTTCAGACAGATGGTAATGAAACAATGAAGCCAAAAACTGGTGGGTCATTAGCTTTCGTTGGGCAGATAAAATATATTATGCACACTTTGTTAAAGATGGTGCTGCCCACATGGAAGCCCGTCGCCCAGGTGATTTTAATGTGTGTTGGGGGTGGGCTGTGGGCAGGCAGGATCCTTATAGCCTGAGGCTTGGTTTTAGGACTAAGCCTTTCCCACCCTTTTTGATGTGGGGTGGTACAATCCCATCATGCCTCAGATAAGTGACTTTGTATTAGAGACTTCCCTGTTTTGTATATTGAATTAAAGGTTTTGATTTCTGCACTATAAAGTGGGGCAGACCAGGAGCTTGCTCTCTCGGTTCCTGAGATTAGCATTAGAGAGGAGAGCAGAGAGAGGCCACGTGGAGGAGGCCAGGAGAAGCAGCCAAGATGATGGAGTGCTGAGGGAGAAGCCAGTTTGTGCAGAGTTTGTGCTGAGATAAGGAGATGGGAAACAGGTGAATGAGACTGGTGAGGTAGAAACCTTTGATTTTAGGAAACTCAGATAAGTCAATGGCTTTGGGATCCCTGAATGGAAAGGGAAGTGTTTTTCCACTGTGTGTATTTCTTGCCCGTGGGGTGCAAGCTAGGATTAAAGCTGTATGGCCAGAATCCACAGCCATCATCACAACCGCCTGGCCCATGCAGGTTCGTATTTGATTCAGACAGATGGTAATTAAACAATGGAGCAAAGGAACTGGTGGGCCATTGGCCGAACATGGACTATTTGTGCAGCTTCATGTGATCAAATGGATTGAAAGTGGGGCAGGGCTCCCCAAAGGACAACTGAATGCTATTGCCGAAGAAGTGGAATGGGTAGTGGTCAGCAAAGCCTTCAGATGGCGCCGACCTCTGCCTGGGAGCTGAGAGGTGGGGCCTGTTTCCCCAGGAGATAGTCTGTTTTTGAAACATTCCTGCCTCATGAGATCAGCCTCTTCAGAACTTGGTTCTGAGCTGGTTGCAGATAAGATGCTTAGTGTTTCTGCTGCTCCATAATTCCCAGGAAATGAAGGCAGTAATCTTCTCTCTTCCCTCAACTTTCTTTTGTTTTGTGGTTTCTTCACCTTCATCATTTTACTTGTCTTTCCCTCGATACTTCCTAGTTTAGGAGTTCTGTAAAAAAATGATATAAACAGATCCACTTAAAATGGAGCCAGAGCAACAAACAAAATATACTGCTCACAAACATTAGAGGCTATTTAAAAATGAATATGAAGTGATAAAAAAGAAAGGCATTTGATTTTTTTATTAAACAAGAACATCAGAAAAGCAAACAAGTCAAAGAAAGTTGTTTGATTATGCAAATGTGATGCAAAACCAACTTTTATTTCATTGGTGAAAATGCACCATACGAAAGGCTGAAAGTACTGGAGCATCTGCACGTTCCCTGATCCCCTAGTTTTTGTGAGCAGTGTAGAAACAGACTCATAGATACAGAGAACAGTCTGACAGCTGAGAGGGAGCAGAAAGGGGGCTGGGTGAAAAAGCTGAAGGGATTAAGAAAAACAAAGAAAACCCCTCATAGACAGCAGTTCGGTGATTACCAGAGGGAAAGGGGGGTGGAGGGAGATAGGAGAGTTGCAGAGAAGTGGTGTTGGAGGGAGACTTGACTTCAGGTAGTGAACACACAATACAAATACAGATGACATATAGAATTATACACTTGAAACCTATATAATTTTATTAAACAATGTCACCACAATCAATTCAATAAAAATAAATAAATAAAATGAAGTCAGAACTGCCTTCCCAGGTAAAAGTGCCTTGTACCTTTTATCCCTCAAACCTTCGGAATGTTAAAACAAGGCAAGATAACCTTTGGGCCGGGCTTAAAGCAATATTCTGTCCAAAGCACTGTATGCGAAGAAAACAAGAGGACAGATATTATAACTAAGACTACAGGACTCATGACTACTAGACTGATCATTTAAAACCTTGTTTATAATGAACATCACTATGTTTGCTTCTCTACACCAACAAAAATGCCTCCTTCTGTTGATGTAATTGTTTCCCTTTCCTTTCTCACGCTTTAACCTCCTAACCTAAACACTACGT
Source organism: Saccopteryx bilineata (assembly GCF_036850765.1). NCBI lineage: Eukaryota > Metazoa > Chordata > Mammalia > Chiroptera > Emballonuridae > Saccopteryx > Saccopteryx bilineata. The sequence continues at coordinate 314,287,608 of NC_089492.1, read as the reverse complement.
GGATTTCTGCCTGAATCAGTTGTTTCCTGAGTAGCTAGTCTTTTTTCTTTTTTTTTAACCTCAAACAAAAGCTTGTTGTCTCTCAATGTGGCCTTTCATTTTTAGGTTACTACAGCTTTCTGATCAGTAAATCAGTCAACACATATTTGCTGAGGGCCTACCAAGTGCCAGGCACTGTTCTAGGCACAAGAGAACTTGGTGAAATGGGGTTGGAGGTCACATCTAAGTTCAGTGGGAAAGGATGCTGTGATTGATTAGTAATGTCTGCAACAATCATAGCAAAGGCAGTGGAGTCACATAAGCCATCCCTGCTACACTCATTCTTAGCTCACTAGTGGAAGTAAAAGAGGTGATTAAGAGGATTTGTCCCTCAGGCCAAAATGGTTTGCTGTAGTCTCTAGAGAAAAAAAAAAGGCTTAGAGACATGAAGTCATTTGCCAAATGGCATAAAACTGGTCTGTGAGTGCCAGTAGTTTCTCAGGACAGGAACCCAGGCCTCATGACTGGTAAGCCCCAGAACCAAAACTAGTCTCCATGTGTCCTGATCCTCTAACCAGCTTTTCTCCCACTACATCCAGAGATTCTCAAAGATTCTCAAAGCACTGGCTAAACTGTTGGCAGCTTAACATGGCATTCCAGGCCATGGTATTAAAAACCAAAAAATTATAAAATAATTTAAATACGTGGATGTATTTAGTGGTAAAGGGCCATGATACATGCAGCTTACCCCCAGATGGTTCAGGTGAAAAACACATATTCATGAAAGGAAGAGAGAGAGAGAAAGAGAAGACAGATGCTAAAGAAAATGGACTAAAAATAATAAGCAAATCTGAGTAAAAATTACACTTGCCTGACCAGGTGGTGGCACAGTGGATAGAACATCGACCTGGAACGCTGAGGAACCAGGTTCAAAACCCCGAGGACACCAGCTTGAGTCACAGGCTTGAACATGGGATCATAGACATGACCCCATGGTCACTGGCTTGAGCCCAAGGTCACTGGCTCAGCTGGAGCACCCCCTGCCCAATCAACACACATACAAGAAGCAATCAATGAACAACTAAAAGTGCCTCAACTACGAGTTGATGCTTCTTATCTCTTTCCCTTCCTGTCTGTCTGTCTCTGTCTCCCTCTTTCTCTCTTTCTCTCACACACACAAAATTATACAGATTTTCTTTGTACCATTTTTGCAACTTTTCCCTAAGTTGGAAATATTTTCATATTAAAAAAGTTTTTTTTAGCGAAACTATATATACATAACAGAGATTTAGATAACAGGACAGCAAATCCTAGAGAGAAGAAGGGAGGGAGTTAGAGGGAGGGGTGCAAAGGGTATAAAAAGGGACACGGGTGGGGGTGAGGGAGTTATATTCAGTGGGACACTTGAATCCATGTAAATACAATAAATTAATTTTTTTTAAAGAAAGGTTTTTTAATGGTTTGGTATTTTTAAAGGCTTTGAAACACATTGTGGGAAAAATCCTTTTTCTATTCTTTTTGTATTGTTCTGACTGTGGCACATGAACATCTCAGTCTTGTTCTAGTCAGCCTTTAACACCTTTCTAATACTTGCTGGCTTTTACCAAGAGAAATCAACAACTATATCGAGCTACAAATTTAAATCATTGTTGTGTTTTCCTTTATTTTCCTGGTCATTTTCTGCTTGTGTCTGCCCATTGCCCCCCACCTGAATCTCACCAAATCCCTTAGGACAGGACTCCCTTCTCTACCCCCACCCCACCCCCACTCCCGAATGTAAGCCCAGTGTGTGGCCCTTAATTTATTCATTCATTCAGCAATAAATAAGCTGCGTGCCTCACATAGTTCCACTTCCTGCAGCTTTGGCAGGAAACAAAGCAGACAAAAACTCCTGCTGTCCTAGAGGGACACTCTGACAGCAGAGAGAGTCAGGAAACTGAGTCACTAACGTAAGTCACGGGGTGTTGGACAGTGCACTGTGGGAAATAAAGAAGGGGAGGTGTTGGAAGTGGTTCACTTAGCAGGTTACAATGAGCAAAGACCCGAAGGAGGAAAGAGAGGGAGACATGTGGGAATCTAGAGGGAGAGCATTTCAAGCAGAGGGAATGGCCAGTGCAAAGGCCCTGAGGTAAGACTGAGCCAGTGTGTTCAAGGAGCAACAAGGAGGCCAGGATGGTGGGAGCATAGACGGACAGGAGTAAAGAGTAGGAGGTGAGGTCAATGAGGTGGGGAACAGCAGAGTGAGTAGGGCCATGTAAAGTACTACAAAGACTGTAGTTTTTGCTCTGGAAGATGAAAAAAGAAAAAGACTGTGGTAGGCCCCTCAAAATGTCCATGCCCTAATTCCCTGTGGATGTTGCCTTTTACTGTAAAAGGGACTTTGCTGCTGTGATGAGATAAGAATCCTATGGTGGGGAGATCATCCCAGTCGATCCAGGGGGCCCTGAATGTAAGCACGAGGGTCTTTATAAGAGTGGCACAGAAAGAGCAAGAGTCAGGAAGGAGCTGAGACTATGAAGGAAGCAGAGATTGGAGAGGCACACTTTGAAAGTGGAGAGAGAGGCCAAAACCCAAGGGCACATAAAGTCAGGTGTTCGGGTTCCACTGGCCCATGCTGGCTTTGGGCGTCAAAAGTGGCCATGAGCAGAAGCCTCTAGAAGCTGGAAAAGGTATGAGAAAAGACTCCCCCGAGGGCCCCCAGGAAGCAACTCAGCCCTGCTGACGCCTTGGTCTTGGCCCAGTGAGACTTCTAACTTCCAGACTGTAAGAGGATAAATTCCTGTTGTTGTAAGCCATTGAATTTGTGGTCATTTATAATAGCAGCAACAGGAAACTAATACAGAGGTTGAGGAAGTATTAACAGAAAGGGCAGTTGCGTCTCCTGTGGCCTAGCGTCTCCTGTGGCCCAGCATGCAAAGACTTACTGCAAGGAACTTCATCATCAGACTTCTCAGGACATCCGGTACTTGGGCCTCTCACCTTCTGCTTGCCGAGAAAGTCAACCAGGTCAGCCACAGGAGCAAGGCTCGGCCCTGGCATTGGCTACTAGGGTGCAGGGTATGGGGGGACTTTGTTCAACTCAACCCCAGATGAAGAGAACCCACATGCCTGCTTCTACTTCTCTGTCAGCAACTGCTTGTCAAACCCCAATACTTGTTCTCTCCTTTCTTCAGTAATAGGGTTTTTAACTAAACATATGGATGTCAAGCATAAAAACTGCATTTCCCAGCTTGCCTTGCACCTAGGGATAGCCATGTGACTAATCTTTATACACACACACACACACACACACACACACACACACGAACAGAGATAGAGTCAGTGAGAGGGATAGATAAGGACAGACAGGAACAAGAGAGATTTGCGACACCTTAGTTGTTCATTGATTGCTTTCTCATATGTGCCTAAACCGCAGACCTTCAGTAGACTGAGTAACCCCTTGCTCAAGCCAGGGACCTTGGGTCCAAGCTGGTGAGCTTTTGCTCAAACCAGATGAGCCCATACTCAAGCTGGCAAACTCGGGGTCTCGAACCTGGGTCCTCCACATCCCAGTTCAACACTCTATCCACTGCGCCACCGCCTGGTCAGGCGCCATGTGACTAACTCTAAGCCAATGGTTTGTGAGCAGAAGTGATACACAAAATCCTCAGGTCATGTCCTTAAAGGAAGAGGATTTCCCTTCTCCTATCATTAGCCTGAAAAAGTGCAGTGGTGGTGGGAGCCCCCTGGGATCACAGGACAAGAACAGCGCAGAGCCAACTTCTCTGCCATCAGTTGCAGACCCCCTAAAAATCAAATGGGCTTGAATTTGGACACTCTCAGTAGAAATGGTTCCAGGCTGAGGGGACCATAAGAATGATGCTAGGTAGTTGATAGATCCTATAGTTCAACTTTGTTCCTAGGTGGAAGCTAGACTCATCTAATACCAGAGAAATGAAATTTCAAGAGACTGAAACTAGGTCTGAGTTTCTTTCTAGAAACTTCTGTCCCAGCCTTGAAACTCTTGGGTGCTATAAGTCCTGAATATGTAATAGATGATGACATCATTTTTCTTTTATGTCTGAAGGTATAGATGATTCTTCAGATTAAAGATGGAAGCTGAGCCTGACCAGGCGGTGGCACAGTAGATAGTGCCTCGGACTGGGATGCGGAAGACCCAGGTTCGAGGCCCCGAGGTCGCCAGCTTGAGCGCGGGCTCATCTGGTTTGAGCAAAAGCTCACCAGCTTGGACCCAAGGTCGCTGGCTCGAGCAAGGGGTACTCGATCTGCTGCAGCCCCGCGGTCAAGGCACATATGAGAAAGCAATCAATGAACAACTAAGGTGTCGCAACGAAAAACTGGTGATTGATGTTTCTCATCTCTCTCTGTTCCTGTCTGTCTGTCTGTCCCTATCTATCCCTCTCTCTGACTCTCTCTCTCTGTCTCTGTAAAAAAAAAAAAAAAAAAAAAAAAAAAAGCTGACTTTCTCACCAGAAATGATTTATAGAATCAACTTGCAAAAATAAAAGAGGCAGCAAACAAAGGAAAGAGTAAAATATTTTATTTTATTATTCTTAGATTCTTTGCTGGACTGTAAACTCCATGGAAGCAGGATAACTTTCTTATCCTTAACATCTGGCCTAGAATACTCAAAGCATACTTGAAGTGAACCAAAATCTCCATTAATTTTATTATTATTTTAACCCCTGGAAAATGGTAACCATTTCAATAGGTTTTAGCAAGACATTTACATGGACTAACTGGGACTTAAATTTTGACTCTGATGTAAAATGTATATATAGGTGCATTAAATGTCTGGGTACCAGTGAGTCTACTTGAAACTCTTAATGTCTGATTATGATGTCTGATCCTTTAGGAGGCAATAAAGAACAGCTGTGAAAACAATGTGGCTCTGGCCATGTAGCTCAGTTGGTTAAAGCATCATCCAGGTCCTGAAGGGGTTGCTCAGTGTATAGAGTGTTGGCCTGCTGTATGGACATCCCAGGTTTGATTCCTGGTCAGGGAGCACAGGTGAAGCAACCATATGCTTCTCTCCCCCAACCTCTCTCCTTCTCTCCCTCTTCCCCTCTTGCAACCAGTAGTTTAATTGGTTCAAATGTTGCCTCGGGCAATGAAGATAGTTGGGTTGAGTGCGTCACCCTCAGGCACCAAGAATAGCTCCATTGATTAGAGCATCAGCCCTAAACAAGAGTTAGCAGGTAGATTCTGGTTGAGGTGCATACAGGAGTCAGCCTCACTCACTTAAAAAAAAAAGCATCATCCCATTACACCAAGGTTGTGGGTTCAATTCCCAGTCCAGTGACTGCACAACTAAGTGGAATGACAAATCAATGCTTCCCTCTCTCTATCTCTCTCTCTCTCCTTCACTTCCTCTCTCTCTGAATCAATTAAAAATGTTTTTAACTTTCTAAAAAAAGAAAACAACATGTGTATGTGAGGAATAGATATATAAAAACTTACTAATACTTCATAGAAAATCTTTTATCATAAAATGTTTATAGTCTTATTAGATATTTATTATTGGTTTAAATTGCACATATCAGTCACATATGGTTAAAAAGTCATTATTTCTGCTTTACATTTTGTTTTTCTTTTTAGCAGAAGAGATAGAAAGAGACAGAGAGGGGGACAAGTAAGGACAGACAGACAGAAAGGGAGAGAGACAAGAAGCATCAATTTTTTGTTGCCGCTCCTTAGTTGTTCATTGATTGCTTTCTCATATGCACCTTAACTGGGGGCTCCAGCAGACCGAGTGACCCCTTGCTCAAGCCAGCGACCTTGGGCTTCAAGCCAGCGACCATGGGGTCATGTCTGTGATCCCACACTCAAGCCAGCGATTCCACGTTCAATGTGGTGAGCCTGCACTCAAGCTGGATGAGCCCACGCTCAAGCCAGCAACCTCAGGGTTTCAATGTTGTGTCCTCTACATCCCAGGTCAATGCTCTATCTACAGTGCCATCGTTTGGTTAGGCTGCTTTACATTTAATGTTGAAGTATTCTTAGTTGTATTAGTTAAATTATGGTACAGGGGATTTTTTGCCCTGTATACTGTACTCCACGTCCATGAGGGTAACACGTAGAGTGTACGAAATACACATCTCAGTATTGGAAGTCTGTTATACTTTACGGTGTTTGGAACGAAACTCAATTCTCATTCTTTTACCAGAATCTCACAAATGATATGCAACTATAATAACTTCTGTTAAAATATAAAACTATTGTCTAGCCCTGGCCAGTTGGCTCAGCGGTAGAGCATCGGCCTGGCGTGCGGAAGTCCCGGTTCGATTCCCGGCCAGGGCACACAGGAGAAGCGCCCATCTGCTTCTCCACCCCTCCCCCTCTCCTTCCTCTCTGTCTCTCTCTTCCCCTCTCGCAGCCGAGGCTCCACGGGAGCAAAGATGGCCTGGGCACTGGGGATGGCTCCTCGGCCTCTGCCCCAGGCGCTAGAGTGGCTCTGGTCGCAACAGAGCGACGCCCCAGAGGGGCAGAGCATTGCCCCCTGGTAGGCAGAGCGTCGCCCCCTGGTGGGCGTGCCGGGTGGATCCCGGTTGGGCGCATGCGGGAGTCTGTCTGACTGTCTATCCCTGTTTCCAGCTTCAGAAAAATACAGAAAAAAAAAAATGGCCTGACCAGGCAGTGGCACAGTAGATAGAGCGTTAGACTGGGACACAGAGGACCCAGGTTCAAAACCCTGAGGTTGCCAGCTTGAGTGCAGGCTCATCTGGTTTGAGCAAGGCTCACCAGCTTGAGCCCAACGTCGCTGGCTTGACCAAGGGGTCCCTTGGTCTGCTGTAGCCCCCTGATCAAGGCACATATGAGAAAGCAATCAATGAGCAACTAAGGTGCCACAACGAAGAATTAATGCTTCTCATCTCTTTCCCTTCATGTCTGTCTGTCCCTGTCTGTCCCTCTCTATCTCTGTGACAAAAAAAAAAAAAAAATGAAAGTGACTGACCCATGGTGGCACAGTGGCTAAAGCCTCAACTTGGAATGTGGAGGCTGCCAGCTCAAAACCCCAGGCTTGGCCGGGGCACGTACGAGAAGCAACTACAAGCTGATGCTTCCTGCTCCTTCCCACTGTCTTTCTCTCTCTCTCTCCTCTCTCTTAAATCAGTAAATTTTTAAAAAATATTTTTTTAAAAAAGAAAGAAGGGTGGAAGTAACCTATAATTAAATGGTATAAGTGATGTATAAGCCAAATTGTGCCGTCAGTTTATCCAGACTCCTTATGTTAGGAAAAATAGATTAAAGATCAAAAGGAAAACTTTAACCTCTAGGAAAGCAAAAAATATGACATTGAAGTAGACACAGCACAAAAAGGAAAGACTGATAAATTTGTGTACAGTAAAATTCAAACTTATAGCCTGACCAGGTGGTGGCGCAGTGGATAGAGCATTGCACTGGGATGCAGAGGACCCAGGTTCGAGACCCCAAGATCGCCAGCTTGAGCACAGGTTCATCTGGTTGGAGCAAAGCTCACCATCTTAGACCCAAGGTCGCTGGCTTGAGCAAGGGATTACTCATTCAGCTGTAGCCCCCCGGTCAAGGCACATATGAGAAAAGCAATCAATGAACAACTAAGGTGTCACAACAAAAAATTGATGCTTCTCATCTCTCTCCCTTCCTGTCTGTCTGTCCCTATCTCTCTCTCTCTGTGTCTCTGTTTAAAAAAAAATTTAAACTTATATTTGCATGCCATGCACCTGACAAAGGATTTTTTATAAATCAAGGAAATGATCAAAGAATATAAATGGGCAAGCCACACATAAGGACCCCTGAGTGGCCATCCACATGAAGAGATGCTACAAACTATTAACATCATTGAGATACATTTCACTGCCGTCAGATTGGCATAAATTAAAACAAAACAAAAATCCTGACACTTCCACACGCTGATCGGTCTGGAGCAATGGGCTCTCACTTTTGCTGGTGGCAGTGAAATTTGTTATACTTTGGAAAGTGCTTTGGAAACAACTAGTTTACTTAAAGATGCTTATTCACTAGCATCTTTTTTTTTTTTTTTTTTTTTTTTGTATTTTTCTGAAGCTGGAAACGGGGATAGACAGTCAGACAGACTCCCGCATGCACCCGACCGGGATCCACCCGGCACGCCCACCAGGGGCGACGCTCTGCCCACCAGGGGGCGATGCTCTGCCCCTCCGGGGCGTCGCTCTGTCATGACCAGAGCCACTCTAGCGCCTGGGGCAGAGGCCAAGGAGCCATCCCCAGCGCCCAGGCCATCTTTGCTCCAATGGAGCCTTGGCTGCGGGAGGGGAAGAGAGAGACAGAGAGGAAGGAGAGGGGGAGGGGTGGAGAAGCAGATGGGCACTTCTCCTGTGTGCCCTGGCCGGGAATCGAACCCGGGACCTCTGCACGCCAGGCCGACGCTCTACCACTGAGCCAACCGGCCAGGGCCTCACTAGCATCTTTTTGTAATGTTCTACAAGAATTCTTGGCAGGCCCTGGCTGGTTGGCTCAGCGGTGGAGCGTCGGCCTGGCGTGCGGGGGACCCGGGTTCGATTCCCGGCCAGGGCACATAGGAGAAGCGCCCATTTGCTTCTCCACCCCTCCCCTTCCTCTCTGTCTCTCTCTTCCCCTCCCGCAGCCAAGGCTCCATTGGAGCAAAGATGGCCCGGGCGCTGGGGATGGCTCTGTGGCCTCTGCCCCAGGCGCTAGAGTGGCTCTGGTCGCAAAAGAGTGACGCCCCGGAGGGGCAGAGCATCGCCCCCTGGTGGGCAGAGCGTCGCCCCTGGTGGGCGTGCCGGGTGGATTCCGGTGGGCGCATGCAGGAGTCTGTCTGTCTCTCCCCGTTTCCAGCTTCAGGAAAAAAAAAAAAAAAAAAAAAGAATTCTTGGCATGTGTACTCAAGGAGACATGTACAAAAAATTTACTTCAGTATTGTTTTTCATTGTAAAAACTGGGAATCAATGTCCATCAGAACGTGGATAAATAGGCCCTGGCCAGTTGGCTTAGTGGTAGAGCATCGGCCCCACGTGTGGATGTCCCTGGTTAAATTCCTAGTCTGGGCACACAGGAGAAGTGATAGTCTGCTTCCCTACCCTATCTCTTTCTTTCTCTTCCCCTCCTGCAGCCATGGCTCGACTGGTCATTGGCCCCAGCATTGAGGACAGCTCTGTGGAACCTCTGCCTCAGGTGCTAAAACTAGCTCCATTGTGAGCATGGCCCCAGATGGGCAGAGGATCAGCCCCAGACAGGGGTTGCTGGGTAGATCCCGGTGGGGGCACATGTGGGAGTCTGTCTCTCTGTCTCCACTCCTCTCACTTGGAAAATAATTTTAAAAAGGAAAAAGTAAATAAAAAGTAAAAAGAACATGGATAAATAGATTGTGGTATAGTTGTAGTATTAGGCTGTTTAAAATTTTTTTAATTTTTTTTTTTTATAGGGACAGAGAGAGAGTCAGATAGAGGGATAGATAGGGACAAACAGGAACGGAGAGAGATGAGAAGCATCAATCATCAGTTTTTCGTTGCGACACCGTAGTTGTTCATTGATTGTTTTCTCATATGTGCCATGACCGTGGGCCTTCAGCAGACTGAGTAACCCCCTGCTCGAGCCAGTGACCTTGGGTCCATGCTAGTGAGCTTTTTTGCTCAAGCCAGATGAGCCCACGCTCAAGCTGGCTATCCTGGGGTCTCGAACCTGGGTCCTGCCGCATCCCAGTCTGACGCTCTATCCACTGTGCCACTGCCTGGTCAGGCCTGTTTAAATGAATTAATATGTGTATTAACTTGACTATATCTCAAAAACAACAATGAGTTAAAATGGCAGAGTGATATGTGCTATGTGGTAAGATTTAGTTGTTTTAGAACATGCAAAGCAAACACTGATGTGTACATATATGCTAAAGTGTAAAAACATGTATGAGAATGATAAACATCAAATCTGGCTTGTTCTAACTCTGGAGAGGTAGTAGAAAAATAGGGTTGAGGTGTACACAGGGGAGCCTTCAATCATATCTGTTCATTAAAATATATCAAATGCAAAAAAGATAATAGTTAAATGGGGTCATAGAGTGGAGCCCTAATCCAATATGCATGGAATCCTTATAAGAGGAAGAGATACTAGAAATACATGCATATGGACAGAAGGTCATGGGAGAACACGACAGGGAGGCAACTCTTTACAAACCATGGAGAGCGATGTAGGGAGAAACCAGCCCTGCTGACACCTTGATAATGCCCTTCTAGCCTTCAAAACTGCGGGAGAATAAATTTATTGTTTATGTTTAAACCACCATGCCTGTGGTATTTTGTTAGGGCAGCCCCAGGTGACTAATACAGGCTCCTCCTACCGTAGCCCTGGATATTAGGGGTACCAAAGGAATCTTTTTCCCTCATTACTACAATACCAGAATTAAATATAATAATAATAGTAATAGTAACAACAATGGCTCCAGTGAAAAAGCCTAGCCTCTATTCCTTTACACATCTGAATTTCTTGAATTCTCAGAATAGCCTTGGGAGGCTGAGACTAGTATATTCCCATTTTGCAGATGGAGAAATGGAGGCTCAGAAAGGTGAAGTGACTATCCCAAGGTCACATACGGAGTATAAGGAAAGACCAGCATTGCAGTTAGAATGAGCTGGGTTATGCTACAGTATCAACTCCACAATCTCCATGGCTTAAAACATTAAAGATTTGTTTCTTGTTCATGCTCCCTGTTCATCTCAGGTAGGCAGGTGTGATCTGGGTCTGGAGTGCTCTGGTTCACCTCTACTCATTCAGGAACCGGCTGACAGAGCCCACAACGTTTTATGGAAAGGAGCAGAGACGGATTTAATGACAGGTGCACTGGGCACGCACCCTGGGCCTCAACTTCTGAAGGGCCCCGCAAAACCCCAACTTTACACTTTTTTCTAATGACACCAAGTTTGGTTTTATATGTGCAATTGTAACATTAATAGTACATAATATTTTTTATTTATTTAAAAATATGGTTAACATGTACTTTTATTTTCCCTCTCTCTTTTTTTTTAAGGGGCCCAATATCTTCTTCTGCACCCGGGGCCTCAACCGACCTTAATTCACCTCTGAAAGGGAGAGACCATGGCAAATCATGGACTGGCTTTTAAAGGCTTCCACCCGGAAGTGACACTTTCACTTAGATTTCATTGGCCAAAGCCAGTCACCTGACACACTCTCATGTCAAGAGAGCTGGGCAGGTGCCATTCTCCCATGTGCCCAGAATAAGGAGAAGCTATGTATGTATGAACAGCCCAATCAATATACCATTGGGATTGACAGCAGAACCCACACTCTGTGCTTTCCTGAGATAGCTTCCCAGGCTATCCCTGCATTCATTCCCTTCTCCATGTATTCATTCAATGACTCATTCATTCACTCTGCCGGTGCTGGGGCTGCCTGAGGGAAGAAGTACACAGAGCCAAAAACTATTTAGAATGAAACATTGATAGAATGTGGTCTTGGATTAGATGTGGGGGATTAGAGAGAGGGGTATGTCAATAATTTATTCATTCATCAATTCAACAAACATTTGTTGATCACTTGCTATGTGCAGCTGTTCTAGGCTCTGAGGAGACAGCTGTAAACACACACAGAGAGCTGACATTTTTGCCCTTGGAGAGCTGACAATGAAGCATGAATGGGATGTTCTGAGAGAGAATGAAGCAGGTGTTGAGAAAGCTGAGGTACTGAAGTCAGGAAACCCCACAAGAGTCTGGCTTGTGAGACAGGACGGCAGGGGGCAGTGGTGAGTTCACATTGCTAAAGGGCCAGGTTTGCAAGAAATTAAAACATACAGCCACACAAAAACTTGTACACAAATGTTCAGGGCAACATTATTCATAATAGCCAAGAGGAGGAAACAGCCCAAATGCCCATCAGGGGATAAAAAGATAAACAAAATGTGGTTTATCCAGACTATAAAATATTCAGACATAAAAAAATAAAAAATGAAAAAAAAAAGGAGTGAACTACTGATCCACATAACAGCAGGGATGAACCTCAAGAATACTATGTTAGCCTGACCAGGCGGTGGCGCAGTAGACAGAGTGTCGGACTGGGATGTGGAGGACACAGGTTTGAGACTCCAAGGTCGCCAGCTTGAGCGCAGGCTTATCTGGCTTGAGGAAGAAAAAAAAAAAGCTCACCAGCTTGAACCCCGGGTCACTGGCTTGAGCAAGGGGTTATTCAGTCTGCTGAAGGCCTGCGGTCAAGGCTCATATGAGAAAGTAATCAATGAACAACTAAGATGTCACAATGAAAAACTGATAATTGATGCTTCTCATCTCTCTTCGTTCCTGTCTGTCTGTCCCTATCTATCCCTCTCTCTGACTCTATCTCTGTCCCTGTAAAAAATAAATAAATACTATGTTAGGTGGAGGAAGCCAGACACAAAAGACCACATATTGTAGGATTCCACTTATACAAAATATCTAAAATGCACCTGGCCTGTGGTGGCGCAGTGGATAAAGCATCAATCTGGAATGCTAAGGTCTCTGGTTTGAAACCTTGAGCTTGTCTGGTCAAGGCACATATGACAGGCAATCAATGAACAACTAAAGTGAAGCAACTATGACTTGATACTTTTCCCTCTCCGATCCCCCATAAAATCAATAAATAAAAATTTTAAATGATAATAATAATACAAATAAAATCCAGAATAGGCAAATCCACAGGAATGGGTACAGGGCTTCTTTCGGGGTAATGGAAAGGCTCTAAAATTGATTGTGGTGAGAGGTTCACAACCCTACGAATATACTAAAAACATTGAACAGCGCACTTAAAATTGTATGGTATTTGAATTATATCCCAATAAAACTTTTGTTTTTAAGAAAAGAAGAGGGTGAGGTTTAGGATGCAATTCTGGAATTTCGTTCCATGTGTTGGCAGGAAAAGGCAGCTGAAGACCCAGGTCCGAGGTGTAGGCAGGATCGGCGACAGTGAATGTGAGTATACCCTGCAGCGCAGTCGCCCCGAAAACGTCACCGTTCTCACTGCTTAGGGTTGAGCTCATTGGGTCCGACCTTGTTGCCAGACTTGCAGGCAGGACCGGAGTCGCGTGGAGCCAGCAGGGGGCAGCAGAGGACCGCGCACACCGCGGACGGGAGCACGGGCTGCCTGATTCCGCTCTCCCTGCACCTACCCCCAGCTTCTGCCCCTTTCTTTACCCTTCTGGCCTCACAGAGTCCGCCCAACCGCGCAGGGTTAAAACGTGGGCACCGACCTCCCTCGGTGTCACTGGGGAAGACACTGGAACCTGCCACCTAAGTCTCTCGAACTCAACGTTACCTGGTCTCGACAGCCCGGCCCTGAGCTAGGCTGTTCCCCTCGCCAGCCTCCTGCCCAGTCTCCTGCCCCCTGCCGTCCTCCCACCAGAAGACAGTCCATGGGATCTTTCTAAAGCCCAAACTCAACACTGCCCTTTCCTGCTCAGAACCATCCATGGCTGGCTCCCCAGTGCTCTAAAAGTCCAGGCGTGCTTGACTAGGCGGTGGCGCAGTGGATAGAGCGTCGGACTGGGACGCGGAGGACCCAGGTTTTAGACCCCGAGGTCGCCAGCTTGAGCGCGGGCTCATCTGGTTTGAGCAAAAAAGCTCACCAGCTTGGACCCGAGATCGTTGACTCGAGCAAGAGGTTACTCGGTCTGCTGAAGGCCCACGGTCAAGGCACATATGAGAAAGCAATCAATGAACTAAGGTGTCACAATGAAAAACTGATGATTGATGCTTCTCATCTCTCTCTGTCCCTGTCTGTCTGTCCCTATCTATCCCCCCGCCCCTCTCTCTTTGTAAAAATAATTTTTAAAAAAGTCCAGGCGCACCACAACCTTCAGCCCCTGCGAAGTCTGGCCCCTGGGGGCCCTCAGCCTATCCTCTCAGCACCCCTGCCTTTCACCCTCACCCAACTGAACTTCTTCCAGGTCCTTGCACATCCTGTCCCCTCTGCCTGGAGCATGTTCACAGGGACACCACTCCACTCTACCTATCCCACTCCCATTCATCCTCCAGGTCTCAGCTTAGACACCTCTTCCTCCAGGAACTCCTCCCTAACCCCCAAGCTAGGTCCAGTCTCCCCTGAGTTCATCCACCTCAACCCTGCCCACTCTATGTTGTTACTGTCTGTAGACAGATTTGGATCCCTGCTGGACCAGAAGCCCTGGGATGGGGGGCTGGCTCGCTTACCAATGGGTCCCAACACCACCCAGCATGGGGCAGGCACACACAGAGGAGGGGCTCAGGAGAGGTATGTGGACTAAGTGAATGCATATAGAGTCTCATTATCTAGATCCTTCTCCTCCTGTACCTAGCAGCCTCCATTCATTCACTGACAAACATTTATTGAGCAACTATTGTACACCAAGGTCTGTTGAAGAAACTCAACTGAGCACTGTAGACACGAAGATAAACCAGACCAGCTCTTACTCTCAGGGAGCTTATAGGCTGATGGGGGAGGCAGTCTGGGACCAATGTAATAATAATCAATAATAAACATTTATTGAGCACATGCCATATACATCATTCACCATACTGAGTGCTTTGCATTTATTTACTTATTTTATCCCTGCAACAGTTTTGTAAGGGAAGAACTCTATTATCCCTTTTACAGATGAGGAAACTGAGTCAAGATGTAAACGGACAAGCTGGGAATGGAACCAAAGTCTTTCTAGCACCTGAGCTTTACCTTCTACTTGTTCCATTCTGAAAGGAAGAAGGACCAAGACATGACCCACACCCACCAACCACGCTGGGATCTGTGTGTCCAGGCAAAGGGCTCTGTCTTCACAAGGGGCATGGAGGAGAGCACAAACTGAACTCCAAGGAGCTGTTGCTGATGGTGGAATTTCAGGCATGAGGCTAAGTGTTTGGCCAAATAAGGAAGAGACCAATGTCTTTGGCTGGGACCAGGAGCCTCCAGGGAACCTCGCTCTGCCCACCCTCTGGTGCTTACCACTACCATCACCTTCCTCTGAGTCCATGGTCACCACTAAATTCTCAGGGCTGTGGGTTCTTACTTCTCAAGTGAGGAAGTAGCTGTGTGGGGAAGGAAATGGGCTGGTCCGTGACCAAGAGTGATTATGATTCATGGGGAAAACCCTTCCCTCCCGAATCCAACCTTTGTGAGCAAAGGGCATTGCCCTCTTGAAAGAGTCGCCAGGTCAACTGGTTGAGGTAAATTAGCCCTTGCTGGGTGTAGGCTCTTTCCTGCACTTGGGGGAGGGGTGAGTCTGGACTGAGGTATTCCATGAAGTTTTGGGTTGAGGGAAGCAGTCCACTGTTGAAGCAAAAATGTCGAAATATCAAATCATTTTGAAATCCTGGCACAAGGGAACTTTCCAGGGTGATAAAAGTATTCTAAAGCTGAATCTGGGTGATGGTTGCCCAAGGTGCATGTTCTGGGATGGAAATTATGTCCCTGCAAAGCTGATAAAAAATTATGATATCTATGAGACAATTGGAAATTTGAGCACTGACTGGGTATTGGAAGATACTAAGGAATTGTTCATTGTTTTCTTTTCACTTTTTAGATGAAATAATGACACTGTGAGTGAGTGTGAGTGTGTGTGTGTGTGTGTGTGTGTGTGTGTTTTATGAACGCTTTTAAGGGATACAGGCTGAAATATCTATGAATAAAATAATATGATGGCTGGAATTTGCTTTCAAATAATATGGAAAGGGCAGATGAGGAAGGGAAAGAAGATGCTCCCTCTGTAACTGCCTCCTCCCACAGTCCTGCTCTAACACTCAGGTCCAGCTACACCAGCTTCCTTGTTGTCCTCACACTCACCAAAGATCTTCCTGCCTCAGGTCCTTTGCACTTGCTGTGCTTTCTGCCACAATCTCTCTTCCCTGAGACATCCATCTCCTTCGGTTCTCTGCTCACGTCATCTCCTCCGGAAGGCCTTCCCTGATCTCCCTAGCTAAAAGCACAACCCCTATCCTTTTGCCCTATTTTATTTTTTATAGCACTTATCTCTCCCTGGCATAATATGTTATATCAGTTGTCTGATTATTGCCCATCTCCCTCCAATAGGATTTAGCCCCACAAAGGAAGGACGTTGCCTATATTCTTGACACAGCCTGGTAGATAGTCAGTGTTCAATAAATATTTGTTTAATGATTGAATAGCTTGGAAATCCCCAGGAGAGTGAGATGAAAAAGAGAAAAGGAGGGTGGGAGAGATGGAACAGCCTGTGCAAAGGTCTGAGGCATGCTCCTGTGATTCACTGTTCCCTCTTGCACAGTGGTCTGGGTACTCTTCCTAGGGTGAGGCGTGAAGGAGACGTGGGGTCCCTTCTCCCCAGGAACAGCCTCCACAGGATCCAGCCCAGACCTTGCCAGGCAGGCACAGGAAGCCACACCCTGAGTCAGATCCATGAGTAAACACTGCAGCACCCTCAGCCTCACCCTGCGAGATAAGGAGGAGGGGAGAGGGCCTTCAGAAACCTGCTAGCCAACCCCTTAGCTTCAAGCTCTCTGCCCAGGGAGGACAGGACAAGAACCCTGCCACAGTTCTAACAAACATTGTTTAAGTCTGGTGGGCCAGGCCTCAGCCAAAAGACTGAATGAGGAGGCCCCAGGCAGCCTCTGGCTCCCTAAGGAACTAATGAGCTGGCTGGTGAGATAAGAGGGGTGGGAGTGGAGGGAGGGAGCTGAAAAAACAGGGTCAGAGAACCTTGTCCCCAGCCAGTTGTGTGGAGAAGTTAAGACTTGCCTGACCAGGCGGTGGCGCAGTGGATAGAGCATTGGACTGGGAGGCGGAAGGACGCAGGTTCGAGACCCCGGGGTCGCCGGCTTGAGCGCGGGCTCATCTGGCTTGAGCGGAGAGCTCACCGGCTTGGACCCAGGGTCGCTGGATCCAGCAAGGGATTACTCAGTCTGCTGAGGGCCCACGGTCAGGGCACGTGTGAGAGAGCAATAAATGAACAACTAGGAAGTGGCAATGCGCAACGAAAAACTAACTATTGATGCTTCTCATCTCTCCGTTCCTGTCTGTCTGTCCCTGTCTATCCCTCTCTCTGACTCTCTCTCTTTAAAAAAAAAAAAAAAAAAAAAAAGACTTATCCACTCCAACCTCTTGAGGCAATGGCCCTGAGCCTCAGTTTCCTTGTCTGCAAAATGAGCGCTCACCTCACTAGCCTCACACTTACCAAAACTCTCATGACTCAGGGCCTTTGCACTACTGTTCTCTCAGCCAGAAACCCTCTTTCCACAGAATCAGTATGAGTCTAAAGAAGGAGTGAAAATAGGAAATACATAAAATAAAATTATTTTAACCAAGCTGCTTATTAACGTCATGGACTCTGCAACAGTCACAGAACAGATGGGTTTCCTCTCATTTGCATGCCGTACTCCACTTCCTCTGCAGCCTCATCTGACAAATTCAGAAATTCGATGGTGTAAAGTCAGGAGCCGCTATCACGGCCATTCACATGCAGGTTCACATTTGATTCGGACAGTCAGTAATGAAACAATGGAGCCAAGAACTGGTGGGCCATTACCTTTAATCAAATATACACACAATGGGAAAACACTTCCCTTTACATTCAGGACTCCCAAAACCACCACTGATTTATCTGAGTCTTCCTAGAATCAAAGGTTTCTAGCTCACCAGCCTTATACACCTCTGTTCCCTATCTCCTTCTCTCTGCACAAACTCTACACAAACTGGCTTCTCCTTCAGCATTCCACCATCTTGGCTATTCTCCTCTCCTCCATGTGGCCTTTCTCTGCTCTCCTGCAGCATGGGCTCCTCTGCCCCATTTTATTTTATTTATTTATTTTATTTTTTTATTTTTTGTATTTTTTTGAAGCTGGAAATGGGGATAGACAGTAGACAGACTCCCGCATGCGCCCGACCGGGATCCACCCGGCACGCCCACCAGGGGCGATGCTCTGCCCACCAGGGGGCGATGCTCTGCCCCTCCGGGGCTCCGCTCTGCCGCGACCAGAGCCACTCTAATGCCTGGGGCAGAGGCCAAGGAGCCATCCCCAGTGCCCCGGCCATCTTTGCTCCAATGGAGCCTCGGCTGGCTGCGGGAGGGGAAGAGAGAGACAGAGAGGAAGGAGAGGGGGAGGGGTGGAGAAGCAGATGGGCACTTCTCCTGTGTGCCCTGGCCGGGAATCGAACCCGGGACTTCTGCACGCCAGGCCGACGCTCTACCACTGAGCCAACCGGCCAGGGCCTTTATTTTTTTTAAGGCTTTTTTATTTATTTTATTTTATTTTTTTACAGAGACAGAGAGTCACAGAGAGGGATAGATAGAAACAGACAGACAGTAACTGAGAGAGATGAGAAGCATCAATCATTAGTTTTTCGTTGCGACACCTTAGTTGTTCATTGATTGCTTTCTCATATGTGCCTTGACCACGGGCCTTCAGCAGACCGAGTAACCCCTTGCTCAAGCCAGCAACCTTGGGTTCAAGCTGGTGAACTTTGCTCAAAGCAGATGAGCCCACGCTCAAGCTGGCGACCTCGGGGTCTCGAACCTGGATCTTCCGCATCCCAGTCCAACGCTCTATCCACTGCGCCACCGCCTGGTCAGGCTCCTCTGCCCCATTTTATAGTGTAGAAATCAAAACTTTTAATCCAATATACAAACAAGGAAGTTTCTGATACAAAGTCACTTAGGGTGGGAAAGGCTTAGTCTTAAAACTAAGCCTTAGGCTATAAGGATCCTGCCAGCTTACAGCCTGTTCCCCACACCCAATGCAAACTATAAGCGAGCAAACCTATATATCATATTTACAAACTGATTTGACCAACAGATAGGTCAAAATTAAAGAAGACAAAAATACAAGAAACAAACTCACTGCCTTCAAAAGAAATGACTGAACAGGATGAGCAGGCAGGCGATTTGTAATGAGGCGCGCACTGACAATGTGCGCTGTGCACCCCACAAGCACTGCCTTCTGATTTTTCTTCTTTTAGCTGTTTAACTTTGCCAGACACCAAGAGATTAGAGCAGTTTAAATGACTGCCCCGGCCCTGGCCGGTTGGCTCAGCGGTGGAGCGTCGGCCTGGCATGCGGGGGACCCGGGTTCGATTCCCGGCCAGGGCACATAGGAGAAGCGCCCATTTGCTTCTCCACCCCCCCTCCTTCCTCTTGGTCTCTCTCTTCCCCTCCCGCAGCCAAGGCTCCATTGGAGCAAAGATGGCCCAGGCGCTGAGGATGGCTCCTTGACCTCTGCTCCAGGCACTATGGTGGCTCTGGTTGCGGCAGAGCAACGCCCCGGAGAGGCAGAGCATCGCCCCCTGGTGGGCAGAGCGTGGCCCCTGGTGGGCGTGCCGGGTGGATCCCGGTTGGGCGCATGCAGGAGTCTATCTGACTGTCTCTCCCCGTTTCCAGCTTCAGAAAAATACAAAAAAAAAAAAAAAAATGACTGCCCCTTTTCACATCAGAGAACCACTGGCCACGATGGCCACTCCAGCCTCTCCCGACGCCCTTATGGCTGGCCGTGAGGGGAAAGGTGCCCGTCGGTGAAGGGAGAAGCTGCTGGGATGACAGTGACATCTCAAGCAAAAACCAAGCTGGTCCAGGGTGCTTCGCAGGCTGTAAAATGCAGTGTGATCAGAGTGCCATTTTTGTTGTTGTTATTGTTAAAGTGATTTTAATTATTAAAATGCATTCTTTTTAAAATATTTTCAGAAAAATGTTTAAGACCTAAAAAGATAAAATTATTAATATTACAAAGGTCGAGGTATGAGGCAAGACTCCATTCTTGTTCTACCTAGCCTGGGAACTTACAATTTTTGAACATTCCAGTCTTGCATGAGTGCCTGGATACACATCTGGACGTCCGGTCGGCCCTCTAATTGTCCCCTGAAAGACTCACATATCTAGGCCACCTGACACCCATTATCCAGGCCACAGGAACAACGTGACCAGACCTCCCGGCACCCACCTCCCAGACTACCTGAATCTAACTGATAACCATCCTGGACCAACCCTAGAGCTAAGAATGCAAGACTGATCATTCTCAAGAATGTCCTTTTTTTTCCCTTTAGAATGTACATTTGGCTATAAGAACTTTAAACTTCTTTTTCGGAACACTTCTGGGTTTTTGTCTAGCTGTACTTCCAGTTTGTAAACTCCAAGACCCTTGAATAAATCTCTATTATTTATTTCTAGTAAAGCCTCCAGACTCTTTCTGAGTTTGCTCGACAAATCGCTGCTTTGATGAGGCAGAGACTCCCACAATGTTTTCTTGTTTCCCTCTATGAACCAGTGCCCCGGCCATGCCAGCCTCCCAACTCTCCGGGGCAGGGGCAGTCTGTCCTATTCAAGGCTATAACTCAGCACCCAGCAGAGAGCCGGCACAATGTAGGTTCTCAGCAAATGTTTGTTGAATGGTGAATGAACAGTGGTGTCCACATGCATGTGCCCTCCATGAGCCTGCTCTCCCTCACTCTCAGAGGACTCTCAGGGGGGTCAGAGTCATGATCACCTACCACCCACTTCACAGAGGAACAAAGGACCCTGCGCATGGTTGCCTGGTTTACTTTTGGCCCAGCTCTGGGCCTGGCACATAGTAGGTGCTCAAAAAACTGCAGTGGTCTATTAGACTGAGCATCTAGGCTCATGTCCAGGAGCACTAGAGGAAGACCCAGGGAGGTGGGGGATGGGGACAGACAGCAGAGAAGGGTCTGTGTGACGCTGTGGTGACGGGGAGCCAAGGTGGAGTCTGGGCACAGGCCGGGTTCCGCTCTAAGCCTCTCGGAGCCACGGCCTCATCACGCTGCTTAACCAAATCACCAGAAACCCGGGACTCCCTGGAGACTCCTGTCTCTGTGTGTCATCCATACCTGGTGTCCAGTTCCACAAACACTCTCTGAGTCCCTGCTCTGTGCCCAACCCTGGGCTGGGCAGCTCTGGGGACACAATGGTGACCACAACAGCCCTGGTCCTGCCTCCCAGGATTCACGGTCCAGTCGGGGAGACAGACCTGTCACCCTGACAGTGAGGACCCAGGAGGGTCAGGGATGGAAATAGGGATCCCAGGGCACACTAAGCCCAGCCTGAAAGTTCAGGAAGGCTTCCTGGAGGAGTTGGTCAGGTGATGAAACAGTAGAGGGGAGCAAGGGAGCATGCTGAATGGAGGAAGTACAAGTAAGAGAATAACTAGCGCAGTAAGTTCTGGAAGGAATGGGTGTCCACAATGCTGGGATACATGGTCACAATGAGGAGCTGGCCTTTCTCCGGAGGATTCTGGGGTGCCATGGCAGGTTCTGCGCATCATGGGGAGGTAGCAGAGACCATGGAGGAGTTGAGAGGGAAAGTCAGACAATAGGCTGGGGTACCTGGACCAGAGCAGGGACCACAGGCAGGGAGAGAAAGGTGCTCATGGGAGAAATATTTAGGAGGCAGGCATCATAATGTACGGTGTATTGGGGGAGGGGCATCAGGGATGAGGCCTAGGTCTCTCTGGCCCAATGACGGTGGTAGTGGCGCCATCCCTGATAAGAGGACGGGGAGGAGGAGCAGATCTGGGGAGGATGCCAAGGTCAGTTTGGGACGAGGTGAGTGAGAGGTGCCAGGGACATCTGGGGGAGGTGTCCTGAACGGCACTGGGATGTGGCCCAGGCTGGGAGGGGGGGCTAGGCCAGCATGGAGAAGGGTGAGGTGAGGTCAGGTGGGTGGGAGCCGGAGGGGCCAGGTCACCCACACTTCTCACTCCCTCCATCAGAGCCCCGCCCAGCAAGGGCAGCTCAGGACACAGCTCTGGAGAAACAAACCAGGACAGGTGAGCCACAAGCATGGCCCCCTGCCCAGACGCAGGCTGCTGGGGCCTCAGCGGAACCAGAACCCAGAAGCCATCAAGACACCAATAATAACATGTCTGTCAGGGACCCTCTTCCCTCAGGAACCCCCAACCCCATGGCCTCTGTCCAACATCGCCTTCCCAGAGAAACCCTCCCTGGTACCCTCCTGTGCCCCCAATTTAAAACTTGCAAACCCCCTTCCTGGCTGCATTTTTCTAGACATCGCTTATCTCCATTTGCCATGGAATAGATTTTACGTTTTATTTGTTTACCCCATGAATATCAGCCCACAAGGGCAGGGAATACATCTACCAGCACCCAGAACAGTGTCTGACAAGCAAGAGATGCCTGTTTAATATTTACTGAATAAATGAATGAGTGATTTATTGAGCATTTGCTCTGTGCCAGATATTTGTTTTGTTTTTTGTTTATTTGTTTTATTTATTGATTGATTTGAGAGAGAGAGAAACATTAATTTGTTGTTCCACTTATTTATGCATTCATTGGTTGATTCCTGTATGTGCCTGGACCTGGGGTTGAACCCACAACCTTGGCGTATTAGACAATGCTCTAGCTACCTGACCGGGGCTGTGCCAGGCATTGTTATAAGTACTTCACACATGTTACTCATTTAATTCTCACAACAGCCCTAGATTCCCATTTGGGCTCTGTCATAATTCCCATTTTACAGATGAGGAAACTGAGGCCCAGTGGGCTCTGTAACTTGCCCAGAGTCATGAAGGTAGGGGACAGTGGTGTTAGGTCCAGGTCCACACTTTTAATAACAGTCGCACCAATCAGACCTCACATTTTGGACCCACCTCTGCCAGGCACTGGCTAAATTCCTAGAGTGTAGCGCCTTGCTGACTGGTCGCAACAGCCCTGAGTAGGGTCTGTACCAACATTTCTCGGTCCTATGCAGGAGGCCAAGAAGCAGAGCCCCAAAGCCAGCGTGCAGCCACCCAGCCTTGTGCTCTTCTGTGTGGCCTTGGAAACAGAGCAGGGTTCAAATTCTCTCTCCCTGCAGGAACTTAGGCAAGTCAGAGCCCCTGCCCAGTGCCTCAGTTTCCCCACCTGTTATTGAATGGGGATTCTAACAATGCCCATCCCACAGGACATCCACTGAGACAACAGCTGAAGGTCACCCACAGCAGTGAGTCTGGGCAAATGGCAGCCACTGCTGCGTGGTTTAATTCCTCAGTGACCCCCAAGCTCAACAGAGAGGCCAGGGCCTGGGCCGTGGGTAAGAACTGCCCTAAAATCTTCCCCTGCCACCCGCCCCTTCTCCCTGGCGACCTGGTTCTCCTGCTGGTACCAAACCTGGGCCCTCAGCACAAAGAAGGTTAGGCGGTGCCCCAGGAGGCCTGGCCAGGTCGTGGCCCCTGGCCCGTGCCTGCCACGCCTGCTCTGGTACCCAAACAGGGCCCCAGATCCTTGGTGACTCGATCCCTCCAAATTCAGGTGATCTCCCCCGGCTCCAAATCGCCGAACCCTCCCAGGTTCTGCACCAGACGGAGCCAAGCCCCAACCAAGGAGGGCCTCGGAGCATTGGGACGCCCACGCCGCTGTCTCCAAGACCCGGGTTTGGGGCAAAAGATGGCGCTGACCGGGTGCAGCTGGCTCCTCCTCAGCGGTGAGCAAGAATATTGGCCCCCAGAACCTCAGCCCCCAGTGGCCTCAGGGAGGGAGGAGATCCCCAGCCGGGAGAGGAGAGATGTGAGCAGAAATCCAGCATGCTGGACAGGGCGGGCAGCTCTGCATCACACAGGCACAGCTTGTTCCTCCAAGTGGCACCAGCACGGGCCGGGCCGGGGACAGCCACCGGAGAGACTGGCAGGGTGCACTTTGGACAGTGCTAAGACCGGAGCATGAGCTCATGCAAGGCAGCCACGGTTACTCCTTTATTCACATGACAACCCCTTACTGAGATCTGCAAGCTGAAGTAGGGTGAGTTCAAGCCAGTAGCTCTGCCCCTCCCTGAGGATGTGGCTGTGGGCAGCTGTCTTCCCCTGTTCAGCCTCAGTTTGTTCATCTATGAAATGGGCCTAACTCACAGGGTCATTTGAAAGTCATCTTAAGCATCATTACTAGTGTATACTATGCACCTGGAGCTGTTCTAAATGTTTTTCATGTGTTAACAACCACCCTGTGAAAGAGGCCCACTTGTGACCTCCCACTTCGTAGATGAGAAACCTGAGGCTCAGGCTGAAGTCACTGCCCAGGGTCACACAGCCAGAAAGTGGCAGGGCTGAGCACTAGACGCAGAGCCCTCACTCTTAGCCATGCTCACTAGCCTGGAAAGTACCAGAAACCAGGCCAGCTATGTGAGTACTTCTCATGTGAGAGCTGCCACAGCCACCCATGCCGGGGCGCCACGCGCAAGGCAGACCCAAGCAGCCCCGTCCAGCTAGCCGGGTTTGCAGCTTCTCTGTTGGGTTGAGAAGAAAGGGGAGGAGTTTGTTCACTATGGGGAGGCAAAGGAAGAGCCCCCAACTGGGATTCGGGGCCCAAGAGCTAGATGGGCCAGCCTGATTTTGGAAGACTCAGCCTGGTGACTCTCACGGCGGGAAAAGCCTCTGAGTCCCATGAAATCCCAAGGCCCCGTGGGCTGAGGGCAGGCTATGCACTTGGCAAAGCCTTATGCTAGATCTTCAGCACGGCTCATTAGATTTAATTCTCAGAACACGCACACCCCTCCCCAGGACTGACTCTGCACCTGGCTAACATGCTCTGGGCACCTAGGGTATAAGAGGGACACATAGGCAGGAGCCCACGCCTCCTCCTCCATCACACAGGGGCACCTTCCTCAGCCGCCCCCTCTGACCCCTTCTCTCAGTTGTGTTCCTGAGTACGGGGGCCGAGATCTCTATCATCCCCGAGCCTGACCAGCCAGCTGAAGGGGACAACATCACACTTGTTGTCCACGGGCTTTCAGGGGAGCTGCTCGCCTACAACTGGTATGCGGGGCCCACGATCAACCTGGCCTACTTGGTGGCCAGCTACATCGTAAGCACAGGCGACGAGACCCCTGGCCCGGCCCACACGGGGCGGGAGGCTGTGCGCCCGGATGGCAGCCTGGACATCCAGGGTGTCCTGCTTGGGCACTCGGGCACCTACATCCTGCAGACTCTCAACAGGCAGTTGCAGACGGAGGTGGGCTACGGACACTTACGGGTCTATGGTGAGACACGCCCCCAGACCTCCTTTTCCTGAACCAAACCTTCCTAACCTTCTTTCTACTTCCTCTTTAAAAAAAAAAAAAAAAACCTAAGAAATGTTAAAACCTTAAAAAAGACCTAAAACGATATTTAAATGTTCACTTTCTTCAGGATGGCCTCCAGGATTAGACCTGCCTTTTATGCCATTCTCTGTCACTCTGGCTGGGGTTACAGGGGCACCACCAGGATCTAGCCATGCCCCTGGCCTGGGGAGGGGAGGCCCTGGGAGCAGGCGGTGCCCGGCGCCCTCCCCCTCTGTCTCTTCCCCACAGAGATCCTGGCCCAGCCTGTGGTCATGGCCAACAGCACGGAGCTGGTGGAGCGCCGAGACACCCTGAGTCTGCTGTGCAGCAGCCCCAGCCCCGCTGAGGTCCGGTGGTTCTTCAATGGCGAGTCCCTGCCCATCGCTGTCCGCCTCGGCCTGTCTGCCGATGGCCGGGTGCTGACCCGGCATGGCGTCCGCAGGGAGGAGGCCGGAGCCTACCAGTGTGAGGTCCGGAACCCGGTCAGTGTCAGCCGCAGCGAGCCCATCAACCTGACTGTGTACTGTGAGTCCTCCTGGCCCCGCCAGAGATACCCAGTGCCCAAGCCTCATAGGTGGGGAAACTGAGGCCAAGAGAGGGCACCCAAGGGCAGACAGTAGGCGTGCGGTGGTTAGGAACAAGGGAACCTTCTTAAAGTGTACTTGGCCCATCTCCTAAGGACTAATGACACTTTTGAAATTGAATAACTCTCCCATCTGAAGCAGTACCTGCAGGGAAGGGACAGCGGAGTGATTGGTTTTTGAAAGGGAGGAGGGAAGTGAGCAGCGGACCGGGAAGGGAGGTAAAATAAAAACTCAACCAAAGCACGGAGTGGGAAATAAATCACTGAGGTGCCTGAGGGCCGCTGATGTAGAAAAACTTAGAGCCTAGAATCCTACAGCCAAGGAATTCTAGATTTAAGAAGCACTGAATTGTAGACTCTGGGGATCCTAGTAATTCTAGAAGCAGAGATTCTTAGAATCTTAGAATCTAATTCTAAAATCTTAGAGCTACCCAATCCTAGAGTCTTAGAAACATAGATTTCTAGAATCTTAGAATCCTAGAAGCTGAACATCACTCTTAAAGCCTTAGACTTCTAGATTCTTAGAATGGCTTATCAAAAACCAATCATTTAGACATATTCATTTCTTAATGGAGCCATAGATTTCAAAAATATCTTGAAATTTAGCCTAGCTCAACACCCTCTTTTTACAGAAGAGAAACTGAGATCCCCTGAGAGGGACAGTGACTCTCAAGATCCTAGAGCAAGTTAGAGATCCCAGTGGGATTCGAAAAGGCCAGGGCCCCTTCCCCCTGCACTGGGCCCAGACACTCCCAGGGGCCCAGCCTGGTAGAAAGAAAGCCAGGGGTGCCCACCTCTCCTCCCTCCTCCCTCTACTGCCCCATTTCTCTCACTCCTGCCCCCACAGTTGGCCCAGAACGTGTGGCCATCCTCCAGGATTCCGTCACCCGCACGGGCTGCACCCTCAAAGTTGACTTCAACACGTCCCTCACTCTGTGGTGTGTGTCCCGGTCCTGCCCAGAGCCCGAGTACGTGTGGGCCTTCAACGGGCGGGCCCTAAAGAATGGTCAAGACCATCTCAACATCAGTAGCATGACAGCGGCCCAGGAGGGCACGTACACGTGTATTGCTAAGAACCCCAAGACCCTGCTCTCCGGATCGGCCTCGGTGGTGGTTAAGCTCTCTGGTGAGTCACCCCAGCCTGACCAGCACCCCTCCCCATGGAGGCCCAGTGGGACTGTGAAGGTTTGACTGCTTCACCAACAGTTAGGCCACCATTTATGCCCAACAAATGATTAGAAAAGGGGAGATTCTCAACCCATTTCTTATCCAAGCAACAAAGTGGCATGTCAGGTGGACCCTCTAAAGGAGACAGTGCATCCTTGTCACCTGGAAAACAAACAATAAATACAACTCTCTGCCTTGAAGGGTGGCAAAGTGAGGCATGGGCCACATGTCCCGCACTGCACAGCTGCAGAATGAGAAAACATCCAGATGTCCCTTCGTGCGGTGCCCCTGTTCTTAATTCAGTCACCAGCTGCTAAGGGGCTCGACCCACTCCCTGCCACACAGGTAGCCAATGAAACTACCCGTTATCTGGCCCAGATGAGGTGTGCACGCACTCATAAATCACAGCCAATTGTTGGCAAATGGAAAAACACAGCTGGGTGGCATGGTCTTACCCCCTGTCCTTACATGACCTGAGGGCTGGGGTAATGCAGACACAGATGGTGTTTACAGAGCCATCAGGATCCTTGGGGGACATTTTCTCATCCTCTGGGGATGGTGGCTTTGACCATTAGGATCTGGTTAATTCACCTCGGTTTCTTCCCAAGTGGCCAGCCTCCCCCTGGGATAGTGGGAACCGTCCTCCCCTCCTCCTCCCTCCCTCCCTCCTACTAACAGGCTGGGTCTTATCCAAAGGGTGGATCCTCTTTCACCCAAAGCAGAAATGACATCCCCAGAGGTAAGTGTACCTCCTGCCCCACCCCACCCGGGCCTTGGCAGCTGATCTTGGCAGGAGACAGGGGGGTGGACCAGATGACCTCAGGTGCTGCCCCCAAGCCCTGCCAGGGGGGTATCCAAGGTGTGCAGGTAGGTGCAGAAAGTGGGTACAGTGCCCCAAACAGCCTCTGAGCTGTCAGCAACCCTGCGGCAGGTGCCGGGAAAGAGACAGAGGAAAAGGAGACACCACCCTTCCCCGCCTGGGGGAGCCCCTGATCTGATGGAGGAGACATGGTCTCTGCCCTTAAAGAGCTGGTCCTGGAACAGGGAGGCATTGTCTCCTCATTCAAGGAGCTGCCAGTCAGAGAGAAGAGGCAATGAGTTTCCAATCACCGGGAGGAGACAGTCCGCACTTGGGGAGATTTTCTATTCTGATGGGGGAGACATGACCTTTTTGATTCATTTATTTTTGAGAATTCCTAGTCTGATGGGGGAGACACAGTTCCCACTTTTGAGGTACTCCCAATCTGATGGGGGAGTACAGGCCCCCCACTTTCTAGGAATTTCTAACATTCTGCCCCAACCCAACTTCGGGGGTTCCCAGCCTGACTGGAAAGACCCACCCCAATAATTTGGCATTTCCAATCTGATGGAGGAGACATGCCTCCTGCCCTCTGGAATCTTTAACCTGATGGGAAACTCTAGCCCCACATTCTGAGGCCTCTCAGTCTGACAGAAGAGGCAGGACCTGGGGCAACACAACTCCCAACTATCTGATGGGGGAGACAGCCTCCATATTCTGAGAATTTCCAATCTAATGGGGGAGACACGGTCCCTCATATTCTAGA
The DNA here is from genome assembly GCF_036850765.1 of Saccopteryx bilineata. NCBI lineage: Eukaryota > Metazoa > Chordata > Mammalia > Chiroptera > Emballonuridae > Saccopteryx > Saccopteryx bilineata. Next base: position 314,259,329 of record NC_089492.1, on the reverse strand, counting down.
ATTTCCAATCAGATAGGGGAGGCATGGCCCCTGTATTGTAGGAATTTCCAATCTGATGGAGGAGACAGGACCCTATTCTCTAGGGTCCTGCACTTTCGTGGGGGAGCTATTTCCCAAAGGATGGAAATGTTTAGTCTGATGACAGAGAGGTGACCCCACCCCTGGGCCTCTCATTCTGATCCGGGAAGACACAGACCCCTGGCAGGCATTGGCAGGACACAAAGCCCTCCGCTGCCACCACTACCACATGTCACCTCCTTCCTCTGTCTCCTTCCCAGAACCCTGCACGCGGGAGCGCCAGCCAGCTGGGGAGAGGCCTAGCTGAGCCAGCCAGGGTGGAAAGGGGACACTAGGCCCCGTGCAGGCCCAGCTGACCCTGGCCCCTCACTCTCTCCCCAGCGGCTGCAGTCGCCATGTCCATCGTGCCCGTGCCAACCAAGCCGATGGAGGGCCAGGACGTGACGCTGACCGTCCAGGGCTACCCCAAGGACCTGCTGGTCTATGCCTGGTACCGCGGGCCTGCGTCCGAGCCCAACCGGCTGCTCAGCCAGCTGCCATCAGGGAACTGGATCGCAGGCCCCGCACACACAGGCCGGGAGGTGGGCTTCGCCAACTGCTCGCTGCTGGTGCAGAAGCTGAACCTCACGGACGCCGGCCGCTACACACTCAAGACCGTCACGCTACAGGGCAAGACCGAGACGCTGGAGCTGGAGCTGCAGGTGGCCCGTGAGTGTGTGGGAGGGTCGGAGGGGCCTCTTCCAACAGGGGCTCCCCAAGGGCACTCTGACTCCTCCGTAAGACTGGGTCCACAAATCAAGGATGGCTATGGCTCCCCACCAGGTGGCAACAAGGGACCTTGTCTCCTCCGTCTGACTTGGGGGTCCTACAGGAGCTCTCTGTCTCTTCTGTCAAAATGGTGACCTAGATCAGGGATAGATAGGCCTCCTCTGTCAGACGGAGAGCCACTAACGGGGGCTTCCATGCCTTCTCTCTCATACAAGAGGCGCACCAGACTCAAAGTTTTTAAAGGGGGACTCAGCCTGAGGATAGGGCATCCTTTTGCCCACAGATGAGTGGACACTAACACACTCAGGGTGGTAGAAGATATTGCTTCTACCACCCTACTGGGGAAATGGGCTAACAATGGGAGTTTACCTCCCCCATCAGACCAGAGGTGTGGTCAAGGTGGGTCAGGCCTCTCTCTTCAGACTGTCATCCTAGACAATGGGGGTCAAGTCTCATCCACTGAATTACAGTAAAAATGAGGACAGAATTTCTACCAGCAAAGGGTGGAATTTATCTCTCAAACTGAAGTAGGAATAGCCTACTCCATTAGGATGGAGGTTTCTAGGTGGTGGAAATTGTGTCTCCCCTATCAGACTGGGAGTTCCCAACAGTCAGAAACAATATCTCTCATTAGACTGGGAATTCCCAGATCCTGGGAACTGTGACTCCCAATTAAACTGGGAGCTCCCAGAAGTTAGGAACAATGTCTCCTCCATCAGACTGGGAGCTCCCAGGTGTTGGGGACCGTGTCTCCCCATCAGACTGGGAGCTCCCAGAGCCAGGGACCATGTCTCCCCCATCAGACTGGGAGCTCCCAGAGCCAGGGACCATGTCTCCCCCATCAGACTGGGAGCTCCCAGAGCCAGGGACCATGTCTCCCCCATCAGACTGGGAGCTCCCAGAGCCAGGGACCATGTCTCCCCCATCAGACTGGGAGCTCCCAGAGCCAGGGACCATGTCTCCCCCATCAGACTGGGAGCTCCCAGAGCCAGGGACCATGTCTCCCCCATCAGACTGGGAGCTCCCAGAGCCAGGGACCATGTCTCCCCCATCAGACTGGGAGCTCCCAGGGCCAGGGACCATGTCTCCCCCATCAGACTGGGAGCTCCCAGAGCCAGGGACCATGTCTCCCCCATCAGACTGGGAGCTCCCAGGGCCAAGGACCATGTCTCTCCCATCAGACTGGGAGCTCCCAGAGCCAGGGACCATGTCTCCCCCATCAGACTGGGAGCTCCCAGAGCCAGGGACCATGTCTCCCCCATCAGACTGGGAACTCCCAGAGCCAGGGACTAAGTCTCTCCTATCAGACTAAGCACATCTAGAGACCTGAGAGGCTCTGTCCCAAAGGGAGGGCCAGGTTCCACCCATTAGACCAGGAGCTCTCAGACACTGTGAACTAGGTCATTTCAAAGGCTAGAGTCTTACCTCCCTCATCAAACCAGGCATTCTCAGGAACCATGTCCCTGAGTCAGGGATAGTGACTTCTTCCCTCAATCTTGAAACTTCCAGGATCAAGGACCCAATCACTGGCAGACATCCCTAGACCCCCTCTTTCTTTCATTTATTCATCTAACCCTGGTTTTCTGGGTCAGTGTTGGGGGGAGAATACTGTCCAGTGACAGCAGACCACTCCCAATGTAGCCCCGGAATTCCCTTTCACCTGTCTCTCTTCTCACAGTCAACCTCCCTCCCTCGCATGAGGACCAACGCCACCTTCCTGAACCTGAACCTGGCACAGGCTGAGCGTGGGGCGGGTGTGGCGCTGGGAGGCTGGGGGTGGGCAGGGGACCAGGAGGGGTGGGGGCATGGGGCCCTGGTCTTCTACCTCCCTGATGGCCTCCTCTGCCCCTTTCACCCATCCTCCCCACAGCCACAGCCCTGGCGTAGCAGCAGCCCTGGAGACCTCCAGAGTGAAGACCTCTTCATGCCATTCTCCCATCTCCTCCCCCTGAGCGAAGGATCACCGTGGTTTTGGTCCTCTGTCCTCCTGCTTCCATAATAGAGTTAGAGCCAACAGGGCCCTACTCCTTCACTGAGCTGTTGGAGAGCCACAGAGGCCATAAATGTCCTGGTTAACACAAGTGTGTGTCAGCCTCTCCTTCCACCATCGCCAGCCGTTTCCTGGTAGCCCACTTATTTCCCGCCCACTCAAAATTATTGTCAGTCTGTGCACAGGACTGCACAGGGTGCCCAAAGTCCAGGGCTACAGGCTCCCACTGCTTCATGTCAAGGGCCCTGGTCCTTCCCACCTCTCCCCAGGTTATATCTGAGGATCCTGCCTCCCAGTGGGCCAAAGACTGCCCCTCCCTGGGACACCGGACAGAGCTGGGCTCTGCAGGACATGGCCCTCGCCTGTGCTGTAGTTCACCCTGTCACCAGAGCCTTGAAACAGAACTCCTGTGCACAGGACGGGGAATAACCACATTTTTCAGGGAGAATTCCAGCACCTCTGGTCCTCATCTATTTAACCAAGAATTCCCTCTTTGTGTCCTCCATTGTCCTGGGATCCCTCCCCCCACCCAGTCTCACTCAATCATCACCTGCACAACCTTAAAAAAAATCTCCCTTTTCTTCTAGTAAAAAAAAAGAAAATCCCTGTGAATAAATGAATGCAAATGGAGCAGGGGCTGGGTAAGGGGTGGAGATCAGGGGAGCAGGATCCCAAGAGAGTGTGTCTTCTACATCCTCTCACTGGAAGAGTCTGAGCCACAAGCTCCACCCTGCCAGGATACTCCACTAGAGAAAGACTCTTGGTGTTGATCAGAAGTGGTGATGGCAGACCCCAGATGTAGGGTAAAAAGAGAGGTTTGGCTAGGAATGAAAAGGCCTAGTAGAGAGATTTCCCAGAAACTTTCAAGAGAGCCTTTCTGAAGATGGCCATGTTGAGTTGGGATGGGGGGTGGTAAAAAATGAGGTATAAAATCTGAGCCATAATCTCATATTTGCCATGGATTCACTAGACCTTCAGTTCATCCAGGGTGTAGACTTAGGGTAGACTAGAGTTTTTCAAGCCATTTATTAGCCTCAGAGCCCTTTCTTCAAATGGAAGCTTACATGGTGGGTTAATGTAGTATTTAAAATGGCAATGCAATAAAAGGAGATATCAGTTCAAAAGCCTTCTTTCCCCCAAAAGTTCTACACACTTGAAAACAATTCCTTCAATTTAAATAATATTTAAATTATAAAGGCCATTAAAGTAGAAACTATCAACCAGTAAAAACACTATATATAAAAATATGTGAGATATGGCCAAAGCCGTACTTGGAGGGGAAATGATAGCTTTAAGTGCATTCAAAGTAATGAAAGACAAGAGCCTGAAACTGAACCAAATAAACTTTCTACTCAAGAAACTAGAAAAAGCCTGACCAGGCGGTGGCGCAGTGGATAGAGCATCGGATTGAGATGTGGAAGACCCAGGTTTGAGACCCCTAGGTCTCCAGCTTGAGCACAGGCTCATCTGGTTGGAGCAAAAGCTCACTGGCTTGAGCCCAAGGTTGCTGGCTCGAGCAAGGGGTTACTCAGTCTGCTGAAGGCCTGCGGTCAAGGCATATATGAGAAAGCAATCAATGAACAGCTAAGGTGTTGCAACACGCAACGAAAAACTAATGATTGATGCTTCTCATCTCTCCGTTCCTGTCTGTCCCTGTCTATCCCTCTCTCTGACTCTCTGTCTCTGAAAAAAAAAGAAAAAAAAAAAAACACCTAGAAAAAGCTCACAACTTAAATTTTAAAAAAATATAAGGAATTGAAAACAATAAAAGCAAAAATGGACAAAATATAAAACAAAATTAGTCAATAAAGCCTAAAGCTGATTCTTTGAAAATGCCAATGAAATAGACAAACTTTTTGCAAGTGTGATGAGAGACAGAGGGGGCTAATATATAAGATAAAATAGAAGCGCCTGACCAGGCGGTGGCACAATGGATAGAGCATTGGACTAGGATGCGGAGGACCGAGGTTCAAAACTTGGAGGTCACTGGCTTGAGCATGGGCTCACCAGTTTGAGTGCAGGGTCACTGGCTTGAGCATGGGATCATAGACATAACCCCAGGGTTGCTGGCTTGAACTCAAAGGTTGCTGGTTTGAAGCCCAAGGTCGCTGGCTTGAGCCCAAGGTCACTGGCTTGAACAAGAAGTCACTCGCTCTGCTGTAGCTTCCTGGTCAAGGCACATATGAGAAAGCAATCACTGAACAACTAAGGTAACACAAGAAAAAATTGATGTTTCGCATCTCTCTCCCTTCCTGTCTGTTTGTCCCTATCTGTTTCTCTCTCTGACTCTCTGTTGGTCGCTGTCCAAAAAAAGATTAAAATAAAATAGAAGCTGCTCTGGTTGAAGTAGTGGGTCGAACTGTTCCAGGTTAGATGCTCAATAAATATATGTTGAGGGAAGAAAGTGTGGGAGGTTCTGGGGATTGCTCCCCAGCAGCTACTTCCCTCTTTGTCCATGATGGCAGGCATTGCCTCCCGTGAAAGACACTGACAATGTCAGGTACTCACTTTCCCAGACTGCTTTGCAGCTACAGGTGGTCATGTGACCAATTCTGGCCAATGAAGGAAAGAGAGAACCAAAACCTATTCGTTGACTGTGTCCCCAGCAAAGGGGCACTACGAGTTTGGAAACTTAGCTACATAACTCAGTGGTCTCCAATATAAGGTTTCCAGGCAACAGCACACCTAAGAACTGAGGGTAGATTTGACTCCATACTTTTTTTTTTTTTTTGCATTTTTCTAAAGTTGGAAACCGGGAGGCAGTCAGACAGACTCCCACATGCGCAGGACCGGGATCCACCCGGCATGCCCACCAGGGGGCGATGCTCTGCCCATCCGGGGCGTCGCTCTTCCGCAATCTGAGCCATTCTAGCGCCTGAGGCAGAGGCCACAGAGCCATCCCCAGCACCCGGGCAAACTTTTGCTCCAATGGAGCCTCGCTGCGGGAGGGGAAGAGAGAGACAGAGAGGAAGGAGGGGGGGAGGGGTGGAGAAGCAGATGGGCGCTTCTCTTGTGTGCCCTGGCCAGGAATCGAACCTGAGACTCCTGCACACCAGGCCGACACTCTGCCACTGAGCTAAACGGCCAGGGCCTGACTCCATACTCTTAACTCCAACACTATTCAGCCCCCAAATGGAAAATAGCATCCATGTTATCCCCACCACTTTAAGTTCACATAAAAGTCAAGGACATATGAGTGCTAGAACCTAGATATATCAGTTACAAATTCTCTTTAGTGGCTAGTAAGAGAGACTGGAAAAAACACAACACAAGCAACAAAGAGGAGGATATCATAAGGTATAGGAGAAACTGGTATATGTAAGGGTAGTTTGCATGGATAGAAGGTTGTTTTTCTCTCACATAAAAAAAGTAACCATAGCCTGACCAGGCAGTGGCGCAGTGGATAGAGCATCGGACTGGGATGCCAAGGACCCAGTTTCGAGACCCCGAGGTCGCCAGCTTGAGCGCGGGCTCATCTGGTTTGAGCAAAAAGCTCACCAGCTTGGACCCAGGGTCGCTGGCTCGAGCAAGGGGTTACTCAGTCTGCTGAAGGCCCACGGTCAAGGCACATATGAGAAAGCAATGAACAACTAATGTGTTGCAATGCGCAACAAACAACTAATGATTGATGCTTCTCATCTCTCCGTTCCTGTCTGTCTGTCCCTGTCTATCCCTCTCTCTGACTCTCTCTGTCTCTGTAAAAAAATTAAAAAAAAAAAAAGTAACCATAAACAACACCTTGGCCAGGTAGCTCAGTTGGTTAGTGTCGTCCCAATGTACCAAGGTTGCAGGTTTGATCCTGGGTCAGGACACATATAAGAATGAACCAATGAATGCATGGACAGGAGAAGCAACAAACTGATATCTCTCTCTCTCTCTCTCAAATCAATCAATCAATTTAAAAAAATTTAAGCTTTTCTTAAAAAGTGTCTATAAACAAAGCTGGAATGGTGGTTCCATGCCATCATTAGGGACATAGGTTTTTCTATCTTTCTGCTCCATCCTTCTTAGTTTGGGGCTTCCATTCTCTTCATCACCTCATGGTCCAAGATGGCTGCTGGAGTGCAGCAGCCTCATCCACATCCAGGCAGGAAGCAGAAAGAAGGGGACAAAAAGCAACAAGAACCCCACACCAGTTTACGGACTGTGACCTTTTTAAGGAACCTTCCCTGAATTCCCATCCTACAACTCCCACTTACTTCTGATTGGCCAGCTTTTAGTCATGTGGTGACTCTAGCTACAAGGGAGGCTGGGAAGTGGAGTATTTTCCCTGGACACACTGCTACCCCCAGAGAACATCAGGGTCCTATGACCAAGAAACATGGGAAGAATTGATCTCAGGTGGGCCACTGGCAGGCCCTGCCATTCCAGACCTTAGTACTCCAACCTCCCAAGCTGAACAAAATGGCCTTTCTCACCTAAGCCGGATGGGAAGGAGCCACAGCCATGGTAGCAAGGACTGGGGAAGACTGGGCTTGTATTCAGTTGGGGCTTGCTTTGTGTGCTGCAGAATGAGGCCAGCGGGAGGGGTGCAGGGAGCGAAGGGGAGGCAGCTCAGGTTTCTGGGTCAAGCCAGATCTCGTATCCTTAGGGTATAGTGGCTCAGATGTCCCTAAAACCAAGTCTGCCATCTCTCTAGTCATCTCTGGACTTCTTGGCTGAATCCTCCAGGCTGTCCACTTCCCCCTCCTTTCACAGAACAATAACCACAAAATAATAACAGCTCCTCTCTCCTAGGTGTTGGTTTGCCAGGCAATCTCAATGAGTTCCTACAACAACGCTTATGAGTAGTTACTGGCCGTTCCTTCATTTAATGGTGAGGAAACCGAGGCACAGAGAGCTAAAAACCATGTTCCAGGTCCCACAGTTCCCACGGCTGCCATGGCGAGGCACTGGTTGCTGAGTCCTCTCCTCAGCAGAGCAGGCGGTCAAGGGCACAGGCTCAGAGCCTGGATGGAGCTGAGCTGACTACTCGTGGCCGTGGGCATGTTTCTTTTGCGCACCTGTAAAAATAAGATAATAATAATGCCCACCTCCTAAGATTATTGAGAAACTTCAGTGAGTTAATACAAGCAAAGAATCTAGCACAAAAGGGCTGATAAAAGCCTTTGACCCCCATTAATGTGTTAGCTTTGGGCAACAAGCCAAAAACAATTTTTTGTGATGCCTTCTTCCTGGGGGGACTTAATTAACCCTATCACACAGGTTTGCCTCATTTTTATGGAATACATGATGATCTTGAAATTTGTAATCACTGAAAAGGCTTTACAAGAGAAGAATAAGTGTGTGTGAGCATTGAATATGTGTGACCCATTGGTCATCTCGGGTTCGGGTGAGTAACGTTCTCTGAGCACAGACTCTCCTGTTGGTTCCTCATCTTTTAGAAAAGGGGTGAGCCACCTTCCCCCAGTCTCCTGGCAGCTTGTTGAAAACACACATCCCAGGTCCCTGCCTGGTGCCAGGAAATCTGCTTCTCTGGGGAAGGTACCTGGAAACTGAATTTTTAAATAAATAGCCTGGCCCTGGCTGAATAGCTCAGTTGGTTAGGGCATTGTCCCAAAGCGCAAAGGTTGTCAGGTCACATACAGGAACAAAATGATGTTCCTGTCTCTCTCTCTCTCTCCCTTCCCCTCTCACTAAGATCAATTTTTAAAATGTTTTAAATAAATAAATAGTCTGGGTGGTGGTTTTGTCAGCTGAGAAGTTAGGGGATCCAGATGCAGGGACTATTTGACAGAAAAAGCAAGTGAGGCGCACAAAGGAGTTAAAAAGGTGCAAGGCCAGGAATTAGCCCAGAGACGGGCAGGAACTGGCCCAGCATCACACAGCAGGTTTCAGACTGAGGGCTGAGAGTAGGACCCTCCTCTGCCCCAGGAGGTTGATAGTGGCTCCCACCTGCCCCCTCAACGCCACAAAGCTGATGGTGCTCAGGGCTCTGGACTCCACTAGCCATAGGTGGGAGCCAGTCTGGGCCTCCAGGGCAGCCTCTGCCTCTCTGCTCCCTCCTCCCCCTCACCTTAGACACCTTTCCTCAAGTGACCCTTCTGCAGGGGGCAGGACAGAGAGTAGGAGTGGGAATGACCTTGAGGCCAGAACACACAATGGTTCAGTCACTGTCTGGAGCCCTGCCAGGGAGAGGAAGGAAATCTGCCCTGTTTTTCTCCCTTGGGCTGGAATGTTGATTCAGGATGGAGAGAGAGGAGGAGGGTGAGAGAGGGAGGAGCAAGAGGGAGCAAGTGGATAGAATGAATAGGAAGGAGGCTGTAAGGGAGGAGGAGGAGGGAAAAGAGGAAGGAGGAAGAGGAAGAGGAGAAGATCATAGAGAAGGAGGGCAGTGTCACAGTGCCAAGGCCAGGCTTTGGGAGCCAAGCTGGGAAGCTGGTCAGCCCCAGCCTGTCCTAACACACAGTGCAGAATCCAGAGAGGACATCCCAGCCCCCCAAGGGTGCACAGGACCAGGGCAGCTAAAGGGCCTCACCTGTGCTGCTGATCACAGGCAGGAGCTCCTGTGCTGCTGATCACAGGCAGGAGCTCCCTGAGTTCCCACAGTGACCTCAGAAGCAGGTCTCAGACTGCCCATTCCTCAGAAAAGTAAATCAAGGCCCTCAGAGGCAAGGTCACATTTCTGGAATTACCTCCTCTTTGGATCACAGTTCATACCCTTCTCCTCTCACTCCACTCCAGCCACACTAGCCTCCTGGCTGTTGTCTGAACAAAAGCAAATCCTGCCTCAGGGCCTTTGCACGGGCCTTTCCCTCTGCTAGGAACATTCTTCCTCTGGATACCTGAATTCTTCCATCAGGTCTCTGTTCAAAATCTAGCTTTGTTCTTCATAGCACTTATGACACACCTGACTCTATTATATCTTCCTTTCTTCAGATGTTCATTTATTATCTGTCTTCTCCACCAGATTGTGAACTCCATGAGGTAGGAATTTTATCTCTTTTGTTCACTACAGATGTATCTATCGCGTAAATCAGTGCTTGGAATACAGTAGGTGCTCAGTATATGGTAGAAGTAGTGGTAATGATAAGGAGACTTGCCCTACCGGCTAACAAAGCATACCTTAGACTCTAAGGCTTAGAGCTATTGTATCATGTGAAAACCGCTGCATAACAAATTGCCCTAACACTCAGCAGCTTTCATTACATCACCGTTTCTGTGAGTCAGGAATCTGGGAGTGTCTAGTGTAAGAATCCCTGGTCAGCGCTGGCCCTGGCCGGATAGCTCGGTTGGTAAAAGCATCATCTGGAAGCTCAAAGGTTGTCAGTTCAGTCCCCAGTCAGGGCACATACAGGAACAATGTATGTTCCTGTCTCTCTCCCTCTCTCCCTTCTTCTCACTAAAATCAATAAACATTTAAAATTTAAAAAAAAAATCAAAGAATCCCTAGTCAGCTTAGTCAGCTTTTATCATAAATAGTACTCTTTAAGGCTCTGTATTTGCTAATGCAATCAGCCAAGTTATTGGAGCATACATTCTCTTGACGATTTTATAACAAATTGTACACTGCAGAGGATAAGACCAAACTCTGGCAACAAGCCCCAATCAGGGATCAGAATAACACTTAAAAAAGAATAAAGGCCTATCCTGTGGTGGCGCAGTGGATAAAGCGTCGACCTGGAAATGCTGAGGTCGCCGGTTCGAAACCCTGGGCTTGCCTGGTCAAGGCACATATGGGAGTTGAAGCTTCCAGCTCCTCCCCCCTTCTCTCTCTCCTCTCTCTCCCCCTCTCTGTCTCTCTCTCTCCCTTTCTCTCTCCTCTCTAAAATGAATAAAAAAAATAATAAAATAAAATAAAAAAAAGAATAAGAAAAAGAATCCGGGAGTGGTTTAGCTGGATATTTCTGGCTCAGGGTGTCCTGTGAAGGTACAGTTAAGATGGCAGCTGGGCTGCAGTCATCTGAAAGCTCAGCTATGGCTGGAGGACCCACTTCCAGGCCCACTCACATGGCCGTTGGCAGGAGACCTCAGTTCCTCACAGAGACCTCTCCATTGAGTGTCCTCATGACCAGGCAGCCGATTCTCCTGGAGCGAGTAATCCAACGGAAGAGCAGAGAGGAAGCCACATTCCTTGTATGATGTGTCTGAGAACTCAACAGACTGTCATTTTCACCATACTTTTTTTTTTTTTTACAGAGACAGAGAGAGAGTCAGAGAGAGGGATAGACAGGGACAGACAGACAGGAACGGAGAGATGAGAAGCATCAATCGTTAGTTTTTCGTTGCACAATGTGACACCTTAGTTGTTCATTGATTGCTTTCTTGTATGTGCCTTAACCGTGGGCCTTCAGCAGACCGAGTGACCCCTTGCTCGAGCCAGCGACCTTGGGTCCAAGCCAGTGAGCTTTTGCTCAAACCAGATGAGCCCATGCTCAAGCTGGGGACCTCGGGGTCTCGAACCTGGGTCCTCTGCATCCCAGTCTGACGCTCTATCCACTGCGCCACCACCTGGTCAGGCTCACCATACTTTTTTTTAAAGATTTTACTTCTTGATTTAAATGAGAGAGGAGAGAGAGAGGTGAGAGAGTGAGAAGTATCAAATCATAGCTGCTTCACTTCAGTTGTTCATTGATTACTTGTCGTATGCACCTTGACCAGGCAAGCCCAGGGCTTCGAACCGACGACCTAGTCATTCCAGGTCAATGCTTTATCCACTGCGCTACCACAGGCCAGGCATTTTCACCATATTCTTTTAGTTAGAAATAAGTCACTATGTCTAGCCACATCCAGGGGAAGAGACTTTGTCTCCATCTTTTGAGGGGAGGATTGTCTTAAAAGTTGTTGACATACTTGAAAACCATCATGGCCTGACCAGGTGGTGGCACAGTGAATAGTGTCGGCCTGGGACGCTGAGGATTCAGCCTCAAAACACCAAGGTCGCCAGCTTGAGCATGGGATCATAGACATGACCCCATGATCCCTAGCTTGAGCCCAAAGGTCACTGGTCTGAGCCCAAGGTTGCTGGCTTAAGCAAGAGGTCACTCGCTCTGCTGGAACCCCTTGGTTGAGTCACATATGAGAAAGCAACCAATGAACAACCAAGGAGCTGCAACAAAGAATTGATGCTTCTCATCCCTCTCCCTTCCTGTCTGTCTGTCCCTCTCTCTCTCTCTCTGTCTCTTTCTCTCTCTCTTGCTAAAAAAGAAAAAATAAAGAAAGCCACCACAGCTATACTAATTGAAACAAAAGAACCAACAGAAAGACAATGAATGTAGCAAAGTGTCTTCACTTGGGCTGCCATAGCAAAGTACCACAGACAAGGTGACCTTTTTGTTTTTTGTTGTTTTTTTTATTCAGTGAGAGGAGGGGAGGCAGAGACAGACTCCTGCCTGTGCCCAGACCAGGATCCACCTGGCATGCCCACTAGGGGGCGATGCTTTGCCCATCTGGGGTGTTGCTCCATGTATCAGCAACCAAGCTCTTCTTAGTGCCTGAGGCAGAGGCCATGGAGCCATCCTCAGCAGCCAGGACCAATGGCTGCAGAAGGGGAAGAGAGAGAGAGAAGCAAGAGGGGGAGGGGTGGAGAAGCAGATAGGCGCTTCTCCTGTGTGCCCTGACAGGGAATCGAACCTGGGACATCCACACATGGGGCTGACGCTCTACCACTGAGCCAACTGGCCAGGGCCAGGGTGACTTAAACAGTAGAAATTTATTTCTCACAGTTCTGGAGGATAGAAAGTCTAAGATCAAGGTGCCAGCAAGGTAAGTTTCATTCTGAGGCCTCTTCTCGTGGCTTGCAGGTGCTGCCACCTCACCGTGTGGTCACATGTCCTCTGCTTTGTTCAACAGGACAGAGAGGGGGCAAGCTCTCTGGTATCTCTTCTATTTTAAAAAAATTTTATTGAATTTATTGGGATGACATTAGTTAATAAAATTATACAGGTTTCAGGTGTATAATTCTATAGTCCATCATCTGTATAGTGCATTGTGATGTCCCTTCTTATAAGGACACCAATTCTAGCAGAGCTGGGCCCCAGCCTCTGGACCTCATTTAACCTTAATTACATCCTTATAGGCCCTGTCTCCAGACACAGGCACACTGGGGGTTATGGCTTTAGCATATGAACTAGGAGGGTTGGAGAACACATTCAGTTCATAATAAGGGGCAACACAAGGGCAAAATCACTACCTGCCTCCCCCTTCAAGAACAGTGCCAGGTTGCCTGACCAGGCGGTGGCTCAGTGGATAGAGCGTCAGACTGAGATGCAGAGGACCCAGGTTCAAGACCCCGAGATCGCCAGCTTGAGCACGGGCTCATCTGGTTTGAGCAAAAGCCCACCAGCTTGAACCCAAGGTCGCTGGCTCCAACAAGGGGTTACTCAGTCTGCTGAAGGCCCGCGGTCAAGGCACATATGAGAAAGCAATCAATGAACAACTAAGGTGGTGCAATGCGCAATGAAAAACTAATGATTGATGCTTCTCATCTCTCTCCGTTCCTGTCTGTCTGTCCCTGTCTATCCCTCTCTCTGACTCACTCTCTATCTCTGTAAAAAATTAATTAATTAATTAAATTTAAAAAAAATAACAATGCCAGGCAAATAATCAGTGCTCAGTATATACTTGATAAGTAAATGGATTAATCAATCAATTAATTGATGGGAAATATCTGTTGAGTGTGTACCCTAAGCAGGTACTGTATAAGGTCATGGTGCACGTTCTGACCTATATAGTTGGGTCCCTGGCCTCATGGAGTCCACAGCCCAGAGTGGAGGACAGACGTTAACAGGTCAGTAGGCAAAGTCATTGCCAAGTGTCGTGATGCTCTCACAGAAAAGCATGGGATCTGAGAGAGACACCAGAGCATGAAATTTAGGTGAAAATTCCAAAGCAGCCTCCTGGAGGGGGTGAAATTTAAGGTATGCATTAGTTTCCGATAGCTGCTGTAACAAATGCCACAAATGTATTGTCTTAAAAGAGCAGAAATGTATTCTCTTACAGTTCTGGAAGTCAGGGGTCCAAAATGTGGCTTACAGGGCTAAAGTCAAGGTGTCAACAGGCTGGTTCCTTCTGGAAGCTCCAGGGGAAAAATTCGTTCCTGGCCTCTTCCAGTTTCTGGTGGTTGCCAGCATTCCTCAGCTTGTGGCTGCCTCACTCCAATCTCTGCTCTATCCTCACGTCGCTTCCTCTTCTGTAGTCAAATCTCCTTCTGCTTCCTTCTGACAAGGTTGCTGGGGATGACATGTAGGGCCCACCCAGAAAAGGCAGGGTCATCTCCCCATTTCAGGATCCTGAATTTCATCACATCTGTTAAATCCTTTTTGTCTTGCCTGACCTGTGGTGGCGCAGTGGATAAAACATCCACCTGGGATGCTGAGGTCACCAGTTCAAAATCCTGGGCTTGCCTGGCCAAGGCTCATATGGGAGTTGATGCTTCCTGCTCCTCCCCCCCCCCCCCGTTCTTTCTTTCTTTCTCTCTCTCTCTCTCTCTCTCTCTCTCTCTCTAAAAGTGAATAAATAAAATCTAAAAATATATAATAAAATAAATCTCTTTTGTCATACATGGTCACATTCGCAGGTCTAGGGATCCAGGCCTGGATGTAGGGGACATTATTCAGCTAACCACAAGGTGAGACCTGAAAGATCAGAGGAGCTGGGTGGAAAGTTGGCAGGGAAAAACATCTCAGCCAGGGGCATAGAATGTGCAAAGGCCGGGAGACAGGAAAGCAGGCTCAAGGCCAGTGTGGCTGGAGTGGAGGAGGCACGGGGAGAGCGGAGGAGGCAAGGGCAAGTGAGGACAGGGATTGTGTAGGACCTTGTGGGCCACAATGAAGAGTTTGGCTGTTACTTCAAGTGAAGTGGGAGCCATGGGAGGGCATGGCCCAGGGCTCTCTCTCGGGTTCTAACAGGATCCCTCTGATCATGTGTTGGAAGAGACTGTTGGGGTCAGATGCAAGAGCAGGGAGCTCAGCAAGGAGGTGGCAGGAGGTGATGGCTGGACCAGAGTGGTAGCCGCAGAGGGTAGGATAAATTTTGAAGGTGGAGCCAACAGCATTTGCTGATGGACTGGACATGGTGTGATGGTGGAGAGGAGTCAAGGGTCTCCGATCCTTTTTTTTTTTTTATCTTTTTCTCACTCTCCAAAGACTGTACAATCCTGTCTTAAGAAGTCAGATTAGCCTGACCAGGTGGTGGCACAGTGGATAGAGCGTCGGACTGGGATGCAGAGGACCCAAGCTCGAGACCCTGAAGTCGCCAGCTTGAGCGCGGGCTCATCTGGCTTGAGCAAAAAGCTCACCAGCTTAGACCCAAGGTCACTGGCTCCAGCAAGGTGTTACTCGGTCTGCTGAAGGCCCACGGTCAAGGCACATATGAGAAAGCAATCAATGAACAACTAAGGTGTCGCAACGAAAAACTGATGATTGAGGCTTCTCATCTCTCTCCGTTCCTGTATGTCTGTCCCTGTCTATCCCTCTCTGTCTCTCTCACTGTCCCTGTAAAAAAAAAAGAAAAAAAAAGTCAGATTAATACAGCATCACTATTAATTGCCACCTCCAATAGAGGGATTATTTATGTGCCAGATGCTGGGTGAAGTTTGTATCTGCATATTTTCATTATGCCTTCACCAATACAAAACCTATGAACTGGAAGTTGTTACTGATAAAACATGGCTACTTAAACTCTGCATCCTGTTTTCTAATTCCAAGCCTTATCATTGCCAATGCTGCAGCTTGATAGCATCTTACTTCTACCTCTTAGGATGCTCTGTGCTACCAAAAAACAATTAAGAAACTTTAAGTAACTTAAAGATGATGTTTATATCAAAAGACCATCGAATGCCTACATATAATTATGTATTTGTTGGAAGGCCATCTTGTACACATAGCTATTATTTATAAGCTGTGCAAGTCAATGCAGTATTTTATAGTATTACTCAAAAATTTGTTAAGCGCCACATTTCTTAACTATTTGTCATACTGGTGCCTGCTCTTGAAAAAATATTTATGAAGTCTGTGTGCTGCTGAAGTGAGCACAGGGTCTCCGATCTTTGAGCCTGCGCAGGCGCGGCTGGAGCTGCCGTCTCCGAGGCTGCAGGCCCACAGGCTCCGGAAAGGAAGTTGGCAGCAAGTTGGGGACTATGGTTTTCACCCACCTCGAGGGGCCCCTTATCTTCTCCCCCAACTTCCCCTCAAGCCCGGGTGGAGCCAGTCTTGTTTGCTTCCCTCTGGTCATCCGTTTTATGATGGGGAAGGCTGGTTTTCCCCTAACCCGGCAGACACCTCTTCCCTCTGCCCGTTCCTGACCCTCCCGCCTTGGGAAGCCCCGCGCTGGCCTCCTGAAATGTCCCTGTGGGACGGGGCCCCATCACCGTTCATCCAGCCAGATGGCCCCCAAAAGGGGAAGTGGATCACCCACAGTCACCCGGCTTGTGGTCAGCTGAGGACTTCAGGATCTTGTCTCTTCAGTCAGTGCCCCACCACAGCCCTGGGAAGCCGGGTAGGAACCACAAATTCTTTCCACATTTCACACGAGAAATGTGGGGCTCCCAGAGAGGCCCGTGTTCACCCAAAACACTCCTCGAATGGGGAAGTCGGGATTTAAGCCCAAGTTCTGATAGAAGAATGTTCTGACATTAGAATGTACCTGTTGTAAGCTCTGAGGAGAAGGAGCCAGTGGGTGAACAAAACCCAGCTCTGTCCTCCTGGGTCCTAGTATCACACAGACACTGACAGCCCAGCATTGGTCAGGACTGAGATGGGTGAGCCTAGGAGACTGAATAAGGGAACGCCTGACCCAGCTGAGGGTCAAGGAGAGCTTCCTGGAAGAGGGAACACCTTGAAAGAATGAGTGGAAGTTAATAGGTTCAAATGTTTCATTCAGGGAGAGGGAACAGCATGTGCAAAGGCTTAAGATTAAGAGGAAACTTGGGAACTTCTAAATCTGATGACCACATCCCTCCCCTGATTAAACTCTCCTATGGCTACCTTTGCAGACTCTTTAGCCTGACATTCATTTGTTGGTTCATTCATTCATTCAAACAAACAATCCCTGAAAAATGTTAGTGTCAGGCTCTATAGGGATGGAGCAGGGACCACAACAGGCCCTCAGAATTATTACCTTAACCTAGGGAATCAGGTTGGGGATCTGGAGGAGGAGGCATCTACTCCAAGACTTGCAGGAGGACTGAGATGCTAGGGAAGAGACAGGGAAGGGTGTTCCAGATAGAAGGAACAGCCTATGCAAAGACCTAAAGGTACTATCTGATAATGACTCATTCCAGAAACAGCTCACCATTCAGCTTGAGCACAGGATGACTTGGAACAAGCTTGGGAGGCCAGCCTTGTGGCCTCTGTGCACTTCCTTCTAAGGCACTGGGGAGCCACAGAAAAGTCATGAGCAGAAGAGAGGCAGGGTTAGGCTTGTAAGTCAGAAAGACACCGCCCCACACTGGCTGCCACATGAGGGATGAATGAAGCAAAGTCAGGTAGTCACAGATGGTTTGGGGGTGGGTGGGTACCGACAGTGGGGAATGAAACCTGGGGGCTAGTCTCCTCCCGCTTTGGATGGGAGTCCTGGCCCATTGAAACCACTAGGTGGCGCCAGTACACCGCCAGCCAGGCCTGAGCACTTGGAAGAAGGGTCAGGCTAAGAGCCCAGAACTGACCCTAGGTCACAGGAACAAGTGCCACAGGCCCTCTGCCTCCCTGTCCCTTGGTCCTGACCCTCTCCAGAGCTGGGATTTCAAGCATACATGGGGCTCTTCGATTCCAGGGCTCAGGAAAGAGCTGGCTGGGCTGCAACAGACATGTTCTTCATCTCTGGTCACCTTGGGAGCTCAGACTGGAGCACCTTGCCTTTCCCATCAGACGGGAGCCACCTGTCTCCTCCATCAGATCAGAAGGTTCTCTCACACATCAGAATGGGCTTCCCTACCTCCCCCAACTGACTGGAAATCCAAACTAGAGACTTGTTATGCAGCCATGGAACTGGGACTTATTCTTTTTTTAGATTTTATTTATTGATTTTAGAGAGAAGACTGAAGGAAAGGGGAGTGAGGGGAGCAGGAAGCACCAACTCATAGTAGTTACTTCCTGTATGTGCCTTGACCAGGCAAGCCCGGGATTTCAAACCAGTGACCTCAGCATTCCAGGTCGATGCTTTATCCATTGCGCAACCACAGATCAGGCGTGGAACTGGGACTTCTCATCTTCTCTGTTTGATTTGGAAAATCCTGTCTCCCCCATCAGACTTGGTGAGGTCTCCTTACGGTCCCATCAGGCTGGAGCTCCTTGTCTCCCCCATCAGACTGGGGAAGCTCTCCGTCAGACAAAAGGGAAAGAGATTCCTCCAAAGTTAGCAAAGTTGTGCAGGTCCTTTGTTTATGGAAGGAGACTCACCTGGTTTACCAAGAGGGAAACTGAGGCACAGGGTAGCAAAGCAATATGGCCTGGTGAACTGAGAGGTTCCTTTGACCCTTTGTCTCTCTCCACACCTGTCCCCCACCCTCCCGGTGTCCTGGGTAACTCCCCTGGCACGAGGAGTAGGGGAATTCTGCCCAGCGGGCCTCTGCGTGCCTGCTGCCGACGGCCCAGGGTTAAAGTTCTTAGCTGGGCTTGGGGCTCAGGGCAGGCAGGAGGGAGGGCGGCGGCCCAACCCAGCCCGGGGACTCCCAGGAGGTCAAGCCCTCAAGTCTGGGAGGGTGAGGGATGGGCAGGGCCTGCTTCCCTTCCTCACACAGAGAGGTGGGGCACTGGTTCGAATATCTCGGCTTCAGTTCCGACATGTGGCCTGGGACCTGGACACAGACCACCTCTCCAAGCCCCAGTTTCCCCAGCTGTCCGGTGTAGGGAGGGTGGAGGTGTAAAGATCTTTGAGACAGACTGAATTCACCTCTCCTGGCCTCAGTTTCCTCAACTGCGGAAAAGGGATACTTCTCTGGGTGGTTGTGAAGACTCTGGGTTCATGCACGAGACACCCTTTAGTGGCTGACGCTGTTTCTGGAAGTCAGCGTAGACCCCACCGCCTCCCTCCCCCAGAAGGCTGACTCCTAATCCCTAAAATGATCCGCTTCACCCTCCCTCACCTATGCTCTTAACCCAGGCCACCTGCCTCTTACTGCACAGCTGCTCTCCCTACACACCAGAGGGGTCTTTCCAAAACTCAACCCTGATGTCTGCTCAGAACCTGCTATGGCTCCCCGGTGCCCTCAGGAGAAAGCCCAAGGGCTGCACCACAGACATGGGCCCAGTGGGCACTGTGGACCTGACCACTGCTCGTCTCCACTATCCTTTCTGTTTTTCTAAGAGGTCCCTGTGCACCCCTTCTCTACACACATCCCCACCTGCTTCAGGTGTCAGCCAAAACAGCAGGGCCACAGGGGTGTCTTCCCTGATCTCCAGAAACCAGGCCTGGTCCTCTTATGTCTCCAACTCCCTGTCCTCTGTCTCCACTCAGCCCCTACCACGAATAAAAGTAAGATATATTGGGGTATCTGCCTTCAAAATAACCTCCAGCCTGACCAGGCAGTGGCGCAGTGGATAGAGTGTCAGACTGGAATGCGGAGGACCCAGGTTCGAGACCCCGAGGTCGCCAGTTTGAGCACGGACTCATCTGGTTTGAGCAAAGCTTACCAGCTTGGACTCAAGGTCGCTGGCTTGAGCAAGGGGTCACTCAGTTTGCTGTAGCCCCCCCCCCTTCAAGGCACATATGAGAAATCAATCAATGTACAACTAAGGTGCTGCAATGAAGAATTGATGCTTCTCTTTCTCTTCCTGTCTGTCTGTCCCTATTTGTCCCTCTCTCTGTCTCTGTCAAAAAGTAAATAAATAAGTAAAATAGAATAAAATGAAATAGACATAAAAAAATAACCTCCAACTCAGACACTTCTCACCTCAACTCCCCCCACCCCCAGCCAGCCGCAATTGCATCTCTTACAGCCTGGACTGATGTGGGCATATCCTCACTGGGCTCCCAGCCTCTGCCCTTGCCCTACATGCAACCAGAGGGACCTGTTAAAACCTAAATCAGATCACATCCCTCCCTTGCTCAGAACCCTCCATGGTTCCATTTCCCAAGGAAACACCAAAGTCCTTGTAGTGGCCCACAAGACCCAACCGATCTCAACACACACCCCTCAATTCCTGTTTGCTCACTCTACTTCAACCACATTGGCCTCAAACAGCCAGTATAAACCACCTCAGGGCCTTTGCACATGCTGTCCTCATGGCCTAGAACACTCTTCCTCAGATGTCCACAGGGCTATTTCTTCCACTTCCTTCACACCAAATGTCACTCCTTACAGGGCTTTCCTTAGGCCACTAGATTTTTTTAAAAGGCTTTAGGCCACTCTCCACTCTCCTCCCCCCAGTCCTTTACAAGCTTTATTTTTCTCTACAGCAAATATAGACACTGTTGATATTTTCCTTGTCTTACTGACAACCTGTCTCCAGGACAGCACCCTGACTGCCCTGGGGCAGGAGCCTTACTTGTTCACCAACAGAGCAAGGCCTGAAATACCTGTTGGCAGAGCGAATGCATTGGAGGTGTTTATTTTGAAGAGGTGAGACATTCACAGGTTTTAAAATCCAAAAAGCACAATGGAAGTGCAAGTTACCTGCCCACCACAACCCCCTGCTCATTCCCTTCCCAGCCCTGCCCCACCTCCCAGTTTCACTCTTAGCAGTGTCTTGTGTTTTATTTTAGAAACAGTCTGTGTATGGACAAGAAAATGTGTGTGCACGTGTCCCCACTGTCCCCTCTTTATGCTAATGGCACGCCCTCCTATCCTCTTTCATGTACCCCTTGTGATTCCACAGGAGAGCAATGTCCTTCTTCATTCCTTTTTTATTTTTATTTTTTAATTTATTAATTTGAGAGAGAGAGAAGAGGGAGAGAAAGAGAGAAATATTCTTTTGTTGCTCCACTTAGTGGTGCATTCATTGGTTGCTTCCCATGTGCCCTGACCACAGATCGGACTTGCAACCTTGGCGTTTGGAGATGACGCTCTAACTGATTGAGCTCCCCGGCCAAAGCCTCATTCTTTTTTTATAAAGCAGCTGTTTGCATGGTGACTAAGGAGGAGAGAGCTTTTGTCACAATCATCTTTTTTCAGGTGTGGTTTAGTGGCCAAGAGCTCAGACCTGATTCACTGACCCGGACTCACTTCATAGCCTTGCAACCAGACAGTTGGTGGGAACGCAAACCAGAGTAGCCACCTTGGAAAACAGTTTGCCAATTTCTCCAGAGGCTAAACATACACTCCTCATGTGACCCAGCACTTTCATTACTGGGTATTTACCCAAGAGAAGCGCAGACCTCTGGCCACACAAAAACATGTCTGTGCTTGTGGATAGCAGTTCTATTCATAACTGCCAACAACTGGAAACAACCCAATATCTCCCAACTGGTAGATGGAAGAGTGTCTATCCACATTGCGGAGCATTACGCAGCAAGGAAGAGGAACAAGCTAAAGATACACACGACATGGGTGGATCCAGTAGGAATGAAGCTGAGTGAGAGAAGCCAGAATCAAAAAATACTTATTCCATTGATAAGACATCTGGAAAAGGCCACACAGCCAGGACAGAGCATAGATTGGTGGTGACAGGGGTGGGGGGAAGGGTATGACCACAGAAGGCCAGCATGGAGGATTTGGGGAAGGGACGATAAAAATCACCTGCGTTTTGATTCTGGGGATGGCTACACAGTGCACGTGTGTCACAAAGCTTGGGAAGAGTACACTGAAGAGAGTGAACATAACTGCCTATGAATTTTTAATAATTCTTTTAAAAGGTTACATACTGTATGACATTCTGGAAAAGCAAAACTATAGAGATTAAAACCCAACCAAGCAAACAAACAAACAAAACACACCAAAAACCAGATCCGTGGCTGCCAGGGACTGGCCATGAAAGAGAATTTGACGACAAAGGGGCCCAGGGTTACTTCGGAGATGTTCTCTGTCTGGATTGTGGCATGATTATATGACTAAACTTTTATCAGAACTCATCCAAAGTGCACTCTTAAAATGGGTGTGTTTTATTGTATGTACATTTCACCCCAATAAAGTTTATTTTAAAAATCTTATCTTCTGCCTGACCTATGGTGGCGCAGTGGATAAAGCGTCGACCCGGAACGCTGAGGTCGCCGGTTCAAAACTCTGCACTTGTCTGGTCAAGGCATATATGGGAGTTGATGCTTCCTCTCCTTCCCCCTTTCTGTCTTTCTCTCTCTCACTCTCTCCTCTCTGAAATGAATGAATAAATAAATAAATATTTTAAAAGGAAAAAAAAACTTATCTTCCTTGCCCTTCCCTAGCTGTGTGACCTTAGGCAAAGCCCCTAACCTCTCTGTGCCTTGAAGAAAAGAGGAAGGAGATGGGGGAGGAGGGAATGCACATCCATGGTGGTTGCTGAGATCTCAGGGCTCACTGTGGGTACGCAAGAAACGCTCACAAACAAAACAGAAGTGCTTTATGGGCCTTTACAGTGGAGTTGGTGACAAAGAACAGAGCTGGTGACAGTGTCCTGAGCTGCTGACAATGACTCCTGTGTCTCAAGAGGGCAGGTCCTGGGCTCAGCACTGTCAGGGCTTACCAGAGTCCCTTTGAACCACTGGGCACTTCTTTGTTGACCTAGACAAGCAGGTAGAACCATCCTTCAGTCCCAGAGGGGTGGCATCAGGGGGCACAATTCAGAACATTGTAAGAGTAAAGAGAGCCTTTTTCAAAAGTCAGGTGGGCCTGACATTCATTCCCTGAGGTCTCAGCTGTTTGGGACAGTGTCTGATTATATGCAGCGATGACAACCCAGGGCCTGCCCTTGCAGGTTCACACGCAGGAAAGCGTGGGCTGCCCCCAGATAGTGACATCCCAGAATGGTTGGGAACCCAAAGGGGACACCTGACCCAGCCTACGAAGAAAAATCAGGGAGGCCTTTCTGGAGGAGAGGCTGCCAGAGCTGAGGCCTGATACGTTTATCGAATACCTACTGTATGCCCTGATTTGGATCCCAGAGAAAGAGGCATATTTTTGAGGCTGAAGATAAAGGGTTGTGTGTGGGCGGGGCCAGAGCAGTGGGAGATAAGGCAGGAGGGAGGGGATGCCTGGTGCAAGGTGAAGCAGCTTCCTCAGAACCACCCGTGTGTGCAGGGAGGATGAGATGGGGAGAGGCCGGGGAAATGAGGGAGGCGAGGTCGCGCTGTAGGATGACAGAGACTTTGTCTTCTCGGTCCCTTCTGACTTAGTAGAGCTTCCTCCTTCCTACAACTTCTTTTTTAAATAATTTTATTTATTCATTTTTAAAGAAGAGAGAGAGAGAGAGAGAGAAGGGGAGAGGAACAGGAAGCATCAACTCCCATATGTGTCTTAACCAGGGAAGCCAGGGTTTTGAACCAGTGATGACGACCTCAGCACTTCAGGTCAACGCTTTATCCACTGCACCACCACAGCTCAGGCACCCTTCTTACAACTTTTTTTTAATGTTTATTTTATTGATTTTAGAGAGAGAGGAAAGGGGAAAGAGAGAGAGACAGAGACAAGAATATTGATTTGTTCCTGTATGTGCCCTGACCAGGGATCAAGCTGACAACCTCTGTGCCAACCGAGCTATTCAGTCAGGGCGCTTCTTACAACTTTTAAGTAAGTGAGTATGCCCTGGCCGGTTGGCTCTGTGGTAGAGCGTCGGCCTGGCGTGCAGAAGTCCCAGGTTTGATTCCCAGCCAGGGCACACAGGAGAAGCGCCTATCTGCTTCTCCACCCCTCCCCCTCTCCTTCCTCTCTGTCTCTCTCTTCCCCTCCTGCAGCCAAGGCTCCATTGGAGCAAAGATGGCCCAGCGCTGGGGATGGTTCCGTGGCCTCCGCCTCAGGCGCTAGAGTGGCTCTGGTCACAGCAGAGCGACACCCCAGAGGGGCAGAGCATCGCCCCCTGGTGGGCGTGCTGGGTGGTTCCCGGCCGGACGCATGCAGGAGTCTGTCTGACCGCCTCCCGGTTTCCAGCTTCAGAAAAATCAATAAATAAATAAATAAAGTAAAAAAAAAAATAAGACAGTGAGTATTTCCTGACCAGGCAGTGGCACAGTGGATAGAGCATCGTACTGGGATGTGGAGGACCCAGGTTCAAGACCCCAAGGTCGCCAGCTTGAGCACGGGCTCATCTGGTTTGAGCAAAGCTCACCAGCTTGGACTCAAGGTCGCTGGCTCCAGCAAGGGGTCACTCAGTCTGCTGTAGCCCCCAACCCCACTGTCAAGGCACATATGAGAAATCAGTGAATGAACAACTAAGGAACTGCAACGAAGAATTGATGTTTCTCATCTCTCTCCCTTTCTGTCTGTCTGTCCCTATCTGTCCCTCTCTTTGACTCTCTCACAAGGATGCATTTCATAATCCTTAAGTTCCTAAGACTCTCTGACCTGAGCAATCATCATTTCTTTTTTTTTTTTTTTTTTTTTTTTTTTTTTTTTTATTTATTCATTTTTAGAGAGGAGAGAGAGAGGGAGAGAGAGAGACAGAGAGGGAGAGAGAGACAGAGAGAGAGAAGGGGAGAGGAGCTGGAAGCATCAACTCCCATATGTGCCTTGACCGGGCAAGCCCAGGGTTTCGAACCGGCGACCTCAGTATTTCCAGGTCGACGCTTTATCCACTGCGCCACCACAGGTCAGGCGCGATCATCATTTCTTAAATTCTATTAGTCTTTGCTCCTAAAGTTCTACAATTAGCAAGTTTCTTTGATCCTTTGATTCTAGGACTTATTCATTCAGTAAATATTTATTGAGCCTTTATCCTGTTTTAGGTACTAAGGATACAGAAAAGAACAAAATGGATGAAATTCCTGCCTTAGGGAAAACCACGTTTGTTGAGTACTCACTGCGTGCCAGGCTCCCCTCTGGGTGTGAACTCTTTTAATCCTGTCACCAGCCCTGTGAGATACAGACTTGTATTGTCCCCATTACACGAATGAGGAAACTGAGACACAGGGTTCTGGAATGTCTTGTTTCTAAAAGTCTGGGACTCTAAAATTCTTTTCCCTAAGATTCTAAGGTTTGAGAATATTTTGTTCCAACAATTCTATTACACTTGGATCCAGGTGGACAATGAACACAAGGAATTTCCACTGTCATTACTGAGCAGGAATTACACATTAGAACCACCATGAGATTCGTGCACGCATGCCAGGATGACTCAGATAGTCAAAATCTGGCCAGATCCAGTGCTAGCAAAAATGTGAGGCAAGTAGAACTCACAGCAGACCTTGCAGATGGGAGTGAAAATTAGTGCAACCACATGGGAAAATCAGCCTTTCTTCCACAGCTAGACACATACACACCCTATGCCCCAACAACTCACTCTTCGGTAATGTAGAAAAAGGCACGCTCACGGGCACAGGAGATGCACCGGCATTGTTCCAAAGAGTCTGAAACTGGAAACCACTCATGTGCCCATCAACAGGAGAATGGGTTAATAAATTGTGGTATATTCATGCAGGAAAATAGTATACAGTAATGAAAATAGAGACACTCCAATAGATGCTGGAATACAAGCAAACGCTAGTAGCAAAAAATTGAGTGGAAGAAGCTAGATCCAAGAAGTTGTACTATAGGACTCTCATTAAAAATTCAAAACTGTCCTGATGAGGCAGTGGCGCAGTAGATGGAGAATGGAGCAATGGCCTGGGCTATTGAGGACCCAAGTTCGAAATCCCCAGGTCGCTGGCTTGAGTGTGGACTCACCAGCTTGAGCGCAGACTCACCAGCTTGAGTGCAAGGTCACCTGCTTGAGAGCGGAATCACAGATAAGACCCCATGGTCGCTGGCTTGAGCCCAGAGGTCACTGGTTTGAGCCCAAGATTGCTGGCTGGAGCAAGGGGTCACTGGCTCAACTGTAGAGCAACCCCACCCCAGATCAAAGCACATATGAGAAAGCAATCAATGAACAACTAAGTTGCCTCAACGAAGAACTGATGTTTCTTATCTCTCTTCCTTTCTGTCTGTATGTCCCTGTCTGTACCTCCCTCTCTCTTTCTCTCTCTTTCTTTCTCTGGTTAAAAATCAAAACTGTAGTGGTCAGGTGTGTCTTTACAGGTAGGAAGTGTATGAAGAGATAAAAGCATAGAAGAACATGGGTTACCTTGAGGGGCTGGAAAGAGGTGTGATTTGAAAGAGGTATGAAGAGGCTTCTGAGGAACAGCATTGGGTTCCCTTATCTGAACCCAAATCCTCCTTTTACAATAGTTGGTGAAATGGAACATCATATTTTATGCAATTTTCTAGATTATATTTCATATTAAAATATTTCTTTACCCCACAATGCCACATCTCTCTGTTCCCCAGATGGCTGGGTTCTCCAGAGTGCAAAGTTCTTGAGCCGTGGGCTCAGAGGCCAGAGGGTTCAGCAGGAACCCACGAAAAGAGAATTTGGGATCTGAAACGCACAATACAACTTGATTTTCCCAGAAGTGAGCAAATGCACTGTGACTCTGTGTGACCACAGGAGGCCTAAGTGACAAGTCCAGAGGTGGGTAGCGTTCAAAGTAGGCGGCACAAGGCAACCACCACCACTGCCTCCTGCACAGGACGAGTAAGAGCTCCTGTTTACCCCATTTCTCACCAGCCAGCCCAGAGCCAGGCGCTCCGCGGGCACAAGTCCATCCATGGCACCAGCCCTAGGCTTTCAGATGTGCAAACTTAACCTGCCCAGGACGAGAGTAAGAGCTCCTGTTTACCCCATTTCTCACCAGCCAGCCCAGAGCCAGGCGCTCCGCGGGCACAAGTCCATCCATGGCACCAGCCCTAGGCTTTCAGATGTGCAAACTGAACCTGCCCAGGGAGGAACAGCTGGGGGGCCGCAGGGCAAGGAGTTGCTCCCGCCTTTCAACCGGATTCCACAGGCTGGGGCGGTAGAGACATGCCCACCTGGTCCTCACTCTTGTGAGAAGGTGTTAGAGGGCAGGGATGGCCCCGACTGGGACAGTGGTTGGGTACAGGGGAGGTGAGTCCAGCTTGGGCCAGGCTCAAATGAGAAAGGGCCTGGCAGAAACTCAGCTTGCCCAAGAGCCAGGGGACTTTTGCATCTGTATTTTTAGTCTCTGGTGTCTACAGTGGAGGTTGTAGCCTCGGGCTGGGGAGACAAAGACTTCCAGAGAAAAGACTGGCTTTTCAGGTAAGGTGCCATCTCTTCTGCTGGGATAGGCTCCGTGCTCTCATTCATTGGGGATGCTTGTCCCATCTTGGAGAGTGACTGAGAGGCTGATGGGGGCCTTCCAACCACCCTTGGGAAGGCTGCTTCCCCAGGGAGGCATGCTTCTCCAACTTAAGGCTCAAGAAACAGTACTAATCTCATAGAGGAAACAGACTAGCTCCTGGGTAATTCATAGCTCATACTTTACGATTAGGAACAATACAAGCTCACTCTCACAATGCTCCCAGTATGATGGCTAATTCAAGCTACACAACTCAGTGAGCTAGTCTGATGGAGGAGTCATGACCCAGACTCCTCCTCAGGGAGCTTTAGCAGGATGGTGGAGGCATGCCCACGATCTCCAGGAAGCTCTGGTCTAGTCTAATACTTATTCAAATGTCCCCTGCGAGGGGAGACAAAATTGCCCCCACTGTTGAGAACCACTGTCTTAGACACATGAGAAAAGCACGCTGCCTTGACTTCAGGGAACTCATAGTCTAGAGAGAGGCATGCCCCAGCCACCCACCCAGGGGGAGTTCCAAGTTCCAAGTCCAAGTGGGAGAGGCATCACTCACTGTTAGAAACATATAATCTGTGGAGAAGTCACACCCTCGTTCTCAGGGAGCATCTGATGTGGTGGAGGAGGAACACAATTCAAACCCACAAGGAATTCCTACACTGATGGGGATGTGTCCCCACCTCAGGGACCTCCCAGTCTGATGATGGGGGCCTTCCACCCAGCCTTGGGAAGCTCTGGTCTGATGAGAGAGGCAGCCTTACACATTCTCCCTTCTCCCTTGCTGACTAAATGAGTAGGCAGGGGCTTCCCCTCCTCACCTCCGAGGTGTATCCTAGAACCAGGGAACTTCTCTCAGAGGCACCATAGTTTCCCAGCCCCGGGACTTCCCTTTGTTCCTCAGTCCAAGGCCAGGGCCCGAAGGGTGGGACACACCTGCCTTACAGATTTCTCCTCACCCCCCACCTGACCCAACCCCTCACAGCAGTCACTCTGGTGATGCCCCCTGGCTATGGCACCAGTGTGCCAAGCTTGGTGAGGGCTTTCCACGCCTGACCTCACGAGGGCCCCACCCTGGGACAGAGGGGTCCATCCCTGCCTCATCAACCAGGCCTGGAGGGCTAAGCCCTTGCCGGCGCCCACACCACTGCATGCTGGCAGCGTGGAAGGTAGACCCCGGCTCGCCTCTCTTTTCATGGACGCTCACGATGTATCTGTGCCAGGCTATGTGCCCAAGGCTTTCCTGCTGACTCACTGGGTCCTCTTGGCCATCGTGTTATTATTCTCATGTCTCAGAAGGGGAAACTGAGGCTCAGAAGGATCAGGTGCCTCTCCAAAACCACCCAGGCAGAGCCAATACACTCAGGTGGTCTGATTCCAACAGCCACTGACATGGGTTGGCTCCTCCTGAAAGCAGATGATTAGATGAGTTAAGAGGGCAACACGTAAGAAGAGGAAAACGTGAACTGGATCTGGTGGAACTGTCAGGCCACGACGCCAGCTCGAGGGGAGCCCCTGAAGCAAAGACTGCCCACTAGAAGAATTCCACAGTGGGCAGAAGGGGACAGAGTCTCCTGCCCTGCCTGGCTCAGCCAGTGTCTGCGGGCTGCCCAGGAGACTGTGTCCCAGACTGGCAAGCTGAGGCAGCCCCTGAAGGAGCCACAGGTCTTTTCTTGAAGGGGGATCCAAGCAATGTGCCTTATTTGAAAATATCTTCCATTTACTGAGAAGTTACTCCGTGCCAGCCTGTGCCCACGTGTGTTAACTCATCCAACCCTCACAACAAGCCCATGGGGCATGCACTATTTTTGCTCTCATTTTATAGAAGAGGAAACTGAGGTTCAAAGAGGGTAAGTCGCTTGCCCAGGGTCACAAAGCTCATAAGTGGCAGAGCTGGGACTCCAACCCACACAATTAGATTGTGGGCTTCATTTACACGTGAGGACATTGAGGTCCAGCATCACACTGTCCAACTGTCCACCATCACCTCGCTGGGACCTCTCTACCCTACACCTGACCTTCCCAAACACCCCCTCCCACTGCATCAGCCTGTCCGATCAGGCAGTTAATGGGGTGGGGAGAGGGTGTCTAGTCCCAAAGCAGGATGTTGCAATTCTCTGACTCAGCGCCGTGCGTGCAGACCCAGCAAGAAAGAGAAAGGGGAAGATTAAATCTTGGCCTAGTCCCCAAGTAGGCTGATCATGCTTGGTGCCAGGGGTTCAAGCAGCTGCCAAGGCCCTAGGGCGGGGAGGAACCAGGAGGTGATAGCCATGCTCCAGGAAGCTGGCCTGTACTCACTCTGGGGGTGGGATAGGGCAGCCTTGGGGAGCAGAGCTGTCTGCAGACCCAGACTGGTCTTCCAGCACAGAGCTCAGATGAGAAGCTGTATGACCTTGAGCAAGTCCCTCCCCACCAGGCTTACGGGGTCAGTCTTCCTGTCTGTGAAACTGACTTGCTCTCCCCGAGCCTCTCTGAGGTCTCATTCTGTCTCCTCCCGCTGCAATGCTCCATCTGTCTGCTCTACCCTCTGTGTGTCTGGTGGCGTGGGCCACACTAATTCTCAAAGGTGCCCTTAGGTACAGGCTTTGCCACCCTGTGCTTCAGTTTCCCATCTAACTCATTTCTTGCCTGACCAGCGGTGGCACTGTTGATAGAGTGTCAACCTGGGACACTGAAGTTCCAGGTTCAAAACCCCAAGGTCACTGGCTTGAGCATGGGCTCATCTAGCTTGAGCAAGGGGTCATTGGTTGGGGCTGGAGCCCCTCAGTCAAGCACATATGAGAAGCAATCAATGAACAATTAAAGTGACACAACTACGAGTTGATACTTCTCATCTCTCTCCCTTCTGTCTCTCTCCATACTTCTCTCAAAAGAAAGAAGAAAGAGAGAAAGAAAGAAAGAAAGAAAGAAAGAAAGAAAGAAAGAAAGAAAGAAAAGGGAGGAAGGAAGGAAGGAAGGAAGGAAAGAAGGAAGGAAGGAAGGAAGGAAGGAAGGAAGGAAGGAAGGAAGGAAGGAAGAAAGGAAGGAAGGAAAGAAGGAAGGAAGGAAGGAAGGAAGGAAGGAAGGAAGGAAGGAAGGAAGGAAGGAAGGAAAGAAGGAAGGAAAGAAGGAAGGAAAGAAAGAAAGAAGGAAGGGGAAAGAGAGAGAGAGAAAGAAAGAAAGAAAGAAAGGAAGAAAGAAAGAAAGAAAAGGGAGGAAGGAAGGAAGGAAGGAAAGAAGGAAGGAAGGAAGGAAGGAAGGAAGGAAGGAAGGAAGGAAGGAAGGAAGGAAGAAAGAAAGAAAGAAAGGAAGGAAGGAAAGAAGGAAGGAAGGAAGGAAGGAAGGAAGGAAGGAAGGAAGGAAGGAAGGAAGGAAAGAAGGAAGGAAGGAAGGAAGGAAGGAAGGAAAGAAAGAAGGAAGGGGAAAGAGAGAGAGAGAGAAAGAAAGAAAGAAAGAAAGAAAGAAAGAAAGAGAAAGAAAGAAAGAAAAGGAAGGAAGGAAGGAAGGAAGGAAGGAAGGAAGGAAGGAAGGAAGGAAGGAAGGAAGGAAGGAAGGAAGGGGAAATAAATAAATAAGGCTGTGGATTGCCTGTGCCACTATGAGGGTCCGTTTTGCTGTTTATTCGCCTGCTGTCGTCAGAAACAGTTTTTCCCCTCTCTGTTTGCTCGTCCACCATGGGGAGACTCTATTAAATGGAATGGCCCACTGCTTTCTGGCTCTGCTGTTTCTCTACTGTTTGCCCGAATCCAGTGTGGACCTGTCTCGCTTCAGCCACTTGATATTGCACATGCCAAGCTGCTTTGCAGGCCACCAAGTAAAGTACCTGATAACATACCCTTGGTAGAGTGCTGACCTGGAATGTTAAGGTCGCCAGTTCAAAACCCTGGGCTTGCCTGGTCAAGGCACAAAGGACAAGCAACCAATGAACAGCTAGAGTGAAGCAACCACTTCTCATCCCCTCTGCCACCTCCCCTTAAATCAATAAATAAAATCTTTAAAAACATTAAATATATATATATATATATATATATATATATATATATATATATATATATATATATATAAATGTATGTCCCTAGCCTGCACTGCAGTGGCGTACGTAGTGGCTAAGGCATTGGCCTGGAGTGCTGAGGCCACCAGTTGGAAGCCCCCGGCTTGACCAGTCAAGGCACATAAGAGAAGCAGAGTTGATGCTTCCCACTCCTCCCCCCAAGCTCCCCTTTTTCTCCCTCTCTCCTCTCTCTAAGATCAGTAAATTTTAAAATAATCTTTTTTAACAATAAATGAAATAAAAAAATCATTTCTTCTCAGGGAATAAGGGTCTGGAATTGAGCTGGAAGGGAAGGCCTGCAATCTCTGGGAATAACGACCACCCCTCCCAGTCAGTGACTGTAGTAACCAGAGTGCTGGGGTACAGAAACCTGGCTTAAAATCTTGACCCTCGCTGCATGACCCCAGGTAGTGACTTCACTCCTTGTGCCTGTTCCCCTGTCTGTAAGATGAGGGTTTTAGTTGCTTTTTTCTTTTTTTGCAATTCTTTTTTTTTTTTTTTTTTTTTTACAGAGGCAGAGAGAGAGTCTATCTCAGAGAGAGGCTAGATAGGGACAGACAGACAGGAACGGAGAGAGATGAAAAGCATCAATTATTAGTTTTTCATTGCGACACCTTAGTTGTTCATTGATTGCTTTCCCATATGTGCCCTGACCGTGGGGCTACAGCAGACCGAGTAACCCCTTGTTCAAGCCAGTGACCTTAGGACCAAACTGGTGAGCCTTGCTCAAACCAGATGAGCCCGCGCTCAAGCTGGCAACCTCTGGGGTCTCAAACCTGGGTCCTCCGCATCCCAGTCTGACACTCTAGCCACTGCGCCACCGCCTGGTCAGGCTTTAGTTGCATTTTCTTCACAAAGTGTCAAGAGAATTAAGTCGGCCAATTCCCAGTGGAAGCTCAACCTAGAGTAAAATCTCATTTCTGTGCAGAAAAGAGTGACAGGAAGGCCTGACCTGATGGGTCATGGCAGGCAGTGTGGAGACAAAATGAATGTCATCCATTTATTCATTCTGCATACCTGGTCTCACTTCATCTGCTCAACAATCCTGCAAGACAGGAGCTGTTATTAGCCTCAAATATAAAGTCATAACAAAGGCACAGAGAGGGAAAGCCACCTATCCAAGGTCACACAACAAACCCATAGAGCCAGGGCTCAAACCCAAGTCTCTAAGACCGCCACATTGAGTCATAATTTCTTCCATGAAATGGGTCCTGCTCTTGAAAGTTTGGATTAATTGGCGATGATGATGATTATTACTGCCAGGCCAGGCAGTGGCGCAGTGGACAGCATGTCGGCCTGGGACGCTGAAGACCCAGCTTTAAGTTGACCAACTTTTTTACTATGAAAAGGACAAAAATAAATTGAAAAAAAACAATATCATAAATAAAAGAAACATGCCTGACCAGGCGGTGGCTCAGTGGATAGAGCATCGGACTGGGATGCAGAGGACCCGGGTTCGAGACCCCAAGGTTGCCAGCTTGAACGCAGGCTCATCTGGTTTGAGCAAAAAGCCCACCAGCTTGGACCCAAGGTCGCTGACTCCAGCAAGGGGTTACTCAGTCTGCCGAAGGCCCGCGGTCAAGGCACATATGAGAAAGCAAGCAATGGACAACTAAGGTGTTGCAATGTGCAATGAAAAACTAATGATTGATGCTTCTCATCTCTCTCCGTTACTGTCTGTCTGTCCCTGTCTATCCCTCTCTCTGACTCACTCTGTCTCTGTAAAAAAAAAAAAGCTATCCCCAACAGTTTATAATTATGATTTAAAAATAAATAAATAAAAAATAAATTTTATTCATTGCAACAATACACTATAATATGATAAATGCATAATAAAAACATTTGTAAAAAAATAAAAACATTTGTAATATTTTATATTGTAATTATGCTTAAATGCCCATTAATTTTTAATAATGTGAGAAAAAGTACTCATTTAGATACAAATATGTCACATCACATGCAATGGATCAACTCTGCATTGATCGAATACAGACATTTACAGATTAGTCTTCCAATATCAAAAAGGAGGACATGTAGGAGGATATTTTTCACTCAGACTGCATTCTCTCCCTCTTACTCTCCCAAAGGAAGAGAAGAACGATCATCAATGGCAAAAGGTAGTTGCACAAGCAACACCAAGAGCCGGCTTCACGCTCAGGAGAGAACACTGCAACTCCTCCTCATGGTTTCGGGTACTCAACACAATCAGAGAAACTTCTCTAGTAACAAACTATAGAAATGATCCCTGAAAGTATAGTCTTAGGAGGACATTTTTCGAGGGAGGACGGAATTTACAAAAGAAGGACTATCCTCCCTAAAGGAGGACGATTGGTCAGCTTAAGCTTCGAAACCCCAAGGTTCCCAGCTTGCTCATGGGCTCATCCAGCTTGAGCACAGGCTCACCAGCTTGAGTGTGGTGTCGCTGGCTTGAGCATGGAATCATAGACATGACCCCATGGTCTCTTGAGCTCAAAGGTCACTGGCTTGAGCAAGGGGTCATAGGCTCGGCTGAAGCTCCCTTACCGCCCCCACTCCCCAGTCAAGGCACATATAAGAAGCAATTAATGAACAACTAAGGTGCTGCAATGAAGAATTGCTGCTTCTCATCTCTCTCCTTCTTGTCTGTCCCTGTCTCTCTCTCTCACTAAAAAAAAAATAATATATATATACATATGTATATTATTATTTCTATGGCTTTAAGAGGAACAGTAACAATAGCAGCTAAATTGAATTGAGCAATTTCTATCCATCAGGCCCTGTAGGACTGAAGCAGTCCTTTCTTTTTTCTTTTTCTTTTTTTTTTTTTTTTTTTTGACAGAGACAGAGAGAGGGAGAGTCAGAGAGAGGAACAGACAGGAAGGAAGAGAGATGAGAAGCATCAATTCTTCATTGTGCCACCTTAGTTGTTCATTGATTGCTTTCTCACATGTGCCTTGACCAGGGCGGGGGAGGGGGAGCTACAGCAGAGCGAGTGACCCTTCTCAAGCCATCGACCTTGGGCTCAAGCCAGCGACCATGGGGTCGTGTCTATGATCCCACGCTCAAGCCAGTAACCTTTGGGCTCAAGCCAGTAACCTTTGGGCTCAAGCCAGTGATCATGGGGTCATGTCTATGATCCCATGCTCAAGCTAGCAAGCCACCCCACATTCAAGCTGGTGAGCCAGGATCAAGCCAGCAACCTCAGAGTTTCCAAGCTGGTTCCTCATCGTTCTAGTTCAACACTCTCTCCACTACACCACCCAGGTGGAAGCATTCCTTTCTTGATTGAATCTGTTTTATACATCAGGATGTTTTATGGCTAGCTGAATCTCTATAAGGTTAAGTCACTATGCTAAGGAAAGTTGGAGACAGGACTTGCATCCAGGCAGAGAACAAAGTCAGACAAGGCCTAGCCCTAGCCTCTGCTCTTAGAAGGGAAAACTGAGGCTCCTAGAGCAAGAAAGCTGCCCCAGGCCCACAGCCTTCTAGCTGGGACTTCTTCATTTCCTTCTTGGGATCCTGAACAGGTACAATCTTGGCCCTTCCTTCCCCAGTGGGTTTTGGAGGAGGACAAGGGGAGAAGAAGCAATCTGAAGGAAGAGGAGATCTGAACAGGTACAAAAGGCAAACTAAATAAGGGAAAGTGGTTAGACACCAAGCAGGACTTTCGGCCTTCTCTGGGAAGTTTCTGGGACTCATCCAGGGGCTGCCCCTGCCAGCAGGGCACCTCCACAGTTCAAGGCCCAGAGAGGGGAGACCCTAGTCCTCCCCTCTCGGGTGCAGGGAGTCAGGGGGGGAATGAAGGGGGTAGCCATCCTGGTTCCACATCCTCCATTCCCGACACTGAGGGAGGCGGCTGAGGGAGCTGGGACTTTCCTGAGCAGCAGAAGATTCTGGGAAATCAGAGACAGCTGCAGGGCGGGGCTGACTCCAGGCCTCTTTCCTTCCCTCCCCTGAGTTCCTGCTGACTGCCCAAGCCCGCCTCTCTCCCCTTCACCCTCAAGAAGGTCCTCCTACAGCTGCTCCTCCTCCACAAACCATGCCCTCCACTCTCAGACCCTCAATTCTGCTCTCTCACATTCATCTCCACTCTCCTTTTCCCTCAGACCGTTCTTTTCCCCCAGGTTTCTCCCCCTCCCTCCCTCAGTGCCACTGTCCTCACTTAGTCCTTCTCAGGCTTTCTCAGACCAGGCGCCCTCCATCAGAGCCTCACCTCCTCCGTCAGACCCTCTCCTCTCCCTTAGACCATTTACTTTTCTCTCAGACCTATCTTTCTCCTTCAGATCTTTCTCTCTCAGGCTCCTTTATTTGTCACCAAACTTCAGGCTGGGAACTGCCAGCACCCTCTCCTTCAGCCCTTCTAAGCCTCACTTCGGGCCACTCAGATGTCCTTCTCCCCAGTCCTGCCTGGGCCCACAACCATTGCTCCAACCTGCCACAGGTGGGAGGACCTTGGGTGTACTTCCAACCCTCCCTCCTAGGGTCACTGCCTCGATGAGCCCACTCCTCTGAGGCTCAGCACCCCCTTTCTGTACTGTGGGGTCACGCTTTACATCCCACCCCTCTCCCGTGTTAGAAAGTTTCCAGAGGTGAAAGCTGAGTGGGGAGGGACAACAGCACCCAGACTTCCGACCTCTCCTCTTGTTGTAGCCCCCACCCACACACTGAGAGGCAGCAGTTGAAATCAGCCCCATTTGCTGAAAAAACAAACTGAGTCTCAACAGGATTTGTCTGAGGTCCCAGAAAAGCGAGGGATGGAGGTAGGATTTGAACTCAGGTCTTGCAGGCAGATGGTCCCTCATTACAGGGGGCTAGAAGGGAGCACAGAGAGAGACAGAGGAAAATGGGGGGAAAGTCAGGCCTCTCTGCCCACAGGTGCTCCTCAAATCTCGGTTAACGATGCACTGGGGTGGAGCCCGAGTCCCAGGCAAAGTTCTTTCTTGGGGACCGGGGCCCCACACCCAATTTTGGGGTCCGGGATAAACACTGTAAAGAGATACAGATACCAGGAAACAAAAAGAGACAGGGCAGGCCGCAGACAGCGAAAGGCAGGCCAAGCATGGAGGGACAGAGGTGCAGGAGACGTGAGAAGACGCACAAAGAGAACCCGCGTGCCTCCTGGACAGATTCAGGGTGCAGACCCCATTCCTCCGCTTCCCTAAATCTCCAAAAGCCTCCCCCTCCGCCTCCTGTAGCTCAGTGACCCGGCCTCAACCCCAGCGACGGCCCCGCCCCCAGGGAAATCCGGGAAAGCCCCAAGCCGCTCGGCCCCGCCCCGGGGCGGGGAGAAGGGCAGCAGGGGAGGGAACCGGGAAAAGGCCCGCCTCCGCCCCTCCGCCCCTCCCCCCAGCTTCAGCCCGCTTCTGAGTCACGTCCCCCAACTCGCCCGGCCTGTTCCTCACCCATCAACCCCTCCCGGCTTGGGAGGGGGCCGTGGGGGAGAAAAGGAAGCCACACTCCCTACCCGCATCCCCACCCCCGCCCTGGACTTCGGTCGCTCAGAGTCTTGTCTGTATCTCAGCGTCTCTCGCTATCTCTCTGTCTCTCTTTTCCTTGGTCCCTATGCCTCTGTCGCCATGTCTCTTTTTCTCTGAATTTTCAAGATTCCCGGTGCCCAGAGGCACGTGCTGGGAGCAGGGACCTCAAGGGGGAGAGGCACAGTGTCTCTCTATGCACCCCCCACCGCACCCCACACACCTCCTCGAAGTTCAGGCCCCTGCTGGGGAGCGCTAGGGGGAGGCAGACGTGGGGGCAGGGCAGGCAGAAGGATAGCGCTTGGTGCCTGCCTGGACCGTCCCGGCCCTGGGTGCGTCTTTTCGCTCCCACAAAGAAGGAAACAGCTCAGAGAGAGGAAGTGCGTGGTCAAGGTCACCCGGCGAGGAAGTGAGAGTCGGGACTCGAACCCGCACCCTAACGACCCCAGGGAGTCATGGAATTGTTTCCTTTGGGGGAAGACCGATAAGTGGACAACACTCGAGAGGCAAAAAGATGGTGAAAGTCGCAGAGACAATAGAGACAGACAGTGAGGACAGATAGAGATAAAGGTGGAGACAGAGATAAAGACAGGGATAGAGTTAGAGACACAGCCAGAGACAGAGAAACTCAGAGATGTCTATCCGGACGGGACAGCCGGAGGGAGACTGAGAGATATAGAAATAGAGACATAGCCAGAAAGACAAAAACACTGAGACTGCGACTGATAGAGGCCAGCAGCCACCGGGTGGGGCCGCCCCTTCAAGCCCCCGACCCCGCCTCCTTCCCACCCTCACCTCACTCCCAGCAGAAACCCAGCCACCCCGGGCGCCGCCGGGCCCAGAGGGGCGGGCACGGGGCGCGGCTTGGGCGGGGCGCGCGGCGGGCTGCTCCGCGGGGCAACCGGAGTGGCACCCGGTCCAGGAAACCCCTGGAGCGGGCGGGTGGCCCCGGGGTGGGGGGGTCGGGGGCGTGGAGGCGGGCGGCCGGCACCGCCCCGGCCCACAAAAGTCCCTTCAGTTCAGCCGGCGGCAGGGGAAGTCCCGGCGCCTGGTTCAACCTCCCTCGGTGCAGCCGAGCCGAGCTGCGCTCCGGCCGCCCGCTCGGCCGCCGTCCTCGGCGGCCTCATGCCCCGATGCCCCACGGGGGCCATGGACGAGGGGCCCGTGGACCTCCGCACCCGGCCCAAAGCTGCGAGACTCCCCGGCGCCGCGCTGCCGCTCCGCAAGCGCCCACTGCGCGCTCCCTCCCCGGAGCCCGCCACCCCCCGCTGCGTTGCGGGCCCCTTTGTCACCCCGGATCCCCTACATGGTGGCTCCAACACGCCGGCGGTCCCCGCACCCCCCCACGGCCTGGCCCGGCCAGAGGCCCTCTACTACCAGGGTGAGTGTCTCTCTCTGGTCAAAGTCGGGTTGGAGGCATAGACAGGGCATAGGGTCACCAGAGCCAGGGGGCAGAGCTCAGTCACAGTTATAGAGGGTTTGGGGAAGCTGAAAGGACAGAAGGACAG
This sequence comes from Saccopteryx bilineata, assembly GCF_036850765.1. NCBI lineage: Eukaryota > Metazoa > Chordata > Mammalia > Chiroptera > Emballonuridae > Saccopteryx > Saccopteryx bilineata. The sequence continues at coordinate 314,221,433 of NC_089492.1, read as the reverse complement.
AAGCCAAGGTCCCAAAACACAGATATGGGGCTGGGAAGCAGGCCCTGAGGTCTCCAGGATAAAGATATGGGAATACCAGGGAGCAGTGCCTTAGAACAGAGATATGGGGGTCCTAAGAAGGTGGGTGCCACAGGGCCCTGACAGACAGAACCTACGATTTGAATACCACAGATATAGGGACCCAGGGAACAGTGCCCAGCAGTACAGACTTGGGGTCTCAGGGGATCACAGGAGCAGAGCCTAAAGTCTCAAAAACATAGAATTATAAACTCTTAAGAACCCCAATATCTAGGGTTAGGAGGAATCAGTGCCCAGGCCCAGGAAACTGAGGTTCTTGGCATCCAGATATATGAGGTCAAAGGAAATCAAACCACTAGAGACTGGTTCTAAGGAGACAGATATTAGGGATCCTAGGTTGTCAAAATCTCAAGAACCAAGATATCAAGGGCTTTGGAAATTAGAATAGAGTAGGAGTTCTGACACAGGGATCCAAGGAGACAGGCCCAGATACCGGAGGTCCTATGATCCAGCGGGACAGGGGTCCAGGCTTCTAGGCACCCAGTCATGTGTGTTTACCAAGGATCAGGGTCTCATCTGGGGTCACAAGACCAGGTGAAATTAGAGGTATGAGGACTGAGAATTCTAATAACAGGACAGGACTGGTGAAATCTAGGACTCAAGAATTTGGGGCTAGGGTGAAGGTTTCAGGGGTCTTTAGGCAGAAAGCCTCAGGGCACCAAGGCCTGGTATTGGACACACAAGGACCAGGAAATGGGGTATTCCAGAATAGGAGCCCCAAGAATCAGGAGATGACCAAAAAAGCCACACACCACTCTCCCCATCCTGTATCCATCCGTGATCTCAAGGAAGGGGCATCACCTGCCACAGCTATGCCTACCTCACCATTCCCAAATGATCTCCAAAGTAGTAGGCTGGGCAGAGCCCATGCCTACTACTTCCAGACCTTTGCCCAGTTTCTGCACCTTCCACACCATCAGGTGCAGCCTCAAGCTGTGCACCAAGAGGCCTGCCACTGCCCCTCCTTTTCCCCGTTCCCTGGGTGAGAATCCAGGCTTCAGTTTTCCCCATCTGTATCCTGGGTAGATACGGATTTTCCTGCTGCCAAGGTCCCCCTTCCAACAATGTGTTCTAAACAGGCTTCCAGCACCACCCGTCTCACCTTCTGACCCACCCCTCTCCCCAAATGCTCTAGCATTCATTCCACACCCCCTACCCAGTGTTTCATCCAGCCTTTACCTCCCTAAGCCACAAATTCACTCCGAAAACAGGCCCTGAGGTCCCCCTGCTGGGTGATGTTGAGGTTCAGTCCCTAAGGACTCTGCCTAGCAGGAGATGGGGGTCAGAAACATGAAAAGATAAGTAACAATAAGAGTGACCAGGGCTGGCAGGGCACAGACTGGGGGAAAGTTGTGGGAGCCCAGAGGAGGGACATGGAAAAGGAGGTTTGTCTTGAGCCTTCTGGACCCAGTATGAGATGCAAAAGGGACTGGGAGAAGGGCAGGTGACACTGCAGGAGAGAAGACCTGGAGGTGGCAGTGGGTTGAGGGTCTGTCTGTAGGCTTAGCCTCACCATGTCCTTTCTTTGCCCAGGACCTTTACTGCCCCTGTACCCCACCCCGACCATGGGCTCCCCCTTTCCTCTGCTGAGCCTGCCTCCACCCCTGTTCCCCATGGTGTGCTCAATGGAACACCCCCTGTCAGCTGACATCGCCATGGCCACCTGTGCAGATGAGGACGGAGACACGTGAGTAATATAGTGCCTTATCGATAGGGAGTGGGAGCCAATACAGAGAGGCCAGCCTTCCACCAACCTAACCGGCCACAACACAGGGTCACTTGGCTTGGCCTTTCTAATTAACTCCACCACAAGCTGTGCAACTTTGCTCAAGGACAATCCCCTAAGTTTCAGTTTCCTCTTCTGAAAAATGGGCACCCTGAGAGCTCTTACCTCCTAGCACTGTTTTTGGAGCAAGGGGCTTCACATTTTTTACTACACTTCAAAAATGAGAAAGATATTCTATTGATTGACTTATATGAATTATACATATTAAGCTCCTAGTACTGAGCCTAGTAGATTGTGAGTGCTTAATAGGTATTAATGAATATCATTAGGGTTATTATTTTACATTAAACCCAGCACAAACACACATATATAAACCTGAAATAAAAATTATACCAAAACGAACAATACTCACCTTCAGTATATGGGATCTACTGTAGTGTTTTCTATTCTAGTGTATTTTTGTTGTTAGGTGGTCATAACCCACTAAATTAATTCGATGATCCCTTTTTGACTTCACAAATCCCATGGTTTTATCACCTGCAGTTTAAAGAGCATGTCCCTGAAGCTGCTGAGAAATTCTGCATGGGAGGATTTAGCCCTCTGCCTAGCACATAGTAAGCACTCAACACGCTTGACCAACATGCTTAGAATAATTCTGTCAGCCTCAGTTTGAATCTCACTGGCCACTTTCTCATCCCTCTCCATCTCAGTTTCCCCCCAGAAACTGTAAGTGCGCAGGGATCTCTGTGAGACAGGAATGAGATGATTTCTATAATGCGCTTCTTTGGGAATGTGATTTGGGGATTGCAAACCACAGGTAGGGCCGGATTGAACAGACCTACTTCTGCAGGGAAGGTGGGGAGGAGACTCTACTACTGGATCTGAAGTTGACTGCATATCCCTAAGCCTCAGTTTTCCTATCGGGAAATCTGCAGCCCATAATAGCATCTATCACAGTAAGGACTCAGTGCAACGATGTACATATATTTAGTGCATGGAACAGGGCCGCGCGCACAGTAGGTGCTCAATACATGGGGATGAAAATTATTGGAGAAGAGCTCCCCAGCCTTTGTGGGCCATGGTGTGCACCCTAGCCGGAGAAAGTGTCCGAGATACGTAAAGGGCTCGCTAAAGCTCGTTTCCTCCTCTTCTGGCTACCTCTGGGGTCATCTATGAAACAGAGTTAATGTGTACCTGACCCCAGGGGAGAGTTGTTTGTAGCCTGTGAAAGCAGGGTGCAGAAGGAAACCTAGCACACCAGTCTTTAGCCCTGCGCCCCACCCGCCCTCCCCTGCTCTCTCCATCTCCCGCCTCTCCCCACTCTCCCCCAAAGCAAACACTTCTGCCTCAGCTGCTTGTCCGGGGAAATCCCTTCCCGCAGAACTTGACCGCAGCCCAGCTGCTCAGCCTCCCCCACGTCAGCACCCGTCACTCACTCACAGCCTCCCCCTCCCGGCGCTCCCTCTAACCTTAACCCCTTCCGCTGAGGCCGAGGCTTTACCGGAATGGGCAGTAGGCGCAGCCTGGAGGCGGGGGAGGGGGACACGCTAAGTCTGGTCTCCAAAGCTGTAAAGCTTGGTTGGGAGGATAGACTTATAGGGGTTCAAGGGGGCAAGAATCTCAGGGCATCTGAGCCGGCAAGATGGAAATCTGGGTCTCTAAGAGAGGGGGAAAAGAGCACTGAGTCCCAGAGAGCCCCGTTTGGGGCTTGCATTCCTGGGTCCCTAAGGGGTAAGGAGCAAGGTGCAGGGCAGTTGGAGATCTAGAACTGAGAGGGCCTGGAAAGTCCTTATCAGCGAAGAGGTAGCGTCCCAAGAGACCAGAAGTGTGGCGTTCCAGAGGGGTCCCCAAGCTGGAAGACTTGGGGTCTTTCCCCAGAAAAGCGAGGTCTCTTTGGGTTGGACTCCCCCTCAAACACCCCATTCGAGATGGAAGTCGGGGTGCCGGGGGGGGGGGTGGCCAGGGTAGATCCCCGGCGGGACAGGCATCCCTCCCCCGGGAGCAGGAAACGGCGCCCCGCCCAGCAGACCTGTTACTGGAAGTCCGAGGGCAGGGCCGCCCCTCCCGTCCCCACTTCCTCCAGCCCCGCCCCACCCCCTGCGGCCCGCGCGTTTATGGGAACTCAGGCCTGGACCGTTTCTCTGAAATCATTCGCTCCCTCTGCCCTCACTTAACCCCACCCGCACGGAGAGGTACCCAGGCCGGCATCCTGAGAGGTGCGGGGAGGGAAGGCAGCCCTTCCCAAGGGCTCACGTCTGGCCCCTCCCCCAACATTTACTTTTAAAATTGCGCTTTCAAGGACCAGGGTCCAGGTTCAGCGTTTCGCCTGCATAATCTCTTCACGGGAGGTGGATTATACTTCACAGAAAAGAAAGCAGAGAGGCTCAGAAAGGCTACCTGACTTTGCCCACGTTGCACACAGCCAGGGAGGAGGACAACCCAATTTGCAACCCTGGCCTCCTTAGCCCCCTAAAGCCCTCTGGGCTGCAGGATTTCTCCAACCCAAGCCAAGCACCTAGGGACCTGGTTTAAAATGTGGGCCCAGGATGCACATTCCACAGTTGGGAGGTCGTGGTCCATAAGCAGGCAGTGGTGGGTGAGAAAGCGGTTGATCCAGTAAATGGACCTGAAGGAAAGTTTGTGTGGGCTGTGTACTTGCAGCCAACTCTAAGCCCTCAGTGCTAATGTCCCTTGACCCTGAGCTAATATACACAGTCATCCCAGATTGCCCTCCTGCTGCAATGGCTGTTCCATATTGAGGGCCCTGGGAAGCTGGCAGGAAGTTTATGAATTGGGCAGAGTGAGAAGTGAAGCTGCTGTGTAGTCTCAGGGCCTCAGCATTCCCATAGAGAATGTTTCCTTCCCAGTTGAGGCCAGAAATGCCAGGCACTGTATGCCACTGGTGCTGCTCCCCCTCACCACCTGGGTAAACAGTGTTATTTAGCAGACGGTAATTTCCAGAGAATGCTAAGAGCTGACAACCTTCCCAGAAGCTAGGGGAATTAGTCCTTCAATCAGTCCAGAAGGGACGATCTGGGTTGCCCAGCCCAAACTTCAGAAAAATGACCCCAGCCCAGCTTGTCCCACCTCCCTTTTAGGCAAAACTTCCTTCACATAGATACTCTTGTGGCTGAATATGATGCAATCACAACTGATGGAAACCTTAATGGTATCTAGTTCATCCCCACGTATTTCACAAATGAGAAAGTTATGGCCCTCAAGGGGTGGGAATGTGGTCAGCAGCTTCAAGGATGGCCAGGGATCAATGAAATGGATTCATTTATTCAGCACATGTTTACAGAGCACCTGTTCAACCCCATGCACTGTTCTAGGCACTGGGCAGTGATCGAAACAGACAAAACACCCTGCCTTAGCAGGAGAGGGGCAGAATTTAGACAGGAAACAAATAAACTATACAATGTCAGGTGATGATGTGGAGGAAAATTAAGCAGAGTAAGGGGGAGGAAAAGCAGGGCCATTTTAGCAGAGGCCCTGCATGTATCTGGGGAAGAGTGTTCCAAGCAAAGGGAACAGCCAGTGCAAAAGCCTTAGGAGGCAATGGTCAAAAGAGAGTGAGGAGAGTAGATGGAGATGAGGTCAAAGGTTTTTTGTTTTTGTTTTAGATTTTATTCATTTTCTTAGAGAGGAGAGAGAGAGAAGGGGGGAAGAGCAGGAAGCATCAACTCCCACATGTGCCTTGTCCAGGCAAGCCCAGGGTTTTGAACCCACAACCTCAGCATTCCAGGTTGAGGCTTTATCCACTGCACCACCACAGGTCAGGCAAGGTCAAAGGGTTTGAAGAGAGGTGGACAGGATCACACAGGACCTGTCAGCCATATGAGGAGTTGGTCTTTATTCTGGGGTCTCAGCGGGGGGTGGGGGTGGGGGCATGACCTGACTTAAGATCTAACAGGGTCCTTCTGGCTGCTACTGGAGGGCAGACAGTAGGGCCATGATGAAAGCAGGGGAGCTAGTGAGGAGGAGACAGTTCAGGAGGAAGATGATGGTGGCTGAATCAGGAAGGAGGGAGTAGGGGGTGGGGAGAAGGAACTGGATTCTAGAGATAAGTATTCAGCATGTATTAGAGTTAGCGCTGCTAAGAGAATGGGGGTGAGGTGAGCAGCCCCTAATGTCTGTGACCCTCACCCCCAGGCCACTCCACATTGCTGTGGTACAGGACAATCTGCCTGCTGTGCATCGGCTGGTCAGCCTCTTCCAGCATGGCGGCCGGGAGCTGGATATCTACAACAACCTCCGACAGGTGAGGCTCCGGGCCTGGAGTCCTGGCCCCCTGGGTCTGAGGGAGGAGGGACTGGGAGTTCAGACTTCTGGGTCCTTGGGGAGGAAGAGCTCTCGAACCTGAGGAAGAAGGGGCTCCAGATTTCTGGTTCCTGAGTAAGACTGCTGCTGGGGGTCAGGACTGGAAAATTCCGAGGGAGGCAAGACTGGAACCCAAGTCAGGGCACGGGTCCCTCACAGGTTCTTTTCCCCAGACACCATTACACCTGGCTGTGATCACCACTTTGCCGTCCGTGGTCCGGCTACTGGTGATAGCAGGTGCCAGCCCCATGGCACTGGACCGCCATGGCCAGACGGCAGCCCACCTGGCCTGTGAACACCGTAGCCCGACCTGCCTGCGGGCCCTGCTGGACAGCGCGGCCCCGGGCACGGTGGACCTGGAGGCCCGCAACTATGACGGTGAGCATCGACCTGGGCTCAGGGTGAGATGACGTGGCAGGACCTGGCGTCCTTATGGGGCTGCAAAGCCCTAAGCCTATGTTTGACTGAGTCTCTCTCTCCTTCAGGGCTCACGGCCCTGCACGTGGCCGTGAACTCCGGGTGCCATGAAGCAGTGTTGCTCTTGCTGGAGCGCGGTGCGGACATCGACGCTGTGGTGAGCTGGGAGCCTCGTCCGGCTGGACCAGAAGGGGCGGGCCAAGGAGGGCGGGGCTGGCGCGGGAGAGCGCCCGTGTGGGTGGGGTTCCGGGTCTCGAACGCCACTGAGACACCGGACCCCAGCGGTAGGGATGCGGGTCACCCGCTGTTTGGTCGGAGCTTGGAGACACTCAAGGACCTTCTCTCCCTGCCGCAGGACATTAAGAGCGGCCGCTCACCACTCATCCACGCCGTGGAAAACAACAGCCTGAGCATGGTGCAGCTGCTGCTGCAGGTGGGTACCGCCCTGCCCTTGTCCTTTCGCCCACCCTTTCCTTTGGCACCAACCCACCATCGCCCCATCCTTCCAGCTCTGACCCCTCCTCTAGTCCTCGTTCTGGCAACCTATGACTTTACCCCTCAGGCTGCGAACTTGTCCTGAGCCCTCGTCTGTTCCTTCCCCGCTCCACAAACGTCCCTGGCGCCGTCCAGCGACGGTCTTGCTGACCCTCCCTGCCTTCCGGCTTTGGCCCTGTCCCTGCTGTCTTTCCGCCCAGACTCGACTCTGGAACCTTCTCTGACTCCGCCCCTACTTTGGCCGGACCGCGGAGTCTAGCTCTGATTGATTCGGCGCCGCCCGCTCAATCCCCTGCCGACCTGCCCCGAGTTCTAGCTTCCACCCTTCCATCGCCCCGCCCGCCCCCATCACTCCGGGGTGGTGGTTCTGACCAACCCTCCAACCCTGCAGCATGGCGCTAACGTGAACGCGCAGATGTACTCCGGCAGCTCCGCGCTGCACTCGGCGTCTGGCCGCGGGCTCCTCCCGCTGGTGCGCACGCTGGTCCGCAGCGGGGCGGACAGCGGCCTCAAGAACTGTCATAACGACACACCGCTCATGGTGGCGCGCAGCCGCCGGGTGAGTGTGCGCGCTAGTGGGGGTGGGGGCTTGAGGGGACTCTTACCGAGCGCCGGTACGTGGATGCATGTGTGCGATGGAGCAGGTGTGGGTGTGCGTCTGTGCCAGTGCCTAGAGGGAAGCGGTTGAGTGCGTGGGTGTGAGGTCTAGACAGGAGGAGAGACTGAGGCACAAAGAAAGGAAGCCACGAGCATTAAGAAAGAGGCGGTGCTCACTGACAAACCCCATGAGCCAGCCCAGATAGAGAGGGAGTGGCCTGGTCGTGATCCCCCATCTTCATACAGGTCATCGACATCCTCAGGGGGAAGGCCACCCGGCCTGCTCCTGCATCACAGCCAGAGCCTTCCCCCGACCGGAGTGGTACCACCTCCCCTGAAAGCAGCAGCCGCCTCAGTTCCAATGGTGAGAAATCAGCTCCCAACCTCCTGTCCGCCGGCTCCCTCCCCCCTCAGAACCGCACAGACCCTGTCCCCTCCCTCAGAACCCAGGAGTTGTGGCCTCCAACCCCCTTCTCTCTGGATTAGTCTCTCACTGCCCTCATCCCTCCTCTCTCTTCTTTCCACAGGTCTTCTCTCTGCATCACCATCTTCCTCGCCCTCCCAGTCTCCCCCCAAGGACCACCATGGATTTCCCATGGCTCCCCCCAATTTTTTTCTTCCTCCCTCATCTCCACCTGCCTTCCTGCCCTTTGCTGGTGTCCTCCAAGCCCCTGGCCTGCCAGTGCTGCCCTCCCAAGCTCCAGGAGGCAGCTGAGAGGGATGGGGGGGCAGATCTTGGACTCATGAGGAGGGACCTCTCTGCCCTGTGGAGTCAACCCTCCTGGAAACTGTGAAGATCTTCCTCTGCCCCCCCAATCTTTAGAACCAGGATTTGCACAGAGGCGCATGCATCTACCCCCTCTTCTGAGCACAAATATTCTCCCATCTCTTCCCGACAGCTACTCTCAGGCACCAGTCTCCTGTCCTGAATTCCATCCAATCATTTATTTCCTTCTCCTCTTCCAGAGCTGGTGGAACCAGGGAACAGCCGCTCCCCTCGCCCTCCGCCCATGAGGAGGGAGAGATGGGCTGCAGCCAAGCACTTATAACAATGTAAATTATTAGGCATTTTGGTTTAATCTCTTTTGTAATAAAATATTTTTGTACCGTATCACTGGCTTGGCTGGACCTCTTCCTGAGGAGGTCTGGAGGAAGTGTGTGTGCACACACCTGTACGTCGTACCCAGCTGACTCTACGAGTGACCTGAGAGTCTCAGACTGACAATGATATGTGTGATTGTCTCTGGGACTTACCGTGTGTTTGAAAGTTCTGTCATTGTGCCACTGTGCCATTGTTTCTGGGGATTACATAATGTATGACATCTTTCCAGGAGACCCTGTTAGATTCCATAGTGACTGTGTGTGTGTGTGTGTGTGTGTGTCCCACAGCTGACTGCTGTGAAACCTGCTTTTATCATGTCTTGCTTGGTGTGTCACATTTTACTCAGTGCCTCCACGCCCCCCCCCCCAACATACAATGACTTTTTTTTCTTATTTATTTATTTATTTACAGAGACAGTGAGTCAGCGATAGGGATAGATAGGGCAGACAGACAGGAATGGAGAGAGATGAGAAGCACCAATCATTAGTTTTTCATTGTGTGTTGCAACACCTTAGTTGTTCATTGATTGCTTTCTCATATGTGCCTTGACCGCGGGCCTTCAGCAGACTGAGTAACCCTTTGCTGGAGCCAGTGACCTTGGGTTCAAGCTGGTGGGCTTTTGCTCAAACCAGATGAGCCCACGCTCAAGCTGGCGACCTAGGGGTCTCGAACCTGGGTCCTCTGCATCCCAGTCCGACGCTCTATCCACTGCGCCACTGCCTGGCCAGGCAACAATGACTTTTTGACTCTGGGGACACATCTCTTGTGAATCAACCCCATTTGTATTCATTTCCTGTTACCACAGTAACATAGTAACACAAATTTAGTGGCTTAAAACAACACAAATGTATTCTTTTATACTTCTGAAGGTCAAAAGTGCAAAATCATGTTTACTGGGCCAGTCAAGGTATCAGCAGGGCTGGTTCCTTTGGGAAGCTCTAGGGGAGAATCTGTTCCCTTGCATTCTCCAGCGTCTAAGGCCGCCTGCATCCCTTGGCTCGTGGCCCCTTCCTTGTGTCTACAACCTCCTGCTTTCATCTATACATCTCCTACTCTGATCTCCTTCCTCCCTCTTAAGAGGACCCTGTGATGATGTTGGGCCCACCCAAGATAATCTCCCCATCTCAAGATCCTTAACCTCATCATATCTATTAAGTCCCTTTCCCATGAAAAGTGACATCACAGATTCCAGAAATTAGAATGAGAGTATCACTGGGAGCCTTTATTCAGCACACCCCACACTTCAATCAGAGAATCAACATTACTGAGAGGTCAGCATGTGGATAAGAAATTTGTTACAGGGATTGACCTTCAGGAAGAGAAGATGATGGGCAATGGGGACAGCGACAAGCTGGAACCCCCAAGGAAGGACTGGAACCCCATCAGTCCCCTCTATCCCCAGACTTGAAGAAAGGGTTCTCCTTTGGGAAAAGCTGATAGCCTTGGTCCTATTGTGTTGGTCTTCATGAGTGACCATGTGTTCCTGTGTTTCTGAATGATGGTATTATCTTTCTTTAGTCTGGGGGCCTCCCTAGGCCCTTGTGTCTTCATTTGTCTTGGCACTTGTGAACATTTTTGCTGTCATGACTCCTATCATCTGTATCTGTGGGCCCACTGTCTTCACACCTTCCTGGGAGGCACTATTGGGTTCCATAAATGGCTGGGTGTGTATGTATGTGTGTGTGTGAACACACGTACACACATCCATGCACAACCACTTCCATGTTAGCTCTGATTGGCCTGTACTCACCTGCTCTCCTGACTTAGGTGGCCATGCGTCTCTGTGTGTTTATGACCATGTGCCTGTTTCTGACGCTGTCTCTGGGTTATGGTGTCCCTAGAGCTGCCTGACTTGGGAGGTATATTGGCTTCCTATGGCTGCCATAACAAATGACCACAAGCTTGGTGGCTTAAAACAGAAATTTATTCTCTTGCAGTTCTGGAGGCCAGAAGTCCAAAATCAGGTGTGCGCAGGCCCACACTCTTTCTGAAGTTTCTAGAGCAGAACTCTTATCCTCCTCTTCTAGCTTCTGGTGGCTCCAGGTGTTCTTGGCCTGTGGCTGCATTGCTCCCATTTCTGTCTCTGTCTTCACACAGCCTTCTCTGCATGTCTGTCTCCTTTCTGTCTCTTACAAAGACTAGTCATTGTATTTAGGGACCGCCTGAGTGATTCAGGATGATCCCATCTCAAGATCCTTACTTACCTTACTTATATCTGCAAAGACCCCTTTTCCAAATAAGGTCATGTTCAGAGGTTCTGGGGACATATTTTTGTAGGAGGCCATTATTCAACCCACCACAGAGGGTGACTGTTGGGTCCTGCAAGCTGTGGTGTGTGAGAGCATCCCATGTGGTAATCCTACTATTTGTGTAAGGTCACATGCAGTGACTGTTTCTTTAGCAGAATAAGTCCCATCATCTCCACTTTCCTTCATCTGTGTCCTCAAAAACAATTCCCTGATGATAAGAACAGCAATTCCTATGTATCAAGTTCTTTCTAAGCACCATGCCGCTGTAAGTGCAGACCCTGACCTCTAGGAAGGTCGCTGATCACTCCGTGCTGTATTATGGTGTCTGCGATTCTTTGTGATTGTGTCCAGTCCCCTGTCACACTGTGTGACTAATTTGAGGATTTGAACAGAAATGCAAATATTAGCAGTTGTTGACTGACCATGATGGTGTCCATTTTCCAGATGAGAAAACTGAGGCTCTGGAGAACAAGTCTCCTGCCCAAGCCCAAGTCTGCTACCTCAGAACCCATGCTCACAATCACTGGGCCCTCTTGACTCTCAGGAAGGTCGTGTGTGGTTGTGTCTGTTATTTTCACTGTGTGCCTGTGAACGTGTGTCCTGCTGGAAAAGGTGTAGATAACAGCCAAGTGTGAGGGCATGGGCCCTGGAGTCAGAATTGAGTTTGAGTCCTGCCCTTCTGTGTTGTAGCTGTGTGACCTCCATTGGGTAACTTCACAGCCCTAATCCTCAGTTCCTTCATCCATAAAAATGAGAGGACAATAATAGCATCTACCTTGTAGTGTTGTTGTGAGGATTAAACTTGAATGAATTGCACTTACAATGGCATGGTGCTTAGAAAGAACTTGATACATAGGAATTGCTGTTCTTATCATCAGGGAATTGTTTTTGAGGACACAGATGAAGGAAAGTGGAGATGATGGGACTTATTCTTTGTTGTGATTGAAAAATGGGATGAGAGCCTAGCCTAGATGTGTGTGTTAGCTAGAATTTTTATCCTGCTATCATAACAAAAACTAAAAAATAGCCTGACCAGGTGGTGGTGCAGTGGATAGAGCGTCGGACTGGGATGCGGAAGGACCCAGGTTCAAGACCCGGAGGTCGCCAGCTTGAGCGTAGGCTCATCTGGCTTGAGCAAAAAAGCTCACCCAGCTTGGACCCAAGGTCCTTGGCTCCAGCAAGGGGTTACTCTGTCTGCTGAAGGCCCACGGTCAAGGCACATATGAGAAAGCAATCAATGAACAACTAAGAAGTCGCAACGCACAACGAAAAACGAATGATTGATGCTTCTCATCTCTCTCCGTTTCTGTCTGTCTGTCCCTGTCTATCTCTGCCTCTGTAAAAATAAATAAATAAATAAATAATCAATAAAAAACCTAAAAAATACTGTGGCCTAAATGAACTGGAAGTTTATTTTTCTCTCATGGTAAGGCCTAATTAACACCCAGGCCTAGCAGCTTAAGAATGTCAAAGATCCGGGCTCCTTCCACCTTGTTGCTCTTCTGCCTTCACCTCACACTTCCACATGGTCCAAAGTTGCTGCTTTGGCTCCCACCATCACATCCGCATTCCAACCATTGGGAAGAAGAAAAAAGGAAGTCAATTGTATGCCCCTTCAAGGCTACAACCCGGAAGTCATCATATTCTATTAGCTAGAATTTAGTCATCTATCAAGAGGAAAGTTGGGAAATGTAGTTTTATCTGTGCAACATGTATTCAGCTAAAATTCTAAGGTTATATTACAAAAGGAAGAGGGGGGAATTTGAGAGGGAAAATGTGTACCTGTCACACTAGGGCTCTGCTACCAATGGCTACGTGACCCTTGGGCAAAGTGACTGTACTGCCCTGAGCTTCAGTTTCCTCATCAGTAAAACAGAAATAATATTCACCTCTCAGTGTTGATGAGGGTTTAGTGAGATCATAAGTACCAAGTGCTTAGTTCAGGGCCTGACCATTATCAGCCTAGAATATGTGATAAGAGTCTCCTTGTATGTGGATCCAGGCTGTGGGCGATGTGCTTCTTTGTGTGTGAGAAACCAGCCCCAGGTCCAGGAGCTGAGCCCAGCACTGACCTTGATCAGTTACTTCTCTAAAACAAAGAATCTGGCTTCTCCACACATGGAAATCCCCTGTCAGCCTTCTGACCTTGGGACTGGGCGCATGTCCTTCCACAGCCATCTCCCTTCCCCCAGAGAAAGGCAGACTCCAAGGAGGGAGGGTAGAGATACAAATATAGGGTCTCCAGACCCCCGGCCCTTAACCAATGCCACCAAGACAGTTCTCATCTGTGACAGCTCTTGCTTTCTAAAGCCAAAAGTCATACTTTCAGTGAATATCTCAGGGGCCCTCACTCTTGTTGCAAAGTTTCACTTGTTATCAGCACCCTGGGTAAACCCAGACACTTCCAGGTGCATGCATGAAGTCTACCAAATCATAACTGATTGCCCATTCAACAATAACAACAAAAATGATTTTAAGAGCCTAAGAACTAAACAGAACAATCTGCTGGTTAGGAATGTTTGCAGACCCTCATTTAAGTCATACCTCTGTTTTTTTGTGGGGGGTTTTTGTTTTGTTTTGTTTTTCTGAAGGTGGAAACGGGGAGAGACAGTCAGACAGACTCCCGCATACGCCCGACCGGGATCCACCCGGCACGCCCACCAGGGGCGACGCTCTGCCCACCAGGGGGCGATGCTCTGCCCCTCCTGGGCGTCGCTCTGCCACGACAAGAGCCACTCTAGCGCCTGGGGCAGAGACCAAGGAGCCATCCCCAGCGCCCGGGCCGTCTTTGCTCCAATGGAGCCTCAGCTGCGGCTGCGGGAGGGGAAGAGAGAGACAGAGAGGAAGGAGTGGGAGCCTGACCTGTGGTGGCGCAGTGGGTAAAGCGTCAACCTGGAAACGCTGAGGTTGCTGGTTCAAAGCCCTGGGCTTGCCTGGTCAAGGCACATATGGGAGTTGATGCTTCCAGCTCCTCCCCCTTCTCTCTGTCTCTCTATCCTCTCTAAAACTAAATAAATTTTAAAAAAAATTAAAAAAAAAAAAAAAAAAGGAGGGGAAGGGGGTGGAGAAGCAAATGGGCGCTTCTCCTATGTGCCCTGGCCGGGAATCGAACCCGGGTCCCCTGCACGCCAGGCCGACGCTCTACCACTGAGCCAACCAGCCAGGGCCTGTGTGGGGTTTTTTTTGTTTGTTTGTTTGTTTTATTTTTTACAGAGACAGAGAATGAGTCAGAGAGAGGGATAGACAGGGACAGACAGACAAGAACGGAGAGAGATGAGAAGCATCAATCATTAGTTTTTCATTGCATGTTGCAACACCTTAATTGTTCATTGATTGCTTTCTCATATGTGCCTTGACCATGGGCCTTCGGCAGACCGAGTAACCCCTTGCTGGAGCCAGCGACCTTGGGTTCAAGCTGGTAGGCTTTTCCTCCCATCCAGATGAGCCCGCACTCAAGCTGGCAACCTCGTGGTCTTGAACCGGGTCCTCTGCATCCCAGTCTGACGCTCTATCCACTGCGCCACCGCCTGGTCAGGCCATACTTCTGTTTTAAATTTTTAATTTTTTTTTATTTATTCATTTTAGAAAGGGGGGGAGAGAGAGGAGAGAGAGAAGGGGGGAGGAGCAGGAAGCATCAACTCCCATATGTGCCTTGACCAGGCAAGCCTAGGGTTTCAATCCGGCAACCTCAGCATTTCCAGGTCGACGCTTTATCCACTGCGCCACCACAGGTCAGGCCATACCTCTGTTTTAAAGAAAGAGAAACTGAGGCCCAGAAAGGAAAGAAACTGACTTGGTAAATCTATGAGTCTGGGGTTCCATGTTTCACCTTAACCAAATGGTGGAATTTATCTCCAATAATGGGACAGCCAACATCATGTACCTTCTGATCCGATACACTGAGAAGGACACAGCATCACTTCCATAATATTCCTGCCACAAGAATATAATCACAAGGAGGCCCTTACCTCATGGCTCAATGGGTAAAGTGTCCCCAGTGCACAGAGGTCACAGATTCCATCCCTATCAGGTCAGGGCACATATGAGTAGCAATCAATGAGCACACAGCCAAGTGGAACAACGAGTTGATGCTTCTCTTTCCTTTTCCTTCCTTTCTCTCTCTCTCTCTCTCTCTCTCTCTCTCTGTCTTTCTCTCTCTCAAATCAATGGAAAAATTAAAGAATCTAACCACAAGGAAACATCAGACAAACCCAGATCTAGGGGGACATCTCACTAAGGAACTGTCCTGTAATATTTAAGTCAACTTCATGAAACACGAAGTCAGAGCAATTGTACCAGACATGAGAACTAAATACAGACATAATCTCAGACTGGATCTTGGACTGGAAAAAATGTCTCGCTATAAAGGATAATATAGGGACAATTGATGATTTGAATACAGACTGCGTTAGATACTAGTGTTGTATCGCTGTTAAATGTCCTGCTTTAGATAACCATACTGTGACTGTGTAAAAGGACGTCCATAAACGTGGAAATAGACACCAAAGTGTTCAGTGGCAAAGTGGCAGGATGCCTGAAACTTACTCTCAAATGATGGGGGAGGTGGGGAAAGAGAGAAAGAGCCAATAATAAAGCAAATTAGCAAATTGCTAACATTTAGTGAACCTGGTTGAAGGTTATATAGAAGGCTTTGACTTATTCTTGCAACTTTTCTATAAATTTTAAATGATTCCAAGAAAGAAAAAAAAAGATTGCAAATTAAAAGCCATGTTTTTAAGGCTCTGTGTTTCTGAGTATCTAGTTTGTGCTTGCATCTGTGGTCAGTTTGGGGAGTTGGGAGGTTGTGCTTCTGACACTGCCTTGGGGTGTGACCAGGGCTTTAGGAGGGTGTGATTAAGGACTGGGGGTGTGGCCAGGAACTTGAGGGTGTGGCCAGAGTCTCCGAGGCGTGGTTGGGATGGGGTCAGGTCCTATCCTGCGGTCAAATCGGGGCTTGGCAAGATTCTCCGAGTTGAGCACGAAGTCTGGGGCAGGGTCTGAGAAACTACGTTCCCAAGGGAGGAGGTAAGCCTGTACTTAGAGTGCCCTCTTGCGGTTACCATGGGGCCTGGCCTGCCCTTTTTTTTTTTTTTTTTTTTCTGAAGCTGGAAACGGGGAGAGACAGTCAGAGAGACCCCCGCATGCGCCCGACCGGGATCCACCCGGCACGCCCACCAGGGGCGACGCTCTGCCCACCAGGGGGCGATGCTCTGCCCCTCCGGGGCGTCGCTCCGCCGCGACCAGAGCCACTCCAGCGCCCGGGGCAGAGGCCAAGGAGCCATCCCCAGCACCCGGGCCATCCTTGCTCCAATGGAGCCTCGGCTGCGGGAGGGGAAGAGAGAGACAGAGAGGAAGGGGGGGTGGAGAAGCAAATGGGCGCCTCTCCTATGTGCCCTGGCCGGGAATCGAACCCGTGTTCCCCGCATGCCAGGCCGACGCTCTACCGCTGAGCCAACCGGCCAGAGCCTGGCCTGCCTTTTTTTTTTTTTTTTTTTTTTTTTACTTTTTTTTTTTTATTATTATTCATTTTAGAGAGGAGAGGGAAAGACAGAAAGAGAGAGAGAGAGAGGAGAGACAGAGAGAGAAGGGGAGAGGAGCTGAAAGCATCAACTCCCATATGTGCCTTGACCAGGCAAGCCCAGGGTTTCGAACCAGCGACCTCAGCATTTCCAGGTCAATGCTTTATCCACTGTGCCACCACAGGTCAGGCGGCCTGCCCTTTTTTAACAGCTTCATTTCAGGGGTGGAAACCTATGGCTCGCGAGCCAGATGTGGCTCTTTTGATGGCTTCATCTGGCTCGCAGACAAATCTTTAATAAAAAAAAAAATACCGTTAAAAATATAAAACATTCCCATGTATTACAATCCATTCATTTCCTACAGTTCATGGTTGCGGGTGGCTGGAGCCAATCATAGCTGTCCTCCGGGACAACACCAAATTTTTATTGGATAATGCGTAACATACACGGGTGGTTGTATGGCTCTCACAGAATTACATTTTAAAATATGTGGCGTTCATGACCCTTTTTGTATTTAGTTCTCATGTCTGGTACAATTGCTCTGACTTCGTGTTTCATGAAGTTGACTTAAATATTTCAGGACAGTTCCTTTGTGAAATGTCCCCCTAGATCTGGGTTTGTCTGATGTTTCCTTGTGGTTAGATTCTTTAATTTTTCCATATCTAAACTTTAGATCAGGGGTCCCCAAACTCTTTACACAGGGGGCCAGTTCACTGTCCCTCAGACCATTAGAGGGTCGGACTATAAAAAAACTATGAACAAATCCCTATGCACACTACACACATCTGATTTTAAAGTAAAAAAACAAAACGGGAACAAATACAATATTTAAAATAAAGAACAAGTAAATTTAAATCAACAAACTAACCAGTATCTCAATGGGAACTATGCTCCTCTCACTGACCACCAATGAAAGAGGTGCCCCTTCCGAAAGTGTGGCGGGGACCGGATAAATGGCCTCAGGGGGCCACATGCAGCCCGCGGGCCGTAGTTTGGGGACCCCTGCTTTAGATAATGCATATAGCCAGCAATTTAACTATTTATAGCATACAATACAGTGGTTTTAGTAAAAGCAAAGAGTTGTGCAATCAATATCACAATCAATTTTAAAAGATTTCTTGCTCTGGCCAGGTGGCTCAGTGGATAGAGTACTGTTCCCATGCACGGAGGTCATGGGTTGAGAATCCAGTCAAGGCACTTAGAGAAGCAAACAATGAGTACACAACTGAATGGAACAAGTTAGCACTTCTCTCTCTTTTCCTTTCTCTCTCACTCTCTAATCAATGGGGTGAAAAAATAAAACAGCATTTCTTCACCCCAGCTCCCTTCAGCCTTAGGCAACCTTTAATATACACTGCTCACAAAAATTAGGGGATCAGGGAACGTGCAGATTCTCTAGTACTTTCAACCTTTTGTACAGTGCATTTTCACCAATGAAATAAAAATTGGTTTTGCATCTCATTTGCATAATCAAACAACTTTCTTTGACTTATTTGCTTTTCTGATGTTTTTGTTTAATAAATAAAATCAAATGCTTTTTTATCGCTTCATATTAATTTTAAATATCCCCTAATTTTTGTGAGCAGTATACTTTGTATATCTGTACATTTGCCTATTCTGGACATTTTGTATAAATTGAATCATACAACATATGGTCTTTTGTGACTGGCTTCTTTCACTTAGCATAATGTTTTTGAGATTCATTCTTGTTTTTTGGTATGTTATCAGTAATTTGTTCCTTTTATTTTTCCCTTATTGTTTAATTGAATTTATTAGGGTGACCTAGTTAACATAATTATACCAGTTACAGGTGCCCAATTCTGCAACACAAGTAATTCATTCCTTTTAATGGCTGAATAATATTCCATTGTGTGGGAATACTGCTTTTTTTTTTTTAGAGACAGAGAGTCAGATTGAGTAATAGATAGGAACAGACAGACCGGAATGCAGAGAGATGAGAAGCATCAATAATCAGTTTTTCATTTTGGCATTTAGTTGTTCATTGATTGCTTTCTCATATGTGCCTTGACCGTGGGGGCTACAGCAGACTGAGTAACCCCTTGCTCAAGCCAGTGACCTTGGGTCCTAGCTGGTGAGCTTTGCGCAAACCAGATGAGCCCGCGCTCAAGCCGGCGATCTCGAACCTGGTTCCTCCGCATCCCAGTCCTACGCTCCATCCACTGCACCACTGCCTGGACAAGCAGGAATACTGCATTTAACTTATCCCTTCATCAGTTGATGAACATTTAGGTGTTTTTACAAATCTTTGTGTGGATCTATGTTTTCCATTCTTTTTTTTTTTTTTTTTTTTTTGGTATTTTTCTGAAGTTGGAAACAGGGAGGCAGTCAGACAGACTCCCGCATGCGCCCGACCGGGATCCACCCGGCATGCCCACCAGGGGTCTATGCTCTGCCCATCTGGGGCGCTGCTCTGTTGCATCCAGAGCCATTCTAGCACCTGAGGCAGAGGCCATAGAGCCATCCCCAGCGCCCGGGCCAACTTTGCTCCATTGGAGCCTCAGCTGCGGGAGGAGAAGAGAGAGACAGAGAGGAAGGAGAGGGGGAGGGGTGGAGAAGCAGATGGGTGCTTCTCCTGTGTGCCCTGGCCGGGAATCGAACCAGGCCGATGCTCTACCACTGAGCCAACCGACCAGGGCCTCTATGTTTTCCATTCTAAAGGATATATATACATAGCAGTGGAATGGCTGGGTCATACGGTAACTCTATGTTTAACCTTATGAGCTCAGCAGTATATTAGGGTTCCAGCCTCTCCACAGCCTCTCTAATACTTATTGTTGTCTGGGGGTTTTGGGTTTGTTTTTTTTTAATGTCTGAGGTTTTTTGTTCTCCCCTAAAAAAATTTTTTTTTACAGGGACAGAGAGAGAGTCAGAGGGAGGGATGGACAGGACAGACAGAAACAGAGAGATGAAAAGCATCAATCATTAGTTTTTCGTTGCGCATTGAGACACCTTAGTTGTTCATTGACTGCTTTCTCATATGTGCCTTGACCGCAGGCCTTCAGCAGACCGAGTAACCCCTTGCTGGAGCCAGCGACCTTGGGTCCAAGCTGGTGAGCCCTTGCTCGAACCAGATGAGCCCGCACTCAAGCTCGAGATCTCAAACCTGGTTCCTCCGCATCCCAGTCCGACGCTCTATCCACTGCGCCATCACCTGGTCAGGCTGTTGTCTGTTTTTTTATTACAACCATCCTACCGTGTGTGAAGTGGGATCTCGCTGTGGTTTGGATTTGCATTTCCCTAACTGACAGTGATGCTGAGTATCTTTTTCTATCATCCACTTCTTTTGTATCCACTATGCAACTGTGTGAACTCTTAACCATTTTTCCATATTTGATCCAGATTTTTTAAATTACAGCATTAATGATGTGACTGAAGTCCCAGTGTATCCTTCTCAGAGTCCACCTTCTGCCTTCCCCATATTCTGAATTTAAAGATTTTATTTATTTTTTTAGAGAGGGGGAGGGAGAGAAAAAAAGAGAGAAGAGGGAGGAGCAGGAAGCATCAACTCCATAGGTGCCTTGACCAGGCAAGCCCAGGGTTTTGAACCAGTGACCTCAGCATTCCAGGTCTATGCTTTATCTACTGCATCACCACAGGTCAGCCATATCCTGAATTTAATGTTCAGCATTATCACACATGTTTTCATACTATTACCACATGCATATGTTTCCCCAAATAATTTAGAGCATTGGGTTTGCAGGTTTTCACACTTGGTATAAATGACGTTATACTGTGTTAATTCTTTAGCACTTGCTTTTTTTTTTTTTTTTTTTTTTTGCTTATTGTATTAGTTTCCTACGGCCTCTGTAACAAAGGACCACAAACTGAGTGACTTGTTTTTTTTTCAAGTGAAAGGAAGGAAGACAGACAGACTCCCACATGCAACTATGAGTTGACAGTTCTCTTCCCCTCCCCCCATAAATCAATAAATTAAATATTTTCTAAAAATCTTATTGAAAATACACCTCTTGCCTGACCAGGCAGTGGTGCAATGGATAGAGCATTGGACTGGGATGTGGAGGACCCAGGTTCCAGACTCCGAGGTCGCCAGCTTGAGCACGGGCTCATCTGGTTTGAGCAAGGCTCAAACCCAGCTTGAGCCCAAGATCGCTGGCTCGAGCAAGGGGTCACTCGGTCTGCTGTAGCCCCCCCACACACACACCCATCAAGGCACATGTGAGAGATCAATCAATGAACAACTAAGGAACTGCAACGAAGAATTGATGTTTCTCATCTCTCTCCCTTCCTGTCTATCTGTCCCTATCTGTCCCTCTCTCTGACTCTCTCTGTCTCTGCCACACACAAAAAATAGAAAAGAAAAGAAAAAAGAAAATATACCTCTTGTCCTGGCTGGATAGCTCAGTTGGTTAGAGCATCATCCTGATATGCAAAGGTTGCAGGTTCGATCTCCAGTCAGGGCACATACAGAAACAAATCGATGTTTCTGTCTCTCTGTCTCTCTCTCTCTTCCCTTACTCCCTCTCTAAAATCAATCAATAAATTCTTTTAATGTAAAAGAAAAAGAAAATACACCTATTTTTAATTTTTTTTTTTAGAAAGAGAGTAAGAGAGATTGCAGTTGCTTCACTTTAGTTGTTTATTGGGTGCTGTCGTATGTGCCCTGACTGGCCAAGCCCCGGGTTTTGAACAGGCAACCTCAGCATTTCAGGGTGACATTCTATCCACTGCACCACCACAAGTCAGGCAATAAATAAAACTTTTTAAAAAAAGAAAAAGGCCCTGGCCGGTTGGCTCAGTGGTAGAGCGTCGGCCTGGTGTGCGGGAGTCCGGGGTTCGATTCCCGGCCAGGGCACACAGGAGAAGCGCCCATCTGCTTCTACACCCTTCCCCCTCTCCTTCCTCTCTGTCTCTCTCTTTCCCTCCCACAGCCGGGGCTCCACTGGAGCAAAGTTTGCCCGGGTGCTGAGGATGGCTCTGTGGCCTCTGCCTCAGGCACTAGAATGGCTCTGATTGTGGCAGAGCGACGCCCCAAGATGGGCAGAGCATCGCCCCCTGGTGGGCATGCCAGGTGGATCCTGGTCGGGTGCATGCGGGAGTCTGTCTGACTGCCTCCCCGTTTCCAGCTTCGGAAAAAAATAAAATAAAATAAATAAATAAATAATTTTGTGCTCGCACAGTTCTGGAAAGTAGGAACCCAAGATCAAGGTGTGGGCAGGGCTATGCTCCCTCTGAAGGCTCTAGGGAAGGATTGTTCCTTGCCTCTTCCGGTTTCTGGTGTTTGCCAATAATCCTTGGCATTCCTTGACATATAAATGCATCACTCCAATCTCTGCCTTCATCATCACATGGCTTTCTCCCTGTGAGTGTACCTGTCTGTGTCCACATTTCCAGTCATACTGTATTTAAAGTCCACCTTAATTCAGTATGACATCATCTAAACTTGGTTACAACTGCAAAAACTCTTTCTAAATAAGGTCACACTCACAGGTTCCAGAGGATATGAATGGGGTGGGGCACTATTCAACCAAGTACACTCATTATTATGTTTTTACAATTTGTGCTATTGGTATCTGTCCAGCTCATTCATTTGAACTGCTGTGTGGGAGTCCTTTATGAGAGTATACTATAATTTATTCATCCTTTCTCCTGGTAATAGATATCTACCTTGTTTCCAATTTTCTCCATTTCCCACAAAGCTGCAAGTAACATCTTGGCACATGTCTCCTGAAGTTTCTTAGGTCAATATTTTTTTAACGTGCCCAACAAGATCCATTAGTGGGTTGTGAAATCAATTTGGTGGTTTGCAAATAATTTTCCCTTTAATGAAATGGAATTAAACAGAGTAGAAGATATTAGAGCATACGTACATAGCCCAGGTAAGGATTACCCTGGGAAACTGTCCCAGGTGTATAATGTCCTGATGTGAGCAAACAGGACCGTAAGCCCTAGCTCTGAAGGTTGTGGAGGATCATGGACTTGCCCTGTCAAAGGTCTAATGGATCCTACCGGACTGCTCTCCAATGTAACTTGTCCATTTTACACTTCCATCAGCTCTTCATCAACACTTTGAATTTTTGTCAGGCCAATGGGTTTTTTTGTTGTTGTTGTTTTTTGTTTTTTACAGAGACAGAGAGAGAGAGTCAGAGAGAGGGATAGGACAGACAGACAGGAACGGAGAGAGATGAAAAGCATCAATCATCAGTTTCTCGTTGCGCGTTGCGACACCTTAGTTGTTCATTGATTGCTTTCTCACATGTGCCTTGACTGCAGGCCTTCAGCAGACTAAGTAACCCCTTGCTCAAGCCAGCGACCTTGGGTCCAAGCTGGTGAGCTTTTGCTCAAACCGGATGAGCCCGCACTCAATCTGGTGACCTCGGGGTCTTGAACCTGGGTACTCCCGCATCCCAGTCCGGCGCTCTATCCACTGCGCCACTGCCTGGTCAGGCCCAATGGGTTTTTAGTCTGTTCTTTGGAGAAGGAGGAAACTGAGGCTGACTGCCTGCAAGACCCGGTCTCCCCTTAGTCTGAGGTGCAACGCCCACCCAAGATTCTGCAAGTGAATGCTTCTCTGGTTCTAAGAGATGGGAGATGGGGACTCAGTTCTCAACTTAAACTCTCTCCTCCTCCCTCCACCTCAAAGGGTTTTTTTTTTAATTCAGCAAGAAAAAATGTCAAGTTTGACATACAAGTCCCGACCGAGAGTGTTCAATAAATGTTAGCGATTACTATTATTTCCTGATTCGAAATTCTAGGAGGTGTACATCTGCGACCAGAACTTGGCCTGGCCTGACCAGGTGGTGGCGCAGTGGATAGAGCATCAGACTGGGATGCGGAAGGACCCAGGTTCGAGACCCCAAGGTCGCCAGCTTGAGCGCGGGCTCATCTGGTTTGAGCAAAAGCCCACCAGTTTGAACCCAAGGTCACTGGCTCCAGCAAGGGGTTACTTGGTCTGCTGAAGACCGCGGTCAAGGCACATATGGGAAAGCTATCAATGAACAACTAAGGTGTTGCAACGTGCAACGAAAAACTAATGATTGATGCTTCTCATCTCTCTCCGTTCCTGTCTGTCTGTCCCTGTCTATCCCTCTCTATGAAAAAAAAAAAAAAAAAAAAGAACTTGGCCTGGACGCCCAGGGGCGTGTCCTGTGTGGTGGGGCGGAGGGCGGAAGACCGGACCCACAGCGCCCCCGGTGGCCTCCCAGTGCACTGCCGAAACTGGGCACCTGCTACCGGTTGTGCAGGTTCGTGAGAAAACCACGCCCCCTCCCCCCCCCCTCCCCCCAGTCCAGCGCCGAGCAGCCTGCTTTCAACTAGGGACCCAGGAATTGTGTCGACAAATTTTTGCTTCCTCAGACACCCTCCACCCAACCCCTGCCTGAGAAACTCAGGAGTCCGGTCGCGCTGTGTCTTCCTTCTCAGGGACAAAGGAATCGCACTATCTCCCTGACCTTCCCTCCTAGAAAGTTCAGCTCTGACCTTTAATCTCATGCCACGACGAAAGTTCCAAATGTTCACCACGACCCGGGAGTGCTACGTCTCTGCCCCACTTCACTGCCGGGTCCGGATAGGACCCAGCCCTACCCCAGCAGAAGTTTCAGCGTCTCCTCTACTTCGACCTTGGGACCCAAACCTCACCCGCTTCCTAACAGGTCCCAGGAATGCTACCTGCAATTCCCTCCCACTCAGGAATCACCTTCTATTGCCACACATCGAAGCCACCGTATCCGGCTGTTCTTTGGGGGTCAGGCTCTCAAAGTCTATCTCTAGCTAACCCAGTGGCAGAGCCCCAGACCCCGCCCCCTCTGGGACGCAGGTATCTGCTGTCCCCTCCCCGGTTCACCGGGGCCCGCCCTCACCTCTGGCGCGGGGTCCTGCCCCCAACCAAACCTGGGCGGGGCCGCGCATTCCACCACCTCACCCGGTCTTCCTAACGCACCCGAGGGACCCATGGCTGTGGCGGCGGCCCCACGGGGGTGGCAGTCGGGAGAGCCACGCGCTCTTGACCGGGCGGTGAGGCTGCTGCAGCGCCTGGAGCAGCAATGCGAGGACCCCCGGCTCTCCTCGAGTCCCCCCTCGCTCCGAGACCTACTGCCTAGCATCGCGCAGCTGCTGCGTGACGTGGCCCACGCCCGGCGGGCGGCCGGTGGAGGTCACCCCGACGGTCCCGGGGGTGCTGGGAACTTCCTCATCGTCTACCTCGCCAACCTGGAGGCCAAGAGCAGGCAGGTGGCAGCACTCCTGCCACCCGGGAGCCGAATGAGTGCCAATGACGAGCTTTTCCGGGAGGGCTCCCTACTCCGGTGAGTGGAAGTCCTTGCCCTCACACTCCCCAATAAAGGTGGGATCAGCAGGGAGACCCAGATTATGCTCCCACCCTTACTCCCTCAGACCAGAAATCCAGGGCCCCAACCCCTTCTCCCTCGGACCCAGGAATCCAGGACCCACCTCCTTCTCCCTGAAGACCTGGAAAAGTGGACCACCTAGTTTTTTTCCTTCCTTGCCTCCAGCCTCTCATTTCTCCTCTTTCTTGGCCTCCCAGCTGCCTGCTACCCAGTGCCCTACTCTCCCAGAGGCTGTAGACCAGGGGTCCCCAAACTTTTTACATAGGGGGCCAGTTCACTGTCCTTCAGACCGTTGGAGGGCCGGACTTTAAAAAAAACTATGAACAAATCCCAATGCACACTGCACATATCTTATTTTAAAGTAAAAAAAAAACAAAACGGGAACAAATACAATATTTAAAATAAAGAACAAGTAAATTTAAATCAACAAACTGACCAGTATTTCAATGGGAACTATACTCCTCTCACTGACCACCAATGAAAGAGGTGCCCCTTCGGAAGTGCGGCGGCAGGGGGCCGCATGTGGCCTGCAGGACATAGTTTGGAGACCCCTGCTGTAGACACAGACCCTGGAAGCTGGGGGGGGGGGGAGCTTCCTGCACCAGGAGGTGTGGATTGACATTCTTATCACCACCTCTCCTGGTCTTCAGTTCCTGAGTAACAGCTAGCTCAGGACCTACCACTTGTCTGCAAGCCCCCTGCTCTGGTTCCAAACTAAAGAAAGGGCTGCTAACTGACACAGGCAGAGGACACCAGAGGCCTAGAGCCCAGGACAAAGTTTGAACCATTGATTCACAACCCAGTCATCCTGTGTGCCCCTCTTTATTTTTTTTTCTTTATTCATTTTTAGAGAGGAGAGAGAGGGAGAGAGAGAGACAGAGAGAGAGAAGGGGGGGAGGAGCTGGAAGCATCAACTCCCATATGTGCCTTGACCAGGCAAGCCCAGGGTTTCGAACCGGCGACCTTAGCATTTCCAGGTCGAGGTGTTATCCACTGCGCCACTACAGGTCAGGCCTGTGTGCCCCTCTTTATAGCAAATATTTTGTAGAATCTCCTTAAATTCATCCTGAAATCAAATGCCTAAGGTAAATAACCTACTTACTCATCTTTTTTTAAAATCACTATAATTCCCAAACTCTATTATAAGGCAGTGATAAAAAAAAAAAAAATGTTCGGTCTGACCAGGTGGTGGCGCAGTGGATAGAGCGTCGGACTGGGATGCGGAAGGACCCAGGTTCGAGACCCAGAGGTCACCAGCTTGAGCCCGGGCTCATCTGGATTGAGCAAAAAGTTCAGCAGATTGGACCCAAGGTCGCTGGCTCCAGCAAGGGGTTACTCGGTCTGCTGAAGGCCCACGGTCAAGGCACATATGAGAAAGCAATCAATGAACAACTAAGAAGTCACAACGCACAACGAAAAACTAATGATTGATGCTTCTCATCTCTCTCTCCATTCCTGTCTGTCTGTCCCTGCCTATCTCTGCCTATGTTAAAAAAAAAATGTTCGTTATAAAATTATCAATATTTTGAGTGGAAATGCCAAGGCATAGTCACAATTATTCTGCAACATACAATCCATGAGTCAGATGCTTGCATGTGTAGGGAGAATCACTATGTTGCAGAATCAGTCTTCCCTTGATATGTAGGAGAGTTGGGTTTCTGTAAGATTCAGTATACTGTTAAAATGTGCAAAAAAAGCCTGACCAGATGGTGGTGCAGTGGATAGAGCATCGGACTGGGATGCGGAGGACCCACGTTCGAGACCCTGAGGTCGCCAGCTTGAGCCCGGGGCTCATCTGGTTTGAGCAAAGCTCAGCAGCTTGGACCCAAGGTCGCTGGCTTGAGCAAGGGGTCACTCGGTCTGCTGAAGGCCCGCGGTCAAGGCACACATGAGAAAGCAATCAATGAACAACTAAGGTGTCACAACGAAAAACTGATGATTGATGCTTCTCATCTCTCTCCGTTCCTGTCTATCCCTCTCTCTGACTCTCTCTGTCTCTAAGAATGTCTAGTGAGAATGTCTGGTGAGACACTGGAAAGTTGATTGGACATGGGCAAATCCTGCTGAACGGGATTGTCCCCCAAGTTCTAACCTCTCCCACCCCAATCACAATGACAAGTACATTTCTAGAAGCTCCTTAGAAGAGTGGTATAACACCTCTGAGAACCACTGTTCTAGATTCAGTGGAAACTAAGAATCTTAAGGACTTAGTGAGAATCTAAATGGGTGATCTAGAGCCACTAGGGTCCTGGTAACTATATGAAGGAGATTCTAGACCAGCACTCTACACATTGAAACCTAATAAAAGCCCATGTGGGCCCTGGCCGAATAGCTCAGCACACAGAGCATCAGCGTGGTGTGTGGATGTCCCTGGTTCAATCCCCAGTCAGGGCACACATGAGAAGTGACCATCTGCTTCTCTTCCCCTACCTCTCTCCCTTCCCTTCTCACAGCCAGTGGCTCGAGTGTTGGCCCTGGGTGCTGAGGATAGCTCATTTGATCCAAGCAACCAAGCGTCAGCCCCAGACTGGGTTGCTGGGTGGATTCCGATCGGGGCACATGCAGCAGTCTATCTCCTCTCCTCTCACTTAAAAAAAAAGAAAAGGAAAAAAAGTTCCATGTGTGTTTTTCATTTTCTAGAAGTCAGGTAAAATGAGTTTTGAAAGCATTTAAAAAAAATTTTTTCCATTGACTTGAGAGAGTGAGAAAGAGAGGGGTGGGGAGGGAAAGAGAGAAACACCAACTTGTTGCTCCACTTAGTTGTTCTGTTTTTAGTTGTGCCCTCATTGGTTGCTTCTCAAAGCCCAGACCAGGGGTCGAACTCCCCAACCTCAGGCCCAGTAACATTTTCTTTACTCACTATATCCAAAATATTATCATCTTAACTTGTAATCAATATGAAGCCATTCACATTTTTTTTCTTTTGCTCTGTTTCTGAAATATTTTATTTCCCATCTGGAGCACATCTCAATTTGGGCCAGCACAGATGTGGATAGTGGCGACAAAGAGAGTCTGAGAAGGGAGGGTGCTCAGAAACTGTCAGGAACCCTACAGACTGGTCCAAGTGTGTTATTAATATAAGATGAGAAGAACAGTAATAATAATTAATGTGCACTGAGAACCGACTGCATGCTGGGTGTGCAAGACATTTTATGTGCCTTTAAGAATCCTCATCACTCCCCCTGTGAGGCAGGAGCTGTAGTTATGCCCATTTTACAGTTGGGGAAATTGAGGCTTGAGGGAAGATAAGGAACTTGCCAAAAATCACACAACTAAGTGTCAGAGCTACCCTCTCCTGTGGCCCACATCCTGATCAGGACCTCAGGGAGGCAGCTGGCAGGAGAAGGCTCTGAGGCCGCCACCCAATGCTGCTCAGACCAAGAGGAAGGCTCCCACGGAGACCTGCACGCAGAATGCCCTAAATGCCCTCTGACCCAGGGGTCCCCAGGACCACGCTGCTAGCCCTCCTGCGAGCTTCAGGCACAGCCTGGGACTGTGTGCTGGAGCATGAGGATGTTGGGCCACGCCTCTTTTCTTCACAGAGGAAGAAACTGAGGCTCTGAGGCGTCAGGGCTGCGGGCTGCGGCAAGCAGTGTTGGAATCAGCTTCGCCCTGCAGCGCTGCATCAGAGTCTGGGCCGTGTGGGCGTTAGCCACAGAGGGTGGAGATGTCTGTGGGAGTCTCAGGGTTCAACTAGGTACTCAGAGCTCATCTCCACAGGCGACAGCTGGCCAAGCTGGCCCTTATCTTCAGCCACATGTACGCAGAGCTGAGCATGCTCTTCCCCGGGGGAAAGTACTGTGGACACACATACCAGCTCACCAAGACCGCAG
This sequence comes from Saccopteryx bilineata, assembly GCF_036850765.1. Classification (NCBI taxonomy): domain Eukaryota; kingdom Metazoa; phylum Chordata; class Mammalia; order Chiroptera; family Emballonuridae; genus Saccopteryx; species Saccopteryx bilineata. The sequence continues at coordinate 314,192,773 of NC_089492.1, read as the reverse complement.
CCCACACCTTCTGGAGGGAACACTGTGGAGCCCGGTGAGTGAGCACCTGTCCCTGGGGCCTCTGGAGTCTCATTCTGCCCCTGCCCAGGGACCCAGGAGTCCAGGACCCCTCCCCCTCCCCCCTCACACCCGGGAGTCAGGTCTCCAGCTGCCTCTTTCCTAGAGGTTGCCATTGTGGTCTCCCAGAGGCCTCATGTCCATCTCCCACTCGCCTCCACCCAGCTGTGTGCTGCCCTGGGCTGAGTTTGAGTCTCTCCTGCACACCTGCCACCCTGTGGAGTCAGGCCCCACGACCCTTGCCTTGCGCTCCACCATCGACCTCACCTGCAGTGGCCACGTGTCCATCGTTGAATTTGACATCTTCACCAGGCTCTTCCAGGTCAGGGAAGGTCAAGGCTGGGGGCCCGGACTCCTGGATCTGAGGGGGGAGGCGGTGGGGGCCCGTACTCCCAGGTCTGAGGGAGGAGGGGCCGGGAGCCTGGACTTCTGGGTCCTGGGGAATAAGGGTCTGGAGTCTTTTGTGTAAAAGAGAGATTCCTGAGGCCCACTGTGGAGTGAGCCAGGTGGCTGGGTTCTTGGACCCTGGAAAGCACTAGGAGAGGGGTTGGCACCATCGGCTTCTTTGTGACTCAAGTGTCTCCTTTCCAGCCATGGCCAACACTCCTTAAGAATTGGCAGCTTCTGGCAGTCAACCACCCGGGTTACATGGCCTTCCTCACCTATGATGAGGTCCAAGCACGGCTGCAGGCCTGCAGGGACAAGCCAGGCAGGTAACGGGCAGGCGTCATGAGGAAGAAGTTGCTAAGGGGTCCAGGCTCGTGGTCTGGGCTGGAGGTGAGGGGTAGAAACCCAGACATTCTTTTTTTTTTTTCATTTTTCTGAAGCTGGAAACAGGGAGAGACAGTCAGACAGACTCCCGCATGTGCTCGACCAGGATCCACCCGGCACGCCCACCAGGGGGCGATGCTCTGCCCATCCTGGGCGTCGCCATGTTGCGACCAGAGCCACTCTAGCGCCTGAGGCAGAGGCCACAGAGCCATCCCCAGCGCCCGGGCCATCTTTGCTCCAATGGAGCCTTGGCTGCGGGAGGGGAAGAGAGAGACAGAGAGGAAAGTGCGGTGGAGGGGTGGAGAAACAAATGGGCGCTTCTCCTGCGTGCCCTGGCCGGAAATCGAACCCGGGTCCTCCGCACGCTAGGCCGACGCTCTACCGCTGAGCCAACCGGCCAGGGCTTTTTTTTTTTTTTTACAGAGACAGAGAGTGAGTCAGAGAGAGGGATAGACAGGGACAGACAGACAGGAACGGAGAGAGATGAGAAGCAGCAATCATTAGTTTTTCATTGCACGTTGCAACACCTTAGTTGTTCATTGATTGCTTTCTCATATGTGCTTTGATTGCTTTCTCACCTTGACCTTGGGCCTTCAGCAGACCGAGTAACCCCTGTTGGACCCAGCGACCTTGGGTTCAAGCTGGTAGGCTTTTGCTCAAACCAGTTGAGCCCGCGCTCAAGCTGGCGACCTCGGGGTCTCAAACCTGGATCCTCTGCATCCCAGTTTGACACTCTATCCACTGCGCCACCACCTGGTCAGGCCCAGACATTTTTTAGAGAGAGCAAGAACTAAAGGGCTGAGGTACCAGGGATCTCAGAAAGTAGAGAGCTCAGAGGTAGGACACTGAGTGCCCCCTGCCACCCCACCTCTTCTCCTGAGACTCCTGGACCTTCCCACAATCTAGCAGCTAAAGGGACAACACTTTGTCTGGCAGGGGGCCTGAAGACCCTGCCCCAGGATAAGTTTCGTTTCTCATAGGTCAAAGCCCACGCTGTACCATTTACTAGATATTTTTAATAGGAATTCTCACACCTGCTGGGGTAGGAGACTGGGAACCAGACACCTGAGTCCTGAAGTTATTTCAAGCCAGGAGCTTTGAGTTGTTGGGTCCCCCCCAGAGGGTTAATCATTGAGAGGCTGAGCCTGACGGGTGGTGGCGCAGTGGATAGAGCATCGGCCTGGGACACAGAATATCCAGTTTGAAACCCGACGTCACTTGCTTGAGCGTAGGCTCTTCTGGCTTGAGCATAGGATCATAGACATGACCCCATGGTCGCTGACTTAAGCCCAAGGTCACTGGCTTGAGCAATGGATCACTGCTTGGCTGGAGCCCCCCAGGCAAGACACATTTGAGAAAGCAATCGATGAACAATTAAGACGTCACAACGAAGAACTGAGTCTTCTCATTTCTCTCCCTTTCTGTCTGTCTGTCCCTATCTGTCCCTCTCTCTCTCTCTTGCTAAAAAATAAATAATAATAATAATAATAAATAATTGAGGAGCTGAGCTCTCCAAAACACCAAGAAATTAAAGGAATAGGAGGTCAGATTCATGATTCTTTGCAGGGCTGGGGTACAGGAGCCCCAGGACAGCAACTATTATATATTAGCATTTTTCCTGTTACACTACAGACTGGTTCAGAGGAAAAGAAAAAGGGATGAGTTAACTCCCATAACTGAAACGACCAGGTGTCTTTCCAGGCTTCAGGCAGACCTGGATCCAGGATCCTGTCTGTCCCGTCTCTGCTTTTGTCCATGTTCGCTTCATTCACAGATACGGTCTCTCCTCATGGATTCTAGAATCCCCACTGTGTACCCTACCAGCTTAGCTATTTTTGTAGAAATGGGGAACTTCCAGCAAAAGTCTCAGGACTGACTCCCATTACTAAGGTCAAGGGTCTTGAAATGCACTGACTGGCCAAGCCAGAATCAACCTTGTCTAAACCCTAGTGAAGGAGGAAGAGGAGTATAGCAGGTAGGGCGGACAGGAATATAATGCCTCCTTGCCTAAAAAGTGGGAAGCTGGGTCATAAAGGGGTGAGGACTTAAACAGCAGGAACCGCAACAGTGTGAGGGGCTGAGAGGTCCCAGGACGGCCAGTAGTGACCACTCTCTCCCCCCATTCTACCCACTTCTTCCTCCAGCTACATCTTCCGACCCAGCTGCACTCGCCTGGGGCAGTGGGCTATTGGATATGTCACCTCAGATGGCAGCATACTGCAGACTATCCCACAGAACAAACCCCTGTTCCAGGCACTCCTAGAAGGACAAAAGAAAGGCTTGTGAGTCCCCATTCTGGCAAGGGGAAGATATCAGCACCCCACACAGCCGACTCCATAAACTTGCAATACTACAGTGTTCCAGCAGGTGGCAGATGAGGGTCTTTAGGAAGGAGCGCCTCCTCTAGTTCCCACAAAGCTTCGGGAAGGGCCAGCAGCAGCCTGGAGAAGGGTGCGAGGAGTTGAGCACAACCCCACAACCCCCATGTGGCTCCATTCCTTGAAATTTTACTCTGAGCTTTTGCTTCTAGATATCCATATCTGGTTCTGGACTGTAGACTGTTAGAGAAGAAAGAGGACCAGGCAGACAGCTAGTTGGGTGCTTTTCCTTCTGTAACCTTGGCCACCCCTCTCTTTCAGGAGCTGCCTTGGGTAGGAGGGGGGCGTAGCCAGGTGAGGTTCCCACGTCCCACGCTGGACCTTTAACCAGAACCTTCTTAGCAGTCATATTGATACAATGCAATATGAGGTATGCACAGACAGATATGCACTCAGTTCTTGTTCACTATAGTTCTGTTCTACAAAGTCGCAGCGAAGGCGGAGGTAGTGAATAGTGAGCTGCTGCCCCTACAGGAAATACAGGGTTAGTTTCCTACAAGACTGATCATGTTTTTGTCAACTAGTCCCCATATAACAGCCTTTCTATGTGTTTCTGTTTAAAAACACCTCATGTAATATAGATTGTTGATTCATTAACATTGAACACACATAAACTCAATCTAGGGAGCATTTTAAACAGTGAAATCACCCCCAAAACAGCACAAAAGTTACAGAAATGTGACACTATATAGACAGCAAAAAGGATAGTGGTTCACAGCATGAGAGTTGGAACAAGGTGGCCAAGTGCTGCCTCATTCAGCCTTACCTGGGAGCATGCCTATTGGGTGGCTCAAATTTTTTGCCACTCTCTGCACAGCCATGAGTGACCACAAAAGTACCATAGATATTGATTTGGGGGTTACAAATAAATTGCAAATTTGCAAATACAAAATCCGTAAATAGCCTGACCAGGTGGTGGCGCAGTGGATAGAGCGTCAGACTGGGACTCAGAGGACCCAGGTTCGAAACCCCAAGGTCGCTGGCTTGAGTACACCTCATCTGGTTTGAGCACAGCTCACCAGTTTGAACTCAAGGTCTCTGGCTTGATCAAGGGGTCGCTCAATCTGCTGGAGCCCCGCCGCAACAAAGAATTTTTTATTTATTTTTTTGTATTTTTTCGAAGTTAGAAGCGAGGAGGCAGTCATACAGACTCCCACATGCGTCCTACTGGGATCCACCCGGCATGACCACCAGGGGGCAATGCTCTGCCCACCTGGGGCATCGCGCTGTTGCCACCAGAGCCATTCCAGCACCTGAGGCGGAGGCCATGGAGCTGTCCTGAGCGCCCGGGCCAACTTTGCTCCAATGGACCCTTGGCTGCGAGAGGGGAAGAGAGTGATAGAGAAGAAGGAGAGGGGGAAGGGTGGAGAAGCAGATGGGTGCTTCTCCTGTGTGCCCTGACCGGGAATCAAACCCGGGACTTCCACATGCCAGGCCGACGCTCTACCACTGAGCCAACCGGCCAGGGCCTCAACAAAGAATTGATGCTTCTCATCTCTCTCCTTCCTATCTGTCTGTCCCTATCTGTCCATCTCTCTGTCTTTCTCTGTCTCTGTCACACACACATACACACAAAATCCATAAATAATAAAGATCTATCGTGTGTGTATACATACATACACACATCAATTATTATATCGCTATTTGACAGCTGAGGAAACTGAGGCACAGAGAGACAGAGTCACTTGCCCAGGTCACACATCTACTGAGTTGATGAGCTGGGATTTGAAGCCAGACGGCCAGGCTCAAAATATAGGCCCCTCCCTGGCCAGGTAGTTCAGTTGGTTACAGCATCATCCTGATATACCAAGGTTGCCTTTTTGATTCCCAGTCAGGGCACATATGAGAATTAACCAAGGAATGCATGAATGACAACATGCATGTTGTTATTCAATGTTTCTGTATCTTTCTCTCTTTCTTTATAATGTCCTTAGTTCTGGGTCAGAGCTCACTGGAGAAGAGGGTTCCAGAGTTAAAATAAGTGTGGACACCATCTGGTTTGACCCGTGGTCTACACACGCGCACGCACATGCCATCACCACTGCCATGTCATAGACGGGAAAATCAAAGCCCTGGGGGGGGGGGGGGACCGAGCTCTTTCTTCTGACAGCAAGGCAGCGCTCTAGGTCCGAGGTTGGCCATGGCGGGTCCCTTTCACAGCAAGGCAGCGCTCTAGGTCCGAGGTTGGCCATGGCGGGTCCCTTTCACAGCAAGGCAGCGCTCTAGGTCCGAGGTTGGCCATGGCGGGTCCCTTTCTTTGAGCAGTTATGTGTGGAGGAGTGGTGCTGCACACTTTATGAGCCCTGTCTCATTTAATCCTTACCCATCTTTGCCCTAAACATGACTCTGTTTATTTCACAGAAGGGAAAACCGAGGCCAGGGAGGAAGAGTTGCCCAGCCCAAGTCACCCAATGTGTTTGTGGGAGAGCTGCACTGGGGTCCAGGCCAAGTGGAACCACCAGCTTTAAGAGACTTGTGACCCTGCTGTTGGTCTGAAAGTGCAGTTTTGACCTGGGGGGGGAGGTCCAAAGGGTACCAGGCCTTCTCTTGGCTGCCCAGGAGCCCGGGGCTCAGACCTGCCCGCAGCTCTGGTCTGCGTCCCTCCAGGCCTCGCTGTGTGGCCTTGGGCACTTGCCTCTCCCACACTGGGCCTCAGTCACCAGCTATGAAGCAAAAGCAGCTCAGGTGTCTGGGACGGCTTTTGTGACCCTGCCAGTCTAAGGCTTCAGGACTTGGTCCCTGCAGGGTCCTGCACTCTGAGGTGCTGTCATGCTCATGCCTGAAGACTTGACCAAGTGACATTCTGAGAGGATGAGGCCTGGATTTTAATCACTTTCCTGGTTTTCATTCATCTGATCCACGTTCCCAGAGCTTAAGTCACTTAGGTTATGAGTGCTTGTCTATGGGTCTGAGGGGACACAGCCTGCCTTAGAGAGTATCAATTTGAGGAGAGAGGAAAAATATCCCCAGGCAAGCAAGAGGTTTGGAGAAACTGCTCATCCCAGAGCTCTGGGCCCTGTGGTGGGGGTGGGGGAGTCCTTGTTAGTGGGGGACGTCTGGATACCCTCTCAGTACCCTCTCTCCCCTCCCCCAGCTACCTCTACCCAGATGGGAAGAGCCACAATCCAGACCTGACTGAACTCTGCCACATGGAGCCCCATCAGTACATCCACGTGTCAGAGGTGAAGCCCAGGCCTGTGTTCCCCTCCCCCAGCCCCAGCCTGCTTACAGCTGCCACCCACCCACCTACCTAACACATCCACTCACCCACCCACTGACCCATACACCCACTGACCACTCACCCACACACCCACCTACACACCCACTCACTCACACACCCACTCACCCACCCACCCACTCACCCACACACTCACCCACACACCCACTCACTCACACACCCACTCACCCACCCACTCACCCACCCACACACTCACCCACCCACACACTCACCCACACACCCACTCACTCACACACCCACTCACCACTCACCCACCCACACACTCACTCACACACCCACTCACCACTCACCACATACCCACACACCCACTCACCCATCCACTCACCCATATACCCACTGACCACTCACCCACACACCCACTCACCCACACACCCACTCACCACTCACCACATACCCACACACCCACTCACCCACCCACACACTCACACACCCACTCACCACTCACCACATACCCACACACCCACTCACCCACCCACTCACCCATATACCCACTGACCACTCACCCACACACCCACTCACCCACACACCCACCCACTCACCCACATACCCACACACCCACTCACCCACCCACTCACCCATATACCCACTGACCACTCACCCACACACCCACTCACCCACACACCCACTCACCACTCACCCACATACCCACACACCCACTCACCCACATACCCACTCTCCCACTCACCACTCACCCACACTTGGCTTAGGAATTTCTCTCCCACGGAGTCAGTCCCTGGACTCCCAGAGGCCTTAGGCTTTTGTGCCCGTGTGCTGGCCATGCGGCATGAAGTACATCACCTGGCCTCTCTGAGCCCCTTCCTCTGGCAAATACAGCCCCTGCTGCCTCCTGCTCGGGTGTTCTCGGGGACTAAACCAGGACAGGCTGCTTCTGAGATCATCAGAGCAGCTCATGCACTTGAGTGTTCATAGCCTCTGTGCCTTGGTCTTCACAGTCACCATGGGGGGAAGAGAAGCCACAAATAATTTTTTTAAGTATAAGTATATCCCACAAAATACTTGGGACATACTTATACCTAAAAACGTAGTATTTGTGAATCTGAAAATCAGATGCAACAGGGCATTCTGTATTTTTAGTTGCTAAGCCTGGCGACCCTGGAAGCAGCCCGCCCAGTGAACACATCTCATAACACAGCGTCCATGGAGAGGGCAGCAACACATAGCCTGGAACTTAGGAGAGGGTGGGGGCTGATGCGAAGGTTTGGTACTTTCTTCCTGTGGCCCAGCTTGTGTCCCTCCAGCTGATGTCACCACCCTACCTGCCTCCCTGCCTTCTCACCTGCCAGGAGCAGCTGCAGCTCTACTGGGCCATGGACTCCACGTTCGAGCTCTGTAAGATCTGTGCTGCGAGCAACAAGGACGTGAAGATTGAGCCATGTGGGCACCTGTTGTGTAGCCGCTGCCTGGCCGCCTGGCAGGTGGGTCGGTCCAGCCCGGCCCTCCCATCCTATCTCCCTTCTCTGTGGGAAAAGCCCCAAAAGGATCTCCCAGAAACCTCAGGGATCCGATGGGAAAACAGGTCCAGGAAAAGCAGAGATTTGCTCAGGGTCAGTGGTGGGATTCAAATAATTTAACAACCAGTTCTCTGCCCTAATGACTGTTTTAAGTATAAAAAAATGATAGACTGAAAGGTAGTTTATTATTTCATGCATTTAATACTTAAATAAGAACAATAAAAGAGATACACAAAACTAAATTGTTTTAAAAAAGAGTTTTAACGGGGGTGGGGAAAGATATATTTGGTGGGACACTTGAATCTATGTAAACAATAAATTAAAATCAATAAAATTTTTTAAAAGTTTTAAAATATTAATAAAAATATTAAATAATACCTGACAAAAAACAATAAAACTTATTTAAGGTATTTCCATATTGCTTCTTGATTGGCATCCTCACTTGCAATTTTTTTCACCTAGGGACAGAATGAACATTCCTATAGGCGCTTAGAATACGCCGTTGCGCAGATGAATGTTAAAAAGAATAAGGAATGTAAATTAGTGATTTCCACATTGGGCGGCTGCCCAGGTGCCCACCTTAGAGAGAACCCTGGTGACAAGTGCCATTTTAACAACCGGCTTGTCAAACTCAAGGTATCAGTTCTACCAAACCGGTGCGAACCGGCTGAATCCCACCACTGGTCAGGGTCACTCAGGAGAGAAGCCCAGGAGCCCTCCTGTCTGTGTCTGCGCATCTGTCCCCGTCTTACTCAGCCTCGGCCACCTCTGCTTCTCCTTCTCCAGCTACGTTATTCATGGAAAGAGCTCCTTCCTTCCCTCCCTGGGTGATCCAGGGCTAGTGGCTTCACCTCTCTGAGCCTTAGCCTCCCTCTCTGGAGGATGGAGCTGATGGTAGTAACCTCCCAAGAGCCATAGGGAGGGTCCAGACCCTGCTGCCCTCCGGAAAGGCTGTGGCCTTGTGCAGTAGGTGCCTGACGTCAAGCTTTTGATTGTATTGTAAATGAATGACTTTCATCTTTTGATTGTGAGTCATCCATTTCAAAGACATCTGTCTCTAATAAACAGACTGCCAGGAGTATGACACAGCTACTAGCAAAGTGGGTTGATAAGGAACCAGGGTGCCCCCCACCCGTGAGTTTCTCCTTTAGAAAGCCTCAGAGACCTACTTAAGGGACCCATGCTTTTCCCTTTCTACACCCTAACTTCCCCGCTCCTAAGCTTTAAGTTCACCAATAAAAAGTGAACCCACAAAACCCTACTTGGCCCCTGATAAAAGCAGAGCGCCAGGTCCATGAACCCACCCCCTCTCGCTACCTGTGAGCTCGCTGTGTGGCCCATCAACATGCCTTGTGCCCCCCAGAATCTGAGTAATGAATCCTGTTCTTCCAAGCTCCCTGATGGTTTTTGCTGAGGTGCATCCGGCAAGTGGAATGAGAACCCCCAGTGCTGGTCCGGCCACAGCACTGGCCCAGTGTTGGTGGGAAACATCTAGGGGTCTAGGCCAGTGCCTCAGGCCTTCCTGGCCCGTAGCTTCCCTGTCCACGTCTGGACCCCATGCCCTGGCTGCACTGGGCTTCCTACTGGTGTGCCCCCTGCCTTGGGCTCTGGTCCAGTACCCCTTCCTGTCCTGCATCTCTCTCCCCATCCCCTCTGTTCATGACTCCTCCTCTCCCTCTCCATTGGCCTCCCTCTGTCTGTCTTCCCCACATCATGCTGCGCGAGAGGAAGGCCCTTGTAGTATCGGGAAGGGGAGAAGAACAGGGAGACCTGACCCTCCCTCCCCCTCCAGCACTCGGACAGCCAGACCTGCCCTTTCTGCCGCAGTGAGATCAAGGGCCGCGAGGTCGTGAGTATCCATCAATTCCAAGGGAGGCCCGCTGAAGCCAGGCCTATTGCTCAGGACCCGGGGAATAGCAATCACCAAGAAAATGGAGAGGAGCTCAGGCAGGTAAGCAGGGCCGGGCAAGAGCTGGGAGTAAAACTCCTGGGTCTGAGGGAAGAGGAGTCTGGTAACAGGATTCAGGGGTCCTAGGGGCCTGGGTCTGCTTCCCCAAGGGTCTGGGGCTATGGCTCTCTACAGTCTGAACCCTCCTGAAGGTCAGGACTCTGTCTTATTCATGTATCTCCAATGTCTAGGACAGGGCCTGCGTGCGTGCTATAGGGCACCAGCCCGGAAGACATGTAGGTGAAGAGAATATGGCAGCTCACAGCCCTTTACCCACCCTCTGTCTCCTCTAGGTGACCTCCTCAGCTCCCCCACTGCCCCCTCACCTGGATCTGTCCCCTGGGAGCCCCAGAAGTCAAGGCCAGCTGAAGGTGGTAAGTTGGGCGCTGATCCAAGGCGAGCAGCTCAGGTCTCGTTCAGCTAGAGGCTCCCTGTCTAGCCGGGTGCTCACGGGTGACGGGCCGGGCACGCGTTCTCTGCACCCCATTTACAAGGTGCTATGTCATCTGGTATCCACACCTCTGAGGCCTCTTCTCTTGTGCCCTTCTTACTCTTTCCCTACCACTGGCTTTCTGGCTCTCCTTCCAGCCTCCCAGGCATGTCCTGCCCCAGGGCCTTTGCATGAGTTCAACTCTCTCTGCCTGGATCTCTCTTATCCAGGCTCACTTTCTCACCCCCTCCTCAAGGAGATCTTCCCTGACCACCCTGTTGACAATAATGCCCCAGTACTTCCAGTCCTGCCTGCTGCATTTTTAGTTATTTTCACCACCCGGCAGAGACGACAGTTTTTGTTCTTTTCTGTAACTATCAGAAGGATGTCACCCTCCTGAAGGCTAGGACTTGGCATTATTCTCATTATATCTCCAGAATCTAGAATAGTGCCTAACACATAGTAGGTGCTCAATAAATAGTTGTTGAATGAAGAAGCTGAACCAAGTCTCCGCAGCAGCCGTATGAAATAAAAAATGTTTCTCTCCTCATTTTCAGAGGAAAAAAAACCCAGAGAGGTGACTGCAGCAGCACAAGCCCACACAGCCTAGAATCATCTGCTTATTTTTGAGAAAGCCCCAGCCTTACCGCCTTCTCCCCCTACCCACCCCAGGATTTTCTGAGACCCTGTCCCCTGAGGAGGGACAGATCTCTGTTAGCATCCAGACTGAGTGCACACAAGATTCAGTCGATACCCTCTGTCTTCAAACAAACAACTCAGGAAGTCTGGGAACATTATTCTACCATAGCAAACAAGAGAGCCGGCAGGAAAGTGGGGGTGTGGTGACAGCAGCCAGGGCAGCTAAAAACAGATCCCAACCTGCAAGCCAAAAGCAAATGGAAACATTAGGAGGTACTCAGCTGGCTCCCTGAGGACAATGAGGTGGATACGGCCAGAGCAGCAGGCCGAGGGCCGCTGCCGGCCACACGGTCTCCCCTTTGCTAGACTATGCCCTTTGCTTGGCATGCCGTTCCTCTTCTGCCCAAACCCTGCCTGATTCAAAGTCCAGGCAACTCCTACTCCTTCATTGTTCAAAACACTGCAGGAGTGACCACCTTGGTGATTCCCGGCAAGGTGACTGTCATAATGAGAACAGTTAGTGTGTGTCACTTCTCCTGAATGATGACTGGCACTGCTTTTTTGAAGAATATTTTTATTAAAGTATAGTTGACATATAGTATCAATTAGTTTCAGGTGTGTACAACAGTGTTTTGACACTTATATACTTTACATACAATGTGGTTACCATGCTAAGTCTAGTAACTATTTGTCCCTGAGCTGTACCTAGCAATGCTTTTTTTTTTTTGACAGAGACAGAGAAAGGGACAGATAGGGACAGACAGGTAGGAAGGAAGAGAGATGAGAAGCATCAATTCTTCATTGCAGCTCCTTAGTCTCCTTAGTTGTTTATTGATTGCTTTCTCATATGTGCGGGGGTGGGAGGGGCTATAGCAGAGCTACTGACTCCTTGCTCAAACCAGCAACCATGGGGTCATGTCTATGATCCCACGCTCATGCCAGTGACACCACGCTCAAGCTGGTGAGCCCCCCGCTCAAGCCAGATGAGACTGCGCTCAAGCTGGTGACCTCAAGGTTTCGAACCTGGGTCCTCCCCGTCCCAGTCAGATGCTCTATCCACTGTGCCATTGCCTAGGCAGGCCTGGAAATGCTTTTTAATGTATCCATTTAATTGTCATGACAACCCAATGAAATGGGTTCTGTTATGATCCCTGGTCTACAGAGCAGGACACTGAGTGAGACTCAAGAAAATCAAGGTCACCCTGTTGGAAAGTGATGGTCAGGACTGAAACCAAAGCCCCTGGCTCCAGATTCCAGGCCCATCCTCCACTCCTGTGGGCCTCGATTCCCTTGCCTGTGGAATGGGTGTGATGCCCTTCCCCTCTGTGGGGCCACTGTGGGCACTGGGTGAGTGGAGCTGTGTTCATGGTCCGTGTCACTCTGGTCTTGATTTGCGTGTGGTGTTCCCACACAACGCTGTTCTGAACCTCAGAAACCCACCACCATCCAGCAGAACCCTGGCACCTGGCTGACCGCTGGGGTCCTCTCCCACCCTCACTGTCTCCATGGGGAAATGGGGATAAGACTGGCATGGACCCCACGAGTGTTTTGAGCTTTTTTTTTTTTTTGACAAAAACAGAGAGACAGGGAGAGGGACAAACAGGGAGGGAGAGAGATAAGAAGCATCAATTCTTCATTGCGGCACGTTAGTTGTTCATTGATTGCTTTCTCATATGTGCCTTGATCAGGGGCTATAGCAGAGCGAGTGACCCCTTGCTCAAGCCAGCGACTTTTGGGCTCAAGCCAGTGACTCAATCTGGTGAGCCCACACTCAAGCCAGCAACCTCGGGGTTTCAAACCTAGGTCCTCTGCGTCCCAGTCCAATACTCTATCCACTGTGCCACCGCCTGGCCTCCCACGAGTTTTGATGGAGTCAGCAAGATTTGATATCTGTAATCTGAGTCAGATCCTCTCCCCCAGCTCTCAGAAGCTCCCCAGGGCTCCAAGAATTAAAGCCAACATCTTCTCCTCAGCCCACAAGACCTAAGGAGCTGACCCTCCCCCATCTCCCTCCATGGCCTCCTACCACCACCCCTAACTCCTTTCCAACAACAAGGAGCCCCTTGCTGCTCTTCTAAGAGGCCAGCAAGCCCACCACCCACCACAGGCCCTCCCTCACATCCTTCTTGCACTCAAGCTTCTGCTCATTGTTCCTTCTGTGAGAGCATCTTCCCAGCCACCCTCCTGTGCCATCACCGCCACACACAGTCTCTCTGCCAACTTCAGTTCTACGAAGGACACCTAACTGGGATACTTCCTTGTTCACACACCGATTACTCACGGGAAGCCTCTTGCTCAGGAGACTGTCAGCTTCATGAGGAGAGAACTTTTTGTCTGTCTGATTCATGGCTATCTCTTCGGAGCCCCCAAATAGTGCCTGACACACTCAGCAGGCATCCCCAAACTATGGCCTGCGGGCCACATGTGGCCCCCTGAGGCCATTTATCCAGCCCCCCACCACACTTCTGGAAGGGGCACCTCTTTCATTGGTGGTCAGTGAGAGGAGCACTGTGTATGGCAGCCCTCCAACGGTCTGAGGGACAGTGAACTGACCCCCTGTGTAAAAAGTTTGGGGACCCCTGCCGGATGCTCGGGAAATATTTGTGGGATGAGTGAATGGGTGAAGGGAAGGATAGATGGATGATGGATGGGTGGGTGGATGTGTGGGTAGATGAGTGGACAAATGGAAACTTCTTCCTACCCAAGCCAGAGGTGTTAGGGGGAAAGCAGCGTGCACAGGGGACAAAACCCTGCGGTGCCACCTGCTGCCCCCGCCCTGCCCCCACTCTGTTCCCCTTTCCAGGCTGTGAAATGAAGGACAGCTGCAGCTCAGCTGTGAAATTTCTTAATCTCCTCCCTTCCAGGCCCCAGCCTTCCCCAGACTTCGGGCCCCATTCATTTTGCCAAGAATTAAGACCTCAGCTTCAGCCCCATGGGAAGTCACCTCCAGCCCCCAGACCGGGGAGGGAGCCACAGGGTAAGTGAGGAGGGCAAGTGGGAGCCAGGCCTCCTGGGTCCGAGGGAAGAGGGCGTGAGGGCTGAAGGCAAACACTAATCCTAGGAAATTGACAGCTCCTCTCAAACACTCCCCATTGCAGAAACTCTTAAAGGGAAAGTCACACCTCCAGCTGCCCCTGTGGGACCCACAGTCGCTGCCCAGGCCTGGAGGCCAGGTGAGTCCCTGCCCTGCCCAGGTTCTCTTCCTTGGCCCTCCCACCTGGATGTGATATTATCTAAACCACCTCTCTTTTCACCTCACAGGGCACCAAGATACTCTGCTAAAGGGAGCCCCAGGGGCTACCTGCTGGAAGGGGTTTGTGAAGGGAAAATAAACTGGCAAGCCTGCTCCGTCCTCCAGTGTTTGGAGAAGAGTGCAGCGGCCACTAGGGGGCAGCCTGGCATCGGGAACATGCAGCGGGAGCCCCGAGCTCCACCTTATAAACCCGTGGGTCTGGGATCAGAGAGCCAAAATTGGGGAGCCCAGCTGCTCTGGATCCAGGAGTCCAGCCCCTCCTCCCTCAGACCCAGGAGTCTGCACCCCCAGTCTCCTCCCTCAGACCCAGGAGTCCAGAGTCCCAAGTTCTCAGATAACCAGGCAGTCAATCTCCTCTCCCTGTCATGGCAAAGAAACTGCTCCCAGACTCAGACATCCAAGTTCTAATTTCCCTAGTCAAAAAGACCTCACATTTCCTTGAGAGTTATGTCCCCAATCTTGTCCCTGTTCTCATGCCTCTCTCTTTATTCTTCTCCAGTAACCTTCTCCCAGAGTAACAGTGACTTCCAGTCCAGATCAAGCTGAGAAAGTGTCATCTTATCACTGAGGGAAGCCTCCCTCCACTTCAGTTTAAAACAGTCCACATCCTCCAATTCCTTACCCTGAGCCCAGCCCCGTCTGGATGCTGCTGAGCATCAGGCAGTGACCACTACCTGGGTTCACAGTCCAGTAGGAGAGACAAACCTGTCCCCCGACAGTGATGATCCAGGGTGGGCAGAGCCGGGGCGGGGGGGACCAGACTGGGCAGCTTACCCAGCCTGGGTGTCAGGGAGGGCTTCCAGGAGAGGATGACCAAGCTGAGACTGAAAAGACAAGGAAAAGGTATTCCAGTGTAAATGAGCTGGAAGCGTGCATCACAGATTTAGTTCTCAGCAACAGAAGCCACATCTGGAAAAGAAAGGAAATTGATTGAGAGGACGCAGGGTCACTCACAGAATCCTGGAAGTGATCAGAGAACCAGGATTGGAAAGTGAGCAGCAACACTGGCAGCTGGCCTCAAACCATAGCCAAGCCACAATTACGCTACAACCGGTCTGATGAGGACACAACAGGGACCACTGGACACGTCATCCCGCACCTCTGCTGCCCCGGAAGTAGTCTGTTTGCTAGCTGTTGCTTAGAACAGATTACACTGAAATTTATTGGCTAAAAACAATCATTATTATCTCTCATGGGTACTGTCAGCCCGGATTTGAGGAAGAGCTTGGTTGGGTGGCTCTGGCTCAGAGTGCAATCAAGTGCTGCTTGGGACAGGGCAGCTGGGGGCAGGACAGGCACCCCTCTGCAGTCTCAGATCTCTCCACGTGTTCTCACACTTGCTAGTTTGGCTTCCCAACAGCTTGGCTGCCTCCAGGAAGTTAGACTGCTTATGTGGTGGCTGAAGGCATCATAGACAGTGTTCCAGTGACGGGCAGAAGCTACATGGCTTTTCTACCTAACATTGAGAGTCAGTCCTATAGTGTCATTTCTGCCACAGTCTTTTGGTTATATATGAGTAACACAACTGCACAGATTTTTTTTTCTCTAAATGAGAGGCAGGAAGGCCAAGAGAGAGACTCCCACATATGCCCCGACTGGGATCCATCCAGCAAGCCCCCTACAGGGCGATGCTCTGCCCATCCGGGGCCGCTGCTCCATTGCTCTGAGTCATTTCAGCACCTGAGGCAAAGCCATGAAGCCATCTTCAGCCCTGGGGGGCCAACTTGCTCGAACTATTTGAGCCATGGTTATGGGAGGGGAAGACAGAGAGAGAGAGAGAGAGAGAAATGAGAGGGGGAGGGGTAGAGAAGCAGATGGTCACTTCTGCTATGTGCCTAGACCATGAATCGAACCCAAGACTAACTCGCTGGGCCAGTGCTCCACCACTGAGCCAACTGGCCAGGGTTGATTATTATTGATTTTAGCAAGAGAGGAAGGGAACGAGAAGCAGGAACATCGATCTGTTTCTGTATGTACCCTGACAGGCAATTGAACCAGCAACCTCTGCGCCTTGGGATGCTGCTCCAACCAACCAAGCTATTCGGCCAGGGCACAACTGCACCGATGTAAGAGGAGGGGACATAGACCCCACTTCTTGGTGGAAAGAGTGTTGAGATTAGATATTAGAAGAACAGGTAAGGTGAGAGATATTGTCACAGCCATCTTCAGAAAACAGAATTTGTCCCAGCTGCCATAATGGTAATAGGTTTGCCAGCCCCTGCTTCTCTGATGTTATTTGCTCCTGATTCCCAAGTAGAGCAGAATTTGCCAAGGTCACCTTAGCACCAACAGACGCAGAAAGGCAAACGTGTCTTTGTTGGCTTCAACAGACAGTGACAGACTTTCAGAGAGCAGGGATTTTTCTAACTGTGGAAAGGGTATGCAGATGCTAGCCAACCCCCCTCCAAAGTCCACTACAGTCCACCCCTTTGAACAGTCAACACATCCTTTGTTCTATATTTATATTTTATTCCCCAGAAGTTCTTGTCTAAACTCCCTGCACAACTAATTCTTCCAACTAAAAATGCCTTCATACTGCCCCCCAAGATGCACAAATTCTCAGTAGTTACATTTTCCACACGCCAGTCTGGAGTCATCGGGGAACAGCCATCACCCTTGAAATGTGTCATAATCCCGTATTTCATGAGCTGTGAAGTAGTTTTATTTATTTTGGTTTAAAATTTTTTTTACTATTTAGGAATTTTAGAGAGAGAGGAAGGGAGAGAGAAAAATATCCATTGGTTGATCCACTTATTTGTGCACACACTGGTTGATTCTTTTCTTTTCTTTTTTTTTAATTGATTTTTAGAGAGAGGGGAGAGAGAGAGAAGGGGGAGGAGCAGGAAGCATCAACTCCCATATGTGCCTTGACCAGGCAAGCCCAAGGTTTCGAACCGGCGACCTCAGTGTTCCAGGTCGACGCTTTATCCCACTGCGCCACCACAGGTCAGGCACTGGTTGATTCTTACAGGTGCCCCGACCGGAGATCAAACCTGCAACCTGGCCAGATCAGGAGGACACTCCAACCAACTGAGCTACCCAGCCAGGGCTGAGCTAGTTATAAAGTTAACCGTCACATGCTGCACGTAAAATAATGGAAAAGGTGGAGAAAAGATAAGGTTTGTTAATTAAAATGTATAAGTGTTTGCACACGAGATAGCAAGGACGGAACTGGAAAATTAATTAACTGAATTTTTGCTCAGCTCACACTGAGCACTGTCCTAGGCCCTGGAAAAACAGTGCTGAACAAAACCACTTGGAGCTTATGTTCTGTCCAAGACAAACAAAAATAAGTGGCAGTGATAAATACTATGGGAGAAAAATGTAGTAGGATAAGGAAGATAAGGAGTGACTGCGGAAGCAGGAATTTCTATTTTAGGTAGGAGGGTCTAGGGAAGCTATTTGAGAAGGTGATGTTGGCCTCTGGCCTAGAGAATTGAAGCAAGTATGTGAGGGAAGAATGTCCCAGCAGAAGGAAAAGCAAGTGCAAAGGCCCTGAGGCTGGAACAGGCTTGTTGGTGAAGGAACAGCATAGAAGCCAGGAGAGCAAGATGGCGAAAGCAGAGCTAGCAAGCGATAAGAGAAAGGAAGAGGCAGTAAGAGATGTAATAAGGATGAGATCGAGGACCTGTGAGTCAAGGAGTGGACTTTTGCTTTTACTCAGTGTGTTGACTCACATTTCAATGGTATCTCTCAATGTCTGTTCTGTAGGAATAAATTGTAGAGGACAGGGACAGATGATGTCATGATACTAGTTTCTGCAAGTCCGCCAGAGGCTATGGCTGGTATTTATGACTTTGCTCCTTCGTACACACTCCATATTAGTCCTCCTTCGCCTAGAACCTCAGCTAGTTAGGGGTGTGTGTGTGTGTGTGTGACAGAGAGAGGGACAGATGGGGACAGACAGACAGGAAGGGAGAGAGATGAGAAGCATCAATTCTTCATTGCAGCACTTTAGTTGTTCATTGATTGCTTTCTCATATATGCCCTGACTGAGGGGATCCGACACTCTATCCACTGTGCCACCGCCTGGTCAGGCTCAGCTGGTTGGATTCTTGAGGAAAGTGAAAGGGGGCCCAAGTACTAGGTACCAAGGCTGGGGTGGAAGAGCTGGGGAGTGGGTGTCTGGGGTCACAGTGTGCGAGCCTGTCTGGGAGTGCAACGGCATTTGTTCGCAAGTGAATTTGTGTCGTGTGTCCTCCAATTGTCTAATCTAGGTGGGGTCTGCCTGTGAGCCAGTGTGTTCCCGAGTTTGAGCGTTACAAACCTTACCTGAGCACCTGCTCTGTTTCTGGCCTTGTGTTGGGGACACAACAGCACCTAGGACAGCCCCAGGCCTTGCCCTCATGGCTCACAGTCCAGTGGGGGAGACAGGCCCATCCTCAGACAGGGACAACCCAGAGTATGCAGGACTGGGCTGGGGGAGCCCTAGGGGTTGTGGGAGCCCAGAGGAGGCACCTGACCCAGTGATAGCGGGGGCAGGGAAGGGGTCCTGGAGGAGGAAATGGTGCAGCTAACACTGAAAGGTCACCTCTCCTGGTGTAACAATCGCTCTTCTGTACCACTGACGATAAAGGAGCCCTGCGCAGGCCGACCGGCTCCCGGTGGAGCTGTAATCAGAGAATCCGAGCCTGCCCTCTGTGTCTGATGGGCAAAGCCTGTCTTGCCAGTGACCCCCAGTCTGGTCAGAGGCCTGGGGAACCTCTCCTAGCATGCCCAGCTTACCCCCATTCGGACCAGTACCCAGGGCTTAATTTCTCCCTAGTAACCAGTGACATCTGACCCCCAGCCCCGCAGCCAGCAGTCTGGGGCTTTTGCCCCAATCTCACCTGGCTAGTGAGGAGCCTGGGCAGTCTGATCTGTGATCTTCAGTGTGACCTGTGACCCTTCCTCCTGACCCATAGACATGCTCCTACCCCCTTTCCTCAGGTGCCTGGGCCTCCTCCCCTCTCTGGCTCACCTGCTGCTGCCAGCCTGCTTCTCCTCCCCTCCCCCAAGGTAGGGAGGGAGTGAAGAGAACTGGGAGGAAGAAGGGGGGTGGCATTCCTGGGATTCCCCAGATAGAGAAAGAGAGAGAGGGCCCTACAGGGGAGATCCAAAGAGAGAGCACCCCACATACACCCCCTGGGCAAAACTGGAGTTTGGAGGCCATTAAATATAAGATTAAACAGAAAGGTTTCAGGCCAGTAGTCAGACAGGAAAGCTGCCCAGAGCACTGGCCACAGGGGAGGGACTCCCAGGGCGGACTGGAAAAGCTGTTCTGGGCCACTGGGCAGGCTGGGTGCTGCTGGTTGTGCTGAAAGAGGCCAGTGCTGGACACTGGTAGTGTGGAGTCAGCTGGGTTAAATACACAAGGCCCCTAGTCAGGGGGAGAGAGGGTCCCCTATTGTCTGGTAAGGTCCACGCTGAGGATACACTTGCTGAACTGGTCCATCAAGCCACCCGCGACGGGTGCTGGTCAGCATGTGAGCAACAGCCTGGGGCTAGGGATAGAAGGAGCACGGCTCCTGGAGGAGCGCTGGGAGGTCCTCTAGGGGCACTGGGAGGTCCTGGCCCGGTTCCCGGTTTGGGGGGAGCAGGGGGGCCAGGAGGGCGGAGTTGGGCGGGGCTTGGAGGCGGAGCCTCGTCCTCTCAGCCCCGCGGGTGACCGCCCAGCTGCAGCTGGGGCTCAGTTGCTGCTGCCACCGCTGTGGACATGGAGCCCATAGACGCCTTGGCCAAGACGCGCAGGGCCCCGCAGTTGCTGGTGCTGGCGCTCCTCCTGGGGGCGCACCCAGGTATGCTCCGCTGAAAGCAGGGCGCGACAGGGGACTGACTGGAAAGGGACTTTGACCCAATCCGGGAAGCCAAACCTGGGGACCTCAGAAAGGAGAGATATGGGAGCATGTGAGAAGGGGGCGTCCTGGGGACAGTCAGAAACAGAAACTGGGAAGAGGGACTGGGGTGCCACAGCAGTGGGTTAGAGACCACCTGAGAAGTCAGAGCCTCCTCAGGACCCAGGAGAGTGGGCCCTCAGCCCCTGGATCTGGGTCCTGGGCCCCCTGAACTCTCAGACCCAGGGGTCCAGACCTCCAGTGGCTGGAGTGACTTCCCCCAGGACTCAGGAGACCAAAAGCCCAGGGCTCTCCTCCTGAAAGATTCTCAAGTTTTGAGAGGGTCGGGACCCTATAGCTAGAAACCAGCGAGTCACAGGTATTTGAGAGCTTCAGAGTCCAGACTCTAAAGAGCCCACCTCCCTTAGGTAAGGGCTGGAGCACTGGCCCTGGACAGTGACAGTGGAACAAAGTGTTTCCGAGTGACAGTGCCCCCTTCCTGGAGCCCCAGATAAATCCACACACCTGCCTGGTAGTAGGAGGGGTGGAGGCCCTGAGGGCTGGCAGCAGAGGGACAGAGAGATGGGAGGGGCTGGGGAAGAGAGAGGGATCTTTCCATTCGCCCTCACTCTCTGCTGTTCAGACCCAGCTCCAGGCAGCAGCCTGGCCCCATGCCCCCTCCCCTAGGACAGGCCTGGGCCAGAGGTGGGTTCCTGGGAATCCAGGCCCCTGGCACAAGCATGGCAAATAGTGGGTCTCCAGGGGCAGGGCTGGGCCAGGCTGGGCGGGGAAGGGAAGGGAGGTTCTAAGAACTGAGAGCTGATGCCAGGATGCCAGCCCAGAGGGAGAAAGCGTGGTTTCCCGACGAGAACATCTCTATCTGCCAGGATCTTGGGACGAGAGTCCAAGCCCAGCCACATACTCCCCTAGGACCCAGGAGTCCAGGTCCCCGGCCCCTCCTCCCTCAGACCAAGGAGTCCGAGCTACCAGCTTCCTTCTACCGTAGGACCCAGGGTCCGAGGCCCTAGTCTATCCTGCTCTGAGGTGACGCACCTTACCCACTTCTCCACCCTACCCTCTTTCCTGCTCTATCAGAGGCAGGGGGGCCACAGGGCAGGCAGGGGGCTCTGGCGCCAGGCCGGGCATGTCTGAGCCAGCCTGTCCCTCCCACATTCCTGAAACCTGCCCAGCCCTGTCCCCCCCACTACCACCACACCCCCATCCCGCCTCAGCTCCAGGCCCAGCCGCAGCCCACAACCCACCTCAGCCCCCCACTCATGAGGGAGAGGCCCAGAAGCTGAGAGAGATGGAGAATGATGGGCACAGAGAGGCAGAGACGGTAGAACTGAGAGATAGAGCCCCAAGATGAGACACGGGCAGAGGTGGAGACACTGATCCTACGTTACCATGTGTCAGGCCCTGTGCAGTGTGATGGAAGCAAAGGGGTGGGCCAGCCCCGGGCCTGCCCTTGAAGGGCATTTGGTCTAGTGGGAAGAACAGGGACAGGTGCAATGTTACCCCAGGAGGACTGAATGAAGGCCATTAGGGCCTTGTGTAGCCCAAAGGAGAAGCCCTAGTTCTGCAAGTGAAGGGAGAGATGGAGAGAAATGCTGATGGGGTCTGAGATCCGAGATACAAAGGTGAGAGATGGAGGGAGACAGGAGCTTCTGAGTCTAAGGAAGAAGGGGCTGGGGGTCCGGACTCCTGGGTCTGAAGGGGTGGGGCTGGGGCCGGGTCTGCTCTGGGGCAGTAAAGAAGGAGGGGGCTGGGATCTTGCACTTCTTTGTCCTGGAGGAAGAAGGGCTCTGTCTGGAGGGCATTCTTTATTGGTGGCCCTGGGCAAGAGCTCAGTTGTTCTCCCGCAGGTACACAGGGTGAGATGCAGGTGTCTGTGCCCCCCCTGGTGGAAGTGATGAGAGGGGAGTCCGCCACCCTGGACTGCACCCCTTTGGGGGTCTATGACCATTTCCTGCTGGAATGGTTCCTGGTGAGTGCTTTGGGCTGCAGACCAGGGATTTGTGGCGGGGGTTCTAAAAGTCAGATTGAAGAAAAATAAAATAAAAGTCAGATTGCAGTGGGGCTGCAAACATTCAATCCTTCATCAGAATCCGAAGAACCCTATAAGCTCCACCTAGCTGCCTTTCCATTTAACAGATGGGAAAATTGAGACCCAGCAAAGGAAAGCACTTTGCAGTTTCCTTTGGTGTCCAGGCACAGCTGAGACTAGTCACCCTTCGAAGTGCTGGCTCTTGAGAGAGAACATTCAAAGACAGACATTAAGAAAGCAAGACTGGGGATGGGACTAAAGAGAAAGAAAGAGGAGAAAAAATAGGAAGCAGAGAGGACAGACGAGGGAGACAGAGGGAGAGACGGGAACAGAATAAGATGGAGAAAGAGGAAGATGAGAGAGGAAAACGAACACCAGAAAGGGAACAGGGGCGCGAGGGGTGGAGAGAGAGACAGGGACCAGAGAGAGAGATAAGAGGAAAAGAGACAGAGCCAGAAAGCAGCATAAAGAAAGGGACATGGAAAGAGACAGAGGGGCTGAGAAGCTGAGAAGTGTGGCCAGCAGCCTGAGCTGAGGCCCTCCCTGCCCACAGGCTGACCGGTCTGGGGCCCGCCACCTCCTGGCCAAAGCCGAAGTGCAGGGCTCCGAGGTCCAGCCCAGGGTGCACAGCTCCCGGGGTCGCAGCCCCCAGTACCAGCTGGACGAACGGGGGCGCCTGGTGCTGCCCGAGGTCCAGGTGGGCGACGAGCGGGACTACGTGTGCGTGGTGACGGCAGGGGCAGCGGACACTGCCGAGGCCACTGCTAGGCTCCGGGTATTTGGTGAGTGTTTGGACACCCCTGGGAAAGCTGTGGGGCAGGGGAGAGCCCAGGATTGGGTTCCTGACAGTAATATCTGCCCTATAGCAAAACCAGAGGCCACTGACGTCTCCTCCAACAAAGGGACGCTATCTGTGATGGAGAACTTTGCCCAGGAGGTACCTCGAACCGACCTTGATTCCAGGATCCTGGGGAAGCGAGGGCTGGGAGGCCCAGAATCTTGGGTCATAAGGTTGGAGGGGGCCTGGCCTGTGGTGGCGCAGTGGATAAAGCATAGACCCTGGAACACTGAGGTCACGATTCGAACCCCTGGGCTTGCCTGGTCAGGGCACATGTGAGAGTTCGTGCTTCCTGCTCCAACCCCCTTCTCTCTTTCCCTTCTCTCTCTCTTTTTCCTCTCTAAAATGAATAAATAAAATCTTAAAAAGAAAAAAAGATTGGAGAGGGCATGGGTGTCAGATTTCTGCATCCTGGGAGAGAAGAGGCTGGGGGCCCAGAATCCTGATTCTGAGTGGGGAGAACTTTGAGGGGACAGGGACCCAGAATTCAGAGTCCTGGCTCAGAGCACGGGGCCATGCCTGTGTCTGCTTCAGATTGCCACCTGCAAAGGCCGCAACGGGAACCCAGCCCCTCAGATCAAGTGGTACCGGAACCAGCAGCTCCTGCAGGTGCCCATGGAGGTGAACTCAAGTGAGCGGGGCAGGAGCCCAGCCCGACGTGGGTGGGGTGGGGTGGTGGCCAGACTGGCTGATGGCCTCCCTCTCACTCTCTTGTCCCCAGACGGCTATATGACCAGCCGCACAGTGCGGGAGGCCTCGGGCCTTCAGTCTCTCACCAGCACCCTCTACCTGCGACTCCACAAGGCTGACCGGGAAGCCAGCTTCCACTGCTCTGTGCACTACAGCCTGCCACAGGGCCAGCACGGCCGCCTGGACAGCCAGCCCTTCCACCTCACCCTGCACTGTGAGTCCCCTCCGGCCAGACCTCCCCAACCTTGGACTCCACACCTCACTGAGGCCTGACTCACCAAGCCAACCTTGACCTCACACTCCGGCCCTCCATCCTCCTACCTTATGCTAAGAGGTGTGCTGACTGCTGACCTCTGACCTCAAGGAGTAGCATGAGCTCCAGCCGACTTCTGACTCCCCCATAGCACTCTGAACCCCATGGAGTTTAAGGACTAAACTTTGCACTGTGTCCTCCTATACTGAATTGGGTGCCCAGATCTCACACGGACCTGTCCCGCTGCTCTTCCCCTTAGATCCCACGGAGCACGTGCAGTTCTGGGTGAACAGCCCCTCCACCACAGAGGGCTGGGTACGCGAGGGTGACTCTGTCCAGCTCTCGTGCCGCGGGGATGGAAGCCCCAGCCCAGAGTACACGTTCTACCGCCTTCAGGTGACTCACCCCACCATTTCTTTGGAATCCCCAGCCCCTGACCTTTGTGACATACTGACCTGCCCCAACTTCTAATCTTTTACCTGGTGGCTCTGGCCTGGCAAGGAACCTGGCCAATGACCCAGGAGCTAAGGGGACTTCTGACCCCTGATTTGAAAGAGTCCTGACTTAGCACGATACCTGACTTGGGAGACCCCTGCCTAGAAGGACCTTTGCCTCTTACTTGAGTGGGCTCTGACCTAATATGACGCTAACCTGGATACCCTGACCTATCAAGATGCCTGTCTCTGACCTGGGTGGCCGCTGACTTAGCATAACCCTACTGAACGAGGGCAGTTTCTGAGCTAGGTCCCTCACCCCTGGTCATGCAGGACATGAAGGAGGAAGTGCTAAAAACAGATCTTGAGGGGAACTTGACCCTGGAGAGGGTGCAACGGGGCCAGAGCGGGACCTACGGCTGCAGGGTGGAAGACTATGACGCCCCCGAGGACACTGACCTCTCCCAGACCCTGGAGCTGCGTGTGGCCTGTGAGAGCCCTGGGAGAACCGGGAGGGGCCTGGCACCAGCTGCCTCCTCACCTACACCCCCACAGTCCTGCCTCCCCGTTTACAGTTCCTGCTTTGGGCCAGATGCCTCCCTATTTCCCAGGGGACCCTTCCCCAGCTCCCTCCAAACTCCCTCACCAGGCAGCCAGAGAGCCCTTTCCAAAGCACAGACCTGACCTTCCCTGCTCCAGAACCTGCCATGGCTCCCAAGTACCCCCTGAAGAAGCTCAGGTGCCTCTCCATGGCCTTCAAGGCCCACCTGTCTGGCTTCACCTGTGGCTGACCCTCCTCCCCACCAAGGCATTTTCCTCATCAGACCCACGTTTCTCTCTCCCATGGTAACTCCCCATCCTCCCCCACCCATTTCTGACCAGTCTCTCGGGTCTCTGTCTTCTAAGAAGCCTTCTCAGTCCACTTGCCCCCCAAGCCCTGTGCAAAGGCTCTGTTCATCAGCACTCCTTATGTCCCCCTTTTTGGAGCCAGACACTGTGCCAGATGTTGGTACATCTGTGAACAGGACAGCCCAGTCCCCACCTTCACAGAGCTTCCAGCCCAGTAGGAGAGACAGATGGTAATGCTAAACAGGACACTTTGTGATAGCAATCCTGTATCTGCTGGGACGAACACAGAATGAGAGATTAGGAATTGGCCAGGCGAGCAAGGAATAGTTTGGGGGGTGTTGGCAGACTGCGTCCCCAGGAAGCAGATTCTGACTTGGAGATCTGCAAGCAGGAAATTTACGGGGAGTGCCTTGGCATCCACATTTACTAGGGGTTGGGCAGGGGAAGGAAGCAGGACTAGGCAGAGGGAGAAGTTGGGCTGCAATCTAAGATAAGGCTTCTGTTGGCCCCACAGGGCACTTGGAAGCGGGGATGTTCCCAGTTGGGGTGAAGGGGTCTGGCTTTTGTTCTCCCACATTGAGCAGTCGTTGGCTATTGGGCTGCCTGAGGAAGGGGGCATGTCCTTGAGTGAGGGGCTCTCTGCAGCTGAGGCGGTTTCCAGAAAGGGCTGACAGCTGCGGGCTGACAGCTGGTGTCCTTCTCAGCAGCTGACGGGGAGATCTGAGAGTCCACACACGGGGTTAGATAAACGTCTCTTAGAAGGGGACATTTGAATAAGAAACCATAAAATGGAATCAGAAATGCAAAGAGCCAGAAGGAGAGCACTCCAGGTAGAGGGAACAGCAAGTGCAAAGGCCCTGAGGCAGGACCCAACTTGGTGTACTAGAGGAAAACAAGAAGAGAACAGGGTAGCTGGAGCTCAGGGGGCAAGGAGGAATAGTAGGAGATGAGGTCGAAGAGGTGGGAAGGAGTCAGACCAGGCAGGATCTTTTGGTTTTGTCAAGGAATTTGGCCTCTGTGCTGGAGACCCATTGCAGGATTTTAAACAGAGGGAAGGACTGACCAGTGTGTTTTGAAAAGATCCCTCTAGGCCTGACCTGTGGTGGCACAGTGGATAAAGTGCCGACCTGGAAATGCTGAGGTCGCTGGTTCGAAACCCTGGGCTTGCCTGGTCAAGGCACATATGAGAGTTGATGCTTCCAGCTCCTCCCCCTTCTCTCTCTCTCTGTCTCTCTCTCCTCTCTCTCCCTCTGTCTCTCTCCTCTCTAAAAATGAAAGAAAGAAAGAAAGAAAGAAAGAAAGAAAGAAAGAAAGAAAGAAAGAAAGAAAGAAAGAAAAAGAAAAGATCCCTCTAGCCGCTCAGTGGAGAGTGCAGTGGAAAGAACCAGGGTCCTGCTCAGCAGGGAAACCGGGAAGGAGGTGGCTGCAGTGGTCGAGGCAGTTGGACTAGGTGTTCAGAGATAGACAGAAGTGGAAGGATTCATTTTGGGGGCAGAGCAGAGACTTGATGAATGAACGGGCAGTGGAGAGAAGGCAAGAGTGTAGACTTGAGCAAAGGGTTTGAGTGGTAAGTCAGAGAAGGAACACCTCACACCTCCAAGGTTATCAATGAACTTTGGGCTCAAACATGGAGAAAGTGGCCCAGGTGGGGGCACATGTTGGCGTTAGACTTCTAGATTTGGGCTTGAGATTTGGCCTGGACAGCAGAGTGGAAGAGTTCACAGAGATGGGGAGAACGAGGAGGAACGGTTGGCATTCCCTGCTGACTGTTGTGCATTCACATCTGCACCCACAACAGCCCTTGAGCGCCCCTAATCAACTTGGTGAGGGTCCGGGAAGGTGACAGTCTGTGCTCCTCTCCAGACCTGGATCCCCTCAAGCTCAGTGGTGGGGAGGAACTCTCCTTACCCCTGGGCAGTGGAGTAGCCGTGAACTGCTCTGTGCAAGGCCTGCCCACCCCCGTTCTACGCTGGACCAAGGTGAGAGGGGAAGGAGCCCCCAGCCCTGGGACTGCCTCCTTCCATCACCCCCTGCCCTGCTCTCACTCCATCCGGCCTCTTCTCCCCCCCTCTCCAACCACCCTGCAGGACTCAGCACCCCTGGGTGATGGCCCCTGGCTCTCACTCAGCAACATCACCTTTGACTCTGCTGGCACCTACACATGCGAGGCCTACATGCCCACAGTTCCCCTCCTTAGTCGCACTCGGACCCTCAAGCTGCTGGTGGAAGGTTTGGGGGCAGGGGCAGGCTGGGATGGGGACAACAAGGGTGGGGGGCCAGGACCCATGGGAAGGGACCACGGATGGTCCCTCTGTCTCCTACTCTATTCTTCTCCCCTCTCTCTGCCCTTCTCTTTTTCACTCTCTTCTCTCCTCAGTGTGCCTCCCCCTCATTCCCTTCCTGCCCTCCACCCACAGGGAAACCAGAGTTAAGGCCAGAGGAGACTCAGCCCAAGGCAGAGGGCAGCTGGAGAGAAGGAGACGAAGTTCGGCTGGTCTGCTCTGCCCGCGGCTACCCGGAACCCAAACTCAGCTGGAGCGAACTGGGTGGCACTGTAAGGGATCCTCCCCCACCCTGACCCCTGCGGGTGAGGGACCCCTGCTCCCTCACTGATTCCACTTCCTGAGGGACTGGGCCTCACCTCTACCCTCACCCCAGCCCTTGATCCAAATGGGCCCAGGCCTGACCCATGCCTCTGCAGCTTGCAGAGCCTGTCCCCGGAGGGCAGGGCTGGGTGAGCAGCTCCCTGACCCTGAAGGTGACCAATGTCCTGAGCCAAAATGGCGTCTCCTGTGTGGCATCCAACCCCCATGGCCACACCCAGCACATCTTCCACTTCGGCACATGTGAGTGGCCACGGTGGTGGGACAGGAGCCCGGGGGCAGACAGTGCTGCGGGCTGAGCTCCTCCTCCTCTGTCCTGTCCCCTCAGTGGCCCCCCAGACCTCCCAGGCAGGAGTGGCTGTCATGGCTGTGGCCGTCAGCGTGGGCCTCCTGCTCCTCGTCGTTGCTGCCTTCTATTGCATGAGACGAAAGGGACGCCCCGGCTGCTGCCGACAGGGGGAGAAAGGGGCTCCGTGAGTGACCTGCAACCTCAGAATTGACCTCTGTAACCCAACTCCATCCCTAGCTCTAACTCTGACCTCAGCCCCAAACCCAGCCCATGACCAACCTTGATAATATCCTATCCTCGACCCCAAACCCAAACGCAGTCCCATCTGCAATGTCAAACCTAGTTCATCACCATCGCCTCCCCAACTACAGCGGTCCCATTCAACCCAGAACCATGCTTGAGCCCACCCCACGCCCAATTTCAACCCATCCCTAATCTCTCCAACCTCAATCTCATCCCCACCTCCAATCCCAACCCTAACATAACCATTTCAAACCCAACTTCACCCCATATGCACCCCAGTCTCCTTTCCAGCCTTCCTCTTATCCTCATCCCAGCCTCCAGCTCCATCTCCAGTCCCATCCTCCCTTCCTGCCCAGACCAGGCCCGTCCAACCTCCTCTCCAATCTGACCATATCTCCATCCTCATAACCCTTCTCCTGTCCAACCTCAACGCCAACCACACCCGACTCCCTGAACTCTGAACTCCAACTTCTCCAATCCCAACCTCTCTACCCCAACCCCATCCCAGTTCAACCCATAATCTCAACCGTAACTCAGCCTCAACAACATCCCCATCCCCAAGCCCCTCCAACCCACCTCATTCCCATTCCTAACACCAAACCCATTCCTGTTTAACTTCATGTCCAACCCCAACCATTGACCAGCCTCAATTCCCATTCATACCCGGCCCAGAGCTGACCCCAAACTATGATACCATCTCCAACTCCAGCAGCTGACCCTGGCCGCAACCCACCCGTGACCCCAGTGCCATTACCACCCCCTGCCCCATCCCCAACCCACTCCCACCCACCCTCCAGGTCTACCTCCATCCGACACAACCCCACCCCGTGTCTCCCCGGGCCAGGACCACTGAAAGCATATTGCCTCTTCTCCCCAGGCCGCCTGGGGAGCCAGAGCGGAGCCATTCAGGGTCCCAGCGGCCAGAGCAGACGGGTCTTCTCTTGGGAGGTGCCTCTGGAGGAGGCAGGCATGGCAGTGGGGGCTTCGGAGATGAGGTGGGTGAGGGGCCTGGGCACCCTGCTCAGAGGGGGCCTGCTGAGGGTGGCGCCGCCTCCATGAGCACAGGCTGACCTTCCATCTTCTCCCCAGTGCTAGGCCGAGGACCTGCAAAAGGCAGTCAATAGAACCAACCTGGAGTTGCAGGCATCAGAGAACAGCCCAGCTCACGCCCTGCCCACCCCCTGCCTTCCCTGGCCCGCCCTCTTCCCTCTCCGGGGCCCTCCCTTCCTTCCTCTGCAGGCTGGACAGTGGGGGCTTACAGACACTGCTGGGAGGGAGGGAGGGAGGGCGCACTGGTGGGTAGGAAGGAACCTTCCTCCAGGGAGTATGACTCTCCCAGGCCCCAGAATAGCTCCTGGACCCAAGCCCGGGGCCTAGCCTGGGACAAGGCTCTGAGGGTCGGCTGGCCGAGGCTATTTTTACCCCCTGCCTCCATTGCTGGTCCCCCCACCTGACGTCCTGCTGCATAGTCTGACACTGGATCCCCACCCCCGCTCCGCCCCCTCATCATGGACACTGGAGTCTGGAATAAACGATATCTGTCACGTGGACACCATCCTGTGGCCAGAGCCTCCTCTGGGAGATGAGAGGGGAAGGTGTGCAGGTGATGCTCCCCTCCCCACCGCTCTCCCGCCCCCTTATAAGACCTGGGAGATGTCTGACATCATGGAGAAAAAGATGAGAGACAGAGAAAGCGGAGGGTGACTCAGCTGGCCGAGGATGGAAGTGAGAGATGCCTGGGGTCCAGAGGGCACTGGGCATGGCCCCTGAAGACCAGTGCCTGCTTGGCGGTTGGGGTGCTGTCCCCTTAAGTAAAAGTTCCCAGACTCTTGCCAGAGCCCCAGAGGGAATTAAAGCTGTGAGAGGAAAATTTCTCTGAGCTGTAGAATGGATGGAATTAGGGATGGAGCTGCCTCCTCCCTGGACTGCATCATTCCTGCAGATGGAGGCGGAGGGATGGCTTGGAGGGACCAGAGGGAGGGAGCCTGGGACAGAGAGGAAAGGGGGTGGGGTGGACATAGGGGGGATGGACTGGGGCAGCTCAGAGACAGCCCTAAGAGTCAGACAGACAGAGAGGGAAAGATTTCAGGAGAGAGAGGCAAAGACAGACAAAAAAAAAAAACAAAGAAAGAATGGGGGTGCAGAGAGATCATTACAGTCGTAAAAATGTTGGAAGCTGCCCAGAAGCAATGATGGAGGCGGCATGTGTGACCCTGAGCCGATCAAACGGAGAAATCACACTTGGGCCTGTGGAGGGCTGCTGTGAGGAGTGGCTGTGACAGTCCTTGTGCAAAGCAGGCACAGGGAGGTCTCTGCACTCAGAAGCCTCAAATCTCAGCAGGTGACTCCACCTCATTGTCCTCGGTTTGCTCAGCCATAAAATGGACAAAGTGGGATCACATGTCCATGGGAAATTGTCAAGAGGCTACAGATACCTCCTGGAAGGTGATCAAGCAACCTGCCCAGACGCCTGGGAACAAAAGCACTCACCAGCCTGATTCGGGTGCTCAAATCCCATGGTTTATTGAATCAGTTTAAAACATAAGAAACAAAAAAATAATTAAATAAAACATAAGAAGGCCCTGGCCGGTTGGCTCAGCGGTAGAGCGTCGGCCTGGCGTGCGGGGGACCCGGGTTCGATTCTCGGCCAGGGCACATAGGAGAAGCGCCCATTTGCTTCTCCACCCCCACCCCCTCCTTCCTCTCTGTCTCTCTCTTCCCCTCCCACAGCGAGGCTCCATTGGAGCAAAGATGGCCCGGGCGCTGGGGATGGCTCCTTGGCCTCTGCCCCAGGCGCTAGAGTGGCTCTGGTCGCGGCAGAGTGACACCCCGGAGGGGCAGAGCATCGCCCCCTGGTGGGCAGAGCGTCGCCCCTGGTGGGCGTGCCGGGGGGGGGGGGTCCCGGTCGGGCGCATGCGGGAGTCTGTCTGACTGTCTCTCCCTGTTTCCAGCTTCAGAAAAATACAAAAAAAAAAAAAAAAACATAAGAAGCAAAAAGAGATGGGCCGGGTTAGCACATTTAGTTCAGGGCACAAGCTATCCAAGGTCCCTGCCACCTGAGTTGAGGTACACATGGCTCTGTGTGCAGTCTCACACCAGTGTGTGACTTCAACCCCCAGAGTGGGAGGTGAGCCAGATGGTTCTGCACCTGGAAGGTGCCAGGGTCATGCAAGGGACAAACACATCTGGCTCTTACCTGCATGGCTTGGGCACAGGACTCATGGAACAGAGCTGGAGTCGCCAACTAGGAAGTACCTAAAAGACACATGGAACTTGGGGCTTCCTGGATCTTTCCATCCTTCTGATGTATGTTTACCTCACATTCTTAATATGTCTAACGGCCTCATGAGTTGCTTCTTATATCCATCCTTTGTTTCATCTCTCTCATTTGTGTGGCTTTCTTATTTCTCTATGACAAAATTGAATATTCTTTTTCTTTTTTCCCACATGAGAGGAGCTAGAGAGACAGACTCCTGCATGCGCCCTGGACTGGGATTCACCCAGCAACCCCCGTCTGGGCTGTTGCTCTGCCCATCTGGGGCCATGCTCGCAACTGAGCTATTTTAGCACCTAAGGTGAGGCCATGGAGCCATCCTCAGCATTGGAGGCCAACTTGGTTCAAACCAGTAGAGCCATGGCTGTAGGAGGGAAAGAGAGAGAGAAAACGAAGAGGGGGTGAGGTAGAGAAGCAGATGGTCGCTTCTCTTGTATGCTCTGACCGGAATCGAACCCAGAACTTCCACATGCCACACCAATGCACTACCACTGAGCCAACTGGCCAGGGCCTAAAATAAAATATTCTTTTTTTTTTTTATTTTTTTTATTTTATTTATTCATTTGAGAGAGAGAGAGAGAGACAGGGGAGAGAGAGACAGGGGGGAGGAGCTGGAAGCATCAACTCCCATATGTGCCTTGACCAGGCAAGCCCAGGTTTCGAACCGGCGACCTCAGCATTTCCAGGTCGACGCTTTATCCACTGCGCCACCACAGGTCAGGCCTAAAATATTCTTTTTTTTAAATTTTTTTTAATTTATTCATTCTTAGGGGAGAGAGAGAGAGAAACAGAGAGAGAGAAGGGGGAGGAGCAGGAAGCATCAACTCCCATATGTGCCTTGACCAGGTAAGCCCAGGGTTTCGAACCGGTGACCTCAGCATTTCCAGGTCGACGCTTTATCCACTGTGCCACCACAGGTCAGGCAATATAAAATATTCTTTAAAAAAAGAAATAAAGTACCCTGGCCGGTTGGCTCAGTGGTAAAGCATCGGCCTGGCATGCAGAAGTCCCAGGTTCGATTCCCGGCCAGGGCACACAGGAGAAGCACCCATCTGCTTCTCCACCCCTCCCCCTCTCCTTCCTCTCTGTCTCTCTCTTCCCCTCCCGCAGCTGAGGCTCCATTGGAGCAAAGATGGCCCGGGCGTGGGGATGGCTCCTTGGCCTCTGCCTCAGGCGCTAGAGTGGCTCTGGTCGCGACAGAGCGAAGCCCCGGAGGGGCAGAGCATCGCCCTCTGGTGGGCAGAGTGTCGCCCGCGTTTGGGTGTGCTGGGTGGATCCCGGTCGGGCGCATGCGGGAGTCTGTCTGACTGTCTCTCCCCGTTTCCAGCTTCAGAAAAATACAAAAAAAAAAAAAAAAAAAAAGAAAGAAATAAAGTAGGTCTGGCCTGTGGTGGCGCAGTAGGTAAAGCATTGACCTGGAATGCTGAGGTTGTCAGTTCAAAACCCTGGGCTTGCCTGGTCAAGGCACATATGGGAGTTGATGCTTCCTGCTCCCCCCTTCTCTCTCTCTCTCCCCAACTCCTAAAAATAAATAAATAAAAATTTAAAATAAATAAAGTAGACACACACAGAGGGTCATAGTGTGATTGGGAGACTTTGATGAGACAACAGTGGAAAGTGTTTAATACAAAGCCGGGTACATAGTACTTGCTCAGTACAGGTTTATTAGTAGTAGTAGTATTACCCAAGGGAAATGGAGGGGGGAAAAGAAAAGCAAAATAGGGTCCCTTGATCCAGAGAAGCGACCAGGAGGAGAGAGATCCCACTGTAAGAGCAGACGTTGCTGAGAGGGAATCTGGAAGCTGAACAGGGTAGTGAACAGACGTCTGGAAAAAGGGGAGAAAGGGAACTCCAAGGAGAAAGGTGTTCTTTGCCCAGCAGCTGGTCCCCAAGTTAATGAGAAGAGGGTCTTGGCCCACCTCCCAGGAGGGTAACATTTGCATACAATCCCTTATCTGCATAGCATCCCAGGAAATTTGCATACACACGGCAGCCTGAACCCTCCTCAGTCTGACCCCTCCTACCTTGGCTGAAGGTCTGGGGGAAGAAGCAAGAAGAGGGATAAACTACAGGATCTGGGGATCCACAAAGTAAAGGCAAGTTTAGCATAGACTCCCTTTATTCATCAACCTTCTATGACTCCCTATTGCTCTCAGAAGGATGAGCCAGCCTTCACCTGGCATTCAGGACCTTCTAAGCTGTTGTTCCTTACACCTACCCAGGGCTCCCCCTCACATATGCCCCCACCTTGTGCCTTTGTGATTTTACTGTTCTCCTCACCTGGAAATATCCTTCCCCATTTCCCTCCGCTATAACCAACTTGCCTGTCCTTCAAAGCTTGCATATCTTGAAGGAATGTGAAAGGTGTTCATTACCCTTTCCTTGCCCTCGGAACTTTATGAAAATCTGAGTTTGTATAGATTTTATTAGTAAGGATATGCTTGATTGAAAATGATAAAAAAAAAAAAAAAGAGAAAAGTTTATGTAAGTGAAAAGTAAAAGTTATTCACTCGTATAACAAGGAATATCAAAGGCTAACTACCTTCAGGCATAGCTGGATCCAGGAGCTCAAATAGTCCATCAGAAAGCTGTTCTTGACTGACCAGGCGGTGGTACAGTGGATAGAGCATTGGACTGGGATGCGGAGGACCCAGGTTCGAGACCCTGAGGTCACCAGCTTGAGCGTGGGCTCATCTGGTTTGAGCAAAACCTTGCCAGCTTGGACTCAAGGTCACTGGCTCGAGCAAGGGGTTACTCGGTCTGCTGAAGGCCCGCGGTCAAGGCACACATAATGAGAAGCAATCAATGAACAACTAAGGTGTCGCAATGAAAAACTGATGATTAATGCTTCTCATCTCTCCATTCCTGTCTGTCTGTCCCTATCTATCACTCTCTCTGACTCTCTCTCTGTCCTTGTAAAAAAAAAAAAAAGAAAGCTGTTCTTTTCCAGGTCTCAGCTCTGCTGCTTTTTGTTTTTGTTTCAATTTATTAAGTGAAAGAGAGAAACAATGATTTGTTGTTTCACCTATTTATGCATTTGTTGGTTGATTCTTTTATGTGTCCTGACTTGGGACGGAACCCACAACCTTGGTTTATCAGGATGACGCTCTAACCAACTGAACTACCTGGCCTGGGCTCTTGGCTCAGCTGTTTTCCATGCATAGTCACGGTCTTTTCTTTTTTTCTTTTTTTTTTTTTTTAGTGACATAGAGAGACAGATAGGGACAGACAGGAACGGAGAGAGATGAGAAGCATCAATCAGTTTTTCGTTGCAACACCTTAGTTGTTCATTGATTGCTCTCTCATATATGCCTTGACCGTGGGCCTTCAGCAGACTGAGTAACCCCTTGCTTGAGGTGAGCCTTGCTCAAACCAGATGAGCCCATGCTCAAGCTGGCGACCTCAGGTCTTGAACCTGGGTCCGCCACATCCCAGTCTGATGCTCTATCCACTGCGCCATCGCCTGGTCAGGCTAGTCAGGGTCTTTTATCTCCAGTACCCTCCATAGTACCAGATTTCTATCCTACCAATTTAGTAATCCCCACTAAAAGGGAGTGTCCCTTTCCTACTAGTTTTAGCAAAAGCCTCAGATATAATTCTCATTGGTCAGGAATTCCACACCTTCATCTCTGAGCCAATCTTTGTGGCCAAGAGGTCAAATCCTCTGATTGGCCAGGACTGGATTAGTCTCACTCTGAACCATAATGACTAAGTGTAGGAGATTCTCTATAAGAAAACTTGGGGCAGGGGGGAGCTGAAAGAGGGAAAGAGGTTGCTGGGCAAGTGAAATACAGTTGACCCTTGGACAGCACTGGGTTATGGGCACTGACCTCCTGAGCAGTAGAAAACCCGTATGAATCTACAACTTGGCACCAACTCCACAGCTCCATCAGGGTGCCTTTGGCCCTGTGCCCCTACCTCCTCGTGGTTATGACTCTTCAGTGAAGTGCCATCTCTGAAACTTGTTGATACTGAAAGTTGGCTCCCCAGGCATGGGACCCACCCAGCCATTTGTCAACAAACGCAGTGGTACTCAGCCTTATATGAGCAACTGGGAGGGGTGGGGAAAGGCTGGTGAAACTCCAGCCTACCCTCCTGCCTCCTGGGCGTACCTGTGCCCACAAAGAACAGCAAGGGAAGCTGAGCCTGCAGAAGAGTGGGTGTGAGGGGGCCTTCCTGGAAGAAACCTCTTCAAGACTAGTTATTTTGCTCAAGGAAGAAACAGCGACAGGGTGTTTGCGGAGGGAAGGGTAGTTGGTTGGAGAATTTTACAAAGCAAGTTAGTAGTAAAGCTGGCACTGAAACCCAGCGATCCTGGCCCCCTAGTCTGGCCCCAGATTGGGGAGAGGAGGACAGAAAGATCTAGAGCACCCTTATTATGGACCTACTTGTCCAGCTGACCTAACATATGTTATCTGGAGGTCCCAGCCTGGCTTCCTTGCTGGGTAGCTAGAGGCAAATAACCACGCTGTGCTCAGTGTACCTTTCAGCGAAATGGTGATGGTGAGAGTGTCCTCTTCATGAAGTTCTTGTGAGAAATTAGCTAAGAGAAGTCAGTCAGTTCTGGATCTGCCAGTTTGTAACTGTGACTTTGGGCCAAGTCACTTCATCTCTCTGTGCCTCGATTTTCTTATCACACACGGGTCTGTGTGGGTTATATGAGGTAATACTTGGAGTACAGTGTACACTTAAATCAGTGGCTGACACACAGTAAGTGCTAAATACGTCTAATAGTATTATTACCAAGGCGTGAACACCAGTCAATGAGAGTCTCCAATACTTGAGACCTTGCCCTCCTGGGAGGAAAGTTCAGGTGTAATGGCGGCTGGGGAGGGAGGGCAAATCTAAGGGGTCTTCTTTGCTAGGAACCTCCCAAGGTTCTGCCCCCAGCCGATCAGCTCAGCGCCTCCTCGCCCTTGAGGAACCGGAACGGAGGGATTACAGGCGCTCAGTGGCACCCCCTCCCTCGGCCTCCTGCCTCCCACCCTCACCCCCACACACTGGGAGGCCTCACCAAGCTCCAACGGGCAGCCCAAGGAATGCGAAGAGGTAGGTGGGGGTGGGGAGGAGCGGGAGCCGCCGCAGGGGAGAGACAAAGGGGCCGAGTCAGAGTGAGAGGCACAAAGACGGGAGGAGGCTGGGAAGATAGGGAAGTGGGACAAGGACACCGGGCGGGGCAGGCGGTGTCTGGAGGCCGGACCCTAGCCCAGCTCAGCGGGAAAGCGGAGCTGGGAGCCGGTCTGTGCCGCCCCCTGGCGGGCGGGCGCTCTAAGGAAGTGCGGACTAGACGTAGTAGGACCCGGGTATGCACCGAAGGAGGAACAGACAACCGGCAGGGGCAGGGGCAGAGGCAGTGAGAGAAACAAGAGACACTGAAAGAGAGGCACAGAGACACACAGAGACAGAGACGTACACAGAAAGAGAGAGAGCCAGGGGTAGATACAAAGAGGCAGAGATACAGAGTCAAAGGGATGGAAAGAGATACGGGGACAGTGGTAGAAAGAAAAAGTCCAGAAACAAAGTGATACCTAGACGTCAGGGATGAAAGACTCAGAGATAGAGAAAAAGACGGAGACCCAAAGATAGAGACACAAAGAAGGAGGCACTAAGGGAAAGAGAGAGAGCTAGAAAGAAAAAATGTTGCGACGCCCAGAGTCCGAGGTAGAGATTAGAAAGAGAACAGGATACGCTCAGAGGCTCCCAAACGTGAGACAGACACACGGTGAGGGGGAAGAACAGAAGCTGAGAGGCGAAGATGGGAATGGGGGTCTTAGCTCGAGGGCGGGGCTTCAGAGGGGGCGAGCCTATGAGAATCCCCATGCCTCACGCAGGTGCGACAAAAGGGCCTGAACTAGTGCTCAAAGAGGGCGGGATTACAACTTTCCGCGGGACCAAAACCGGACGTTCGGTTCTTGGGAAGAAGCGGAACTGACTATTCAGGGAGAAGATGGATGGGGGCGTGGCTTCACGGAGGTGGGAGGGGGCGGAGACGGCCGGGAGCTCCGGAGCCGGCGTGACAGGACCTTACTGGAGCCACCAGTGTACCGGGAATAGGTAGGGCGCTGAGTGAGTGTGAGGCTCCTCGGGAAGAGATGAGGCGTACTTAGAACGCAAGGAGGAGGGGCTTGAACACCGGAATGGGTAGAGAGAATTCTGGGGGAGGGTCGATCATAGAGTCCCCGGAGGGACGAACATGGAATCCTGGGGAGTGGCAGGTGTAGAATCCAGGGAGGGGGCGGGTGCAGAATGCCGGAGGGCAGGGAGTGTAGAATTCTGGGAAGGGGCGGGGGCTGAAAGCTGGGAGGGCCCGGCGTCGAACCCGGGGAGGGACAACATGGAATCCCAGGAGGGGGCGGGGCCGGAGCCCGGGTTCGGCTTGGAGGGGAAAGCAGGGAAGGGGGTGGGTCCTGTGACGTCAGGCAGTCCGAACAACCGGAAAGAAGCTAGGGGCCGGGGGCACGAAACCGGGAGAGCCGTGACCGAGATCAGAGCTGGGAGAGAAGAACGCAGAGGAAACCGGCCGGGAGCCGGGGTCCCTCAGGCACCTGATCGCTCGCCCAGCCGATTGGCTCACGCGGAGTGGCCCGCAGGCCCCCGCCGGGCACCAGTCCCTCCCCGGGCCCCCCATGGCCCGGGCCGCAGCCCTCCCGCCGTCGAGATCGTCTCCTACGCTGCCGCTGCTGCCGTTGCTGCTGCTGCTGCTTGGAGAAACCGGTGAGAGACCGTAGACGGCCCCCTCCCCTTGCGGACCCGCCCCTCCCCACCTTCTGAGTGGGAGAAGCCTGGGCACCCATCCCCACCCCTCCCCCAGTTCACCGAGCCCCTGTCTCGCGCGCCCTTTTTCTGATTGGCCCCACCGACTCCGACCCACACACACCCGTTCTCTCTGAGACTCCAGCCCTTAACCTCTGCATCCCTCTCATCCCAACACCCTTCCTAATCTCAGCTCCCCAACCTACGCTGGACCTCCGTTATCCCCTGCCCCTTCCTCAGACCCTGACGCCGACAGGGTTAACTCCGAATCCTCTCGCTCGCCCCCTCCCCACCCGGCGCCGTTCTGTTCGTCTGGATCTGGATTTCCGTCTCCGTTTCCTCGCTCAGGAATGTCTCCCACTCCCCTCAGCAGGAGGGTCACGAGGACGAGGCGAGACCAACCCCCAGCCACCATTTTTTGTTTTCCCAGGGTCGGGCGTCTGAGGCCCGGGGAGAGTTGAGTGCACGGGGCCAGATGTGGAGGTCCTCGAGAGGGGCGGGGAGCTCGACTTTCCGTCCCTTGGAGAGACGAGAATGAGAGTTGGGGCGACCTGGGGAGGGGCCTCGGGAAGCTGAAGCCTCTGACTCCTGGGTCCCCCGTAGAATGAAGGCTGAGGGCCGTTTCTACTGAGCTTCTGGTAGAATTGTGACCCGGGGCTCTGTCTCCTGGGTCTCAGGTAGAACTGGGGCGGGGGGTGCAAGAAGCTCTATGTTGTGGGCTTTGGTTTTGTGGGCTTTAGAAGGTCTCCTGAGATCCAAATATGCATTTGTGCAGGGACTCTGCCTTTTGGGTTAATCGAGGGCTGGAGGTCCTGCCAGGAAGCCAGAGGTTCGGTCGGCAAGGTGGGCTAAGAGGCCGAGCCCCCCAGGCTGGGACCTTTCCCTTTCCTGTGAGTTGTCGGTTGGAACTTCCCAGGGGAAGTTTTGCCGGTTTACTTTCACCGAGCCATAGCTGATACCGGCGGGCACTCTCTCGGCTCTCAGATTAGGACTCCTGAGTTTCGGGACCTTATCTTTTCTCTAGTCGAGCCTTTGTCCTCCGAGCCGCTGCGGGAGGTAGAAACCCGGAGACGCCGCCCTAATCCCCCGCCCCTCCTTCTGTTTAGCCCTCTATCCCCCAACGGTGGGGGAGGGGCACGGCCCCCTGAGGAGGGAGGGACTGGGAGGAAACAGGTGAGGCCGGCTGTGGCCCCGCCCCTTTCAGGTGACCCGGCTGTTTATTCCCAGCTGGAAGCTCAGGATCTGGGCTTTCCCAAGCGTTTGTCCGAGGGAATCTTGGGGGACCCTTGGGTCACCCCTCTGGCCTCATTTTTCTCAGCATGTCTCTGTGTTGTCTTCCAGCCTTGACCTGGAGCTAGGTACTGCCTTTTCTATTCCCTGCTTCTCCTTTCTGTGTCAGAAATAGGGACCTGCTACCTCTGGGGGACTGGCTCAGATTTCACCCCACGTTGAGCCAGTCCTTGACTTGGTGCTTGATCTCATGGAATACTCTAGATCACCATAGAAGACAGGTCTTGTTCCTGTTCCCATTTTGCAGATGAGGAAACAGGCTTAGAAAGGGCAAGCCACAGTCCCACGACCCACAGCCAGTCCCACCCTGGGAAGCCAGACTGCAGACTTCTGACTTTTCTTGGCCCTGCTCTACCTGATGGGCTCCAGAAGGTGCCACTAAGCCTCCATTTCCTCCTTTGTTTAATGGATCACAGCCCCTTCCTGGCAGAACCACTGAGAGGATTCAGAGGTCCCACTGATCCCATGTGAAAGCTCTTAGCACCTGGGGAGGGCTTCCCCTTCAGTGACCCTCCACCCTTGTGCCTTTGCTCTGTGTTTTTCTCTGACTATTCCTCCCTCCCTCCCTTTCTCTCTCTCTTTTTTTCTCTCTCCTTCCTTCCTTCCTCTTGCCTCCCTCTACCTCCTTTCTTCTTCGTCTCCCTCTTTCCCTCACTTTCTCTCCCCCTCTTCCTCTCTTCATTTCTCTTTCCCTCTCTGTCCTTCATCTGTCTCCATCTCTGAGTTCTTTCTCTCTTCCTTTCTCTCCATCTCTCTCTCCTTTGCTCCGATCTCTGTTTACCTGTGCCCGGCTATTCACTTCCTTCTCTTTGGTCTGCACAAATGAGGCTGCATCACGCGGGC
This sequence comes from Saccopteryx bilineata, assembly GCF_036850765.1. Classification (NCBI taxonomy): domain Eukaryota; kingdom Metazoa; phylum Chordata; class Mammalia; order Chiroptera; family Emballonuridae; genus Saccopteryx; species Saccopteryx bilineata. The sequence continues at coordinate 314,152,368 of NC_089492.1, read as the reverse complement.
CATCATCCGGGCCGGATCCCTCCCCAGCTTGCACTGCCCATCCATGTCAGCCAGGCAGCTCTTTGGTCATGGAGGGGGATGGGAGCAGAGGTGACTGCAGGCCTGCTGTCTCTTCTCATTAGGGAAGGGAGACAGGGCTAAGGGGGTGCATCTGCTCACATACTGGGGAGAGGAGAGGGAGAGAGGGATACATGGAAAGGAGAGATACAGGAATGGGGACAGAAGCCAACAGAGGGAAGGCAGCAGAAACAGATTTAAGGATGTGGTCGGACACATAGAGGAGTGGAACTGAGAGATGGGGAAAGGATGGGGCAGAAAGACATTGGATGGGGCAGAGAAAGGTAAGGGGAAGGGAGCTGCACTGAGATCTCAGGATAAAGGCAAAATAGCGTAAGAAGAAAGACTTAGAGGTTTGTGGAGTGGCAGGAAGCCCAAAGGAGCCCCTTCATGACTAATGGAGATGTTATGACACTGTGAGGTCAGGGCACAGGATCCTCCAGGCCAGCAGTGTGTGGGAGCCACAGGGAGTGGTGGACATGGGAGGGAAAGGGAGTTGGGCACGCTGGCCAGCTCCCCTGTCACCGCCTGGGACGCTGTTACATTTTTAATGTCCCGGAGATACAGAGAAATGAAGCAGGAGAAGGAGGAGGGACCCAGTGAGAATGCCCAGGCAGAGACGAAGCGTGTCAGAAATGTGGAGAGACATGGTGTGACCCAGGAGACGGAGATCACACGGTCCGAATCAGAAACAGAGACCCTGAAAGATATGGACCAGAAAGTCTTGACAGATTCGAGACCCAGGAAATCGATGCAGAGAGCCTGATTCCAGACACTGGGAGACCCGGACCCAGAACTCCAAGACCACAGATGTCAGAATACAGAACAGAGGAGAGAGTATGGGAACAGCTAAGGGATGTGTATATCTTCTTGGGCCACTGAGAATGTTTTGAAATTGATGGTGCTAATGGATGCACAAATCTTTGAATATACTTAAGCCATTGAAATTGTACACTTTAAATGGGCAAATTGGGCAGTCTGGGAATATATCCCAATAAAGCTGTTAGAGAATATGAGCGATATCGAGCAGGGACCAGGGCCTCCTGGGATACACAGGTAAGAGCGACAGAGCCTGTGAGAGACAGACAGAGACCAGAGCCCTTGGGAGTACAGGTTTGGACCCTAAGAACTAGATGCAGAGAGACAAGATCAGAGAAACAAACATTTAGAACAGCATTTGAGAGGTCCTGTCTGAGGGGCTCAACTAGGAAGAGCCGCCCTAGACTTTCACCTCCAGAAATGTGAGACCCCCACAGTGGAGGCCTTCAGGGCGTCAAGTCCCTATGGAAAGGGTAGACGGGTGCAGAAATCCAGGCCGAGGCAGGCAGTCCCATATCCTGACGGATGCTCACCCACTAGACCGGCTTTAGGATGTACACTGTGTGGGTGGGTGCTGTGATTAATGCAATTAATTAATTAACGAGGTGGCTGAGGCAGCAGCTGAGGCTAGTGCTTAGAGCACACCAGTCTTCAAGGCTTGCTGGATTCTGGCCGCGCCCTATGGGAGAGGGCAGGTCATACTGGGCTTTATAGGTCTGGAAGGGGTAAGCCAAGTCCTAAGGAGTCAGCTGGGTCCGAGCCCAGTCTCAGACCTTGAAGGCCAGAACCCCAGCCCCCTCCTTTTCCAGGGTTCCATAAGCCACTGTGTCCCTTCATCTCTACCTTGACCTACCCTTCCCTGAGTCTCAGGGTCTCAGGTTCTGTGTCCTACCCTCCCCCCCAGAAGTTTTCCCTTGGGCTTACAGAATGCTCCCCACTCTGCCACCACAGGAAGCCTGCAGGCCCAGGCCACAGGGAAAGGAAGCGTGTCTGCAGACCCAGCTGACCCACCTCATGAAGCTGTCATCAATCTGGCCTCCTGAGGGAAGCTGGTGTTCCCGAGGTGGGGCTGGCCATGTTCCGGCCAAGGTCAGAACATGGGCACCTGCCCAGCAGCATGCTGGACACAAAGGTCCTAACTTTAGGATGGTCATCCTCCTGGCTTTATTTCTCCTGCCTCCACCTGAAACGCAAAACATCTGGGCATCAGCCCACATCCTGTCCCCCTCAGCCCCACAGCCTGTCAGTGTCCATGTCTTCCCAGCCATTCCAATCCCTGAATGTGTTCCAATCCAGTTTGTCCTCCATCTGCATCATCCTTACCCTGGTCCAGGTACCTCTTTTTCCCCTGGGTCCCAGCCCAACTCCATTCTGCTGGCTCTTTCCAAAGCACAAATCTAACCATGTTTCTCCCTGCCTATAATTCTCATGGCTCCCCAGTGCCCTTAGGAAAAAGCCTGAGACTTTTGATCACTCAACCTCAGCCTGTGCGATCTAGTATACTGTTGATTTCCCATCCTTGTCTCATTCATTCAACACATTCATGGACCTACAGTGTGCCAGACACTGCTAGGCTCTGAGGATGCAGCAGGAAACCAGACACAGAGAACGGAGACCCCTGCGCTCCGGCACTGGTATTCTAGTGGGGAAGAAACATCAAGTGCTAGAAGAAAAATAAAGTTTTCTTGTTATCATCAGGGTGGTAAAGATCCTGAAGGAAGATAGGGAGGGAGCTGTGGAGACACACACGGAAAGAGTTTTCCAGGATCAGGGAACAGCAATGCAGAGATCCCAAGATGGGACTTGCCTGGTGTGTTTGAGGAACAGTGAGGAGGTCAGTGTGGCTGGAGCACTGTGAGCCAAGGGGAGGGGCCGGGAGATAAGGTCAGAAAGAGGACGACCACAGACCATGCAGGGCTTTGTGGACCACCATAAAAACGTAAGTTTTTTTTTTTTCTGAGTGAAGAGAGAACCACAGGAGGGCTGAGAGCAGAGAAGGGACTTGACCTGCTGTAGCTTCTAACAGGACCCCTCTGGCTGCCCGTGGAAACAAACTATAAGAGGCAACTGCTATCCTCTGTGCGGGGAATGCCCTAGAAAGTAGGTAACAGTGGATTAGACCAGGAAGTGGCCAGTGCAGGAGTCAGAAGTGGGCTGCGTGTGGATATATTTTGAAGATGTAGCTAAGAAGCTTTCCTGATGGATTGTGTGTGGGTGAGAGAGGACTCAAGGATGACTCCAGACTTCTGATCCTAAACCTTTTACTGAAGTGGAAATGCCTAAAAACTAGCCTTAATGCCACAGTGGCTGAGCCATCATTGATTCAGAATTAGAAACAGAATGGGAACCTTATACCTGCAGGATCTTAGAGCCTAGTCAGGGAGGGAAGAGGTGTGTGGCCATCTGGGACAGAGTATCAGGTGTGAAAACTACCTGAGGAATTTGCTGTACAAGAAGATAAAAGTGGGGTGTTTGGGGCCCTGGCTGGTAGCTCAGTGGATAGAGTGCCACCCTGGCGTAAGGATGTCCTGGGTTCAATTTCTAGTCAGGGCACACAGGAGAAGCAACCATTTGCTTCTCCTCCCACCATTTCCTCCTCCTTTCCCCTCTTCCCTTCCTGCACCCAGGGGCTTGATTGGTGTGGGACCTGATTGGCATGGCCTTCGGCGCTGAGGATAGCTAGGTTGGAGCATATCAGCCCCAGACGGGGTTGCCAAGTGGATCCTGGTCCTGGCACATGTGGTAGTTTGCCTCACTATCTCCCCTCTCACCTTTAAAAAAAGGGGGGGGGGATATTTGTTTGTTTTTTGGGTGGTTTTTTTTTTTTAATCTCTGAAGCTGACAGTGCTGAGATGCCAGTCTAGGTATAGGAAGGCAGCCTCCCTTAGAAGAAAGATGGAAGCATCTTGTAATTACAAAGGGCCTGGAGAGGTTGTGGGGCTCTGTGGGCCTTGAGCTTGGTTTCTGCTGGAAAGAAATTGGGTTTTCTCCTCCAGAAAGCCCTCCCAGCCTCCCTCAAATGGGTCAGGCCCCTGCTTTGGGTTCTTCCCCACTTCCATTACTTCCAACCCACCCTGTTCAGTCTTAACGTCATCCTTGGTAATAACTTCGTACAATATTTATCTTCCTCACTGGAATGTCAACTCTGGGAAGACAAGCGCCTGATTCAGCCTGGCGCTTCCGTCCTCCCGCTTCCGGCACAGAGCCTGATACTCGGCTGCCAGTACGTGTTGAGCACCCACCTACTACTCGCCAGGTCCTGGGGCAGGCTATGCCGATACAGGAGGGAACAGGACAGACAAATAAATCCCTGTCTTCAGGGGCTGTTTGCTGAGTCACTACTTAGATTTGCATGGAACTGGAAAGAAGGGCTGGGGAGAAGATTCTTGCAGGTTCTGTGCTCTCCCCTCCACTACAGTCCTTCAAGTTAACACTTTTATCCACACCTTTTCCAGCCCCTTTCGCTCTCTGAAAATCCATCTCTGTCCAGTTCCATCTTCCCCTCAGACCCCCCTCAGTTTAAGTTCAATTGTTCTCCAACTGAGGGACCCTCAGTGGCTCCCACTTGCCTTGGTCCCACCCTCCTCTGCTCTCTGTAGCTCACTGGCCTGCATGCTTTTTCCTGACTTGAGTGTCCTTCCTTCCTCACCCAGCAAGAAAGGGTAGAACTTTTGGGGCCGCCACGTGGGTGAGGGTCCTGGCACCTGAGGGAAAGGGGGCACCCTAGCTTAGCTCCACCCAGCTGTCCCCTCACTAAGCCCCATATCTGTTTGCCTGGATTTTGACACTTGAGCTCTGTACCTTTGTGTGCTGCTAGCTCACTGCAAAACAGCGCGGCAAAGGCCCGCAGTGAGCACAGCCGGGGGTGGGCGCTGAGCGCCTGTGCTCACAGTGCTTCCGGCCCTGCGGAGACTTAGGGGAGACAGCCAGTTTGTGGAATTGTCACAACAGACCATGCAGGGCAGTTTAAACATCCCCATTTTACAGAGGGAAGATCTTAGGTTCAGAACCAAGGTCACCCACCTGGAGAGAGCCGGAGGGAAGCCCACAATGCTCTGCCCCAGAGTCCCACACTTTTGAGACTAGTGCGGCTTCCTTAGAGGGGATTCCCAAGGTGACATGCTTGGGTTTGAGTTGTGGATATGTGTGGGCATTTTATGAGATTGTGTGCTGGGCACCCTCTCATTATGGTTTCTGCGTGAGGCCAAAGGCTGGGTCAGAGAGCTGAGTAGCAGTTGCCCCTTGAGAACAGGGTGTGTGCCCTTGACCTTGCATTGAGGCTGATTATCAAGGGCCACTTATAATTATACTTAGCTGTCTGTTTATTTAAGAAGCACTGGTCTCATATTTCCTGTGGCCTTGAGCCAAGTGTTCTACAAATATTCCCTAAAGTTTATAACAACCTCCACGAGGTAGGCACGGTTATTATCCTCATTTTATAGCTGAGGAAACTGAGGCACAGAGAAGTTAAATGACCTGCCCAAGATGCCACAGCCAGCAAGTGGCAGAGCCAGGATTCAAACTCAGGCAGTCTGTACCCTCAGTCTCCGTGTTGTGCTGCCTAGCACAACAGAGAAACATTTTTTTCCTGGTCTTCATTAAAAGTGAGAAAACAGCCTGACCAGGTGGTAGCACAGTGCATAGAGCGTTGGACTGGGACGCAGAAGATCCATGTTCAAAACCCCAAGGTCACTAGCTTGAGCGCAGGCTCATACAGCTTGAGTGTGGGGTTTCTGGCTTGAGCTCAAAAGTCACTGGCTTGAGCCCAAGATTGCTGGCTTGAGCAAGGGGTCACTCGCTCTGCTGTAGCCTGCCTCCGCACCCCCCCCATTCAAGGCACATATGAGAAACCAGTCAATGAACAACTAAAGAGCTATAATGAAGAATTGATGCTTCTCATCTCTCTCTCTTCCTGTCTGTCTCTTCCTATCTATTCCTCTCTCTTTGTCTCTCTGTCTCTGTCACACACACACAAATTGAAAATAAAAAAATAAATAAAAGTGAGAAAACAAAAGATAAGCTGAGAAATAAACATTGGGTTCACACAAAAACTTGTATGGAAATGTTAACAGCAGCTTTATTCATAATCTTCCAGAAGTGGAAACAACACAGATGTCCATCAACTGAACAGATAAAATAAAATGTTGTCTGCCTGACCCACAGTGGCACAGTGGATAAAGCGTCTACCTGGAACGCTGAGATCGCTGGTTTGAAATCCCAGGCTTTCCCAGTCAAGGCACATACGGGAAGCAACTATTAGTTGCTACTCTCCCTTTCTCTCCTCTCTCTAAAATTAATAAATAAAATCTTAAAAATATTAACAATAACTTCATAATAATTTATAATATAGTTCAGACTCAAATGTCCCTAGTTTTCCTCCCAAAGCATGTTTCCTGACTGGCCTTTTTGGAATTGGAACTTCGTGAAGGCTTGCACATTGCATTTGGGGCCTGCGTTTTCCCATGCAGTCCCCTCAGGGATGACCCTGCCCACCCTACAGGTGTCCAGGTCCTTCCCCCTGACCTCTCTCTTTGCTCTCTCCCCAGGCGCCCAGGATGTGCGAGTTCGCATACCCCCTGAGCTGCGGGGCCGCCTGGGAGACACCGTGAAACTGCCATGCTACCTACTGTCACAAGGGCCTGAAGGCAACGTCTCACAAGTGACGTGGCAACGCCTGAACCCATCTGGGGACATCCAGAGTGTGGCGGCCTTTCACCCTTCACATGGTTTCAGCTTCCCCAGCCCACAGTTTGGCAAGGAGCGGCTGTCCTTTCTCAACATGGGGCAGAGCCCTGGGGCCAGGCAAGGCTTGGATATGCGGGACGCCACGCTGGTCCTCCAGGGGCTGAAAGTAGAGGACGAGGGCAATTACTCCTGCGAGTTTGCCACCTTCCCCCAGGGTACCAGTCGTGGGGTGACCTGGCTCAGAACCATAGGTGAGTAGGGCCTGTGGCAGGGAGATGGGAGGGGCACAGTGTGGGAGAGCCCCCTTGCTGGTCTATTTCTGTCTCTGGTTTCTCCAGTCTTCAGTCAATCAAGTAGCAAATATTCATTAAGTACATACTGTTTGCCAAATGCTGTTCTATACGTTGGGGATATATCAGGCAACAAGGCATTCGACAAATATGTATTGAGTACCTACTATGTGCCAGGCGCTATTCTAGGCTGTAGGGAAAAAGCAGTGAGTTAAGACACCTCCCAGGGGTGCCAGAGAGTAAGTAAAAATAAAAAGAAGAGTGAGTCATGTGGTTATAGGCACTGTGGACATTAGAGAGCAGCAGGTTACAATTTTCGCTAAGGCAATCTGGTGATATGAGAAGGAGCCCTGCAGGTCCATCTAAAGGAAGAGAGTTTGGGCAGAGTGAGTGTCAAGTGCAGAGGCCCTAAGGCAGGGTATACCTGGAATATCTGAGGAAAAGCAAAGAAGTCTATGTGGCTGGAGATGCATGACTTGGGAAAGGTCAAGATCAAGGAATGATGGATATAGACAGCCTCACAGACCATGTGAAGACTTTGGCTATTGACCTAGGAGAAGAGCTATGGAAAGTTCTGAGCACAGGAAGGTGTGATCTGAATTGGGTTTTCACAGGCTCCTTCTGGCTGCATGTTGGGGGTGAGAGTGGAAGCTGGGAGACCTCAGAGGAGGTGACTGCATAAGTCTAGTAGAAGGTGATAGCAGTTAAACCAAGGTGGATGCCCTGGTCGGATAGCTCGGGTAGAGTATCCTCCTGAAATGTGAAGGTTGTAGATTTGATCTCCACTCAAGGCACATACAGGAACAGATAGGTCTCTCTCTCTCTCTCTCTCCCTCTCTCTCTCTCTCCCTCTCTCTCTCACTAAAATCAATAAAAAAATTTTTTTTAATTGTCAGAGAGAGGGATAGATAGGGACAGGCAAGAACGGAGAGAGGTGAGAAACATCAATCATTAGTTTTTCATTGTGCATTGCAACACCTTAGTTGTTCATTGATTGTTTTCTCATATGTGCCTTGACCATGGGGCTACAGCAGATTGAGTAACCCCTTGCTCAAGCCAGCGACCTTGGGTCCAAGCTGGTGAGCTTTGCTCAAACCAGATGAGCCCGCACTCAAGCTGGCGACCTCGGGGTCTCGAACCTGGATCCTCTGCATCCCAGTCCGACGCTCTATCCACTGCACCACCACCTGGTCAGGCAATAAATAAATTTTTTTAAAAAATAAGTAAATGAAGGTGAAGGCAATGGAGGGGAGTGGGAAATAGTTTAGAAGTAAAGCCAAAGGAAGCACCAAAATGTAGCACTCACAGTAGGAGACCCAGTGGCCTTATGTGTATAGAATGGTCAAGTCCTGAGGTATAGGAAAGCCACCATGGGCATCCAGCCCCAAGCAGAGAGGTGATGCACAGCAGAGGGAACAGCGTATGGAAAGGCTATGATGTGTGCATGAGCTAGGCATGTTCGGGAACAGCAGGGAGGCTGGTGGCAGGGGCGTGAGTGACCCTCAACAAAGCAGGAAAACCAACAGGGCCAGACTTACAAGCTGAGGCGAGGAGGCCGGACTTGTCCAGAGCCATGGAGGGCTTCAAACCACAAGAGCACTCTGATGAGATTGTTAAAATTGTTCAAAGATAAGACTGGGGGGCATTGAAGGGGAGACAGAGATGGAAGCTGGGAGACCAGATGAGAGAAGGTGTTTGCGTGGAGGGGGTCGAGAGCAGCGGGTGGAATATAGGTTACTTTGAGGAGATAGTGGGACCTCGTCCCTGCATTGAGGAAGGAGGTTTAGGGAGGATTCCAGCCTTCTGACTCCAATGGGAGGGTGACTGGCACAGCCACTTAGTGGAATGGGGCAGAATCAGGAAAGGCAATTTTTTCAAAGGATGCTATTTCTTGCTAAATCCTGGCATGCCCCTGGAATCTCACCTTTTCCTAGCAACTTCCCAGAAGCCGTGTCACTCAGCCGCAGAGAGTTAGAGGTCTAGCCTGTACATTCCCCAAGTAAACACTTCTCTTTTTAAGGAGCTGAAACCACGGTTACTTCACATAACTCAAAGCACAGCTCTTCTCCCCCCACCCTTCGCAAAGGTCTCTCTTGTGCAATCACTTGTTCAAGAGATACGTAAAGGGCACCTATTGCAGCAGGAGTGCAGGGCAGCCAAGATTCTGCGCTCTTGGAGGGCGCCGGTGGCGTGAGTGCCACTATCAAGCAAGAGTCAGATGTCAAAAAGTTTCCTTGAGGAAGTGAGGCTGGGATCTGGAGGAGGAAGAGCAAGCCAAGGAGAAGGAAGGCCAGAGCATTTCCAGTGTGTATGGTTGCCAAGCCCCTACAGTGGGTAGGAGGAGGGGCAAGGTGGTGAAGGGAGGAGTTGGGGGAGTATCTAGCTGTCAGAAGACATTTGGGAGGGTGATTAGGGAAGAATGTTATTCAAGAGGATGGATGAAAAGGGCAAAAAAATGATGAATTTTGGGTTTCTTCATGCTTTTTATCCCACTTCAACCATCAAAATCTAATGGTGGTCGCCTGACCTGTGGTGGCACAGTGGATAAAGCATCAACCTGGAATGCTGAGGTCGTCGGTTCAAAACCCTGGGCTTGCCTGGTCAAGGCACATATGGGAGTTGATGATGCTTCCTGCTCCTCCCTCCTCCTCCTCCTCTCTCTCTCTCTCTCTCTCTCTCTCATTCTCTCTCCTCTCTAAAAATTAATAAAAGTAAAATAATAAAAATCTAATGTTTATTATAGTACAAGAAGGTCTTTTGGCTGGACATCTGAACCACATAGTTGTGCTTTGGCTTTTTTCTTTTTTACAGAGACAGAGTCAGAGAGAGGGATAGACAGGGACAGACAGACAGGAACGGAGAGATGAGAAGCATCGATCAGTTTTTCATTGCAACATCTTAGTAGTTCATTGATTGCTTTTTCATATGTGCCTTGACCGTGGGCCTTCAGCAGACCGAGTAACCCCTTGCTCGAGCCAGCAACCTTGGGTCCAAGCTGGTGAGCTTTGCTCAATCCAGATGAGCCCGCGCTCAAACTGGCGACCTCGGGGTCTCGAACCTGGGTCCTCTGCATCCCAGTCCGATGCTCTATCCACTGTGCCACTGCCTGGTCAGGCTTTTTTTTTTTTTAATATTTATAAGATATTTATTGCCTTCCCTGGCTGGTTTGCTCAGTGGTAGACCGTCGGTCTGGCATGTGGAAGTCCCAAGTTTGATTCCTGGCCAGGGCACACAGCAGAAGCACCCATCTACTCCACCCCTCTCCCTCTCCTTTTTCTATATCTCTCTCTTCCCCTCCCACAGCCAAGGCTCCATTGGAGCAAAGTTGGCCCGGGCGCTGAGGATGGCTCCGTGGCCTCCACTTCAGGTGCTAAAATGGCTCCAGTTGCAATGGAGCAATGCCGCAGATGGGCAGAGCATCACCCCCTAGTGGACTTGCCAGGTGGATCCTGGTGAGGGCCTGTCTCTCTGCCTCCCTGATTCTCACTTCAGAAAAATAAAAAATAATAATTTAAAAAAAGATATTTATTGTGCTGGCTGGTTGACGCAGCAGTAGAGCATTGGCCCAGCGTGTGGATGTCCCAGGTTTGAGTCCCAGTCAGGGCACACAGGAGAGATGACCATTCCCTTGTCCCTTCTCTCTATCTCTCTTCTCTTCTTGCACCATGAATCAGTTGGAGTGAATTGGCCTCAGGTACTGAGGATGGCTCCATGGCCTCATCTCAGGTGCTAAAATTGCTCAGTTGCCAAGCAGTGGAGCAACAGCCCCAGATAGGCAGAGCATCATCCCAGAGGGGGCTTCCTGGTTGGACTCCAATCAGAATACATGTGGGAGCCTGTCTCTCTGCCTCCCTGCTTCTCACTTAAGAAAAAAAAAAAAGATAATATTTATTGATTTTAGAGAGAGGAGGGAGAGAGGGAAGTTAGAGGAGTGGGAGCTTCTCCTCTGTGCCTTGATCAGGCAACTCAGGGTTTAGAACCCGCGACCTCAGCATTACCCACTGCACCACCACAGGCCAGACTGGCTTTTCTTTTCTTTTCTTTACTTATTTATTTTGTATTTTTCTAAAGTGAGAAACAGGGAGGCAGAGAGACAGACTCCTGCATGTGCCTGACTAGGATCCACCCAGCAAGCCCACTAGGGGATGATGCTCTGCCCATCTGGGGCGTTTCAACGTTGCAACCGGAGTCATTCTAGCACCTGAGGTGGAGGCCATGGAGCCATCCTCAGCGCCCAGGCCAACTTTGTTCCAATGGAGCCTTGGCTGCTAGAGGGGGAAGAGTGGAGAAGCAGATGGGCGCTTCGGCTGTGTGCCCTGACCGAGAATCGAACCCGGGACTTCACACACCAGGCCGATGCTCTACCACTGAGTCAGCCGGCCGGGGCCTATGGCTATTACCTTTAAATCTCAGCCCCTTCCAGGCTTTTGGACACTCTGCTTTTCCAGCGGAGCAGAACAATGGCCGTAAATTGTAATGGCTAACACTTAGGTAGAGCAGTGAGCGCCAGGCACTCTTCAGTTTATTTGGATGTAATTTTATTTAGTCCACATGACAGTTCTATGGAATAGATGCTTTTATTATCCCCAGTTTGCAAAAGAGGAAGTTGACGTACAGATTTGGGAAATGACTTGCCCATAGTCATGAAGCTGCTAAGCAGCAGAGCTGGGATTTGAACTCAGGCATTTGGGACTCCACTGCTGATGTATTTGTTGGATGACTGCAGGTAAGGAGTGACTACCCACTTTGTTCTTCTTCCAGCCCAGCCCCAGAACCACGCTGAAGCTCAGGAGGTCACACTCAGCTCGGGGCCTGTCCCTGTGGCCCGCTGCGTCTCCTCAGGGGGCCGTCCACCCGCCCGAATCTCCTGGCTCTCATCCCTGAATGGGGAGGCCAGAGAGAGCCAGGCTTTGGGGCCCCTGCCTGGCACCGTCACTGTCACCAGCCGCTACACTTTGGATCCCTCGAGCCAAGCCAATGGTGCCAAGGTCACCTGCAAGGTGGAGCACGAGACCTTTGAGGAGCCAGTCTTGCTGCCTGTGACCCTCTCTGTGCGCTGTGAGTGCATCGGGGTGACTGCACCCTTCGTCCTGTCTACCCTGGCTGCTCTAGGGCACTGCCCACACTGTCCCTAGGTGTGTCTGCCTTGGCCCTCTGAGCCAAATGCCACACTGCCTCCCTGCCTGCGTCTATACGTCTACACTGGCTCCCCCAGAAAACACCCACATGCTGCCCCCACACTGTCCACGCTGACTTCGCAAGGCTCTGTCCCTGCCGCCACAGTCAGTGGTGAACACAGCCCCCAGCAGTATCTTCTCTGGCCCCTCACTGATCATGTACTCTGAGTCCACACTCAGAACTGCCCAACCCAACATAGTCTACACATATATAGCCCCATTCGCACTGTTTATATTGACTCTCGTGGGATCTCTACACCAACTGCTGCCTCCCAGAGTGGTTCCCATCAGCCCCACTGGGCTTTATCAATACTGACCCCTTCCAATATGTGCTCTGCCAGCTCTCCCAAATACTGCCCCCACTGACACCCTCGCTGTGACCCGTGCAGGCTTCGCTTGGCGCTCTTCCCAGGGGCCCTGCCAACTAGTAACTTTAGGAGCTCTTTTAGTCACCCTCCAAACACGCTCTCTACCCCAACATTTTTTACAGTGCTCCCCAGGCAGTGCCTTCTGTTAAAGCGAGGCTTACGCAGGTTCCCTTACGTCCCCTGGGAGTACTGGAAATAACACCCTGTCTCCAGTGGCTCCCTCAGGTTCGGCCTGTGCTGAGAAACGCCTTCTCACAGTGATCCAGTGGTGTCCCTGGGCAGTGTCTGCTGGCCTCAGCAGACACAGCCCGGATGGCCTGGCCCTGCCAGTCTCCACCTCCTGCCATCCCATTCCATTTCTAGAGAATTGCATCTGTCTCCTTGCCCATGACCCTTTTTGGGATTCCCCCGTCTCTGAGCCAGTCCCCCCATTTCCTCCAGACCCCCCAGAGGTCTCCATCTCCGGCTATGATGACAACTGGTACCTCGGCCGTAGTGAGGCCACCCTGAATTGTGATGTTGACAGCAACCCAGAGCCCACAGACCACGTCTGGAGCACGTGAGTCCTAGGTGGACCTGGACTCCTGGTGCGAGGGAGGAGGGGCTGGGGGTCCTAAACACGAGTCCCCCAAAAGGAAGGAGCTGGCAGTTTGGGGTCTCAAGAAGTGTTGGGTCCCTAGAGCTTGGCTTCTGAAGGCTCTGTCATCAGGGACCAGGCCTGTGCTCCTCGGTGGACCCTGCTGTCCCCCTCACACGACACCCACATCCTCCAGGTCTTCAGGCACCTTGCCAGCCTCAGCAAAACCCCAGGGCCCCCGGCTGATCATCCACTCGGTGGACAGGCTGGTCAACACCACCTTCATCTGCACCGTCACCAACGCTGTGGGCACAGGCCATGCCGAGCAGGTGGTCTTCGTTCGAGGTGAGTGGTCTTGGGGCGGCATGTGATGACCGGGTCTGCTGCCCCAGTGTTCCTCTCTTTGGGCTCTGCAGCTGCATTGGGGGAGGCTGTGCCGCCGGTGGGGGCGGGGCGGGGGGGTCCAGACCCGCCTTTCTGATGGGAGAAGAGGTGTGGCTTTTCTCTCACGTTCCCAGGTGGGATGTGGATTGGCGTGACAGGGGAGGTGTGGGCAGAGGAGTTTTGGAGGTTGAGGCCTGTGCTGGGAGTTTCCTGGAAAGTAGAGGCCTGGGAATGTCCTTCAGGAAGAGTCACGGGGACATCGCCTTGGGCCCCAGCCAGTGAGACACACCCACAGAAGCACACCGCTACCAGTTGGAGAGACACATGTTGGGTAGCTAGACAGAAACAGATTCGTGAGGTACAGTGAATGTTGGTCATTACCATTTGGAAGCTATGTTTAGTGAATGTTGGAACACTTGTATTTCTAGAATTGGTACTTTGGAAATGGTAACTAATGGTGAAATGGGTCTGTGGGTGGAAAGTTCTCCGGGTCTCCCTGGTGTGTGAACACAGAAACACAGGCCCCATAAAACACACATAGCTAGAGAAGAAAAGAACGAAGGCGAACTCGGCCTGTCCACAGGCTGATGGCAGTGGGGCCGAGGTCACAGCTGTGGACTCTCACACTTAGAGGTAGGTAGGCAGGGACTATTACAGGGCTATGTACCCTGAAACTCAGACTCACACTGACTCCATGGCTGGGGACAGTCCCCTTCATGTCAAAACCACAGCCAGCAGAACCAGCATCGACAGATACAACCTGTGCTTTGAGATGCATCAGAATCAAAACAGACTCGCCCATAGTATAACCCACACACTTCATTGCCGCCATGACAAACACCCCAGGAGGGCAGGAGCATCAGCCAAGACACCGAACAAAGCCAGATGACATCCAGCCAGAGCCCAAGAGACACCGCACATAACTGAAAGCAGCCATTCTGGGAAACACCCTTCCAGTGTGACTTTCCATGATGCACACCTGTGCTAACACCCAACATGTGAACAGCGGCCTGGGCCCCTCAGAAATAAAGCCACATGCCTGACCAGGCGGTGGCACAGTGGATAGAGCGTCAGACTGGGACATGGAAGACCCAGGTTTGAAACCCTGAGGTTGCCAGCTTGAACATGGGCTCACCAACTTGAGCACGGGCTCACTAGCTTGAGTGTGGGGTCGCCGGCTTGAGCATGGGATCATAGACACGACCCCATGGTTATTGGCTTGAGCCCAAGGTCGCTGGATTGAGCAAGGAGTTGCTCGTTTTGCTGTAGATCCCAGTCAGGGCACATATGAGAAAGCAATCACTGAACAACTAAAGTGCCACAGTGAAGAATTGATGCTTCTGTCTCTCTCCCTTCCTGTCTGTCTCTATCTGTAACTTTCTCTGACTCTCTCTGTCTCTGTCAAAAAAAGAAAAAAGACTGACCGGGCGGTGACACAGTGGATAGAGCATCAAACTGGGATGTGGAAGACCCAGGTTTGAGACCCCGAGGTCACCAGCTTGAGCGCGGGCTCATCTGGTTTGAGCAAAAGCTCATCAGCTTGGACCCAAGGTCGCTGGCTCAAGCAAGGGGTTACTCAGTCTGCTGAAGGCCCACGGTCAAGGCACATATGAGAAAGCAATCAATGAACAACTAACATGTTGCAACGAAAAACTGATGATTGATGCTTTTCATCTCTCTCCGTTCCTGTCTGTCTGTCCCTATCTATCCCTCTCTGTCTCACTCTGTCTCTGTAAAATAAAAAAGAAAACCACAGACAAATGCACAGACAGGTGTGAAGACAGACATACCCCTACACCTAGAAACAGATGGTAGCAGACCCCCTTACTGAAACAACCTCATACCTCGAGGTGGATTTAATGGTGGGCACACCGGGCACACGCCTGGGCCCCAACTTCTGAAGGGCCCCACAAAACCCCAACTTTACACTTTTTTTCTAATGTAAGGGGCCCAATATTTTCTGTGCCCAAGGCCTCAACTGACCTTAATCCACCTCTGCTTATACCACACACACACACACATCTAGAAAGACATCCAAATTACAACAGACCCCTCTCCAGGAATTCAGGTACTTACTTCCCAGGGAGATATGATGGACTTGCTCAGAAACTCTGCCACAATGACACGCACAGCTGGCCTGCCTTCAGTATGTTGTCATGGTCAGGAACACAAATACGCACACCTGAAGGGAGACACTATCATCAGACATGCTGGGGGGGATAGGAGCCGCGGAAATCAACAGTTCATGTGCGGTAACATCATCACTCACAGATTCTGAGAAACTCCACGACAGACTTATGGTGTACAGAAACCCCGTTATGGAGAGTGTATTTCAGCAAATCATCTGACAAATATTTGCTGAGGTTTCCTCTTGGCCAGACCTCCTTGGTGCTAGGAACACAGTGGCAAGTGAGACACAGCCCTACCCTTGAAGGCGCACCCAGAGAAGTCAGCCCCACCCACCCAGGAAGGTGCCCAACTGGAAATACACCCCTGAACCTCTACCCCAGAAATATACCTGAGAAACGGGTCGCCACCCACACCCATCAGTAGGCACCTCTAAGGGTACAGCCTGCAGAACACAGATGTGGTCACACTTCAGGGCTGCCAGAGGAATACACAGCCACAAAACATGTCCCCTCCCTCCGCAAAATACACAGAAACCCCAGAGTTGCATCCCCAGAGAATGACTATCACAAAGGTGACCACAGACCCACAGTCAAAAACATCATTGCAAAATGCACCTACATGTAGACACCAGAGAAACAAACAAATCCAGACCCAGGCAGTGAGTTTGCCAACAGAAAGCCTCACCCAGAGAGAAAAGTCCTCACTCTTGGCAGAGTCACCTGGGGGCTTCCAGAGACAGCACATTTCTCCACGTGCGGGCCCAGACATGCCGTCATAGACGGTTGGGGTTCACACTGGTGCGAACACAGACACGCGGGCCACACCGCAGGCTAGACATCACTTCAGGGAGACCTCAGAGAACTTTCAACCCATGGACACATGAACACTCATCTGCCATCTCAAAAGACCACCTCTGGAAACACAATCATTCTAAGGCGCTATAAGCAAAGTCTGCTTTGTGCCCCCACCTCGTGTCCAGGGAGATGTGTTTCCCCACAAAAAAGAGATTCACAAAATATATAGTACTTACCCTTCATACTGATGTACACATTTTCTATCCCTTTTTTTAAGGCTGCTTGCAGGTCACTAAACTGATTTGACAGCCCAGTGGGTTGTGAACCCATTTTTGAAAACACCCAGAAACGTGCCCTCAGGATCTGGGGCCAGCCCCTGAGTGTGCAGAGGTGTGGGGGAGGGGAGGTATGAGGGGATCCTTCCTGGTCTTTGCCCCGCAGGCCCTGCACGCAGGGGAGAGAAGGGAAGGGCCTTGGGATGCAGGTTCCCAATGTATCGCTGTGGGCCCAGTGGCCCCCTCCCTCATTGTTACACCCCCTCTTTGGCCCTCCTGGTTCCCTTCTCACTCCCCCCCCCCTACAGTTCAGCCACTGAAGGGAGCACTAGGAGTGGAGGGACAGTAGCTTCATGAGCCGCCTTCTCCACACTGGAGATGGTGGCCCAGAGACAGGGCAGGCCACATGCCCAGACCAGGTGCTCCCAGCACTGAGGGTGGGACTCTCAGGAGGCCCCGTGCCCTTCTCAGCCCTCCTTCCCTCAGAACACAGAGCCGCACGCTCAAATCCACCTCTCCCTCCTCTGGCTGGATCCGCCCCAGATTCCCTGACCCTGACATCAGAGCTTATCCTCAAGGGGTGGCAAACTCACATGCCTACTGCGCTGGCAAGTGACCTGGTGGCCAGATGTGGAACTGTCCCCCCACAGTCACCAGCCTTCACTTGGCTACAGCCCATCACCAAGTGGAGGACATGCAACTAACTGGTATTGGCAGATCTGATTTTTTTTTTCCCCCTAAATGAAATCTGGACTTTTTGGTGAAATCACTTGGTTTTTGAAACGTTGGCTAGCAAGTTTAGTAGCACTGTGCGGTGTAAGGAAACGTAGGGGCCGCCGGCTGGCGACCCTCTGTGTACAGAGCGCCCTCAGCCTATAGCCAAGACTGAAAGGGTCAAATGGTCTGCCTCCCCCGCCACCTCGCCCAGAGTCATATCCCTAATTCCTGTCACTGCCCTCGCTGTGCCCACCCCCAGATGTAACCTCCTGACTGCGTGTCTCCCTTTCTCTCTCTCTCACCCCCTCCTTCTCTCCTCAGACACCCCCCGGGCCTCTCCCCGAAACGAGGGTCCCGTGGTGTGGGGGGCCGTGGGGGGGGCGCTGCTGGTGCTGCTGCTTCTGGCTGGGGGGTCCTTGGCCGTCATCCTGCTGAGGAGGAGGAGGAGGAGGAAGAGCCCTGGAGGAGGAGCAGGAGAAGGACGGGACAACAGCCGAGGAGCCTATGGTCCGAAAACTCAAGTGTTTGAGAACGGGGGCCCCATCTTCTGGACCTCGGCAACCCCCGGTGCCCTGAGGCCGGAGGGCAAGGCTATGGAGGACTACGAGGAAGATGAGAAGGCAGAGAAAGGCCTCATGTTGCCTCCACCCCCAGCACTCGAGGATGACATGGAGTCCCAGCTGGATGGCTCCCTCATCTCCCGGCGGGCGGTTTACGTGTGACCCCCCTGAGACAGACAGACAGACAGAGACAGAGCCAGCCAGTGCCAGTCAAGGATTCCAGACTGGCTGGACTCGTTTGTTTGGATGACACTGGAGTTCAAATGCTACCTCCCACTTTCCTGGGATTCAGAGGGAGGTGGAATATCACACACTGGACTTACGTCTCCAGGGCTGCATGGGGGAGGTGGAGGGGGGCCCACAGAGGACCCTCCCTCCAGAGTCTTGGTTTTGGCTCTGGCCGGCCCCAGCCCCTGCCCTGTGACACTCAGGAGTTAATAAATGCCTTGGAGGAAAACATCGGGGTGTCTTATAATACATTGGACTCCCTCCTTCGGGGGTAGGAAGAGCTGAACTGGGCTCCAGGGAGTGGGAGACTGGGGGAGCTCTTACCATTTAGTACTTGAAGGACACCTTGGATGTTGAGACCCCTGAGGCCAATGGGACTGGGATCTTGGCTTAGAGGCTGGAGTGCTTGGATCGAAGGTTCCAGGACTAAGGCTGCCTTCCCAGGTGCACTGGCCAGGCTAGAGGGAGGCCTGCCTGCCCCAGAGAGCCAGGCTGGGACCTTGGACTCCTGTGCCCTTGCAGGAGGTGGCTGTGGTCTGATCCTCTGGAGGTAGCTCACACCTGACCTCCCCAGGTTGCTGAGGACCTTGGTGGGAGGACTACCCGCTGCGTTCTCAGAGCCCCGACGGTGACAGTGCAGGGCAGGCACGGGTTCTGCGAAAGCAGGAAAGTCCCACTTTCCCCACCACAACATGGCTTTTCCCAGCCTCCTTCCCCTTTCTCTGCGACCGACCACCTACCGGAGCCCAGCTAGAGGGAATTTTCAGTGATTCAGAGGGAGGGGCTATAGCTCTCTATCCCGCCTAATCTCCTTAACCAGAATACCTCCTAACCCCAAGCTGGGGACTGAAGTGGGGAAGGGGGGGCTACGTAAACCGAAGTCACCGCTGTGGGCTTTGTCTCTGCTCCTGAGGCTGTCATGCAACTTAGTAGGTTGAGCTGCCAGGGAGGGCTTGGTGAGTTTATCTCTACCAACTCTGAATCCCACTTAACTGCTAGGGCCACAGCAATGACCCAGGCAGACCTAGCCAGCCCTGTCCTACCGAGCATGCCATCAGTAAGGGCGACAGGAATAACAGTAAATTTGGGATGGCCAGATGTGGACCTAGCAGCAATTCCTCTCTCCTCCCATACTCAAGCCCTCCCGAGAAGGCCAGGCTGTGGAACAGGAAGTGTGGGAATCAGACAGTCCAGGGATCCAGATGTTGTTCCCCTGGGAGGTCCTTATCTCCTCATCTGCAAAGTGAGCTTCATGAAAGGATGAATCCTATCAGTGGGCTTTTGCACAAGTTAATTCCTCTGGTTGTTTATTGCCTGTAGCGCCCCTCCCACCGTGGGAGGGAGTGCCCAGGGGGCAGGGGCGGGAATTTTGTCAATCTGGCATAGAGGAGGTCCCAAGCACCCATGCCAGCCCCTCCCTTCAACATCTAGCAAAGCCTGCTGGCCCCTTGGAGCTCACAGCCTAGTGTGAAAATTGGGAAGTGCACAGGTAATTGCTCCAATAATAACTTTAGGAAATGCAAAGTGCTACGCAGAAGAGACTGCTGGCCTCTTCTGCTGGCCGAGGGCTTCTCTCAAGCCATTTCCTGTTAGGGCGGAGAAGCTCTCATACTCTGCCCAGGATGACTCTGCCCTGCAATGCATGAAGGGTCATGATCCCGATCCCAGAATGCCTCTGCCTTTTAGCTTCCCTCCCTTCCCCGCTCCCTCGCTCCCTCTGCTTCCTCTAGCCCCACACTGCCCCTCAGCGCACTGCTCCTTGCTGTTCCTTAAAAGCAACGCAGAGCTTCCCTCCCAGGGCCTCTGCTCTGGGAGTCATCTCCACATGTTCTCATGGCTCCCCCCACCCCACCAGCTCCTTCAGGTCTTTGCTCAAGGCTCTCTCTACCTGCTCTGTCACTTCTATTACCTTTCCACTGTGCAATTTTATCCTACGTCGCTTACTGCCACCCGGCATATTAGCTACTGCAGTTGTTTCTGCGGTGTTGGTCTCCCTGCCCAACTAGAACATATGTTCCATGGGGATGGAGGCTTTGTATGTTCTGTTCACCACTCTATCCCACAAGAAACTCTCAGTAAGGATTTTTTATTTTATTTATTTTTAGAGAGGAGAGAGAGACAGAGAGGGAGAGAGAGGAGAGAAAGACAGAGAGAGAGAAGGGGGGAGGAGCTAGAAGCATCAACTCCCGTATGTGCCTTGACCAGGCAAGCCCAGGGTTTCGAACCGGCGACCTCAGCATTTCCAGGTCGATGCTTTATCCACTGCGCCACCACAGGTCAGGCCAGTAAGGATTTTTGAATGAAAGAATGTCCCCTGCCTTTGAGGCAGGCAGGTGGGCGGTGACTTGCAGAGGGATGCTGGGAATAAGGCATTGTTGCTTCCACCTGGAGACTCCTTTACACTGTCCCTCTTCTTGCAGAGAGCCCCAATACAGCAGGCGCAGGGGCCACAGGCGGCATCATTGGGGGCATCATCGCTGCCATCATTGCTACTGCTGTGGCCACCACAGGCATCCTCATCTGCCGACAGCAGCGGAAGGAACAGAGGCTGCAGGCAGCAGAGGAGGAGGAGGAGTGAGTAATGGGCACTGAGCAGTGGGTGGGGTAGGGGTCCCAGAACTGGGGAGCCTGGGGTGGGGGTGAAGGTGGGAGAAAATCATCCGTAATGGCTACTGGAAACAGAGAGACACCTGAAATAACTATGACTTAAATAGGGTGGAGAGGAGAGTTTATTCCTGTCTCATAAAGCATGGGTATGACAGCTCCGCTCTGTGAAGTCATCAGAGCACAGGCTCCTGCTGTCTTGTTGCTGCACCTTTGTTCACATTTCAAGATGGCTCCCCACTCTTCTATCATTATCTATGCATTTGACAACCAGACATGACTATCTTGGCCTCAAAGCCCCCATTCCCGCCAGTGGGAAAAGGACAGAAATAAAGGTTATTCAGCTGCCCTGTAAGGGAACTCATCACTTCTCACTTCCATTGTTTATAACCTGTCACATGACTGTCCCTAGCAGCAGGGGAAGCTTAGAAATGTAGTCTTATGGGTGGCCAGGTACCCAGCTAAAATCTTTATTAATATGAGAAAGAAAGAGACTGGATATTGGGGAAAACTACCCACACTTCTCTGTGTAGAGCCCTTGTTATGTGTCAGGCTCGGCAAGGTATATTTTACATGTGTAACCTTGACAGAGCCTCACATCCGTTCACCAATTCAACAAATATTCAAAAAGTACCCACTCGGGGCCAGGCCCTGGAGAATTGTCCACACTGATATCTGAGCGGTTGAGGAGCACAGCCGTTGCTCCCTGGCTGAGCAAGGGGTGTGGGAGGGGGGAAATAAATAAATAGTAAAAATAAAAAGTGTCCATATACATAAATGTATCACAGAAACAAAGCCTTACAAGGAGCTAATGGTAACCACTGCATAAGAGGAAACATGTTCAGAGAGCTGAAATCACCTGCTGAAATCCACCCAGCAAGTAAGCGTTTCGGGACAAGATGGTTCCGAAATAACACTACCCAGTTCCCAGGTGGCATGGGAACACTTGTTAAAAGTGTATATTTCTGGGCTATACCAAACCTACTAAATCAGAACTTTTACAGGAAGGATTTGGAATCTGTATTTGTAACAAGCTCCCTAGGTTGTCCTGATGCACAGGAAAGTGTGTGGAGCAGTCTCGGTCATCTAATCAGTGCAGCACAGCGCCTTGCTCTCGACCTCCACCCCTGGGCCTGCCCTCCTGGGGTTCACAGTCTGGAGGAAGCAGACCGTCCCCAGGCAGTGATGGCCCAGCAAGGCGGGGGCAGGGCTGGCGGGTCAGGAAAGGCCTCCCGGAGGAGGGGAAATCTGAGTTGGGTACTAAAGGCATTAAAGCACCCATCTTTATTATGTGTATAGGATGCTGTGGTCTATGGGTGTGTAGAATGAGGCGACTTAACATAGTTTGAAGGATAGGAAAGGATTTCATTTACTTATTCATTCATTCTTTTAACAGGTATTTAGGAACACTTCGTTGAACAAAGTTATCATTTTTCCCCTCACATTGCTCACAGATGGGTACAATCATTGAATGACATCAGAAATAACATATCAAATACAAACTCAGTTAAGTGCTCTGAGAGGAAAGTATACAGCTAGATGTGACCCTATAACAGGAGATCCTGATCCTTTTGGAGAATCAGGGAGGCTTCCTGGAAGAAGGTTCATGGGATGAGTTGGAATTAGCTGGGCAAGGGGACTGGAGGTGGTGGGAAGGGATGCCAGGCAGAGGGAAGAGCCTGTGCCGTGGCCCTAGGGTGGGAGGGCTTCTCTGGTCTGAGCCTCCTACCTCCGACCCCACAGCCTGGAAGGGCCTCCCTCGTACAAGGCACCGACCCCAAAGACAAAGGCGGAGGAGCCAGAGATGGTAAGCACTTTGCCTGGAGCCCAGGCTGCTCCCACCTCCATACCTACATTTCCCTTCTAAGTCCCGGGCTGGAAGGGGGGTGCCGGGGGAAAGAGGCCTGCTGTGTGGGGGTCCTGACTGCCTCGCTCCCTCCCACGGCAGCCCTCCCAGCTCTTCACTCTTGGGGCCTCAGAGCACAGCCCACTCAAGACCCCCTACTTTGATGCTGGCATGTCATGCACTGAGCAGGTAAGAGCTCGGGAGAGGATAAGGTTGGGTTCAGGATCTGAGTTTAAGGACCAGGGGTCAGTCCATGACATAATAGGTCCAAGGACTAAAGGTCACAACTCAAGCCCTGGCCAGTTAGCTCAGTCAGAGCATCGTCCTAAAACACCAGGCTCTGGGTTTGATCCCTGGTTAGGGCACCCATGGGAAGTGACCAATGAATGCACAACCAAGTGAAACAACAAATGAATGCTTCTCTTCCCCCACTCTGTCTCTAAATATCAATCAATAAAAACAATTTTAGGGTGGGGGGGGATGGGGTAAAGAAGGAGAGAGGGGTTGGGGGAGGGGAGGGGCACAAAGAAAACCAGATAGA
Organism: Saccopteryx bilineata; assembly: GCF_036850765.1. Taxonomy (NCBI): domain Eukaryota; kingdom Metazoa; phylum Chordata; class Mammalia; order Chiroptera; family Emballonuridae; genus Saccopteryx; species Saccopteryx bilineata. The sequence continues at coordinate 314,129,316 of NC_089492.1, read as the reverse complement.
AGGTGACAGAAGACAATTTAGCTTTGAGGGAGGAGTACACAGCACAATCAAATGTCAAAATAATCTAGAGATGTTTTCTCTCAACATATGTACCCTGATTTATCAATGTCACTGCATTAAATTTAATAAATAAATTAAAAAAAACAATTAGAAAAAATAAAGATTATTGCCTGACCAGTGGTGGTGCACTAGATAGAATGTCCACTTGGGATGCTGAGGTCCCAGGTTCAAAACCCCTAGATCGCTGGCTTGAGCGTGGTCTCATCTGGTATGAGTGCATTCTCACCGGCTTGAGTGTGGGATCATGGACATGATCCGAGGTCGCTGGCTTGAAAGCAACCAATGAACAACTAAAGTGACACAACTATAAGTTGATGCTTCTCATCTTTTCCCCTTCCTGTCTCTCTCTCAAAAGAAGATAAATAAATAATAATAATAAAGGTTACAACTCAAGTTCAGAGCTGTGTCTCTGGTCAGAGCTTAGGGCATTGAGATATGTTTAGAATTCAGTGGGGGAGGTTATGACTGGAAAAGTTCAAGGACGTAAGGTTAGAATTTAACATCACTTGGTCAGTGGATATAGGTTGAACAACTACATTTGCTAAATACTATAGGACAAGACAGATAGTCACTTCCCTCAGTGGTCTCCTGGAGGTCAGGGGTCAAATAGTGAGGTTGTGACTAGTAAAAATTTAAGTGGCTATTTCAGGCTTAAAGTTAAGTACTTGAAGTCAAGATTGAAGTCAAAGGTTCATGGGGAAAGACTTGGGGTCAGGAACCAAAGACAAAGTACAGACCCAGGATGGACAAGGTGAGGTCCATGCTCTGGACTTTGAATTAGGGACAAGCTGTATGATTGTCCCTGTGCATTGTTGACCCAGGTGACAGTGGATGAGCAGATTGGGATTCTATGTCATGCTCAGGAGGTGACCTTGGGCTCCTGTTCCCTTCCTTCCCCCAGGATATGCCTCGGTACCATGAGCTACCCACCTTGGAAGAGCGGTCAGGGTCCCTACTCCTGGGGGCCACAAGCCTGGGGTCCCCCATCCTGGTGCCTCCAGGGCCACCTGTTGTGGAGGGGCTTCCCCTGGACCTAGAGGACGAAGATGATGATGAAGACTACCTGGACAAGATCAACCCCATCTACGATGCCCTGTCCTACTCTAGCCCCTCTGATTCCTACCAGGACAAAGGCTTTGTCATGTCCCGGGCCATGTATGTGTGAGCCGCCATGGCCCTGGCCTCAGCTCTCACTCTTTGAACCCTCAACTTTCTGGCAGGAATCTAGTGCCCCCTGACCTCTGGCCAGGACACTATGTCAGTTAACACATGTATCTCACTGTGACTTCTTTTGGTGGCTGCACTATGACCACTGACCCAGAGAAACCAGCCGTGACAATGGAAACCTGGCAACCTTATCTCATGAGTTGGGGAGAAGGGGTATGTTTCTGCACAACTGCTGATGCAAGGACTCCTACTTCATACCTCTCATGTCTCACCATCTCCAATCTACTTCTAAATTTCAAAAAAGACCCCAGACCTCTGATTTGTCCTCAGGCAGTAAACTACCAATAGCTCTGCTGGGTTTGATGTTGGGGGTCAAGCACCCTGCTGCTCAGACCTGAGCCCTGCAGTCAGCAGAGCTCTACTTGTCTCCTCCCCACCCTGTTGTTCCCCAGAGGTATGAGGGAGGGGATTCCCTATTTCCCTCCTGCAGGCAGGAGTCACAGGGTCTAGACTCTAGACCTTTCTTGAGTCCCCATGTCCCCAATTCCAGTCTTCAGGGAATTAAGCCCCAGCCCATGAGATGAGATGAGTGTCTTGCAGAATGTGCCTTGCTGGGCGCAGCCTTAAGAATCTCCTGTTACTTTGAAGACTAAGCCCTTTCACTGCTGCCCAGTGGGATGGGACCCAAACATCTCCAGTGGGGTGGGGGAAGATGGTCACCTGGTTTGGGGTGGGGGATCTGATATTGTTCTGTAATAGGGCATTTCCTACAAAATAATTAATTTATACTTTGACCAGGTCTCAGCTTGTGTTTTCTGCGGGATGTGAAGAGGAAGAGGGTGGAACATGATGGGTAATTAGTAGGGGGCCCAGGACTTGAGGGAATCAGTAGAGTAGAAATCAAGATGGGTTACAGACAAAAAATAGGCAAAGACTTGAAAAGAAAAAATGAAGAGGGGAGAATGAACAAAATGCATAAACCAAAAAAGTAATGATGGGTAATGGAAGGACAGGGGGCGGAGTCCAGGGCACTGCTTAATGAAAAGGAAACAGTGCAACAGCAGTCTAACAGATAATGAACAGAAATAAACGGAACAGAGACAAAAATGGTAGTGATTAAGTATGACGGGTTCAGGTTTAATGGATAGATATGGCAAGTAAGAATAAGAAGCCAAAGGCAAAATTATGAATAGTGTAAAAGGAGATCAGGACATGATCTGCATGAATGAGCCAGAGACAAATTAGTGGAGAAATAGGGGCCCGCGGCCATGCTGGGTGATAGACTCAAAACATGATAGTTAATTAAAGAAGGGCTAGAAAAACGATGTAAGTGAACAGGCAGAAATAGGCTAAAGGTAGTATAGGCAATGAACCTAAAATGAATGAGGATGAGGCATGCTGGGTAATGGGATAGGAATGAATGGGCCAAAAATAGAAGCCGCAGTGACCGAGGTACGGAGTGCGGGGAGCAGGGGGGCGGAAGGCATGACGGGTGACGAGAGGGGTGGGTCTGTGGCAACTGTCGCGTTAAACAAGTGAAGGGTATTGTGGGTACAACAGGCAGGAGAGTTCACATAACCGGTTATAATTCTCTAGAGGCACTGTGGGAAGGACCAGGACTTCCGGTTTTCGGTCGCTGACTTGGGACTGGGGATTGCCCCTCTGCCGCGGTGCCTTGTGGGACGCGAGGCCTGACCTTGCTGCCTAGCAGCCTCTGCCGCGCAACCCACCTTTACCCGTGTCCCTCGACCCTGGCACGTTAGCCAATGAGCACACCAGACTGATTATGTCACCGTGCATGCAGAAGCCAATTAGGATGCTGCAAGGGCCAAAGTCGGCCAATTATAAGAGGGGCGCCTTCTAAAAAGGGGCGGAGGCTAGTCAATGGGCGTTGCAAAGTGTTCCTTACAAACCAATGGTGGAGGAGCATCGGAACCCGCGGTGTCGCGAACCAATAGGCGGGGCTCCACGAGTCAATTGGAAGGGCGGGGAGGTGTGCTTTGACCTGCTTGCTAGTGGGGACCAATAAAAAAGGATGTTCCAAAGAAGTGGGTGGAGCCGCCATTCATGGTCCCAATAGCAGAACCAGGCGCTAAAGCTGGTAGGCGGAACCTAGAGAATCCTTAACCAATAGATTAGACGGGGCGGGGCGACGGTGGTGGCGGCGGCGGCAGTGGGTTCGGTTGCGCGTGGCGCACGGGGTAGCAGTGGATCCCAGGCCGGGAACAGGCGCTGCAGCCAGTGAGAACAGGGCCCTGGAGCAGGGCTGGGGTAGGCTGGGGTGTTGGCCCGGAGCGTGCGGGCCCTGACCTCTGCCCTCCGACCTTTCTCCTTGCAGGCGACCATGGGGAACGTGTTGGCCGCTAGCTCGCCGCCCGCTGGGCCGCCCCCGCCGCCTGCGCCCGCCCTCGTGGGACTGCCGCCGCCTCCGCCCTCTTCTTCGGGCTTCACGTTGCCGCCGCTCGGGGGCGGTCTGGGCGCTGGGGCTGGTGCGAGTCGAGGTTCAGAACGGACCCCCGGGAATGTGGCTACTAGCGCTGCAGATAGCGCGGACGATGGGGCCTGCGGCTGCCTGCCCAACCCCGGCACGTTCGAAGAGTGCCACCGGAAGTGCAAAGGTGAGGAGCGAGGGACCCGGCGGAGGTGTGATGGCCCGTGTCTCGGGGGAAGGGGGCACACATTGAAGCCACCTTGGAAATTGGCACCGACCTTTGGAATTATTTAACAGAGCGTTAGCAGTTGACGTTGGGGTCGAATGGTGGAACGTTGAACTTGAGGCTTAGAACGACGGGATCAAATGGTGGAACCTCGGGATGGAATGGCATAGGAGTAGAGGGAAAAGCCTTAGGGACCTCAGGAGCCGCAGGGATCAGCCAAGCCAGCCTCCTCTTGTGATCGACAAAGAAACTGAGGCCCAAGGTCACAGTGTCAGCCAGGGATTAGTGGGAGTGGAACCCGGGGCGTCTGGATCCTGGCTTGAAATAATCGTGATAGTCAAGTGTTGGAGATTTATTAGGTACTGTTCTGGCATTCAGTGTATGTTAACTCGTTGAATGTGTGCAGTGTGGTGAGAGTCATCACAGGTTTCATATTTGACGTAAAGTAACTTTCCGAAGGGTAACACAGTGATAGGTAGTGACACTGGGATTTGGATGAAGGCAAAGGCTCTACCTAGTCCGGGCCCCATTTATGAGGCTAGACTGCCATTTTACTGGTTGAATACTTTGTGGGATATTTTGCTGTGTTTCCTTGGAAAGGGGAAATCTGGGATGAGAGGTGGAGGTGTGTGTGTGTATGTGTGAGTGTTAATGAAGTATGACAGCATTTCTCTTCTTTAGAGCTATTTCCTATTCAGATGGAAGGTGTCAAGCTCACAGTCAACAAAGGGCTGAGTAACCATTTCCAGGTGAGCCTTCCTGCCTCCAGAAGTCATCCCAACCACCCCCCTGCATCCATACATACAACCCCCTTAGTCCTCCCTAAATGATTGGGCTCCTTGGTACTTGAAAGGACTCTGAGACACAGTGCCAGGCTGACTTCTCAGTGGAGGCCAATAGTGGTGTTTAGGGACCCAGAATCCAGAGCTGTCCATTCCTCCTTAGCATCCAGGCAGAAGTGAGGTGCCAGGTAGGTAGCCCCAACCCCAGTACATTCTTTCCCTAAATCTCTAGTATAAATTACTTCTTGGTTTTTGACTAAAATCAAATGTAAATCTCTAGTCAGACCACACCTTCCCATCCTTACTCCCTGCCGAGCCTAGAGATGCCTGTCTTTTCCTTCTTCATAGGGAAGCCCAACGGGCAAGTCTCCCCCATCCCAAGCTGGAGGGGAACGGTGCTAGAGATGGGCTCGGCTGGGCTTACTGGGGGTGGCCTACAGCCTCATCCCCACAGCCCTCCCTCTTCTCTCAGGTGAACCACACAGTAGCCCTCAGCACAATCGGGGAGTCCAACTACCACTTTGGGGTCACGTATGTGGGGACAAAGCAACTGAGTCCCACAGAGGTAAGGTTCTTTTCATTTCATTCATTGTGTTCTCCTAACAAATATGTGGTCAAAGCCAGAAGGCTTTGTCAGTAGGAGGCCAGAGCTGCTGAAGGTGTTGTGAGGGGGACTGTCTCTCTCCAAGATACTTTGCAACATCAGATGTTCCCTTGTCCTGAACCCCTGCTCTCTGCCCATCCCTGTGTTGCGTGAGGCTTTGAATGCCAAACTAGGCATTTGGGCTTTCTCTAGGGGGCACTGGAGAGCCATGCAAGATTTGAACTAGGGAAAGTCAGGATCAGGTTTATGCTTTGGAAATGCCCCCTCAGGTGCTGTGCGGAGGCTAGGTTGGGGAAGTGGGATCAAAACAAGAGGCCTGGAAGGAGGCTGGGGCGCACAGGGAGTTGGGAGACTGAATTAGTTAACATTCTGTTTAATAAATTCATTTATTTAACAGATCTCCATTGTACCACCCTTCTGTGCCCAGCTCTGTTCTGGGGATATAACAGTGAATCAAACAGCTATGGGGCTCACAGTCTAGTGGAGAGAGGGGACAGGTCTGTTCCCAGGGAGTAACAGTCCAGGGTGAGTAGGGCTGAATTGGGGGAACCCAAAGGCCATGGGAGCCCTGAAGGGAACCTAATTCAGCCTAAGTAGTCAGGGAGGGCTTCCTTGAAAAGGGGCCTCAATCTGAAGCTTTCTGATTCTGAGTTTCTCATCTGGGCCCACCACTTACGTACTTCCATAATGCTAGGCCTCTGATCTCTAACCTCTTACATTACCTTACTCTCTGCCTCACAGGCATTCCCTGTGTTGGTCGGTGACATGGACAATAGTGGCAGCCTCAATGCTCAGGTCATTCACCAGCTGGGCCCTGGCCTCAGATCCAAGATGGCTATCCAGGTGAGTGGGAGTCTAGTCGGCTACCCCCCGGCCGTGCTGACCACCAGGCTGCCCTCACACTCCCCTTGCTTCCCCACAGACCCAGCAGTCGAAGTTTGTGAACTGGCAGGTGGACGGGGAGTACCGGGGTTCTGACTTCACAGCAGCTGTCACCCTGGGGAACCCAGATGTCCTGGTGGGTTCAGGTAAGAGGAGCAGGGTTTAGGGGGTAGTGAAATTACAGTCCCAGCTTTACCAACAAATTCATCTTCTTCTCTGGACCTCCTTTCTACCATCTGAGAAATGGTCATGGGCAGGAGGGGCTTTGAAACATCAGGCAACATAGTATCTGGTCAGAAAGCAGATTCAGACCCCACCTCTGTGGGCCTCGGTTTTCTCGTCTGTTAAATTGGGCTGCCTCACAGGGTTGTTGCGTCAGTCATGTAAGTTCATGTGTGTGAAATGCTTAAAAGGTGATCAGGTGTGTAATAATGGATCCCAAGAAAGTGAGTTGTTTTTACTGTTACTTGTGGGACTCTGGTGTTTGAGGACACAGAACCAATCCCAGGGTGGCTGTTTCCATGTGCAGTTGGGGAGGAGACAGGTAATCTGAGATATGGAGGCTGACAAGGAAAATTCTTGTTTGGGTTGTCTGGGGGCAGGACCCACTGCACTTCTATCTGTCCATTGATTTGTTTTTGTTTCTTGTTTCTGGGTTTCTTTGATTTCTCTATATTTATTTAGTGAATATTGATTGTGTATGTATTTATTGTAGGCACAGAGAATAAGGTGATGAAGAAAGAGTTAAATCTTTGGAAGTTCCTCTGGGAACTTCCATTTTAGTGGAGGCAGGCACACATAAAGCAGTACATACAGAAATGATGAGGCCCTGGCCGGCTGGCTCAGTGGTAGAGCATCAGCCTGGTATGTTGAAGTCCTGGGTTTGATTCCTGGCCAGGGCACATAGAAGTGCCCTTCTGCTTCTCCACCCTTCCCCCTCTCCTTTCTCTCTCTCTCTCTCTTCCCCTCCCGCAGCCAAGGCTCCATTGGAGCAAAGTTAACCTTTTGTGTTTTTAGGTATATACATATTTATATCTTCCTGAGTAATAGAGCTTTTTATATCCCCCCTTTACTTCTGGTGATGCTTTTTTTTTTAATTTTTTTTTTATTTTTTACAGAGACAGTGAGTGAGTCAGAGAGAGGGATAGACAGGGACAGACAGGAACGGAGAGAGATGAGAAGAATCAATCATTAGTTTTTCATTGCGTGTTGCAATGCCTTAGTTGTTCATTGATTGCTTTTTCATATGTGCCTTGACCGCGGGCCTTCAGCAGACCGAGTAACCCCTTGCTTGAGCCAGCGACCTTGGGTCCAAGCTGGTGAGCTTTGCTCAAACCGGATGAGTCTGCACTGAAGCTGGTGACCTCGAGGTCTCGAACCTGGGTCCTTCCGCATCCCAGTCCGACGCTCTATCCACTGTGCCACCTCCTGGTCAGGCCATTGCAGCAAAGTTGGCCCGGGCGCTGGGGATGGCTCCATGGCCTCCTCCTTGGGCGCTAGAATGGCTCTGGGTGCAACGAAGCAACGGCCCAGATGGGCAGAGCATTACCCCCTGGTAGGCATGCTGGGTGGATCCTGATCGGGCATATGAGGGAGTCTGTCTCTGCCTCCCCAGTTCTCACCTCAGAAAAAATAAATTTAAAAAAAGAAAAAGAAAAAATGATGTACATAAACAAAGACTGAGGGTGGAAGGGGCAATGCCAAGCCAGTATATGGGAAAGGAGCTTTTCAGCCAGAGGAAACAAGGTAAAACGCACTGAGGCAGGACCCTTTACTGGAACATCAAGGAGGAGCGAGGATATAATAAAGGAAGAAGCCTAACCTGTGGTGGCGCAGTGGATAAAGCGTCAACCTGGAAACACTGAGGTTGCCGGTTCAAAACCCTGGCTTGCCTGGTCAAGGCACATATGGGAGTTGATGCTTCCTGCTCCTCCCCTTCTCTCTCTTTCTCTCTCTCTATCTCCCCCCCCCCCTCTAAAATGAATAAATAAAAAATAAAAAAAAAAGGAAGAAGGTGGGTGAGGGTGAATAATAGAAGTCAGAGGAGTTGGGGCCAAATCACACAAGGCTTTGTGGAAGTTTGGTCTTTACTCTGAATGTGTCAGAGGCCACTGGAGGAATTTGCTAGGGACAGGATCAGACTTGGCCTCTAACAAGATCCCTTGTGCTGACGTGCAGAAGAGATTACAAAAGGACCCACCGAGGGTCAGTGGATAAGGATGAGAAGTAGCTGAATCTGGATATGCTTTGAAACTGGAGGTGATGGAATTTGCGAACAGGATGGAATATGGGAGATAAAAGAGGAGTCCAGGTGACTCCTGGATAGAGCTGATGATTCCCATATTTTTTGTTATGGAGAGCAGGCTCTTGGGCAGTGAGTGTTGGTGTGTTTATGAAGACAAGGAACATTTTTTGTTCCCTTCTGACCTCTGACAGTGTCACCCCCTCTGCTCACACACTCACTGCAGTTGGGCCATATGAGTTCTTCTGACACTTCCTGTGATCACTGTGTTCTTTCTACCGTAGGGCCTTTTCACATGCTGTTTCTACTGCTTGGGATTGTTTTCTGGTTTTGACATGGCTGAAAGTCTCAAGGCCTCACTAAAAGACCTTGTGTAACTAAAGTGTCACATTCGTGGTATCACCTCACCCTGCACTTTCCTCTGAAATTGTCTCACTCTTGATCGCTTGTCTCCTGTCCATGTCAGCTCTTTCAGGCCAGGAATTGCCTGCTTCCTCACCACTGTATGCCCAGTGCCTGGAACCTTGGTGGGGCCGAATAAGTGCTCAGAAAATACTGAGCAAAGAGTGAGCAGTAGCCCTGGCTGGGAAACTTGGTTAGTTAAAGTGTCATCCCAGTACACTAAGATTGTAGGTTTGATCCCTGGTCAGGGCACATATAGGAACAGATCAACATTGCTGTCTGTGCGTCTTCCCCTTCCTTTTTAAATATCAGTAAGTAGCCTGACCTGCAGTGACACAGTGGGTAAAGTGTCAACCTGGAATGCTGAGGTCGCCAGTTCAAAACCCTTCACTTGTCTGGTCAAGGCACATATGGGAATTGATGCTTCCTGCTCCTCCCCCCTTTTCTCTCTCTTTCTCTTGAGCTCTCCTCTCTAAAATGAATGAATAAATAATTTTTTTTTAAAAATCAGCCTGACTAGGTTAGTGGCACAGTACATAGAGCATCAGACTGGGACGCGGAGGACCCGGGTTCGAGACCCTGAGGTCGCCAGCTTGAGTGTGGGCCCATCAGGTTTGAGCAAGGGCCACCAGCTTGAGCCCAAGGTCGCTGACTTGAGCAAGGGGTCACTCGGTCTGCTGAAGGCCCCTGGTCAAGGCACATATGAGAAAGCAATCAATGAACAACTAAGGAACTGCAACGAAGAATTGATGTCTCTCATCTCTCTCCCTTCCTGTCTGTCTGTCTATCCCTATCTGTCCCTCTTTCTGTCTCTGCCCAAAAACAAAATCAGTAAGCAAATTTTTAGAAAGAAGTGAGCTGTGTAATGGCAATTCCCGTCTTTTACCTCCACCCTTTTTTAGATCCTAAACCTGTTATGTGCATCCTCTCCTTTGTTCAGTTGTTCTAGGCACTGGTTAGAGCAGTAAATAGATCCTGAATGCTCTCAACAACCCTGTGGGATAGGTGCTGCCATTGTCCCCATCTTATTGAGGCCCAGAGACTGGAAGTGCTTCCTGGAGGAACAGAATAGGAGTCCAGAGTCCATGCTATTCTCTATGGTACAACCCTCCCCCCCAAGCAAGCTCGCCAGGATTGTGGTTTTATGCTCCCCAACACTGGCCTCTGGGTTCCTCTTTCTCCCATCAGACATTAATGAAAGCAGGGCCTGCTGGACCTGGTATCTGCTGAACACACGAGTAACTTACCGCCAACAGTTTGGACTCAGGACCCTGGTGGCTGCACCCCTCTGAGCCTCAGTTTCCTCATTTGTCCAAAGGCACAGTAGCAGTGACCGCCTCTCGCAGAAGGACTCGGCGGGAACACATCCTCAGTGCTAAGTTCCAGGCCAGGTGTGTAGTTAGGCTTGCCCTGTGTTGTGTTTCCAGCCACCCCACAGTGACAGGGGTGTCTGTTTTTATGGCCCCCATTTCACAGATGAGAAAACCAGGGCCCAGGGTGAAATCAGTTACTGAGAATCACCCAGTGAGGAAGCAGAGGAGCTAGAATGTGAATCACGGCCTAATTCAAGGGCCCGTGTTTCTACCTGGGTCCTTCCCCATGGCCTTGGCCCCGATGGAGCCTCTGCTTCATTTTGAGCACCTAGTGTGTGCCGGCCCTGGGTAGAGCGGGCCGGGACGCGCAGGACCAAGACAGCCCCTCCTGCCCTCACAGGGTGCGGGGCCAGAGCGAGATTTGTTCTTAAAGAGATGACTGCACAGTGACTTCATTGCTGTTGTGAGAAATCCTACTCAGGAAAGGTCCATGTTACTACGAGAACTTGCAGCAGGGGACACTGTCTCACCTGGACTAACAGAGACAGTGTCTAAAATGGCCATGTGTAGTCTGAAGGAGGGTAGGGAGAAGGCTAGCACTTGGAAAAGGGCACTCCATTGGTGGGGGGGCGGGGGGCGGGGCTGTTTGTAAAAAGAAGTCTTGTCCGGCTGGGGTCAAGAACCACCTTACTTTTAGGGGCTGCCCCGACCTGAGTGCCTGCCCCAAGTGACTTCCCCAGTGAGTGTTGGTGTGGCCCCCGCTCAGCAGAGGAAAGGTCTGGGAGTGGTAGCCCAAACCTGCCCTTGCCCAGCAGGTTTGGGAGGTGGATCGGCAGACAGGACATCTTTCCCAGGTCTCTGGCTCTGCCCCTCGCCCGAGGCCTGCTCTTTGCTCTCGCAGACCTCTGACCCACTTTCTCTCCACGTGGGGTTTGGACGCACCGGGTACTTCATAGCTGCTCTGGACCCTACAGAATGAATGGATCCTGGGTGAGAGCTGCTGGTCTCCACAAAACCCTGGCTCAGGGAGCCCCCGTGCCAGGGGAGCTGGGTCTGGCTAAGAGCGGGGTAAGGAGCTAGCAATGCAGGGAGGGGTGAGATGTTCAAGAAAAGGGCCGTGAGGAGGTGAGTCCTGGGCACAGTGGCGGTGGGCCAGAGGCCCAGGATATGTACCTGGGGAGCAGAGAAGGGGGCACAGCGTGGAGATGAGCCAGATTTCGCTGGGTGTGGGGGGCTGGAAGAGAGACTTCAGCACAGAAGCCGGCACTTGGGCTTCGGTTCACGCAGACTCAGTGCTCACTGATGATGGGAGTCAGGGGTAAGAGGGGGACCAGGGCGGGGCAGCTTCCGAAGTCCCATGGGTGGCTCTGGTCCAGCTGCTGAGAAGTAGCCAAATCTACGAGATACTTAGGTACAGATAGTTGGCCATCTAAGCAAAGGGGGGCGGGGATGCCAGGCAGGGGGAGGGGAGACAACGTGTGCACAGGCCAGAGGGAGTAGAGAACTCTGCTCATGCAGCCTGGAGGCAGGTGTGGCCCGCTGGCCTGTGGGAAGAGGAAATGGCTCAGTGTGGAAGCTGCTGGGAGCCACTGGGGCCTGCGACCCCAGTCTCCCTGAGGCTGTGCTGTGAGAAGACCCCACCGATTCTGAGCAGGGGAACAGGGGAACGGGGTAGAGTTGTGCTTTAGCAGAGCCCCTCTGGAAGCTGCTGGGAGAGGCTGAGGCTCGGGCAGAATTGGGGGTAGGGTGGGGGCTGGGAGAGCAAGGGGCAAAGCAGGCCCAGGAGACCAGAGGAGGGATGCTGGAGTCAGTTCAGGGGTCTCATGGCCTTCAGTCCCAGCCATTGGCAGAGCTGAGAAGCCAGTAAGTTTAAATCCCTTTGTGACTCTAGGTAATCATAGATAATCTCTTTTCCTTCGGTGACCTCAGTTTCCCCCAGTTGAATGAATGATCATGCCCAGTGGTATGCTGGTAACGGTTTAACAGTTTTGGGGACTTGATTGTACTTGTCTGCTTGTTGGAGGAAGCAAAGCACTGAATTGTTGCATGGCCCAGAGCAGCTAGCTCCAGCCCACCCGTGACCCCAGTCTCCCCAGAATGTACCACCACGTCCTGGCCATGAACCCTCGGCCTTCCTTAGCCCCCTGGCAGCCCCCTCTTAGAGATGCCCACCTACTTATTCTATCCCCCCACCCCCATTCCTGCCCTGCTGCCTCAGCCAATCCAAATTTGGGCATCTGGTTTTCCTTTTTTAAGGTTTTATTTATTCACTTTAATGAGAGGGAGGAGCAGGAAGCATCAGTTTCCATATGTGCCTTGACCAGGCAAGCCCAGGGTTTCGAACCAGTGACCTCAACGTTCAGATTGACACTTTATCCATTGTGCCTCCTCCATCCTGTCTGCTTACCCCCACCTTTCCCTTTCTGGGGTCTTCCTCTTTCTTGTTGGGCCACGTGACCTCACAGCTTGTCTCTGCTCAGTCTCTGTGGGTTTCTCCCCAGAGGATCTTCCCTTCCTCTTTCCGCTCCATTCTGGTTTCTGTGTCCCCCACTCTGTCTTTCCCTGGTTCTTCCCTGCCTGTAAGATCACATTTGTGCAGTCTGCTCTCCTGGGCTCCACAGATGGTCACAAATAAGTCTCAGCCCAGCAATGAAGAGTCACCTATTAGCAAACACTCCCAGGGGCCTCCAGCCATCCCTGCTGCGGAGGGGCAGAGGCTCGGTCCTCACGAGCGCTGGGCATGCGCCATCGCTGTGCCCACATCTGTCCTTTAGGCTACTTTACAGGGAAGTAACATCAGTGGCCTGCAATTATTCCACTGAAAAGTGGGAGGGCTATATATATATTTTTTTAAGTTCATTGATTTTTAGAGAAAAAGAAATATCGATTTGTTGTTCCTTCATTTATACATTCATTGGTTGACTCTTATATGTGCCCTGACCAGGGATCAAACCCTCAACCTTGGCGTATTGGGATGACGCTCTGACCAACTGAGCTATCTGGCCAGAGCAAGGTATGGCTGCAATTTGAACCCATGCCATCTAGCACCTGGAAGTATGTGTCTCCCCTAACCTTCCCCTCCTGCCTCTCCCAGTGGAGAGTGGTTCACACACATTTTGTGACCAGGAGTGAGTGGTTTCTCTCCCTCAGCCTCCTGTGTAAACAGTGGTAATCAAAGGCGGGCTGCACAGGGTTGTGCAGACCAGATGAGGTCCCACGGGATCTGGGAGGCTGACCTCATTCCCCTCTGAACTCTGCGGAGAACATGTGGGAGGCTGCAGAGCACGCCCTGAGCCTCCGGCAAGGGCCAGCCTTCCAGGCTGCCTGGAGCAGGTTGGCCTAGTACCCTGGCCAGGCAGAAACTGATCACCAATCCCAGGTAAGCCTGTCATCTCACCCGCAGGAATCCTCGTGGCCCACTACCTTCAGAGTATCACACCGTGTCTGGCTCTAGGCGGAGAGCTGGTCTACCACCGGCGGCCTGGGGAGGAGGGCACTGTCATGTCTCTAGCTGGGAAATACACATGTGAGCCTGGGGCCCAAGGGTGGAGTGGGGGCTGGGACTTGGACTCCTGGGTCTGAGGGGTGAGGGGACCTGGGTTCCTAAGTCCCCTTGATAACCTATTCCTCCCCCCCCCCACCCTGCTGTCTTACAGTGAACAACTGGTTGGCTACAGTAACGTTGGGCCAGGCAGGCATGCATGCAACATATTACCACAAAGCCAGTGACCAGGTGAGCTGGTCGGGAGACCGGCCCCAAGGGCACACTTCCAGGTCTGGGTTGCCAGGGGCTGTGTGCCTGGGAGTCCAGGCTGGGAAGCTGACTCTGTTTTGCCCTGGCCTCTCCAGCTGCAGGTAGGCGTGGAGTTTGAGGCCAGCACGAGGATGCAGGACACGAGTGTCTCCTTCGGGTACCAGCTGGACCTGCCCAAGGCCAACCTCCTCTTCAAAGGTACAGGCCTCAGTTTCCCCACTTGGAAAATGGGCAGGAGGTGACTCAGTTCTGAGTGGGTGTAGGCCAGAGGAGATGGTGACGAGCAGCATGCTGGGACTTTTGAAGGCCTCCATATTACCCGGGAATGCTTGTTAAGAAGGTGGGGACAGGGCCTTGAGTTTTGCACCTAACCACATTTCCTCCCCACCCCAGCCAGCAGCCCTCTCCCTTCTCTGCACTTGGTCCTTTTTTATTTTTATATTTTAAAATATATTTTTGGGTTTTTTGAGAGAGAGGAAGGGAAAGAGATGAGAAGCATCAACTTGTTGTGGCTCTTTAAGTTATTCGTTGATTGCTTCCCATATGTGCCTTGATTGGGGGCTCCAGCCCTTGCTGAAGCCACGACCATGGGGTCATATTGATGACCCCAAGCTCAAGCTGGTGAACCCGTGCTCAAGTCAATGACCTCAGGGTTTCAAATCTGGGACATCAGCATCCCAAGCTGATGCTCTATCCACTGTGTCACCCCAGTCAGGCACTTTTTAAAATATATTTAAATTTTTTTTAGCATTGATTTGAGGGCGGGAGGGGAGAGAAAGAGAGAAGCATCACTTGTTCCACTTAGTTACGTTTAGTTGTGCTCTCATTGTTTGCCTCTCCGGTGTGCCCTGACTAGGGATCAAACCTTGAGACCTCAGCGTGCTGGGACACTACTCTATCTATTGAGCCACAGTCCAGGGCTTATTGATCTTTAGAGAGAGAGAAACATTGATCTGTTCTACCTGTTAATGCATTCATTGGTTAATTCTTGTATGTCCCCTGACTTGGGATCGATCCTGCAACCTTGGCATGTCAGGACAACGCCCTAACCAACTGAACTACCCGGCCAGGGCATTGGGCCTCTTTTTTTCTCCATAAGTGGAAGGCAACTTGGAGCACATCCTGCCCACCCCTTTTGTCTGGCATTAGTGGAAACGAGGTGCCTGGAGGTTGCACAGGCACTACCAGTTCCAGAACCTCCCCCCAGGCTGGCCACCTCTGGTCCTTATGTCCATTTATGAATCACGGCCTCAGTGCTTCTCAGGTTTGGGTATGAAGGAAGGTTCTCAGAAGACCACCCCAAAGTCCACCCGTCAACCTAGGGCAGGACTTCCACCGACCATGATGCAGCCCAGGGGTTTCTTTGCCTCTGAAGCCTCTCAGCCCTTGCTCTTTGTCAGCCCGCCAGGAGAGGCTGGGTTGGGGTTCCAGCTCGGCTCCAGTGAAGCGAGTGGGCTTCCCTCCCACGTGGGGATAGCCCCGGCCAAGAGGACATCTATCAGGCTCAGTCTTTTTTTTTCTCTAGAGAGAGGAAAGGGGGTGGGGGAAGGAAGGGAAGTACCAACTCATAGTAGTTGCTTCTCATATGTGCCTTGACTGGGCAAGACTGGGGTTTCAAACCAGCGACCTCAGCATTCTGGGTCACCGATTTATCCACTGTGCCACCACAGGTCAGCCCAGGCTCAGTCTTTCATTCAGCAGATACTGAGCACCCACTAGGCCCAGCCTGTGCCAAGGGTGCTGGGGACAACCTGTCTTCACAGGGATCGCATTAGGAAGGAGAGACCCCTCCCCGGAGAGCAGGGACCTGGGGTGGACAGGACTGAGCTAGGGGAGCCTGGGGAGGGCTTCCCGGAGGGGAGGGCTCACTGGGATGAGAGCTAAGGGGAGTGAGCTGGGGAGAAAGTAGTGGGGTGCAGGAAGAGGTTTCAGGGGACAGCACGCTCACGGGTCTAGAAGCTAGTATTCTAGCTGGTGATCTGAGGTGGCCTGGAGTATGACTGCACAGGGACAGTGGGAAGCTGGCAGATGGCCCTCAGCACAGCTGTCTGCCCACAGGCTCCGTGGACAGCAACTGGATCGTGGGTGCCACTCTGGAGAAGAAGCTCCCGCCCCTGCCCCTGACACTGGCCCTGGGGGCCTTCCTGAATCACCGAAAGAACAAGT
Organism: Saccopteryx bilineata; assembly: GCF_036850765.1. Classification (NCBI taxonomy): domain Eukaryota; kingdom Metazoa; phylum Chordata; class Mammalia; order Chiroptera; family Emballonuridae; genus Saccopteryx; species Saccopteryx bilineata. Next base: position 314,113,287 of record NC_089492.1, on the reverse strand, counting down.
TCCAGTGCGGATTTGGCCTCACCATCGGCTGAGCCCCTCTTGGCCTCTGCTTCCCACACCCTCCCTCCTTCAGATCCCACCGCCCCCTCCCTCTGGCACGGAGGGGAGAACTAAGCCCCTCCCTTCCCCCCTCCCTCCTTGGGGGTCAGGGTGGGGGTACAACAGAAAGGAGGTGACCCATCACCCCAGTGGCTGAGGGGGGAGTTCTGGAACCATGGGCGGTTTCAGGATTTAGAGCACCAGGGGCAGTGGGCCCAGAGGGGGCTCCCAAACCAATCGAGGGGCACGCCCGATTCTGAGCACCAGGGGCAGAGGTGGCCAGACAACCTCAGGGAGGTGTTGGGGCATCCCTATCCCCAAAGGGCCCTGGGGCCTGGCCCCGAGGGGGCAGCAAGAAGAGGAGCTTCCCCATCCCCTGTCTGCTCCCACCCACTTTCCCACCCACTCCTCAGTATAAATCATGTTTATAAGTTATGGAAGAACTGGGAAATTTTACAGAAAAAACAAAAATATACATGAAAAAAAGTGGGAGGCCTGGTGTTCCTGCCCGTCTGTGCCCCTTTTTATTCATTTCATCCATCCTACTTTTCCCCACAGTGGCCAGCAGGGGGTGCCAAGGGTTTGGAGCACAGAATGGAGACACGGGAAAGGAGTCAGTCCTGGCTGCTGCTAGGAGGCCAAGGGGAAGAATCTGGCCCAGGATCACAGCCTTCCTGTGGCTTCAACCCCCCCCAGGACATCACAGGCCTTCCCTGTCCAAGAGGGTGTGGTCTTGTGGTCAATGGCCCTGGTTTGGCCGGCCAAAGTGGCTGCAGGAGACTGCCTGTGAGCTGGGACTGGGGCGAGGGGGGGGGGGGGTCCAGGTTCCAAAAAGGGCAGGGAGTGCTGGGGAATTAGGACTTCTTCCTGATGGGAAGGCCAGAGCTTCCATAAGCCCTATGAAGGATACAAGCACCTGAGAAGACTTCAGAATCTGCCTAATGGAAAAATGGCATAAGTTTAGGGCTCCTGGGCTGGGGTGAAGGGTCAGGATGGAGGGGTGGAGGTTGGGGCACTGGTGCCTCAGGTATCTGATGCTTGGAGGGAGGAGGGATCGGTTGGCCATTGAGGGCTCAAGTGAACACCCCTGACTCCTCCAGATGGGAACTGAAATCCTGTCACCTCCACAAATACCACGATCTGGGGAGGGAGGCTGCTGGGCAGAAATGAACCTTTATTGCTTGGAGAAACCGCAACACCTCCCTATCGGCACCTTCTGAGACCAAAGCAAACAGGCCTGGCTGGTGTTGAGGCCCCCTTCCTGGGACCAGGCATTTGGTGGCCTCCCCTGACCCTGTGGAATCCAACCCAAGCTCCAGTTCTCTCTGTGTGGCCTGACCATCCACCTCGACTCTGAACCTTGTGAAACAACAGCTGGATTCATGTAACAGCTGCTAGGGAGGTGGGTCATTAAAGCCAATCAGCAGAGCTAATATAGGACTCATTGTGTGCCAAGAATGTTTTCAGTACTTAATACATAGACTACAGCAGGTATGGGGGTGTTTTTTTTTTTATTTTTTACAGAGACAGAGAGGGATAGACAGGGACAGACAGGAACAGAGAGAAATAAGCATCAATCATTAGTTTTTCATTGATTGCTTTCTCATATGAGCCTTGACCGCGGGCCTTCAGCAGACCGAATAACCCCTTGGTGGAGCCAGCGACCTTGGGTTCAAGTTGGTGGGCTTTTGCTCAAACCAGATGAGCCCGCACTCAAGCTGGCGACCTCAGGGTTTCAAACCTGGGTCCTCTGCGTCCCAGGCCGATGCTCTGTCCAGTGCGCCACCGCCTGGTCAGGCTATAGCAGGTTCTTGAGTAACATTTTGTCATTTCCCTTATAATGGTGAGATGGTATAGAAACTTTAATTTTTGTTGATTTTAGAAGAAAGAAGAGACGTCAATTTGTTCCACTATTTTATGCATCCGTTGGTTGAGTTTTGTATGTGTCCTGACGGGAAACGAACCCAAAACCTTGGAGGGGACTCGAACCAACTGAGCTACTCGGCCAGGGCTTTACTCTTTCTTGTTTATATCAATTAGCCCCTGGTATAGTTGGTTTTGTTAAACATTTTGCCCCAGTTCCAAGGACCATCTATCGATGAGGTTAAGTAAGGGCTTACTGTGGCTTCTTGCATCACTGAACAGTGGTGTAAGTCCAGCTATTTTCCCAATTTTGTGGACAGAGAAACGGGATGTTCAGAGAGGCTTGGTCATTTGCCCAAGGTTACACAGATGGCAGCTGACAGGCCAGATTCCAGATGGGCAGTTTGGTTCCAGAGTCTCTAGTCCTACCCAGGCAACACAACTGCTCCTAGCCCTGTGGAAGGCATGATATTCAGGCAGCTCCTGGAATCCACAATGCTTGTGCTGGATTTCCATCCAATTCGTAGATGCGGACAGTGCCTTAGAGGAGCACTCACCTGAGCCCAGATCACAGCCAAAGAGGGAGCCAAGGCTAAGACTGAGGTTTCATCTTGGCAGGGTAGTTCAGTCAGTGTCATCCTCATACACCAAGATTATGGGTTTGATCCCCAGCCAGGGCACATACAGGAACAGATCAATGTTTCTGGCCCTTTCTCTAAAATCAATTCTAAAAAATTAATAATAGCCTGACCTGTGGTGGCACAGTGGATCAAGTGTCAACCTGGAATGCTGAGGTTGCAGGTTCAAAACTCTGGGCTTCCCTGGTCAAGGCACATGTGGGAGTTGCTGCTTCCTGCTCCTCCCCCTTCTCTCTCTAAAGTGAATAAAATTTTAAAAATTAATATTTTTATTTTTTTAATTTTTATATTTATTTATTCATTTTAGAGGGGAGAGAGAAAGGGGAGAGGAGCAGGAAGCATCAACTCCCATATGTGCCTTGACCAGGCAAGCCCAGGGTTTTGAACCAGTGATCTCAGCGTTCCAGGTCGATGCTTTATCCACTGCGCCACCACAGGTCAGGCAAAAAATATTTTTGAAGACAAGAATCAACCAGTGAATGTATAAATAAGTAGAACAATAAATCAATGCTTCTCTCTCTCAGACCAGTAAAATAAAAAAAGATCCAGCTTTAATTCCCAAAGCCTAGGCTTTTAGCAGATGTATTACTGTCCCCACCTCCCCCATCTCATTTCCCCCCTCCCTCAGACCCGGGTACCCATGCCCCCAGCCCCCTCCTTCCTCTGACCCCAGATTTCAGGCCCCCAGCCCCCTCCCCCGATTTTACAGTGGCTGCCTTGCTTCTTCCCCTAACATACCCAAACCACAGGATAGTGGAGGGTGCCCAAGTTACTGGGTGAGATGTCATCTCCCCACATGGGGGCTAGGGGCGTCATAGGGCCTCCAAGCCCCACCTCCTTCCCCCTCCCTGCTGTGTGAAGGGGGGACCAGCCCACCTCGTGACTGGGGGCTGGCCTAGCCCCAGCCCTGGAGGAGTGGGCGGGGCAGGGGGAGCCCTATAATTGGAGGAGTCTGGAATCCCTGAGTCCTACTCAGCCAGAGCGGAGGTGAAGGACTGGTAGCCCAGGAGCCGGTGAGAAGCAGAAGGGGGCACAGAGACCAGCCCAGGGTCTCTATGGGGGACGAGGTGGGGAGGAGGAGGTGACTGTCCTATGCCTGAGCCAGAACAAAAGCAGGAGCTGAAAATGAGGCTGGGGACTGGACCTTGGGGGAATGGGGGGTGGGTGGCACAAGGACATCCTTCTCATCTAGAAGGGCTAGAAGATGGGGGTGAGGGAGCATCTGGACCTATGGAATAAGCAGATGAGCCACAGCAAGAGCCCAGGAATTGTCACCCATTTATTGAGCATCTGCTGGTGCTCACCATTAACTGGAGGCTCAGGGCTGGTGACGGGACGCTAGGGCATTGACTGAGGAGGACTTCGATTTTTTATTTTTTATTTTTTATTTTAGTTATCCATTATAGAGAGGAGAGAAAGAAAGGGGGGAGGAGCAGGAAGCATCAACTCCCATATGTGCCTTGACCAGGCAAGTCCAGGGCTTTGAACTGACAACCTCAGCATTCCTGGTTGCTGCTTTATCCACTGCGCCACCACAGGCCTGGCTGACTTTTAAATGAGGGTTAAATTAGCTAATATGTGGAAGATGGCAATCAGATGTGAAGGTGGAACTTAAATTGTGCAGGTAAAGCGAGGAATGCAAGCTTGGAATTTAGAACACACAATTGGGGCTCACAGGGAACTCGGGGAGGATGGGTGAGTGGAATTTGAACCCTGGAAGAGGGCATGGAATTTTGGCAGGAAGGCCGACCTGGGGATGAAAAGATAGGAGAAGACAATGAGGGAGTTAGTGGAAGGGCTGCTAAGTAAATGTTTGTGATGTGATTAGTTAGGATGTTGCAGATCTGGGGCTAAGTGAGGAGAGGAGTCTACACTGGCTCTCTTTTTAAAATTCATTTTAGAGAGGAGAAAGAGAGAGAGAAGGGGGGGGAGGAGCAGGAAGCATCAACTCCCATATATGCCTTGACCAGGGTTTCAAATGGTGACCTGTGTTCCAGGTCGAGGCTTTATCCACTGCGCCACCACAAGTCAGGTCCCCACAGGCTATTGAGTGACAGTTTCTCTTCCCCCAGACTGACGGGCACTGAAGATGAAGGTTCTGTGGGCTGTGTTGGTGGTCACACTCCTCGCAGGTATGGGGTGGGGGTTGCTCCGGTTCCCTGCCCCTCCTCCTCCTATCCTTACCTGTACCTCCCGATCCCTTCCATCCCTGCATCCCTTCTTCTGCTAGTCTGTCTCCTCCAGAGGAGGCCCAGGTCTGAGGCCTCTTCTGACATTCTCTGGCTCTGAGCAACTGTTAGCTCTCAGGGCCTCAGTTTTCCCATCTTTAAAATGGGGGTTATAACAGTTTTTAATGCATTGTTATCAGACAGGTAGTGAGCAATACTTAAGTCAGCTGTGATTACATCTGTTCTCCATCACTGCAGCATGGAGCACACATAGACACTCAGTAAATGCTTGTCAAGTGATGAAACACATTGATTCTCCTTGGGCACTGCAGGAGTGGGGGGCTCTTGCCCAAGGTAAACTGCACCTTCTCCAGCAGCCCGGCCTACTGGTGCTGTGTGTCGCAGGGAGAGGGTGGTGAGCAGCCCTTCCACCCTCTCCCTGCCCACCAGTGCTCTAAAGAAGCACATGAAAGCATTTGTGAAGCACCTACTGTGTGCATGGAGAGAGCAGAGGACTCTGACGGCCATGAACTTGCTCCACACAGGATGTCAGGCCGATGTGGCGGAGGACGTGACTCTGGGGCAGGAGCCAGGCTTGAGGCAGTCCAACCAGCCCTGGGAGCAGGCGCTGGGCCGCTTCTGGGATTACCTGCAATGGGTGCAGACGCTGTCTAACAAGGTGCAGGAGGAGCTGCTCAGCACCCAGGTCACCGAGGAACTGACGTGAGTGTCCCCATCCACACTGGCCCCTGACCCTGCAGATGGGCAGTTCCTCCAGTCGCTCAGCTTCCACTGATCTGGAAGTCTTAGGGGGTCTGTTCATTTCTTGCTTCCTCTTTCTATTTTGAACTCCTGGCTTTACCTCCCTCTGATTCTTTCTCAGCTCTTCCTGTCTCTGGCATGTTCCTTTCCATCTCCCAATATCATTCTAGTCCGCTGCTCATCTCTGCTCCTGTCTGTCTCAGTCTCCTCCTCTTGGCCTCTCTGTCTGTTGGATCTTTCTGTCCCTGTCCCCATCTTGCCCTCCCCACCCTTTTCTCTCTCCACGCACACACTCCTTCCTGCCCTCTCTGCCTGCAGAATGCTGATGGAGGAGACCATGAAGGAGGTGAAGGCCTACAAGGCGGAGCTGGAGGAGCAGCTGGGCCCCGTGACCCAGGAGACGCACGCCCGCCTGTCCAAGGAGCTGCAGGCTGCGCAGGCCCGGCTGGAGTCGGACATGGAGGACGTGCGCACCCGCCTGGCACAGTACCGCAGCGAGGCACAGAACATGCTGGGCCAGAACATCGATGACATTCGCAGCCGCCTGGCCTCCCAGCTGCGCAAGCTGCGCAAGAGGCTGCTGCGCGACGCCGAAGACCTGCAGAAGCGCCTGGCCATCTACCAAGCCGGGGCGCGCGAGGGCGCGGAGCGCGGGGTGGGCGTCATACGCGAGCGCCTCCTGCCGCTGATGGAGCAGGGCCACCTGCGGGCCACCCAGCCGCTGCGGGAGCGGGCCGAGGCCTGGGGCCAGCAGCTGCGTGGGAAGCTGGAGTTGATGGGCAGCCGGGCGCGCGACCGCCTGGACGACATGCACGATCAGGTGGAGGAGTTGAAGGCCAAGGTGGAGGAGCAGACCAACCAGATGCGCCTGCAGGCGGAGGCCTTCCAAGCCCGCCTCAAGAACTGGTTCGAGCCTCTGGTGCAAGACATGCAGCGCCAGTGGGCAGGGCTGGTGGAGAAGATGCAGTCCACCCTCGGGGTCAGCCCCACTGCGGTGCCCAAGGAGAGTCAATGAGTGCCGGCCATGCAGCCTGGAGTACCCCACTCCCGTCACCCTATGCCCTCATGCCTCCCCTAGCTTACAGGGCCCTGTTCCTGTCTCAGCTGTCCCTCTGGTGGGCCCTGATGTAATAAAGGTTCAGCAAGCTTCACAGCAGCAAGTAGGGTCTGAGTGTGATTTCTCACAGCTGCAGCCTCAGTTTCTCCTTCCCCAAGTATGGTTCTCAGTCCTGTCCCTGCTGACTGTGTGTATGTCTGTTTCTCTCTCTCTCTCTCTCTCTCTCTCTCTTTTAACTATTTATGGATTTTAGAGAGAGAGGAAGGGAGAAAGAGAAAGAAACATTGATTTGTTGTTCCACTTATTTATGCATTCATTGACTGATTCTTGCATGTGCCCTGACCAAGCATCGAACCTGCAACCTTTGCATATCAGGACAACTCACTAACCAACCAAGCTGTCTCGACTCTTTTAACTCTCTGTCTCTACTTCCTTTTGTCCCTTTCTGAGATTTTCACCTTTCATTGTCTCTGCTTCTCTCTGCTGCTCACTCTCCTGTGCCTCTTCTTCCTTTCCCTGAAACATGGTTCTAGAACAAACCCACCCTTTGGTTAAATCCTGCAGTTGCCCCTACCTAGGTGAAATCAACCTCTCTGAGCCCAGCTTCATGGAGTTGCGGGGACTGAAAAGACCGGGGACCACGGCCATTATGCTGCTTTTATCCTTTCCCTCTCATTCTTCTCTCCACTCTCTCCATCCATCATACCTGATCCTGCCTCCTTCCCTCCCCTGGCCTGTCTGCCTGCTCCTACCAGGAGGCTCCATTTCTCTGGCCGCCTGTTCTCCGCCTCTATCTTCATCTCCCCTCCCTCTGGTTTCTCTTGCCCAGCCCAACTTCTTTGTCTTTTCCTCCTCCACAAGGGTTTGTCCCCTCTGCCACTCTGTCACATTTGAGCCCTCTGCCTATCTCTTTGCCTCAGGGTTCACAAGTCCCTTCACTCTGAGCAGTGCCTCCTTGTCCCCTACCCTCCTTTTCCTTCCTTCTCTCCTGTCGCAGGGTCCTGGCTGGAGAGAGAAGGGGAAGGAACCTCTCGTGAGAATCTGCACAGCCCCCTGGAGTCCAGGCAGGGCTGGGAGACTAAGTTGCGAGTTGATAGAGGGGTGAGGGTTAAAGCCACTCATGGAGGCCTGACCTGTGGTGGCGCAGTGGATGGGGCGTTGACCTGGAAATGCTGAGGTTGTCGGTTCGAAACCCTGGGCTTGCCTGGTCAGGGCACATGTGGGAGTTGATGCTTCCAGCTCCTCCCCCCTTCTCTCTCTGTTTCTCTCTCTCCCTCTCCTCTCTAAAAATGAATAAATAAAATTAAAAAAAAAAAAAAAAAAAAAGCCACTCATGGAGCCATAGGTACTGTCCTCTCCCCACCCCTCAGTTCTCAGGAGCAGCAGAGCAGGGCTCCCACCAAAGGGGACAGGGGACAGGCCAGGGCTTGAGCTTGTGTCACTGCAGGGGTCCGGAGTTTCTTGACTCACCAAGGGCTGAGTGAGGAGGGGAAGAGCCAGTAGGCTCAGAGGCAGAGGGTCTAGTTCCTGCTGAACCCTCTCAGAGCCTCAGTGTCCCCAGATGGCAATGAGGGAGGGAACATCAGCCATGTCTTCCACTTGAAAAGATGAATTTTGAATTCTTATGCACAAAGACAACGTCTGATTAGAGACCGTCCACTTACTTCATTGTAGTCCCAGTCAGTTCTAAGAGGTGGGACAAGGGCTGGTTTGAAAGAACTTCAGGAAACAGGCTGGCAGGGGGTGCTTGGGGCGGAGACTGCCCCCAGCAGTGATCTGGAGAGGCAGCCTGGAGTCTGACAAAGGGGGGAACCAAGAGCACCCCCACACCCAACTCCTCAGTGAGCCTTTGAATGTTCTTGGCTGAACCCTCAATTTCCCTGTCTGTAACCGAAAACCCCTATAGTTGAGGTGAGGATGAAACTGCAAAAGCAAACTTGTTCTCTTCTTGTGGGGCAGGAAAAGGAGGGGAGCAGACATTCGGGTGGATGTTGGGAGAGCACTGGGCTCACGGGGAAGGCAGAGGTCCGGGAAGACAGCTAGGGGCTGGCAGACTGGAAGCTGCTGAGCTGGCCCGAGGGGTGTTGCAATCCTGCCAGGGTCTGGTCTGTACCTCTCTTTCACAACCATCCCCGCTTAACCCGGGACTAACACGTGGGTGTGGGGCATGAGGCCAGCCAACCTAGAGTCTGGGGCCTGGGGCTACCCTCCCCTGAGCTGCCAGGGGTCACTGGCGGTCAAAGGCAGCGTAGGAGGAAGAGGAGGAAGAGGCAAGAAGCATTGGACTCCAGCCCCTGGGGGCGGATATGGTGCTGGGAGGGGCAGCTTGGCACCAGGAGGGCCCAAGAGGGTGAAGAAGAGCAGATGGCGTGTTTACAGGGACTCTGGGGGCTTGAACAATGGTAAGGGCAATGGAAGGGTGTGGGGGCGTAGCGGACTGCATGGAGGGGCACATGCGGGGAGCCTTGCTCATGAGGTTCTGTGGTTTAGACAGGCTGATAAACCCCTCCCTAAAAGGGGGGTTGAGAACTGTGAAGTTAAGACTCCAGAGAGCATCCAGAGAGGCCGAGATGCTGCCTGCTGCAAGGAGGTGGGGGCTTGAAGGGCTAGTCTGAGAGTGAGCGTAGAGGGAGTGTGAGGGGTCCCCATGGGCACAGAATAAGAGTTGTTTGAGCCCTGGCTGGTTAGTTCAGTGGGTAGGAGCATCATCCTGTAACACCAAGGTGGTGGGTTTGATACCCAGTCAGAGCACAAACGGGAAGGGACCAATGAACACATAACTAGGTAGAACAACAATTGAATGCTTCTCTCTCTCTTCCTCCCTCTGTGTCTCTAAGATCAATCAATTAAAAAAAAAAAAAAAAAGGCCCTGGCCGGTTGGCTCAGCGGTAGAGCGTCAGCCTGGCGTGCGGGGAACCCGGGTTCGATTTCCGGCCAGGACACATAGGAGAAGCGCCCATTTGCTTCTCCACCCCCCCCCCTCCTTCCTCTCTGTCCCTCTCTTCCCCTCCCGCAGCCAAGGCTCCATTAGAGCAAAGATGGCCCGGGCACTGGGGATGGCTCCTTGGCCTCTGCCCCAGGTGCTAGAGTGGCTCTGGTCGCGGCAGAGCGACGCCCCAGAGGGGCAGAGCATCGCCCCCTGGTGGGCAGAGCGTCACCCATGGTGGGCGTGCCAGGTGGATCCCGGTTGGGCGGATGCAGGAGTCTTTCTGACTGTCTCTCCTCGTTTCCAGCTTCAAAAAAAAAAAAAGTTGTTTGAGTTGAACAGGCCTGCTAAGAAGGAGGAAGGGATGGAAGAGGTCACCTGGGGACACAATGTGAACTAAGTTACTAACAATAAATTACCGAAAGACTCCTGGTACAGGATGGGAGGGGTCAGTGGCCCAAGCTGAGGTCCCCAATAGTCAGATTCTGAGATAAGGGGAATGAACAGCAAGAGGCTTCCAGCTAAGGGATTTGCCTATGCTCCACCTGATCCCCACCCCGGCCAGCCAGGGGTGGACAGGATAAGGTGGCTAGGCACAGAGCGCAGGCTCCAGGGGAGCCTCGGGGGAGGGGCAAGATTGCCCCGCCTCTGCCCCAGCAGATAAAGGCCAGGCCAGGCCAGGGCAAGCTAGGACTTGCTGTTCAGCAACTGATTCAGGTTGGTGCTCGGTGCCCAGAGGGGTGCCCAGAGGGACCTTCTATACATAGCAAGAGCACAAAAAAGGGGGTGGAGGAACCTTGGGGGAGGGGGGAGGGGTGCCACTGACCACTTCCACCTCTACCTCTGCCTCCAGAGTGCCCCAACCAGCCCAGCCATGAGGCTTATCCTGTCGCTCCCGGTCCTGGTGGTGGCTCTGTTGATGGTCTTGGAAGGTAAAAGCGGGTGGGATAGGAGAATCTGGGAGTTTGGATTTGGGAGCATGAAGCTGGGGTCCAATCTTAGAGCACCCCTGAGAGCTCTGGGCCCCCTCCTGTGCCCTTGTTCCCCTATTGCCCACTGACCACCCTCACTGCCACCCAGCCAGGTGGGTTCTCAAGGTTCTCTCCAAGGTAGTCCAGCAGGTGGCAATACTCAGCAGCTTGAGCTCCATCTGGTGGCTCCAGTACCCTCTCCCACCCCTTCTAAGGCCATGATCCCCAAGAATCACATCCAAGGGCCTCCTTTTTCACCCCGGAAGCTCATCCAAAGGGCTCCCAATACTGAAATTGTTGCACTTTTGCGCATCTTCTGGATAGGCCCGGTTCCAGCCCGGGCGGCCCCAGACGCGGCCAGCACCCTAGAGAGCATCCCAGACAAGCTGAAGGAGTTTGGAAGCAACGTGGGACAGAAGTTCCGGACAGCAATTGACTACATCAAACAGAGCGAACTTCCTGCGAAGACCTGGTTAGGACCCTTCCCAGGGCATGGGAGGGCTGGGTGCTTTTTTTTTTTTTTTTTAAGATTTTATATCTCAGCCCTGGCCGGTTGGCTCAGCGGTAGAGCGTCGGCCTAGCGTGCGGAGGACCCAGGTTCGATTCCCGGCCAGGGCACACAGGAGAAGCGCCCATTTGCTTCTCCACCCCTCCGCCGCGCCTTCCTCTCTGTCTCTCTCTTCCCCTCCCGCAGCCAAGGCTCCATTGGAGCAAAGATGGCCCGGGCGCTGGGGATGGCTCTGTGGCCTCTGCCCCAGGCGCTAGAGTGGCTCTGGTCGCAACATGGCGACACCCAGGAGGGTCGCAACATGGCGACGCCCAGGATGGGCAGAGCATCGCCCCCTGGTGGGCAGAGCGTCGCCCCCTGGTGGGCGTGCCGGGTGGATCCCGGTCGGGCGCATGCGGGAGTCTGTCTGACTGTCTCTCCCTGTTTCTAGCTTCAGAAAAATGCAAAAAAAAACAAAAAAAAAAAAAAAAAGATTTTATATCTCTAGCCTGACCAGGCGGTGGCGCAGTGGATAGAGCGTTGGACTGCGATGCAGAAGACCCAGATTCGAGACCCGGAGGTCGCCAGCTTGAGCGTGGGCCCATCTGGTTTGAGCAAAAATTCACCAGCTTGGACCCAAGGTCGCTGGCTCAAGCAAGGGGTTACTCGGTCTGCTGAAGGCCCATGGTCAAGGCACATATGAGAAAGCAATCAATGAAAAACTGATTGATGCTTCTCATCTCTCCATTCCTGTCTGTCTATCCCTGTCTATCCCTCACTCTGACTCTCTCTCTGTCTCTGTAAAAAAAAAAAAAAAAAAAAAAAAAAAGATTTTATATCTTGATTTTTAGAGATAGGAGAGAGAGAGAGAGAGACGGGAGGAGCAGGGAGCATCAACTCATAATTACTGCTCGTATGTGTTTTGTGTTTTTTTTTACAGAGACAGAGCGAGAGTCAGAGAGAGGGATAGATAGGGACAGAGAGACAGGAATGGAGAGAGATGAGAAGCATCAATCATCAGTTTTTCATTGCGACACCTTAGTTGTTCATTGATTGCTTTCTCATATGTGCCTTGACCGTGGGCCTTCAGCAGACCGAGTAACCCCTTGCTCAAGCCAGCAACCTTGGGTCCAAGCTGGTGAGCTTTGCTCAAACCAGATGAGCCCGCACTCAAGCTGGCGACCTCGGGGTCTCGAACCTAGGTCCTCCGCATCCCAGTCCGACGCTCTATCCACTGTGCCACTGCCTGGTCAGGACCGTATGTGTCTTGACTGGGCAAGCCCTGGGTTTCGAACCAAAGACCTCAGCATTCCAGGTCGACGCTCTGTTCTCTACGTCAACACAGGCCAGGCATGGCTGGGGTGTATTGACTGAGAAACCCACAAAATCCCTGTGGTCACATAGCTGGATCTCAGAGTGCTCAGACTTGGAGGCCAGGTTTCCTGACTCCCCCAACCAACCACACTGTAGAAACAGTCCTGGGTGGTGATGAAGGACCCACTCTTGGGGGTTGGACAGGCCTGGGATTATAGGCTGGCAAAGACTCACTACTCCCCCTGTGTAATCACTAGCCTCAGTTTCCTTATCTGTAAAATGGTTGATTCTGAGAGGAAGTCAAGTACAGCACTTGCATAGCGCCTGGAACATTGCAAATGCTCAACACAGGATTTAACCAACATTGGCTCCGTTTGGTGAGTTAGAGAATCATTTATTCTTGAACAAATATTTATTGAGCATCTGCTAAGTGCCAGGAGCTGTTGCAATGTGGGGAATCATAGTGATAAACAAGATGAAGGCTCAGCCCACAGAGATCTGACCTTCTGGGAGGCAGAGTGACGGTAGGGAGGGAGAACAGACAATAAATCAGTAAATTTCCAGATTAGCCCAGATAGAGCTAAACACTGAGAAGATAAGCGGGGGTCAGGAGGGGCTTTGGCAGACATGTTGACTGGGTCTTTTCTGAAGAGATAACCCTTTAAACTGAAATCCTGGTGATTAGGAACATCCAGCCAGGCTGAGGAATTTGGGAAGAATGTCCCCTGTGAGTCTGAGTTCAAGGGTCGTGAGGCCGGAAGACATGCAATCAAGGAGGTGTAGCGCTCTGTTCCCTGTGCTCTCTGCTCGGGAACAGCCTGCAAGGGCAAGGGTTCTGGAAAGTACCCTTGAATGAATAGGGGCAACCGGGGCATGAGAAGGCTTAGAGAAAGGGTTGGTAGCACGAGAAGGCAGGCCTTGAAAGCCAGGCCAAAGCAAAGGAGCTCTGGTGCATCTGGGACATTGAGGCACAGAAATTGGGACACCCAGCCCACGGCGCCTCCTTATCCCACAGATGGGGGGAACCCTGAGCAGGATTTGGGCATCCCAGGGGAGACAAAATCACAGTGACACCCTCTGCCCCGTCTTTCCCTACAGGAACTGGTTTTCAGACACAGTCAGCAAAGCAAAGGAGAAATTCAAAACTACCTTCTCCTGAACACAAGGAAGGCTGCCCCTTTCCTCTGTGGCTGTGCCCCAGGAGGGGGCTCTGAAATTCCCCACACCCCCGACCTCTGTGCCAAGGACTTCCTCTGTTATGCTCTATATCTCCCCCCACCACCGCCAATAAAAATCCTATAGAGAATTCTGAGTGCTTCTTTCATGTGGGGCTGGGGTTATGGGATAGTATGGGGGGTGCATTTCTGAAAAAGAGAGGCAAGGCCCTGGCCAGGTAGGTCAGTTGTCTAGCTATTGTCTCGATATGTCAAGGGTTCGATCCCCAGTCAGGGCACATAAAAGAATCAACCAATGAATACATAAATAAGTAGAATTACAAATCAATGTTTTTTTCCCTCTCTCTCTAAAATCAATAAAATAAAAATATTATAGGCCCTGGCCGGATGGCTCAGGGGTAGAGCGTCGGCCTGGCGTGCAGGAGTCCCAGGTTCGATTCCCGGCCAGGGCACACAGGAGAGGCGCCCATCTGCTTCTCCACCCCTCCCCCTCTCCTTCCTCTCTGTTTCTCTCTTCTCCTCCCGCAGCCAAGGCTCCACTGGAGCAAAGTTGGCCTGGGCGCTGAGGATGGCTCCATGGCCTCTGCCTCAGGCGCTAGAATGGCTCTGGTTGCAACAGAGCAACTCCCCAGATGGGCAGAGCATTGCCCCCTGGTGGGCATGCCAGGTGGATCCCGGTCAGGCGCATGTGGGAGTCTGTCTGACTGCCTCCCCGTTTCCAGCTTTGGAAAAATAAAATAAATAAAATATATATATATATAAAATAAATCTTGCCTGACCTGTGGTGGCTCAGTGGATAAAACATCAACCTGGAATGCTGAGGTTGCCAGTTCAAAACCCTGGGCTTGCTTAGTCAAGGCACAGACAAAAAGCAACTACAAAGCAACTAGGAGTTGATGCTTCCTGCTCCCTTCTCTCTTTCTCTCTCTCCTCTCTCTAAAATAAATAAATAAAATCTATTAAAGATTTCCACACAGTCCCAACTCTCCAAGTCTCAGCTCGATGTCCCTACCTCCAGGAAGCTCTCCTTTACCCTCTGGCTGAGTCAAACACCTATATCCCAACCCTGCCCAGTCTGAGTTGTCACTGTCTGCTGATGGGTGTCTCCCCTACTGAACTATGAGCGCCAGGACAACAGGGTCGTGGCTGCCGTCACCATCGTATCCTCAGGCCTGGGCATCGTGCAGAGGCTCAATAATATTTCGTGAAAAAAGTATTCTAAATCTGAAAATGAAAAACCTAAACATTAAAATTTTACAAAACTTCTTTGAGGTAGATGCTATCACTAACCCCGTCTTACAGAGGAAGGAACTGAGACGCAGAAGGCTAAAATCACTTACATGATGTCAAACTCCACAAGTGAATAGAGCTAGGATTTTAACCCAGATAGGGGTCCCAGGGCCACCTTCTTACCCAGTCCACCTTTCACTGTCCTCTCCCCTGAACAGCCGGCTGCCACACACACGCGGGCCCTAGACCCCACCTACATCACCCCCAGAAAATGGGAATGTACCCAGGTCTCTCATTAGATGTTAATTGTATGAGAACTTGCACTATATTCTGTACCATTTTTGTATTTTCTGAAGTTGGAAATGGGAAGGCAGTCAGACTCCTGCCCGACCGGGATCCACCCGGCATGCCCACCAGGGGACAATGATCTGCCCATCTGGGGCGTTGCTCTGTTGCACCCAGGCCCATTCTAGTGCCTGAGGCAGAGGCCATGGAGCCATCCTCAGCGCCCAAGCCAACTTTTCTCCAATGGAGCCTTGGCTGCTGGAGGGGAAGAGAAAGAGAGGAAGGAGAGGGGAAGGGGTGGAGAAGCAGATGGGTGCTTCTCCTGTGTGCCCTGGCCGGGAATCGAACCCGGGACTCCTGCACGCCAGGCGGACTTTCTACCATTGAGCCAACCAGACAGGGCCTCTGTACCATTTTAATGAAACAATTACTAATTTTTTTTTCAATTACTAATTTTTAAGTTGTTTTTATTATTACTGACATAGTATTTTCTTGGCTTTTTTTTCTTTCTTTTTTTTTTTTAACAAAGACAGAGAGAGAGTCAGAGAGAGGGACAGCTAGGAACGGACAGACAGAAAGGGAGAGAGTTGAGAAGCATCAATTCTTTTTTTTTTAAATATTTTATTTATTGATTTTTAGAGAGAGAGAGAGAAGGGGGAGGAGCAGGAAGCATCAACTCCCATATGTGCCTTGACCAGGCAAGCCCAGGGTTTCAAACCGGCGACCTCAGCATTTCCAGGTCGATGCTTTGTCCACTGCGCCACCACAGGTCAGGCCGAGAAGCATCAATTCTTCATTGCAGCACCTTAGTTGTTCATTGACTGCTTTCTCATATGTGCCTTGACCAGGGGACTACAGCAGAGTGAGTGACTCCTTGCTCAAGCCAGTGACCTTGGGTTTAAGCTAGTGAGCTTGGGCTTCAAGCCAAAGGGGTCATGTCTATGATCCCACGCTCAAGCCAGAGACACCACGCTCAAGCTGGTGAGCTTATGCTTAAGCCGGTGACCTCAGGGTTTCGAATCTGGGTCCTCCACGTTCCAGTCCAACGCTCCATCCACTGTGCCACCGCCTGGTCAGGCTCTTTGACTATTTTTTAAATTTACTTATTAATTTTAGAGAAAGAGGAAGGGAGAGAGAGAGATAGAAACATCAATCTGTTTCTATTTGTGCCCTAATGGGGATTGGACCCACCACCTCTGTGTATTGGGACAACACTCCGACTAACCAAGCTATCTGGCCAGGGCTTTTTAAATTTTCATTTATTGCCTGACCAGGCCATGGCGCAGTGGATAGAGCGTCAGACTGGGATGCAGAGGACCCAGGTTCGAGACCCTGAGGTCGCCAGCTTGAGTGAGGGCTCATCTGGTTTGAGGAAAAGCCCACCAGCTTGAACCCAAGGTCGCTGGCTCCAGCAAGGGTTTACTCGATCTGCTGAAGGCCTGCAGTCAAGGCACATATGAGAAAGCAATCAATGAACAACTAGTTGTTGCAACGCGCAATGAAAAACTAATGATTGATGCTTCTCATCTCTCTCCGTTTCTGTCTGTCTGTCCCTGTCTATCCCTCTCTCTGACTCACTCTCTGTCTCTGTAAAAAATAAAAATAAATAAATAAAAAATTTAAAAAAAAATTCATTTATTGCCTGACCTGTGGTAAAACAGTGGATGGGGCATTGGCCTGGAATGCAGAGGTAGAAGGTTTGAGGCCCTGGGCTTGCTGAGTCAGGGCACATAGGAGAAGCAATTATCAGTTGATGCTTCCCGTTCCTCCTCCCTTTCTCTCTCTCTCTCTCTCTCTTCTCTCTAAAATCAATCAATAAAATATTTAAATAAATAAATAAATATAAAAATTTTTTGTTGATTGATTTTAAAGAGAAGGAGGAAAGGAGAGAGAGAGAGACAGGAACATCAATCTGTTCCCGTATGTGTCCTGACCAACCGGGGATTGAACCCTCAACCTCTGCATATTGGGACAATGCTCTAATCAACTGAGCCATCCAGCCAGGGTGTTTTTTTTGTTTTGTTTTTTGTTTGGTTTTTTTTCCCCTTTTTCTGAAAGTTTATTAAGGCTGGGTACTTTCGGGAGCCGATCAACAACTGCTGGCTGATAAGGTCACAGCAGAAGAAAATCCACAACTGCTGTCTGACGAGGTCACAGCAGAGAAGACCAATAGCTGCTGGTTGACAAAGTCACCGCAGAGGAAAGGCACAACGATACTTCCCCCTTTGATCTTTTGAATTAATCTGGCCTTATATCCCCCCTTTTCTGGGTGTGTGCTATTATTTATGGCACAGGGATAATAGTACCATGCTTTCCCTGTAGATTTGTAGTAATTTCTTTGGAAATGAGACAGAGGGTGTGAGTTCCACAGAAAAGCCTGTAAGCCCCTTGAACTGGGCTCATAAACATAAGAGGCTGGCTATAATATTCCTCGTAAAGGGTTAAGTTTGTAGGAGAATTTCTTCTTATTAATCATGTTAGAAAGAATAGATTGTGACTTATGAATAGGTAGAAAACAGTAACTATACACAGAGCACCTTTCAGCCTTCACTTAATTCATCACTTTTCCTCCCTAGCCTTTTCATGTGGTAGAGTAGAGAAACTTTCCTTTCTTCTTGCATACCTGACCTGCAGGTGGTGGAACACTCTGAGAAGAATAAAGTTAGAACTTAACTAGTGTATGAATATAGTAAATAAATAAAATTTGACTAGACAATAGAATCTTAGGTAAGGTGTAGTGGAATAACCCATTGCAAGGCCTTGAATGGGAACACAGCCAACAAGAAAAGAATGTTTTGCTAAGAGAATTGTTTTGTGACTTGAAGGCGGGTCACTGAAACAGGTCTATGTGACTGAAGGCAGTTGCTGGGCTTTTCTCAGTAAAACATTCTCATAAGATTTTTGTATTTTCCAAGGTTATCCCTTAAGATAAGGAGAGGAATGTTATAGGATCCATAGAAGCAATAGCAATTAATGCCTTCTAATATTATGTTGCTACTAAGCTATCTTGCAGGTGCACTCTATGTATCTTTAAGCAAAAGTTACTCTTGATGTTATGCCAATTTCTCAGTAAACAAGCTTTTTGAAGTCTTGTGAATAAAATTAGAACACTGCATGAACTCAGGGCCATTTGCCTGAGCGAGTGGTGGTCCTTTGCTAGTCCTTGATGATTTCGTCTGCTGATCTCTCTCTCTGCGCCCCTGACTCACAACAACAGTAAGGTAGAGTTATTAATTAGTACTGATCTTTTAGAAGTTTGTACCAATATTGCTATTGCTGTTCAAGTTATTCTATAACTGTACTTTGAATGACTTACCACCTGATTTATAGCCTATAGAAATGAATTAACTGTTACCTGGAAATATGTAACCATAGTGAAACAAAAACAATGATTGATCAATGTATTCAAAATACCATGTGATTGTAACTTAGTGTGTGTGTATAAAAAGAAAGCTAGACCAGCCATTGGAGAGATGCCTGACAGTAAATGCTAACAAGAGAATAAAGAGAAAATAAAGAATTCGGCTCTCTCACTCGATTGGCGCCGAGGCCGTCTCTTCCTGTGGGACCCCTGGACTCCCCTGGGGGCTGGACCCCAGCAGGGTACAGTGAAACAAGGAAGGGCTTAGGATAGAAGAAGCAACAGGAGAGCCTACGTGGGGGCTGTGTTGCCTCGCTGGAGAGTCAGAGAAAAGGGGCCCTGGAGACAGGTTCAGGGGGTGAGCCCAGGAGGAGGGGCCACTGCCCACTGCTCCCCTGGTTGCAAGCCTCCTGGGGACCCTTAGAGTTCAGGACAAACGCAGCCTGTGGGGGAAGAAGAGGGAGAAGGGAAAGGCAGGTGGGGCGGGAGGAGAGAGCTCCCGCAGTTGTTGTTGAGCTGCCTCTGAGGTCCACCCTGAACAACCTTCAGCCTGTTCCTGTCCCTGAGGTGGGCAAACATTGCAAGAAGCAAACAGCAAACAGCCCACACTGACCTTGGGGCTGGGGCAGGGTCAGAGACCTCCCCACAGGCCCTCCTCCTGCCCTGCTTCAACCTCCTTCTTGCCTCTAAGTTTCAGATGGGGAGTGGGGCAGAGGTTGTTCCAACTTGACTAAATAGCATGGGATGGCTGGGTTAAAACTCACCACTAGCTGGTTGAGAAGCTAGGGGTAAGTGGCCTTACCCTCACTCCCCAGTCTCAGTTTCCTCATCTGCAAAATGGGAAAGATAAAAAGGCCCACTTCAGCCTGACCTGTGGTGGCGCAGTGGATAAAGCTTCGACCTGGAATGCTGAGGTCGCTGGTTCAAAACCCTGGGCTTGCCTGGTCAAGGCACATATGGGAGTTGATGC
This sequence comes from Saccopteryx bilineata, assembly GCF_036850765.1. Taxonomy (NCBI): domain Eukaryota; kingdom Metazoa; phylum Chordata; class Mammalia; order Chiroptera; family Emballonuridae; genus Saccopteryx; species Saccopteryx bilineata. The sequence continues at coordinate 314,094,041 of NC_089492.1, read as the reverse complement.
TTTCTGCTCCTCCCTTCTCTCTCTCTCTCCTCTCTAAAATGAATAAATAAATAAAGTTTTTTTTAAAAAAAGGCCCACTTTGCCCTGGCCGGTTGGCTCAGCGGTAGAGCGTCGGCCTAGCGTGCAGAGGACTCGGGTTCGATTCCCGGCCAGGGCACACAGGAGAAGCGCCCATTTGCTTCTCCACCCCTCCGCCGCGCTTTCCTCTCTGTCTCTCTCTTCCCCTCCCGCAGCCAAGGCTCCATTGGAGCAAAGATGGCCCGGGCGCTGGGGATGGCTCTGTGGCCTCTGCCTCAGGCGCTAGAGTGGCTCTGGTCGCAATATGGCAACACCCAGGATGGGCAGAGCATCGCCCCCTGGTGGGCAGAGCGTCGCCCCCTGGTGGGCAGAGCACCGCCCCTGGTGGGCATGCCGGGTGGATCCCGGTCGGGCGCATGCGGGAGTCTGTCTGACTGTCTCTCCCTGTTTCCAGCTTCAGAAAAATGCAAAAAAAAAAAAAAAAAAAAGGCCCACTTCATAAGGCTGTTGTGAGGTAACTCAATGAGTTGATGTGCTCAAGTCCTGCCCATGCGCCTGGTGCTCAGGAAATGCGAGCTTAATAGACAGCAGCTGGCTCTGCCTGAGCGCCTTGGTGGTGTGTCAGACGCTGCTCAGAGCACTTCATACTTCATGTAAACAATCTCTTTCACTTCCCGGGGCAGACAGTCCAAGACTCCCATTCGGGAAGAAATAGGCTTAAAAAGGTTAAGCAGCTTACACCAGGTCACACAGCCAAAAAGATGTGGAGCCAGACTCTGAACCCCAAACCATGCTGCTTCTCATAATACAATATATGGTGAGTTTCTCTTTATTATTATTATTATTATTATGGTAAAATACATAATATAAAATTTACCATTATATCAGATGATTAAATCAACACAATCTTGACAAGAAAAAATTTACCATTTTAACCATATTTTAAAAATTTATTGATTTTAGAGAGAGAGAGAGAATAAGGGGGTGAGAGAGACATCAGTTTATTGTTCCACTTATTTATGCACTCATTTGTTGACTCTTGTATGGGCTCTGACCAGGAATCGAGCCTGTAACCCTGGCATAGTAGGATGATGCTCTAATCAACTGAGCTGCTCAGCTAGGGCTTAACCATTTTCGGGTGTACAGTTCAGTGGCATTAAGTACATTCACAACATTGTGCAACCACCACCACTATCCATTTCTGGAAGTTTTTCATCATCCAAACAGAAACTCTAGGAGGTTTTATTTTGCTGGTGATTATTAGTAAGAAACTTCAAGGAACATTTGTTGAGCACCTACTGTGTGCAGAGCCCTTGCCGAGGCCACTGAAATAGACAGCATTCTGGGTCAGGACTGTCCTGTGTGGTCATTCAGATTGTGGCCAAGGTGGGGTTATCAAATTTTCCGCCTAAAAATACAGGATGACTGGTGAGATCTGAATTTCAGATAAACAACAATTTTTAGTATAATCCCCAAATTCTGAATGGGACATACTTATGCTAGAAATAAAATGCATTATCTATATGAAACTCCAATGTTACTGGGCACCCTGCATTTTATCAGGCAACCCTAGACTAAGGACTTCAGCCCCATGCTCACCTAGCCAAGTCATGTGCCCTCGCTTATAACTGGGTCCTTCAGGAGAAAAAGACTAATTTTATTTCTGTCTAGCTTTGGGCCTCAACCTGATGTAGACACCCTCCTACTACACGCACCTAGAGCTCTCCGTCCCCAGCCTCATTCAGCCTTCTCACAGACTCTGTGAGGCAGGTACTTATTACCATCTCCATTTTATAGATGGAAACACTGAGGCCCAGAGAAGGGGATGTATTTTCCCAAGACACGCAGTGAGGGTGTGTCTGGCCCTATAACCCAGAGACATTAGAGATGAAAGAAATAATCATTAACAGCTATGATCTGTGAGCACCTTTATTGCCAGGCTCCGTGTTAACACCTTTCCTTGTATATCATTTCATTGAGTCAATGTCCTGCTTGAAGTATGGATTGTGGGTCCATTTTACAGAGCAGGAAATTGAGGCCAAGAGTGGGGCTGTCACATGAGGTGGAGTCAAGATTTGAACCAGGTTCAGCACAAGAGGCAGAACAACATTCTGTCCTCCCCTCTCATGCCAGCAGGGTGCTGGGAAGGCAGGAAGGAGAGGCCAGGAAGGGCGGGCATAACCTCTGGTTGTCACTGCCATCTGGGCCCCTTTCTCTGAAGTCCCTGCCAAAGGGCATGGGGAGGTGGCCAGGGGAGGGCTCTGCTTGGTGCAGCCTCCCCCCCCCCCAGCCTGGAGAGCTGAGCACAGAGAGGCAGAGCCCCCAGAAATGTTGCTCCCTGGATGCAGGCCCTGGGTCCTGCCCTCCCTCTGCCTCTGCATGGTGGTCCTGGCCTGTGTTGTGGGTGAGAAGGAGTGGGTGGGTGGGTGTGGGGACCTGGCAGTGGTGTGGGATGAGTGTGACTGTGACGTGCAGTGCAGTTTGTAGACATGTGGGTACAGATCTTGTGTGCATTCAGTATGCAGACGTGTGTGTATGTCTGGGAGTACATGTCAGTATGTGTATGTGGGGTTGGGACAAATGACAGTGGTCATGCATGTCTTAGTGTGTGTGTAAGCACAAGTATGCAGTCGTGGTAAATGTGTGTGTGAACATGCATATGTTGTATATGGGTACATGTGTGTCTTTACGGGGTCTTAAACAATAGCTTTGAGTGTGTGGACATGTGTGAGGGTATGTGTGTCCGCTGGAGTGAGCACCTCTGTGTCGTGCATGTGCATTTAAAGTGTTTTTGTTTTGTTTTGTTTTTTTGTATCTTTCTGAAGCTGGAAACGGGGAGAGACAGTCAGACAGACTCCCGCATGCGCCCGACCGGGATCCACCCGGCACACCCACCAGGGGCGACACTCTGCCCACCAGGGGGCGATGCTCTGCCCCTCCAGGGGGTCGCTCTGCCGCGACCAGAGCCACTCTAGCGCCTGGCGCAGAGGCCAAGGAGCCATCCCCAGCACCTGGGCCATCTTTGCTCCAATGGAGCCTCGCTGCGAGAGGGGAAGAGAGAGACAGAGAGGAAGGAGAGGGGGAGGGGTGGAGAAGCAAATGGGCGCTTCTCCTATGTGCCCTGGCCGGGAATCGAACCCGGGTCCCCCGCACGCCAGGCCGACGCTCTACCGCTGAGCCAACCGGCCAGGGCCCATTTAAAGTTTTAACACACATAGTAGTGCTCCTTACACATGTTCACTCTGAATTCTCACAGTAACCCAAAGAGGTAGGCCCTGTCTCTATCCCAGTCTACAAAAAGGGAAACTGAGTTGTTTCTTTTTTAAGTGAGAGGAAGGGAGATAGAGAAACAGCCGGGATCCACTCAGCAACCCCTGTTCGGGGCTTATGCTCGAATCAACTGAGCTATCCTCAGCACCTGAGGCCGATGCTTGGACCAACTGAGTTATCCTCAATCGAGCCACTGGATGCAAGAGGAGAAGAGAGAGAGAAGGGGGAGAGGGAGGAGAAGAAAAGCAGATGGTCGCTTTTCCTGTGTGCCCTGACCAGGGATTGAACCTGGGACATCCATTGGCCAGGCTGACACTCTATCCACTGAGCCAACCAGCCAGGGCCGGGAAACTGAGTCTTAAAGAGGTAAAGTCATAGGCTGAGGGCACACCGCAGGTCATGTGGGTGTCTCAACATGTATGTACATGTGTCCCTGTGTGGTGGCTGCTCTCTGTGGGTGAGGCTTTGCCAGGTTCCTGGGTTCGGCATCAACAGGTGTGTGTAAGGAAGTGCAGTGCACACCAGGACAGCACTCCATCCCTGAGGGGCAGGCAGTCCTCCTGCTTGTCCCTCCACTGCCTGTGGAGGGGAGGGAGGTCACAGGAGAACAGAAAGGCAGCAAGGGCAGCAGTGAAAGAGGCACCAGGAGGGAAGCAGGGGTCAGAGAGGTGGAGTGACAGACTGAGGGAGAAACCTGAGGCAGGGAGCGAGGTGACAGGAGGGGCCACGGACACCTACGGTGCAAGGAAATGACCAATGGCTGAAGGAGGGCAAGCAGTGGAGGGATGCATGAGGAGATGAGGCCAGTGGCGAGAGGACTGGCAGAGGGCTGCCCTTGGGCCACCCAGAATGACAGTGACGGTGACAGTGCGCAGGGAGGGACAGGAGGAAGAAGCGTTCTGACATTCCAGCCGACCCAAGATGCCCTCTGTCACACCTAGAATGCCAGCAGGAAGTGCCTCCAGCAACCCCGAGCCCCCCGCCAGGGCTGGCAAGTAGTTCCTGGAGCCTGGCGGTGGCCAAAGTGAAGGGGCTGATGGAGCCGCTGGTGACCAGGACCAGAGACACATGGCAGTGGTTCCGGTTAGTGCGCAGAGGAGGGGCTGGGGGCCAGGGGGAGGGGTCCGAGGCGGAGGGGTGGTGAACGATGCAAAGTTTTTGTCCTGACTGTGACATTTCATCTTCTGCAGGGTCCCCACAGCCTTCCAGGGCTTCATGCAGACCTACTACGAGGACCACCTGAAGGACCTCCGCCCCCGGACCCAGGCCTGGCTCCGCAGCTCCAAGGACAGTCTCCTGAAGAAGGCCCACAACCTGTGTCCCCAATTTCTCTGCGGGGACAGGGAGCAGGCTTAAAGTGTTCACAGCCTCCACAATAAAGAAATTCTTGTCTGTGTCCCTGTCCAATCTGTCCTCAATGAGGCCAAAGATGGCTCCGCCCCATGCACCCCCAGCAGTTAATGAGTAGAGGAAATGACACCTGGCAAGGGACAGGCAGTCAGGGGCCTCAGCGGAAGGAATGAGAGGGATGACCCCCTCCGCCCTGAGACCCCACTTTGGACTTGTGGGGGTGGAGACTTCAGGCTCCTCAGTTTGGGATGAAGGGTGAAAGCAGGAAAGGCAGCAGTGTTTTCCGGTCCCCACGGGGACGCCTCGTTCAGAGCTCTGCTTTTACTTCCCATGCGATGAAGATTCCAGGTCCCACTCCTGGTGGGCACCCAGAGCCCCCAACCCCACCACAGCCCCCGCCCGGAGTAGGCTCTGTGTGGCTTGACCTCAGGGGATGTCACTGCCCTCTGTGCCCCTACCCCACCCCCTCAGTTGCTCTGTTGGCCTGGACTTTGACCTAGGCAGCCAAGTGGTGGTGGCAGCTGTGGAAGGCGGTGGATCCCAGGAGCTATAAAGCCTTTCTCTGCCTTCAGGAGCTGGTGAGGACCACCTGCCAGAGTCTGGTAAGAGAGGGATGGAATTGGGGGGTGGTCAGCAGGGAGGAGGCAAAGATCACTAAAGAGCCATGATGTTAGGTTCCTGTGTTGGGAACACAGAATTTAGAATCTAGAATGGCCTGACCAGGCGGTGGTGCAGTGGATAGAGCATCGGACTGGGATGCGGAGGACCCAGGTTCGAGACCCCGAGCTCGCCAGCTTGAGTGCGGGCTCATCTGGTTTGAGCAAGGCTCACTAGCTTGGACTCAAGGTCACTGGCTTGAGCAAGGGGTTACTCGGTCTGCTGGAGGCCCACGGTCAAGGCACATATGAGAAAGCAATCAATGAACAACTAAGGTGCCACAATGAGAAACTGATGATTGATGCTTCTAATCTCTCTCCGTTCCTGTCTGTCTGTCCCTGTCTATCCCTCTCTCTGACTCTGTCGCTGTAAAAAAATAAAATCAACAAATAATAATTTAGAATCTAGAATGTTTGCCCATGCTGGTCCCCCTTCAGGTCAGATCTCAACCTCGTCTCAACTGCACAGGCTGAATGAGCAAAGGGGGTAGGCTGGGCAGCAGAGACATGCTCATCCTAATAGTGGCACTTAGCTGAGTCTGTGGCTCAAGTCCCCGCACTGACTGGGCCTTAGCATAAATGGCACCCTCTCCTGAGGCTTTCCCAGGCTACACAACACACCCTCCCCCACCTCAGAGCACTTCTCTCCATGTGACACCCTATTATTTTACTCCTTAAATATTTGTTCATTGTATTTCTCTCTCATGCCAGCTTCCTAAGGACAGGGCTATTGCTATGTTCATGGCCAGGCCAGAGGTGTGCTTGGCACATAATAGGTGCTCAAGAAATGCTTCTTGAGTGAATAAATGGATGTTAGAATTACGATGTTAAAATCAGGAGTAGAATCACAGAGTGTTAGATGGGGAGACCCAAGCCAACCCATGAGAAAGTTGACTTGGGTGGGGGTGTGGAAGAGGGAAGCCCAGCCCCCTCCCTTTGAGCAGGGGATCTCAGAAACAGATGTCTCTGGTGGCCCTGCCCCACACTCTCCTGTGTTCCAGGTCTTTTGACACTATGGGCACCAGATATCTCCTGGCTCTCTTTCTCATCCTTCTGATACTGGGATTTGGTGAGTGTGGTCAGCAGGAGAGGAGCGCAGGGGGAGGGGGTGAGCCCTAACCATCTGCCCCTGGCAGTTCCTGTCTAGCCAGGCCCTGCCCCCTCCTCTCCTTCCCTGACCACCCTCCCCCTGCAGCCTGCCCCTCAGCTCTCCTAACCCACCCTCCGCCTGCAGAGGTCCAGGGGACGCCTGTGCCCCAGCAAGATGAGGCTACCAGCTTCACGCTGCTCTCCCAGATGCAAGAATCACTTTTTGGTTACTGGGATACAGCCAGAACAGCTGCCCAGAACCTGTACCAGAAGACCTACCTGCCCTCCGTGGATGAGAAAATCAGGTACCACCTCAACTCCACCCCAGACACCAGGAGTCCGGCCCCCAGCCCCTCCCCGCTCAGACCTGGGAGTCCGGGCCCTCATCCCCTCTTCCCTCAGATCTGTGAGTCCCGGCCCCAGCCCCTACCCACTCAGACCCGGGAGTCCGCCCCCCCCCTCCTCCTCCCTCAGACCCGGGAGTTTGCCTCCCCCCCCCTCAGATCCGGGAGTCCTGGCCCCAGTTCCTCCCCACTCAGACCCTCTGTCCTTTCTCCCCAGGGACATGTACAACAAAAGCACGGCAGCTGTAACCACTTACGCGGGAATTTTTACTGACCAGGTCCTTTCACTATTGAATGGAGATGAATAAGAGCTGGGCCCCCAAACACAGGAGAGGGGATTGTCCAAACTCCAGCAAGCCACAGGCGCCCTGACCACTGTCCCCGTCCCCCAACTTTCCAGCAGCTCTCAGCATCCTGCTCCCAACGTTAGCCTGATTTCTTCTTATCAATAAAAAAGTGAAATTTATTCTCTTTGATGTGGTTGTTTTTCTGAGACCTCAGGGGCCAAGATGGAGGGAATCATTCAGTTTAGCCAACATTTATTGAGCACCTATGATAGGTTTGTAGCCCTAACCTGGTCAGTGGGGAAAATAACATGTTATCATAACAACAAAATTAGAGACTGTCCTTCACTAAGGCACTCTTTCTCATCTGTAAAATGGCAAACCATGGACACAGCTAACCTGCAGTGACCTCTAGCAGTGTCCAGGCCCTGGGCTGACATTTTTTTTTTTTTTTTTGGACAGAGACAGAGAATCAGAGAGAGGGACAGATAGGGACAAACAGGAAGGGAGAGAGATGTGAATCATCAATTCTTAGTTGTGGCATCTTAGTTATTCATTGATTGCTTTCTCATAGGCTGACACTTTAACCTTTTCTTTTTTTCCATCGATCTGAGAGAGAAGGAGAGAGAGAGAGAAGCATCATTTCATTGTTCCACTTAGTTGTGCACTCATTGGTTGCGTCTCTGTGTGTGCCCTGACCAGAGATCAAACCATGACCTCAGTGCACTGGGATGACCCTGTATCCACTGAACCACCCAGTCAGGGCGAGCTGGCTTTAAATGTGCCATCCATCACATGGAGCTGTCCAATGCTCCTGTGACAGAGGAGAGTAGTGCTCACAAGTCACTGCTAGGCATAGGAAGTCAGTCCCCAGAATGGCTTGGACTCACGAGGCCAGAGCTACAAAAGCTGTACTCCATGACAACTCCTATACATTCATCTCACATGCACTTACTGCAACCTTCTCAGGTCCTAGGGTTCAGCAGGGAAAAGACAGAGACAGTCCCCTCTTGATGTGGCCCCTCAAATAGCTGTTGATTGGGTCCTGCCCCAGTTCTGTATGATTTTAGTGATTATTTGTGGTATACAGGAAAACGATTTGTGGTATGTTTTGTTAGGTTTTCTCTTAATATTAGCAACAGTCATAACATTTCCTGAGCTCCTACTCGGGCCAGGAGCTCTGTTCCATCCCAAGGCCATGAACAGAGAGGCTGGGGGAGGGGTGGCAGAAGATGAGGAAGTTGACCAGCAGAGAAGATAACTTCAGGCAGTAATTTAGGCAAAGAAAAGAAGAGAAAGTGAGGATAGCCAGGCCTAGTGCAGCCACCTCAGATAAGCACTGGAAGGCTCAGGCCCCCAAGAGGACCTGGCTGGTCTGGTCACAGGGTTATGTATCACAACCGTGGTGTGTTTTGGGCTGTGGTGCTGGAGAGTGGGGGAGGGCAGCACTCCCTTGGTCCCAGGTCTGGGTGGGGTGATTAGTGGTTGGAAGAGGGTCTCTGGGTAGGGAGAATTGCAGGCAAAAAGCACAGGGTATGCAAATAAAAACAGAGGCTCTGCAGTCAAAGAGGGCAGGCTGGAGGCTGTGGGCAGAGGGGTTGGGCATCTGGACGCCTGGATTCTGAGGGAGGGGAGGGTGGTCCTGGGCTCCCAAATCCTAGGGGTGGAGTTGTCAGCCTCTGAGGATCCAGGGCCTGTGTTTCTCCTAATCTGCTTGGTATTAACCTCCGGCCAGCCTTTGAGCACGTTGGGGCAGTTTTCCCAGGTCCTGAGGCTGGGCAGCTGTGAGTCTAGTGGAAAACAGGGGCTTTGGGGAGGGGTTATGGGAAATGTCCCTAAGTCCCCAGGGCCTGAGAAGAGCTGAGTTTGCCAAACCCAGGGGGTGATGGGCAGGGGGGACCTTGGAGGAACAATCCCTGCTCTGTCCACTTGTTTCCCACGGACTCAAGCCAAACCAAACCTCTGCCCAAGCCAGTTCTGCTTCCAACCAATCCTGGTGCCCTTTCCAGACTCCTCCTTCCTTTCTCAGGACCCTACCTCGTCCTCCTCCCCTCAGGACCCCAGAGTCTGGGCTCCCAGACTTCCTTCCTGAGAACTCAGGAGTCTGGGACCCCACATTTCTCCCTCAGATTCAGGAGTCTGGGAACCCAGATTTCTTCCTCAGACTCAGGAGTCCAGATTCCCAACCTCTTTTGTGTCCCCAGAAGTTCCAGTCTCCAAGATCCTCTCTACCTTAGAACTTGAAATCACAGCCTCTGGTTGGTGTTGGGCGCCCCCTAGAGGATGGCAGAGTGGGTCTGGCCAGTGATTTATTTATCAGTTAGGAATGGAAGAATTTATTTGGTTACTCAACAATATGGCAGGAGGGCTTTGCAGGGGTCCCATCTAAGGTCACAGTCTAGCTGAGAGCCTCTACTGCTTCAATAGATCAGGACTCAGTAGTATATGAGAGAAGGAAGGCAGACTGGAGAATTTTGTGTCTAGAGCTGAGAGCAGAGATGGGGTTACAGTGGACCTGAAGAAGATTAAGTTTCAAAGCCCCTTATTTGCATAGGCCCTCTGTGGTCCTCCAGTTACATTTGTATGGGTAGTTTTGTACTTTTATTTTTTATGTTTTAGCATGCATTTTTAAAAATTGATTGATTTTAGAGGGGAAGGGAGAGAGAGACAGAAACATCGATCTGTTTCTGCATGTGCCCTGACCCGTGCTTGAACCCACAACTTTTGTGTATTGAGCTGATGCTCTAACCAACAGAGCTATCCAGCCAGGGCTGCGTGCATTGAAAAAATATATTTTAAAAATTTTATTGATTTTAGAGTGGGAGATAGAGAGAGATAGGAACATCAATCTGTTCCTGTATGTGCTTCATGTATGTGCCCTGACAGGGGATTGAACTGGCAACCTCTGCACTTCAGGATGATGCTCTAACTAACCCGAGCTATCTGGCCAAGGCAGTGTTTTTTTTCCTCTCAAAGATTTTATTTTATTTTATTTATTTTTGTGGCAGAGTCAGACAGAGGGACAGATAGGGACAGACAGACAGGAATGGAGAGAGATGAGAAGCATCAATTCCTCGTTGCAGCACCTTAGTTGTTCATTGATTGTTTTTTCTTGTATGTGCCTTCACGGTGGGGGGGGGCTACAGCAGACTGAGTGACTCCCCCAGCGACCTTGGTCTCAAGCTGGTGAGCCTTGCTCGAACCAGATGAGCCCGCGCTCAAGCTGACGACCTTGGGGGTCTCGAACCTGAGTCTTCCATGTCCCAGTCTGACACTCTATCCACTGCGCCACTGCCTGGTCAGGCATCAAAGATTTTATTTATTAAGGTGACTAATAGTCTTCCTTTAGGGAGGACAGTCCTTCTTCTGTAAATTTTGTCCTCCCTTGAAAAGTGTCCTTTTTTTTTTTTTTTTTTACAGGGACAGAGAGAGAGCCAGAGAGAGAGAGAGATAGGGACAGACAGACAGGAATGGAGAGAGATGAGAAGCATCAATCATCAGTTTTTGTTGCAACACCTTAGTTGTTCATTGATTGCTTTCTCATATGTGCCTTGACTGTGGGCCTTCAGCAGACCGAGTAACCCCTTGCTCAAGCCAGTGACGTGGGGTCCAAGCTGGTGAGCTTTTTGCTCAAGCCAGATGAGCCCATGCTCAAGCTGGAGACCTCAGGGTCTCGAACCTGGGTCCTCCACATCCCAGTCCGATGCTCTGTCCACTGCGCCACCATCTGGTCAGGTCATGTCCTCCTTTTTTATATTAAAAGACTAATCTGTAAATATCTGTATTCAATTTATGCAGTCGATCCATTGTGTGTAATGTGATGTATTTGTATCTAAATGAGTACTTTTTTCTTACAATTATTAAAAATTAATAGGCATGTAAGCATAATTACAATATAAAATATTAAAAATGTTTTTATTATACATTTATAATATTATAGTGTATTATTGTTAAATGAATAAAATGTTTCTTTTATTTACGATATTGTTTTCTTTAATTTATTTTTGTCCTCCTTTTCATTGTAAAAAGTTGGTCACTGTTGGAATCCATGGGAATCTGAAAAGACTAGAGTAACAGGCTTTATTGAAAGAAAGAAAGAAAGGCCTGACCTGTGGTGGCGCAGTGGATAAAGTGTCAACCTGGAAACGCTGAGATTACCAGTTCAAAACCCTGGGCTTGCCTGGTCAAGGCACATATGGGAGTTGATGCTTTCTGCTCCTCCCCCCTTCTCTCTCTCTCTCCCCTCTCTATAATGAATAAATAAAATCTTTAAAAAAAAAAAAAAAAAAGAAAAAAAGGAACCCTGCTGGGTACTTCTGGGGGGGAGGGGGGAGAAGGGCACCAGTTACAGACTAGGGGCGAATTTTATAGCGTTTGGGAGAGCCTGAGGGGGTACTGAGTCAGAAGTTCTGGTATGTTCCCTTTTACGGTTTTACGGTTTCTGCTTCCTGGAACACTTTTCCTTGAGAGGTTGATCAGTTTTTCTGGAACTCTTCTGCCTCAGGGGCGATTATCCAGTAAGTAAGGGTGAGGTCAGGCAGCCAGGTGGAACAAAATAAGGGCAGTTGGAATTTCTAGTAAATTCATACATCTATCAGTCACCTTATATTTATTGACTTTACAGAGAGAAAGGAGAGGGACAGGAAGCAACTCATAGTTGCTTCACTTTAGTTGTTCATTGATTGATTGTTTGTTGTATATGCCTTGACTATTATAAAGTACTGCACCCCAGATTCTGAAAGACACTGTACCTCATTTCACTGAGTTCACATAGAGACACCCAGTCCAGATAAATTCTGAAGAGTTTTATTAGAGGAGGAGATTTATTAAATATGCTGGCTGCATATGGCTGACACGGGGCATCTGCAGGCCCAAATCGTGCAATGTCAAAAATAGTTCAGGGGCTGTTTATATACCCTTGCTCACACACGGGGGAGAGCATGACCTCATGATACAAGCTTGCAACATTTGTTTAGAGCAGGCATCCCCAAACTATGGCCCATGGGCCACATGCGGCCCTCTGGGGCCATTTATCCGGCTCCCCCGCCCCACTTCCGGAAGGGGCATCTCTTTCATTGGTGGTCAGTGAGAGGAGCATGGTATGTGGCGGCCCTCCAATGGTCTGAAAGACAGTGAACTGGCCCCCTGTGTAAAAAGTTTGGGGACCCCTGGAGAGGATACACAGGAACATTAAGACTTTCTTTTTTTTTTTTCTTTCTGAAGCTGGAAACGGGGAGAGACAGTCAGACAGACTCCCGCATGCGCCCGACCGGGATCCACCCGGCACGCCCACCAGGGGCGATGCTCTGCCCACCAGGGGGCGATGCTCTGCCCCTCCAGGGCGTCGCTCTGCCGAGACTGCGACCAGAGCCACTCTAGCGCCTGGGGCAGAGGCTAAGGAGCCATCCCCAGTGCCCAGGCCATCTTTGTTCCAATGGAGCCTTGGCTGCGGGAGGGGAAGAGAGAGACAGAGAGGAAGGAAGGGGTGGGGGGTGGAGAAGCAAATGGGCGCTTCTCCTATGTGCCCTGGCCGGGAATCGAACCCGGGTTCACTGCACGCCAGGCCAACGCTCTACCGCTGAGCCAACTGGCCAGGGCGGAACATTAAGACTTTCAAGGTAACACAATCAAAGATGTTTACAGCCTGACCAGGCGGTAGCGCAGTGGATAGAGCGTTGGACTGGGATGCCGAGGACCCAGGTTCGAGACCCCAAGGTCGCCACCTTGAGCATGGGCTCATCTGGTTTGGGCAAAAGCTCACCAGCTTGGACTCAAGGTCGCTGGCTTGAGCAAGGGGTCACTCGGTCTGCTGAAGGCCCGCAGTCAAGGCACATATGAGAAAGCAATCAATGAACAACTAAAGTGTCGCAATGTGCAACGAAAAACTAATGATTGATGCTTCTCATCTCTCCATTCCTGTCTGTCCCTGTCTATCTCTCTCTCTGTAAAAAAAAAAAAAAAAAAAAAAAAAGTTTAGAAATCTTCTAGGGTTCATCTTCCCTCACTAGCCTAGAGGTATTTTACCCTCAAGATTCCAGGAGAAGGGTGGAACTACAATCAATGTAAGGTGGTATGTAAATTCTGCCTTCTATTGAAAGAGAAGAAGTTTCTAGGTTAACCTTTATTTTAGATTTAAAACTGAATGACCCATTGTTCTTTTTTTTTTTTTTTTTAGATTTTATTTATCCAGAACTTCTACATTCTTTTCCCTCTCCTCCCTAAAGGAGGGATGGGACAGGAGAGCCTGATAGGAAAGCCTGACCTTTCTTCCCAGAATATCAATATCAATTTTCAGCTTTTTGGTATCTTACAACATGACCAGGCAAGCCCAGGGTTTCCAACTGGCAACCTTGGCGTTGACCCTCTAGTCTATCCAATGCGCCACCACAGGCCAGGCTCCATGCATCTTTTTTTTCATTTTTCCGAAGCTGGAAACGGGGAGGCAGTCAGACAGACTCCCGCATGCGCCCGACCGGGATACACCCGGCATGCCCACCAGGGGGCGATGATTTGTCCCTCTGGGGTGTTGCTCTGTTGCGTCCAGAGCCATTCTAGCGCCTGAGGCGGAGGCCACAGAGCCATCCCCAGGGCTTGGGCCATCTTTGCTCCAATGGAGCCTCGCTGAGGGAGGGGAAGAGAGAGACAGAGAGGAAGGAGAGGGGGAGGGGTGGAGAAGCAAATGGGCGCCTCTCCTGTGTGCCCTGGCCGGGAATCGAACCCGGGACTCCTGCACGCCAGGCCGATGCTCTACCGCTGAGCCAACCGGCCAGGGCCGCTCCATGCATCTTTTAAATTGAATTTTATTGGGGTGATGTTGGGCAAATAAGTTTGTAAAATGTGTTTTTTAGGTTTGCTTGCTTATATTTTGCATTGGCCTGGGCAGTGCCCTGTGTATGTATTCTGTGAAAGACTGCGGTGCTTGCCCTCAGGGCTGCAGATTGTAAATTGTGGAATATCTTCCTGCTTGGGAGGGGCCATTGTATTGCTAATGTTTGCTGGACAAGGGATTTTTTTTTCCTCAGCCTGGGTTTTTTGCAGGAAGAGAAGGAGTAGAGATGTGGAATGGGAGCTGAAGGGCTTTGGGAGCTCTGAAGAGGGAAGTTGTCTTCCCTGTCTGTTCGCTCGACTTTAATAAACAGAATGGCCCACCAGTTTTTGGCTCCATTCTGCCCGAATCCAATGAGAACCTGCATGGTCACAACAGCAGTGGCCACTGGCCATACAGGTGACAATGGTTAACAATGTTATACAGGTTTCAGGTGCTCAATTGTACACATCTCTGTACACAGTATTGTGAGTTCACCCTCCGTGTCAAGTCTTTGTCCATAACCATTTAATCCCCCTATACCCTCCTCCACCTCCCTTCCCTGGGAAATTTTGTACTTTTAAAAAAGAGGCCCATGGCCTGACCAGGACGTGGTACAGTGGATAGAGCCTTGACCTGGGATGCTTGAGGACCCAGGTTCGAAACCCCGAGGTCGCTGGCTTAAGTGTGGGCTCATTTGGCTTGAGCATGGGGTTGCTGGCTTGAGAGTGGCATCATGTCTATGGTCACTGGGTTGAGCCCAGCCCAAAGTCGTTGGCTTGAGCAAGGGGTCACTGGCTGGCCCCAAGGCACATATGAGAAAGCAATCAGTGAACAACTAAAGTGCGGCAACAAGTTGATGCTTCTCATCTCTCTCCCTTCCTGTCTGTCTCCCTGTCTCCCTCACTAAACAACAAAAAGAGACCCACAAAACCCCAGTCTGCTTCTCCCCTGGGTCTGAGGGACTTATTCAGAATGTTCATTTGTAAAGCCAGAAGCCAGGGTGTTGGGCAGATAAAATGTATTATGCTCACTTTGTTAAAGATAACAGGAGGAGGCCGTCGCCCAGGTGATATTAATGTGTGTTGGGGTGGGCTAAAGGCAGGCAGAATCCTTGTAGCCTGGGGCTTGGTTTTGGGATTAAGCCTTTCCTACCCTTTTTGATGTGGGGTGGTACAATCCAATCATGCCTCAGAAAGTGACTTTGTATTAGAGACTTCCCTATTTTGTATATTGGATTAAGGGTTTGGATTTCTACACTATAAAATGGGGACGGAATGAGAGTTTGTTCTCTTGGTTCCTGGGATGATTAGAGGAGAGAGCAGAGCAGAGAGCAGAAGGAGGCCACGTGGAGTAGGCCAGGAGAAGCAGCCAAGATGGCGGAGTGCTGAGTGAGATGCCAGTTTGTGTAGAGTTTATATTTTGGATAAGGAAGGAGATGGGGAACAGAGGTGAATAAGTCTGGTGAGCTAGGAACCTTTGATTCTAGGAAACTCGGATAAGTTAGTGGCTTTGTGAGCACTGAATGTGACTGGGTTTTGGAGCCCAGTGTGTATTTTTACTTGCCCGCCGGGTGCAAGCTAGAATTAAAGACTATGGCCCATCAGTTTTTGGCTCCACTGTTTCTTTACCGACTGTCCGAATCCAATGCGAACCTGCATGGGCCAGGTGGCTGCTCTGATGATGGCCCTGGCTGTGGCTCCTGGCTTTACACCTAGAATCAAAGGTTTCTAGCTCACGAGACTTTATTCACCTCTGTTCCCCATCTCCTTCCTTCTCCAGCATCAAACTGCACAAACTGGCCTATCAACACTGCCATCTTGGCTGCTTCCCCTGGCCTCCTCCATGTGGCCTCTCTTTCTGCTCTCTGCTCTGCTTTCTCCTCTAATCTCAGGAACCAAGAGCGCAAGCTCTCGTTCTGCCCCCATTTTATAGTGTAGAAATCCAAACCTTTAATCCAAAATACAAAACAGGAAAGTCTCTAATACAGGGGTCCCCAAACTTTTTACACAGGGGGCCAATTCACTGTCCCTCAGACCGTTGGAGGGACGGACTATAAAAAAACTATGAACAAATCCCTATGCATACTGCACATATCTTATTTTAAAGTAAAAAACAAAACAAAACAGGAACAAATACAATATTTAAAATAAAGAACAAGTAAATTTAAATCAACAAACTGACCAGTATTTCAATGGGAACAATGGACCTGCTTTTGGCTAATGAGATGGTCAATGTGCTCCTCTCACTGACCACCAATGAAAGAGGTGCCCCTGTCCTGGCTGGTTGGCTCAGTGGTAGAGCGTCAGCCTGGCGTGCGGGGGACCCGGGTTCAATTCCCGGCCAGGGCACATAGGAGAAGCGCCCATTTGCTTCTCCACCCCCCCCCCTTCCTCTCTGTCTCTCTCTTCCCCTCCCGCAGCCAAGGCTCCATTGGAGCAAAGATGGCCCGGGCGCTGGGGATGGCTCCTTGGCCTCTGCCCCAGGCGCTAGAGTGGCTCTGGTCGCAACAGAGTGATGCCCCGGAGGGGCAGAGCATCGCCCCCTGGTGGGCAGAGCATCGCCCCTGGTGGGTGTGCCGGGTGGATCCCGGTCGGGCACATGCGGGAGTCTGTCTGACTGTCTCTCTCCGTTTCCAGCTTCAGAAAAAAAAAGAAAAAAAGAAAAAAAAAGAAAGGGGTGCCCCTTCCGGAAGTGTGGCAGGGGCCGGATAAATAGCCTCAGGGGGCTGCATGTGGCCCGTGGGCCATAGTTTGGGGACCCCTGCTCTAATACAAAGTCACTTCTCTGAGGCATGATTGGATTGTACCGCCCTACATCAAAAAGGGTAGGAAAGGCTTAATCCCAAAACCAAGCCCCAGGCAGGATTCTGCCTGCCTTTAGCTCACCCCCAACACACATTAATATCACCTGGAGGCCGTCCTCGTGGGCAGCGTCATCTTTAACAAAGTGAGCATAATATATTTTATCTGCCCAACATCATTCCTCCCTGAACTTAAAGACTGGGCCTACAATTTCACAGAATCATTACTTCCATTATTATATGAAAAAGAATGGACTGGGCACGTTTTCTAAGGTGTTGGTCCTCAGAAGGTAAATCATTCACCTTCTGCATTGAGTTTATTCTTTCACTAAGCAAGCGTCCCCTGGGGCACTGCTGGAGGACACAGCAATGACCACGGTAGCCCTGAAAACACACCACACCCATCCCTGACATATAATAGATGGCCCCAAGTGAGCAGAGAAGGCCTGAGGGAGAACAGGGATCTTGGAGGACTGGGAGGCGGTGCCTCGCCCAGCCACAGTGGATACAGGGAGGGTTTTCTGGAGGTGATACTATTACTGAACTGAAACCTAGAGGAAAGTGCAGGAGGTAGATAGTAAAACTAATAAATAATTAGAATCTCTCTTCCAGGTAAGGTTAGCAGCAACAGCACACAATGTTCACTAAGCAGGAGACAGGGGCCAGGTGCTTTACATTGGTGATATCACTGGATCTTCTCAAAAGCCTGTCAGGGCAAAAGGGAAAGAGGAATAACGGGTACTAATATAATGCCTAGTTTATAAGAGAGGAAGAAACTGAGACTTTTAATTTTTTTTTTTTTTTTTTATTTTATTTATTCATTTTTAGAGAGGAGAGAGAGAAAGAGAGAGAGAGAGAGAGAGAGAGAGAGAGAGAGATGGGGGAGGAGCTGGAAGCATCAACTCCCATATGTGCCTTGACCAGTGTAAAGCCAGAAGCCACGGCCAGGGCCACTATCACAGCAGCCTGGCCCATGCAGGTTCGCATTGGATTTGGACAGTCGGCAAAGAAACAGCGGAGCCAAAAACTGGTGGGCCATAGTCTTTAATCTAGCTTGCACCCGGCGGGCAAGTAAAAATACACACTGGGCTCCAAAACCCAGTCACATTCAGTGCTCACAAAGCTACTGACTTATCCGAGTTTCCTAGAATCAAAGGTTTCTAGCTCACCAGACTTATTCACCTCTGTTCCCCATCTTCTTCCTTATCCCAGATACAAACTCTACACAAACTGGCATCTCACTCAGCACTCCGCCATCTTGGCTGCTTCTCCTGGCCTCCTCCACGTGGCCTCCTCCCGCTGCTGGCTCTATTCTCTCTGCTCTCTCATGCTAACCTCAGGAACCAAGAGCCCAAACTCTCATTCCGTCCCCATTTTATAGTGTAGAAATCCAAACCCTTAATCCAATATACAAAACAGGGAAGTCTCTAATACAAAGTCAGCCTCTGAGGCATGATAGGATTGTACCGCCCTACATCAAAAAGGGTAGGAAAGGCTTAATCCCAAAACCAAGCCCCAGGCTAAAGGATTCTGCCTGCCTTTAGCCCACCCAAACACACATTAATATCACCTGGGTGACAGCCTCCTCCTGTTATCTTTAACAAAGTGAGCATAATACATTTTATCTGCCCAACAACCAGGTAAGCCCAGGGTTTTGAACCGGCGACCTCAGCATTTCCAGGTCAACGCTTTATCCACTGTGCCACCACAGGTCAGGCAGAAACTGAGACTTTTAAAGAGATATGTAACTTGCCTGACAAGGCGGTGGCGCAGTGGATAGAGCATCGGACTGGGATGCGGAAGACCCAGGTTTGAGACCCCGAGGTTGCCAGCTTGAGTGCGGGCTCATCTGGCTTGAGCAGAAAGCTCACCAGCTCAGACCCAAGGTTGCTGGCTTGAGCAAGGGGTTACTTGGTCTGCTGAAGGCCTGCGGTCAAGGCACATATGAGAAAGCAATCAATGAACAACTAAGGTGTCGCAACGAAACACTGATTGATGCTTCTCATCTCTCTCCGTTCCTGTCTATTCCTCTCTCTGACTCTCTCTCTCTCTGTCCCTGTAAAAAACAAAAAAATGTAACTTGTTCCGGATCATTTAGCTGATTATTAGTTCACCCAGGTCAGACCTCGACCCAATTCATTGGTGAAGGTTTAACAGCTGCTGAGCATCTTCTGTCCTTTCTGGGGGGGGCCTTTCAATTTTTTTCCTTTTTTGGGGGTATTTTTGTATTTTTCTGAAGTTGGAAACGGGGAGGCAGTCAGACAGACTCACGCATGCCCCCGACCAGGATCCACCCAGCATGCCCACCAGGGGGCGATGCTCTGCCCATCTGGGGCGTTGCTCTGTTGCAACCAGAGCCATTCTAGTGCCTGAGGCAGAGGCCACAGAGCCATCCTCAGTGCCTGGGCCAACTTTGCTCCAATGGAGCCAAGTTGCGGGAGGGGAAGAGACAGAGAGGAAGGAGAGGGGGAGGGGTGGAGAAGCAGATGGGCGCTTCTCCTGTGTGCCCTGGCCGGGAATCGAACCTGGGACTCCTGCACGCCAGGCCCACACTCGATCACTGAGCCAACCGGCCAGGGCCTGGGGGGGGGCCTTTCTAACACCCTCCCCAAGCAGGGGTCTCTGAACGTGTTCAAGTTTGGAGCTGCACATACATAGCTAAGAAAAGGAAGTTCATACAGCCCTCAAAATCAAGTGGAGCTGCCAGGTTTGCTCTAAAGCGAAAGACCGCCAAGAGAATGCCCCTGCGCGCTAAAGTGTAGGTCTGAAGGTCTGGGGAGGAGCTGATCGAATCCAATTTGGAGGTGTGTTGGCGGTGAGACCCCTGAAATAGTATTCTGAATGCACAGGAAGACTATAACCCCCCCCTTTTTTTTTTTGTATTTTTCTGAAGTTGGAAATGAGGAGGCAGTCAGACTCCCGCACGCGTCAACCGGCAGGCCCACCAGGGGGTGATGCTCTGCCCATCTGGGGCATCACTCTGTTGCAACCCGAGCCATTCTAGCGCCTGAGGCAGAGGCCATAGAGCCATCCTCAGCGCCCGGGCCAACTTTGCTCCAATGGAGCCTCCGCAGGGGAAGAGAGACAGAGAGGAAGGAGAGGGGGAGGGGTGGAGAAGCAGATGGGCACCCCTCCTGTGTGCCCTGGCCGGGAATCGAACCCGGGACTCCTGCACCACTGAGCCAACCGGCCAGGGCTGAAGCCTATAACCTGAAGGGGGACTTGTCGGGGGGAAAACTCAGAGTTAAGAACAAAAGTCCGTGAAAGAAAATATAGACTAAAATCCCTACTCTTCGAATCTGGGTACCGTGGCCAGGAAAGTTCTTTTAAGCCAGGAGGGGCGTGATTCGAGCAAGACATTTTGAAGCTTTATGGTGGCTGGGAAAGCTCAACAAGCATGGAACAAGAAGAACTAAAAGAATCGGCGGAGTGAGGCGGACAGGACGGCCTACAAGGCTCATATAACTGGAAAAGGCAGGCTTGTTCAAGAAGGCAGAATGAATGGTGCCCGTGGGAAGCGCATGTATTGGTCGAGAAAGTCCTAGGGGATCGGAGCAGGACTTGTGTTCCCGGGTGAAAACAAAGTACCAGGAAGGGGAAGTACGGTGCCAGGATTGGTTTCTTCACAGCCGGAAGCAGCTCTCCCGAGAGGCGTGGCTGAGACGCTCTTGCCGGGTACGGTGGCCTGCGGGTCGGCTAAGGGGTGAAATCTCGCGCGATCGCGCTGGCGCCGTCGGGGACGGGGCGGGGCTGACGGCGGGGGCGGGGACCCGGAGCGGGAAAATGGCGGCGGCACAGGAGGCGGACGGGGCTGGCAGCGCCGTGGTGGCGGCCGGAGGCGGCTCCGGTCAGGTACGGAGGCCGAGAGGGGTCTGAGGGGTTCTTCCCCACCTGGGGGGGCCTCTCACGGGGCGTGTCCTGCCACTTTTCACGGAATCCCGTGCATCCGGGGCTCCTTGCCTAGAGGGACCTTGACTATCCGGCCCAGGCGGGGCCGGTCGGCTCGGAAGGCCGGACAGTGCGGGAAGCGGGGCCCGGTTGCGCGCCGGGTCCCCTGCACGCCGCGTTGGGCGGCCTCCAGGCTCTTGCTCCAGCCGGAGACATTGGCGCGGAGGGACGCAGCCTTGTACCTAGACTCCCTAGGTTCTTGACTCCTGATTCCAGGCTCCACGGCCGTTCCTAGAGTGGTCTGGCTTTCCGAGTTTCTTGGAATGCTTGACATGTGGGCAATGACTGATTAATTGGTAGTTTTGTATCTTTGGGCGAAATCAAGTAATCATCGTGGGGAAGGGCACAGGCTGTGGAGGTTGACAGACCCATTTTACAGATGGGAATCCCAAGAAACAGGGAGACTAAGGCTTTCAGAAGGTCACCCAGTTTGGGTTTGGGGTTCATTCCATTGTAGCAGTTACTAGGCATTGCTAACCCAGGGTGGTCAGGACTGGGATGGGCTTGCTTTTATCATAACCTACCCTTATGGTGGAAATAGTCCAGGTGCTGATAGACTTCTGACCCATCATCGCCTCAGCTAAACTGAGGCTGCAGAACATACTGGCTAGTTCAGGCAGCCAGCCACCCTTAAGGCATTTAGGGAATTGGTGGAGTGACAGCCAGGAGTTGTCGACCCACCCACTTGGATGTCACTGACATGTGGGAGGCAGCAAAGAGGAGAGGAGCTCAGGTTGGGAGGAGAGAATGAAGCTTTCTCTCTCTGTGACCTTGTGCTAGTTCCTTTTCCTCTCTGGGCCCTTATTTCTGCAGTGGTAAATTGAGGGGTTAGACAAGGAGGGCCAGCCATGTGATGGGTCACAGAGATGACTGCAGCCGTGTTCCTGCCATCAGTGGAGTGGAAGAGAAGACTGACATCTAAAGAATTATAATTCTGAATGACTAGGCTGGGGACAAAAGTCTCTGTGAGGGACTGAGGGAGCCAAGACGAGGGGCAAATAATATCACCTGTTAAAAAAAGTAGTATCTCTTGGGAGAACACCAGGATGAGATTTACCTGATAGAGCCCAACATATCTGGTTTAGCATCTTCAACCAGGGCCTTGCTCTGGGTGGCCTCAGGAAATGTTTACTGAGCAGTGGAATGAAGACTCAGTTCCTGTCCTGGGGAGCTTCTCAGTTTGCTGAAAAGTCTGTTGATTACTGGATGGGGGTTGGTCAGGTTTCGTTGAACTTCTGGAGACCTCCCCACACCCCAGTCCTCTCTTGTTCATTTCTGCATAAATCCTTTCAAGACTTATTCTTTTGCTTTCAGGATCAAGTACAAATTCTTTAGCAGATCAAGGCCTTGCATGATCTGACTTCCATCAGACTACACTAGGATTTTACAACTTAGCACTTGTTGGCATTTTGGGTTGGATAAAGCTTCACTGGCTAGGGCTGTTCTTTGCATTGTAGGAAATTTAGCAGCATCCTGTACATACCAGATGTCATTAGCACACACACCCCTCCCCAGTGTGACAATCAAAAATGTCTTCAGACATTGCTAAATGTCCCCTGTGTGTTTGGGGGGGGGGTGCCCCTGCTTGAGATCCACTGGATGAGAGGGTGTAAGCCACTCTGAAGTGTGTATTTCTAGGAGCATGCCTCACTATCTCTGCCTCAGAGCCTGTGCACATGTTTCTCCCTTCTTTAGCTGGTTGATCCTTACCAGTCCTGTACATTTCAGATGTTCTCTCCCCTAGAAAGTCCTCTCTGACTCTCTCAGACTAGGTTGGGGCGCCCACAGTCTTCGGGTCTACCTTGTCCTAAGCCCTACTCACACTAGGTTGTTACTGTGCATCTGTCTCCTCCATTGGACTGGGAGCCCCTGAAGGGCAGAACTGGGACTGTCTTGGTCATTACTGAGTCGCCAGCACCACCCCACTGAGGACCTGGCGGCACAGGGCAGGTGCTCAGTGTTTGTGGAATGAATGGATCTTGAGGCAGAGGGTAGGCTAAGGTGGAATCTCCATGGTGGATCCAAGCGCTATGTGAGGACATGCTGGAAAGCCTGTCCTCCCAGCCCCGGCCCGGCCTCATGGTCTCAGCTGCTTCCTGGGTCCCTTAGTGGGTGTTTCTGGGGATTGTGTATGAGACTGGATGTGTGGGTCCAAAAGCAGGAACTGTGTCTTAGTCACTACTGTGTCCACAGCCACCACCACCTTCCTCTGTCCTGTGGGGTCTACACAGTCCTCGGCAGTCTCCTGCTCCAGCCAGTCTGCTCCTTCAGCTGGTGGCTGAGGCACAGGGCCCACAGATCCACTTTTCATTCCTTCAGTTAATGTGTATTTTGTCCCCTCTACAGGCTGGGCCCTGTGCTAATGCTGGAGATACAGCTGTGAACACAACAGAAGCCCTGCCCTCTTGGAGCTCATGTTCCATTTGTGGACTTCAGGATGGGGATGGAGGGACAAGGACGAACAGTGAATAAGATAAATAAGAAAATCTGTAGTGGGTTGGATGGTAATAAGTGCCATGGACAGAAATAAAGCTGGGAGGGGGATGGGAAGTGAGGAGGTTGCGACTTACACAGTGTAGTCTGGGAAGGCCTCTCTGAGGAGATGACGTTTGAACAGAGACTTGAAGGAAATGAGGAAGGGAGGCCTGCAGATACATGGGGGAAAGCCTTCCAGGTAAAGGGAACAACCAGGACAGAGGCCCTGAGGCAGGAGGTGCCTGAAGCGCAGAAGGAACAGTGAGGAGCTGGGTGGCAGGAGCTAGTGAGTGAGGGGAGATGGGTGAGAGCAGAGGGGTGGGGCAGGAGCCAGATCAGGCCCTTGAGGACCTTGTGAGGACTTTGCCTTCATTCCACGGGAAGTGGGAGCCACCAGGAGTTAGCTTTTTTATTCCTTTTTTTTTTTTTTTTTTTTTTTTAACAGAGCCAGAGAGGGATAGACAGACAGGAATGGAGAGATGAGAAGCATCAATAATTAGTTTTTCATTGCGCGTTGCAACACTTTAATTGTTCATTGATTGCTTTCTCATATGTGCCTTGACCGTGGGCCTTCAGCAGACCAAGTAACCCCTTGCTCGAGCCAGCGACCTTGGGTCCAAGCTGGTGAGCCTTGCCAAACCAGATGAGCCCGTGCTCAAGCTGGCGACCTCAGGGTCTTGAACCTGGGTCTTCCGCATCCCAGTCCAACGCTCTATCCACTGCGCCACCGCCCAGTCAGGCAGCTTTTTTATTTATACTTACTGATTTTAGAGAGAAAGAAAGGGAAAGACAGAGACAGAAACATTGATCCGTTCCTTATGGGCCCTGACCTGGGATTGAACCCACAACCTTTTTCTTTTTTTCTTTTTTTTTTTTAAATTTTTATTTATTTATTTTAATTTATTCATTTTTAGAGAGGAGAGAGAGAGGGAGAGAGACAGAGAGAGAGAAGGAGGGAGGAGCTGGAAGCATCAACTCCCATATGTGCCTTGACCAGGCAAGCCCAGGGTTTCGAACCGGCAACCTCAGCATTTCCAGGTAAACGCTTTATCCACTGCGCCACCACAGGTCAGGCCACAACCTTTTTCTAAAAGGATGACACTCTTGCCTGACCAGGTGGTAGCGCAGTGGATAGAGCGTCAGACTAGGATGCAGAGGACCCAGGTTTGAGATCCCGAGGTCTCCAGCTTGAGCGCAGGCTCATCTGGTTTGAGCAAAAAGCTCACCAGCTTGGACCTGAGGTTGCTGGCTTGAGCAAGGGGTTACTTGGTCTGCTGAAGACCCGTGGTCAAGGCACATATCAACTGAAGTGCCACAACGAAAAACTGATGATTGATGCTTCTCATCTATATTCGTTCCTGTCAGTCTATCCCTACCTATCCTTCTCTCTGACTCTCTCTGTCTCTGTAAAATAAATAAAATAAATAAAGGGATGACACTCTAACCCCGTGGTAGTCAACCTGGTCCCTACCGTCCACTAGTGGGCGTTCCAGCTTTCATGGTGGGCGGTAGCGGAGCAACCAAAGTATAAATAAAAAGATAGATATATGCCTGACCTGTGGTGGCGCAGTGGATAAAGCGTTGACCTAGGAATGCTGAGGTCACTGGTTGGAAACCCTGGGCTTGCCTGGTCAAGGCACATATGGGAGTTGATGCTTCCAGCTCCTCCCCACCTTCTCTCTCCTCTCTCTCTCCCTCTCTGTCTCTCTCTCTCCCTTTCTCTCTCCTCTCTAAAATGAATAAATAAAATTTAAAAAAAAATTAAAAAAAAGATAGATATAACTGTAGTAAGTTGTTTTATAAAGATTTATTCTGCCAAACTTAGTGAAAATCCGACATAAAGTACTTGGTAAGTAATTATTATTATATGCTTTTACTTGCTGTAACTCTACTTTATAAATTTTATAAAGTAAAGTTACTTCCCTACTTTATAAATCACCATTACTGTGGAACCGGTGGGCGGTTAGAAAATTTTACTACTAACAGATACAAAAGTGAGCGGTGGGTATAAAAATGTTGATTACCCCTGCTCTAACTAATGGAACTATCTGGCCACAGTGAGAGGTGCTTTTTAAAAAAAACATTTTATTGATTTAGAGAGAGAGAAGAGGAAGAAGCATCAACTCATAGTTGCTTCACTCTTAGTTATTCATTGATTGCTTCTTGTATAAGGCTTGACCAGGAAAGCTCAGGGGTTCAAACCGGCTACCTCAGCATTCCAGGTTGACACTCTATCCAGGTCAGGCCACGAGTTACCTTTTTATTGAGGTATAACTTAGATACTGTAATGTTCACCTGTTGTCAGTATAAACTTCAGTGGCTCTTAGTACGTTTATGCAGTTGTGTGGTACAAGCATCATGACAGTCTTGTCTGAGAACACTTGGACCCCCTCAAAACAATCTTGTGCCTGACCAGGTGGTGGCACAACAGATAGAATGTGGGACTGGGATGTGGAGGACCCAGGTTTGAGACCCCGAGGTCGCCAGCTTGAGCGTGAGCTCATCTGATTTGAGCAAGGCTCACCAGCTTGAGCCCAAGGTCACTGACTCGAGCAAGGGGTCACTCGGTCTGCTGTAGCCCCCCAGTCAAGGCACATAAAGAAAGTAATCAATGAACAACTAAGGAACTGCAATGAAGAATTGATGTTTCTCATCTCTCTCCTTTCCTGTCTAACTGTCCCTATCTGTCCCTCTCTCTGACTCTCTATGTCTCTCCCACAAAAAATGAAAAAAAAAGATGCTTGTGTTTCATTTTTTTGTATTTTTCTGAAGTTGGAAACGGGGAGGCAGTCAGACTCCCGCATGCGCCCGACCGGGATCCACCTAGCATGCCCACCAGGGGGCAATGCTCTGTTGCAACCAGAGCCATTCTAGCGCCTGAGGCAGAGGCCACAGAACCATCCTCAGTGCCCGGGCCAACTTTGCTCCAATGGAGCCTCAGCTGCGGTAGGGGAAGAGAGAGACAGAGAGGAAGGAGAGGGGGAAGGGGAAGAGTGGAGAAGCAGATGGGCGCCCCTCCTGTGTGCCCTGGTTAGGAATCGAACCTGGGACTCCTGTACGCCAGGCCGACGCTCTACCACTGAGCAAACCGGCCAGGGCCTCTTTTATTATTTATTTATTTATTTATTTTTTTTTTTTGTATTTTTCTGAAGCTGGAAACGGGGAGAGACAGTCAGACTCCCGCATGCACCCACCGGGATCCACCCGGCACGCCCACCAGGGGTGACGCTCTGCCCACCAGGGGGCGATGCTCTGCCCATTTGGGGCGTTGCTCTGTTGCGACCAGAGCCACTCTAGCGCCTGGGGCAGAGGCCAAGGAGCCATCCCCAGCGCCCAGGCCATCTTTGCTCCAATGGAGCCTTGGCTGCGGGAGGGGAAGAGAGAGACAGAGAGGAAGAGGGGGGCGGGGTGGAGAAGCAAATGGGCGCTTCTCCTATGTGCTCTGGCTGGGAATCGAACCCGGGTCTACCGCTGAGCCAACTGGCCAGGGCTATTTTTTATTTATTTTTTTACAGAGACAGTCAGAGAGAGGAATAGGTAGGGACAGACAAGACAGGAACAGAGAGATGAGAAGCATCAATCATTAGTTTTTCATTGCGTCCATCATCTTAGTTGTTCATTGATTGCTTTCTCATGTGCCTTGACCGTGGACCTTCAGCAGACCAAGTAACCCCTTGCTAGAGCCAGAAACCTTGGGCTCAAGCTGGTGAGCCTTGCTCAAATCAGATGAGCTCACGCTCAAGCCGGCGACCTTGGGGTCTCGAACCTGGGTCCTCCACATCCCAGTTTGACGCTCTATCCAGTGCGCCACCGCTTGGTCAGGCCAGTGTTCTTTTATTTTATTTTTTTTTAATTTTATTTATTTATTTATTTTTTATAGAGGCAGAGATAGACAGGGACAGACAGGAACAGAGAGAGATGAGAAGCATCAATCATCAGTTTCTCGTTGCGTGTTGCGACTTCTTAGTTGTTCATTGATTGCTTTCTCACATGTGCCTTGACCGCGGGCCTTCAGCAGACTGAGTAACCCCCTGCTGGAGCCAGGGACCTTGGGTCCAAGCTGGCGAGCTCTTTGCTCAAGCCAGATGAGCCCGCGCTCAAGCTGGTGACCTTGGGGTCTTGAACCTGGGTCCTTCCGCATCCCAGTTCGACGCTCTATCCACTGCGCCACCATCTGGTCAGGCCCAGTGTTCTTTTTTATTGCTGAGTAGTATTCCATTGTATAGATATGTCACAGTTATTGCTTCATTCATTGAAGGGCATTTGTGTTATTTCTAGCTATTATGAATAATGCTGCTATGGATATCTATATATAAGATTTAGCGTGGACGTACATTCTCATTCCTCTTGGGGAGAGACCCAGGGATGGGATAAATGGCTTGTATGGCAGGTGCACATCTCACTTTGTAACATCGACCATGTTTTTCCAGGCAGCGGCTCCATTTTCCCACCAGCAATGTACAACTGTTTCGATTTCTCCACACCCTCACTGCATTTGTGACTGCCTCTACTAGTGAAGTGACATCTCTGCGGTTTTTATTTTCATTTCCATGGGAAGGTTTTCAGCCAAATTTGTTCACTATTGCGGATAAGAGATCAGAGCTTGGAGCTAGCCAGATGTGGGTTCAAGTCCTGGCCTGGCCTCAACCTTCCATTTCTTGAGCCAAAATCAGCACAGACCTGCTAGAAACCCTTACTTGGTCCCCCAGGAACAAGGCCAGCCCTGAATGAAGAGGTCCCTGTGCCTATGTCCTCTCACCTGCCTCCTGACCCGCTCCCCCCTGAACCTTTCCCTCTCCCTAGCACACCCTTCACCCAAATGTCACAGTAACTCAGGAAGGCCTTTCTGACCCCCCTAAGTCCAAAGGTTATTGTCATCTCCTGCTTATTTCTCCTTGAGCACTTCTCCTGTTTACCATTTTTAATAATCCTCACGGTTCTGTAGGTGTGTTTCCCTCTAGATCCCAAGTTCTGCAGAGGAGGGCAGGGCCCACAGCTGTGTGAATACCACTGGTCCCGCTGCCTAGCACAGGACCTGGCACAGAGTGGATGATCAGGAAGTTGTTTTTTAATTTTAATTTTTAATTGATTTGTTGTTCCATTCATTTATGCGTTCACTGGCTGCTGCTTGTATATGGCCCGACCAGGGATCATATCTAACTTTACCTGACCAGGCCGTGGCGCAGTGGACTGAGAGCCAGACTGGGATGCAGAGGACCCAGGTTTGAATCCCGAAGTTGCCAGCTTGAGCGCGGGCTCATCTGGCTTGAGTGTGGGCTCACAGCTTGAGTTCCAGGTTGCTGGCTTGAGCAAGGGGTCACTCGCTCTGCTGTAGCCCTTCGATCAAGTCACATATGAGAAAGCAGTCAACGAACAACTAAGATGCCACAATGAAGAGTTGATGCTTCTCATCTCTCTCCCTTCCTGTCTGTCTGTCCCTCTCTCTGACTCTGTCTCTGTCAAAAACAAACAAACCTGCAACATTGGCATGTTGGGATGATCCTCTAACCTACTGAGCTATGTGGCTAGGGCTAGGAAAGCTTTTCTTAACAAAAGGTACCTGTATATTCACAATCTGGCCCTTGGCTTAGAGAGGGGAAGGCTCAGAGGGGAAGTGGTGTACCCAAGATCTCACAGCTGGGAATGGGGGAAGAAGGCTTGCAGCCTAGGTCTGTCTGACACAGTTCCCACCTTTCACCTTGGTGCTCTCCTGCACTTTGGGAGATGATAGGGAAAAGCACTTGCTAGTAAAGGTTACAGGAAGTGACAGTGACATGTTTAACAGACACTGACCTCAGCTCCCTGGCAGCCCCATCTGGCCATGGCCTCTGTCCCTGTTCCCTGGGGCTTTTGAGGCCAGCAGAAGAAGACATTGCAGAGTGGGCTCCGGGCTGTTCTGGGGAGGCTGCACAGTGGAGTCCCTGGAGGGGGTGAATTTGAGTGGCCTAGGTGCTGGGGGGCAAGTTCTTCCGTCAGAATTTGTGGATTCCACAGGTATTTATCAAACTACCATCCCTGGGCTGTCTGATGCTTCCACCTGATGGTGACCATGACAGTCCTGGTCCTGCCTCTTGAAGGCTGAGGGGTGGGGTGACAGCTGGGAGGAAGGAAGAGGACAGGACCAGGGAGTCAGCAGGTACAAGGAGAAGGTTGGTAAGAATTTTTCCATCTTGGGCCCTTCCAAACCTAACATGAAAGCCTCTACTCTGAGTCCCTGTTTCTGAGTGAAGAGTCTTTGGGAAGCCGTGCCTGACTTGGTGGCCTGCCCACGCCTTGTCATGCTGCTGCCGTCTTCCTTCCTGGTGCAGACAGGTGGCTTAGCCGTTACAAGTACCCACTTACCCGCGTGGAGATGTTCGCAGTTCTAGGCCCCAGGGTGGTGTGTGCTGTGGTTGTTGGACGCCCCATCGTTGTGGCTCACAGCAGTGGCTCATGCTGTTTGCGTTTTCTTTGTCTGTCTCACCTGCACTTTCAGGAACTACTGAAGGGATGGGCCCCGCACAGGGCTGGCCACAGAGCAGGCCTCGGAAACTGTTTGCCTGGCAAGGACCATTCGTGTAAACCCACACCTTGTACCTGCTATGTGACTCCTTCTGCATTGTCCCCTAGAGTCACCTCCTTGCATCTTTGCTCCTGGGCTCTGGCCCTGGCCCCAGGAAGCAGTGGACAGTCCTCAGAGTCAGACTGTGTCTCTCACCACTTGCTTCCCTCATTTTCTCCTCTGCACTGGCCAAAAATATTTATTTTATTTTATTTATTTTTTGAGAGAGACAGGAGCTGTGCCCTGACCACGGAATCAAACTCAACCTCCTTGTTCCAGGGCAATGCCCTAACCAACTGAGCTATCCAGCCAAGGCTTAATTTTATTGATTTTTTTAAAGGGAAGGGAGAGAGAGGGTAGGGGAGAGGAGGGGAAGGGAAGCATTTGTTCCGCTCAGTCTTGCATTTTTTGGTTTCTTCCCATGTGTGCCCTGACTGAGGATTGAACCTGCAACCATGTACTTTTGGAATGACACTGTTAACCAACTGAGCTAACTGGCCAAGGGCCACTTGTTGTATTTTAGGTCTCAGCTCTGATGTCCCCTCTTCCAAGAAGCCCTCCCTTACTCCTAGGCTAGACCTAGTACCGCGATGGTGCTTAGCTCTGTGCTGGGCTTTGGCACACAAAGGTGCCTAATAGCCAACTGGTGCCTCAGGTTGTCTCTCTCCTTACTTACTCTAGTCTCTGTCTTCTGCAGGTGACCAGCAATGGCAGCATCGGGAGGGACCTGCCAGCGGAGACCCAGCCCCAGAACCCCCCACCCCAGCCAGCACCCAACGCCTGGCAGGTCATCAAAGGTGTGCTCTTCAGGTGAGCAAATGCCTCTTTGGTTTTGTTCACTGAAAAGAATTGAAATAAGAAAAACTTAAAAGAAGAAAGGAAAAAATCCTTGATGATTTTTTAAAAGATTTTATTGATTTTAGAGAGAGAGAAAGGGGAGAAGTGGGAAGTATCAAGTCATAGTAGTTGCTTCTCTTTTTTAAAAAATATTTATTAAAAAAATTTTTTTTATTTACTCATTTTAGAGAGGGAAGAGAGAGAGAGAGAGAAGGAAGGGGGGAGGAGCAGGAAGCATCAACTCCCATATGTACCTTGACCAGGCAAGCCCAGGGTTTCGAACCGGTGACGTCAGCGTTCCAGGTCAACATTTTATCCACTGCGCCACCACAGGTCAGGCACTTACCTCTCTTACATGCTTTGACCAGGCAAGCCTGGAGTTTTGAACCAGCAACTTTAGCATTCCAGATTGATGCTTTATCCACTGTGCCACCACAGGTTAGGCACAATAGAATTTTTTAATTTTAAACGTTTATTTATTGATTTTTAGCAAGAGGAAGGGAAAGAGACAGAGACAGGAACATCAATCTGTTCCTGTATGTGTCCTGACTGGGGATTGGACCAGTAACCTCTCTGCTTCAAGATTATGCTCTACCCAACCAAACTATCCAGCCAGGGCCTAGAATATTGATAATGTGGTATATTTCACCACATTAAAAAAATTCTAGGCCGCTGTAGCAGATAGCACAAACAATAGAAATTAATTTTTCACAGTTCTGGAGGCTAGAAGTCCGAGATCAAGATGTCCACATGTCTGGTTTCTCGTGAGGCCTCTCCTTGGCTTGTAGGTGGCTGCCTTCCTTGTGTTCACATGATCTTTCCCTGTGTGTGCCTGTGTCCTAATCTCTTCTTATAAGGACACCAGTCCCATTGAATTAGGACCCACCCTAATGAGCTTACTTAACTTGAATTACCTCCTTACAGACCCTGTCTCCAAGTACAGTCACTGAGTTGCTGAGGTTTAGGACTTCACATATGAATTGGGTGGGGTACAATTCAGACACAACATATACATTACATAAAATTTACCATTTTAACTACTTTTTTTTTTTTTTCTATTTTTCTGAAGTTGGAAATGGGGAGGCAGTCAGACAGACTCCTGCATGCGCCCGACTGGGATCCACCCGGCATGCCCACCAGGGGGCGATGCTCTGTTACAACCAGAGCCACTCTAGTGCCTGAGGCAGAGGCCATAGAGCCATCTTCAGTGCCCGGGCCAACTTTGCTCCAGTGGAGCCTCGGCTGTGGGAGGGGAAGAGAGAGACAGAGAGGAAGGAGAGGGGGAGGGGTGGAGAAGCAGATGGGCGCTTCTCCTGTGTGTCCTGGCCGGGAATCGAACCTGGGACTCCTGCACGCCAGGCCCATGCTCTACCACTGAGCCAACCGGCCAGGGCCCCATTTTAACTACTTTTAAATGTAGCATTCAGTGGCCTTAAGTATATTGACATTGTTTTGCAGCCACCACCAGTGTCCATTTCCACAACTTTTTCCTCTTCCCAGACTGAAACTCTGTCCCCATTAAACACCGACTCCTCGTTTCCCCTCCTGTCAACACTTGTCACCCACTTTTCTACTTTCTCCATGAATTTTTAAAAATAGATTATAGAGAGAGAGGAAGGGAGAGAGAAAGAAAATAAACATTGATTTGTTCTACTTTTTTATGCATTCATTGGTTGATTCTTGTATGTGACCTGCCTGGGGATTGAACCTGCAACCTTGGCATATCAGGATGATGCTTTACCCAGCTGAGCTACCTGGCCAGGGCTGTCTATGAATTTGATTGCTTTTGGTACTTCATTTATCTTATTTTTAAAAATATTATTTATTTATTTATTTATTTATTTTAGAGAGGAGAGAGAGAGACAGAGAGAGAGAGAGAGAAGGGGGGAGGAGCAGGAAACAACTCCCATATGTGCCTTGACCAGGCAGCACCAGGGTTTCGAATTGGTGACCTCAGTGTTTCCAGGTCGACGCTTGATCCACTGCGCCACCACAGGTCAGGCCTAGTATTTTTTAAAACTCATGCCCTCGCATGATGAACTCCTTTAGCTTTCTCTTGTCTGGGAAGCTCTTTATATGTCCTTAGATTCTAAATGATAGTTTTGCTGGATAATCTTGGTTGTAGGTCCTTACTTTTTATCACTTTGAATATTTCTTGCCATTCCCTTCTGGCCTGCAAAGTTTCTGTTGGGAAATCAGCTGACAGTCTTATGGGAGCTCCCTTGCAGGTAACTAACTGCTTTTCTCTCGCTGCTTTTAAGATTCTCTTTCTTTAACCTTTTGCTTTTTAATTATGATATGTCTTGGTGTGGGCCTTTTTGAGTTCATCCTGTTTGGGACTCTCTGTGCTACCTGAACTTGTATGTCTATTTCCCTCACCAGATTAGGGAAGTTTTCTGTCATTATTTTCTCAAATAGCTCTTTTTTAAAATATTTTATTTATTGATTTTACAGAGAGCAGGGAGAGGGGCAAGAATTATCAACTCATACTTGCTTCATTTTAGTTGTTAATTGATTGCTTGTCATAAATGCCTTGGCCAGGCAAGTCCAGGGCTTGCTTGCTTTTTTTTTTTTTTTTTTTTTTTTTTTTTACAGAGACAGAGAGAGGGATAGATAGGGACAGACAGACAGGAATGGAGAGAAATGAGAAGCATCAATCATCAGTTTTTCATTGCGACACCTTAGTTGTTCATTGATTGCTTTCTCATATGTGCCTTGACCATGGGCCTTCAGCAGACTGAGTAACCCCTTGCTTGAGCCAGTGACCTTGAGTCCAAGCTGGTGAGCTTTGCTCAAACCAGATGAGCCCGCACTCAAACTGGTGACCTCAGGGTCTCGAACTTGGGTCCTTTGCATCACAGTCCGACGCTCTATTTACTGCACCACTGCCTGGTCAGGCGCAAGTCCAGGGTTTTGAACCGGCAACCTCAGCATTTCAGGTCAACACTCTGTCCACTGTGCCACCACAGGTCAAGCATCAAATAGGTTTTCAGTTTCTTGCTCTCTTCTCCTTCTGGCACCACCATGGTGCGAATGTTGGTATATTTGAAGTTGTCCCAGAAGCTCCTTACACTATCTTCATATTTTTGGATTCTCTTTTTCTTTTTGATGTTGCGATTGGGTGTTTTTTGTTTCTTTATATTCCAAATCACTGATTTGATTCTCAACTTCATCTCCTCTACTGTTGACTCCTTGTAAATTATTCTTCATTTGAGTTAGTGTATCCTTTATTTTTGACTGGTTCATTTTTTTTAATGGTTTTTTGTCCTTGCTAAGTTCCTTGAGCTTCGTTATAACCATTGTTTTGAACTCTGTATCTGATAGTTTGCTTTCCTTCATTTCGTTTAGTTCTTTTTCTGGCAGTTTCTCCTGTTCTTTCATTTGGGACTTGTCTTTGCATTTTGGCTGCTTTCCTGTGTTTGTTTCTACGTATTAAGTAGAGTAGCTGCGTCTCCCGGATTTGGTAGAGTGGCTTTGTGTCGTAGGTGTCCTGTAGGGCCCAAGGGCACAGCCTCCTCATTTACCTGAGCAGGGCACTCCAGGCGCCCCCTGTGTGGGCTGTGTGCACTGTCTTGTTGTAGTTGAGCCCTGATTGCTCTTGGCGTTGCTGGGAGGTACTAACTCCCAAGGCACTTGGCTGCAAGGACTGGCTGCATCTACAGTGGAGGAGCTGCTGTGCGGGAGCTGACCCTACAGAGCAGGACTTGCTTCAGTGGGACTTTGGAGCTCATCAAGTCCACCCCTTGAGTGTGCTGCTCGTGGAGGTGGTAGGGGTGTAATCTGGCAAGGTCTGAAGCTGTCCACCTGGTGTGCTGGCTCTGGAGCCTCCTAGAGGATGAAGTTGGCTACTGCATGCCCTGCCTGGGCCCACCCATCATGAGCTACAGAGCAGTGTGCAGATAGCTGCTGTTTGTGCTGGGCTTGGAGGTGCCTAGGAAAAGCCAACCTATGAACCAAGGTCGACTGCCACTAGTGCCAGGCCTGAGGCCACTGAGCATGAGGTGCTAGGTGTGCAGAGGCCAGATGCTGCTTGTGAGAGAGATTTTAGGAAAGTCCAAAGCATGAGGCAAGATAGGCATTTGTGGCCCTGGCTGGTTGGCTCAGTGGTAGAGCATCGGCCTAGCGTGCGGAAGTCCCGGGTTCGATTCCTGGCCAGGGCACACAGGAGAAGCGCCCATCTGCTTCTCCACCCCTCTCCCTCTCCTTCCTCTCTGTCTCTCTCTTCCCCTCCCGCAGCCGAGGCTCCATTGGAGCAAAAGATGGCCCGGGCGCTGAGGATGGCTCTGTGGCCTCTGCCCCAGGCGCTAGAGTGGCTCTGGTCACAACAGAGCGACGCCCCGGGTGGGCAGAGCATCGCCCCCTGGTGGGCGTGCCAGGTGGATCCCGGTTGGGCGCATGCGGGAGTCTGTCTGACTGCCTCCCCATTTCTAGCTTCAGAAAAATACAAAAAAAAAAAGATAGGCATTTGTATGGAAAAGTGACTGGAAACGGCTTGGGTGGGCCCAGGTTGGGTGGGGTGGGGTCTCAGGGAATCACCTGGGCTGGATGAACAGTGTGAGCCAGGTTGATAGACACTCAGATATGGTGCCCACCTCCAGCTCTGTGGGAATAGGATCTCAGAAAAGGAACAGTGGACTCTGCCAGCACTTTTGTCTGATGGAAAGCTGCCCCCTCAGCTCTTGCTTTAATGCTGGACAATCCAGTTCCTCCTTCTATGTCCTTGGTTCCTTTCAAGCTGCTGCCCCAGCACTGGAGCTCAGAGGGACTGAGTCCTCTGAGTTAGTTCATGCTGGGGCCCTTTAAGAGGAGCTGTCTCGGACTCCTGCAGTCTTCGTCTCCCTTAACCTCAGGCCCCACTGCTTTTTACAGGCAGAAGTTATGGGAACTTGTCTTACTGGCATTGGAACCCTGGGCTGGG
This sequence comes from Saccopteryx bilineata, assembly GCF_036850765.1. NCBI lineage: Eukaryota > Metazoa > Chordata > Mammalia > Chiroptera > Emballonuridae > Saccopteryx > Saccopteryx bilineata. The sequence goes on along the minus strand of NC_089492.1, from coordinate 314,058,703 downwards.
AGGCCTGGTGTGGAGCTGATGTGGGATTTGAATACTGGGTTTACCTATGTCCCACCATCTTGACCAGAAGTCTCGGCACCTCATTTAAGTGGAGTCATTACAGTTGTACTTTTATACTTTAGTGACTGGCTGGTGGTGATACTTTTTTTTTAAGATTTTTTTAAAGTATTTTTTTATTTTTATTCATTTTTAGAGAGGACAGAGAAAGGGAGAGAGAGAGACAGAGAGAGAGAGAAGGGGGGAGGAACTGGAAGCATCAACTCCCACATGTGCCTTGACCAGGCAAGCCCAGGGTTTCGAACCGGCGACCTCAGCATTTCCAGGTTGACGCTTTATCCACTGCGCCACCACAGGTCAGGCCTTTTTTAAGATTTTATTTATTGATTCTAGAGAGAGGATAGAGAGAGAGAAAGTGGGGAGGGGAGTGGGAAGCATCCTCTCGTAATAGTTGCTTCTCATATGTGCCTTGACCAGGCAAGCCTGGGGTTTCAAACCGGCAACCTCAGCATTCCAGGTCGATGCTTTATCCACTGCGCCACCACAAGGCAGATTGGTGGCAATCCTCTTCCAAGTGGATTCATACGGCCATTCCTGGGCAGTGGGAGCACAGAGCATGCCTTCCCAAAGCCTGGCCACTGACTGAGGCCCTGGGGAGACACTGGATGAGGGTGGCAGGAATATGCCTGGGACTGGCTTCTGTGTGTGTGTGTGTGAGAGAGAGAGAGACAGAGACAGAGACAGAGACAGAGACAGAGAGAGGGACAGATAGGAACAGACAGACAGGACAGGAAAGAGATTTGAAGCATCAGTTCTTCGTTGCGGCACCTTAGTCGTTCATTGATTGCTTCCTCATATGTGCCTTGGCCTGGGGGCTACAGCAGACCGAGTGACCCCTTGCTCAAGCCAGCAACCTTGGGTTCAAGCTGATGAGCTGTGCTCAAACCAGATGAGCCTGTGTTCAAGTTGGTGACCTTGGAGTTTAGAACCTGGATTCTTTGTGTCCCAGTCCAACACTAACCACTGCACCATCGCGTGGTCAGGCTGGGACTGGCCTCTATCACTGACTGTCTAAACCTGGTGACTGTGCCTTTTTTTTCCCATCTGCAAAATGGGTATTTCTTTTTTATTCTGGAGAGGTATTTAGCGAAGTGATCCAAGAGACAAGGCCATGTCGTCAGGAGGTCACTTTCTCCCCTCATTAGGTATAAGGGATTATAGGACATTGTTGTTTAAAGCAGTCCCCCTTTGGCTAGAACGTCCCACATGGTCATGACCAGATGCAAGGGAGTCTGGGAAGTGTGGTCTTTAGTTTGGGAAGCTGAGCATCCTGCTGAAGAACAGGGGCTTTGTTTCTGAGGAAGAATAGGCTGGTGTTTCAGTGGGAACAGTGATCATCTCTTCCATTCCAGCATATTAGTTTTTCCCCTAAATTTGTTATTAATATGTGCTCATTACACAAGTAGAACAATTCAAACAATACAGAAGAGTATAAAGAAGTAACAAAGAAGTATATCTTACTGATGTTCATTCCGTAAACATATACCTGTAGTTGGCCTTAAATGAGATTGTAGAAGGGTGCTCACAAAGTTGTTCAAGATAGAGAAAAATTAGGAGCAGCCTGCTTGTCCAAAATAGGGGATAGCTACTGAAAGGAAATTTAGGGGGGCAGGTAGCATCAGACTCTGTTTAAGAGCACAGGCCTGCTTTGACATCTCAGCACCCCCCCACACACACCTCCTAGCTGTGTGACCTGGTCAGGTGATCACCTCTCTGACGCCTGAGTTTCCACCTCAGAGAGGAATCCTGACAGTTACCTCACAGGGCATTGAGAGAATTCCAGGAGAATCCTTGTCAGCAGGGGCTGTGGGAGCTGGCACACACTCAGAGTTGGCCACGATTGCGTTTTAGATTGCTTTTGTTGTTAACTCTTTGAAAAACCATGAACATATATTGTAAGGAGAAACAGCTAAAAGATAGCCCACAGTCTTTGATGCAGTTACCGATCACATTTTGGCGGGGGACAGACCCGCCTGCCTGCTGTCCTCTGAGAGTCACATCTGACACCGAGAAGCTATGCAGGAAAGAAACTCTGCAGTCTTGAGCCAGGACACTTGTACGTCATTCCTGCTGTGTTGTACCCCGAGCTAAAGATTTTTTTTTTTTTTTTAATTTTTTTTTCTGAAGCTGGAAACGGGGAGAGACAGTCAGACAGACTCCCGCATGTGCCCAACCGGGATCCACCCGGCACGCCCGCCATCTGCCCCTCCAGGGCGTAGCTTTGCCGTGACCAGAGCCACTCTAGCGCCTGGGGCAGAGGCCAAGGAGCCATCCCCAGCGCCCGGGCCATCTTTGTTCCAATGGAGCTTTGGCTGCCGGAGGGGAAGAGAGAGACAGGAGGGAGGAGGGAGGGGGGAGGGGGTGGAGAAGCAAATGGGCGCTTCTCCTATGTGCCCTGGCCAGGAATCAAACCCGGGTCCCCCGCACGCCAGGCCGACGCTCTACCGCTGAGCCAACCGGCCAGGGCCCAAATAAAGATTATTTTTATTTTCCCTTCATTTTTACATGAGGCAGCCTATTTTACACAGTTCTGCACCTTGACTTTTTTTTTGTTAGCAATACATCTTTGAAATCTTTCCACCTCCGTACCTAAAGGAACTTCCTTCTGGTAGGCGTTTTGCATACAGCCACAGTGCAGGCTAATTTCCTTGCTTCGAGCCAGGCAGCCCCAATCCTCAGTTCAGTCTCTCCTAGAGTTCTTAAAATGGAATTCAGGCTTTGTTTTGAGGGGTCTGAAGCAGATTGCATTAAAATGACCTTTTAGGCCCTGGCTGGTTGGCTCAGTGGTAGTGTCGGCCTGGCGTGCGGGAGTCCCGGGTTCGATTCCCGGCCAGGGCACACAGGAGAAGCGCCCATCTGCTTCTCCACCCCTCCCCTTCTCCTTCCTCTCTGTCTCTCTCTTCCCCTCCTGCAGCTGAGGCTCCATTGGAGCGAAGTTTGCCAGGGCGCTGGGGATGGCTCCATGGCCTCTGCCTCAGGCGCTAGAATGGCTCTGATTGTGGCAGAGCGTCGCCCCTGGTGGGCGTGCCGGGTGGATCCCTGTTGGGTGCATGCGGGAGTCTGTCTGATTGCCTCCCTGTTTCCAACTTCAGAAAAAGAAAGAAAGAAAAAAAAAAAGACCTTTTCGCAGGGGAGGATCCATGGTTCTTGGCACACTAGTGGTTACCTGGAGAGGGGGTGGGACGGGACTGGGTAAATAAATGGATGAGGTGAGAGGGAGTGTTTATTATGTCTTTTAACAAATTTAAATTTTTTCCTGATCCTATGGAAGTCAAATCTATTTGGGGTGTGGGGGAGGATTTAAAATCTCTTTTATTTGCTTGTGCTGGAAAGTTGAAAAGCATGAGGTGAGAGCTGGTCCCCTGTAGGCCTGTTGTCCCCTGGCAGGGCTTCCTGGGCTGGGATGTGCGGGTGGAAGGTAGTGTGCACAAGGCCTCTGAGTGGGTCCTGTGTGTACAAGTACACACAGATGTACTTCAGGGCACTGGGAATTTGGAATTCTAGAATAGTCTGGTCCAGTCTGCCTCGTTTTACAGGGAACCCAGAAGATGAGAGGGGTTAGGACCCCGCAGGCCACACACTAAGCCAGGATACCACTGCCAGTGGCTGTCCCTGCTCCCACACTCTTCCTTGGCATATTCATTCAAGTGGGAGCTTCTCTTGGAAGCTGAGGGTCCCCAGAGATTGTCGGTGCTACACCCTCCCCAGCCGTGTGCATCAAGGATTTCTTGAGGAGGCAGCAGATGGCTCAGCGGGGGCATGGCTCCTGAGGACCTAGACTGCAGGGTTCCATGGCTTCTCCAAGCACGGACAAGTCCCCATGCCTGATCCTGCCCTTGGATGGGGGACAGGGTTCAGCAGGGAGGCACCTTCCCTGCACCAGAATTCCCTCATAGTGTTTTTCCATTCCAGATTTTTTGAATGCTTTTTTTTCTATAATGAAAATAATAATAATAATAACTAACACTTCTAACTGAATACGTGCCAAGATTCATTCTGGATTTTTACATGTATATAAACTTGATTAAAAATATATGAAAGAGAACATAGTATCAGTAGTATATATTCTTGTTATATCAAGGTATAATTATATATGCAATTTATATTGATAGTCTTAATGTATTGATTTAAAATTTTTTATTGATTTGAGAGAGAAACTGATTTGTTCCATTTATGTGTGCATTGATTGATTGATTTTTATTTTAGTTTTGACAGAGAGAGAGACAGAGGGATAGATAGGGACAGACAGACAGGAAGGGAGAGATGAGAATCATCAGTTCTTTGTTGCAGCACCTTATGTGCTCATTGATTGCGTTTTTTGGGGGGGGGTTGTTTTTAATTTTTTTTATTTATTCTTTCTAGAGGGGGGGGAGAGAGAGAGAGAGAGAGAAGGGGGAGGAGCAGGAAGCATCAACTCCCATATGTGCCTTGGCCAGGCAAGCCAGGGTTTTGAACCAGCAACTTCAGTGTTTCCAGGTTGACGCTTTATCCACTGCGCCACCACAGGTCGGGCTTTTGTTTTGTTTTTTTGTGGCAGAGACAGAGAGAGGGACAAACAGGAAGGGAGGGAGATGAGAAACATCAATTCTTCGTTGCGGTTCCTTAGTTGTTCATTGATTGATTTCTCATATGTGCCTTGACCAGGGGGCTACAGCAGAGCGAGTGACACCTTGCTCGAGCCAGCAACCTTGGGTCCAAGCTGGTGAGCTTTGCTCTAACCAGATGAGCCTGCGTTCAAGCTGGCGACCTCAGGGTCTCGAACCTGGGTCCTCCATATCTCAGTCTGACGCTCTATCCACTGCGCCACCACCTGGTCAGGCTCATTGCATTTTTATATGTGCCTTGACTGTGGGTGTACAGCAGAGCGAGTGACCCCTTGCTCAAACCAGCAACCTTTGGGCTCAAGCCAGTGACCATGGGGTCATATCTATGATTCCATGCTCAAGCCAGTGACCCACACCCAAGCTAGTGAGCCCACACTCAAGCCAGCGACCTCAGAGTTTCAAAGCTGGGTCCTCTGCTTCCCAGTCCCACACTCTGTCCACTGAGCCACCGCCTGGTCAGGCTTATTGGTTGATTCTTATATGTGCTCTGACTGGAGGTCAAACCCGCAACCTTGGTGTATAGCAGGACAACACTCTAACCAACTGAGGTACCTGGCCAGAGCTTTAGTGTATCATTTTTTTTTCCTTCTTTTGAACCCGGGGCGCAAAGTGTATCATTTTATATCAAGCTTTTTTTTTTTTTTTTTTTTTTTTTTTATTTTTTTTGTATTTTTCTGAAGCTGGAAACGGGGAGAGACAGTCAGACAGACTCCCGCATGCGCCCGACCGGGATTCACCCGGCACGCCCACCAGGGGCGACGCTCTGCCCACCAGGGGGCGATGCTCTGCCCATCCTGGGCATCGCCATATTGCGACCAGAGCCACTCTAGCGCCTGAGGGAGAGGCCACAGAGCCATCCCCAGCGCCCGGGCCATCTTTGCTCCAATGGAGCCTTGGCTGCGGGAGGGGAAGAGAGAGACAGAGAGGAAAGCGCGGCGGAGGGGTGGAGAAGCAAATGGGCGCTTCTCCTGTGTGCCCTGGCCGGGAATCGAACCCGGGTCCTCCGCACGCTAGGCCGACGCTCTACCGCTGAGCCAACCGGCCAGGGCCTATATCAAGCTTTTGCAGGCTGTTTCCAACAGGAGAGCTGGTCTGGATAACCTAGCCCAGTGGTTGGCAAACTCATTAGTCAACAGAGCCAAATATCAACAGTATAACGATTGAAATTTCTTTTGAGAGCCAAATTTTTTAAACTTAGACTATATAGGTAGGTACATTCCTTATCAAGGTAGCGCCCGCATGTGGTATTTTGTGGAAGAGCCACACTCAAGGGGCCAAAGAGCCGCATGTGGCTCACGAGGCGTAGTTTGCCGACCAGGGGCCTAGCCCATTGCTACTGAAAGTCAGGACTAACCCATCACTGATTATCTTCCTCTCCACTTTTCAGTTGAGTTTTCTAAAATGTTGCTTTCTAAGGTTCTTTGCTTGTAAAACACTGGGATTCCAGATTGTTTGGATTGTCTTACTTTGGGATTCCAGGGGACTGGGACATTACGTTTCTTAGGTCTGAGGTTTTGAGGGTAAACCCCTGCATCCTGTGGTCATCAGGAGCTTCTGGAGGACTTAGCATGGGGGGTTTACATGGAGATCAGGGAAGTGCCAGGCCCCCCATAGTCACAAACAGGAGCATCTGGTGTCTCTCCCTGGGGCCATCTCGTCTTCTCACCAGCCCTGTGACTGTCTTCTCGGAGACCTCCCTGTACTTGGTCACCAGCCCCAGGTCAGGCCTCAGCAGGTACAAATCAGAAGGTGGTTAAGTGGATGCATGTCAGAAAGAAAAGGCTTGGGGGCCTGACCTGTGGTGGCGCAGTGGATAAAGCGTCGACCTGGAAATGCTGAGGTCGCCAGTTTGAAACCCTGGGCTTGCCTGGTCAAGGCACATATGGGAGTTGATGCTTCCAGCTCCCCCCCCCTTCTCTCTTTCTGTGTGTCTCTCCTTTCTGTCTCTCTCTCTCTCTCCCTCTCTCTCCTCTCTAAAAAATGAATAAATAAAAATTAAAATAAAAAAAAGATAAAAAAGAAAAGGCTTGGGGACTTACCACCTGCCCTGCTTCCCTCCTCAGGATCTTCATCATCTGGGCCATCAGCAGCTGGTTCCGCCGAGGGCAGGCCCCTCAGGATCAGGTGGGCCCCGGAGGAGCCCCGCGCGTTGCCAGCCGCAACCTGTTCCCCAAAGACACTTTAATGGTAACTGCCAGCTGGGAGGCCAGACACGGGAGATAAGAGTGCTGAGAGGGTGTGGGGGAGACATGGGCAGTGCCTGCTGGTTACTGTCCGGTCTGTGCATGGGTCCACAACCGATGAAACCTGTCACTCAAGTGATACCCATAAAGAAAAAGTAAATTCTTTTGGTTCTACGGGAGTTCTATCTCTGGGGAAGAGAGACATCCAAGGAGTCACTCAGTTTAAAAAGTATCCTAACAGGGTTCTTAATATGTTTTATTTCAACTATTATCAGGCTTTAAAAGTGCAAAAGGAGGTATGTGGGGGGCAGGGAGGAGAGGCTGACAAAGGGTGGGGAGCTGGCTGAGCCGGGGAGGAAGCATGAAGCAAATGTTCAGACTGTAGTAATTCAGGCTCCTCCTGTCTTGGTGGTTCTCTGCAGCTCTGGGATTCCCATTTCCCAGGATTCTTGTCAGCAGGGTAACCACTTCTCAGCTGTTCTCGGTCTGGGCCTTCAGAGCTCTGAACAAAGATGGCTGTAAGGAATTGAGAAAGGAGGCAGTTCTCGGAGTTATGGTTCCCCGTGTTCTCAGAAGTCAGCTGATGCTCCTGCAGATCTTTTTTTTTTTTTTTTACAGCGACAGAGAGAGAGTCAGAGAGAGGGATAGATAGGAACAGACAGACAGGAACGGAGAGAGATGAGAAGCATCAATCATTAGTTTTTCGTTGCGACACCCTAGTTCATTGATTGCTTTCTCATATGTGCCTTGACCATGGGGCTGCAGCAGACTCAGTAACCCCTTGCTCGACCTTGGGTGCAAGCTCGTGAGCTGTGCTCAAACCAGATTGGCCCACGCTGAAGCTGGTGACTTCAGGGTCTCGAACCTGGGTCCTCTGCATCCCATTCTGACGCTCTATCCTATTGCACCACTGCCTGGTCAGGCACTCCTGCAGATCTTGACCATGCTTTCTCCGTAAGCCTGCAGAGCTCTGTCCAGGAAGGCCGTAAGAGTCCAAGAAGAAAGGATATCATTCAGAGAGATTCTGATAATTTTTAACCCAAATTCCAATGGCCAGCCTAGCCATTCTTTTGTTTATAGATGTCACAGACTCAGAGCAGGACAGATGTGGTAGGGGTATGAGAAAAGAGAAAATTTATTTCACTAGCTGCTACTCTTCTTCCACTAACCTCTCCTTTTCTTCCCCCACAAAGTCATTCATATTAGAGTGCTGACCACTGCCCTAGCTCTTTCCCTGCTCTTTCTCTGTTACCCTTCAGAGGTTCTCAGGAGCAGCCCTTAGCTCCACCCTTCTCCTCCCAACAGAATCTGCACGTGTACATCTCGGAGCACGAGCACTTTACAGACTTCAACGCCACATCAGCACTGTTCTGGGAGCAGCACAACCTTGTGTACGGCGACTGGACTAGCGGCGAGAACTCAGACGGCTGCTACGAGCACTTTGCTGAGCTCGACATTCCGCAGGTGGGGATGGCTCCTGGTTTCTGGCCCCAAGGCTACTCGATTTGCACTGTAGGGCCTTTCCTTAACCGACTGCCAGCCCTGCAATCTGGGGTTTAGGGTCTAAGCCTGGATCTACTCTCAGTTCACATGCTATGTGGCCACAGGCAGGTCCCTGAGGTCTCTGGGCCATGGCCTCCACACATCTCCATGTGGATGAAGTCGGAATTGGCCTAGGATCCTGCCAACTACCTCTATGGTTGTGTATTTCTGTGGTTTAAACCAGTAAAAGATTAGTAATCATCCTTGGGGGTGTCCAGTCATCACTAGTTTATCAGGCAGTTCAGTGTGAAGGTAAATTAACATTGCCTGACTGGTGGCGCAGTGGATAGAGTGTTGACTCAAGACACTGAGGTCCCAGGTTCAAAACCCCAAGGTTGCCAGCTTAAGCACGGGCTCATCCAGCTTGAGTGTGGAGTTGCTGGCTTGAGCGTGGAATTGCCAGCTTGAGCATGGGATTATAAACATGAGCCCATGGTCACTGGCTTGAGCAAGGGGTCACTGGGTTGGCTGGAGCCCCCCAGTCAAGGCACATATGAGAAGCAATCATTGAACAATTAAAGTGACGCAACTACAAGTTGATGTTTCTCATCCCTCTCCCTTCTTGTCTCTGTCTCTCCCTCTTGCTAAAACAAACATTGATTAAGTTGATTAAAGACATACTATGTGCAGGGCACCAAGCTAGGCCGACTGGAACTATTCCCTCCAGTATTGACACTGAGGTACAGAGAAGTTAAGTGACTTATCCAAGGTCACTTGGCTAATGAGAGATTTAAATTCAGGCTATCTGGCTCTGGACTCTGGCAACCCCAGGTTCAAATCCTGCCCTCTCCAAGCCTTCCTGTCTCTCAGGCTCAGGCAGCTATCCTCTCTGAGTTCTCGCACCTAAGCCCTGCCCGTGCTGGGGGTTGTCACTACCTGGACATGGATGGTCTCCCCCCACCGTGGAACTGGGAACTCTTTGAGGGTAAGGCTGGGACTGTCTTAGTGACCACCATCCCCCAGCTCTACCCAGCTTGGGGCTGGGTGCAGAATCAGTGAATGTGGAATAATCAGTGAATTTGCTGAGTCAATGAAGTTAATGTCTTCTGAGGGCAGGAGTCTCATTCATTTATCCCTAGCGAGTCTCCTTGGCCTCCTGAGGGGCAAGGGGGCATGTCTTCTTTGTCTGTCTCGGTCTGTCAGAAGGGTGGCTGGACATAGGGTGTGGACACAGTCTTTCTGAGGCAGATAGGCTAACCTCTGCTGAGAGGCAGCTCCCACTGACACTCACACCCAGGACCTGGCACCGCCCTCACTGAGGTCCCAGCTAGCCTGAGGGGCAGCAAGCCAAGCAGCAAAAGCCACCCCCAAGAACTAGGATCTGACCCTCTTCCCAGTTTTGAGGTGAGAGGGTGTCTCAGTTACACCTGCTTTTAATTTATGGAGGTAACTTAATGATGACAGGGAGAGGCCAATGCCATTGAAAGAATACCGTATTTCCCCATGTATAAGATACTCCCATGTATAAGATGCACAAAATTTGAAAAAAAAAAATGTATTACATAAAGTTATTGAACTCAAGTTTTATTCATCATAAAATTTATATAACTCCTCATCACTCCCATCCATTAGCTTGTCCTCATCTGTGTCTGATGACAAATCACTGTCTTCAACAATGAGTGCAAAAACAAGCGTGAAAAAGTGGGAAATGCAAATTTAAAAATCTACAACCCAGTATAAGACTTCCAAATTTTTTGGAAGATGGTGCGTCTTAAACATAGGGAGTACAATAATTTATTTCATAGTTTTCCCGAGAGGAGGGGGCCCACCATGCCACTCAGGGCCACATTGGGAAGCACTAGGTTTGTGCAGAAGTAGAAGGAGCAAGGGGGAGGTCTAGAACAGAGCCTTTTAAACTTTTTAATTGATTTTTTGTTTTTTTGAGGGAGTGTGAGAAGCATCAGTTTGTAGTTGCTTCACTTTAGTTGTTCACTTCTCTAACAGACCCAGGACCCCTTGCTCAAGCCTGCAACTTTAGACTTCAAGCCAGTGACCTTGAACTTCAAGCCAGCGACCTTAGAATCATGTCAATGATCCTGCACTCAAGCTGGTGATCCCGCACTCAGGCTAACGAACTCAGGGTTTCAAACCTGGGACCTCCGCAGTCCAGGTCAACTCTGTATCCACTGTGCCACCACCAGTCAGGCTGGGCCAGACAGAGCCTCTATTGTGGTTTCTACCGGAAAGACAAGGCAGGGCAGGGCAGGGGAAACAGCTCAGGACTGGCTCGTTTGGGTGTCGGTGGGCTCTGGGCTAGAGGACTGGTCTCTACTTGTCTGGTACCTGGTCCCAGGTGATTGAGGGCAGCTTGGTGTGTGAGGTAGATGAAGGGGGTGTGGATTTGGAATTGGTTGATTTGTATATAAAAGGCCTGTTCCAGGCCCTGGCCGTTTGGCTCAGCGGTAGAGCATCGGCCTGGCGTGCGGGGGACCCGTTTTTGATTCCTGGCCAGGGCACATAGGAGAAGCGCCCATTTGCTTCTCCACCCCCACCCCCCCTCCTTCCTCTCTGTCTCTCTCTTCCCCTCCCGCAGCCAAGGCTCCATTGGAGCAAAGATGGCCCGGGCGCTGGGGATGGCTCCTTGGCCTCTGCCCCAGGCGCTAGAGTGGCTCTGGTTGCGGCAGAGCGACGCCCCCGGAGGGGCAGAGCGTCGCCCCCTGGTGGGCAGAGCGTTGCCCCTGGTGGGCGTGCCGGGTGGATCCCGGTCGGGCGCATGCGGGAGTCTGTCTGACTGTCTCTCCCCGTTTCCAGCTTCAGAAAAATACAAAAAAAAAAAGGCCCTGTTCCAGGCAGGTGAATTGTTTATTATTTCTAACGATTGGCTAGGCCTACAGAATCGGTCTCTACCCAGCCAGCTAGGGTCCCCCAACATATTGAAACAGCCTAAAATATAGAAAAACATGATGACACAGAGGTGGACTTCAAGGCAGGGAAGCGAGGAGGAAACAGTCTGGGCAAGTGAATCCAGCTCTGCATGAAGATCAGAGCAGACTCGGGTGTGCCCTTGCCATCCACCCTGTGCCCTTGCAGGTGGCCACCCTCTTCAGTGTTCCTGTCTGTCTGTGGTGGAGTGAGCATAGACCGCTCCCCGCCTCGGGAGATAGAGAGGTGGGACACAGATGGTGAGAGGGGCAGAGCCGCACAGAAACCCGCAGACTGGGTTCAGATTCTCTCAGTCACTGCACATGATGTAAACCCTCTGTGTGAGCCCCACTGGGCGCTCCTGGGAAATGGGCATCACAGCATGACCACTGCTTCAGAGTTCGTGTGTTACGGGTATGTGAATCCAGTGGATTAGGCAGTTACCATTTGAAGCAGGGTCTGGTCCCCCTGTTTGTTGAATGAATTAAGGTCATTTATTGATTGCCTACTCCATGCCTGAGTGACATGCGAGGTGCTCTGGGATAATCCCGACAGCACTGCTGTGCCTTTAGCTCTCATGACCTGCACCCTGTGGGTGGGCACAGGGGCTCAGCAAGGGGAAGTGCTAGAGCCAAGATTCATTCATTCTTTCTTTCTTTCTTTCTTTCTTTCTTTCTTTCTTTCTTTCTTTCTTTCTTTCTTTCTTTCTTTCTTTCTTTCTTTCTTTCTTTCTTTCTTTCTTTCTCTCTTTCTCTCTTTCTCTTTCTCTTTCTCTTTCTCTTTCTTTCATTTTTTTAAGTGGGAGGAAGGGAGATAGGCTCCTGCATGTGCCCTGAGCGGGATCCACCTGGCAACCCCCACCTGGGGCTGATGCTCAAATCAGCTGAGCTATCCTCAGTACCTGAGGCCGATGCTCGAACCAGTCAAGCCACTGGCTGTGAGGGAAGAAGGAGAGAGGGGAAGAGGAAGGGGAAGAGAAGCAGATGATCACTTTTCATATGTCCTCTGACCAGGAATCGAACCCAGGACATCTGCATACTGGGCCGATGCTCTATCCACTGAGTCAACCGGCCAGGGCCTAGAGCCAAAATTCTGATGCAAGCAGTGGTGGGATTCAGCTGGTTTGCACCGGTTTGGCAAAACCGTATCTAATTTTTTGTTGAGTTTAGCAAACCGATTGTTAAAATGGCACTTGTAATCAGGGTTCCTTTCTCTCTGTGGTGGGCGCTTGGGCAGTCGTCCAATGTGGAAATCACAAATTTACATTCCTTATCTTTTTTTTCATTCCTTACTCTTTTTAAATTTTCATCTGCACAATAGCATATTCTAAGTGCCCGTAGTAATGTTCATTCTGTCCATAGGTGAAAAAAATAGCAAGTGAGGACGCCAATCAAGAAGCAGTATGGAAATATCTTAAATAACAGTTTTATTATTTTTTGTCAGGTATTACTTAATATTTTTTCATTAATATCTTAAATCTTTTATAATCTAGTTTTGTGTACCTTTTTTATTATTTAAGTATTAAATGCATGAAATAATAAACTGCCTTTTAGTCTGTCGTTTTTTTATACTTAAAACGGTCATTAGGGCAGAGAACCAGTTAAAATTATTATTTTTTTTTTTTTCATTTAGTGAGAGGCCGGGAGGCAGGAACAGACTCCCGCATGCACCCTGACCGAGATACACCCTGACTGGGATACACCCTGACTGGGATCCATTTGGAAAGCCCACTCTGCCCATCTGGGGCGTCTACTGCGTTGCTCAGCAACCGAGCTCTTTTAGTGCCTGAGGCAGAGGCTGTGGAGCCATCCTCAGTTCCTGAGGCCAACTCGCTCCAATTCAGCCATGGTTGCAGGAGGAGAAGTGAGAAAGAGAGAGAAAAAGAAGGGGGAGGGGAAGTAGATGATCGCTTCTCCTGTGTACCCTGACCAGGAATTGAACCAGGAACATCCACACGCTGGGCCGATGCTCTACCGCTGAGTCAGCTGGCAGGGCTGATTGTTAAATTACTTGAATCCCACCACTGGATTCAAGTCTGTTTGACTCTGGTGTTTTGCTCTTTTTATTTATTGATTGATAGATTTTAGAGGGGGAGGAAGGGAGGGAGAGAGAAACATCGATTTGTTGTTCCACTTATTTATGCATTGATTGGTTGATTCTTGTATGTGTCCTGACCGGGGATGGAACACAACCTTGGTGTATCAAGACAACACTCTAACTAATTAAGCTACACTGCCTGCCCAGCTGGAGAACTGGCGGGTGGGAAAGCTGCTGGGGGCATGTGTTGTGAGGGGCTTCAGCGTTTCCTTCTCCCTGTCGACCCGCCTTGCAGAGCGTGCAGCAGAATGGCTCCATCTACATTCATGTCTACTTCACCAAGAGTGGCTTCCACCCGGACCCCCGGCAGAAGGCCCTGTACCGCCGGCTTGCCACAGTCCACATGTCTCGGAGTAAGTCAGTCCCTACAGCCTAGACCCACAGTCCTGACGGCTGGCAGCCTGGGCACTGCAAGCCAGTGCAGTGCAGGGCCTCGAATCCTGGGTCCACAAGGACTCGCAGGAACCCTGTGCCCAGGGGCTGGGATTGCTAGGCCACCCTTTGTTCTTCTGTAGACACCCCTCAGGCAGATGAGAGAGCAGGGAACTTAGAAAGAGCAGGCGGACAGGGGGACCTTTGAAAGGGAGGTGATGGGCTAGTTGCTGTGCAGTACGTGATTTGGTAGAAGTAGATGACCAAGACTAGTCTGTGAATGGTCGGTGGGTTGATTGACACTCGAGAATAGGCTATGAATGGATGATGGCCTGACACTCGAGAAGAGTTTGTGAATGGATGATGAGCAGAGGGAGACAGGAGGACCTTTGAAAGTGTTTCATCCATTGTGAGCTCTGATTGCATCTGTGTCAACCCACGTGAACAGTGCACTGCACAAATATGTCACCCTTGGGGTGTCTTGTGGGACAGTGCCTAGCTCCCAGGCGACTTGTTTACATGGGTTCTGCGTGGCTGTGTTGTGAGCCCTCAGTTCTCAGACACCCTCCTGCTCAGTTCCGTGCTGAGGGCTCTGGAACTGGAAAAGGTCCTTCATTCTCATTCTTGCTGGCTGCTAGCTGGGGCTGGGTGCCCACTGGGGGAATCCCGACCTGGTGGATACACCCTGGTACTGCAGGTGACCCCTTGAGAAGCCCTGAGTCAGGGATGGCCATTTGTGACTTCTGACACTGCCTTATATTGAAACAATTTTCTCTGCCCACCACCTCTTCTTAAATTTGTTTCTTATCTCTTGTTAAAAAGTACAGTTGAGGCCCTGGCCGGTTGGCTCAGCGGTAGAGCGTCGGTCTGGCGTGCGGGGGACCCGGGTTTGATTCCCAGCCAGGGCACATAGGAGAAGCGTCCATTTGCTTCTCCACCCCCCCCCTTCCTCTCTGTCTCTCTCTTCCCCTCCCGCAGCCAAGGCTCCATTGGAGCAAAGATGGCCCGGTTGCTGGGGATGGCTCCTTGGCCTCTACTCCAGGCGTTAGAGTGGCTCTGGTCGTGGCAGAGCGATGCCCCGGTGGGCAGAGCATCGCCCCCGGTGGGCAGAGCATCGCCCCTGGTGGGTGTGCCGGGTGGATCCAGTCGGCGCATGCGGGAGTCTGTCTGACTATCTCTCCCCGTTTCTAGCTTCAGAAAAATACAATAAATAAATAAATAAATAAATAAATAAATAAAAAAGTACAGTTGATCCTTAAACAACACAGGATAGGTGTGCTGGCCCTCTGTACAGATGAAAATGTATGTAATTTTTCATTTTTCATTTTGTATGTATAATTTTTTACTTCCCCAGATTTAGTTATAGCTTAGTATCTGTAAGGGATTGGTTCTTTTTTTTTTTTTTACCTTTTTTTTTTTTTAAGATATCTTTATTTATTGATTTTCAGAGAGGAGAGAGAGAAGGGGAAGGAGCAGGAAGCATCAACTCACAGTAATATGAGTTCTTGTGTGTGCCTTGACCAGGCAAGCCCAGGGTTTCAAACCAGCAGTCGCAGCATTCCAGCTTGACACTTTATCCGCTGCACCACCACAGGTTAGGCAAGAGATTGGTTCTCATACCCCAGCGGGCACCAAAATCTGATGATACTCAAGTCCCTTACATAAAATGACATAGATCAATGTATACAGTTAGCAGTCTGCATCCGTGGACTCCCAACCACAGATCAAAAACAGTACAGGTATTTCTTTTTAAAAATCTGCATAGACCTGTGCAGTTTACACCCATGTTGTTCAAGTGTCAACTGTATATAGTTCAAAACCCAAATAATCAACAAGACAGTAAAACTCAATACCCTGAACTCCACTTCCCCTCCTCCCCCAAATCCCACCTCCAGCAGGCAGCTGCTTTCAAGTTCAGTTAGCTCTTCTGCTTCTTAATCCCCAAGGCCCCTTGGCTTTTCAGTTTTAGACATTATCTCCCGACCCTCCTACTCTGGAAGAGGAAATCCCAACACAGGAACATAATTTCGATTAGATGAACATTCAGTATTCAAATGATGAGTGTGTAACTTGCATCAGAACCACACAGTGAGTGTAGTTTACTTTTTCTTTTATGTCCAACTTCATTCTCCATGAGGTTAATGAGTGTTGGCATTTTTTCTCTTGCTCTTCTGTGTCTTTGTCGCGGAATCCATTGTCTCCTGATTGGCTGTCATAGGATCTCCCCCTGAACTTGAGTTTCAGGGGCTCTGGAAAAGGCTCGCTCAGAAATCCCCTCCCCTCCCATAATTTTGTGAGCTCCATCTCACTTTCAGTTTTCACGCCTGTGGATTTGGGTGACAATGCCTTCGGCGGTTTTGTAAGGCATGGTAACAGATAGGCTTCTGTTCGTGTGATTAGGTCTTTCTTATTTTGATATAAAAATATCCTGGCCTTTGTGGTCAGGGCTCCAGACCAGTGACCTCGGGCAGGAGGGTGATCTCAGGCGGGATTGTGTGGCTGTACCAGGCCGAAGTGGTGTATTTTGTAAAAAGTGCCTAAATAATAAGAATTTGTTCAGAGACCATTTCTGTGCCACAGGGAGTGAAAGCATCACAGAGTTAGAATGATACAGAAACACAACATCTGGGATCGGCCAATGTCAGACATCAGGTGTTACTGTTACTGGCTCTTCGTCAAGGTACCAGGCCCTTGTGCCTGACCTGTGGTGATGCAGTGGATAAAACATTGACCTGGAATGCTAAGGTCACTAGTTCGAAACCCTGAGCTTGCCTGGTTAGGACACATATGGGAGTTGATGCTTCCTGCTCCTCCTCTCTTCTCTCTCCTTTCTCTAAAAGGAATAAATAAAATCTAAAAAATTTGAAAAAAAACAAATATATCAGCCTCTCCTGCATCAGTCAGGGGGCAAAACTGCCATCATCCCCCATTGGTGGACAGTAGTGCTGTGGTGCCCCTTGAGAAAGATGTGAATGAAGTTGAAGAGAAATCTAAAGAGAAAATTCACTGCTGAGAAACTTTCAGTAGATGGAGTCTCACAGTTGGTGACTTCTCCGGACCACAAGAAATAACTTAGAAGGAGAAAAAGTCATTAGCTTAGAATATGAAGCATACCCACCAATGACCGAAAACGAAGTCAGAAGAATTTGTAATGACGTTACGCAGAAATGGTGTTCCATGGACTTGGCTTAGTTCCAGTGTCAAAAGCACATTATCATTGCTGTGTCCTTGACCCACAGGGCTGATTCTCTCAAGGCTGTGAGCTAGGCCATTGATACTTTAAAAGCCAAGGTGCCCACATACAAGAAGTAACTGCTATGAATTGACACTTGCCCCTCTTTTCCCTCCTCTTTCTCCCTTCTCTAAAAAAAAAAATCAATACATAAAATATTTAAAAGCCAAGGTGCCCAGCCCTGGCCGGGTTGCTCATCGTTAGAGTGTCATCCTAGTGCACTGAAGTTGTGGGTTTGATCCCTGCTCAGGGCTCATCCAAGGAACAATCAGTGACAGCTAAAGGGAATGACGTGATGCTACTCTTTCTCTCTCTATGCCTCTCAACCTCCGCCCTATTTCTCTTGCTCTCAAAAAAAAAACCCACAGTACCCATATGGAAAAAAAGAAATGTATAAAGAATCATCATCAGGCCTGACCAGGTGGTGGCGCAGTGGATAGAGCGTCGGACTGGGATGCGGAAGGACCCAGGTTCGAGACCCCGAGGTCGCCAGCTTGAGCGTGGGCTCATCTGGCTTGAGCAAAGAGCTCGCCAGCTTGGACCCAAGGTCGCTGGCTCCAGCAGGGGGTTACTCAGTCTGCTGAAGGCCCGCGGTTAAGGCACATGTGAGAAAGCAATCAATGAACAACTAAGAAGTCGCAACGTGCAACGAGAAACTGATGATTGATGCTTCTCATCTCTCTCTGTTCCTGTCTGTCTGTCCCTGTCTATCTCTGCCTCTGTGTAAAAAAAAAAAAAAAAAAAGAATCATCATCAGGCCTTGACTGGGTAGCTCAGTTGGGTTAGAGCATTGGCCCGATATGCCGAGGCTACAGGTTTGATCCCCAGTTAGGGCACATACAGATCAACCAGCGGATGCATAAATAAGTGGAACAACAAATTGATGTTTCTCTCCTTTTCTCTCTAAAGTCAGTGTTTTAAAAAATTAAAAAGAAAAAGAATTGCCATTATCTTGGAAAAGAAAGAATGCTTTTTGTTAACCAATGATCAAATCACTTACATTTTTATTTTTATTTTTATTTTTTAATTTTATTTTTTAGGTGAGAGGAGGAGAGAGAGTAAGGCAGACTCCCATATGCACCCCACCAAGATCCACCCAGCAGCCCCATCTGGGGCCAGTGCTTGAGTACCAAGTACCAAGCTATTTTTAATGCATGAGGCTGATATTTGGACCATCTGAGCTCTCCTCAGCACCTGGGGCCACACTGGAACCAGTTGAGCTACTGGCTGTGGGAGGGGAAGAGGGAGACAAGGGGAGAGGGAGAGGAGCAGATGGTCGCTTCTCCTGGGTGCCCTGACCAGGGATCAGACCCGGGAGTCCATATACCAGACCGATGCTCTATCCACTGAGCCACCAGCCAGAGCCACATTTTTAGGGTGCTAAAATTTTAATTTGGTTATCTTTTTTTTTGTTTTAAGACTTTATTCATTTTAGAGAGGAGAGAGAGAGAGAAGGGGGAGGAGGAGGAGGCATCAACTCTCATATGTGCCTTGACCAGGCAAGCCCAGCATTCCAGGTCGAAACTTTATCCACTGGACCACCACAGGTCAGGAGGTTAACTTATCTTTTTTTTTTTTTTTTTTAATTTTAATTTTTTTTTACAGAGACAGAGACAAAGTCAGAGTGAGGGATAGACAGGGACAGACAGACAGGAACGAAGAGACGAGAAGCATCAATCATTAGTTTTTCATTGCGCATTGCAACACCTTAGTTGTTCATTGATTGCTTTCTCATATATGCCTTGACCATGGGCCTTCAGCAGACCGAGGAACCCCTTGCTGGAGCCAGTGACCTTGGGTCCAAGCTGGTGAATTTTTGCTCAAACCAGATTAGCCCACGCTCAAGCTGCGACCTCGGGGTCTCGAACCTGGGTCTTCCACATCCCGGTCCAACCCGGTCCAACGCTCTATCCACTGCGCCACCGCCTTGTCAGGCTAACTTATCTTGATCACATTTTAATTTCTCTTCTCCAGAATTTAAGATAGTTTAGGATAGGTCTTACACTGGAACTAGAGATAGAGGAAAGGCTTTAGGGGAGAAAAATGGAAGAATAATTAAATGTGAGAAGAATTGTCAGTGGTAGACAGATTATTCCATGACTAAGTTCTAAATGTAACTGGACTTCACTGAGGGGTGTGTCGCCCCTTCTCACTGACTTTGTCTCAGAACTCACCTCCACCTCCAGAGATGCCATTGTTATCAAGGAAGTGTTATGGGAATGTTGGCAAAACTGGAAGGTATACCAAATTATTATTTTGTCTCTTTTTTTGACTGATTGATTTTAGAGAGACAGATAGGGGGAGAGAGGGAGAGAGAGAAGCATTCATTTGTTGTCCTACTTAGTTGTATGTTCCTGTATGTGTTCTGACCGGGAATCCAACCTGAAACCTTGGTGTTTCAGGATGACGCTCTAACTGACTGGGCTAACCAGCCAGGGCCTGGACAGTCTTGATATGGTATAATTTTAGAATTTATTTAATTAAAAAATAAGCCAAGGCCCTGGCCAAGTGGCTCAGTGGATAGAGCATCATCCTGGCATGCCGAGGTTGCAGATTTGATCCCTGGTCAGGGCACATACAAGAAGCAACCAATTATGCACAATTAAATGGAACAACTAAGTAGAACAATGAGTTGATGCTTCTCTCTCTCTTCCTTTCCCTTGATCTCTCTCCCTAACACCCCCCCCTCAAATCAATGAAAAAACAATTTAAAAATAAGCCAAATAAATACATGATTAAAAAACTAAAAGTGGCCCTGGCCGGTTAACTCAGCGGTAGAGCGTCGGCCTGGCGTGCAGGGGACCCGGGTTTGATTCCCAGCCAGGGCACACAGGAGAAGCGCCCATTTGCTTCTCCACCCCCCCCCCTCCTTCCTCTCTATCTCTCTCTTCCCCTCCCGCAGCCAAGGCTCCATTGGAGCAAAGATGGCCCGGGCGCTGGGGATGGCTCCTTGGCCTCTGCCCCAGGCACTAGAGTGGCTCTGGTCACGGCAGAGCATCACCCCCTGGTGGGCAGAGCATTGCCCCTGGTGGGCGTGCCGGGTGGATCCCGGTCGAGCGCATGTGGGGAGTCTGACTGTCGACTGTCTCTCCCTGTTTCCAGCTTCAGAAAAATACAATAAATAAATAAATAAATAAAATTAAAATTAAAATAAAATTAAAATAAAAAAATTAAATTAATAAAATTTAAAAATCAATATTTTCCATTGATTTAAAAAAAAATTTTTTAATTTATTTTAGTTAGAGAGAAAGGGAGATAGAGTTAAAATAGGAACATCGATCTGTTCCTGTATGTGTCCTGACCAGAAATCAAACTGGCAATCTCTGCACCTCTGGATGACGCTCTGACCAACCAAGCTATCCAGCCAGGGCTCCATTGATTTTTTGAGAGAGAGAGAGAGAGGAAGGAAGGGGGAGAGAGAAAGAAACATTAACTCGTTTCACTTAGTTGTGCACTCATTGATTGTTTCTTGTATGTGCCAACTGGGGATTGAACCTTCAACCTCTGGTGTGCTGGGATGATGCTTTATCCACTGAACCCCCCGCCAGGGCATGAGCATTGTTTTAAGTGAGCATGTTCACAATATATTCTGTTGGTGTTCCACCCACTGCCTTCCATGCAGCAGGTTCTGCAACTGTGTGGGCATAGGTGAGCTGAGGGGGTGTGGCCTGCAGGGGCCATCCCTAAAGACATGTCCCCACAAATGGGATTTGCCGGAGGCCTGGGGTAGATGTGCCTGATGCCTTAGAGATTGCCTTTAGTGTGACCCAGGTGGGTGACTGCTCGTTTGCGTCCCATTTTCCCTCACTGGTGCTAGTATTTTTTTTGTGTGTGTGTGTTTTTCCCTTGTTGCTGTGTGGTGAGATGGTGTTCACAGTCACTGAGACAGATGTTGGTGTAGTCTGCAAAACAGAGTCTGCAGCTGGTGAACCTGGAAAGCTCACCAGGATCACCCAGGCTTGCCTCACAGCTGGGACTCCTTGGAGCAAGAACTTGGAGCCAGCCATCCAATTCCAGGGCAAAGAATGGGAGTGTGGGAGCAGAGCAGCCCCTTCTCCCCACAGGGCCAGCACTCAGTCCTCTGGAGCAGCGCTGTTCCCTAGAGATGCAGTGCCAGCCACTGAGTTATCTTAAGTTTTCTAGCCTCACCTGGCCTGCGGTGGCGCAGTAAAGTGTTGACCCAGAACGCTGAGGTTGCAGGTTCGAGGCTCTGGGCTTGCCTGGTCAAGGCATATATGGGAGTTGATGCTTCCTGCTCCTCCCCCCTCCCCCCTACTTTCTCTGTATTTTTTTTTCTCTCTCTCCTCTCTAAAATGAATAAATAAAATCTCAAAAAAAATTTTTTTGTTTTCTAGTGTTCACATTAAAAAAAAATTAAACTATAAAATTAACATTAGCTAATAGTTTTATTGACGTCAATATATTGTCATTTCAACATGAAATCCATATAAAGAGTTACCATAAAAAGATTATCCAGCCTGACCTGTGGTGGCACTGTGGATAAAACATCGACATGGAATACTGAGGTCGCTGGTTCGAATCCCTGGGCTTGCCTGGTCAAGGCACGTATGGGAGTTGATGCTTCCTGCTCCTCCCCCCTTCTCTCTCTCTCTCTCTTCTCTCTCTAAAATGAATAAATAAAATATTAAAAAAAAAAAAAAAAGATTATCCATATAAAGATTATCTTACATTCTTTTTCTTCCTCTGCACTAAGTTTCAAAATCTGGTGTGTTTTGCACTCACAGCACATCTCCGTTTGGATCAGCCACATTGTCAGTGCTCAGTAGCCTCGTGTGGCCAGTGACCACCATCCTGGCTGCTGCACCTCTAGAAGCTTGAACTCCGAGAAAAGGGAACTCTTTCCTCCCCACAGGTCGCCAGGTCCATTTTGTATTATAATTCCATCTGGGTGCTGCCAAGTTGTAGAATGTTCTCCACCTGTGCCAAAGCCTTTCTCCTGTGCCTCCTCCTCCAGGCCCTCTGGGGCCCGGTGGGCACAGCTCCTCCCTTTCCTGGACAGCCTCTCCCAGGTACGGAACAGCAGTGGAGCATGTCCCCCGGAATTGATTCTTCAGGGTGCAAACCCTTGGGTGTTTCTTGCTCCCCCTGGACTTGGGGACAAAGTCTCAAATGCATTAATGACAGAAGTGATGGGATGATATCTGTGTTAACAGTAAGAGCAGCAGGCCCTGTTTTTGAACATGAGCTCATGTGTAGAATCCAGATGCCTCGGGCCCTGGTTCTGAGTGGGCGGAAGGGATCTGAGCCCTTTGGTTTGTGTGGATGTGACATCCGGGGATGCTCTGTCCGGTGGAGCAGAGAGCCACTTCGCAGTGGTCCTGCCAAGAAGAGATGGGGCTTGTATCCCTGTTCTCCTAAGGAGAGACCAAGGCCCAGGGAAGTGATGTAGCTCACCAGCAGCCCTCAGCTTGTGAGACAGAGCCAGGATATGACTCCAGGGCTCTGCGCTTGGCTAGCTCACTTTCCCATCTCCTCGTCTCTCTCTGGCCCTAGGGGGCAGGCTAGAGAAGTCACAGGAGGGTCACACTGCATTTTGTGCCAGCATAAAAAAGCTGAAAAGTACTCAGGTAGAGTGGAGACGGGAAGATCAGGCATAAACAAGCAGCGGTCCCGTCCTCCAGGCAAGTCCTGGCATGGCTCAGGACAGGGCAGTGGAGAGCCTGTGGC
Source organism: Saccopteryx bilineata (assembly GCF_036850765.1). NCBI lineage: Eukaryota > Metazoa > Chordata > Mammalia > Chiroptera > Emballonuridae > Saccopteryx > Saccopteryx bilineata. The sequence goes on along the minus strand of NC_089492.1, from coordinate 314,036,066 downwards.
CAGCATGGCCTCAGCAAGAGGAAGTAAGGTCTGCTGGCTGGGAATTCACAGCCCCAGAGTCTTACATTGGTGGTTCTAGGCCATCTCCGGCACTCTGCAGTTTGCCTGTTCACGTTTATGTGTCCCAGCGGTCGTCACTGGGCACTTGCTGGAGGCCCAGGCCGAGCACAGAATACCTCCGTATCCAAAATGGGCCCCTCCCCTCCTGGGTTTACGGACAGGTTGAGGAGACAGACGGTAAACAAACCAGTGGGCAGGTCAGTTGGGGGCAATGATGGAATGTTGTGAAGGAAATGGAGATGGTGAGGAGCATGACTGGATGGCCTCCTTCAGAGAGATGGGCAGGGAAGCTCTGTGGAGGAGGGACATTTAACCAGGGACTTGAAGGGTAAGAAGGAACTAACCAGGAAGATTTCATCTATGGTGGAAACGGGTCAGGGATGGCGCGGCATGACCGAAGGCCCCAGGTTGACTGACACATTTGAGGAGAGTGAAGAGCTGGGCGAGGGAAGGCTGAGTGGTCAGTGAGGCTTGTGAGTTCTGAAGGCGCCCCGCTTGGGCAGGGGTGGCCGTCGGGTTTGGAGGGTAGAAGGACAAGATCAGATACCTGGTTTAAAAGAATTGCTGGCTTCCTGGCACAGAGAAGGTCACAGGAGGCTAGGGTGGCCACCAGAAAGCCAGTGAAGAGGTGAATATAGTCATCCAAGAGGGAGTCACTGGCTGGCTCGGTGTGGGGCCTTCGAGGTGGGAGTTGAATTTGGATTGGAGGCATGTCTTGGAGGGGGCGTCCTCAGGATGGCAAAGTGGAACGGATGCAGCAGTTTCTGGACCAGAAAGTCTCCATGTTTCTGACTCGAGTCATTGGATAGATGTTAGATGTTTGTGTCCAATGAAGATAAAGTAGAGCTGGATGAGATTTGGGAGGGCAGCTCAGGCTTGCCAGGTCACCCCTGTCAGGTGGCGGATGGTGGAGTGGGAGCCAGGAAACCAGTGAACAGCTCTTGGTGGGCAGAGGACTGGGGTCTGGGTCCCCCTGATGCCAGCAGGTCTCGTGTTCACCCCTCCCCCTGCTTCCCCTCCACAGTGATCAACAAATACAAGCGCCGGCGGTTTCAGAAAACCAAGAACCTGTTGACAGGAGAGACAGAAGCTGACCCAGAAATGATCAAGGTGAATGAGCAGGGCTCTTGGGTCCTGGGAGTGTTGGGCCTTTGACAGCCTAGCAGCTAGCCCATGTGGGCTCTCTGATGCCACCACTGAGCTGCGTGGGGCTCGGCCCAGTCTCCTCATCTCTGACCCCATTTCTCTCTCTGGAAATGGAGTTAGGAAGCGGAGCTACCTCTTAGGGAGTTGGGAGAATTCCAGGTGAGGGTGGGTCCCGTCACTATTCCCACTTTCAGATGGGGAGACTTGCCCGAAGGGTCATAGCCACGAAATGGCATAGTGGGATTCATACCTAAGTTAGGCCCAGAGCCCGAGCCCGAGCCCAGCAAGGCAGAGTACAGACCAATTATGAGTCTCCAGTAGGAGTTTTTCCTGGATGGGCTGGGGAACTGGGGTGTTAACCTGTGCTGCAAGGTGGTCCCAGTTAGGTGGTCTGTGAGTGGCAGCTGTATGTGGGGCCCCCTTTACAGTCTGGTATATATGATCCCATTTAGATCTGTAGGCCTAGGTTTTCTGCTGTCAGGTTGGGGGGCCCAGGGCTGTGTGGGGTCTGTAAAGGCTGGCATGGGGCTGGCTGGGTTGAGTCCTTGGCCAATGGTCCCTGTGGTGGTTTGCTCTTCTGCTGTCATGATTGTCATGGGAGCCCTCAGGAGGAAGTGAGCAAGTTCCTCTGTGCCCCCCCCTCCCATCTTTCCTCAGAGGGCCGAAGACTATGGGCCTGTAGAGGTGATCTCCCACTGGCACCCCAACATCACCATCAACATCGTGGATGACCACACGCCGTGGGTGAAGGGCAGCGTGCCTCCGCCTCTGGACCAGTGTGAGGCCCCCATCCCCCTTGAGCTCCTGACCAGGCTATTCCCTTGCCTCCTGGGTCTCCCATCTACCCAAATGGCCCTCCCTGCCTTGCCCTGCCCTGCCCCTCCCGAGATACTACTGTCCTTTCTTGCACACCCCCAATGAGCCCGGAACTGATCACCCAATGTGCCTAATCCAGTCTGTAGATAAGACCCCACCAGCCCATGAGCTGTTTCCAAAAAATGTGCATCAGTTCCCGAGTTGAAATTGAGGCAGCACCACTTAGAAACCCAGATGTCTGACTTCTTTGATAAAACCCTGATATGTGGTCATCCTCAGGGCAGCTGTGGGCTGGAGCTGAACCCTAGTTGTCCACTTCATTTGGGCCTGCTCGGCCCTTCTTCCCCTGTCCCCTTTGCTGAGGTCAGCTGGCCCTTCATCTCCTCATGGCACAGCCAAGAAATGTCCCCTGTCCTCAGTCTCTGTCAGGGGCCCATTCGAATTTTTTACCTTTGTCCTGGAAGTCCTGAGGGGTCTCCCTACTCTCACGGGGGCCCGTGGCTCCAACCTAGGCTAGCAGTGCCTCTGCTCCACGTGCCTACAGATGTGAAGTTCGATGCCGTGAGCGGTGATTACTACCCTATCATCTACTTCAATGACTACTGGAACCTGCAGAAGGACTACTACCCAATCAACGAGAGTCTGGCCAGCCTGCCGCTCCGCGTCTCCTTCTGCCCACTCTCGCTCTGGCGCTGGCAGCTCTACGCCGCCCAGAGCACCAAGTCACCTTGGAACTTCCTGGGGGACGAACTGTACGAGCAGTCAGATGAGGAGCAGGACTCGGTGAAGGTGAGGGGGTCGGGGCTTCCAGGCACCCTCCTGGCTGCAGGAGAGGAAGGGGAAGTGGAGCAGACTGTCAGCCTTGGACCTCCAGGCAGTGCTCCCCTGACAGGTTTCACAACCTGTCAGGTGCCTTCCCTACCTTCAGCCCTGGCTGACGCTGAGGATCCCACCTCCAAGGCTCCCGTGGTCCCTTTCACAGCTCTCTGTTTCCTTCTTTTTTTTTTTTTTCTTTTCTGAAGCTGGAAACGGGGAGAGACAGTCAGACAGACTCCCGCATGCGCCCGACTGGGATCCACCCGGCACGCCCACCAGGGGCAATGCTCTGTCCACCAGGGGGCGATGCTCTGGCCTCTGCCGCGACCAGAGCCACTCCAGCACCTGGGGCAGAGGCCAAGGAGCCATCCCCAGCGCCCGGGCCATCTTTGCTCCAATGGAGCCTTGGCTGCGGGAGGGGAAGAGAGAGACAGAGAGGAAGGAGGGGGTGGAGAGTGGAGAAGCAAATGGGCGCTTCTCCTATGTGCCCTGGCCGGGAATCGAACCTGGGTCCTCCGCACGCCAGGCCGACACTCTACTGCTGAGCCAACCGGCCAGGGCCCTCTCTGTTTCCTTGACCAGGCCCTTGGGGTCTGGACTCCTCCCTACTCCTGTGCCATAGCCTGACTTTCTGACGCTGCTCCTTGTCGCTGTGTCCTTGAAGATCTCCTAAGGACCCCATCTTTCTCTGCCTGTGTCTGTGTTGTTAAGATTCAGCTGTGCTTGCCTGGAGCTGCTTCCCGTGTTGGGCTTCCTTTCCTCACCCCAACTGTCCCTTCATCCCCCTGTCGCTGTGCCTCTCTCCCCGTCGCTGTCTCCCTTTCTCTCTGCCTCACTCGCCCACCTCTCCATGCCCACCTGTCCATCTCTGGCCAGTGTGCACTCTTCCTCTCTGGGCAGCCCCAGGGGTCAGGTCTGTGCGCAGATTCTTAAGGGGATCCAGGAGGAGAGGGGTCGGCTAATAAGGGTGCTGCTGCTCAGCCCGCAGCGAGGGCACAGTTGCGCTCACAGGCATCTTCCCCGCCCTCACTTCTAGGTTGCCCTCCTAGAGACCAACCCCTACCTGCTGGCGCTCACCATCATTGTGTCCATCGTCCATAGTGTCTTTGAGTTCCTGGCCTTCAAGAACGGTAGGGGTGGGGCCCTGGGGCCTACAAGAGGCCTTGGGAAACTGGAGGGGGGAGGGTGCCCAGTAGGGGGTTAGGGTCTGCCCCCTCCCGCTTTTCCCTCCTTCCCCATAGTTCCTCTCCCTCCCTCGCTTCTCTCAGCCCCTCTCTCCAGAGGCCTAGTGACCTGGCAAGCATGATGGCCCCAAAACTCCCAGCCCAGAAACTCCCATAGTCCGTTGGGTGTGGTGCTGGGGGAGGGGCTGGGCCGGGGAACTCCACGGCCTGGAGCAGGGAAGCCCCAGGGCGGCTCCTGTCACCCTGCTTAGCAGGCTGCGGGCTGGGGAAGGCCACCCGAGTGGGAAGGTTGGACAGCCCAGTCTCCAGGAGGTCCCCATGTTCCAAAGGCCAACAGTGGTGGTGGCTGGGGTTTGAGGGCTCTCATTAGTTAGCTCATTGAGTCCTCAGCCACAGCCCCGTGAGGAAGCCTGTCGTTACCACCACACTTGTGGCGAGGCAGCAAAGGCTGAGGGAGGTTCGATAACGTGCCTGAGTCACACAGCTCCCAGTTGGCAGAGCCAGGATTTGGACCCAGGCACCTTGCTCCAGCACCCACGTCCATCGTCCCCTAGGCCCTGCCAGCCACTGTGTCCCTTCCCAGAGAGCCCCAGGGTGCAGAAGGCCTGCTGCTCTGCCTCTGGGAGTGGCCGTGGTCATAAATACTGTGGTTATTAAGACAATATTGCTGTAACTAAGAGTTATATCGGGGTCGGGAACCTTTTTGGCTGAGAGAGCCATGAACGCCCCATTTGGGGAAGGGCCCCATATTTTAAAATGTAATTCCGTGAGAGCCATACAATGACCCGTGTACGTTATGCATTATCCAGTAAAAATTTGTTGTCCCGGAGGACAGCTGTGATTGGCTCCAGCTGTAATGAGCAGTAGGAAATGGATAATACATGAGAATGTTTTATATTTTTAACATTATTATATTTTTATTAAAGATTTGTCTGCGAGCCAGATGCAGCCATCAAAAGAGCCACATCTGGCTCACAAGCCATAGGTTCCCGACCCCTGAGTTATATTCTAGAAGATTATAATATCAGACCTGAACAGTGGGTGCCGACCCCTGGCAGGGGAGTGTAGGCTGTGGAGTGTGGAGCACTAACTGTGTCTGGGTGGTGCCCGCTCACAGACACTCCTGACGGAGCTGGGCTGGCGGGGGTGCTCTTTTCCTGATAAAAAATGAAGGCGCAGAGGGGTGGTCACTCACCCAAGGTAAAGCAGGGGTGTAGGCCTTGGATGAGCCCAGCTTTACACCCATGCTTGCTGCTTGCCTGGTCTGGGACAGGACGGGGATGTCCTCACCCCCACCAGAACCCCAGCTCCAGACCCATTCTCCCTGGTCAGGATTTGGAGATTTTTGTGAATGTCCCCTTTAAGTCTCAGGGTCTGACGGGGGAGGGGAAGCCTGCTGAGTGTTTGTGCTGGAGCTCCTGAACCAGAACCAGAGCAGGTTGGCCAGCTGGCCGGGGCTCTCAGCCCGCACTCACTGAGTGCACGCTGGCCCTGGCTGTGTGTGGCCGCGGGCCTGGCTTCGCCTCTGTAAAACAGGCATTGTCGTGGGCGGCCTCCTGTGGCTGCAGGTATTAAACTCGCAACCCAAGCAGGGCCAGATGGTCCTGTTATCCATGATTGGCCAACAGAGAGACTGGGGCTCAGAGAGGGCTGACTTGGGCCCTGCGAGGTGGGTCCAGGAACAGCACTGGAAGGATCTCCTGTTGGAGACCAGAGCCCCGGGCCCTTGTTTGTTATCTAGGTGCATCTGGGCTACTTCCCTCATGGTTCAGGGTGGTGGGCTGGAGGAGATGGATTTGAAGCATGTGGCTCAGGTCTCGTGTCACAAAGACCTGCTTTCTGGCCAGATTCTGCTAGGCCAGGCTGTGAGGCTTCAGGGAAGTGGCTTCTCTGACCAGCCCTTAGCACCTGGCTCATGGTGAGCACTTGGGACGTGGCAGCAGTCACTGTCAACTAATCGAGGAACTACATTCTGGGAAACGGGGTGTCAGATTTGAGGTCTGCAGAGGTCCTGCCTGCCCAGTGCTCCAGGGGGCACCTGAGAAGCAGAGGTTCTTTATGAAAGGGAGGGTCATGTGCGCCCCTCCGCCTTGGGTGACCCAGCACCTGCCCTGGGGTCTGAGGAGGGTGGGACCTGAGGGCGCCACAGGAAGGACTTGACTTCCTGGCTTCCCCCCAACTCCTGTGCTCAGATATCCAGTTCTGGAACAGCCGGCAGTCTCTGGAGGGCCTGTCCGTGCGCTCTGTCTTCTTTGGAGTTTTCCAGTCATTCGTGGTCCTCCTCTATATCTTGGACAATGAGACCAACTTTGTGGTCCAGGTCAGCGTCTTCATCGGGGTCCTCATTGACCTCTGGAAGATCACCAAGGTCATGGATGTCCGGGTAAGGCTGAGCTGCCATGCTCTTTTGGGGGCTGCCAGGGTTTGGGAGGTGGATTATCTGGTCAGCCAGACCCTGGAGCTGGCCCCCGGGTGTTTCCCAATGCGCCTGCTGCACTCCCAGGACCAAGGGGATTTTTGCACCAGGGGATTTTTCGGGTCATGTGGGGCAGGGGAACTGGGAACCATGGGGAAGGGCAGAGGGTAGAACAGGCATGGGGGCCAGGAGCCAGCACAGCAACTGACCACGGCCCCCTCCCTGTTCGCAGCTGGACCGGCAGCATAAGGTGGCAGGACTCTTTCCCCGCCCAACCTTCAAAGACAAGTCCACATATGTTGAGTCCTCGACCAAAGTATATGATGATGTGAGTATCCCCCACAGTGGGTCATGGGGAGGGTTTCCAAACTGCACATACTCCTAGGGTATGAGAGGACGGGCAGGGGTGGAAATAACAGGGCCTCTGCCTGCTGACTGATGGGCCTATACTTTATGGCCTGTGTCACATCCTCTCGAGTCACCCACCTGCCATGTACATTTCCTGTCTGAATCCAAAGTTCCCAGGGCCACCTGGAAATTCCCTTAGAAGGGCTTGCCAGACCAGGTGTGGGTGGGTGAGGACCGGATCAGGAGTGCCAGGTGGGGCCCGAGGAGCTGAGTCCCTACCCCACTCTGTGCCCCACAGATGGCGTTTCGGTACTTATCATGGATCCTCTTCCCACTCCTGGGCTGCTACGCTGTCTATAGCCTTCTGTACCTGGAGCACAAGGGCTGGTACTCCTGGGTGCTCAGCATGCTCTACGGCTTCTTGCTGACGTTTGGTGAGCAGCTCTCCAGCTTGCATTCCAGTTCCCAGTTCGCACTCCAGTTAGGGCAGGCGCTCAGCAGGTGTTCCGCCCCACACTGGGCCATGCCAGCAACTCAGCAGTGGGGCGGATCAAGTCAGCCGGCTCCACCTGGTCCTCCCAGCACTCAGGGTCCGGTGTGGGAGCCAGACCCATCCCCAGACAAGGACAATTAGGGTAGGCGGGGGTGGCACATGGGGAGCCTCACAGGGTTGGCTTGTCCAGTATGGGGGTCAGGGATGGCTTCCTGGAGACAATGAACAGTGCATTTAAGTCCTCATCCTCAGGAACCCACACAGTAAACAACCAGGTGATTGACAGCATGTGATGGGTGCTGGGAAGGGGTCAGGGTGAGGGGTGCACATTAGGTGGTGATCAGGGAGACCTATCTCTGAGAACATGGCATGAAACAGGTGTGAAAGATGCCAAAGGAGGGAGCTGTCCAAAGGCCCTGAGGTAGGATGTGCTTCAGGGATTGGAAGCAGCAGGGAAGCCATTGTGGCTGGAGTAGAGTGAGTGAAGGGAGGGAGCTTGGAAGTGAGGTCAAAGAGGTCAAGGATCAGGATGTCCCTTCTTCTGCTCACGGCTGTCTCCTCATCACCACCACCACGACAGGCTTCATCACCATGACACCCCAGCTCTTCATCAACTACAAGCTCAAGTCTGTGGCCCATCTGCCCTGGCGCATGCTCACCTACAAGGCCCTCAACACCTTCATTGATGACCTGTTTGCCTTTGTGATCAAGATGCCTGTTATGTACCGGATCGGCTGCCTGCGGGACGGTGAGGCCGGCAGGCGGGTGGGCCGATAGGAGGCTCCTATTGGAGCTAGGCATGCACAGGAAGGGCTCAGGAGCCTGGGCTAAGGGTGGTGCAGCTCCCCCCCCCCGATGGTGGGCCAGGTGGGTGCCTTGCCCTCACCCTGCCCCCCCCACACACCCTCACATCTAGATGTGGTCTTCTTCATCTACCTCTACCAACGGTGGATCTACCGCGTCGACCCCACTCGGGTGAATGAGTTTGGCATGAGCGGCGAGGCCCCGACAGCAGCAGCCCCCCTGGCCGAGGCCCCGACAGCAGCAGCCCCCCTGGCCGAGGCTCCGACAGCAACAGGGGCCCTCCTGTCCCTAACCACTCCGGACCCTGCCACAGTCACAGCTGCCGCCAGGAAGGAGGCCTCTGCACCCCTGTCTGCCAAGTCCACACAGGGGGCCAGCTCCACCACTGAGCCCCAGGAAGTCCCTCCAAAGCCAGCAGAGGACAAGAAAAGGGATTAACTAACTGTTCCTGGTCCTTGTTGTCCACTCTGGCTCCTGGTGACCACCACCCCTGCCAACCTGGGCCCCTCGCCTCCCCTCCCTATTGCCCTTTCCCTGGACATACAGGGCTGAGGCGGCGGGAGGCCCTTCTTGGGCCAGGGCCCAGTGCATGGTGTGGGGGCTGGGGCACGCCGGGGCACGTGGTTTGTGGAGGCGCCATCTGTCTGTCCCCATGTTTTAGCCATCTTGCCCCGCCAGCCCAGCGCCATTGAGAATCATGGTGAAGCCGACGGAGCACTGCTGAGGGGGGGAGCCAGGCAGGGGAGAGGCCAGGGCCCCTCTGTGGGATGCCCATAGCCGTCCCATCATCTTGTCCCTCATCCCCTGACCAGCCCCCTCCCAGACCGCCGCCCTTTAACAGTCTGGATTTAATAAATTCATGTGGGTGTTTAACTTAAACTCAACAACCCCCCTTGTGTCTGCCTGCCTTCGTCACCTTGGAGAGCAGGTATGGCTGGCTCTCCCAGGTCTGGGAAGGAGACCTTGCAGGGTGCAAGGCACGGTCAAGTGAGAACAGGGACCCTCTTGGGTAGGCCCCTTTCTCACCCTTCTCCGCCTCCCAGCAACCCTCTGATGGGTTTCCATAACTGTCCCCATTTTACAGATGGGGAAGCTGCTTGCTATGACCTTGCTGCATCTGTGCTCTTACCCATGAGGCTGTACCTGGACGGCCGAGGCTCGGTGTTGTGTCTGTGCCCACTGTTTCCAGGCTTCGAGCCGCACGGCAGGGCAGGAGCCCAGGCCTGCCTCATGAACAGACACCTACTGCCTGATCTGTTCTCTCCAGGCTTCCTTCAGCAGTCCTGGGACCCTGGACGTGTGATCCCCCTTCTCCGAACTTACAAGCCTGCCTTCTGGGGTTGCAGCAGGGATATGGGGTGATTCCTTGTGCAGAGTGATGCGTAGCTATAGTGCTTGGAACCATTGGAGTGTCCCCAGCATAACCAAGGCTGCTGGAGCCAAGAACCCAGCTCGATTTTTTTTTTTTAAGATTTTATTTCCTGCCTGACCAGGCAGTGGCGCAGTGGATAGAGTGTTGGACTGGGATGTGGAGGACCCAGGTTCAAGACCCTGAGGTTGCCAGCTTGAGCGCAGGCTCATCTGGTTTGAGCAAGGCTCACCAGCTTGAGCCGAAGGTTGCTGGTTTGAGCAAGGGGTCACTCAGTCTGCTATAGCCCCCTGGTCAAGGCACATATGAGAAATCAATCAATGAACAACTAAGGAACCGCAACAAAGAATTGATGTCTCATCTCTCCCTTCCTGTCTGTCCCTCTCTCTGACTCCCTGTCTCTGCCACACACACACACACACACACACACAAAGATTTTATTTACTGATTTTTACAGTGTGGGGTAGGGGGGTGAGAAGGAATGGCTTTACTCTAGCTCTTCATTGCTTGCTTGGCATATATCCCTTGACTGAGCAAGCCCTGGGTTTCGAACCAGTGACTTCAGAGTTCCAGGTTGGTGCTACCCACTGCACCACCACAAATCAGGCCCAGCCAGCTCTCAGTGCGTGGCTCGTGTGCTTCCCAACAAGATGCTGGGGCTATTCACCTATTTTATAGGTGAGGAGACTGAGACCTTTGGGCATCCCTGTACTCAGTGGGACTGGAACCCAGAGGGTGGTCGCATCAGCATTGTGGGGAGAGGAGGCCTGGGGCTGAGAACTATAGCTTGTTCCCTGAGGCTTCATCTGCCACCCTACCCTGCAGAGCCAGGCGGAGAATCCTTGAGGTCCCAGGAGATGGTGTGCTCAGAGTCCCATACGTGCACATGCATGTGCACAGTACTACCATCTCCTCCACCCCTCAGGTGGTCACATCCCAGACTCCCATGCTCTGCATACATCATTCTGTGGTGCCCAGTGTCCTAGGAGGAAGCCCACCTCCGCAGCAGGGCTCTGTGGTGCTCCAAGGAACCCCAGGGGGCATGGTCTGTCAGGCCACCACAACCCACCAGCCTCATCTCTGGCTGCTTCCACAGCCACACAGCCCAGCCTTTGGCAGAGCCCATTAGCTTTACCCCACAGTTGCTGAGGAGTCTCACCACTTCCACTGAGACTACTTGGTCAGGATCCTTCTTGCCTTTTGGGGTCCCTACCCAGCTTTCTCCTGAATGCTCTATTCCTCTCATTCATTCTCCGTCCAGTAGCCAGAGAACTTTCTAAAGCACAAACCTGACCCTCCCCATCCTGTACTCAGAACCTACCATGGCTCCCCAGTACCCTTGGAGAAGAGCCTCTTGGGGACAGATCTAGGGCTGTATTGGTCACTGTCATGTCCTTGGCACCAGCAAGGTGCTTTGGGGATGTTTGCTGTGTGTTTGCACAGTCCTCTGACTTTTATAGACATGCACGCATCCAAAAGTGTGGACATGATATGGGGCCCACACTGACACTGTTGGAGAGACTGACATAACCAGTCAACAAATACGCCTTGAGCTCCTCCTCTGGACATTGCCCTGAGCTGGGGGAGTTCTGTGTACACAGCAGGGGCCAAGACGGGCCAAGACAGCCCAAGCCCAGCCCACAGAAATCCCCAGCTGAGGATTTCTGACATTTCCTTTTACTTATCTAACAGTTGTGAGGCCTGACATTTGCAAGGGGCAGAGACTTATCAGGTGGGCTTCCAGCCCTATAATAGGAGCCACTACAAGTGTTGTATGTGGTTTAAGTTTAACACTCATGTCCCCATCACCTTACAGACCATTGCTGTACCCTTATGTCCATTACCCCAGTAGTCTCCACTCTAGCCTTCTTGCTGTCCCTTGAATATACCATGTGTGTTCTTACCTCAGGACCTTTGCACTTGTCATTCTGTATGCCGTGAATACTCTTCCCTAGATATCCACATGGATCCTTCACTGTTTCAGCTTTGTTCAAATGTCATCCCAGACCCTCCCTCAACTTGTAATTCCAAATAGTACCCTCCAAAGTTAATTCACATGTCCTGCTTTATTCTGTAATACTGCTGCCGCCACCACCAGACATATATTTGTCTGTTTTCCATCTGTCTCCCTGACTTGGGTTTCAGTGCCATGGTGGGAGGGGCTTTTGTCTTTTATGTCCATGCTGTGTCCCCCAGCCTTTGGAACACTTGACTGGCACCATTACACAGTGTGTATTAACTCTGTAAGTCAAAATGTTCACAAAAGCAGCTGAGAAATCCAGAGAAATTTCAGAAGTTTGTCCAGGGTTTCATAAAGTAATGTGACACAAGTTTTAGAACACAAAGTGCTTAGAACAGTGCCCTGCACATTTAAGAGCTGTGCCAAGTATTAGTATCTTATATAATCGTCACAATCATCCTATTATTAGGCCCATTTTATAGATAGAGCTCAGTGATGAAGTCAGTTGCCCTTGGTCACACAGCTGATACGTGGGAGACCTAGGATTTGAACCCAGGCAGTCATTTAGGACCCTAAATCATATAGCTCCCATGCAATGCCCTTGTATGTAGACTACAGCTTGCAGAGCAAATCCAGCCTTTTCAGTTTTTGTGTAATTTTTAAATGGCTAGAAAAGTTCAAGAATATTTCACATGAAAATTAAAATTCAAATTTCAGTATCCGGCCCTGGCCAGTTGGCTCAGTGGTAGAGCGCCGGCCTGGTGTGCGGAGGTCTCAGGTTCGATTCCCGGCCAGGGCACACAGGAGAGCCGCCCATCTGCTTCTCCACCCCTCCCCCTCTCCTTCTGTGTCTCTCTTCCCCTCATGCAGCTAAGGCTCCGTTGGAGCAAAAGATGGCCCGGGCGCTGGGGATGGCTCCTTGGCCTCTGCCCCAGGCATTAGAGTGGCTCTGGTCAGGACAGAGCGACGCCCCCTGGTGGGCGTGCCGGGTGGATCCCGGTCGGGCGCATGCGGGAGTCTGTCTGGCTGCGTCCCCATTTCCGGCTTCAGAAAAATACAACAACAACAACAACAAAAATTTCAGTACCCATAATGTTGTTTGTTTTTAGTATCCATACTGTTTTATTGGAGCAGCCCCACTCTATTCTGTACTGTCTGGCTGATTATGCGCTATGGCAGAGTAGAGCATTGAAATGACTGACTGGGCCTGACCTGTGGTAGCACAGTGGATAAAGCGTCGACCTGGAAATGCTGAGGTCGCCGGTTCGAAACTCTGGGCTTGCCTGGTCAAGGCACATATGGGAGTTGATGCTTCCAGCTCCTCCCCCCTTCTCTCTCTCTGTCTCTCCTCTCTCTCTCTCTGTCTTTCCCTTTCCTCTCTAAAATGAATAAAAAAAAAGAAAAGAAAAAAAGAAATGACTGACTGGCTGTCAAAAACTAAAGACTGCCTGACCAGGTGGTGGTGCAGTGGATAGAGTGTCGGACTGGATGCAGAGGACCCAGGTTCGAGACCCCGAGGTCGCCAGCTTGAGCACGGGCTCATCTGGTTTGAGCAAAGCTCACCAGCTTGGACCCAAGGTCACTGGCTTGAGCAAGGGGTTACTCGGTCTGCTGAAGGCCTGCGGTCAAGGCACATATGAGAAAGTAATCAATGGACAACTAAGGTGCCGCAACAAAAAACTGATGATTGATGTTTCTCATCTCTCTCCGTTCCTGTCTGTCTGTCCCTATCTATCCCTCTCTCTGACTCTCTCCCTCTGTCTCTGTAAAAAAAAAAAAAAACAACAAAAAACTAAAGCCTGACATATTTGCTATCTGGCCCTTCGCAGTTTTTAGAAAGTTTGCTCAATATTTTGCTGTCTAGCACTAGTGCTCCAACTTGTACTTACATCCACATCACCTGAAGGACTAGGAGCCACACTGAGAACTGCTGTACACTTATTCTGCCTCTCAGGAGCAGGAACCAGGCCTGGCTTGGTTCGTGCTGTGTCCCAGTGCGTGCAGGCTCTGACACAGGGCAGGTTCTCAGTAAGCGTACGTCCATTAATGAATCCATGAGCCTGTAGGCCACGGAAATAAGAGGAACGCTTAAATTTTACACAAGCAAACAACATTCTGTGTTCAGGGTGCCAAGCATCCAAGTTGGAGCCTAGTGGTCACCGAGTCATTCTAACGGACAGGGAAGACTATGATCTAATTAATGGCTGCCTGCCTGACCTGTGGTGGCGCAGTGGATAAAGCGTTGACCTGGAAATGCTGAGGTCGCCGGTTCGAAACCCTGGGCTTGCCTGGTCAAGGCACATATGGGAGTTGATGCTTCCAGCTCCTCCCCCCTTCTCTCTGTCTCTCCTCTCTCTCTCTCTCTGTCTCTCCCTCTCCTCTCTAAAATGAATAAATTTAAAAAAATTTAATTAATGGCTGCCCCTCCTTGAGTCTCGGTCTCTTCTCTGCAAGAATCCTAATTCTATCACATGCCTCTGATGTGAGTGTGAGGTATGAACAATCTGTGAGGTACCCAGGTAGGCACTTTGCTCAAGGGCCAGGCATAGAGCTCAGGACACTGTCATCGAGTTACTTACTGGGCCTTGGAACTTGAAGTGTTCTGGGCTATCAAGAAACTCGAAGGGGCTGTGAGGAGGAATACAACGTCCATCCATTCATTCAATAATTCATTGGATACCTACTGTGTTCCAGGCGCTGTTTCCGGAGCTAGGGATACTACAGCAAGGAGCAAAACGGGCAAATCCTAGAGCTGACATTCTAGCTTTAAACGTTTAAGTATCTTCACTCCTGATTTACAGTTGATGTAAATGAGGCATAGAACAACCATGGAGGTTTCCTAAAGATCATTATTATCAATGACGACTTTAGAGCCCTGGCAACCTCCTGATCCCAAAGTTTCCCTTCCACCCGGGAAAATAACAGGTTCAAGTCCCTGGGGCCAGGGGAGCTCAGTTTCCCGACTTGCTCCATGGGTCGGGGTGAATGGTCTAAGCAGGCCTCAGTTGGCTCCGCCAGAGCAATTGCCAGAAGCGCCGGCCCCTCCCAAGCGCCCAACCTCCTCTTCCCGACCAGCCCCGCCCCCGGTACCACGTGACGCGTGGGGGTTTTCCCATTCCCCTTGAGTGACGTCACGACAGAGGGAGAGCCAATGGACGCGCAGGCCGGCAGCGCCGGGGAATTCCGCCGCCCCGCCCCCGCCCGCCGCTCGCCCGGCCCGGCCCGCCGCCCCCCGCAGCCCCGGGCGCCTCGCGTCCTGCCCGGCCTGCGGCCCTAGCCGCTGCGCCTCTCACCCGACCCGCGATCGTCCACTGGACCGTGCCCCTTGGCCTCCCGGCCTGCCCTCGTGTGTATTTTGGTCTAGGCCGGGTTCCGGGCTGTCCGTCCCCCCTGGTCGAACCATGCCGAGTCGCCGCGTCGCCAGACAGTCCGCTGCGTCGGAGCTGGGGGCCTTGGGTAAGCGGGGCCGGGATTCAGGAAAGGAGTCTGGGGTGGGTCCGGTGATGCGAAGGTTCAGGAGTTGCCACCGGAGTCTAGGGGTTTTGTGGGGAGAGTGTGAGGATTCAGGAGACACTGTATTAGAGGGAAGGGAGGAGGCAGAGGATGGTGACGGGGTCTGGCCCAAGGTAAGAGAGAGGCGTCCCACTACGGAGTGAAGAGGGGGCGGGGCCTGACCCTGAGGCAAAGAAGGGGGCGGGGCCTGACTCGGAGAAGGAAGAGCGGGACCTGTCCCAGAGGGTGGGGCGGAGCCAGACTCAGAAAGGGCAAAAATGGAGGGGCCAGGCTCACAGCAAGGGCGGAGCCTGGCCAAGAGAGCGAGGAGAGGGCGGGACCTAACTCAAAGAAGGAAACTGGGTCCGACTCAGAGTAAGGGGTGGGGCCTGGGGATAGCGGGGATGAGGGCAGACTCCGAAGGAAGGGGCCTGACTCCGGTGGCGAGAAGAGGGAAGGCCTGTTTGGAAAGAAGGGAGGGAGGGGCCTTACTCAGAAAAGCAAGAGTGAAGGGCGCTTGCCTCGGAGAGGAGGTGGCAGGGTCTGAGAAGAGAGAAGGCTTGACACGGAAAAGGTGAAGGGGTAGAATCTGATCCGAGAGAAGGAAGAGCTTGGCTATCCTAACCGAGGCTGAGAAGGACTCCTTCAGGCCGGACCTTAAGGGAAAGAAGAAGAGGGGCCTGAATGTGATGAGAGAATGGTTGAATGACAGAAACTTAGGAATCTATTCACAAGTAACTGAAGGAGGCAAGACCATAACTGAGCGAAGGGTGGGGAAGGGGCGGGCCAGGAGAGGAAAAAGGTGGGGTTTGGCAGATTCTGTGAGATCTACATCACCTTCTGAGATTTATCTCCCTCTCTGCAGGGTCCCCGGACCTCTCCTCGCTCTCGCTGACTGTTTCCAGGACCACGGGTGAGCAGCCCTCCACAGTTCCTGACCACAAGCACACTCAGGACAGGGGAGGGGGGAATCCAGTGGGCACACCCTCTGTGTGGGGGTTTCGCGGAGGTCCACCACAGCTTTCCTTGACGGTGTCCTTCGCTGCTCCTCTAGATGGGGGTTCCAGATGCCCCTACTTCCCTGCTGATTAGGAGCTGGACAGGTAAAACTAAGCACTTATTCACACACTAAGAAGAGTTCTCTGGAGAGATTCACATGGTAGTACAGAGGGTGATGACCATCATGGGCTTTGGGGCTGAGGTTTACATGTTGGTGTTTACATGTTTGTGACATCCACCCCCAACTGTGCAAATGCCTGCAAGTCACTTCCCCTCTCTGGGCGGCACTGTTTCCCACCTGTAATATGGACATACTATCAGTGCTTCCTTCTTTTAAGACGATTGACAGGATTCAATAAGTTGATACAGATAAACTTTCAAAGTAGTAGCTGTACAGTAAAGACTCAATACAGTAAAGACTCAATACAGTAAAGACTCAATAAGTGTTAACTACTAGTAGTGTAATAATAATAACAATTTTTTTCCCCTGAACTAAATCATTGTTTACTTTTGGAAAGCATGTCTGCCAGTTTGGGGTGACACCTTTGGCCTCCACAAGGCTGAGGGCCGAGGACAGACCAATTTTTTTTTTTTTTTTTTTTTTTTTACAGGGACAGAGAGAGAGTCAGAGAGATGGATAGATAGGGACAGATAGACAGGAACGGAGAGAGATGAGAAGCATCAATCATCAGTTTTTTGTTGGGACTCCTTAGTTGTTCATTGATTGCTTTCTTATATGTGCCTTGACCGCGGGCCTTCAGCAGACCGAGTAACCCCTTGCTTGAGCCATTGACCTTGGGTCCAAGTTGGAGCTTTGCTCAAGCCAGATGAGCCTGCACTCAAGTTGGCAACCTCGGAGTCTCAAACCTGGGTCCTTCCGCATCCCAGTCCAACACTTTATCCACTGCGCCACCGCCTGATCAGGCATGGACAGACCAATTTTTATAATTTTTTTTAGAGAGAGAGAGACAAAAAGGGAGCTGAGAAGCATCAACTCAGTTGCAGCACTTTTTTCAGTTTTTATTGATTGCTTCTCATACGTGCCGGCGGCTACAGCAGAGCCAGTGAGCAAGTGACCCTTGCTCAAGCCATCAAGCGACCTTGGGCTTCAAGCCAGTGACCATGGGGTCATGTCTATAATCCTACTCTCAAGCCAGCGACCCTGCATTCAAGCTGGTGAGCCTGTGCTCAAGCCAGCGACATTGGGGTTTTGAACTTCCGTGTGCCAGGTCGATGCTCCATCCACTGTGCCACCACCAGTCAGGCCAGACCAATTATTATTAGATTATTATTAGGCAGTCTGTAACAGCAGTTCTTAAACCTCTGTGTGCATCAGAGTCACCCTCAGAGCTTCTTAAAACAGATTATTGGGCCCCACCTCCAGATTTTCTGATTCAGTTAGGCCTAGGATATCGAATTTATGTTTCCTGCAAGTTCCCAAGAGATGCTGAGGAACAACTCGTCTATCAGGTCCCTCGGCTGTACCATCCAAAGTTCAGTGCTGCCCATGGAGATGCAGAATAACAGCCAACTGAAACATCTTCTCTCATTAATATGCTGAGATCGGAGGGCAGGGATGAGTCCTGTCACCATGGAAACTCAGCGCCCCCCCCCCAGTGGGCTGGGTCTGAGCCTCTCTGGAGGTAGTCTTGAGATGGACCCCAGAAGTGCTTGCCTACCTGTGGGAGAGGCTCTGCAGGTTCTCTAACAGATCTGTGAGTTTGGGTGGCGGTGAGTGGTAGGAGATAGCACTGGGGACAAGTACCACCCAAGCACTGGTTCTGTGCAGGAACAAGATTGAAAATGTTTTGGCCTGAGACCTTGATCTTTGATTTCAATTGAAAATAATTTCTGATCTTATCCATTCCTGTTCTGTACCTGGCCCTGTGCTGGGCAGTGCTGGCGACTCAGCAGTGACTGGAACAGCCTTGGCTCTGCCCTCATGGAATTCCCTATCTAGACACATAAACAATAAATTAAAAGTGGGATTATAAAGCGTGAGAAAGATTATGAAGAAATCTTGGGGTTGCCTGACCAGGTGGTGGCACAGTGGATAGAGTATCGACCTGGGACATTGAGGACCCAGGTTTGAAATACTGAGGTTACCAGCTTGAGCTCGGGCTCACCACCTTGAGTGTGGGATCATAGACGTGACCCCATGGTCCCTGGCTTGAGCCCAAGGTCGCTGGCTTGAGCAAGGGGTCACTGGCTCAGCTCATCTCTCTCCCTGTCTATCTCTCTCTAAAAAAAAAAAAAAAAAAGGAAAGGAAAGAAAATAAATTTTGGGATCAGTGCTGTCTCACAGCAGGCTGAGAGAGAACTACTGAGGTAGAGTGGGAGGGAAAACTTCCCTTGTTTTGATGGGACAGACACATACTGTGTCCTGGGTATACAGTGGGGACGGGGCAGACATGTTCCTTACTTTGTGGTGCTGAGTCTACAGGACACAGATATGCATTGTAGTAGCGTAAGGTCATGTCAGATCCTGATCAGTTCCATGTAAATGATAAAACAGGGTCACCTAGACCCCTCCCCCTCTCCTTCCTCTCTGTCTCTCACTTCCTCTCCCGCAGCAAGGCTCCATTGGAGCAGAGCGCTGGGGATGGCTCCTTGGCCTCTGCCCCAGGCACTGGAGTGGCTCTGGTCGCAGAGCATCGCCCCCTGGTGGGTGTGCCGGGTGGATCCCGGTCGGGCGCATGCGGGAGTCTGTCTGACTGTCTCTCCCCGTTTCCAGCTTCAGAAAAATACAAAAAAAAAAAAAGAAAGAAACGGGGTCACCTAATTGTGACTGTAGTGGGGGTTATAGGGACTATCTTGGATACAGTGGTTAGGGAAGACCGATCTAGGAGATGATTTGGGCAGGGACTTGAAAGAAGAGGAGGAGGCCATGCAAAAAACTTGAGGAAGAACATTTTGTCACAGACCAGTCAGTACAAAGGCCCTGAGGCAGAAAAGACATAGCTTGCTTTCTGGTCTAGTGTGGCCCATCCTGACTGCCCCTGGATGGCAGCAAGTCTGTATGGGAGGTTGGGGGTGTGTGTGCGGGGTGTTGTTTTAGCTGAGCCCTGATAAGGGAAGGAAGTTTGCAATATTTCCTGGCTGAAAAAGAATTTTATTATTTTTTTTTATTTTAAAATTTTTTTACAGGGACAGAGAGAGAGAGTCAGATAGAGGTATAGATAGGGACAGACATACAGGAACAGAGAGAGATTAGAAGCATCAATCATCAGTTTTTTTGTTGCAAAACCTTAGTTGTTCATTGATTGCTCTCTCATATGTGCCTTGACTGCGGGCCTTCAGCAGACTGAGTAACCCCTTGCTCGAACCAGTGGCCTTGGGTCCAAGCTGGTGAGCTTTTTGCTCAAGCCAGATGAGCCCGCACTCAAGCTGGCAACCTCGGGGTCTCAAACCTTAAAAATAAAATTAGTTAAGCTTTATGGAGGACCTAAAATGGTCAGACCCTGTTCTAAGCAATTTCCCTTGTGATTTTGTTTGTTGTTTTTTTTTTGTTTTTTTTTTTACAGAGGCAGAGATAGACAGGGACAGACAGACAGGAATGGAGAGAGATGAGAAGCATCAATCATCAGTTTCTCGTTGCGCATTGCGACTTCTTAGTTGTTCATTGATTGCTTTCTCACATGTGCCTTAACCGTGGGCCTTCAGCAGAAGGAGCCTTCACCTGCTGGAGCCAGAGACCTTGGGTCTAAGCTGGTGAGCTCTTTGCTCAAGCCAGATGAGCCCGCGCTCAAGCTGGCAACCTCGGGGTCTCGAACCTGGGTCCTTCCGCATCCCAGTCCGACGCTCTATCCACTGCGCCACCACCTGGTCAGGCTCCCTTGTGATTTTGAATCCTCACATTAATGAGGATTAATGAGCTCAGACCTCATTTTATAGAGAAGGAGGCTCAGAGAGGTCAAGCTACTTAACCCAGGCCACACAGCCAGTGAGTGACAGCTGGGATTCAAACAAACATCTGTGTGACTCCACACGTCATGATCTGAGACCATGTCTTCTAACATCCCCATTTTATAGACATACCAACTGAGGCCTAGAGATGGGAAGTGGTTTACCCAGTATATAAACAATATCTCCCGACACCTTGTTTACTAGCAGCCAGCATTTATATAACACCTACTACTGTGGCAGTTCTAAGTGCTTCTCATATAATATTAGCTTGTTTAATTTTCACAGCCTAAGGAGGCAGGCATTATTATTGTGCCCATTTTATAGATGAAACTACGGCACAGACAGATCAATAATGGGCTAAAGGCCACATAGCTAGCAAGTAGCAGAGTCAGAATTTGAACTGAGGTAGTCTAAAGCTTTAGCCATTGTTGCCCAGGGCCTCAGTTTCCCCCTGCAGCCTAGGAGCTCCTTGGGGGCCCAGGCAAAGTCTAACTCATCTTTGGGTCCCCAGGTCATCCAGCACAGATGCCTAAAAAAGGTTTTTCCAAGTTGAAGTGACTTGAGGTTGTCCTGCCAGTGATCTACAGCATGTCCTTTCCTCTCTCCTGGCCTCGGTATCCCCTTCTGGCAAGTGAGGGTGTCTTCCGCACCCTGCTGACTTCACAGATTGAATGAGATAAGGGGTGCAGGAATACTGCTTTCCAAGAAGCAAAGGTCTGGCTGCTAGGAGCCACTTCCAGAGAGAGGAGGAGGAGGAGGAGGAGGATAGGTCTGACATCAGGACTGGTTGGTTGGTGTCCGAGGCCAGTGGCCAGCGCAGTGGGGCGTCTGCCCGGGCCTCCCCTGCTTCCTCTGGGACTCTGGGCTCACTTGCTCCCTCTGGACTTCCTCTTGTCCTGCCTGTGGAGTGAAGGGAGTTTGTTTTGGTTTCTCCACAGCCCCTTCCAGAGCTGAAATTTCCTGAGGCAGTGATAAGGGCTCCCCATTATTATTGTCACTCCCCCCTCAGGAAGTAGGGGTGAATCTAGGATGGTGGGTGGGCACTGCTGGGGAGCTGGCCAATGATGCTGAGTGGGCGGCTGCCTGGAGAAGGAGGATTGGACTCCTGTGATCTTCAGACACCAGCCAGTGACCTCTGGGGGTCTAGGATGGGCTGTGGGGAGAGAGCGCCCCCACATTTTGTTTAGGCTCTTAGATGTCCATTTTTCCCCCTGGTAATAAGACCCTTGGCTTTTCCTTGAATTCCCAACAACACTTTATAATCCCTGGCCTAAATGTTTTTTGAGGGGACTCCAACCTTGGGAGCTAAAGGGAAGATAGTGCAAGAGGGGGAGATGGCGATTGGGGTTTAGCACCCTTGGGAGTCAGAGCCCAGGTTCCCAGGATGGGGGGTAGGGGGGTATCATAAGAGGCGGGGGTTGGGGAATCTGTCTTAAAAATTAAAGTTTGACCACTTAACTGGCCCTCACATTTCTCTCTCTTTCTCTTCCTCCCGCAGATGAATTGGGTGAGTATCATAGGGCAGTCTGGGGGAGGCTGAGGAGTCCAAGTGCTCACAAACTGGGAGGTTGGTCCTCCTTGTTGGGATGTTGAGGGGAGGGTCACACTGTGGCTTCTGGAACTGTTGGGGGATTTTAAGTTTCCAAGGTATTAGCGGGGCGTGATACTTGGCCAACACTCGCACACATCAGCTGCCCTTAGTGTCCCTACTGTTATTCATTCCTGCAGGGAGTTGTACTGAGCTCCTGCCACATGCCAGGCTGTGTTAGGCACTGGAGTTTCCATCACGGACCAAAGTGCCCTTTTGGAGCTGACACTCTAGCTGGGGAGACAGTAGGAGAAGGAGTAAATGAACAAAATAAGGTTAGACTGAGCTAAGGGCTGTGATGGAAGTAAACAGGTAGAGGGAGAGATGGCCTGAGGAAGACATTAAATGGGGCCTTTCTGAAGAGGTGACATTTGAGCTGAGACTGGTGGACGAGTAGGAGCAAGCAGGGGTTGAATGGGAGAAGCATGGGACAGGCTGATGGGGAAGCAAGTCGCTGCCCTGAAGAGGGTCAGGCCTGGTTGGTACAAGTGACAGAATACAGGCTGGGTGAGAGCGGGCGGTGGTTGGCCCAGAAGAGCAGGGGCCATTCCATGTGAGGTCTGTACCAACACCATGGATGTGGGGTTTTGTTTTTCTGAGATGAGTGAAGTTTGGAGAGGGTTTTATATGGGGAGGATGTTGACTTTGACTCCAAGGGAGATGGAAGCCACTAGATTAGGGGACAGGGTCTGACGTAAGATCTCTCTAGCCACGTGTGGGAGACAGACTGGGGGAACAGGAGTGGCCATTCAGATGGGAGACATGGAGGGTGGACCAGGGTGGAGGCAGTGCGGGTGGAGAGAGTTGAGGTAGCGGCAGAAGTTCATAGATGGGACTTGCAGATGTGGGGTCATAAGCCAGTGATACAGATACACCCTCCTAGCCTGACCACTCCATGGGTGGTGGTGCTCTTAGGGTCGGGGAATGGATGTGAGGGTGCAGGGTAAGGCGAAACCACCCCCCCCCCGCCCCGCCCTGCGCGCTGCTGTGTTTGGCGCTGAGACCCCTGCATTCGGCCCGCGAGAAATGTCTCGAAAACATGAATGAATTGTAAAAGGCGAGAGACGCGCAGGTCTGGGGGTCATCAAGCTTTTTCTTTTATAACCGGCGTCTCGGGTTTTTGCTTCTTCCGCAGAGATCATCGATGAATACATCAAGGAGAACGGCTTCGGCCTGGAGGGGGCGCCACCGGGCCCGGGCGAGGGGCTGGCGCGCTTGGTGTCTCGCGGGGCGGCCTCCCTGAGCACCGTCACCCTGGGCCCTGCCACGTCCCCGGCCACGCCGCCCTGGGGCTGCCCCCTGGGCCGGCTCGGACCCCCGGCCCCCGGCTCGGGACCGCAGCCGCACCTGGTCATCACTGAGCAGCCCAAGCAGCGCGGCATGCGCTTCCGCTACGAGTGCGAGGGCCGTTCTGCCGGCAGCATCCTCGGGGAGAGCAGCACCGAGGCCAGCAAGACGCTGCCCGCCATCGAGGTGGGCACTGGGACTGGTGGGACTCGCGCTGCCACATCACATGCATGTATTGATTCATGCATTTGGTGGTGGTTATTATTATTGCCGTTGCTGTTGTTGGAGCCCATAATACTATCACCTGGCCCCAAATTCAAAAGGGCATTCAAAGAAAGGCTTTCTTCCCGCAATTTGGCAGTATTGATCCAAATTGTCATGGTTTTAAAGACAGGGTAGACTCCTGGTTCACAAACAAGGCCTTAAGAATCAGAGTGCCTAGGTTCGAATCCCTGTTCAGCCATTTGCCAGCTGTGCAGTGTTGGGCAGTTTACTCAGTCCCTCTGTGACTCCGTTTCCTCTTCTACAAAATGGGATGGTAATAATAACTAGCCAGCTGGGGTTGTTGGAAGGAGTGAGTCAGTTCATTATACTCTGGACCTCCAATTGGTAAGTGCTCCGTAGAATTGAGCTGCTAGTATTATTATATAATCACTATCATTGCTCTTAGGACCATTCCATTTCTAGAAATTTATCATGTCTGCATCTGGGCACACAGAGGGATTTACAAGTCTATCCACTGCAGCCTTGTTTGTATGAGAAGAATCGGAAATTCAGTGTTTGTCAGTAGGCAACTGGTAAACTAATCAATAGATATCTACACATCAGAATTCTATGCAGATATAACATATATCTGTGTATGTGTGCAGCTAAATATAAATACCTACAGTTAATACGGAAAAAATTTTAAGTGAAGACTCCCTTAAGTACTAATGTGGAAGTATCGCCAAGACGTAGTAATAATCCCCCCTCCAAACTGAGGTGCAGAACCCTGCAGAGGGTATTATACTACCTTTTGTGTTAAAAGAGGAAGTAAGATATTTATGTCATGAATATGTGCATAAAGAAACTCTGGAAGGAAAAACAAATGAATAGAGATAATTACTTTGGGGAAGGAGTGCTCAATGGATAAGGTGCAGGTCAGATTTTTAAACTATGTACGTCTTTATTTTGTTTAAAATATTTGAATCGATGATGTGGTTCAAAATGTTTAAAAATATGAAGATTTTTATTAATTTTTTTTTTTTTTGAGACAGAGAGTGAGAGAGAGAGAGAGAGAGAGAGAGAGACAGGAAATGAAAGAGAGGGTGAGAAGCATCAACGTGTAGTTGCTTTTGCTTTAGTTGTGCATTGATTGCTTTTCGTCTGTGCCTTGACCGGAACCAAGCCAGTGTCCCATTGCTCAAGCCAGCCATCTTGGGCTTTTCATGCCAGCGACCTTTGGGCTCAAGCTGGCGAGCTTGGGATAGTGTGGGTGATTTTCCATTCAAGCCAGCAACCCCATGCTGACAAGCCCATGCTCAGAGCCAGTGACCTCAGGGCTTAGAACCAATGACCTCAGCGTACTGGATGGACACCTTTATCCATTGCAACACTGGTCAGGTTATATTAACAGAATTTAAATTTAATTAATTTAAAATAAAAGTCCCTAGAATCTGTGGGTTGGTTTTCCCCCTAGAGGTAACCATTGTTATCAGTATCTCATGTGTCCTTCCAGAAGTATTTTATAATTATACAGGTAAATATATCCATATATATAGGCCCTCCTCCTTTAGTACAAAGAGGGGTATAACATACATGTGTGTGTGTGTGCATGTACAGCTATACACAATTGGTCCCAGACTTACCAAATGGTTCGACTTAAAATACTTTGACTTTGCAGTGGTGTGAAAGCGATATGCATAATGAATTGCATGAAATATTCCACACTTTATTATTAAATAGGCTATGTGTTAGATGATTTTGCCCGACTGTAGGCTAATGTAAGTGTTCTGAGAACGTTTAAGGTAGGCCAGACTAAGCTATGCTGTTCTGTATGTTAGGTGCATTTAATGGTTTTTTTTAATTTAATTAATTGTGTTTACATAGATTCTAGGGTCACCCCAAATGCATCCCCCCTCTTCTCTATTCCGCTCAACATCTCCCTTGCCCCCCTCCTTACAGCACCCTCCCCCCTTCCCTTCAGGTTTATCCTATCCTATCATCCCCTTTCCCTCTGTCCTCTTTTCCTCTGGTCCCTTTGATCCCTCCTCTGATCCCTCAATTCTGTTCCTCAGTTCTCATTATTCCTTGATTCCTCAAATGAGTGAGGTCATATGATATTTTTCCTTCTCTGCCTGGTTTATTTCACTCAACATAATAGTTTCCAGGTCCCTCCATATTGTTGCAAACGGTAATATTTCCTTCTTTTTCATAGCCCCATAGTATTCCATTGTGTATATGTACACAGCTTTTTAATCCACTCATCCACTGACAGACTGTTTCCAGATCTTCGCTATTGTGAACAATGCTGCCATAAACATGGGGGTGCATTTCTTTTTTTCAGTCGGTGATATGGTGTTCTTGGGATATATTCCTGTAAGTGGGATGGCTGGGTCAAAGGGCAGTTCCATTTCTTTTTTTTTTTTTTTATTTATTCATTTTAGAGAGGAGAGAGAGAGAGAGACAGGGGGGAGGAGCTGGAGGCATCAACTCCCATATGTGCCTTGACCAGGCAAGCCCAGGGTTTCGAACCGGCGACCTCAGCATTTCCAGGTCGCCGCCTTAATCCACTGCGCCACCACAGGTCAGGCATCCATTTCTAATTTTTTGAGGAATCTCCATACTGTTTTCCACAGTGGCTGTACCAGTCTGCATTCCCACCAGCAGTGCAGGAGGGTTCCCCTTTCTCCACATCCTCGCCAGCACCTATCGTGTGTTGTTTTGCATTTAATGGGTTTTTGGCCTAATGATATTTTCAGCTTACAACGGGACATTGATCAGGATGTAATCCCATTGTAAGTCAAGGAGCATCCCTATACATATACTGCTCGGTGTTATGCTTTTTATTTTTTAACTTAAAAATATATTTTGGGGCCCTGGCCAGTGGCTCAGTGGATATAGCGTCTTCCCGGCTTATGGATGTCCGTGGTTCGATTCCCGGTCAGGGCACACAAGAGAAGCGATCATCTGCTTCTCTCCCCTTCCTCCCCCCTCCCTCTCCTTCTGCTGTCCCTCTTCCCCTCCGGCAGCCAGTGGCTTAATTGATTTTTGTGTGGCCCTTGACACTGAGGATAGCTCGGTTGATTCAAGCATCAGCACCTATTGGGGGTGCCAGGTAGATCCCGGTTGAGGTGCATATGGGAATCTGCCTTACCATCTCCCCTCCTCTCACCTAAGGAAAAAGAAAAAAGAATATATCTTGGAGCTCAGTTCACATCAGTATGTGTAAAGCTGCCTTATTTCTTTTCTGTGGTGTCTTGTTGTGTGCATGTGTGGTAATTTCTTGTTCAGTTTCTTTTTGGTGGGCATTTAGGTTGTTTCCAGTCTCCTGCTATTTATTATAAGCAGGGCTGTAGAGAATGACACAGTTCATCTGTGATTACTTTCATGTGTGTCACTCAAATAACTTCTGGAAATGGAATTGCTGGTCAAAGGTAATTTGATGGATATTGTCATATTGTCAAATACCTGGGGGTAGCATCCACAGCTGTTTCTCCCAGCAGTGTCTGAGGCCTGATTCCTTGATCTTCCTTGATACAGAGCCTTCACGTGCTTCTGGATCTTTGTGCAGATGTTTATTGAACCTCAGCTGTGTACTAGCCATTCCACCAGCCCCAGGTTTCAGCCCCATCTTCTCCCTGACCGCCATCTTCTTCCCAGTCACCAGCTCTCAGTCTCCTCCACATCTGCCCCCAACAAGGCAATCTGAGGAGCCCTGTTAAACTGCACACCTGCTTCTCTCCCTGCTCAGAATTCACCCTTGGCTCCCTAGTGTCCTCAGGAGGAAGCCTGAACCTCTAGGACCTCTCATTGTCTGGCTCCCCCTGACCATTCGCATCCAACCACTCCGCACTTACCTATGAGACCCCAGTCTACCCCAGGGCGCCTTCCCTGACCGCCTTCGGCACAGGCCCAAGCTCCCTCAAGTGAAGTCTCCTGCCGCTCTGTCCTACTCCTCCTTCAGTGGGATTCGTGCTCGTGGGAGCAGAGCAACACTGGCCTTCCCCACAAGTTGGGATTTTAGGGTCAGAAAGACTTGGGTTTGAGCCCTGCTCTGCCCCACAAGTTGGGATTTTAGGGTCAGAAAGACTTGGGTTTGAGCCCTGCTCTGCCACGTACCAGCTGTGTGAAGTCGGACAAACCCAGTGCTTCCCTGGGCCTCATTTCCTCAATGGTAAAATGGGGGTGATACACCTGCCCTGCCCACCAGATGCTATGAGGACACGAGGGAGATGCGCCTTTATGCAGCTAGGTTGTAGTTGTTATTTTGTTGGGCTTCAGGCATTGTGGCTAAAAGCTGCCTACAGTCAGCCAGATATTCTGATTCAAAAAATTATTTCCTTTTTTTTTTTTTAAAAAAAGCATAATTCTCTCTCTTTTTTTTTTTTTTTTACAGAGGCAGAGATAGACAGGGACAGACAGACAGGAACAGAGAGAGATGAGAAGCATCAATCATCAGTTTCTCGTTGCGCGTTGCGACTTCTTAGTTGTTCATTGATTGCTTTCTCACATGTGCCTTGACCGCGGGCCTTCAGCAGACCGAGTAACCCCCTGCTGGAGCCAGCGACCTTGGGTCTAAGCTGGTGAGCTCTTTGCTCAAGCCAGATGAGCCTGCGCTCAAGCTGGCGACCTCGGGGTCTCGAACCTGGGTCCTTCCGCATCCCAGTCCAACGCTCTATCCACTGCGCCACCACCTGGTCAGGCTATTTCCTTTTTTTTTAAATTTTGTATTCATTTTAGAAAGGAGAGAGAGAGGGAGAGAGAGAGAGAGAGGAGACAGAGAGAAGCGGGGGAGGAGCAGGAAGCATCAACTCCCATATGTGCCTTGACCAGGCAAGCCCAGGGTTTCGAACCGGCGACCTCAGCATTTCCAGGTCAATGCTTTATCCGCTGCGCCACCACAGGTCAGGCCTATTTCCTTTTTTTGTTTTTAAGTTTTATTTTATTTTGTTTTACTTCTTTATTTTTAGATTTTATTTATTCATTTTTTGAGAGAGAGAGAGAGGTAGGGAAAGGGGGAAGGAAGAGCAGGAAGCACCAACTCCTATATGTGTCTTGGCCAGGCAAGCCCAGGGCTTCAAACCGGCAACCTCAGCATTCCATGTTGACACTTTTTTTTTTTTTTAATTTTTTCTGAAGTTGGAAACAGGGAGAGACAGTCAGACAGACTCCCGCATGCGCCCGACCGGGATCCACCCGGCACGCCCACCATGGGGCTACGCTCTGCCCACCAGGGGGCGATGCTCTGCCCATCCTGGGCATCGCCATGTTGCGACCAGAGCCACTCTAGCGCCTGAGGCAGAGACCAAGGAGCCATCCCCAGCGCCCGGGCCATCTTTGCTCCAATGGAGCCTTGGCTGCGGGAGGGGAAGAGAGAGACAGAGAGGAAGGCGTGGCGGAGGGGTGGAGAAGCAAATGGGCGCTTCTCTTGTGTGCCCTGGCCAGGAATCGAACCCGGGTCCTCCGCACGCTAGGCTGACGCTCTACCGCTGAGCCAACCGGCCAGGGCCATGTTGACACTTTTATCCACTGTGCCACCACAGGTCAAGCAAAAATTATTTCCTTTGAAATATATATTCTTGCTTGGGCAGGTGGTGGTACAGTGGATAGAGTGTCAACCTAGGACACTGAGGACCCAGGTTTGAAACCCCAAGATTGTTGGCTTGAGTGCAGACTCACCAGCTTGAGCACTGGGTCGCTGGCATGAGCGTGGGATCATAGACATGACCCCATGGTCACTGGCTTGAGCCCAAGGTCGCTGGCTTGAGCAAGGGGTCATTGGCTCATCCGGAACTGCCCCCCCTCTCCGGTCAAGGCACATATGAGAAGCAATCAATAAATAACTAAGGTGCCGCAACTACAAGTTGATGCCTCATCTCTCTCCCTTCCTATCTGTTTGTCTCTCTCTCTCTTTTTTTTTTTTTACAGGGACATAGAGTTAGAGAGAGGGATACATAGGAACAGACAGACAGGAATGAAGAGAGATGAGAAGCATCAATCATTAGTTTTTCATTGCTACACCTTAGTTGTTCATTGATTGCTTTCTCATATGTGCCTTGACTGCGGGCCTTCAGCAGGCTGAGTAACCCCTTGCTTGAGCCAATGACCTTGGGTCCAAGCTGGTGAGATTTACTCAAGTCAGATGAGCCTGCGCTCAAGCTGGCGACCTCGGGGTCTCGAATCTGGGTCCTGGGCATCCCAGTTCGACACTCTATCCACTGCGCCACTGCTTGGTCAGGCTCTGTTTCTTTCTCTTGCTAAATATATATATGTGTTTGTGTGTGTGTGTGTGTGTGTGTGTGTGTGTGTGTATTCTCAGTCATTGGATTTCCAGGAAGGGGATAAGTGTGGTGCATTAAGGAACAATGGTAGCCCCTTATTTATCTTTAAGCATTTTGTCTATTTTTCTAATTTGATAGGGAATTTTTTTCAACTGCATGTCTCAACATTTTCTTTTGAAAAAAATTTTAGCCCTGGCGGGTTGGCTCAGCGGTAGAGCATCGGCCTAGTGTGCGGAGGACCCGGGTTCGATTCCCGGCCAGGGCACATAGGAGAAGCGTCTATTTGCTTCTCCACCCCTCCGCCGCGCCTTCCTCTCTGTCTCTCTCTTCCCCTCCCGCAGCCAAGGCTCCATTGGAGCAAAGATGGCCCCGGGTGCTGGGGATGGCTCCTTGGCCTCTGCCTCAGGCGCTAGAGTGGCTCTGGTCACAACATGGCGACGCCCAGGATGGGCAGAGCATCGCCCCCTGGTGGGCGTGCCAGGTGGATCCCGGTCGGGCGCATGCGGGAGTCTGTCTGACTGTCTCTCCCTGTTTCCAGCTTCAGAAAAATGCAAAAAAAAAAAAATTTTTTTTTAATTAAAAAAATTGTTTTATTGATTTTAGTGAGAGAGGAAGGGTGGGGGAGAGAGATAGAAACATCGAGCTGGTCCTGCATGTGGTCTGATCAGAGGTGGAACTGGCAACTTCTGTGCTTTGGGACGATGCTCTAACCAACTCAGCTATCTGGCCAGGGCCTTTTTTGAAAAATTTTAAACCTACATAAAATAGACAAGAATAACACAATGAACACCTGTCTGCCTTTGGCCACATTTGTTTTATGCATCTCCCCCATATATAAGGTCTACCGGAAAGTTCTGTTCGTTTCTATCACAACAAGTTTCAACACGTAAGTACATGTTTATTTGGCGCATGTGTGCCTCTCTATTTTTATCACTTAATGTATACATACTGACGTAGCAAATTAACTAAAACAAAGTTGATTTACATTAGTCTTATGTGTGAAGCGATAGTGTACCCATGGCTACTGGTAAAGTTCATTTACGCCACTGTATTGTATACAAATTTCAACAAGGAAGAAATGCTACAGAAGCATGTAGAAATTTATTGAAAGTGTTTGGTGAAGGTACAGTTTCTGATAGGACATGCAGAAGATGGTTCAAAAAATTCGAAACAGGTGATTTCAACCTTCCTGATAAGCCACATTCTGGGTGACCATCTTTGATCGATGACAATGTTGTTAGGACCATGTTGGAGCAAGATCCTTTTCTGACAACATCAGAGATCGCAGAAAGGCTTAATTCAGCTCAGCAAACCATTTCGGACCATATTCGGAAGATAGGATTGGTGTGGAAATATATTATTTAATAAAGTTTATTGACAGTAAGAAAAGTTTGTATTTTGTTTTATTCCAAAAATGGACAGAACTTTCCGGTAGACCTTATATAAACATGTCTAGAGGGAGATTTGAAAGTCAGTTGGAAATATGACAATACTGTGCCCCAAACATCTTGGCATGTATCTCTTGAGAACAAGGACATTTTTCTACAATGCAGGACATATAGAATCATATCACCATTATCATACTCTAGAAACAATAATCATATGAGGATATTATCTAATAATATTCTATATTCTAATTATCCAAGTTGTCTTCAAAATATTTTTTATAGCTCTTGTTTTGTTGTTTGATTGTTTCATAACCAGTCCAGGATCACACGCTGCATTTCTCAGGTCTTGCTATGGTCTGAATGTTTCTGTCCCCCAAATATGTTGCAATTCTAATCTCCAAGGTGATGATATTAAGAGGTGGGGCCTTTAGGGTGATATGAAGGTAGAGCCGCCATGAATGAGATTAATGCTTTTAGAAAAGAGGCCCCAGAGACCTCACTTGCCCCTTGTACCATGTTAGGAGACAATGGGAAGTATTGGCGGTCTGCAAACCCAGGGAGTGTCTCACTAGGATCTGACCACACTGACACCTAGATCTGGACTTCCAGCCTCCAGAACTGTGAGAAAAATCTATTGTTTATCAGCCACCCAGTTCACAGCATCTTTTAGGCACAATTGGAGTAAGGCAGGTGTCTTTTATTTTTTCTTTCTTCTTTTTCAAGTAAGAGGAGGCGAGATAGAGAGACAGACTCCCACATGCGCCCTGACCGGGATCCCCCTGGCAACCCCTATCTGGAGCCGTGCTCTCAACTGAGCTATTTTTAGCACCTGAGGTGGAGGCTCCACGGAGTCATTCTTAGCCTCTAGGCTGATGTGCTTGAATCAACTGAGCCATGGCTGCAGGAAGGGGATGGGGGAGAGACAGAGAGAGAGAAGGGTGAGGAGGAGGGGTGGAGAAGCAGATGGTCACTTCTCCTGTGTGCCCTGACTGAGAATCAAACCCAGGACACCGGGCCGATGCTCTACCACTGAGCCAACTGGCCAGGGCCACAGGTGTCTTTTGACCTCAGTCTGTTTGTGTGCTTCAGGATGTGGTTATTTGGGGAGGACAGGACAGATATTTTATTCAGTGTCCCACATTCTGGGTTTGTTGGCTGTTTCCAGGTTAGATCAGGTTATTCATTTTGGTGGGAATACTCCAGCAGTGATGTGTGGCTTTCTCAGTGACTCCTGTCAAAGGCCATGGGCTGGCAATCTGTCCCAATGCCAGTGATGCTGAGTTGGATCCAGCAGTGAAGGTGACATTTTAGTTTGCTCAGGCTGCTGTAACAAAACACCACAGACTGCGTGGCTTGAACAACAGAAATTTATTTCCCACAGTCTTGGAGGCTGCAAGTTCGAGATTGAGTTATGAGCAGGGTTGGTTTCCTCGGAGGCCTCTCCTTTGCTTGCAGATGGCTGCCCTCTACTGTGTCCTCAATCAGTTTTTGTCTGTGTCACACTTGTCTGATGTCTTTGTGTGTCCAAATGACCTTTTCTTATAAGGAGACCTGGCAGATTGGATCAGGGCCTACCCTAATGGCCTCTTTAACTTAATCACCTTTTAAAATCTCTATCTCCAAATACAGTCACATTCTGAGGAGGTTAGGGATTTAATTATGATCACCAGGTCTCTCCTTTGTAAAAGTACGGCCTTCTCTTTATAATTATAAGTTATCTGTGAGGAGATACCTGAAGGCTGTGTTTTCCCCGGATTTTTTAATTTTCTTTTATTGATTTTAGAGAGAGAGCAAGAGGGAGAGAGAGAGAGAGACAGGAACATCAATCTATCCCTCTATGTGCTGTGATCAGGAATTTAACCAGCAACCTTCACACTTCAGGATGGTGCTCTAACCAACCAAGCTATCTGGCCAGGGCTCCTCAGCTTTTTATTTCTAAGTCTTTCCAGGCAATTTATTTGGCTCAGTGTTGGTTTGGTTGTTTTTTGTTTGTTTGTTTGTTTTTGTTTTTACGGGGACAGAGAGAGAGTCAGAGAGAGGGATAGACAGGGACAGACAGACAGAAACGGAGAGAGATGAGAAGCATCAATGATCAGTTTTTTGTTGCGACACCTTAGTTGTTCATTGCTTGCTTTCTCATATATATGTGCCTTGACCGCAGGTCTTCAACAGACCAAGTAACCCCTTGCTCGAGCCAGCGACCTTGGGTCCAAGCTGGTGAGCATTATTTATTTATTTATTTATTTAATTTTTTTTAGAAATAGAGAGTCAGAGAGAGGGATAGACAGGGACAGACAGACAGGAATGGAAAGAGATGAGAAGCATCAATCATTAGTTTTTTGTTGTGACACCTTAGTTGCTCATTGATTGCTTTCCTATATGTGCCTTGACTATGGGCCTTTAGCAGACTGAGTAACCCCTTGTTCAAGCCAGCGACCTTGGGTCCAAGCTGGTGAGCTTTGCTCAAACCAGATGAACCCGCTCTCAAGCTGGCAACCTTGGGGTCTCGAACCTGGGTCCTCTGCATCCCAGTCTGACGCTCTATTCAATGCGCCACCGCCTGGTCAGACTTTCTTTCTTTCTTTTTTTTTTTTTTTTTTTTTTTTTTACTCAAGCCAGATGAACCCACGCTCAAGCTGACGACCTCGGGGTCTCAAACCTGGGTCTTTCCGCATCCCGGTCCGACACTCTATCCACTGTGTCACTGCCTGGTCAGGCTCAGTGTTGGTTTTGATTTCAGATAGTTAGAACAGTAAATGCCCAACAGTAGGGGATGACCTGCTTCTGACTCTGGATTTAGGATTTTTATTCCCATGTTTTGGAAGAGGAAACTGAGGCTCAGAGAGGGTAAGTTAGGTGCTCAGGGGCACCCAACAAGTTTACTCTAGTAATTACTGACATTTACTAAGTGCGCCTGTGTGCCAGGTACTTAATGGTACACATCTTACAGTTAAGGACAGTAAGGCCAGAGAGGTTTATCATGCAGACGGCCAGTGGTAGAGGCTGTTTAGTACCAGGCCTGACTGACTACAAGGCCTTGTGCCTTTTCCACGATTTTGTGTCACATCCCAAAGATGAAAAGCTTTCAGCCCTGCATCTTTATGAATCCTGAGACTGTTGACCCTGATCTCAGAATCTCCTAATACTCCAACAGGAAGCTGGTTAAATGAATAGTTGTAATCCTATCAGACTCAGTGAAATGTACAAGCAATATTACCTACCTCAACTCAAAATCATGCCCAGAATCCATAATGCCTTAACATTAAAATGAAGGAGAAATAAAAGGAAAATAGTGGTGCATATACAAGAGCTCATTCATTTCAGTAAGTGCTCGCGCACGGCCCCAGGGAAACACAGTGAAGGTGGCCCCTGCTGTTGGCCTCATTACTGCAGTGGCCATGGATGCAGCCTGACCTAACCTGGTGACTTAAAATTCAGTGTATTTTAAAATTATGGGGGAAATACTATGTATATAAAATTAAACAGTGCTAGGTTCTGGGCTCTGATCATTTTAAACAGGTTTTTCACTGACATGAAATGGCGGTGGGAGGTTCAGAAGCTTTGCAGGATTTGTGAGGGATTGTCCCTGGTTTGTAGGTTGTGTAGCATCTCGGGCCCTGCCTACTGCCGGCTGAGGGTGTCCATCAGCATCAACCAGTATCACCCCCAATATCTCAATGTTCACTAGAGGGCACTATTATCCTGTTAATCATCACCAGTTTATTGTGTGTTTTTTTTTACCGACACCAGCTTTCACAGTTCAGAGCAGGTTTTACTGGGTCTTTGATGCCAGCTGGGTCCAGTGTGTAACCTAAGAAAGCCTCATAGGCTCCTTTTTTTAAAAAAAATTTTTTCCATTGATTTGAGAAAGAGAAAGCGTTGTTCAGCTTAGTTGTGTATTCATTGATTGATTTTCTTTTTTTTTTTATAAAGTTTTTTTTTTTTTTAATTCATTTTTAGAGGAGAGAGGGAGAGGGAGAAGGAGAGAGAGAGGGAGAGAGAGAGAGAGAAACAGAGAGAGAGAAGGGGGAGGAGCTGGAAGCATCAACTCCCATATTTGCCTTGACCAGGCAAGCCTAGGGTTTCAAACCGGCGACCTCAGCATTTCCAGGTCGACGCTTTATCCACTGTGCCACCACAGGTCAGGCCTCATTGATTGATTTTCACATATGCCCTGACTGAAGATTGAACCCACAACACATGGATGCTTTATCCACTGAGCCACACAGCCAGGGCTCATACCCCCCCCCCCTTTTTAAGGGAGAGACAGGGACAGACAGGCAGGAAGGGAGAAGGATGAGAAGCATCAACTCATAGTTGTGGCACTTTAGTTGTTCATTGGTTGCTTTCTCATATGTGCCTTGACCGAGAGGCTCCAGCCAAGCCAATGACCTCTTGCTCAAGCCAGTGACCCCTTCCTTGCTCAACCCAGCGACCATGGGGTCATGTCTATGATCCCACGCTCAAGCTGGCAACCTCAGCATCCCAGGTCGACGCTCTATCTGCTGAGCAATGCCTGGTCATGTAAAGCTTCATTTTTTTTTTTTTTTTTTTTTTTTTTTTTTTTTTAAATTTTTTATTTATTTATTTTTATTTATTCATTTTAGAGAGGAGAGGGAGAGACAGACACAGAGAGAGAGAGAGACAGAGAGACAGAGAGAGAGAAGGGGGGGAGGAGCTGGAAGCATCAACTCCCATATGTGCCTTGACCAGGCAAGCCCAGGGTTTTGAACCGGCGACCTCAGCATTTCCAGGTCGACGCTTTATCCACTGCGCCACCACAGGTCAGGCTAAAGCTTCATTTTTTTAAAAAGAGAATCTGGAAATCTGGAATAAGTGATAGCTCATACTTTTTCAGTGGAGGCTCCAAATTCTTCCCAACTTTTTATTTAAAAATTTTTTAAATCTTCTAGTTTTTACAAGTTTTATTGATGTATAATTGTTATACAGAAAGTTGCACTTGTTTAATGTATACATTTGATGAGTTGTTTTTTTGTTTTTGTTTTTGTTTTTTTACAGAGACAGAGAGTGAGTCAGAGAGAGGGATAGACAGGGACAGACAGACAGGAACGGAGAGAGATGAGAAGCATCAATCATTAGTTTTTCATTGCGCATTGTGACACCTTAGTTGTTCATTGATTGCTCTCTCATAAGTGCCTTGACCGCGGGCCTTCAGCAGATCGAGTAACCCCTTGCTGGAGCCAGCGACCTTGGATTCAAGCTGGTGGGCTTTTGCTCAAACCAGATGAGCCCGCGCTCAAGCTGAGCGACCTCAGGGTCTCGAACCTGGGTCCTCAGCATCCCAGTCCGACGCTCTATCCACTGCGCCACCGCCTGGTCAGGCTACATTTGATGAGTTTTGATGAAAAATGAAAATAGTACAGTGAACACATGTGAACCTTCCATTTGTATTCACCAGTGAACATTTGCCACATCTGCTGTACCTGTCGCTCTCTCACCACAAATACACATTGGTTTTTGGCTGAACTATTTGCAAATGAGTTATAGATATCATGTTATATCAGTTCTAGATCCTTAAGCCTTCAAAGTGCATCTCCTAAGAAGAGGTTCCGACACAGCTACAATACTGTTACTACTACTAGGAAAATGAACAATATTCCATAATATCTAATATAGAGTCTGTAACTAAATTTCCCGATTGTCCCAAAAATGTATTTTATAAATCAAGGATTATGTGTTATATTAGGTGGTCATGTCTGTTTAGTCTCTCTTCTTTTTTTTTTTTTGTTTAAATTTTTATTTATTGATTTTAGTGAGAGAGGATGGAGAGATAGAGAGAGAGAGATTCAGGAACATCAATCTATTCCTGTGTGTGCCCTGACTGGGGATTGAACTGTCAACCTCTATGCTTTGGGATGCTGCTCTAACAGCTGAGCCATCTGTCCAGGACTAGTTTCTCTTCTTTTTAAAAAATTGAGTTTGCCTGACCTGTGGTGGCACAGTGGATAAAGTGTCAACCTCGAAACGCTGAGGTTGCCTGTTCGAAACCCTGGGCTTGCCTGGTCAAGGCACATATGGGAGTTGATGCTTTCTGCTCCTCCCCCCTTCTCTCCCTCCCTCTTTCTCTCTCCCTTGTCTATAATGAATAAATAAAATCTTTAAAAAAAAATTGAGTTTACTTCAGTTATATTTTATCTTAAAATATTAATTTAATAATTAAAATTTTAAATTCAATTTTAATTACCCATTAAGAAATAAATAGCTAAATTAACCTTCAATATGAAGTTAATATAAATTTAGTAGAATATATGTTCATATATTGTTATATTTTATCTTAATGTATATGTTAAGATTGACTCTGAAGTGTACAGCTTGGTAAATTTTTATGTCTGTATACACTGTGGAACTACTAGTCAGATCAAAATAACATTTGTTTTCTTTTAATCCCAAATTGACACCCATCTTTTTATCATCTTTTTTTTTTGTTTGTTTGTTTTTTGCTTTTAAGATTTTACTTATTCATTATAGAGAGGAGAGGGGGAGGAGCAGGAAGCATCAACTCCCATATGTGCCTTGACCAGGCAAGCCCAGGGTTTTGAACTGGCAGCCTCAGTGTTTCCAGGTTGACGCTTTATTCACTGCGCCACCTCAGGTCAGGCCTTTATCATCTTTCGTGACACTGACATTTGGATCTGGTGACCCACAATTTGGGTTTGCCTGGTGTTTCATCATGATTAGATTCAGATGACGCACTTCTGGAGGA
This sequence comes from Saccopteryx bilineata, assembly GCF_036850765.1. Lineage (NCBI taxonomy): Eukaryota > Metazoa > Chordata > Mammalia > Chiroptera > Emballonuridae > Saccopteryx > Saccopteryx bilineata. The sequence continues at coordinate 313,998,788 of NC_089492.1, read as the reverse complement.
GCTGTCACAGTAGCGATGAGTCCTTCCCGGCCGTCAGCAGGGCCCAAGTCATTTGGGCCTGGTATTGGTGATGCTGAAACCTCGATCACCTGGTTATGGTGGGGTCCACCAGGTCTCTTTACTGTAGAGGTGCCTTTCTCCTCTTGTGACAAGAATGTTATCTGTACGCAGTACTAGGAGCCCTGTATGTACCCAGTTTTTGAAAGTCTGAACAGCCAAAGGAAGTCCATTTGTGCGCAGCTATCGTGTTACGGGGCCACCAGGTCACCAGTTGGAAATCTCAGGTTTAGGATCTCAGAGGGGTCTTAAGCACCTACTCTTCCATCAGCCTGTGGGGAGAGGGTTGGGGAGCTACCCAGGGACCCCCTAGGGAGTTTGGATGGGTGCAGATGTCTACGATGGGACCCCAAAAGAGCACCTGTCTTCCTGCAGCTCCGGGACTGTGGAGGGCTGCGGGAGGTGGAGGTGACCGCATGCCTGGTGTGGAAGGACTGGCCTCACCGAGTGCACCCCCACAGCCTCGTAGGGAAAGACTGCACCGACGGAGTCTGCAGGGTGCGGCTCCGGCCTCACGTCAGCCCCCGGCACAGGTACCCAACCCTGTCCCCTGGCCCTTTACCCCTCACTCTTGGTCATGGAGATTCTGAGGGGCTGAAGATCACTCGGGGAGACCTTAAGGCAGGGGCAGCTTAGCCAGACTCTTCCTATTGCATTTCCTAAATGGGGAAACTGGGGCCTGGCGGTGGAGGGTCTTTCCTAGGCCTGGAGCCCTGCCCCACACATTTACTTATGTTATATTTATCCGCACATTGCAGAGGAGGAAACTGAGGCCCTAAGGTGCAGGGGTACAGAGGCCAACGGCAGTGCTGCCATCTGACCTCAGACCTGACTTAACTGCAAGGCCCGTTCTTTTATTTTATAATTTATATGTTTTTAATAAATAAAAATTAAAAGGTTTAGAAAAGGTGTGCAGTGAAAAATAAGTGTCCTTCCTTCTTTGCGTTTCCAGATACCAGGCCTCTTCCTGGAGGAAATTCAAAATAGAGATATATTTTTTATCTCCTTATAAATAACAACAGACCCTTGCACGTCATTTGTGTGTTCCAATACATCTTGGGATCATTCCTATCACAACACTTAGAGCTGCCATATCTTTTTTTTTTTTTTAGGTGAGAAGAGGGGAGATAGTGAGGCAGACTCCCACATGCCCCCCGCCGACTGGGATCCACTCAGCAACCCCATCTGGGGCCTGATGCTTTAGTACTGAGCTATTTTTAGCACCTGAGGCTGATGCGCTTTAGTGGAGCCATCCTCAGCACCCCGAGCCATGCTTGAACCAATCAAGCCACTGACTGTGGGAGAGAAAAAGGGACAGAAGGGGAAGAGGGTGTGTGTGTGGGGGGGGTGAAGCAGATGGTCAGTTCTCCTGTGTGCCTGGACCAGGAATCGAACCTGGGACGTCCATATGCTGGGCCTACGCTCTATACACTGAGCCACCAGCCAGAGCTGCCTTATCCTTTTCATTGGCTGCATAGTATTCCTGTGTGTGGATGCACATGGTGACTTGAACAGGTCCTCTATGAATGGGCATCTATGATGGTTTCAATCCCTTGTGGCTCTGTGATTAACTCAGCTGCGGTGAATGGCTTTACATAGAAAGCATTTCTTCTCTAGAATAAATTCGTAGAAATTGCTAGATTTAAGTGTATACCTGTGTACTTTCAGTGATCCATACATTTAGTGAGGGCAGGGATTTTTGTCTTTTTTGTTCCCTGCTATGCTTCCCAATGCTTAGCACATGCTGGCTCACAGTAAGGTGCTCAGAAAATATTTGTGGAATGAATGAATACTGCCAGGTCATCCTCCAATGGGTGATTGCAGGAGCCCTTTCTGGCTTCAGCAGCAGTGGGTGAGAGTGCCTAATCAACCTCACTCACAGAGGGTATTAGCAAATGTTTTGATCTTTTCTGTTTGGATGAGTTTTTAAAAATTGGCATCACACTGGTGTTTAATTTGCAGTTTTCTTATAAGTGAGGTTAGCCAGTGTTGTAATGTGATAAAGATAAGTGTTTCCAGGTTCTCTCAAGAATCCTGAGACCCATGGAGGGTTTGAACCCCAGACTCCCCCCGACCTCTCAAGGCTGGGACCCCTGGGCCTGGGGTGCCTCAGACCCTGAAATTATTACTCCCAAGGCAGATCACATCTGCTGGAGCCCTCCTGTGGGTTAGGGCTATACCTGCTCCCTTGTGCCAACCTCCCTTCTCCACCCCCCCCACAGCTTTAACAACCTGGGCATCCAGTGTGTGAGGAAGAAGGAGATCGAGGCTGCCATAGAGCGGAAAATCCAGCTTGGCATCGACCCCTACAATGGTCAGCCCAAACCCCGAACCCCTCTGCCCACTCCCATCCTTTCGCCTCCTCTGGGCCCCACCATCTCCTCCAGTCTTCTGTCTCCCACCCCCTACCAGGCTCTGTAGCCCCCCATCAATCAGCCTTCCCACGTCTCACCCACAGCCGGGTCCCTGAAGAACCATCAGGAGGTGGACATGAACGTCGTGAGGATCTGCTTCCAGGCCTCTTACAGGGACCAGCAGGGCCAGATGCGCCAGATGGACCCCGTGCTCTCTGAGCCCGTCTATGACAAGAGTGAGTTGAGCGTGCTGTGTCTGTAGGATTGTCCTTGCCACAGGGACAAAAAGCCTCATATACAAAGGCTCGAACCAACAGGGAGTTCTTTCTTTCCTAAACTTTTTTATTTTTATTTTTACCCACTGATTTGAGAGAGAGAGAGAGAGAGAGAGAGCAAGAAGAAGGAAGGGAGAAAGAAAAATAGAGGAAGGGAGAGAGAGAGAAGCATCAACTTGCTGTTCCATTTAGTTGTGCACTCACTGGTCGCTTCTCATATGTACCCTGACTGGGGATTGAACCTGCTACCTCCAAGCGCAGGGACAACTCTACCCACCGAGCCACCGGCTAGAGCCAACAGGGAGTTCTTTATTTTTATATGTCTCAGTTAGGAAGTCTGTTTCAGTGGATTCAGCTGCTCAGCAGGATCAGGGGACTGGTTCAGCAACGTCGTGATTCTCTGCTTTTCCCTCAGTCGTGAGCTGACTGCCATAGCTCCAGGCGTCATGTGTGTATTCTAGGCGTGATGGGTAGTGTCACCCTGTGTAGCGAGCAAGCTGTCCCCTGCCCAATTCCAGGGGGCAGCATTTACTATGTAGGCTGTGGAAACAGGACCTTGTAGTATTGTAGAATGTACGAGGCTATCCTAGGGAAGAGGCAGCATGGGTAATATTATTTCTCTCTTTGATAGAGAAAATAATATATTCCCCAGAATCCCCCTGGTATACTTCTACTTATGTCCCATTGGCCAGAATTGGTCCCATGGTTGCAAGGCAGTCTGGGAAAGAAAGTATTTAGGTTTTCATCTTCTTTAGAGGGGTACAGGCATGGAAGAGGGTCAACCAGAGCTTGCTTTTTTTTTTTTTTTTTATAGCTTTGCAAACACTCAATTTTTTATTTTATTTTATTTTATTTTATTTTATTTATTCATTTTAGAGAGGAGAGAGAGAGGGAGAGAGAGAGAGACAGAGAGAGGAGAGAGAGACAGGGGAGAGGAGCTGGAAGAAGCATCAACTCCCATATGTGCCTTGACCAGGCAAGCCCAGGGTTTTGAACCGGCGACCTCAGCATTTCCAGGTCGATGCTTTATACACTGCGCCACCACAGGTCAGGCTCAACCAGAGCTTTTATGGATGTAAGTGATAGCATCCCATATGGGATGTAAGTGATAGCATCCCAACTCAAATGGACTGAGGGAGAGGAAAAAAGAATTTGTTCTATTAACTAACAATTTCTAGAGGTAGCACAGTGCTTCTGATCAGGATGCATCCAGATCCTCAGAGGTGTCACTGGGGATATGTCTTTCCTCTCTCAGCTATACTTTCTTCATGTTAGGAGTCAGTCATTCTTGGCAGTGCCCTCCCGTGGGGACAAGATGACTGTGGACCACCTTGGTACCCTTCCTCCACTCCTAAAGAGAACTTCTCTTGCCCATTCATTTTGCTCATAATCTCAGAGCTGTCTTTCACTGGCCTGGTTTTGGTCATGTGCTCCCCTCAGACCAATCAGCTCTGGCCAGAAGATGTGATAGTATGATTGGCTGGGTCTGGGGCACCAGGTCACTGCAGAGCTGGGGAGTGGGCTCGAACTTACCCAATCCCCACCACTGAGGTGCGGGGTGATCCCTCCAAGGAAAATTGAGGCACCCTTAACAGAAGGGCCAGGTCTGGTGGATAGGCAAAACAACAGCTGTCCACTAGAGATTTCAGGCCATTAACCCTTATCTCAGAATTGTCTCTAACACCTGACCCGCCAAATCTCCCTGAGGTGTGATGATCTCCCTTTTGGCCAGTCACCTCACCAGGGAGGACTTGTGATTGTCTATTAACCCCTGTTGTCTGAGCAGTTTCTTTTTCCACCCAGACCATGGGTTCCAGGAGGTTAGGTGCCCTGGCTTCTCTATTTCCCACCTGTCCACAACCCAGGTGGGCACCCACAGGGTATCTGGTAAGGATTTGATGACTGAATTCCTGTTTTTTCTTATATACCTCTTCCTCACACTCCTTCCCAGAGTCCACAAACACATCAGAGCTGCGGATTTGCCGAATCAACAAGGAGAGTGGGCCGTGCACGGGTGGCGAGGAGCTCTACCTGTTGTGCGACAAGGTGCAGAAAGGTGAGGGGCCTGGGGCTGCAAGGCAGTGGATGGGCGGCAGGGATGGGCAGGCCGCCCAGGAGGCTGGGAGGGGAGGAGCAGCTGGCTAATCCAGGCAGCAGGGCAGAAAGATCTAGAGCTCTGGTTTTGGAGTCAGACACAGCCGACTGGTTCTTTCCTTCACGGAGTTACTCATTCACATGCAAAGATGGAGGGCCAGCTGTGCTGGCCACTCTGGGTGCCAGGCAGGCGTTGCCACCACGAACTCACTGTCTGGGAGACTCATACAAAAATCATGGAATTGCACAAATCACAATGCTTTATGATCGTTGTGATAAGGACTGTGGATGAATGAAGAAAACGGAGGGCAGGCGAAGCATCTCCTCTATGTCACTCATGTGTGTTCAAATGTCCCTTCTTCAAATAAGGTTTTTTTAAAAGAAAACTTCCATCTAAGGTGGCCTGTCTATGAGAAGGCAGGAGGGAGCTTTCCCTTTCATTGTATATAACTTTTCTGTATCCTTTGTATTTTCTATCATGTTACTCTATTATAAGTAACATCACCACCAAGAGTAATAATAATAAACATAAAGTAATATTTATCTTGCTCTTACTATATGCCAACCTCTGTTGTAAGCGCTTCACATACCTTATTTGTAAGATCATCTACCATATTTCTCTATGTATAAGACACATCTTAATTTTGGGGCCTAAATTTTTTTTTCTTTTTTTTGTATTTTTCTGAAGCTGGAAATGGGGAGGCAGTCAGACTCCCACATGTGCCCGACCGGGATCCACTCGGCACGCCCACCAGGGGGCAATGCTCTGCCCATCCGGGGCGTGCTCTGTTGCAACCAGAGCCAGTCTAGCGCCTGAGGCAGAGGCCATAGAGCCATCCCCAGCGCCCGGGCCATCTTTGCTCCAGTGGAGCCTTGGCTGCTGGAGGGGAAGAGAGAGAGAGAAAGGAAGGAGAGGGGGAGGGGTGGAGAAGCAGATGGGCGCTTCTCCTGTGTGCCCTGGCCAGGAATCGAACCCAGGACTTCCGCACACCAGGCCGATGCTCTACCACTGAGCCAACCGGCCAGGGCTGGGGCCTAAATTTTGAATAAAGTTATTGAACTGAAGTTTCACTCATCATAAAATTTATTCAAATCATCATTGTCAAAACTCCCATCCATTAGCTTCTCCTCATCTGTGTCTGATGACGAATCACTGTCTTCAATGATGAGTGCAAAAACAAGCGTGAAAAAGTAGGAAATGCAAGTAAAAAAAACTACAACCTCTGTATAAGACGCACCCAGATTTTAGACCCCAAATTTTTCAGAGAAAGGTGCATCTTTTTTTTTTTGAACATTTCATGTGCTTTTATTTTTTTTTTCTTTTTCTTTTTCTTTTTTTTTTTTTTTTTTTTTTACAGAGACAGAGAGAGTCAGAGAGAGGGATAGATAGGATAGACAGACAGGAACGGAGAGAGATGAGAAGTATCAATCATCAGTTTTTCGTTTTGACACTGTAGTTGTTCATTGATTGCTTTCTCATATGTGCCTTGACCGTGGGGCTATAGCAGACCGAGTAACCCCTTGCTCGAGCCAGTGACCTTGGGTCCAAGCTGGTGAGCTTTGCTCAAACCAGATGAGCCTGCGCTCAAGCTGGCAACCTCAGGGTCTCAAACCTCGGTCCTCCGCGTCCCATTCTGACGCTCTATCCACTGTGCCACCGCCTGGTCATCAAATCTTATTTCTATCTGCCTAGCTATGTGACCTTGAACAAGTTACTTAACCTTTCTGTGCCTCAGTTTCCCCACCTGTAAAATGGGTATTATAATAATAGGCTCTACCTCAAAAAACTATTAGGAACTACTGTGTTTCCCCATGTATAGTATGCACCTTTCGTCTGACCTGTGGTGGTGCCGTAGATAAAGTGTCGACCTGGAACGCTGAGGTTGCCGGTTTGAAACCCTGGCTTGCCTGGTCAAGGCATATATGGGAGTTGATGCTTCCTGCTCCTCCCTTCTTTCTCTCTATCTCTCTCTCTGCCTCTCTTCTCTAATATGAATAAATAAATAAAAATAATTTTAAAAAATAAATAAGCCTGACCAGGCGGTGGCGCAGCGGATAGAGCATCAGACTGGGGTGCGGAGGACCGAGGTTTGAGACCCCGAGGTTGCCAGCTTGAGCGCGGGCTCATCTGGTTTTAGCAAAGCTCACCAGCTTGGACCCAAGGTCGCTGGCTCGAGCAAGGGGTTACTCAGTCTGCTGAAGGCCCACGGTCAAGGCACATATGAGAAAGCAATCAATGAACAACTAAGATGTTGCAACGAAAAACTGATGATTGATGCTTCTCATCTCTCACCATTCCTGTCTGTCTGTCCCTATCTATCCCTCTGTCTGACTCTGTCTCTGTAAAAAAAAAAAAAAGATTTGAATTGAGGCAGACTGTGCTGTTCATCATTTCTTCTTGGAGGAAAAACAATAAAGAGAATTGAAAAAAATTCCAGAAGATGTGAAAAGGTAGTATTTGGAGAAAAATAATACTGGGAAAAGGGATAGAGAAGAATGGCTAGAGGGGTTGTGGGGCATAATTTTACTAAGGTGGCCATGGAGGACCCCTCTCGGGAGATGACATTAGAGGCATGAAGGATTATGTGGCTGTATGGGGAAAAGTATTCTAGAGCAAGGAACAGCAAGTGCAAAGGCCCTGAGGCAGGCCTGACCTGTGGTGGCACAGTGGGATAGAGTGTTGACCTGGAACACTGAGGTCGCCGGTTCGAAACCTTGGGCTTGCCTGGTCAAGGCACATATGGGAGTTGATGCTTCCTGCTCCTCCCCCTTCTCTCTCCCTCTCTCTCTCTCTCTCTCTCTCTCTCCTCTCTCTCTAAAAATCAATAAAGAAAATATTAAAAAAAAAAAAAAAGGCCCTGAGGCAGAAATAGGTGTGGTTGTTAGAGGGACAAAAGTAGTAAGAGGGCGCCTGACTAGGCGGTGGCGCAGTGGATAGAGCATTGGACTGAGATGCAGAGGACCCGGGCTCGAGACCCCGAGGTCATCAGCTTGAGTGCGGGCTCATCTGGTTTGAGCAAAAATCCCACCAGCTTGAACCCAAGGTCGCTGGCTCCAGCAAGGGGTTACTCGGTCTGCTGAAGGCCCATGGTCAAGGCACATATGAGAAAACAATCAATGAACAGCTAATGATTGATGCTTTTCATCTCTCTCCGTTCCTGTCTGTCTGTCCCTGTCTATCCCTCTCTCTGACTCACTCTCTGTCTCTGTAAAAAAAAAAAAAAAAAAAAAAAAAAAAAAAAAAGTAGTAAGAGGGCATTGAGAGGGGAGGAGAGTGGGAGAAACTGCCACAGCCAGCAGCATCCCCACAGCCTTTCTCAGGTTGTGTGATTATATAGCTAATGTCTGTATCCCCCACTGGGTCATAAGGAGAGGCAGGACCTGGCACTGTCTTGGTGAGCAACTGTGTCCCCAAGACCACCCGGTCCAGGGCCAAGCACACATGAGGTTATCAGGAAAAAAACCTTTTTTTTTTTTTACTAATTTTTTTTGGCTACAAGATTCACTTTTTAAAAAGACCATTTAAAGCATTTTAAAGTGTACAGTTCAGTGACATTTACAGCTAGTGCTTGACTTATGACCACGATTGGTTCTGACAGACCGGTCATAACACGATTTGGTCGTAGGTTGAGTAGGCTATATGTACAGTACTGTGAAATGATGTTATAAAAATCTTTTTTTTTTAATTTTAATTATTTATTTATTTATTCTTAGAGAGGAGAGAGAGAGAGACAGAGAGACAGAGAGGGAGAGAAGGGGGGAGGAGCTGGAAGCATCAACTCCCATATGTGCCTTGACCAGGCAAGCCCAGGGTTTCAAACCGGCGACCTCAGCATTTCCAGGTTGACGCTTTATCTACTGCGCCACCATAGGTCAGGCCTATAAAAATCTTTAAGTCATATTTTATCATAATTTTCTTTCATTATTGTTATATATCATAATTTGTTCATTTTATGCCATTTGTATCATCTCTACACCATTTTGTTTCTTTGTTATAACTGTTGATCGCATGGGTGCAGAACCTTTCACAGCTTCACGAATTCTTTATATTTCAAAATCATTGACACAGTCAAGTGTGATAACTTCATGTCATGTGTGATCACATTCAATTTTTTTCCTCCTTCATACTGCTTAATTACCTTTATTTTTGTGCCGAGATCTATGGCCTTTCTTTCCTTCTTGGCAGGCTGAGGCATAGACAAAGACAATTTCCTCTTGGTAGACATCTTGGGAGGGGTTTGATGAAAAATATCCAAGACACAAAACACAAATTGCTGTACTGAGTCTGGGATAAGAGTTGAAATGGTTCACACAGAGATGGTAGTGCTGCTGGAAGCTGGTCCACTCTGTCGTACGCCCAGCTGGGCAATGCTTGCGCCAGATGCGGAGCAGTGGTGGCTAGCGATTGTGGTCATAAAGTCAAATGGTCGTAAGTCGATCAATACCTGTGTGAGTGTGTATTTGCAAGGTTGTGCCACTATCACTCTTTGTTCCAAGACAATTGCATACCTCAGAAAGAAACTATCCACATTCTTCATCAAAAAAAGAAAAATGGAAGAAACCCTGTATCCTTTAGCAGTCACTCCCTGTTACCCCCTCCTCCAGTCCCTGGCACCTACTAATCTGTGTTCTGTCTCTGGATTTGCCTGTTGTGGACATTTCACATAAACAGGATCATATACTGCATGACCTTGTGTGTCTGGCTTCCTTCACTCAGCATCGTGTTCTCATCCATGTTGTGATCTGTGTCAGTGCTTCACTCCTTTTTATGGCTGAATACTATTTCGTTTTATGTATGACTCCACCACATTTTGTTTGTCCATTCATCTGTTGATGGGCATTTGGATGATTTCTACCTCTTGACTATTCTGAATAGTGCATGAATATTCATGGACAAATTTTAGAGTGAACACCCATCTTCAGTTGTTTAGATATATACCCAGGAGTGGGACGTTCTTAAGAAATTTTGAGCCACAGAGGGTGGCTCCTCTGTACTGGCCCCATGCTAGGTCTTGTGCTGGGCAGTGCTGGGACACAGCAGTGGCAGAGACAGTTCCGGGCCTCAGAGGGGTCTTAGTTCAATGGGAGGGAGGGACAGAGATACAAGTTACCAATGTGGGGAATGCCGACAGGGAAGAAAACAAAGTGCTGAGACTGAACAACAGGAAGACCAGACATGGTCTAGGAATCTGGAAAGGCTTCCCAGAGGAGGTGACATTTGAGCTGACATCTGAGGAGTTGCGAGGGGATTGTTAGTGGTCTCAAAGTTGGGACCAGGGCAGGAAAACCATTCCAGGTATGGGTGAATAACTAGAGGCAGGTATGAGTCCTGCTCCACCATTTATTGACTAGCCAATTCAGGCAGGTACCTTTCCCTCCTGAGTCTCCATTTCCTCAGCATTAAAATGAGTCACTGGTTGGAAGACAAGGGATCCCAACCATCCAGGAAGTACACTACAAAGAGTTAGCATTTTCTGATAATTTTCTGAGTGCCAGGCCTGGAGTTAATACTTTGCTAATAGGAACACTCATGCTTAATATAGACTGAGCACTTATTACATACTTTTTTTTTTTTTTTTGTACTTTTCTGAAGCTGGAAACGGGGAGAGACAGTCAGACAGACTCCCTCATGCGCCCGACCGGGATCCACCTGGCACGCCCACCAGGGGCGACGCTCTGCCCACCAGGGGGCGATGCTCTGCCGCTACCAGAGCCACTCTAGCGCCTGGGGCAGAGGCCAAGGAGCCATCCCCAGCGCCCGGGCCATCTTTGCTCCAATGGAGCCTTGGCTGCGGGAGGGGAAGAGAGAGACAGAGAGGAAGGAGGGGGTGGAGGTGGAGAAGCAAATGGGTGCTTCTCCTGTGTGCCCTGGCCGGGAATCGAACCCGGGTCCCCCACACGCCAGGCCGACGCTTTACCGCTGAGCCAACCGGCCAGGGCCTTATTACATACTTAATATAGACTGAGCACCTCGTCTAAGCCCCTCACATTAAGTGATTTGTTTAATCCTCTTAGAACCCTGTGAAGTAGGTACTATGATTTTTCCTTTGTTAAGGTGAGGAAACTAGGCCTAGAGATGTCAGCTAACTTCCCCAAGCCCTGGCAGAGCTGGTGGTGAAGAGCTCAGCCTGCCTGGGTTTCCATGTTGGCTCTACTTTTTGCTTACTGTGTGACCCTGAACAAATGACTTTACCTCTCTGTGCCTTTGCTTCCTCCTCTGTGTAATGGAGCTCCTAAATGTACCTTCTTTATAGGGTTGTTGTGACTTAGAGGTAATCTATGTGTGCCTGACACATATAAAGCCCAGTATGTGGTGTTGCTGTGATGAGAGAGGCTATGCAATAAGATAAGAAAAAGAACAGCAGGTAGAATAGCATTCTGAATCCTGACTATTCCCTAGTCAGGATAAGTCTCTTAACCCCTCCAAGCCTCAGTTTCTTCCATATTTAAAGTTGGTATGTAGAAAATAATCACCCTGGCCAGGTAGCTCATTTGGTTATTGCGTGGTCCTGATACATCAGGGTTGTACTTTGATCCCCAGTCAGGGCACATACAAAATCAACCAGTGAATGCATTAATAAGTAGAACAACAAACTGAAGTTTGTCTCTCTCTCTCTCTCTCTCTCCTCCCCTTCCTCTCTCTGAAATAAATTAATAAATTAAATTTTTTTTCTTTAAGAAAAGGAGAGTTAACATAGCAGATCTGAGACATACTTTTTTTTAACAGGGACAGAGAGTCAGAGAGAGGGATAGATAGGGACAGACAGACGGGAACGGAGAGAGATGAGAAGCATCAATTATCAGTTTTTCGTTGCAACACCTTAGTTGTTCATTGATTGCTTTCTCATATGTGCCTTGACCGTAGGCCTTCAGCAGACTGAGTAACCCCTTGCTAGAGCCAGCGACCTTGGGTCCAAGTTGGTGAGCTTTTGCTCAAGCCAGATGAGCCCGCGCTCAAGTTGGCAACCTGGGGTCTCAAACCTGGGTCCTCCACATCCCAGTCCAACGCTCTATCCACTGCGCCACCGCCTGGTCAGGCCTGAGACTGTTATATTTTGAAAGGTCTGCTTACAAGGTTGGCCCTTGGCTAGCTTCTGCGAACTTGTATTTTGAGAGGGGCCCTACTGTTTCCTGACTGATAACAGTGGCTTGCCATGCCTACACTGTTTGTATGAGCAGCATGGTTTGTGTAAAAGACCTGCTTTCCTTCTGGGAGCCTGGAATTTGGGTGTGTGCAAGGCGGAGGATACTTAGGTGACCAGAACCCACTAAAAACCCTGGGCTCTGAGTGTCTAAAAAGCTTCCCTGATAGACAGTATTTCGTGTATGTTGTCACATTTCGTCACTGGAGGGAACTGGCATGTCCGGTGTGACTCCACTGGGAAAAGACTCTTGGAAGCTTAAACCTGGTTTCCTCTGGACTTTGCTCCAGGCACCTTTTCCCTTGCCTGAGGGTGCTTGTTCTCTTTTTGCTGTAATAAATCATAGCCATGAGTATAGACCAGGGGTCCCCAAACTACGGCCTGCAGGCCGCATGCGGCCCCCTGAGGCCATTTATCCGGCCCCCACCGCACTTCCAGAAGGGGCACCTCTTTCATCGGTGGTCAGTGAGAGGAGCATAGTTCCCATTGAAATACTGGTCAGTTTGTTGATTTAAATTTACTCGTTCTTTATTTTAAATATTGTATTTGTTCCCGTTTTGTTTTTTTACTGTAAAATAAGATATGTGCATTGTGCACAGGGATTTGTTCATATTTTTTTATAGTCTGGCCCTCCAATAGTCTGAGGGACAGTGAATTGGTCCCCTGTGTAAAAAGTTTGGGGACCCCTGGATAGACTATAGGTGGAGTTCTGTGAGGCCCCTTTGTGAATCACTGAACCTGACAGTGGTCATGAGGGCTCCTGACACAGTGGAAATATTAATTCTACTGGGTTGTTAAAAGGTGTAAATAAGCCTGACCTGTGGTGGCGCAGTTGATAAAGCATCGACCTGGAATTCTGAGGTCACTGGTTTGAAACCCCGGGCTTGGTCGGTGAAGGCACATATGAAAAGCAAAAACTATGAGTTGATCCTTCTCATTCCTCACCACCCTACCCCTCCTTTCTTTCTTTCTCTCTCCCCCTCTCTCCCTCTATTCTCTAAGATCAATAAATAAAATCTAAAATAATAAATAAAAAAATGGATAGTGCCTGACCAGGCGGTGGCGCAGTGGATAGAGCGTTGGACTGGGATGCGGAGGACCCAGGTTTGAGACCCCGAGGTCACCAGCTTGAGTGTGGGCTCATCTGGTTTGAGCAGAGCTCACCAGCTTGGACTGAAGGTCGCTAGCTCGAGCAAGGGGTTACTCGCTCTGCTGTAGCCCCTGGTCAAGGCATATATGAGAAAGCAATCAATGAACAACTAAGGTGTCACAACGAAAAACTAATGATTGATGCTTCTCATCTCTCTCCATTCCTGTCTGTCTGTCCCTCTGTCTGTCCCTCTCTCTGACTCTCTGTCTCTGTAAATACAAAAAAAAAAAAAGGATAGTGACTGACACACAGGTGCTCAACCAAAGGTTAGCTACTACAATGATTAATTTTAGTCTTAGGAACATTAATTTTGATTTTGGGGAAGACTGAGTGAGCTGGGGGCCCAGTGGGCCACAGTCTTTGCTTTGCTGATGTTCCTACTTTCCCACAGAGGATATATCGGTGGTGTTCAGCAGGGCCACCTGGGAAGGCCGGGCTGATTTCTCCCAGGCCGATGTGCACCGCCAGATTGCCATCGTGTTCAAGACACCGCCATATGAGGACCTGGAGATTGTTGAACCTGTGACAGTCAATGTCTTCCTGCAGCGGCTCACTGACGGGGTCTGCAGCGAGCCTCTACCCTTCACATACCTGCCTCGGGACCATGGTAAACACAACAACGCAGGGTGACCCACTACCCCAGAGACCAGGTCTTTGACCTCGCTTGGGGCAACTCTGATGAGAAAGGAGAAAAGTCAGAAGTAGAATGCAGACTCAGAGCTACACAGACTGGAGTTTAAATCCTGGCTCTGCTCCTTATGGGCTGTATGACCTTGGCCTCTCAGAGTTCTCCTGTGCAAAATGGAAATAATAATAGTACCCACATCGTGGCATTTTGGGAGGATTAATCATGTCTCTCCTCATCACAGCTGCTCATGCTTGGCCCTGTGCTAGGTAGTACTGAGGTCACAGCAGTGACCAAATCACTCCAGCCCTACCCTCACGAGTCTCAGTCCTATAGAGGGTAGGCCCATTCCCATACAGTGATAACAAGAGTGGACAAGTCTGGGATGGAATTGCTCAGGAGACTCAGATTGCCCAGAGTGAGCACCTTACTCAGATTTTGGATTTAAGGAGGGCTTCCTGGTGGAGGGGAAAGCTGAGCTGAGGATAGGAGGATGTCTAAATAGTTCCCCAGGGAAAGGGTGGGAGTTGAGGAAGAGTGTTTTAAGCAGTTAGAACAGCAAGTGCAAAAGCCCTGAGGCAGGATGGTGCCTGGAGTATTCTAAGAACAACAAAAATCAGTGTGGCTAGAAATGGATTTGGTTGGGTTTTGTATTTTTCTTTAAGATTTTATTTATTGATTTTAGGAAAAGGATAAAGACAGAAAGAAGGCAGGGGAAGGTGTGGGAAGCATCAACTTATAGTATGCTGCTCACAGAAATTAGGGGATATTTCCAAATGAATATGAAGTGATAAAAAGAAGCATTTGATTTTTTTTATTAAACAAGAACATCAGAAAAGCAAACAACAAGCCAAAGAATGTTGTTCAATTATGCAAATGAGATACAAAACCAACTTTTATTTCATTGGTGAAAATGCACCATACAAAAGGCTAAAAGTACTGGAGCATCTGCACGTTCCCTGAGCAGTGCAGATAATTTTTGTGAGCAGTGTAGTTGCTTCTCACATGAGCCTTCACTGGGCAAGCCCAGAGTTTTGAACCAGGGACCTCAGCATTTCAGGTTGACACTTTATCCACTGTTCACCATAGGTCAAGCTGGTTGGGTTTTATTCTGATGAGTATGTGGGCATCTATTTGCATTTGTTGGCCAAGAACTAGAAGAGCTCAACAACTCCCCAAATGGTCTTGATAGATTACTCTTTATGTCCCTAATGTCTTCTGAACAGACAGCTACGGCGTGGACAAGAAGCGGAAACGGGGGATGCCTGATGTCCTTGGGGAGCTAAACAGCTCTGGTATGTCCCCCTCTGCCCCTTCCCACACCCATCTCCAGTCCCTGGCAGGGGATGACTGACCCCACTGCCCTGTCCTGCCCCACGCTGGGGAGGAAGGGCTCTTGGGATTCAGGGGTCCTCGTTTCTGCCTTCCCTCAGACCCCCATGGCATCGAGAGCAAGCGGCGGAGGAAAAAGCCGGCCTTCCTGGACCACTTCCTGCCCAGCCACGGTTCAGGTGGGTCCTGGCTCTGTGCCAGCCTCTGCCCCTTAGGGTGGGCTGCAGGTGAGCTGCAGCCCTGCTTTTCTGGCTTCTTCTGGCCCCTCAAAAGCTCCCACAAGGCCAGTGACACACTGGTTAGCCAGCAACATAAAGTGGGAAGGAGAGCTGCTCTGGGTGCAGTTTGGAGGCTCTGATCTCTGCTGGACCAACTACTTGCTGTGTGACCTTTGCCAAGTTGCTCTACCTCTCAGGGCCTCAGAGGCGCACCTGAAAAGTCTCACCACATACCTACCTCACTGGTCTTTTACATTTTTTATGTATTTATTTTACAGACACTGTATGATATGCTAATAAGTGTTCTGTGTACCCGGCAAGATGGGTGCTATCATCCCCCACCAGTCCCTGTTTCACTGGTGAGAAAACTGAAGCTCAGAGAGGCAGAGTCTCTTGTCTAAGGTCACTCAGTTAGTCCATGGTGGAGCAGGGAGTTGCATCTGGGCATCTGTATAGATGAGTGACAGTGAGTGTGAAACAGGTACTAGGGAGGAGATGGATAAATGGGGGTGGTTTTCTGAGACAGCCGACCTTAAATTCAGAGCCTGCCTCTAGCCCAACCATCCTCTGACCTCTTCTCCCCCTGCCTTCAATTCACATGCCAGCCTCCAGTCCCCATGAACTCCTACCCTATCTGGTTGCCATCAGAGACCTACCACCTGCTGACCACTAGCTGTAAGAACATTATCGCCAACATCTCACTGCCCCAGGACACCCAGCTCCCAGCCAGTCCCACTCTGGAGATTGCACCACCATCTGTTGTCCCCCCACCCCACTGCAACCGGCAGCCAATGCCCAGCAGTTCCCAGCCCTAGCCCATTTCGTCCATCTCCAATCCCTAATCCCCAAAGCCCCTCCTCGTCAGCCACCTGCCATTCATCTACTCCCTCCATCACCCCAGTTTCCCAATGTCTAAAGCCCCCCTTTCTCGTTCTTGGGGCAAAGCTGCCCTGGCACTATAGTATAATGGTTAGATGCATGGCTTCTGGAATCAGACTGTGTTTGAATTCTGAGACTACAATTTAGCCACTGTGTGATCTGTTTGGGCCTTAGTTTACTCATCTGTCAGATGGAAACCCTACCTCTCTGGATCCTTTATAGAATTTATTGAGGTTATGTCACACAGTTATTTAGCACAGTGACTGTGTCCATATGTTAGGAACTTGTCAGAAATCAGGGACACTTGCATTTTTTAAAGATTTGATTTACTGATTTGACACAATAGGGTAGGAGAGCGAGGAGTATCAACTCAGTTGCTTCACTTTAGTTGTTCATTGATTGCTTGTCATATTTGCCTTGATCAAGTAAGCCCAGGGTTTCCAACCTCAGCGTTTCAGGTTGATGGTCTATCCACTGTGCCACTGCAGGCCAGGCACCTGCATTTGTTATGATTATGTTTAATGGTATTCACAGCAAAACCCAAAATAACAGGGGCTTCAATTGGACAGAATTTTGTCCTCTCATATAAACACAGTCCAGAAGTAGGTGGCCCAGGGATGTCTTGGTAGCTGCATGATTACCAGAGTCCCAAATATATTCCTTTTTCAACTCACAGTTTCCATCTTGTGGGTCAAATGTGTGCTGTGGCTGCAACCATCATGCCCACATTCCAGGCAGCAGAACATAGTCACATGCGCATATGGAGCTACAAGGGAAGCTGGGAAATAGAGTCCTGGCAGCCCTGAGATAAGCATAATCAGCCTTTGCTGGTGAGGTTAGTCTTGTCTCAGGAAAAAGTGGTCCTCCTATAATGATGTTTGTCATTTTACCTTCTAGTTTGGAGACTGATGACTTCTCATTTGGGTCTCCCATGGTATAGATATCACTTTTGGGCTGTCTTTTTATTTATTTATTTTTTTACAGAGACAGAGAGTGAGTCAGAGAGAGGGATAGATAGGGACAGACAGACAGGAATGGAGAGAGATGAGAATCATCAATCATCAGTTTTTCATTGCGATACCTTAGTTGTTCATTGATTGCTTTCTCAGATGTGCCTTGACCATGGGGCTACAGCAGAGCGAGTAACCCCTTGCTCAAGCCAGCGACCTTGGGTCCAAGCTGGTGAGCTTTTGCTCAAACCAGATGAACCCATGCTCAAGCTGGTGACCTCAGGGTCTCGAACCTAGGTCCTCCACATCCCAGTCTGACGCTCTATCCACTGCGCCACCGCCTGGTCAGGCTGGTTGTCTTTATATTTAGGATGGCCTTTGAGCCTCTTCTCCTTCCTCGTTCTTTGGAAAAACTTCCCAGCACTGTAGAAGTATTGTTGCAACCCTTGTTCTCCTTGGGGTGAAAGCAAGCCATCCTGATAATACATGTAGCATGGTACTAGCCATTTGAATTAGAACGTGGCCAGAAGCTGACTCTAAAACCCACTATGCTTCCTTCCCTGCAGGCCCATTCCTCCCACCATCAGCTCTGCTGCCAGACACAGACTTCTTCCCCAGTGCCGTGTCCCTCCCTGGCTTGGAGCCCCCTGGGGGAACGGACCTCCTGGACGACAGCTTTCCCTATGAAACCACGACCCCCATGCTCTTTACTATGCTGGACATGCTGCCCCCAGCACCACCACTTGCCAGCGCTGTCACAGGCAATGGGGTGGCAGGGGCCACGGTTGGGGAACCACCTGACCCTGAGCCTCTGACACTGGACTCATACCAGACTCCAGTTCCTGGGGACGGAGGCACTGCCAGCCTTGTGGGCAGCAACATGTTTCCCAACCAGTACCGTGAGGCGGCCTTTGGGGGTGGCCTCCTGTCCCCTGGGCCTGAGGCCACGTAGCCCCCTTGGTGCCAGAATAAAGGCACTGGGTGAGGGGGAAGGTGGAAGGGGCCATGAAAACCCAACCAGGATGGTCAGTACCCCAATCCCCTTGGGATACACTTGGTCAGGTCTCCCAATCTCCTCATACTTCTGAATCGGACTTCTTCAGCATCGGCAAGAAGCTCTGCAGCACAGGTTTCCCCTGAGCCCATTTTACAAGTGAGAAAACTGAGTGCAGAGAGGAAAAGGGACTTCACTCCCATGCACTCAGCCCCCACAACTGGGGACACCTTTTCCCGGATGATTCTGAAGACTGTGCATATAGGAGGACGGTGCAGAACTCCAGCCCTTCTTCCCCATGAAGATAGCGGATCAGTTATTCAGTCTTCCCAATAAAGATGCGCTCTGAGCCTTGGGGGGTCTCGTTTCCTTTACGCTCAAATCCCGCAGGCTCGGCTACCTCCATTTCTCCCCGCCCTCCCCTCTCGGCCCCGCCCCTCGCCGTAGCGGAAGCGCGTTCTGCCATGCTCCGCCCCGCCCCTTCGCGCGGCCTCCCACTTCCGTTTCCGGTGCGGGCCGCGCGCGAGCGTATCGGTGGCTGGCGGCGACGAGGCGGTGAGTGCAGGCGTCGGGCCCGGATGTCCTAGCCTTTGGGCAGCGTGAGCCCCGCTTCGCCTTTGCTTCCGCGCCTCTCTGGGCTTCTGTGAGCCTCTGCTCGGCCCCAGCGCCGAGGGCTTCACACCCCTCACTTCCCCCGGCCTGCCAGGCCTCAGGCCGCGCCCCTGCCTCCGCCGTGGGCCGGAACTCGCCGCGGCGGACTCTGCAGCTGGCCACAGGTCCCGCCCTGTGTCAAAAAAACTTAGCTCGAACCCTCAGGCCCACACCCCAGTCCTCGAACCCTGTCCAAACCCTCGGGCTTCCCCCTCGCCCCCCGTCCACGAACCTTGCCTCTACACTCGGTCCACTTCCTCTCGCCTGCCAGCTTCGCCTCGCTCAGCCTCGGCTGCCTGTTTCACCCTGGCCCCATTCAGATTCCGTCTTTAGACCTCAGCAGTGCTGTAAAGAAAAACAGCACTCTCCCGTGTTCCTTCTCTGCCTGCCCCCACAAGCGTCGTCGTCGTCTTCCTCCACCTGCCCTCGATCTCCACCTCCATACAGCTACTCTCTTTCCACAGTTTTCCCCCTTTTCTTCCACCTGCCTTTATCTTCACTCTACAACCCATACCCATCTCCACGGATGGCTCCTGGTGGGAGCCATTTCAGCTCTTCCCCCTCCATTGACCTCCAGTCCCCAATTGCTTAGGATCTGCCTCCAGACACTTGCTTTTTCTATTCCAGAACCTCTTATTCTTCACTCCAGCGCCTTGAACCCAGGACAGTCCTTTCTGAGAGATGGATGCTCACTCTAGAATCACTTGGGGGGGGGGGTCAGAATGCCCAAGGTACTGGATCAGAGTTGTCAGGGATATGCCCCAGGATCTGGTGCACGGTTCTGCAGCCTTACTTGCTCTCCCTGAAGTTGGCATTCAGGATTAACTCTGTCACCAACTTGTAGGTGACTTTGATTCTCCCCATATGGTTTTTACAGCCCATCTGACACTCCCTTCTCATCCCCCAGGTTGAAGCCTCAGGCTTGGCCTCTCCACAATGTGGCACGAAGCTAGGAAGCATGAGCGGAAGCTTCGAGGCATGATGGTTGACTACAAGAAGAGGGCGGAGCGGCGGCGGGAGTACTATGAAAAGATTGTGAGTAACTGACCTCTAATCTGGGGGTTAGAGCTCCTAAGACGGTGGGGCCCTGGTCATCATGGTGAAATTTAGGCTGGGAAATATGCCAAAATAAGAGCCTAGTTTCTTAGATTATGCAGTCATTTCTTCAATGTAATCATTGGTAAAACCCTGCAGCATTCTGTTTGTTAACACATACTGTGGTGTTTGATGTGGCCTCAAAGCACAGAGCTGGTGTTAGCAGGAAGAAGGAAGGTCTTTGTTAACACTCAGAGCAGTCCAGATATCAGACAGCTGCTTCCAGGATGTTGTCTGTCTTGCTTACTGCTATATTCACAGTGCCCAGAGCTCAGCCACTCTCAATTGGCTTGGGACCCTGCAGGGGTGCATCAGTATTCATTAAGTGAACTTTGACCACTTCCCTCTCCTGTTTGATGCTTTGACGCTTCAGTTGCTTTGGGAGAGGAAACCAGACTTCATCCCATGACCTAAATGGCCCTTTTGGTCTGTCCTCCACTGGCCTCTCAGCTTCATCCTTGGGTCCTGTGTCCTTTTTTGTGTCTCTGCTACCACACATTGTGCCTGTCTTGCCTCCCTTCGTTTATGTATTTGACTCCTACTTTCATTGAGACTCCAGCTTGAGATTGCACTTGTGTACTAGGGTCAGTTTTCTTGTTAGATGATATTTGTATAGACATTCCTATTTTTGTTTCTGTATCATTGCCATAGCCTCCTCCCTGGTCTCCGGACCTTAAGTCTTGCTCCATCCAACCGACCGTCCTCAAAAGATTCAGAGATCTTTCTAAAACACGAAGCCGACCCTGTCCCTCCCTTGCTCAGAACTGCTCTGTGGCTCCCTAGTGCTCTTGGAGAAAACCCAGGTTCCTCAATACAACTTTCAAGGTGGTCCAGCTTTTGCCCCCCGTTCAGACACATGCCACCTGCTCTGTCTCATTCCTTTGCTCAAGCCATCTGGCATCCTCACTGCCTAGATGACTATCTCTAACACAAAAGATTATAAAGAGTGTAAGTTTATCTCCCAGAATTATATAGCCTTTTCTGGCCACAGGGCCTCTGCATGAACTCTTCCTATACCTAGTTAACTCCTATTCATCTGTCAGATCTCAATCCATAAGGCAGTCTTCCTTCATCCACCTCACTTGGTCAGTCAGGTGTCCCTATGAGTGCTGTCATGGTTCCCTGTCCTTCCCTTTGTAGAAGGAAACACAGCTGACTGCATATCCAGCTCTGTAAGATTGAGGATTAGGTATATTTGGGTTACATTTACATCCCAAGCTGGGGCCCAACAAATAGGGTTTGAAAGAATAGACTAACTAAAAACAGTGTAACAGTAGCAATTATCATTTTAATTGGTCCTTCTTGGGCACTAGGCTATGTGAGAAGAGCTTTAGATACACGATTTCTCTGAATCCTGAAAGTCACCAGTACGACAGGCTGCTCTCCCTGAGGGAGGGATTTCTGAGAGCTCCTCTCTTGCCTGCTGTCACCCATGAATGAACCACTGGGCTAAAGGGAGAGCCCATTTCTGGTGGTGTCAAAATAATTATTATAACATGACCATGAGGGCAGGGCCTGGCCTGTGTTGGTTATAGTTGAGGCCTCAGCATTGGGCCAGGAACACAACCAGTGCTCAGGAATGAATAGTTGCCATTTATTAAGGGCCTGTGGGGAGCCAGACCCAGCGCTTATTATTTTGGCGTACCCTTTCTAGTCCTCTCAGCAGGCCTGAAAGAATGGTATTGATCCTGTGTTAAAGATGAGGCTGAGCCCTGGCTGGATAGCTTGGTTGGTCAGAGCATCATTCTGATATACAAAGGTTGCCAGTTCCATCCTCAGTCAGGGCACATACAGAAACAGATTGATGTTTCTGTCTGTCTCTTTCTCCTTTCCTCTCTAAAATTAATAAATTTTAAAAAAAGTGATGCTGACAATAACAACTAGTACTATTAAGCATTTATGTTTTAACCACTGTGCTAAGCACTTAATACGTGTCTCTGCTTTATTAAATCCTCACCCCAGCCTAAGAGGTGGTGGTTCTTTTTTTTTTTTTTTTTTTTTTTAATTTTATTTATTGATTGTAGAGAGTGAGGAAGAGAGAGACAGACGGGAATATTGGTCAGTTCCTGTATGTACCCTGACCGGGGATGGAACTGGTGACCTCTGTGCTTTGGAGCAGTGCTCTAACCCAGTGGTCCCCAACCTTTTTTGGGCCACGGACTGGTTTAATGTCAGAAAATACTTTCACGGACTGGCCTTTAGGGTGGGACGGATAAATGCACAAAATAAAATTATGCAACCGGCGTAAAAACTGGTATTTTAAAATATAATTGTCAAACTTAGGAGACGAATGTAACAGAGGGAATCTGGTCATTTTAAAAAAATAAAATATCGTTCAGACTTATAAATAAAACAAAAATAATGTAAGTTATTTATTCTTTCTCTGTGGACCAATACCGGTCTGCGGCCGGGGGTTGGGGACCGCTGCTCTAACCAACCAAGTTATCAGCCAGGGCAAGGAGGCATTTCTTATCTCGTATTAGAGGCTCACAGAGTCATAGCCTACAGTCACATAGCCGGAGGGCAGAGCTGGCGCTCTAATCTGGCTCTCTGACCTTTGGTCTCTCTTAGCTCTTCACCACGCTTTCTGCCACGAAAATAGAAGTTCAGAAAAGTGTAGCAATTTGTCCAAGTGTAGCAAGATGACACAGCTGTGAAGCAGCATGCCAAAATGGTTAGGTCCTTAGAGTTTGTAGTCACAGAGCTCTGGGTTGAAATTTCAGCGATTTTACTTATGTATTTGTGACCTTTGACGAGTGACTGACTCCCGAGCCTGGTTGCCTCTTCCAAGTGTGAAATACTGTAACATGTAGAATCTGGTTTGGCTGTGAATAATAGAGACCTAAAACATCAGTGATTTAAACAAAATAAAATTTTATTTGGTACACAGTTCTGCTCAGGGACCATTTTGTTGTTTAGCTGTGCATGGCTTCTCTTCAGAGTGTTGTCTCAAGGTCTAAGAGGGCTGCTCAAGCTCTAGCCAGTATGTCTTCCCTCGGGACCAAGGTGCTCATGCCATTGTTAAGAAAGTTTCTAGATGTTTGCATATAATGCTTCGACTCATATCCCACTAGACAGAAAGTAGTCCTGTGGTCACATACAGCTGCAGGAAAGGCAAAGAGGTATAGACTATTCTGGGTGGCCTTGTGCCAGATATATTAGGAGTCCTGTTACTATTGGAGAAGATGGATGAACGTTGGTTGCCAGTTAATGGTCTGCCACAAATGGTGGGGACAAGAGCAGTTCCCTCACAGGGCCATTGGAGTATTCAGTGAAGATTGGGCACAGACCACTAAGCGTGGGCCTGCTTAGGGCAGCTTGCTCAGTAAACACTAGCTTTTGTTACTGAACTTGTTATTACCTGGTAGACCACAAATTTGCATTCAGGTCAATGAATGGTGCAGAGGAAAGAGGGCTAGAGTTGGGTCACTGTAAGGCAGGGGTCGGAACCTTTTTGGCTGAGAGAGCCATGAACGCCACATATTTTAAAATGTAATTCCGTGAGAGCCATACAACGACCCGTGTATGTTACACATTATCCAATAAAAATTTGGTGTTGTCCCAGAGGACAGCTGTGATTGGCTCCAGCCACCCTCAACCATGAACATGAGCGGTAGGAAATGAATAGATTGTAATATGTGAGAATGTTTTATATATTTTTTTAAATTTTGTTTATTTGTTTATTTATTTTTTACAGAGACAGAGAGTGAGTCAGAGAGAGAGATAGACAGGGACAGACAGACACGAGCGGAGAGATGAGAAGCATCAATCATTAGTTTTTCGTTGCGCGTTACAACACCTTAGTTGTTCATTGATTGCTTTCTCATATGTGCCTTGACTGTGGGCCTTCAGCAGACCAAGTAACCCCTTGCTGGAGCCAGCAACCTTGGGTTCAAGCTGGTGAGCTTTTGCTCAAACCAGATGAGCCCACGCTCAAGCTGATGACCCAGGGTCTTGAACCTGGGTTCTTTGCATCCCAATCCGACGCTCTATCCACTGCGCCACTGCCTGGTCAGGCGAGAATGTTGTTGTTGTTGTTTTTGTCCTTTGAGGCATTTTATTTGCATAAATGTATTACATCCCTAGAAAAATAATCCGAGGATTTTCCCTCCTGTGTGTTTCGTCTTGCTTCTTCATGGTCCATGATGCCCGCTGAAGTTGTCAGTACAATGAAACTTGATTAACCTGCCTGTGAGGTTCACAACAAGTTTCCCAGCCCTGTGGTCATCAATAATTTCAAATTCACCAATATAACGTGCTTCATCATCACAGTTAGAAACCGGACGATGACTTTGGAGCACGGCCTAATGAGAACCTGGCGTCTGCCTCTCTTCTCGGCATTGTTGATACTCTTAAGAGCATTGGCCAGGACATTCATGCGCACCATTATGGCGGCACAGAAAGATGGCGGAAAGAGGAAGGGAGGAGGTAGTGCCTTTTTTATATTTTTAACATTTTTTTTCTTTTTTTTTTTTTTTCTTAGAGCTCAAGGAGCTCTTTTTTTTTTTTTTTTTTTTTCTTTCTGAAGCTGGAAACAGGGAGAGACAGTCAGACAGACTCCCGCATGCGCCCGACCGGGATCCACCCGGCACACCCACCAGGGGCGATGCTCTGCCCACCAGGGGGCGGTGCTCTGCCCATCCTGGGCATCGCCATGTTGCGACCAGAGCCACTCTAGCGCCTGGGGCAGAGGCCACAGAGCCATCCCCCAGCGCCCGGGCCATCTTTGCTCCAATGGAGCCTTGGCTGCGGGAGGGGAAGAGAGAGACAGAGAGGAAGGCGCGGCGGAGGGGTGGAGAAGCAAATGGGCGCTTCTCCTGTGTGCCCTGGCCGGGAATCGAACCCGGGTCCTCCGCACGCTAGGCCGACGCTCTACCGCTGAGCCAACCGGCCAGGGCTTAACATTTTTTTTTATTAAAGATTTGTCTGCAAGCCAGATGCAGCCATCAAAAGCCACATCTGGCTTGCAAGCCATAGGTTCCCGACCTCTGCTATAAGGCTTGGGACTCCTGGCTCTCCTCCTTGTTAGCAGGGAGCTACCTCAGCCTTATTTTCCTCTTGGGACAGTGGTGATGACCAGCCCCACTCACTGGGAGTGACAGGGCAGAGCTTTAAGAACAAGAACATTGTCTATGGGGTGCTTTGTGGTACTGGCCTGTACAAGCAGTCATTGTCCCCATTCATGAACGTGGTCAGCATTCAGATCTGAGCCACCAAGCTGTAGACAGTGTCAGTGGCTGGGCAGCTGCTATGTCTGCTTTAAGGAGACACGTGTGGGTCTCTCATCTTACTCTTGGGCTGAAACAGAGGCTGAGAGGTGAGGTTTGAAGAAGCTGAGGTAAACTGTGGCATGCCAGGTGGGTGTGCCCAGCAAGCTTGTCTGCTTCTGATTCGTCCTCAATACTTGCTCTCTCTCCCTAGTGGGCATTGGTCCTGTCACTGTTCTTGCCCTTACAAACTTTCTTCTTTAATCAGTGATTTACATAAACAAACAATCTCCTGAAGATATGTAAGTGGGGAAAAAACAATTCCCAGCTTAGGTTTCTCCTCTTCCAGAAAGCCCAAGGCTGAGCTCCCCACTTCCCCTTGGCTGAGTCAGGCATCCCTCTGGAGTCCCCCATCCCAGCACTGCCCACCCTCGCTCATCACTGCAGGGTGGGTCTGTCCCCCATATTGGACTTGTGAGCTGTGAGGGCACTATAGGGCCTACACACAGCAGTTAGGCCTAACAGCTTAACAATTGAATGTATGAATGAAAGACTTCATAGCCCTAACAGGATAGCTTGGTTCGTTAGAGCCTTGGTTGGCAAACTGTGGTTCGCGAGCCACATGCGGCTCTTTGGCCCCTTGAGTGTGGCTCTTCTACAAAATACCACGTGCGGGCGCTACCTTGATAAGGAATGTACCTACCTATATAGTTTAAGTTTAAAAAATTTGGCTCTCGGCCCTGGCCGGTTGGCTCAGTGGTAGAGTGTTGGCCTGGCGTGCAGGAGTCCTGGGTTCGATTCCCAGCCAGGGCACACAGGAGAAGCGCCCATCTGCTTCTCCACCCCCCCTCCTTCTTCTCTGTTTCTCTCTTCCCCTCCCGCAGCTGAGGCTCCATTGGAGCAAACATGGCCCGGGCGCTGGGGATGGCTCCTTGGCCTCTGCCCCAGGCACTAGAGTGGCTCTGGTCGCGACAGAAGACGCCCCGGATGGGCAGAGCTTCGCCCCCTGGTGGGCGTGCCGGGTGGATCCCGGTTGGGCGCATGCGGGAGTCTGTCTGACTGCCTCCCCATTTCCAGCTTCAGAAAAAAAAAAAAATTGGCTCTCAAAAGAAATTTCAATTGTTGTACTGTTGATATTTGGCTCTGTTGACTAATGAGTTTGCTGACCACTGTATTAGAGCATTGTCCCGAAGCGCAGAGGTTGCTGGTTCAGTCCCCAGTTAGGGCACATACAGGAACAGCTGTTTCTGCCTCTTCCGTGCTCTTTCCCTTCTTCTCTCTAAAAATCAATAAAACATTAAAAAAGAAAAAGACTTCAGCCTAACCAGGCGGTAGCGCAGTGGATGGAGCGTCAGACTGGGATGCCAAGGACCCAGGTTCAAGACCCCGAGGTCGCCAGCTTGAGCACGGGGTCATCTGGTTTGAGCAAAAGCTCACCAGCTTTGGCCCAAGGTCGCTGGCTCGGGCAAGGGGTTACTCAGTCTGCTGAAGGCCCGTGGTCAAGGCACATATGAGAAAGCAATCAATGAACAACTAGGGTGTCGCAATGCGCAACGAAAAACTAATGATTGATGCTTCTCATCTCTCCGCTCCTGTCTGTCTGTCCCTGTCTATCCCTCTCTCTGACTCTCTCTCTGTCTCTGTAAAAACAAAACAAGAAAAAGACTTCATGAATGAACTCTTCTGACCTCGTATGATCCTGGAGGCAAAAATAGTCCAGGGGTTGAGAATGGATTTTAGATCTTGTACACCATGTGCATTGCAGTATTATTTACCATAGCTGTGATGTGGAAATACTCATAATGTCTGTCTAATGAGTGTATAAAGAAAATGTATGTAAATGCAATGAAATATTCAGCCTTAAAAAGGAAGGACTTTGAAGTCCTGTCACATGCTACAACATGGAGGAACCGTGAGGATATTTTTCCTAGTGAAATCACAAAAAGACAAATGCTGCTAGATTCCACATATATGAGTTACTGAAAGTAGTCAAACTGAAAGAGAAAATAGAATGGTGGTTGCAGGGGCTGGGGGCAGGAAAAAAGGGAGTTGTTCAGTGGGTATAGAATGTCAGTTTTGCAAGATAAAAAAGTTCTAGAGCTCTGTTGCATAATGAGGTGCATATAGTTAATGCTACTGTACTATGCACTTCAAAGTGCTTAAGGTGGTAAATTTATGTCAGTCCCATTTGGGCTCAAAACCTAGTTCTGCTTATTATTGTCGTGATCTCAAGCAAGTGGAAGTTGTCCCTCTGAGCCTCAGTTTCCTCATCTGGAATATGGGGACTAGAGAAGCACCTTTCTTCCACGATTGAGACGTTTGAGTGAGAAAATGTACATAAAACACTTGGTTCAATACCTGGCTTTTGGTATGGTTCGTTGACTTTTCCAGAATGTCCCAACAGAGCTGGGCCTTGGACTCGGGTTTTAACTCCCAGCCCAATGCTTTTTTTTTTTTTTCTGTGGTGCCTGCACTGCCAATGACTTCCCTGGACCATCCTTCAAACAATGTCCCATTAGTCTTGGCTGGGGTAGCTGGGCCTTTGGCCTGGAGCAGCCTGAGGAGTGAGAAGATCTTGGTCTCAGACTTGGCTAGGGGCTGTCACAGGGCTGAGAAGCTGAGTGGCCTGAGAGGAGGAACTGAAGGAGGCAGATGCGGGGCAGGTGAGTGAAGAGTTGAATTTTAGCAGCGCAGCTTCCACTGGCACCTGCGCCCTTGGGTGGGACCCTCCCCCCCCCCCCCCCCCGCGGCTTCTTCAGGTGTGAAATGAGGACAGTAACGGCCCAGTGCCTGGCACCCAGTGGATGCAGGGTAGATAGTGCCCCGATACTAGTTTTGGCCTCAGCTCCTTGCAGTGGCAGGTATACCTGCTCATCTACTGGCTGGGACTGAGGTGGGAGATGGAGGCAGTGAGGAAACTTCGGGCTGATGGTTTTCCCTAGAGCAGCTCAGTCTCCTTATCTGTCAGTGAGGAGTGCTCCTGAGCACCTGCTGTGGACCAGGCCTGTTCTAGCCCCTGGGTGTATGATTAAACAACACAGATCCCTGCCTGGGGGAGGTAATGTGTTAGTGTGGGAGACAGGTGATCAGAGACGTGGGGGGAGGTGTAAAATCAGGTGGTTGTAGGTGCTCTGAAACAAACAGTGGGATCAAGGAGGAAGAGGAAATGAAGAGTTGTGGGGTGAGGTATTTTGATAGGGAAGGCTTCTAGGAGATCTAATGGTGAAGAGGTGTCTATGTGCAGGGTCATTGCAGGTTGAGGGCAGAGCAAGCGTCCTGAGGGAGCATGTGGCAAGCCTGGTGTTTTCAAGGTGTTCAAGGAATGGTGTGGACCGGGCTGTCTGGAGCAGAGCGGGGAAGAGCACGCGAGGGCTCTTAAGGAGACTGAGCAGGGGGACTAATAGGTTTTCGCAGAACCCCCTCGCCACCATGTGGAGAATGGATTATGGGGGATGAGGGAGGCTGTAGGGAGTCCTAAAGGAGGCCACCACACGGTCCCAGCTGGACATACTGGACATAAAGGACATACTGGCTGGAGCAGGGCAGGAGTGGTGGTAGGGGCTGGGTGCTTGGGGAGATATTGCCAAAGCTCAGCAACGATTTAGTGGCTAGCACAGCAAGCAGCCTTTCCGCGGCTCTCATGGGTCCTGTGATGTGGCACACAGCCAAGCACAGCCAGGGCCCAGCACGTGGGATGTTCAGTGTTGCAGTGCTGCTAAGTTTTTTCCCTGGAATTGTGACCCCCACATGACCAAGGGCGCACACTTGAGAGTTTAGACTCGGGGACATTCTTCGTCTCCATAACTTAAAAAAAAGATGACCCAGCTTTTTGAAGATACATACCACACAATTTACTCATTTCAGTGGTTTTAAGTTTTTTCACAGGGTTGTGCAACCATCACCACAATCTAATTTTAGAAAATTTCTTGACCTTGAAAAGGCATCCTGCCCTGGCTGATTGGCTCAGCGGTAGAGCGTCGGCCTGGCGTGCGGGGGACCCGGGTTCGATTCCCGGCCAGGGCACACAGGATAAGCGCCCATCTGCTTCTCCACCCCTCCCCCTCTCCTTCCTCTCTGTCTCTCTCTTCCCCTCCCTCAGCCGAGGCTCCATTGGAGCAAACATGGCCCGAGCGCTGGGGATGGCTCCTTGGCCTCTGCCCCAGGCACTAGAGTGGCTCTGGTCGCAATAGAGTGACGCCCAGGAGGGGCAGAGCGTTGCCCCCTGGTGGGCGTGCCGGGTGGATCCTGGTCGAGTGCATGTGGGAGTCTGCCTGACTGTCTCTCCCCGTTTCCAGCTTCAGAAAAATACAAAAAAAAAAAAAAGAAAGAAAGAAAGAAAAAAGAAAAGGCATCCTGTACCCATTAGCAGTCAGTCATCCCCCCTTTTCCTCTCCCCAAACTTCCCAGTCCTGGTAGCCACTAATCTGCTCGCTGTTTCTGTGGATTTGCCTATTTCTGAACACTTCATATAAATGGGATCGTGCAGTATATGGCCTTTTGTGTCTGACCTCTTTCCCCTAGTGTGCAATAATGTTCTCAGGGTTCACCCATGTTGTAGTGTGGATTAGTGCTTTGTTCCTTTTTGTTGCCATACAGCATTTCATTGTCTGCATGAACTACATTTTTATCTGTCATCTGCTGGTGGCCATTTGGATTGGTTTTACCTTCTGGATATTGTGAATGGTGCTGCTGTGAACATTTGTATACAAGTATTTGAGTATCTGTTTTTGGTTCTTTTGGTTATCTACCTGGGAATCACTGTGTCACGTGGTGGTTTTTTGTGGGTTTTTTTTGTATTTTTCTGGAGCTGGAAATGGGGAGAGACAGTCAGGCAGACTCCCGCATGCGCCCGACCAGAATCCACCCGGCACGCCCACCAGGGGGCAATGCTCTGCCCCTCCGGGGCGTCGCTCTGTTGAGACCAGAGCCACTCTAGTGCCTGGGGCAGAGGCCAAGGAGCCATCCCCAGCGCCTGGGCCATGTTTGCTCCAATGGAGCCTCGGCTGTGGGAGGGGAAGAGAGAGACAGAGAGGAAGGCGTGGCGGAGGGGTGGAGAAGCAGATGGGTGCTTCTCCTGTGTGCCCTGGCCGGGAATCGAACCCAGGACTTCTGCACACCAGGCCTACGCTCTACCACTAAGCCAACCGGCCAGGGCCCATGTGGTTGTTCTTTGTTTAACTATTTGAAGAAAATAATTTGTCTACATTCTTGACAATACTTGTGATTGTCTCTCCTTTCCATTTTAGCCAGCTTAGTGACTGTGGAATGTTGTCATGTGGTTCTGATCAGTATTTACCTGATGACTGGTGACATTGATCATGTTTTCATGTATATACTTGTCTGTCCTGGTGTCTTGGTGGCTGGTCCAGGCCAGAATGCTTGCACCTGGCTGTGAATGCTCTGGGGGGTGGGAGGAAGCATCAGGAGGAAGATTGGGCCAGAGTTCAGACCCTCTTGCCACCACTTCTAGAGGATACTCTTCCCTTGTTCCCCAGAGATTGGGTGGTCCCCATTAGTGCTGTCACCCCTTTGCAGGTTAGTTCACCTCTGAGGTATGGCCTGCTTGACATGAGAGGAGAGCTTGCTCCTTGGTTGTGTATATGGGGGGTGAGGTTTGAAGTTCACTGGGAGATTACTTCCATACTCTCTATCCCTGCAGAAAAAAGACCCAGCCCAGTTCCTGCAGGTGCATGGCAGAGCTTGCAAGGTACACCTGGATTCTGCAGTCGCCCTGGCTGCAGAGAGCCCTGTTAACATGTAAGATTGAGTTTGTGGGGCTGGGTGATGTCTGTGACCGAGGGTCATGAGGGACCTGGGGTATGGACAGAACTTGAAGGACTCAGGCAGGCAAGGCTTGACCTGCATCGGAAGGTGATGGGCACTGGCCAAGGAGAGCTGACGGGTTGGGGCGGAGGCCCTGGGGTGCAGTGGTGGTTTGAGGACTTAGAGGGGAGTGGGTAGGACTGGGACCAGGATCAGAGGCTGAAATAAAGCAGAAAGTACGTGGTCAGAAGAGAGATTTCAGGTGACTAGGGCTTGGCAAGTGGCGCCTAGGTCCTGGTTCAAGTTCCCTGCTCTTGTTTGGTTCTGAGAAAAGGCACCCCAATTTCTGTGGACCTACCTCAGGCCCCCTGTTCATGCAGGTTTGTAGCATAAGGGACTAAGAAGAGAAGGGTGAGGGCGATGACATTGGGCTTAGAGGGGACTGAGGGCCAGGCTCCCAAGCTTGAGCTGGCAGAGAACAGGCAGGCACTTTGTGTCCTGGTCAGTGCGGATCTTAAGTTCCTTGCTCTCTTGTTTTCCACTTCAGGATGCCCTGGCAGGGGGACACCAACAACATGATTGACCGCTTTGATGTCCGTGCCCACCTGGACCACATCCCTGACTACACCCCCCCACTGCTCACCACCATGTAAGCTGTCTCTATGGGTTCCCAGCAGGGAGTCCGACCCAGCAGTTCCTCTTCTTTCCCAAACTCTTGCCTGCCTGCCACCTTCCTGGAAGGAAGGAGGTGTACAATTGGGGAGCGCTCCCCCTCACTCCCCTGCTTGAGCTGGGCCCCTCACCCCCTCCTGCTGGCTTGGGGGTGGGATCTGCCCTCTCCCTCTGATCTCAAGACCTTGACCTCCGCCAAAGCTCCCCGGAACAGGAATCAGACGAGCGGAAATGTAACTACGAGCGCTACCGAGGCCTGGTGCAGAACGACTTTGCTGGCAGTGAGTGATCTGGGGTGCAGGGAGGTGGTTTAGGGGCCCCTAGACACTGGAAGACCTAGACAGATTTGGGAAGAAAAGTTTCACCCTAGTGCCTTCTACTAGGAAAGCCTTGGATTTGGTCCCAACTCTGTCCTGCTTGGGCCTCCTTCTCTTGACTGGTACAGGAGACGTCTGCTAAACTGGATGGTTCTGCTGAGGTCACTACTACATCCTAGGCCCTCTGACTCTGGGTTCTTTTTTCCTAAAAAATCAGGGAAAATTGCAATTACACATTTCTTTCTTGTATATCTGTTTCTCCTGCCTGCATGGTGTTGGCTTCAAAAAGGAAATTGCTCCTTTGTTTTAAACAATTATTTAGACTGCTTAACAGTTTGCCGAGCATTCATATATATTCAGTATTGTCTGTAAGCAATCACTGTTGCCTTCCAAGGAGAAAGTGGAGGCTCAGGGAGACTTCCCCGCTCTGGGCTTACCTGGGGAGATTTGGACCCTGGCAAACTTGGGCTTTTTTGTCTTCTTCATCTCATTACATCAGAAGAACCACCCAGCAAGGTAGGGGTGATGCCCCATTTTACACACAGGACAGTGTGGCTCAGGGTTTGGGGGGACATCATGTCCATGGAGCTGCAGTTCTCACCCCACCCATAACTACTACTGCCTCCTCAGGGCTAGCTCCAAACTCTAGCTGGCCCTCCTGAGAAGGACTTTGAGCCAGCCTCCCCTTCCTAGGGTTTCCTGTGGAGTTAAGGCAAAAACAGGCCACACGAACCCCTGAGCCCGGCAGAGTTGGCTTTCCATATGGATTCACTATTCCCATATTTCTTTTTTAAGATAGATGTTTTGGTATCTCTAAAACCAGGTTTTCCAAATTCTATCAATCAGCAAAGCTTTAGAATTAGGGAAATTAGTCACCATTGACACTGTTGTGGTTTTTGCCTTCACCCAGAGTCACATGGCTTATTGGTGATAGAGTCAGGGTTTCCCTTCGTTCTATCTGACCATTCATTCATTCATTCCCATAAGCCCTGAGCACTTGGGACGGTCAGGCTACTCCAGGATCAAGGGTCTACTGGGGGAGAAAGCAGCAACCATATAATCATGAAAGTAGGTGCTGATTACAAGCTAAAGTGGGTGTTAGGACAGAGTGGGTGCTGAGGTGCTTGGCTGAGCGGAGTCAGTGAAAGGTGGCTGGGAGCACCCTGGGGAAAAGAGGTAGGCTGCAGGACTCAGGGTGCAAGAGCAACCTGCTGAGGGGGAAGGCAGGATGCCAGGGGAACAGAAAGCCTGAGTGGCTGGAGCACAGAGAGGGAGGCAGCACGTGTGTGACAGATCAGCAGGGCCTTCTCTAGGCTTTGTCCACTCCAGGGAGGAACTGAGATGGCTGCTGGAGCCAGGGAAGGCTGGGCTGTGTCTCCTCTGTGCTCACCTGACCCACCCACCTCGCTTTACAGATAGAAAAACTGAGGCCCAGGCAGGGAAGGGGACTTGCCCAGGGTCCAGCAATGAGTCATGGTAAAGTCAGGGAAGGTTTCAGTTCATTGCTGAACCCCCCTGAAGTGGGTGTTGTGGGTGAGCGAGAGCCCAGAGGGCTCCAAACCATACGTAATTTAAGGTAAACTACAGAGAGAGACACAGTAGAGTGGCCCTTGGGATCTAGGTGACATCCATCACTCAGGACAGGTTTATAGTTGTGAAGGGTCCAGCAGAGCCCTCCTTAACAGTGATAGAGTAGCAGTGCCCCAGCACCAAACACTCACTCTGCCAGGGGTCCCGTTTTACAGAAAAGGAAACAGGCACAGAGTGGTGAAGTCCCTTTGTGAGGGATGCATGGTGAGTCAGTGGTATAGCCAGGGCCGTCCTGCCATTGCTCCGTCCCCACCACACACAGTTTGTGTTTTCTGGAAATCATTGATTCTCCTCCCAGCCAGGCTTGAGTTGTATCTGCTCATCTTCCACTGCATTTCTGTGTCCCATGCTGAAGTCCCAGTGTCCCCTCTGCAGCCCCCTCTGACCTACCTGCTTTTTGCCTTGCACAGTCTCAGAGGAGCAGTGCCTATACCAGATCTACATTGATGAGTTGTACGGAGGCCTCCAGAGACCCAGTGAGGACGAGAAGAAGAAGTGAGTGGGGGTCTGGGCACCAAGGGTTTGGGGGACACAGAGGGACTGTGAGCCCCACCAGGGCATGGCCTTGTCCATCCTGTCCACCTTGGTCTCCCCAGAGCCAGGGCCAGTGTTTGGTACCCGGTAGGCACTTAGAATGTTTAAAGTAGGAAGCAGCAGCTGGAGAGAAAGGTTTGCTGCAAAACCTCTACAGTATGTTTTCAGTTTGTGGAAAGGTGGGAGGTGCAATTAGGAGAACAGGCCCCGTGGAGACAGGCCTGAATTTGCACCCCACCTATGAGGACGTCCCTCTTCTAGGCTTTGGGGTGCTCCTCTGTAAGGTGGTCTAACAGCCCCCTCTGCCTGAAGTGGTGAGGACTGCAACCAATGGAGCTTGGAAAGCGCTTATCCTGTGCCTGCCGAGCAGTAAGCTGGCAGTCCGCAACTGACTGTCACTCTGGAGACGGGCTTAAGGAATGGCAGGGGCATGCAGATTCTACCATGGAGCAGGGAAGTCCCCAGCGGCCATTTTGGAAGAGCAGCAGCCAGACAGGGTCACTGCTCTCTCTGCCCTGGTCTGGCCATACTTGGCCTCTCTGCCTTCACACACACTGCTGCCTCCTCTGGGGTGCCTCCCCTCCAGGGCCGCTGCAGCCACTGCTCCACAGTAGTCCTGGAGCTGACGCCTTTCCTTCTGCTCGAGGCTTTCCCCTCGGTGAGCCTAACGCTTGCTGCTTGCCTCCTCCACCTGAAGCGTTTTCACAATGGGACTGTGACCCTATCCATGACCCACTTTGAGGGTGAGGCTGGTACTGTGAAGGTGTCAGTGAATGGGGACTATATTCAGCAGCAGACATGTGCTCAGGCCCCTGCTCTGTTCTGGGCACAGCTGGGCCACATTGTTACCCACGATAACTCTGGGCCCTGTCCTTGGAAGACTCATACCCTGATGGGACGAGACTGACCTGTCACTGACAGTAAATGACCTAACGTGGGCCGGGCAGCGGCTTGACCCCGCCTGGGGGAGGACTTTCTGGAAGATGAGGCATTGCATCTAGGCCTGGAGGAAGAGGCTGGTGGGAGGTGGGGCAGAGGGCCCCAGGCTGAGGGAGAGCACGGGTGAGGGCCTGGAGGCATGGATGCTGTGCATCCATCAGCTCAGAGGCCCATGTCCCGGGGGCCCGGTGTGCGAAGTCCTCTCCCTTGGGCGGCCCTGGCTCACAGGCTCCCCTGTCCCAGGCTGGCAGAAAAGAAGGCTTCCATTGGCTACACCTATGAGGACAGCACGGTGGCCGAGGTAGAGAAGGTGCCAGAGAAGCCAGAGGAGGAGGAGTCACCAGCCGAGGAGGAGAGCAACTCGGACGAAGATGAGGTCATCCCCGACATCGGTGGGGTCCCCTCTCTGCCCTCCCCCTCCCCGCAGTCCCTGGGCATCGTATTTTGTGTCTCGTCCCTTACCCTCGGTGGGTGCCCTGTGCTCACAAGCCCTGTCTCTCCCACCCCTGCTCAAGGGCTCTCCAGCCTCCTGCTGTCCTTGCTGTCACTCACATGCTCCTTTTCCCAGTTTCCCTGTCTGTCTCCTTTCTCATTTCTAGGACACTACTTTATGGCACTGTCCCCACCTAGGTTCTGGTTCAGTTCTTTTCTACTTGTGTCAGCCTCTGTCTCTCCCTCCCCTTCTTTCTTTTTCCTGGAAAATGAGTGTTCATCCAATTACAGAGGCGTCCCTTCTCCCCCACCCTGCCGTTCCCCGATCACAGGACCCATCGATCCAACTACCGTCTCCCTCCTCTTCTCATCCCAGCTCTCAGTTGGCCAGTGACTTATTCATACACATGGAAAATGTCTATCCCACTTCCACTCCCCTATCACACATCCAGCTCCTAAATACCCGACCCACACCCATCTCCATCTACCCTCTGCCGATCCTGTCACGCCTCGGTCTTCCCTCTCTCCCTCCATATGTCTCACTCATCTATCCCACTGCTGTTTATTTGGGCCCTCGTCAACCACATTACCTGCTCACCCTACCCACCCCTAACATTTACCGTGCTTGCCTCTGGCCAAGCCTTGTGCTGGCCTGGGGACATCGAGACGAGCTGACTCACAATCTCCCTACAGAGGCCTCCAGTCTGGTGGGCACCCTCTGCCGCCCCCACCTGGGGCACTGCCCCCTCTTCCCTGTCCTCTGGCTTGGCTTTGGCCCCTGACAGCCTTTCTCTTGGTGCAGACGTGGAGGTAGACGTGGATGAACTGAATCAGGAGCAGGTGGCAGATCTCAACAAACAGGCCACGACCTATGGCATGGCTGATGGTGACTTCGTCAGGTGAGACCTGCTGGCTGACACCTCTTCCCATTTTGGACGTGGTATTTCTGTCATTACCCCAGTACTGATAGCCACCCCCATTCCTAAGCACTTTGTGTACCGGCCCTGCACCAAGGGCTTTATGCACTCAGGTTTCTGAGCTTATGGGCTGGGTCCTTGTAACCTGGCTTTACCTGGACAGGAATTAAGGCCAAACCCAACTCTACATGACCTGTGATGATCTGGCCCAGTGAAGCTCCCTCCCAGGGTTTCTAGACCTGGTGGACAGCACCCTCTAGTGGGGTGGCTTTGTTCATTAGGTCATCCCTTCATGAACCTTGGCTGCTTGAGCCCCTGCCCTGTGCCACACCCCATGCAGATCACATAGAAGGCTCCCAACTAACCAGGGCAGTAAGTCAGAATCTGAATAATCCTCAGTGTGAACACAGAACCTGCCCAGAACCCTCCATGGCTCCCACCTCACTCAGGAGCAACCAGTGTCTTTACCACGGCTACAAAGTCTCACTTGCCTGGTCCTTTGCCCTTCTACTTGCACACTTCACCCATTCCCAGCCTCTGTGGTTCCTATTCCTCCAGGCCAGTTGTGCTGTTAACTCAGATGGTATCTGTACAGCTTACTCCCCAGATTTCTCCTTGTTCTCACTTTCTCTGTGGCATCTCTGACCTCCCTTTTTCTTTTTTAAGTGAGAGGGACAGAAACAGAGAAGGACAGACAGGAGGGGAGAGAGGTGAGAAGCATCAGTTCTTCATTGCAGCACCTTAGTTGTTCATTGATTGCTTTCTTATGTGCCTTGACCGGGGGGCTACAGCAGAGCCAGTGACTCATTGCTCAAGACAGTGACCTTGGGCTTTAAGCCCATCAACCTTTGTGCTCGAGCCGGTGACCCCTTGCTCAAGCTGGTTGAGCCCTTGCTCAAGCCAAATAAGCTGCACTCAAGCCGATGACCTGGGTGTTTTTGTTGTTGTTTTTTGTGGCAGAGACAGAAAGAGAGAGGGACAGATAGGGACAGACAGATAGGAACGGAGAGAGATGGGAAACATCAATTCTTTGTTGCGGCTCCTTAGTAGTTCATTGATTGATTTCTCATATGTGCCTTGACCGGGAGGCTACAGCAGAGCAAGTGACCCCTTGCTCGAGCCAGTGTCCTTGGGTCCAAGCTGGTGAGCCTTGCTCAAACCAGATGAGCCTGCGCTCAAGCTGGCGACCTCAGGGTCTCGAACCTGGGTTCTTCACATTCCAGTCCGATGCTCTATCTACTGCGTCACTGCCTTATCAGACACTGACCTTGTTGAAAGCTGTTGCAGCAGTCCTGGCCGGGTGGCTTAGCTGCTTAGAGCATCGTCCTAATACACCAAGGTTGTGAGTTCGATCCCTGGTCTTAGGGCACATGCAGGAATCAACCAATGAATGTGTAAATAAGTGGAACAACAAATTGATGTTTTTCTCTCTTCATTCCTCTCTAAAATCAATAAGTAAATTTCTTTAAAAAGAAAGAAAGCTGCCTGACCAGGCAGTGGCGCAGTGAATAGAGCGTTGGACTGGGAAGCGGAGGACCTAGGTTCGAGACCCCGAGGTCGCCAGCTTGAGCATGGGCTCATCTGGTTTGAGCAAAAGCCCATCAGCTTGAACCCAAGGTCGCTGGCTCCAGCAAGGGGCTACTCGGTCTGCTGAAGGCCTGCGGTCAAGGCACATATGAAAAGCAATCAATGAACAACTAAGGTGTTGCAATGCGCAATGAAAAACTACTGATTGCCTGACCTGTGGTGGCGCAGTGGATAAAGCGTCGACCTGGAAATGCTGAGGTCGTCGGTTCGAAACCCTGGGCTTGCCTGGTCAAGGCACATATGGGAGTTGATGCTTCCAGCTCCTCCCCCCTTCTCTCTCTCTGCCTCTCCTCTCTCTCTCTCTCTCTCTCTCTCTGTCTTTCCCTCTCCTCTCTAAAATGAATAAAAAAAAAAAAAAAAGAAGAAAAACTACTGATTGATGCTTCTCATCTCTCTCCATTCTTGTCTGTTTGTCCCTGTCTATCCCTCTCTCTGACTCACTCTCTGTCTCTGTAAAAAAAAAAAAAGAAAAGAAAGAAAGCTGTTATAGCATCTACCTGTTCTGGTAATTCCTTTCCCCCTTTCACGGTTTATTTTCCCATATAGGTTTTCACCATCTAACCTATCACATGATTCATTACTGTGGCCATTGGCTGCCTTTTCCCCAGAACATAAGCTCGTGAGGATGAGGATTTTTCTTTTCTTCTTTTTTTTTTTTTATTTATTTTTAGGTCCTGGCTGGTTGGCTCAGCGGTAGAGCGTTGGCCTGGCGTGCGGGGGACCCGGGTTCGATTCCCGGCCAGGGCACATAGGAGAAGCGCCCATTTGCTTCTCCACCACCCCCCTCCTTCCTCTCTGTCTTTCTCTTCCCCTCCCGCAGCCGAGGCTCCATTGGAGCAAAAGATGGCCCGGGCGCTGAGGATGGCTCCTTGGCCTCTGCCCCAGGCGCTAGAGTGGCTCTGGTCGCGGCAGAGCGACGCCCCGGAGAGGCAGAGCATCGCCCCCTGGTGGGCAGAGCATCGCCCCTGGTGGGCGTGCCGGGTAGATCCAGGTCGGGCGCATGCGGGAGTCTCTCTGACTGTCTCTCCCGGTTTCCAGCTTCAGAAAAATACAAATAAATAAATAAATAAATAATTTATTTTTATTTTTTACAGAGACAGAGAGTGAGTCAGAGGGATAGACAGGGACAGACAGACAGGAACGGAGAGAGATGAGAAGCATCAATCATTAGTTTTTTATTGTGCATTGCAACACCTTAGTTGTTCATTGATTGCTTTTCATATGTGCCTTGACCACGGGCCTTCAGCGGACCAAGTAACCCCTTGCTGGAGCCAGCGACCTTGGATTCAAGCTGGTGGGCTTTTGCTCAAACCAGATGAGCCCGTGCTCAAGCTGGCGACCTCGGGGTCTTGAACCTGGGTCCTCCGCTTCCCAGTCCGACGCTCTATCCACTGCACCACCACCTGGTCAGGCTCTTTTTCTTTTTTAATACTGAATCCCCAATACCTAAGGTAATACCTGGTATGCAGTAAGTGCTTGGTAATAGTGCAGAATGCATGAGAAGTCCCGGATGACGTGGGGTACCTCACCTCCTGCAGTGACTCTGCTTGTGGCCTGCCTACTCTTTGTGACAGTTATCCCTCTCTGCAGGATGCTCCGGAAAGACAAGGAGGAGGCGGAGGCCATCAAGCATGCCAAGGCCCTTGAGGAGGAGAAGGCCATGTACTCGGTGAGGTCTGGGCCTGGGTAGGGCACATGAGTGTATCTCAGGGAGGGCACCCCTTACCAGCCTGGTACCTACCCTACTCCAGGGCCGCCGCTCCCGTCGCCAGCGGAGGGAGTTCCGGGAAAAGCGCCTGAGGGGCCGAAAGATCAGCCCACCCAGGTTGGTTGGGTTCTTCCTTGTGCCCCCCAGCCTGCCAGTGGCAGTCCTTTCAGGCTCTGGAGGAGAGGTGGAGCTCAGGGAGACTCTGGGGGCACGCTTGTAGCTTGCAGAGAATCCTAGTGGGGCGGTAAATGGGGAAGGTTTAGAGGTAGGAGTGGCCTGAGGGACATGTGGATGCCCTGCCCTGCCAGCCATTCTCACTCTGCTGGACTTGGGGGCCCTGCCAGGATGGATGTTGGGACTCAGTGTGGGGGGCCCCCCGGGGGTGGCTGGAAGAGGCAAGGCGCATGGGGCTGCTTAGTTGCTTCCTCTCTGTTAGAGTTTGGGCAAGTGATTTCCTTTTCCAGCCTTTAGTTTCTTCCTTTGGAAAAAGGGCACTGTCACCTCCCAGGACAGGGGCTGTGCCAGTGCTCACATTGAGGTCTTGAGTGGGTTTGGGTGAGGCAGGCTGATGTGAGTGGGGAGTCCTCTTGCCGCAGCATCTTAGGCCTGGTGCCCCGGGCAAGCCAGTACCTTTTTTTGCCACGTGTCCTATATACAAGGAGTGTTATTGAGAGTTGCTATGAGGAGTAAACACCCCATGTAGCTTCAGGGTTTGTTGTATGGTCTGGATAATGTTCATTAAAGAGTCACACTGATGCTTATTGTCATTGTCATCGCCATGGAGGTAGGCTCAGGGCCATATGGCCTAAGTTGGAATTTCAGCTTTCACTTATGAGATGTGTGACCCTGGGCAAGTGGCATCTGAGACATGTTCGTAGTTCTAGTTTTATCATCATTGGTAAGGCAGGGCCCACTTAGCAGAACTCGGGTTGTGGAGTGGAGGAAGGACACTTCCAGTCTGGGGACTTGAAGCCGAGCAGGACTGAGACTGAAGCTCTTGTTGCTTGGGGTCAGGATGGGGCTGGAACATTGTTTGGGGAATGGGGTCAAGGTTCAGGCTTTGGATAGATCTAGGGCAGGATAGGTGAAGGAATCAGGGCAGGGCCCTTCCTCATCATGCCCAGTGTCTGGCCTCTGTTGCCCAGGTTCAGGGGCTGGGCCCAATTCCATGCCAGCTCAGATCCCAACCCTCCTCCTGTCACCCCCCCCCCCTCTTCTCTTCATAGCTATGCTCGCCGAGACAGCCCCACTTACGACCCCTATAAACGGTGAGTTCCCCGGGTCCCAGGGAGCAGCAGCCAGCAAACCCCTAATGGAGAGGCAGGGGTGATGACAGGTGAGGGCGGGTGCCCTGTAGGTGCACCTGTAGGGTACCCTGAGCTCACAGATTTGGTAATATGTTCCAGGGCTCTTAGCATCTGACATCAGCTATGGGTCTGAATCATTTTTGTTTGTTTTCTGACGTTAGCCTGCTTTCCCATTTTTTTTCTTTATATATGAACTGTCTTTAGTCTTCCGGTTTAAACATAATGGAGTGTTGTGTTAAAAAAAAATAAGGTCTGGCCCTGGCCAGTTGGCTCAGCGGTAGAGCATCGGCCTGGCGTGCGGGGGACCCGGGTTCGATTCCTGGCCAGGGCACATAGGAGAAGCGCCCATTTGCTTCTCCACCTCTCCCCCTCTCCTTCCTCTCTGTCTCTCTCTTCCTCTCCCGCAGCCAAGGCTCCATTGGAGCAAAGATGGCCCGGGCGCTGGGGATGGCTCCTTGGCCTCTGCCCCAGGCGCTAGAGTGGCTCTGGTCGCAGCAGAGCATTGCCCCCTGGTGGGCTTGCCGGGTGGATCCTGGTCAGGCGCATGCGGGGTCTGTCTGTCTGTCTCTCCTCGTTTCCAGCTTCAGGAAAAAAAAACAACAACAAAAAAAACAGGGTCCCGCTTGACCAGGCAGTGGCGCAGTGGATAGAGCATCAGACTGGGATGTGGAGGAACCAGATTCGAAACCCTGAGGTCGCCAGCTTGAGCGTGGGGTCACTTGGTTTGAGCTCAGCTCACCAGCTTGAACCCAGGGTCGCTGGCTTGAACAAGTGGTCACTCAGTCTGCTGTAGCCCCCTGGTCAAGGCACATATGAGAAAGCAATTAATGAATATGTAAGGTGCTGCAAAGAAGAATTGATGATTCTCGTCTCTCTCCCTTTCTGTTTGACCTTATCTGTTCCTCTCTCTGTCTCTGTTAAAAAAAAGAAAAAAAAAAGTCAACCAATAAATGCCTAAATTAAGTGGAACAACAAATTGATGCTTCTCTTCCCCCCTCTAAAAATCAATTTTTTTTTAATGTTCAAATATGGTAGAAAGGCATAATTTATAAATCAGAAGTCATTAATCTGAACTCCCAGAAATAAGCAGTGAGAATTAATAGGCACAGGTGGACTGGCCGTGCACATGTCTCTGCTGGATGTGACAGTGATTGGGGAGGGGTTTTGAGAGTGAACAGACATGTCTAACCTATTTCCCTCTTGAGAGTGGGTTGGGAGAGCCCTGTTTCAGGGGCACTGGGGAGGAGATGTGAGGTGAGGCACATACACATTTTGGTGAGATGTCTGGCTCAGTACATGAGACCTATGAGGGCTAACAGTACCTTTTATAAAAAAGGCATTTTACTACATTTAATGTCTTAAGACTTGCTTCTACTGACATGTATACTGGGAAATTCGT
The DNA here is from genome assembly GCF_036850765.1 of Saccopteryx bilineata. NCBI lineage: Eukaryota > Metazoa > Chordata > Mammalia > Chiroptera > Emballonuridae > Saccopteryx > Saccopteryx bilineata. The sequence goes on along the minus strand of NC_089492.1, from coordinate 313,956,600 downwards.
GTAGATCTTTTTCTTCATGTGTGTGTGTGTGTGTGTATGTGTGTGTGTGTGTGTGTTAGAGAGGAGGACAGATAGGGACAGACAGACAGGAAGGGAGAGAGATGAGAAGTATCGATTCTTCATTGCAGCGCCTTAGTTTTCATTGATTGCTTTCTCATATGTACCTTGACCTGGGGGCTACAGCAGAGCCAGTGACCCTTGTTCAAGCCAGTGACCTTGAGCTCAAGCCAGCGACCATGGGGTTATGTCTTTGATCCCACGCTCAAGCCGGCAACCTTGGGGTTTTGAACCTGGGTCCTCTGAGTCCCTGTTCGACACTGTCCATTGCACCACTGCCTGGTCAGGCTGTTTCTTCCTTTATCATAGCCACATAAAGTCAGTACAGTTAACTGTCACTCTCTTTTTTGGTTCTTTGGAAAGGCTACCTGGTCATGAATAAAATCTTCCGACAGCCTTTAGGCTCTATTCATGGGAGCTGGGTGTAAGGTGCCATGCCGCTCTCACTTCTGTTACCCTGCAGTATGTGTCCTTAGCTGGTGGACAGGCTCAGGGACCTGGTGACTGAGCACCCTCCCTGCTCTATAGGTCACCCTCAGAATCCAGCTCTGAGTCCCGCTCCCGCTCCCGCTCCCCGACTCCGGGCCATGAGGAGAAGATCACGTTCATCACCAGTTTTGGGGGCAGTGATGAGGAGGCAGCTGCAGCAGCTGCGGCGGCAGCTGCATCAGGGGCCACCCCAGGGAAGCCTCCTGCACCCCCCCAGCCTGGCGGCCCCGCACCGGGACGTAATGCCAACGCCCGGTCGGTAACGCTCACGCGCTTGCCCTACACCCCTGGACACCATGGGGGGACCTGGGGCAGGGGGCGACTGGGGCTCAGACTGATACTGATCGGCCCTCTGCCCCACCTGCAGCCGCCGCCCCTCCTCCTCCTCCTCCTCCTCTTCTGCTTCGAGGACCTCCAGCTCCCGCTCCAGCTCTCGCTCCAGCTCCCGCTCCCGCCACGGTGGGAGCTACTATCGCTCAGGCCGCCATGCCCGCTCCCGCTCCCGATCCTGGTCTCGCTCTCGGTCTCGCTCCCGGCGCTATTCACGGTCCCGCAGCCGTGGTCGGCGGCATTCCGGTGGGGGCTCCCGAGATGGACACCGCTACTCCCGCTCACCAGCCCGACGCGGTGGGTATGGGCCCCGGCGCAGAAGTAGGTACGTGTGGCCTGGAGTGCATGTGGGGGTGAGAAACCTGTTGGTAGCCTGAGCCCGAGGTCAGTGAGACCAGGAAGCACTGGGTTCGTAGGAAAGGTAGGCCCATTCTGAGGGAGCTCCAGGTATGGTGCTATGGGTGGAACACCGCCACCATGCTCGGAGACTCAGTGGGGACAGAAGACTTCCCAGGCCCAGAGGTGGAGAGGTATGTGGACACTCCAAGGTGTCCGGTAGTTTGCAGAGGCACCCGGACTTTAGAGCTAGGGGACCCTGTGGGAAGGGGCAGAAGAATCGAGGCAGCCCTTTGTGGGCGAAGCAGCGTTTGAGGTGAGTGCTGCAGATGGCGTAGGACGGGTTGGGAACCTATGGCTCGTGAGGCAGATGTGGCTCTCTTGATGGCTGCATCTGGCTCGCAGACAAATCTTTAATTTAAAATGTTAAAAATATAAAACATTCTCATGTATTACAATTCATTCATTTCCTACCGCTCGTGTTCATGGTTGCGGGTTTTTGGAGCCAATCACAGCTGTCCTCTGGGACAACACCAAATTTTTATTGGCTAATGTGTAACATACACGAGTCGTTATATGGCTCTCATGGAATTACATTTTAAAATATGTGGCGTTCATGGTTCAGCCAAAAAGGCTCCCGACCCCTGCGCAGATAAAACCCCTAGAGACTGGAACAGCCTTCCGTTCCTTCCCCGTGGAGCTCAGGCTGCTGTGGGAAGGTCGCTTGGCCTGGTGGGTGAGAACATGGACCTGGGAGCATTTGTCTGTGTATAAATTCTGGCCCTGCTAGTGAACTTTCAGGGCCTTGTTCCTTTGTGTGTGAATTAGAGAGATTATCCCTTTGTCATGTGAAAGTGTGACAAGGTAAATCCTGTACTTGCTAGTGTTTACACTTTAGCCTAGCACTTGGGAATGGCTATTGTCATTAGTAACCTCACTTGTATCATTGCTGTGTGCCTCTCAACATAAGCTACCTATGGGATCTGGCAGACAAAATAGAGGGACCAGGTGGGCCCTAGTGAACTAGGGAGCACATGTCCCATCCAGTGGGCTTATTGACTGCTCACTGTGTGTTGCTTATTCCTCTGGTTTCCCAAGAAAAGTGGAGAGTCTGGGTTTTTTAAGGGAGGCTCTTATTTTTTCAGTGTTGCCAACAAATTTTAATTGTGTAAAAACCCAGGAAAGCCCCAATAGAACAGTGTAGGGCCTAGATCTGACTTCCAGGTCACTCCCAGAAGGATGACCCAGAGCAGCAACAGGAAAAGGGCTAGAGGTGGGGAGGGCTAGTTACATGTCCAGTGCCAGCCTGCCAGTGAACCCTACCTGAGGAGTAGAGCCCTACCTACAGGGGGCACTTCCTGAGGAAGAGATGGCAGTGAGGGCTGTCCCCACAGACTCCCCCTTGTGCCCCAGGCCAGGGTCCCAAGCAGAGAGAGGACAAGGGTACTCCTCCCCAGACTGGATCTGGCAGTGTGCGCTGCACCTGGTGGGGGGTGAAGCGAGGAAGTGGTCCCCACTGGTGTGAGACCCTGATCTTGGCAAGGGGAGGATGTGGCTCAGGGATATCCTGAGCTGGGTACAGTGTGTAATGGAGCTGACCAGCCAGGTCCCACCCTGTCAGAGGTCACCCAGGGAGGTAGATGAATGGGTGTCTGATGCGTTTTAGGGGGGTTATGTCCAAAGGGTGGTCTCTGTTCAGACTGAGCAAGGTCAGGGAACAGCTGGGATTTCTGAGGCAAAGGAACTGGAGTCACACTTGGATCAGCCACAGGCCCTTGCAGGACTGTAGATTTGGAGCTGGGGGGGGAAGGGGGCTGTGAATGGGTCCTTAGAGCCTCATGACCCTCTGCTCTGCCATGCCCCCAGGAGCCGCTCCCGCTCTGGGGACTGGTACAGGCGTGGCGGCCGGGGCCCCAGGCACCACAGCAGCAGCCACAGCCGCAGCAGTTGGTCCCTCAGCCCATCTCGCAGTCGCAGCCTGACTCGAAGCCGCAGCCCCAGCCAGAGCCAGAGCCGAAGCCGCAGCTGCAGCCACAGCCGAAGCCGCAGCCAGAGTCATTCGCCATCACCCCCAAGGGAGAAGCTGACCAGGCCGGCGTCGTCCCCCGCTGTGGGCGAGAAGCTGAAAAAGTGAGCAGGTGCAGGGCTGGGGGAAGAGGCTTATCAGCCTCAGGTCAGGATGAACTTCACTAGTCTCTTTTTGATGGGAACTTGCTCCTACCCCAGGAGGTTTGAGGGGAACACAGCCCTGACCTGGGAGGGTGAGGGCGAGGCTGAGGAGTCGGGGCCTTGCCTTGGATGATGGGTCATAGGGAGTCACGGTCTTGACTCTGGTTTGTGGGCAGTGCTGAGGCTGTGTGATGTCAGAGGTGGCCGGTGTTCTTTCCTCCTCCCAGGACCGACCCTGCCGCTGGTAAAGAGACAGGAGCTGCCAAAGTCAGTAAGAATTTGGAACTCGCCCGTCTAACTCCCGCCAGCAGCAGTGCCCGAGTGCTGGGCCCGGTGGGCCTGCAGGGGGGCCCGGGTGGGCTGGGAGATCCAACCCTGGGGATTGAGGGGGTCTGGAAGGGCTCTGCCCCCATGAGATCAGTGTATCCCTCTCCTCACTGTCCAGCGGGACTCCATCTGTCCTGGTCTTCCAGACCTTCATGGCAGGTGTCCACAACCTGCCCTTCCCCATATGTCCCCCCGAATCCCAGGCTCTTGGATGAGGTGGGTTGTGGGAACTCTGGGACACCCACCCCCTCTCCTGCCTCTTCTCCCCCTTCCCCAGCCCAAGCTGACGCCACAGGAAAAGCTGAAGCTGAGGATGCAAAAGGCACTGAACAGGCAGTGTATGTCCCCCAAGTCTTCTCGCTCCCCCACCTTCCAGCCTGGCCTTGGGGGGCAGGGCACTCCAGGGGGAATGAGTGTGTGCGTTTCTCCTCTGTTACCACGCAAAGGGCCTTGGCCGGCCCTCGGAGTTTGGCGGGCTCTTGAGGGCACCCCTCAGTTGCCGTGTGCCTTCCCCCCACAGTCAAAGCGGATAAGAAGGCCGCTCAGGAGAAGATGATCCAGCAGGAGCATGAGCGTCAGGTAAGGGCAGGGTGAGGGCTGGGGCTCAGGGGGGGTTTGCGGGGCCAGCCCTCACTGCCACCTCTTCCTCAGGAGCGGGAAGACGAGCTGCGCGCCATGGCCCGCAAGATCCGTATGAAGTAAGACCGTCCTGCTTCCTGGATCAGGGCCACAGCACCTGCTTTGGGGGAGCCTGTTTCCTTCGTTCTCTCCATCCCCAGCTCACTCCAGCCACTGAGACCCTGCTCTGATGCTGTTAGCCTCCAGCTCTCATTCCCTTTGCTCTTCTCTTGGCACAGCAAGCTCTTCCCCAGATCCCCACCTGGTTTCCTCCCTGACCATCCTGTCTGGACCAGCACCCCAGAATGCTCATCCTCCAGCTCTGCTCTTGTTTGCTTCATAGCACTAACCCCTGCCTGGGGTGCCGTCTGTTTTGTGTGCTCCCTTATTGCTGCTGTCTGCGCTGAGACGCCAGGTCTGGCTGCTGGCCCGCTGCTGTGTGCGCAGCCCCCAGAACGCCTTGGTGGTGCCATTTGTGGAGGGGCTGAATTCCAGCCAGCCCCATGGCTAGTCTATCCCGGCACTGGGAGACGGGGCTTCTCTCCCTCTGCTTTTCTTCTTTCACTGCAGAGCTGAGTCCTTGCTGTGTTTTTTGTGTGGTCCTGGGATAGGCACTAGCTCTCTTGGTGTCCACTTCGACTTCACAGGCTGGTTCAGGGATTAGCGCCCATAAGTCTTCAGCCTCCAGGGACACGTGGAGGCCGTAGTGGTCCATGTTGGCAAGGAGAGGAGTCAGTCAGTGGCAGGGCTGTGTTGCCTAATACCTTTTTTGCATCCTATCTCGTACTTCTTGTTGGTCCTTGAACAAGCAACTTGATCCTTCTGACCTGGGACTCTTTCCTCTCTGAGACAGACAAAATAATGCCCCCTGCCTTGGCGGGGTTGTGCTATATGTAAGGCTCCCAGTGCAGTGCCTGGCATGTAGGAGGGTCTGATGCCTAACACTACTATTAGTTGTCGTCAGGGCCGTTATTTATTACACGCCTGTTTGTGTGTTGGGTTTCCGAGGGTGCTGTGTGCTGCCATCAGGAGGAGCCGGGGCAGAGTGCCCAGGGACTCGGCCATCAGGCAGACCTGTGTTCAGATCCTGTGTGGCTACTCAGCATCTGTGGGCCTTTCTTCTGTCTGAATCTCAGCTACTAAATGGGAATGGAATAGTTGTCTCACCTCAGCCAGGAGAAGGCACCCAGTATATATCACTTTAGGATTGCAAATCCCAGTCATTCTGTCAAAAACCAATTAAGCACTTAGCACGTAAGTCCTTGTGTTCTGCGACTGTGCCCTGAGTGAGACAGGAAATGATTGAACTATGCAGCCCTCCTTTCTGTTAGTTCAGCAAGCCGCTCACAGCAAGGCTAACTGGGTTCGGGTCCTGGCTCTGCCCAGCCAGCATCCCCTCTGAGTTCCATCCACATTTCTAAGTGAGGATAGTTTGCTCTTGCACTGAGACTAGGATGTCAGAAGCACCTGCCTCGAGCAAGTGACCCAGCAGCCCTGGAATTCAGAGTTCTGGACTGCATACTCACCCCTCCCTGTGCTGCCTCCCCTTCCCTCTGCAGGGAGCGGGAACGCCGAGAGAAGGAGAGAGAAGAATGGGAGCGTCAGTACAGCCGGCAGAGCCGCTCGCCCTCCCCCCGCTACAGTGAGTGTCCTGTGGGCACTGGGCTGGAGGCTCTGGGGCATTAAGAAAAGAGAACCAATGTCAAAACTGGTTACAGCCTGACTAGGCAGTGGATAGAATATTGGACTGGGACGCAGAGGACAAAGGTTCAAGACTCCGAGGTCACCAGCTTGAGCACGGGCTCATCTGGCTTGAGCAAAAAGCTTACCAGCTTGGACCCAAGGTTGCTGGCTCAAGCAAGGGGTTACTTGGTCTGCTGAAGGCCCATGGTCAAGGCACATATGAGAGAGCAATCAATGAACAACTAAGGTGTCACAATGAAAAACTGATGATTGCCTGACCTGTGGTGGCGCAGTGGATAAAGCGTCGACCTGGAAATGCTGAGGTCGCCGGTTCGAAACCCTGGGCTTGCCTGGTCAAGGCACATATGGGAGTTGATGCTTCCAGCTCCTCCCCCATCTCTCTCTCCCCCCTCTCTCTCCTTTCTAAAATGAATAAATAAAAAAATAGATGACAAAGCAATAAAGCATAAACCCTTTAAAAAAAGAAAAAAGAAAAAAAAACTGATGATTGATGCTTCTCATCTCTCTCTGTTCCTGTCTGCCTGTCCTTATCTATTCCTCTCTCTGACTCTCTCTCTCTGTCCCTGTAAAACAAAACAAAACAAAACTGGTTTCAGCCCTGACCAGTTGGCTCAGTGGTAGAGCATTGGCCTGGCATGTGGATTCCTGGTCAGGGCACACAGGAGAAGCTACTATCTGCTTCTCTACCTCTCTCTTTTCTCTTCTCTTCCTCTCTCTCTCTCTCTCTCTCTCTTGTTCTCTCTCTCCCTCTCCCGCAGCCAATGGCTCGATTGGTTTAAGCGAGTTGGCCTTGGGCACTGAGGATGACTCCCTGGCCTCTGCCTCAGACACTAAAAAAAATGGCTCTGTTGCTGAGCAACGGAGCAACGTCCCAGATGGGCAGAGCATCGCTCCCTAGTCGGCTTGCCAGGTGGCTCCCAGGTGGGGCACGTGTGGGAATCTGTCTCTCTGCTTCTCCTCTCACTAAAATGAGGGAAAAAATTTTTTTTTAAATTTAAAAACTGGCCTGACTAGGCGGTGGCGCAGTGGATAGAGCATCAGACTGGGATGCCGAGGACCCAGGTTCGAGACCCCAAGGTCGCCAGCTTGAGCGGGGGCTCACCTGGTTTGAGCAAAAGCTCACCAGCTTGGACCCGAGGTCGCTGGCTCAAGCAAGGGGTTACTCGGTCTGCTTAAGGCCCGTGGTCAAGGCACATATGAGAAAGCAATCAGTGAACAACTAAGGTGTCTCAATGCACAACAAAAAACTAATGATTGATGCTTCTCATCTCTCCATTCCTGTCTGTCTGTCCCTGTCTGTCTCTGTAAAAAAAAAAAAAAAAAAAAAATTAAAAACTGGTTACAAAAAACCATGGTACATTCTTATGTTTTCCATATACTTATTCTTTTTAAATTTATTTTTAGAGAAATAAAGAAACATCAATTCGTTATTCCACTTATTTATGCATTTGTTGGTTGTTTCTTGAATGTGCCCTAAGGATTGAACCTGCACCCTTGGCATATTGGGACGACTCTAACCAATGGAGCTACTTGGCCAGGGCCCATATAGTGAAACTATCAAGATGCGCGCGCACACACACACACACACACAGTCACAAGGGAATTGCAGGAATTGGAAGAAATGCTCATTCCTAGCACAGTGGCGTGGGCGGTTGGCACAGGTTGCAGTCCTGGCAGTGGATGTGCCAGTGTAACTTCAACCAAAGGTGACACCAGAAGTCCAGTCCTGGAGCCCGCTTGGGTCCTGGGCATTTGCTTTGTCCTCACCTCCTCCTTTCTTTCCAGGTCGAGAATACAGCTCTTCCCGAAGGTAAGCCAGAACACCTCCCTGGCAAATGAGTCATCTCGTGGCGGGAGGTCCAGGCCAGATTCATCCGTACGCACCCTGCACCCTCCAGTTCTAGGGGCTGCCCTCTCCCTTGGAAACCTTTCTTCCTCTGCAGCTGATTTTCCTCACCCCTGAAAGCCCCAGTGGTCCCCACGTGTGTTACTGCGTTTGTATACACGTGTACACATGCACAGGGCTCCCACGTCCTGCCTAGCCCTCAAGGGGCCCCTCCCGTTCTCTTTGCAGGCGCTCAAGGTCCAGATCCCGAAGCCCCCATTATCGGCATTAGGTGGAAGCGGGGGCAAGGGGACGGGGTGGGGTAAGGGCTCAAGCTGTGATGCTGCTGTTTTGTTCTCTAATGAAATAAACGTTATTTAATTCCCTTCACTTTGCCTCAGTGTCATCCGTGTGCTGGGGTTTGGGGACAGGCGCCAGTGTTGCCTATGTAGGCAGCCTGGACACATCTGGGTGCCTGCGGCTCCATGAGGACAGGGGTTTCATCCAGTAGGAAAAGGGCCCAGCACCCACACGGAGAATGGGCCAGGACTTTGCTCAGGGCCTCTGGTGACAGGTCCAGGCCTCTCCCTGCCCTCGCCCACACCAGGAACCGGGAGCACGGCTTTCTGTGCCAGTCCTGTAGAGCCACAGGCGTTGGGGGCTGGCTTTCCCCTCACCCCCTCATTCCAAACCGGTCTGTCCAGCCGTCCACCCCAAGGAGAACGCCTCCCGCCCTACCTCAGATACCCCAAGAAAGCAAAGACCACATGTGTCTTAACTAGAGAGGAAGGATTTATTCACAGCAGGGAAAGGACAAGATCAACAGAACTGGTGGCAGTGGTACCAGGGACAGCAGGGGGGAGTGCATTCCTGCCACTCAGGCCTCCACGCTTGCCTTGGGGTGCTTCTGCCGCAGGTGTTTGTCTAGGGTGGCCCGCAGGCCGAAGGGCACTTGGCAGTGGGGGCACTTGAAGCGGGCACCGCCAGGCCCTAGGCCATGCATGCGGCGGTGGCGGTTGAGCTTGCTGCTCTGGGCGCAGGCATAGGGACAGAGCTCACAGGCGTAGGGCCGCTCCCCAGTGTGTGAGCGCCGGTGCACCGTCAGGTTGCTGCTGTTGGTAAAATGCTTCCCGCAGAACTCACAGCTACCCCCGGGCCCATGGCTCTTGCCCACTTGCTTTGGTATCTTCTTGGGTGACATCTCTTGGCTCTGGGTAGAGTTGGCTCTCTCTTCCTTGATGGCGACTTCCCAAATGTCCCCAGCTGGGCCGGCCTGAGCCCCGCCACCTGGAGCCCCAGGTTCCTGCACACCTGCTGTGGCAGCAGCTCCAGCCCCTTCACGGCTGCAGAGGAGGGTGCTGGCTGGGGCAGCAGCATGGGCAGCTGGCTCTGGAGGGGCTGCTGAGGCCTGTTCCTGACTGGTGTTGGCCGTGTAGGGGCTCTGAGGCTGCAGCTGCTGGTGGGTCTTCTTGTGGCGGTTGAGCTTGCTGCTCTGGGCACAAGCATAGGGACACTGGTCACAGGCATAGGGCCGCTCGCCCGTGTGTGAGCGCATGTGCACCTTGAGGTTGCTGAAAGAGCTGAGGGTCTTCATGCACACAGGGCAGGTAGGGTTCCGCCGGGGGAGGTTACTGGCCCGGGAACCCTTGGCTTCCACTTCCGGCCCCAGCACTGCTGACATGGCTGCGGCCACCTCTGCCAGACCCAGCAGCGGGGTTTCTGGGGCCTCAGATTCCGTCTGGTAGATGGACAGTCCATGATCCCACTGGGCGTGGCGCAGCAATTTCCAGGCCTTGGTGAACTGTCGGCCGCAGTGGAGGCAGATCAAGGCCTTCAGGTTCTCAAGTTCTGCAGAGAGATGGGCTGGGTGTTAGTGTGATGGGCAGTTGTAGGTCACAGAGCCAGTCTGACACATTGTGTAGGAAAGGCTCTATTCTGGTGACAGAGTAAGGGCAGGGAAACTCCCTGCTCCTAGGAAGCTGATGTTCAGGGAGGTGGGCTGGTGGGTGAGAAGCAAGGAAAAGCTGGAGTGGAATGATGAGTATGTGAGGGTTCCTTCTATGTGTTTGAAAATCTTCGAGAAAAAGTGGAAAGTTAAAAGCAGAGTGAGCCTGACCAGGTGGTGGCGCAGTGGACAGAGCATCAAACTGGGATGCAGAGCACCCAGGTTTGAGACCCCGAGGTCGCCAGCTTGAGCACGGGCTCATCTGGTTTGAACAAAGCTCACCAGCTTGAACCCAAGGTCCCTGGCTCGAGCAAGGGGTCACTCGGTCTGCTGAAGGCCCACAGTCAAGGCACATATGAGAGAGCAATCAATGAACTAAGGTGTCGCAATGAAAAACTGATGATTGATGCTTCTCATCTCTCTCCATTTCTGTCTGTCTGTCCCCTATCTATCACTCTCGCTGACTTTTTCTCTGTTTAAAAAAAAAAAAAAAAAAAGGCAGAGTGAGGGATGAGGGTAGTGCTGTTTTATATCAGGGAATCATGGAGGCCTCGCTGAACAGGTGCCCAACACCAGGGTGCTAGGTGCCAGGCCATGCCTAAAGCTTATTCTCAGCTTCCCTTGAGAAAATACTTCCATTTTCCAGACAGGAAAACAAAGGCAAAGTGACATTTTCCCAAGGCCATACAACTTGTAAGGGGTGGACTTAGGGTTTTTAATCCAGTAACCTGGGGAGTAGGAGACAGGTTTTGAAAACGTTGGATTTAATAAAACCCACTCTTGATTACTGAGTGGGTTTCTGTCAGGTCCCATGCTCCTGGGTTCCATGCCTTACAGAAGAAGGGGTCAGGCCTAGAAGAGCGAGAAGGCTTAGCAGCCTCCCACAGAGTGAGGGGGGTGGGTAGTGAGCTAGGTCTCCCACTCTTTACATAGACCCCCCCCCCAGTCGAGAGCATCCAAGTTTAATGTTTTCTCTAGACCCTCCAGGGGTCAGTGTCAGTAAGGTACTTCCTAGATCTACTTGCCTTTATTTTTCAAATGCTAGACAATCTTGGCTTTCCCAATACACCAGGGTCAAAGCACAGTCCTGGCTGACTTCATCTGGGCTCTCCTCCCTAGCTGTGGGACCTTAGGCAAGAAATACCCTTCTCTGAGCCTCAGTTTCCACATTGGCTAGAATATGGGGATTCTAGGGGTCCTCTCACTTTTAATGGAGAATAGCTGAGAGTTTGGGTCCATATAAGCTCTCAGTAAACATTAGCTGGGCTGAGCACACAATCCTCCGAGAGTCTGTTTTGTTCCAATAATTCCATCACAGCCCCTCCCTGCTCCCATTCTCACTATAGGACCTTCCCTTTGGCCCAGCCCTTTCTCAAAAATCCTAGCAGCACATCGGCTGGGGGCTGGAAATCATTGGTTTGGATAAATTCCATAGCCCACACTGACCAAATGCTCACCATAAGTCCAGTACCATGTTAAGGGTTTAATTCCCTCCCAAGAAAAGGAACCCAGACATGAGGACCTGGCTCAACCCTGGGGCTTCCCAGCAAGTAGGACTGGGAGATTCCAGGGGGAGGGGGCAACACCCCCATTCCAGCTGGCCTCAAGCCCCCCTTCCCTAGGCCACTGCCCTCCCCAGGGGTACCCCCTACTGTCGCACTGGTCCAGCCACCTGGCCAGTTATTTCTGGCCTAGGGGAAGGAGAAGTGAAACCAGATTGGGGGGCGCGTGTGGCAAATCCCCAGACTAGTCTTCTGGAGCTGGCCACACCCTGTGGGCCGCCCTCCTTCCCTGCCCAGCCACGCCCCCACCCCCCTCACCACCACCAGTCCCAGCCCTAGGACAGGGCAGGCCCTGGCCACGCGGCCACGCCTAGGCTGCACCCGAGGGGGAGCGAGAAAGGGGAAGTAGTGCTCACTGCCCCGCCTGTCCAGCTCAGCCCCTTCTCCCACAGGAAGCTGGGCCCTTGAATTTGAGAAGGGGCTGCACCTCAGCTTTGCTCACCTGAACTCGGGGAAGGGCTGGGGCTTCTATACAGCTGACAGCCCAGCTTCTTGTGGTCCATGAAAGCAGTGATGGCCTTCAGCGGGAAGGTCTGCAGGCAGCGGCCGCAGGTCAACATATCTGGGTGTTTGTCGGCCCAGAGCTGGCGGTCTGCAGGGAGGAAGCGGGTGGTGAACCTGGGGTGGGGCCAGAACGGGTCTGGGGGTTCCAAGAGAGAAGGGAAACCTGGAGGCGAGGAGGAGGTCAGGTCCCGGCCAGGGAAATATGGCAGGGGCAGGAGGCGTGGGGCGGTGCGCAGAGGAGGGGTCCCACCCGAAAGTAAAAGGGGAGGGTAGTGGGGCCCGGTACAGGGGGCTCTTACCTGAAGGATTTGAGATCAGAGGAGTCCACGGCGCCCACTGGTACCACGAGCCGAGGGCGTGGAAGGGCCCGCCGGCGGGCACCAGGCCGGGGGAGTAGCGGGCTTCGCCCTCGAACCGCCCCGGCGTGGGCACTTCCTTTGGGGAGTAGGGCCGCTGCTCCGGCGCCTGTAGGGACCACGGGCTTGGCTCGGGCTTGACGTCGATGACCAGGTCTCTCATCTCTGTCTCGTCGTCTGAGTTGCCGGAGGACGCGGGGTCTACTCGGCGGGGCGTGCAGCCGACCTTACGGCGGGACATGGGTCGCGGCCCAGGCGATCTGGCAAGCTGGAGGGCGGGCAGACGGAGGCCGCGCGAGCCGTGTGCGCTCAGAGCTGGGCGCTCAGGTGAGTGACTGCGGCGACTGGCCGCGAACTTTTACACGTGCTGGCCCGGCCCGTGGCTCCGCCCACCAGGGCGGGCCCTGATGGAAGAAGATGGGGCGGCCCGCAGGGGCCCTGCTGGAGGGCAAACGCAATCAGGATTGTGCCCACTGCATTTAGCTAAGTGACCATACCTTAATGACACTGAATTCACACAGACACGCATAAAACCAGCTATTTCAGATACCGTTTTAGGGCTGATGAAACTGAGGCACAGGATTCCCTCAAACACCCCCAAAGTGAGAAAATGGTAGGGACCATGTTTCTAACTAGGCGCCTAACAGTAATCTGGACTCTTTTAGTAAATGCATAACAAAAATTCACTGGGCAAACATTTATTGAGCACCTACTGTGTGTCCGGTTCTGTTTTAAGCCCTGGGGGTACTGCAGAGAACCAAATTAACAATACTGTAATCCCTGGCCTCCTCCAGTTTACTGGTTAGGGAGATGGCTCTCCACAAAATAACTGTAAAATACAGAGCGCCTTCCAGGGTGACAAGTGCCACGTGAAGCCAAATAAAGCTAGGAAGGGTAATAAAGGGACAGGGTGATGGAGGTGGGGGGCTCAGTTTTCTCCCTACACCAGTGAAAGGTATGGTGGCGTTGAGACCTGAGGAAAGTGAAGGAGCCAGCCAGCTTTGTGTTCAAGAATAACAAAGAGGGGGTGCCTGGCATGTGGTGGCACAGTGGAGAAATCGTTGACCTAAAACCTGAGATCACCAGTTGGAAACACTGGGCTTGCCCAGTCAAGGCGCATATGGGAGTTGATGCTTCCTGCCCCTCCCCCTATTCTCTCTTTCTTTCTCTCTCTCTTTAAAAATGAATAAGTAAAATCTAAAAAAATAATAATAACAAGGAGGGTGGAAGGGGACACGGGGAGTGGGGGTGGTGACTGAGTTCTGTGAGAAAATGGGGTCGGCTGCAAAAGGGTCTTCTGACCACTTGAAAGTCTAGGTTTTTGGGAGAAACGACACTTGAGAGGGCTTTGAGCAAAAGAGGATTGTGATCATATACATCTACTCTGCTCCTACACCTGGAATAGGCATGAAAGCCAAATAGCCAGTTACCTTACTCCCCTCCGCTAGGGCCTTCTTGAACTTGCCTTCTCAAAGCAGCTCTCTCAGATCACTGTTTGAAGTGGCATCAACACCCTGCCCCACCCTCCAACACTTACAAGTTTTCTTTTCTTCCTGGCATCGACCACATCATAATACAGAACAGTTTCTCGACTGTCCTCTCCCTTCCCCCATCCCACCCCACACAAGCCCAGCTGAATTTAGGGCCTGAGTCTGTCCTCCCCCAGAGTCCCCAGCCCAGTACTGAGTGAATTTTACATGCTAATCTGGAGTGCTGCTCCTGGCCTCAGGGTTCCTCATAATTGTTATTCAGGTCTCAGCTGAATTGTCCTCCTGGGAACCAGAACCGAAGGCTGCCTCCACCATGGTATCTAAAGTAGCCCCACCCTGCTGAAGGCCTTACAAGTTACACTCATGACTTCCATCTGTCCCCAGTTCTCTCCTGGGCCTCAGCTTCCCCAGATGTTACATAAGTTCATTTCTTCACTGCCACCTTCTGACCACCCAATTAAAGAAGCTCACCAACCCTGCCACCTGCTATCTCACCACCTTTATTTGATTTCTTTTACATCACCCATCAAGCCTTGAAAGATCTTGTTGGTGTATTTGCTCATGTATATACCCTATTCTGCCCCTCCCAGTCCTCTAGAATGTAGGTTCTAAGAGGACAGAAGCCTAGTCTATCTTGTTCACAGATAGAACCTCTATTCCTTCAGAGTTCTGTCAACAAATATATAGTGAGCTCCTGCAATGCATATTTTCAGGAGGTACTGGCAGAGGTCCTAACTGTGCCAGCCATTAGGCCTTGGGGATCTAGGGGGACGCAGAGGCCTACAAAGTCCCTGCCTTAGTGAAACTGTGTGTAAAAATTGAATTCTGAGACCAGAGAAGCAAGGTTCCGCAGCACCTAGAGACAACCAGTCTGCCTTTCATGGCCTCAGTTTTCTCCTTTGTGAAATGGGACTGCAGGGGTGGGGGTGGGGAGGTGGCTGCAGGACAAATGGCTGCCTCAGGTTCATCCCAGCTGCTGCTCTCCAAGGCTTTTTACTGATGCCTCACTGCTGAGTGCATGACCCCAAGGTTTCAAGTAGGAGAGGTGGGGTTGGGACTGGAGGAGAAGGGTAGATGTGCACGTGTAGGGGAATGGGGGGGGGGGGAGTGCGGGCAAAGACCATACTCTGCTTTTAACCCCTCTTTGAGCTTCAATTTTTTTCCATAAAATGGGCATTTTGGACACCTCCACCTCGCAGACGGTGGACGAGATCGAAGCGCCCGTCTATGCCTCCAGAGCCGGTCTGTGGTGGCTTCTAAGCCAGAGAGCCCGCCCTCGACCACGTGGGGCAGCGGCAGCTGGCGGAACACGGGCTGTGCGGCTAGCGGCCCGCCCGAGCCTCTGCAGGGGGGACGCCGGCGGAAGTGGGGTCGCTAGCACGCGGACCTCGGTGAGTTCGGGGTACTGGCCGTGGGCGGCAGGCACCTTCTTCTCCCCGGCCCTGGCCCGGAATGCCCATCCGCGGGGGAGGCCAGGCTGACGGGAAGAGGCAGGTCAGCGCCCGTGGCGCTGGCTGCGGTGACGTTCCGGTCCGGGAACGCCTGCACCGCGGACGCTGGTTGGAACGCAGGAGCTGGGACGTTCCCGCGCCAGGGGTGAGGTGGGGCGCTAGAGGAGCATGGAAAGTAATGACAATGACGATAACAGAAATAACGGCAGCAATCAGCTGACCCCCACCTTTCCCAGGGTGGAATCTCTGGCCTATCTGAGCTGGGAGGTGGGAAGAATGTCCAGCCCTGGGCGGAGTGGCGAGTGGGCGCCTTGGGGCCGGGAGGACCTACTTAGTATAAGAAAAGAATAGAGTGCTGGGTGGTCATGGAGAAATGGAAGGGAAACTGACCGGCCCAGGGGGGCGGAAGGGAGTGGAAGGACTCAGTGCTTGGGGTTCTGACCCTCTCAGATAGGGCAGCCTAAGGGGTGTGTGTGTGGACCTGTCACCACCTTGGTTAACTAGGTCTGGGGACCTTGTTGTTAACCTGGTAACTCAGCTGGTTCCCTATCCTAGCAATGGAAAAGTTGGCTAAACATTTGTCCACAGATTTTACCCATTGCTGTTTTTAAAAAAATTTTAAAAATTTATTGATTTTAGAGAGAGGGGAAGGGAGAAGGAGAAAGAGAGAAACATCATTTGTTCTATTTATATATGCATTCATTGGTTGATTCTTGTATGTGCCCTGCCCAGGCAGCATGGGCAACCTTGGCATATCAGGATGACGCTCCAACCGACTGAGCTGCCTGGCCAGGGCCATTCCCATTTTCTTGAAAGTGAGTACTGGCATCCTAAGGAGGGAGGTCAGTGAGTCTCCTGCCCCTGCCATTGACCCCAGTGATGGGATGTTGAGGTAAACGAATCAGTTTTTCAAGTAGAGGGGGATGGATTTGGACATGGTTCCAGAAACCCTCCGGCAGAAATCCTTGGCTTGGAGACTAAAAGGATAAAGGACTCCAAGGGTCTGGTCACCAGGAAGAGTGGATAATGCCTGCTTTCGTCTTGGGCACACTCTATGTGACCTTTCTCAACCCAGTTTCTTAGGCCACATCTTAGCTCCAAACCTCCAAGGGCTTTCCTGTGCTGGCTCAAAAAAATCTGCCTTTCTGCACAGGGAATAAATTCGTATATGTTTCTCATCTGGGAAAGAGTTCTAGGCAATAAGAACATCATGTGCAAAGGCCCTGATGCAGGAATATACTTGGCATGTTCAATGACCAACAGTATACAAAGATTGGCGGGTTGAGAGATGAGGTCAGAGAGGACCTTGTAGTCCCCACCCCACCCCCTTTTTTTTTTTTGGTGAGAGGGACAGATAGGGACAGATAGACAAGAAAGGAGAGAGATGAGAAGCATCAGTTCTTCGTGTGGCACCTTAGTTGTTCACTGATTGCTTTCTAATATGTACCTTGACTGGGGGGCTACAGCAGACCGAGTGACCCCTTGCTCAAGCCAGCAACTGTGGGCTCAAGCTGGTGAGCCTTGCTCAAACCAGAAGAGCCCATACTCAAGCTGGCGACCCTGGGATTTTGAACCTGGATGCTCCGCATCAGGATCTTGTAGCCTTTATAAGGACTCTGGCTTTTGCTGTGGGTGAGGCAGGAGCGGGGAGGGCTCTGAGCAAAATAGGGATGTGATCGAACTTACTTCTAACAGGATCTCTCTGACAGCTGTGTGGGATTGAGACTGTGGGGTAAATGTGGAGGCAGGGTGCCCAGTGAAGAGTTGACTGTAATAATCCAGGTGGGAGGTGCTGGTGGCTGGAACAAGGAGGGGGCAGAGTCTGGGAATGAGAAATTGCCAGATTCTGGATGCATTTTGAAGGTGGAGCTGACAAGCTTTACTGATGGATTGAATGTGGGTCGTAGAGAAAGTGAGCAGTCAAGACTCTGGGATGTCCTTGTCTGTGTGATCACTAACTTCCCCCTAGAGATTCTCCCTTCTCCCAACATCCTAGGATGTCTGTTTTGGGGTTTTTTTTTAAGGATTTTATTTACTGATTTTTACAGAGGAGAGAGAAAAGAGGAATGAAGTAGTATCTACTCATAGTTGCTTCACTTTAGATGTTCGTTGACTGCTTGTCATATGTGCCTTGACCAGATGAGCCCAGGGTTTCGAACTTGTAACCTGAGCATATTCCAGGTCCACACTCTATTTATTGCACCACCACAGGCCAGGCCTTAGGTGGTCTTTTCTATGCTTCATTTCATAGATGAATCGGAGCAGGAAGGCTTGTGGTAGAGTTGCTGTGACCTGCCCAGATCCCTGGTAGTAAATCTAGGACTAGGACCCAAAGGTCTCCCATAGTCCACATCCTTATCCCCAGGTGGAAAGCTGTGACTCCTCCTTGTGTTCTTACATGGCCCACAAGCTAAGAGTGGGTTTTACAGTTTTAAGTGAGTGGTTAGAAAAGTTTAAAAACTTTTTTTGGCATGTGAAATTATATAAAATCTAAATTTCAATATCCCAATAAGGTTTTTTTTTTTCCCTCCCCAATAAGGTTTTATTGGAGCATAGCTATGTTCATTGTTTGTATTTTATTTATGGCTTTCCTGCTGCTGTGGCAGAGTTGAGTACTTGTGAGAGAGACCCCCTGGCCCACGAACCTAAAATATTTACTATTGGGTCATTTACAGAGAACATTACTGATTCTGCTAATAAGGAATAAATAGATTGGGCCCCCAGTGGGACTTGGCAGGTAGTTCCAGGGGCCCGGGAAAGGTCTGGTCAGGGAAAGAAAGGTTTGGGGTGGCCTGACCTATGGTGGTGGTGCAGTGGATAAAGCATCGACCTGGAACGCTGAGGTTTCCGGTTCAAAACCCTGGGCTTGCCTGGTCAAGGCACATATGGGAGTTGATGCTTCCTGTTCCTTCCCCTGTTCTATCACTTTTCTCTCTCTCTCTCTCTCTTTCTCTCTCTCTCTGGGTGACTGTAAGGATAGGAGAGGGACTTCAGATTCCTGAATGGGAATCGAACATTTTTTTTTTTTTCAATTTTATTTATTTATTTTAGAGAGGAGAGAGAGAGAGAGGAGAGAGAGACAGGGGGGAGGAGCTGGAAGCATCAACTCCCATATGTGCCTGACTAGGCAAGCCCAGGGTTTCGAACCGGCGACCTCAGCATTTCCAGGTTGACGCTTTATCCACTGCGCCACCACAGGTCAGGCCGGAATCGAACATTTTTTAAGGGACATGGAAGCATTACAATACATCCCTTCCTTTTTAAACTTAGAATTTAAAATTTATTTGAATAGGTTATACAAATGCATGGGACAAAATTCAAAGAGTACAAAAAGGCAGACAGTTCGAAATCTCCTGGTCCAGGCTCTTCCTGGGCAGAAGGATGGGATGACTGGTGTTTGCAGTGTGCTGGATTCGGTCCAACAGCCCTCTTTGAGGCTGTCCTAATCAACACAGGGGCCACAAGGAATTTGAAGATGTTCCTCCACAGCTGTAGCAACAATGCTTCATCAGCTCTTTCAGTCTTCCCTGATATGGGAGGTACAGAATACTGTAGCCTTGGAGCTTTAATTTGCATTTCTCAGGTTCTCAGTGAGGTTGTATGAATTTGTCACATACTCAGTAGAATCTTTATCCCCCTCCTCTTCCCACCTGTTTGTCAATGGTTCTCAACTAGAGATAATTTCTTTTTTTCTCTTTGTCCCCCAAGGGACATTTAGCAATACAGTATATGGAGACTTTTTTTTTTTTTGAGAAAGTGGGGCAGATAGGGACATACAGACAGGAAGGGAGAGAGATGAAGAGCATTAATTCTTTGTTGCAGCACCTTTAGTTGTTTATTTATTGCTTTCTCATATGTGCCTCGACTGGTGTGGGGAGGGGGTGTGCTACAGCAGAGCTGGTGACTCCTTGCTCAAACCAGTGACCCCATGTTCATCCATGCTCAAGCTAGTGAGCCCATACTCAAGCAGGCAACCTTGGGGCTTCGAACCTGGGTCCTCTGCGTCCTAGGCCAACGCTCTATCCACTGCGCCACCCACCGCCTGATCAGGCTTGGAGACTTTTTTTTAATGATTTTATTGACATGTGATTCTCATACCATGCTATTCACTAATGGCGACAGTTTTGGTTGTTACAACTTGGGGTGTTACCGAAATCTAGTGGGTAGAGACTAGGGATACTGCTAAAATCCTACATGTATATGCAGGACAGTTCCCCCACAACACAACGAAGAATGACCCAGCCCAATGTCAATAGTGCAGAGGTTGAGAAACCCTGGTCCATTTCTTTCTTTTTTTAAAATATTTTAATTAATTAATTAATTTTTTTTTTTATTTTTATTTTTTTTTCTGAAGCTGGAAACGGGGAGAGACAGTCAGGCAGACTCCCGCATGCCGCCCTACCGGGATCCACCCAGCACGCCCACCAGGAGCGATGCTCTGCCCACCAGGGGGCAATGGGCACTGCCCCTCCTGGGCGTCGCTCTGCCACGAACTCGAGCGCCTGGGGCAGAGGCCAAGGAGCCATCCCCAGTGCCCGGGCCATCTTTGCTCCAATGGAGCCTTGGCTGCGGGAGGGGAAGAGAGAGACAGAGAGGAAGGGGGGGGTGGAGAAGCAAATGGGCGCTTCTCCTATGTGCCCTGGCCGGGAATCGAACCCCGGTCCCCCACACGCCAGGCCGACGCTCTACCGCCGAGCCAACCGGCCAGGGCCTAATTTTTTATTTTTTACAGAGATAGAGAGTGAGTCAGAGAGAGGGATAGACAGGGACAGACAGACAAGAACGGAGAGAGAGGAGAAGCATCAATCATTAGTTTTTCATTGCGTGTTGCAACACCTTAGTTGTTCATTGATGGCTTTCTCATATGTGCCTTGACCGCGGGCCTTCAGCAGACCGAGTAACCCCTTGCTGGAGCCAGCGACCTTGGGTTCAAGCTGGTGAGCTTTTGCTCAAACCAGATGAGCCCTCGCTCAAGCTGGCGACCTCGGGGTCTCGAACCTGGGTCCTCCACATCCCAGTCCGATGCTCTATCCACTGCGCCACTGGACAGGTCAGGCCCTGGTCCATTTCTTGGCAGTGCCCTTTCTTGCAAAGAGCTCACAGTTGAGCTGCAGAAACAGGAAGAGCCTAACAGAAAAAGGACTATCTCAATCACTTCCAGACCATGAATGACCCCAGGATGGGACACTGGGTGCCTAATATTTGTCAGTCACTTCAGTCAATCTTTATTTATTTATTTATTTATTTTTTAGCAAGAGAGACAGAGGGATAGATAAGGACAGACAGACAGGAAGGAAGAGAGATGAGAAGCATCAATTTCTTTGTTGTGGCTCCTTAGTTGTTCATTGATTGCTTTCTCATATGTGCCTTGATGCGGAGGGGTGTTGGGGGGAGGCTACAGTAGAGCCAGTGACCCCTTGCTCAAGCCAGTGACCTTGGACTCAAGCCAGCAACCTTTGGGCTCAAACCAGCAACCATGGGGTCATGTCTATGATACCACACTCAAGCCAGTGACTCCATGCTCAAGCTGATGAGCTAATACCCAAGCTGGATGAGCCCGCACTCAAGCCAGCGACTTTGGGGGTTTGAACCTGGGTCCTCTGAATCCCAGTTTGATGCTCTACCCACTGTGCCACCACCTAGTTGGGCATTTTTATTTATTTATTTAAAGTGAGAGGAGGGGAGATAGTGAGACACTCCCACATGTGCCCCAACCAGGATCCACCAGCAACCCCCATCTGGGGCCAACATGCGAGCCAGTCAAGCCACTGGCTGTGAGGGGAAGAGGAAGAGTAGGAGAAGGGGGAAGGCAAGAGAAACAGATGGTTACTTCTCTTGTGTGCCCTGACTGGGAATGGAACCTAGGAGATCTGTAGGCCAGGCAGACACTCTATCCACTGAGCAAACCAGCCAGGGTCTCATTTAGTTTTATTTTTAATTTTTAATACTAAACATTTTATTTGTATGCTGCTGCCAGTATATATAAAATAATTACCCTTGTGAAATAGAAATTCATGTAAATTCAGAGAGGTTGATGTTCAGGGCTGATAGAAGCAAAAGTCTGTGTAGTATGGCACATGTTACTGGGGTAAGCTATTTGGACAGGCTTCAAATTTAGCTCTCTTTGAATATTTACTGTTCATGAAAAGAAGTTTAGAACATCTTCAAAGATTGATTTCATTACACAAAGGAACAGACTTACTGGGGTTTGAAGGGATTCAATCTTGAAACTACTCCAGTCAGCAGGGGGTCATGTTGAGCATTCTACAGACAGAATTGTTTCAAATCAGCAGCTGCCTGGGAAACCCCCTGGTTGAGCCTGGTCCCAGCCAGAGCTGTTCAACCACTTTCTTCCTAGAGGTGAGTCTGGATGGAGCAAGCAGACATGGTGTGGGGCGTGGGCAGATCACATTGGAGGGGAGGGGACTGAGCCACAGAGTGGTGCAGCTGCAGAACTGTAGGGCCTTCTCTCCTCCTCCTCCTCCTCTTCCTCCTCTTCCTCCTCCTCCTCCTCCTCCTCCTCCTCCTCCTCCTCCTCCTCCTCCTCCTCCTCCTATATGCAATCAACATCACAATAGTGTTGCTTGCTGTGTTCCAGGAGAGTGCTAAACATTGTATTGATACATTTAGTAGGTCTTTTAGTTCCCATGACAACCCTGGGAGGTAGGTCCTTTTATCATTCCCATTTTACAGATGGGGAAATCAAGGCACTGATCAGTTTAACAATTTACCCCAGGTCACACAACAATGCTAATAACAACTAACTAATTTTTATGGAGAACCTGGTGTGTATCAGTCCTGTCCTGCTGAATCCTGATAACAAACAAAGATGGCAATGGGTGCTATTTCTCCATACAATGGAAGAGGGTACTGTCTCTTGCTGGAGGTCACCCAGCTAAGCAGACCTGGGGGCTTAATCTGCACTCCATTCATTAGATTGGAGCCTGGTCTCTGTGCCACTCAGTGTTCAGGAACTGAGTATCTGTGGGGGTTAGGGGGGAGGCAAGGTGGTTGTATATGGGGAGGGAGAAGGACCAAAAGCAGAACAATAAATATATATCGTGTCTAGCAAGGGTCTGTGTTGCAAAGAATGAAGTAGCTTACTGTGAGGATACAGAGGGATGAAGGGCAGATAAAGGCTTAAGACGGTGGTCAGGGAAGGGGGAAAGGACAGAGCAGCATGGACTGCAGGTGCCCGGCCTGAGCTGGATTGCAGGCGTGCTGGAGGGCCAACAAGAAGGCAGGCTGGGTGGTTTGCAGGAGAGCACGGGGACCTTGGGGGCAGCGGATGAGGACTTTGACTCTGACTTAAGTCACGGGATGGCCCTGAGCAGAGGAAGTAAAGGTGTGATCTGCCTCGGGGCCTTCTGGCTTTGTGTGAGGATGGGGGGTGGGGGGCGGTTAGGAGTGTGAAGATGGAAAGGTAGGGGAAGCCAGTAAGGAGTGGACTTCACCAGTCCAGGCAGGAAGTGTTGGTGGCTGAACCAAGATGTAAGCAGTTGATAGAGTAAGAAGTGAAGAAGTGGTAGTTTTTGAATATGTGTGTGTTTGTGTGTGTGTGTGTGTGTACTGCTCACAAAAATTAGGGGATCGAGGAACTAGGGGATCGAGGAACGTGCAGATACGCCAGTACTTTCAGCCTTTTGTACAGTGCATTTTCACCAATGAAATAAATGTTGGTTTTGCATCTCTTTTGCATAATCAAGCAACTTTCTTTGACCTGTTTGCTTTTCTGATGTTCTTGTTTAATAAAAAAAATCAAATGCTTCTTTTTTTGTTTCATATTCTTTTTGAAATATCCCCTAATTTTACATATATGTGTGTGTGTATTTTTATATATATGTGTGTCTGTATATATACACACAGACGATTTTTCCCCTTCAGCTTTTCTTTATCTTTTCGGATCTAAATATTTTTGAAGAATACAAGCCAATTTTTATTTTTATTTTTTGTGACAGAGACAGAGAGACAGAGAAAGTGACAGATAGAGACAGACAGGAAGGGAGAGAGATGAGAAGCATCAATTCTTTGTTGTGACACCTTAGTTGTTCACTGATTGCTTTCTCATGTGTGCCTTGACCAGGGGCTCCAGTAGACCAAGTGACTCCTAGCTCAAACCAGATGAGCCCGCTCTCAAGCTGGCAACCTTGGGGTTTCGAACCTGGGACCTCTGCGTCACAGTTTGACGCTCTATCTACTGTGCCACTGCCTGGTCAGACCAGGCTAATTTTTAAAAAGATTTTATTCATTTTAGAGAGGAGAGAGAGGTGAGGGGAGAGAGAGAAAAGGGGGTAGGAGCAAGAAGCATCAACTTCCATATGTGCCTTGTCCGGGCAAACCCAGAGTTTTGAACCAGGGACCTCAGCATCACAAGCTGACTCTTTATCTACTGCACCACCACAGGTCAGGCTAAATTTTTTTTTTTTTTAAGAAAAGGCTTGTTTTGGCCAGGGGCTCTGTGGATAGAGCATCCACCTGGCGTATAGATATCCCAGCTTTGCACACAAGAAAAGCAACCATTTTCTTCTCTCTCCCTCCTTCTCCCATTTCTTTCTCTGTTCCGCAGCTGGTGGCTCGGTTGGAGCATAGTCTCCAGGCACTGAGGATAGCTCAGTTGGTCTGAGGGTGTCAGCCTCAGACACTGAAAATATAGCTCCATTGATTCGAGCATCGGCCCTAGACAGGGATTACTGAGCGGATCCCAGTCGAGGCACATGCAAGAGTCTGTCTCTATCTCCCCTCCTTTCACTTAAGAAAAAAGCTTGATTGTCTGGTC
Organism: Saccopteryx bilineata; assembly: GCF_036850765.1. Lineage (NCBI taxonomy): Eukaryota > Metazoa > Chordata > Mammalia > Chiroptera > Emballonuridae > Saccopteryx > Saccopteryx bilineata. The sequence goes on along the minus strand of NC_089492.1, from coordinate 313,932,661 downwards.
AACTGGCAAGGAGACAAGGCCGAGTTCAAATCAATTTCCAATTTTTTTTTTTTTTGTATTTTTCTGAAGCTGGAAACAGGGAGAGACAGTCAGACAGACTCCCGCATGCGCCCGACCGGGATCCACCTGGCACGCCCACCAGGGGGCCACGCTCTGCCCACCAGGGGGCGATGCTCTGCCCCTCCGGGGCGTCGCTCTGCCACGACCAGAGCCACTCTAGCGCCTGGGGCAGAGGCCAAGGAGCCATCCCCAGCGCCCGGCCATCTTTGCTCCAATGGAGCCTCGCTGCGGGAGGGGAAGAGAGAGACAGAGAGGAAGGAGGGGAGGGGGTGGAGAAGCAAATGGGCGCTTCTCCTATGTGCCCTGGCCGGGAATCGAACCCGGGTCCCCCGCATGCCAGGCCAACGCTCTACCGCTGAGCCAACCAGCCAGGGCCAATTTCCAATTTTTTTTGGTAGAATATTCCTCAGTTTGATTAGATGGATTTGACACAGTGATTAGATTCAGGTTATCCACACACCTATGTCCTGTCCTCCATACATCACATCAGGAGGAACATGGTATCTGTTTGTCCCATTACTGCACAGGTTAGCTTTGATGTCTGAGTGAAGGTGTCGATCAGGTCTCGCCACTATTAAGTTACTCTTTACAGTGAATATCTTGTGGGCAGGTACTTTAAGACTATGTAGAGGCCCTGGCTGATTAGGTCAGTGGGTTAGAATGCCCTCCTGAAACATCCAAGGTTGTGGGTTCGATCCCTGATCAGTGCACATACGGGAAGTGATCAATGAATGCACAGCTAAGTAGAACAACAAATGAGTACTTCTCTCTCTCCTTCCCCCCTTCCTCTCTCTGTTTCTCTAAAATCAACAAAAAAAGGACTGTAGATATCCTGGACCTCATCAGACATCCTCCACAAGTTTTAGCATCTTTTGATGATTTTAGCTGACATTCTAGAATAAGAAAGAACTTTCCTTCTCCTTTTTTTATTCTTTTATTATTATTATTATCATTAAGTGAGAGGAGGGGAGGCAGAGACACATTCTCGCTAGTGCCCCAACTGGGGATCCTCCTGGCAAGCCCACTAGGGGGCGATGCTCTGCCCGTTTGGGGTGTTGCTCTTGCTCAGCAACCGAGCTCTTCTTAGCTCCTAAGGTGGAGGCCTTGGAGCCATCTTCAGCACCCCAGGCCAACTCGCCCCAGTCTGGCTGCGAGAGGGAAAGAGAGAGAAAGAGAGAGAAGTGAGAGGGGAAGAGGTGGAGGAGCAGATGGTCACTTCTCTTGTGTGCCCTGACCTGGAATTGAACCTGGGACATCCAGATGCCGGGCCAATGCACTACCACTGAGCTAGCTGGCCAGGGCCTTCTCCTTTATTTATTTGTTTATAATTAGCATGGATTCATGCATTTCTATTTTTATTTCTTTTTTTCAGAGAGAGGCAGGAGGAGAGAGATAGACAGGAACATTGAGCTCTTCCTATATGTGCCCTGACGGGATCAAACCAGCCACTTCTGTACTTTGGGACGATGCTCCAACCAACCGAGTTATCCGGCCAGGACTCATGCATTTCTATTTGAATCAATGGGTTATAATCTGTAATTGTCATATTTTAAATGTTCAAATTGGCACACTCTTCCTTCAGGGAGCATGCCCATGCCTTTCTTCCCTCTCATGCGAGCATCTCAACTCTTAAGAGAGCCCCCCAAGGCTTGCGACCAGGGGAGCAATGGGCAGCAGCTGCTCCTAGGGGACTAACGCCCTGAACCTGTCTCTCACATCCCAGTGAGCCAGGGCAGCTCCTCCTGGTCTCTCTCCTGTGGCTTCTTCTAGCCTAAGCCCTTCCTTTTTGCACTGTCCCCAGCTTTTTTTTTTTTTTTAACATGCCTTGACCACGGGCCTTCAGACCAAGTAACCCCTTGCTTGAGCCAGCGATGTTGGGCTCAAGCTGGTGAGCTTTTGCTCCAACCAGATGAGCCCTCGCTCAAGCTGGCGACCTCGGGGTCTTGAACTTGGGTCTTCCGCATCCAGTCCGATGCTCTATCCACTGTGCCACCGCCTGGTCAGGCATGTCCCCAGCTTTAATTAACATACTCTCAAGATAAAAAAAAAAAAAAAAGTAAATGTTCAGATCACTCCAGATTCAGCCAGTGGGAGCTGTTCCAGGCTGGCTCCTGTGTGATGGGGAATTTAGGTGGAAAACAGTATTTCCTGATTGATTGGATGGGCCCTGTGTGAGAGTGGAAGAGGCAGGAACTGGTTCTTGTAGCACTTAACTTATGGCCAGGAGCTGGGGATAAAGCTGTGATAAAAGCAGACAAAGCCTCATAAATGGTGCTAGTTGCTGGGAAGCAGGGACTGGTGGAGGGATGCTGCAGATTTAGGAGGGGGAATCAGGAGATCAGTTTTGGACAGGTTGAGTTGAGATGAGGTAGACAAGCCTGTGTTCTCAGCCCTCCCTTTTCCCATCATCCCACCTCCCCATGTAATGGCTCCCTGCTCTTCTTCACCCAACAGCCTGAACAATGCAGACTTCACTGCCCAGTCCTGTGCCTGTGCTCCGGCTCCCCCGGGGTCCTGATGGCTTCAGCCGAGGCTTTGCCCCTGATGGACGTAGGGGCCCTCTGAGACCAGAGGTGCCTGAAACCCCAGAGTCTCCCACAGTTCGTGAATGTCAGGAATCCCAGGAACAGCAGGCTCGAGCCATCCTCCGGGAGCGCTACCTCCGCAGCCTGCTGGCCATGGTGGGTTGCCAGGTCAGCTTCACCTTGCATGAGGGTGTGCATGTGACCGCCCATTTCGGAGCCACAGACCTGGATGTGGCCAACTTCTACGTGTCGCAGCTGCAGACTCCTATAGGTGTGCAGGCTGAGGCACTGCTCCGGTGTAGTGACATTATTGCATACACCTTCAAGCTATAAAGACATTATAGTGATCACCTTCTGCCTTAGGCCTAGCCACAGATTCCCAGACCTTCAGTTGTTCTGGATCTCTGAGCCTCAGAGAGTTTGGAACTCCCTTGGAATTTTAATAAGCTCCAAGCAACGCTGGCTTCTTTGGACCTCCAGGGTCTAGTCAGTACAATTCTGCAACCCCAGGAGTTCTAGATCTCATTGAAAGGAATGCTCTTCCTCACAGAACTCTAAATTCTACAGAAATATGGACCTTGGGCCAGTTCCTGAAGACTGGGAGTGGGGTAGTGGTGGGGGAGGGGGCAGTGGGAATAAAGGAAAGCAAATCACCAAGTGGGAAATTGTTTATTATAGAAGTTGCATCCTGGCCAGATAGCTCAGTTGATTAGAGCATCATCCAGATTCACCAAGGTTGCAGATTCAGTCTAACATCAGGGCACATAAAAGAATCACCCAATGAATGTATAAATAAGTGGAACAACAAATTAATGTCTCTGTTCTCTCAAATCAATAAATTAAAAAAAAAAAAAGCGAGTTGCAAAGTTCAGCCACCCTGAACAAACTCCCTAGTATTCCCCTCCTGCCAAAGAACCAATTATTATTCTAGGAAAATCAACTTCCTATTTGTTTGTTTTTAAGTATACCTGCAGGGATGAAGACAGATTTAGAGGATGTGAGAGTAGCTGTCCAAGGACTGAATCCGTGGAGCTGGGTTTAGGAGAGGGAGGACACATCAGAGGGCTGAGAGGAATTTGGATAAAGATGCAGGAATTAGACTGCCCCTAGTCTCAGGGAATGGCTGGAGCGACCTGGATGCCAGGCTTGGGTGATTTGGACTAGATTTCTTTAAGTTGGGTGGGGATGTACATAGCAAGGGACAAGCATGGCGCTGGGTTACATGACTGTGCACTCCTGGCTGGGTAGTGCGGTCCAACCACCACTGCAGATTTGCTTTCTTCTCACGTGCAAAGAAGTCGGACCCTGTACGAAGCGCACTGAGAAAAGGCTGAGGATTAGGGGTTAATTGTGAAGCTGCACCTCTTCATTTCGCTCCAGCTCTGTTGATTGGCCGTCCACCCCACATCACTTGCTTCACTTAGCTCCGCCACTAGTAGTCTTTCAGCAGATTCGCTTTAAGAAAGTAATTTCTGGTGCCTTTGTAATCCCATCAGCTACCGAATGTAAGTGAAGATTCCATTCAATATACATGAAGTTTGCTTCGTCTTCAGTTACGAAACTGCGGCGGCAGATGACGTCGAAGACGAGTGTAGAGTCTCAGCTTCCACAGGTCATTCACAACGCCACCTCTGGCGAGTCCCTGTCCTAGCTCTCCAGTTGCCTTGGCAACGACATGGCTTGCTCTTCCCCAAGTAGCCTTTTTTTGTTTAGGCCCCGCCCACCACGCCCTCGCCCCCAGGACGGTCTGGGAAAAAGTGGCGAAAGTGCGGAAGCCAATATTAAGTGATTGAATTGAGGGGGGATTGTGGCTTGAGTTTGGGCTGTTACGCTCCTGGCTTAGTGATCTGCTCCATCGCTATTTTAGTTGCCGAGAACTTTTTTTTTTTAAGAGCGAGGGGACAAAAACATGGATTTGTTGTTCCACTTATTTTTGCATTTTTGTTGTTGTTGTTGATTCTTTTATGTGCCCTAATGCAGTATTCAACTGGCAGCCTTGGTGTATGAGGACAGTGCTCTAACCAACAGAATTACCCGGCCTGGGCCTCATCCCTGCTTTTGTAATTCCTCCCTTCGTCCACTTTTTTTTTTCTTTTTTTTTTTTTTACAGAGACAGAGAGAGAGTCAGACAGGATCGGAGAGAGATAAGAAGCATCAATCATTAGTTTTTCGTTGGGACACCTTAGTTCAATGATTTTTTTTTTCTCATATGTGCCTTGACTGTGGGGCTACAGCAGACCGAGAAACCCCTTGCTCGAGCCAGGGACCTTGGGTCCAAACTGGTGAGCTTTGCTCAAACTACATGAGCCCGCGCTCAAGCTGGAGACCTCGAGGTCTCGAACCTGGGTCCTTCTGCATCACAGTCCTATGCTCTATGCACTGTGCCACCGCCTGGTCAGGCTCACCCACTTTTAAAATAAAGGCTATGATACTCTTTATGGGCTCATACTTATTTTAGTTTATAAGTTTAAATTGTATTTTATACAACGCTATCCAAATACAGAGAATTACTGATGAAACTGTAGTCTGCAAATGGAAGGCTAGAGACTAGCAAGGGGGCATAAACTTGGTCTCCAGGGACATGATCCTTTTCACTATCCATCCCTTCTGCTCATATATATACAACACAGCTCCTATCGTCTTTCATGTTCTCCACCCTTTTCCCTTTCTCCTTATCAGTTGGCCTAGCACCGTCAAGCAGATGTTTTTTTAATTTCTATCAACTCCACTCCCTCTACAGAGTTCATGACGAATGTGTACGAGTCTGCCAGATCTACAGTTATCTGGACAGAGGCGGGAAGGCGGGGTGGGGGCGGCTCAGGTTCGCGCTTGCGCGCTGCTCTGGGAGACGGCGTCCATCTCGCCCCGCCCTGCCTGCTCTGCAGTTCCGGCTCTGCGGATTCCGTGCTCACGTTTCTTTTTCCAGTCGTTTTTGTTGTCTTTTGTTCACCCTCTTCAGCAACCCGGGAGGCAACTCTATCCGCAGTGAGTTTAAGTTGATTTTCTACTTCTTTTTAGTGCGCGGTTGGCGCACCGGCCTTTAACGAAAGTGCGGCTGCGAACGAGCAGCCAGGCGCGGGGCTTGAGGGAGGTGCGCTCGGGCTCCCGGCGGCGGCGACGACTACGACGACTAGGGAAGCGGACGGAGGCGGCGCCTGAAAAGGCGGCGGAGCCCATGCCCCGGGACGGCGGGCGGGCCCGGAGAGACAAGTCCGGGGCCCGGGGCATGTCCCCGGGGCCCCCGTGAGGAGGTGGCGGCGGCGGCGGCGATGGAGATCCCGCCGCAGGAGGCGCCGCCCGGGCCGGGCGCGGACGGCGACGCCGAGGAGGCCCCCGCCGAGGCCCGGTCTCCCAGTCCCGCATCGCCCCCGGCCGACGGGCGCCTCAAGGCTGCGGCCAAGCGCGTCACGTTCCCTTCCGACGAGGATATCGTGTCCGGAGCGGTGGAGCCCAAAGACCCTTGGAGACACGGTACCTACAGCCGGGGAGCGGGGGCGGGCTTGTGGGGGTCTCGGGCGTCCGTGCAACGCCCAGCAAGGAGGCGGTGCTCAGTAATTAGCACCTGATGTTGATCTAGGGAGACAGCCGTCAGTTTAGAGCTGGAGGGTGTTAGAGAGGGGGTGTCTATTGGATTAGGAAGGTGAAAAGTAGCTAGTTTATGCTCCCCTCTTCTCCCTGAGCCTCAAGGGACGCTAAAAACGATCGTTTTAGGAATTAAAACGATGAGCAATTTAAAGAAAGTGTATTGGCTTGGGAGATTGGGAGGCATTCGTTTTTGAGTTCATAGTTCCTTTAGAGAAGGACAGATAGAGAGAGAGCTGTCCGAGGAGGAAGAGTGGGTCAGCATTGGCGCTGAAAGGGCAGTTGGAAGAGTCCAGTGGGCCGTCTTTGGTTAAGTTCCTGGTCTACAAGCCTCAGGACAAGGGGTGACTGAAAGGAGGAAGAGGAATAAATCTGGACTGTGGCTGTAGAGGAGTCATTCAATTCTGGGCTTGGGAAATGGGAGTCAAGGTAAATATCCAGTGAAGGAACAGGGGTGGTGGTCAGTTTGGGGTGGGTGAGGTAGTCAGAGGTGGTGTTAGATCTTGTCATTAAGTAGAAGAAAAGTCATTGCATGCCTCTGGCTCTCCCAAAATGGGAAGCAGAACACTGTCGTTTGGGAGCAGGGGAACTTTGGGGCCTGACTATAGAAGGGTCTTTTTTTTTTCCTTCTTGAGAAAGAGATAGGGAATTGGAGTTGCTGGTCAGTAGAAGGTGAGAACATTAAAGAACTTTGGTGGCTTGAGATGTTGGGAGAGGAAGCAAATCTAAGGGTTAAAGGACCCCGGAGAAATTCAGTTCAGTGTTGGAACAGAAAGAGCAGCTAGCCCAGGGGTCAGGAACCTATGGCTCTTTTTTTGGGGTGTGTGTGTGTGGCTCTTTTTTTTTTGTTGTTTTTTGTTTTGTTTTTTTTTAGAGAGGAGAGGGAGAGAGAGAGAGCAGAGACAGAGAGAGAGAAGGGGGGGAGGAGCTGGAAGCATCAACTCCCATATGTGCCTTGACCAGGCAAGCCCAGGGTTTCGAACCGGCGACCTCAGCATTTCCAGGTCGACGCTTTATCCCACTGCGCCACCACAGGTCAGGCGTGTGTGGCTCTTTTGATGGCTGCATCTGGCTCACAGACAAATCTTTAATAAAAATAATAATGTTAAGAAAAGTATTCTCATGTATTATAATCCATTCATTTCCTACCTCTCATGTTCATGGTTGTGGGTGGCTGGAGCCAATCACAGCTGTCCTCCGGGACAACACCAAATTTTTATTGGATAATGTGTAATGTACACTGGTCGTTGTATGGCTCTCATGGAATTACATTTTAAAATATGTGGCGTTCATGGCTCTCTCAGCCAAAAAGGTTCCCGACCCCTGAGCTAGCCAGAATGTGTTTTACCCACAGGGCTGGGAAGGGGGAAGGTTGCTCCTGTAATGCACAGCAGTTGATTCCATTCCTGTCAGTCTTGCTGGGGTGGGGAGCCCACAAGAGAGGGAGGACTGGCCCTGGCTCAATAGAAGTTGGTCTCTTGGCCCTGGGGAAAGAGGAGGAACTGTTGTTAGTCTGCGGGCAGTGGAGGAATTGGTAGCTCGGATGTAAGAGAGAAACATGATAACGGGAAGCTGAACACACATGGATTTTGCTACAAATGCCAGTTTGGCTAGTTACTGCTAAAAAGACGGGTTAATTTAAGATCCTTGGCATGGGGGGGCAGGCAAGTTCTTGGGCGCTAGGCCCCAAGGATAGGTGGTCACTTTGGGGTTGGAGGGTTTAGGGGACTGGGACTAAGGAAGGGAAGAGTCAGAATGTGCCCTCACTGTAGCAAGGTGTTAGTCCACAGTTCAGAGCAGAAACTGAGAAAGACCTGGAGAGGCAGAGCAGGGTAGTGAAAGGCAGAGGGTCCAGTTCAAATCCTGACTCCCATTTATCCACTTCATAACCTCAGGCTGGTAACCTAATTCCTGTGAGCCTCAGTTTCCCCTTTCTGTAAAGTGGGTCAGAATACCCATGCCACATGGTATGGCTTAAGAGGATTAAATAAGATTATGTGTGAAAGCTGACTGGTCAGGCTGAGCCTTCATGAAGTTGTAATTGTTATTGCTCATTTTAGGGGTGATGTTAGGTGAAATTGGTGATTTTAGGGGTCAGCATGGAGGAGTTGGTTCATGGGGTTGGGGCCTGGGTATGTGTGCTTCACAAGCTTCCAGGAGAGTTTGTCACAGGATGGGGTAAAGTTTTTGGTCTGAAGGTTCTCAGAAGAGGAGTAACTGTGTAACCAGCTGTCTGGCTTTGCATAAGCCGTTTTTTCCCCTGTGCCTCCTGTTTCTCTCTCTACAAATGATGCTAATTCCTACTGTGAGGTAGATGTGAGGATTAAATAAAATAGTCCTTGTAAGTTCCTGCCACATAAGTAGCAGCTGCTGTTTTCCAGGTAGAATCACCTTTGTTTGTGTTTTTTTGTTTTTCGTGGGCAGTCTTGGAGAGGCAGTAAAAGAGATTGGGGGTGGGTGGGTGGAAAATGTCAAGAAAGAGGGTCAGTGGGAGGATTTGAGAGGACAGTTGCTGATTGGTCAGTGCTGGGCAAGGGGTGGAGGTGATTGCGGCTAGAGGAGTCTCATTCCCGGAAGTTTAGAGAGGAACTCCAAGGACTGGTCAGGACTCACACTCCTGAAGAGTCAATGGGTCTCAGGTGGAGAGGTGATGATGTGGAGAGATGGGTCAGTTTATGGCCTGGCAGTGACAGAGTTGGGTGCAGTGACAGAGTTGGGTGATCTGGGGCCCCAGGCAGGGGAGAAGTCATTGATGAAGTGGGTGAGTTTGGACAGTGGGATCTGCGGGACAGGAAATTGGAAGGGCCTGTTAAAGCTGAGGAGCAGGTGGCTAGCTTCTGTGCCTGGGGAGGACAGTGGCGTTATTGGCTGGCCTGGGACTGAGAGGGGTGGAGGCTTGCCAGGCTGTAGAAGAGGAAAGTCGGACCAAGGGGGCTACCTAGTGGAGAGGCCAAAGGGTCTTGGCTGAGGACTGCGGGGAGGAGTTGGCTAGTCTTGGAGGAGGGTGCGGGGTATTTCTTGGAGTTGATCTGTAAGCTGTGGGGAAGCACAGGGGGTGTCATTTGATCTGTGGACCTAGTGGGAAGGGTGATGGAGGAGTCATTCTGGGGCCTGCTCTGGTAACATGATTCCAAGGCCAAGAGTGAGGGAGGAGTTGGCGCATCTGAATTGGGAGAGAGGTCATTCCTGAAGCTGTTCTTCCATTGTGGAGATGGAGAGAGTGCCTGGGCAAGGAGGAGCAGGAATATCCCTGAGTTGGGAGAAAGCAGCCCTAAAGGAGTGGGGGCCCCACCACAGGTTGCCTGCTCAGCAGAGCCTTGCTGTGGCAGGAGAGCTCTGGGTCCCTGTCAGAGCCCCTGGCTTGAGGGGAGGGGGACTGGCACTGGGATTAATGTGGTGTCCTAGCTGGGTGGGAGCCCTGGGTGTGTGTGTGTGTGCCTGAGGCTAAGAGCCCCATCAGACCGTGTTAGAGTTGGGGGCTTCTTGGAGGTGAGGTGCTATGAAGGAGGGAGATTGTGAGGGAGGGTCCCAGGCCTCCCAGCGCATAGAGGGACCTTACCTGGCTCCCATCTCACATAGTACTCCCACCCACCCGAATACCAGGAGCCTGCTTATTTTCTGCATCGCATGAATGATCTTCTGATGTTACATGCCTTGTGGGTTTTTGCATTGGCAGTCTTTCTCCCCCACCAGAATGGGAGAGCAGGCCCTGTTTGCTCCTTCTAAACACATGCAGTTATTATGGTTGAATGAGTGCTGGTGGGCATGTGCAGCCATTTTGGAAGGGTGAGGCCTGGCCAGACCTGGAAACCATAGTGTGCTTCCAGGCCTCCAGCAAGGCATTTATTTTTGCTGAGCTTGTTTGTGTCCTCATCTGTGAAATAGTGATCTCTGCCCTGCTGACCACTCATGATGTCTGTGTGGATGGGATGATGGGATGACCCTCCTCAATTGCATGTGGGTGGGAAGTGAAGCTTGGGTAGGTGCAGGGTGGAAATTTAAGTGTCAGAGGCTGTTTCAGTACTGCCAGGCTGGGCATGTGTGCACTTTGCTCTCCGGGGGAGAGGGAGAGGGGGCACCAGTGGAGTAGGGGCTAGCTGGCTGCACCCCACCCTTACCTGCCCTGTGGTGGCTGGCCTGTGGTCCAGCTCTTCTGAGAGCCAAGGCCGGACTTGTACCAGGAACCCGTCTAGACCAAACTGCAGAAATGCTCAGCTGTCTTCCTGGTCCCAGCTGCATGCTGTGTGGGGAGACATGGGGCTTGCAAGGCAGACGTTGGCGAGCACATGACACCAGTCACAGTCTGGGAGGCTTATCTCCCCTTCCCTCTAGTCCGACCAGTGACTCACTCCCTGAACTCCCGCTGTGGAGAGTCAGTCCTGGAGTGGGGGAGGGGCGCTTTGCCCACCAGGAAACTCCTGGTATGGAGTAGAGGTGTCTGCAGGGTGAAGGAGCCCCAATGCATAGCCATCTGAGCTTGAGAGGGGTTGGTGGGGGCAGTGGAGGCAGGGGCCATGGTGTTCTTAAATGGGGATCAAAGAGGGTGGAAGTAAATGCCTTACTGTTCTCATTGAAACTGGGCCACAAATTTAGTTCTTTAAACTGGTTGGACAGGTAGATATGCACCTGTCAGTGGTAGAGAGGGGCCCTTGGTTAAAATTCAGCTCATTTGAGCATAAGTGTTGCTGGGGAGTAGGGAATGGGGTGGGGGTGGGTGGCTTTGATGATTTTGCCCAGATTTCCATCTGAACCTCACCTCACCTACTATGGGCATTTGTAGGTGGTCTCTGCCCCAAGACTTTGGGCGTAGTTTTTCTGTCTATAAGGTGCATCTGATAAGAGTACCTCTTCATAGGGTGATGGTAAAGATTAAGTAAGATAACAGTCCATCTGTTAAAGAGGTGAAGAGATTAAGCAAAGAAAAACAAAACAAAACCCCTCATAGACAGACATTATTATGGTGATTGCCAGGGAGAAAGGGAGGTTGTGGAGGTAGGAGAGGGTAAAGGGGGTGTAAATGGCGATAGGAGACTAGACCCAGAGTGGGAGACACACAATACAACATATACAGATGATGTATTATAGAATCGTACCGCTGAAACCTATGTAATTTTATTAACCAATATTACCCTAATAAATCCAGTTAAAAAAAAAGATAACAGTCTAAAGCAGTGATGGGCAATCTTCTGAGCTTGGTGTGTCAAAATTCGCCAAAAAACCAAGCATAACTTGGGTGGTGTGTCATTTCGAGAAAAAAAACACAATTTTGCGATATTTATAGTTTAAATAACAAAAATGTATAATTGTAATATATAACTATATTTAATAAACCAAAAACTAATTATTTAACTTAACTGCTTAGTGACTTCTTTGTCATCTGTCATCCGGTTTCTTTTGTTGGTCTTGATGTTATTTAACTTATGTGGGGTGCCATGAACTAAGATAAGTGAGGGGGAGGGGGAATTCTTTAACTAACCTGCCTATTAGTGACTTTTTTTGTTGCTGAATTTCATTGGCTAAATCTTCAGTTGAAGGTTGGTATTTTGTACACTTCAAGCCCAAGCAAGCGCTACTAACTTCATCTGTCAATCTGTTTCTTTTGTTGGTTTTGATATTATTTAACGCTGAGAATAAGGTCTCACAAAAGTACGTAGAGGGAAAAATTGTGAGTAAAGCCATTGCTATATTTTTCAGGGTGCTAAAAGTGTCTGGTAATCGGTTTCAGGCACTCCAAATTTCCTGTTCGTAGTGGCACTCCTCTTGATTCTCCAAGCGGCACCTTTCCAGATTCTCAAGTTTTGACCTCAAGTCGACAAACACCTGAGCCCAGATGCTGTCTTGAAATTCTGCAAGTTGCATCTGATGTAAATTAAGATGGCTGCCGCCAGGCCCTGGCCAGTTGGCTCAGTGGTAGAGCATCGGCCTGGCGAGCAGAAGTCCCGGGTTCGATTCCCGGCCAGGGCACACAGGAGAGGCGCCCATTTGCTTCTCTACCCCTCCCCCTCTCCTTCCTGTCTCTCTCTTCCCCTCCCGCAGCCAAGGCTCCATTGGAGCAAAGATGGCCCGGGCGCTGGGGATGGCTCCTTGGCCTCTGCCCCAGGCGCTAGAGTGGCTTTGGTCGCAACAGAGCGACGCCCCAGGGGGGCAGAGCATCGCCCCCTGGTGGGCGTGCCAGGTGGATCCTGGTCGGGCGCATGCGGGAGTCTGTCTGACTGTCTCTCCCCGTTTCCAGCTTCAGAAAAATACAAAAAAAAAAAAAAAGATGGCTGCCGCTATTTTTAATGGCGGGAAACGGCACCCATAGTACAGGCCCTTGCCTCTCCCAGCCTCCCCTTCACTTATCTCAGTAATGATGGTCAATTAGAAATCCACCACACCCAGAACAGTAGATTGGATGATGGTTGCTGTGGTTATGTGGTTGCCGGTAATGGTGATCACAGGGCCCCCGAGATGCGTCCCCTGCGGCATTCCGCTGCTCCCTGCTCCACCTGCCGGAAGTGAGATCAGATCCCCTAACAGCCTAACCCAGGGTTCAGGAACCTATGGCTTGAGAGCCAGGTGTGGCTCTTTTGATGGCTGCATCGGGCTCGCAGACAAATCTTTAATAAAAAAAATAATAATGTTAAAAATATAAAAAATTCTCATGTATTATACAATCCATTCATTTCCTACCGCTCATGTTCATGGTTATGGGTGGCTGGAGCCAATCACCAGACAACACCAAATTTTTATTGGATAATGCATAACGTACACGGATTGTTGTATGACTCTCACGGAATTACATTTTAAAATATGTGGTGTTCATGGCTCTCTCAGCCAAAAAGGTTCCCGACACCTGACCTAACTGGAAGTCCCAGAACTAGACGCTCTGTGCTGGAGTTCTGTTGTTTTGGCCTACAGACCTCCCGCACAGAGTGTCTACACTACAGCAAATGTTTTATCTTCAGCTACTGCACCTGGCTGTGCAGGAGCTGAGGAGAAAACATCCTTCTTGGCATGCAGCCCCATACTTATCTGGTATGCGGGCCGCGTGTCATTGAAAATGGCTATGCATGTCATTGCTGACACGTGTCATAGGTTCACCATCACGGGTCTAAAGTGATTGCACAGCAGATGTCTTTTGCTTTTCCTCTCATTGCCAGCTCTCTGCCCCTACCTGTAATCCCCAACCCTTAGTGTGCTTCCTGCCTCTCTTGGGTATTTACACACATATCATCTCCCCCATGTCTCCCCCATGAGAAAGAACCCTTCTGTCCCTCAGGCCTAGTCCTTCCAGGTTGAGGAGGCACGGACCTCCAGGTCTGATCCTATGGGTCACAAGCTGGGTGACTGTGGGCAATTTGCCCAACATCTCTAACCTCAAATTAAATCAGCATATCTTGTCCCACCAGCCTGAGAGGCCTCAAGGGCGCCAAGATTCTGAACTGAAAGTGTTAGCTCCAGCCTCTCCATATATCACCTGAAGACTTCGGACAAGTTCCAGCTCCTCCCTGAGCCCTGACCCCTCTATAGAATGCCCCCCCCCAGCCCTCTGCCCTGTCGGGACTCCCCCTGGTTGGTAGCACTGTGGTGTGAGTGCCTGCTCTGCCCGGCCAGGCCGTTTGCACACTCAAACTCAGGCAGGCTGCCCTCATTCTTTCCACCTCCAACTCTTTATGTGTTTGCATCGTATTTCCCTTTTCAAGGGCAAAGACTGTGTGTGAGTCACCTCTGTGACTTCAGTCTGGTGCACAGGAGGGCTCGGGCACTGGACAGGTGGCGGAGGAATGAGAGTTTTCCTCATACCCATGCTGGTATTTGGGAGAAAGCGCTTTTTTTTTTTTTTTTTTTTTTTTTTTTTTACAGAGATGGAGAGTCAGAGAGAGGGATAGATAGGGACAGACAGACAGGAACGGAGATGAGAAGCATCAATAATTAGTTTTTTGTTGCGACACCTTAGTTGTTCATTGATTGCTTTCTCATATGTACCTTGACCGGGGGGCTACAGCAGACCGAGTAACCCCTTGCTCAAGCTAGCGACCTTGGGTCCAAGCTGGTGAGCTTTTGCTCAAACCAGATAAGCCCGTGCTCAAGCTGGTGACCTCGGAGTCTCAAACTGGGTCCTCCGCATCCCAGTCTGATGCTCTATCCACTGTGCCACCGCCTGGTCAGGCAGGAGAAAGCTCTTTGGAGTAGTTAATTTTTTTTTTTTTTAATGTGCCTTGACCGCGGGCCTTCAGCAGACCAAGTAACCCCTTGCTGGAGCCAGCGATGTTGGACTCAACTAGATGAGCCCTCGCTCAAGCTGGCTCCCTCGGGGTCTCAAACCTGGGTCTTCCGCATCCCAGTCTGACGCTCTATCCAGGCGCCACCACCGCCTGGTCAGGCTGGAGTAGTTAATTTTGAGGAAGGACAGGGGCCCTTCCTCAGAAATCTGCAGGCCAGCTTTGGCACTATCTGGAGCCCCAGGAAGAGCATGCAAATCTGGCACACAGTAGGCACATAGTAGGCACTCAACAAGTAGTCACTGAGTGAAGCAGTGGAAGTGAGTGTGTTCTGGGAGCGAGCCTCTTGGTGATCGTTAGTCTCTCAGAGGCCTTCAGCTCCGAGAGCATTAAGAACCATGGAGCCAGGTGCCCAGGGCTGGACTGGCTGGAAGAGGCAGCCTAAGGGATTGGAGGCCAGAAATCTGTGTTTCTGCAAAGCCCCCCAGCCAGTTCTTATGGCCAGATTTGACTGTCCTTGTGCTCAGGACCCCTTATTGAGCTCAGCCTGCCTTTTAGATCTCAATTCAGAGGTGACTGGGTTGACCTCATCGACTTGTTTTAGAGCAAGTTGAAATTTTGTCTGACTTGAGGTAAGTGCAGAAATTCAAGTTGGGAAGGCAGTCTGCTGTGGTAGAGCAGAGAGGGGCCTGGGTTGAAGTCACTGCTCTGCATGACCTTAGTAGTCACTAATTGTTTCCATGTGCCTGCTGCTGGGCTAAGTGCTACTCTTTCCAACTTGTAGATGAAGAAATGGAGGTACAGAGAGGTGAAGTAACTTCCCTGAGGTCACAGAGCCAGTAAGTGGTTGAGCTGGGATTCAAACCCAGGCAGTCTGACTCTGGAGCCTGCGCTCTCAGCCACTGTGCACCTGCTTCGTGCACTTTGGCAAGTTGCTGCATTCACTCTACGTGCCATGTACTTTCTTCATCTACAATCCATACCCTTTATAAAATGGAGGTGACAGTCTGGCCTTGCGGGTTGTGGCAGGGTTGAGAAACAGACCAAGTCAAGGGCCCAGCCCAGTAGGCACTTAGGAGGGTTCACTGTGGTTCTTGGACAAGTGTCCTGGGAGGTCCCTGTCATACCATTTCTTTGTCCTCAGTGTGGGGTCCTTGTTTTGATCCTTGACCTCAGTTCTTTGCTACACAGTGTCTGGTATGTGGTAGGTGCTCAGTACATCCTGGCTGAATGTGCAACTCTGACTCTGTGACCAACCATTCATTTAGCAAGGTGAGGCCATGCCAGGTATGGGGGCGGGGAGGAGACAGACCCATTCCCTGCATCTGTGGAAGTCGCAGTCAGGTGAGGGAGACAGTGAACAATTCTAATAAATCATGGTGGCTGGGACTCTGATTAGGAAAAGCTGTATGTGGGCAGGAAGGGCAGGGCAAGGCAGAGCAGAGGTGGCTTCCTGGAGGAAGGGCCTTCAGGATCTAAAGCAGGGGTCAGGAACTTTTTTGGCTGAGAGAGCCATGAATGCCATATATATATATATATATATATATATATATATATATATATATTTTTTTTTTTTTTTTTTTTTTTTTTTGTATTTTTCTGAAGCTGGAAACGGGGAGAGACAGTCAGACTTCCGCATGCGCCCTACCGGGATCCACCCGGCATGCCCATCAGGGGGCGACGCTCTGCCCCTCCGGGGCATCTCTCTGTTGCGACCAGAGCCACTCCAGCGCCTGGGGCAGAGGCCAAGGAGCCATCCCCAGTGCCCGGGCCATCTTTGCTCCAATGGAACCTTGGCTGCGGGAGGGGAAGAGAGAGACAGAGGGGGAGGGGTGGAGAAGCAGATGGGCACTTCTCCTGTGTGCCCTGGCCGGGAATCGAACCCGGGACTTCTGCACACCAGGCCGACGCTCTACCACTGAGCCAACCGGCCAGGGTCTGAACACCACATATTTTATTTTTTTTAATTTTTATTTTTTTTAATTTTTTATTTATTCATTTTAGAGAGGAGAGGGAGAGAGAGAGAGAGAGAGAGAGAGAGAAAGAGAGAGGAGAGACAGAGAGAGAGTAGGGGGGGAGGAGCTGGAAGCATCAACTCCCATATGCGCCTTGAGCAGGCAAGCCCAGGGTTTCGAACTGGCAACCTCAGCATTTCCAGGTCGATGCTTTATCCACTGTGCCACCACAGGTCAGGCTGAACACCACATATTTTAAAATGCAGTTCCGTGAGAGCCATACAACGACCAGTGTACATTAAGCATCATCCAATAAAAATTTAGTGTTGTCCCGGAGGACAGCTGTGATTGGCTCCAGCCACCTGCAACCATGAACATGAGCAGTAGGAAATGAATGGATTGTAATACATGAGATTGTTTTATATTTTTAATATTATTTTTTTTATTAAAGATTTGTCTGCGAGCCAGATGCAGCCATCAAAAGAGCCACATCTGGCTTGTGAGCCATAGGTTCCCGACCCCTGCTCTAAAGAAATCACAGGAGTTAGCCAGTTGAGGGGCAGTTGGAAGGACGTGCAAAGTGTAGGAGGCAGAGAGAACGAATAAGGTGCTTCTGAGGAACAGAAAAAGGCCAGTCTTACTGGAGTGGGGAATCTGTAGGTGGAGGTAGGAGGGTCAGAGGTAAGGCTGGAGAAGGTGGAGAGACCACCTGCCTGGTGGGAGCTCCTGGGCCTCATGGACCGTGATAGCCTGATGGTGGTGGGGAGCCAGCAGAGGGTTTTAATAAGCATACTTACCTGACCAATGGTAGAGAGCATTGACCTGGGCTGCTGAGGTCCCAGATTCAAAACCTGAGGTTGCTGACTTGAGTACTTGAGTACAGGATCATTGAAATGATCCATGCTCACCACCTTGAGCAAGGGGTCACTGGCTCAGCTGGAGCCACCCCCCCCCAGTACCCCATAAGGCGCATATGAGAAGCAATCAATGAACAACTAAAGTGATGCAACAGCAAGTTGATAACTTCTCATTTCTCTCCCTTCCTGTCTGCCTCTCTCTAAAAAAAAAGAAATAAAAAAGAAAGGGTATACCTAGTGTTTTTAATAGAACATTTGGGGGGATGGCATGAAGGGATGAGACCAAGACCAGGCCAGGAGACCAGGGAGGTGGTCATGGGCCAGGAACCTGTAGGCTCTGGGCTGTGTGCCCTGCATTGACGAATGGCTGACATTTGATTTCATTGATTCATGAGGTTTAGCTGAATCTCCTCCCCTCTCCTCCCCTACCCTCACCCCCAGAAGGCTTTGCCATTACAAGTGTTTTCTGTAGCACTTCTAAGGTGACAGTTTTCTTCCTTCCACCCCCCCCCCCCAGTCAGTTCATCCTGCCTACCCCCCTCATGGGGTAATGGGTAGCACATGATTCACCACCTCCTCCCATGTGACCTCAGCAGGTGTCTTTACCTGTATGGTCTCTAGGTCCCACACTTCCCAGATCCAGAAAGCAATAAAAAACAGTCTCAGACCCTGCTGGGGTCTTAGCATAATGTAGATATCCTATCACTATCCTTTTTTTTTAGTGAGAGAAAGACAGTAAGGGAGAGAAATGAGAAGCGTCAACTCATAGTTGCGGCATCTTAGTTGTTCATTGATTGCTTCTCATATATGCCTTACGTAGGGGGCTCCAGCTGAGCCAGTGACCCCTGCTCAAACCAGCAACCTTGGGCTTCAAGTTGGTGACCTTAGGTTTCAAACCTGGGTCCTCAGTGTCCTAGGTCGACACTCTACCCACTGCACCACCATGGTCAGGTAGTATCTTATTATTCTTGTAAAGTCCAGGGAATTCTGAATTTCGGAACATACTTGGCCCAAGGGTTTCCAGTAGGCGATTGTTCTTAAATCTTTGAAATGGTAGTAACATGATAGGCAGCTCAGGGCTCCTGCTTTGGAACCTCCTGATGCCAGTTACTCCATTTCACTGCCTAAGGATCACCATTTTTGTGGGGATTGAGGATTATTCTTTACTTGGAAGGCAACTGGAACAGTCACTTGCTCTTACAGGCACTCAGAAAGGACTTGGTGAAGTTGAATCAGGATGTGCCCCTGTCGTGAGCCTGCCCTGGCTCCCTCCTCTAAGAACATTGACAGTCTCACTGCTCCAGCTTGGGTGGGATAGGCAAGCCTTCTCCCTGAATGTGAATTCAGCTGTGTGAACACAGGCATGTCCTGAAACGTCCCTGTGCCACACGGTCCTGGGTGTGAGGCCGTTTGGATAGACAAGGAGTCTATTTGAAAGCTTCCCAACTCCCTGGAAATTGCCAGGCCTTTGCTACTGGGTGCACACCCAGACTCCAGCGTTGAGCAGGTCTGGTGAGAAAGCCCCAGGTTCTGGGTGTCACAGCTGCCAGGCAGGTACTGCCACTGCCCACCCTGTCCCCGATGCTGCTGGGGTTAGGGCAGCCCACTGCATTTAGGCAGTGGGAATAAATTTGGGGCAGCCTCCTCTGTGGCTGAGCCCAGGTGGGGCTCTGGGGTGGAACTGCACAGCAGGCTGGGGTCTGGGGTTTCCATTAGTGTGGGAGACGTAGAGGGGCTCCCCATTTCCAGAAAGGAGGTCAGAGACTGAGTGCTCACAAGAAGGGTAGACATCCAACATGCTTGGGTTATGTTTCCCTGAATTTGGAAGGCAGTTCCTATTGCTGTTTTGCTCCCTTTGGTGTCCCTAGAACCCCTCCAGTGCCCAGCATTCTGCAGGCCCTCGCGTTGAATGGCTTGCTGGTGGATGGAGGAACACAGTAGGCACTCTAAAGTTACCCTCACCCTTTCCTTACTCTGCAGCTGGTGCAGAAGCTGGTGCCTCAAGGTGGGGGTGTTGGTTTGGAAGTGTCTGCTGACAGCCACTCGGCTCACATGACTTGCCTGCCGCCTTCTAGGAGCCTGGGTTGGGAGCCCTGGGTCTGATGCTCTGGGGGCAATGTTGGATCCCAGCTACGATCCCTGGTTGGGAGGAGGGCCTCTGTGAAACCCATTGGGATCAGACTCATGTGCCACTTTCACACCCACCCTTCCATCTCTGCACAGTCTTCCTGTCATGTCAACTGCCATAACCATGTAGTGGAAGACTCACCCGTGGTGTGTGCAGCCCTCCCCTTTGTACAGAGTAGAGCGCCGTCGCAGCTGACCTCACTGGGTTCCTTAGAGCAGCCGGGCAGAAGGGTCTGCCAGTGGGTGAAAGCAAACAGTCCGGAAGTGACCCTGTGGAGGGGCCTTGCTTCCAGTCTGTGGGGATGGTGACAGTGGTGGTGGTAATAATCACAGCCACTGTTACGGAATTCTTACTTGACCTGAGGTCCTCATATGCATTTATTCATTTTTTTTAAAGATATCCTTTTGAATTTTTATTTTATTTTTTATTTGAGAGAAGGAGAGAGAATGAGAAAAGAAACATTAATTTGTTGTTCCACTTATTTATGCATTCATTGGTTGATTCTTGTGTGTTCCTTGATACAAGATCGAACCTGCAACTTTGGTGTGTCGGGATGACACTCGAACCAACTGAGCTAACCAGCTGGGGTCGCATTTGCTCATTTAATCTTCACAGCAGCCAGAGGGGAGTAAGCCAAGGCTCAGGGTGCCAAGGCCACACAGATAGTAAGGGGACGAGCTGTGGTGAAACTAAAGAGTGGTTTTCATCCTCCACTCTGGTCCTTCATAACCACAGGAGAAAGTCCGTACCCCTGAGCTTGGGGAGAGGCCCTTCCCACCTGCTGGCCTTCCACCTCCCGCTCCTGACCCACAGTTGGCGGTTCCCTCTGCTCAGAGTGTTTTTTGTCATTCCGCTGCCTTTCCTGACCAGCGCCTGTTCACGTGTCACCTCAGTGAGGCCCTCCTTAGTCCCAGAGTGCTGCTGCCGTCTGCAGTCTCCAGGTTCTCATGACACCTTTTCACTGTTGTTATTTGTTTGGGTCCATCTCACCTGCAGTGGGCCCAGAAACTCCTTGAGGGACTGCATCTTGTCCTTAGTGACCCTTGGCAAAGTGGAGCTGTTAAGGAGCATCCCAGGCTAGGGGTCTTCAGAAGGGGCGGGGGCCATGAAGAGAGCAGGAGGAAGGTAGTGTTTATTGGGTCATTTGTTCACACATCCGTTTCTCTTTTTTTTTTTTTTTTTTTAAATTCCTCCTTGGATTTTTTTTTTTTAATTTATTGATTTTTTAATTGATTTTTAGAGAGAGGGGAGAGAGAGAGAAGGGGGAGGAGCAGGAAGCATCAACTCCCACATGTGCCCTGACCAGGCAAGCCCAGGGTTCCGAACCGGCAACCTCAGTGTTCCAGGTCGACGCTTTATCCCACTGCGCCACCACAGGTCAGGCCCCACACATCCGTTTCTTCATGACACACATCTGTTGGCCTCTCCTTCGCTCTGCCTGTGCCTGGCAGTGCGGACTGCTCTCCCTGCTTTCTGATGCTCCCTCTTAATTCTTTTCTTTTTTTTTTTTTTTTTTTTTTTTTTCAGAGACAGGGACAGACAGACAGGAACGGAGAGAGATGAGAAGCATCAATCATTAGCCTTCGTTGCGCATTGCGACACCTTAGTTGTTCATTGATTGCCCTCTTACATGTGCCTTGACCGCGGACCTTCAGCAGACCGAGTAACCCCTTGCTGGAGCCAGCGACCTTGGGTCCAAGCTGGTGAGCTTTTGCTCAAACCAGATGAGCCACGCTCAAGCCGGCAACCTCGGGGTCTCGAACCTGGGTCTTCGGCATCCCAGTCCTACGCTCTATCCACTGCACCACCACCTGGTCAGGCCCTCTTAATTCTTAAAAAAGAAGATCTCCATACTCCCCTGCTTCAAATCATGCTTTGTGACCCACTCCCACTGCCTTTCACACCCAGTCCAGGGTCCCTGCACCAGCTTTGGTTGCCTGGCCCCTGCTACCTTCACTGACCACAGCTGGGATCACTCTTCCCCAAGCCCTCTGGGTTCGAGTGTGGTCACTTCCTTTTGACTCCTGGAACATTCAAGGAGCTCCCCATGTCCTCTCTTGGAGTGCTGACCTTGCTCTC
The DNA here is from genome assembly GCF_036850765.1 of Saccopteryx bilineata. Lineage (NCBI taxonomy): Eukaryota > Metazoa > Chordata > Mammalia > Chiroptera > Emballonuridae > Saccopteryx > Saccopteryx bilineata. Next base: position 313,911,271 of record NC_089492.1, on the reverse strand, counting down.
ACAGCTCCAGCTTGTCCCTCAAACCTTTCCTTCCTGGCCTTCTAAATTGGTTTCCCCAGTTTTCCCCATCGTATAGTCAGAGATCTGAAGACCTGCTGTTACTCTCCTGCCCCCTAGAGGGCAACCACCATGAAGGTGGGGTGGGGTTGGGTTGGGTTTGATGCCACTGTATCCCTGGTGCCCACACCATATGGTACTGTGCCTGCCCCTGAACAGCAGCTTATGTGGTAGGTGGAGAAGGAAGCATTGTGAGGTGCTGGGCTTTGGATACGAGACAGGCCCTGCCCTGGTGCAGCCTGGGTCCAGAAAAGAAGTGTGAAGGGGATGGGGGTACCAAGTCTGCCTTTGGTGTCCCCTGCCTGGTCTAGCAGACCCTGAAGCTGGTAGACTGCAGGAGTGCAGGACTGGGACACAGACCGGTCTGCTGTTGACTGGCTGTGGGTCACAGGCCAAGGCACTGCCCTCTCTGTGCAGAAAGGTGGTGTCTGAGATCCTTTCCTGCTCTTTGTGTCCCCATCTCTGCATAGGTCTCACCCATTAGTTAGGGACTGAGTGGGTTCCAGGACCTCCTTCCCATCATGGAGTGGGAGAGCACAGGTTCTGGTTCTTGATCTGCCTTTCTACCTTTGTGGTGGGTGACCCGATTCCCTGTCCCCTCAGCAACAGGTGTGTCACAGGAGGAGGTGGAAGATACCAGTGGTGTCCAGCCACCTATCTCAGGCTTCCATCCTCTCTCTTCTTCCTCCACTTCACTCCTTGTCCTGTAACCCTCTTCTTTCCCAGGCTGGGATCTTTGCTTCCTACTGCATCTCTCCCCGCTATGATCAAAATGGCCAGGAAGTGCTTTGTTCCCCTGGGGAACCTTCTTTGCTGGGCCTGGGCTCAGCACGCAGGATCTGCTGGACTGAGCTTTTCTGGGCTCCCCTGTCCCAGCCCTGCCCACTCTGGCTTGTCACTGGAGACTGAGCCCCCGGGAAGGGGCAGGGCCTGGCTGTTACTGTCACTGCTGTGTCCCCAACACAGCTCCAGGCACTGGGCAGATGCTCAGTGAGTAGTGTTCTGTTAGAATGGAGGTGGGGGGATGGGTATGAACAGAGCCCAGAGGCCATGCCCTCTGTGGAACCCTGCCTTTTCTGACAGCCCTTGACCCTATCTGGTCCTGGGGAAGACATCCTAGGCCAGTTTGCCTGGTAGATGGAGCAGGCATTGGAATAGCCCCATCTGACTTACTGAACAACCATCAGCTGTTGGGTCCAAATGCCTATATGCTCCTGACCAAGAGACTCGCGTTCTAGCAAGACCTCCTGCCCCCTCCAGGGTCGGAGAGGTAACCTCCTTGTTTTACAAATGAGCCTGGGGAAGAAAGGCCTGGCACTCAGGATAGGGCTCCACGGCTCTCCACCACCACCTCTGCAGCTTTGAGGGGCTGAGTGAAGAGTATGGCCTTGTCACGGCCTTGTGACATTATTAGTAGGAAGGGTTTGGGCTCTGGGGAAATAAAGATTCCATTTCAGCCCACCATGCAGCTGGGTGAGCTTGTGCTGCATGGTTCTCCGTCTCCTATCCCTTATGGAGCTGGTAAGGGCAGCTGGGGAGAAGGGTGTGTAGTCACCCCGGAAACCCTTGATGGTTATGACTAAGGACAGGGCACTTCCTTGATTTCTGACTTTTAAAGGAAGGTATGTTCATTTGTTTGTTTTTTAATAAAGTTGAGAAGTCTAAAGAAATAAAGGTTGCTTGTTAATCTCATCGCCTGGAATTAAAAAAAACACCACAGCTCTATTAAAAAAAACAAAACAAAAAACCCCAGAAAACCTAAGCTGACTGGTGGTGGTGCAGTGGATAGAGCATCAACCTGGGACACTGAGTCCCAGGTCCGAAACTCCGAGGTTGCCAGCTTGAGTGCAGGCTCACCAGCTTGAGCATGGGATCATCAACATGATCCCGGGGTCACTGGCTGAAGCCCAAAGGTCACTGGCTTGAGCAAGGGGTCACTGGGTTGGCTAGACCCCCTCAGTCAAGGCACATTTGAGAATGCAATCAGTGAACAACTGAGAAGGGCTGCACCTGCAAGTTGATACTTCTCATCTCTCACCCTTCCTGTCTCCCCTCCCCTCACTAAAAACAAACAAACAAACAAAAACCAACAAAAAATCCCCAGCTCTATTGAGATGTAATTCATGTACATTTCACCCTTTCAAAGTGTGCAATTCATTGTTTTTCAGTTTTACCCAGTTTACCTATCATCACAGTTTTAGAACATTTTCATTACCCCCAAAAGAAACCTTGTGTTCCTAGCCATTACCATCACACCCCACCCCCTCCACCTTTGACTTTAGCAACTACTACCTGCTTTCTGTCTCTTTAGCTTCTGGGCATTTCATATAAATGGAGTCATGGAATATGTGGCCTTTTGTGTCTGGCTTTAATTTAGCATGATGTTTTCAGAGTTCACACACATATCTGTCATTCCTTGTTATCGCTGAACATGTGTTCCATTATATGGATGCTCCACATTTTATTCTTCTGTTCATCCGTTGATTCACATTTGGGTTGTTTCCACTCTGGCTGTTATGAGTAACAATGCTGTGGGTATTAATGTATGAGTTTTTGTGTCAACATATATTTTCATTTCTCTAGGAATAGAAGTGCTGGGTCATATGGTGCCTGTTTAACCATTTGAGTGATTGTCGGATGGGTTTTCCAGGCCACTGCCCCACTTGACGTTCTCTTCCACATCCTATTGTCTGTCCTTCTGCTTCTGGCCACCCTATAGGGCAGGGGTCCCCAAACCAGGGCCCGCAGGCCGCATGTGGCCCCCAGAGGCCATTTATCTGGCCCCCACCGCACTTCTGGAAGGGGCACCTCTTTCATTGATGGTCAGTGAGAGCACATTGACCATCTCAGCCAAAAGTAGGCCCATAGTTCCCATTGAAATACTGGTCAGTTTGTTGATTTAAATTTACTTGTTATTTATTTTAAATATTGTATTTGTTCCCGGTTTTTTTTGTTTGTTTGTTTTTACTTTAAAATAAGATATGTGCAGTGTACATAGGGGTTTGTTCATAGTTTTTTTTATAGTCCGACCCTCCAACGGTCTGAGGGACAGTGAACTGGCCCCATGTGTAAAAAGTTTGGGGACCCCTGCTATAGGGTATGGCATGGGATCTTGTTGTGGCCATGATTTGTATTTCCCTGATGGCTGATGACACTGAGCATCTTTCCATGGGCTTATTGGGCACTGTATATCTTCTTTGGAGAAGTGTTTATTCAGATCCTTTGCCCATTTTTTTGTTTTGTTTTGTTTTTTTAGAAATTAAATTTAATGGGGTGTCATTAGTCAATAAGAATACATAGGTTTGCCTGACCAGGTGGTGGCTCAGTGGATAGAGCGTTGGGCTGGGATGCGGAAGGACCCAGGTTCGAGACCCCGAGGTCGCCAGCTTGAGTGCGGGCTCATCTGGCTTGAGCAAAAAGCTCACCAGCTTGGACCCAAGCTCGCTGGCTCTAGCAAGGGGTTACTCGGTCTGCTGAAGGCCCGCGGTCTAGGCACATATGAGAAAGCAATAAATGAACAACTAAGAAGTCGCAACGCGCAACGAAAAACTAATGATTGATGCTTCTCATCTCTCTCCGTTTCTGTCTGTCCCTGTCTATCTCTGCCTCTGTAAAAAAAAAAAAAAAAAAAAAAAAAGAATACATAGGTTTCAGGTAAGCATCTTAATAGCATTTGAATTGTTGACTGCGTTGTGTGCCCATCACCCAAAGTCAAATAATTTTCAGTCACTGTATGTTTGTCCCTCTCTTTGCCCTTTAAAAATTGGATTGTTTGGCCTGACCAGATGGTGGTGCAGTGGATAGAGCATTGACCTAGGATGCTGAGGACACATGTTCAAAATCCCGAGGTTGCCGACTTGAGTGTGGGCTCATTTGGCTTGAGCATGGGGTCGCCAGCTTGAGTGTGGGATCATAGACCTGACCCCTTGGTCACTGGCTTGAGCAAGAGGTCACTGGCTCAGCTGGAGCTCCCTGGTCAAGGAACAGATGAGAAAGCAATCAATGAATAACTAAGGTGCTGCAACTATGAGTTGATGCTTCTCATCTCCTTTCCTGTCTCTCCCCCCCCACCCCCTGCTTAAAAAGAATGGGATTGTTTGGCTTTATTATTGAGTTATGAGAGTTCTATATATATATATTCTAGATGCAGGCTCTTGTCAGAGAAATTATTTGCACCACCTGGAATGTTTTCAGCGTCAAATGCCTGAGCGTCTCCTTTCATCTCTTTCCTACGGCTAGCTGCACTGCCACCGACAGATAAAAGAAAACTGGAAGGGCACTGTGACTAGCCTTTGTTTTCACTTCATTTTCGCATTTTGTACAAAGTGCAATGAAAATATATCACTGGGCCGTTGTAATTTGTTCTAGTCATTTCCGCATTGCTGAGCATTGAGGCTCTTTCCAGTTTCCAGTTGCATAAATAACGCAAAGACATTCATCCTTGTCCATAAATCTTCATGTTCATCTCATGGAGCTTTCTCTGAAGAAATTCCTAGAAGGTGGCTGTACCAGGTCAGAAGGTAGGAAGGAGCCTTTAAAGCCTCAGATACCATCTGTGCCCGCATAGGACTGTAAGCCTTGAGCTTGAGTCCTGTCGCTCTTTAAAATTTTTATTACTGCTCTCGGTTCCTGAGATTAGCATTAAAGGAGAGAGCAGAGAAAGGAGAGCAGAGAAAGGCCACGTGGAAGAGGCTAGGAGAAGCAGCCAAGATGGTGGAGTGCTGAGGGAGAAGCCAGTTTGTGCAGAGTTTGTGCAGGGAGAAGGAGATGGGAAACAGAAGTGAATAAGACTGATGAGGTTAGAAACTTTTGATTCTAGGAAACTCGGATAAGTCAGTGGCTTTGGGAGCCCTGAATAGAAAGGGAAGTGTTTTCCCACTGTGTGTATTTCTTGCCCGCCGGTTGCAAACTAGGATTAAAGGTAATGGCCCACCAGTTCTTGGCTCCATTGTTTCATTACCATCTGTCCGAATCAAATGCGAATCTGCATGGGCCAGGCGGCTGTGATGATGGTTGTGGCTACTGGCTTTACATACCTTCTTTCCACTTATTTCCCTTCCCTGCTACTAAAACTGCTCTCTCTCACCTGATGCTGTGTATTCCCATTTGCTCACTCTTTATTTCCTCACCCCCTCCGGTCATGCCCTTTTCCCCAGGAGGCTGACCTCTGTAGATGACACTGGACTACCTTGACTTCTGGCTTTTAGGTGAAGATAACAAGGTCAAGGGAGAGGGTAGGATAGGGTGGAAGAGTGGGGAGGGTGAGGGAGAGGGATAGTGGAAGAGGATGAAGCGTAGGAGAAGAGGGAGAATGAAGAAGATAGAGGGTGGGGAGGATGGAGGGTGAGAGGGATGAAAGTGAAGAGATAGGAGGTGGAAGAGATTGAAGGGACATAAGGAGAGGAGAGAGGAGGTGGGGGAAATGGAAGGTGGAAGATATGGGAAGGTGGGGGGATATGGCAGTGGGATAGATGGAGGGTAGGAGGAGGCAGTGGGATAGATGGAGGGTAGGAGGAGTCAGTGGGATAGATGGAGGGTAGGAGGAGGCAGTGGAATAGATGGAGGGTAGGAGGAGGCAGTGGGATAGATGGAAGGTAGGAGGAGTCAGTGGGATAGATGGAGGGTAGGAGGAGGCAGTGGGATAGAGGGAGGGTAGGAGGAGTCAGTGAGATAGATGGAGGGTAGGAGGAGTCACTGGGATAGATGGAGGGTAGGAGGAAATAAAAAAAAAAAATTTTATTACTGTTCTTTGCCAACAGGATGGTTGCAAAGACTGTAGCTACCATTTAAAGGACACACACACTAGAATTGAATGTATATGTGACAATTAGCAAGAAAAAGTGTGTGTCAGGTTGGGGTGGAGCTAAAGAGGTACAAGTAATAGTCAAGGAACCAGTGTGTTGTGCAAGACTTGGAAGTTTAAAAAGAACACATTTGCCGAAAAGAATTGACAGATTCACAGGACTGGTGGCTACCAGTCAGCTGATCAAACAGCAGGCACAGGAAGACAAGAGAAGAGGAAGGGCAAGCTCTCAAATTCTGCCAGGACTCCCAGAACACTATCATAAAATTATATATTAGTTTTTTGTGTTTTTTTTTTTTTTTTTTTTTTTTTTTTTGAGAGAGAGAGAGAGAGAGAGAGAGAAAGGGAGAGATAGAGTGAGGCAGGAATACTGATCTGTTCCTGCATGTGCCCTGACTGGGGATCGAACCAGCAACCTCTGTGCTTCGGGAGGACTAACCAACCAAGCTATCAGACCAGGGCTACATTTTATTCTTTTCCTTATAGTTTTGTTTTCTTAGGCACTCTCGGAAAATTTCCTAGGGGTTTTATTTCACCTACTGTCAGGTGCAGTTAACGTTCATCTGGATTGTGGTGGTGTCTCTTGATTTTTTTTATTGTATTTTTTTTTATTTTGTTAATGTTTAGAGAGAGAGAGAGAGAAGGGGAGGAGCAGGAAGCATCACTTCCCACATATTCCTTGACCAGGCAAGTCCAGGGTTTCAAACTGGCAACTTCGGTGTTCCAGGTCGACTCTTTATCCACTGCGCCACCACAAGTCAAGCTTTCTTGATTTTTTAAAAAAATGAATGAATAAGATTTGCATTTGGGTATCTTGATGCCAAGATGGTGTCTTGTTTTAATGAGCATTCCTTTAATTAGCAGTTAACCTGCTATTGTTAACATGTTACATAATTTTGGGAGTTTTTTCATACCCTTTGCTTATTTTTTTTTTTTTTAGATTTTATTTATTCATTTTTAGAGAGAGTAGAGAGAGAGAGAGAGAGAGAAGAGGGGGAGAAGCAGGAAGCATCAACTCCAGTATGTGCCTTGACCAGGCAAGCCCGGGGTTTTGAACCAGCAACCTCAGCATTCCAGGTTGACGCTTTATCCATTGTGCCACCACAGGTTAGGCTTGCCTATTTTTGTTTTGCGACCTTTTGTAAGGAATCCTTTGAAGACATTGATTCTTGAAATTTTATTGTAGAGCTGTAATTTTCCTCATTTATTATTCGCCATGCTGGAAGGGTGGGGGATGGGAACAAGACACCTCTTTCCTTTATGAAAAGTGTCACTTTCTCCTTTGCTATTTTGCTGGGTTTTTGTAGCAGAGCACCTGTCACAGCCTGAGCAGCTCGGGGTAAGTGTTGAGTGCTGGCAACTGGTCAGACGGTGGCTCAGCTGGGCCCCGGTGGCTGTGCAGTGTACGGTGCTTCAGCGATGGCCAGGCCCTGGCAAAGTGCCAGCAAGTTACAGACAGTGTCCCCTGTGAACACAACTGCAGCCACTGTTTGCTGAGCATCGGGATGAGCAACATGGCGAAGCTGGTGTCACTCAGAGCCATCAATCACTTAAGATTGTCCTTCTTTGCAGAAGATGGCCAAAGCCAGGGCAGTTCTTTCCAGGTCCCTGGACACATCGCTCTACAGAGGCTCCAGTTCCTCTCACTGCATTATCACAGCTGGTGTGTGAGGGTCCCTTTATCATATGCCATCCACCCCCTATGGTAGCTCCCTGATCCCTGTTATCTGGCCCTGCAGGCTGTGGCCTCACCTGGGGTCTCTTGCCTCCTCTCAGGCGCCCCCCTTCAATCCCTTGGTTTTGCTGCAGCAGTCACATGCCAGGTGTCTTTCCTCTGCGTGGGAGGGTTTCCCCAGCTTCTGTGTGAATACTGATTGTTCTGCATTGGCTTACTCTTTGTGCCCCGCCCCCTCCCGTGTTAGCAGCGTGGGAGCTGATGTGTGCGTGCACTGCCCCAGCCCTGGCTTCTGGATTAGTGTCTGGCACTGTAGACATATTGGAAGGAATGAATGAATTTCTGAGTCTTCCTTTTTAGGTCTCAGCTTAAATGTTCATTCCTCTTACATGTCTTTCCTAACTACTGCCCCTAATCTAAATTTGCACGCCTACTTTTCCCATAAGAGTGTTTTTCTTATAATTTGACGTTTTTATTTGTGAGGTTATCTATGTGCCTTCCTAACAATTACTACCCAGGTCTGTTTTGTTTTCCACTGTCTGCCCAACCCTGGTTGTTTGGTAAAGAATGAATAAATACGTCCCTTAGTTCCCAATCAGACCTTCTGAGGGTAAGTGGTGTTACCTTTCACAGGTGAGGAAAAGTGAGGTTGGGCAATGAGAAGTTTTAGGTACCCAGTTTCCATCCCTGGAGCCTTGGCTAGACCAGTAAACAGCTCACAGTTACTTGATTTTCAAATTCTAAACTAAAGCTGTCCCGGCGCCTCTGAGTGCAGCTGGCCATCTGGTGCCCATGACCACAAGCCTGAGGTGGGTAGCCTGAAATAGCCTGCCTGCTTTTGGCAAGGCTGGTTGGCACCTGATGGGCACCGACTCTCAGAGGCCCCTCTCCTGAGCTTGGCCCATTGCCTCCTAGGACTTTGGTACGTGGCAGTGATGGGAAGCAGTGGGCCACTGAGTAACTTGCAGACTTTTTTTAATTTTTATTTTTATTTTCCAGAGACAGCGAGAGTCAGAGAGAGGCATAGATAGGGACAGACAGGAACAGAGAGGGATGAGAAGCATCAATCATCAGTTTTTCATTGCGACAGCTTAGTTGTTCATTGATTGCTTTCTCATATGTGCCTTGACTGTGGGCCTTCAGCAGACCGAGTGACCCCTTGCTCTAGCCAGAGATCTTGGGTCCAAGCTGGTGAGCTTTGCTCAAACCAGATGAGCCTGCGCTCAAGCTGGTGACCTCGGGGTCTCGAACCTGGGTCCTCTGCATTCCAGTCCGACGCTCTATCCACTGTGCCACCGCTTGGTCAGGCCAGACTTTTCAAGCATCTCAGTTTCCTGAATCCTGTGCTGGGTCCCTTGCCTATTTGCTGCATTTGACCCTGACAGTGACCTCCAGTCTCCCAGAGGCGCTGTTGGCTCTGTCTCTGAGCCTTTGCATGTGTAGTCCCTCTGCTGCAACACTCTTCCCTCCCTCTGCTAATTAATTTTTTTAATTGATTTTTTTTTAAAGTGAGAGAGATTTAGAGAGAGAGACAGACAGACAGGAAGGGAGAGAGATGAGAAGCATGAATTCTTCATTGCAGCTTCTTAGCTATTCAGTGATTGCTTTCTTATATGTGCCTTGACCCCGGGGGACTCTAGCTGAGCCAGTGACTCTTTGCTCAAGCCAGCAACCTTGGGCTCAAGCCAGCGACCCTGGGGTCATGTCTGTGATCCCACACTCAAACTGGTGACTTAGGGGTTTTTAACCTGGGTCCTCAGCATCGCAGGCTATCTATCCACTGCACCAGCATAAGTCAGGCACTGGTTGTTTCTTTTTCCTTTTTTTTTCAGAGACAGGGAGAGAGTCAGAGAGAGGGATAGACAGGGACAGACAGACAGGAAACGAAGAGATGAGAAGCATCAATCATTAGTTTTTCTTTGTGCGCTGCAACACCTCAATTGTTCATTGATTGCCCTCTCATACGTGCCTTAACTGTGGGCCTTCAGCAGACTGAGTAACCCCTTGCTTGAGCCAGAGACCTTGGGCTCAAGTTGGTGAGCTTTTGCTCAAGCCAGATGAGCCCTCGCTCAAGCTGGCGACCTCGAGGTCTCAAACCTGGATCCTTCGCATCCCAGTCCGACGCTCTATCCACTGCACCACCACCCGGTCAGGCCTGGTTGTTTCTTGTACGTGCCTTGACAGGATAGAACCTGCATGTCGGAACCGTGCACTAACCAACTGAGCCAGTTATCCAGGGCCCTTCCCTCTGCTTTTTAAACTATTATTTTTAAATTATTTTCTTGTCATATGAACGGTGTAAGTAGCATACACGTAAGTTAAAGTGTAATATAATATAGTTAATACCTGTGAGTCTACCTCTCAATTTAGAGATAAGAATGTTTCCACCACCCTGCCCCTCTTGTTGGGTGGGCAGAGCCCAGAGCTCCCAGACTCCTTCCTGTGTGATGTTATTGTCATGCCTCCCTCATTTTTCTTTTAAGTATTATAACCTATGTGTGTATGATGAAAGTACGGTGTTTAGTTTGCTTCTTTTTGAATTTTACAACACTGGCATTGTTTTCAGTTCCATCCATATAAGTGCTGTAGAGTATTTCCTTGTATGACCAAGCCTTAGGTTGTCCATTGTGCTGTTGGTGGATGTTTGGGTCATTGCTAGCTTTCAAGGATTCAAATTGGTGCAGCTATGAACCTTCTAGTACACATCACCTGTAGTGTGAGCTAGATTTTCTCCATGGCACAAGGCTGAAAGAGGCATTGCTGCTCCTGGTTGGTGAGTCTGCGGCTTTACACAGTAATGCTGAGCTCGCTCACTGTTCTCCCGCCTCTACTTGGCTAGCTCTCACTCATTCTCCTGGGGTCTCCCGCTCACCCGTCTTTCCTTCAGCAGATACCTACAGAGCACCTGCCACGTGCCAGGTTCAGGTATGTTTTGGGATTTGATGGTAAATGAGACTCACAGTCCTAGTGCACACATGACCAAGTGGTATTAGGTACCTCTCCTCCAGGAAGAACCCTCAGACTGTCTTAGGTGCTCTCCTGTGCTCTCCTGCCCACTCTGGGTCATCACTGTCTGGGGATGGGTCTGTCGCCCTCACAGGACTGGGAACCCTGCACAGACAGTGGCCAGAGCTGTTTTGGATGCTGTATTCCCACCATTACCCACCAGGTGATGGACTCAGTGGGGGACTTGCTGAGATGCTCACCCTTGCGGCAGGTGGGATTAAGAGAAAGAAATGGAATCCAGTATTCAGTACTTGTTGGAGTTCAACCTGGGCCCCAGGCCCATCTGGCTTAAAGCCCAGCACTTCCCCAAGTGGCTGAGCCTACAGGATGCCTGGCCCTGCGCTGGGTTCTGTGACAGATGGAGGAGACACAGCTGCTGCCCGTGGCAGTTTAGAGAGGAGTGGCTGCCCAGCTGCTCCCTCGACTGACAGTGCAGGCTGGGGCCGTGGAGGGGCAGGGGCACCACGAGGGGAAGTAGTGTGAGGCCCACCCGGCCCTCTGGGAGCTAGAGTCACTGGGTTTTCTTTTGAAGAGGGCGAGACCAGGAGGTTGTGTGAACCCTTACAAAAAAGTGGATGAGGGCCTGACCTGTGGTAGCACAGTGGATAAAGCGTCGACCTGGAAATGCTGAGGTCGCCGGTTTGAAACCCTGGGCTTACCTGGTCAAGGCACATATAGGAGTTGATGCTTCCAGCTCGTCTCTCCTCTCCCTCTCTCTCTCTCTCTTTCTTTCTCTCTCTGTCTCTCCCTCTCCTCTCTAAAATGAATTAAAAAAAATAAATAAAAATTAAAAAAATTTTTTTAAAAAGTGGATGAGGTGAGAGTTGTGGGGTCCTAAAGGAGCTGCTGGGAATATGCAGGGCCATCGTGGGCCTGCAGGTCCATGACAACAGGAATCGTAACAGCTGGTGTTTGCAGAGTGGCCATTGTGTTGTGGGCCCAATGCTGAACGCTCTGCATGTGCCAGCTGGTTCCATCTGCACTGTAGCCCAGGAGTCAGCTGGAACTGCTGAGGGAGGACCCTGAGATACAGAGGGTCAAGTCCAGCTCACCTTGCTAGTTGGTGGTCACCCCTAGGAGCCTGGCCCCTTCCACCCTTGCTACATGACAGCGACTAGCAAGCCTGCTCCGGGAGCTTTCCCTGCCCGTTTGACTGCAATGCAGCACTGTGGGCCCGAGCAGTGTCTCCTCTGAAGATGAATAGATTGAGCCCAGTGTGTGTGTGTGGAGACAGTCAGCCCTCGCTGGGCTCCTCCTCTGTCCCCAGCCCTCATTCCCACGAGGGCTCCCTGGAGCGCTCTTTTCTCCTCCTGCTGTCTTCATGCTCATTTGTCCCCAAGTCTTCACTTCACCCTCAGGCACCCAGCCCCATGTAAATATTTGTCTGTGGGAAAACGGGAGTGTGTGTGACCAGTATTTCCAAGTCTGGAGTCCAAGTCTGGAGGCAGGGGACAACAGGTGGAGGCAGCAGGGGACAGATGAGCCTCCAGCTGGAGCTGATCGCTTTGAAACCTTTGCTCAACCAGCACCCACTCTAGGGTGTTGCTGGGTGCCAGGCCCTGGATAGTGATGACAGCAGCCACTGTCTACCAGGCACTGACCCCATACCACATGTTTTACATGAGTGATCTCAGCTCCTGCTTCTGTGTGTGTGTCTTAGTGTCATAAGCTCCATTTTCCAGATGAGAAAACTCAACCATAAAGAGATTAAGGCCCTCCCCTGTGACAGTTGGGGTCTTTTCAAGTTGTTAGGGCCAGAGCCACATGGGGCTGCAGGAGGTAAACGAGGGTGTTCACTGGAAGGACACAGGGCCTCTGACGATTCTGGGGGGTGGGGGAGGCCCTGAAAGTCAACAGGAACCGGGACTGGTGCTAGCTGTCCAGGCCATATGCACTCATGTTTTGTTCTTCTTTCTGTCTGGTCTTGAGCCAAACAAACCTGGCCAGCCTGGTAGCTAGGACAGGACTCCTCAGTCCCAGACCTACACTATTCCTGCCAAACAGGATCTGAGAGGGTCGGGCTCACCTTGTGGGGGTTGGGGGCAGTTCTTAGAGAAGAGGGCCTGGGCTCTTGGACACTCCAAACAGGCACCAGCAAACACATGATGTGACTAGGGGCCATGCCCTCAACCACCAGGCGACATCATTACGAGTGGTGAAACAGTGGATGCACGTCATAAGGCAGAAAGTCACCAGTGTCCTCAGATGCTCAGATCCCTTTGGGGAGCCCCTTCCTGCTGGGGGCTCATGGAGACCACAAGGGGCTCCCCACCTCCACCACAAGATACATCCCTGCAGAAAACCTTTGGTTAGCGGGACAGTCTCAGACACTTGTGCTCTGTGAGTGTCAGTTGTCTCCACTCACCACACGATTGATGTGTTTCAGGCAAACTGAGCCAGCACTGAGCTCTGTGGCAGCTCTGTGGCAGTTCTGTGCTGGGGCCTCAGCAGTGGCCAAGACAAACCTGGTCCCGCCTCATGGGCTCACTGTCCAGAAGGAAAGACAGAGAGACAGGTCAGCTAAGCAGTCAGCAGGGCCATTACAGACCGATAGAAGGGTGTGGAAGAAAACAGGCCAATGGCTGGGATAAGCAGTCAAGTGGCCAGGCTGGTGGTGGGCGGGTCCCTGGCGCAGTTAAGAATATTGAGTGCTGCACATTGCTCCCATGGCAGGGCCGTCCTCACCCCACATCTGAAGAATTGGACTTGGAAAGAAGTCAGGGCCTGCCTGGACAGAAGACAGTCCTCTCTGTCCCAGCTGAGTGTCCTTGGCAAACGATCCAACCTCCCTGAACCTCAGTTTCCGCTTCTGGAAAGGGTGGAGTGGGGTATCTGCTCCCCAGAGAGTAGTTGTGAACAGAAAGGTGATCAGGTATGATTAAGAGCAAGGACTGTGCAGCCATCCTGTTGGGGCTGGAGCTGGGGCAGGCCCCCTGGTTCCCCTTCCTTCGATTTCCCTGGTGGAAGAATGAGGATAATAGATCCTACCTTATAATCTATCTTCCTTCCCTCTCCCCTCTCCCCTCTCCCCTCTCCCCTCTCCCCTCTCCCCTCTCCCCTCTCTCCCTCTCCCCTCTCCCCTCTCCCCTCTCCCCTCTCCCCTCTCCCCTCCTCTCTTTTGTAGGGGGGGAGGCAGACTCCCACATGCACCCCAACTGGGATCCACCTGGCAAGCCCCCTAAGGGCGATGCTCTGCCCATCTGGAGCCGTGCTCCATTGCTAGGCAGCCGAGCTATTTTAGTGCCCAAGGTGAGCCCATAGAGCTATCCTCAGTGCCCAGGGCCAACTTGCTTGAACCGTTAGCCTTAGCTGCAGGAGGGGTAAGGGATAGGGGGAGAGAAGCAGATGGCCGCTTCTCCTGTGTGCCCTGACAGGGAATCAAACCCAGGATTTCCACATGCCTGACCGATGCTCTACCGCTGAGCCAACTGGCCAGGGCCCTCATAAGGGTTGTTGAAAGCAGTAAATGAAGTCATATGTGTGAAATGCTATATAAGTGTTGGCTACTGCCAGTAATAATAATTTAGAGTTAAAAGTTGCCTGTTACACAACTGGGACTCAGGTGCTTAGCATGCCCGGTGCTACTTGAGTCTCAGGGACTAAGGCCTTGACTTTCCCCTTCATCCCAGAGCACAGTTGGTCTTATCAGGCTCCTACTGTGGTAGATTCCTTCTGCCCAAGAGATTTAGAAAGCCTTGGGCGTCTTCTGACCGCAGGTGTTTCCTTAACAGGATCTTTAGTCGGGCCAAGCTAGGAAGGTCAGGATGGGGGTTGGGTGGAACAGGCCCCTGGCACCTGCTGTCTGTGCCCTTCACTGGGGCAGCAGGTCCTCGTCCCTGCCTGGGACCCACGGTCTGAAGGCAGGGTTCCTGACTGTTTGCATGAGCCCTGCTCCGCCCTGCAGCTGGCCATCTTTCCTGAATCTTGATATTTCCCTCTCAGGAGGGGGCAGGGAGAAACTCTTCTCATCCAGAAAGCTGCTGGCATCATGTCCCCTCAGCAAGCCTGTGAGGAAGGGGACAGCCATCACAGCCTCTCCTGAGGGGTCTCCCCTCCAGGGCGCAGCGCTGTTCCCTCCCCTGTCATGAGGTTCTCTCCGGAGAAGGGAAGGGGGACCATTTAGTTTACAGAGCGAATCATCTGATTCATTCATTCATTCATTCATTCACAGCCATTTACTTGAGACACTGCAGTGACACTCCTGGACCCTGGGATCCCTTGGTCTAGGACAGAGCATGAACAAATAAACAGATACAGATTGGAGTGTGTGCTGTGAGGGAACAGATGTGGTGGAGAGTAATGGGTGTGTGTGTATATGCTGCTTTAAAAGGGGTCAGAGAATGCCTCTCAGAGGAGGTAGCATTTGAGCTGAAACCTGAAGGACAAGTTAGGAAGAGCTGGGTGAGGGTTGGGGTGTAAATGTTAGCTGCAGACCTGGAGACAGACAAATAAGGCGAGGGGTGGGGGCGGGGAGAGCTGGGAGGCTGCACAAGCAGGGGGTGAGATGAACCCCATCCCCCATTGCAGTTGAGGAGGCCATGTGCTGGGGTGAGCAGGTCTCAGTGTCAGTTCAAAGCCCAGCCTGTTCCTCGGCCTGATCACCCACCCTGAGCTTAGTATGTACCTGCCTGTCTGAGGGCAGAGGCTGCACAGGGGTGCGTTTTCCTTTCCGGGGGATCTCAGAGTCTACCTGCATGTCCTCACCGGGTTTCCTGTGTATAGCTTGGCCTGGGCAAGTGCTTCCAGAGGTAGGGAACCCAAAGGTGCCATACGGGGTCTCCTCATGCTCCCCACTCTGAGCAGGGACAGGCATAGGAGCTACCTGAGCAGAGACCCAGAAGGGTCTTGTAGACCCGATGGACTGGCCAGAGTGAGGTGTGGCAGACCCCTTCCCGTTGAGGGGAGCTGTTGCCCAGGCGACACCTGGCATTGATGTGGAGCAGGAACACGCTGCTCGGCATTGGGCATTGCCTTGGGCGACATTGTGGTTGTTGGATGGAGCATTCTGCTGGGAAAGGTGCCATTTCCTGAGTCTCGTTAATTCTAGCCCCTTGTAATCTGTGTACTCCCTGCATTCCCCTGAGTTACCGAAAGGCTGGTGGGGCTGGAGGAAGTTTGGGTTGTTCATTGGGCAGAATAATGCATGACAAGTGCCCCTCCATTTTTCCTAAAGAGTCATAGGCAGAGATTTTCAGAAGATGCTGAGAAATCGCCACCTAGACCTCTGCCTCCTGGTTGAGGCAGCTGCTCTCCTGTTGTCTGTCTGGGCCGTGCCACTGCCCTCATTCTATGGCCAGGTCTCCTAGCACCCAGCTGCTGTCCCGCTAAGTACCCCGTAGGAAGGGGATGTACTGCTCTATGTTGGGTCCCTATGGGAGCTCCCACCCTGGCAGGGGAAAGGGGCCCCTAGAGGTGATGGGCTGGGAAGGTCAGGGCCTAGGGTTATAGCTGATGTGGATGAGGGCCTCCGACATACTTCCTCCTGGCTGGTGAGGAGCCTTGGTTAGGAGGCTGGCTGAAGGCCAAAGCGGCCCAGCAGTGAGAAAGGACATCGCCTGGAGTGTGCGGCCTGTGTGCTCACTCAGGTGGTGCTGCCTCTGTGGACCTCCTTTTCTTTGTCTCAGGTTGAGTCATGTTCCCTTCTCAGAGGTGCTGTGAGATTTCAATGAGCTCGGGCACAAGCAGAGGCTGCCTGAGGTGACTGCTTAGTAAATGTAAGTTGTCATTGGGGTCCCTACAGAATATGAGGACACTGCCATCACCAAGCTGGGAGCCCCAGGTTTCTGTTCCCCCTGACTGCGTGCCTCAGAGTTCTCCTTTGACAACCCTTTTTCTAGCTGTCCTTTCCCTTGGGGTGCAGACCTGAGGCCCATGTCCGTCCTCCCTCCTTCCCTCCTTCTCTCCCTCCCTTCCATTCTTTCCTTCCTTCCTTCCTTCCTAGTACCTGCTGGGCCAGACCCTAGGGAGACACCCAGGCTGTGCCTGGCTTTGAAATAGGTTGTCGTGAAAGGCCAGCCTTGCCCTAACCCTAGGCTGACAACCCAGTGTGAGTCGGATTTCCTTCCCAGCCCAGAGCTGGCTTCTTCTGTGAGCTACCAGCTCTTAAACAGCTGCTCCCCCTGCCCCCACTTAACTCTTTAATTGTGGACATTTTCAGACATATACAAGAGTTGGAGTATAATGAACCCCGTGAACCTACCTCCCAGCTTCAGACATGATCAAATATGTGGCCGGTCTTTACCCTCCATGCTGCCCCACCCCATTATCTTGCCATAGGTCCTGGGTATCTGTCAGTCACTGATATTTTTTCTGAGTTGCTTCTGAAACTGTAGGGACACACAGCCCCAGCCAGCCACCTTCTGTCCTCTGCTGTCGTCTCCCTAGGCTGAGGACGAGACCACTGGGAAGGTGATCAGGTTGGTGCTGTGCTGTGTCCCTATGCGTGGTGGTTGGCTGTGTGTTGTGCTAACAGAGCACAGCATCTCCGTGGCACCCCACTAGAAGGCGGCCACCACCCTGGGAGGTGGCTTTGGGCTTCTGGAAGCCCGATGAAACACCTGGGGCCTTCTGTCCCTGATTCCCAACCTTCATTCTGTGGAAGTTTGATGTTTAACAGTAAGCACGGGTTTTTATTTTTCCTGCTTTATTTCATAACATGTGGCCTTCCCAGGCACACTGTTCCCACACCTTTCTTTTTCCATGTAACTTATCTTGGCTTTTGTTCGCTATTGGCTCAGAGAGAGTGTCCTCACTCTTTGTGGCCACAGAGAGTTCCAGGACAGGGGACCTGAGGCTTACTGACTGTTCCCCGTTGATGCGTACTGGTGTCAGTTCTAGTTCTGTATTTGCAAACAGTGCTGCAATGAATAAACTCATAGGTGGGTGTGTGTACCTGCTGCTCAGGGGCACGCCAGCTTCTGGGTCTCTCCAGCAGCATGGCTATCCAGCCTATGGGTGTTGGCCTGTTTGCCAGGTGAAAAATGGGGTGTGAGTGTACTCTTATTAAGTTGCATTTCTCTTATGAGGATCCCCGAGTGTTTGAGAATTCTGAACCCCAGGTTTTTGCTTTGGGGAATGGACTTAGACGCCCTCGTAGAGGGTTGGAATGGGGAATTGGATGGGCTCCCACAGTGAAGGGTCCCTCCCCACCCGAGGAACCAGGAACCCAGGAACCGGTGGTGGAGAACTCAGCATATGGGGATGGCTGTGGGGGAACAGAGCTGTCCCTACTTTCAGCTGGGAAAGTGTCCTTGCGCAGGTCACCTCCCATTTCTGAGCCACCTCAAGAAAGTGGGCTGATCACCCCTATCCTGAGGGCTGTGAGGAGTGGAATGAGGTCAGGTTATAAAGCACCAGTCTGGGGGTAGGCACAGCATGCTGGATCAGCAGGATGGGGGGGGGGCGCTCCGTGGTGTGCTCACTCCCCTCAGTCTGAGTCAGGATTCTGGGGAGGGAGGGAGCAGAGGGAAGGAGCGGTGTTAGGAAATGTAAGGCAGTGGCAGGGGGATGGGGTTAGAACCGCAGACCTGGAGTCAACCACCCACTTGGGGCTAAGGGCCTTTCCTCCTCAGGTCCATCTCCCATGTGTGAGGCATGTGATCTTGGTCGCAGGCCCGGAAACAGAGCCCTGAAGGATTCGCAGCAGAGGAGCCTGTGGGGAGGATGTTACCAGGCAGGTGAACTGGGCCCCAGGATGGGCAGGAACGAGACAGCTGGGCAGCTAGGGTAGGGAGTTCCCCAAATACAGGCAGGAGACTAGAGCCTGGGAGTTTATCCCCCACCCTGGAAACACTGACTGGTGCCACAATGAAGATAGACTCCCATCTCCCAGGGTCCTCTGGGCCAGGATCTGAGGAGCTTGGAGGTGGCCAGGGCCAGGGGGAACAGCTGGCATGATGCTAGTACTCTGTGGCCTCCCTTCTGTGGCTGCTCTGCACGATTAGTCTCAGAGAGCTGGGTCTGAGTACTTTTAGCCTGCCCTTCCAATAAAGATCCTCCCGTGAGAAGCCTGGTCTCATGACACCAGCTGGATTGCCCTTCAGACTCAGGGTTTTGCGCAGGGCAGTCTGAGGAAAGGCTCGGAGGTGGGGGTGAGGCTGATCCGTGTGGGCGCAGAGACCACATGCAGTGCTTGTGTCTGCAGAGGTGGTGGGGCCTTGGCACAATGGGGCTCCGCACAGTGCTTTGTGAGTGCTCTGCTTCCTCCCCATGTCAGGTCCCAGGAGGCTTCTTGGCACTGTTCTGTCCCTCTCTTGTCCCCCACCCCACCAATGGGGTGGCCCAGGCCATGGAGGAATACATGTGGGTGGCATTATGGAAGTGTAGGAAGGAACCAACACCCAAGGAAGATGCATGCAAGAGGCCTTAGCTCTGGGGTAAGGGTGCCTATCCCTGACCTTGTCATGTGCACATGCTCAGGGCCTGAGTGTGGGGCACCCAGGAGAGACGGAACCTGCCCTCAGTTCACCCAGCTGGCTCATGCAGAGCTGAGGTCTCAGATGCCTGGCCTTCAGACTCCAGAGACCCAGTCCTCACCCCATCCTCTGTTCACTCATTCTGTTAAGTAATATTTATTATGCAGCTACTGTGTGCCCAATAGATACCCTTTTAGGGATACTTCATAGAGCAAAAGCGCCAAAATCCCTCCCCTCATTGTAGTCTAAGCACATAGATACTTCATAAAGCCTCTTGTTTGGTCTTGAGAAGTACCACGCTGAGTATTAAGAAAGCAGGGTACAGTGACAGTGACAAAGAGGGCTGTTTTTTGTTGGGTGGTCAGGGAAGGCCCCAAAGAGGTGACATGGGAGCAGAGACCTAGAGGCAGGGAGGGGAGAGCAGTGGTTATGAAGTAGAAGAACATTTTGGGCAGAAGGGTAGCAGGTGCAGAGGCCCTGAGGCTTTGTGAGCATACAGGATTGTCACTGACAGGGACTGGATGGGGACCTTTATTAATGCAGGCCCTGAGCTGGGTCTGTCTGCCTTCACACCTCCTGCACCGCTAGGATGGTGCTTGGGGACTGGGGCCCTCTGGGAGAGCCTCCCCTCAGCCTCCTTGCAGACCCCCCTCCTCTCACACCCCCTGGGCCCTCCTGAACGTGCACTCACTGCCCAAATGCACACTGCAGTCTTCACATCTGTACTCTGTGCACAAAGTTCCCTCTGCCCAGGCACACCTTTCCCTCTTTGCTGTCTCACTCTTCAAGATCTTCCCTAGAGGCTCCCTTCCCATCAGAAAATTCCCAGTCTGGCCAGCCTTCCCTCCTGTGTATTACCTTCCCCCTCTCCGTTATGGCTGGCCATGTGACTCTGCTGAAACTCTGGGTTTGTCCCCTTGACCACACACAGGGCTCTGGAGGGGCCCGGGGATGGGTGGCTGCTATTGAGGGACTCCGGGTTTAGTGAGTGCACCAGGCTGACACCCCCCCCCCCCGCCCCCTCGCACACAGTCCTGGGACCTGGTCGACCTGGTCGCTGGTACATGTGGCTCTCCTGTGGAGGGCAGCTCTGCTGAGGGGCAGAATCAGCTCCCAGATCCTGAAAAACCCAAAAAGAAAGACCAGTCTCTGTCTTGATATTTAGCAAAGGCTGCATTTTCTAGGCCCTAGCTTGAAGCCAAGGGCCTGAGAACCTCAGGGCACTAAAGTAGACTGGGACAGATTGACATTGTTCTTCCCCCACCCCTTTCCAGCTACATGACTTGAGGAGAGAGTGTTACGAGAGACTTTCCCCTCTGCTCAGTGGGTAGTGGGCCGAGATCTCTGCTCTGCAGGATTCCAATGAGGATTCAAGACTCAGTAACAAAGTGCCTGGCAGAATGCCACCGTGGAATAAAGGGTGAAATGCAGAGCAGCTCTGAGCAGGGCACACCCTGAATTGCAGTGTAGGTTTCACAAAATGAGAAGTTTCATGGCAGGGCCTGGGCCCACCCCTTCCCTCTCACCTTACTCCAGGCTTCCTTGTCCAGTGGGTCCTGGAGCCAGGCCTCCCAGGCAGAACGCCTGTCAGATGCCCTGTCCAACCTTAAGGCCTAGTACAGCAGCCAGATATGAGCTCCGCCATCTGTCTGTCTCCCTCTTACCCTGTCTGGTGCCTCTCTGTGTCTGGCTGTCACAAACCAGGTCCAGACCTGAGTGAGAATGGTGGAGGATTAAGAAATAAAAACAGAGAGGAAAAGAATGGGATGGGGAGGTCACCTGGCAGGCTGATGCTGAGCCAGAGCAAACCTGCACCCCCCAAAAGCTTTATTTTATAGTACAGAGAGCAACGCCATTTGCAAAACAAAGAGGTCTCCATACAGTCACATTTCTGAGATATACCAGGAATTCTCCCAAGAGTGCAACCCCCGCCCCCCACCACCATGCTCAACATCTGAACCTGCAGCTCCACAAAGGATAAGAGGAAGGGGGATATAGATTGCCTTTAGCAACTCAGCAGAAACAATCAGAGGGTGTGGGGAAAGGTTAGCCTTTGGCTTAACACTTAGACTGCAAGGAACTTTGTCAGCTTGCAGCCTGTCTCCCACACCCGGCCCCATGCTGGGCAGTGTTGGAGACACAGCTTGGGCCACCAACCCTAGGCTGTCTTCCCAGGGCTCCCAGTCCAGTAGGGAGTAGAGGTAACATGAATGGTCCCAGCCAGTATCCTGGGGTGGCACTGTGAGGGAGGTAAGGGGAGAAGTGCAGGGTTCCCCAGGGTGGCTGAGGGCAAGAGGGCCAGTCAGTACTTTCACAGGTGTCATGGCCAAGGCAGCACTCACTACCAGGACAGGCTGTGTATTTGCCAGGAAGTCAACCTGTGGCGCTGCTGCGGGTTTGTAGCTTTGGACTCCTGGCTTCCCTGTGCCGTGATCACTGGCCTTATCCTTCCTGAACCAGCCTTCTGCCCTGAAGGTGTGAGCCTAGGCGGCCTGGTTAGGGGACAGTGGTGTCCACAGACCTCCAGTCCTGCAACGAAGAGCCCCAAGAGCTGAGTTCCCCAGTCCCGCCTAGAGAAACACCATCCCGCGTAGGCCAGGTCACCTACCTGCCACAAGACTTTCAACAACTGTAGCCAACAGTGGGTGGGCAGCCAGTCAGGTTGTGGGGAGAGGATTGGAACTCAGGTCCCCTAACTTGGGCCACTCACACTGTTAAACCCAGAGCCGCGGGGTGTGGGGCTTTGCTGTTGCCAGTGGTTATGTGTGAGCGAGGGCACAGACTGCAGAGCATAGCCCTGGCTTTGGTGCACCCCTGCTCTGGCCCGCCGTGCCTGAGAATGCCAGAAAGTGCCACAGCAGGTGTTTACTCTTTGTTGAAATGATATAAGTAATATTTGAATGCATCTTCTGTGTCCATTTGGCTTCTGCCTTCTGTCCATCCGTCTGTGCTGGCATTTCCCAGGCATGATCCTAAGCTCCCACCCACCTCTCTCCCGTCCTGCCCCACGCCACCTCTGTCCTAATGGTGCCAGGTTCTCTGGCTGAATCCCCTGGAAGTGGAGCCTCTTGCATGAGTACAGTGAGCAGGAGTTTGGGCTTTGAGTTTAGGTGGACCTGGGCAGGGTTGGGTGGGGGGTAGCTGGGTTTTCTTAACTAGATGTATGAATTTTTTGAGTAGGTAACACCTGCATGCACTTCAGTATTCAAAAAATATAAAAAGGTATATAAAGAAAAGGAAGCTCCTCCCTCTCCTCCTCAACTTTCCTAAAAGCAGCTACTCAGTTTCTTTTGTGTCCTTCCAGAAATGTCTGGGACAACCCAACAAACTGCAGCTTGAGCTGGGTGCCTGATTTTATAAAGATTTATTTGAACATGTCCGTGCTGCTTTGTTTATACTGGGTGCCTGCTTTCCTGCTCCAGTGCAGAGTTGAGTTGTTGTGACAGAGGCTGTGTGCTCTGTAAAGTACAAACTATTGGCTGTCTGGCCTTCTAAGAAACATTTTGTGATCTCATGTAGGATTCATGATTCTGTGTGTGCGTGTGTGTGCGTGCGCGTGTGTGTTTAAAGTCAGGTCAGATCTGGGTGTTTTAGTCTGTCCCCTTTTACCTCTGTGAGCCCAGACTGAGAGGGGTGGCTGGGGGACTTTTATTGGGTGCAGCCAGCAGGGTGCTAAGCAGGCAAGCGCCCAGGCCGCGGTGATTGGCGTTGATGGCTGTTGCCCATAGCTCACGCTCCCAGCCTATTAGCTGGGCTTTGCCCGCCCTGCCTCAGATTTTCCCCAAGATGGATGGGTACTTATGGGCAACAGCACTTGTAACGCTGCTGTGCTAATCCTGACAACCTTCCTCTTAGGGAAGCCCCATTCCTATAAACTACAGTCCTCCCCAGACCTGAGGAGCTCCTGTTGGTGCCCTGCCCCCAGCCCATTGGCTCCTGTCTCATGCAGAGAGGCCACTGTGTCTCCACCGCACTGCTCCTGTGCGCTGGCCTCTGGGTGTCCTGATAGGGCCAGGCCTGCTCCCACCTCATCATGCGACCCCTCCCAAGCCCTCTCTGCCGTGTTTATCTCTCATCTGTGTCCCCCCTGGCTGTTGTAGCGCCAAGGGTGAAAGCTGCTCCCCTTCCCTCTCTGTCCCCCTCCCCCCTCTCTGTTCCCCCTCTCCTCACTGCCCTCATGGTTGTTTCCTGGCTTTTGTCTCCCACTTGGATGGATGACTGCCTGTGACCCCAGCTCCAGGCTGGCGGGGATGGCCTGACTCATTGCTGCCCCCTGGTGTCTGAGCTGTCCTTGCACCTCGTGGGGGCCTTTGCACCTGTGTGGCAATAAGAGACAGGCTTCTCTCTGCCTGTCTGTCCCTGATGCCCGGCAGAGGGCTTCTCTCTCTGTCCCTTTGTGAGGGCCGTAGCAGGTGTGGGGGCGGCAGCCTCTTCCTGGGAAACTGGTGCCAGCTGATGGGGCGGCACAGGCTCACCCTGCATGCCAGCTGCCCCACAGCCATCCCTTCCCAGAGTCTAGGGGTCCCTCAGTCTCCCTCCAGCCAACCCGCTTCCCCTCCTCAGGCTAGTCATGGTGGTGTGAGAATAAAGCCATGGTCTGGTTTGAGAACAAGGCAGGCCTGGGTGTGTGTCCAGTCCTGCCATTCCTGGCTCTGTGACCTTGGGCAGACACCTTGTCCTCTCTGAGCTTGCCTCCCCAATTTCATAGGATTGAGGAGCTGGCTAAATGAAACTGTGTGGAAAGTTCTAGCATTGTGCCTTACACAGTTAAGTTTCCAGTACCTGGAAGCGGTGATTGTCATCGTCATCTTGTTTTCCAGTTGTGTCTCCCGCTGAATGAGACCCAGCATTGTGCTGTTTGTGCCGGCTGCTTAGTGGTGTCCTCATGCCCTTCTCTCCTGAGACCCTGCAGGTATCCCTTTCATGGGGATGTGGGCGGGAAGAGATCACTTTGATTGGTTGTCACAGCCTCACCAGGACAAGGGTTGGAATGCTGGCCTTCTTACCTCTGCACGTCCCATCCCCAGTTTGCATGATACCCCCTCTCCCTCACACACTGCCCTCCCCCTCTGACTGATGAACCCCAGCTCCTGCTTAGGCCAGACCTTCAGAGCCTTGGACTTGGGAGTTGAGCAAACATATTTGAACCCTGAGCTGAGACACAAATGAGTGTTTCACACTCATGTGTCCACTTGGCCTCACCAAGCATTCCATCCTTGGACAAATGCTCTTGCAGGCCTGTCCTGGTCCCTGCCTTCCAATGGGGGGGGGGGGGACATGCCAGTGATGGCTGGCAGTTTGGGGGCACTCAGAGTGTGTGCTGAGCCCTGTTCTGAGGGGCAGAATCAGTGAGCCTGAGTTAGACACTCATCCCATTTTAGGGAAAAGGCGATGGAGGCCCAGAGGTTAAAGCACTTTGCTCAGAGTCTCAGAATTTAATTTGGGTGCCACCCTAGGCTCTGTGGCTCCACAGCCTGTATTCTTAACTACTTTGGAGATTCCCGTGTCCACGTGTGGAACTTGGTAGGCACTATCTGAGGTAGCAGTGTAGGAGAGAGGCAGCAAGGGTTTAGGCCTCTGTCACTTCAGGACAGAGCCGTGTCAGGACTTACTCTACAGCCATGCCATTTGCAGCCTGGCCCTAGAGCTCCAAGCTGGGCCTCAGGCCAGCCCATCACCTCAGAGCCTTTGCACTGCTTGTTGCACCCTTGCATGGCAGTCCTTCAACATCAGACGTTCAGTGTTTTCCCTTGGTCACTTCATCACATTACAGGTGAGCAAGTATGTGCAGGGGCGGTCCTGGAGCCTACTGCCTGAGCTTCCACCCACTGCGCTAGCTTATATAGTGCTCGGGTGGGCCTGGCATAGCACCGGTGCTGTATAAATGCTACATAGTATTTCTCCGAACCACCCGCGCTGCTGTTTCCTTGCCATTTTTTCTGAAACTGGTTCATTTTTCTATTTGAATATAGTTTATTTCATTCCCAAAATATAATATATGCAGAATGCTGGTTTTGTAATAGTAGTTCTTTTACTTAATACATAAATGAAATACGTCATGATTACTAGAAGGTCATTCCCGAGACACCCAGCACTCTCGTGTATTCCCACTGGTGACATGGCAGGCTCAGGATGAGCTCGTAATGCTGTTGTGGGAATCGAGGCAGGGTGGGGGTGCACCCAGGCTGCCAAGCTGCCCTGCAGTAGACTGCCTGAGCCCCCACTTTTGTTACTTGAATGTCTTTCCCAAGTGCTGCCCCCACCTCCATAGTGTCTGAGGCACTGAAGAAAATGACAAGATGCAATTTCCATTTTTATCATGAGGGGGCACCAATCCCCTACTGAGTATGTCTACCTCTCCTACCCCCTCCTCAGTTTTCCCTTCTGTAAATGGGTGGGCAGGTTTAATCTCCTGGGGTCTGGAGGTAGAGGTAGCCTTGTATGAAGCTGTATCTTTGTCCAAACCTGGTCAATGACCAGCTGAAGGTATAATTGGATGACAGCTGTGGGTGGTGTGGAGGCAGCCAGGTTAGAGACACTGGACCTTGAGCTCACTGAGAGGCTCCTTGGGGACTTTGGCAGGCAGAGGGAAAGTTTGGCTCAGTCTGGGAGATCTAGGAGGACTTCCTGGTAGAAGGGCGGTAAAAGGCGAACACCTCAAAGACCAATCAGTTTGAAGGGTTGCTTAAAGTGTCACTTGTTCCCTGAGAACTGCTAGTTATGACCCTGAATGTGCCCAGTCCTGCTCCATCCCCATACAACCTGACCAGGCCAGCCCAGCCTGGGCCTTTATGGAAGTTTATCCAGGAGGTTTGTGCCCTTTGGCCATCTGATGACAAAGCCTGCGGACCCTTTCTTGGAGTGATGTTTTTTTCTATTTTTTTAAAGCACACGCAAGAGAGTGAGAGGGACAGACAGGAAGGGAGAGAGATGAGAAGCATCAACTCATTGTTGTGGCACCTTAGTTGGTCATTGCTTGCTTTCTCATACGTGTCTTGGCTGGGGGGCTCCAGCTGAGTCAGTGACCCCTTGCTCAAGCCAGAGACCAGGGGGTCATCTCTATGATTCCATGCTCAAGCTGGTGACCCCGTGCTCAAGCCAGTGAGCCTGCGCTCAAGCTGGATGGGTCCTCAGCGTCGCAAGTTGACACTCCATTGTGCTCAAGCCAGCGACCTCGGGGTTTCAGACTTGGGTCCTCAGCATACCAAGCAGTTCAACGCTCTATTATTCATTGTGTCACTACCTGGTCAGGCGGAGTGATGACTTTTAAAGACAAAAAATGAAATAGGACCCTGGCCAGATAGCTCAGTTGGTTGAAGCGTTGTCCTGATATGCCAGAGTTGCAGGTTTTATCTGTGGTTGGGGCACATGCAGGAGCCAGCCAATGAATTGCATGAGTGGATGGAACAACCAATTGATGTTTCCCTCGCTCTAAAATTAAAAAATAAAAAAAATATATTTTTAAAGTAAAATGGGATTGCAAAGGATACCAGTTAAAATATAATTAGCGCCTGACCAGGCAGTGGCGCAATGGATAGAGCATTGGACTGGGATGCAGAGAACCCAGGTTCGAGACCCCAGGGTCACCAGCTTGGGTGCGGGCTCATCTGGTTTGAGCAAAAGCCCATCAGCTTGAACTCAGGGTCGCTGGCTCCAGCAAGGGGTTGCTCGGTCTGCTGAAGGCCCACGGTCAAAGCACATATGAGAAAGCAATCAATGAACAACTAGGGTGTTGCAGCATGCAATGAAAAACTAATGATTGGTGCTTCTCATCTCTCTCTGTTCCTGTCTGTCTGTCCCTGTCTATCCCTCTCTCTGACTCACTCTCTGTCTCTGTAAAAAATAAATAAATAAATAAAATTAAAAATATATATATAATTAGCTTAATTATTTTAAGTTGTGATCTTTTTTTTTTTTTTTGTATTTTTTATGAAGCTGGAAACGGGGAGAGACAGACAGACTCCCACATGCGCCCGACCGGGATCCACCTGGCACGCCCACCAGGGGCGACGCTCTGCCCACCAGGGGGCGATGCTCTGCCCCTCCGGGGCGTTGCTCTGCCACGACCAGAGCCACTCTAGCGCCTGGGGCAGAGGCCAAGGAGCCATCCCCAGCGCCCGGGCCATCTTTGCTCCAATGGAGCCTTGGCTGCGGGAGCAGAAGAGAGAGACAGAGAGGAAGGAGGGGGTGGGGGTGGAGAAGCAAATGGGCGCTTCTCCTGTGTGCCCTGGCCGGGAATCGAACCCGGGTCCCCCACACGCCAGGCCGACGCTCTACCGCTGAGCCAACCGGCCAGGGCTAAGTTGTGATCTTCTTATAGACACCACCTGAAATAACAGGAGACAGCAGCAGCTGTCATGACTACCAGTTTCAAAGTAGTGATGAGCGTTCTAAAGCTGTAATAATGTTATGTGAAAACATCTGTCGTGTGTTGGTGGCAAAGTCAAAGGGTCAGCTAAACACTATTTCCTTTCTTTCTTTTTGCCTATGTTAATGAGACGGAAAGGCGCAA
Organism: Saccopteryx bilineata; assembly: GCF_036850765.1. Lineage (NCBI taxonomy): Eukaryota > Metazoa > Chordata > Mammalia > Chiroptera > Emballonuridae > Saccopteryx > Saccopteryx bilineata. The sequence continues at coordinate 313,883,804 of NC_089492.1, read as the reverse complement.
TTCCAGTTCATTTCAGCTAGTGAAATAAAGAGGCAGTTTTTCCCCACTCAAGCTCATGGACTGTGCTTGGCTGGACTCCCTGAGGCAGCCGCTTGAGTCCCAAGGGCAGCCTTCCAGGCTGGGCCAGTTCCTGTTCCCCGGGAGCTGGGGCGCTACCACGTTGCAGGGAGCGCCCTCATGAGGTCTGCTGGACAGCTGGCACCAGGAAGGCTGCTCATGGCCTGCAGCTCCCCCAAGAGGAAGTGAGGGCAGAGGCGCAGGCCTGACCTCTGGGGAGGTTGGGGTCTCTGTTGGCTTCTTTTTTAAGATTTTGTTTGTTTGTTTGTTTGTTTGTTTGTTTTAGGGAGGGGGAGCAGGAAGCATCAACTCCTATAATGTACCTTGACCAGGCAAGCCCAAGGTTTCGAACTGGCGACCTCAGCATTCTAGGTTGATGCTTTATCCACTGCGCCACCACAAGTCAGGTTCTGTTGGCCTCTTACATCCAGCACAGTGGTCCCAGCCTCCCCACCCCCATACAGCACAGTGAAGAGAGAGTTCTGGAACAAATGTTCCACTCTGCCATGCACCAGTTGCCTGGCGCTGGGCAGTCAGCTTTTCTTTCCTGGACCTCGGCTTCCTGCCCTAAGAAGCAGGGTAGTGACTGATGAGATCAGATGGGGTGCAGGGCCCCTGGCAAGAGCATTGGCTGGAAGGAGAGTCCGCTTGGAGAAGTTTACCTGGACTCTCTGCAGGTACTTCTGCTGGTCCCTGAGGGCCGGGCCAGGATGGCACCAGGGTGAGGAAAGGCTGAGGGGCTGCCAAAGGCCGCCCTCTTCCTACCCCCTTCCTGGCCCGGTCCTTTCTGCTGGCCCCAAGAGCTTTCTACATCAGGCCCCACTACCCAGAGCCTTTCCTTCCTGTCCTCCTGGTCACCCTGGGGCAAAAGCCAAGATCTAATAGCCAAAAACTGTAAGCAGTACAAATATCTCCTACCTGGTGTGGTGCATCAGACAGTTACTTCATAACACTCTAAAGGGGCCCAAACTCAAAATCCTTATGCTCTGAAAGAAGGCACAAAGGCCACATGCTGCTGATCTCCATCTTTATTAAATGTCCGCTGAAGACACATCACACAGACGAAAAGGCAGTCTCTCTCCCTCCGTGCGGGGTGCGGGGGGTCAGGCTGTGCAGCTGCTGAGAGCCGCCGGAGGAGGCTTTGCTGTTGCGAGGGTCTCGGGAGTGGGATTCTCAAGGGCCACATGGCAGCGCAGGAAGGAACTGGGTTTGAAGCCCAGCTCTGTCACTTACCAGCTGTGTGACCTTGGGCGAGGTGCTTCACCTCTTTGAGCTCAGCTTCTTTATGGGGCTGGAGAACGGACTTGTTTTCTCATCAAAAACAACAACAAAAAAACCCCTCAAAACAAACACTTGCTCTGGGGCCGGTCCTGGGCTGGATGGTGCTGAGGAATGGTGACCACCGTGGTCCCAGCCCTGCTCTGCCCTTGTGGGCTCCTAGTCTGGTGGGGAAGACAGCTCACAGGTAGAAAATTGTGTGATTGGTAGAAAGTAGTTGTATATTGTTTGGTGAAATTGCTCCAGGAGCCATAGGGAGATATAGGGGGGTGCTATGGTTTAGGGGCACCTAGGGGCACCTCTCCAGAACAGTGGTGGCAGCAGGGCCCTCAATGGGAGGAAAGAGCTCAGTGGGTTGTTGGAAGGGGCATTTTATAGTGGAGGCTGCAAGGGGAACAGGGCTGGCAGAGGCCTGGGCGGGAGGGGTTGAAAGGGACCCAGAATATGGAGAGTCACAGGCCGGGGTCCTCTGTGCCCGCAGCCCAGAATGTGACTGTGGATGAGGTCATCGGCGCCTACAAGCAGGCCTGCCAGAAGCTGAACTGCAGACAGATCCCCAAGCTCCTCAGGCAGCTCCAGGTATGCCAGGTGGGGAGGGGGCTCCCAGGATGAAGCTGCCATCCCCCCACCTTCCAGCAGCCTCTGGGCCTCTGCTGTCCGCCCGAGCAGGAGGGACCACACAAGCACTGCCCAGCTTGCTCTCCTGGCCGAGGGCCATGTGGGTACATCTGGAAAATCTTCTCTTCAGCTGTTAAAGTAATCAGGCTCTTCATGAATATTTGAACAGTAGAGAATTATGTAAAGTAAGAATTTTGAGTATCAGTCCCCAAAGAAATTCTGATCCATGTGGGAAAAGCCATGTATACTATTGTTTTTCAACTGCTGGTCCGCGGACCAGTCCAGTCCGCCACCGTATGTCAAATTCGCTTATGCTTATGGTGCCTTAGCAATCCCTGAAATAATTCTGTTTTCACCAGTCCCCAATTTAGAAAGGTTAAAAACCACCGATATATACAATATTTATTCTTAAAAGCCTGAATTACAAAAGTAACATATGTTCTCTAATTTTTAAAAATCAAACTACTACAGACATAAAAAGCAAAATCTACTTCTTACCTGAGTCTTGGGGTTTTGTTCTCTGGCCTTTCCCAGGCATTTGTAAGGTGGCAGGTCCCTATCCAGAGGTATAGATGGGTAGTCTCTGTTTTTATATGATAAGGCTGTTATTGTAGCTGTGCCATGCCCCCCCCCCACCTGCCCAAGTTGGTAAAGCACTGCCGTATGCCTTCCAGAACATTCCCACGCTGCTTGTTCCTAGGGCTGTTGCTCCTTCAGACTGCACTGTTGTGAGCAGCGTACTCACCCCCACCGCCCCCGCTCCCCTGCGCACCTGGGTCAGGGGTTCTGTAGGGGATTCCAGAAGGTCTTATTGTCAGGTCCTGTGAAAGATGGCCACTCATTGTGGCAGTCAGGAGCATGGGCCCTGGTGCCTGGTTCAGACCACCCCTGCCCTTACTAGCAAGTGACCCCAGGCAAGATTGGGCCTTAGCTTCTTTGTCTCTACATGGGCTCATCACAGCCCCTGTGCTATGGGTCCATGTGTGTGGAGCCCAGAGAACAGGACCTGGCACCCATGGGGTGGGGCTAGAACTCAGAGCCAGGAGGGGGCTGGGAAGACATCTGTCCAATGCCTTTATTTCCCTTTACTGAGCTCTGGCAGTGTGCCGGGCCTCAGTACCTACCTCACAGCCTTTGCCCTGGCTGTTCCTTGTGCCTGAAACACTCGCCCCAGAGATGCCCGGACCCACCCCCTCACTCCATTCTCTGCTGTGCTCTCTGAGGCCCCTCTGCCCCCACCCCGGAACACTGCCTCACCTCAGAAATAGCAGAGCCAGATGAAGCCCCAGCTGCTGCACTGTCAGGGTCCAACCTGACCCCCTGTAGGAGCTTCCTGCCTTAACTACCGTCCGCTCTGCTTTACCAGGAGTTCACGGACCTCGGGCACCGTATTGACTGTCTGGACCTAAAAGGTGTGTGTCTGGATAGAGGGCAGGAAGCCCTTAGGTAGTGGGCAAAGCTGAGCTTCCTGGCAGGTGGGTCTGAGGGCAGAATGTGGGCCTGGGCCTGCTTGGGGTCAGTGGGTCCTGCCAAAGGAGCTTGACCAGGGACAGGAGCTGGGCCTGAGAGGTATGGGGGCAAAGGCCCTTCCTCCTTCCCCTGACCTGGAACCCCTGTTTGCTCCCAGCCCCCATCACACGCAGAAGTGAGCTCACACATGCACTCTTGGTGTTCTGTGTCCTCCCAGGTGAAAAGCTTGACTACAAAGCCTGCGAGGCCCTGGAAGAGGTCTTCAAGAGGCTGCAGTTCAAGGTCGTGGATCTGGAGCAGACAAACCTGGACGAAGATGTGAGCAGCCTCTGCCACCTCCCTTACCTGCTTCCTGAGCTCCCTGGCTCATTAGAGGTTTGGGGTGTGCACTGCAGGAAGAAAAATTCCCCCTTGGACAAAGGCTGGGCAGGGCCTCTGGAGGGACAAAACAGGGCGACATCATTGTGACCAAAGTTCATGGGAAGAATGTTGTGGCTCTGGAGTAGGGCCCAGAGAAGGTGTCTCGCAGACCCGCCCCAAAGTCAGGGGCTTTGTAAGCGAGGGAGAGTCTTGGGGAGCCGGGCTGGAGGGGAGGCTTGTGGCCCCCTGGAGTTTTCCCAGGAATGTCTGTTGCCCAGCCCCCGCCCCAGGTCTGCCTACATCCCAGTGCCTGTAGGAGAGAGTTTGAGAAACTTCTGAAACCTGCCCGCCCACTTGGGCCTGGTTGTCCTAGCCTCCCCAGACTTGGAGGTCACCAGCAGCCCAGGAGCTTGGGCCCCGAGGGAGAGGGCCATACAGCACATCAGTCCTGGGGCCCGTAAGGGAAAGCAGACAGGCTGTTTCAGGAAACGGGGCTGCTTCCCATGACCCAGAGGTGCCTGCAGTGTGAGGACTCGGTTCCCACCTCCTGGCCTCCCCGGCGGCCCTGACCTGAGGCTGAGCCCGTTGTCTCTGCCCCCAGGGCGCCTCAGCCCTCTTTGACATGATTGAGTACTACGAATCGGCTACCCACCTTAACATCTCCTTCAACAAGCACATCGGCACCCGGGGCTGGCAGGCCGCTGCCCACATGATGCGCAAGGTGGGTGCCTCCCCCCACAGCCTCTCCAGGGCAGGGGAAGCTCAGGCACAGAGGGATCCAGGTGCTTTCTCAGGATACCCATCCCTTTAGGGGTGCTGGGCCCCAACTTCTAGGCGTAATGTGGAAGCAGTTCTAAGAGGTACCCTGCCCTGTCCCCTTCTCTCTTCTCATTTCTCCTGCACTGACCTGTAGTGTATCCCTTGGAGGCTTCTGTGGTCACCACCCCCATTTCACATACACAGGAGTCAGGGACTCAGCTGTCACCAGCCCCACTTGCTTATCCACAGGACCCCCAGGGTGGGCCTTCCACCACCAGCCACAGTTTTCCCAGCTGTAAAACCAGATGGCCCTGCCGACTGCTGGGACTTGGGGTGGGAGGTCCCCCAGGGCAGGGGGTGCTGGGGCCGGCCTGACCCAGCCCCCGCCTCTGCCTTACCAGACCAGCTGCCTGCAGTACCTGGATGCCCGCAACACACCGCTGCTGGACCACTCGGCGCCCTTCGTGGCCCGGGCTCTGCGGATCCGCAGCAGCCTGGCGGTGCTGCACCTGGAGAATGCCAGCCTGTCGGGGCGGCCCCTCATGCTGCTCGGTGAGCCCCGGCCCAGGGAGGCCTGTGGGGGCTGGGGCTGGGGCTGGTCAATGGGCCCTTTGAACCTGGCCAGTCACAAGCCCTCCTCTCCGCCAGCCACAGCCCTGAAGATGAACATGAACCTTCGGGAGCTGTACCTGGCCGACAACAAGCTCAATGGCCTGCAGGACTCGGCCCAGCTGGGCAACCTGCTCAAGTTCAACTGCTCCCTGCAGATCCTGGACCTCCGCAACAACCACGTGCTGGACTCAGGTGTGTGTGAGGTCCTCCCAGCCCTACTCTAGTGCCCAGGAGGTGCTCCATGGTGCTAGGGACACAGTGGTGGTCAAGGCAGTCTCAGCCCTGCTCTCATGGGGCTCATGGTCCAGTAGGGAACACAGACTGTCCCAGGCAGTGAGAACTCAGACTGGGCAGGGCTAGCTGTAGGACCCCCAGGTGGGTGTCTCACCCAGGCTAGGGGTCAGGAGGGTGTCCTGAAGGAGTGGACAGCTCAGTGGAGACCTGCAGGATGACGGGAGGTATTAAATAGATAATTAAAATAATCTCAATCTGGGAAAAGTACCCCAAAGGAAGAAAGAAAGGAAGGTTGTTGGGCAGGCTGTTGAAGGTGCAGGGAAGGGACCTCTAGGTGGCAGTGTGGAGGCTGAGAATGGCAGCATCCAAGCAGAGGGCAGCAGGTGTGAAAGAACTTAGCTGGTGGGTATTTTGGGGGCGAAAGCACGGTGAGCCCGGAGGTGGATGGGAAGAGAAGAGAATGTATCAGCAGGAAGAATCCAGTTTCCTCCTAGGGGAAGGCAGCTGGGTCCTGTTTGCTACTGAGTGGAGTCCCCTGGCCTCGGTGTGGAGAAAGGGTCAGGGTTGGGGTCAGGCAGAGTGGAGTGCGAGGCCAGTACCTGCCGCAAGGGCAGCCAGGCCCAGACGCCACATTTACTTTCACCGACTACCTACCCTGTGCCAGGCCTGCATGTCCAGGCTCCCAGCTGTGAGACCTCTGCCTTCGGGAAAGACACAGCCAAGATAAACTAATAAAGTATTGGAGGGGTGTGCTCTGGGGAAAAATCAGCCCTGGTGGTCTCAGCTGGCTGGCCGGGTACTGTCTCAGGAGAGGGTGATATTTGAGCAGAGATCAAGGCAGGCAGGGAGGAACATTCCTAGCCCAGGGATCAGGGGAGCCATGTGCCCTCTGAGACTGGTGTCACAGCAGGACAGGAGGGGCAGGGCCGCAGTCTAGGGGGTTGGGCAGACCAAGGTGAGGGTGGAGCTCTGGGAGGTGCTGTGAGTACTTGAAGGGTGGCAGTCCTTCCCACGTTTGTGTCCCCTGGGGAAGCACCGGACCACCGACAGGACTTGCCCATGGCCTCCCCCAGGTCTGGCCTACATCTGCGAGGGCCTCAAGGAGCAGCGGAAGGGGCTGGTGACCCTGGTGCTGTGGAACAACCAGCTCACACACACGGGCATGGCCTTCCTAGGCATGACGCTGGTGAGTGGGGCCGGGAAAGGGTCCCCCCGACCCCCACCTCACTCCTGCTCAGCTCCGTCCCCTCCTCCCGTCACAGCCTTGCTCGTCCTGCAGGTTCAGGAACGTTTCTTCTCCTTTCGGCCCCTGCCCCTCTCGGCCCTCAGGGCAGTAGCCCCTCTATGGCTGTCCTGTTGAATCCAGCACCGTAGTCTAGCACAGAGCTTTTGCACAAGGTGAAAATGTTTTGCATAGTAAGTTGATATTTCTGGAAGCCTTCAGTAAGTCTTAAATCTTTTTTTACACAGAATTTAAAGCCAGCCCACAGGGTACAAAGGCTTAAACCCAGGTGAAGAATTTGCCATGGCCAGGCCTGTGCCCAGAGTCCTCTGGTTGCTGGCCAGAGCAGAGGGCAGGCCTGGGTGTGGGGACTGGACAGGGCAGTTGGCACCTGGGGAGACTTCTAGGTATGCAAGGGATTTGCCCTTAAGCAGGAATGTGCTGGCATTCAGACAGGCCACATATTCGAGGTGAGTGTGCCTGTCTGCCTCTGTCCTGACGGACCTTCGGGGCCTCTCCTTATTCCCATGCGCTGCCCCCGCAGCCACACACGCAGAGCCTGGAGACGCTGAACCTGGGCCACAACCCTGTTGGGAACGAGGGCGTGCGCAACCTCAAGAACGGCCTCATCGGTAACCGCAGTGTGCTGCGCCTCGGCCTGGCCTCCACCAAGCTCACGTGCGAGGGTAGGGCGTGGTGCAGGGCAGGCGCAAGGGGCTGGGCAGGCTGGGGCGGCGGGCAGCCAGCCGGGCATGGGCCCGTGGCCAGCCCCTGCGGTCCCCCTCCCAGGCGCGGTGGCGGTGGCAGAGTTCATCGCCGAGAGCCCCCGCCTCCTGAGACTGGACCTTCGGGAGAACGAGATCAAGACGGGCGGGCTCATGGCGCTGTCGTTGGCCCTCAAGGTGAACCACTCCCTGCTGCGCTTGGACCTCGACCGTGAGCCCAAGAAGGAGGCGGTGAGTGGGCTCTCCCCTGCAGCCTGGCCATGGGCAGGTGAGGGCAGCCTGGCCTGGGGTGACCGCCCGCAGGACGCACTGCAGGGATAGGCCACCCAGAGGCCTAGCCAGGCCTGTCCTGCCCGCAGGTGAAGAGCTTCATTGAGACGCAGAAGGCGCTGCTTGCCGAGATCCAGAATGGCTGCAAACGCAACTTCGTGTTGGCGCGGGAGCGGGAGGAGAAGGAGCAGCGGCTGCAGCTGTCGGCCTCCATGCCTGAGATCACAGTCACCGAGCCCCAGCCCGACGAGGAGCCCGGGGACGAGCCTGCCACCGAAGCACAGGAGAATGGGGACCCGGGCCCAGGGCCCAGCCTGGACTCAGACTCAGACTCAGACTCTGAGGGGGAGGATGGGGAGGAGGAGGATGGGGAGAGGGCTGCGGTCCCCTGTCCTGCCCTGGTGCCTCTCATGGACTCCCTGGGCCCTGGGGACAGGAGCCCCCCAAGCAGCCCTTGCTCCCCTACTGAGCAGCGTATTTCCGTGTCCAGCCCGGGCCGAGGCCACAAGGTGTTTGTGGTGACTCGGGTGGAGAGCCCACCTGAGAGAGCAGCGCCCCCCGTGCCGCCCTCTCCTTGTCCTCCCTCCCCACCTGCCTTATCTTCCCCACCCGCCTCACCTGCCCTCTCGCCAGCTGAGGCCATCAGCACTCGGGACCCAGGGTCATCTGAGCCTCAGCCACCTCCAGAGCCGCCTCAGTCAGGGACACCGCTGCCCAACGGCCTGAGGCCTGAGTTTGCCCTCGCACTGCCCCCAGAGCCACGCCCGGGGCCTGGGCCCGAGGCCAAGGCAGGCCCCTGTGGCCTGGAGCATGGTGAGAGGAGCTCTGGGGCGGTGACGGGGCCCTGTGTGCTGTGTGTGACCCTGGCCCAGTAATGAGCCTGTTTTATCTTTAAAATAGCGTTTGTAGGGACAGGGACGAGTCGGACTTGGTCCTTGGTCCCTACCTTTCTTCCCTTGGATCCTGGGAACTGTCCCTGGGGGTGGGGCTTATAAGGCTTGTTGACTGGCGTCTGTGCTGTCAGTGGTGCCCTGGCCCGGTGCACCCAGGGTCTGGTGTGGGCCGGGCTGGTGGGGACAGCCTGCCCTCGCCCGACACCACCTGCCTGACTAGAGGCTGCCCACGTTCTCCCCACGCAGAGCTGAGCTGCTCCAAGAACGAGAAGGAGCTCGAGGAGCTGCTTCTGGAAGCTAGTCAGGAATCCGGGCAGGAGACACTGTGACACTTTAGGTGAGACAAGGGCCAGGGGCTTGGGGATCCAGCGCTAGAGTCCCTGGCTCTGACAGCTCCCCTTCCCCCAATTTCTTCTCCCCAAGTTCTTTTTTTTCCGGTCAGTCTTCGATGAGCTGAGGCCAGAGCCATGAGAATCTGCTTCCCCTCACCCCCAGCCTTTCCGAGGCCCGGACACCAGGGGTGTGGGAGGCCTTTCAGGGGACCCTCGCCCCCCACAGCAACACTACATGGGGAGTGGGAGCTACACCCTTCCTGCCTTGAACACTTCTGTTTATGCGTCCAGCACAGAAGAATGGACTGGAGAGTGGAGGGGAAGAGGGGGTCTCTGAGGTCACCAGCCCCAAACTGGCTGACTTTTCTGGAGGGGCCTGTTTGGCCAGGCTTGCCCTTGGAGGGCAGGAGTTCTTGGTGGTGGTGGGAACCCCCCCACACCCCCCCCCACCATGCTCTGGGCACAGGACAAGGCTGGGGGCGTGGTGGGGGAGGGGTGAGTGGTGATGGTGGAACCTTCTAGAGCAGCCCCCAATGGTGAGAACCTGGGGTGGGTGGGTGGGGATGGGAGCAGAGGATCAGAGCTTTCTCTTTCTTAAGTGCAATAAATCTATCAGGGAGCTGGGTGGGGAGCAGCCGGGTTCTGGAGACCCTGCTGTCCAGGCCACTTGAAGCTGCGCCCTGAGAGGCACTACAGCCCTGGGGGAGGTTCGGGTGGGCAAGGGCGGGGGAGGGGCCACTGTCGGTGCAACTCTGTTCACACCTTTTCTAATAAACCAGAGCTGGGTTCACCATTTGCCTGTTCTCTGCTCACGCTCATCTCGGTGGAGGTTCTGGGCACAGGGAGGGGAAGGCAAGGGCCAGACAGCTCCGCTTCTGGAGCATCTGCTGGGCTCCATGTCCGTGGCCCCGCAAAGGGACCCTAGGAGGCTGGCCCTGCTCCATGTGTGTCCATGCACTCAGGTCTGATACAGCCCCTCACCCAGTCCCTTGATGCTCACCTTTCAGAGGAAAACAACCCCCAAATGTTCTCCAGCTTCAGGCTAGGTTCTCAGGGTGGTGATACGGCGCTTGGCTTCAGAGGTCACTCCTCTGCCCCACCACCTCTGGCTGAAGATGCAAAGACTGTAAGGATCACTGTCACCGACCAGGAGCCAGGTCAAATAAGAGTAGCAACTATGAGTTGATGTTTCCTGCTCCTCTACCTGCTTTTCTCTCTCTCTCTCTCTAAAATAAAAAAAAAATCTTTATTTTATTTTATTTATTTATTCATTTTAGAGAGGAGAGGGAGGGAGAGACAGAGAGAGAGAGAGAGAGGAGAGACAGAGAGAGAGAAGTGGGGGAGGAGCTAGAAGCATCAACTCCCATATGTGCCTTGACCAGGCGAGCCCAGGGTTTCGAACCGGCAACCTCAGCATTTCCAGGTCAACGCTTTATCCACTGCGCCACCACAGGTCAGGCTGATAAAAAAAAATCTTAAAAAAAAAAAAGTCCTAAACCTCAAGACTTCAGAATGGGACCATTGGAAACAGGTCTTAACAGAGGTAATCAAGTTAACATGAGGTTATAGGGCAAGCTCCAGTATGACCGGTGTCCTTAGAGGGAGTTGGGACAGACAGGTGCACACAGCAGGAAGGTGCTGTGTAAAGATGGAGGACTGGAGTGATAGCCACAGCCAGGGGACACCAGCTTGCCAGCAAAGTGCTAGGTGAGGCCCGGAAGGATTCCCAGGCAGGTTCTGGAGGACACATGGCTCTGCCAACACCTTGATTTCTCACTCCTGGCCTCAACTGCGAGAGAATATGTTTTTGTTGTTCTCAGCCACCCAGTGTGTGGGACTTTGTGACAGAAGCCTCAGGAGACTAGTGGACCAACTCTTCAGGGCTCCCGATTTTCCAACTTTTGGGAGTCCTGGATCATGGGTTCCCTTTGCCTTCAGACGCCCAAGCAACACCATAGCTCATTGTGAAGACACAAGGAGTCTGTTTTAGTGTTTGGTTAGAATAGATGCTGTATCCAATAAAGACCTCAGTGCCCTAACCCAAGTGTTCATTTTCACACACATGGGTGTTCAGGATGGCAGGCATCCTTCACAAAGGAAACTCGTGGACCCAGGCCCCCTCCGTCTTGTTGCTCTGCTACCTGCTAGGGCCTCAGGGTTCCTGTATCCAGCAGACAGATGGGGGACAGTGGAGAAGGCAAACCTTCCTGACTTGTTACCATGGGGGGAAAGGGACACATCACTTCCACTCCCTTTTTGTCTGCGAGAACTAGCCCCATGGGTGCTGGTTCCAGCAAAGGCGCCACATTAGAGGGGACAGTGAGCCATATCAGGCACAGCCAGCCACTCTGACATCCTGTTTTGGTTTAGTTTTCTTTTTTTTTTTACAGTCTCCCAAAACTCAAGCTTTGGCAGGCACAGGGTTAGAGTCTAAGATAAACGGGCAAAGGTCTGACCGCTGCTCAGCACCAAGCGCCAGTCATACTGGCTTAAGGGAGGTAAAAGGGACATACAGTGGCTCCAATAGCATGTCTACAGAAACCCTGATCGAACTGTCACGAGGACCCATGTGTCTCTCTTCAAGGGGGCTTCATTCTTAGGCAGGGTCTCCCCTGCTACTGGAAAATCTCTCCCAGCACGTCCAGGTTATCCTACCAGTTTAGCTACACCAGGATTGAAAAACAGCACCTTGGCCCTGGCCGGTTGGCTCAGTGGTAGAGCGTTGGCCTGGCGTGCGGGAGTCCCGGGTTCGATTCCTGGCCAGGGCACACAGGAGAAGCGCCCATCTGCTTCTCCACCCCCCCTTCCTCTCTGTCTCTCTCTTCCCCTCCCACAGCCGAGGCTCCATTGGAGCAAAAAGATGGCCCGGGCGCTGGGGATGGCTCCTTGGCCTCTGCCCCAGGCGCTAGAGTGGCTCTGGTCGCAATAGAGCGATGCCCCGGATGGGCAGAGCATCGCCCCCTGGTGGGCGTGCCGGGTGGATCCCGGTCGGGCGCATGCGGGAGTCTATCTGGCTGCCTCCCCGTTTCCAGCTTCAGGAAAAAAAAATAATAAAGAAAAAAGAAAAACAGCACCTCAGTCCTTTGAAGGTCACAAGCTAGGCCAGGGGCACTGGGGTGTTGTGCCCAGCCTTGGAGCTAAGGAACGAGATAAGTACCCCCACCAGGCTGCATGGTGTGAGGGTGGGCACCTTCAAAGAGTTCTAGGTTCCCTCTTGGACTGTCCTCTTAGCCCTCTGGGCCCTGGCTCAAAAGTCACACCCTGTTGTTCCTCCCACCCTGGACTGAGTGAGCCAGGCACACCATAGGCCTGAGCGTTTGGCCATGTGACCAGTGAGGAATAGGAAGCTGCCCTGAGAAGTGATACCCTATCCTAGGTCTCTGTCCCACTTGTGGGAGGGACAGTGGTGCCAGCAGGACAGAGCCCAGCCCTAGGCTCTCACCTTGACCTGGCTCTGGCTCTGATTCTGTGTTCTGCACATGTCTCCAGCTCTGCTCAACTTCCCCGACCTCATCATAGGGCTCGTAAAGAGGCCCTGAAGTGACCCTAAGGCAGCCTCCTGTGGATAGCAACCTGTACGGGGAGGCAGGGCCAGCAAGGACTAATTAACCCATTACGCTGGGGGTGGAGCCACACTGCAAGTGGACTAGCTCTCTGAGGTCAGGTCAGACACTACCCTTGGAAATGCTGGATGGGGACAAGGACCCGGATCCCCTGAGGCCTGGGTGCTCTCCATCATCTGAGTCAATGCCACATATCCATCCTTCCCTTTCCTGCTTGGGCCTCGCCCACCACCCCCGCAGCCCCTCCCGCCCTATGAATGCCAGCCATGAAGCTGCCAGCTGACGCTGCTCCCTGCCTGGGGAGGAAATGAGCTTGACAGAACAGAGCAGGCCTGGTCCTTGGGTCTGAGCCAGGGAGACCCGGGTCTAAAGACCAATCAACGGCTTTCACACCATAATTTATTGCACTTGAACTCTGAGTCCCTCAATTGTCCTTCCATGGGCTTTCAGGGACTGGCACTATTATTGTCGGCGATTGCCAATAGCTCTCGCTGGCTCACAGATTCACCTGGGGAACGTGGCCACCACAGGCCTCGTTACCAACAGTTTCCTAGGCCTTGAGCCCAGTTGGGTCACCTACACATGTTCTCATCTAGGCAGACGGGGAGTTGTTGCCCCCTGCTGCCCCCAGAGTCCTTCAAGGCACCCCTAGGTTGGATTTCCCGAAGTGCAGGGCGCTCAAGCTGTGGGTCTTGGCTTACTCCTGTGCATCAAGTCTCGATGGGGGGCTTCCCTGGCCTGTGCAGGGTTGTGCCCCGCCGAGTGGCCTAACCAGGCAGTCCCAGGGAGCTGGTTGGCTCCACTGGCAGAGCGGGCAGCCCGGGGTGCATGGTTGGTAGCGCGGGGAGCTTCGCCTGCTGGAGACTTGGGCGGGCTGGGTGGCTTGAGCGCGCTGACCGCCCGGATGAGGCCCATGCGGCGGCGGATGGAGTGGTCCAGGTTGACCGTGCAGCGCAGCAGGCTCTGCGCCTCAGCCACCGTGAAGGGGAAGTCGGCGCTCAGGAAGCGCTGGAAGAGCTCTGGGTCACCGTCCAGGTCGAGCACGTTCTGCAGCGCCTTGGTCATGGTGTGCAGCTCGTGGCTGTTCTCACAGAACACGTCCCAAAGCCGCGCGTGGGCCTGCAGCGCGCTCTCAGTCTGCTGTCGGTCCTCTAGGCACTGCAGCGCCCAGCTGAGGCGGCAGGGCCACTGGTTGGCAAGCACGACCCAGGCCACTGCCTGGCGCGGTGTGAGGCCCCCGAAGTCCTGCTGCTGCTGCTGATGCAGCAGGCGCACGGTGATGGGCACGGTGTTGACGATTCGCCGCATGGACACCACGTTGTCGGGCACGTACTCATAGAGGCAGTCGCGTTCGTTATGCAGGCACAAGAGCGCCTCGTGGATGCGGCGCGCAGCCTCCGCGTCGATGCGGCTCTGTGCACGCTCGGCCCCCACCTGCATCTCCACCGCCAGCAGCTGCGCACCCTCGCCAGCGCCCGGGCTCAGCGGCCGCAGCTGGCGCGTCAACTCGCGGTACAGCAGGTCGTCGCGGCTCTGCACGGCGTCGTGCAGGAATTGCAGTTTGGTGCGGCGACCCATGATGGGCACGGAGAAGGGCAGCGTGACGGTGCGGTTGAGGAAGAGGTAGCCGTTGTCGGCCGTGCCCTTCATGGATCCAGCGCTCTCGAGGCACGCGGCCAGGATGCTGGGGTCCACCACCAGGATGAAGATGAAGGGCGCATGGCTGTCGGATAACAGTGTATTGATGGCGTTGAGCACGCCCACCACGTGCTCCGAGTAGCACGTGTCCAGCCCAGTGACCTCGAGCACTACGCGCAGCCGGCGCCGCTGGTAGATCTCCAGGAAGCACAGGAAGTCAGTGACAAGTTCCACCTCCTTCTTCACCTCACACATGAAACCCAGCTGGGTACCGAATTTCTCTTGCGACACTAGCCGCTCAATCTTTTTGCGCTGGCTCACGAACAGGTGCTTGCCCACCGAGTACACGGCCATGAGCAGGCCCGAGCCTGACAGCGTGGTGGCCGCGCCTCCGAACACCCGTAGCAGGCTGCCGTTGGCGCCACTGCGGCTCACTGCGTGGGTGCCCAGCGACAGGTAGAGCAGGCCAATGCCGAGGCCCAGCGCCGCCAGCAGCGCCACCAGCGCGAGGCAAATGCGGCGCCGGCAATGCCACTCACACTGGCGGAAGCCCGTCGTCGTGGCCGCCTTGTTGCCCAGCACCGAGTACACGCTGAAGGGCAGAGCGCCGTAGTGGTGTCGGATGCCCTCGCACAGTGTGGTCACCAGGCCGGCCCACAGCTTGTCGGTGCCCTCGTACTGCCAGGCGGTGAAACGCATGAAGAGGAACTTCACGTTCTTGCGCCGCAAGTGCACGTCGGTGATGACCGGCTGCAGGAACACCAGGTACCATAGCAGCTGCGGGAAACCCCAGCCGCGCACCTGCCGCGGCCGCCACTGCACACGCTGCAGCTCCTCGGCCTCGCGCTGCGTCGCCTCCTGCTCCATCAGCGCTAAGCGGACGAAGGGCGAGGGGTCGGTGGGAGTGACCTGGGACAGGCTTAGCCTGGAGCGGGGGCGGAGCTCGGCCTGGGCGGGGGTTCATATGGGGGAGGGGCTCGAGCAGGGGCGGAGCCCGGATATTAGGGCCTGGCGGGAAAAGCCCAGGCAGGCGCAGAAAGCGCGAAAAGAAACGCTTGGAGGCCCTGGCCGGTTGGCTCAGCGGTAGAGCGTCGGCCTAGCGTGCGGAGGACCCGGGTTCGATTCCCGGCCAGGGCACACAGGAGAAGCGCCCATTTGCTTCTCCACCCCTCCGCCGCGCTTTCCTCTCTGTCTCTCTCTTCCCCTCCCGCAGCCAAGGCTCCATTGGAGCAAAGATGGCCCGGGCGCTGGGGATGGCTCCTTGGCCACTGCCCCAGGTGCTAGAGTGGCTCTGGTCACAACATGGCGACGCCCAGGATGGGCAGAGCATCGCCCCATGGTGGGCAGAGCGTTGCCCCATGATGGGCGTGCCGGGTGGATCCCGGTCGGGCGCATGCGGGAGTCTGTCTGACTGTCTCTCCCTGTTTCCAGCTTCAGAAAAATGAAAAAAAAAAAAAAAAAGGAAAAAAGAAACGCTTGGAACTGGACTTGTACAGAGAAAGGTCTTGAGGCGAGACCGAGAAGGGTCATGGGAGGACATAAGTAGAGCCCCCAGAGGAAGAAGAAGGGGGAGTGCAGGGAAGGATCTAAGGAGTGAAAGAATGAATACGAGATTCTGATGAAGAGAAATGTTGGGCAGCAAGGGTGCAGCACTGATCTGATTTTCCTGGCTTACGGCTCCTCCAGAAAGCCCTCGCTGATTCCTAGCCTGAATTAAGCGCTCCCTGCTCTGCCCCCCGCCCCAGCTGTCTCACCCACTTTGAGTTGTCACTGGGGACAGGTGTGTCTCCCTCTATGGACTGTGAAGGGCAGAGCCCTGGTTGTCTTGGTCACCAAGAATATGCTGGGGGAATGTTTGAAGGATACATCATGAGAGGCTGGGACTGTCTGCTGAGGTCAGGCAATGAATGAATGAGAATGTATAGGCGTCACCTCACACAGAGTAGGTGTGCCATACGACGTTTCCTCTTTCCTTAGACCCAAATCTTTTCTCCCTCCAGGACCCTGTGTTCTACTCCAGGACAACAGAGGGCAGACAGGGGCTTGTTTGTCAGATGCTCACCCTGCCTGAGCGCATGGAAGGGAGTCACCTCCAGCCATTTAGGCCACAACTTGGGCTGGGGTCTGAGCTCCCCAGAGTTTGAACCAGGTCCGAGCTACTGCGGATCTGACCTGGTTTCAGCTCCTATCTCAGTTAACATCTATCGGTTAGGGCTCTTGCCAGAGCTGAGGACAAGAGACGGGTCTGGAGGACAGGAGGCTACAGCCTCAGTGAGGAACCCGGGCTTTCTCACTAGGATTTTGGGAGCTATAGAAGGCTTTTGAGCAGGAGAACAGGGATAAATATGTATTTTAGAAAGATTCCTTGGAGAGGGTTTGGCAGGGAAGGCGGGTAGACTGGAAGCCAGGAGGCCAGAGAGGAAACTAGAGCAGGGACTGGGAGCAGAGGCTGTGGGCATGGGGAGGGGCCTGTCAAAGCTGAGTCATGGGCTGGGCTGCTGGCCTCAGGGCGTCAGTGGATCTTGGGGAAGCCTGGGCTGGGCCGGGACAAGACACTCCATTTTCTATACCCTCTCCCCCAACACACGGGTCCTCACCAGTGATCTTGTCCAGCATCAGGTGCAGACGGCAGCCAAAGGGGGCATAGAAACCCACAGTCACAGGGACGGGCACGTGGCAGAGGGTCTTGGCCAGGCAGTTGCAATAGACGTCATCCTCTGTCAGGATATCTAGGGTTGGGGAGGGGGTAGAGGTCGGGAAACTGAGTCAGTAAGGCTGGCTGGGTACCACCCTCTCCCACCACCCTCCAGAGCACCCGCTCTCAGCCCCTCCCTGCACCAGCATCCCCCTCCCAGAGGCAACTCAGGTGACTTGGATGGAGGTTTCTGTGGCCACAGGGAGCCCCCTCCTCCAGGGCCAGATGTGTCCCTCTGGACCTCCCAGGATGAGCTGACCCCAAATTTGCAAGGCACAGTCTGGGAGGCCATACTCCCCTGGCCCCAGCCCAGAGACCTGTGCTAATTTGGTAGACTGGCCCTAAGTCACTAGGTTCAGCCACCAGCCCATAGTTCCCCTGGGAAAATCCTGTGTCCCTTTCTTGGGAATTGAGGTCCTTGGATCCTTAAGAAACCACTTCCCATACTCTAGGTGTCCACTCCTGCCTGCTCTGCTAGCCTGGCTTCAGTGTGGATGGGGCCCTGTGGCCACAGGCTCCTCTGTTCCCTGTCCACCCCTCTGACCCTGACCTCTCTCCCTCTCCATGACCCCATACCCATGGTCACTAATCTTGCCCTGAGCCCAGGCAAGCCTGCCTTCTGGTCCTGACCCTGTCACCTGCCTCTGCAGAGGGCAGAGTGATGCCTTTGGCAGTGGGGTGGCAGAGACTTGGGGCGTGGGTACCAAAGGACCTGGCCAGGACAGGCCCTCGGGCAATGCTATGGTCTGGAATGGCAGTGTAGGGTGCAGATTTGGGTTTAAGTTCTGGCATGATGTCCAAGTGCCTGGAGTTGGGGATGCAGAAAGGCAGGCTCAGTTTAGGGGTGTGGGGGAGTCACAGGGTCAGCCTTTCAAGAAGAGAGGCCTGTGGGTTGTAGGACCCATCCCTTGCCAAGGGCCACCTCTGGGCCTAGAGGCTCAGCTGGGAGGGTTGGAGGAGGACATGGGACAAGTTTGGCCGATGTGGCAGCCAGGATGAACCTGCTCCCACTCTTCCTGGTGGCTGGGTGACCTCACCTGGTTCGACCTCTATTTGTCTGTGTGTTAATTGGGCGTCATGGTCCAGAGGCTCCAGCAACAAGGTTGTTTCTGACCTGGAGCCCCAGTCCCTGCTCAGCTGTTGCTCTACTTTCTTGCCAGAGTTGGAAACCAGTGGCGCGTCCCTACCTCCCCCTGAGATCAGGATAGCAATACCTCTGGCCTGGACTCCTGCATCCGCCCTCGCCTCATACAGTCCACTCTTCTGTTAGACCCTGAGTTAGTTTCTGTCCCTTCCACCCTCTGACCCATCTGCCCTCTCCCCTCACTCCTTGCTCTCTGGCCATATTGACCTCCCTGCTATCCCACAGGGTCTGCATTTGCTGACTGCTGCCGCTTACTCTAGAGAACTGCCCCGTCTTTGCTCAGGTGTCGCCTCAATGAGGCCTTCCCTGATGCTGCTATTTATTTTGGAAAACCTGATGCTCCTTATCTCCTCTCCCAATGTGGTGATGCACTTTTAAATTTTCCTACTACTCTTGTTTCCTGTACCTGCCCCCCCCCATAGAATTTGAGCTCTGGGAGAGCAGTGGTCTGTCTACCCTGCTCCCCTTGCCCCCACCCAGAACATAGCCTGACACTCGCTGCAGGTGTCTAATGCCTAGTCAGCAAATGAGTGAACGAATGAAGAGTGAATGAATGAATGTCTGGATCTCATCGCTGCACTGCTCTCTCCATTCCCTAGGCCACTCACTCCCTGGCTCTTGCTGCAGCTGCAAACTTGACCATCTCCTCCACACCAGAGCTGGCCAGCAAGCTGGTACTCGTCACCCCTGCCCCATGTCTTCTGTGGCCTGTTAGGCCAGGGGAGGGAGGGCCAGTGAGACAGAAAGCAGAACAGGGAGTTAGCAAGGGAGTCAGGCCCTGCCCCAGCCTGGGATGGAGGCACCACGGATAGGCCCAGCCTGGAAGCCTGGGATCCCAACAGATGAAGCAGAGTGGCTGCCCCAAGGACCAGGACCAGGCCCCCTCCCAGACAGGGACCAGCAGAAGGGATGAGGGCAGGTCCCAGGCCCATGCGGGAAGCGAGGCAGCAAGGACAGAGCCCCCAGGAAGGCTGGGTGAGCACCGGAGCTATATGAGGTAAAGGGGCCACAGGCTGCCGGAACTGGCAAGGGCCGGGCGTCCGTGGGCCCGCCAGGCTCCAGGGGGGTGCCAGACGCAGAAGGCAGGGCTGGGCCGCTGCTGGCCGTGGCGTGTGCCGTGGTGGGTGCAGGGGCTGGCTGGGGGGCGCTGGTTGGCCGCATGGGGGCAGTGGTGGTTGTAGGTGGCCCCTTCTGGGCACCGGGAGCAGGGCTGAGGCGTTGCTGCAAGGGGCTAGGAGGTAGGGCCTGGGGCTGCTGCTGCTGCTGCTGCTGCCGCCACTGATGGTGCAGGACAGGGGGCTGGGGGCCCCGGTGACAGCCCCCGACACCCCCCTGGTGGTTGTGGTAAGCCAGCTGCCACTGCACCTGGGGGGGTGGCTGACAGGGCCTGTGGGCTCGAGGGGCCGCTGGGTCATGGCACCACTGGTGACAGCATCCTGGAAGGAAGGAAGTGGGGGTGACTGGCCCTGGGTCCCTGACTCCTGGGGCCAATGGCAGGAACCAGGTCTGTCTGCAGATAGAGGCTGGGGCTGCTCCTGAGCTAAGGCCCAGGAGAAGTCAGAAAACTGGGAGTGTGTGGGCTCTGTGCCCCAGCGTAGGCCAGGGGGAAAGAGGCACCACAGCCCGGGCTAAAGCTGGGCAGGGGCTGGAGGGGCATGGCACCCAGAGTCCCTGCCACCCCAAATTCCTGGGGGTCCCCCAGTGGGGTAATAGAAGAATCAACGGGGAACAGGCCTGGTTGCTCCAGAGGCCAGAGTGGTGTGAGGTGGCTATGAGAGGGGACAGGGTGGGGACGGGGAGGAAAGGGGGTCGCCTGGCATCCAGGCTCAGGCCAGGGGGAAGGGGGCTGCCCTGGGAGGTGCAGATCACCTCAGGAAGCTGGTCCCTGCCTCATTCATACACACTCAGTAGAGGGGGCTTGCTTTCCTATCTCTCCCTCCCACCACACTGCTCCGCCAGGTGGGGGGCAGTCCCCATGGGCCTGGCGAGGAAGGATTCTTCCTCTGCTGACATCCCCAGCCCAGGCTCCCAGCTTTGGGTCCCCAGGTCTGTGGTTCCCCCCCTACCCCGTGGTACCACTGCCAATACGTCGACAGGGAGTGCTGGTGACTTCTCTCCTGGGGCCTGAGCCTCTGCTCCACCGCCCACTCAGTGGCCCCCACTCCCATGCCTCTCTCCCTGCCAGGACCCCCCTAACTGAACCCCTACCTTTTTGGTGTCCCAACTCTGGGTCCAAGAAGTAGCTCTCAGTGGGGACCCGGGGGGGCAGGGTGCCCTTGGCAAAGTGGACGGTGTAGCTCTGGTGCATGGTGGCGGGGCCTGATCCAGGAGGGAGGACGGCTCGGTGTCCAGCCCCTTCAGGCACCAACAGCCGAGAGCCCGCTTCCAGGACAGCTGCCTGTGACCTAGGACAGGTGAGAGACCCCATCCTGGCTGTCGGCCCCAGGTCACTAGGTGGGGCAGAGGTGCTCTTCAGAGTAAAAGAGAGAGGGCAGGATGGGGGTGGGGGGTGGAGAGAGGTGGGGGGCTAACTCGGACTGGGTGAGCTTCCCACAGGTCTGGTGAGTGGGTGTTTGGAAGTCCCTGAGAGTTCCTGAGGCCAGGACAACGGGGGTGCTGAGTAGCATCAGGGGGAACTGGGCATCGGGCATGCGCCATGGGAGGTGGGGCAGGCGCTGGGTGAGGGACATGAGCCCAGGGCCCGGGGAGCTGGGGGCAGGGGGCGTGGGATGGCTGAATCTCAGACTGGGCGCATCTGGAGTCTGAATGAGGCTGAAGGGAGGGGAATTCTGGGGAGAAAATGAAAGCAGGCAGTTCCATCTGGGGAGAAGCTCAGCTAGCTCAGGTGAGATGGGTGCCCTGGGTTTAAAATGTGAGGTGCTGAGAGAAGTGAGGGAGGGGTGCTTTTCGGGGGGCTGAGGGCAGAGGAAATTGGGGTGGTGAGAGTTGGGGGCCTGATATGTGGCCCTTGTCCACTGCCTCCCAGCCTAGGGTCCCCCATACCTGATGGCAGCCTCAAGGTCCCAGCTCCCTGCCCGGCCACGGGCCACCGAGCTGCTCTGCCAGCCCCGTCACCGTCACCGCAGTGCAGGCCCAACCGGTGAGAGGCCTGCAGTTGGGCGCCGAGCTGCCTGACCGGTTTGCCTGCCCTGTCTCCACCCCTTCCCACGGACTGGCCAGCCCTGTGCCCCTGCAGTGCTCTGCTCTCGAGGACTGGAGCGGGTGGCCCTGCACAGTACCTGAGGTGAGGGACGGAGCTGGCTGGCCACGGTGCTGCCTGGCTGGGACCTGCAAGAGTCTGTGGGCTAGCCCCTGGGAAGGGATTGAGTCCAGGCCAAGCCAAGATGCAATCCTGGGTTCCTATGCCAGTTGCTCCAGGGCCCAGCTGTGTGACCTTGGGCAGGTGACTTCACCTCTCTGAGCCTCGGCTTCCTCAGTGCTGAGTAGGCCAGTGATGGGGCCTACCTCTCGTAGTTGTCAAGAGGAGTCCTCTGAGCACCGCATGGGATGTAGCAATGACAGCAGCTAACAGGCTGGGGACTAACTGACCCATTTACCAAGCTGCTCTAAATGCTTCTCATACAATGGCAGCCACAATGCGCACTATGGCTTACCAGGGCCCCACGTGGCGAACATGCTTCTCATACACTAACCCCATTCTTCATCACACCCTGGTGGGGGTGTGATGCCCACTTTATGATGATGTCCCTTGGGGGGTCACACGGAAGGAGGGCGGGACTCTGAAACCAGGCTCAGTGGTTCGTGCTCAGGCTCTCCTGCCCGCTGGCCTGCAGCAGGGCGCCTTGAGGGTTCTTCCAGAGGTGGGGCTGGGGCTGGACAAGAGGGGTCTGATCCCATGGCTGCCCTTTTGGTCCCCAGGGTCCTTTTACCTGCACTACCAGTGGCTGCCTGGGTAGATGGGTGATCCTATGGGGACAGGGGAGGCAACTACAGAACAAGTGCCCAGGACAAGGGGGTTCAGGACAGAAGGAACCCCACAGTCCTGCAGGGCAGCCCTCTGGTGGGGGACCAAGCGCTGCCTCTTCTTTCTGCCTGAGCCTGGCTGTCTCCTCCCCCAGCCCTTCAAGTCAGTTCTCCAGGAAGGGTTTCCTCCATGTCCTCCAATTCTGGACTCTGTCCGAATTGGGGATGCCCCCAGCTTCTTGGAGGCAGGGCTGGGCAGCTGTCACCAGCAAAGGGGTCGGGGGAACAAGTAAACACCATCACGTGCGCTGTGGCCACCTAGGAGGCCCCTTGAGACGGTGAGTGACTGCTCTGAGAGGCAGGGTGGCTGTTGGACACCCAGTAGCTACAGGTGGTGGAGGGAAGGCACGTACAAAGGCATGGACACAGGCCAGGGAACGCGGCACTTAGTGTGTGGGCTGGGGAGGGCAGGCCAAGGCATGGCCCAACTGGTGTCTGCACTGGACTAGACGGGGTGGAGGGGCCCCACGCTCTGGGGGTTTTAAGCAAGGAAACCCTTCCTTGTCTCATTTGGGTCACACCCCAACTGTGGTTGGCAGCTCTCAGGTGGAGGCACATTGGGCAGCAGGCAGCAGAGCCCGGCCACCTAGGTGCGTGATGCTGCAGGTGCTATGAACGTGAGTGGGGAGGGCAGGGCCATCGTCCTGGGTAGGACCGGAGTCTGCCAGGCACGCGACGTGTACAGTGCGTGGGGGGAATGAGGGTGTCTGGCCCGCCCACCACTCCCATCCGTTCTCACGCTTGGCAACCTGCCCCCTGGGCACCCCCTGACCTGCTGCTCAGAGAGAGGTCTGTTCCGTGGGCCCCACTGGACAGGAGGCAGCCCCACATTTGTTGACGCTGGTGGGGTCGCCAGGGCGGGGACTACCCTCCATTAAGAGTAGAGCAGCCTGACCTGTGGTGGCGCAGTGGATAAAGCGTCAACCTGGAATGCTGAGGTCACCGGTTCAAAACCCTGAGCTTGCCTGGTCAAGGCACATATGGGAGTTGATGCTTCCTGCTCCTCCCCCCTTTCTCTCTCTCTCTCCTCTAAAATGAATAAATAAATAAAAATAAAAAATTAAAAAAAAAAAAAAAAAGCCCTGGCCGGTTGGCTCAGCAGTAGAGCGTCGGCCTAGCGTGCGGAGGACCCAGGTTCGATTCCCGGCCAGGGCACACAGGAGAAGCGTCCATTTGCTTCTCCACCCCTCCGCCGCGCTTTCCTCTCTGTCTCTCTCTTCCCCTCCCGCAGCCAAGGCTCCATTGGAGCAAAGATGGCCCGGGCGCTGGGGATGGCTCCTTGGCCTCTGCCCCAGGCGCTAGAGTGGCTCTGGTCGCAACATGGCCACGCCCAGGATGGGCAGAGCATCGCCCCCTGGTGGGCAGAGCGTCGCCCCTGGTGGGTGTGCCGGGTGGATCCCGGTCGGGCGCATGCGGGAGTCTGTCTGACTGTCTCTCCCTGTTTCCAGCTTCAGAAAAATGAAAAAAAAAAAAAAAAAAAAAAGTCGAGCAACTGACCTGTGGTGGCACAGTGGATAAAGCGTCGACCTGGAAATGCTGAGGTCGCCGGTTCGAAACCCTGGGCTTGCCTGGTCAAGGCACATATGGGAGTTGATGCTTCCAGCTCCTCCCTCCCTTCTCTCTCTCTGTCTCTCCTCTCTCCCTCTTTGTCTCTCCCTCTCCTCTCTAAAATGAATAAATAAATAATTAAAAAAAAAAAAAGAGTCGAGCAAGCTGTGGGACTCAGGTCTGGAGGTGAAGGAAGGCCCAGAAAGGGAGTGATGAAGGGTGGGGGGGGGAGCTGTGGCCATGCAGCGAGTTCCTCCCGCCATCCCCACTGTGCCACAGACCCTATGACACGTCTCTTTACAGATGTCCCCTGCCCCCCAACATTCAGAAAGTGACACAATCATCCACTTCAAACTGGTCAAACTTTTATTGAGCATCTACTGTGCGGGTCGTGGGCCGTGTCTGGTGGGGCTCTCTCCACACCAGGCCCAATGGCAGCTGGGACCACCCGGCACCCAGGATGCCCCCACCTCACTATGACACCCACTTATTGAACACATGTGACACCCTGAAGTGGCTGGACCCCAGTCTTGCTTGCCATGGGTGCTGAGAGCCTGGGGATCCTCAGGACCTCTGGATCACCACCTGGAACTTACCTGGAAGAGAAGGACTGGCTTTAGCCTGAGGCTGGGATCGGAGGGAAGAGGCTGACATTACCCAAACAGCTCAGGTCTTGCGCCCACACACTGGGTGAGCCTCCCTGTTCAAAGTGGGCGATGTTGCTGCCCACCTGGCCTGCATCCCAGGGCTAGGGGTGACAGCGCACGGAGGCAAAGCACGCAAGGAAGGGCCTGGTGCAGGCCTCTGTGGCAATATACTGCCAGGGTCCTGGCGCAAGAGGGGGGCCGGGGGGTCCAGCAGAGGGAGAGAATGGAGGGCTGGGTGCTGGCTGCCCCAGGGAGGAGGAATGGGCTTCAGCCTGTGGGAGTCAGGACACCCCTTCCTGAAGACTGTAAGACCCATGGGGTCTTGCTGGCTTTGGACCCCCCATTTGGATGACTTCTATGTCTACCTGAGTTCCCATGCTGGGAAGAACATCCCAGACTATTAAACCAGGTTGTCATGCAGGGTTCTTCTCTGGTCTGGCACATACTGGGGAAGCAGGCTGGGGGACCTCAGGGGCCAGCGGCATGGGTGCGCTGCACCTGCTGTGTGGCCTGGCACAGGACTTAAGCTCTTGGGGTCTCAAATTCCCTACCTAGAAAATGGGGCTCAGTGGTCCAGCCCATGGGAGCTCTGGAGCCCTTGTCACACTCAGGGATGGCAGGGGTCCCCCCCCCCGTCCCCACGACTCACAGGCTGGCAGGGCTGCCACAGAGGCGGTGACCAGGCTCTTGATGCCCAGGGTGCTGAGGGTGCCGCGCAGGAGGCCACAGGTGAAGGCCAGGAACTGGGGGTGGAGGCATAGGTTACTGTGGGAAACAGGGAGGCCAGCACCCAGGACAGCTGCCAAGATGGGCTTCGGGCTTCGCTGGGGGTCCAGCCCTTGGACTGGGGTGGAGGGGAGTGAAGTGTGGGTCTGTCCCATACCACCTACCTTGGGTGCCTCCTCCAGATACTGCAGGCCTGAAGCCATCCTGAGGAGCAGGGGGAAGCAGTTGTCCTGCAGGACGTAGGTCCCCTGGGGACAGAATAGAGGCTGTGGGGGCTGTGCCTTTGCATTTGTAGTGGGGGGAGGAGGAGCAAGACGTCTAGAAGGATCCTTCCCTCCAAACCACTGTAGTCACGTCCCATCCTTCAGAGCTGCAGAAGGGCCCACAGGCTTCCTGGGCCTGGAGTCACGTGTGTGTGTGTGTGTGCGTGCGTGTGTGTGTGTGTGTGGCTCCGGCCCTCTGGCTATGTCTCTTCTGGGGTAAAAAATGGAACCATCCTGAGAAGCGGCCCATGGGGCTGGCACAGCATGAACGTCTACTGAGAACCTGGACAGGTAGTGTCAGGCTGAGGTGAGAGACTGCCAGCCACAAGGCCTTCTGCTGGCTCTAGGTCCCATCCTGGGAGGCCCCACTGCAGCCTCCCTGAGGAGGTGGTGGCTGCCAAGGGCAAGCCGGGTTCCTGCAAGGAGCTGGGGGCTGCACCCTCCGGTGGGCGGCCCTTCCAGGAGCTTCTCGGTTCCTCCTGTGCCTACAGCCAGGAAGCGGGGGGGGGGGGGGGCGCACCTGGTGATTGGTGCGAAGGCTATCCATCTGCTTTTGGAACACGGCCACCCACAGGTCTTTGCACAGAAACTTGAGGACATCCAGCTCCTCCCTGAAGGGCAGCATCTCCCGGGGCAGCCTGGGGGCAGCAGCAGACACTGGAGTAGGGGGGCCAGGCCAGGGTGGGGGAGCCAGGGGTGGGAGAGGGAAGCCAGCCCGAGTTCTGCATGGAGCAATGTCCCCTCCCGCCTCAGTCCAGCTGGGGGGTGGGAAAATGCCAGGGGGCCGGCTCTCACCTCTCGCCCAGGGCTTGGCCCACGCGGAAGCCCACGCCCTCTAGGACCAACAGGCTTATCTTCTGCCCCTGCAAAGCCAGGAAAGAGGCTCAGGAGCACTTGCCACCCACTGGAACAGCTGCAGGGGCCCAGCCACTTCTCCAGTTCGGTATCGCCTGGCCAGGCCAGGCCAGGCTTGGGCCAGCGGAGCGGCAGGCTGGCTTTGCCGCTCCACAGACCCCATCAGTCCTCAGGGAAAGCTCCCCCTGGCTCCAGAAAAAATGGGGATATTCCTCACACTTAGCTTCACCCCTGCTAGCCAGCTCTTTCCTGATGGTACCCATCACTCATTATAAGCACAACTCCATAGGAGGCAGCATTCCTGATCGCCCCAGAAGCTCAAGGTGACTTGTCCAAGGGCTCCTGTGGCAGCAAGGTGTGGGCCTGCCCTGGCCAGCAGGGGGCTGTAAGTCAACTATGATCAGGTCTTAAAATATCAGCCAGCAACCCTGGGAAGGACACACTGGGGCTCTGGGGGAAGGCAGTGGCAGCCAAGTGGCATTCTGGAGGGCAGGCCAGGGACCCACAATGGAGCTGTGGAGGCAAAGGAGAACAGCACGGCCAGAGGAGTGCTGACTTGTAAATTCCATCTGGTGACCTGGAAACATCCAAACCTGGAGGGAATTTTTATGAGTTTATTTGACCCAAATTGACAACAACTGCGAGGAAGCAAAATCTCAACGGATTGAGAAACTGCTCCTGAAAATGGCAGTTTTGCAGCTTCTCTCATACATGAGAATCAAAAGGGGAGAGGGAGGCGTAGGAGACGTAAGGAGGGTCACGTGAAATCTGTGGGTGGTAGATGTAGGGGGTGGGAGAAAGCAAAGGGGGGTGTGGAGTCTCTGAGACCCGATACAAAGTAAAATGGAGACACACCTTTTACACCGGTGGGTACAGGACAGTTAACAATCCGCACTTACAGTACAGAGATGGCATTGGGGGACAAGATGACAGAGGCACCCTGTGGTCTCTGCTGGGGGGTGGGTGCTGAGGGATCAGTAACCTGGAAATATCAGATGTTCTGATATTTCAAAGGCATGTTATCTTAATCTTTTTTATTTTTTTATATTTTTTTATTTTTTTTCATTTTTCTGAAGCTGGAAACGGGGAGAGACAGTCAGACAGACTCCCGCATGCGCCCGACTGGGATCCACCCGGCACGCCCACCAGGGGGCGACGCTCTGCCCACCAGGGGGCGATGCTCTGCCCATCCTGGGTGTGGCCATGTTGCAACCAGAGCCACTCTAGCGCCTGAGGCAGAGGCCACAGAGCCATCCCCAGCGCCCCGGGCCATCTTTGCTCCAATGGAGCCTTGGCTGCGGGAGGGGAAGAGAGAGACAGAGAGGAAAGCGCGGCGGAGGGGTGGAGAAGCAAATGGGCGCTTCTCCTGTGTGCCCTGGCTGGGAATCGAACCCGGGTCCTCTGCACGCTAGGCCAACGCTCTACCGCTGAGCCAACCGACAAGGGCTCTTAACCTTTTTTAAAAATTGATTTTAGAGAGAGGATAGGAGGGAGGGAAGGAGGAACACACTGATGTGTTGTTCCACTTATTTACGCATTCTTTGCTTGCTTCTTATTGGTGCCCTGACAAGGAATTGAACTTGCAACCTTGGTATATTAAGACGATGGGCTCACTTAAGGTAAAGACTGACCTGTGTCAAGGACTCTACAGGCCTAGAGAATGTGATTACTTGCCTTACCAGCTTCTAATTAGGATTATGTTCAGATCATCCTATGTGATTACTTTCAGTCTCTGAGTTTATAAGACTCACCATGCAGGCCTCCCCTGAGCTTCTCAGGTTTAACATGTGCTCTCTTTTTCGTCCATAGAGGGCGGTCTGGGTTGGGGCACCAGAAATACCAGGTTGGCCTATAGCGTGAGGCCCCAAGCTTGGAGAAAGTCTGGAAGAGCGGAGGTGGAGAGCCCAGGAGAAGTGGATTCAGAAGCCAGGGAGGGAGGCAGCAGGCTGCTCTCGGGAGGCTGCAGGGCCTCCACCCCCACCCCCCACCTTCCCGTGGGGATGACCTAGTCTTCTCTCCAGCTCATGCTGTTATCCTGGAGCCCCCTTATCACCCATCCCAGAGTAGGTCTGCAAGCCCAGCCCTGCCAATCTGCACTGTCACCGAGTGGGGACCCAGGCTGAACCTCAGCAGCCAACACAGGTCTTGGCACCTGAGAGGGAGATGCTTAAGAAACAGTCAACAGAGTAAAGGGTCGGGATTCATGCATACACTGTGTGCAGGTTCTTCATGCAAACCCGCCTGCCTAATTTTAACAACCCCTCAAGGCAGGCTGTATTTCACACCCGGAAATGGGCTCAGAGGGGTGAGCTGGACCTTGCCACGGGTACCCTCAGCCTCAGGTCTTTCAAACCAGAGCAAGTCTGTCTTCCAAGTCTAGGGGGCCAGATGGGTGAGTGGCCCAAACAGAGGTCACCCTAATGTCCAAGCAAGGTGCCCTTTCCTCTGCCAGGCTACCTGGCACCCAGGCCCTTGCCAACCATTCTCTGCTCCACCTGTGGAAACCGGGCTTGGGTGATGACACAGCTTCCCACTTGACCACAGAGGTGTGCTCGCTGGTACTGCCTGTCCGGTTTCCCTCGGGCACCACAGGGAGGGCTGTGGAAGGAGTCGGCTGACTAATGGCATTGGGTAGATAAGCTCTGGCTGTGAGACAGTGAGGGGACAGGTGCCCAGTGAGGACCAGCCCCCAACACCTCTAGCTGTGGGACTGGGCAGTGGCTAGCTGTCCTGCGGTGGCGCAGTGGGTAAAAGCATCGACCTGGAATACTGAGGTCACCGGTTCAAAACCCCGGGCTTCCCTGGCCAAGGCACATATGGGAGTTGATGCTTTCTGCTCCTCCCTCCCTTCTTTCTGTCTCTCTCTCTTTCTCTGTCTCCTCTCTCTAAAATGAATAAATAAAACCTAAAAATAAATAAATAAATAAAAATAATTTAAAATAAAAAAAAAAGAAGGGGCTCTGTTCTGCTGCCCAACCCTGTATCACCTCCCTTCTAGAATAAGCTCCTGGAAGAGGCACATTGAGCGCATCCGCCTTCCTAAGGACTTCCCAGTGTGATGGGGAGAGCCCAGGACTCCCTGGGTTTGAAGGCAGGTGTGTGCAAAGAAAACAGTAAAAAGCATGGAGAAGGTAGCTTAGGCCACTGTTAACAAGGTGTGTGTGGGGGGGGACGGCCCCCTGTAGACCAGGGTGAGGAGGGTGCATTTTTCCGTGTGACAAATGCTTCTTGAATGGTCTTGCTGCAGGACAGAAGAATAATGACACCGACAGTCCCTGCCCCAAAGGAGCTGGTGTCCTTGCCGGTACAAAAACTATTACAATCACCAGACGTGCCCTCAGCTGGGCTGGTGCCTGAGGAAGCCATGTCTGCCCTGAGGCTAACAGAAGGGTTAAGCAGGGGAGGCAGCAGGTAAGAAGGTACCTGAGGCCCACCCAGGACACAGCCAGAAAGTCAGCAGGGTCCTCAGCCAGGCTGAGGGGGGTCCGGAAAGGTTTCCACAAATGTTTTCCCTCAGTGAGCTTCAGACTGCCTGCCTGGGTTTGAATCCTGGCTCCAATACTTACTGGATGCGTAACCTTGGGCAAACTACCTCATGGCCCTGTGCCTCAGTTTCCTCAGTGAAGTGGGTGGATGGCAGTCCCTACCTCACAGTAGTGTTGTGACAGCTCCATCCCTAGCTGTTGTTACTGGTGGTCAATTAAGTATCTGCTGAACTGAGAAGACTGGGCGTGGTGGGATCTAAGACACAATGAGAAAGGGAGGGGGAGAGAGGAAGTGGGGAGGGAAGAGCTGAGGATGAGCAGATGGGGGGAGGGGGAGGAGGTTCACCTGTCTTTGTCACAACCTGTCCTGACTGTCTGATGTTCAGCACCCCTCCCTGCAAAAGCTATTAAAAGATTAGGGGTTTATCCTTATTGGTGGGGAAGGCAAGGCGGCCTCTCCCATTCATTGACTCCTCTGGAACCCGCCAGAGCCAGTGTGTGTCTGGGTTTCTGCGCCTGCTCCGCTGAGTTTGCACAGCAGCCAAGAGGAAATGGGATCATCAGGAACAGAGGGAACCCCCAGAGCAGCCTTATCAGTGCCGCACCAATGTGGACACCACATAGTAAGGGTGCTATGAGGAAGGGACAATCAGACAAAGGGAAGTTCTTGGAAGTGAGGAAGATGGCAGTCAAAATAAACATCTCTTAACAAGGGGGTTGAAAAATAGGCAAATCTGTACGATAAAGCCTCCCGGATCGTCCAGAAAAAAACCTGAGGTAGGAAAAATGAGATAAAAGTTGTAGGACACATGGAAGAAGTCCAAGGAGTCTACTGTTCCTCTGAGTGCTGAGAAGACACGAGGCGGTGGGAGATGTAACCAGAGAGGAGTGTGTTGAGTTGAAGGAAGAGTCAGAGTCAAGTGTCCACTCTGGGAAGGGCCACAGAGCTCCAAGCAGCACAAATGGAAGACAGCAAACCAAACCCGGGGTCCTGCCCCATCCTGAGCACTTGACACGTAAGACAGCCAGAACATTCTGAAATGAAGCAGGCGGAATTCAGGTGGGGCTATGTGCCTGGCTGCTTCCTGTCTCATCTGCCAGGCCCGGTTATTTGTGAGGTTTGCACTCCCCACCTGCGGAGCCCCCTCTGTGCAGGCCTGGGCAGAGGACCAGGGAAGAGCAGCCTAGGTTCCTGTCTTAATGAAAACACAGGGAGCCTGATCAGGGGGTGGCGCAGTGGCTACAGTGTCGACCTGGGACAAGGAGGACCCAGGTTCAAAACCCCAAGGTCGCCCTGGCCGGTTGGCTCAGCGGTAGAGCGTCGGCCTAGCGTGCGGAGGACCCGGGTTCGATTCCCGGCCAGGGCACATAGGAAAAGCGCCCATTTGCTTCTCCACCCCTCCGCCGCGCTTTCCTCTCTGTCTCTCTCTTCCCCTCCCGCAGCCAAGGCTCCATTGGAGCAAAGAGGGCCCGGGCGCTGGGCATGGCTCTGTGGCCTCTGCCTCAGGCGCTAGAGTGGCTCTGGTCGCAATATGGCGACGCCCAGGATGGGCAGAGCATCGCCCCCTGGGGGGCAGAGCACCGCCCCTGGTGAGCGTGCCGGGTGGATCCCAGTCGGGCGCATGCGGGAGTCTGTCTGACTGTCTCTCCCTGTTTCCAGCTTCAGAAAAATGAAAAAAAAAAACAAAAAAAAACCAAGGTCGTTGGCTTGAGTACGGGCTCACCAGCTTGACCATGGGATCACAGACATGACCCCGTGGTTGCTGGCTTGAACCCAAAGCTCGCTGGCTTGAGCAAGGAGTCATTAGCTCTGCTGATCAAGGCACATATGAGAAAGCAATCAATAAACAACTAAGGTGCCACAATGAAGAATTGATACGTCTCATCTCTCTCCCTTCCTGTCTGTCCATCCTTGTCTGTCTTTCTCACAAAATAAAAAACAAAACAAAACAAACAAACAAAAACACGGAGGGGGATGAGTTCTCAGCCTCTTCAAGGTGACTGGCTCCAGGAGACCCAAAAGAAGCATAGAGTGGACAGCTGAGAATGAGTGAGCTGGGAAAGTTAGCACACCTCTCATTCTGCTGCCCTGGGCTCTTCCCCCAATCCTACCATCTCCCCCTACACTCCTAGCGCTTGCCAAGGAAAACCTCCTCCTCTACCCCTACCACTGGCACACCTCCTGCAGCAGCAGCCCTTCCTGCCCAGCCTCTGTCCACTCTCAGTCAAGTCGCCGAGGAGGTCTTCCTAAAACAATCTGAGGCCAGTACATCTCAGTGTAAACCTTCTATGGCTCCCAGGCCCCCAGGACAGGGCCCCAGAGCTCCCAGTTCCCCAGCCGGCGCATGGAGACCTGGCAGCTGGCTCCCCACCCATCTCAGTGCGCTCTGCTCCCTGGGGCTCTGCTAGGAACCCAGAACCAGCTGCTTTCACAGGCTATGTCCCGGAACTGATAGCTGCTACATGGACCCTAGGCCCTCGTGGGAGAAGGGGCCAGCAAGGGCACTCACTGGGCCTCGGTGGAGGAAGGCCTGGGAAGTAGGGCTGTCCCGGGCCACCAACCAGTGCTCCCAGTAGCATTATAAGTACACAGGAACTCACTCCTTTACCCACAGACTCCCCTTCTGAGGTAGAGAAACCACAGCCTCCTTCTCCCTGAGTTTTTCCTGCTTTGAAAACAAAGGCACTTTGACCTCCTGGCTCCTCTGGCTAGTCTTCCATTCCACCACAGCCAGTCAGCAGAGTCCATTTAACAGCAACAAATAACCAGGCAGGCGGACGTGGAGATCACAAAAGCCCTAAAGAATAAATGTGGCTCCCAGGTGTCTGTGCTGTGGGCACAGAGGTGAAAGAGCCACCACCCTTGTCCTCAAGTTCTGCAGCTGATGAATGGGCAGACCGGAAGCCACAGACAAGTTTTGGAGCCAGACGCCTGCACCCTGATTCTGCCTGTGATCATGGCTGTGTGGCCTCGGGGACAGGCTCTCCCTCCCCAGCACCTCAGTCCCTCCTCTGTAAAATAGGATGAGAACGTCACCCTAGAGGATTGTTCTAAGGACTAAATCCAAAATACTGTGCTGGGAACACCGTAAGCACCCAAGAACCAGGAGGCCTGCATTTGGTTCAGACAGGACACTTGATGGACCAAGAGAAGGAACAGGGCAAGGAGGGGCCAGGAGCGAGACGACTATGAGTAAACAGTTTCCCACAGGCCCCTGAAAAATGGGGCTCCCAGGCTGCAGGAATATGGGGACAATGCCAGAGTTCTTGCTCCTGATGAACCTGGAACCACCCTGGAGATCCTTGAAGCCAGCGGCCCAGGCCACATCCCAGTCCTGCTCTGTGACAACCTCTGGCGAGGGACCTCAGGATTGGACTTCCAGGAGCAGCAGGTAGAGGGTTAGTGGGACTCTGTGCTCCCAAAGCCCTGTGGGGAGCAAACCCAGTAACCCAGTGCTCCACACACTTGCTTCACCACAGAAACCCATTCAGCTCCTCTAGGAGCGCGTCACAGAAGACACACTGTGGGAAAGGCAGGCCAGGGCTCATAGCACAGGCTTTGGAAGTGGGAGGCCTAGTTACATTCCTGACTCTGTCCCTTGGGAGCAAGCATCTGTCCATCAAAGCCTCTGTTTCTTCATCTATCAAGTAGGAGTAGGAACATCACGCCACTCTGTGTGTTGTTAGGAGAATCACATGAAATCAGGAGTATGAAGCTCATGGGAAACACAGGCAGTAGGTGCTGTTTTTGTTCACACTACTAAATGAAACCCAGTCTCCACCCCACCCTCCTCAGCACAGGGGATGCATCCAGTTCCTCAACATATCTGTGCACAGGACCTACTATGTGCAAAAGACCTACTATGTGGTGATCAACACAGACCTGGTCCCAGCCCCCACAGCACACAGTCTGGAGTAGGAGATGGATGTGATCATACAGATACATCAGATATATCCTGAGGGCAATGAGGGCTACCAAGGAAAAACTGGGGAGCAGGCTGCAAAAATGTAACAAGGATACCTGACTTTTGGGAATTCAGAAAAGACTTTGCTGAGGAAGAGCCATCTGAGTCAAGATCAGAAGGATAACAGGTGTGAACCCAGTGAGGCTATGACAGGTGAAATGGCTGGGAGATGAGGAAGGAGGCTGGTACAGCAGCAGAGAGTAGGGAGCCTGGACTAAGGTGGAGAGGGGACAGGTGGGAAATACTTAGAAAACAGAATGGGCAGGGCCAGGTTGAGGGCTGGAGGTGAAGGAGAAACAGCAGCTACAGAACAGGGACTACTAGATTTCTGGCTTGCAAGCCGGGACCGATGGGCTGCTGAAGCACTGCAATGCAGTCCCCAACACTGGCCAATGCACACCCCCTACACACACTTGATCCTTTCCACAGCATTTTCCCAATGTACTACAGACTTCACTCATTTATCTTATTTGTGTCTCCCTCCACTCACTACAAACATAAGCTCTAGGGGGGACAAGGACTTTTATATGGTTCACTGAGTTATTCCCTGAGCCAACAGCAGAACCCTGGCACCTCACAGGTTTTAGTTAATGTTCGCTGAATGAATGAACTCTGAAGAAACTATTATTGAGATCATAACATGCAACACTCTCTTTAGGGCTCCTAAATTGGAAAGAAAACCTAAGCCAATAAAAATGTCTTGCATATTGCACATACATGATAATGATCTTAGTAAGAATAATAATAAAGGCCCTGGCCGGTTGGCTCAGCAATAGAGCGTCGGCCTGGCGTGCGGGGGACCCGGGTTTGATTCCCGGCCAGGGCACATAGGAGAAGCGCCCATTTGCTTCTCCACCCCCCCCTTCCTCTCTGTCTCTCGCTTCCCCTCCTGCAGCCAAGGCTCCATTGGAGCAAAGATGGCCCGGGCGCTGGGGATGGCTCCTTGGCCTCTGCCCCAGGCGCTAGAGTGGCTCTGGTCGCGGCAGAGCGACGCCTCGGAGGGGCAGAGCATCGCCCCCTGGTGGGCAGAGCTTCGCCCCTGGTGGGCGTGCCAGGTGGATCCTGGTCGGGCGCATGCGGGAGTCTGTCTGACTGTCTCTCCCCGTTTCTAGCTTCAGAAAAATAAAAAATAAAAAAAAAAGAATAATAATAAAAAAGTGGGCAGTCTGACCAGGAGGTGGCACAGTGGATAGAGCGTCGGACTGGGACGCGGAGGACCCAGGTTCGAAACCCCGAGGTTGCTGGCTTGAGTGCGGGCTCATCTGGTTTGAGCAAGGCTCACCAGCTTGGGCAAGGAGTCACTCGGTCTGCTGTAGCTCCCTGGTCAAGGCACATATAAGAAAGTAATCAATGAACAACTAAAG
The DNA here is from genome assembly GCF_036850765.1 of Saccopteryx bilineata. Taxonomy (NCBI): domain Eukaryota; kingdom Metazoa; phylum Chordata; class Mammalia; order Chiroptera; family Emballonuridae; genus Saccopteryx; species Saccopteryx bilineata. Next base: position 313,849,097 of record NC_089492.1, on the reverse strand, counting down.
AGCTGCAACAAAGAATTGATGCTTCTAATCTCTCTCCCTTCCTGTCTGTCCCTATCTGTCCCTCTCTGTCACAAAAAAAAACTCTTTAAAAAAAAGTGAGCAGAGTCCCCTTTATTAAGCACGCACTCTCTCCCCTCACTTTCTTCTTGGTAACTGATTTTGCAACAAGAGCTCCCATGTTCTGAGGGCTTATTATGTGTTAGATGTCCCATTAGAGCTTTAAAGTGTGAGCTCATTTGTACTTCATAAAGACCAACTCCCAAAATGCTAAGCATGCTCCTACTTCAGGGTTCTGCATCTCTTCCTGGCACACTCCTACCCCCACTTATCCCTGGGGCTTGTTCCCTGCTCTTCCTCAGAAATGCTCTCCTCCATCATCTACCACTCCATACCTTTTCGTTCCATGACTTCATTTAAGTTTTCTTTGTACAACTTCTCACTAGCTGCTGGCATGTATTTTATTTATTGACAACCCTACTGAAATGTAAGCTTCGCGAGGACACTAAAACAATGCCTGGAATATAACAGGTGTTTAATAAGTGTTTGTTGAATGAAGGTGCTTTTATGATGTCCCTTCTATAAAGGAAGAAACAGACACAAAAAGATTGAGTCACTGACTCTCACACTGAGTGACTGACGCAGGGCGGTATTCAACCCCGAAGTCATCAATACACATCCAATAACAGGTGTTATTATAATTACTGCCCGCTTATTCGTGTCAGATTTTGAGCTCAGAGCTTTACCCCGAGCTGTCTCGCCCAATCCCAGAAGTAACCCGCGAGGCCGGCCCGGCTGGGACCCACTTTACAAAGGAGGAAGCCAGCGCCCCAGGTCACCCAGCGAGGCAGGGGCGGGGCCGGAATTCGACCCCGACCGCTTGCCGCGCCTCCGCGCTCCCCAGGGCCTCGATCTCGCCTTCCCGCCGCGGCCCGCGCCTCCTGAACCCCCTCACCGGGAGCCCGTCGCTCACCCCGGAGCCGGGATCAGGGTCGGGTTCGTGAGCCCATAGCTCCGCCACCATCTCGGTGTGTAGAAACTCAAACAGAACCGCGTCCACCATGCGTCGGCCTCGCGTGCTTAACTACCGCCCAGCGCTTCGTGCTCCCATTGGACCGTCAGAACTAGCTCCGCCCCCTGCATCTAGACGCGAGCCCGCCTACTCACGCTTCCATTGGTCTTCCAGACTAGCCCCGCCTTCCTTTCCGGGTTAATGTAATACGCGTGTGAATTTGGGAGACTTTCTTTGCAGTTTTCGAGTCCTTAGGAGTAGCCATTGGCCTAGTGACTGGTTACACGTGACGTAACTCGTTATTTTATTTTCGTTTTTGTTTGTAACTTGTATTTTCAAAAATCCCTATTTGTCCCCTTGCCTCGCAGAAACCCGGAAGCGCCAACTGAAACGCTTCTCTATTGGTCGTACTCTTCACACCGTGACTCAAAGTTGGTCTGAGGGCTTGCTTCCTGCTTGATAGTCGAGTGGCAGACGTGCTTAGCCAATGCCCGCCTAACCTGCTCTCCTATTGGTTGGAGCTGCTACCCTCCGTACAAACACCTCACTTCCAGTGGGTATAACATCCCGCTGGCTCCAAGCTTCTACGACCCGGTAAGGTCTTTGTTGGTAGCGCTATCCTGCATCCCAGTAGTGCAGCCCCCTGAGTCCAGCTGGACTGTCACTCCTTTAACCCTGACAATGGTCCCTGAGCAGTTCCAGGAGCCTGTGTGCTTGTGGATATGGCCGCTGCTAGGCGGCAGAATCGGAAAGAACCCAGTTTGGGACTCTGGGAGCTGTGGCCTCGGAGTCTTAATCAAGCTGGTCCTCAGTTTCCCTATCAGTACACTGAGGAGGCTGGGGTCCAGTAGCCCCGATCGGCGCTGGCAGGGGTGATAAGACCGGTTCACAGAAGAGGAAACTTGAGGCCCAGGCAGGGAAAGCAGATGGCCCCAATTCGCTAAAATAGTGGAGGGGCTGGGATTCCCGACACTGCACCTTTTAACCACCGCCGGGCGCCCGCTTCTCACGCCATTCCTTCGCTCTTCTTCCTAGCTCGGCGCCATGGCGTCTCGGGGTCATCGGCGGAGGCCGCCGCGGAAGCCCGAGACGGTGGTGCGGGGGGAGGCGGCCGAGACAGATTCGGAACTCTCTGCGTCCTCGTCGGAGGAGGAGGAGTTGTACCTGGGACCTTCGGGCCCGACGCGCGGCCGCCCCACCGGGCTGCGGGTGGTCGGGGAGGCCGCTGAGACCGACTCGGACCCGGAGCCGGAACCGACGGCTGCGCCGAGGGACTTGCCTCCGCTTGTGGTGCAGCGGGAAACGGCTGGGGAGGCCTGGGGTTCGGAGGAGGCCCCGGCGCCCGCCCCTGCGCGCTCGCTGCTGCAGCTTCGGCTGGCCGAGAGCCAGGCGCGCCTGGACCACGACGTGGCGGCCGCCGTGAGCGGCGTGTACCGCCGTGCAGGCCGCGATGTGGCCGCCTTGGCCAGTAGGCTGGCGGCCGCCCAGGCGGCGGGGTTGGCGGCCGCTCACAGTGTACGCCTGGCGCGGGGGGACCTCTGTGCACTGGCGGAGCGCCTGGACATAGTGGCCGGCTGCTGCCTGCTGCCCGACATCCGCGGCATCTCGGGGACCGAGCCCGAGCAAGATCCTGGAGCGCGGGCTTAGCCATGATCCGCTCACCGCCCGTCTTTGCATCCTCGGGGAGACCCTGTGACCTGGCTTTGTACTCTGTCTTGCTGTCACCCTCAGGGCTAACCCCACCCCTTGAAAGACGTTTTATGCGTGTGTTTGGGGGGGGGGGGGAAGGTGCTTAGCCCCGCTCTGTCCATCTGATTCCCCCCGGTGGTCCTGGCCCTTCTGCCTGGTTCCTGCCCTGCGTCTCAGTTTTGGCTCCAGCCGCTGAGTAACTGGCCGCTCCTTGATCTGTCTCATGTCTCCATCCTAGGAGCTCACGGTGCCCCACCTTTCCTTGCTCTCTGCCTTTCTAAGTTTGGTTTCTGCCTTTCTAAGTTAGGGGCTGATGCCGCTTCCCCAGTGGCCCCAGCATCTATTGGCTGGGTTTGCCACCCTCCTCCCTCTGTCTATACATATGCCGCTCTTCTGCTGGGTAGCGCATCTCGCATCTCGCAGGCTCCAAGCTTCCTGGCAGATTCCCTGCCATCTTCCTTCACCCCCTTGGCTCCACCTCCACTCCTAGCTCCTAGTTACACTTCTGGAATTTTGTCCCCCTGGGCTGGACCTTTTTTTCTGCTCCCCAGGGTTGGTGCTGGTTCCAGCTCCTAGTTTTGGTCCTTGCTCTGCCCTGTCCTGGCTCCTCTTCCAGCTTGGGTCCTCCCTATTGGCCTGATCTCATCTCCTGGGCCCAGTTTTACCCTTGGAATTGGTTTTGTTTCTTTTTTTCTTTTCCCATCCTGCTTAGACTACCTGCTTGAACCTGTGCTCTAGAAACCCCCTCTGGTTTCTGTCCTCAGGAGGCCTGACCCGAGGGGTCCTCCTCCCCACTCTCTGGACTCAAGATTGCATCTTCTCCAGACCCAAGTTGTGGGCCCACTGTACTCTCCAGGCCAATGTGGCACTTTGTGCCTGAGCTCCAGCTGGCCTCTTCCTGACCCTCCGGGCAGATGGTGGTACCCTTCAGTCACTTAGGGCTCAGTGCCCACCGCCCTGGTCCTTCCAGTGCACTATGATGCCACTGTGCAGATAAGGACCATGTGCTTAATGTTTGCTCACTGTGTTGACCCCTGGATGCTAAGAGGACTTGGATTTCTGTTTCTCCTTCTGGCCCCAGCCCTAGTCTCTCAGTCCCAATCACATTTATTCCCCACCCCGCTCTTTCATCCCAGCCTGCAGCTGAGGTCTGAGTCCCCAAGGTGGAGAATGGCAGACTCATTAAAATGGAAAACATTTACTGATATGGTCATTTCCTCTTGTTTCCCCACCTGTGCTGGGGGTGGGTGGGTTAGTAATTTCTCTGAAAATGGGGGTCCCAAGAAAGGGATCCTTCCTGCCTGGACTATTGAAGGTGAAGCTGTAGCTGGAAATGAGAGCCCCTGGTTTTCTTGCCTGCTCCTGCATTTTATTTTATTAACTCAACATACATTTACTGGGCACCTGTTTTGTGTCTGTCCTGTGCTGGGCACAGGTTGCAACAGCCCATCTGGGCCCTTGCTGAGCTCACAGTCCACTGGGAGAGACAGACATTAATAAAATATTCTCATAAGTAAGTTCATAGTTTAATTTTTCTGGCACTATGTGTGATAAAGAGGTACAAGAGTTTTGTGAGGGTATAACTGAGATCTGGCTGTCCCTGTGTGGGAATACAGACCAGGGAGGTCAGATGGCTTTGCTGAGGAAGCAATGAGTGAATTTGAGCTGAGCCCTAAAGGTATAAAATAAATCAGTGAAATGAGTGAGGTGGTGAAGAGTTGCCGGCCAGAGCAGAGGTAGATTAAGGTCAGTTGAGGCACTGGGTGCAGAAGAAAATATTGGCCCCTTAAAAAAAAAGAGACACAGGGAAAATAAAAATACATGTTAACCAGCCTAACCAGGTGTTGGTGCAATGGATAGAGCATCAGTCTGGGATGCAGAGGACCCAGGTTCGAAACCTCAAGGTCACCAGCTTGAGCAAGGGGTCACTTGGTCTGCTGTAGCCCCTGGTCAAGGCACATATGAGAAAGAAATCAATGAACAACTAAGGTGCCATAATGAAGAATTGATGCCTCTCATCTCTTTCACTTCCTGTTTGTCCCTATCCCTCAAAAACAACAACGACAATAAAAAACATGTTAACCATATTTTTAAATAAATAAAAAAATATTATGTACTATTAATGTTTAAATTGCACATATAAAACCAAACTTGGTGTCATTAGAAAAAAGTGTAAAGTTGGGGTTTTGAAGGGCCCTTCAGAAGTCAGGGCCCAGGGGGTGCACCTGCCATTAAGTCTGCCTCTGGGCAGTTGGAACAGCATATGCAAAGGCCCTGAGTCAGAAGGGAGCATAACCTATTTAACAGAAGAAGGTGACCACGGGCCATGAAATGGGAATTTACATAGCTGCTTTTTGTTTTGGGGAGAGGTAAAGACAGAATTTACTTACAGTGTTTTAGAGTGAATTTGTGATTGCCCTGAGATATCCCAAGTGGGTGACAGTTGTTTACATCCATTGAAGTTAAGATCTGGAGCCTAACCAGGCGGTGGTGCAATGGATAGAGAGTTGGACTGGGACACGGAGGACAGGGGTTCAAAACCCCAAGGTCACTGGCTTAGGCAAGGGGTTACTCGGTTTGCTGTAGCCCCCCCCAGTCAAGGCACATATGAGAAAGCAATCAATGAACAACTAAGGAGCTGCAATGAAGAATTGATGCTTCTCATCTCTCTCCCTTCCTGTCTGTCTGTCCTATTTATTTATTTATTTATTTATTCATTCATTCATTCATTCATTCATTTTAGAGAAGAGAGAGACTAGGGTGGGGAGAAGCAGGAAGCGTCAACTCCCATATGTGCTTTGACCAGGCAAGCCCAGGGTTTTGAACCGGCAACCTCAGTGTTCCAGGTCGATGCTTGATCCACTGTGCCACCACAGGTCAGGCTTGTCTGTCTGTCCTTATCTGTCCCTCTCTCTGTCTCTGTCTCTGTCACAAAAAAAAATAAAATAAAAAGTTTAGATTTGGAGACTTTATGGCCTCATTCAGCTAGTGCCTTAAGGAGAATGAGGGAGTCTAAAAGATCACCTTATCTGATTATAGTGTAAGAAGTCATCAATATATTGAACAAGAGTATGACCTGGGGTAAAGGCTACAAAGTCTAAGCTTTAAGAATCTGGGAAATATTGAGGGAGACCAGCAACATTTCTGAGGTATGGGAGTCCATGTTAATCATCTCCCTCTCGACAAGTCAAGATCCAGTGGGATGGAAAAGCTGAGCAGAGGCAGTTACTGGAAACCAGGCTGTGTCAGCAGGAGCTGCTGTGAGCTGGGATGGGGAACTACAGGCTGGAGAGGAATTGCAAGAGTTTACATTGTACAGATTGGTAGGTTTGATTCTCTTCTGAATCAAACTTCCCTTCTATTACAAATAAGATTGGAGTATTGCAGGGTGAGGAATAAAAGGTAAGAAAGAACTCCCTGCCTGGCTGGTGGTGGCACAGGGGTTGACTCGGGACACTGAGGACCCAGGTTTGAAACCCTGAGGTCGCTGCTTGCCCATGGGCTCACCAGCTTGAGTGCGGGATTGCTGGATTTAGTGTGGGATCATAGACATGACCCCAGGGTTGCTGGCTTGAGCCCAAAGGTCACTGACTTGAGCAAGGGGCCACTGGCTTGGTTGGAGCACCTCCCACCCCATCAAGGCACATATGAGAAGCAATCAATGAATAAGTAAAATGCCACAACTAGGAGTTGATTCTTCTTATCTCTCCCTTCCTGTCTCTCTCGCGCGTGCACGTACACACACACAAAAAGCACTGTTCAAGTCTATTACATGTTTGATTCCTTGTTGTAGAGAGAGATGAATGAATGAGACTAAAGATGAATGAGAATTGAGTTATAGATGAGAAGGGGTTTATTTCTTTTCCAGACACCACATATGAGTTCTACACTTAGTAGTAATGCAACCCCATTTGCATATGAGCCCCAAAGACTAATCAGAACATATTTTATGGTTGAGTCCTCTTCAGATGAATTTAAATCAAGATGACTTTCCATTAGGAAAACTAGGAAGCTGAAGGTTTGATCTGAGGGCAGGGACTAAAAAACATTTTGGGAAAAACAAAACATTTGGGGTGTTTGTTTGTTTTTTTAGTTACATCTTGTGTCATTAAATTTCCATACCAATTCACCTGAAAAGTTTACTGGTGAGGATTCCGGTACTAGGAAGGCATGGGAGGTATAAAGAGGGCCTAAGAACATCAGCGACCTGAAATTGAGGCAATAAAACAGAGATTCCTGACAGCTTGAATGGGATTGGAGGTGACGGGCAGAGACAAATCCTCTGAACCAATGGTAGGAAAAGTCGCACCAGTGCCAGTGAAGAGATCCAGTTCTTGATCCTCTAAGTTAAGTGGTGGGAGCTGTGGTGTGACTGAGGGACTAACCAAGTCTTGATGGAGAATTCTCTGCAGAAGGGAAAAATGAACCCTCTGAGGATACTGGGGTCCAGGGAGATGGTTTTTGAGCTTTTCTTTCTTTGATGTGCTGTGCAATTGTTTGCCTAATGTTCAGGCTTTTTTTTTTTTTTTTTTAAGACTTTATTCGTTTTGGAGAGAGAGAGAGCAAAAGGGAGGAGGAGCAAGAAGCATCATCCCCTGTATGAGCCATGACCAGGTAAGCCCAGGGTTTCGAACTGGCGACCTCAGTGTTCCAGGTCAACGTTTTTATCCACTGCACCACCACAAGTTGGGCTGTTCAGGCTTTTGACAGCATTTACACTTGTCTTGAGACAAATAGGCAAGGCTCTGCTCTGCAGTTGGCTTGGCAAGAAAAGTGGATGGACTTAGAGTCAACTTCTGTTTTTCTAAAGACTCAACTTGCAAGGCAGGGACTGTTGATTTTAAATCCTTTTTTTTTTTTTTTTACTAATTTTTATGTATTGATTTTAGAGAGAGGTGAAGGGAGAGAGAGAGAAACACTGATCTGTTGTTCCAGTTATTTATGCACTCACTGGTTGATTCCTGTATGTGCCCTGACTGATGACCAAATCTGCTGCTTTGGTGTATCAGGGTGATGCTCTAACCAAATGAGCCACTAGGCCAGGGCTCTGCTAGCTAGTTTTGAAGCATTGAGAAGCAGTTTCTGTAACAACACTGAGCGATTGTCCAGCCTAGCCAAACACACTATTTTGAATTTCCCTTTCTATATGGCAGATTTCCAACTTCAACATAAGGATCATCCAGGCCCTGGCCGGTTTGCTCAGTGAATAGAGCAAAGGCTTGGTATGCGAACATCCCAGGTTTGATTCCCAGTTAGGGCACACATGAGAAGTGACCATCTGCTTCTGTCCCCCTCCCTTTTCCCCTTCTCTCTCCCTCTCACAGCCAGTGGCTTGATTAGTTTGAGCGTCAATCCCAGACACTCGGTTGATTCGAGCATCAGCCCCAGATGGGGATTGCCGGATGGATCCTGGTTGGGGCACATGCAAGAGTCTGTCTCTCTATCTCCCCTCTTCTCACTTAAAAAAAAAAAAAGAAAGAAAGAAACATCCAAACCTGTAAAGAATAATAATGAGTTTTTTAAGCCAAATTGAGGATAGTTGCCAGGAAGTAAAATCTCAGCAGATCGAGAAAATGCTCCAGAGAATGGCAGTTTTGCAGCTTACTGTATACATTAGAAGCAAAGGAGGAGGTGTACGGGGTTACATGAAATTCATTGGTGGTAGGTTAGGGGGCAGGAGGAAGCAAAGCGGAGAAACCTCTGGCTTGGATAAAGAGTAAAACAGAGACATCCTTTTATCTTGCTGGGCACAGGATAGTTAATAATTAACATTTACATTGGAGCAAAGATGGCCCGGGCGCTGGGGATGGCTCCTTTGGTCTCTGCCCCAGGCGCTAGAGTGGCTCTGGTCGCAACAGAGCGACGCCCCAGAGGGGCAGAGCATCGTCTCCTGGTGGGCGTGCCGGGTGGATCCCGGTCGGGCGCATGCGGGAGTCTATCTGACTGTCTCTCCCCGTTTCCAGCTTCAGGAAGAAAAAAAAAAAAAAAAAAAAATTAACATTTACAGCACACAGAGATGGTATTGGGATAATAAGATGAAAATAAGGGGTTCTCTGGTCTCTGCTCTGGTGGGTGGGTGTGCCCTGAGGGGTCTGGAAAAGGAGATTACTTGCATTTCAAAGGTATATTATCGCCCTGGCCGGTTGGCTCAGCGGTAGAGTGTCGGCCTGGCGTGCGGGGGACCCGGGTTCGATTCCTGGCCAGGGCACATAGGAGAAGCGCCCATTTGCTTCTCCACCCCCCCCCCCCCTCCTTCCTCTCTGTCTCTCTCTTCCCCTCCTGCAGCCAAGGCTCCATTGGAGCAAAGATGGCCCGGGCACTGGGGATGGCTCCTTGGCCTCTGCCCCAGGCGCTGGAGTGGCTCTGGTCGTGACAGAGCGACGCCCCAGAGGGGCAGAGCGTCGCCCCTGGTGGGCGTGCCGGGTGGATCCTGGTCGGGCGCATGTAGGAGTCTGTCTGACTGTCTCTCCCCGTTTCCAGCTTCAGAAAAATACAAAAAAAAAAAAAAAAAAAAAAAAAAAAAGGTATATTATCTTAGATGCAAAAAGACGAGAAGATTCAATGCTGGTCAAGATTACTATAGGCCCTTAGAGCATTTGATCCTCAATCAGGGAACATGTAGGAACAGATTGATGTTCCTCTCTCTCTCTCTCTCTCATTCTCTTTTCTCTCTATATAGTCAATCAGATAATAAACAATTAAAAAGAAAAGAAAAAAGGATTGCTACAGGCCTAGGACATGACTACCCACCATGACCTGCTTTTCGTTAGGGGTTATTACGTTCAGACCATCCTCTGTGCTTACTGTTGGTCTCCGAGTTTGTAAGGCTGCCATACAGGCCTCCCTGGGCCTGTTAGCTTTGGTATGTGGCCCTTTTCTTCCACATTACTAAGCAAAAATGAAGATTTCTATATTGTGGGGCTTCTAGGTTTGATGCAGTGCCTTTGAAAAGCCTGTACAACACGTTCCACACTTTCAGATGCTCACCTTCTTTCTGAGCGACCTCAGGCCAGATCCCTATGGGAGGAGAGGCCTCAGGATCACTCCATTTAGGCCTTGAATATGGGCCTCAGCCTGTGTCATTTCCAAGTCTTTTGCAAGAGGGAGTAGGAGGAGTTCTGGCCACCAGTTTCCACAATGGGGAACTATTTCCAGGAAGCCTTGGCATGCAACTACAGTATAATCATGGGTAGGAAGCATGCTTCTTAAAAGCCAGTCATGCCTGACCGGGCAGTGGCGCAGTGGATAGAGCATTGGACTGGGATGCAGAGGACCTAGGTTCGAGACCCCGAGGTCGCTGCCGGCTCATCTGGTTTGAGCAAAGCTCACCAGCTTGAGTCCAGGGTCGCGGGCTCGAGCAAAGGGTCAACTCAGTCTGCTGTAGCCACCCCCCACCCCGTTAAGGCACATATGAGAAAGCAATCAACGAACAACTAAGGTGCCACAATGAAGAATTGATACTTCTTGTCTCTCCCTTCCTGTCTGTCTGTCCCTATCTGTCCCTCTCTCTGACTCTCTCTGTCACTGTGACAAAATAAATAAAACTAAAAATCAATAAATTTAAAAAAAAAAAAAGCCAGTCAGGCCCTGGCAATTGGTTGGAGCATCCTCCCAAAGCACAGAGGCTACTGGTTTGATCCCTGGTCAGGGCACATACAGGAACAGATCATAGTTCCCCCCTCTCTCTCTCTTTCTCTCTCTCTGTCTCTGTCTCTTCCCCCCCCCCCCCCGCCTTCCTCTCTCACTAAAATCTCTATATATAATTTTTTTAAATTTATTTATTTATTTTGTGACAGACACAGAGAGAGGAACAGAGTGGAAGGGAGAGAGATGAGAAGCATCAATTCTTTGTTGTGGCTCCTTAGTTTCTCAGTGATTGCTTTCTCATATGTGCCTTGACTTTGGGGCTACAGCAGACCGAGTGACCCCTTGCTCAAGCCAGCAACCTTGGGTCCAAGCTGGTGAGCCCTGCTCAAACCAGATGAGCCCGCACTCAAACTGGCGACATCGGGGTCTCGAACCTGGGTCCTCCACATCCCCGTCTGACACTCTGTCCACTGAGCCACTGCCTGGTCAGGCTCAATATATAAAATTTAAATAAATTTTTAAAAAGCCAGTCAAGATTCTGGTAAGTGGCGTTATAAATTACCACTCATCTTTCTAACTCCTCTCTAAATTTGGTAGAATCTTTTAAAAGTGGGAGTAAAGGGGCTTTGTAGTGTAAAGATAGGAGGCTGCCCAGTGGGCGTGAACTCTGTGGAATGGGGTCCAGGATACAGTCCCAAAGCATGTTGCACGGGAAGGCCTGGAGCCTGGGAAGGAAGAGGTGAAGTCAGGTCTGGTGAGGCCCACAGAGTCTCCCTACCAGCATTTACACAAGTAACCTCTGTCCCCCGCCTGGAGATCAGGCCAGAGTGCTTCCTGGGAATTCTTGCAGGGGAAAGGAAGCTAACTCTGGTTTTCTAGGGGAAGACAGAGGAGTTTTAGGAATTAAAGGAATTTGCTGAGGAGGTGAGGCCAGATTTGGGGGGCAGGTTTAAGGTAAGGGCCCAGAGATATAAAAGATTCTTGTCAGGCTCAAGGAAATGGAGGTGAGACAACTCTGGGGGTCCAGAACGAATCACCCCAAGATGTGCCTCTATGGTATGCAGATTGTTTGGAGCTAAAGGCAAAGTTAGTGACCACTCAAGAGAAACTTTGCCTCTTCCCTTAACTACCTAGAAGAACTTGAATTAGAGACCTTACCCATAAAAGAGTATGAGAGGTGTTCTTTTGACCTTCTATTTAATAAAGATATGCCCTTATCATCCTGCTATGACTTTTTTTTTAAAGCCTACCAATTAGGAGAGCTGATGGTATACACATTTTATTTATTTTATTTTATTTATTCATTTTTAGAGAGGAGAGAGAAAGAGAAACAGAGAGAGAGAAGGGGGAGGAGCAGGAAGCATCAACTCCCATATGTGCCTTGACCAGGCAAGCCCAGGGTTTCAAACCGGCGACCTCAGCATTTTTAGGTCGACGCTTTATCCACTGTGCCACCACAGGTCAGGCGACTTTTTTTTTTTTTTTGAGAGAAAGAGATGAGAAGCATCAACTCATATTTGTGTCATTTATTGCTTCTCATATGTACCTTGACCAGGGAGCTCCAGCCAAGCCAGCGACCCCTTGCTCAAGCCAGCAACTTTGGGCTTCAAGCCAGCGACCATGGGGTCATGTCTATGATCCCACGCTCAAGCCAGCAAGTGTGTGCTTAGGCCAGATGAGCCTGCGCTCAAGTCCGCAACCTTGGGGTTTTGAACCTGGGACTTCAGTGTCCCAGGTCAATGCTCTATCCACTGTGCCATCAAAGATCATGCTTCTATGACCTTTTAAAGCCCCAAGTCACCTTACTGATCTCTAGCTCAGTATATCTTATATCCTTGTGATTCCTTTCTATCTCTGAACCACTCCTGCATGTGGACTCTCTGACTCTCATGGATGCAGGCTTCCCATACCTATGTATGTATCAGATTTTGTTATTTTCTCTTGCTAGTTTGTCTCATCTCTAGTTGATTATTAGACCAGTCAAAAGAATTTTGGAGGTAAAGGAAAGTTTGTTCCTCCCACACAAGGAGGGTAGAGAAGGGGGGTTTATGGTAGATGTGGATTTTTTTTTTTTTTTACAGAGACAGAGAGAGAATCAGAGAGAGGGATAGACAAGGACAGACAGACAGGAATGGAGAGATGAGAGGCATCAATCATTGGTTTTTTGTTGCACGTTGCAACACCTTATTTGTTCATTGATTGCTTTCTCATATGTGCCTTGACCGTGGGTCTTCAGCAGACCAAGTAACCCCTTGCTCGAGCCAGCGACCTTGGATCCAAGCTGGTGAGCTTTTGCTCAAACCAGATGAGCCTGTGCTCAGGCTGGCGACCTCGGGGTCTCAAACTTGGGTCCTCTGTATCCTAGTCTGACGCTCTATCCACTGCACCACTGCCTGGTCAGGCTGGATGTAGATTTTTTAAAAATTGATTTTAGAGAGAGAGGAAGGGAGAGAAAGAGAGAGGTAGAGAGAGAACATCAGTTTGTTGTTCTGCTTATTTATGCATTCATTGGCTGATTCTTGTATGTGTCCTGGCCAGGGGTCAAACTTGCAACCTTGGTGTATCAGGGCAGCACTCTAACCAACCGAGTTCCCCAGCCTGGGTAGATGTGTTAATTTTTGTTTAGATTTCTATCTTTAATTTTTCTGAGGGAGACCCTAAGGCTAGTCGGAATGCCTTTTTTGTGTTCATCTTTCAATTGGATCTTGGTATCAATTCGGCGTTTGTTTAGGATCTATCTGAGAGCTTTCCAAAATCTATTTCGGATGTGAAAGTTTTTCCAAATACAAGGATCCTCATCTGGTCATTGAAGAGTAGGATCTTCAAAGGTGTATGCATTCCCACAGCGGCTCCATTCAATAAACCTTAGTATGGCAAGACCCAGAGGTAATTTTGTTGACTTGGAATACATTTTTACCACAGATGCAAGACGCAGCCCCAAAATGGGAGCAGAAGATGTGGCCCCCAGGATCTAAAAAGCTGTAACCACAGAACCAGGCCAAAGTCCTGTCCTGTTTCTAAGATGATACCGAGTTAGTTGTCTTTCAGAATCAACAGCAGACCCGCAGTCATGCAGCTGGAGCATGCACACAGGAGAGCTCTGTGACCTCTGGTCGCACCTCAACTCAGTCTCTCCCTCCCCTCATGGAATTAAAGTGTAACCGAGTACAAACTTCATTTTTTTAAAAATATGACCTTTTCTCCTTTCTTTTTGATTCAAACTGGCCTCATCCAGCACCCTGACTCGCCTGCCTGCTTCTCTCTTGCAGGACTACTCCCTTAATCTTTAAACCATCAGGACAAGGAGGTTCAGATGAGCATTAAATAATCTTAAGAACAAAGCCATGGGCCTGACCTGTGGTGGCGCAGTGGATAGAGTGTCAACCTGGTACACTGAGGTCACTGGTTCAAAACCCTGGGTTTGCCCACTCAAGACACATACGACAAGCAACACGCAAGCAATGGACAACTAAAGTGAAGCAACTATGAGTAGATCTTGCTTTCCCCCACTCTCTGTAAAATCAATAAATAAAATATTTAAAAAAATTAAAAGAACAAAGCATCGGGTTTGTAGACCAGAGGCAGAGTTTAGGTCAAATGAGAGAGTGTCTAGGCCTCATTGTGTTTCAGCTCCAGGATCACAAAACCAGCAAAAGAATGCCATAGCTGCCGACAGGACCAGATGCCCTGATCAGCCTAGTGCCAACCAATCAGGGAAGACCACGACCTTGGTCACAACCCTAACCCCTTAGTCACCGTGATTAGTGGTTTCCCCCTATATCACCCATCCCGTGGAAGCCACCAGGGAGCCAGTCTTTGATCATTAGCTCACATGACTCCCAGCGTGAGCAATTTCCTGAAATAGACCCTTGATTTCTTCGCTGCAAACTCCTGTGTGCGCAGACAAATAGACCCCATTTAGTTCAGTAACAAAAGGACCAAGACATGACTAGTACTTGAACACTGGAACCCTTTCAAGGTAAAGGGTCAGGGCCCTGGCCGGTTGGCTCAGCGGTAGAGCGTCGGCCTAGCGTGCGGAGGACCCGGGTTCGATTCCCGGCCAGGGCACACAGGAGAAGCGTCCATTTGCTTCTCCACCCCTCCGCCGCGCTTTCCTCTCTGTCTCTCTCTTCCCCTCCTGCAGCCAAGGCTCCATTGGAGCAAAGATGGCCCGGGCGCTGGGGATGGCTCTGTGGCCTCTGCCTCAGGCACTAGAGTGGCTCTGGTCGCAACATGGCGACACCCAGGATGGGCAGAGCACCCCCTCCTGGTGGGCAGAGCGTCGCCCCTGGTGGGCGTGCCGGGTGGATCCCGGTCGGGTGCATGCGGGAGTCTGTCTGACTGTCTCTCCCTGTTTCCAGCTTCAGAAAAATGGAAAAAAAAAAAAAAAAAAAGTAAAAAAAAGTAAAGGGTCAGTTGTCCAGGAAGATCCAGAGCAGAAGTCCCTTACCTTCAATGGCCGAGTTCTAAAGCTCTGCAATCAGATCCTGCACTGCCAGCGCTTCCACATACCAGCCTGTCCCCCGTAATCACTCAGTGTTTGCCTTTAAAAACCCTTGATTAGCCTGACCAGGCGGTGGTGCAATGGAGAGAGCATTAGCCTGGGATGCTGAGGACTCAGGTTTGAAACCCCGAGGTCACCAGCTTGAGCTGAAGCTCATCCAGCTTGAGCACAAGCTCACCAGCTTGAGTGAGAGGTTGCTGACTTGAGCATGGGATCATAAACATGACCCCATGGTCACGGGCATAAGCACAAGGTGACTGGCTTGAGCCTAAGGTTGCTTGCTCTGCTGTAGCCTTCCGGTCAAGGCACATATGAGAAAGCAATCAATGAACAACTAAGGAGCTGCAATGAAGAACTGATGCTTCTCATCTCTCTCCCTCCTGTCTGTCTGTTCCTATCTGTCCCGCTATCTGACTCTCTGTCTCTGTAAAAAAAAAAAAAAAAAAAAAAAAAGAATCAACCTATGAATGCATAAATAAGTAGAACAACAAATGATGTTGCACTCTCTTTCTCTCCCCTATTCTCTTTCTCTCTCTAAAATTAATAAATTTTAAAAAAGTAAATCTCAGACATCATATTATTTTTAGAAAGCTATTGAGGGGTTTGGGCTTTAAGTGATAGCTTCCCATTCTTCTTGTCTGATGCCCTGCAAATAAAAGGGCTTTAATTTCTCCATTGCAAAACCTCAGTTGATGCTCAGCATTTGGCTTTGCTGCACATCTGGCAGGTGGACCCTTGTTCTGTTCAGCTCGGTAATAAGGCCACTCCCAAAGATAAGCTAAGGAAGCAAAGACCCTGATTGCCACAGGGGGTAAAAAAATAGTGTTTATGAAAACTCGTGTTGCCCTGCCCTGTTGGCTCAGTGGTAGAATGTCAGCCCAGTGTGTGGAAGTCCCAGGTTCGATTTCTTGTCAGGGCACACAGAGATGTGCCCATCTACTTTTTCACCTCTTCCTCTTCTCTCTCTCTCTGTCTCTCTTTCTCTCCTGCAGCCATGGATCGAAGGATTCGAGCAAGTTGGCCCTGGGCACTGAGGATGGCTCCATTGCCTCGCCTCAGGCACTGAAATAGCTCAATTGCCAAGCAAGGAAGCAGCGGCCCCAGATGGCCTGAGCATAGTTCTGTAGGGGGCTTGCCAGGTGGATCCTGGTCCGGGCACATGCAGGAGTCTGTCTCTGCCTCTTTGCCTCCCTGCCTCTCATTTGATAATTAAAAAAGAAAACTCATGTTGAGACACCTCCAGCCACAGACCCAATAATCTTTGACAATGGGCAAGCGATACTGGGTTGGGACTTCTCAGCATTTAAAAGGCAATGAGGGGGTGCTCTGGCCAGGTAGCTCAGTCTGTTAGAGTGTCATCCTGATACACTAAGGTTGGTTCAATCCCCCATCAGGGCACATATGAAAATCAACCAATGAATGCATAAGTGGAATGACAAATTGATGTTTCTCTCTCTCTCTATCTCTCTCTCTCTCTCTCTCTCTCCCTCCTTCTCTCCCTCCCTTCCTCTCTCTCTCCCTCCCTCCTTCTCTCTTTGTCTCCCCCCCCTCTCTTTCAAATCAATAGGAAAAAATTTTTTAATTAAAAAAATAAAAAACAATGAGGCTCAAAGCGCAGAGGTTACCAGTATGATCCCCGATCAGGGCACATACAGGAACAGCTCAATGTTCCTGTCTCTCCCTGCCTCTATCTTTAAAAAAAATTTATTTTCAGTGAGAGTAGAGATAACACAGCTCCTCATGGGCTGGGACCCCTTCTTAAGATGAACTCCCCTGAGACAAAGAAAATGTTCCCTGTCACTTTGCATCTTGGGTTCCTAGACTGCTGGCTATCCACTTGCTAACCTGTGCCCCCCAAATGGTGAAAACCAGAGAGAGTATTCTCACTGGTTACAAAGCCAAGCTCTCAGGACACAAAATATATAAAAGGAGAATTTCATGTGATTTTTTTTTTTTTTTTTTTTTAACAGAGACAGAGAGAGAGTCAGAGAGAGGGATAGACAGGGACAGACAGACTGGAATGGAGAGAGATGAGAAGCATAAATCATCAGTCTTTCGTTGCAACAACTTAGTTGTTCATTGATTGCTCTCTCATATGTGCCCTGACCGTGGGCCTTCAGCAGACTGAGTAACCCCTTGCTGAAGCCAGCGACCTTGGGCTCAAGCTGGTGAGCCTTGCTCAAACCAGATGGGCCCAAACTGGCAACCTTGGGGTCTCGAACCTGAGTCCTCCGCATCCCAGTTCAACGCTCTATCCACTGCGCCACCACCTGGTCAGGCTGATTTTTTTAATTGATGACCCATAGCCAAGTTTATCCAGATAGAGGCTAGTCTGGTGACAGCTGTAAACACACTGGGCTGTGAGATCAGGTTGAACAACAGTCTTGTAGGTTCAACTCTGATTTTCCATATGACAAACCACAAAAGACTTTCTCTGGAAGTGAAAGGCTCAATGACAACCTAGAGTCCTCAAAACAAAAATCATGAGTCATTCTCAAGAGAATTAGTTCATACAAGCCCTGGCTGGGTAGTTCAGTTGGTTAGAGCATCACCCCAATACACCAAGGTTGTGGGTTCAATCCCAGTCAGGGCACATACAAGAATCAACCAATGAGTGCATAAATAAGTCGAACAACAAATCGATGTTTCTTTCTCCAAAAGAAATCAATAAATAGCCTGATCAGGTGATGGCACAGTGGATAGAATGTTGACCTGAGATGCTGAGATCCCAGGTTCAAAACCCTGAGGTCGCTGGCTTGAGTGCGGGCTCAGCTGGCTTAAGTGCCAGGTTGCCAGCTTGAGTGTGGAATCTTAGACATGACCCCATGGTCGCTGGCTTGAGCAAGGGGACACTGGCTTGGCTGGAGCTCCCCGGTCAAGGCACATATAGGAAGCAATCAATGAACAACTAAACTGCCGCAACTATGAGTTGATGCTTCTCATCTCTCTCCCTTTTTGTTTGTCTCTGTCTCTGTCTCTCACTCACTTAAAAAAGTCAATACATAAAATAAAATTAAAGAACTAGTTCATACAGATGGTTTTGTTGCTAATGTTAATTTAGAAAGAAAGTGCAGTCTGATCTGTGGTGACACAGTGGGTAAAGTGTCGACCTGGAAAACTGATGTCAGTGGTTTGAAACCCTGGGCTTGCCTGGTCAAGGCACATATGGGAGTTGATGCTTCCTGCTCCTCCCCCCTTTTCTCTCTCTCTCTCTCTCTCTCTCTCTCTCTCTCTCTCTCTCAAAATTGATAAGTAAAATCTTTAAAAAGTTAAAAACAGAAAGAGAAATTGCAGCAGAGACTTGATCAGGACCCCTATGCAAAGATCCAAAAGACTGAAAAGAATTCTCACCTTTTGTAGCCTTTGCCAGGTCCTGGGACCCTTAGCTGCAGCCTCAGGAGTGGGCAGAATGGCAGAACGTCCTAGCCAACGATATCCCATTCTCTTGCCAGAGACCATTTGGCAGGGAACACTTTCCTTTCACCCTCCTGAGTTCAATGGCCTGGGTCTGGAAAATAGACTGACAGTGGATAGATTAACAGAAGAAAGAAAAAACATACAAATTTATTAAGCATTAATATCATATACACGGGTATCAGAAATATAAAGTAAGTTCCCCCCAAAACAGTGATATTTGAGAATTTATATACCATCTCAATGCAGAAAGAGAAGGGGAAAGAGGCCACTTATGGGAGAAAAAATTTTTTTGTGAAAGATAAATGAGCACTTAGAACAGACAGGTGATTTGAGTAACAGCATTTGTCTTGGGTTTGTTGTTGACTGCTAGTCTCCTCTCCCTGCATGGAAGTCAATCTTCTCTGGTTGATGAGACACTGGAGGGAGTGATTTATGACAAGTTATTTATTTATTTATTTATTTATTTATCTGTTTTTAGGCAGATTAGGGAAGTTCAGAGAAAGCCTCTCCCATATTTGTTGATTCTCAAATGTTTTCAGCACCCTTCTTCCCTAACACAGAAGAATCACTCAGACAAACAAAAGTTCAAGGAGTTCCTTACACTAGATCTGCACTACAAGAAATGATAAATGGAGTCCTTCTGGTTGCAATGAAACAAAGTTAAACAGTAACTAAACATTTGAAGATAAAAGGTAATACATGAGCAAATAGAAATGCCAGAATTATTGTAATCTTGGTTTGTATCTTTACTTTTTATCTCTACAGAATTCAAAAGACTGAGAGGATGCAGGGTTTGCTCCCCCAAATATGTCTTTTTGAGTTATTGATTATGCTGGTTGTTTTCAGAGATAAAAGACTCAGGAAAAAGTTGACCTTCCAGCTGTTTGCTTGAAAGGAGTTTAGCGAGAGGAGCTGTTCCAGAGATGGAGCCATCGTTAGAACTAACTAGTTTAGTATGAACTAGTTAGAGTGTGATAGGGAAGAACCTAGCAAGGCCTGTCTGATCTAAGTCCTCTCTGTGTTCCGTTGTTAAAGATGGCCCAGCAAACATTTATTTAGCAAACATTTGCTTTTCCATCTTTATGTGAATTGCCTTGCTCCCGTTTAAAGTCCCAGGCTGTAGGCCCTGGTCGAATAGCTCAGCTGTTTGGAGCATCATTCTGAAGCACAGAGATTGCCAGGTTGATCCCCAGTCAGGGCACATACAGGAAGCGGTCAATGTTCCTGTCTCTCTCTCCAACATCAATAAAATAAGCATTAAAAAAATGTCCCAGGCTGCAACTCCCCTTCTCCTTAGCAACAGATGTCATATAAGCCTTAACTGCCCCATCTGTCCTCAGGTCCCATATTCTTATGGAGCCCCCCAATGTACATATGCAGAAAATTTGGTCATTTTCTCTTGTTAATCTGTCTTATGTTAATTTGATTATTAGTTTGTCCAGAAGAACTTAGAAGAATAGAAGAAAAATTAATTTTTCCACCCCCACAAGTAAAATATATATATATTTTATAAACTATAAGTTATTAATACAATCAATACATTAGCAGAATGAAGAATGAAACACATGATTGTTTCTATTGATGCAGAAAAAGCATTTGAAAAATTCAACACTTTCTCCTGACCAGGTAGTGGTGCAGTGGATAGAGCATCGGACAGGGACACGGAGGACCCAGATTTGAAATCCCCAGGTTGCTGACTTGAGCGCAGGCTCATCTGGCTTGAGCATGGGCTCACCAGCTTGAGTGCAGGGTCACTAGCTTGAGCGTGAGATCATAGACATGACCCCATGGTCACTGGCTTGAGCAAGGGGTCACTCACTTTCCTGTAGCCCTCCAGTCAAGGCACATATGAAAAAGCAATCAGCCTGACCTGTGGTGGCGCAGTGGATAAAGCCTCGACCTGGAAATGCTGAGGTCGCCGGTTCAAAACCCTGGGCTTGCCTGGTCAAGGCACATATGGGAGTTGATGCTTCCAGCTCCTCCCCCCTTCTCTCTCTCTGTCTCTCTCTCTCCCTCTCTCTCTCCTCTCTAAAAATGAATGAATAGATAAAAAATTTAAAAAAAAGAAAAAGAAAGAGCAATCAACGAACAACTAAGATGCCGCAACAAAGAATTGATGCTTCTCATCTCCTGTCAATATGTCCCTATCTATTCCTTTCTCTGACTCTTTCTCTATCTGTAAAAAAAAGAAAAGTTCAACACTTTCATAATAAAAAAGCATTCAACAAAATAGGAATAGAAAAAACTACCTTAATGTAATAAGGCTATTGATGAAAAGTCTACAAATGATTTCTTTTTTTTTTTTTTATAGAGACAGATAGGGACAGACAGCAGAAAGACAGGAAGGAAGAGAGATGAGAAGCATCAATTTTTCATTGCAACACCTTAGTTGTTCATTGATTGCTTTCTCATATGCGCCTTGACGGGGAGGGGGTACTTCAGCCGAGTGAGTGGCCCCCTGCTCAAGCCAGTGACCTTAGGCTCAGGACAGCGACCTTTGGGCTCAAGCGGGCAACCGGAGCCATTCTAGCACCTGAGGCAGAGGCCATGGAGCCATCCTCAGTGCCCGGGCCAACTCTGCTCCAATGGAACCTTGGCTGTGGGAGTAGAAGAGAGAAGAGAGAGAGAGAGAGGAGAGGGAGAAGGATGAAGAAGCAGATGGACGCTTCTCCTGTGTGCTCTGGCTGGGAATGGAACCCAGGACATCCACACGCCAGGCTGACACTCTACCACTGAGCCAACGGCCAGGGTAGACATGATTCCATGGTCATGTCTATGATCGCACGCTCAAGTCAGCGATCCCACTCTCAAGCTAGTGAGCCCACGCTAAAGTCGGATGAGCCCGCATTCAAGCCAGGGACCTCAGGGTTTTGAACCTGGGTCCTCTGTGTCCCAGTTCAATGCTCTATCCACTGTGCCACCGCCTGGTCAGGCTACAAATGATTTTTTTTAGTGATAAAATAATAGTTAGTGGTGAAAGAGTGAAAGCTTGTCCTTTAAGATCAGTAACATCCCTCTAAGACAAGGATGCCAGCTTTACCACTTTTGGTTAACACATACTACAAAGTGCTACCCAGAGCAATTAGGCAAGAAAAGAAAATTAAAGGCATACAAATTGGAAAGGATGAAGAAAAATTATCCGTGTTTGCAGACAACATGATTTTGTACATAAACAAACAAAAAACTAAAGATTCCACATACAAAAGAACACTGTTGAACCAATAAAGGAATTCACAAAGTTATAGGATTAAAAATAGACACACAAAAAGCAGTTGTGGGCCCTGGCCGTTGGCTCAGTGGTAGAGTGTTGGCCTGGCGTGTGGATGTCCTGAGTTCCATTCCCAGCCAGAGCACACAGGAGAAGTGCCCATCTGCTTCTTCACCCTTCTCCTTCTCCTCTCTCTCTCTCTCTCTCTCTCTCTCTCTCTCTCTCTCTCTCTCTTTTCTCCTCCCACAGCCAAGGTTCCATTGGAGCAGAGTTGGCCCGGGCACTTAGGATGGCTCCATGGCCTCTGCCTCAGGAGCTAGAATGGCTCCAGGTTGCAATAGAGCAACACCCCAGATGGGCAAAGCATTGCCCCCTGGTGGGCATGCCAAGTGGATCCCGGTTGGGTGCATGCAGGAGTCTTTCTCTGCCTCCCGGCTTCTCACTTCAGAAAAATACCAAAAAAAGCAGTTGTGTTTCTGTACACTAACAATGAACAAACCCCCCCCAAAATTAAGAAAACAATATTTTATTTACAATAGCATCAAACATAATGAAAAATAGAAATAAATTTCACCAAGAAGGTGAAAGACTTGTAGCTGAAAGGTATAAAACATTGAGAAAAGAATTAAAGAGGATGCAAATAAATAGAAAGACATCCTGTATTCATGGATCAGAAAACTTAATATTGTTATCAATATTATCCAAAGTGATCTACAGATTCAGTGCAATCCCTATCTAAATCTCAACAGTGTATTTTGCAGAAATAGAAAAATCCACCATGGAATTTATATACAATTTCAATAGACTCTGGCCTGACCAGGTGGTGGTGCAGTGGATGAAGCATCGAGCTGAGATGCTGACGGCCCAGGTTTGAAACCACAAGGTTGCTGGCTTGAGCCCAAGTTCGCTGGCCTGAGCAAGGAGTCAGCACCTCAACTGGAGACCCCTGGTCAAGACACATATAAGAAGCAATCAATGAATAACTAAGGTGCTGCAACAAAGAATTGATGCTTCTTATATCTCTCCTTCCTATCTGTCTGTCTCTCTCTAGAAAAAGAGAAAGGAAAGAAGGAAGGAAGGGAAGGAGGGAGGGAGGGAGTAAGGAAGGAAAGGAAGGAAGAGAGAGAGAAAGAGAAAAAAAGAGACTCTGAATAGCCAAAAAAGAAGTGCAAAACTACAGTATTCAAAACAATGTGGTACTGGCATATGAACAAGCATACAGGCCAATGGAACAGAATAGAGAGCCCAGAAATAAACCTTTACATATACAGTCAGTTGTTTTTGACCAGGGTGCCAAGAGCATGCAATGGGGGGAAAGGATGGTCTTTGCAGCAAATGGTGTTGGGAACACTGGATATTTACATGCAAAGAATATTAAGTTGGTACTTTAACTTATAGCATATATAAAAATTAAAATGAATCAAAGACCTAACATGGAGATAAAACTAGACAACTTTTTTTTTTCATTAGTGAGAAGTGAGGAGGCAGAGACAGACTCCTGCATGCACCTGACTGAGATCCACCTGGCATGCCCACTAGGGGGCGATGCTCTGCCCATCTGGGCCGTTCCTCTTTTGCAACTAGAGCCATTCTAGCACCTGAGGTGAGGCCATGGAGCCATCCTCAGCGCCTGGGCCAATTTTGCTCCAATGGAGCCATAGCTGTGGGAGGAGAAAAGAAAGATAGAAAGAAGGGAGAGAGGGAATGGTGGAGAAGCAGATGGGCACTTCTCCTGTGTGCCCTGGTCAGGAATGGAACCCAGGACATCCACACACCAGGCCGACACTCTACCAGCCAGGGAAAAACTAGATAACTTTTATAGAAGAGAAGGAAATAGTCACAAATGATACATCTGATAGAAGATTAATATTCAGAATATATAAAGAATGCCTACAACTCAACAACAACAAAAAAAAAAACAACCCAATTAAAATGTAGGCAGAAGATTTGGATAGACATTTCTCCAAGGAAGATATACAAATAGCCAACAGGCTTATGAAAAGATAGATGTTTATTAGGGAAATACAAGTCAAAAGAAGAGTCAGATACCACTTCATTCTTGTTAGAATGGTTATTATTTAAAACAACAGCTGGAAGTCACAGTGCTTGTTGGCAAGGATGGGGAGAGATTGCAACCTGTGTGCATTGCTCGTGGGAGTGTAAAATTGTACAGCTCTGAGGGAAACAGTATGGAGGTTCCTCAAAAGTTTAAATATCCTGGCCCGTGGTGGCACAGAGGATTGAATGTCAACCTGGGATGCTGAGGTTGCCGAGTCAAAACCCTGGGCTTGCCAGGTCAAGCATCATATAAATACATCTTGCTCCCTCTTTCTCCTCCCCCCCCAAATCAATACATAAAAATCTTTTTAAAAATGTTATATATAGCCCTGGCCGGTTGGCTCAGCGGTAGAGCGTCGGCCTAGCGTGCGGAGGACCCGGGTTCGATTCCCGGCCAGGGCACACAGGAGAAGCGCCCATTTGCTTCTCCACCCCTCCGCCGCACTTTCCTCTCTGTCTCTCTCTTCCCCTCCCGCAGCCAAGGCTCCATTGGAGCAAAGATGGCCCGGGCGCTGGGGATGGCTCTGTGGCCTCTGCCCCAGGCGCTAGAGTGGCTCTGGTCGCAACATGGCGACGCCCAGGATGGGCAGAGCATCGCCCCCTGGTGGGCAGAGCGTCGCCCCTGGTGGGCGTGCCGGGTGGATCCCGGTCGGGCGCATGCGGGAGTCTGTCTGACTGTCTCTCCCTGTTTCCAGCTTCAGAAAAATGAAAAAGAAAAAAAAAAAAAAAAAAAAAAAAAAAAAAAATGTTATATATAGAGTTACCATATGATCCAGCAATTCCACTTCTAGGCATATCCACAAAAGAATCAAAAGCAAGGACTCAAACAGATTCTTACACACAGATGTTCATGGTAGCATTAGTCACAATAGCCAAAAGGCAGAAAAACCCCGATGTCCACCAACAGACAAAAAAATAAATAAACTGTGCTTTATATGGACAATGAAATGGTATTCAGCCTTAAAAGGCAATGAAATTCTGATATATTCTTCAACATAGACAAACACTAAAAATGTTATGCTAATTAAAATAAGCCTGCCTGACCTGTGGTGGCGCAGTGGATAAAGCGTTGACCTGGAAATGCTGAGGTCGCCTGTTCAAAACCCTGGGCTTGCCTGGTCAAGGCACATATGGGAGTTGATGCTTCCAGCTCCTCCCTCCTTCTCTCTCTCTCTCTGTCTCTCTCTCCTCTCTCTCCCTCTCTCTCCCCTCTCTAAAAAAAAAAAAATGAATAAATAAATTAAAATAAGCCAGACACTAGAGGACAGATATATAGGGAGTGATTATTTAATAAGTACAGGGTTTCTATTTAGATGATGAAATATTTCTGGAACTGGATAGTGGTGACGGTTGCATAACATTGTGAATATACTTAATATTGATGAATTGTACACTTAAAAAGGGTTAATATGGCCTGACCAGGCGGTGGCGCAGTGGATAGAGCGTCAGATTGGGATGTGGAAGTCCCAGATTCGAGACCCCGAGGTCGCCAGCTTGAGCGAGGGCTCATCTGGTTTGAGCAAAAGCTCACCAGCTTGAGCCCAGTGTCGCTGGCTCAAGCAAGGGGTTACTCGGTCTGCTGAAGGCCCGCGGTCAAGGCACATAAAAAAAAAAAAAAAAAAAAAAAAGGGTTGATACGGCCCTGGCTGGATAGCTTTGGTTGGTTAGAGCATCCCAAAGCACAGAGGTTGCCTGTGTGATCCCCGTTCAGGGCACATACAGAAACAGATCTATGTTCCTCTCTCTCTCTCTAAAATCAGTCAATAAAATTATTTTAAAAAGAAAATGATGATAAACAGCCAAACTATACTTTTTTAAAAAAGGGTTAACATGGTAAATTTTATGTTGTGTATATTGTACTACAATAAAAATAATAGTAATAGGCCTGACCTGTGGTGGCGCAGTGGATAAAGCGTTGACCTGGAAATGCTGAGGTCGCCGGTTCAAAACCCTGGGCTTGCCTGGTCAAGGCACATATGGGAGTTGATGCCTCCTGCTCTCCTCCCCCCTTCTCTCTCTCTCCCTCTCTCTCTCCTTTCTAAAATGAATAAAAAATAAATAAATAAAAAAACAAAAAACAAACAAACAAAATAATAGTAATAAATATTAACAACAAGTGAAATAAAAGAAGAAATAGAATTTGTAAAAGAGGAATGAGGAGCAAGATTATGTAAAGTCATTGTAAGGGCTTTGCCTGAGCAGCAAATCTACAGGTCAAGGTCTTCTGACAAACTCTGTGTATTGTCAGAATTCAAATGAGGCTTCTGTTAGTTCAGTTGGTAGACCATCCTCCCCATATGCCCAGGTTGCGGATCAATTCCCGCCCCCGCCCCCGCCCGCCCCTTGAATCAGAGCAAATACAAGAATCAACCAATGAATGCACACATAAGTGGAAAAATGAATAATCGATGTTTCTTTTTCTCTGTCTCCCTTCCTCTCTCTCTCTGTAAAGTCAATAACTCAGAAAAAAAAATAGGCTCCATCAGCTGCTAAGGTGAGTTCAGTGACCCAAACAAAGACCACAAGTTGGTGTGCTTAACTTGTGGAGGATTGATGAGGCTTTCACTGGGCCTGCAGGGCAAGGGGAGAGGTGGGGTGACATTCAGTCCTAGTGTGACCTAATTCGATCGTTAGGGGCGGTGCTCGGGCTGTTGGATGTGACTCGTCGTCTTGAATACAGAATGGGGCTTGGCTAGAGTGAGGGGCGGGGCCGGATGCTTGACTTGCAATGTGGGAGGAGTTAACGCCGAGTAGGCTGGTGAGGGCTGAAATAGCTGCACCCAAAGGCAACCCCCTAGTTTTGGCTTGGAGTCTGGTGATCTAGAGGAGGTTGCGATGGAGTTGGAGTGGGACACGCTGAGAGCGCTGGGGGCAGTTACTGCGCTGTACCTGCTGCTGTGGGTGACTTGGTGGGTGGGCTGCACAGTCTATGTATACCTGCTGCCCCAGGTCCGCCGGGGCGCCCCTTGGCTCAGGACGCACGGAGCCTGGGCAGGTGAGGGGCAAGGGCTCTGTGGCAGGTGGGAAGGTGTGGGGGCCGCAGGAAAGAGGCTGTATGCCAGGTGAGGGCCCCCAATCAGAGCAGAGGAAGAGGCGAGTTCTGGAAGCAAGATAAGTGAAAGCTGGCTTGGTCCACCGGGGCGGGAGACAGGGAGTCCCCGAAACTGTACAGGTGAGGGGAACAGGTGTCAGAGACTGGGCAGGTGGGGAATAAGGACAAGAACAGTGTGGGTGTGTGAGAGGGGTAGAGGTTAGGCTGGGGCAAAGTGCCAGGCTAGCCCTCCTGCTTGCCCTTCTTCTCTCCTCTCTAGTGGTGACAGGAGCCACCAATGGCATTGGCAAGGCCTACGCACACGAGGTGAGCCCGGGCTTGGAGCCTTGTGGGTGGTGGGAGCTTCTTCTGTCTGCCTGCCTGTTTTCAGCTGCCCTTCTGGACGGAGAGTCGCATGCTTGGTCCCCTCAGACATACTCTCCTTCAGGAAGCCGTCCCTGCTCCCCAGTCTGGGGGCATATTTATACTATACTATTTATATAGTCTCTTGACATTCCCCTATTGTTGCCCTGATTCATTCATTCACAACATATTCATAGTCCACCTCTATTGCTAGGCATCTTCCAGGCGCTGGGGGGAAAGCAGTAAACAAAATAGATTTTAAATCAAAAGACCTTGCCCTCATGGAGTTACGTTCACTACAGGGAGGGGAGACAGGTATAAAAAAAGGCAAATA
Source organism: Saccopteryx bilineata (assembly GCF_036850765.1). NCBI lineage: Eukaryota > Metazoa > Chordata > Mammalia > Chiroptera > Emballonuridae > Saccopteryx > Saccopteryx bilineata. Next base: position 313,821,897 of record NC_089492.1, on the reverse strand, counting down.
CATAAAATGCAGTGTGTCAAATGGCTGTAAGGGTGAAGGAGAAAACTAAATCACGAAGGGAGAACAAGGAGCCCTGAGGATGTATAGGTTCCAATTTTTATATCGGGGTGACCAGAGAAGCTGTCACTGAGAAGGTGACACTGAGGAAAGTCCTAAAGCAGCGGTTCTCAACCTGTGGGTCGCGACCCCGGCGGGGGTCGAACGACCAAAACACAGGGGTCACCTAAAGCCATTTTCCGATGGCTTCCGACCACCGGGGTCGCGACCCACAGGTTGAGAACCGCTGTCCTAAAGGAAGTGAGGGTCACATGAATAATTGGGGGAAAAGGTTTCCAGGGATAAGAAACGAGTGTAAAGTCCCTGGGGTAGGGAGCATTGTTACTAACCAGAGAGGGTTTGCCCACTGGACTTGCAGCAGAACCAAATATTGAACACTGAACTGTGCAGTGGAGAAATTAAATCAACTTTTTGCAGGGCAGCAAGCCAGGAGAATGGAGAGTTATCACTCAAAATCCAAACTCCCTGATGATTTTTCATCAAGGTTTTAATTTTTTTTAAATTGATTTTAGAAAGAGAGAAAGGGAGAGATAGATAGATAGATAGATAGATAGATAGATAGATAGATAGATAGATAGAAACATCAAAACATCAGTTTGTCATTCCACTTATGCATTTGTTGGTTGATTCTTGTATGTGCTCTTAGGGGGGATCAAACCCACAAGCTTGGTGTATTAGGATACAACACTCTAACCAACTGAGCTACCTGGCTGGGCCATCAGTTTTTTTGTTTTTTAAGAGAGCGAGAGTGAGCGAGAGAGAGAGAGAGAGAGAGAGAGAGAGAGATTCCTTGTTCCACTCATTCATGCCATCATTGGTTGATTCCTGTATGTACCTTTACCCAGGATCAAACCCACAGCCTCAGAATGTTGGAAGCCATCAAGGTTTTTTAAAGGCAAAGAGAGGGTTAGGGGTTAGGGGTCAGGGGCAAAGCTGATTAGTTTTTGTGCAAGCTTCAGTTATTTTCCTTCGTCTCACTAATTCCGTTCCTGATGTCAGCTTGTCTGGTGTCTTCTTCACAGTGGTTAACTGGGCTGAAGAAACAAGATTCTGCAAGATATCTCATAATTGTGTGTCAGTGATATTATTGTTAAGCAAAAGACAGAAATTAGGCATCTTGTGACTATAGTTATTATTTAAACTCTCTTTGTTTTGGGCTTAACTAGCTTTATTTTTCTATTACCTCAAGCAAAGTGTACTTTAAAACATTTTCCCTGGGCCCTGGCCGGTTGGCTCAGCGGTAGAGCGTCGGCCTAGCGTGCGGAGGACCCGGGTTCGATTCCTGGCCAGGGCACATAGGAGAAGCGCCCATTTGCTTCTCCACCCCTCCGCCGCGCTTTCCTCTCTGTCTCTCTCTTCCCCTCCCGCAGCCAAGGCTCCATTGGAGCAAAGATGGCCCGGGCGCTGGGCATGGCTCTGTGGCCTCTGCCTCAGGCGCTAGAGTGGCTCTGGTCGCAACATGGCGACGCCCAGGATGGGCAGAGCATCCCCCCCTGGGGGGCAGAGCACCGCCCCTGGTGGGCGTGCCGGGTGGATCCTGGTCAGGCGCATGCGGGAGTCTGTCTGACTGTCTCTCCCTGTTTCCAGCTTCAGAAAAAAAAAAAAAATGAAAAAAAAAAAAAAAAAAAAAAACATTTTCCCTGAAATTTGATTTATAGGCAGGCCTCTGACACAATACTAACATACTTTATTAATCTTTGGCTATATATAAGCTATGTGACAACCAAAGCATTTGAAACATTTAGTTAAAGCCTATACCCATGTCTCTAGACTCTGTGATCTAACACCTAAGATGTTACTGTTGACTGTGGGTTTCGGCATTGCTGGTTGGAGAAGCAGGTAGGTGAGCACTGCGGTTGTATCAGAGTAAGAGGGCAAGGGCAGCAGTAGGAGATGAAGACAGAGGTGCAATTTCAGGACAGAGCATGGGGAATCTGGTAGGTTATTCTGGAAACTTGAACATTTGGGATCCTGGGAGGATTCTGACCAGAAGAGGAATATTATACTGCAGAGGTTGAGGGTGGAAGCATGGAGATCAGTTAATAGGCTCTTGCAAAATCCAAGCAAGAGATGCTGGTGACTTAGACCAGGGTGGTAACAGTAGAGGTGAAAATTACTTGGATTCTGGGTTGATTTTGAAGGCAGAGCAGACAAGATTTATGGAAAATATTGTAATATATGACTTTAAACTTTTGATCTTGTAGCCTGAAACCTTGCTAAACTCACTTCTTAGTTCTTATAGCTTTTTTTTTTTTTTTGCCAATTTCTTGAGATTTTCTATGTAGACAATCATGCCATATGTGAATAGAGACCGTTTTATTTCTGCTTTTCTGATCTGTATACTTTTTATTTCTTTTTTTTTCTCCTTATTGCATTGGCTAAGAAATTTAATATGATGTTGAGAGCAGTGGTTAGAGTGAGCATCCTTGCCTTGTTTCTGATTTTAGGGAAAAAGCTCTAAGTCTTTAACCATTAAGAATAATGTTACCTGTAGGTTTTATTTATTTATGTGTTTATGTGTACAAGGTTAAGGAAGGTTTCTTCTAAATCTTGGTTGTGGAGATGTTTTTGTCAAATCATTTTTTGGTGTTTGTTGAGCTGACCACATGGTTTTTCTTCTTTAGTCTGTTTACATGGTAAATTAAACTGATTGATTCTTTGAGAATCAACATTTGATGTTGAACTAATCCAGAATCATTATATAAACCCCTCTTGGTTATTATCTGTTATTATATATATTAATCCAGAATCATTATATAAACCCCTCTTGGTTATTATCTGTTATTATATATCTATTATATATATATATATTGCTGGGTTTGATTTACCAATATTTTGTTGAGGATTTTTGTGTCCAAGTTTATGAGGGATATTGGTTCGTAGTATGTGTTCTTTTCTTGTAATATCTTTGGTTTTGGGGTGTTAGAGTAATGCTGGCCTCATAAAATAAATTACTACAAGATTTAAAAAAAATTTTTATTGAGTTTAATTTATTGTGATCATATAGATTCTAGAGTTGCCTCCAATGCATCCCCCTCCCCCGTATTCCCCTCAACAACTACAAGATTTTTTACTGGAACACCTCAAAGAATAGAACTGTAATCACTAAGATGGTGTTGACCTGAGGAACAGGTTGGTGAGAAACAGGAGTTTAGTTTTGGCCACTTTAAGTTTGAGATACCAGTTAGGCATACAAGTTGAGAAGTATGCAGTTGGGTGTGTCGCTTGAATTCAGAGGGAATGTCCCAGTGGAAATACACATTTAAGCATCATCAACATCTCAATGCCACTTAAAGTCACAAGATTAGATGAGATGACCATGGGACTGGGTATAGGTGGAGAGAGGATCACAGTCAGATTCACCCTAAGTACTCCCTGGAGTCCCCCCAAAATAAAAGGTACAGAGATGAGGAGGAACAAGAAATGAGACAGAATAGGAGGAAAACCAGGAATGTAGAAGAGGTATTACAAGCCAGGTAAGGAATGTCAGTCACCAGGAAGAGGGGGTGATCAATGTGCCCATTTCTACGGGAGGTGCTGAGAATACAGCATTTGCTTTACCAACATGGAAGTCATTAGTGACCAAAGTGGTTTGGGTGGCATGATGGGGGCGGGGGTGCAATTGGAGTGGGTACAAAATGATATAGAGGTCCTGGCTGGTAGCTCAGTGGATAGAGTGTCAGCCCAACGAATGGATGTCCCAGGTTCAATTCCCAGTCAGGGCACACAAGAGAAGTGACCATCTGCTTTTCCCCCTTCCTTTTCCCCTTCTCTCCCTCTTCCCCTCCTGCAGCCAGTGGCTCGATTGGTTTGAGCTTGGCCCTGAGCACTGAGGATATCTCTGTTGGAGCGCAACAGCCTCGGGTGCTAAAAACAGATCAGTACTCGAGCATCAGCCCCAGATAGGGTTGCTAGGTGGATCCCGGTCAGGGCGCATGCGGGAGTCTGCTTCAATATCTCCTCCCTCTCACCCCCCCCCAAAAAAAAAGATATGGAAGAAGAACCAGTGTAGACAATCCTTTCTTGGAATGTTGAATAAAGGTGGGTGGGATGGTGAGAGCTGGAGCGATGCCTTGATGGAGAAGAGGGAAGAGTTTATGGCAGGCTTGCATGCTGAATAATTCAGAAGAGGGAGAAGTTTTGATACAGAGGAGATGGGAGGAAAGCTGCAGTGATGTCCCTGAGTAGGCAAGAATAGAAGGGAAGCTAGAGCAACATAGAAGGGGAACCCTGGAAGAAAGGAAGAGTATTTGTATCTATGTGCAAGCCAGCGGGTAGTGAGGCCACTCTGGGTCACCACTGTCAGGAAACTGCTCCATCCTACCACTGTACTGTGAGGGCAGGACTGTCGCTGTCTTGGTCAGTACCACCCAACACAGGGCCAGACACAAGCAGTTGCTGGGGAAATGTTTGTTGAATGAATCAATGTCCTTCACAGCATCAACCTCTCAGATGCTTGCAGCTGTTGGGAATTTTGTGTCCAGCCTCCCTCCAACACGTCACCCTCAGACGTGCACCAAAATCCTACTTAGCACCCACTCCACAAATATTTGCTAACTCTGTTTCAAGGGGCAGAATGAGCATCATGTGCAAAGGCTCAGAGATAGGAAAATCCTGGGGGTGCTTTTGGGGCTCGAACTGTCTGCTGTGCCTGGACTCCCATAAAGGGCCACTGGATAGAAGTAAGGCTGAAGACTTGGGCCAGAGCCAGGCACATAGGGCCAGGGGAAAAGCAATGGCTTTGTCCCAAGAGCCCTGAGGAGTCAAGGCAGATACTGAGCAGGAGAGGAAGGGGCAGATTTGTGCTTTAGAAAGAGCCCTCTGGCTGCTGAATGAGGTGGGGAGTAGGGGGTGAGACTGAGTCTGTCATAGGCACCCTGTGTCCCCAGCGCCAGCCAGCAAAGAGCAGGTGTCGGTAAATACATTTTGAATAAATGTGTGAACGAAGGAAGGGGTGAACACTTGAAGTATTGGGTTCTTATATCACTGAGAATGAAAGCCAAGTCTTTACTGGGGCATTCGAGGCTCTACGATCTAGTCCCTGGTCCGCTTCACTGAGATCCTCTCCAACAGAGCACTTCGCTCAGTGCTCGCAGACTCCACGCGGTCCTCTAAGCTGGCAGCCTTTGCGCGAAGGCTGCTCCGTCTGCCTGGAATGCTCCTTCCCCAGGAGGCATGTTCCTTGAGGGCAGGCTTTTGTTTTTCTCTTTTGTTCACCTCTGCAGCCACAGAGCTTACAACACTGTGCAACACGCAGTCAGCACACCGTACATATATGTGGAATTAATGAATAAACTATTGAATCCCCCCACAGCTCGCCCGGAGAGGTCTGAACATCGTCCTCATCAGTCGAAACCTGAACAAGTTGAAACATGAGGCAAAGGAGATAGGTGACAGCCGCGGGCGCGGGTGGGAGGCGGCTGGGAAAGTTGGAAGCGGGCTGGGCTAGATAGAGGAGTGGTCCGGGAGAAGGGTGAGATGGCTCCAGCTTCTTCTGGGGCTGGAGCTAACGGGGGCGTGGTCAGATCGGGGGCGGGGGAGGGGCTTCAGTTGCCTCTGGGCCCAAGGACGGAAGGATGGGGCAGGAGCTGGGGGTGAACGCGCGGATAGCATTGTAGGGAAGGCAGAGGTGGGACGGCAGAGGTGGGACGGCGTTCCCGCTCAGGGGCTGGCTCGCATTGCCGCTATTTCCAGAACGGCTTCATGGCAGGCTCACTCGAGTTATTCAGGCAGACTTCACTGGTGGCTTGGAGATCTACGAGGCCATTGAGACCGGACTGAAGGACTTGGAGATTGGAGTCCTGGGTATGTCCCCAAACCTGCTTGGAGGAGCCGTGCCCACAAGTGCCTCCATACTCTCACCCTGACCCGGAACTCCTTGTGGTCGCCCGCCATCTGCCTGCAACCGGTCTTCGTGGGACTGTTGGGGTGACACAATTTGTCCTCTCTCTCTCAGTGAACAATGTGGGCATGCTGTATGAAAGCGGCTTGGTAAGACTGCTCGACTGTGAGAACGTCGCCAAAGTGAGTGAAACTGAGTACCCTCTCGCCCAGCACCTCTTGCTCCCACTACTGCCCTCTGTTGGAAAACTCACGCAGTAGCCAGCTTTGTTAGAACAAGGTACTCTGTTGCCTTCAGTTGGAAGATTGTTTTCAAAGCTGCACGTCTCTGATATCTAGGACATGAAGGAGGTCATCTGTGATGGGGCGCCCTTCTGCATTGCCCAACCAGTACAACAGTTCAAATTGTCTGTTCCTTTTATATTCTCTGGTTCTAACTTAGGGGGGAAGGATCCACATGGGGGAAAAAAAAGCAGTGTCTGCCATTTTGAGTCTGGTTTGCTAAATTTTGAGGGGATAATTAAAAATTTTTTTTATTGATTTGAGAGAGAGAGAGTAGCATCAACTTGTTCCACTTAGTTGTTCTATTTAGTTGTGCACTCGTTGGTTGCTTTTTGTATGTATCCTGACCAGGAGAATCAATCCCGCGATCTCCGCGCTCCGGAAGGATGCTCTATTCACTGAAAACCTGGCCAGGGCTATTTGGGGTCATTCTTGAACCCACGTCTTTTTTCTTAATCACCTGTAGGTATATTCTCATACTTCTGATGGGCATCACATGGTTCTCTCTTCTTTTGTAAGATTTTATTTATTGATTTAAAGAGAGGATAGAGAGAAAGGCAGGGGGAGGAGCAGGAAGCATTAACTCATGATTGTTGCTTCTTGTATGTGCCTTGATCAGGCAAGCCCGGAGTTTCTAACTAGCAACCTCAGCATTCCAGTTTGACATTTTAATCTACTGTGCTACTGCAAGTTAGGCAATCCTACCTCTTTTGTTACATTAAATATTAGTGTCTATTTTTTTTAAAATCAAAGTTATAAAAGTCACATAGTTCTACAAGGGTTGTTAAAGATAACTCATACTTTTTTTGTGACAGAGACAGAGAGAGGGACAGACAGAAAGGGAGAGTGAAGAGAAGCATCAATTCTTTATTGTGGCTCCTTAGTTGTTCATTTACTGCTTTCCCATATGTGCCCTCCCCTTTTTTTTTTACAGAGACAGAGAGTCAGAGAGAGGGACAGACAGACATGAGAAGCATCAATCATCGGTTTTTCGTTGCGACACCTTAATTGTTCATTGATTGCTTTCTCATATGTGCCTTGACCGTGGGCCTTCAGCAGACCGAGTAACCCCTTGTTCAAGCTAGTGACTTTGGGTCCAAGCTGGTAAGCTTTGCTCAAACCAGATGAGCCCACGCTCAAGCTGGCGACCTCAGGGTCTCGAACCTGGGTCCTCCGCATCACAGTCCAACGCTCTATCCACTGTGCCACCACCTGGTCAGGCCCATATGTGCCTTGACCAGGGGGACTACAGCAGACTTAGTGACCCCTTGCTCAAGCCAGCCACCTTGGGCTCAGGCCTTGCTCAAAGCAGATGAGACCACACTCAAACCGGTGACCTTGGAGTTTCGAACCTGGGTCCTCTGTGTCCCGGTCCGAAGCTCAATCCACTGCGCCACTGCCTGGTCAGGCAAGATGACTCATATTTTTTTCCTCCAAAAATTACAGCAAGATAAAGCAGAGCTCTAGTTGATGCAGTGTGTTGTTCAGGCATTGGCTGTACTGCCCTCTACATGCTCATTGGACATTAACACAACCCCAAGAAAAGGAAGGTTAGAGCAGAAGCGGATTAAGGTTGGTTGAGGCCCCGGGTGCAGAAGAAAATGTTGGGCCCCTTACTTTAGAAAAAAAGTGTAAAGTTGGGGTTTTGCGGGGCCCTTCAGAAGTTGGGGTCCAGGGCGCACACCCAGTGCGCTCGTGCTAAATCTGCTTCTGGGTTAGAGAACTCACTTTTAAATAATATATTTATAGTGTACATCTTAATTTCTCAGTTTTAGCCTAGTGACTGCCCACAATGGAAGGTGAGTGGCAGTTTCAGTTCCCAGACACCTGTACCGCACCACAAACACATGCCCTCCCAGGCTCCAACCCCCAGCATATTTCATAGATGTGGCTACAGAACCACATTACTGTGCATCTGAAAACGCTGTCCACTGCTGAGCCATGTAGCGGACTATGATGATTTTTCCTTTCTTTCTTTCTTTCTTTTTTTTTTTTTTTTACAGGGACAGAGAGAGAGAGAGAGAGAGAGAGAGAGAGAGAAAGGGTTAGACAGGGACAGATAGACAGGAATGAGAAACATCAATCATCAGTTTTTTGTTGTGAGACCTTAGTTGTCATTGATTGCTTTCTCATATGTGCCTTGACCGTGGGCCTTCAGCAGACTGAGTAACCCCTTGCTGGAGCCAGCGACCTTTGGTCCAAGCTGGTGAGCTTTTGCTCAAACCAGATGAGCCTGCGCTCAAGCTGGCGACCTCGGGGTCTCAAACCTGAGTCCTCTGCATCCCAGTCTGACGCTCTATCCACTGCGCCACCGCCTGGTCAGGTGATTTTTCCTTTTTTTAAGTGAGAGAAGGGGAGATAGAAAGACAGACTCCCACATGTGCCCCCGACCAGGATCCAGCCAGCAACCCACGTCTGGGGCTTATGCTTGAGCGCTGAGCTATCCTCAGCGCCTGGAGACTGACATTAGGACCAATTGAGCCACTGACTGTGAGAGTGGAAAAGAGAGAGAAGAGGGAGAGAAGGAGGGGAAGAGAAGCAGATGATAGCTTCTCCTGTGTGCCCTGACTGGGGATGGAACTGGTGACGTCAGAGGCAAATTAAGGTCGGTTGAGGCCCTGGGTGCAGAAGAAAATATTGGGCCCCTTGTCATTAGAAAAAAGTGTAAAGTTGGGGTTTACACTTGTGGGGCCTTCAGAAGTCAGGGCTCAGGGTATGTGCCCAGTGTGCCCACTGTTAAATCCACCTCTGGGTGTTGTTGGCATGTTAGGTCGATGCTCTATCCAATGAGCCAACCAGTCAGGGCTTGTAATCTAAATATATTTAAAGTTTTTCAAGCAATTTCATTTTCTTGTTGGACTGGTTACTTTTTTTGCCATAAATCCTGGGACCCCCCTTAATCTTTCTCCTAAGAAACCCCTGTTTTCTCTGTCATGTCTCACAGCATTTTTTGGTTTCTTTCTTTGTTTTGTTGGGCATATTCCCTAGTAGCTGCCTGAAAAAGAATGCATAGGCCGTGGCCAGTTTGCTCAGTGGATAGAAAGTCGGCCTGACATATGGATGCCCCATGTTCAATTCCCCATGAGGGCACACAAAAGAAACAACCATTTGCTTTTCTCCCCCTTCCTCTCCCCTTTCTCTCCCTCTTCCCCTCCTGTAGACAGGGTTCAATTGGTTGGAGCATCGGCTCTGAGCACTGAGGATAGCTCAGTTGGTCCCAGCATGTTAGCCTCAGGTGCTAAAAGTAGCTTGGTTGATTCAAGTGTGGGCCCCAGACAGTGGCCAGGTGGATCCCGGTCGGGTCACATGTGGGAGTCTATGTCTCTGTCTCCCCTCCTCTTACTTAAAAAAAAAAAGCATGGATGGTAAAGATTTCAAGCTCTGTTTTCTATCAGTTATGTGACTTTGGATGAATAACTTCATTTCTCTAAGTCTCAGTTTCATGTCTATAAAATGGGAATAATAGGGTTAGAAGTGAAAGATTTATTTTTATGTTTTATACTAAAGATTTGTGTACTTTGATGTGTGTATGGTATACTTCTATAAAAAGTTTATGAGGCCTGACCAGGCAGTGGTGCAGTGGATAGAGCGTCGGACTGGGATGCAGAAGACCCAGGTTCAAAACCCCGAGGTCGCCAGCTTGAGTGTGGGCTCATCTGGTTTGAGCAAAAGCCCACCAGCTTGAACTCAAGGTCACTGGCTCCAGCAAGGGGTTACTCGGTCTGCTGGAGGCCCACGGTCAAGACACGTATGAGAAAGCAATCAATGAACAACTAAGGTGTTGCAACGCGCAATGAAAAACTAATGATTGATGCTTCTCATCTCTCTCCGTTCCTGTCTGTCTGTCCCTGCCTATCCCTCTCTCTGACTCACTCTCTGTCTCTGTAAAAACTAAAAAAATAAAAAATAAAAAAGTTTATGAGGTCAAAAAATCCAGAGGGAAAAGGTAATGAAATGAAGGTGCAGCGTCAACCTGGAAACACTGAGGTTGCCGGTTCGAAACCCTGGGCTTGCCTGGTCAAGACACATATGGGAGTTGATGCTTCCTGCTCCTCCCCCTTCTCTCTCTCTCTCTCTCTCCTCTCTATAATGAATAAATAAAATCTAAAAAAAAAAAAAAAAAAGAAATGAAGGTGAAAATTTCCCTTCTCCTTCTAAACTATTCCCTCAAAGTGAGTCCGCAATTGAAAATATGGTAGGTATTTTTTTTCTATGCACATGGAAGCGTGTATGTGCCGTTTTTGTCCGGATGTCAGGAAGCCTACTGTTCTGTGCTTATACCTTTTACAAGTAGCCATGTATCATGGGGATTATTCTAATCAAAAGAAATAGCTGACCCATTCCTTTTGTTTGTACAGTGGTGCATCCATGGGCTACACTGTATTTATTTAGTCATTCCATCAGTGATGAGCATTCGGGATGTTTCCTATTATGTGTAACTACAAACAGTGTCGCAACCACTATCTTTGGACATAATTCATTTCCCACATGTGTATTTTGGAAAGGAATAAGTGTCCAGAAGTGGAGTTGGTGGGTCAAAGGTTATGTACATTTTAGATTCTAGTAGATGCTACTTTTAAAATAAACACATTCCACCTGGCTTGTGGTGGCACAGTGGACAGAGTGCTGACCTGGAACGCTGAGGTGGCCAGTTCGAAACCCTCGGCTTGCCCAGTCAAGGCTCATACAAGCAACAAATGGACAACTACAGTGAAACAACTACTTCTTGCCCCCCCATAAAATCAATAAATAAAATATTTTTTTAATGCCACAATCTTGAAAGAAAGAAAGAGAAAGAAAGAGAACCATGTTCCATCTTAAAAGAAAAGTAAGCTACGAAATGAGAAAAGGTGGGAGTTGAGACAGGGGTGGTGAAGGAAAGGACTGACAGCTCTGTTTTCTTCCCCAGAGACTCTCAGATGTTATAAACTGCAACATCATGTCCATGGCCCAGGTGAGGAGCTAAGTTCAAGGTCAGCATAGCTCTGACCACTCTGGGTAGTCCCCAGAATCCTCCCTCCCTGTGACTGGCCCCCCAAGAGGTGTTAGCGGAATATTCTCGGAGGGAAGGTAGGAGGATGAGAGTGAACTTGAGGAGGAGATGGCAGGTGAAAGGATTGGAAAGGAAATAATGGGACCCTTCGCACCCTTCTCTATAGATGACTGCTATTGTCTTGCCCCAAATGGTCTCCAGGTAAGAGTCATCTTTCCCTCTTCCACTCTGGACCCTCCCTATCTGACCTCCAGGCTTTCCCCCTTGCACAGCTGTCCAACCCACGTTTCCAACTCTTCCTGTCCCTCTGGCATTTCTCAGATTAAGGCATGGCTCAGGGGTGGAGGCAGTTGGAGGGCATCACCTGGCTCCTCTCTTTCTCACGTTTTAACTAACGCTTCCTCCCCCAGGAGCAAAGGAATCATCATCAACATGTCTTCAATTACTGACAAGAGACCCCATCCATTTTTATCAGCATACTCAGCTTCTAAGGTACCCAGAGCCCACAGACGGGGGCGAGGGCTGTCCTGCCATGCTGAGAGATTCCTGCTGTAACCCAGAATGCGTGTGTGTGTTTGTGTGTGTGTGTGTGTGTGTGTGAGAGAGAGAGAGAGAGAGAGAGAGAGAGAGAGAGAGAAAGAAAGAAAGAAAGAAAGAAAGAAAGAAAGAAAGAGAAAAACGGAGGCTAGGGGACGAGAGAACAGTAGAACAGTGGGGTGGGAAAGAGATCAGAGACCTGGCTGGAACAGAGAGTGAGTGTATGGAAATAGAGGAAGGGCGTAGAACGCGGAAGCATTCAGGGGTTAAGATGAGGACTTGAAGGGACTTCTGGAGCCATCATTGTCAGTATTCTAGGATCAGGGACGATGCTGGGTCGAGGACGGACTGGAGGAGTTAGCACACAGAGGCTCGAGAGCCTGGGATCCGCTTTCTCCTTCCTCCACAGGCCTTTGTGCGAAGCTTCTCTCAGGCAGTGAGCGCAGAGTACTGCTCTCAGGGAGTCATCATGCAGGTGCCTATCCGCGGGGGCGGAGCTCATAAGGAAAGTGACCAGAGTGACAGCTCAGAAGGCGAGGGGCTCTGGCGGGGGGGGGGGGGCTATTAGCTTAGAGACGGTGGAAGGTCACGGGGTTGGGGCAGGGGATGTCAGAGAGAACCGTGACTCGGAAGAACATTAGCGGAGCAGCGACCTTCCAAGCCGCGGGTTACCGCAGGGGGCGTGGCTCTAGGGGCGTGGCCGGCGCGAGATCTAGGGGGCGTGGCCTGGAGAAGGCGGGCTCTGAGACCCAAGTGCGGGAGCAGCAAGTGTGTGGGACACTGGGATTCCCAAAGAGAGCCTGGGATCTTAGGCTGGTTTGGAAGGAGAGCTCTTTCCTTTACGCCCTTCCTTCCTGCAGACAGTGAGACCCGTCCTGGTCGAATCAAGTATGACCCATGGCCTAAAAAGCCGGATGTTCGTAATGAAGTCCGAAGACTTTGCTCGGCAGGCGTTGGACACCCTTGGCCTCACCTCCCAAACCTATGGGTGCTTCAGCCACACTGTGCAGGTGCCTTTATGGGGCAACTATGGGCGTAGAGCTGGATGGAACACTCCCGGCCCAGGTCCGCTAGTCCTCCCTCTGAAGTGAGGAGATGCCCAGAGGAGCGGAGGCCCCCACCATGGGCTGGGGAGACAGGAGAGGAGAGCGGGGACCCACGGGTGGGGTATATCCTGATTGCTGGTACCTCTTCTTCCCAGGGTGCCCTGCTGGTCCTCCTGCCGAATTGTTTTTCTCTGCTGAACAGGAGTATTCTGAAAAAGGCGAAGCCCTCTGATAAAAGGCCTTGAATGCCTGACCTGTGGTGGCGCAGTGGATAAAGCGTCGACCTGGAAATGCTGAGGTCGCCGGTTCGAAACCCTGGGCTTGCCTGGTCAAGGCACATATGGGAGCTGATGCTTCCAGCTCCTCCCCCTTCTCTCTTTCTCTTCTCTCTCTCTCTCTCTCTGTTTCTCTCTCGCCTTCTCTCTCTCCTCTCTAAAAATGAATAAATTTTTTTAAAAAAGGCCTTGAAGCGGGGTGGCCACTTGCCTGCCCCTACCCACGATCCTGGACCAGGGCTGTTGATGTTAGCAAAGATGTTACACACATGGGCATAGATCACAAGCAGATCCATGGAACGGGTCAGACACCTGAACTCCTGGGTATTTGGTGACAGCTGTGGCATCTCAAACATCTGACAGAAAGATGGCATTTTTAATATGTGGCACTGAGATAACTAGATAGCCATTTTGAAGGGGGAAAATATTTTTACAAGTGATTTTCAAACTTTTTCATCTCATGGCACACATAAACTGATTACTAAGATTCTGACACCCATCAAAAAATATATATTTTGCCCACCTAACCCCCCAAAAAGGTATAATTTCTATTCATTCACACTAGATGGCTATTGTTTTGACAGTTGTCATTTTCTTATTTGGCAATCTAAGTGAAAAGAGGTCAGTGCCCCTGACTAAAATAGTCAGGTACTGCATGTTTAAAAAAATTTTTGTGGCACACTGGTTTAAAATCTCTAATATAAATATATATGTGTATATTTAAACAATTGTAGTGGTAATGGTCACAAAACTTTGTGAATACACTAAAAGCCAATGGCCTGACTGGTGGTGGCACAGTGGATAAAGCATCGACCTGGGACACTAAAGTCTCAAGTTCGAAACCCTGAGGTCGCTGGCTTGATTGCAGACTCACCAGCTTGAGTGCAGGGTCGCTGGCTTGAGCAAGGGATCACTGGCTTTGCTGGAGCCACCCCCCCCCATCAAGGCACTTATGAGAAGCAATCAGTGAACACCTAACTTGCTGCAATTACAAGTTGATGCTTCTTATCTCTCTCCCTTTCTGTCTTTCACTCTCCCTCCCTCTCTCACTAAACAAACAACTGAATTATAACATTCAAAGAATAAACTTTATAGTATGTGAATTATATCTCAATAAAAATAATTTTAAAAATAGAGACACCCAAGTGTGTGCAGGAGTGTGTGTGTGTGTAAATAGGATCCATCCCTTACGCTACACACCTGCATAAATGAATCAGAAATCTCCATGTAATAATAGAGACACAAGAAAAGAATACATGAATGAATTTCTTTCCATTTGGGGAGTGAGAGAGTCTTTTTAATTAATACAGAAAGTTAAAATCAACAACAGAAAAAATCATATTGAAGTCTAGTTAGTGATATACAGGAATTCTTTAAGGATGATGTAATGACATCTGCAAATTACTTTGAAATGTATTGAAAATGCATTAAGTGAATTAATACATAAGTAAAGGATGGATAGAAATATGAGAAGTACATTAAAATGTTGGTAATAGAAACTAAGTGGTAGGCACATGGAAGTTCACTGTAGACTTCCTTTTTTTTTTTTTTTTTGTATTTTTTTTTTTTTTCTGAAGCTGGAAACGGGGAGGCAGGCAGACAGACTCCCACATGCGCCGGACCGGGATCCACCCGGCACGCCCACCAGGGGGTGGTGCTCTGCCCATCTGGGCGTGTCGCTCTGTAGCGACCAGAGCCACTCTAGCGCCTGGGGCAGAGGCCAAGGAGCCATCCCCAGCGCCAGGGCCATCTTTTGCTCCAATGGAGCCTCAGCTGCAGGAGGGGAAGAGAGAGATAGAGAGGAAGGAGAGGGGGAGGGGTGGAGAAGCAGATGGGCGCTTCTCCTATGTGCCCTGGCCGGGAATCAAACCCCGGACTCCTGCACTCCAGGCCGACGCTCTACCACCAGCCAGGGCCTAGACTTCCTTTAACTTTTCTGTATGTTTGAAATTTTTCATGATAAAAAGTTGGGGGAAATCTGGGAGCAATAAAACTTATAAATAAAACTACTTAAGCATATTTAGAAATTACTTAAGAAAAGATGATTCCATAAGCAAAGTAAAAGTGACAATCTCAGAGGAAATATCTACAACTTATATCACACACAATATGTTTACCTCCTTAATATATGATTGTTGTTATGAGTCAGGGGCACAGAGAGAGAGAGATCAGCAGATGAAATCATCAAGGACTAGCAAAGGACCACTGCTCGCTCAGGCAAATGGCCTCGAGTTTGCGCTGTGTCCTATTTTTATTCACAAGCCTTCAAAAAGCTTGTTTACTGAGAAATTGGCATAACATCAAGCATAACTTTTACTTAAAGATACATGGAGTACACCTGCATGATAGCTTAATAACAATATAATATCAAAAGGCATTAATTGCTATTGCTTCTATGGTTCCCACAACATTTCTTTCTTTATCTCAAGGGATAACCTTGAAAGGAATAGAAATCTTATGAGAATGTTTTACTGAGAAAAAGCCCAGCAACTGCCTTCAATCACATAGACCTGTTTCAGTGACCCGCCTTCAAGTCACAAAACAATTCTCTTGGCAAAACATTCTTTTCTTGTTGGCTGTGTTCCCATCCAAGGCCATGCAATAGGTTATTCCACTACATATAATAAAAAGACCAAAAGCTCAATGTTTTAAAATGTGCAAAAGAAATGAACAGAAAGTTCACAGAAAAACAAGTATTAACAGTCCTGAACTAGATGAAAAGCTCAACTTCAATCCTAATAAAAATGATGCCAATTAAAATGGGAATATTTCTCAGCTATAAAATTGGCACAAATGCCTAAGTTGGAACCACATGCTCTCCTGCATTGCTGATGGGCATGCAAGTGGAACAGCCTCCAAGGGAAAAATTTGACAGCAGCTAGCTAACAAAACAGCATTACTCTCATACCTAGCAACGCCCCTCCCAGGAATATACTTGGAAGACCCACCTCCATGGCTAGCACAATCAGGGCTGAGAAGACCTCATGTTAGGGTCAAGTTTGATATCTTCCAAGAATAAAAAAAAAACACCTGTATCTCTGGAACAGATGGGACACTTTAAAATTTTCTTTTTTGAAGATGTTTAAACCCATAGAAGTTACAAGACTAGTATCTGTAGACTCATCATCTGGAATCACTGCCCATTAATATTTGCTTAATTAGTTTTTATCTCCATGTTTAGTGATGATGATGGTGATGAATGGACTATTTGAAAGAAGTTGAGACATGATGATACTCTACCCGTGAATGCTTCAACAGGTAATTCCTAAGAAGAGAGACATTCTAATAACAACAATGTGGTGATGAAATTGAGGAAGTTTATCACAGACATATACTGTTTTTAATATATAATCCATATGCAAAAATTTTCCAGTTGTCACAATAATGTCTTTTTAATTAATTAATTTTAGAGAGACAGAGATAGTGAAAGAGAGAGAGAGAAACATTCATTATTTGTTCCACTTAGTTGTGCATTGATTGGTCACTTCCTTCCTTGCCGGGGTCCAGCCCCGGGGGGGATCCAGGGGTCCCACAGGAGGAGACAGCGTCGGCGAAATCGAGTGAGAGAGCCGAATTCTTTTCTTTCTCTTTATTCTCTAGTTAGCATTTACTGCCAGGCATCTCCGCCAAATGCTGGTCTAGCTTTCTTTTTTATACACTCACACCAAGTTACAATTACATGGTATTAATCATTGCTTCTATTTCACTATGTTTACATGTTTTCAGATAACAGTTAATTTATATTTATAAGCTACAAATCAGGCAGCAATTCACTCAAAGTACAACTAAAAAATAACTTGAATAGTGATAACAACATCGGTAAAAGCTTTTAAAGGATTAGTACTAACTAATAACTCAACTTTACTGTTATTGTGAGTCAAGGGGCAGAGAGAGATTAACAGACAAAATCATTAAGGATTAGCAAAGGACCACCACTTGCTCAGGCAAACGGCCTTGAGTTTATGCAGTGTCCTAATTTTTCTCACAAGACTTCAAAAGGCTTGCTTATTAAGAAATTGTCATAACATCAAGAGTAACTTTTGCTTAAAGATATATAGAGTGCACTTGCAAGATAGCTTAGCAGCAACATAATTTTAGAAGACATTAATTGCTATTGCTTCTATGGATCCCCCCCATTCCTCTCATTATCTGAAGAAAGAATTTTGGGAAGTATACAAACCTCATGAGAGTATCTCATTGAGAAAGCCTAGCAACTGCCTTCAGTCATAAAACAAGTCTCTTAGCAAAACATTCTTTTCTTGCTGACTGCGTTCCCATCCCAGGCCATGCAACGAGCCATTCCATTACACCTTACCTAAGATTCTATTGTCTAGTCAAATTTTATTTATTTACTATATTCACACACTAGTTAAGTTCTAACTATATTCTTCTTAGAGTGTTCCACCATCTTCAGGTCAGGTAAGCAAGAAGAAAGGAAAGTTTCTCTACTCTATCACATGAAAAGGCTAGGGAGGAAAAATGTTGAATTAAGTGAAGGCCGAAAGGTGCTCTGTGCACAGCCACTGCCTTCTACCCATACACAAGTCACAATCTATTCTTTCTAACATGATTAAGAAGAAATTCTCCTATAAACTTAACCCTTTACGAGAGATATCATAGCCAGCCTCTTATGTTTATGAGCCCAGTTCAAGGGGCTTACAGGCTTCTCTGTGGAACTCACACCCTCTGTCTCATTTCCAAAGAAATTCCTATGAATCTACAGGGAAAGCACGGTACTATTATCCCTGTGCTATAAATAATAGCACACACCCAGAAAAGAGGGGATATAAGGCCAGATTAATTCAAAAAGTCAAAGGGGGAAGTATCGTTGTGCCTTTCCTTTGCGGTGACTTTGTCAACCTGCAGCCATTGGTCTTCACTGCGGTGAATTTGTCAACCAGCAGCCGTTGGTCTTCTCTGCTGTGACTTTGTCAATCAGCAGTTTTTGATCTTCTTCTGCTGTGACCTTGTCAGCCAGCAGTTGTGGGTCTTCTCCTGCTGTGACCTTGTCAGCCAGCAGTTGTGGGTCTTCTCCTGCTGTGACCTTGTCAGCCAGCAGTCGTTGATCGGCTCCCGACACTTCCTCTATGTGGTATGTGACCTGACTTGTATTTTGGGATGATGCTCTAACCAACTGAGTTAATTGGCTAGGACATCACAATAATTTCTTTTTTAGCAATGTATTTTCCTGTTTGGATTTCAACCCAGGACCACCTATTGCATTTAGTTTTCATATTTCTTTAGTCTTCTGTACTCTACAGACTTTTTTCAACTTTTCTTTGTGTTCTGTGACATTAACAGGTTTTTTTTGTTGTTGTTTTTTTACAGAGACAGAGCAAGAATCAGAGAGAGGGATAGATAGGGACAGACAGACAGGAACAGAGAGAGATGAGAAGCATCAATCATCAGTTTTTCGTTGCGACACCTTAGTTGTTCTTTGATTGCTTTCTCATATGTGCCTTGACCGTGGGCCTTCAGCAGACCAAATAACTCGAGCCAGAGACCGTGGGTCCAAGCTGGTGAGCTTTGCTCACATCAGATGAGCCCAGGCTCAAGCTGGGGACCTCAGGGTCTCAAACCTGGGTCTTCCACATCCCAGTCCAGCACTCTATCCACTGCGCCACCGCCTGGTCAGGCGACATTGACAGTTTTGAGGCAGAAATATTTTTAAATTTTAAAAAATTTTAGAGATTTGCCTGCGCCTGACCTGTGGTGGTGCAGTGGATAAAGCGTTGACCTGGAAATGCTGAGGTCGCTGGTTTGAAATCCTGGATTTGCTTGGTCAAGGCACATATGGGAGTTGATGCTTCCAGCTCCTCCCCCCTTCTCTCTCTCTGTCTCTCCTCTCTCTCTCTCTCTCTGTCTCTCCCTCTCCTCTCTAAAATGAAAATAAATAAATAAATAAATAAATAAATAAATAAGAGATTTGCCTGACCAGGCAGTGGTGCAGTGAGTGGATAGAGCATCGGACTGGGGTGCAGAAGGACCCAGGTTCGAGACCCTGAGGTCGCCAGCTTAAGCGCGGGCTCATCTGGTTTGAGCAAAAGCTCACCAGCTTGGACCCAAGGTCACTAGCTCGAGCAAGGGGTCACTCAGTCTGCTGTAGTTCCACGGTCAAGACACATATGAGAAAGCAATCAATGAACAACTAAGGCAGTGGTTCTCAACCTGTGGGTCGCGACCCCAGCGGGGGTCGAACGACCAAAACACAGGGGTCGCCTAAAGCCATCAGAAAATACATATTTCCGATGGCTTTAGCCACTGAAAAGCCGCACTACCATTTGCAGCAGCGCTATTCAGCTTGAACGCAGGCCGTTATGGGCGTGCATTCCAAACTGAATGCCTGCGGTCATGCACAAACGTGATTGCATCAAGAGGTGGGGAAGTGGGGGGGGGAATGCTTCACAATTTATAGCAGTGCATTACATGTGTCCGGCGCTTGCTGACGTCATCAGTGGGCGGGTGCATCAAGCGCTGGAGGACAGAAGCCTAGGAGGTGGAGAGGCAAGAGGCGGAGAGCCAAGAGAGCCTGCGAGACAGCCTGCAGGTGTAAAAAAGGTTAATAATGTAAAAATAGTACACACACCATACACACAATACTGTGTAAGTGTAAGGTGCTTTGTGTGTAATCATTACACAGTACACAAAGCACCTTACACTTACACAAAGCACCATACATTTACACAGTGTGAACTACATTGGTCTTATACTATGAGACCACTATAAGATGTAGTTCACACTGTTCCCCAATGTATAATTATCTCCCACATCTCTCAACTATTTTCCCATATTCTCTCTCTTTTTTTTTTTTTTTTTGTATTTTTCCGAAGCTGGAAACGGGGAGAGACAGACAGACTCCTGCATGTGCCCGACCGGGATCCACCCGGCATGCCCACCAGGGGGCGATGCTCTGCCCCTTCAGGGCGTCGCTCTGTTGTGACCAGAGCCACTCCAGCGCCTGGGGCAGAGGCAAAAGAAGCCATCCCCAGCGCCCGGGCCATCTTTGCTCCAATGGAGCCTCAGCTGCGGAAGGGGAAGAGAGAGACAGAGAGGAAGAAGAGGGAGAGGGAGAAGCAGATGGGCGCTTCTCCTGTGTGCCCTGGCTGGGAATCGAACCCGGGACCCCTTGCACGCCAGGCCAACGCTCTACCACTGAGCCAACCGGCCAGGGCTATTTTCCCATATTCTGAATGAGGAAACTGCTGAAATCAGCGGTTTCCGGCATTGAATCCGCCTCCTATTGATTTCATTGAGAGTGCTGCGGATTTTGTGGAAGAGAGCTTCTGAGAATCTCGGGTTACCACACAATCCGACGCAGCCTCCTTTTGATTTCAATAAGAGGCGGAGAAATGACAGTTTCCGACACATTTCTTCCTCTCCTATTCAAGTCAATGGGAGGCCGCAGCAGATTCTGCTCAAATATAGAGCATGTTGCTTAATTTTTTCCATGCTAGAACTTTTCCTAGAGCAGAAAAATTCCAAAGGCGGAATCCACCACCCCCAATAGACTGAAAGAGGCCTCACACTGAGGAATCTGCTGTGCGGATTCTGCAGTGTAAAAGATCTGCCTCCTATAGAAGTCTATTGGGGGTGGCGGATTCCGCCTTTGGAATTTTTCTGCTCTAGGAAAAGTTCTAGCATGGAAAAAATTAAGCAACATGCTCTATATTTGAGAGGAATCTGCTGCAGCCTCCCATTGACTTGAATAGGAGAGGAAGAAATGTGTCGGAACTGCATTTCTGCTGTACAGGGAGGGGATCTCTCTTCTGCGGAATCCACGGGTCTCCCATTGAAGTAAATGAGATGTGGATTCCACCGCAGAAACCGCTGCTTTATAGTGTGAAAGAGCCCTGAAAGATACCATGCTGTGCAGAAACTGCAGTGTATCCTATGACGTAGTTCACACTGTTCTATATAGAAAACTTGCCACTAATCTGGAAAAAACAGATCCATTAGTTAAGCAGCTATTTACGGAATGGTAGCCCCAATACACTAGGTAAGGAGGTCCATTAGTAGTAAATATTTCTCAATATATAATTAAATATTGTTTTTGTAATTAATCACTATGTTTAAATTATGTTTGATTTGTAGCAATGAGAATACATAATGCATATCAGATATTTACATTCCGAATCATAACTGTAGCAAAATTACAGTTATGAAGTAGCCACCAAAATTATTTTTTGGTTTGGGGTCAACATGAGGAACTGTATTGCAGGGTCATGACATTAGAAAGGTTGAGAACCACTGAACTAAGGTGTCGCAACGAAAAACTGATGATTGATGCTTCTCATCTCTCTCTATTCCTGTCTCTCTATCTGACTCTCTCTCTGTCTCTGTAAAAAAAAAAAAAAATTTAGAGCTTTGCCTGACCAAGTGGTGGCGTAGTGGACAGACTATCGGCCTGGGATGCTGGGGACCCAGGTTTAAAATTCTGAGGTTACCAGCTTGAGTGCAGGATCACCGGCTTGAGGATGAGATCATAGACATGACCCCATCATCACTGGCTTGAGCCCAAGGTTGCTGGCTTGAGAAAGGGATCACTGGCTTGGCTGGAGCACATGGGTCAAGGCACATATAAGAAAGCAATCAATGAACAACAAAGGCAGTGGTTCTCAAACTTTTTGAAGTCGGGGTGCATTTAAAATCCTACAAATAGCCTGACCAGGCGGTGGCGCAGTAGATAGAGCATCGGACTGGGATGCGGAGGACCCAGGTTCGAGACATGGAGGTCTTTGGCTTGAGCGCGAGCTCATCTAGTTTGAGCAAAAGCTCACCAGCTTGGACCCAAGGTCACTGGCTCCAGCAAGGGGTTACTCAGTCTGCTGAAGGCCCGCGGTCAAGGCACATATGAGAAGGCAATCAATAAACAACTAAGGTGTTGCAATGAAAAACTGATGATTGATGCTTCTCATCTCTCTCTGTCCCTGTAAAAAATAAATAAATAAATAAATTCTACAAATAATTGTAGGTGCACTATATACAAATTTCTGAGAAAGGTTATAATAATTAAATTAAATATTAAAGAAAAAAATATAAAGTCCAAGCATGCTTTTATGGTAATTAAACAAAATAAATACAACAAAATTAAATTTATTCTGACATTAAAAAACATTTTTATGTTACTTTTTTTTTTTCTTTTCCATTTTTCTGAAGCTGGAAACAGGGAGAGACAGTCAGACAGACTCCTGCATGTGCCCGACCGGGATCCACCCGGCACGCCCACCAGGGGCCACGCTCTGCCCACCAGGGGGCGATGCTCTGCCCATCCTGGGGGTCGCCATGTTGCGACCAGAGCCACTCTAGCGCCTGAGGCAGAGGCCACAGAGCCATCCCCAGCGCCCGGGCCATCTTTGCTCCAATGGAGCCTTGGCTGTGGGAGGGGAAGAGAGAGACAGAGAGGAAAGCGCGGCGGAGGGGTGGAGAAGCAGATGGGCGCTTCTCCTGTGTGCCCTGGCCGGGAATTGAACCCGGGTCCTCCGCACGCTAGGCTGACGCTCTACCGCTGAGCCAACCGGCCAGGGCTATGTTACATTTTTTGAGTTATGCTTTTTAGAATTCATAAAAAGAGGGGTTAAAAATTAAAAAAACAACAAAAAGTTATCTTTACATATATATATATAGATATATTCTTAGTAAGATTTAGTAAATTTGTCATGTCCTGGCATAAATGTAAGTTTTTTCATTCTTGTGTTTATGAGAAACATGAGCCTGATGTGTCCTAGCGATTTCTTCAATGTTTGGGCATATATTTGAAAGGCAAACTCTCATTTCCTTGTCAATACATTGAAGAATTCTTCTCTTTTTACTCTTAATTATGTTGAGTGCAGAAAACCCCCACCATACATATCATCTTAACTTTACACCAAACAAAGGATAGAAGAAACTTGCCTCCAGTCTTTCCGGGGAACATGGGGGGTAGTGTAAACCAGTGGTCCCCAAACCCCGGGCCGCAAACTGGTACTGGTCCGTGGGCCATTTGGTACAGGTCCGCAGAGAAAGAATAAATAACTTACATTATTTCCATTTTATTTATATTTAAGTCTGAACGATGTTTTATTTTTTTAAAAATGACCAGATTCCCTCTGTTACATCCATCTAAGACTAACTCTTGATGCTTGTCTCAATCACGTGATACATTTATCCGTCCCACCCTAAAAGGCTGGTCTGTGAAAATCTTTTCTGACATTAAACCGGTCTGTGGCCCCCAAAAAGTTGAGGACCACTGGTGTAAACTATCCAGCACCACAGCTTAACAGTCTTTTGCAACATAATCAGGCAAGTGAGGTGGGGGGTTGGGCAGACTGTCAGCTTACAGCCAATTCCCCACACTCCCCCAAAAATCTAAACTCCAAAAACCCTGTTGGTTTTTGGTCCCCAATGGGCACATATTTCTCTGGAATACCATAGGGCTCACCTGGAAATCTAGGGCATGCCAGTGCGCCCTGGTGCACACTTTGAGAACCACTGAACTAAAATGTCATAATTATGAGTTGATGCTTTTCATCTCTCTCCTTTCCTATCTGTCTGTCTGTCCCTCTCTTGCTCACTAAAATAAAATAAAATAAAAATTTTGCTTTTCATCTCTGGTTGGTTTGCTCAGTGGATAGAGCATTGGCTCTGCCTACCGAAATCCCAGGTTCGATCCCCGGTCAGGGCACAGATAAGAAGCAACCATCTGCATCTCTTCCCCCGCCCCCTTTTCTCTCATCCCTTCTTGCAGCCAGTGGCCCGATTGGTTCAAGCATTGGGCCCCGGATGCTGAGGACACCTTGGTTGATTAGAGCATGGGTCTCAGATGGGGGTTGCTGGGTGGGTCCTGGTCAGGGCAGCTGTGGAAGTCTATCTCCCCTCCTCTCACTTAAAAAAAATTTTTTTTTATTTTTTTTATTTTTTATTTTTATTTTTTTTGTATTTTTCTGAAGCTAGAAACGGGGAGAGACAGTCAGACTCCCGCATGCGCCCGACTGGGATCCACCCGGCACGCCCACCAGGGGGCGACGCTCTGCCCACCAGGGGGCGATGCTCTGCCCCTCCGGGGCGTCGCTCTGCCGCGACCAGAGCCACTTTAGCGCCTGGGGCAGAGGCCAAGGAGCCATCCCCAGTGCCAGGGCCATATTTGCTCCAATGGAGCCTCAGCTGCGGGAGGGGAAGAGAGAGACAGAGAGGACGGAGAGGGGGAGGGGTGGAGAAGCAGATGGGCGCTTCTCCTGTGTGCCCTGGCCGGGAATCGAACCCGGGACCCCTTGCACGCCAGGCCGATGCTCTACCACTGAGCCAGTGGCCAGGGGAAAAAATTTTTTTTTACTTGTCTAGGACATACATTAAAACTATACATTTCCCTCTCCCCGTCCACCCCTGGGGCGAGGGGGTTGTGGAGAAGCAGATGATCACTTTTCCTGTGTGCCCTGATCGGGAATTGAACCAGGATGTCCATACTCTGGGCAGACACTCTATCCACTGAGCCAGTGGCCAGGGCCTCAGTGTCTTTCTTTCTTTTTTTTTTTTTCTTTTTTTTTTTTTTGTGTGTGTGTGTGTGTGTGGCAGAGACAGGGAGAGTCAGAGAGAGGGACAGATAGGGACAGACAGACAGGAAGGGAGAGAGATTAGAAACATCAAGTCTTTGTTGAGGTTCCTTAGTTGTTCATTGATTGATTTCTCATATGTGCCTTAACCTGGGGGCCACAGCAGACCGAGTGACCTCTTGCTGGAGCCAGTGACCTTGGGCCCAAGCTGGTGAGCTTTGCTCAAACCAGATGAGCCCTCACTCAAACTGGCGACCTCGTGGTCTCGAACCTGGGTCCTCCACATCCCAGTTCGATGCTCTATCCACTGCGCCACCGCCTGGTCAGGCTCAGTGTCTTTTTTTGACATTTATTTTGCTTGGTATTCTCTGAGCTTCCTGGATCTGTGGTTGGGTGTGTGCCATTAACTGGGGGAAGTTCTCTGTCATTATTGTTGCAAAGGCTTCTGTTCATTTCTCTTCTCTTCTCCTTCTGTTATTCCCATTATGCAGATGTTACACCTTTGTAGTTGTCCACAGTACTGATATCCCGTTCTGTTTTTTTTTTTCTTTCAGTCTTTGTTCTCTTTGCTTTTCAGTTTTGGAGGTTCCTACTGAGACACCCTCAAGCTCAGAGATTCTTTTCTCAGCTGTGTCAACCGTAAGCCCAGCAAAAACATTCTTCATTTTTGTGACAGTGTTTTTGACCTTTAGCATTTCTTTTTTATTCTTTCTCGGGATTTCTCTCTCTGTGTTCACATTGCCCATATGTTCTCTCATGCTGTCTACTTTATCTATTAGAGTAAATTAATAGATTAATCATAGTTGTTTTGAATTCCAGGTCTGATCATTTTTACATCTCCACTATGTCTAGTTTGAATGCTTGTTTTGTCTCTTTGAATTGTGTTTTGGTATGCTTTATAATGTTTTCTTTTTAAATAAAAGGAGAGGGGACAGACAGACTCCTGCATACGCTCAACTGGGATCCATTCAGCAACCCCTGTCTGGGGCCAATGCTCAAATCAATGGAGCTATCCTCAGTGCCTGGGGCTGATAGGGGCTGAGTCAAATCAGTCGAGCCACTGGCTGGGAGAGGGGAAGAGAGAGAGAAGGGGAACCAAGAGAAGCAGATTGATTGCTTCTCCTGACTGGGAACTGAACCTGGGACTTCCACACACCGGGTCAATGCTCAATCCACTTAGCCAATTGGCCAGGGCCTAATTTTTTTTCTTGATAGCCAGACATGATGTACCGGTAATAGAAACTAAATAGGCATTTAGTAATGTGGTGGTGAGATGTGTGTGTTGGGGAACAGGGGAAAGAGTCTGTAGTCCAATGGTTAGGTCTCAGTGTTCTAGTGAGTGTCTGCCTACAGACTGTGAACTTCACAAGTGTTAAAAGATTTTTTTCTCCCTCATAAGTGGGAGAGGATGGCTGGAATGGACTGGAGTTGAGTATTTCCCTTCCTCTGGACAGGTAGGCTGATGGTACCCCAGCAGGTGAGGCTCTCAAGAACTTCAAAATGGTCCTTTCCCCACTCTCCCTACCAGAAGTACAGGGCATTTCTCTAATATTTCCTGTGGGAACCAACTGGAGCTCCTTGAGGTGAATCTCACAAAAGTGTGTGTGTGGGGGGGCTCCTATCACTGGGTCCTACTGGCGTTTTTAACTCTTGGAGTTGTTCACAGAGAGCTTCCCCCAATTTACCAATGACAGTTCTGGTTTTCCTGCCCAGGCACTGGTTCCCCAGTGGCTTCTGCTTGTGAGTTTCTACTCCTGTTGTTATGAGTCGGGGGCGCAGAGAGAGAGATCAGCAGACGAAATCATCGTGGACTAGCAAAGGACCACCACTCTCTCAGGCAAATGGCCCCGAGTTCGCGCTGTGTCCTATTTTTATTCACAAGCCTTCAAAAAGCTTGTTTACTGAGAAATTGGCATAACATCAAGCATAACTTTTACTTAAAGATACATGGAGTACACCTGCATGATAGCTTAATAATAATATAATATCAGAAGGCATTAATTGCTATTGCTTCTTTGGTTCCCACAACATTTCTTTCTTCATCTCAAGGGATAACCTTGAAAGGAACAGAAATCTTATGAGAATGTTTTACTGAGAAAAGCCCAGCAACTGCCTTCAGTCACATAGACCTGTTTCAGTGACCTGCCTTCAAGTCACAAAACAATTCTCTTGGCAAAACATTCTTTTCTTGTTGGCTGTGTTCCCATCCGAGGCCATGCAATGGTTATTCCACTACATACTCCAGTAAGTTTATTCTCTCTACTATTTGACTGTGGGTTTCTCCAGTCTTGACAGCAGTGTTTTGCCCTGTGTCCTCACTTCTCTTAAGCATTCTAGACTACATTTTTCAGTCCATCCAGTTTTTTACTTGTAAAGACTGAGCATTGGCTTCCAAGTTCCTTTTTTGTGAAACTGGAACCAGAAGCTACCTGAAAGGGTCCTATAGATGGGAAAAGAATGTATACTCTGCCGTTGTGGGGTGTAATGTTTTCTACCAGTTAGTTCAAGTTGATTAATTGTATTGTTCAGATCTATAGTCATTCTGAAAAAAAAATTATTTTATTTTTTTTGCTTTTCTATCAGTTATCTATGAAACATGTTAAAATTTCCAACTATGGGCCCTGGCTGTTGGCTCAGTGGTAGAGCATCGGCCTGGTGTGTGGATGTCCTGGGTTCTATTCCCGGTCAGGTCACACAGGAGAAGCAATCATTTGCTTCTCCATCCCTTTCCCGCCCCCTCGTGTCTCTCTCTCTCTCTCTCTCTCTCTCTCTCTCTCTCTCTCTCTCTCTTCCTCTCCTGCAGCCATGGCTCGATTGGACCGAGTTGGTCCCCAGTGCTGAAGATGGCTCCATAATCTCTGCCTCAGGACCTAAGAAGAGCTCACTCAGTTGCTGAGCAACAAAGCAAGGCCCCAGATGGGCAGAGCATCCCCCCTAGTGGACTTCCCGGGATCCTGGTTGGAGCACACGTGGAGCCTGTCTCTCTGCCTCCCCTCTTCTCACTGAATTTAAAAAAAAATCCCAACTATGATTGTGGATTCATCTACTACTTCTCCTTTTAGTTCTGGCAACTTTTGCTGGATGCTTTTGAAGATACGTTCTTGAGTTGGAAAGGTAATTTATATATATATTCTGAATTCAACTTCTTTGGCAGAAATACATATTGCGGCTATTTTATCCCAGGTTTTGACTTACATTTTTATTTTTTTAAGTACGCTTTTGGAAGAACAGAAGTTTTATGTTTTGATGACAGACATCCAATTTATCTTTTTTTTCTTTTATGATTAGTGCTTTTTATGTCTTGTCTAAAAAAATCTTTGCCTACCCCAAGTTTGTGATTTTCTCCAATGTTCCACCCCCCTCCAGGAATTTTACAGTTTCATCCTTTACATTTAAATCCATCATTCATTTTGAGATCATTTTTGTGTGTTGTGTTTTAGGTTCAGTTTGGTTGATGCGAATATCTAGTTGTTCCCAGCACAATTATTGAAGACTATCTCTTCCTTCCATAGCATTACACAGACATATTTATAGAAAAGCAACTGAGGGATTATTTTCAGGACTCTCTATTGTGTTGGTGTGATATATACTACAGTGGTGGGGTTCAAATAATCTAACAACCGGTTCTCTGCCCTAATGACCATTCTGAGTATAAAAAAATGATATACCAAAAGGTAGTTTATTACTTCATGCATTTAAATACTTAAATAAGCCTGACCAGGTGGTGGCGCAGTGGATAGAGCGTCGGACTGGGATGCGGAAGGACCCAGGTTCGAGACCCCGAGGTCGCCAGCTTGAGCGCGGGCTCATCTGGTTTGAGCAATGAGCTCACCAGCTTAGACCCAAGGTCGCTAGCTCCAGCAGGGGGTTACTCGGTCTGCTGAAGGCCCGCGGTCAAGGCACATGTGAGAAAGCAATCAATGAACAACTAAGAAGATGCAACGCGCAACGAGAAACTGATGATTGATGCTTCTCATCTCTCTCCGTTCCTGTCTGTCTGTCCCTGTCTATCTCTGCCTCTGTAAAAAAAACAAAACAAAACAAAAAAAAACACTTAAATAAGAATAAAAGAGGTACACAAAACTAGATTATGTTATGTTTTAAAATATTAATAACAAAATATTAAATAATACCTGACAAAAAAACAATAAAACTGTTAAGAGATTTCTATATTGCTTCTTGTTTTTTTT
Source organism: Saccopteryx bilineata (assembly GCF_036850765.1). Taxonomy (NCBI): domain Eukaryota; kingdom Metazoa; phylum Chordata; class Mammalia; order Chiroptera; family Emballonuridae; genus Saccopteryx; species Saccopteryx bilineata. Next base: position 313,793,151 of record NC_089492.1, on the reverse strand, counting down.
TTCTACAGTGACAGAGAGAGAGAGAGAGTCAAAGAGAGGGATAGATAGGGACAGACAGGAACGGAGAGAGGTGAGAAGCATCAATCATTAGCTTTTTGTTGCGACACCTTAGTTGTTCATTGATTACTTTCTTTAGTGTGCTTTGACTGCGGGCCTTCAGCAGACCGAGTAAACCCTTGCTCGAGCCAGTGACCTTGGGTCCAAGCTGGTGAGCTTTGCTCAAACCAGATGAGCCCATGCTCAAGCTGGCGACCTCGGGGTCTTGAACCTGGGTCCTCCGCATCCCAGTCCGACACTCTGTCCACTGCGCCACCGCCTGGTCAGGCTATATTGCTTCTTGATTGGCGTCCTCACTTGCAATTTTTTTTTCACCTATGGATAGAATGAGCATTCCTACCGGCACTTAGAATACAGTTACACTGTTGCACAGATTAATGTTAAAAAAGAATAAAGAATGCAAACTTGTAATTTTTATATTGGGCGGCTGCCCAGGTGCCCACCTTAGAGAGAACCCTGATTACAAGTGCCATTTTAACAACTGGTTTGCCAAACTCAACAAAAAATTAGGTATCAGTTCTGCCAAACCGGTGCGAACTGGCTGGATCCCACCACTGCATATAGTATTTGTACTTTGGTGACTAGATCATATTGCTTAGCTGCTATGAACATGGTTGCACCAATATCTGCTTTAGTCCTTGCTTTTAATGATTTTGGGTCTAGACTTAAAAGCAGAATTGCTGGGTCACGTAGTCCTTCTGTTTCCATACTGTTTTCTGTGGGAGCTGTATCATTTTCCATACCTACTGGCAGTGCACATGGGTTCCAGTTTCTTCACATCTTTCCCAACACTTGTTATTTTTCTTTGCTTTTTTTAAAAAAAATAGCCATTTATATATTTTTTCTTTTTTTTCTTCCAAGTGAGAGGAGGAGAGGATAGACAGACTCCCGCATGTGCCCCGAACAGAATCCACCCAGCAACCCCCGCCTGGGGCTGATGCTCTGTCCATCTGGAGCCATGCTTGCAAACAAGCTATTTTTAGCACCTGAGGTGGAGGATCTACAGAGCCATCCTCAGAGCCTGGCTGGTGTGCTCGAATCAATCTAGCCATGGCTATGGGAAGGGAATAGAGAGAGAAAAGCTGGAGAAGAAGGGCTAAGGAAGCAGATGGTTGCTTCTCCTGTGTGCCCTGACCTGGAATCGAACCTGGGGCATCTGTATGCCAAGCTGACACTCTACCACTGAACCAACCGGCCAGGGCTAAAATAGCCATCTTAATGAGAGGGAAGTTGTATCTGAGTGTGCTTCTGACTTGCATTTCCCTAATGAGCATCTTTTCATGGGCTTATTGGCCATTTGTGTGTGTGTGTTTTTACTTTTAAAAAAACTTCTATTTATTAATTTTGAATAAGTAATGCATTTGTAACCAGAAACAATAGATGTGAAGGAATAAACAGTGAAAAACAAGTCTCCCTGTCACCACTGCGGCCGAGCCACTCAGCTCCTTTCCCTGAAAACAAGCTTCAGCCATAATGAATCCTTTCTCAAAATCTCTGTGAATCTTTCCTGCAGCTTACAGAGTGGCCATTTGTACATTTTCTTTAGAGAAATGTCTATTCAAGTCTTTTGTCCATTTTTGGATTGAGTTATTTGTTATTTTGTTGTTGAGTTGTTTATATTCTAGATACTAATTCCCTATCAGATGTATGATTTGTGAATATTTTTTCCCATTCTGTGGGTTGCCTTTTCACTCTCTTGATAGTATCTTTTGATGTACAAAAGTTTTTAATTTTGATAAAGCCCAATCGATCTTTTTTGTTGTTGTCCTTACCTGTGGTTTTCTTTTTTTGTTTGTTTGTTTTTTTGTTTGTTTGTTTGTTTTTTTTACAGTGACAGAGAGAGAGAGAGAGAGTCAGAGAGAGGGATAGACATACAGGAACAGAGAGAGATGAGAAGCATCAATTACCAGTTTTTTGTTGTGACACCTTAGTTGTTCATTGATTGCTTTCTCGTATGTGCCTTGACTATGGGCCTTCAGCAGACCAAGTAACCCCTTGCTCAAGCCAGCGACCTTGGATCCAAGCTGGTGAGCTTCGCTCAAACCAGATGAGCCCGCGCTCAAGCTGGCAACCTCAAGGTCTCGAACCTTGGTCCTCTGCATCCCAGTCCAACGCTCTATCCATTGCGCCACCGCCTGGTCAGGCCTTACCTGTGGTTTTGAGATCATACTTAAGAAACCATTGTCACCTGATCAGGTATTGACGCAGTGGATAGAGTGTCAAAATGGGATGTGGAAGACCCAGGTTCGAAACCCGGAGGTCGCCGGCTTGAGCGGGGGGTTGCTGGCTTGAGCATTGGATCATAGACATGACCCTATGGTCTCTGGCTTGAGCCCAACGGTCTCCGATTTAAAGCCCAAGGTCGCTGACTTGAGTCCAAGATCACTGGCTTGAGCAGGAGATCACTCGCTCTGTGGGAGCACATGGGTCAGGGCACATATGAGAAAGCAATCAATGATCTAAGGTGTCATAATGAAGAACTGATGCTTTTCATCTCTCTCCCTTCATATCTGTCTGACTCTCTCTGTGTCTGTAAAAAATAAAAAAAATAAAAAAAATCATTGTTAAATTTTTCATGAAGATTTTGACCCAATGTTCTCTTCTAAGAGTTTTATACTTTTCTCTCCCAATTCAGGCCTTTGATATTAATTTTTGTATGCCATATAACATAAGGATCTGACTTCATTCTTTTGCACATGGATATCCAGTTTTCCCTGTATTATTTTCTGAAAACAGAAAGACTGTCTTATCTCCCATTGAATGATCCTGGCATCTTTATTGAAAGAAAACTCTGATCACTGTATGTGAGTTTAGTTCTGAACTCTGTTCTATTCCATTGGTCTATATGTCTGTCTCTATGCTGGTACCATACTGTTTTGATTACTGTAGCTTTGTGGTATGTTTTGAAATAAGGAAGTGTGAGTCTTCCAACTTTGTTCTTCCTTTTTCAAGATTGTTCTGGCTCTTCAGTGTTCCTTGAAATTCCATATGTGTTTTACACTTGATCTTAGGCAAAGGCCATAAAGTGATCCATATGTTTTAGGTTGGACTTTTTTTTTTTTTTTTTTGTATTTTTCTGAAGCTAGAAACGGGGAGAGACAGTCAGACAGACTCCCACATGCGCCCGACCGGAATCCACCCGGCACGCCCACCAGGAGCAATGCTCTGCCTACCAGGGGGCGATGCTCTGCCCCTCTGGGGCGTCGCTCTGCCACGACCAGAGCCACTCTAGCGCCTGAGGCAGAGGCCAAGGAGCCATCCCCAGCGCCCAGGCCATCTTTGCTCCAATGGAGCCTTGGCTGCGGGAGGGGAAGAGAGAGACAGAGAGGAAGGAGGGGGGTGGAGAAGCAGATAGGCGCCTCTCCTGTGTGCCCTGGCCGGGAATCGAACCCGGGACTTCTGCACGCCAGGCCAACGCTCTACCACTGAGCCAACCGGCCAGGGCCTAGGTTGGACTTTTTTTTTTTTTTTTTAAAGGTTTTCTTTTTTTTTTTTTTTTTTTTTTTTTTTAGAGGCAGAGATAGACAGGGACAGACAGACAGGAACAGAGAGAGATGAGAAGCATCAATCATCAGTTTCTCGTTGCGCCTTGCGACTTCTTAGTTGTTCATTGATTGCTTTCTCACACGTGCCTTGACCACGGGCCTTCAGCAGACCGAGTAACCCCCTGCTGGAGCCAGCGACCTTGCTCAAGCCAGATGAGCCCGCGCGCGACCTCTGGGGTCTCGAACCTGGGTACTTCCGCATCCCAGTCCGACGCTCTATCCACTGCGCCACCGCCTGGTCAGGCATAGGTTGGACTTTTTAAAAAAAAATTTTTTAAGCCCTGGCTGGTTGGCTCAATGTTAGATAGAGCATTGGCCTGGCATGTGGTAGTCGTGGGTTCAATTCCCAGTCAGGGCACACAGGTGGCCATCTTCTTCTCCACCCTTCCTGCTTCTCTCTCTCTCTCCCTCCTGTAGCCATGGCTTGAGCATGGCATCTGGTGCAAGGATAGCTCCTTTGGAGCCCATCAGCCGCAGGTGTTAAAAATAGTTCGATAATCAAGCATTGGCCCCAGATGGGGTTGCTGAGTGGATACCAGTCGTGGCGCATGCTGGAGTCTACCTCACTATCTGTCCTCCTCTCACCTTAAAAAAAAAAAAGGCAATATCTTGACCCATGTTCATTTTTTATTTATTTATTCATTTTAGAGAGGAGAGAGAAAGAGAGAGAGAGAAAGGGGGGAGGAGCAGGAAGCATCAACTCCCATATGTGCCTTGACCAGGCAAGTGCAGGTTTCGAACCGGCAACCTCAGCATTCCAGATCGACGCTTTATCCACTGTGCCACCACAGGTCAGGCTTGACCCATGTTCATTACCTAAGTATGTTCACTTTGCAGAAATTCATTGAGCTTTGCACAAATGATCTGTGTACCTATCTGTGAGTTTATTACACTTCTATAAAGAGTTTTAAAATCCAAAGATAATAAGATTTTTTAATATGAAGGTGAGAATCTCGTTTTTCCCTTCAATCTTATTCTCCAGAGGTAACCATAGATACAAACTGGGTAGTGTATCTATCTGGAGTTATAAATCTACTTGCTGAGCTGTATCCATTGTCCTGTACTTGGCATTTTTCACCTAACCATGTATCTTGGAGGATGTTTCATGTCAGAACATGAAAAGTTGCCTCCATTCTTTTATCAACTACACTGTATTGCCTTTGGGGCTGTACCAGACCCAGTTTACCCCTCCCCCCGGGCTGTTTCCATCTTTGCAAATTTGAACAGTGTAGCATGGCTATATTGCTTCAAGTACATGTTTTGCACCTGGGTGATTATGGAAAAGGAATGCATTCCCAGAAGTAAGATTTCTGAATTTAAGGATGTGAGCATTTTATATTTCCCTTTGAAAACCATTCCATGAGTCTGCTTACCTGAATGTGTTTCTGCAGAAATTTGGAGAAAGCTGGCAATAGTAAAGCCATGTTACATGCCTTAAAGACATTTGAAGTCGCCTGACCTGTGGTGGTGCAGTGGATAAAGCGTCGACCTGGAATGCTGAGGTCGCGGATTCAAATCCCTGAGCTTGCCTGGTCAAGGCACATATGGGAGTTGATGCTTCCTGCTCTTCCCCCTGTTCTCTCTCTATCTCTCCCCCCCTCTCTCCCCCCCCTCTCTAATAAAAATGAATAAATAAAATCTAAAAAAGTAAATAAAAAAAAAAGACATTTGAAGTCATTCAGGTCCCTGAAAATGGCTATTAAAAAGGAAGGAAGGAAGGAAGGAAGGAAGGAAGGAAGGAAGGAAGGAAGGAAGGAAGGAAGGAAAAAAGAAAGAACCGCTCCATGTATAATAACGTACATTAGGTGAGACTAGAAGAAAATGTGAGGGGCCATGGCCGGATAGCGTAGAGGTTACCAGTTTGATCCCTGGTCAGGACACATACAGGAACAGATGTTCCTCTCTCTATCTTGCTCTCCCTTCCTCTCTCTAAAATCAATAAAATGAACATTTAAAAAATGATTTTTAAAATGTGGGGAATGTATTGGTTCCATTTTCCTCCTCAGGACCTCTGGGATAGTGTCAACTGCAAGATGATGTCTGCGGTCCAGGTGGGAGTGGATCTCAGCAAGCATGCCTCCGCCTCCAGGAAACCCCCCTACACTGACTCCCAGACACATCAGGCATCCTGTGGACTCTCCCAACCCCTGAGCTCCCACCTTTTAGCCCTGACAACTCTGGATGATAGCTATGTCTCCCACTGGCTGTCGGACCCAACAGGCAGTGTCAAGGTTATTAAGGGTTTTGTTGAACAGACATTGGACACCCTTGGTTGCTCCCTCCGTACCTCTGAGAACCTCTCCCACATTGTTCTGGTGCGTTGAAGGAGCTGCCTTAGGCCAAGGGCTCAATAGGAAATGAGTTGCCTGGGTCAACATTTTATCACACAGGCACTGAAATGCAAAGGAGGGTCCCACCCACCCCTCACTCTGCGGGTGGGTAACAAAGGGGAGGGAGTGGGAAGCTCCATGGTGGGCTAGATCCTGAGCCACAGTGCCCTCCTTCCCAGAGTTCCCTGACCAGGTGCTGTTTTGGTCCGGGCTGCAACCCCATGGTTTGATAAGGATAGGTTATCCTGGTCTCAGGTGAATCAACTCCAGTCTGAGCAGAGGGGTTGGCCACCCAGACGCTCCCGTCCTCCCTTCGCTCACCCTGGACCATGACGTTGTCTGGTATGAATAGTCTCCCTCACCATTTAGCTTTATCTTTTCCCTCTAGTAATGGGGCTGCTCATCTTTATTCTGTTGTGTGATGTCACTTCGTGACAGTCAGGGCCTAGGGGACCTCATTGGTGCATGAGGGAAAATAAGTTATTTCAAATAACACCGCTCCCTCCTAAGTGGTGGGGATGCTAGCCTAGGACCAGGGAGCAAAGTGCAGTTAGGCACGTGGCACGGGGTGCTTGGTGGACAGTGGCTGAGAGCTCTTGGCATCTATCTGATAGAATCTCAGCTGCTGCCTCTAAGATACTGTCCCCCGGGCAATGCTAATCCATGCCTGCTTCCTGCCTTGGATAAACTCCCTCCTCCCAGGGCCAGGGGGCCACGCCAGGAGGTCTTGTACACTTAGGATACACTGGTACCCAATGGATAGCTGCAACCCTGCCCCAGTCCCACATCCAGGGTGGAGTCATGGTGGATCCCACTTGCATCTGAGTCCAAACAGCTAACGCTTTCCAAGCACTTCCCGTGAGTCAGGACCTGTGCTACCTCCTCTTGGAGTCCTCCCCACCTGCTCCCTGGTGGCTGTTGTAGGAGCCTGGGGTGTACAGGTGGGGTCCTGGCACCTATGGGTGGGTGACTGGTCCTTCCCCTGTCTGGACCTCTGGTTCCAAGTCTGCAAGTTTGTTGAGAAGGGGCACTGAGTGAACCCTTGGAAGCATGGGACTTGGTATGCAGTAAGTGCTAAATTATTGCAGCTGTTAAGACACTTTCTTTCATTTACAAAAGTGGAAACTGAGGTTTGGGGTAAGGTTGGAGTTTCTTGGGTCAGACCAAGAACATGTTTACAAAGCCTGAAAGGACACTGCCAATCTCAGACGAATACATCTTGAATTAAATGCTTACAAATCGCATGTAGTTAATTTCTCAATTCCTCTCTTGTGCATCAAGGACACTGAAAGTGTCATTTTAGGAGTTGAAGTGAGGAGGGTACATCCTCTGGACACTTACTTGCCTTGTCCTGGGCAAGGACAGCTTAAGCAGTTCTGTATATGGGGACCGGAACCACAGCTCAGAGAGGGTCAGCTTCCCGCCCTGGGTCACACAGCCCTGGGGCTCCGAGAATCCTGAGTTCCCATCTTCAGAGTTCAAATGTGCGTGAGGTTCCACCCCAGCCCTAGTGCTGACCCCTGGCTGCCTCCTCTTTCTGACTTCTCAGGAAAAAAAAAAAAAAAAAACTTGCCAGGAAGCATCCATCATAGGCTGTCCAACCAGGCCGGAGGGGCAGGGGTCAGCAGAGAGGTGACCTCAAGGTCTCCGTGGGGACCAGGATCCGGCAGGCCTGGGGGTGAGAGGCTGGAACTTTTCCCACCCTGAGATTTTCCTGGTCAACCCAGGAGGGCGCCCTGGATGCCGCCGGCCCTGCCCCCAACCTCCTTCCTCTCTTGACACAGCTTCCCGGCTAAGGATGGATGGCGAGGGCGGGCCAAGGTGAACTGCCAGGCCCAGGAAAGGAGAGGAACTTGAGATTGACAAAATGAGGGACCCTGGCTCAGAGTGGCCAAGGGCTGGCTGCGGAGTCACGCAACCTGGGGACTCAGGGCAAAGGGGGCGCCTGGCTGCACCTGGTCCGCTGGGCCCCAGGCCCCACTGTGCTGCCCAGGAGTTGGACCCTAGCCCGGCCTTGGGTGTGTGAGAAGCCCTTGGCCCCGGGCCCTGTTCCCCCACCCAGAGTCCTTCCTCCCCCCACACGCAGGGGACTCAGCCCTTCCTTGTGTTAAATAGAAACCTCTTTATTCTAAGTATCGTACATTCCTTAATACGTTGGATTGGGGCCAGACCTTGAGGTGAGGGGGAGGGGGTGCTGGGCTATTTCTGTGGAGCCTTCCAGCGCCGCCCACCCCCCGCTGGGCTGGGGAGCTGGGGCGGCAGCGCCTCCTGGCCGTGGGGAAGGCCTTCCCCCTCGGACCCCTGCTTCTCTTCTGTACAGGAAGGTTGGGGTGAGAAGACCTCTGAGAACCTCTCCATCCTGGGGTCTGCGGCCCCAGGCAGGGAGTCCCTGGGACGGCGCGTCAGCAGCAGAGACGGGGGACACCGAGGCGGAGGGCTGGGAGAGTGTCAGCGTTGGGCCCGGGGCCATGATGGGGATGGAGGCCGAAGCCGGGGCAGACAGGCCAGACTGGGCCGGGAGAGGGGAAGGCGGCCCAGGAGGAGCGGGAGGCTGAGGCAGAAAGGCGAGCGGGGCACCGGGATGTCTGCGAAGAAGGCCCAGTCCCGGGGCGGTGACAGCGCACCCCCCTCAGACAGTTCCAGGTCCCGGGCCACAGCCAGGATCTCCTGGCGGGCAGCTGTGCTGCGCAGGCCGCGGATGTCCAGCAGGGCAGCCACGTGCTTCCGCCTGGATGTGGAGGAAGGGAGAGGTGCATGGGGGTCTGGGCTCCAGGACGCGTGTGGACCCAGCCTGACTCGTGTCCATCCCAGAACTGGCCTTAGCTCTGGAGTCCCTTTTCGCCTCCATTCCAGCCAGTCTCCTCAGATCCCTCCGCTCTCGCTCTCACTGGCCACTCCAATTCCTCCCTCACTTCGCCCCTCCAGATCCCCCCTCGCATCCGCTCCCAGTGCCCCCCCCCCCCATGCCAGACCCTCCAGAGCGTCACTGCCAACCATTTCTAAGTCCTCCCACTCACAATGGATTCCGGAACCTTCACCTCCAGACGAGCGCAGGACTACCTTTCACCCCAGTTAGCTCCTGATTAAAATGACCTTCAATCTCCAGCCCCAAGTTAGCTCAGGCAGGTCCTAAGTTCCGGTGCCCTCCCGTCTGTTTAAGCTCTGGCATCTATAGCGACACCGAACTTCGAACTTCTCTTCATCTCAGACAGCCCCATCGGAACTCAGGTCACCCAGAGGGAGCCTAGCAGTGCCCGCCCGAGCTCCCAGCCTATTGTTTGCCCCCAGGCCAGGTCTGGAAGTTTCTCACCACCACAGCTCCAGAACCCTCATTCAAAACTCAACTTAAGATCACTTAACCCAGATCCCATTCTTGAAACTTCATCTCCAAATTCAGTCTTGTAACCCTCAACCCATTGCCAAATTTGAGCTCAACCACAATTCCACTCCAGGACTAAAATTCACTTTGTGGACCCTTATTTCAACCGGAAACATCATTCTCCAAACCAACTCTATGACCCCACCCCTAAATCCAACACAATGGGACCTTCCCCTTCCCCCCCCCCCATCTCAGCTCCAGATCACGGATCCAAAACTCAGTTCCAGAACCACCGCCCTATTTCAGCTCAAGATGCTGAACCCCACCTTCATTTCTAGAACTTTCATTCCAAACAGCTCTGGGGGTTCGCTACTCCCTCAGTCCAGCTCAGCACCGCCACCTTCCCCCATCCCTGGTTTGGAATCCCTGCAGCTCCAACACATTCCTCCAAATGTAGGTAGAGAACCTCCCAGTTCAGGTGAACGCCACAACATAGCCCCCAAACTCAGCTTAGGAACCGCTCCCCCAAACTCAGCTTAGGAACTGCTCCTCCCAGCGCGGCCTGAATCCCATCAAACTAAGCATCAGATTCAAGTTCAGATTCAAACCCCAATTCAACAGGAGTGCTGGGTCCACCACTGCCATGCCGTGCGACCCCAGGGCTCTGTGCCTTCCCAAGGACGTGAGCTCCTTGGATCAGAACCAGAACAGTCTTTTGACTCAGTCCCAGAATCCTCACCCCCCAGCCCCTGGAGTGTCAGCCTGGAAACCCCACGCTCCACTCCCTGTCGGTGTAAGCTTTGGTTTCTCTGGATCCAGAATGTCTGTCTGCCTGAATAGCACTGTGGTACCCCTGCCTGCCACCCTGTCTGAATTTACAGGTGGCAGTGTGGTGTGGTGGCTAGGTGCTCCAGCTTTAGAGACAGCTTGCTCCCAGAGTTCAAGTTTCAGATTTGCCACTTGCCAGCTGTGACATTTGGGGTAAGCTACTTAGTTTCTGCCCACCTCAGACGGTGCCAAGCACTTAGAACCACGCCACCTTTTACCTATAGAGCGGCTATGTAAGATACGTTCCTCCGTCTGGCAAAATGACTCAATAAACAAGAACTAGTACTGTTATAGTTGCCACCATTGATGATAATGATGATATGATTTCATAATCCCATGAAAAGAGTACTATTACCTCCATGGAACAGATGAGGAAACTAAGGGTCAGAGAGAACCACAGAGAAAGGAAACGTCCATCAGGATCTGAATGTGCCTGCCGCTGTGGCAGTGCGTGTGTGCGCCCGTGTGTCCGTGCATGTCCCCGCGTCCCCTGCGGCTCCCCTGCTGGGCCGGCCCTTCCTGCCGCCGGCGGCCCTGAGCCCCCCTGCCCTGAGCTTCCTGTGCTTGCCTGTTTGTTTTCGAGCCCTGGTGGCGGCGGCAGCGACGGCGGCGGCTGCAGTCGAAGGAGGGAAATCGTATTAATAATGCCCTGGTTCCAGCAGGAAACGGCCGTCAGACACGCTGGCCGCCTCCCGCCCTCACCCCAGAGGCAGGAAACGCAGGGACGGATGCCAAGGCCCTCCAGAGACCTGAGCCCTGGCTGTGGCGTGGGGATGGAGCGCTCACCTGATGTCTGGGTAGTCCCGAACCAGCACCCCCACCTCCACCTGGATGCTGGGCGTGTCTTCCAGCTGCAGGACTTCAGCCAAGTGGGGCACCAGGGCGTCCAGCCACGAGGCCTGGGACTCCTGCGGGACGAGGCCGGGGCTCACGCTCTCTGCCAACACCCTCCCCAACCACACCCTCCCGAGGCCCAGCCCCTCTTGGCCTCAGTTTCCTCGTTTCCAAAACCGAGCCAAGGGCAGACTGTGGACAGAGCTTATCTGGAACCTTTGGAAATTTGAAGAAAATTTCAGAATAAAAGCTAGTCCCAGTTCTGCAGATAATTTGGGGCACGGGGCACCCCTCAGAATCTAGTCCCGGTGTGCACACTTGGGTTGGGGGAATGGGTAATATGCACAAGGGATCGCTCTGCTTTCTCAATAACATTTCCAAAAAAATTTTTCCCAAGGACTCCAACTAGAAACTCCTGGGTTTACAGATGAAGCCCTCTGGTTCTGCTGGTTCCAACTGAGTACAAATAAGAGTTGGTGATTTAAAAGTCTTGGATTGGGAACGCTAAGACTCTGAGTCTCCACCCTTAGTACTCAGAGTAACAGCTAGTGTTTGTGGAGTCGCAGCCTGTGCCAGGGAAGGGTCTCAGTACTTAACGGGCCATAAATGCTCTAACCCCACGGGAACCACGATTCTCAGACGCGCGCAGAGGCCAGCGTCCCAGTTAGAAAGCCGGTTTTTACGCGCCGAGGGCAAGGGTCGGAGTGTTGCCCGTTGCGGTGGACCTCCAGTTGGGTGAGGGTCTTATTCTAAGCCCCGCCCTGGCTATCGCGCCCGTGATTTCGGAGCCCTCGCCCGCGGACGCACTGACCAGCCGCCTGAACAGCCTCTGGAGCTGCGCCGCGTCCTCACGGAGCCTCCCGGCCACGCGGCCGCGGGTCCGCGCCGAGCGGCAACGCAGGCGCCCGCGGAACAGGGGCCTCACGTACTCGACGAGCGCCCGACGGTGCAGCTCAGCCACCAGCGCCTGGAGACCCGGGGAGCAAAGAGGGGGTGTGAGCTGCCGGTGACCGCCCTCCACGCTCCCCACACTGGGCACCCAGCGGGAACCCCCACCCACAGGGCGCCGGGCACCCTCCCGGCCCCCAGCCACCGAGGGTTATCGCTCTCCTGTCCGCCGCCACCCTCCTCTGTCCCTAAGTATCTCGTAGACACCCCCCTACCGGCCTCCAAAGGGTCCCCCACTCCCTCCGCTCTAAAGCTCCATCGCCTAGAGGCCCCAACCCCGTCCTCATCCGCGCTCAACCCCAACACCGCGGGCACGCCCCTGCGGGTCCCAGGCAGAGCGCCACCTGGCGCCCCCCGGGAGAGCTGCTCCACACCTTGAAGGGGTCCGCCCGGCAGAGCGCTCCCGCTCCCTCCGCCCCGCCCCATCCCCTGCAGGCGCACCTGGTAGGGCTCATCCTGCATCCTGCGCAGTGCCAGGGCCTGAGCGCCCAGCGTGCCCACGATGCCATCCAGGGCTTCCGAGCTGCTCAGCCACTTCCTGCGCATCAGCTTGTTGAAGTGTGGCTGGGAGGAACAGTGCAGGGAGGGTCATAACTCCCCTCCCGGTCCGTCTCTTTCCTTCACTTAGTTAACTCAACATATATTCCCAAACCCTGCTCTGAGCTGAACCAGGACTTCGAGGCGAGGCGCTGGGGCCACAGCGTGACTGAGGCAGCTCCAGCTCCGCCTTCCTGGGAATCAGAGTCCAGAGAGGAAGACAGACCCAGTCCCCAGACAGGCATGACCCAGAGTATGCAGGGTTGAGACCCGGCAGCCCAGGCAGGGGGTTAGGAAGCTAAGAAAGGACACCCGAGTCAACAGAGTCAAGAGAGCTTCTTGGAGGAGACACCAGAGCTGAGGATGATGGTCATTGTTAGTCGGATGGAAGTGTGAAGAAGGTTCAGATTTCAGATGGGCTTGCTGGTCAGAAGACCAGAAAGAAAGTCAGTGTGACTAGTAAGACCATCTAATTAATTGTCCGGGCCCAGTGCAGATGAATATGGGAGACCCTTGGATCTGGCTGGGTGGCTCAATGGATACAGCATTGTCGCAGTGCACTAAGGTCGTGTTAGAGCCCCCATCAGGGCATGTAAAATCAGTCAATGAGTGCACAACTAAATGGAATAACTAAGTGGAACGAGTTGATGTTTCTCTCTCCTCCTCCTCCTCCTCCTCCCTCTCTCTCTCTCTCTCTCTCTCAATCAATGGAAAAATTATTTTAAAAAAGAGAGACCCTTATTCAAAAATTATTAAGAACTCCAAGACAGAGACAGAGAACAGAACCAAGCTCAGGCTCCTCTAAACAGGGGGGCCGGTGTGACTGCTCAGCCCTTCGGGCCGCTGATGGTGAGGGGCCAGTGCAGTCAGGGGTGCAGTGGAGCACACAGGCCTGGGCCTTGGAAGAGTCCCAGTTCTTTTCTGAGGGCACTGGGGAGCCATGGCAAGTTCTGAGCAGAAGAGGGGGAGGGTCAGGTTTGTGCTTTACTGAGATTGATGGGCGTGGGCAAGACAGAGGCAGAAATCAGGGTGGAGGCTGGAGGGAGGGGAGGGAAGGGATCAAAGAAAGGGGAGCTCAGGTGGTATGAACTTAGGCAGAGAAGGGGGAGAGGAGGGAACCCTCTGGATGAGACCCAGGAGGGAGATGGGCAGTGGGTCTGTCCCTGAGAGGCAGGCTGGGGAGAGTAAGAGGAAGCGCAGCAGCCTGGGCGGACAGCAGGAGAGCAGGAGGGTGAGGTACCCGGAGATCTCTGGGGTTGGTGTCCGTGGGGATCTGAAGCAGGTCCCCATCCTGCTCAGCCTCGCACCCCTTTCTGCTCTCTCATTCTGGCCATAGCCCAGTTTTCTGAACCTCCAAAAATGGCCTGTGGGCTTTTGTTGAAAATTCGGTGAACTGATTGATGTTCTTGGTACAGTGCCTGGCTCAGGACATGTTACTGTTGCTATGAAGTCTGTACATTTATAAAGATAACAACGGCCAATACCCACGGCCAGTGCCCAAGCTAAGCACCTTATGGTCACAATCACACGACCTCCTCACAGCCCCGGAGAAGCCTGGAATTCCTGTGCCCTCTGTCTAAACAGAGAACTTCAGAGGACAAGCAATGCACCCAAGGACCCCTACCTGGAAGCCGTATGGCCAAGTCGGAAACAAAGACTGTACCCCCTTCCCAACATTCTCATCTCCCTCACCAACTCACTCCTATTTACATATTTGTCCATTTAGTCACTCAACAAATACTCTCAGCCTTCCTGTGGGCTTAGCCCTGGGTGGGTCATTGGGGACACAGAGAAGAATGAGACAAACAAATACTTGATCATCATAAACAGGAATCTGAGTACTGGTGTGATAGTTGATGATATTAAAAACCATTGTTCTTTGTGTCAGGTGCGAAGATGGTATTGCAGTGATGTTTGTTTAGAAAGGGTTCCTTATCTTCTGGAGATACAGGCTGAAGGTTGGTGACGGGTCTGCAAGAGGTTATTCTGTCATTCTGCCTAGCTTTGTATATGTTTGAAATTTTCCATAATAATAAGTTATTTTTAAAACATTCCAACAAATCCTTGCCCTTGAGAAGCTAACATTCTAGTGGAGGGAGACAGGTTTTAAAAAAAAAAGTGAAAGATATGGCATGGCAGGTGGCCATAGATGTTTTGGTGACAAATAGAGCAGGGAGTAAGGAAGAAATTGATTTTATTTACTTATTTATTTAGTGGGAGTAGTCTATTTTATTATTTTTTTTAGGTTTTTTTAAAAAATATTTTTTAATTTTTCTGAAGTTGGAAACGGGGAGACAGTCAGACAGACTCCCGCATGCGCCCGACTGGGATTCACCCGGCATGCCCACCAGGGGGCGATGCTCTGCCCATCTGGGGCGTTGCTCTTTTGCAACCAGAGCCATTCTAGCACCTGAGGCAGAGGCCATAGAGCCATCCTCAGCGCCCGGGCCAACTTTGCTCCAATGGAGCCTTGGCTGCGGGAGGGGAAGAGAGAGACAGAGAGGAAGGAGGGGTGGAGAAGCAGATGGGCACTTCTCCTATGTGCCCTGGCAGGGAATTGAGCCCGAGACTCCTGCACGCCGGGCCGACGCTCTACCACTGAGCCAACCGGCCAGGGCCTGGGGTAGTCTGTTTTAAATAGGACAGTCAGGGGATGTTTCGCTGAGAAGATGATGTCTAAGTCAAGACTTCAAAGAGGTGAGAGAAGGAGCTATGTGTCTATCAGAGGGAACGGGGTGGTCCAGGCAGTGGGAACAGCAAGTGCAAAGGTACTGAGGCAGGAGTGTATCTGTCATGTTCAGGAGAAGCAGGGGGCAGTGTAGCTAAAGTGGAATGAAGGGGAAATGGTAGAAGGTGAGGTCAGAGAGGGTAGGGGCAGACTGTGTATGGCCTGGGGTCATGGCAAGGACTTTGGCTTTTGCTCTGAGTAAGCTGGGAGCCATGGAACCTTTCTTAAAAAATTATCTAGAAATTAAGTTTAATGAGGTGACTGTTGATCAATAAGAGAACATGGGTTTCAGCCTGACCAGGCAGTGGCGCAGTGGACAGAGCATCGAACTGGGATGTGGAGAACCCAGGTTCGAGACCCCGAGGTTGCCAGCTTGAGCGCGGGTTCATCTGGTTTGAGCAAAGCTCACTAGCTTGGACCCAAGGTCGCTGGCTCGAGCAAGGGGTCACTCGGTCTGCTGAAGGCCCGTGGTCAAGGCACATATGAGAAAGCAGTAAATGAACAACTAAGGTGTTGCAACAAAAAACTGATGATTGATGCTTCTCATCTTTCTGTTCCTGTCTGTCCCTATCTATCCCTCTCTCTGACTCTCTCTGTCCCTGTAAAAAAAAAAAAAAAAAAGGAAAAGAAAGAAAAGATAAAAAGAGTACATAGGTTTCAAGTAAACATCTCTATAGCATTTGAACTGTTGAGTGTGTGGTGCGCCCATCATCAAAGTCAAATCATTTTCCGTTACCGTATATTTGTCCCATGGAAGTTTCTAAACAGAGGGGGGACATGATCTGATGTATAACACGGATTGAACACGCATTACAACCATGAGCCTCAACTACACACCTCAGTCTCATTCTCTGTTTTCCCACCAACCTCCCCAAGTACTCTCACCCACCTCCGGACCCAGCGCCCTCTGGGCATCCACAGGAGCCCAGTAAAGGTGACAGGGCTCTTGGGTCTAGGAGAGGCTGGGCAGGGGTTTGGGGGACCTTAGTGGGAAGGGCTCCACCCAGTCACCAAGGCCCCTCATGTTTTCTCATTGACCACATCCTCCCACCTCTTCCTTCCTATATATTCCTCTGTCCCCCAAATGGCCCAGACATGGCCATCACCCCCCACTTTGCCTGCTTCCCAAATACTGAGTCATGGCTGAAAGGAAGGGTGTGAGGGGTGCGCTCCGCTGTCCCGCAGGGCCTTACCCCAGCCCCTGCCTCATTCACCTGCAGCTCCTGGAACAGGAGGTCGGCCAGCACACGGTGGCACAGCCGGGTCACGCGGTCCAGAGCGCTGGCTGCTGCTTCCCGAGCGGGCTCGCTTTCAGCGGGCCCCACCCGAGCCAGGCGCTCCGCCAGAGCCCTGCGGGGATCAGTGAAGCCAAAAGTCAAGGAGCCCCAGCATTCAGCACAACTGCCTGGCTGTCTCCCTCCTGACATGGGCCCTATTTTGTGGGACACAGGGATGACAGGCTGGGTGGGGTGCTGGGGAAATCAGGGGTTCTGGGGAGGATAGGGGGGAGTATCAGGGGATATCTGGAAGGCTGGGGAATTTGGGGGCTCTGTGGAATGAATGGGTGTCTGGGGGGGTGCTGTGGGAGTAAAGGAGTCTCTGTGGGTCTGTTTCTCTCAGTGAGAATGGGAGGTCTCCTTTCTCAAAGTCTGTGATTCTAAACATCTATAATTCTAAATTCTGCCCTTCTCATTTTCTGTCATCACAATAGTTGAAGGCCCTCCAAAGCCGAAAGATCTAAATGGCAATTTGGCACTTTCTGCCCAAATCCCAGCAGGCCCCTTGTGGGGATACATCCCTGAGTCCCTGTGCTTCTAGACAGATGTGCCTGCCAGGTGTTGCCCTGCAAGAGAGGAGCCAACTACCACCCGGTGGGGATAGATCAAATAAATGTTGGTATATCCAAGACTTGGGATGCAGTGGATAAGAAAAAGGAATGTGGGAACTCTTTGTCCGCTAACAGAAAGATCTCTAAGCTGCTAAAGGGAAAGGGGCATAGAGTGATTTATATTCTACCATATACATATCTTTTAAAGGAAAAGAAATAATATGTATGCACAATTTAAATATATTTACATGTATAAATAAGGTATATGCATATATCTGCATATTTATGAAATGTATACAGTATATATGCACATATACACTTATTTATATATACAATATTCACTGGTAAATATATCAAATATCCCTGCAAAGATATAGGAGACACTAACAATAAGTGGTTCCTCTGAGTGGGGAAGGGGGAAGGAAGATTTTCCCTGTTTCAAATTAATAAAAAAGGAAAGGAAGATAAAAAGGTAAATACAGATCTGTCATTCTCAGAGCACGTGTGCCTGGCTTCTAGGTCTCTGGAGTTCTAACACTCCAGTGTTCTGATGACTATAATCCTGGCACTCCGCGACACTCTGCTTCTTTCTAGTAGTCCCAGATTTTATGTTTCTAAGAGTCCGCGCAGCTGCGACCCTGCGATCCGCACCCAGGCTCCAGGCGCCCGAGCTCAGCCTGCCCCGGAGGATGGCCTCTCCGCCGCACACTGCGGGGGCTCTCACCTCAGGGGGACGCCGCAGTTGACCAGCGTGATGGTCCTGCTGATGTAGGTGTCGGGGAGCAGCTCCCGGACTACTGGGTTCTCGTGGAATCGCTCCACACGCTGCTGGAAGCTGGAGGGAGGGGCAGGGGAGGGCGGCGTGACAGAGGAACACCATGCGACAAGGGTCCCTCTCTGGGCCCTCAGCCCGGCAGAGCTGTGACCCCCGCCCGGGCACACCTGCCGTCCGGTCTCCATCTTCCCTCCCGCCCCTGCTCCCCGTGTGGCCTCGGGACCCGCTGCACCGCGCAGCCCGCGCCCCGCCCCCGCGCAGCCCGCGCCCCGCCCCCGCGCGCACCTCTGCAGGAACTCGGCCAGCCCCCCCAGGCAGCAGTGAGCCATCCGCTCCCCGAACTCCTGGCTGATGCGGGGCGCTCGCTCCGTGTGCTCCTCCAGCAGCTGCGCGGGGGCGGGTGGGAACCAGTGAGGAGGGGCGAGCCCCGCCTTCCGCCCGCGCTGTCTGGCCGGTTCTCTCTCCTCGGCCCACCGCCTACCTCACACACGTCCTGGGCCAGGCTGCTGCGCGGGTCCTCGACGCTGACCCAGCGCTCCTCGTCCTCCTGCAGCGCTCGCAGCAGGGCTGCCCGAGTCTGAGCCTGTGGGGGGGGGGAGGCGGGGGGGGGCAGGAGTCAGGAGCGCCGGAGAGCTCCCCCCTTCTCCATGACCCCCACACCTTAACCCTAAGCAGGTCTGTACTGTACCAGTGACCCCCTCAAACTTAGGCTGCGGAGGAAGGCTGAACCAGAAAATCTCCCCAGCCCTTTCCAGTGCTAAATTTACGATTCGGAGCTTGATATTAAGAGTCTGGTTTTGCCTATCCAGTGGAGGCACAGTGGATAAAGCGTCGACCTAAAACGCTGAGGTCGCAGGTTCGAAACCCCGGGCTTGCCTGGTCAAGGCACATATAGGAGTTGATGCTTCCTGCTCCTCCCCCATCTCTTCCTCCCCTCTCTAAAATGGAAAAAAAAAAAAAAAAGTCTGGCTTGCCCTGGCCGGGTAGCTCTGGTGGTTGCAGCCTTGTCCTGATATGCCAACGTTGTGGGTTTGATCCATGGTGGGGGCAAGTAGAAAAAGGGGGGAAAATGTCTGATTTTAGGCCTGACCTGTGGTGGCGCAGTGGATAAAGCGTCGACCTGGAATGCTGAGGTTGCAGGTTCAAAACCCTGGGCTTGCCTGGTCAAGGCACATATGGGAGTTGGTGCTTCCTGCTCCTCCCTCCCCCTTCTCTCTCTCTTTCTCTCTCTCTCATTCTCTCTCCTCTCTAAAAATTAAAAAAAAATTCTGATTTTAAGCTTCTTCCATCTACTACCCAGAGGGTTTAAGGGTCAACTCCTCATTATTTCATGGCCCTAAGACTCTACTCTTAGGTTCAGCAAAACAAACAAATAAAAAATTTAAAAACTCAAGATTGTCAGATTCTGGAATTCAAAAATTCCCAGGGTCTGGGATTCCAAGGTTAACCCATCTCTGATTCTCTGGTCCAATGTTGTCTTCAACTCAGTGACTCTGAGAATCTAGACATGTTCAAGTCTAAAATTCGAGGCTCTCAGGTTGCAAAGATTCTGATTTTTGTGTCTGAGGCAGGACTGGCGTCCAAGCAGGGAGCCCCATGGCCACTGAGTTCAGTGGTGTCCACCCCTGCCAGGTATTGACCAGGTTTACTACCATCAGCCCTGCTTGTATGCAGAGACACACTGATGCCCTCCTTCTGTGAGCCTCTAGGTCTGTGAGGTGAAGTTCTGTGACTTCCACTTGCTCTAAGATTTGAATACAGTACCTGAATATATTAAACCATTACTAAGTGTCTCTATGGCCAGCTGGGTGCTTAGAATACAGCACTGAACATAAGATAGAAGTGAGTGGTATGGATTTACATTTCTTTTGTGTGTGTGTGTGTGTGTGTGTGTGTGTGTGAGAGAGAGAGAGAGAGAGAGAGAGAGAGAGAAGGACAGATAGGAGAGACAGGGACAGACAGGAAGAGAGAGAGATGAAAAGTATCAATTTTTTGTTGTAGCTCCTTAGTTGTTCATTGATTGCTTTATTTTATGTGCCTTGACCAGGGGATAGGGGACTCCAGCAGAGTGAGTGACCCCTTGTTCAAGCCAGTGACCATGGGGTCATGTCTATGATCCCACATCCAAGCCAGTGACCCCACACTCAAGCTGGTGAGCCCACATTCAAGCCTCTGCATCCCAGTCCAATGCTCTATCCACTGTGCCACTGCCTGGTCAGGCTGGATTTACATTTCTATGTCTTTTGGACAGAACTCAGAAGTTCACAAAGGGAAAAGGGAGATGGAAATATCCAAAGTGGGGGGGTGAGGCCCCCAGGCCCAGTATGACCTCCCTGCAGAGTGCCTCCCCCTTCCCTCCTGAATACCGATGCCAAGTCTCAGGTACCTTAACATCCGTGACACATTCATCCTCCAAGCTGCGAACAGTGCCAGGTGACAAAAGCGAGCCTAGCTCCCCGTTCTCCAGGGCAACCATGTCCACCAGCCCTAAGACTTCTCTGGGAGTTGGGGATAAGAGACAGGAAGGTCTGTGAGAGGTGGGGCAGCGCAACTGACCCCTTCCCACTCCCATCCCTTCACACCCAGTGTGTGACCCTAGGCCACTCCCTTCCTCTCTTGAAGCCAGCTTTGCTCATCCCTCAAAGGAAGTCTCTGGAATTGTGGCTCCCCTAACTTCAGATCTCTGAGTCAGCCCCCTGGTGGATGGTGTTCAAGCAAGACAGATAAGGGTCAAGTCCGAGCTTGACTACCTGGCACGCTTAACCAGACAGAAGCTCTCTCCACGCCTGCTCTTAGTCCCTACCACCTCACGAGGCCTTGGAGGTCTCTTCAGTCCAGCCTCACTCCCTGCTCCACACCCCCCTCCCTGCGCCAGCCTGTGCAGTCCCACCACTCTCCCCGCTCTCTCACCCGCACATGGGGCTTTTGCTCACAGCAGCTTCTGAGCCAGAAGCACCATCTCCCTGCAGATTGCATTTAACTCATGTCTCACAATTCCAGGAAGCATTCCAGACTTCCTCCCCTGCCTCCATCTCTCATAAATGGTGTGAGAGTGTCATTAACACATATTCCCAAATTGGATCTATGGGGTCCGTATTAGCAGCTGTTGTCTTCCCCTTCTTCTGGTGTCAGCATCCTGATTTTGTTTGGGAACACCCACCCCCTTCACTCTTCAGTATGTGGTTTGGGTGTGGCCAGCTCCCTTTTCCCGGAGTGGGGAGGTGACCCAGTCCTGGTTAACTACCATATTCCATCCCCCAGACACGAGAATGGGTATGTTTTAGATTCAAAGGCTTGATAGTTACAAGATTCTAGGCCCAGGAAGATAAATGGTGCCAGGTTCTAGATGCTAAAATGCCAGCACTCGCAAGGCCCACAGAGCTTACAGTCCTAAAACTGATGGAACAACAGTGTCATGATTCTAGGATCCAAAGAGGGCATGAAGCTCAGGTTTAGGGTTCAAAGATTCGTTGGCACTAGTTTTGAAGCTTCGTCAATTCTAAGTTCTAAGATTGGAAGAGTCAACAGTGCTAATGTCCTAGGAGCTAAAGAGAGAGACATGTAAGAGTTCTAGAATTTGAAGGATGAATGAATAGGGCCAAGATTTTAAGACAAGAAGGATCAGTGGCCCTGTCAGCGGCGCTAAGGTTCTAGGACTGAAAGGGTCCACAGTGCGGAAGTTTTTAGAGCTGGAAGGATCAATGTTCTAACGTTCTAGCACCGGAAGAACAGACAGCGCTAAGTTCCAGGGTTGAAAATGTCGCTAGTGATGAGCATTGGAAGCGTCAACGGTGTTAAGGTTGTAGAATTGAAGGGTCAGCTGTTCCAAGAGAAGAGGCCAGGGTGGGCCTAGGGGCGCGGTTCTACCGGAACTCAAAGTGTCTGGTCGCTAGGCGCCGCGGTCCGCGGTGGCCCACGCTCACCTGGGGTACACCCGGTGGTGCCAGTGCAGCAGCGCGTAGCGGTCGGCCAGCGGCAGCCGGCGGCGGGCGGCGGCGCTCAGCCACTCGGCCAGCGCGCCGTGGTAGCCGCGCAGATAGACGCCAAAGGCGCCCAGGCCCGCGGGGTAGGCGGGCGCCAGGCGACCCCGCACCACGCCCATGTCCTCCAGCAGCCGCGCCCGCAGCGCCTCCAGCTGCGCGGCCAGGCCCCCGGGCGCCCCCGGCGCGGCCGCCTCCAGGCGCTCCCTGGCCGCGCGCGCCACTGCTTCGGCCCAGCGGGCGCGCAGCCTGCGGGCCGCGCCCGGCCCCCGACGCCCGTCGGCCGCCGCCTCCTGCACCAGCACCTGGCCCAGCTGCGCCACGGCGCCGGCTCCCGCGCCCGCGCCCGGCCCGGGGCCGGCCAGCGTCTCGCGCACCAGCGCCCACATTTCGCGCTGCAGGGCCTCATACAGCAGCGCCACGTCGCGTGCCCGGCGGCCCCCGCCTGCTCCTTCGACCTTGGACGGCCCGGGCGCGCAGCCACCCGACGACGCCAGCTCCTCGGCCTCCAGCTCCAAGATGTGCTCGTCGGCCCGCGCGAGCTCGCGCTGCTGGATCAGACTCAGGATTTCCAGTACTGTGGGCGCAAAGTGGGAGTCAGGGGGAGGAAGACGGGGGTGGGGGTGGGGGGAAGAGAGAAGGAGTAAGGGAGGAGGAAAGTGTGGAGCAGGGAGTGGAGTCAGGGGAGGCTCAGGAGAAGGGGGAAGAGAGAAGGGTGTCAGAAGAGAGGTTTGGGGGGCAGGGAGAGGGAGGGGTGTAAAGAGGAAGTTGAGGACTGGGGGGAGAAGGCGAGACAAGTGGAGGAGGGGGTCAAGGGAGGAGGGTGAGGAGACTGGAGAGAAGAGGTAGGCGAGGGTGGGGGAGAGGTTTGGGGAAAGTGAGGGAGAGGGATTGAGGAGGGGGCGAGCGAGATGGCCAGGACAAGGGGAGGTGACAGGAGAGGTTAGGGAAGGGAAGAGAGTGTCTGGATATGGGAAATAGGTTAAAGGACTAGATCATGTGTCACCTTAGTACAAGGAGTGGAGGGTGGGGGGTGTCAGAGGAAGTGGGAGATAAGGGGTTGAGGAAGAAGGGAGAGGGTTGGGCATGAGGTAAAGGGTCAGGGTATGGAAGAGCATGTCAGAAAGTAAGTTAAGGACTGGGGAGATCAGGGGAGTTGAGGAGTTAGGATAAAGAAGGGGCATCAGGGCCGGAGGATGTGGAAAGGCTGAGGGAGGAGAGGGATGGAGAGAGACAGTGGACCAGCGGGCAAGGTGGAGGCTTAGACATGGGTAGAGGATATCAAGGCCAGAGATGGGCCTTTTAGGGGTGGGGACAGCTGCGGGGTGACCTGGCACTCTGATGAGTTCAGAATCCCCTAAGAGAGGGGAGTCATGGGGCTGGGAGGCCTCGGAATGAAGGCAGAAGGAGGGTCCTAGTAGCCTAGGGTTACCCCTGACACCTCCACCCCCCCCTCCACTTCCTCCCTGGCAGAGAAACTATTTCCTGGCCAGCGCTATTTCTGCCCATCCGTTTCCAGAAGGCGGGGGCTCCAGTCACCCCTTCTCACCTCCCTGCAGTGCCCTCCCAGTCTCCAGGGAGCAGGGGCTGAAATAGCCTCTGGCCAGGATGTGGAGGGTATCAGAGGATGCAGAAAGGGCTCTCCAGAGATTCCCAGTGTTGCCCATGGGGGGTGGGAGGGGAGGAGGAGGCTAGAATTTGGGTTGGGGTGGAAGAGATAGAGACAGGGATGGGGGTGCAGTTGAATGAAGGTGGGGATTGGGACTAGGTTGGGGATTAGATGGAGATGAGGATGGGATGAAGGTGGGAGCTGGGAGAAGGGAGTTTAGGATTAGGGTAGGGTTGGGTTGAAATCTGTATCAGGGTATGGGAAAGTAGCTGAGAATAACATCTAGGGTTTGAGGTAGGAATGGGGGTGGAGATGTGAATGGAGATGAGTTTAGTTGAGAGTTGAGGATAGGAAGAAGGGAGAGATGGGTATGGGTTTGAAGATGAAGTTTGAGCATGAGTTGGGATTGTGAATGGATAAAGTTGACTGTTCAGGTTGGGAATAGGGATTAGGATTGAGATTCAGGATAGGTATGCAGATTGGATCAAGAATGAACAAGGATGCTTGACCCATGGAATCTCAGTGGATAGAGAGTTAACCTGGGACTCTGAGGTCCCAGGTTTGAAACCCTAAGGTCACTGGCTTGAGTGCAGGCTCACCAGCTTGAGCCTGGGTTCAACAGCTTGAGCATGGGATCACAGACATAATTCTTTGGTCACTGACTCGAGCCCAAAGGTCACTGGCTTGAAGCCCAAGGTCACCAACTTGAACAAGGGGTCACTGGCTCAGCTTGAACCCCCTCCCCCAGTCAAAGCATGTATGAGAAGCAATAAACAACTAAAGTGACACACCTATGAGTTTATGCTTCTTGTCTCCCTTCCTGTCTATATGTCTCTCTCTCTTTCTGTCATGTGTGTGCAAAAAAGGTTGAATGAAGAAGGAGGCTGAGTGTGGAATTGGAGTTGAAATTGGAGACTGGGAAGGAAGTTGGGGAGGGGAATGGGCTTGAAGGCAGATGCAGAGATGGACCTGGGGTTGGGGGTTAAGAATGATACTGAAGAGGAGAAAGGGTTAAAGTTGTACTTGGGGGACAAGATTACAGTAGAGAAATGGGCCAAGGGCTGTTGCCATGGTGTTGGGCAGAGTGATGAGGTTAAAGATGGCATCTGAAGAAAGGGATAAGGTGGGGATAGACATGTGGTATGTCTCAAGGTGAAGATTACTGCTGGGATTGAAATAAATATGGGGTAGAAACCAAAAAGGTATTGAAGAAGACATTGGGGCTTGGGGTAGAACCAGGGTTGTGGATATAGATGGTGTAATACAAGTTGAATTGTCCCCACCCCACCCCTCCAAAAAAGCATGTGAAGTTCTAACTCCTAGGACATCATAATGGAATCTTATTTAGAAATAGGGTCTTTACAGCCTGACCAGGTGGTGGCACAGTGGAAAGAGCGTCGGTCGCCAGCTTGAGCGCGGGCTCATTTGGTTTGAGCAAAACTCACCAGCTTGGACCCAAGGTCGCTGGCTTGAGCAAGGGGTTACTTGGTCTGCTGAAGGCCTGCAGCCAAGGCACATATGAGAAAGCAATCAATGAACAACTAAGGTGTTGCAACGAAGAACTAAAGATTGATGCTTGTCATCTCTCTCTGTTTCTGTTTGTTCCTATCTATCCCTCTCTCTGACTCTCTCTGTCTCTATAAAAAAAAAAAAAAAAGAAAAGAAATAGGGTCTTTACAGAAGTAATCAAGTTAAAATGAGGTAATAAAGTGAGCCCTAATCCAATATGACTAGTGTCCTTATAGAAAGGAGAAATTTAGACACCAAGATAGACATGCACAGAAGGAAGGTGATATGAAAGTCACACAGAGAAGGCCATGTGAAGATGGAGGACTGTAGTGATGCAGCCACAAACTAAGGGAAACTATTGTCAACAGAGCACCAGAAGCTGGAAGAGGCCAGGGCGGATTCCTCTACAGGTCTCCGAGGGGGCATGGCACTGCCAACATCTTTATTTCAGACTTCTAACCTCCAGGCTCTGAGAGAATATGTTTCTACAGTTTGTTGTTTTAGTGAGAGGGAAACAGTGAGAGAAAGAGGAACAGTGAGAGGGACAGACAAGAAGGGAGAGAAATAAACACCACCTTTGTTGTTGTGGCACTTTAGTTGTTCATTGATTGCTTTCTCATTTGTGCCTTGATGGGGTGGGGGCTCCAGCTGAGCCAGTGACCCCTTGCTCAAGCCAGCAACCTTTGGGCTCAAGCCAGAGACCATGTTTATGGCCTCTCAAGCCAGATGAGCCTGCATTCAAGCCGGTGACTTTGGGGTTTCAAACCTGGGTTCTCAGCATCCCAGGTCAATGCTCTATCCACTGCGCCACCACCTGGTCAGGCTACTTCTATAGTTTTAAGCCCCCTAGTTTGTGGGACTTTATTATGGCAGACCCAGGAAACTAACACAGATGGTGGCAGATTTGGGGCAATGTAATTAAGGGATGAAAGTAGGTGTTGGCATGGCCCTGAGTTAGAAGATGAAGCTTGAACATGGGTTGAGGTAAGAATGAAGTTGAAAGGCGAGGCTGGGGGCATTTCGGATTGGAATGGAATTCGGGGTGAGGTTCAGAGTGGGATGGAAGTGGGGAAGGGATTGAAGGTGAAGAAGGAGGTTGAGGCAGGGGTGGAGAATGGGGTGGGGTGGGAGCAGGATGGAGTATGGAGGTTAGGGAGAGGCACAGGGTCAAGGCTGAGGAAATGTGGGGACTCTGAAGGGAGATGGGGGTAGGGAAGGGTTGGAGGAGGTAGAACCCAAGTTGACGATTCAAAGTTGCTGCCCATGGGAGGGAGGTGGGAAGTGGTAAGTGCAGGGAGGGTGGGCTGGGGATGGACACGGAGATGGGGCAAAGCTGGAGCTTGGTGAGAGGGTCAAGACTGCAGGTGACCCAGCTAGCCTGCCCATGGCGGCTGGGGTGGGGGTGGAGATGGGCACTGCGACACTCCCAGGCCTGGGTCAGTACTCACCTGACAATGGCTCCTTCATCTTTGGAGGCTCTGGGACCTTGGGAGGGGGCTCAGGAGCTGCCTCACCAGCAGGCACCACCCTCTCAGCCAGTGAGGCACGCCGGGGCTTGGGCCCACGCCCTAGTCTTAGGAAAGCCAGTCTCCCAGCAGCCTCCCCAGTGGCCTCCTCATCACCCTGGGCTCGGGTCCCCTGAAGCTTGGCCAGGAGGCCAAAATCTGCCGAGCTCCTGCGGATGCCTGGTGGCAGCACCCGGCCCAAGAAAGACCGGGCCTGCCCATTGCCGGGGCTGCCTGCCCGCCTGCCGGGGGCCCAGCCCAGCCGGAAGGGGGACAGTCCTGCCAGCTTCTCCAGGGTGGCGCGGCGGCCGTATGACGTTCCATTGGGCAGGGTCCCCAGCTGTCCAGGCTCCTCTTCTTCCAGCCCTGGAACTTCCTCAAAGGGGTTCCCAGAGGACCTCCCGGGCAGCGTCCCCGCCCGGGGCACCTTTGAATGCGCCACCGCGAGACTCTTCAGGATGGGCATTTTCACAGGCAGGGGACCTGGGGGGGAAATAATGGGCCATGAATGGTGTTGATGACAGTGGTGGTGTCCATGACAGTTTGTCCGTTTCTAGTCCCACCAGATAAGTGCTATTATTATGCTCATTCTGCAGATGAGGACACAGGCTCAGAAAGGCAAAGGCAGTTGCTTAACACGGGGATTCGGGACAAAGGCAGGACAGGCACCCAGGCCCATCTGATCGCAGAGCCTGGGCTCTCCCCAGAGTGTGGGCGTGCAGACCTTTCCCTGCCGCACCCCTGCCCTGGAGTGTTTGTCCTCTGAGCTGACCCTCGTCCTCTATGAAGAAACAGGCTCAGAGAGGGGAAGGCTCTCTCTCAAGGGGGTACAGCAGTAAAGGGTAGAGACCCCTGGGGACCCAGGCCCCACCGTTATCCTGGTCACACACCTGCACACCTGCCTCATGGCCCCTGCCCAGTTAGTGCCTTGTCACCTCCACCCCATTCATCCCTTCAGCCAAACCTTCCTTGGAAATACCCTCAGAGACAGGGAGACGGGTGGTGGCCAGGGGCCGGGAGACTGGTGCTGGAGAGTGAGTGTTTAATGGATATAGAGATTTCTTTCAGGGGGTGAAAGTGCTCTGGAACTAAACTGAGGTCCTGGTGGACATCACTGTGAATGTATTAGATGCCACTGAGTAGTACACATTAAAATGGTTAAGATGGTGAATCTTGTTTTGTGCATTTTACCACAAAAAAAATGAAAATACAAACAAACAAACATCTGTCCTGGCCCTGTTAGCTCAGTTGGTTAGCACGTCATCCCAATACTCCAGGTTGTGAGTTAGATCCCCTGTCAGGGCACATACATGAGTCAACCAATGAGTGCATGAGTAAGTGGAATCACAAACCGATGTTTCTCTCTCTTTCTCTTTCTCTTAAAAATCAATAAACTTAAAAAAGAAAGAGAGTGAGGAAGGAAGGAAGGAAGGAAGGAAGGAAGGAAGGAAGGAAGGAAGGAAGGAAAGAAGGACCTTTCTAGGTATTTGCCATGGGCCTGGCCCTGTGCCGGCACTGGGGACACAGCGGTGACCAAGGAAGACCCAGTTTCCACCCTCATAGGGCTTGAAGCTTCCTTCCTATTTCATCTTCTCAGTCCTTTGTATCCCTCCTTTTCTATGGTCCCTGCCCCAGTCCAAGCACCCTCCTGCCTCCCTACCTGCTCCCTGGTCTCCAGATTCTAGTCGTGGCCCCTCCAGTCCACCGTTGAGGATCTTATTAAAGCAAAAACCTGCTCCTCCCCTTCTCTTAACCTTCCATGGCTCCCTAGTGCCCTCGGGACAAAATTCAGGCCCCTCACTTGCCAGTAGTGCACATCACCAGTGCTATACCACATTCTCCTCCTTACTCCGAACTCCTCCGGGTTTCAGCATCTGTTGATCTTTTTACAAGGAAACCTGTTCTCCATGTTCTACTCATGTTTTGGACTCAGCCCCAATACCGCCTCCTCCAGGAAGCCCTCCCTGATGTTCAGGCTGGGTCAGATGTCCCTCTTTAGGACTCTCCCTACTTCAGCCCAGCCCACTCTGGGTCCTCACTGTCTGGGGATGATTCTGTATCCTCCACTGGACTGTGAGCCCTAAGAGGGCAGGGTCAGGATTGTCTCTGTCACTAATGTGTCCCTAGCTCTTGGGACAGGCATTTGGGGAATGAAAGGGTGATAAACAGGAAATGGAGGCAAGAGGCAAAAGCTTCATTCCTTGTGGGGAAGAGGAATGAGAAGTCAAGCTAGAGAGGTCAGTAAGGCGCAGGCTACGCAGGACCTTAAATCTCATGACGAGGGACTCAGGCTTTCTCCTGAGGGCCCTGGAGAGCCATGGGAGGGTACTTTTTAAAATAATAAAATAGCCCAAACATTCAGAAAAGTATAGAGAACAAACTTAGTGAGCAGCTCTATGCCTACAATCCTAGCTGCATCTAATGCAAACATTGGCTTGATTTGTTCAGGCTTTTTTAAAAATCAAGCATCACAAATACACTGACCCCTGGACATCTCCCCCCCCCCCCGATTCTGCTGGCCTTGCAGCCCTCTACCAAGGAAAGCAGCTTCCTGAATGTGCACATGGCTTTTACCCTATGCCCATGCAGCCTTGCACCCAGGAATAATAATATGCGGTTTTGCCTGGTTTCAAACTCTCTATAAATGCTATCATTTTATGTGGGTCCCACAACTTGCTTTTCTTTTGGGGTGTGGGCTCACTTATTCATTCCTGTCTCTGTGGCTCTAGCAGATTTATTTTTAAGTGCTGCATACTATTCCACTGGGTGACCATGACAAAATTGGCTCATGTCAGATGTTCACACATTCTCCAGCTACTGGACATGTAGGTTGTTTTGAACTATGTCTGAGCACACGAAGAATGGGGTCAGGACTGTGCTGAAGGAGACTGAAGTGGCAGAGCCATTGTCCTTTCCTAGTGGGGACTCTCTTTCCTTGTGGGGAGCTCCTTTCTTTCCTCCCGACTTCAGCCTCTAGACCTCAGCTATTGCTTCTCAGCCTCTTGTTCCTAGAAACACCCTCCCAGCCTCTCTCCAGTCTTCATGCTCCTTTATCCCCCAGGGAGGCAGTCACTATGGCAACCCCTTGCCTGAAGCCTCCATGGCTGAGGGCAATCGATACTACCCACCCCCCAACACACACACTCTTCACACCTTGATTTCTCTGTCTTTCATCTTCCAAACAGGCTTCTTCTACATGCCTGACCCCAAAATGGCTCCATCATATCCCAGAACTGGCTCCAACATCTACCCCCTAACTCCACCACCCCTCCAAATGGGAGTCTCCAATTTCTTTCCAGTTGAAATCAACATTGCCCAACTAGACTTAACATTCCCATTCCCCCACTGGCTTCCATCCACTCCCAAACCAGATCCAGCACCCCCAAACCACATCCTCAGACCCAGCTGCAACATTTCTCCCAAACTCGCCCCGACGTCTTTCCCCTTCCTGGCTCCAACACCCACCTCTGCAAATTGGCTCCGACATCCTGCCCCCTCCAGCCCCGTCTGCCTCCCAGTGCCAGGCCCCTGACTCACTTCCGAGGCATCCCCGAGCCCCCAGCCCCCCGGCTCCCGCAGGATGTCTTGGCCACCAGAGCTTCCCTCTCTGGGCTCCTCCTCCTCTTCCTCGCTGCCAGCCTTTCCCCAAAGACCCAAACCCTCCACCGGCTTCCTGGCCTGTTTGCAGAAGTCCTCGCCTCCAGTCCCCGGGGGCCTGCCTCAGAGAAATGCCCTTACAAATTGTGTGTCCGAGCCCGACCCTAACTAATACAGCCCCAACCCAGCCTTACCCTAAACAACCCATCACCAGCCCAGCCTGTTTCAAGTTCATCCATGTCTTCACTCCCAAATCATCCCCATCCCTGTCTCCTGCTCCATCTCCGGCCCAACCTCTGCCCCCTCTCCCATATCCAAGACCCCATCTCTTGGGGATAGAGCGAGACACTCATCCCTCCCTGACCTCAGTCTACCCACCTGAACTTGGAGGACATCGGACCCAACCACATCTCATCTCTTCTCCCTTGGTGGCCCCAAGCTCCCCCCCCCGCCGTAGCCTTTCTGCACCCCCAGTCTCTCTTGCAGCCTCTACCGGCTCCCACCTCTCCTGCCCTCTCGCTGACAGCCAAGGTCAGGCCCCAGGCTCTCTTTGCCTCCAGCTCATACTGGCTTTAGGACACATGTTTTCTTGAACCCTGGTCCAGCCCAGCTCTGGGCTGTGCCACTCTCCTGAGGGCCGTGAATGCTGCCCCCTTCCCCAGACCCCAGCACTCTCACCTCTGTCCTCAGTGCCTTGTCCTTGCTGCTGGCCTGTCCTGAGGCTACTTTGGCCAGGACTGCTGAGAGCTTGGATCTGAGGAGGGGGGGGTTAGAGGAGGTCAATTTCCTGTCAGGAAACCCCTCCCTCTCTGGGGCCAGGGGTGGGAAGGACTCTTTATCTGTCTGCCCTTTTAGGCCAGGCTATGGTTCGGCCCCCACCCTCACCCCCACCCCCAGCCCCAGCCGGAATCGGCCCCCCCTGCCTGCTCTTCACGCCTCCCAAGGTGACAACACCATCCTGGGCCCCTGGGGAGACATCGCCTGCTGGACGTGGGCCCAAAGCTGTCTCTTGGTTCCTTGCTATGGGGGGAAGACAAGAAGAAAGGTTCTGCTGGGCCCTGATGCCAGAATTGGAGGCCTAAATGTTGGCACTGGGCATGGCTTTAGAAATGGGGCTGTTTTCCCAAAGCCCCTGTCCCCAGGTCTCTGCACAGCCCCCTCCTTGTTATCCTGGTCACAGCAGCTCCTCTCAGGTGTCCTTTCCTCAAAGGAGACATTCCCCCATCCAGCCAAAACCCTTCTCCTCCCCCATACTCTGTCCCTCCAGGTCAGGGACAGGGCTGTGAATGGTGGATGCTTTCCACAGTCTGAACCGATCAGACTCCTCTGTCTCCCCTGTAGATTTTCTAACTCTCCCACACTCAGATGTAAGTTCAAAGTAGGTGGTTCAGGTGTTTGCCTTTATGTCTCTAAATTGTTAACAGAATGCACAAATGGGGATAGGTCAGAGCTGGAAATGGAGGTGGCAGGTGCAGTTGGGGTCAGGAATGAGTTGGGTGTTGGGTGAGGGGAGGTGCAGAATTAGGGTTACTTTTAAAGCTGGATTTTATTTTAGGCTTAGGTGGCTCAGGCACAGCATTCTGGGTGTTGAGCTGGGATGAGTGATCACTTGCCTCAGCAAAGTTGGGGTTGGGGTCACCATTATGGTCAGGGGTTGGGCTCAGGGGTTACTGATCCCACCCCAGCTCCAGTAGTGAGGGCTCTGTAGACAAGTAGGCTGGGAGCCTCTGTTCAAGGACTAGGTTTGTCAGACAATGGGCATTGGGGTAGGGGCTGTTTGTGTGGTCAAGAGGAAAGCAGGAGGAATGGGCTTTGTCCTTCCCAGGTTAGCATGGACCTGTGGTAATCAGAAGGTGGCCCAGGCAGGGACCAAGTGGCTGGTAGGGGCTGTGATCACTGTCAGATCAACCCCTCTCATTTTTTAAAATGTTTATTTTATTTATTTATTTTTATTTTTTATTTTTATTTTTTTGTGACAGAGAGACAGACAGGGACACAGACAGGAAGAAAGAGAGATGGAAAGTACCAATTCTTCATTGCAGCTCCTTAACTGTTCATTGACTGCTTTCTTATGTGTTCCTTGCTGGGGGCTCCAGCTGATCCAGTGACCCCTTGCTCAAGCCAGTGACCTTGGGCTTCAAGCCAGTGACCATGGGGTCATGTCTATGATCCCATGCTCAAGCAGGCCACCCTGCATTCAACCTGGTGAGACTGTGCTCGAGCCAGTGACCTCAGGGTTTCAAACCTGGGTCCTCAGCATCCCAGGCCAACACTCTCTTTACTGTGTCACTGCCTGGTCAGGCTGTTTTATTGATTTTTAAAGAGATGAAGGGAGAGAGCAAGAGAGAGACAGGAACATTGATCTGTTCCCGTATGTGCCCTGACTGGGGATCAAACCAGCAACCTTTGTGCTTTGGGACTATGCTCTAACCAACTGAGCTATTTGGCCAGGGCCCCTCTCATTTTTTCCAAATTTAACTTTTACTGAGATATAATTCACACACCATAAAATTTAAGTTTTTTTAATGATAGGAGGGGAGATAGAGAGACAGACTTCTGCATGTGCTCTGACTGGGTGGCAACCCCTGTCCGGGCCCACACTCAGATCAACCAAGCCATCCTCAGTGCCCGAGGCCGACACTCGGACCAATCAAGCCACTGGCTGTGAGAAAGGAAGGGAGAGAAGGGGGCGAGGATGGGGAAGAGAAGCAGATAGTCACCTCTTATGTGTGCTCTGATGAGGGGCGTCAAACCCAGGACGTCAACATGTGGGACTGAAGCACTATCCACTGAGCAGCTGGCCAGGGCCTCATTTAACTTTTTAAAGTGTACAATTCAATGGTTTTTAGTACATTTATAAAATTGTGGCAACCATCACTGTGATCTAATTCCAAAACATTTTCACCACTCCAAAAAGAACCCCTTCTAACCCATTAGCAAAGAACTCCTTGCAACCCACTCTCAGAGTCCATTCCCCTCTCCTCCCAGCCCCATGGAACCACCCATTCTGGCCATCCCACATAAATGGAATCATACAATGAGTGGTCTCTTTGTGTTGAGATTCTTTCCCTAAGCATGCTGTTTTCATCTATATTGGAGCCTCTTCTTTTTCAAGCCTCAGTCCCCTCAGCAGGGAAATTGGAATGGGGACCGTACTGGGGACAGGGAGTCAGGGTGGGACCTTCTCTGTGTAGGGAGGTGATCTGCTACCCCCGTGTGGTGAATGGGAGAACTGCAGCTCTCTGTTTCAGTCTGGGAAGGGGTTAGGGGTGACTCAGTTCCCCAACCCATGTCTAAGACCCCACCCCTGAATTATATCTCAGCAGAGTCCTTGGGATCTCAAAACTTCTAAATTATCCTGAACTCTTCCCTCTCTGCTTCCCACAATCCCTGAGACTCCTCGGACCTTATTTGCTTAATAATAATAGTAATGTTACCTACTTATGAAGTTCTTATCAGTTTTCATGTGAAGCAATTTACTTATACAGTCTTATTAATTTATTGCAACCTGAGGTTGCTACTATCATTATTTGGGGACAAGTAATCATAGTGGTTAAGAACCCAAGGTCTAGCCTGACCAGGCTGTGGCACAGTGGATGGAGCGTTGGCCTGGGATGCAGAAGACCCAGGTTCGAAACCCTGAGGTCGCTGGCTTGAACGAGGGCTAATCCAGCCTAAGCGTGGATGGGTTCACCGGCTTGAGCATGGGATCATAGACATGACCACATGGTCACTGGCTTGAGCCCAAGGTCCCTGGCTTGAGCAAGGGTCACTCACTTGCTCTGCTGTAGCCCCCGGTCAAGGCACATATGAGAAAGCAATCAATGAGCAACTAAGGAGCTGCAACGAAGAATTGATGCTTCTAATCTCCCTCCTTTTCTGTCTGTCCCTCTCTCTGTCTCTGTCACACACACACACACACACACACACACACACACACTCCAACGCACACACACAGAACCAAAGTTCTGGAGCTTGGAGGCACCTGGGTTTAAATGCTAGCTGTGCAGCCCAGCTGTGTGATGAACAGGTGATTTTTCTCCACTGGGCTTCTCTTTCCATAAGTGAGGTTCATAATGATGGTTCAACCTCATGGGGTGGCAGAAAGGATAAAGCCCTCAGAGCCTGGCACAGAGAAAGCCTCTGTGAGTTGGTTTAGCTGAATCCACTAGGGATTTGCTGGTGTTTACCACCAGGGGGTGGTGGTGAGGAGCCTCAATTTGTATTTAGCATTTGCCCTGTTCCCACCATGGCTAATTTCTTCTTCTTCTTCTTTTTTTTACATAGATCTTATTTATTCATTTTAGACAGGAGAGAGAAAAAGAGAAAGATTTTAGAGAGGAGAGAGAGGAAGGGGTGGAGCAGGAAGCATCAACTTCCATATGTACCTTGACCAGGCAAGCCCAGGGTTTCTAACCCGCGACCTCAGCGTTACAGGTCGAGGCTCTATCCATTGTACCACCACAAGCCAGGTCCCACCATGACTAATTTCAAGGTGATGTCACTGAAAGTGTTTATTGGGGGGGGGGGAAGAGATGTTCAGCAACCCATTACACAGCAGTTTCACTATGAAGATACAATACATGTAAATGACCTCAGATCACAGGTAATAGTAAAATAATTAGGATGTGATGAGTATTTATTCCTTTTTTTTTCTTTTTTTTTCTGAAGCTGGAAACGGGGAGAGACAGTCAGACAGACTCCCGCATGCGCCCGACTG
This sequence comes from Saccopteryx bilineata, assembly GCF_036850765.1. NCBI lineage: Eukaryota > Metazoa > Chordata > Mammalia > Chiroptera > Emballonuridae > Saccopteryx > Saccopteryx bilineata. Next base: position 313,758,502 of record NC_089492.1, on the reverse strand, counting down.
GGATCCACCCGGCACGCCCACCAGGGGCGATGCTCTGCCCACCAGGGGGCATCGCTTTGCTGCGACCAGAGCCACTCTAGTGCCTGGGGCAGAGGCCAAGGAGCCATCCCCAGCGCCCGGGCCATCTTTGCTCCAATGGAGCCTTGGCTGCGGGAGGGGAAGAGAGAGACAGAGAGAAAGGAGGGGGGGTGGAGAAGCAAATGGGCGCTTCTCCTATGTGCCCTGGCCGGGAATCGAACCCGGGCCCCCGCACGCCAGGCTGACGCTCTACCGCTGAGCCAGCCGGCCAGGGCCTACTTTTGTTTTAAGTATAGTTTTCTTAATGAATGTTTGCATAATTTAACTTTTTGTGTGTGACATTGACAGAGAGAGGAACAGATAGGGACAGACAGGAAGGGAGAGAGATGAGAAGCATCAATTCTTTGTTGCGGCTCTTTAGTTGTTTTTTGATTGCTTTCTCATATGTGCCTTGACCAGGGGGCTACAGCAGAGCAAGTGAACCCTTGCTCAAGCCAGCGACCTTGGGCTTCAAGCCAGAGACCTTTGGGTCGTGTCTATGATCCCATGCTCAAGCCAGAGACCCCGCGCTCAAGCTGATGAGCCCACACTCAAGCCGGATAAGCCCGCGTTCAAGCCAGAGACCTTGGGATTTTGAACCTGGGTCCTCTGCGTCCCAGGCCAATGCTGTATCCACTGCGCCACTGCCAGATCAGGCTATAATTTGATTTTTAATGACTGTTTAACAACCAGTTCCAAAATTCCTGAGAATTTAACAGTCAGCTCGCTTGAGCCAGTTCCATCATAGTGCCGTTATATCACCCTCCATTTTAGAAAGGGAAACTGAGGCTCAAGAAGATGGTCAGACAAGGGCAGGGCATGGACCCTACAAAGAGCTGTGTGATTCTGGGGTCAGAACTACGCAATGCAGGTAGGTCCCTTTGCACCTGCTTCAGCCCTGCCAGGAAGGCAACATGTGAATCCTCTCCCTCACTTTATAGACTGGAAACTGAGGCCTGAAAAGGGCAAACGCCTGCCCTCAGTGACACAGTTAGACACTGAGTGTCCTCAAACACTGGCTGGGTACAAAGGAGAGGAGACTGCAGCCCACAACCTTGTGGTCTGTATTTTAAATATTTTATTTATTAATTTTTAAAGAGGAGAGACAGAAGGGAGGGAAGCAGGAAGCATCAACTCATAGCAGTTGCCTCTCGTCTGTCTTGACTGGTCAAGCCTGGGACCTCAAACCAGAGATCTCTTAACTCTAGGTTGTGGCTCATCCACTGCGCCACTACAGGTCAAGCTGGTCTGAAGTTTTCTGGGAGGTGGGAGGTCACGCCTCTACAGTGGCTCCGCCCAGAACACTATCTCTCCCGCACCCTGATCCCTATGTCCCCAAGGGCTTCCTGGGCCCCATGACTAGAGAGGGAGAAGGTGGACAGTGTCCTTTTCCTGGTTATTGCCTCTGGGGGCTCCTCTGTCTCTTCTCTTCCATTCTCTTCACTGGTCTTTGCGTCCGTGTGCCTCTCTGTCTCTCCCTCTGTTACCGTGTGTGGGTCTCTCGGTCTTTGTCTCTTTGTGATTCTGTTCTTTTTTTTGTATCTCTGTTTCTTTGTGTGTCTCTCTTTCCCTACGTTTCTCCCTCTTTCTTTCTCTTTTTGTCTCACTCTTCTTGTGTCTATCTCTGCGTCTCTCAACGTCTTTCTCTGCGTCTCTGGCGCTCTGCCTTGGCGTTTCTCTCCCCTTCTTTTCCGGTGACTCTCCACTCTCCTGTGCGAACATGCTAACCACCAACGCGCTCAGACCTGCCTGCGCGCCTTGAGTCTCGCACCCGTCCGGGCCTGCGCCTTTAAGGGCCGGCGGCAGGGGGTGGGGTCTCAGCGGCCCCGCCCTGCCCGCCCCTCCCCCTGACGTCCCTTCCTCCAGGGCCCCTCCACCGCCTCCCTCCGCCGCCGCCCGGGCCGGCTCCGCGCCCCCTCCCCGGCCCCCGCCCGCCCGCCCGCCTGCCCGCCGCCCCTATGGCGCCCTGGGCCCCCACTGCTCGGGGCCACTAGGACCCTCAGTGTCCCTTTTTCTCCCCTTCCCAGCCCCCTCTCCCGCGGCGTGAACCCGGGTGTTCACAGCACCCAGCTTTTGACCTCGCGTCCCTCGGCCGGAGGGGGGGGAGGGGAAGAGGGGACCCGGCACCCCTGCCCCCCCCACCCGGCCGCCCAGTCCCCCAGGACCTGGAGAAAATGTCTTCGCGGACGGCGCTGGCCCCCGGCAACGATCGGAACTCGGACACGGTGAGTGGGGCCCGGCCCCTGGGCCCCCCCCCCCCCCCCCCCGGCTGGGTCGGCCACCGAGCCCCTCGCCCTGCGGTGCCCCTCGCCGCGCGAGCCCTTCCCTTCATTTCCCCGGCCCTGCCCGACTCACCCCCTGCCGACCCCCGCCCAGACTTCCAGGACTTTGGACCCTCCCCCCCCCCAGCTCAGCCCGACCCCCGGGGGCGCCCCTCTCTCGGGACTCCTCTCTGGTCCCTCTGCGGACCTTTTCCGCTCGGATCTCTTCCCTCCAGGAAGCCCCCTCCCCTGCCGGCCAGGAGCCCCTCCCTTCTCCGCTGTGTTCTTAAGCCCCTTCCCCGTCAGGCCTCCCTCCGCTGGCCATTGGCCCCCACCCGGGTTTGCAGGGCTCCTGACCCCACGGCCCAGCCCGGTCTTCTTGCAGGAAGGCCTGGCCCTGTCCTGCCTCTGGCTCCGGCGTTTCCGGCCGGATCTGGGTGCCGGGCTCCCCAGGAGCCCTCCTCCTCTCATTCTCAGCCCCCAACCCCTCCTGGCGCCTGTGGGCACCCCTTCACAGGAAGCCGGTTTCCACCTTTCCTGGGCCTAGGGCCCTTTCCAGCTCGTTCAAGGTCTCTCTCCACTCCCAGGCCTGGGATCCATCTTCCAAGCAGCCCTGCCCCTTGATTCTCAGCACCCCAGATCCCCCCAGATGCTGCTGGACCCTCTCTGGTCTCTTCCTCTCCCAGGAAGCCTGAGCCTTTAACTTCCAGGCCCTCAGTGCAGTCCCGGATTTCTAGGCTCTGGACCGGTCTGACTCCAGGCCTCGTCCTCCCTGTGTCAACTCCTCAGCTTCAGGCAAGCCCCCTCCCCAAGCCCCCAAGCCCTGATCCCCTCTTTGTACAGGCTCTTCCAACAGGACTCCATCTCTTTCCTTAGATCCCCGGACCTCTGTCCCTTCTCCTTTCTTAGGGCCTCCCTGTTCCTGGTGGGGGTCAGGCTTCCCAGTGAAGACCCCTTCTCCACTTCTGAGGTCTTCCCCAGCTCACACAGCCTGACCCCAGATCCTCCTTTCAGAAGACTCCTGGACTCCAAGCCTCTGGCCTTACCCTGGCTCTCAGCTCTCTTCTCTTGTCTTCTGGAAGCCTTCTTTTTCCCCAAGTTTCTAGGCCCCTTTGACCCCCAGAGGCTCAGCCTGTACCCCCCTGGACTGCCCCTCCCCCCACCCAGGAAGCCCGCTGTCTAGGACTTGCAGGCCCCTGACCTTTCTCTGGTTCTAAGGGCTGGCCCCACAAAACCTCTTCTTTGACTTCTAGTAGTTTCCTCAACACCCAGGCCCCTGGCCCAGGGATCCTTGGCCCCTGACTTCCCCTGCCCCATGGCTTAGACATTTCCTATCTCTTTATCATTCCTATCCCTATACCACAGCCCAGAACAATCCTGGGGAGACCCCCCCCCATTTTCCTGGTTTCTGATTGCTCTCAGTACTTCTGAAGACCCTCCCACCAACCCACACCAGACTGACTCCTCCCCAGCTAGGGTCTTTGTCTTTTCCCCCCCCAGACCTTCTGCCAGGTCTGTGCTTCCTGCCAGTCTCATCCCAGATGCCCACCAGCGGGATTTATCATTGTTTCTTCATCTTGTGGGACCCTCCCTCAGAAATCACCCACCACTGCCACCCATCAATACTATAGGCCAGACTCTGATTTGGAGTCTCCAATGAGATATCCCTCCACCCATCCTCCCCCATAGTAACTACAAAAAGTGCCAGGGAGCCCACAGGCCTGGGCTCAAATGCTGGCTTTACCAGTTGGTTTGCACTGTGTCCTCAGACTGCTAGTTAGTTCTCCCTTTCTGAAAATCGGTTGCCTGCCTTGGGAAATGGGGATGACACTGGAGTCCCTCCGAGGATTACTTGGGATGATAGGGGTGAAGCCTGGCATGCAGAACGTGCTCCACACATGTTCACACTATTGTGACTGTGACTGAGTCAGATGGCCGGGGATTCTCAACTCAGGGCTGTCGTAGTTGTTGCTTGAGATCTACTCCCTTCTCAGAGCCTCAGTTTCTTTATCACTGTGTGGGGTTGATGATAGTACCTCTCTGTTAGAGATGTTTTAAGGAGCCAAGGAGATTATGTGAGTAAGATACACAAGATCAGGCATATTATAGCAGCTATTATTAATATTACTATTACTTTGGTTATTCAGATAAGCATGGGTTCAAATCTAGTTTCTATCCTTCCTAGGTGTGTGACCTCACCTCTTTGAACTTTAGTTTTACTCATCTGTAAAATGGGGCTTATTCAAACACTTCCCTCTCCTTTTATTATCCAGATTTGTGCTTTGAGGAGATGTGGGGAGGTCTGATCCCCTTCTCCCCTTTCCTCCCAATGGTCCTGTCTAAGACATGCTTGTCAGTCCTGGCTGGGGTCACCTCTTTCTACCTCGTGAATCTGAAGTTGCAGCCCCCTCTCCCACCACCTAGTTGCTATGTTGATAGCCATGTGGGGTCATGCTACCCCACCCCAAGTTCCAGGCCCCCCACCTCCAGCCTCTCTGGAGGTTCCCTAGCAACAGGCCCAGTGTTGGGGCGCCAGCCGGCGGGAGGGAGCTGGGCCAGCTGGTGATGCCAGCCAATTTTAGCTCCCGCCCCCGGCCCCTGGGGGCTTTGTCACCCACTGCCCCAGCTGCCCTTGCAGGGGTCCCTCAGCCCTGCTGCCTACAGCAGGGTGCCAGCCCACACCCAGTTGGCTCCTATGGTGCCACCTGATGGGGATTCTTCTCCAAGCTGTTATCTCGGTGGGGATCTGGGCCTTATCGGCCAGGATCTCCCCTTCCCTTCCCACCCTCCCCCTGGGGGAGGCCTAGGGTTGAGAGCAGCGCAGTGGGAGGTGGGAAAGAGCTCAGCACCCAGGAGTCTGCAGGCCCTGGCTTGAACCCCAGGCGCTCTGCTCTACCCCTGTGACCTTGGACAAGGTACTAACCCTGCCTCAGCCTTGGCTTTCCTGTCGGGAGGATGCGGATCATAATTGGACCTATATTGGAGGTCAGGACTTCAGCAGGGGTGGTTCTTTTGTGTGGGGAGCATTATGTTTCTGCTTGTGTGACCTTGACAAGGCACTTTCCCTCCCCAAGCCTCAGTTTCTCCTCTGGAATATGAGGGTACAGGAGCTGCCTTCATGGGCTCTGGGAATTAAATGTAGATGAGGTGTGTATGGCCCAGGACTTGGCCTCTAGTAAAGGCTGCTTGATAAAAACAATCTGGCAGTGTGGGGCATACGGCGTGGTGCTGGTGAGGAGCAACAACTCTGGGGGAAACTCTGGGCTCCCATCCCGGCCCTGGGCCTCAGTTTCCCTATGTGTAAAACGGGAATGATGAAGTGTTAGTGGCCAGCACTCTTTAAATATTGGTTATTATCACTGTTAAGTGGTCTGGTGGATTCCCAGCAAGGAGCAGCCTGGGCTCTCATCTCGTTGCCTACCTGCCCTCTCTTCCTGAGCTTTCTGGCCAGCGCACAGGGTCTGAGCAGAGCCATCTTGCTAGGTCCTGTGGCTGCCTCTGTCACACTAGGGCCCCACCACTGAAAGGGAGGCACAGTCCCTGGGGCCCATAATCAGGACAGGGCAGCCTGGAGCAAGCTGGTGACCTGCAGGAGAGACAGGACAGCAGGAACAGACTGTTGGGGACAGGTTGAGATGGCAGGAGACAACGGGTCAGGGCTTGAATGGAGCCATAGTGTTTCTTGAATGGAGAAGAAATGTTTTCAAGGAAGGTAACGTTGGGGCTAAAATATTTGTGAGAGCAAAGTAGAAGACAGTTGGTGACTGGATTTGGAGTTGAATTTGGGATCAGCAGAAATTGTTAGGGGCACTAAGCTGGGAAGAAATACAGTATTGACATCTGGGGACTGGGACAGGGACAGCGATGGAGAAAATAGGATGTTGGAGGCAGTGAGGGTTGGGGTGGAGTGTTGAGATGAGGTTGAGGTCAGTGTTGTTGGGCTTGAGGCTACAGCATTTGGAATAAAATATTATGGAGCTCATGGAGGTCCCAGTAAATAGAAAAGGAAGTGGAAGGTAGACGGACTCCAGGGAGGGTTAAAGAAGAGTCCTGATGTCTGGGGACCTGGATGCCGCAGAATTGGCAGGGGCCCAGCATCTTTATGCTTGGAGGTGTCTTTTTCGGAGAGAGGTGGGAGACCCAAAGGCACCTTGCTCCCCCCTGGGCCTGAGCTTGAAAGGTGTCCATGGCTGGACTTAACCGCCCCAGCACTGGGCTCCACTGATGTCAGGTTCGAGTGGGTGCCGCCCACTGCTCACACTCCATCTCCCCTGCCCAGCATGGCACCTTGGGCAGTGGCCGCTCCTCGGACAAGGGACCATCCTGGTCCAGCCGCTCCCTGGGTGCCCGCTGCCGGAACTCCATCGCCTCCTGCCCTGAGGAGCAGCCCCATGTGGGCAACTACCGCCTGCTGAGGACCATCGGGAAGGGCAACTTTGCCAAAGTCAAGCTGGCCCGGCATATCCTCACTGGCCGGGAGGTGAGTGAGGGGGTGGGAGGCTCTGGGCCAAATCCTGCCGCCCCAGCACTTTGTGTGTGGTGGGGCATCGTGGGCCTGGCCCTCATTTTCCTTTGTGACCTCAAGTAAGTCCCTGCCTCTCTCTGGGACAGGTCAGAACATCTCCGATTTTTCCAGAGCAACCCAAGTAGGAGGAGAGAACCCATTTCAGGCATCCCTGAAATTGTCAGGAAATCTGAAATCACAGGGAGAGCCATGCATGTATTGTTTTTTTCTTAGAATTTATGTGGCTTTTGTGTCTAAACCTGGGCTGTCTCCCTGTTTTAATGGTGGACTTTGATTCCATGAAACCTCCCAGTGATCTTGAGGAGGACACGAGGTTCATTCGTGTTCTTAATTATGCACTTTCCCTGCCTCCCCTTGCTGAGCAGGCCCATGTCCTGAGTGTGCGACATTACTGCAGGAAGGGCCCGTGCAGGCGATGGCGCCTCTAACTTAGTTTTTAGGGAAAAAAGACTGTGAGTGTGTTCAGGACTCCTCTGCACCCCCTTCCGTGTTAGAGCGAGCGACGTGTGAGCCCCCTGCCTTGGATGACCCGCTCCCTTACCCTGTCGGTGCTGCGCGCACAGAAGACATCAGGCCCCACATTCTACCAGACATGCCCGTTTCATGCCAGTGCTTCCAGAGACTAAACAAAGAGGTTCTGCTGCCCAGCTCCTGTTAAGTGCTAGTTCGATGACAACCGCAAAGGCAGATGAGAAATAAAGCACGGGCTCGCCTTGCATGTGAGCATAGATGCAGAACTCCGAGAGAGCTGTGTGGTGACAAAGCTGCGTTCATCCCAGGAATGCACAGTTCTTTTCAGATTCACAATTTATTCATGTATTTCGCCACATTCACAGATTCAAGGAGAGAAACCATATGATCATCTCAATACTGGCATACAGAATGCTTGTCAGAATTAAAAACCCATTCGTGAGAATTTGAGGAAAGCCGAGGGACCCTCTCCCCCACAGAGAACACGTTGTTCCCCTCGGGTGGATGTTGAACATGCTTCCGGGGGTTCCTGAGGGAATGGGGCCTCCCAGGGGAAGAAATCTAATCCAGCAGATCTGGGAGTGGTTGGGAGTGACCCCCAAACCCTTTGTAAAAACTACAGAGTTAAAGCTGGATTAAGACTCAAAGGCCCCTCACTGTGGAAAAACTTGTGGTGCTCTACCCCAAGTCTAATTCCAAATAAAATCTTTTTTTGGGGGGTGAGGATGGAGAGAGAAACAGAGAGAGGGACAGATAGGGACAGACAGGAAGGGAGAGAGATGAGAAGCATCAATTCTCCGTTGGGGCACCTTAGTTCATTGATTACTTTCTCATATGTGCCTTGACCGTGGGGGCTACAGTAGAGCAAGTGACCCCTTGCTCAAGCCTGTGACCTTGGGGTCAAGACAGCAACCTTGGGCTTCAAGCCAGTGACCATGGGGTCACATCTATGATCCCACGCACAAGCCGATGAGCCTGCACTCAAGCCAGCAACCTTGAGGTTTTGAACCCGGGTCCTCTGCGTCCCAGTACAACGCTCTGTCCACTGCATCACCACCTGGTCAGGCCCAAATAAAATCTTAACTGCAAGGTAAATGTAAGGAAAGTTCAGTAACATTCTGATCCACTCCTAGGATGACCACCTTAAAGCTCTTTTTTTTTTGTATTTTTCTGAAGCTGGAAACGGGGAAAGACAGTCAGACAGAATCCCGCATGCGCCCGACTGGGATCCACCCAGCACGCCCACCAGGGGTGACGCTCTGCCCACCAGGGGGCGATGCTCTGCCCCTCCAAGGCATCGCTCTGTTGCGACCAGAGCCACTCCAGGGCCTGGGGCAGAGGCCAAGGAGCCATCCCCAGCACCTGGGCCATCTTTGCTCCAATGGAGCCTCGCTGCGGGAGGAGAAGAGAGAGACAGAGAGGAAGGAGAGGGGGAGGGATGGAGAAGCAGATGGGCACCTCTCCTGTGTGCCCTGGCCTGGAATCAAACCCGGGACTTCTGCACGCCAGGCCGACGCTCTACCACTGAGCCAACCGGCCAGAGCCAAAACTCTTTTAATAATACATGCACACATATATGTATTTAAGTTTTAAGTGTTTAAGAGGTAGACATCATCAGGCTGCTTAAGTTCAGATCAATCTTGGCCAAGTAACTGAACGGCTCTGTGCCTCAGTTTTTCCATTTGTAAAATGGGGATAACTCTAGGGTTCATCTTGTATGGGTGTTGTGAGGATTAAAGGAGTTATTGTTTGTATCAGCCTCAGATGCTAAAAATAGCTCGGTACTCGAGCATCAGCTCCAGATGGGGTTGCTGGGTGCACGGAGGAGTCTGCCTCACTGTCTCTTCTCCTTTCACCTTAAAAAAAGAAAAAGAATTATCGTTTATAATATGAATAGACCAGGGTCTGGCACATGTGACTGGTCGGTAAATGTTAGCTACAGTTATTATTTATTGTTCCACAGTCTGTGCATTTAAAACAAAGGTGTGATGATGAGTGGTCTGAGATGCTCTCACAAAGAGCCCCCACAAGGTCTTAGTCACCCTCACACACTCATCTAGGCCCCTGGAACAGCCCCACTCAGGCCCCATTGCAGAATAGGGAATATTTCCTTATAAAAGTAAGGGTAGGACTGGACACAGTGGGAACAGCATATGCAAAGGTCCTGAGGCCCAGAACCCCCACCACTAGGAATGGCCCAGGTTGAGGGTTTTCTGTGAGGGGGGGGAGGAAAGAAGGATATCCCAGGTGATATCCTTGGGGTACCTTGACCTTTCCCCCTCCCCTTCTTCTAACTCCAGGTTGCCATCAAGATCATCGACAAAACCCAGCTGAACCCCAGCAGCCTGCAGAAGGTGAGGCCCTGGGAGAGGGAACAGCATGGGCATAAGGTTGGGAAGAGGGTCCTCAAAACCACCCACCCTCATCTTTCTTCCAGCTATTCCGAGAAGTTCGTATCATGAAGGGCCTGAACCACCCCAACATTGGTGAGGAGGGGAAGGGAATGGGCTCAGAGACTACTCCCCAGGGCACTTGGGGAAGTTGAGAGTTGGGGGCATGGGTGAACTGGTGGTTATTAAAGTTAGAAAGACCTGTTTTCTCATAGCAGTATCTCTGCTTACTGGCTCTGTGACCTTGGCCAAGTCACTTAACCTCTCTGAATATCAGTTTCCTCCAGAGTGGGGCCTACATCAAGGTCATTGTGAGGATTGGATAAGATCATGCATGCCAAACACTTACTTCAGAGTTAAGCTGTGGGAGCTGGTCTGATTGTTGTCATCAATAGCAACCATTGTCATTGTCATTATCATTAGGCAGAGAAGAGAGAGGGAGTTCTTTATGGAGAGAAGCAGGATTTGGCCTGGTCTGGATGTGGCCTCACATTTATTCATCCTTTGTTCATTTACTCAGTAAATATTGGGTGGCTGCTATGTGCCAGATGCTGGGGACACAGCATCTGGCCTCAGGCACAGGCACAAATCCCTGGCCTCATTGAGCTGCGCTGACATTCTTATAAGAGAAAATAGAAAAGACCGTGAAGCGGGGCTGAGGAGCACAGAATCTTGTCATCAGTAGGGAGCCATTGAGTGCCCTTGAGTAAGGGGTGTCATGGCTCAGCACATGTACATAGTTATGAGTGTGGGCAGAGGGTGGGGGTTTCCTCCTGCATTAACCCTGACCCTTGGCCATTGCAGTGAAGCTCTTCGAGGTGATTGAGACCGAGAAGACGCTGTACCTGGTGATGGAATATGCAAGTGCTGGTGAGGCCCTTCCCTTCCCCACCCTGCTCGCTGCTCCCCCACACCTCGCCCTCACCCCCTTGGCCTCTGCCCTGCAGGAGAAGTATTTGACTACCTCGTGTCGCACGGCCGCATGAAGGAGAAAGAAGCTCGAGCCAAGTTCCGACAGGTTGGGGCTACTGCTGTGGCGGGGCTGGGGGAGTGTCTGTGTCCCTGGGCACCGCCAGGAGTCTGACTGCTGGTGTGCATCTAATCGTCCAGTGACTGGGGGCACGACTTAAGTCTGGGTGGGGGTGAAGGTGGAGAGTTGGGTGTCCATGGGTGTACAGATGCCCAGGTGTGAGGATTTCCAGGTATAGGTATGCAGGTGTCCAGTTCAGTGAGTGAGTCAGGCAGGAAGGGGCCCAGGTGTGCAGGTGTCAGATGTGTGGGTGTGAGGGTGTGCCCAGTGTGTAGGAGTGGCTGAGAGGACCTAGAGGTGCCAGAGTGTAAGTGTAGGAGTGTGAACTTGAAGATGTGTAGGAAACAGGTGTATGGGTGCCCAGGTGTATAGGTATGTAGATGTGTGTGTACAAGTGGGTATGGCACCTGCCTGTATGGGTGAGGTATGGGTCTGTGTGTGTGGGTAAGAGGACATTCGGGTGCCTGGGTGTCCAGGTGGGTAAGAGTGCATGTGGTTTCAGTGTGTGGCTGGGAGGATGCATAGGTGTGAGCGGGCAGGAGGGGCCCTGTATGGGTATATAGGTTGGTGGACAAGATGTGTGGCGTAGGAATGTCCAGGTGGACAAAAAGGTGAGTCGCTGTCCGGGTATGTGGCAATGAGGTGTGTGTAAGACAGTGTGCAGCTGGGAGCCTCCCAGCCATTGGGGAAGATGCCATGCAGGTGGGAGGGTGCCCCAGTGTGCAGGTAAGAGGACTGTAGTTGTGAGGGTGCCCTGGTAGCTAAGTGTTTATCAGGCATGAGGGTTTGATGGGTAAAGGGATCTGAAGAAGGGTGTCAGCCCATGACTGTCCAGCACCCTGACAGCTGTGAGGGGCCTGGTGCGTTGGGGCCGTGTGTCTGTCTACAGGTATGCAACATTCTCGTGTGTGTGTCCAGATGTGAAAGGGGCTAGTCCTCATGTCTTGGTTCCATTGTCCCTGCCAGGAAGGTATCCTAATACCTGGTTGTGAGAGTGTCTGAGTGGAGGTGTGTATGTCTGTGTGGGTCCCACGGCATTTCCTGCTGGGACTGAATCGGGTGTGAGGCCCTAGCATCTCGGCCTGTGCTAGGCGAGACCTGGGGTCCAGGGGCTTGATTGTGGGGGGGCTCCCGGGGGCTCTGAAGGAGGCTGAGGAGTTTGGGGGCCACAAGTAACTGACCTTCCCTCCCTTCCCCCCAGATTGTGTCGGCTGTGCACTACTGTCACCAGAAAAACATTGTACACAGGGACCTGAAGGTGAGCCCCCACTACACTGTGAGCTCCCAGCTCAGCCCACCTCTGGTCCCTGGGGTCCCCCGTCCCCTCTGCCACATTCCCCCCTTTTCTCTACATGCTCCTCCCTTAGCCTGCAGGGCCCCTTGCCTTTCCCCAAGCCTTTTGTGGAAAAAGCAAGGCCAGCAGATAGGGGAGCGAGTCGGGGGTGGGGACAGAGGAGCAAACAAAGGGTAAGAAACAAAGTGTCCCAGAATGGCCCCGACGGTTACATGTGTACCGGACAAGGACACTGGGAAGCGGTAGAGTTCGTCACTCTCAGAGCCTTGGTGTTTCTCAGCCCTTAGAACATTTAGAATATATTTATATTATTGACTTTAGAGAGAAGAGAGAGAAAGAAGGGGGAGGAGCAGGAAGCATCAACTCATAGGAGTTGCTTCTCGTATGTGCCTTGGCCAGGCAAGCCTGGGGTTTCAAACCGGCGACCCCAGCATTCTGGATTGACGCTTTATCCACTGCGCCACCACAGGTCAGGCGAACATTCAGAATCTTTGAGACTCAAGATTTTAGAGCCCCAGAATCACCCTGCCTGCAGGGTCTGAGACTCCTAGGCATTGAAAATTTGAGAAGGACCTTCATGCGAGAACCCTCAAGGCTAGTGCCCAGCGGGGTAGGGGTTCAGCAGGCTTGGACCCCACTGCCTGGTCCAGATGAGCAGGGGCGGCCCCCTTGAGTAGCTCTGTGTCCTGGGGTCCCCATTCCACGCCTCCTACCTGGAGAGGACCTCACATCTCAGGACTTCTCGCCTTAGACCAGAGGTAAGCATTTGTCTGCCTCGTATTGAGTTGTCTTGACTGTGTGATTTCTTGAGCACCTACTGTGTGCCAGGCCCTGTGCTTAAAGGAAGTACTTCTCAGGTTCTTCCATGAAGGGCCAGGTTTGTTTTAGCGTTTTCAGTCCCCAATCCAGTGCAGACAGGTACTTTTGTGAAGTGCAATAACAATGAAATGGAAAGACTATACTTTCAGGGATCATTTGTATAGTTTGTTACTAGAGAGGTTTCTCTTGAACATGTACAGTATCTGAAACCACAAGGAGAGATGCAGCGTTCTCTCCTGAGCATGAAGCTGGCTTTTGGTTTTGTTTTAGCAACTGCATTGGCCCCTGATAATTATGCTTCGCTTCCTTTGGGAGTGTTAAGATGGGGAGGAGACAGTTTGGTAAAAAAAGAAAAAAAGAAAAAAAAAGAAAGAATGAAAATAGTACAAAATACATGCCTAATTTTTAAAATTATTACTGAATTCAGAAAACAGAATTCCTCTGTCAAGTGGCTGTAGAAGCTTTTAAATACCCCCACTCTCTGTGCTGCCCCATGTCCTCCCTCCACGCTCTGAGCTCTCTAAGATGCCCTGTAAGGGTAACACCAATTGTGAAACTAAACCTGGAGGAGGCACGCCCCCTGGTGGAGGGTTCTGGAAGTGGTCAAAAAAGAAAGTTCAGGCTCTGGGTAGCCAACCTAGACACCAGGTTGGGACTGGACTGCAGAGCCCCAAACACCAAGAGAAGTGTCGCCTCTAAGCTAGACTGAAGTCTGGCAAAAATCTCTCTGAAGTGTGTGTCTTTGTGCATTTGCATCCCCCTGTTGGGTCAGAGGTAGGGAAGGGAGGTACCAAACAAAATGCAAGGCAGGGAGACCATGAGGAAGTCGGAGCTGCTGGTGGCCTGGGCTGGGGAAGGGCCGCAGCTGGGCTGGGCCACCTGTGGGCCACGTTTCCGCGGGAGGAGCTGTGCACTGCGTCTCAGTCACAAAGCTGGAAGAGGCAGGGAGCTGAGGCTCCTTCCCCGCTCGGCTGTGGGGAGGCCGGCCTTGGGAATCGAGCTCCGCCACTTTCTTGCTATGGACATGAGGTGGCCTCCTTGAGCCTCCGTTTTATCACATGTGCCACAAAAAACAGACCAAAAAATGTATTGGGTGCTGGCTGTGTCCTGTACACAGTGCTTTCTGCTTAATATCACGACCACCTGTGAGGCAGGTACTGTGATTATCCTCAACTTATACATAGGGAAACTGAGGCACAGGGAAGTCTGGTACCCACCCACAGTGACGCTGGAGCTTCCCGGAATCTGTACTTTGATCCCATGTCATGTGTTAGGCCCCCAGCCTTGAACTGAATCACGAAGCCCATGGCGTAGTGGGTATGTAGTAAATATTAGATTAAATGATGGTTTTCATTTTTATGAGTCTTGAGCAGTCAGTTCTTATTTTTTTTCTGCTGGGTAAACTGAGGCTCAGAGAAGGACAGGAGATGGCCTGAGGACCTCCAGCTCTGTGGACTATGTGGGGTAATAATAGCTAACTTTACATAGCACTTAAAGGGGGACAGAATATTCTTCCAGCCCTTTTGTACAGATTAACTCACATAATTCTCAAACAGACCTGTGAGGTAGGGACTATGATTATCCACATCATGTGGACGAGGAAACCAAGGCCCGGAGAGGTAAAGGCACCACCCAGGGTCACAGGGTGTGAGGGACCTGGCCACAGTCAGTCCGGCCAGCTCCAGAGCCGTGCTGTCCTCCGCGCACGTCCACCCTCTGCCCTCCTTCCCTCCTAGGCCGAAAACCTCTTGTTAGACGCCGAGGCCAACATCAAGATTGCCGACTTTGGCTTCAGCAATGAGTTCACTCTGGGCTCGAAGCTGGACACGTTCTGCGGGAGCCCCCCGTACGCCGCCCCGGAGCTGTTCCAGGGCAAGAAATACGATGGGCCGGAGGTGGACATCTGGAGCCTGGGCGTCATCCTGTACACCCTCGTCAGTGGCTCCCTGCCCTTCGATGGGCACAACCTCAAGGTGCTGGGCGAGGCTGGCGCGGGGGTCTTACTCTCCTGGGAGGCTCTCTCTGGGCCTCATCCCCAATTTACCTCCTGTGCAGAGGGCCGGGGCTGGCCTGAGGTCATATGGCAAGATGAGTCATGCAGGACCCGTGTGGGCAGCCCAAGTGGAGTGCCGTGTTGGGGTTCAGGGCATGGCTGTGCAGCTGGTGGGCTGAGGTTCAAATCGCGGCTCACTCAGTATATTTTTATTGCTCACCGTCTATGGGTCAGGCTGTTTTAGGTTCTGCAGATACTATGTGAACAAGAGAGGCAGAAACCCCTGCCTTCACACGTGCCACACCATGGGCCATCCTTGAATACATGCTCAGTGGTCAAACCAGTCCCAAAAGGCCACGTGTTGTATGATTACACTTCTGTGCAATGTCCAGAGTAGGCAAGTCTAAAGAAACTGGAAGCAGATTAGTGCTTGCCTCAGTCTAGGGGAGGATGGGGAAGTTGCAGAACAGGGTTTCTTTTGGGGTGATGACATGATCTAAAATTTATTGTGATGATGATGATTGCATAGCTCAGAACATATTAGAAACCACTGAATATAAAACAAAAAAAAATCGGACCCTCATGGACCGACATTCCAGCAGCAGAGCCAGGCTGACAACCAAATAAGCACAATATATGATCTCCAGTGCTGGCCAGTGCTACAGGGAAAACCCGTGGAAGGGGTGGGCGGTGGGGTCTCTTTTAGTGTTATGGGGTTTTTTTCTTTGAACTTTTTATTTGAAACAATCCTGGTCTACAGAAAAGTTGCAGGACTAGGACTAAGAACACAGTGATGCCTTTCAGGAGATACGCCGGTCGCTAGCATTTAGCTGCCTCTGTCGTGTCTGAATATGCTCATGTTATATCATTGTCATCCTAGTGATTGATGGGACATTTGGAAGTTAGTGGCAGACACAGTGTCCTTTATCCCTGAAAGGCAGCATATAGCAGGTATCTCCTGAGACCGAGGTGTCTGCCTGTTCACCATCGCACTCGGAGTCCAGTCATGATGCATCCTGGCCTCTAACCACAGTCTGTGCTCAGATTTCACTGGTTGTCCCGAGAATATCCTTGGTAGCTCCTTTCTCCTGCTCCAGCACTCACTCGGGCTCCCGCTTGGCCTTCCTTGTCCTGTCTCTTTAGTCGCCTTTCATTTGGGTCAGTTCCCCCGCCTTCCTTTGTACTTCATGCCATGGCATTGCTGTCAAGTGCAGGGCAGTTACCTTGCAGAACCTCGCTCTGTGGGCTAGCCGGTGTGTTCCCATGATTGGACCTGGGTGGAAATTACACAGCAGAAATGCCCGGCCCTGCTCAATGTGACTTACAAGGAGCGTTCAGAAGAAGGTCAGGGAAGTCCTTGCTGAGGTCAGGCCACAGAGCAGAGAGCTGAGTGATGAGGAGGGGGTGCCTTCTTCACAGGGGTCTGGGCTAAGCAGCCGGCCCCTCTGAGTGTGAATCTGTCTCCCGCTCTGTTTTGCGGGGTATATGAGGTACCGACCTTACACCCACGATCTGAGGGCTCGCTGAGAGAAGGCAGGGAGGTGCGCACTATCACAGAATAACCTTCTGAGCCCCAAGCATAAGGCCAAGAGAGCTTTTCAAGGGGCCAGGCCCTTGTCACTTCCTTGCTGAATGACCTTGGACACATCTCTTTCTGAACCTCAGTTTCCCCACCTATAGGTGGGGACATAAATAGTGTCACTTGGCCCTGGCCGGTTGGCTCAGCGGTAGAGCGTCGGCCTAGCGTGCGGAGGACCCGGGTTCGATTCCCGGCCAGGGCACACAGGAGAAGCGCCCATTTGCTTCTCCACCCCTCCGCCGCGCTTTCCTCTCTGTCTCTCTCTTCCCCTCCCGCAGCCAAGGCTCCATTGGAGCAGAGATGGCCCGGGCGCTGGGCATGGCTCTGTGGCCTCTGCCTCAGGCGCTAGAGTGGCTCTGGTCGCAATATGGCGATGCCCAGGATGGGCAGAGCATCGCCCCCTGGGGGGCAGAGCACCGCCCCTGGTGGGCGTGCCGGGTGGATCCCGGTCGGGCGCATGCGGGAGTCTGTCTGACTGTCTCTCCCTGTTTCCAGCTTCAGAAAAATGAAAAAAAATAAAAAAATAAAAAAAAATAAATAGTGTCACTTACAGCCACACTGGATGTATAAATCCCTTCACCAGGACCTGGCATTTGGCCAGGGTGTCACACCTGGGTCAGCTCTGGTGGTGTTGGCAGTGGCCCAATGGCTGCTTCTCACTGTCACATGCTATGGAAGAGGTAGTGTGGTGCAGTGGTTACACAGTACAGGCTTCAGAGCTCAACTGCCTGGGTTGGAACCCAGGCCCTGCCACGTTCTGGCTGTACAGTCCCAAAGCAAGTGACTTAACCTCTCTAGGCCTCAGTTTCCTTGTCTGGAAAGTGGGCATGACAATCCCGCTTCTCAGCATTATCACGAACACAGATGTGATATGCAGAAAGCACTCAGAGTACGGCTGGCTGGGGGCTGAGTGCTCTGAAAGCGATACTCATCACTATGAAATATTCACGACCCTCGGGGCTGTGATGATCTTCAGGCCCAGGAGACTGCCCAGACACATGCCTCTTCCAGCCCGGTCCTCGGCAGATGGCTTCCCCCCCAGAAGACCCCCTGCACGCTCACCCCTTCCTCCATTTTCTCTCTCCTTCAGTTCTTTGTTCAGGATGGCGGGGGCTCTCCCAGGTCCCCATGGAGCATGTGGTTTACTTTCTCATGCACAGCCTTGGTAGGGCTCCTTGTACAAGGCACTTGAAAAAAGGTGAGCACGTAAATAAGAGCTCGTCCTCTGAGACAGCCAGGGCCTGCCAGCTCTTCAGAGAGACAGGCTCACCCAGGGGAAGGTACGAAGGGTGCAGGAACCCCTCCCGCTTCCCCTTTTATAAACCTAATAATTAAATAGTACTTGCCGTGGGCCTGGAATGTGCTTGTCATTGACTTCTATAAACTTGCTCATACCCTGGCCCGTAAAGTGGGTGCTGGGACCCCTGTTTATAGATAAGGAGACTGAGGCACAGAGGCTAACTCACCTGCCTACTCCCCTCACCTGACTTACAGAATTCACTTTCTCTGCAAGATTTCCTCTGAATGAGCAGTTATATAGCTTTAAACTAGTATATCTATTTTTGAAAATGGCTGCATTTAATACAGTGTTCCCATGTTACAGGTGGGGAACTGAGGTCAGGAGAGAGTGGAGGGGTTTCGTCTACCTCATTCAGGACTGGGGCTCAGGGCTCCTGTCACATGTCTGGGGATTGGGACACAAAGGAATGTGTGTGTGTGATGGATGGGGAAGTGGCATAGACCCTCCCCCAGTAACCTCGTCCCCTCAGGAGCTACGGGAGCGAGTCCTCAGAGGAAAGTACCGGGTCCCTTTCTACATGTCAACAGACTGTGAGAGCATTCTGCGGAGATTCTTGGTGCTGAACCCAGCTAAACGCTGTACTCTCGAGGTACGACTGGCCCCATGCCCCTCCCCTTGCAGCCTTGTCCTGCACCTCTCTTCTCCCCCGCCCACCTGCCTAAATCCGCTGCTGGAAGGTGGGAGGAACCAGGCAGCCCAGGAAAAGGCTCCCAGGCCTGTCCTGATGCCACCCCCCACCAACAGCCTCACCCACGCCCGCCATGCTAGTAATTAGCTAATGAGCTTCTAGGATGATTACAGGGTGCTGGGGACCCAGGTGATGCAGCGAGCAGGAGGGTGGCATCAGGAGGCTCTAGCAGAGGCGTGGGGCACAGGAGTGCTTGCTCTCAGGAAGCTGTCAGTCCCGGGGTATTAGGCCTCGGAGGTGGGAAGCTGTATTTTTCCGGGTTTCCTCAGACATCTGTCTTCCCATTCCCTGCCCTGCTCTGATTCCTGCAGCAAATCATGAAAGACAAATGGATCAATATCGGCTATGAGGGTGAGGAGTTGAAGCCATACACAGAGCCAGAGGAGGACTTCGGGGACACCAAGCGAATCGGTGAGGGTCAGGGAGCATGGGAGCGCCAGCTCCTCGGAGCCACGGGCCACAGAGCCAGGGGCGGGAGCTTCCCAGCACCCACCCCTTTGGTTAGTGCATCAGAAGTTTGCAAGGCAGTGAGGGAGAGCAGAGAAGTCTAGGCTTTAATCCCTGTGCTGCTACTTCCTAACTGTGTGGCCCTGGGCAAGTGGCTTCCCTTCTCAGTATGTCTGTTTATCTGCAAAATGGCATATTCATAGAACTTATCTTACACGATTGTTGTGAATATTAAATGAGTTAATCTACAGACTGCACTTTATATTAGGCATGTAATGCTGACATGTGATAGCTTTGACTATTAAGACACAAAAAGAGCCCTGGCCGGTTGGCTCAGTGGTAGAGCGTCGGCCTAGTGTGCAGAAGTCCCGGGTTCGATTCCCGGCCAGGGCACACAGGAGAAGCACCCATCTGCTTCTCCATCCCTCCCCCTCTCCTTCCTCTCTGTCTCTCTCTTCCACTCCCGCAGCGAGGCTCCATTGGAGCAAAGATGGCCCCGGCGCGCTGGGGATGGCTCCTTGGCCTCTGCCCCGGGCGCTAGAGTGGCTCTGGTCACGACAGAGCGTCGCCCCCTGGTGGGCGTGCCGGGTGGATCCCAGTCGGGCGCATGGGAGTCTGTCTTGACTGTCTCTCCCCGTTTCCAGCTTCAGAAAAAAAAAAGACACAAAAAGATGTCACAAATCACTTCCAGAGAGTTTGGGTACAAGTCATTGGTGAGCTGCATGTTTGGGAAAAGCTGCACCTTGACACGGGCCTCACCTTCCACTCCTTTGGTCCTGATCCCTCCGGCCTAGAACCTTTGAACACTTGACCCCTAAAGCTTTAACCCTGGAAGAGCCCCTGAGGGACCATCTGGTAACCCTCCATTCTACAGCTGAGGAACCTGAGGCCACCATTCAACGTGGCCACCTTCATCAGGGACTTTCATGGCTGCAAGTAACAGAAAACCCAGGCCATTCTGGCTTAAACCAGATGATAATAATAATAATAGGTTGAACCATATGAAATTGCCATTTTTTTATGGTTTAACCTATTAGTGATGTTATTTACAGAACTAAAAAAAGCCAGGGTACATCAGCTATCAGACACAGCTGGATCCAGGTGCTCAGAGACAGTTGTTGGGAATCTTCTAAGTGGTAGTCGTTTTCCAGGCAGCCCTTCCCCCCCAGGAGCAAGCTGGCAAGGTGGCCTGGACACCTCATCAGGAAGAGAGCCACTTCTAATGTTCCACTAAAAGCACTAGGCTGGTGCCCATTGGCTACCCCTCAGCCAATCAGTGTGGCTTTGGGTATGGAACACTCTGATTGGCCAGACCTGGGTCACATGCCTGCCCTCAGGCTTAGAGCAGACCGGAGTCAGCTAAGTGATCTGAGTAGGAAAGGAATGTTCAGCCAAGGAGTATCTGGGTACTCCTGGAAGAAGGGGGAATGGGTACCGGACAGGCCAAAGTGTGGAAAGGAAGGGGTAGACTGAACCCCCTCTCTATCCCCTCTTTCAGAGGTGATGGTAGGTATGGGCTACACACGAGAAGAAATCAAAGAGGCCTTGACCAGCCAGAAGTACAACGAAGTGACCGCCACCTACCTCCTGCTGGGCAGGAAGACTGAGGTCAGAAGGCGCCAGGGGCACTTGGAATGCGTGAAGCCTGGGGTGGAGGGACTTCTGGGGCAGAGGGTACATGGGGCTGGGGCTCCTCATCTGTCGTCCTCCTGCAGGAGGGTGGGGACCGGGGCGCTCCAGCGCTGGCTTTGGCAAGGGTGCGGGCGCCCAGCGACACCACCAATGGGACAAGCTCCAGCAAAGGCACCAGCCACAGCAAAGGGCAACGGAGTTCTTCCTCCACCTACCACCGCCAGCGCAGGCATAGCGACTTCTGTGAGTACGGGACCACACCCACACATGCCCCCCCAGCCCCAAGGCCTTAGCCCTGTGTTATGTCAGGGTTCTCTGGCTAGCAAGTAACAGAAACCCTCTCGAGCCCATTGTATCCGAGAGAGGACCTTCTTATAAAAATGCGGAAACGGTGCGTGGAACTTGGAGGCAGGAATGTGCAAACAGGCCCAGAGTAGATACTGTCTGTGTCTTGCTTCCTCTCTGCGTTTGGTTTTTCCTTTTCCTTTTATCTCACCTGATCCTTTTTCAGGCTTTCAGTTCCTTACATCTCGGTTCTAGAGCTGGGCTCAAGTTGTACCTGGAAATCTCGTTAGTCCACTTGTCAGGGAGAGCGCTCTAATATTGGGGTCCCGCTGGGATTAATCCACTGTGATCGGGACAACAAGAAGACACATTGTGCAGAGTGGCTGCTGAGAGCTTGCTCTCTGGCATCTCCTCCACACTGACATGACGAGGCTCTTTCCTCCTAGTGGAAAGGGGCTGGAGAGACACCTAATTGTACCCCACATTCTATAACTGAAAGATATCCCCTGCAGAAAATGAATAAGACACCACCACCACAGATTAGGCATAGAAAATTCCAAGAGGTCTCTTACCTATACCCTCATCAAATGGTAATTCTCTCCACTATTTTTTAACAACTTTATTAAGATATGATTCACATACTGTATAATTCACTCATTCAAAGTGTCAAATTCAATGGTGTTAGTATATTCACAGAGTTGTGTATTCATCACCACCATCAATTTTAGAACATTTGATAAGCCCAAAAGGCAACTCCACAACCCTTAGCTGTTGACCTCCAGTCCCCACTCCACTCTACCCCCTAACCCCTGACAGTTAACCTGTTATCTTCTGTACAGATCTCCCTGTCCTGGACATTTCGTGTAAATGGAAGTAGACCATGTGTGGCCTTGGGGTCTGGCTTCTTTCACTCCGGGTTACGTTTTCGAGGTCCATCCATGGTGTAGTATGGATCAGTACTCCATTCCTTTTAATTGCCAAATAATACCCCATTGCATGGATAGACCACATTTTGTTTGTGCATTCACCAGCTGATGGACATTTGGCTGTTTCCACCCTTTGGTATTATGAATATTGCTGCTGTGAACATGTACAGTGTTTTTGTGGATCTATGTTTTCCTTTCTCCTGGGCATTTACCTAGGAGTGGAATTGCTGTGTGATAACTATTTTAAACAGTTTGAGGAATGGCCGGGTGGTCTCCAGCTCCTCATTCTTGTACAGCTCTGTTTCTCTCCGCAGGGAGGCTCTTTACTCTGGGACGGCACTAGTGTGGAGAGGGAAGTGTCAGGACGCTCGGCCCAACCTGAGCAGGAAGTGTGTGGTTTTGGAGGGTCAGGACATTCTGCCCCCCCCCACACCCTATAAAATAGAAAATTGGCCCAGAAAGTCCCTGAGAAGCTTGTGACTCTAACATTCTATGGTTAAAGCATGGTATCCTCTAAAAAACCCCACATGGACACCTGGGTTCCATGGGTTCTCAGGGCAGAGGATTGTTGATGGTGCCCATGCCTGTCATTGTGGAGCATATTGTGGTTTTTGGACTTTGACCATTAAGGTTCCTGAGGATTTAACCTAAGTTCTGACTATCTAAAGTTCTAGAACATGTTTAGCCCCCTTGTTCTGAAACTGTACATTCCTAAGATGTTCTAAGGGAGGTTTGTTTTGTTTTTGAAATGAAAACAGTCACATGCTTCAAAATTTGATGGCATAGAAAGGGCAGACAGTAGAATAGTTTTTTTTTGTTTGTTTTTTGTTTTTTTGTTTGTTTTTTTTATTCATTTTAGAGAAGAGAGACAGAGAGAGAGAGAGAAGGGGGGAGGAGCAGGAAGCATCAACTCCCATATGTGCCTTGACCGGGCAAGCCCAGGGTTTTGAACTGGCGACCTCAGCATTCCAGGTCTACGCTTGATCCATTGCGCCACCACAGGCCAGGCAGAATAGTTTTTGTTCAACATGTTTGAGCCCCCCCAACCCGTTCTCCTTGGAAGCAGCCACTGTTACTGGTTTTATATAAATTCTTTTGTTGAGGCTTCACCTATAAATACATAAAGAGGTGGATATGAAAAGAGGGAGGAAGAAAAGAGACAAAGATATAATATGTTAACATTAATATACTATAAATGTATTTTCCCTTTTTGGAGCTACTCTTATATAAACAAGGAGATATGGATAAATATGTACAAATATACATTTTTCCTCCTTTTTTATACAAATGATAGCACACTGTGGACCTCATGCCTTGCCTTTTCTGTTTTGTAGTCTGTCTTGAAGATACTCTATTGCTACATAAAAAGCTTTCCAATTCTTTTTTTTTTTTTAATTTTTATTTATTGATTTTAGAGAGAGAGAAGGGAGAGAGAAACAGGAACATCGATCTGTTTCTGCATGTGCCCTGACTGGGGATCAAACCAGTTACCTCTGTGTTTCAGGAAGATGCTCTAACCAACCGACCTAGCTGGTCAGGGCTCCAATTCTTCTTTATGGCTGCATAGTATTCCATTGTGTGGATATATATTCTTATTTAGCTCTTCCTCTATTAAGGGGTGTTTAAGCTGTTCCCAGTCTTTGGATCTTAAAAAAAAGGACTGATCGATGCATAAGCAGCCTCTGTGTGCGTCATGTTGTTTTCGTTAAGCTTCCGGGTCAGTACACGTGCGTGCGTCATTTTGGCAGATATTGTCAGAATGGCCTACGCAGGGACTGTGGCCTGTGTGAGGCATTTTAAGGGTCTCAGGATCACCCAGAGTAGGTTCTGGCTTTTCCAGGTGACACCAGCCCTTAACTATCCCCTCCCTCTACCAGGCGGCCCATCCCCCACACCCCTGCACCCCAAGCGCAGCCCAACCAGCACGGGGGAGGCGGAGCTGAAGGAGGAGCGCCTGCCGGGCCGGAAGGCGAGCTGCAGCGCTGCCGGCAGCGGGAGCCGAGGGCTGCCCCCTTCCAGCCCCATGGTCAGCAGCGCCCACAACCCCAACAAAGCAGAGATCCCAGAGCGGCGGAAGGACAGCACGAGCACCCCTGTGAGTGGCCAGGGCTAGGGGCAGGGGGCAGGGGCAGGGGTGCACCCAGCCGAGGCCCAGTCTACAGATGCCACTAGTCACATTTTATCAGACCCCAGAATTTCCCATCCTGTTCCCCTGACCACCACACAGGACTCCCTGTTACATCCACCCATTCATTCATTCATTCATTTGACAGACATTTATTGAGCATTCTCTCTTTGCTTGATCTCGTACTTGATGTTAGTGTGTAAATTAGCACTTAGTGTTGGGAAGAAGCACACAACATGCTTCGGGCAGAAAGGATTTAATACGAGGAATTGGGTGTGGTGCTTACAAATGGGAGGGCTGGGGGAGCAGGCCAAAGAGCAGGCCTGTGGGAATGACACCTTGTCACAGCAGACCTAACCCACCGAGGGAGCGGCCGCCTCTGAGGCACGTTCAATTCAGAACACAGTCATGGCTGCAGTGCAAGACTCAAACTTTGTCCTCGATCAGAAGGGCCTCTTAGCACCCAGAGGTCTGGAGAATGGGCACTGGGGCCCTGCTGAAGCAAAGACAGACAGTCATGACCTGGCTGGGTGAGCACAAGTCAAAGGGAGTAGGAAGTGGCTGCCACCCTATTGCCACTGTCCAGATCTTCATGAGTGCAAAGATTAGCAGAACACATTCCTGCCCAGCACCTGAACTGCAGAGGAGCTAGAGGAGTGTGATACTTGACTTTCCTGCTTCTGCAGCTCCCTAGAACAGTCTGGTGCAGGCTGAGGGAACCAGAATACCCTCAACATTGGGACACAGGGGTAGAGGCAGATTATAGGAAAATTGTCAGGTCTCTGAAGCCACATAGACCAAAGTTTGAATTACTTTGATGAGCTGTGTGTTCTTGAGCAAGTGGCTTTACCTCTGTGAGCTACAAAACCACCCTGTGAAATGAGCTCATTAAAAAACTTGGGTTGTTGTGAGATGAGAATTTTGTATATAAAGTACTCCACACAATGTCTGGCTCAGTAAGCACTCACTGAGAGCTATTGTTATTGTGAAAATAAGCCTACGTCTTAAGAAGCTAGAAAATGAACAGCAAGTTAGCCTCCACCCCAAAAAAAAGTAAAAGAAAGGAAATAATAAAGAGAAATCAATAAAGGGGAAACCAGATGTCCACTACAGAAAATCAACAAAGCCCAAAACTGGGTTTTTTTTTAAAGATTAATAAAAACAGTGGACTCCTACCAAAACTGATTAAGAAAAAAGATAGCAAACACAAAATACCAAAGTCAGAATGAAAAAGAAAACTGTGTTTTAACATAAAAAGATAGTAAGTAGGAACTACTTTAAGCCAATAAATTTGACAACTTAGATGAAATGTACAACTACCTTTAAAGACACAGTAAACCAAAACTGACACAAAAAGAAAAAGAAAACCTGAACGGTCTTATATTCTTATTAAAAGGATTAACTCCATAATTTATAATCTGCCCATAAAAAAAATTCCAGAGACAGATGGCTCTAAAGTGGTAGAATTCTTCCAAACTTTGAAAGACAAAATACCAATCTAAGACAAACTACCCAGGATTAGAAAAAAAAGGATCACCTCCCAGTACAGTTTATAAGGCCATATAATCCTAACATGATAATTCCTGTCCTCAGAAAGCTCATAGTACTGTGCGAGATAAGGACGTATATGTGAACACATGTTGACAATACAAAGTGATCAAGGTTGTGTTGGGGGTACGTTATATGAAGTGATGATTTACGTGTACATAGGAGTGTGTCAGGGAGAAGTAGGAGGAATATCCAAGCAGATGAGACAGTCTGTGGAAAAGCAAAGAGGAGAGACACAGTATGGCATGAATACATTGTTATTTATTTATTTTTGAGAAAGAGAGAGACAGGGACAGGCAGGAAGGGAGACAGATGAGCAGCATCAACTCATAGTTGTGGCACTTTTAATTGTTTGTTGATTGCTTTCTCATACGTGCCTTGACTGGGGTTGGTGGAGGGGGGGGCTCCAGCTGAGCCAGTGACCCCTTGCTCAAGATAGCGATCTTGGTCTCAAGCCAGTGACCTTGGCTTCAAACCAGCAACCATGGGGTCATGTCTATGATCCCATGCTCAAGCCGGCGACCTCAGGGTTTCAAACCTGGGTCCTCAGCATCCCAGGTCAATGCTCTGTCCACTGCACTACCACCTCATCAGGTATGAATGTATTTTTTAAAGTTTTATGGACTGTACCAAGGGCTGGTGGGGCAGGGAGACAGGTGCACAGGGCTGTCCTCTGAAACCTTTCCTGACTATCCTCTCAGCACCAGTGGCCACCTGTGGCTCTTGCTTTGATTGCTGGGAACCTCATTTCTTTGGTTCCTTTAGCCCAGAGTAAACCATCAATTTACACACAGGCTTCTGCTTTGTTCATAATGAAGGAGGCCAGGAAGGGGGAAAATGGGGAGTGAAGGGGTACCCCTTCATGTCCTCACTCCTCTCTGACCGTGTCTCCCACAGAACAACCTCCCTCCCAGCATGATGACCCGCAGAAACACCTATGTTTGCACAGAACGCCCAGGGGCTGAGCGCCCATCCTTGTTGCCAAATGGCAAAGAAAACAGGTATGGAGGGGGTGGCAGTGGAGAAGGGGGGTGTTGAAGTGAGCAGGGCCCCTGCGATCTAAGGTGGTAGATGTTAGGGAGAGGGGAACCATGGGGGCGGGGGGATGTATGTGTCCGCCCTTCCCTTGGCAGAATCTGCCCATGTTCTCACCCTCCCAGAGCCCCCTGAAAACCCTCCACCCTCAATTAATCAGTCATCAGCACAAGGAAGCAGTCTGCCTTGTTCTCTGCCTACGAGCCTTAGAAATCTGAGTTGATTATTTTTGAATGATCCATTTTTAGAACTTAGAAGCCCCAGAATGTCACAGATTCCACATCCTCTGGTTGGCTGGTTTTCAGACTTACTTGCTCGAGTCTGTTCAGTCTCTCTCAGCTGGCAAGTGAGGGAAAGTAGCACAGACTGGCCGGCGTGTCAACGGGAACGGATTTGTTCGTGTCAGAGTTCAAGTCCGGGGCGGGGGGGACTTCAGGATAATGACACTCCTGCCCACCAGGAACTAATAGGAATATAAAAATAATAATTTATCAAGCAGTACCCATGTGCCAGGCTTCTGTATCTTAGCTGAATGCCCCTACCAACTCTGTGAGGTAGGTCCTGCATCTCCGTTTTACAGCTGAGGAAATGAAACACAGAAAGGTTTAATAAACTGTCCAAAGCCCCACAGCTGGTAAGTCAAGGAGCAAAGATTCTAGACTAACTCCAGAATCTGTATTTGTAACCACTGTAATGCATAGCCTCCAGTTTTGGTCATGAGACAGTGTGTAGCTAGCTTATAGACTCAGCTGCTGAAATGAGACCCCAAGTATCACGGCTTGAATGAGGTGGAGGTTTAGTGCTCCCTGGCATAACCATCCAGAGGTAGGTAGGCAGAGGCCTCCAAGGACCCAGATTGACTCTACTAGGTGGTGTCAACATGATGCTTCAGCTCTGAGTCTCAGGCTGCTGCTGCAGTGGCCACCATTTCCCAACGAGCTAGAAAGGCGGAAAGAAACTACAGGGCAAGCAGCATTCTTTTTAGATCCGGAAATAGTACCAAGCACTTTTGTTTATATCCTCATAGACAAAGCATGGTCATATGACCACCCTTAGCTGCAAGGGAGGCTGGGAAATGTAGTCTCTGGCTGGGTGGCCATGTGCAATGCTCCTGCTCTTAGAGCAGGGGTCAGGAACCTTTTTGGCTGAGAGAGCCATGAACGCCACATATTTTAAAATGTAATTCCGTGAGAGCCATACAACGACCCATGTACATTACACATTATCCAATAAAAATTTGGTGTTGTCCCGGAGGACAGCTGTGATTGGCTCCAGCCACCCACAACCATGAACATGAGCAGTAGGAAATGAATGGATTGCAATACATGAGAATGTTTTATATTTTTAACGTTACTATTTTTTTTATTAAAGATTTCTCTGCGAGCCAGATGCAGTCATCAAAAGAGCCACATCTAGCTCGCGAGCCATAGGTTCCCAACCCCTGTCTTAGAGGATTGGTTACTATAGAAAAACAAGAAGGATGGATTCCGGGGGAGGGGTAGTGCCATCTGCCACAGTCAGGGTTTCCTCTTTGAGATCCAGGATGTTGTTGGGGTCCTTGGAAGGATAGAAATTGGGATCTGGCCCCTGCTGCCGGGACTAGGAGGGTTCAAAGGGCAGGAGGAGAATCCTGGGGCAATGGGGCCACCACTGCCCACACAGCATCTTTTTTTTTTTTTTTTCCCTGAAGTTGGAAACCAGGAGACAGTCATACAGACTCCTACATGCGCCCGACCGGGATCCACCCGGCATGCCCACCAGGGGGCAATGCTCTGCCCATCTGGGGCGTTGCTCTACCACAACCAGAGCCATACTAGCGCCTGAGACAGAGGCCATAGAGCCATCCTCAGCACCCGGGCCAACTCTGCTCCAATGGAGCCTTGGCTGCGGGAGGGGAAGAGAGAGACAGAGAGGAAGGAGAGGGGGAGTGGTGGAGAAGCAGATGAGTGCTTCTCCTGTGTGCCCTGGCCGGGAATCAAACCCAGGACTCCTGCACACCAGGCTGACGCTCTACCACTGAGCCAACTGGCCAGGGCCCCACGCAGAATCTTGAGAGAGTTAGGAAGAGGGTCCCTTTCTCTTTATTTTCACCTGTTGAAAAGTTGTTGTAATGAATATAAGTAACCATGACGTTTACATCTATTTCTTTCCCAACTTTGGATAATGAAAGTTGAGATAGTACAGTATTTGTAAAATTGATTTGATTGCTGAGGTTTGGGTGGCAAATAGCAAAGGATTCATCCAGAAATGTATCTGAATCTATTCAGTAGCTGGCTTTGGAGAAAGCAGAGCTGGGATAGGGGCCATGTGGAGCAGGTACAGTTTGAAGAAGGGACAGTTTGGAGGAGAGACAACTTTGGAAGGGCTTACACAGGATGCGGCCTGCACGGTCTGCCCTGTCTCTGAGCTCTAGGTTGGTGAGGTTTCTGATCTCAGGACCGTGCGGTGAAGGATCAGAAGTACTGGGGACTTGGCCATCCTCGGGGTCCCACCCTGATTGTTCCTCTCTGCCCACAGCTCGGGTACCCCACGGGTGCCCCCTGCCTCCCCCTCCAGTCACAGCCTGGCACCCCCATCAGGGGAGCGGAGTCGCCTGGCACGGGGCTCCACCATCCGTAGCACCTTCCACGGTGGCCAGGTCCGGGACCGACGGGCAGGGGGCGGGGGAGGTGGGGGCATGCAGAATGGGCCCCCTGCCTCTCCCACACTGGCCCACGAGGCCACGCCCCTGCCCGCTGGGCGGCCCCGCCCCACCACCAACCTCTTCACCAAGCTGACCTCCAAACTGACCCGAAGGTGAGTCCCCCAGGACATGGGGAATAAGGGTCAGGGTGGGGAGCTGATGGGGCCTAATCTGTCTTCTACTCTACTCTGCCTCCTCTACCTCAACATCATCTCCTTTTCCTCCTCTTCCTCCTCCTCCTGCTCCATCACCCTCCGCTCCCTCCTCACACTGCAGGGTTACCCTCGATCCCTCTAAACGGCAGAACTCTAACCGCTGTGTTTCGGGTGCCTCTTTGCCCCAGGGATCCAAGATCAGTAAGTCCTATCTGCCCCACACTCTCACTGGCTCTGCCTCCCTGTCTGCATGTTTGAGCTGTGTGGGCAGGTGTGGGGGAAGGGTCCGTTAGTGGGAGAGGGGGTCTGTACATGGAATCATTTACTCATTCAGTAAACAATAGTCTGACCTCCGGAGCCAGACAGTAGAGTTTTCGAACCTAGCTCTGCTGAGTGACCTTGAGCAAATCACTCAACCTCTCTGGGCCTCACTTTTCTCTTCTATAGAATGGGGACACTAGTAACCGTAGCTCCCTCGTGGGGTTACTGTGCAGACTGAATGATGTGATACATGGACCAAGCTTAGAATGTTGCCTTGGAAAATGCTTTACAAATATTTGCCACGATTATTCGTTGAGCACCTGTGTGTGCCTGGCTCCACTCTGGGCCTGGGAGTAGGTGAACAAAGTGTAGCTTGCCAACCTTGCCCAGGCAGAGCCAGTATCCTGCTAGGAGACCCAGACAGTAAACAGTAAATAAGTGAAATACGTAGACCGTCAGGCAGGGACAAGTCCTAAGGAGAAAACGGGGGGGGGGGGGGGGGATGTGTGGGAAAGGGCGGGCACGATTTTAAATGGGGCCAGCCTCCTACGGAGGTATAATTGGAGCAAAGCCTGAGGAAGGGGTGCATGTGTCTCACCCTTTTATTCTGTGGGTGTCTCTGCCCACCCCCCTCTTTCTTTTGTCTTCCAAATTCTTCAGTATCTTTCCTATGACCTGCACTAACCATTTCAGAAGGGGCTCCTATCCTGGGCATGGAAAGGGAGATCAAATCCTGACTCGAGGCCCTCCCCTGCCCAGCTCCAGCCAGCAGCGAGGAGCTGGAGCAAAGGCAGGGCCTTCCCAGAGTCTTGGACACAACTGGTTGGGGGAGGGGCCTCCTTATGTCCAGATTAAACCTTCTGTCTCCCTCTCCTCTCCTAGGGTCTCAGACGAACCTGAGAGAATCGGGGGACCTGAGGTCACAAGGTGAGTGCATGTTCCTACCCTTGACTGCCACACCAGCCCCTCCCCCTTTACCTGCCGCAGACCCCGCTTGTCTCAGCACATCCCCCAACTCCCCCCTGGCCCTTAGATGGATGGGACCTGAGCCTCATCTTTCAAAGCCAGCTCCCTGAAATGCCCCTGGGACCTTCCCTTCTCTACCAGCAACTCGTCCTCTCCCCTCCACTGATACCCCTCATTCCCACCGCATCCCTGAGCACCTTCTCTTGACATTCTGTAATTCGGCCTCTTCCGTGTATAACCAGCTTCTTTCCCTGTTGACACCACACCTCCTTTCCCTATCTCATCCAGTGAGGCAGAACGGTGGCCAGCCGCTCTGGGCCAGCCAGTGGCAAACATTATATATGCATCCCCAGGTGGAAAATAGTTTAGACTTTGAGGGCCAGTCTCTGTCATGCTTATTCAGCTCTGCAATTGTAGCGCAAAAGCAGTCATATTCAATGTAAACACAAATGGGGGTGGCTATGTTCCAATAAAACTTTATTTACAAAAGCAGGCAGTGTTGTACTTTTCCAAGCCCTGCTTTAGTTTGACACAATACCAGTTTGGATATCCCAGTGGAAATAAAGAGCTGGTCCAGCAGTTTCAGCAAAGTCCTAGTACTGGTCCTGGGTGGTTGGCTCAGTGGTAGCATGTCGGCCTGGCGTGTGGGGTCCTGGGCTCGATTGCCGGTCAGGGCACACAGGAGAAATGCCCATCTTTTTTCCACCCCCCCCTCGCTTCTCTCTCTCTCTCTCTCTTCTCCTCCCCTCCTACAGCCAATGCTCAATTAGAGCAAGTTGGCCCAGGGCGCTGAGGATGGCTCCATGGCCTCCACCTCAGGTGCTAAAAAAAATGGCTCCGGTTACAATGGAGCAAGGGCCCCAGATGGGTAGAGCCCCCTAGTGGGCTTGACAGGTGGATCCCAGTCAAGGTGCATTGGGGAGTCTGTCTCTGCCTCCAGTCTTCTCATAAATAAGTAAGTAAGTAAGTACATAAAAAAAATGTCCCAGGACTGTCTGACCTGTGGTGGCACAGTGGATAAAATGTAGACCTGGAAAACTGAGGTCGCCAGTTCAAGACCCTGGGCTTGCCTGGTCAAGGCACATGTGGGAATTGATGCTGCCTCTTCTTACCCCCCTTCTCTCTTGTCTCTAAAATAAATAAATCTTCAAAATGTCCCAGGACTGACTCTCATTGGTTGGGACTTGTTTACGTATCCAACCCCTCGGCCAGAGGGGTGGAGTACTTTGGTCAGATCTAATCATGAGCTCATCCTCCAGCCAGTCATAGTGGCCAGGGAGCTGGAATTCTCCCATTGGCCAGAAATGAGTCATGTGTTCACCCTTGGCATTGAGAGGTAGTCAGTCCCACCTAGACCAGAAAGACTAGATCTGCAGTGCTTCTCACAGCAGACACAGTTGGTACTTGAGGTAGGATGTTTTTTTGCTGTGCAGGGCCCTCTTGCCCATTGCAGAACATGTATGACCCCTGATCTTCCCCATACACAACATAATAACGCCCATAGTGCTCCCATCCCAAGACATTGTAACAATAAGAAAGCCCCCAGAAATTTCCACATATCCTCTGAGGGCAGTACTGCTTCTAGGTGAGAATCCAGGATCTAGAGTAGGGAGGGTTGGTCCTCCAAGGGAAAAGTGACTGCTCTTACCAGAGAATGTATTTGTTAAGAAGCAAGCCCAGCCTAAGCAGACGGTGGCACAGTGGATAAAGCATTGGACTGGGATGCAGAGGACCCAGGTTTGAAACCCAGAGGTCGCCAGCTTGAGCACGGGCTCATTTGGCTTGAGTGTGGGATCATAGATGTGAGCCCATGGTCGCTGGCTTGAGTCCAAGGTTGCTGGCTTGAGCAAGGAGTCACTCGCTCTGCTGTAGCCTCCTGGGCAAGGCACATATGAGAAAGCAATCAATGAACAACTAAGATGCCACAGTAAAGAGTTGATGATTCTCATTTCTCTCCCTTCCTGCCTGTCTGTCCCTCTCTGTCTCTCTCTCTGTTTCCTTCTGTCTCTCTGGCTATAATTAAAAACAAAGAAGCAGCAAGCCCAGCTTCTAGAACAAAGAGACCCCAAAACGCAGACAGGAATACATTTCTCCTTTGCACAAACCCTGCAACCAGGCCAGGCTAGGCTGACAAGGCCTCTGCTCCATGAGGTCATTCAGGCGAGCAGTTCTCGGATTGCGTCCCTTAGAGCCCTGGTTGACAAACTGCAGCTTGTGAGCCACATGTGGCTCTTTGGCTCCTTGAGTGTGGCTCTTCCACAAAATACCACGTGTGGGCGCTACCTTGATAAGGAATGTACCTACCTATATAATTTAAGTTTAAAAAATTTGGCTCTCAAAAAAATTTCAATCATTGTGCTGTTGATATTTGGCTCTGTTGACTAGTGAGTTTGCCAAACACTGCCTTAGAGCTGGGTCACGTCTTCCCTGTTGAGGCTGGCTCATGCTGTGGCTGGGTCCAGCTCGCAGGGCATGGGGCACGCAAGGCCAGGGCATGCAGTATCCTCTGCAGGAGGTGGTGTGAGTGCAGTTGCACGCATGTCACTTCCGCTTGCATCCTGGAAATTTGGAGACAAGGCAATGCCTTGCTGCGTGGGAGGGGGGGGGGGCTGCGAAATGTAATCCACAGCTGGGCAGCTGTATGTCCTTCTGCAGCTTTGTCACTGGAGTAAAAGGGTCTGTCCTCAAGCGGGAACAGTGGGTTACCTTTCTCTCCTCTCCCATCTGACCTCTAATATCTTCCCACCTCAGTTGCCATCTACCTTGGGATCAAACGGAAACCGCCCCCCGGCTGCTCCGATTCCCCTGGAGTGTGAAGCTGACCAGCTCGCGCCCGCCCGAGGCCCTGATGGCGGCTCTGCGCCAGGCCACCGCGGCCGCCCGCTGCCGCTGCCGCCAGCCACAGCCGTTCCTGCTGGCCTGCCTGCACGGGGGTGCGGGCGGGCCCGAGCCCCTGTCTCACTTCGAAGTGGAGGTCTGCCAGCTGCCCCGGCCGGGCCTGCGAGGAGTTCTCTTCCGCCGCGTGGCAGGCACCGCCCTGGCCTTCCGCACCCTCGTCACCCGCATCTCCAATGACCTCGAGCTCTGAGCCACCACAGCCCTGGGTCACTTCCTCTTCCTTGTCCCCTTCATTTCTACAAAAGGGAAAGGATCAGGGAGGGGATTCTCCCTTTGTCGTCCCTTCAGTTGCCCTGGATTGGATTTCGGGGCAAAGACTGTCTTTTCTGCTGTTCCCTGGGGAGGCTTGGTGGGAGAGAAGAGCCCACAGGCTGGGGGGGGGGGAGCTGGCACCTTCCCGGACCCTCCGCCAGGCCTGTCCACCCTCACCCTGCCATGGGGAACCTGAGGAGACTTTGGGGGCTGAGCAGGGTCAGGAAGGGAAACTGAGGACACTCTTCCATTCCATCCAACAGTTCAAGAATTAGGCCTTGGGCAGGGGCAGGAAAAATTGCTGAGACTAAAGACTGGAGAGTTTGGGGGCTGGGAGTGGGTGATCAGAGAGGCAGACTCCTTCCCCTTCCCTGCCCTCATGCTCGAACCCCTCTCCCTGCCCCAGGCCAGTGCGGGGCACTTTGTACAAATCCTTGTAAATACCCCCACGCCCTCTCCTCTGCAGAGATCTCTGAGGAGTTGCCGCTGCCGCCTCCGGTTTTTAAGTTATTACACCCCACCCTCCTCCTGTTGGCCCCTCACCTGCAGCCTGTTGTCCAATAAACTTAGGAGAGCCCCCCTCCCCCACGCTGACCCGGGGTTTTCCTTCCCTGCCCTCACCTACAAGTGCGATGAAGAGGAGGGGTGTGACTTTGGGCAGTGCTTTCTCCTTTGTGAGCATCGGTTTTCTCATTTGCAGAATGGGGGTGGGGGGGTGGCAGTCAAGGATGATTGTGGAAGAGGGCAGGACAGAACTCGGCCTCATCCACGAGGCCCCCAGTTCCTATTTGGGATCCCCATTCATCCACCCACATGTCATACTGGACTCTAAGCCACTTCTTACTCCAGTAGTACATTTACTCAATAAAAAGTCATTGACCGGTGCCTACTTGGTGCCAGGCCCAGTGCTGGACATGAAGACATAGGAGCCCTGTCTACAGGGGACACATGGCTTCTGACACAAACACTAGAGTCACCATTGTGGAAGAGAGGAAGTTGGGGAAGGCACTGCAGAGGAATCCATGCCAGAGCTGGGTTTTAAAGGATGAGTAAGAGTTGGCCGGGTATTGGGGATACCCTGGGCGAAGCCTGGAAGTGAGGGTGCATGGTATATCTTCAGAGAATTTTGGGTGATTTCAGTGGGGCTGCTATGTTGGGGTGGGTGGAGAATTAGCAAGGGAAATGCTGTAATTAGGATTAATAATCCATCTGCACTTAAGCCAAAAGCTACTTTGTTTGCTTATGTTATTTAATAGTCCAGGGGTGCCCTGACTTCAGATATGGCTCGGTCCAGGCAACAGGCCACCTCCTCTCGGCTTTTATTTATTTATTTATTGTAGCTAGAGTTTCATTCTAGTCGTTTTTATCCAGTAGACACTTCCTGAGGGCACAGTGACCCCAGCAGTTTGAACCTGAATCTCCGGTTTAGTTAGTGTGGCAGGAAGTTCCTCATTGCCAACCTCCAGCCAGAGTTCCTAGACTGTATAGACCCAGTAAGTCATGTGACCACTCAAACCAATCACTGAGTCTCATTGGGTCAGGCTTGTACCTATAGCTGGACTTGAAGGGGGTTCCCCAAAGGAAAGTCAAGAAGTCCTGAATGGCAGGGAAATGGAAGCTCAATCGACTTAAGCAACTGAGAACCATGCAGTACAGGAAGGCAGATCTTGTTCACCCAAGACTTTGTGGGCCAAAGTGAGTGAGCTGGTGTATACTCCAGGGCACTGAGGAACCATGGAGGGTTATATGCAGGGAAGAGCCTTAACTGTGTGCTTCAGTTGCCCATTTGAGGCATGGTAGGGTTGACTGTTGTGTTTCTCATGAGGCTGAGAAGAAAGTCATGTGTGAAATGAGGGGTGGTGAAGATTAAGAATGATCAGTGTTGCCTGACCAGGCAGTGGTGCATTGGATAGAGCATCAGACTGGGACGCAGAGGACCCAGGTTTGAAACCCCAAGGTCACCGGCTTGAGCCCAAAGGTCGCTGGCTTGAGCAAGGGGTCACTCCCTCTGCTGTAGCCCCGCCCCCTCCATCAAGGTATATATGAGGAAGCAATGAACAACTAAGGAGCTGCAACGAAGAATTGATGCTTCTCATCTATCTATATCCATTCCTGCCTGTCTGTCCCTATCTGTCCCTCTCTCTGACTCTGTCACCAAAAAAAAAAAAAAAAAGTGATCAGTGTTTAGCCTGACCTGTGGTGGTGCAGTGGATAAAATGTCAACCTGAAACGCTGAGGTTGCCAGTTTGAAACCCCAGTTTGCCTAGTCAAGGTACATACAGGAAGCGACTACTATGAGTTGATGCTTCCCATTCCCCCCACCCCCTTTCTCTCTCTAAAAAAGGGGGGTGGATCAGTATTGAAAAATTCAGGAGCTGAGGCAGAATGGCATTCCTGTATTATGACAGCAGCCAGAATAGTGAACTGCTGAAAGGTGTTTATAGTTGAGAGACCAGAAAAATGAGGGAAGTGGGAAGGGAAAGCAGCCCTATACTGGGGGCACAGTGGTGACAAGGACAACCCCAGCCCTACCCTCAGGGCTCACAGTCCAATGAAGGAGGCAGCTGTGTCCTCGTGCTGATCCAGACTGGACAAAGCTGGTATGAGGGAGCCCAGGAAGCCCACACTAGCCAGGGAGGGCTTCCTGAAAGAGGAGCAGCTAGTTAGACATGGGGTCAGGGTGCGTGGTGCGTGCATTCCAGGTAGAGGGAACAGCATGTATAATTGATTGGGAAGCGAGAGAGTACAGGCCCTTCAGCAAATGGCACATGATTCAGGGTGAGAGAGGAGGCCGGAGATCTTGTCAGGGCCTTGGGGGTTGTGGAGAGGGGCCTGGACCTTCTTCCAAGGGCACTGGGGAGCCACGGCAAGGTTTGAGCGAGGGAGAGGCCTGGTTAGGTTTGTGCTGGGAAGTGGGGAAAGGAGACAGATCAGAAGAGTAGGGAAGAGGGAGGGAGGGAAGGGGTTGGTTTAAGGCTTATGAGGCAAAATGGTCAGGATGGGCAACGTAGCTGACATACCCGGACTGAGAACTTGACCAGCTCAGGCTGTTCCCACTGCAGTTTGTGGTCTGTGTGGCCTCTGGGGGTGGAGCTTGGAGATGATGGGATCCTCAGTTGGAGACAATATTGTAAAGGACATCCTGGCATCTGACAGACCCTGCGTAGCTAGACCTTTGGTGTCTCCTAACCTTCCTATTTCAGTAATCTCTTTGGTAATTCTTGGGGACTCCCTGGACCTCAATTTCCCCTTTCTCTGCTTCCTGGGACCAAGCTCTCCAAAAGGCCAATCCCTAAAGACTTCAGGGGCTGCTCTGACCCAACCCCTGTCTGGAGGAGGAAACAGCTTGCACAAAGACATTAAGGTGGAAATTGCAAGTTGTAAGGAGCCAAAGAGCGTATTAGAGGAATAGTGGGGAAAGCACTGGAAAGATGAGCCTCAGCAAATGGTAGGCATTACAATTTGACCTTGAAGAGTTGCAAGTAATAGGAGTGTTTTTTCTTTAAAAAAAAAAATTTTTTTTTTCTTCATTTTTCTGAAGCTGGAAACAGGGAGAGACAGTCAGACAGACTCCCGCATGCGCCCGACCGGGATCCACCCGGCACGCCCACCATGGGGCAACGCTCTGCCCACCAGGGGGCGATGCTCTGCCCATCCTGGGCGTCGCCATATTGCGACCAGAGCCACTCTAGCGCCTGAGGCAGAGGCCACAGAGCCATCCCCAGAGCCCGGGCCATCTTTGCTCCAATGGAGCCTTGGCTGCGGGAGGGGAAGAGAGAGACAGAGAGGAAAGTGCGGCGGAGGGGTGGAGAAGCAAATGGGCGCTTCTCCTGTGTGCCCTGGCCGGGAATCGAACCCGGGTCCTCTGCACGCTAGGCCGACGCTCTACCGCTGAGCCAACCGGCCAGGGCAAAAAATTTTTCAAAATTAAAAAAAAATTTTTTTTTTTTTTTGTATTTTTCTGAAGCTGGAAACGGAGAGAGACAGTCAGACAGACTCCCACATGCGCCCGACCAGGATCCACCCGGCACGCCCACCAGGGGCGAAGCTCTGCCCACCAGGGGGCGATGCTCTGCCCCTCCTGGGGGTCGCTCTGCCGCGACCAGAGCCACTCTAGCGCCTGGGGCAGAGGCCAAGGAGCCATCCTCAGCGCCCGGGCCATCTTTGCTCCAATGGAGCCTCGCTGCGGGAGGGGAAGAGAGAGACAGAGAGGAAGGAGGGGGGGGGGGTGGAGAAGCAAATGGCGCTTCTCCTATGTGCCCTGGCTGGAAATCGAACCCGGGTCCCCCGCACACCAGGCCGATGCTCTACCGCTGAGCCAACCGGCCAGGGCCAAAAAAAATTTTTTTTTCATAGATTAAGAGAGTAAGGGAGAGCCTGACTGGGCGGTGGTGCAGTGGATGGAGCGTCGGACTGGGATGCAGAGGACCCAGGTTCGAGACCCTGAGGTTGCCAGCTTGAGCACGAGCTCATCTGGTTTGAGCAAAAGCCTAACAGCTTGGACCCAAGGTCGCTGGCTCCAGCAAGGGGTTACTTGGTCTGCTGAAGGCCCGCGGTCAGGGCACATATGGGAGGGCAATCAATGAGCAACTAAGGTGTTGCAACACGCAATGAAAAACTAATGATTGATGCTTCTCATCTCTCTCCATTCCTGTCTGTCTGTCCCTCTCTCTGACTCTCTCTCTGTAAAAAATAAATAAATAAATAAAATTAAAAAAAAAAAAAGAGTAAGGGAGAGAGAGAAAGAGAGAGGGGGGCAAGGAGAGAGAGAGAGAAGTATCAACTCGCTGTTCCACTTAATTTTGCCCTCATTGATTGCTTCTCCTACATGCCCTGACTCAGGATCGAACCCATGACCTCAGTGCGCTGGGATGACAATCCATTGAGCCACCTGACAAGGGCCAATAGGAATGCTTTTTAGATGTGTGAGCTATGGCAGGTTCTTGAGCAAAGTGAGTGAGGTTGAAAAGACTGGTAGCAACTATAGAGATATGAAGTCAGGCCTCACAGAAGGCCAGTGAAAACCATGAGATACATGTAATGAGATGCATGTGAGGTCTCATACTGAAAACCTGTGGGTCAAATGCAAGTCTCAGACATGTTGTTGGGCCTGCGTTACTCCCTCACGTGGACCCTGTGAGATCCTAGCATGTGTGACCAGGGGCTGAGGTTGGGAAGCGCCCAAGCTTGGCTATATGACACTGTGCCACACCTCTCGGGTTTCAGATTTCTCATAGAGCCTTGTAAATTTTGGATTTAGATTCTGTTCCCTAACTTTACCTCATTTTAGAGATAGGATAAAATGTACCTAGTACGTTCCTAGAGAAGGCAAACCACTTCAAGGTCACATAGCGGCCAATTACCAAAGTCCCTCCTCCTCTCTTAATAACTATTGCACAGAAAGCTAAGGCCACCATTGCTTTTATTTGTTGCTTTGGATGGAGAAAAAGCATGAGCTCCAGATGCACAGGACACTCTCCATTAGCCAGAACTCCTGCTGGTGAGCGGAGCTCTGGGAAGAGAAGAGGGTGTGAGGGAGGCTTTTCCTTGGCCGGAAACTAGAGGATGGAGCCCATTGGTTGGAATTCTGGTTGGAACTGGAACTCCAAGAAAGGTGGACAGAGTTCCGAGTTGACCGAACCATTATAGGGGGACCACTGGGAGAAAGGGGCGGGGAAAAGAGTGATGGGGCGTGTCTCCAGTGGGTCGGGCTTTCCCTTTAGCAGTCGGCGGCGGGCAGGCTGGGCGTCTACTTCTGGGCGGGGATCATGTCGTCGATGGATTGACCCTTTTCCAGCTTCTTCTCCATCTCCACCATGAGCTTCACACCATCCACCACCAGCTGCACCTGTTCTACCTCGGACGAGCCCAGCCGGTCGGCGTTGGATACGTCGAACACTGAGCCCACGGCAGCT
Organism: Saccopteryx bilineata; assembly: GCF_036850765.1. NCBI lineage: Eukaryota > Metazoa > Chordata > Mammalia > Chiroptera > Emballonuridae > Saccopteryx > Saccopteryx bilineata. The sequence continues at coordinate 313,718,967 of NC_089492.1, read as the reverse complement.
GTGTCCACACCACCTGCGGGAGCAGAAAGCAGAGGCATGAAGAGGGAGCAGAGGTGCAGGAGCGGGGCCCGGGACGCCGCCCCCGTGCCAACCGCGACAGCCGCATATATTGAGTGCCTACTGTGTATGGAACACGTTACGTGCACGCAGAACCTCCTAAATGTCTGTCTACTCGCGGGCCCACATCTCCGACTTTAGTTACCTCACCCCCCAACAAGAAAATATAGCAAGGTGGGTAAAAGAGTTCTTGAACCTGGTTGCCTGGGGTCCATTCCTGACCATCTTCCCCTTTACAGTTGGGAGGTTGAGGCCCCTGGGTTCCAGGGACGTACACAATGGGCACGTCCATGACGATATAACCATGATGATATATCATATTGACTCCTATGAGATAAGGCGTTTTGACGCCCAATTTCAGAGGAAGATACTGAGGCTCACAGAGTGGCAGCCCTTGCCAACCCCCCAAAACTAGGTGGATACCCCACCTCCCCGTTCGCCACCGCAAGAGGCCCTTCCCCGACGTGGCTGTGCGAGGAGGCAGAGCCGCACCTGTGCCCCTCTTCTGCAGACGCAGACGGTTTAGGATCTCCTCGAACTTGGGGTGCTTGCTCAGGTGTGCCAGCTTTACGTGTACGCCTCCACGCAGCCCAGTCCCCAGGTTGGATGGGCAGGTGAGCACGTAGCCCAGGTGCTCGTTCCACATGAAGGGGTGGCCAGCTTTCTTGAAGATCTCCTCAATCTGAGGTAGGGTGAGAGAACAAGGAGTCAGCACCAGCGGGCGCCCCTAAATACACCCGACAGGATGTAGGTGGAGGCGGGGTCCTAGGGGGCGCGGCTGGGAAACGGAATTCTCAGGGAAGGAGACCGATGACAAAGACCTCAGCAAGATCCTGAGAGGTCGGAGCTTGAGAAGGCTTTTAAGTTCTTAAGGGCAGAGCTTGAGTATAGGGGCTGGAGCCTAGTTTCCTCAGGAGGCGGGGCCTTGGAAAGAGGGTAGGACGTGTCTGAGGGGGCGGGGCTTAGGTAGTATAGAGAGAAGCCGGGTTGCCAGGGGGCGTGGCCTCGGGAAGGGGTTGGGAGCGTCTGGGGGTGGTGTTGGTGTTTGGGGTGGGCCGGGCGGGTTCCGACGGGCGGGGCCTTGGAAAGCTGGTGGGTGTTCAGGGACTAATCAGAAGTCAGTCGCCAAGCGCAGGCACCCACCTTCTGCAGCCCCACGCAGAAGCGGCGGAAAACCTCCTTCATGTTGCCCCCCTTCTCCATGGAGATGACTCGGAGATGATCCTCCTCGTTAACCCACACCAGGAAGCTCTTGTTGTCATTGTGCCTAGGGTGGGGTGCAGCAAAAGGCCAAGGAATTAGCTCCGCGAGAACCCCATTTCCCGCCCTCTTGCAAACACATACCCACCGCTAGAGGGCACCGGGCAAAGGGGCAGGAGGTGGTGGCATCTGCTTCCTCAGAATGGAATAAGCTTACACCTGTAGACTGTCACAGAATCCGTGAAATTAGCCTGACCTGTGGTGGTGATAAAGTGTTGACCTGGAAATGCTGAGGTTGCCGGTTCAAAACCCTGGGCTTGCCTGGTCGAGGCACATATAGGAGTTGGTGCTTCCAGCTCCTCCCCCCTTCTCTCTCTCTCCTCTCTAAAAATGAATAAATTAAAAAAAAAAAAAAAGAAAGTCCACAGAACAGAATTGTGAAGTCTCGAATTCTCGGAACAAGGACTTTTTTTTTTGTTTGTTTGTATTTTTTCTGAAGCTGGAAACGGGGAGAGACAGACAGACTCCCGCATGCACCCGACCGGGATACACCCGGCGCGCCCACCAGGGGCGACGCTCTGCCCACCAGGGGGCGATGCTCTGCCCCTCCGGGGCGTCGCTCTGCCGCGACCAGAGCCACTCTAGCGCCTGGGGCAGAGGCCAAGGAGCCATCCCCAGCGCCCGGGCCATCTTTGCTCCAATGGAGCCTTGGCTGCGGGAGGGGAAGAGAGAGACAGAGAGGAAGGAGGGGGGGGGGTGGAGAAGCAAATGGGTGCTTCTCCTATGTGCCCTGGCCGGGAATCGAACCCGGGTCCCCTGCACACCAGGCCGACGCTCTACCGCTGAGCCAACCAGCCAGGGCGGAACAAGGACTTTTACGGTCTTCAGGTTTTTTTTTTTTGTTGTTTTTTTTTTTAATTTTTTATTTATTCATTTTAGAGAGGAGAGGGAGAGACACAGAGAGAGAGAGAGAGAGAAGGGGGGAGGAGCTGGAAGCATCAACTCCCATATGTGCCTTGACCAGGCAAGCCCAGGGTTTCAAACCGGCGACCTCAGCATTTCCAGGTCGACGCTTTATCCACTGCGCCACCACAGGTCAGGCTGGTCTTCAGTTTTTGAACAGCATTATTATAGACTCTCAGAATCTCAGAATCAGAAACTTTGAGACAAGACTGATAAATACTGGAAATCCTACATCTAGTCTATGGAACAAAGAATTGTCCTACCACATTGTAACATCTCAGAAACAAAGTCTTAGTTAGAACCATAAAACCTCCAGATCTGGAAACGTTTGAAACCATGGAATCACAGAATCTGAAATTACTGGAATCTTAGATTCTAAAAATCTTATAATCATTCTATCTGTAAATCTTGGAACCTACACTCTCCAAATCATTTGAAACCTAGGTCCTTGACACCTTTTAAAATCTTTGACTATCAGAATCAGGGATTTAAAGATTTATAGAAAGCCTAAGTAGCAACAGTAATCAGTTATAAAGATCATACTAATAGCCAAGATGTACTGAACACTTACTACATAGCAAGGCACTGTTTTTACATATATGAACTCATTAGTCCTTATAAGAACCCCAACAGCTATGAATTACTGTGACCTCTAGTTTATAGATGGGGATACTGGGGCAGAGAAACATTAAATGATGTGTCTAAGGTCACACAGCTAATCAGTGGCAGCTCTGGGATTTGAACCCAGAGAGTCTCATTCAAGTCTAAGTTCCTAACTGCCACTTCTCTGGTTTAAGTTTCCCAAAATGTGACAGACAGATCATAGGGTTGGCGGGAGTGGAGGGCGAGATCATTTTCTGGTTCTTGGAAATATAAATATTATGGTCTTAACTTTGGTGGAGGAATGAGGAGAATCATGAGGGTGCTGGAGGAGGCGGGTTTAAGGGGAGGACTGGGAACAGAGGGTCTCACCAGATGCCACGGGCGTCGGGCCAGTCCCGGGCCATGCCTGAGGCCAGTAGCAGTGGGGACACGGGCTTGTCAAACAGGAAGTGGTCGTCGATGAGCTGCTGCTGCTCCTGCTCTGTCATGCTCTTCAGAGGGTAGTATTTTCCCTTGAACTCACCTGTCAGGCTGTTGAGGGCTGAGAGGCCACACAAAGGAGCGGTCAGCAGCCTGTTCCCCCTGAAGCAGGGTGTGGAGGCCCCAGGGACCCTACATGGCTGCCCCTAACAGGCTTGGGCCTTGGTTCTGTATATGACTTAAAGGGGCCTGAACGCTGTGTCTAAACTGAAATTCACGATCCCCCAAATGTGCTCCTCCCCTGTCTGCCCAGGGCACATGATGTACTCAAACAGAGAACATGATTCTTCCCTTCCCTGGACCCTCACATGCAATCCACCTGCAAGGATGAGTGTGCCGGTGCCCGCTCCTACTGGTGGCAAGACAGACAGTCTCAGGAATTTGGAGAGCCATCAGTAAAAATTATTATAATATGATATAATGATATAGTATTTGTATATATTCATATGTATAATAAGTATGTTTGTATATATGTATATTTATATAATTCATATTTATATACATTTAATACATTTGTATCATAAACTTAATGTGTTATATATCATATACCATATACTATATTATTAAAAATAAATTATGCCTCAGCGGTAGAGCGTCGGCCTAGCGTGCGGAGGACCCGGGTTCGATTCCCGGCCAGGGCACACAGGAGAAGCGCCCATTTGCTTCTCCACCACTCCGCCGCGCCTTCCTCTCTCTCTCTTCCCCTCCCGCAGCCAAGGCTCCATTGGAGCAAAGATGGCCCGGGCGCTGGGGATGGCTCTGTGGCCTCTGCCTCAGGCGCTAGAGTGGCTCTGGTCGCAACATGGCGACGCCCAGGATGGGCAGAGCATCGCCCCATGGTGGGCGTGCGGGGTGGATCCCGGTCGGCGCATGCGGGAGTCTGTCTCTGACTGTCTCTCCCTGTTTCCAGCTTCAGAAAAATGCAAAAAAAAAAAAAAAAAAAAAAAAAGGTGAAAAAAATAAATTATGCAATCTTACAAATTAGATAAATTATATTTAAAACAAAGGTAATAAATAGTCAAAACTTCCTAATTATTTTACTATATTTACTGTTATCTGTGTTCTTGAAGCTATCTTCATCCATCATGGCTGTATGGTGGAAATATTATAGGATGATGTGCTATTGCTCATTTCTTTCCATCTCTGTATGCCGTCATGGCATAGCTTAGAATTGGCTATGGTAGGAGAACTTACACCACAGAAATTGGCAGTCACTGCAAATCAGGGCTTTTTTTTTTTTTAAAACCAGTTGTTAAATGTTTATCAGAACAACATGAGTTGTCCAAAATATACATTTTCTCCCCATCCCTTTTTTTTTTTTTTTTGATTTTTTTTTTTTTTTTAAGTTGGAATCGGGGAGGCAGTCAGACAGACTCCCGCATGTGCCCGACTGGAATCCACCCGGCATGCCCACCAGGGGGCGATGCTCTGCCCATCTGGGGCATTGCTCTGCTGCAATGGTGGCAAGACAGCCACCTGAGGCAGAGGCCATAGAGCCATCTCAGCGCCTGGGCCAACTTTGCTCCAATGGAGCCTTGGCTGCGGGAGGGGAAGAGAGAGACAGAGAGGAAGGAGAGGGGGAGGCGTGGAGAAGCAGATGGGCACATGTGCCCTGGCCGGGAATCGAACCCGGGACTCCTGCACGCCAGGCTGATGCTCTACCACTGAGCCAATCCCCATCCCATTTTTATCCCTCACCTTTCACCTGGATGACTGTAGTTGCCCCGTTATGGTCTCTCTGCTTCTACCTTTGCCCATAGTCTGTTCTCTACTAAGCATCCAGAGGGCTCCATGTAAGTCTGAACCTGTCCTGCCTCTGCTCACCACCCTCCCATGATTTCCAGCTCCCTCAGAGTCAAAGCCAAAGCCCTCTTGACAGCCCACAAGACTCTGCCCAAGCTGACCACCCATAACCACCCTCTAACCTCATCTCACTCACTCTGCTACAGCCACAATGGTTTCCTTGCTGCTCTTCCCTACCTCAGGGCCTTTACACTTGCTGTTCTACCTGCTGGTATTCTTCCCAAGATATGCTCCTTCTTATAAATCAGGTCTCAACTCCTTCTTTGTAAGGTAGTCCCCCTACCCCAATACACCCAGTCATTCTCTGCCACACTTCTTGTTTCTTGGCTTTATGGCATTTTGGAATTATTTTGTTCTTTTATTGATTTCTGTGTTTCCTCTTATCTCCCCACCAGGCTAACAGCTCTGTGGCAGCAGCGACATTATCCATCTTATTCATCACGGGAGCCCCAGCTCCCCACACAGGACCAGATCAACCATAAATGTTCAATGAATGGGTGGATGAATCTCAGGATCCTGGCACAATTAGGTGTCCACATGGATCCGCACAGGGTGCCCCAAGACTTCACAGCCACCTGCCAGACTTCGACCAGGAGGAATGCTGCCACCAGGTACCCACAACTTACCTAGCAACTTCCATGTCTTAGAAAATGGGGACCCACGGGAGCCCAGGGGTCTGCCCGTGGAGGAGCAGAGCCAGAGCTGGGAGGGAGCACTCACCTTCCACGGAGAGTTTCTCCACTGCCCGGCGCTCACCGCGGGAGCAGTGGGGGGGCAGCGTGTACCCCTTGATGCTGCGGCCCGTGCGGACACGGCTGCTGAGCACGTAGTTGGGGTCCAAGTCATCTCCACCCTGGGGGGAGGGTGGGATGTCAGATCCTCCCAGTCCCCCTGATCCTCCCAGTCCCCCAGGTCCTCCCAGTCCCCCTGATCCTCCCAGTCCCCCTGATCCTCCCAGTTCCCCTGATCCTCCCAGTCCCCCTGATCCTCCCAGTTCCCCTGATCCTCTCAGTCCCCCTCATCCTCCCAGTCCCCCTGATCCTCCCAGTCCCCCTCATCCTCCCAGTCCCCCTGATCCTCCCAGTCCCCCTCATCCTCTCAGTCCCCCAGATCCTCCCAGTTCCCCTGATCCTCCCAGTCCCCCTGATCCTCCTAGTCCCCCTGATCCTCTCAGTCCCCCTGATCCTCTCAGTCCCCCAGATCCTCCCAGTTCCCCTGATCCTCCCAGTCCCCCTCATCCTCCCAGTCCCCCTGATCCTCCCAGTCCCCCTGATCCTCTCAGTCCCCCAGATCCTCCCAGTCCCCCTGATCCTCCCAGTCCCCCTGATCCTCTCAGTCCCCCAGATCCTCCCAGTCCCCCTGATCCTCCCAGTCCCCCTGATCCTCTCAGTCCCCCAGATCCTCCCAGTTCCCCTGATCCTCCCAGTCCCCCTCCTCCTCCCAGTCCCCCTCATCTTCCCAGTCCTCCTCATCCTCCCAGTCCCCCAGATCCTCCCAGTTCCCCTGATCCTCTCAGTCCCCCTGATCCTCCCAACCCCCTCATCCTCCCAGTCCCCCTGATCCTCCCAGTCCCCCTGATCCTCTCAGTCCCCCAGATCCTCCCAGTCCCCCTGATCCTCCCAGTTCCCCTGATCCTCTCAGTCCCCCTCATCCTCCCAGTCCCCCTGATCCTCCCAGTCCCCCTCATCCTCCCAGTCCCCCTGATCCTCCCAGTCCCCCTCATCCTCTCAGTCCCCCAGATCCTCCCAGTTCCCCTGATCCTCCCAGTCCCCCTCATCCTCCGTCCCCCTCATCCTCCCAGTCCCCCTGATCCTCCTAGTCCCCCTGATCCTCTCAGTCCCCCTGATCCTCTCAGTCCCCCAGATCCTCCCAGTTCCCCTGATCCTCCCAGTCCCCCTCATCCTCCCAGTCCCCCTGATCCTCCCAGTCCCCCTGATCCTCTCAGTCCCCCAGATCCTCCCAGTCCCCCTGATCCTCCCAGTCCCCCTGATCCTCTCAGTCCCCCAGATCCTCCCAGTCCCCCTGATCCTCCCAGTCCCCCTGATCCTCTCAGTCCCCCAGATCCTCCCAGTTCCCCTGATCCTCCCAGTCCCCCTCCTCCTCCCAGTCCCCCTCATCTTCCCAGTCCTCCTCATCCTCCCAGTCCCCCAGATCCTCCCAGTTCCCCTGATCCTCTCAGTCCCCCTGATCCTCCCAACCCCCTCATCCTCCCAGTCCCCCTGATCCTCCCAGTCCCCCTGATCCTCTCAGTCCCCCAGATCCTCCCAGTTCCCCTGATCCTCCCAGTCCCCCTCCTCCTCCCAGTCCCCCTCATCCTCCCAGTCCCCCTCATCCTCCCAGTCCCCCAGATCCTCCCAGTTCCCCTGATCCTCTCAGTCCCCCTCATCCTCCCAGTCCCCCTCATCCTCCCAGTCCCCCTGATCCTCTCAGTCCCCCTGATCCTCCCAGTCCCCCACGTCCTCCCAGTCCCCCTCATCCTCCCAGTCCCCCTGATCCTCTCAGTCCCCCTGATCTTCCCAGTCCCCCATGTCCTCCCAGTCCCCCTCGTCCTCCCAGTCCCCCTGATCCTCCCAGTCCCCCTGATCCTCCCAGTTCCCCTCATCCTCCCAGTTCCCCTGATCCTCCCAGTCCCCCTGATCCTCCCAGTCCCCCACGTCCTCCCAGTCCCCCTCATCCTCCCAGTCCCCCTGATCCTCCCAGTCCCCCTCATCCTCCCAGTCCCCCTCATCCTCCCAGTCCCCCTGATCCTCCCAGTCCCCCTGATCCTCCCAGTCCCCCACGTCCTCCCAGTCCCCCTGATCCTCCCAGTCCCCCTGATCCTCCCAGTCCCCCTCATCCTCCCAGTCCCCCACGTCCTCCCAGTCCCCCTGATCCTCCCAGTCCCCCTGATCCTCCCAGTCCCCCTGATCCTCTCAGTCCCCCTGATCCTCCCAGTCCCCTAGGTCCTCCCAGTCCCCCTCATCCTCTCAGTCCCCCTGATCCTCCCAGTCCCCCTCATCCTCCCAGTCCCCCTGATCCTCCCAGTCCCCCTGATCCTCCCAGTCCCCCTCATCCTCTCAGTCCCCCTGATTCTCCCAGTTCCCCTCATCTTCCCAGTCCCTCTGATCCTCCCAGTCCCCCTGATCCTCCCAGTTCCCTGATCCTCCCAGTCCCCCTGATCCTCCCAGTTCCCTGATCCTCCCAGTCCCCCTGATCCTCCTAGTCCCCCTGATCCTCCCAGTCCCCCAGGTCCTCCCAGTCCCCCAGGTCCTCCCAGTCCCCCTGATCCTCCCAGTCCCCCAGGTCCTCCCAGTCCTCCTGATCCTCCCAGTCCCCCAGGTCCTCCCAGTCCCCCAGGTCCTCCCAGTCCCCCTGATCCTCCCAGTCCCCCAGGTCCTCCCAGTCCCCCAGGTCCTCCCAGTCCCCCTGATCCTCCCAGTCCCCCTGATCCTCCCAGTCCCCCAGGTCCTCCCAGTCCCCCTGATCCTCCCAGTTCCCCTGATCCTCCCAGTCCCCCTGATCCTCCCAGTCCCCCTGATCCTCCCAGTTCCCTGATCCTCCCAGTCCCCCTCATCCTCCCAGTCCCCCTCATCCTCCCAGTCCCCCTCATCCTCCCAGTCCCCCTGATCCTCCTAGTCCTCCTGATCCTCCCAGTCCCCCTGATCCTCCCAGTCCCCCAGGTCCTCCCAGTCCCCCTGATCCTCCCAGTCCCCCAGGTCCTCCCAGTCCCCCTGATCCTCCCAGTCCCCCAGGTCCTTCTAGTTTCCCCAGGTCCTCCCTGTCCCCCTGATCCTCCCAGTCCCCCAGGTCCTCCCTGTCCCCCTGATCCTCCCAGTCCCCCACATCCTCCCCGTTCCTTCAGGCTTTCTGTTGGTCCCTTTGGCTCCTCCTTTGCCACTGGCCTCTTTCCCTACCTCTCTCGCTAGCTCTGTCTCTTTTGCCTATCTCTCCGTTTCTGTTTCTCCCCTACGCTGTCTCTTTCCCATCCCATCTGTCCCTGTGTTTTCTCCACACCTCTCTTCCTCCATTTCTGTTTCTCTTCATCTCTCTCCCTGTCTCTCTTTCCATCCTTGAGTTCATCCATCTCCTGTCTGTTTCTCCATGTCTGTTTTGTGCCTTTCTTCCTTCTCCACCCCCCTCGTCCCTCTGTCTCCTTGTCTGTCTTCTTTCTGTCCCTCTCCCTGTGTTTCTCTCCATCCCTGATCTCTGTGTCTCTCTGAGTGCCCGTCCTCCCATCCCTCTGTCTCTGTCTCTCCTCATCTCTGTGTCTGTCCACCTCCACCCTCCCTCCCCATCACCTCTCTGCACTCTGTCGCCTCCCACCTCCCCTCAGGACAGCCAACCTTGAGGTTCTCATGGTTGAGGTCGGTCTTGTGCTTGTCAGTGGGTTTGTAGCCCCCATGCCGGTCCTGAATGATGGGGTCGAAGAGGTCCTTGAAAACCACATAGGACTCCTCATCACCGGCCACACAGCCCACAGTCATGATGAAGGGGTGACCTGGGGGGTCCAGTGAGGTTAGAGGTGCTTGTCCCCAGCAAGGAAGGCCTGGGCTCCTGGGCACAGTGTAGACCAGGGGTCCCCAAACTTTTTACACTGGGGGCCAGTTCACTGTCCCTCAGACCGTTGGAGGGCCAGACTATAAAAAAAAACTATGAACAAATCCCTATGCACACTGCACATATCTTATTTTAAAGTAAAAAACATAACGGGAACAAATACAATATTTAAAATAAAGAACAAGTAAATTTAAATCAACAAACTGACTAGTATTTCAATGGGAACTATGGGCCTGCTTTTGGCTAATAGATGGTCAATGTGCTCTTTTCACTGACCATCAATAAAAGAGGTGCCCCTTTCGGAAGTGCAGTGGGGACCAGATAAATGTCCTCAGGGGGCTGCATGCGGCCCGCTGACCGTAGTTTGGGGACCCCTGATGTAGACTGTGTGTGCGTGTACATGTGTGTGTATGTGTGGGCATGTGTGTGCACAGGTGTGTCAAGGGGCTTTCATTCATGAGCTCTGGGTCAGAACTGAGAAGGGCTGGTAAGAATGGGGAGGGGAGGTGGGGAGGTCAGGGGGGAGTCTGGGGTGAGGGAAGACTGCTGAGGGCGGGGCAAAGGAGAAGGAAGAGCCTTAGGGGGCCTGTCACAAGGTACTAAAAATATTATCACTTCAGAGTCCCAAAATCACAGAATCTTCACCTAGAAGTTTTCAGAAGCTTAGACTATCAGCTTCACCACATAGTAAGAGACTTGCAAGGCCCTCTGTCCCAGGTGGAGAAAAAGTGGCCCTGAGACAGAGGCCTCTCTCCTGCACCACATGCAACCTCAGAAGCTAAGACTGGAACCTGTGTTCCTGCTGCCAGGTCCCCGCGCCCCAGCAGGTGTCCTTGGAGCAAGACCCGCATGCAGTCACACCAGTGACTGGTTCTGAGTGCGTGCCCTGTGCTGGGCACGGCTCTGGAAATGTGTGTGCACTGGTGCTTATGTTGTCACAACATGGGTGCCCGCTGCTCAGGTGAGGAAACCAAGGCTGGGAAAGATGAAGGGACTTTCTGGGGGGTTCTCACGTTATACTCACGTACAGTTACAGCGTGGCTTACTTTGTGCCAGGTCCTATTCCAAGCCCTTCCCACCTATGGACTGGTTTGTTTCTCACAAAAGCCCCATGAGTGTGGTCCCACTTTACATATAGGAAAACTGAGGTCCCCAAGAAGGTAGGATCGAGGCCTGGCAGACAGCTTCCGAAGCACCACCCCTTAAGTCTCTGTTATGCGCCACCAGGAAGGCTTACCTGGGTTGTCCACACCTGTCTGGATGATATCGTCCAGAGTGAAGCCAGATGGAGTCTCCTTGTCCCGCAGCTTCTTATAGAGGTCAGGGGTCAGCACCTTGGCCATGTGGTTGTTGTGCTTGCTGAGGTCTGGGTACTCCTCCTCAGGCTTGAAGTTCAGCTTGTACTTGTTGTGGGTGTTACCGAACGGCATGGTGGCGGTGTGGGGGGCCTGGTGGGATGAGGAGGGAAGGTTAGCCCGCCTCTGGCAGGGAACACCAAGAGCACATGCAGCAAGGCTTTGTGGTCACGTGAGCTTGAGGGCCAGTCCTGACTCCTGTGCTGTGTGACTTGGAGCAAGAGCTGCCCTCTCTCTGAGCCCTTGCGTTTTGACAGGATGCATTAGGAATCTTGGCTTAGAATCCCTGCTCTGCCACACGGGGGCAAGTGACTCTGGTCTGGTCTCAATTTCTCCAGCTGGAAATAGACCGGGAGCCCTCGGGTTGGTGGGGCAGTACTTGTGGCGTGGATAAGAAAGTAGGTTCTAGAATCATACAGCCTACGTTTGAATCGCAGCTCTGCCACTTACAACAAGCTGTGTGGCTCTGGGCAAGTTGCTTAATCTTTCCGTGTCTTGAATTACTCATCCGTAAAATGGGGTTCATCGTGGCACTTACCTCATGGAGATGTTGGAAGGATTAAAGGACATAATGTATGTAAAGCACTTGGAACAGTGCCTGCTGCACCATAAGCATTATTTTGCTCAGCTATTATTGTTGTTGTTGTCGTCATTGTTTTAAAGGTCTGTGTGAGGAGCTGGTGAGGTGGAGGGAGTCTCTGGGAATGAGTGTGAGCAGAGGAGGGACAGTCTCTCTCCGAAGCTTCCTGGGAGCTCAATGAAGGGATGAGGGGCAGGGTGGGAGGGGGTTGGGTGGAAGGGAGGGCTGGGTGGCAACCCCACCTCTGTGTGCTGACAGTTCTCCTGCAGGGAAGAGGAGCTCAGCCTCTGGGGTTTGACAGAACTTGGTCCAAATCTCACCTATGCCATTTCCCTGCTGTGTGACCCCCAGGCCAGTAGCTCAGCCTCTCTGAACCTCTGTCACCTGTGAATTGAGCCCTCCCCATGGGGTTGCCAGGAGGATTCTTTGAGCTTGGGCATGCGGCTGGCTGAGCGCAGGCCCTGGTATGAAGTTGTACCTAGAGGGATGGTGGCTGTTATTGCTATTATTACTTTTGTTCACAAGATCCAGAAAAGAAGGAGCATCGCAGTGGTGGTAGGGGTGGAAGGCTCACTCCCATCTCCAGGGATGGAAGCAGGTAGGATGGTGGGAACGTTGGGACCAGGGTAATCTGAAGGTTGCGGCATCAGGCCAGGGGGATGGGACCCACAAAAGATCTTTGGAGCTGCTGTCCAGGGTTGGAGGCTATTTTTGGAGTCTGGCAGACTCCTCCCCCCCAGCTGCCATTCCCCCTCTGTACTCCCCACATTCCAGGGGCTCAGCTTGCACCAAGTCAGCAGGCTGGAGACAGGCGGGCCAGGGTGGCCGGGAGGACAGGCATCTAGGCCTCAGGGCTCAAGGGCTTCAAGCCCAGAAACCTTTCTTCAGAGGGTGTATCCACCCCATCCTTGCTAGGGACGTGCCAGGAGAAGGCACTGAGACACGGTGTGTGAGCCCAAGAAGTACGAGCAAAAATAGCCCCAGACACACACACACACACACACACACACACACACACACACACACACACACACTCTCTGCCATGGACCCCAGATCACACCATAAACTGAGCCACACATGCACACCTCCAAGCTCCGGGACACACCCAGGATACAGGCACCTGTGCAGGAGCCACAGAAAGGCAGACACAAGGTCATGCTGTTGTGAGACACAACAGGGACCTGCGTGTTACAAATGCAAAGAACCGCAGTGCTCGCTCTTACAGACCCCGACAGGTGACACCCAGACCTCCCACGGCTTGTGGCACCCAGTTCTGGTGACAAACCATCATGAACTCAGACCAGGCCCACAGCCCCTCGCAGGGGATGACAGCTGGCAGCTGTCAAGACTCCTTTCGTGTCCAGGACCCCTCCCCAGGACCCTGAGCCCCAGAGATCACAAGCACAGCAGGGTTTGGGGCTCACAGGTGGAGGGGACTCCCAGATACAAGGTCAGCCTTCCCGCACTGACTGGCCTGTGTGCAAGAGAGGATGTGGGGGCAGACAGGCGAGACCCATTCCAGAGCCAGGCTGGCCTCTGGTTCAAGGGGACCCCCACTCCGGACCCCACCCTGAATCCCACCGCAGGCGGTACCTGTCTAGGCTGTGCTGAAAGAAACTGTCTGTATCCTGGAGGTAACACTGACCCAGAGAAAGAGGCTGCAGCCCTGGCTTTATATAGGTCGGCCCGGGGCTGTGCTATTGGCTGGGAGGGGCTGCCCCAGAGAGGGGAGCCGGAGGGCAGCTGAGCCTTTCAGCTCACTGCCCGGGCAGCGTGCCCACCCTGGACCCAGGCAGGCCTTGTGCCCAGCCCCACAGCCTTCTAAGGGCTGCCCACCAAGCTGATTCCCTGACCAAGTGCTGAGTATGGCTGGCGGGAACAGCTGGCCCCCTGCCAGGGACACAGGACAGTCGCAGAAACTGTCTCAGGCACGTAGAAGAAGCCACCCTCCCCTGGCCCTCTGAAAGGACACCACCCCCTCCTGTGCCCAGGGTTCCCCTCAGCCCCCAGTGGCCTTGACCTGGGCAAACTGGCAAGTCCTGAGCCCTGCCCCCGGGGAGGCTTTGCAGTGGCCACAGGAGCACCAGGTAGCCAGTTTTCCAGAAGAGGAACAGGTTCAGAAAGGCTGTGTGACTTGCCCGCTGTCACCCAGCTATAGGGAGCATATGACCAAAGAAGGAGTTGGAACTTAGGGCAGCCCTCGGAAGTCCGAAGTCCTCACTGAGATGTCCTTTTCTCTTTGGGGAGGGGGGGACCTGGCGAAGAAGGGGGGAGAGGTTGGGAGGGCAGGTGGAAACTGAGGCTGTGCTGAATTGAGATTCAAACTCAAGGCCAGGGTTGGAGGCTGTGGTCACCCTCCCCACTTTGGCCCGCTTGGTGACTGTGACGCGGGGAGATTTCCGCTGTGGAGGGGACTGGGAAGGGTTTGCTCAGGACGGGAGTGTATTTTTAGAACGCGTTTACTTGCCTCCTCTGCAAGGCCCAGACCCAGGGGCGGGCAGGTGTTAGGGGGTGGGGTCGCCACGTGTCCAGGTTAATTATAACCAGGCATCTCCAATGTCACTGGGGCCTCGCCTCCTTACAAGGGCAGCCAGGGGAAGGGCAGCGACTAGGGTCAGAGCTCCTGAGCCCCACTCTCCAAAGATCTGGGCGGAGCAGAAGCTCTTGGTATCTCAACTGAACCTCAAGGACTGAGGAGGGGTGTCTGTGGAAGGGGGGGGGGGCGGGAGCTGCTTCCTTGGCAGGTTGGAGCAGTGGAGGGGGAGCGGGTGCAGGCAGCACTCAAGATGGCAAAGAAGAAGAGAACATCCTGTTCCTTCCAGGGTTCCACCTTCTTCCGGTTCTCCCCCACTTCTTCCCAGTCAGGTGAGGACTGAACTAGGGAAAGAGGTTCTCTCTGCCTCTCCTCATATTCATGATGGGGAGGGAGTGCTTAGAAAATGTTTTCTTCCGGTCCAGATCCTGATCTCTCCACCACCTGTCCCTCCCCAGCAAGGTCAGATTGGCAAAGGAGTCCTCCAAGGTTAGGGAAACTGAGGCCCAGAGGACTAAAAAGAACTGGTTGGTCTAGAATCATTATGCATTTATCATTTTAGCATTTATTGAGCACTTACTGGGGACACAGCAGAAAATAGCCCTGCCCTCATGGAGACAACATTTTAGTGACAGTGAACAAGTAAATATATGTACTCATGTCAGGGGTGACAGGACTTTGAAAAAAAATAGAAGAAGGTGAAGGATGAGTGATGGCATAGCAGGAGGGGTGAGACTGGGCCTCTCTGGGGAGGTGACACTGCAGAGACCTGAGGGGGAGGAAGGGGGCAGCCATGTGGGAAATCTGGAAGGGAAACAGCAGGTGCAAGGGCCCTGAGGTGGGAGTAGTTTAGCATATTTGAGAGACAGGGAGGGGGTACAGGGCTGGAGCAGATGGGGCAGAGGGAAGCATAGGAAGAAGAACTGGAGCTGCAGAGGGGACAGGAGCAGATGTGTGGAGCCCTAGGGGTCGTGGGGGAGTTTTCATCCCTCTGTGAGACGGACAGGAACCACTGAGGATTGTGAGCATGGCAGAGACAGGATCCAGCCAGATCACACAACTAGTAGGTGTGTAATCCCCTGGACCCCTAATAATCTCTTATGTAGACAGTTGATATTCTTTTTGGCCACACAGCATCAGAAGTCCTTTCTATGTTTGAGGAGTTCCCCACCCTATGATGACTTTCTTTGGAGAAGCCAAAAACATTAGCAACTTCGTGTCCCAAAATCCTCTTCAGTAACAGTTTTCTTACAAGTCTCAGAGAGGTTAAGTGATTTTCCCAAGGTCACACAGCTGGGAAGGAGCAGAGCTGGGAGTCAAACTGACACAAGACTGTGGATTATAGGTTCAGACTTTGATGAAAATAATTTCTAGGCCTCTCGTCAAGGTCAGACATTATTGTCAACCCAGAGTTTCTTTCCAGGTCTTCAGGCCCTAGTAATGTGTACCTACTTCTCCATGCCCCCCCTTTCACCCTAGCAGTCTAGCTTCAGGTTCCAATCACTTTATGCACATTTGTCAATGTAATTCGCCAACAGTCCTATGAAGTGAGTACTGCAGATTTTACAAATCAAGAGAGTGAAGCCCAGAGAAGGCAAGTCATTTGCCCAAAGTCACACAGCTGAGAAGTAGCACAACCAGGCTGGACCAGATGGTGAGTCCCTGAGCTTGTATTCACAATCCCTTCCTGATCCTACCTCTTCATGCTGAAACCGCATTTACAGAAATGGACACTGAGGTTGAAAAATAGCAAGGGAGTTGCTCAAGTTCACAGCCAGTATTCTGGATTTTCAAAGCCTGCATATTTCCCGTCACCCTCATGGCCCTGGCATTACAGAGCAACCCTGCTCCAAAACTCTCAGTTTCCTACCACCTCCACTGTCCCTATTACTTCCCTAAGGATGTGGTGCCACATTCAGGGGAGACTCTAGGAGGCAGCACTCCACCCCCATGGCCCACCAGAATGCTCTATTCACCCACCTCCAAAATTCCTCTCCCAATGCTGGTAGTCTATAATGCCAACTGATTCAGGGAAGACAAGTTGTAAATCAAAGCCAGCCCCAGAGCCAGAGAGTTAAGGACCTACTCACTCCTTGTTCCTGGCGAGCAAGGCCCAGCCTGCTGCAGCCCTGTAACTAACTGGCTCTCAGGCCCATGTGGTGGAGAGGTGTGGAGAGACAGGCAAATAAGATACTTTCATGACTTCCTTTCTGCCCTGCCCAGTTCTTCCAAATTGATCTTTATCAATTTAGTTATACATTGTCCTCTAGGTGCTGCTTTTGTTGCATTTCAGTTTGTGGTTTTTTTGGTTACATTTTGTTTTTCTGGTTGTTTTTCCATTCTATTGTTTCAAATCTATTATTTACATTGAAAATGTTATATGTGAAGTGAATGGGTGGTCACATTTATTCATATTTTAGTTTCTTTTTTTTTTTTACAGAGTCAGAGAGAGGGAGGGACAGACAGACAGGAATGGAGAGAGATGAGAAGCATCAATCATCAATTTTTTGTTGCGACACCTTAGTTGTTCATTGATTGCTTTCTCATATGTGCCTTGACCGTGGGCCTTCAGCAGACCGAGTAACCCCTTGCTCGAGCTAGCGACCTTGGGTCCAAGCTGGTGAGCTTTGCTCAAACCAGATGAGCTCAAGCTGGGGACCTCAAGGTCTCAAACCTGGGTCCTCTGCATCACAGTCTGATGCTCTATCCACTGACCCACTGCCTGGTCAGGCTAAAATTACTTTTTTATTGAGGTATAATTATTCACTAAAGTGCCCTGATCTTAAGATCAAGGAACTTTTATATATATACATATACATCTGAGTAATAATCACCAAGACCAAGATAGAGGATATTTCTAGCACTCCAAAAAACTCTCTCATACTGCCTGCTAGTCTATTTCCAAAGGAGCTATCTCTTTTTCCAAAGGAGCCACTATCCTGCTTTTTACACCATATATTAGCTTTGTTATTGAACTTTGTATAAATAGAATCATACAGGATGCTCTATCTTTGGTCTGATTTCTTTTGATCAACATTCTGTCTCTTGAGATTCATTCATATTGGCACATGCAGAAATAGATTGTTTAGCAGGTTTTGTTATGTATTAGTTTGATTATTGGTCTGTTATAATTTCTTCTTTGTCTTATTAATTAGGTTTTAAAAATCTTTTTTTTTTTTTGTATTTTTCTGAAGTTGGAAACAGGGAGGCAGTCAGACAGACTCCGCATGCGCCCGACCGGGATCCACCCGGCACGCCCACCAGGGGCGATGCTCTGCCCATCTGGGGGGTCACTCTGTTGCAACCAGAGCCATTCTAGCGCCTGAAACAGAGGCCACAGAGCCATCCTCAGCGTCCGGGCCAACTTTGCTCCAATGGAGCCTTGGCTGTGGGAGGGAAAGAGAGAGACAGAGAGGAAGGAGAGGGGAAGGGGCGGAGAAGCAGATGGGCCCTTCTCCTGTGTGACCTGGCCGGGAATCAAACCCGGGACTCCTGCACGCCAGGCCGACACTCTACCACTGAGCCAACCTGCCAGGGCCTTAAAAATCTTTTTATAATGAATAAAAGATGAGACATGCTTGCCCTGTGGTGGTGCAGTGGATAGAGCTTCAGCCTAGAATGCTGAGGTCACCTGTTTGAAACCCTAGGCTTGTCCAGTCAAGGCACATATGACAAGCAATCAAACAATGAACAACTAAAATAAAGCAACTATCAGTTGATACTTCTCGCTTCCCATTTCTTTCTCTCCTCTCTCTGCAAAATCAATAAATAAAATTTAAAAAGAAAAAAGATGAGACATCTCCCAAAGGGAATAATATGCAGCTGTTAAAAAGAATAAAACTAGCCTGACCAGGCAGTGATACAGTGGACAGAGCCTTAGCCTGAGACGCTGAGTACGCTGAGTACCTAAGTTCGAAACCCTGAGGACGCTGACGTGAGCACAGGCTCACCAGCTTGAGTGCAGAATCACCAGCTCAAGTGTGGGATCATTGCATGACCCCATGGTTGCTGGCTTGAGCAAGGGGTCACTGGCTTGGCTGTAGCCCCCAGACCAGGCACATATCAAAAAGCAATCACTGAACAACTATGAGTTGATGTTTCTCATCTCTCTCCCTTCCTGTCTGTCTGTCCCTCTCTCTCTCTAAAAAAAAAAAAAAAGAAAGAAAGAAAGAAAGAAAGAAAGAAAGAAAGAAAGAAAGAAAGAAAGAAAGAAAGGTAAAACTAATCTCTATGTAGTACTTTGGAATAATTGCCAAGTGTCTTAGTTCTTTGTGGCTGGGGCTGCTATACACAGACAGAGTGGCTTATAAAAAATAGAAAATGTTGCTTTCAGTTCTGGATCCTGGAAGTCCAAGATCAGGGCACCAGCACAGCCAGGCTTGGACCCTCTTCTGCACTGAAGACTTCTTATATCCTCATGTGACAGGAGGGATAAGGGAGCTCTCTGAGTTCCCTTTTATAAGGGCACTAATCTCACTCATCAGGGCTCTATCATTATGACCTAATCACCTCCCACAGGCCCCGCCTTCTAATATCATCCATCACCTTTGGGAGTTAAGATTTCAGCTTGTGGATTTTAGGGGACAAAAATATTTAGACCATAGCACCAAGACATATTGCTAAGTGGGAAATAAACAAATATAACACTACTGCCACAAAAATGCTGTGAAACGCATCACCTTAATATGTAGTAGCTTTGGCCCTGGCCGGGTAGGTCAGTCGGTTGGAGCATCGTCCTGATACACCAATGTGTGGGTTCAATCCCCAGTCAGGGCACATACGGGAAACAAACACTGAATACATTAATAAGTGGAACAACAAATGAACGCTACTCTCTCTTTCTCTCCTTTCTTCTCTCTGTCTCTCTAAAAAATAAAAAAATCAATCAATACAAAATGCAACATTGTTTAAACTTTATTTTGAGAGTATATTTTTAAAGCTGGGGACAGTGAAACAAAGAAGGACTTAGGATAGAAAAAGCAACAAGAGAGAGCATGGGCGGTGCTGCTCTGCCTCCTGGAGAGTCAGAGAAAAGGGGGCCTTGGAAACAAGTTCTGGGGGTTAGCCCTGGGTGAGCTGCTGCTGCCCCTTGCCCCCCTGCTGCAAGTCTCATGGGGTCTTAGAGCTCAGGAGATGCACACCTGTGGGGGAAGACGAGGGAGAGGCGTGGCATGGTCATGGAGGGCGAGCACACAAAATGCAGTAGTTCTAAATGCATTTCGGCTGGCTGAGAATGGGTGATATAGGACGAGCCCAGCTGGGAAGCTCTGTTTCATACTGTTAAAACAAGACAACAGGCCCCAAATGGACTTATGCTAACTGAGCCTCATATCACCAAGACTTAACTTAATGACGGTTTTGGCTCTCCCAGAAATGGAATCTTAAACCAGTCAATCAGGAATCGCCCAATCAGCACTAGTTAGGTCATCCGCCTGACAGACTCCTGCCGTCTCCTAAAGGAAAATGACTTTGCAATAACCAAGCTGCTTTTCTGCCAAGGATAACTTGTTTGTTCCCTTTCCCTCTGCCTATCAGTCTTTCGGTTTTTTGTGTGGCTTCTCGGAGCTCCTTTCTATCAGCTAGAGTGGATGCTGCCCGATTTGGACCTGTTTTTGCTCAAATAAACTCTTAAAAATTTAAGTTTGCCTCTGTTTATCTTTTAACAATATGCAGATGGTGCGGGGCGTGGGCCAAAGTAGGAGCAGAGCAGCAGCGCAGAAAAAACCCTGTCTCAGGCCCAGACACAAAAGGAAATGTTCAAAGCCTCCTAAGGTCTAAGCTCAGAACTGGCCTGTTACTTGTGCCCCTCTGCTGCCATTGTCCAAAGCAAGTCATATGACCACACCCAAAGTCAAAGCTGTCAATCAGTCTATCTCAGGGGTCCCCAAACTTTTTACACAGGGGGCCAGTTCACTGTCCCTCAGACCGTTGGAGGGCCGGACTATAAAAAAAAAACTATGAACAAATCCCTATGCACACTGCACATATCTTATTTTAAAGTAAAAAAACAAAACGGGAACAAATACAATATTTAAAATAAAGAACAAGTAAATTTAAATCAACAAACTGACCAGTATTTCAATGGGAACTATGCTCCTCTCACTGACCACCAATGAAAGAGGTGCCCCTTCCGGAAGTGCGGCGGGGCCAGATAAATGGCCTCAAGGGGCCGCATGCGGCCCGCTGGCCATAGTTTGGGGACACCTGGTCTATCTCTATGGGTAAGATTGTGTACATTTGTACTTTTCTTCAATGGGCACTCATGCTCATACATCCACGTGCAATTCATACCCACAGACGATCTCTGCAAGGGTATTAGGAACCGGTAATGTGTCTGCTTCCGGGAAGGATGTATGGGGACAGAGGGAGACAAAGACTCTTCACTCTATAGCATTTTGTTCTCTGTGAATATTTTTTCTGACAGTGCGTGACTATGTAAATTTTTGCCTGGCCAGGCGGTGACACAGTGGATAAGAGTGTTGACCTGGTATGCTGAGGACCCAGGTTTGAGACCCCATGGTCGCTGGCTTAAAGCCCAAAGTCACTAACTTGAACAAAGAATCCCTGGTTTGGCTGGATCCCCCCAGTCAAGGCACATATGAGAAGCAATAAATGAACAAGTAAGAGTGTCACAACTGGCCCTGGCCAGTTGGCTAATGGTAGAGCGTCGGCCTGGCGTGCAGGAGTCCCAGGTTCGATTCCCTGCCAGGGCACACAGGAGAAGCGCACATCTGCTTCTCCACCCCTCCCCCTTTCCTTCCTCTCTGTCTCTCTCTTCCCCTCCTGCAGCCGAGGCTCCATTGGAGCAAAGATGGCCCAGGCTCTGGGGATGGCTCTGTGGCCTCTGCCTCAGGCGCTAGAGTGGCTCTGGTCGCAACAGAGCATCACCCCCTGGTGGGGGTGCCGGGTGGATCTCGGTTGGGCGCATGTGGGAGTCTGTCGGACTGCCTCCCCGTTTCTGGCTTCGGAAAAATACCAAAAAAAAAAAAAAAAAAAAAGAGTGTCACAACTATGGGTTGATGCTTATTTTTCTCCTTTCTAGTCAATCTCTGTCTCTCACTAAAAATAAATAAATGAGCTGGAGTTCTTTTTTTTAAGATTTTATTTATTGATTTTAGACAGAGGATAGAGTGACAGGCAGGGGTAAAAAATAGGAAGTATCAACTCATAGTTGCTTTTCATGAGGTGGGCAAGCCTGGGGTTTTGAACCGGCAACCTCAGCATTCCAGAAGATCAACACTTTATCCACTGCACCACCACAGGTCACATGGAAACTTTTTAAAAACTGTGGCCAGGCCCTGGCTGGTTGGCTCAGTGGTAGAGCGTCGGCCTGGCGTGCAGGGGTCCTGGGTTCGATTCCCGGCCAGGGCACACAGGAGGGGCGCCCATCTGCTTCTCCACCCCTCCCCCTCTCCTTCCTCTCTGTCTCTCTCTTCCCCTCCCGCAGACAAGGCTCCATTGGAGTAAAGATGGCCCGGGCGCTGGGGATGGCTCCTTGGCCTCTGCCCCAGGCGCTAGAGTAGCTCTGGTCGCGACAGAGCGACGCCCCGGAGGGGCAGAGCATCGCCCCCTGGTGGGCAGAGCGTCGCCCCCTGGTGGGCGTGCCAGGTGGATCCCGGTCAGGCGCATGCGGGAGTCTGTCTGACTGTCTCTCCCCGTTTCCAGCTTTGGAAAAATACAAAAAACAAACAAACAAACAAAAACCTGTGGCCAAGGCCCTGGCTGGTTGGCTCAGTGGTAGTGTGTCGGCCTGGCGTGCGGGAGTCCAGGGTTTGATCCCCGGCCAGGGCACAGAGGAGAAGTGCCCATCTGCTTCTCCACCCCTTCCTCTCTCCTTCCTCTCTGTCTCTCTCTTCCCCTCCCGCAGCTGAGGCTCCATTGGAGCAGGGATGACCCGGGCACTGAGGATGGCTCCATGGCCTCTGCCTCGGGTGCTGGAATGGCTCTGGTGGCAACAGAGCGACGCCCCAGATGGGCAGAGCATTGCCCCCTGGTGGGCATGCCGGGTGGATCCCGGTCGGGCGCATGCGGGAGTCTGTCTGACTGCCTCCCCGTTTCCAACTTCAGAAATATATACACACAAAAAAAACAAACTGTGGCCAAGAAGAAAAAACAAAATATTCCTCACCCATTCTTTTTGTTTTTTACTAACTATAAGAGAAAATTTATTTAGAAAGTCCCAGGGGTAGAATAAGTGAGGGGTAAAAGAAATGGACCCAGCAAATAAGTCACAGAGGCAAAAGAAGGGCCCTTGGAGCTTAGGAGAGAGAAAAGGAAAGGCAACAGAGCCTAGGAGCGAGGAAGAATGAGGGGGAGGAAGGCACTGGTATGCCACCAGGAGGGAGAACGCTTCATCCATTTTTCTGACATGGCAAATTGAGGCCTTAAGTGATAAGATGAGGGTCTTATTGAGAGGCTACGTGGCTGTGGTCTTGGGCAAGGGCTCTCCTTTCTGAGCCTCAGTTTCTCCCTCTTTATATGGAGCCAATAATTGTGCTTCCCTCAGGGGTTGGTTATATGGATTCAGGGGCTCTGCTACTCCTTGGCTGTGTGATCTTGGACAAGTCACTTGACCTCTCTGTGCCTCATCTTCTTCTCCTGTGTTATGGGGATAATCATAGCACCTTGCCAGGTTGATGTGAGGATTAATAAAGTTAATTTACAAGACTTGGCATAGGGCCCATCCTGAGTAAGAACTCAAGACACTTCAGCCCTCGTTGGTGTGCAAAAGTGCTCGGCACACCCTGGCTGAGTAGTTCTGTTGGTTAGAGCATTGCCCTGATTCCTATGTTGCAGGTTCGATCCCCAGTCAGGGCACATCCAAGAATCAACCAGTGAGTGCATAAATAAGTGGAACAACAGATTGATGTTTCTCTCTCCCTCTCTCTACCTTCCTCTTTCTCTAAAGTCAATAAGATAAATTAAAAAAAAAATTTTTTTTAAGTGCTTGGCACAAACAGGGCCAGCATAAAGAAATAGTCACCAGCCCTGGCCTGTTGGCTCAGTGGTAGAGCGTCGGCCTGGCCTGCGGGAGTCCCGGGTTCCATTCCTGGCCAGGGCACACAGGAGAAGTGCCCATCTGCTTCTCACCCCTCTCCCTCTCCTTCCTCTCTGTCTCTCTCTTCCCCTCCCGCAGCCAAGGTTCCATTGGAGCAAAGTTTGCCCGGGAGCTGAGGATAGCTCTGTGGCCTCTGCCTCAGGCGCTAGAATGGCTCTGATTGCAGCAGAGCATAGCCCCAGATGGGCAGAGCATCGCCCCCTGGTGGGCGTGCCGGGTGGATCCCGGTCGGGCGCATGTGGGAGTCTGTCTGACTGCCTCCCTGTTTCCAACTTTGGAAAAATACAAAAAAAAAAAAAAAAAAAGAAAAAAGAAATGGTCACCTTAGTCAACATGTTCTGCCTGACCAGGCAGTGGTGCAGTGGATAGGGCGTCGGACTGGGACTCAGAGGACCCAGGTTCGAAACCCAGAGGCCGTGGGCTTGAGCGCAGGCTCATCTGATTTGAGCAAGACTCACCAGCTTGAGCCCAGGGTTGCTGGCTTGAGCAAGGGGTCACTTGGTCTGCTGTAGCCCCCTGACCAAGGAACATATGAGAAAGCAATCAATGAACAACTAGGGTGCCCCAACGGAGAATTGATGCTTCTCATCTCTTTCCCTTCCTGTCTGTCTGTCCCTCTCTCTGTCACACACACACACACACACACAAATCATGTTCTCCTTTCAGTCTTTTTTCTCACTTACTATTCACCATTATGCTATATAATGAGTGTGATCATCTCAGTTTTATAAATGAAGAGATAGGTTCCCAGTATTATAGACAAAAAAATAGGTGTTTACTGTTGCCACTCAGTTAAAATCCTACTGAGTGGCAACAGTAGGATTTGAACTCAGCTCTACCTGGCTCCAATTCCCCCTCTCACAGGCCCACACCTACATGCATAGTGTTTTCCATGGGCTACTCCATGCTAAGGATTACTCATTAGTCCCCAAGACAGCCTCACTGACTAGGTTACCCCTGTGAGTCCTCAGACCAGGAACTTGAGGCCCAGAGAGGTTAATTCCTGGCTCAGGGGTCACACAGCTAGCAAATGGTAAGCAGGGATTTGCATCTGGGCTGCCTGGCTCCAATTTTGTACTGCCCCCTAATAAGCGTGTGGCAGATGTCAAACCACTATCCAGTGTCCTAAGGCTAAAAAAGTTGGGGGTGGAAAAAAGAGTTGGGGGTGGGGGACTCAGCTGCCTCCTTCTACCCTGTTCCCTAAAAATAATCTGGAAAAGTTAGAGCTTAAAGTTGAGTTTTATTTTATATCATTCCATCAACACTCACTCTCCCGAGTGCCTTCTCTGTGTTCTGTTCTATTGGGTAGCACTGGAGACACTATAACTCACAGTGGGTAGGGCTGGGATGTGGGAGCCCAGGAAGCTGCAGGAGCCTGGAAGGATGTCTCATGCAGCCTGTGAGGGGTCAGAGAAAGCTTCCGGGAAGAGGGAGCATGTGCACTGGGATTTGGAGAACAGGTGCGGAGCTGCTCGATAGTCTGCGGCCTGGTCCACGGAGCAGCAGCGCCCTCTGCTGTATACATTCTGTAGGGCAGAGACCGGGGTAAGGCAGAGGTTCAGAAAAGCTTGCGTTAAACCAAATTCTATGATAGAACCTGTGAGCCCAGCTTTTTGGCAAATTTACGTTTCTAGAACTTGAATGAGTCAGCCAGTCACTCAAGAGGTATTTGTGGAGCACCTACTTTGCTCCAGCTCTGTTCTAGTGCTGACCTTCAGTGGGGGGGAGAATCAATAATTTATCATATAATCAGTAACTAATATTTTCTAAGTGCTTCCTATCCATTTATTAACTTATTCAATCCTCACAGTCTTTGAGTATCTCCATTTTACAGATAAGGAAAACGGAGAGGGGGTAAATTACTTGCCCAACGCCTGCACAGCCAATAAATGCTGAAATGAGATTTAAACCCAGAGCCCAAATTTTCCTAGCCACATAACATAATAATGTGATCTATTACATAAAATAATTTTAGGCCCTGAAAAGTTTGTGAACAAAAATCAAGAAGGGAAATGACTCTGACCTGCGGTGGCGCAATAGGTAAAAGCGTTGACCTGGAACGCTGAGGTTGCTGGTTCAAAACCCCGGGCTTGCCTGGTCAAGGCACATACGGGAGTTGATGCTTCCTGCTCCTCCCCCCCTTCTCTCTCTCAGCTTCTCTCTCTAAAATGAATAAATAAAATCTTAAAAAAAAAAAAAAAAAGGGAAATAAGCTACTGTTTTGGTGGGAAGGTGTCATTTAGAAGGGGCAGTCAGGCAAGGCTTCTCAGAGGAAGCAGCCTTTGCGAAGATACCAAATGGTGAGATCTGTGAGAAGAGAGGTCCAAGCAGGAGGTACAGTCAAGGCAAAGGTCCAGAGGCTGAAACTGCAAGAAGGCCATGGGTCTGGGATCCAAAATTTCCAAGATTCCAAGTTCTTGAGGTTCTAGCTCGCCGAGGAGGCGTTTCCCGGCCTCACGCACGCTGGGATCTCCTCAGGTTCGACGTGCCCTGGAGGTTCCGGGCTCCGCGTCCAAGCGCTGCAATTTCCCCCGGGCCCTCGCTGCGGGGCCAAACTTTCCCCAGGTGGTGGGCGGGGCAGGCCTCACCTGCGGGGGCGGAGCGCTGGCCGCCACGCCCCGCAGAGGACTCGCCCACGGCCCTAGACGCGGGGCACAGCTGGGAGCCGCAGGGCGTGCGCCGCACGAGAGAAGCGGCCCGGCGCAGCGCGGCCGACTGCGTCCCGGAGCCGCCACGGTCAGGTGGGAGTCGGGAGTGAGGGGCGCGGGTCCCCTGGGCGGCGAGGATGGAGGTGGGGACGGAGGGTGAGGGCTGGGCCTGGCACACCCCTGGACCCGCCGGCCTGGTAACGGGGACCGGCCTCGGAGCCCCTTGACTTCCTCTGCCCCTTCCTGGGGCTCCCCCGGCGCCGGAGGCCCGGTTGGGGCCCGCCCCCTTCCCCGGGCGCAAGTAAACAGGGCGGGGGCGGGGCTTAGGGGGAAGGAGGGGGCCCTTGTGACGGCTGCCAGGAAGACGGGGCGCGTGGCTCTGGGCTGGCAATCTAGGGACAAGTTGTGTGGTTTGGAAGGCTGCCCATGATGGGGACCTCTCGCCTGCAAGTGTGTGGAGAGAGTGTGTACGTGTGCATGAGGGGTGGTATATGAAACTGAGGTGTGTGTGTCATGGTGTAGAGAGCTCAGGTGTGTGTAGAGAGGATGTTGGGCTGTGGTTATGGGTGTGAAGCGAAGATGGACTGTCCGTGTGACCCTGAGAGGTCGCACAGTGTGAATGATGTGGAAATCAGTTCAGTGATGTGGGGCTGTTGGCTATCTCTGTGTGTTTGTAATGCTGTTCAAGTGTGTGGCTGTGTGTATGGGAGGGAGTGGAACTGTTGGATTAGGTCTGAGTGTGACCAAGAGGTTGCATGGCAGTGGTTGTCTTTCTACCTGTAAGATGGGGGAGTTGTGCCCTGACAGGGTACCTCAGTTGTTAGAGTGTCATCCCAGTACAGCAAGGTTGTGGGTTTGTGCCCCAGTCAGGGTACATACAAGAATCAACCAATAATTGCATTAAAATGTTGAACAACAAATTGATGTTTCTCTCTCTTTCTTTCCATTTTCTCTAAAATCAATGTTTTATTTTTTGAGACAGAGAGAGAGAGACAAAGAGAGGGACATATAGGGACAGACAGAAAGGGAGAAAGATGAGAAGCACCAATTCTTTGTTATGACTCCTTAGTTCATTGATTACTTTATCATATGTCCCTTAACCAGGGGCTCCAGCAGATCGAGTGACCCCTTGCTTCAAGCCAGCGACCTTTGGGCTTGAGCCAGTGACCATGAGGTCATGTCCATGATCCCATGCTCATGCCAGCGACCCTGCACTCAAGCTGGTGAGCCCATGCTCAAGCTGGCAACCTTGGGGTTCCAAACCTGGGTCCTCTGTGTCCCAGTCCAATGCTCTATCCACTGTGCCACAGTCTGGTCAGGCTAAAAGCAATTTTTTAAAAAGTTGGGAGAGTGGCAGGGAGGTGGGTAGAGTGTGCAAAAATGGCTATGGGGGTGGACTATCATTGTCAGCTATGTGGTTGTGCATACAGAGCTGAGCACGTGCAGGAGATTTCCCTGCTGGGGGACTGTGAGTGCCGGTGCATTAGGGAAATAGCCCCAGTGCTGTGTGGCTGAGCATGTCATGGCTGCTGTTACTGTGGTCGTCAGTCAGACTGGATGGTGCAGGCAAGGCTGTCTGGAGCATTCGGCTCAGCTGTCTGACATTGTGCATAAGGTTGTAGGTGGTTGAAGAAATTGGCAAACCTGAGTGAATACTGGTTGCAGTTGTCAGATGGCTCTCGAACTTGTTTGATTGTGGTGTTGTTTCTTTTTTTTTTTTTTTATGGAGACAGAGAGAGTCAGAGAGAGGGATATACAGGGACAGACAGACTGGAACGGAGAGAGATGAGAAGCATCAATCATCAGTTTTTCATTGTGGCACTTTAGTTGTTCATTGATTGCTTTCTCATATGTGCCTTCACTGTGGGGCTACAGCAGACCGAGTAACCCCTTACTCGAGCCAGCGACCTTGGGTCCAAGGTTGGTGAGCTTTGCTCAAACCGGATGAGCCCGTGCTCAAGCTGGCGACTTCGGGGTCTCGAACCCGGGTCCTCCGCATCCCAGTCCGAGGCTCTATTCACTGTGCCACCACCTGGTCAGGTGTGATTGTGATTGTTAATGGAGCTTGTGTATGAGGTGTGAAACTAAGAATCGTGTGACATATACACATGTACAAAGGGACTGATAAATGCACAAACATATCCAGAAAGAGAGAGAGATTGAGGGTGATAAGAGCCCAAGGTCTATAAAACCCACGGGATAATGTGCTGCCCTTACTGCATGTCCAAGTGTGTGTGATTGTGAACTTGCGAGCAGGTGCTGAAACCACTGGGCTACTCTCAATGGATGGACACAGTGGCTTGAGTGAAGTATGCTTGGGAGGCTGTTTGTGGAAACTGTGGCACTGCCTCTTAGTGTCTCCACAGCCATTTGTGCCCTGGCCACCCACTTGTGACAGTGTAACTGAGTTTGAATTCAGGGGCCATTTGTATGCCTATGTTTGGAGTTCTGTATGTGAATCTGTGTGTGCATTGTGTGAAGGTGTGCAGATCCTGGGGCAGAGAGGAAGGGGGGAAGATGGTGACAGGTCCATCATCCAGGTGTGCTTGGAGGAGGCATTGGGCACACGGCAGAGCCTGGGTGGCTTGCCGGGCTGTGCAGGTGTGGGAGAGGGCGTGTATGACAAGCGTAAGTGCCAGGAGATGGTCAGAGCGTGAGGCATTTGGGATTTGGTTGTGTTTTTGCAAGGAGAAAGTTCATTTCTGTGTGCTGTGTGTTGGTTTCTATTTCAGAGAGGAAAATATGCCTGTGTGTTAGGTTGTGTTTTCAAAAGGGGAGCGTATGTGTGTTTGCCTGAGTGTTGCATTAGGTTGTATTTTGAAAGGAAAGTGTGGATATGTGTGTGTTTGTTGAGTTTTATATTTTAGAGGAGGAAGAGAAGGCATCTTACGTTGTATTTCTAAGAATCCCTTCTGAGGGTGCGTATGTGTATTGAGTTGTATTTCTGAGAGGGAGGTGTTGTGTGTGAGTGTGTATACGAGGACTCCAGCTGTGTCATTGGCTTTGTCGCCCACATACAACTACATGAAGTCTCACGTGTAAGACCCCCCCCATTATGTTCTTGGTCTCAGACCCTCACTGTCAATGGCCAGTGACATCCCTGGGCCATACCTGTCACACGTGTGTCCTAACATGCCTTGGGCTGGCTGGGCCTGTCTGCAGTGGAGAGCAGAGCCCTTGTTCCCTCAGGGTCTGTCAGCTCCTCAGACCTGGGGAGCCACACATGGGGTTCTCCCCCCTGACCCCCCATCTAGCGGCCTCCTCTGTTTCTGGAACCCCAACCCTGGGTCCTTTTCTCTTGTCCCACCCCCCAGCCCCAGTGGTCTAACTGGTTCCCAACAAAAACACCCTAAGAATGAGCTCACAGAGAGGCTGCCGCCTCCACACACCCCGCCCCACACACCGGCGGAAGTGGGTGCTCCAGCTCCAGGTCACACAGCCAGGGGGTCTGGGCCAGGGTCTCCAGGGCCCTGGGGTGGCGAGGGCTGGTCAGGTGGGCTGGAGCCGGGGTGGGTGGGGCAGCCACGAGCCAGCTGTTTGCCCTCTTTTAGTTAGTCACCTGGGGTTTTGGAGTTGTCCTCAGGGC
Organism: Saccopteryx bilineata; assembly: GCF_036850765.1. Classification (NCBI taxonomy): domain Eukaryota; kingdom Metazoa; phylum Chordata; class Mammalia; order Chiroptera; family Emballonuridae; genus Saccopteryx; species Saccopteryx bilineata. Next base: position 313,689,565 of record NC_089492.1, on the reverse strand, counting down.
TGAGAACAGGCAAAGGTAGACTAGAATGTTCTCAGTTGAAGGCTGGCCAGGATGGGTGTGGGACTGGGAGCTGGCTGGAAGGAGGAGGGTAGGGAGGCAGAGGGCTGGCAGATGGCTCGAAAGGGAGATGGCTGGGAGGGGTCCTGCTGGCCGGAGCGGCGCAGAGGCTGAGAGGCTGGCTTGCCTGGCTTTGGCAATGACTTCCCCAATCAGGCCTGTCCCCCGGGAGCAGCAATGTCCGTGCAGGTGGCCGCCCCCGGCAGCATGGGGCTAGGCCCAGAACACTTGAGCCCTGAGGAGCTGGTGCGGCAGACACGACAAGTGGTTCAGGGGCTGGAGGCCCTCCGTGCGGAGCACCGTGGTCTGGCAGGGCACCTGGCAGAGGCCCTGGCAGGACCGGGCCTGGTGGCTGGCACAGAACTGCTGGAAGAAAAGCAGCAGGTGGTGAGCCACTCGCTGGAAGCCATCGAGCTAGGGCTGGGCGAGGCCCAGGTATGAGGGGTTCAGCTCTGGTGGGGAGACTCAGATCTGGGGTGAAGCCCAGGGAGGCGGGCCAGGTGTGTGGGGAGGGGCCAGGCTGGGGTAGGTGAGCCCTGGGAAGCCAGATCTGGGAAGGAGAGGCCCCCCGGACAGCACTGGGGGGGACTTGAATGTGACAGGAACCCCTGAACCAGATGGGATCCTTTTATAGAACTGTGGGTCCTGGAAAACTTGAGGGTACATGGGTAGGACATGAAGTCCTGGACATAATTTGAGAACCTGAGTGAAATCAGAAGGACCCCTGAGTAGGATTTGGCTATGTCCCTGGGAGGCCTCTGTGCATCCTTGCAGCCACACTGGAGGGCTCTCTGCAGAATCTGGGGGGTCCCGGACAGAATAGGGATACTCTGGCTTGGCTTGAGGTGCTGGGCTGGGGCGGGGCCTGTCTGGCAGGGTAGGGACCAGGCCCCTGACTCTCAACCCCCAACCCGCGGCAGGTGCTGTTGGCCCTGTCTGCGCATGTGGGTGCACTGGAGGCTGAGAAGCAGCGGCTGCGAGCGCAGGCCCGGCGGCTGGCCCAGGAGAATGCATGGCTGCGGGAGGAGCTGGAGGAGACACAGCGGAGGCTGCGCACCAGTGAGGAGGCCGTGGCCCAGCTGGAGGAGGAGAAGGGCCACCTGGAGTTCCTGGGGCAGCTGCGGCAGTATGACCCACCTGCGGAGAGCCAGGTGCTCAGGGCCCTGCGAGGTGGGGGCCGCGGTGCGCTCGGGGGCCCGACCCTCCTTAGGTACCCCATTCCCCCCCAGCCTTCCCTGGAGCCCCATGCTCTAGGCCCTCCAAGAAACCACCAACCCACTCGAATTTCTGCGGAAGCCCTCTGCTGTTCCACCTCAGCCCGAATCCTCCCCAGGCCCTCAGGAGACCCCTGAGGCCCCTGACCATCATCAGCCCCCTCAAACCCTGAGACTTGAGACCCCCTCTCTGAAACTCACTCCCAGCCCTCATGACTCCTCACTTTTCTGTCCTCCCGCAGCAGCCTGAGTCCCCACCTCGTCGAGACAGCCTGGCCTCCCTGTTCCCCAGTGAGGAGGAGGAAAGGAAAGGTGGATGTGGGGGAGTACGTGACCGGGGAGCTCGGCCATGGAGGGTGAAAGGCTGAGGCTGAGGCCGGGGAGGGACGACTGGACCCCCGTCTCTGAGCAGGGGACGGAGGTCAGAGCTGGGTGTCAGATGAAGCAGGTGGCATTAGGGGGTGACAGTGGGCAACTGAGGCTGGAAGATGTGAAACCTGGCAGGTGGGTGCCTGTGTTCACATCCCGTGGGCCAGTTCAATGCTGGGATTCCAGTCTCAGTAGTCAGTGCAAGGCCCTCTGGACACAGGGGTCAGTTGGACAGCAAGGCAGCCCTAGCTGTGTGGTGGGTATGTCCCCTCGTGTGAGGCTGGAGGGGTAGGAGACCTGCAGTGACTAGGTACCTACAACCCCCAGGCCCTGAGGTGGCAGGGGCCGCAGCCGCTCAACAGGGTGGCTATGAGATCCCGGCCCGCCTTCGGACCCTGCACAACCTCGTGATCCAGTATGCAGGGCAGGGCCGCTATGAGGTTGCCGTGCCACTGTGCCGTCAGGCCTTAGAGGACCTGGAGCGGAGTTCAGGCCACTGCCACCCCGATGTGGCCACCATGCTCAACATCCTGGCACTGGTATACCGGTGAGGGCTGCAGCTGGCTGGGCTGCAAGGGCTGGAGGGGCAGCAGGGGTGGAACCATTGTTGGGTGGAAGATGAGGGACCCTCGTATCCTGCTCTGTCAACATGGGGCACAGGGGTAGTGGTGGGTGGGGGAAGAGATCTGGGGAGGCCACTTCAACCAAAGCAGAGAGGCGTCAGGGAGTGTGGGTGACAGAGACCTCAATAGAGTGGGGATGATCCCTGGAGTGGCCAGAGGTTTGGCAGTGATCTGGAGGTGCAGGGACCCTGTGGTAGCCTTGGGGTATGAGGAGACCCAGAAGGGACCCCAAAGGGTGCCACCTATGCCTGGTTCAGCCAGGTCCCTGAGCCTGCTGGAATTAGCCTGGTCCTGGCTGACCGTCTCCATCCCTGGGCTGCCCCACAGGGACCAGAACAAGTACAAAGAAGCTACAGACCTTCTCCATGACGCCCTGCAGATCCGGGAACAGACAATGGGCCCTGAGCACCCTGCAGTGAGTGGGGCCCTGGGAGGGAGGGAGGGCTGGGGGCTGTGCCTTCTTCCGCTTGACCTGCCTCCTCCGACCCCACAGGTGGCTGCCACCCTCAACAACCTGGCTGTCCTCTATGGAAAGCGTGGGCGGTACCAGGAGGCAGAGCCCTTATGCCAGCGTGCTCTGGAGATCCGTGAGAAGGTCCTGCCCTCTGCCTAGCCCAAGTCCTCTGTCCTGAGACCCTTCCCATTTGATCCTGCTCAGTTCTGTGGTTCTCAAGTTACCCTGATCCCATGTTATCCAGATTTGTTCTTGGGACCATTGACCTTTTATGTCCTTCTCACAGGATGTTATGAGCCAACAATTTAAGCCTAGAGCACCATTCCCATGACCCACCATACTGTCCTTCCCTGACCTCTGTTTGACTTTGACTCCCGACTCACCTCTCCTCATATAACTCACTTCACATACCCCTACCCTGGCACAACCTCCTCCTTAATCTACCATTTTACCTTGTATCCCAAGGCCAAGGTGGCTTCTGGACTGCCATCATCTCTACTGTGATGAACCTCTAATTTGTATAACTTCTGCCCTCCAGTCCAACCTCATGTAATTCTCCACTCCAGTCCTGTAACCCCTGACTTGTGACCCCTGTTATGGCTGCTGGCATCATGTGGCCTGCCAATCCTGGATATCCCTAATGACATGTGACCCCATGAACCCCTAGGTCCTGGGTGCCGACCACCCAGATGTGGCCAAGCAGCTCAACAACCTGGCCCTGCTCTGCCAGAACCAGGGCAAGTTTGAGGAGATGGAGCAGCACTATGCCCGAGCCCTGAGCATTTACGAAGCCCTGGGTGGGCCTCATGACCCAAATGTGGCCAAGACCAAGAACAACCTGGTGAGGATGCAGTGGTCCCTGCGGTGTATGTGTGTGTGTGTGGGGGGACTGATAGGTCAGGTGCTGGGGAAGCACCCTTGCTTTAAGGGTGGGATGCCAGAGGCCAGGAGCGCCCCCTGCCAGGCCCCATGGAGAAGGCATTTCCCCAGACTCTTGTCTTAGCTGGGCCCTGACTGGTGGGATGCTCAACACAGAGGCCGTGGGAGTGAGGAAGCAGGAAAGGGGTGGCAGCCAGAGAACATCCCAAGTGAAAGATGCTTCTCCAGGAGATGACAGCATTAGACCTTTATTGAGCTCAGTCTTTCCCTGTGCCATGTTTCTTAAAGGACCCTGTGAGGTAGATATTCTTGTAGCCCCCATTTTGCAGATGAGGAAACTGAGGCACAGAGGTTGTCACCAGCCTAAGGTAGAACAGAAAACAGGCTGGGCCCAGAAGCCCCCTGCCCTGGGTCACCTAGGCAGGAAGTGGTGGGGACAGGCTCCAAGGCCTGGAGGGGGAGTAGGGCTGAGGAAGATGTGCCAGGATGCAGTGCTGGGAGTTCCCAAGGTCAAGCCCCATCACCCGGCTGTGCCCCCCCCGCCCCGCAGGCCTTAGCCTACCTGAAACAGAACAAGTACCAGCAAGCAGAAGAGCTGTACAAAGAAATCCTCAGCAGGGAGCGCCTGCCCGCCCCTCTTGGTGAGCCCCCAGTCCCTCCCCTCCCCTCAGGAGGCTTTTCAGTGTCCCCACCATATTACTTCTATTCCCCAGGGTCCCCCAACACAGACGCAGCTGGTGATGCAGGACAGGTAAGGGTGGACTTGGCTTTGGCTTCCAGGGTGGGAATGGGGACTGGGTGGGGCATGGGGCTGACTGGTGTCCCCTGGCCTCCCCAGGTCCGGCGACGGAGCAGCTCTTTGTCCGCCAAGTTGCGTGAGTCTATCCGGCGTGGAAGTGAGAAGCTGGTGTCCCGTTTCAGAAGCGAGGGGGTCACAGCAGCAGCTGGGTGAGTGTTGGATCAGGTCAGTGAAGAACCCCCGATATCCACAGCCCCTCCCTGTCCCGCTTAAAGCCTTCCATGGCTTCGTCTCCCCTGTGACACATCAGACTGGGTGCCGGAGTCTTCCCCGGGTTGGAAGTGGGCACCCCTGGACTCACTGGCTCCCTCTGCAGGATGAAGAGAACTGTGTCCCTCAACACGCTGTACATGGATGGTGCAAGGGCCGCTGGGACCCAGGTGAGGGGGAGACAGGGCACGCAGGCCAAGGATGGAAGGGGGGCCATGCTGACAGGCCCAGAGGCGAGGGGAGGGAGAGGACAAGCTGGCATCAGGAACCAGGGGTCAGTAGGATGGAAGGGACCCAAGGACACACGGATGGGTTTTACTTGGGGGTGGAGGTAGCAGGCTCGGCGTGCGGGAGAAGGACGATGGCAGCCAGGCTGCTGCGGGAAGCTCTGGTGGCAGCTGGAGCAGTGGGGTCCTGCCTCTCACCTCCCTCCAATCCCCCTTTCTGCCTGTCCCTAGCTCCCTAGCCGGCACCTGAGTCAAGCCTCTCGGACCCTCAGCACCAGCACCCAGGACCTGGGCCCCCGTTGAAGTCTACAGGACCATGTGGCTGTAGCTTCCTGGGGAGAGTGGGAGAAGGGTGGGCGCAGGGAAGCCCTTCTGTCTCCCTGCCTGCTCCCCACCTCCGGGGCACACCTGCTGTACTGGGCTGCCCTCTTCCCACAATTAAAGGCTGTAGATTTGGCTGCCAGGACTGTCTGCCTGCAGTTTCCTCCCTGCAGGGCCTTCCAAGGCCTCCCTGAGGCCCCTCTGAGCCCCTGGGACCTGGCCAGGTAAGACTCCGGAGTCACCAGGAACACCTTTTATGGCCCTGCCCCCTCGGCCTATAGCTGCTGTGCAATCTGCTCGATCCTCCGCAGGGTCTCCTCCGACTCCAGCTGTTCCAGGCTGAGCAGGGACAGGCCCAGCTGATCCTCCTGGAGGGGAGGGACAAAGAAGGAGGGGTCAGCCAGGGGCTGGGAGACAGCTGCTGCACTTCCTCACACGCCCCCGCGAGGAAAGCGGGTCCATAGTGACAGGAGGCGGCTCGCACAGGAGCTACAGGACAGCAGGCTCGAATTTGGAAACACCGGCAGGACCAGGACACAGAGCACACTATCCCTGTAAGGAGATGGGGGGCGGGGGCAGCCAGACAGTGATGTCCAGGCTGGAGAAGGATCAGCCTCGCAGAGGCCCCGCCTGCCTGCTCACTCCAGTTCCGCCCTTATCCCCAGACTCCCACACGCCTGCTGGTCTGCACATGCTGGCGTCTGGAGCGCTCGACTCCCACCAGTTCCCAGGCCGGGCACGTGGGTGCACACAAACCTCTCTTTGTCAAGGGCAGGCTGGGGTTAGGGTGTGGGAAAAAAGACAAGAGACCTTCCTAGAGGAGGAACTTAGCTTGGCAGGGCGAAGGGAAGTGAGCCACCCGCAGCTCACCCTGTGGAATGGCTGCGCCATCTGCCTCAGAAAATACTTGGCCACCTGGACGCCCTCATCCACGGTCAGGTTGAGGTTGGCGTCCGTGAGGTGCTCCTGGATCCAGCGGGGCAGCTTCCCTCGCTTGTCCGCCCGGGCAAACCGCTTTGAGCAGGAGGAAGGGAAAGGGAAGGTGTCACCCTGCCCGGTCTCCACATCTGGACAATGATTGGGGGAATAGCCAGATTGGTGGGGTCCCTGAACCCGTACCTTGTCAGCAAAGATCATGAGGCCATAGTCTGTCTTGCCCCTGATGGCCCGACCTACACACTGGGCTGCGTGGCGCATGGCGTCGAAGGTGAGAAAGTCGTTCTCTCGGATCTGGAACTGGTCCCGCAGGTATTCCAGCCGCGCCTGTGAGGAGGGTGGGCAGCAGTCCCTAACTCCTGTCCCTCTGCATTCAGCCCCTTCCCGGCACAATGTCAGGCATGGGAGGACCCAAGAGAGACCCTAACATCCCATGACCCCAGGTGCTGCTCACCTTGAGAATGCGGCTCTGGGTGTAGACATAGGGGACACCAAACATGATGACGGCCCGCCCGAAGTGATGCACTGTGTGGGCAGGGGTGGCAGCAAGAGGGGTTACCAATGAGACCAGCTGGAGAGCGCCACCCTCCTGCCGCCAGGAGGGAGAAGAACGTGGGTGTGCTATGAGGGCCCCACCCAGGGGCGGGCAGGGGAGGCCCCTGGCGTACCCAGGCTGTGGGCGGCTCCCTGGGGGAGCAGAAATGGCCAGAGCTCCACGAAGGCCCTTGAGAAGGGGAGAGCCTAATCTACTCACCGAAGTCGATTCCCTCAGACACTTTGCCTCGAGCCACTGAGAGCAGGATGGCCCCACGGCCGTTCTCACAGGCCTGGGGGGGGGCAAGACAGCTGTGACCCCTCTCCAGCAGCTCTTTCAGCATCCTTCACCCCCTACCCCACTATGCACACCTCCTGGTACTTCTCCAGAGCGACACTGGTCTCAGCACCATCTTGGGTCTCAATAAAGAGCAGCTTGTTCCTCTGGATGTTTTCGAGGATACCCTGGGGAAGGACACCGGGCAGACCAGGTGTGGGTTGGCAAAGGGAGAATTAAGCTCACAGGTGTCCTGGCTAAACTCAGCTCTGCCCCGATTCCAGCCAACAGACCACTTCTCTCCCCAGCAGAGACTCGGGAGGGAGGGTGATGGTGATGGCGCTGGCCAGCCTCACTTCAAGAAAACCTGTGATCCTGGTAGGGAGCCAATCCCCACGCCCCTTCTTTCAAACAAGTGGGGCAGGCATATGGCTCAAATGGCCAATTGGGACACTACCTCCATCCCCCAGCCCATGGAGACGCTTATGTAGGCCAGGAAGAGCCCATCAGAGTCTGCCAGGAGACTTCATTTGTCACACTGTAATATATGCGTGACCAAGGACAGACACACAGACCAGTGGGACATAACAGAGGGTCTAGAAACACCCCCTCACAGATGGACACCTGTAATATTCAGTGGGGAGAGCTCTTTTCAATAAATGGGACTGGAGAAACTGGATTTCCATACAGGGAAAAACAACCCTGACTTCAACTTTATACCACACACACAGATGAGTCTGAGGTATTCGCACACCTAGATGTGGAAGCTAGAAATATAGAACTTTCTAGAAGGAAATACAGGCAACTATAACTTCATGACCTTGGGGCAGGACACAAAAGTCACTCCAGCTGTTGGCTCAGCAGCCCCTGTGTACAAAGAGCCTGTCTGAGGACAAAACCAAGGTCTTGGCAGTAAATGAGTGAGGCTTCCATCCACCATGCCCGGTGTTTGGATTGCCAAGATCACTTATCTCACCGGGACGCCTGCTTCACTCGCCGGAGAGCTAGGCGGGCCACGGGGCGCTCAGAAGCAGAAAAGACAGAGCAGCCCCATCTCCTACCCATGCCTGCCGCCGCCCAGTGCCTGGCTCCCCGTTTCCACAACGCGCCATCACTGCACCCACACACTCCCCAGTGCAGCCGCTCTGCCCTGAGTCTCTGTCCAGTCTTTTTTTTTTTTTTTTTACAGAGACAGAAAGTCAGAGAGAGGGATAGATAGGGACAGACAGGAACAGAGAGAGATGAGAAGCAACAATCATCAGTTTCTCATTGCAACCTTAGTTGTTCATTGCTTGCTTTCTCATATGTGCCTTGACCACGGGCCTTCAGCAGACCCAGTAACCCCTTGCTCGAGCCAGCGACCTTGGGTCCAAGCTGGTGAGCTTTGCTCAAACCAGATGAGCCTGTGCTCAAGCTGGCGACCTCGAGGTCTTGAACCTGGGTCCTCCGCATCCCAGTCCGACGCTCTATCCACTGCGCCACTGCCTGGTCAGGCTCTGTCTAGTCTTAATTCTCTAGAACCATTCTCTCACAGCACAGCACTCAGCGAGAGTCATGCCCGCTACCCAATGTCTCCACATCAAGCCATATATGCTGGGGCACAGACTCATGGTTTAACTCCCAAGGGAAACAAGGAACCAAGACTGTAGGGTGTGGCCATTTCTCCTGAGGTACACCTTTGAGGGAAGGGCGCACAGAGGCTGCTAATGCCTTAGTTCTTAACCTGGACATGGGTGGAGGGGGCAGAGGGGTATACACTATTTTCTAAACTGTTCATATGTCTTATACACTCTGTCACCTATGACACATCATGAGGTACAACGAATGAAGCCGACACAGGAGTAGAGCCAAGATCTGAGAAGCAAGGAGCCTTCCCGGTGCAGACAGTGGGCACAGGCGTACCTGTTCGTACCAGGAGGCCACGGTGCTCTCCATGTACTGGTAGCTGGTGAAGAAGGCCACAATGCCGTCGGGGACCACAGCAGACATCTCCAACAGGAGGTTTCCATAGTTCCGGATCACCGCTGCGGGGGGTCAAAGGTTGGACCCTCTGCGGGCCTGGGTCCTCTTCCCCACTCCCTATCAGCATTCCCATCTAATGCCTGGTTTTGAACTTGGGGTTCCTAGAAACCCCAATGAGCCATCTGTAATGCTGTTCACATACATATTCCACTTCTTCTTGCAGGCTGGTGGAGGACAGCACCCCCACCCCCCAAAATTAGGCACGGCCATGACTCGCCACAGCCAGTGACACGAGTGCAAAAGTGGTGGTGCGTCATTTCCAGGGGAGCATCTTTGTGAGCCAGGGTACAGTTCACCATAACCACCATGCTTCCTCCTGTCACATGTCACCACAGCAGTTATGTGCTTGATGGTGGGGTTCCCAGACAGGGGACAACTGGAAAGCCCCCACCAATCCATAATGCACATACCATAGGCAAGAAACAACCTCTATGTAAAGATACCTTGACTTGGGAGTATTGTTACAGCAGCAAGACTCAGGCCATACTGACTGATTAGTCTTTCCTACTGGAACCCAAACAAACCACTGGGCAGCATACCAATATCGTCCCGGGTCTCAAATTTGGAGCTGATGGCCACCTGATCGTTGCCACGGCCAATGATCTGGAGAGAGTGGGAGAGGTCACAATAAGCGACGCAGCAGCAGTCCCCAGATGTGAGTGCTGGTTGCCAGCTAGTGCTGTTCTAAGCTTTTTATAGACATGGTGTCACTGAATAAACCCTCAGCTTCCCTGTTATCTGTACTGCACAGGAAAGTGACCCAAGGCTCAGAAAAAGTGAATTGCCTGCCCAAGGTCACACAGTACATGAACAGCAGAGACGAACTAAACCCAAGTCTGCCCATATTCCTGACAAGCAAGTCCCTGCCAGCCAGCACCAGCCACCAGCCCGTCAGTTCCAAAACACTCCTCCACCCTGACCCTGCTGTCCACTGCTGCGCCCAACCCACCAGCACCCTCACAAAGCCATGCTGCAGTGCATGGTCAGCACCAGTGCACAACCCCAGAGAAACAGTTCCCAAAGCCACAACACTGAGAAGTCCAAGTAATTAAGTTTGGCACAAACTAATAGAGTAGTGAAGCCTGCTCTGCCCCGAGTCTATTCACAGTCCTGACTGATCTCCCTTTTTGACTCTAAAATGTTTCACTGCTGCCTGACCAGGTGGTGGCACAGTGGATAAAGCGTAGGTCTAGGACACTGAGGACCCAGGTCTGAAACCCGAGGTCACCAGCTTGAGCACGGGCTCATGTGGTATGAGCACAGGGTCGCCAGCCTGAGTGTGGTATCCTAGACCTGACCCCATGGTCACAGGCTTGAAGCCCAAGGTGGCTTGAGAAAGGGGTCACTTACTCAGCTGGAGCCCCCCCAGTCAAGGCACATATGAGAAAGCAATCAATAAACAACTAAGGTGTCACAACTATGAGTTGATGCTTCTCATCTCTTTCCCTTTCTGTCTGTTCCTTTTCCTCTCTCTAAAAAAAAATAATGTTTTGCTGCTGAAATCATGACTTTGCCCAGAGGATGCTGCTCAGATCCCATTGGGAGGGTTACACAGAATATGCCTTCTTTCTGTTTTTCTGTTTTTGAGAGAGAAAAAGACAGGCAGGGAGGGAGGGAGGGGGGGGGGAGGGAGAGAGAAAGGGAGGAAAGAGAATGAGAAGCATCAACTCACAGTTGCTTCCCTTGAGTTCACTGATTGTTTCTCATATGTGCCTGGATGATGGGGCGGCCTCAAGCCAGTGACCCCTTGCTTGAGCCAGCAACTCTGCACTCAAGCTGGTGACCTTGGGGTTCCAAACCTGGGACCTCAGCATTCCAGGGCAATACTCTATCCACTGTGCCACCACCTGTCAGGTGTCACACGCCTTGCTTCTTCCCTTTTACAAAAAGATTTTATTTATTGATTTTAGAGAGGTGGAGAGAGAGAGAGTGAGATTGTAGTTGCTTCTCCTATGTGCCTTGACCAGGCAAGCCCAGGGTTTCAAACCGGCGACCTCAGCATTCCAGATCAACACTCTATCCACTGCACCACCACAGGTCAAGCACCTTGTTTCTAAAGTCTGGGAAATTCTCAATTCTCAAACATGCCTGGTCTAACAGCTTCAGATGAAGAACCAATAGACCAAGTTATGATGCCCAATTTACAGAGAAGACTGACGCAGAGCAGGAAGGCCATTTACCAAGGTCACAACCAGACAATGAACGAGGCAAAGCCATGTTAACCAGGAGCCAGGCATCTTATACCCATTAGCTCACTCTCCTTTCCACTGCCTTAGGAGATCACAGAAGAGGCATTCCCATTTTATAGATGAGAAAACTAAGATGGGGGAAGCACGCCCGCAGGAAGCAGCAGCATCAAGCCCAGGTCTGTCTGCACCCAGAACCTGTGGCCTGAGCTGTAAGCTCTCCTGCCTGACACATGAAGGGAGCAGAGGGAGGAAAGACAGCCCCTCGCTTCCAGCTCCCTGCCCCATCTCCCAGCACTCTCCCACACACCATGGGGCACAGGCAGACCCGGGCTAGTGTCATGGTGAAGGTTGCCATGGTGACAGGGTGGAAGTCCAGGATCTTGGGGTAGATGTCCAGCGGGGACAGCGTCTGTAGTGGGGACAACAGGAGATCTCAGCAAGACTGGGAAGGAACCAGGAGGCCCCAGACAGGCTGGGGACTGGGGGGCAGAGAAGGGTCCTCACCCCTGATGTGATGATGACAGACTGGAAGCGCTCAAACACAGGTTTGATGGCCAGCGAGGCGTCCATGCAGCTGCGGGGAGCGGATGAGGGTGGTGAACGCCTGGTCAAGCGGCTGAGGCCCTGTCATCCATTCATACCCTCGCTGGGGTTAGGTCTCACCTGAAGTGCAGGACGGGGTTGGCAATGGTCGGGGTCCTGTCGTCAAAAGGCTCGATGATGATGGTGAACCCTACAGGGGGGCGGTGAGAATCCTGAGGTGCTAGTGGTAACCATGCCCTCTTGCCCAGTCCCCACCCCCATAGTAAAAGGGATCAGCCACCGGCAGCCTAAGCCTAAAACCCAGGTATCTGAGTCCAAAACACAGCCCCACCTGCCCGCTTCTCACCAGGAGCAACACCTGTGCAAACAGCCAGGGAGGATCTTGGGCAGAGACTGCCAAAGGTTCACTCCTCAGTCTCCCCCAGGGCCACCAGGGCCCACCCTGCCCCTCAAGCCTTCTCCTGTCTAAGCCATCAGGAGGCCATCCGCTCTGCCCCCACAGTCTATCTGCAATGTGACCACTTCCTCACCTGCTACCCAGGCCAGCAGCCATCACCTCCTGCCTAAACCGCTGTCGTCACCTCCTCAGTGAGCCCCCGGCTCCCGCCCGCCCGCCTCTGCTCCCTTCACAGCAGCCAGAGGGACCCTGTAAATTCCTGGGTCAGGTCACATCCCTTCCCTGCTCAAAAGGCCCTCACAGCTCCCCCCACCCCACCTGGGGTCCAGAATCGTCTCTGGGAACTTGCCTTTCTGACCACCTTTTCTCATTGCTCACAGGCCTCCTGCCTAACTTCTAAAGATGTATTTATTTATTTATTTGGGGGGGGGGGGAGAAGGGGGAGGAACAGGAAGCATTAACTCCCAAATGCGCCTTAACCAGGCAAGCCTGGGGTTTTGAACCAGCGACCTCATTAACTTTCTTTCTTTTTTTTTTTATAGAAATCTTTTTTTAAGTTTTTTTAAATTTTATTTATTCATTTTAGAGAGGAGAGAGAAAGGGAGAGAGAGAGACAGAGAGGGAGAGAGAGAGGAGAGACAGAGAGAGAAGGTGGGGAGGAGCTGGAAGCATCAACTCCCGTATGTGCCTTGACCAGGCAAGCCCAGGGTTTCGAACTGGCGACCTCAGCATTTCCAGGTCGACGCTTTATCCACTGCACCACCACAGGTCAGGCTCATTAACTTTCAATAACCACTAGGCTTACTCACACCAGGGCCTTTGGACTTGCTGACCCCACGGCCCAGAAAGCTTCCCAAAGCAGCTACCTCCATTTGGACTCAGCTCAAATTTCAGCCCCTCAGAAATGCCTTCCCTACTGCCCTGGCCACTGCAGGCCTGCTCCAACATGGCAACCTATTTGTTTCTCAGGAAAACAATCACTTTCTGGAATTCTCTTCCTTGTTTGTTTGTGTCTTTGCTACCAATTCTTTCCCTCTAGGATATAAGTTCCAAGAGGTCAGGAATGACCTTCTTGGTTCCTGCAGCCTCCCTAGTGCTGGGCCTGGCCTGTTTCAAACAAAGAGATAAATGAATTCACATATTCAATTTCACTTAGTAAAACAAAACAAAACAAACATCAAGTCCTCTGTGCCTAGCCCTGTGCTGGGGACACAGCAGTGACCAACCAAGATAGTTCTAGCCCAGCCCTCTCAGGGCTCACAGTTCAGTGATGGGGACACTGACCTGTCCACAGTGATCAGAAAGGTAGGACTGGGACAGGAAAGCCCAGGAGAGGGGGCCAGACCCTGCATGGAAGTCAGAGAGAGCTTCATGGAGGAAGGAACATCTCTACTAAGCCAGGAGCTGAAGGATGAGGAGGTGGCTGGGGGCTAAGCAGGATGGGAAAAGTGTTCAGGTAAAAGAAAGTAAGGTGTTGGCAGGTGGGGCAATGGGGCGAGGAGAAAAGACAGCCCAAACGGGCAGTCAGCATGGGACAGGGAATGGATGCAGAAGGGAGCTTCCAGTGGGATTTGAGGTGATTGGCCCTGGGGTAGGGGAATGGACTCTCTGTCCTGCCAAGACAGGGCCCAGCTGCAGGACATAAGGCAGGCCTGACCTGGTTTCCTGGATAGAGGAGTGATCCCTGGGGATCAGACTGAGCCCTGGGCCAGCTTACAGCTGAGGAAGGGGAGGGGATGCTGACGGATAAAGGCAACAGAGCCTCTGGAACCTCCCCTCTCCCTGACAAGGTGGGAATCTGAGCATCTTCCTCAACTCCCCCCACCCATGTGGCCCACAGCCAGGCACCAAGTCCCGGCCTCTTTACCTCCACCTCTCCACCCCTCCCTTTCTCTCATCCAGTCCTGGCCCAGGCTCCATCTATCCTGCCCCTAGTCCCTGTAAGAAGACTCTTTCCAGCCTGACCAGGTGGTGGTGCAGTGGATACAGCGTGAGACTAGGATGCAGAGGACCCAGGTTCAAGACCCCCGAGGTCGCCAGCTTGAGCACAGGCTCATCTGGTTTGAGCAAAAGCTCACCACCTTGGACCCAAGGTCGCTGGCTCAAGAAAGGGGTTACTCGGTCTGCTGAAGGCCTGTGGTCAAGGCACGTATGAGAAAGCAATCAATGAACAACTAAGGTGTCACACGAAAAACTGATGATTGATGCTTCTCATCTCTCTCGGTTCCTGTCTGTCTGTCCCTATCTATCCCTCTCTCCGACTCTCTGTCCCTATATAAAAAAAAAAAAAAAAAAAAAAAAAAAGAAGACTCTGTTCTCGCCTCTCCTTGCTCAGAACCTGCCATGGCTCTCCAGTGCCAACAGGAAGAGAACGACCAAGTCCTCAGCACAGGCTAAGTGTGAGCCGACCCCACAGAACTTCTCTGGCCTCATCTCGTTCCACCGCCGGTCCCATCCTTCTCCTCTCTGCAGCCAAGGGAGCCTCTGAAAACACAGACCTGAGCACGAGGCTCGCTCACTCAAAACTACTGGTGGCTCCCCAGTGCCCTCAAAGCCCGAACTCCTGAGCCCAGCTTTACAAGGTCCTGGGTGTCCAAATCCCAGACAACCCTCCAGCCTCCACTGTGATCCCGATTCCCGCTGCTAGGGGCCGGGCAGAGGCAGGAAGAGGTGCACTTACCCTTGGCGTAGGTGCTGACCAGGGTGGCAAAGTTAGCGAGGAGGGTAAGGGGGGAGAAGTCGGCGAGGTCGGTGATCTCCAAGGTGTGCAGGAGGGAGCGGAGGCGTTCGGCACAGAATCTGGTGGGGAGGCCAGACAGGGTTTGGGGGTCGTGGGAAGTAGAGGACCAACAGCGCCTCCACTGTTGTCAGAGCGCATGGTCATGCATCTGTTTCCACAGGTGACTGGGTGCTCAGTGAGGGCGGGGATGGGGCTGTTTCAGTCACCTCTGTGTCTGCACACAGTACAAATGGACATCAGGAAGAGCTGACTGCACGATGGCACTCAATGCAGTAGTCATACACCAGTCATGTGATCACGTCACACAGGGTCATATAATCCCATATATTGGTTCTTGGTCAAAATGAGAGATCCACAGCCATGTCTAGAACCCCAGTCACAGGATTCCTGCACAGCTACATGTCACACACTTCTACCTGGAACCTCATACCGTCTCAGCCACATTGGGCCACCCTGCACCACACACAGCGTCCTAGTCCCACATGCTCACACACACCCTCAGTCTCACACTGTGTCACATTCAGGTCCACACAAAGCCATCCAGCCATAATCGGGCTTGAGGCTCTCATCCCCTGGGGACTGGTCATGGAGCAGGATTTCCAGGCTCCAGAGTTTAAAACCTGACTCCTGAATGTCATTTCCTCACATCTGCCTTCTGTTCCCGATGCCCACCCTACCTCCAGGCTGGACTGGGTTTCCCCTCTGGGCTTCCCCATGCCAGCCCTGCCCGCTCTGGTTTGTCCCTGTCAGGAGATGGGCCTGTCTCCCCACTAGGCTGTGAGCCCAGAGGGCAGGGTCAGGGCTGTCTCGGTCATCACTGTGACTCCAGCACGAAGCAGGCAATCGGGAAACATGTCTGCCCTCATAAGCCTCCCCTGTGGGGCAGACAGGCAAAGCTCCACCCCTCAGAGGCAGAGCAGATGGGGCTCGTCAGGAGCCCCTTCTCCGACCGCTCTCATCTGTCCTGTGGCCTGGAGTGGAAATAGCTCTCAGCTCCTGCAAGTACTCCTGCTGTCTCCTCCGCACTGTCCAGCCCTCTGCTGTCAGGCCCCGCCCAACACAGGGACCCAGGACCAGCTCTGACCTTGCCCTTGGACCTGCCTGTGTCATGCACGTTCCCCTTGCCCCTCCCTCCTGACACTGGCAACATGGTGACCCCAAGCCACAGGTGCAGAGGGCAAGACTGCAGGCAGGGACCGACCCCCCAGCTGTGTGGGGCCGCACCTGAGGGGCTTGCGCTGGATGCACACGCGCTGGGCCAGGTCGCTCAGGAAGGCGGGCGGGCTCTCCTGCGCCACATGCTGCACGCGCAGGCGACACTTGACGTACTCCAGCAACCGCCGCAGGAAGCCCAGGAAGTGCTCGGCCGTGCGGATGGAGCCCGGTACAGCCTCTGCAAGGAGAAGGCTCAGCTGCCATGCCGTGGGCAGAGTGTGGGGCAGGGAGCCGGCTGAGGCAGGGCAGCCGCTTACCCTGCAGCACCTCGTCGGGCAGCACAGGGTTGGCCAGGTGGGCGTCAGTCTCCCGGGCGGCACTGGCCTCCCGCAACCCCTCCACAAGGCGCCGGTACTCATCCCGCAGACGCTGCTCGTCTGTCTCCTTGATCCTGTGGGGAAACAGGGTGTAGGAAGAGTGGGGGATGCCTGTGGGGACACTCGGGACAGGGCTGGTGTCCCTGGAAGTAGGTCAGGGTAAGAACAGGGACTAAGGAGGGGCAGGGGCCAGGCGGGCACCCGGGTCTACCAGCTGCCCACACCCGCACCTGAGCACTGTCTTCTGCAGGGTCTCCAGGTTGCTCTGGCACCTGTCGAGGGTCCGGCGGGTAAGGTTGACACTCATGGAGTCGATGCAGACATTGTCTAGAGAGGAGAGGGGAGGGCTGGGCTCAGGCAGGCAGGGACTGGGTGGCAGTCTGAGGGGCGGGCATCACCTCCTTGGCCCCCTCCTCACCAATGTTGTGGGCCTCATCGAAGACCACAACAGCCTTGCGGGCCAGCTCCTTGGACACCAGGTCTGCAATCTTGGGGTCCAGGAGGTAGTGGTAGCTATAAACCACCACGTTGGCATGCAGGATCTGGGGGATGAGGAGGGGAGGGTAATCCCTGAACCCTGCCACCTCCCACATGCCCACACGACCACATCACCTCCGCACAGCCCCACAGAGGTGAGGCAAGGCCGGCCAGACAGACAAGACACGGGTGAGGCAAGGACAGACACAACCAAGGCACAAAAATAAGCAAGTTGACAGAGAGACAGACAGACACAGGCCATCAAACGGGTAGGCAGCCTGTAACCCTCACACACACCCTCTGCCCACTGCCTGTCAGCCTCCTCACCGAGTAGCGGGCAAGGAAGTATGGGCACCAGCCCTGGCGCCGCCCCACGGCCTTCAGGTCATCCAGGTTGTAAATGCCAGCAGGGAGGGGCACCTGGCGCCCATGAACATCAAACTCCTGGGAGGAGCAAGAGGGTGCCCGGGGGTCAGGGAGGTGGGCTGTCACAAACGGTCTGCCCTGCCCTCTCTTAGCCCTGTCCTGGCAAGCACCTCGTAGAAGCGGCAGTGGGGCAGGCTGCGGTCCTGCTGGTACTGCGCCCGCACGTAGGAGGCGGTGAGGCTGTGGCATTTTCCATCGACGTCCTTCCCAAAGCGCAGAGGCGTCACCTAGGGAGCAGGGGGGAGGGTGCGTCTCAGCTGGAACCTGGGACTATACATCTCACTACTGGGTGGGACGGAGGCTGTCCTGTCTGGGCTGAGACGAGGGGATTTTGGAAACCTCAAACATCAACCTGTTTCAATAATAAACAGTTAAAACTCTTGGGAACTTACTGCAGGGGTGCAAGAGTGGCAAAATTGTTACTTTTTTTTTTAAGTTAAAGAATTATAACCCTGTGCCAGCCTCTCTCTGTGGTCTGTGTTCCACATGGGTTCAGGCAGACAGAGGACCAACTGATTGCATTTTGAGTGACATTGTGCAGTGGCGAAGCTGAGTATTGCCATGGCATGAGGTGAAGTAAAATTGTTACTCTTAAATTATTACCTCAAGTTTAAGCCCTGGCCCTGGCTGGACAGCTCCCTTGGTTAGAGTGTTGTCCAGAAGGGCAGAGGTTGTTGGTTTGATCTCTGGTCAGGGCACATACAGGAACAGATTGATATTCCTGTCTCTTTCTTCCTCTCACCCTTCCTCTCTCTAAACTCAATAAAAATGTTTTAAAGTGATAAAATAAAATGTTAAGCTCTATATACAATGGAGTATCATTCAGCCATGAAAAAGAAATCTTGTCATTTGCAACAAGATGGATGGACCTTCAAGGTATATGCTAAGCGAAACAAGTCATACAGAGAAAGACCTCACTTACATATAAAATCTTAAAAAAAAAATGGAAAGAAAATTTAGCCCTTGCTGGTGGCTCAGTGGATAGAGTATCTGCCTGGCATATGGACGTCCCGGGTTTGATTCCCGGTCAGAGCACACAAGAGAAGCAACCATCTGTTTCTCTTCCCCTCTTGTATCCAGTGGCTCGACTGGTTTGAGCATGGGCCCCAGGCACTAAGGATAGCTCAGTTGGTCCAAGTACATCCGCCTCAGGCACTAAAAATAGCTTGGTATTCGAGAATTGGCCCCACATGGGGTTGCCAGGTGGATCCTGGTCAGGGCACATGCAGGAGTCTATCTCATTATCTCCCCTCCTCTCTAAAAAAAAAGAAAAAAGAAAAGGAAAAAAGAAACAGTTAAGCTCATAGGTACAGAGAAGAGACTGATAGTTGCCAGAGGTAGGATTGGGGGGGGGGGGTGAAATAGCTGAAGGCAGTCAAAAGGTACAAACTTTTAAGTTATAAAATAAATAAGACCTGGGGATACAATGTAGAGCATGGTGACTGGAGTTAATGTTGTACTGCATATTTGAAAGTTACCGAGAGAACAGATCTTTTTTTTGTGTGTGACAGAGACAAAGAGTCAAAGAGAGGGACAGATAGGAACAGACAGGAAGGGAGAGAGATGAGAAGCATCAATTCTTTGTTGTGGCTCCTTAGTTGTTCATTAATTGCTTTCTCATATGTGCCTTGACCAGGGGGCTACAACAGACCAAGTGACCCCTTGCTCAAGCCAGCAACAACCTTGGGCTCAAGCCAGCGACTTCTGGGCTCAATCCAGCAACCATGGGGTCATGTCTATGATCCCACGCTCAAGCTGGCAACCCCACATTCAAGCTGGTGAGCCGCACTAAAGCTGGATGAGCCCTGAGCTCAATCTGGGGACTTTAGAGTTTCGAACCTGGGTCCTCTGTGTCCCAGTCCGACACTCTATCCACTGCGCCACAGCCTAGTCAGGCAAGAATAGATCTTAAAGAGTTCACATCACAAGAAAAAAACATTTTTACAATTATGTAAGGTGACAGATATTAACTAGACTTATTGTAGTAATCATTCTGCAGTGCATACAAATATCAAATCATGTTGGACACCTGAAACTAGTATTTCAATTATACCTCAAAAAAGAAAAAAGAAAAGAAACAGTAAGCCTTGAGGATTCTTTAGCATGTAGATTAACGATAACTGCTTAATCTTTTAAAATGCATGACGTCTAGGGCCTTGAAGAATGAGAAGAGGATCTGATTACCTGACAAACTGCCATGCCCTTGCCCCACTCTGTACCCTCCAAGGCTCTGGTGCTGACACCATCACAGCCCAGGGTTGCCTTTCCCCAAAACAAAACCTTTTCCTTCACCAAAGGGAAGGGTCTGAGGTGGTCAACCCTTCACTCTCCCTTTCCCATCTTATTAGTAACCAAGGCCTGTGCTACTTCTCTTTAATCATCATCCATCATATGTACTATTTCTCATATATTCTTACAAATAATATTATAGAATATATATTCCATGAGAGACCACACGTAAAATGCTTAGAACAGTGTCTGATGCACAGTGAGCCCTGTGGTTCTGTAACATAATTTAAAAATAATAACTAATAGCCTGACCAGGTGGTGGCACAGTGGATAGAACATCAGCCTGGGATGCTGAGGACCCAGGTTTGAAACCCCGAGGTCACAGGCTTGAGCGTGGGATCACAGACTTGACCCATGGTCGTTGGCTTAAAGCAAAGTCACTGGCTTGAGCAAAGGGTCACTGGCTTGGCTGGAGTCCCCCGGCCAAGGCACATATGAGAAAGCAATCAATGAATAATTAAGGTTGCCACAACTATGAGTTGATGCTTCTCATCTCTCTGTCTCTTCCTGTCTGTCCCTGTCTGTTCCTCCCTTTCTTCTTGCGCTAAAATATTAAAAACAACAATAACAACTAATAGCCCTAGCTAGATAGCTCTGTTGGCTAGAGCATCATCCTGAAGCACAGAGGTTGCTGGTTAAATCCCCAATCAGGGCACAGAAAGGAATAGCTTGATGTTCCTCTCTCTCTCTTTCCCTTCCTCTCTCCCTAAAATCAATAAATAAAAATTTTTTAAAAATAACAATATTCTATGTATTGTATATCAATTAATATCATGACATTGTCTAATATTCTTTTAGCTCCTTATACATGCTAAGGGCTACACCTGCATTATCTCACGTATTCTTACCCACAACCATTTGAAGCAGGTACTTAGTTATTCTCGTTTTACAAAAAGAAAACTGGGTGCTCGCTTTGGCAGCACATATACTAAAAATTGGAACGATACAGAGAAGATTAGCATGGCCCCTGCGCAAGGATGACACGCAAATTCGTGAAGCGTTTCATAAAAAAAAAAAAAAAAGAAAGAAAAAGAAAACTGGGGTCCAGACTACAGAAATCACCTATCCAAGTGTATACAACTAGTAAATTTCAGAGCCAGGAAATCAGGCCTGTTAGACTCTAAGAAGTCCCTTTTTAACCTGTTTCAGGATGCAGGGAAAGGAGGAAGGCTCCCTCGAGGAGGTGTGTTGCCTCGGCCATGAATGATGAGTCAAATTTGACCAGTGAAAAGAGAATTCTGTGCATGGCCCCTGCAAATTCCCCAAGAGGTCTGGCGGAGTACTCCTGGTTAGATGGAACAGTTTCCTTAGTTCCAGGGCTTAGGGCAAGGGGAGGAATGAACATTCACCTCAGG
This sequence comes from Saccopteryx bilineata, assembly GCF_036850765.1. NCBI lineage: Eukaryota > Metazoa > Chordata > Mammalia > Chiroptera > Emballonuridae > Saccopteryx > Saccopteryx bilineata. The sequence continues at coordinate 313,668,695 of NC_089492.1, read as the reverse complement.
ATGAATACACAGGTTCTTCCGAGAGCTCAGAGCCAGCCCCAAAAAAGGCAGCTTCTCGTCGTCCTGCTTCTCATAGAAGTTGAGTAACTTCCGAAGCTCTTCAATCACCTGTGCCAGTCAAGGAGGGAGGGGACTTGGCCTCATTGGAAGCACAAGTCCCTGCCCAGCCCGACCTTCCCCAAGGTCCCCACTCACCCCCCCCCCAAGCTGCGATGACAACTACGAAGAGGACTAGTGAGGTCCAGGTTAAGTGGGGGAACGCGAGGACTAGCCCCAGCTCACCTTCTCAATCTCGGGCACTGTCCTTGAGCAGTAGATGAGTTTAGTCACCTCCAGTGGATATGCCTGCCAACAACAATGAGCTCAGCACCTGTCAGACCCCCATTCCACTTTCCCCTCCACAGGCCCAGTGGGTCACTTACCCGCTGGTATGCCATGATCAGGGCCAACAGGGACACTGTCTTCCCAGTGCCTGAGGGCATCTCCAGGACTCCATGACCCTGTGTGTTAGGAGTGAGAGAAACAAGACACAATCTCTCAGAACTTCAGGGGCAAAAACTCTGGCAACATTCTCCTCCTAAATGTCACCATCTTGGAATGGCAGGACAACATAACAATTGCAAATCTAGGCCCCAGGAGCAGTGGGTTTGAATCCCACTTCTGTCACTTCTTTGTTGAGTGGTCTTTGGCAAGTGCTTTCCCTTCCCTGGCATCAGTATCATCATCTCTAAAATGGGGCCAGTGCCGGACCAGGCGGTGGTGCAATGAAGAGCATTGGCCTGGGACGCTGAGGACCCAGGTTTGAAATCCCGAGGTCATTGGCTTGAGCGGAGGATAGCTGGCTTGAGCATGGAATCATAGACTACGGTCATTGGCTTGAGCCCAAAGGTCGCTGGCTTGACCAAGGGGTCACTGGCTCAGCTGGAGCCCACCCCCACCACCGGTCAAGGCATGTATGAGAAAGCAATCAATGAACAACTAAGATGTCACAACTATGAGGTGATACTTCTCATCTCTCTCCCTGTCTCTGTCCCTGTCTGTGCTCCCCCCCAAAAAAAACAAAAACAAAATAAAATGGGGATAATGCCTGACCTGTGGTGGTCCAGTGGATAGAGTGCCAGCCTGGAACACTAAGGTTGCCAGTTCAAAACCCTGGCCTTGCCAGACCAGACAGTAGTGCAGTGGACAGAGCGTCGGACTAGGATGCAGAGGACCCAGGTTCAAAACCCTGAGGTCGTCGGCGTAAGTGCAGGTTCACCAGTTTGAGCACAGGATCTCTGGCTTGAGTGTGGGATCACGGACATGACCCCATGGTCACTGGCTTGAAGCCCAAGGTCCCTGGCTTGAGCGAGGGGTCACTCAGTCTGCTGTAGCCCCCCGGTTAAGGCATATATGAGAAAGCAATCAATGAACAACTAAGAAAGAAGCTGCAACGAAGAATTGATGCTTCTCATCTCTCTCCCTTCCTGTCTGTCTGTCCCTATCTGTTCCTCTCTTTTTCTCTTTCTCTATCAAAAAACAAAACAAAACAAAACCCTGGCCTTGCTGCCCAGTCAAGGCACAAACAACAAGCAGTCAATGAACAACTAACGTGAAGCACCCATGAGTGGACCAATGAGTGGATACATCTCATTCCTCCCCCTATCCCAGTCTCTGTGTGTAAAATCAATAAATAAAATCTTTAAAAAATAAAATGGGGCTAAAGTAGCCTGACCTCTGGTGGCGCAGTGGATAAAGCGTCGACCTGGGAACACTGAGGTTGCGCCAGTTCAAAACCCTGCACATGTCTGGTCAAGGCACATATGGGAGTTGATGCTTCCTGCTCCTCCCCCCTTTCTCTCTCTCTCTCTCCCCCCCTCCTCTCTAAAATGAATAAATAAATAAATAAATCTTTAAAAAATAAATTAAAAAAATGGGGGCCTGACCTGTGGTGGCGCAGTGGATAAAGCATCGACCTGGAAATGCTGAGGTCGCCGGTTCAAAACCCTGGGCTTGCCTGGTCAAGGCACATATGGGAGTTGATGCTTCCAGCTCCTCCCCCCCTTCTCTCTCTCTGTCTCTCCTCTCTCTCTCTCTCCCTCTCCTCTCTAAAAAAATGAATAAATAAAAAAAATTTTTTTAATTAAAAAAATAAAATAAAATGGGGTTGACTGACCACAGTCGCACAGTGGATAGAGTGGTGGACTGGGACACAGAGGACCCAAGTTTGAAACCCTGAGGTCACCAGCTTGAGAATAGGCTCAATAGCTTGAGTGTGGGATCACAGACATGACCCCATGGTCGGTAGCTTGAAGCCCAAGGTCGCTGGCTTCAGCAAGGGGTCACTCGCTCTGCTGTAGGCCCCCAGTCAAGGCACATATGAGAAAGCTAAGGAGCTAGCTGCAACAAAGAACTGATGCTTCTCATCTCTCTCCCTCCTGTCTATCTATCCCTTTCTCTGATTCTCTCTCTCTCTCTCAAAAATAATAAGTGGGGCTAATAAGCTCCAATGACAAATTGTATCTGATATATAGTGAGTCCTTTTTCTTTTAATTTAGCAAGCCCTTCCACAGTACTTACTCTACCTGGCACTATCTCTCACATCAGGGTTTGTCAACTTTGCCTGTCTTGACATTTAGATGAGATAATACTTGGTTGTGCTGGGCTGTCCTGCGCATTGTAAGATGTTTTGCAGAATCTACTTTCTAGATGCCAGCAGTATTCCCACTTCACCAGTGTGTCAAGCAGGAATGTCTCCAGGCATTGCTGAATGTCCTTTGGGCGTCAAAATCATCTCCAGTTGAGAACTTCTACCTACTTAGTGAATCAACTTATGCAACCCTCATTTTAAATTAACCTCTGAGAAGGTGCTGTTACTACGCCCATTTTTCAGAGGCGAAAACTATGGAACAAGGAGGTTAAGAGATTTACCCAAGCGCACAGCTGTGGATCCAGAGTTCCAACTCAGGCTCTATACCCAAATTCTGTATATTCCTATATATACTCACCCCAAATTCTATATATTCCTACCCATGGAGCAGCTAGCTTTTGATAAATGCCAGCTGCTGTTACTAACTACTATTATTGTAGCTAACAGGAGGTTTGGGACTGCTGGCGGGTTTCTCGGCTCAGCCGCCCGTGCGGCAGCCCCGTGTGTCGGTGGGCAGAGGCGGGCGGGGGCCACGCACCTTGGCGTCCAGCGTGCGTTTGAGCTCCAGCATGTAGGAGAACTGCTCCGGGTAGATGTAGTCGTAGGGGAAGTACACCAGCAGCCCGTCCACGTTGAGCCTGGCGGCGGGGGCTGCCTGGTCAGGCCCGCATCCCCTCAGCCCCTCGCCAGCACTCCCCCCCGCTCCCCAGTGGTCGGGCCGAGCCCGCGGGGCCCCCGGAAGTCCCCCAGCCCCCCAGGAGTCTCTGGGTGCCCTCGGTATCTCCCCGCTGCCCATCCCCGTTACCGCACCGTGAGTGCTTGCGGCTATCCCCACCCCGCCCCTTCAGTCGCCCCTCGCCCCGCTTGGGCCCCGAGCGCGCCCACGGGTGCCCCCATCCTCCAGGACCCCGAGCCCGCTGGACAGCCGAGAACCCCTGCCCCCTCTCACTTCATGGCGCCGGCGGCAACTAGAAGCCCGGTCAACCCGCCCCCCGTCGTGAATATTCAGGAAGGCAGGATCCGTGGGGCGTCCTCTAGGCCGCCTCCACCTGCTTCAAGGCATCATTGGCTAAACGTGCCCGTCACTCCACGAGGGTGGAGCCAATTGGGATACTGCGCGTGCGCACGGCATTGCGGGGGGCGGGCTCCTGGGACAGGCTGTTCCTGAGGCGTCGCTGGGAACCGCGGAAGACCGAGAGCAAAACATGGGAGGAAAAGACCGAGAAAACAGATCCCATTCATTAAGATTAGGTCGGCCCTGGCCGGTGGCTCAGTGGTAGAGCGTCGGCCTGGCGTGCGGAAGTCCCGGATTCGATTCCTGGCCAGGGCACACAGGAGAGGCGCCCATCTGCTTCTCCACCTCTCCCTCTCTCTTCCCCTCCCGCAGCCAAGGCGCTAGAGTGGCCCTGGGAATGCCGGGTGGATCCCCGTGGGGCGCATGCGGGAGACTGTCTGACTGCCTCCCCGTTTCCAGCTTCAGAAAAATACAAAAAAAAAAAAAGGATTAGGTCTTCAGGAGTATCTCCAGGAGTAGCTAAGAGAGTCTAAGGGAAATGACAGGGAGGGACCCCTTTGAGGCCCACGAGTTAAGAACGGCCTCACTCTATCAAACAAACACGCACTTATAAAATACCTGCTGTGTCTTGACCGTCTCCGGGATAAATAACTCCTTTCATTTCTTGAGTTCTTAGTATTTGCGATACTGTTTATTTTTTTTATTTTTTTTTTGAGAGAGAGAAACATAACACTGGGGAACAAAATTTTTGTGCATCCACAAAAACACTTGTTCATACCTAATTTGAGTGTGCTGATCTCAAATCTGACATTAGTTTTTCTCTATAAGCTACAGGTTTTTTTGCAATTCAAGATTTTAGGTTTTTATCTTATTGTAAAATTTTCAACATTTAGTTTTTTTGTTTTTTTTCACAGATGATCTCATTATAATCATGATTATAACTCTATAAGATACATGTAACTTTACTATCCCCATTGTATAGATTTGGAAACTGAAGCACAAAGGCTGCTTTTGAGATTTTTATAGGTTGACTCCTCACCTGTGCCATACCGCCTCTATAAACCTTGGATTTGTCCTTAAGTAAGGTTAATTTGGTTTATTTATGGGTGTTTTCTTCAATCTCCAGTGTTTCTCTCTCTCTCTTTCTTTTTCTTTAACAGAGACAGAGAAAGAGACAGATAGGGGCAGACAGACAGGAAGGGAGAGAGATGAAAAGCATCAATTCTTTGTTGCAGTATCTTAGTTGTTCATTGATTGTTTTTTCATATGTGCCTTGACCAGGGGCTATAGCAGAGCGAGTGACCCCTTGATAGAGCCAGCAACCTTGGGCTCAAGCTGGTGAGCCTTGCTCAAACCAGATGAGCCCGCACTTAAGCTGGCGACCTCGGGGTCTCAAACCTGGGTCCTCTGCATCCCAGTCCAACGCTCTATCCACTGCGCCACCGCCTGGTCAGGCAACATTTAGTTTTTTTTGTTTGTTTTTTTTTTTTCATTTTTCTGAAGCTGGAAACAGGGAGAGACAGTCAGACAGACTCCCGCATGCGCCCGACCGGGATCCACCCGGCACGCCCACCAGGGGCGGTGCTCTGCCCCCCAGGGGGCGATGCTCTGCCCATCCTGGGCGTCGCCATATTGCGACCAGAGCCACTCTAGCGCCTGAGTGGCCACAGAGCCATTCCCAGCGCCCGGGCCATCTTGGCTCCAATGGAGCCTTGGCTGCGGGAGGGGAAGAGAGAGACAGAGAGGAAAGCGCGGCGGAGGGGTGGAGAAGCAAATGGGCGCTTCTCCTATGTGCCCTGGCCGGGAATCGAACCCGGGTCCTCCGCACGCTAGGCCGACGCTCTACCGCTGAGCCAACCGGCCAGGGCCCTTAGTTTTAACATAATGAAGTAGAATGTCTTCTTGGGCATTATCCTTGTGAAAATATAATTTATATAATGCAGTAAATACACTAATACAGTAAAAGATATGATTGCATCAGAATTGGTCTACAATTTTGAAATAGAACATATTAAAACACTTATTTTAATCATAAAATTGCGTAAAACTTATTTAAATTCTATTCAGGCAAAAACTTGCGTTTGTAGCTCTTGCATTTGTGTACTTGTTGAGGACAATCTCTATTGATGCTCCATAAGTAGTCTGCTCATCACTAACAGCTCCAAGATTTTCAGGAAACTTATTAAAGTGACTGTTCAGGAAGTGACTCTTAACGCTCATGTTACATCCAATGTCACGGAAAGCCAACAGCATCCTTTGAACCAGAAGTTCATAGTTTTCTGCTTTTTTTGTTGCCAAGGAAGTTCTTTGTAACTGCCACAAAAGACTGCCATGCTGCTTTCTCCTCCTCATTCATCTTCCTGGCAAATTCTTCCTCATGTATAAGGGTTTGAATTTGAGGTCCATCGAATACACCTGCTTTTATCTTCTCGAAAGACAAGGCAGGAAAAGCAGAAATAATATGTTGAAAGCATTCACTTTCTCTATCAAAGCCTGAGCAAACTACTTCATTAAGCCAAGTTTGATGTGAAGTGGGGGGAAAATGATCCCGTCTCGGTTAACTACAGGTTCATTCATTTTGCATCCCTACTTCCAGAGCTTCACGTTTCGACCACTCCTTTTGTGTCCAATGTTTCTCCCGAGCTCAGCTGTCCCACAAACACAGAAAGCAAGGATACTTCATGAAACCTCTCTGTTGTCCTAGCAGAAAATTTACCACTTTAAGATCCACACAAATGATAAGTTATGCTCCTCATACTTCAGAAAGTCAAGGACAATTTTTTTTAAGTCATTCTTACTAAGTTATTCAATTTGGGTTGGCTAAACTGCTGAGGGGTTAATGACTGCTTGGCATCAGAAGAAGACCCTTCAGATTCTACAACCATTTTCTCATGCACCTTATCAAAATACACTCGATCACCATGTTCACTTTCTTCATCCTTAGAAGAAATAAAACCATTGAAAACTGGAACCGGGGCCCTGGCCGGTTGGCTCAGCGGTAGAGCGTCGGCCTGGTGTGCAGGAGTCCCGGGTTCCATTCCCAGCCAGGGCACACAGGAGAAGCGCCCATCTGCTTCTCCACCCCTCCCCCTCTCCTTCCTCTCTGTCTCTCTCTTCCCCTCCTGCAGCCGAGGCTCCATTGGAGCAAAGATGGCCCAAGCGCTGAGGATGGCTCTGTGGCCTCTACCTCAGGTGCTAGAATGGCTCTGGATGCAACAGAGCGACGCCCCAGAAGGGCAGAGCATTGCCCCCTGATGGGCATGCCGGGTGGATCCTGGTCGGGCGCATGCAGGAGTCTGTCTGCCTGCCTCCCCATTTCCAGTTTCAGAAAATAAAAAAATAAAAAAAAAAATTAAAAAAAAAAAGAAAGCTGGAACCGGGAGTGTCCAGAGTGTGAGATAGGTCATATTGCTGAAGGAATATTAGGATATGCAATCATATGCCATTTTTTCTTGCCGATGCCCTTTGTATGGAACAGACAGAAATAACAGTCACTGCTGTGGTCCTTAGGTTCACATCAAACCATGGGAATACCAAAAGGCGTTCCTTTGCATTTTTCTTTTGTCCAGTCACAAAGCATTTCCTCACAATTATGACACACAGTATGAGGAGCCCAATTCTTGTCTTGATCGCCAAGGGGAACTTGAAAATAGGCAATATATGCACGTGTCACAAATGATGAAATATTGCGCCTTTGACATTGAAGTGTGTAACAGCAACATATATAACAGAAGGTGTCAGGACTATTCTTACATTTACGCCTACTCGAAGAAGTCATGATTCAATCTTTAAACAAAATAAGAGGGTGTTTTGGCCCTGGCCGGTTGGCTCAGTGGTAGAGCGTCGGCCTAGCGTGCGGAAGACCCGGGTTCGATTCCCGGCCAGGGCACACAGGAGAAGCGCCCATTTGCTTCTCCACCCCTCCGCCGCGCCTTCCTCTCTGTCTCTCTCTTCCCCTCCCGCAGCCGAGGCTCCATTGGAGCAAAGATGGCCCAAGCGCTGAGGATGGCTCTGTGGCCTCTACCTCAGGCGCTAGAGTGGCTCTGGTCGCAACATGGTGACGCCCAGGATGGGCAGAGCATCGCCCCTGGTGGGCGTGCTGGGTGGATCCTGGTCGGGCGCATGCGGGAGTCTGTCTGACTGTCTCTCCCTGTTTCCAGCTTCAGAAAAATGCAAAAAAAAAAGAGGGTGTTTTTATCAGATAATAATTTTTACATTTAAAAACAACTACAATTATGTTGCCTGACCTGTGGTGGCGCAGTGGATTAAAGCGTCGACCTGGAATGCTGAGGTCGCCGGTTCAAAACCCTGGGATTACCTGGTCAAGGCACATGTGGGAGTTGATGCTTCCTGCTCCTCCCTTCCTCTCTCTCTCTCTCTCTCTCTCTCTCTCTCCCCTCCTTCTCTCCTCTCTAAAATGAATAAATAAAGTCTTTAAAAAAAAAAAAAAAAAACAACTACAATTATGTAAAAGTGATGTTTGTAAAACATTATTTGCCTTGTGGTTATGTTCAATCCAAGAGTCGTTGCCCTTTAACTCCAATTTAAAAACCAATGCATGCCATTAACTGTACCAAAAAGAAATTAAAATTGCATAAAAACTAGAGCATGAACCAAAAAATGAATTTCAGATTTGGAATCAGCGATGCAGAAATATATAGAAACAGTTCTAAAACCTCATGCAACAGAAAATGAAAAATAATTGGTCCCCAGTAATTTTAGAAACAGACAAGAAGGGAAAGAGATGAGAAGCATTATTAATTCTTTGTTGTGGCATCTTAGTTGTTCATTGATTGCTTTCTCATATGTGCTTTGACTGGGGTTCTACAGCAGAGCGAGTGACCCCTTGCTCAAGCCAGCTATCTTGGGCTCAAGTCAACGACCCCTGGGCTCAAGCCAATGACCATGGGGTCATGTCTATGATCCCACACTCAAGCCAGTGACCCTGCACTCAAACTGGTGGTGACCTTAAGGTTTCAAACTCAGGTCCTCCACATCCCAGTCCAACGCTCTAGCCACTGTGCCACCAGGCTGCCAGATACTGTCTTAATCAGGCAGTAATAAAAAGGCAATTTGGCCCTGGTGGGGTAGCTCAGTTAGTTTGAGCATCATCCTGATACACCAAGGTTGAGGGTTTATCCTGGGTCAGGGCCCATACAAGAATCAACCAATGAATCCATGGGTAGTTGGAACAAAAAATTGATGTTTCTCTCTTTATCTCTCAAATCAATTTTTAAAAATATGGCTCTACGTCAACCTGGAAATGCTGAGGTCGCCGGTTCGAAACCCTGGGCTTGCCTTGTCAAGGCACATATGGGAGTTGGTGCTTCCAGCTCCTCCCCCCTTCTCTCTCTCTGTCTCTCCTCCCTCTGTCTCTCACTCTCCTCTCTAAAATGAATAAATAAAAAAATTTTTAAAAAAGAAAAAAAAATATGACCCTAGTTTGTTGGCTCAGTGGATAGAGTGTCAGCTGGGGGGGGGGTATGGATGTCCCGGATTTGATTCCTGGTCAGGGCACACAAGAGAAGTGGCCATCTATTGATTCCTGGTCAGGGCACACAAGAGAAGTGACCATCTATTTCTCTTCCTCTTCGCCCCCCCCCCCCCAGCCAATGGCTTGATTAGTTCCTGCATCGGCCTGGGTGCTGAGGATAGCTCCATTGATTTGAACAGCGGCCCCAGAAGGGGTTGCAGGGTGGGGGAGGCTGAGGGCGGCACATGCAGGAGTCTGTCTCACTATCTCTCCTCTCACTTAAAAAAATTAAAAAGGCCTTGTGGTTTGGTGATTAAGTTGTGGAGTCTGGAACCAGAATGCCTGGGTCCAAATCCTCACCCCACTATCTACTTCTTGTATGACTTTGATCAAATTACTTAACTTCTCTGGTCTTCGTTTTTTTAATCTGGGAGATAGGAATAGTTAGGGCAGGGGTCGGGAACCTATGGCTCGCGAGCCAGATGTGGCTCTTTTGATGGCTACATCTGGCTCACAGACAAATCTTTAATTAAAAAAAATAATGTGGCCCTGGCCGGTTGGCTCAGTGGTAGACCGTCGGCCTGGCGTCCAGAAGTTCCAGGTTCGATTCCCGGCCAGGGCCACACAGGAGAAGTGCCCATCTGCTTCTCCCCCCCTCCCCCCCTCCTTCCTCTCTGTCTTTCTCTTCCCCTCCCGCAGCCAAGGCTCCATTGGAGCAAAGATGGCCCGGGCGCTGGGGATGGCTCCTTGGCCTCTGCCCCAGGTGCTAGAGTGGCTCTAGTCTCAGCAGAGCGACGCCCTGGAGGGGCAGAGCATCGCCCCCTGGTGGGCAGAGCGTCGCCCCTGGTGGGCGTGCCGGGTGGATCCCGGTCGGGCGCATGCGGGAGTCTGTCTGACTGTCTCTCCCCATTTCCAGCTTCAGAAAGAAAAAAACAAAACAAATACCAAAAAAAAAAAAACACAAACCACTTACTCATTTCTATTTATTTATTAATTTATTTACTTTTTACAGAGACAGAGAGTGAGTCAGAGAGAGGGATAGACAGGAACGGAGAGAGATGAGATGTGTCAATCATTAGTTTTTCTTTCTTTTTCTTTTTTAGGTTTATTTTTATTGGAGAGAGAGAGAAGGAGAGAGAGAGAGAGAGAGGAGGGGAGGAGCAGGAAGCATCAACTCTTCTATGTGCCTTGACCAGGCAAGCCCAGGGTTTCGAGCTGGCGACCTCAGCATTCCAGGTCGACACTTTATCCACTGCGCCACCACAGGTCAGGCAATCATTAGTTTTTCATTGCGCGTTGCAACACCTTAGTTGTTCATTGACTGCTTTCTCATATGTGCCTTGACCGTGGGGCTACAGCACATCGAGTAACCCCTTGCTCAAGCCAGCGACCTTGGGTCCAAGCTGGTGAACTTTGCTTAAACCAGATGAGCCTGTGCTCAAGCTGGCGACTCAGGGTTTCGAACCTGGGTCCTCCGCATCCCAGTCCAATGCTCTATCCACTGTGCCACCGCCTGGTCAGGCCCCCATTTCTATTTATTAAGGAGAACTTCAAACAAATACCAAAGCTGAGAGAATAAGAGAATGAGGCTCCACATTCACTAAGCTTCATAATCTTCAACTCAGGGCCGATCTTGTCTCCTCCATAGCCCAGCCACTTCCCCTCCCACCAGTCAATCATTTTGAAAAAAATTCTAGACATATCATTTCATACATATTTCAGAAGGTATCTCTTAAAGACTCAGTAAAAACATAACCATGGCCTCACCAGGCAGTGGTGCAGTGGATAGAGCGTCAGACTGCGACATGGAGGACTCAGGTTCGAAACCCTGAGGTCGCCAGCTTGAGCGCGGGCTCATCTGGCTTGAATGCGGGCTCACCACCTTGAGCACAGGGTAGCCGGCTTGAGCATGGGATCATAGATATGACCCCGTGGTTGCTGGCTTAAGCCCAAAGGTTGCTGGCTTGAGTCCAAGGCTACTGGCTTGAGCCTAAGGCCGCTGGCTTGAGCAAGGGGTCGCTCACTCTGCTGTAGCCCTCAGGTCAAGGCACATATGAGAAAGCAATCAATGAACAACTAAGGTGCCGCAACAAAGAATTGATGCTTCTCATCTCTCTCCCTTCCTGCCTTTCCCTCTCTCTGTCTTTCTCTTGGTTTCCCTCTCTCTCTCTCTCTCTCTCTCTCTCTCTCTCTCTCTCACACACACACACACACACACACACACACACACACAGAACAACAACAAAAAAACCCATAACCATAGCCTGACCTATGGTGGCACAACGGATAAAGTGTAGCCCTGGAACACTGAGGTCGCTGGTTCAAAATCCTGGGCTTGCCTGGTCAAGGCACATATAGGAGTTGATGCTTCCAGCTCCTCCCCCTTCTCTCTAAAACTGAATAAATAAAATCTTTAAAAATTCCATACCCACAATATCATTAATACACCTCAAAAATAATACTAAATAACTGCTTAATATCACCAACGTTCCAGGCAGTGTTGGAATGTGAAAGCAGTGACTTCTGTCTCCTTGTTTCCTTGGTCCCCTTTGCCTCACATGGCAAAAAGGATTTTGCAAATGTGATTAAATTAAGGATCTGGAGGAGAGGAGATCATCAGATTTTTTTCTTTTTACAGGGACAGAGAGAGAGTCAGAGAGAGGGATACATAGGGACAGACAGACAGGAACGGAGAGAAATGAGAAGCATCAATCATCAGTTTTTCGTTGCGGCACCTTAGTTGTTCATTGATTGCTTTCTCATATGTGCCTTGACCACGGGCCTTCAGCAGACCGAGTAACCCCTTGCTCGAGCCAGCGACCTTGGGCTCAAGCTGGTGAGCTTTTTGCTCAAACCAGATGAGCCCGCGCTTAAGCTGGCGACCTCGGGGTTTCGAACCTGGGTCCTCCACATCCCAGTCCGACGCTCTATCCACTGCGCCAGCGCATGGTCAGGCTCATCCCAGATTATTGAGGTGGGTCTAGTGCGGTTTTTCCCAACGTGGGGCCCACGCCCCACAGGGGGGCAATTCGATAGTTAAGGGGGGCAATTTGAAAATGGACTCGACACGACTTTAACTCTTTCGCCCCGGGCCATTTAAATGCAATGCTAGATATCGGTGCCAAATTTAACAAAAAATGCAATTCTTAAATAATTGCGGTAAATAATTATTAAGTATGATTTCGTTTGACGAGACCAAAATATCAACTGGGTGATTGGCGTCGTCAAGTAAACTTCGTCCTGGGTTCACCGCAGAGCGTGCCGTCTGCCGCGGGGAACCCCGGACGTTTTAAAAACTCGCGAAACAACGCAGTTATTCTCACCTAAGTGGCCCATCGCAACTTCTGTAGTGTTTCACATCATTCAGTTGGTGTTAATTTGAAATAAGTGTCAGTCAAAACTGTTGTAAAAGCTCGTTGATTTAATAAATATACATATATATATTGCATAGATATAATTGGTAAGTATTTGATTTTATTTTTATCAATATTAAACTCTTTATTAAGTACTTCTTGCATTGGGGCTAGAAAGCAATAATATTTCATAAATATTATTGGGGCTATAATAGTGCATGCACGACAATTTTAATTTTAGAAGCATAACTTTCCAGAAAATTTTGTCAAGTGGAAAAAATATAGATACCTTTTGATTTGCGGTGGTAGTGTAGTAAATGTGTTATATACATTTAAATAAATATGCATTTTTAGTATACGTTTACTCTATGTCACATTGAATATATTTTAACACATATTTTAATATTAGTTTTTAATTGATCTTATTTTTATTATAGCCCATAGTAAAATGAGTGGTGCAAGCAAGAAAAAAACTCGTCAATATTCGGAGGAATATTTAAAATTTGGTTTCATACCCACTGTTCAAGATGAGTGGACTCCTTTTTGTCTTTTATGCCAGCAATGCTTGACCAATGAATCAATGAAACGAGGTCGTCTTGAGACGCATTTGAAGGCGAAACATAGTGCTCATATTAATTCAGATTTGAGTTACTTTAAAACTTTAAAGAAAAATTTTGAAAAAAGAACAACATTAAAGTCTCTATTTACTGCTCATACTTCAACTAATAATCGTGTTCTTGAGGCTAGTTATCAAATTTCTTTATTCATCGCTAAAACTAGAGAAAATCATACTATAGGAGAGAATTTAATAAAACCATCAATATCAGCATTTCTTAAAACGGTTCTTGAAAAAGATGACAAAGATGTAAAAGCTATGCCACTCAGTAACAATTCTGTTAGCAGAAGAATAGATGAAATGAGTGAGGATATTGAAAAACAACTTATTGAAAAGCTGAAAACAAGAAAATTTTCCTTGCAAATGGATGAATCAGCTTTGAGAGACAGTGAGGCAGTATTGATAACTTACGTAAGATATATTGATAAAGGACATCTTGCTGAAGAAATGTTGTTCTGTAAAAGATTAAAAAGCACCACTACCTCCAAAGATATATATAATAAGCTAAAAAACTACTTAGATGTCAATGATATACCAATGAAAAATATAACATCTTGTGCCGCAGATGGTGCTCCCAATATGATGGGCAAGAAAAATGGCTGCTTAAAATTGATGAAAGATGCGAATCCAGAAATGATTCTTGTGCATTGTGTTATTCATAGGGAAAACTTGGTAGCTAAAAACATCTCGCCTGTTCTGAATGAAGTATTACATACAGTAATAAAGTGTGTTAATGCTATTAAAGCTAGTGCCAAATGTGAGCGTCTTTTCAAGCTATTTTGTGAAGAACAAAATGAAGACCATGTGAGACTTTTACTTCATACTGAAGTAAGATGGCTATCTAAAGGAAACTGTTTGAAAAGATTTATGGAACTGTTTGATACTTATAAGCGACAAACCTGAAATGAAGTATCTGTTAACAATAGATGGCAAAGCATTTGTGAGTTATTTAGCGATATCTTTGAAAAACTAAATATATTAAATAAGCAACTTCAAGGAACAAATAAAACTCTTGTGGATGCAAAAGCAAAGATATTTGGTTTCATTACCAATATTGAGTTATGTCAGAAACATATTAACAACAAAAACTTTAAACAGTTTCATTGGCTCCAAAAATGTGAAGTAACTGATACCGCTTTACTTGTTATTGTCAATCATTTGAATATTCTATCGGCTGATTTAAAAAGAAACATTTTCTGATTTAAAACAAATTGATTTCCCAACATGGATGATGCAGCCAATGTTAGTGGATTTGTCTGATATATCAAATATGCAGTATCAAGAAGAACTCGCAGAATTGCAAAATGATGAGTCAGTTAAAGCTTTATTTAATATCAAAGGAGCGATGGCATGGCTTTGTGAGGAAACAGAAATCAAATACCCAAATTCAACCAAATGTGCAAGAAAACTATTGCTACCGTTTCCATTTTCATTTTTAGCTGAATGTGGATTTAGTGCTGTAAATGATTTACTGGTAAAAAAAAGAAATCGGCTGGATATAACACAACGTGGAGACTTGAGACTAAAGCTAACCAAATTGGAACCTAATATAAAATCTCTGTGCAGCGAGCATCAAGTGCAAGGATCACACTAAATTAAAATAATAAATTAATATAGAAAAATCTGTATTAAAATTATTTGGAATTTAAATTTCTGTTTTTCATTATATGTTTTGAAATTTTACTGTGTTTTGTTAACAATTTCATAGTGATTTCTTCCTAGAACCTATCATTTATGTTTATTAAGTGAACAAATCAATTTTTTTAAATATTTTTTTTAATTTTATTTATTCATTTTTAGAGAGGAGAGAGAGAGACAGAGAGAGAGAAGGGGGAGGAGCTGGAAGCATCAACTCCCATATGTGCCTTGACCAGGCAAGCCCAGGGTTTTGAACCGGCGACCTCAGCATTTCCAGGTCAACGCTTTATTCACTGCGCCACCACAGGTCAGGCCACAAATCAATTTTTTAATGTTAAAAATTATGTATGTTACATAGGAGGGGACATAAAAATTTTAGAAAGGTTAAGCACAAAAAAGGTTGGAAAACACTGGTCTAGTGTAATCACAGGATCCTTGTAAGTGAAAGAGGGAGCCAGAGATGTGACGATGGAAGCAAGAAATGGTAGATGCAAGCTCTGCCTTTTGTTTTGTTTTGGGTTTTTCTTTTTGTATTTTTCCAAAGCCAGAAACAGGGAGGCAGTCAGAGTCCCGCATGCGCTCGACCGGGATCCACCCGGCGCACCCACCAAGGGGTGATGCTCTGCCCATCCTAGGCGTCGCTCTGTTGAGACCAGACCCACTCTAGTGCCTGAGGCAGAGGCCACAGAGCCATCCTCAGCGCAGGGGCCAACTTTGCTCCAATGGAGCCTTGGCTGCGGGAGAGGAAGAGAGAGACAGAGAGGAAGGAGAGGGGGGAAAGTGGAGAAGCAGATGGGTGCCTCTCCTGTGTGCCCTGGCCGGGAATTGAACCCGGGACTCCTGCACGCCAGGCCTACGCTCTACCACTGAGCCAACCAGCCTGGGCCACAAGCTCTGCCTTTGAAGATGGAAGGGGGCCATGAGCCAAGGAATGCAGGCAGCTATCAGAAGCTGGAAAAGACAATAATTGGGCTTTTTTAGTCATTAGGGGCTAGTGTGACTAAGAAACTGAATCCTTAATTTTTAGTTAATTTTAATTAATGTAAATTTAAATAGTTACAAGGTTGGTGATTAAATTGGACAGCAAAAGCAATGACAATGAAGTAGCTTTATTTGTCAAAAACTATACAGAAGAAATAGCTGCACATGCTTTGTCAAAAGTCTTTAAGGAGCCTGACCTGTGGTGGCACAGTGGATAAAGCAATGATCTGGAATGCTGAGGCCACCAGTTTGAAACTGAGGCTTGCCCAGTCAAGGCACATACGAGATGCAACTACTATGAGTTGATGCTGCTCCTCCCCTCCACTTCTCTCTCTCCTCTCTGAAATCAATTAAATTAAATCTTTTAAAAAAATCTTTAAGAAGTTTATGAAATAAAGAAATGGGGCCTGACCTGTGGTGGCACAGTGGATAAAGCGTCGACCTGGAAATGCTGAAGTCACTGGTTTGAAACCCTGGGCTTGCCTGGTCAAGGCACATATGGGAGTTGATGCTTCCAGCTCCTCCCCCCCTTCTCTCTCTCTGTCTCTCCTCTCTCTCTCTCTCTCTCTCTCTCTCTCTCTCTCTCTGTCTCTCCCTCTCCTCTCTAAAATGAATAAAATAAAATAAAGAAATGGGGCAGAAGCAAAGGAAAATCACTCTTCAGAGTCATACCCTCAACAAGGCCACATGGATTTCTGGTAGATGAAGCCCTGTTGGAGAAGATCTCATTATAATGTCAACATGCAGGAGGGAAATTAATCCATGAGTTAGAACCAGCAGACACAAGAAATTACAGAAGTGATGGCCGCAAATGTCAGATGATTGAATTATCAGATATATACTACACAATCACTGTGCTTAAAATGCTTAAAGACAGCCCTGGCCAGATAGCTGGGTTGGTTGGACTGTTGTCCTGAAGTGCAGACGTTGCTGGTTCGATCCCCAACCAGGGCACATACACAAACAGCTCAACATTCCTGTCTCAATCTCCCCCTCTCCCTTCCTCTCTCGCTGGAATCAATAAATAAAAAAATTTAAAAAACGCGTAATGACATAAAAGAATCTAAAATATGAAAAAAGATCAAGGCACTACCAAGAATAAAAAGTATGTATTTGAAAGAGAAAGAATTGGATTTCTATGAGGGACATCCCTTTGAAAGAGATTACTTTAAGACTGCTTTGGCCCTGGCCAGTTAGCTCAGTCAGTTGAGTGTTGTCCCAAAACAAGGTTGCGGGTGTGATCCCTGGTCAGGGCACATGGGAAGCAACCAGTGAATGCACGACTGAGTAGAACAACAGATGAATGCTTCCCTTCCCCCTTCCCTTTCTCTGTCTCTCCGAAAATAAAAAAAGAAATTAAACCCTGGCAGGATAGCTTGGTAGGTTGGAGCATCGTTCCAGAATGCAGAGGTTGCTAGTTTGAGACCCTTGTCAGGCGACATACAGGAGCAACTTGATGTTCCTGTCTCTTTACAAAACAAAACAAAACAAAAAACTGCT
This sequence comes from Saccopteryx bilineata, assembly GCF_036850765.1. Lineage (NCBI taxonomy): Eukaryota > Metazoa > Chordata > Mammalia > Chiroptera > Emballonuridae > Saccopteryx > Saccopteryx bilineata. Next base: position 313,651,490 of record NC_089492.1, on the reverse strand, counting down.
CTGCCCTGGTCAGGTATTGGTTAGAGCGTAGTCCTCATACACCAAGGTTGTAGGTTCAATCCCTGGTCAGGGCACATACAAGAATCAACCAATGAGTGCATAAATAAGTGGAACAACAAATCAATGTTTTTTTCTCTCTCTCTCTCCCTCCCTTCTTCTCTCTAAAAATTGATTTAAAAAAAGACCACTTTGCCAAAAATACTAACAATGATGATAATTTATTAAATCAGAATGGAATCCAATGATTGCATAAATAAGTGGAACAACAAATCAATGTTTCTCTCTCTCTTTCTCCCTCCCTTCTTCTCTCTAAAAATTGATTTTAAAAAAGACCACTTTGCCAAAAATACTAACAGTGATGATAATTTATTAAATCAGAATGGAATCCAAAAAAAGGAAGTCAATTTCTGTGCAAACTACCTTTATTTATAAAGAAAAACATCCCCATTTTGTTATAAAACCAGCACTGCATGAAGGCACTTGGTTGGGGAGAACAGGGGCAGAAATCCTGGTAGAGAGACCAGTATGCCTCACCTGGTCCCCCAGAGGTTGCTGGGAGAAACAGGGGCAAAGATGACTCTCAGATAAAGCCAGTGCAGGTGACCCATCCCACTGGGATGATGGGTTGGCTTGCTTTGAGGGGTTCAGGAGAGGCTGGCAGTAGAAGTGGGGGGCACTTTGGATGGGATCAGATTTGGCAAGTGGAGGGTCTCTCTTGCCCCCAATGATTCCCAGCCCCACAATGACTTCCCACAGCTAAGGTAGGTTTCTAAACTTAAGGCCAAGGGTCTCCTTCCCCCTGGGCTTCCAGAGAAGCAGGCAGCAGTGGGGAGGATCCACCCCTGCGGGCCTTGGGGCACAGGAGGCGCAGCAGCGTGGGAGCAGGAAGTCTGGAGTGAAGGCGAAGCTGCTTCCTCCCGTCTCCCTTGATAATTGTCCTTCTCTCCAGCTAGACTTTACTCCTCTGAGTCTTCACCCTGGGGAAGAGCTGAGGGAAGACGGTGTTTTCAGACGCCAGGAGCTCCCACGCCCTCATCCCGCCCCCAAATTGAATGAAGTCACCTATCCACCCCAAACACAAAACAGTCTCCATCATCCCACTTCTTCCTGACACTGTCTCAGCACCTCCTTAGCCCTGGAACCTCCAGGGTGTCCTGTCATATTCAGGCAACACATGGAGCTTTCCAATCAGCAGCCTGGTTCATGAGATAGTATATTCGGAGTCTCCCACACTGCCCCACCCTACCACGTGGGCCCTCTGTTGGGACCCACCTCCACCCATCCCCAAGTCAAAAGAATCTTCTCTCCCAGATATAATGGGATCTTCCTGATCTCCTCCACTACCCTGTAGACCAGGGGTCCCCAAACTTTTACACAGGGGGCCAGTTCACTGTCCCTCAGACCGTTGGAGGGCCGGACTATAAAAAAAACTATGAACAAATCCCTATGCACACTGCACATATCTTATTTTAAAGTAAAAAAAACAAAATGGGAACAAATACAATATTTAAAATAAGAACAAGTAAATTTAAATCAACAAACTGACCAGTATTTCAATGGGAACTATGCTCCTCTCACCGACCACCAATGAAAAAGGTGCCCCTCCCGGAAGTGCAGCAGGGTGGATAAACGGCCTCAGGGAGCCGCATGTGGCCCTCGGGCCCCTAGTTTGGGGACCCCTGCTGTAGACTCTCCCTCAATTCCACCGTAATTTCATTAATAGTCTTTTTCACCCTGCCCAATTCAGTGTAACAAAAGTTACCACACTTGTAATATACAACTCTTTAACTTTCCCCCAGCAATAAAAAGTAATTTTCATTTCTCTCTTTAACTAATATACATTCTTTACCTCCGATTCATTTAATTAGGGATGTTAATAAATATAGTATTTGAGCACAAACCAATCAAAAGGCAGTATTGGTGCATACTTCATGAAGTTCCACTAGTAAGAGGCTCTCTCTTACCTCCTCCATTATAATGGACTTTTCCCACCTCCCCCAGCCAATATGGACTCTTCTGACCCAAGCCCCGCCCACGTAATGGACTGTCCCTCTTGCCCCTTTTTCTTTGTGGGATCACCCCATTCCCCAAACAGTGATCTGGAGGCCCCACAAGATCTCTGGGCTCACCCCGAAGTAGTTACGAGGCACATAGCCCTCCTGGCCGTGCAGTGTGGCCCACCACCAGTCTGTCTCCTCTGGTCCATCCCTACGAAGCACAGTGACCGACTCGCCCTCGCGGAAGGACAGCTCATCTCCGAACTCCGCGCTGTAGTCCCAGAGGGCATACACCACCCCGTTGTGCATCAGCCCCATGCTCTGTTCCACATCTGAAATGGCAGGGGTTGTGAGGGCGGGGTCCAGGTGGGCCAGGAATACTCAGGGACACGAGGCACGCAGGGGACAGGGACAGGTCCTGGGATTTGGCGCCTGTACCAGTTGGGGGATGAGCCACTTGACTCCTGTCTGGATAAGGGCAGCTGAGCTGGAGTCAGCAGCCAGGACTAGTAGTCTCTAGGTTGCATCAAGCTGGGCCAACCCCGAGGCAGGGTCAGTGGTTTCCATCCCCTCTCATACATTAAGTCCCCATGTCACATCTAGAGATACAGTGTCTTCACTCCCCACTTTGGTGGTCCAGTTTCCACAGAGGACTCCTTCAGATGGTACAGCCCTATTCCACCTCCCCTCAAGAGGTCCCATCTTCCCCTTTCTAGATGGTGCAATCCATACTGCTACTTCTCTTCAAGTGATATGTCTCTAAAACGGATGTAATAACATCTTCAGATGGCACAGCGCACCCATACCCTCCCTGCCATAGTCCACCGCGATCTCCCTCTTTAGTGCTTCAGTCCACGGTGTTCCAACTTCTCCTCCCCTCCTGCCAACGGTGCAGTCCAATCTTCACCTTCACAGAACTTCCCGTGTTCGAGACAGGAAGGACAGTACACTACCTATGACTTTGTCAACCCCCCCCCCCCAAAGGTTACAGCCCTTCCTCTCCTCGGTTAACAGTCGGAAGTGGTCAAATCCCAGTCTGCCTCTGTTACCGCCCTATGGCTCTCACCCACGTTCTGCCATGGGAGGCACAGCCCGCTGTCCTGGGGGTAGCCCCTCCAGGCTCCTCTCTTAACTACACTGTCCCACCCCCAGGTCTTACAACCTGCCTTACTCCATCTGCTAAATTCCTAACCCTGCCCAATGATACAAATTGCCCCTCCAGGTGTGCAGTACGGAGCCTGTGCACACCCTCGTGGCGCTGCCTACTAGTTCCTTCTATTACCTGGTTGGCGGATGTGGTCTACTTCCTGGAGGTATATGGTACAGCCTCGTGTCTCCCTACAAGTGGAAGAGCCCCCCAGCACCTCTGCAGGAGCAATGGCCTGCTCACCTGCCAGCTGAGTGGTACCGTATCTCCACAGGTAGCATGGCCCACCTGTCCAGCGCCATCTACCCAGCTGGATGGTGTAGTGGGGACATTCAGCACCCCACCCTCACAGAGGAGAAAGTGAGTGAACTGCGCAAGTTCCATGACCACTTTTCTCCCCAACTGGGGTCCAGCTTGCACAGCACGCCCCCCGTGGCCCTCTCCCTCGAAGGTAGCATGTTCTACTCCCCCTACCCAGAGTGCACCTGCCCGTGGTGGTGGTGGTGGTGGGGGGCTCATCCAGCTGCTCCTTTTAAGCTACCTGTGCCACATGATTAGACAGCCCCCAAGTCCTCTCACTGATGAGTTGAGTGGCAGTCTGCAGCTTTCCTCAATATCTACCAGATGAGCAGCCCAGTTCCCCAAGACCCCTCCCCCAGAGGTGGCCTGGCCCACCAACCCGCCTGCAGAGCCCGGCCTGGCTTCGTACCTGCCAGGTAAGTGGCACAGTCAGCGTAACCCTCGCGGTAGGGGTCGCACTTCTCAATGGCAGTAGCACCGTCACTGAGAGTTGTGGCGAAGATGGCCGCACCGTGCTGCACCAGCGCCGTGCAGATGGCCGTGTCATTGCACGAGGCCGCACAGTGCAACGGTGTCCTAGGCGTGGGAGGCAGGTGTGAGCGGCTGCGCGGCCGTCCGGGCCCCGCCCCGCCCCACGCTGCCAGCGCTCACCAGCCGTGGCTGTCGGGGGAGTTGACGTTGGCGCCCGCCGCAATGAGGAAGTCCACGATGGGGTAGTTGGCACCGCAGATGGCGTTGTGCAGGGCGGTGATGCCCTCCTCGTTGGGCTGACTCGGGTCGTTCATCTGGTCGGGCCCAGAGACTGAGGCTAAGCACCCGGCCGCCCTCCTGCGTCCGCACCACAGCCCCGCCAGCCCTGCCCTCGCGCCGCGCCCACCTCCTTCACCGCCTGCTGCACCACGTCCAGCTCCCCCGTCAGCGCCGCGTCCAGCAGCAGCACGAGCGGATTGAGACGTGCGCGGCGAGCCTTGCGCGGAGAACCTGCCTTGCGCGGAGAACCTGCCTTCCGCAGCACCGAGCGCATCTCCTACGGGACAGAATGAGGGACTTCAGTGACTTGGGTAGGGGAGACCTTTTAATATACCCATTATTACTCAGAGGAGGAAACAAAGGTTCAGGGATCACGCGGCAGCCATCCCAGCAGGCCATGGGGAGGGAGATGCCTCAGTTCTACAGCCCTGTAACTACTTTTTTATTTTAAAAATAAAAAATCCTATTCTTCAGACCGTGAGTGCTCTAGGATACTAGAACATCACTGTTTTGAGATTGTGATGCCAGGATTGATTTTTTTTTTTAAAGACACAGAGGAGAGTCAGAGAGAGGGATAGATAGGGACAGACAGACAGGAACGGTGAGAGATGAGAAGCATCAATCATCAGTTTTTCGTTGTGACACTTTAGTTGTTCATTGATTGCTTTCTCATATGTGCCTTGACTGTGGGCCTTCAGCAGACTGAGTAACCCCTTGCTCAAGCCAGCGACCTTGGGTCCAAGCTGGTGAGCTTTTGCTCAAACCAGATGAGTCCGCGCTCAAGCTGGCGATGTTGGGGTCTCGAACCTCGGTCCTCCACATCCCAGTGCGATGCTCTATCCATTGCGCCACCGCCTGGTCAGGCTTGAATTTTTATTTTATTTTTATTTTTGTATTTTTCTGAAGCTGGAAACGGGGAGAGACAGTCAGACAGACTCCCGCATGCGCCCGACCGGGATCCACCCGGCACGCCCACCAGGGGCGACGCTCTGCCCACCAGGGGGCGATGCTCTGCCCCTGCGGGGCTTCGCTCTGCCACAACCAGAGCCACTCTAGCGCCTGGGGCAGAGGCCAAGGAGCCATCCCCAGCGCCTGGGCCATCTTTGCTCCAATGGAGCCTCGCTGCGGGAGGGGAAGAGAGAGACAGAGAGGAAGGAGAGGGTGAGAGGTGGAGAAGCAGATGGGTGCTTCTCCTGTGTGCCCTGGCCGGGAATCGAACCCGGGTCTCCCGCATGCCAGGCTGACGCTCTACCACTGAGCCAACCGGCCAGGGCCAGGCTTGAATTCTTAACGTGAATTTTCAAGTTTCTCTGTGGCCAGAATTTTGAGATTCCACAATAAGGCAACTGAACCATTTCAAGATATTGTCGTTCTTACATTCTTGATTTCAACATCCTAAGCCTCAACAGTTCTTGGCTCCACCATCAGGAGGGTCTGAGAGTAGGTATTTTGGGGTACCCCCACTTCTTTTCTGGGAATTGTTCCCCTCCCTCTGTCTCTCCACACTGAGTGATTCAGACTGTACCACGTGATTATACCCTCCAACCCCAGCCAAGATGCAAGGACTGGACCAAGATCAGCAGGAGGTCATCCCCTGGCCGAATGACAACAACAGTAATAGCAGTGCAGGCCCTATACTAATCAACATGTTAATGTACAATATTTAATCCTCACAGCAGCCCTATGGTTTTTCTCATCCCCATTTTACAGGTGAGAAAACTGAAGCCCAGAGAGGCTAAGTGTCTTGCCTAACGTTGCACAGCTGGTTAGTGACACAGAGCTGTGATTTGAACCCAGACAGCATAGCTTGACACTTAGCCACAACACACACAGCCACAGAAACCAAAGACATGCGCTTGCAAATCAGAGTGGAAGAAGCTCTGAGTAGAGTCAGAGGATCCCATGGGCTTGAACGAAGACGTCATTTTGAGTTAGATTTGGCTGGGCCATTGCTAGCCATGGCACGGGCTTGTTGAGGTAGGTATAAGAGAAGAGAGCAAATCTCCAGAGAAGGCAAACACAAGAGCCTGTGTGGCAACCATGGAGTGGAATGGTGGCTGTCTTGATTCAGACAGGCTTTTCAGGTCCCAGAGTAAACCTTCTGTCTGCTAAGACATAGTAACTTCCATGTTGTAAGACTCCACGATTCCTGAAAGGATGCCGAGGCAGGGGTGAGGGGGCTACTGGAGAGGAGCAGGGAAAGTCTGGGTGGCCAAGACGTTTGGATGCCCCTCCATGTGTGTTCTTCCTTTCTTCTGAACATGGGCAAACTGGATTAAAGACTACATTTCCCAGTCTCCTTTGTAGCTAGATCCCTAGCCAATGGGATGTGACAGATATGATATGTACAATTGCCAGGTTCTGTCCTAAAAGGGAAGGGGCACTTCCCATGTGCTAATATACCCCACTTTCCTCCTATATTACTTACCACATTCTGCAGCTGCTCCGGTGGGCTGCTCTGTGGTGGGGCTGGGGGTGGTATGGGAGCTGGTGGGGCAGGAGCAGGGGGCCCTGCCCTGGCCTCGGATACCTCAGTGATGGAGGACAGCTCAGGCTCAGGCCCCCCAGGCCCCCCATGACGATGGAAGAGGCGGCTGATGATCTGCTGGTATTGCTTCTTGTGAGTCGGGGGCAGGGCTACAGCAGGGCTCTGCTCCATGGAGCCCCTGCGTTTGAGGGGCCGTGGAATCTCTGCCAGCACCCGTGCCACCTCCTCCAGCTCGGGCACTGACTGTGCCTCAGGCGGCAGTGCTGGCTGCAGCCGTGTGGGGCTGAGGGGCCGAGTTACAGTGCCTTCATCTGCATCGCCAGCCTCCAATACAGGTGCCAGCAGTCCCTCCAGCTCTGGTTCTGGCTCCAGCTCAGCAGGGGCTTTGGGGGTGCCTAGAAAGAACAAGAAGAATCAAGTCAGAGGGGTTCTCAGGAGAGCCTCAAGACTCCCTCCCCACAACTTGCAAAACCCACAAGCAGCCCTGGATTTGCTGTGTGACCTCAGGGTAGTTCCTTGCTCTCACTGGCCTACACTTTCCCTGAGTTGTGACTAATATACAATGATGACATTTCCCATTTACCAATCACTTAACATGTGGCTGGTGCTTTACCTACCTGGCTTATTGAATTCTCACCTCACTATCCTGTGAGGTAGATATGGCTATCATCTCCTTATTACAGAAAGGGAAACTGAATCTCAGAGAAGGCAAATCAGTTGCCCAATGACATTAGTTGGGTTTTGTTTCTTTTTTTTCTTTTTCTTTTCTTTTTTTTTTTTCTGAAGTTGGAAACGGGGAGGCAGTCAGACAGACTCCCACATGCGCCCAACCGGGATCCACCCGGCACACCCACCAGGGGGCGATGCTCTGCCCATATGGGGCATCGCTCTGTTGCAACCAGAGCCATTCTAGCACTTGAGGCAGAGGCCACAGAGCCATCCTCAGCGCCTGGGCCAACTTTGCTCCGCCTCTGCTGCGGGAGGGGAAGAGAGAGACAGACAGGAAGGAGAGGGGTAGAGGTGGAGAAGCAGATGGGCACTTCTCCTGTGTGCCCTGGCCGGGAATCAAACCCGGGACTCCTGCACGCCAGGCTGACGCTCTACCACTGAGCCAACCAGCCAGGGCTTTAGTTGGGTTTTGAACTCAGTTCTATCTGACTCTGTACTCTTATCATGATAGACTTGATGTTTTAAGATTCTAAGAATTTGCCTGACCAGGCGCTGGCGCAGTGAATAGAGCATCGGTCTGGGATGTGGAAGACCCAGGTTCAAGACCCTAAGGTCGCCAGCTTGAGCACGGGCTCATCTGGTTTGAGCAAAAGCTCACCGGCTTGAGCAAGGGGTTACTCAGTCTGCTGAAGGTCCGCGGTCAAGGCACATATGAGAAAGCAATCAATGAACAACTAAGGTGTCACAACGAAAAGCTGATGATTGATGCTTCTCATCTTTCTCCGTTCCTGTCTGTCCCTATCTATCCCTCTCTCTGTCTCTATAAAAAAAAAAAAAAAAAAAAGATTCTAAGAATTTCCTCTCCTAACATGTCAGGCAGAAAACTCCTGCTGGGACTAGAACTCTGGTCTTAATGGTCTTTTCTGTCTGTGTTGTTCCTCTATCAGAGCTTTTAAAGCACGTAGAAATAATAATGATCACTTCTATGCATTATTTTACATTGAATGCCCATCATAATTTGTGCAGTAGATATTATTAATCTCTCTTCACAGATGAGAAAACAGAAGCTCAGATAGGCTAACCAATTTATCCTGAGTCACATAGCAAGTCAAAAGTGTAGTAGAGAGAGGCTCAAAACCCAATCTGCTTAACTACAGGCTCTGTACTGGCCTCACACCAAAAATATTAATAATTATTATAACAAATATGATAGCTATAAGCTTATTACACACCAGGCCCTACTTTAAGGACTTTATGGCTCTGGCCAGTTGGCTCAATGATAGAGCATTGGCCCAACTATGGATGTCCAGGGTTCGACTCCTGGTCAAGATACACAGGAGAAGAACCCATTTGTTTCTCCTCCCTTCCCCTTTCACTTCTTTCCCTCTCTCTCCCCCTTCTGAAACCATGGCTATATTGGAGCAAGTTGGCCCAGGGTGCTGAGGATGGCTCCATAGCCTCTGCCTCAGTCACTAAGAAGTCCCCAGATGGGCAGAGGATCACCCCCTTGTGGGTTTCTGGGTAGATCCTGGTCCGGGCACATGTGGGAGTTTGTCTCTGCCTCCCTTCCTCTCACTGAATTAAAAAAAAAGACTTTATATGGATGATATACAGGGGTCCTCGGGTTATGACAGTCTTAACATGTGACATTTCAAGTTTACGACACTCCCATAAAAACTTTAATGAATTGAGACATGAGTGTTTCAGCTTACACTGTTAGTGTGGTACTTATGGACTATGTGTGCAAACTAGTTTGGTTGCATGCGGCAGAATACAGTATTGCGTAGTACAGTATATTTACGTCCTTTTCCTTTTTCTGTGGCTTAGTTGTGTTTTTATGTTCTAGATTATGATTTTACAACTGTGTTAGAATAGGGAAGTGACTTAGGCTAGGGTGTGTTTTGACTTACATCAAAATTCGGGTTACATCACTGTGGTAGGAACGGAACTGTGTCTTAACCCGAGAATCCCGTGTAATCTAATACCGTATCCTAATAAGAAAGGTTCTACCATCTTCTTTTATACTCAGAGAAACTGAGGTGCAGATTAGTTAAGTGACTTGCCCAGTTTACACAGCATGGAGCCAGGCAGTCTGACGCCAGGGTCCAGGTTTAACCATTGTGTGTTCTGTCCCTAGGTCTCCAGCAAATTCCCAAGCTTATCTGGCCTAGCCCTCTTCAGGACCAGGGTTTGAAAACAAGTGCTTGGCTGCGATGGTTCCCCAAGCTGGTCTGGTCCCCCACCATTTGCCCTCCCTTCATCAAGCCGTCTGGAACCCCCATTGCCGACTCACCTTCACTCCAAGTCTGTTGGGGGATCTGGGGCATGGGGGCAGAGGGTTGAGGCTGGAGCTGAGGCTGGGGTTGTGGTTGGAGCTGGGACTGGAGTGGCAGCTGGGGCTGGGGGGGTGCCTGGGGCTGGTGAGGCAGCTTAGGTGGAGGACCTCGGGAGAAGATGGGGGAACCAGGGAACATAGCCCTGCTGGCCCCATGCTCCCAGAAGGCGTTCTGTAGCTTAAATATCATGCTGAGGGGGATGGGGCGCTGGCGGGGGGCACCACGGGGCTGGGGGTTGGACGGAGGCATGGGGATGCGGCTGACAGGCTGCCAGCTTCGGGGCAAAGTGCCTGACGGCCCCGCGGAGCCCAGCGATCGGCGGTAGCTGCCCACATCAGAACGCCTGTCGTTGGCCAGAGGGGAAACCTTGTAATTGCGGGGCAAGGTGGCGCTGGTGAGGTTGTCCTGGGGGAGAAAGAGGGAAGGAGGGAACGAAAAAGGGGTTTAGATGGGAGGAAGATAAGGATAAAGGAAGGATGAGGGAGGGGAGGGCAAAAGGTGAGAAGGCGGGGAAATGGTGAGAAAGGAGAGGAGGAGGTAAGGGAACCTGGAGAAAGTGAGGTAGAGGACAGCTTGGGGTTGGAAAGCTAGGATAGAGAAGAGCTTGGGGAAGGGGACGGAAAATGGGGGCGCATCCTGAGCAGGAGACTAGCCCTCACCCCGCTCCTCCCTTTGCCCTCTCCCCAAGCCTCTCCTGCTCCCACCTTGCCGGTGGACCCCAGCCCATCCAGACTACTCTCTCTCCAAGGTAAGAGCTGCAGGCCGGGTGAGGAGGGCCTTGTGAAGACGTCCAGACCTGGGGGGAGGGGAATCATATTAGGGTCTGGGGGTCGCCTCTCAGCTCGCCTACGCCCTCGGCCTCCCATCACTGACGTTCGTAGCTAGCTGTCTGTGAAGACTTCTTCTCGTAAGCCACGTCCAGATCCGACTCGTTCCAGGCTTTGGGAGGTCGCCGTCGCAACATTAGGTCGTCTGGGGAGAGGCAGTGCATGAGGATGACAGAGGCGGCTAGTGCCGGGTCCTGCACCCCACCTATACTCCAAGTTCGGCCCCGGGGTTCACCTTGAGCACGCAGAGGCGGGGCGAAGGCGCTACTGCTCGCGCCCAGCAGGGGGCTCCCAAAGACAGCCGGCACGTCGTAGGCGGCGGGCGGTCGCGGCGAGGGTCCGCGCTCGGGGAAGAAGACCTGGGGCCCCTCAGCCAGGGGGCTGCCACGGGGGGAGCCGGCGCGGCCAAGGAAGTCAAAGGGCGTGGGGGGACCCTGCTGGCGGAGCGGGCCCGAGACCGGCCGTGGGGAAGGCGCACGACCGAGGGAGCCCCCCGCGCCATCGAAGGCGCGGGACCTGGAGGAGGGAGCGTGGTCCAGGCTGCTGTAGGCTTCCGGCTGCAGGTAGAGCGGGGTGCGAGGTGACGACGGCCGACCCTTAGGGGGCAGCGAGCTGTAGGGGAGCAGAGCTGGGGCGCTCTCGGAGCGTCCGAACGGGGTGTCGGCGCTGTCGCTGGTCGCCCTCCAGAACCCGCGGCTGCCGAAGGGCTCGGTGATCGGGCTGGAGCTGTACCGCGACAGCTGGGGAGACACAGGGTCATTGAGAGGAAAAAGGAAACATCAGTAGAGGGTTGGGAGTAGGTCAAAGAGAAAATCGAAAACGAACTCAGGGAGGTTGGAGCGGGGCTGAAGATGCAGGCAGATTGCCCAGTGAGGGCTGCTGGGGAAAGAGCCCTGGACTGGGGCTAGCCTACTCAGCACTTCTGAGACGCTTAGAAAAAGGTAACTTCTCTTCCGAGAGCCCTGTTAGTTGTCCACTTCCACTGGTCCCCTCTTTAAAGTGTCTTTAAATAACCCACAATCTGCACAACCCTACGAAGCAGGCTTGCCTGAACTTCAGGCGAAAAGAAGCTGGCTTTTGGGGGACCAGTGTGGGGACCAGGTGAGCGGGCTCACCCTAGGGGGGGGTCCAACTTGAGAGCCAGGTGGCGTCGGCGAGTCTGACCACAGTGACTCCAGTTGCTTGGTCAGTTCGTCCACCTTGGCCGCCGCCGTGTCCAGCTCCATCTGCTTTAGGTCCATGTGCTTCATGGCCAGAGCTGGCAAGCGGAGTGGCGGTAAGCACTGGGACCTCCTGGCTGGGTCCCGACTCCACCCCCCAGGGCCCCGCCCTCCACCCACCCCCCTGCCCCTGCTTACACTGGAAGTTCAGGTCCAGAAGGTCCTGCGCGCTCTGTAATGCCTCGCTGTCCATGGTGCCGGCCGGAGCGGAGCGCCTGCCTTGGGAGGAGGGGAGAGTCTTCTCTGACACCGTCCCCTGGACCCCGCCCGCAGGGAAGCTGGGGCCTCGAGGAGCAGGACAGCACCTTTACTCTGCTAGTTCCTGCCACTAGAAGTGCTTTGCCCCTCCACTTCCCCAGCTAGGACATGCCAACTCCTTCAAAACCCTCCTGGAAGACTCAGGACAATTCACTTTATGTGGCTCCCTTGTCTCTATCTCAGTTCTAATAAGACTTGAATCATTCCTTCAACAATTGATCCATTGACTACCTACTATTTGCCAGGCTTTATAGTGAACAGAGGCTGCAATAAGAATACCTATGCTGACTGGTGGTGTCGCAGTGGATACAGCATCAACATGGGATGCTGATGTCCCCGGTTTGAAACCTCGAAGTTGCCGGCTTGAGCTCCCTGGTCAAGCCACATATGAGAAACAATCAATGAAAAACTAAAGTGAAGCAACTATGAGTTGATGCTTCTTATTTATTGTCTTCCCCCCTGCCAAAGAAAATACCTATTAATTACCGAATGCCTACTAGGGACTAGGAGCCAGACACCGTGCTACATGCTGGGGATATTTTTATTATTTTTTATTTTTTTGTATTTTTCCGAAGCTAGAAACGGGGAGAGACAGTCAGACAGACTTCCGCATGCGCCCAACCGGGATCCACCCGGCACGCCCACCAGGGGGCGACGCTCTGCCCCTCCGGGGCTTCGCTCTGCCGCGACCAGAGCCACTCTAGTGCCTGGGGCAGAGGCCAAGGAGCCATCCCCAGCGCCTGGGCCATCTTTGCTCCAGTGGAGCCTCGGCTGCGGGAGGGGAAGAGAGAGACAGAGAGGAAGGAGAGGGGGAGGGGTGGAGAAGCAGATGGGCACTTCTCCTATGTGCCCTGGCTGGGAATCGAACCCGGGACTTCTGCACTCCAGGCCGACGCTCTACCACTGAACCAACCGGCCAGGGCTAAAACAATCAGTTTTTGATGAGCCACTACCTCCTAGAATTGTGTCAACTGCTTTGCACCCATTACCTTATTCAGTAGTCAAATCAGCAGAGCAGGGAAGAAAGTGGGGCTTAGAAATATTTGTTCAAGGTCACGTTGCAAGAAGTCAGTGGCACTAGGTTTCACACCTGGGTCTACTTTGTTATTTTGGGTCATCTCTACCAGACTAGAAGGGTCCCAGAAAGCAGGGACCCTTCAGGGACTGGGACCCTTCAGGGATCACTCAGCTTCCTCCCCCCAGAGTCTCCACCCATAGGAGACCTAGTTTACAGGGACCCAGTGTTAACAGAACAGGGAAGTGGCCAGGGGAGGCTGGGCTGCTGTGGTCACTGGCCCAGTGGGTGGAAGCCAGGCCACCAGAAACCGGTCAGGCCAGCACTATCCCCATCCCCACAGCAGCTGCCACACCCACCAGCTCTGCCACTTCCCCAGGCTTCCCACTGCTTAGCTTTGGCAGCTCAGGTGTGGGCAGCAGGGCAGGCTGGAGCATGCTGATGCTGGCCTCTCTCTGAGAAGCCTCAGAACAGAACCTGTTGGGGCTGGTGGCTCATTTGGGTGTGTTGGGAGTGTATAACCTTGGGCAATGAGTCCTCTCCACTTTTTGGGCCTCGGTTTCCTCTTCAGTCTCTCAGAGTCCTAGATTCTGCAACTGTAAAGACCTTGAGATTGTTCTACACAGTCAAAAACCCTCAGCTTAGAGTCTATTGTTCAAAAGTTCTGAGTCCAAGGGTCTGTCTTTGGAGCATTCTAGAATTCTCCAGTTTGTCTAGCCTAGATTTCTCCATCTTTCCACACCACATTCAGTCTATCCCAGGACTCCACTGTCCTAAAAGTCTAAGTGACTGTATGGTATGGTGCGGTGGGTAAGAGCACAATGAAGGAGCCAGACCTCCAGGGTTCTAATCTGATGGCTCCACCCTCACAAGAGTGCCTCAGTTTCCTGATCTGTAAAATAAGGAACAGCAGTCTACCTCAAAGAACTGTTATTAGGGTCCAATTGGCCAGAAGGTACAAGAGGAATTAAAGCTCTGAGAATTGAGGCCTCAGAAAGTAGAGACTGCAGGAGTCAAAATTTGGGTCTTTCAGAATCTCAGAGATACACAGGATACACAGTGTCTGTTAAAATATAAGTGAACGATTCTACGCAGCCTCCAGTGCCAGCATTCTGGCAGCGAGCGGTTCTTTTGAGGATTTCACGATTTCCAAACTTCTAAGACTCCTAGATCCCACGCTGATATCCTCTGGCTCAGAGGAAATGCCTAGGATGGGCGTGGGGCGAACCAGAGGCTGGTGATGGAGGAGGGAGGGTCGGGGCCGCCAGGGGGCGCTCCAAGTCACGACCCGACCCCAGCCCAGCGCGGACAGCACCTGAGCTCAGACCCCGGGAATGCGCGGCGGGTCCGGGCAGGTGCAGAACCTTCCGGGGCAGGGGAGAGGGGGCCGGGCGGGGCGCGAAGGCGGCGGCTCGGCTCCCAGGCCCTTGCCCTCCACCCCCAGCTCCCGCTTATTCCCTCCTCTTCACCCCTAGATATCTTTTTCAGGCTTCCTCTGCAACGGCCTGGCTCTTTGGGTTAAGAATCTGGGAGAGGGTTGGGGTCGTGGGGCTTCTCGGAGGAATCATCCTCAGTAGGAACCGGCTCAAAGAGCCAGGCTGGCCTGCGAATACCCAGGTTGTAATCCTACAGCTCTGTGTGGACAGACTGGCGCTGGGAGAGGCCCCATCCTTTCTGGGAATTGGTTTCCCACACTGGAGATGGCTGTGGAATGGGCCCCTTTTAAGCCTCTACCTATGGCTATTTAGCTTCTCAGCGCCTCAGTTTGCTCGTGTATATAATGGGGGGATTAATATCTTCACTTCAAAGGGGTGTGGGTTTCAGTGACATAATTTATGCACAGTGTTTAGAGCAGTGCTGGGCACCAAATGAAGTTCACACATATAGGACCCGTAAGTACGGTCTTCCTTTGCTGGTTATGAAGATTAATCTGGCAGAGAGAGAGGGTTCAATACCCAACGTAATCCCCCCCCCCCAAAAAAAAGGCTCTTTCAACTCGTTCTGAGATTCTAAAAGCCCTACATTTTGACCTCTGGTGTCTTAACTTCCGGAGCCCTGAACTCTCTATGTACATTCCTGAGTTCTGGCCAGGGGTTATCCACAATAATTTAAGCACAGGGGCATGAGGAGCCCTGAAAGTTTCCAGAAAGAAAGTGGCAGAAGCCCAGGGTGTGGGCTGTGACTGTTCTCCAGCCTGTTTCCTCACTGAAGTAGGGAGAAGTCATTCCCTGGGGTGGGGTCAGCAAACCTCATGAAAGCGACACCTTTGAACAGTTGCCTGAAACAATGGGAACCTCCGGTTTACCAACTAGCCCTGAGCTTGGCATGCTGCAAACTCTGTCTTGGCAGCCATGGTTATTATTTTTAATGTCATCACAGGCTATCACCAAATGCCCTTCAAGTCCAGATTTTTATTAGCTCTTCCCTTTCTCATCAGAGCCCCTTGCCTCCCCAACCCCCTCGCTTAATCCCTTCACATGACGCACGGGAGTAGAGAGACAGAGGGAGGTACGGAGCCCTGCCCTCCCCCTGCTCCAAGGACAGA
The DNA here is from genome assembly GCF_036850765.1 of Saccopteryx bilineata. Taxonomy (NCBI): domain Eukaryota; kingdom Metazoa; phylum Chordata; class Mammalia; order Chiroptera; family Emballonuridae; genus Saccopteryx; species Saccopteryx bilineata. The sequence continues at coordinate 313,635,938 of NC_089492.1, read as the reverse complement.
CGCACACCTCCAGAATTAGCCTCTATCCCTCCCTTATCTCCCACGCTACCTCAGGTCAGACAGATGGGGGTGGAGGTGACATTTCCCACTTCGGGGTCAGGGAGAGGAGCCCTAGGAGGGAAAAGGTTAGTCAGAAAATCTGGTGGGAGTGGATGGAATTCCTACCCCAGAGAGCTGCAGAGGGACTGGGATGCCAAATCTTGGCCCCGCCCCCAACTCTGACCCCTAAGCCTTGGTTTACCCCATCCTCTCTGTGTAATGACTGTGTAGTGCCCAGCAACACAAGCCTCCCAGATTCCAACCCGACCTTATGGAATTCTGCCCTGGGTTCTATCTAAAAATCCCAGATGTTTCCCACCTCCATGGGGCAATCGGAGGCGCCCCGCCCGCGCCAGGGGGCGCCATGGGGCGGAGGTCCCTTCTCTGGTTAGGCAGGTCTGACGCCTCGGTTAATGACATGTTGGGGATGGCGCAGCGGCACAGAGGAGGTTGGAGAGCTGCCCTGGTTCTCCCACCCCCAGCCCCCACCCCAGAGCCGGAAAGTGAGGGGAGCCCCGGGACACAACTCCAGAGAGACCCAGGGAATTTGTTTTGCTCCATTTCAGGGGCCTGGGTTCCAATATCACCACCCCACCCCTAATTTTTCTCGGACACCTACAGGTTCCGTGGAGAAGGCATCAGGAGGCGGTAGGGATGGCCGCCCATTTCAGAGTTCCAGCCGTCCGAGCCTCGCATTTCTGCTCAGACTTAGGCATCCCCTACCTCAGTTTTATTCAAGGACTCAGGGTTCCAAGAGCCAACGATTCGAGGGACTCAGGAGTCCCAGCTCCAACGTATCCCCAGGACCAAGGCGTCCGAGCCCTCCATTCCAAGAACTCAGGCATCCGGGCCCCCTTTCCTTCTGCCCAGTAAATCAGGTATTCAAGTTCTCTCCTTCCAAGGACCCTAGAGTCTGCGCACCCCCCAATTCTGCGCTGGGGCCAGGCGTCCGAGTCCCCTCCCTGTCCTCCCAGGGACGCGGGTGTCGGCTCTTCCAGAGCCGCTGGACCCCAGGAGGGTGGAACTCACGGATCCGAGGCAGATCTTGGCACCAGGGGGCTTCCTCCGGCTCCGGCTCCGGCTCCAGCTGCGGGGAGCGGAGAACGGGGCGGGGCAGGCTCTGAGAACAGGTTAGACAACGTGACTCCGACTGGAGGGAGGCGGGTCCCGGAGGGATGAGGGAGCCCGGGTCGCCTCGAGCACCTTGGGACTTGTAGTCCCGGAGGGGCAAGGCGCAGACTGAGCCATTCCCACTCGGAGTCATCTGAAGTCCATTTCACAGACAGGAAGGGCGAGGCCCAGAAGCCTAGGGTGACCTGGCCAAGGAAATAAGAGTCCAGCCTAGTACCTCTCTGTGGCTACGGGAGACGGCCTCCTGAGACTTATCCTTCCAGGTTGTTTCCCCTTCTTGAATGAAGATTTGGACACCACCAAAGGGTTGTTAGGTCAGAGGCTGGAGGAGACTTAGTAACGCCCCGTCCTGAAGGCGAGAAGAGAACCTCCCTAAATCAGTATTTCCTCAGGTCTCTGAGCCTCAGTCTCCCTGTCAGTAAAAAGGGCGTGTTGGATCTTTACAGGATTTTCCAGCAACAACGCCCAAGGTTGGGACTACAATCCCTAGTAGCGTCCACATCGTAGGTCTGGCACCTCCCCGCCTTCCATTCTCTGGGAATTGTAGTCCGGGAGTCCGCAGGGGCGATGCCCGGGAGTCTAGCCCACAAGAAGGAACTGTGTAGCGATCCCGGGCAAGGAGAACGCGTCCGCTGACCCTCCCTCCGCTATGGGAAGCCGCTTGCTCCTTGCAAAGAGGGGCACTCCCATTCAGGAGTAAGGTCCGAAATCTCCGCAGAGGGGTGGGAAGCGGCGCTGACACACCGGCTAGGAATGCAGTTGGGTCACCCTGTCTAGCCGCTGTCTCGGCGGCTCTGCCCTCCGCCCCACGCGATGCGGTCCCTGTCGGAATGGGCGTGAACGTGTCCCCCAAATCTGGGCCCACGTGCCGCTGCTAACACGCACCCCGGTCCGGCCAGTGGCTCCGGTCTACTCCCTTTCCCTTCCTCAAAGTCTTCAGGAATGTGCCCCACGTACGAGACTAAATCCTCCAAGACATCTACCCGTTTTGTTAGACCCACAAGCCCTACTCCTCAGCCCGCACGTCCCCGCACGTCTCTGGCTTGGGAGTTTGAAGGCTCCGCCTCCTGTGTTTCCCGCTCCCCTGAGTCAGGAAGCCCCGCCCTGGCTGGTACCTCACTCGGGAGGAATCACCTCCTTTCCTCCATTTTCCTACCCCTCCCACTCAAGTTCTGAACTTCCGAGGTATCTGGGCCTCCCTAGAAGAGGCTGTAACACTGAAAGCACAGCCATGCCAACCAAGACTCTTACCTAGCTCTAAGAATTTCAGCCCAATCGATCTTCCTGTCTCTTTAAAAGTTAGGTCCTATCAATGTGGCTGCCCCTTTAAGGCGACGTTGGAGCAAATAATGTTTGAGAGACTAAAGGGGAGGGCAGCCGAGATTGGTGGGGCTCTACCTCCCTCAAAACAGCCAATCAACTGCTTTCGTGAGCAGATTGCCAGGAAAATATGTCTTCTTTGGTTGTCTGCTCCGGACAAATGAAAATCTCTCCCAATTCTGCTCAAAGAGCGGGCAGACTCCGAGACACACCCTTGCGCTCCAGCGCTACGTGGGCGCTCCCGAGCGAGGTCCCACCCCCTTGATCCACGTGGTCGGCCGCGGGGGTCAGAATGGCACTGGCTGCGGGTTCTGCGCGAGTCACGGATACCGGTATGGCGGATACCCTGTCGGGTGGTGAGTTAGTTCAGGGCGGGCCGACGGGGAACGGAGGGGCTGGCTGGCGGAAGGAGAAAGGAGCTCCCGGGAGCATCACGGCGGAAAAAGGGACATCTCCGGAAACGAGCTACGAAAAGCATACCCTGTGGAAATTGGGGGTGGAGGGAGTTCGGACGGAGAAAAGATATCTTGTGGGGCGTACCACTAGAGAAGATCGCCTCCAAGGATTGGAGCAGATAAGATAGTGGGTCTTCGGGAACAGATCATCAGAGAGCCAAGGGGGTGCTGAAGAGATTGTAACCAACAGGCTCTCTACAGGATTGGACTGGCAGGAACGTGTCGGCTGATTCCCGTTTCCCCTTCTGCAGGCGCTGCTCGGTTCTCTTGTCCCCCCAACTTTACTGCGACGCCCCCAGCCGGAGAGTCCGCTCGTTTCTCAGTGAAGGCGCTGATGGGGCCAGATATGGAATTGTGGCTGATCCAGGCCCCTGCAGACTTCGTCCCAGACTGGTGAGTGGTCCCACACCACCTCCCTAGAAGACTCTCCACTCCAGTGGCCGCACTTGGGGGAAGTTTAGAAGGGCTTGTTCTAAGGAACCTAGAAATACTGCTTCTCTGTCCCTTTCCCCTATGCCACCAAAAGAATCTGACCAAGCTTCTGCCCTCCCCCTTCCTCCTTTCAGCCTCAATGGGCGGCTGGTGCCTCTCTCTGGTTCCCACATTGTGAAGGGCAAGGTGGCAGGCAAGCGGCAACGCTACCGGGTCCTCAGCAGCTGTGATCCTCAAACTGGAGAAGCAACCCTGCTGGCCCCCTCAGCAGAAGGACTCGCCTGTGTCCCGGCCCCCAAGGGCAGCCTAAGGATCTTAGAGGGTCCCCAAGAATCCCTATCAGGGATCCCACTGCAGCCCATTCCAGCAAGCCCCCCACCACAGATCCCCCCTGGCCTGAGACCTCGGTTCTGTGCCTTTGGAGGCAGCCCACCAGTCACAGGACCTGGATCAGCCTTAGCACTGAGGTCATCGGCCTCAGGGAAGAGGAAAAAAAAGAAGAAACATGTGCCTGAGGCCTCCATTCCTCAGGAGGCAGTGTATGGGCATGGGACCCTGGAGGTGGACACAGCTTTGATGTCCCCAGAGATGGATGTGGGGAAGAAGAAAAAGAAAAAGCAGCGGCCAAGTGAACTAGAGGTGTTGCCAGTAGCAACAGAGCCCACAGCTGAGATGTTGGAACCTTTAGGAGGGCTGTTCCCATTTGCCAACAAGAAGAAGAAAAAGAAGCCTAAAGAGACAGAAACAGAGATGTTGGAGCCAGAAGAAAAGACTATGGAGCAGGAACTCATCGTTAAAACTGAGCCTCTGCAAGAGACAGTCCTATCTCCCACCAAGAGGAGGAAAAGACAGAAGGGGACAGAAGGGATGGAGCCAGTGGAGGAGATAAGAGTTGAATCTCAGCTACAGGTGAAGGAGGAGCCACAGGAGGAAGCCATCCCACTGCTGTTCACAAAGAAGAAAAAAGGAAAGGGGTACAAAGAGCTGATGGAGCTGGGGGCTGAGGCTATAGAGCCAGTGAGGAGACCTCTGGAGCTCCAAGGGGAGGAGATGGAGCCTGAACTGCCACATGAAGTTGAGCCACAGACTGAGGCAGTTCTTGCATCCACCAAAAAGAAGAGGAAAAAAGAAAAATGGCAAAATGCAATGATGGAACCAAAGACAGAGGTGGTGGAACCTGAACTGCCAGGTGACCTTGAGCCTCCGGCAGCTCTAGCATCCACCAAGCAGAAAGAAAGAGGGCACAAAGTGACAGAGCCAGGGACTGAGATGACTGAGCAACAAGATGAGATAATGATACCTGAGGCCAGGGCAGATCCAGCACCCACGAAGAAGAGGAAGAAGTGGAGCCAGGAAAGCGGGGTGCCAGAGACCACATCCCAGGAGGAGATGCCAGAGTCACCACTAAATCCAAAGTCTGGGGAAGTGGCTCTGACAGGACAGGAGAAGAAAAGGAAGAGGAAACTTCAGCAGGACCCTGCATAGTCTTCTTTAGGGAAACTGCTAAGGAAAGCTGAGGTGGCCACCTGGGCTGTCAGAAGACAAGAGCAGAGAAGCACCCCTTCCAGTGGTTGTACCAGCACACCAGCAGGAGCCTGGATCGGGAAAATGCTTTATTATTACAGAGGACATCCTTGGCAGCTGAGGTCATCAGGGCACTTTCAAGAAGGGTTCGTGTAGGACATCAAACAGCCTGCGGGCCTGGGTGGGGGAGAGGGAAAAAGGAACGTCATTAAATAAGCTATTTGTTTGGTACATCCAGAATGGGTTTTGGTTCTTTTCCTCCCAACATGGAGAGGCCCTGGGGATTAGGAGAGAAATAACCCAGTCTGGGTTCTCTCCCAGGCTGGCTGTGTGAGTTTGGGCTGGTCTCCACCCTCTCTGGGTCTCGGTTTTCTCCATCTGCAGGAGAGGCACTGTAGGACTTCTGAAACCTTAGCACTTTGGGATTTGGGGCCGCCTCCTGCCTCTGACCCTTAATTCCATTCCCCAAGCTCTTACCTTCTGGGGCCCCAGACCCGGGCACAAGGCCAGGTCTTCCCGTGATGCAGCTATGAGCTGTTCCAGAGACTGAGGAAGGTGGGAAAGAAGGGTCAGGAGAGTTAAGCATAACACTCTACCCCACCCCAGGTGATCAGGGGTCTAAGTATTCCTGGAAGAAGGTGAGGTCCTGTGGGAGGTCAGGGGAGGCAGAAAGGGGGATAGGGATGGAAGGGAAATGTGGGGGGATTCCTTGAAAAGGCACAGGGGTAGAAATGCCTGTAGGGACACAGGAATCCTTCCTTACCCCAAAAGTAGTCAGGAGGGTCTGACTGTCTGTTTTGTTGACTGACTTCACGGTGGTCAGACATTCAGTCACCTGGAAGGGGAGGAGGCAGAGGTGATAGAAGAAAGGAAAGCAGGACTGGGCCTGTGAGGGCAGGCTGTCCCCAAACAGCCTTGCATGCAGGAGGTGCTCAATAAATGCCCTTTTACGGACTAATTGAAAGGTCAACTCTGATTCCCAAGTAGCTGAGAGGGTGGCTGTCACATGATGAGAAGAGAAATGCCGCTTATCTTGAGCTGGTTCTGTCCGAGGGAAGACTATAGGCTCTGAAGTCAGAGTTGCGTTCAAAACCAGGCCCTACTGCTTACCCCCTGTGAGATCCTGGGCACACGGACTGACCTCTCTGGGCCTTCCTTTCCAGGCAAATGGGGGTCCTAGTGGTGCTGACCTCAGGGATGGCTGCAGGCATCCACCATTACTCTACCACTGGAGCCCAGATTCAACAGTTCATTCAGCAAATACGCCCCGAGTACCCACTGAGCGCTGGGTGGCACTGAGGACATAGCGGGGACCAGCCCCAGCCCTCCTGGGACTCCCAGTACAGTGTGGGAGACCAATGAGTTTCGCAGTGGTGACTCAGATGGGCTGGGCTGGGCTGGAGGAAGGAGTCCAGCCGGGGCACTTGACCCGGCCTGGGGATCAGGAAGGGCTTCCTGGAGAAGGGAGCATCAGCGCAGAAGGAAAGATAGGGTCAGGCAGGCGGCAGAGGGGAGAGAATGGGCACCCACTTAGAGAAGCAAACTGCCTAGGGGAGGTGACAATGCGAGGGCAGGGCAGGTGGGGCCTGGTAGGGCCCAGCATGAAGGCCAGGCTCTCCCCGCGGGCACTGCGGAGCCACAGGAGGGTTGTGAGCTGTGGAGGGCGGCATCGGGTTTGTGCTGAGGAAGACCCCTTTAGCTGCCGTTCCAGTGGTAGAGGGAAGACTGGATGCTGAGTGTGGGGTTGGCGTGGAGGCATGACTTGAGATCAGAACTGAAGCTCAAACACCCAAGAAGGAGCTGGGGGAGGCCTGGGCAGGGAAGCAATGTGGCCTCACCCGGGAGACGAAGTCCTGTTCCAGCTTCTCCATCAGTAGGTCTGCTGGCTTTTGCTCATAGGCCTTGTAGGTCTCCAGGTACCGCCCAGCCTCCTCGGGGCTAGGGTAACGGAACATTTGGGTCAGCCACATTGAGAAGGGTCATGTTTTAGATTGATTTCATCATGGTAGCAGTAATTGCTGAGGCTAAGAATTCCAAGCTTTTGTGTGTGTGTGTGACAGAGACAGAGAGAGGGACAGACAGGAAGGGAGATGAGAAGCGTCAATTCTTGGTTGCACCTCCTTAGTTGCTCATTGATTGCTCTCATATGTGCCTTGACTGGGGGTCTACAGCAGAGTGAGTGACCCCTTGCTCAAGCCAATGACCTTAGGCTTCAAGCCAGCAACACTGGGGTCATGTCTATGATCTCATGCTCAAGCCAGCAATCTTGGGGTTTCGAACCTAGGTCCTGTGTCCCAGTCTGCTGCTCTATCTACTGTGCCACTGCCTGGTCAGGCCCAAACTCTTAATATGTGGAAAAATGAACATTTTCAGCCTCCCATAAATGCCCCCTGGGTAGTGGCCCCTACTGTGTTTATGCTTACACATCTTTTCTGGCTAAGGACCAGAGTTTAGGGCCCTGACCAACAGGGTTCAGGGCCCCTTCCCACCTGAGTGACCTGGTCCAGTGATTTTCACCTCTCTGGGCCTCAGTTTCCTCATCTGTAGAGTGGGGTAGGGTAGATGGCAGAACTGTGACAATTAAATGACTCAACACACTGTAAGTGCCTGGGACTTAGAATCCTGTTTAAGAACCGCTAGCTGGCCCTGGCCAGTTGGCTCAGTGGTAGAGCGTTGGTGTCCCAGGTTTGATTCCTGGCCAGGGAGTGCAGGAGTCCCAGGTTCGATTCCCGGCCAGGGCACACAGGAGAAGCACCCATCTGCTTCTCCACCCCTCCCCCTCTCCTTCCTCTCTGTCTCTCTCTTCCCCTCCCACAGCCGAGGCTCCATTGGAGCAAAGATGGCCCGGGCGCTGGGGATGGCTCTGTGGCCTCTGCTTCAGGTGCTAGAATGGCTCTGGATGCAACAGAGCGACGCCCCAGAGGGGCAGAACATCGCCCCCTGGTGGGCATGCCAGGTGGATCCCGGTCAGGCGCATGTGGGAGTCTGTCTAAAAAAAAAAAAAAAAAAAAGAACCGCTAGCTGTTCTGGAAGGGAAGTCAGCACCCGGAACCTCTGTGCCAGGTTTGAGAGAGAAAACCCAGAACGCTATTTATTTTTCCAACCACAGGGAGAAGCCACATGAGAATTCAGCCTCCTAACACCAAGAAAAGCAGCTCAGAGTTTTTATATAATGCCCACTTTTGGAAGGCAAGCTCTGAGCACTGACTGCTGACTCTTTTTAAAATTTTTTTGTATTTTTCCGAAGTTAGAAGTAGGGAGGCAGAAAGACAGACTCCTGCATGCACCTGACCAGGATTCAATCCACATGCACACCAGGGGGTGATGCTCTGCCCATCTGGGGTGTTGCTCCATTGAGGCCAGAGCCATTCTAGCTCCTGAGGAGGAAGCCATGGAGCCATCCTCAGTGCCCTGGCCAACTTTGTTCCAATAGAGCCTCGGCTGCAGGAGGGGAAGAGAGAGACAGAGAGGAAGAAGTGGGGGCAGGGTGGAGAAGCTGATGGGTGCTTCTACTGTGTGCCCTGACTGGGAATTGAACCTGGGACATCCACACACCGGGCTGATATTCTACCACTGAGCCAACCGGCTAGGGCCTGACTGCTGAATCTTTTATGGTAGCAAACATGACTTAATAATCATCATTAATTTTCATATTAGGCAATGTTTTTTGACATGTAATTAAGTGTTTAAAAGGTAGTGAAAACAGCTAAATCAGGGGTACACCTACCGCCAACTTTTGTATCTCTGTTAGTAGTAAAATTTTCTAACCACCCACTGGTTCCACAGTAATGGTGATTTATAAAGTAGGGAAGTAACTTTACTTTATAAAATTTATAAAGCAGCCCTGGCTGGTTTGCTCAGTGGTAGAGCATCGGCCTGGCGTGCAGGAGTCCCGGGTTTGATTCCCGGCCAGGGCACACAGGAGAAGCACCCATCTGCTTCTCCACCTCTCACCCTCTCCTTCCTCTCTGTCTCTCTCTCTCCCCTCCAGCAGCCAAGGCTCCATTGGAGCAAAGTTGGCCTCGGTGCTGAGGATGGCTCCATGGCCTCTGCCTCAGGCGCTAGAATGGCTCTGGTTGCAGCATAGCGACGCCCCAGATGGGCAGAGCATCGCCCCCTGGTGGGCATGCCGGGTGGATCCCGGTCAGGCGTTTGCAGGAGTCTGACTGCCTCCCCGTTTCCAACTTCAGAAAAATACGGGAAAAAAAAATTTATAAAGCAGAGTTACAGCTAAAGCATATAATAATGATTACTTACTAAGTACTTTATGTCAGCTTTTCACTAAGTTTGACAGAATAAATCTTTATAAAACAACTTACTATAGTTAAATCTATCTTTTTATTTATACTTTGGTAGCTCCACTACCGCCCACCATGAAAGCTGGAACGCCCCTAGTGGGCGGTAGGGACCAGGTAGACTAGCACTGAGCTAAATCATGAAAAAGGTCTATGTATATATACGGAGCAAGCACATAACTCAAATTTATTAGCACCAGGAAAATGCTGGCCTTTTTTCTCTGCAACTTAAGAAGAGTGAGTTGAATTAAAGTAAATAATGTATTTGTCTTTTTTTTTATTATTATTTATTCATTTTAGAGAGAGGAGACAGAGACAGATAGAGAAGGGAGGGAGGAGCAGGAAGCATCAACTCCCATATGTGCCTTGACTAGGGAAGCCTGGGGTTTCAAACCAGCGACCTCAGTGTTTCAGGTCGATGCTTTTACCCACTGCGCCACTACAGGTCAGGCATTGTCTTTCTTTTTTTTTTCGAGTGAGAGGAGGGGAGACAGTGAGGCACTCTCCCGCATGCACCCTAACCAGGATACCAGGATCCACCCAGCAACCAGGTCTGGGGCCCATGCTCTAGTACCGAGCTATTTTTAGCACCTGAGGCTGATGGACAGGGAGCTATCCTCAGCACCCAGACCACCAATGAAGCCATTGGCTGCGGGAGGGGAAGAGGGAACAAAAGGAGAGAGGAAGCTGGAGAAAAGCAGATGGTCACTTCTCCTGTGTGCCCTGACCGGGAATCAAACTCAGGATGTCCATGCACTGGGCTGACACTGTATCCATTGAGCCACTAGCCAGGGCCTGTCTTTTTTTTTAGACTTTATTGATTTTTAGAGAGAGAGAAAGAGGGGGGAGGCATCAACTTGTAGTAGTTGCTTCCTGTATGTGCCCTGACCAGGCAAGCCCAGGGTTTTGACCAAGCAACCTTAGTGTTCCAGCCAGGTCGATGCTTTATCCACTGTACTACCACAGGTCAGGGCTGTCTTTAAAAACAGAAATCTAAAAAAAAAGGAATCTTTTTTAAAAATTTATTGATTTGAGAGAAGAAGGGAAAGAGAGAGTCAGGAACATCGATCTGTTATGTGCCCTGACTGGGAACTGAACTGGCGACCTCTGTGCTTGGGCTGACACTGATCAACTGAGCTATCCCGCCAGGGCAATAATGTATTTGTCTTTTTTTATTTTATTTATTTATATATTTTTATTTTAGTGAGAGCAGGGGAGGTAGAGAAACAGATTCCCGCATGTGCCCTGACCAGGATCCACCTGGCAAGCCCACTAGGGGGCGATGCTCTGCCCATTTGGTACCGTTGCTCTGTTCCTCAGCAACCAAGCCATTTCTTTAGCGCCTGAGGTGGAGGCCACAAAGCCATCCTCAGTGCCGGATGCCAACTCGCTCAAACCAACTGAGCCATCGCTGTTGGAAGGGAAGAAGAGAAAGAGAGAGAGAGAGAGGATATGGGGGGGAGGGGAGGGGAGAAGCAGATGGTCACTTCTGTGTGCCCTGTCTGGAAATCCAACCAGGACATCCACATGCCAGCCAATGCTCTACCACTGAGCAAACCGGCCAGGGCTAATAATGTATTTGTGTTGAGGCATTTTCTTAACCTTCAAAATCCATCTAGTAAGCAGTTTGTTTGATTAAACGTTGATATATATATATATATATATATATATTTTTTTTTTTTTTTTTTTTTTTTTTTTTAAAGTTTATTGTATTGATTTTAGAGAGAAAGGAAGGGAGAGAGGGACAGGAACATCGATCTGCTCCTGTATGTGCCCTGACCAGGGATCAAACCAGCAACCTTTGTGCTTCGGGATGATGCTCTAATCAACTGAGCCATCCGGCCAGGGCTGATTTATATTCTTTTTTTTTTTTTTTTTTGTATTTTTCTGAAGTTGGAAATGGGGAGGCAGTCAGACAGACTTCCACAGGGGCCCGACTGGGATCCACCCAGCATGCCCACCAGGGGGCGATGCTCTGCCCATCTGGGGCATTGCTCTGTTGCGACCAGAGCCATTCTAGCGCCTGGGGCAGAGGCCATGGAGCCATCCTCAGTGCCCCAGCCAACTTTGCTCCAATGGTGCCTCGGCTGTGGGAGGGAAAGAGAGACAGAGAGGAAGGAGAGGGGGAGGGGTGGAGAAACAGATGGGCGCTTCTCCTGTGTGCCCTGGCTGGAAATCGAACCCGGGACTCCTGCATGCCAGGCCGATGCTCTACCACTGAGCCAACCAGCCAGGGCCATATTCTTTTTTTTTTTTTTTTTTTTTTTTACAGAGAGAGAGTCAGAGGGATAGATAGGGACAGACAGACAGGAACGGAGAGAAATGAGAAGCATTGATCATCAGTTTCTCATTGCAACACCTTAGTTGTTCATTGATTGCTTTCTCATATGTGCCTTGACCGCGGGCCTTCAGCAGACCGAGTGACCCCTTGCTTGAGCCAGCAACCTTGGATCCAAGCTGGTGAGCTTTTTTTTTTTTTGCTCAAGTCAGATGAGCTCGTGCTCATGCTTGGGACCTCGGGGTCTTGAACCTGGGTCTTCCACATCCCAGTCTGATGCTCTATCCACTGTGCCACTGCCTGGTCAGGCCAGGGCCATATTCTTAAGAGAAATGTTCATTTTTTTAATTCTACTGTTTCCCATAAGATGGGTTTTGCGGACTTTCAGTGCAGCAAGCTTCATTATTACTATAATTAACATTCATTCAGGATACAAGTTAGCTCGCTTCATTCTATAATTTGCTTTCATTTTTCCACTCTATAATATACTCAGGACTTCTTCCCACATTAGCAGATGGAGCTCAATCTCATTTATTTTATGGTTGAAAAATATCCTGTAGTTTGAATGTAAAGACATAGGAAGCATTCCCCCCATGAGGGCCTAGCTGTGTGCCTGTCACTGTCCTAAGCCCATTATATTCAGAAGCTTTTAGACTGCCTTGCAAGGTCCTGTAAGGCAGAGGAGAGAACAGACCAGTGGGATTGGGTCACTGGCCCAAGCTCACACAGCTGGTGAGGGACAGCTTTCTCAGAGGGCCTGTCTCATCAGCCAGGCTCCAAACACTGTGCTCTGCTATTTCCCACAAAATAGAGTAGTTTTTACACTTGCTTTTGTTTTAATATGCAACTAATACATAAATATATTTTTCCAAACATTCAAACAGTACAGAGGTACACACCAAGGGATAGGGCACAGAATACAAAAACCCTTTGGCCTAAAAAAAAACCTCGCTGGGGTTCAGGACAGAAGAAGGAGTGTGGATGTTAACAGCAAAGACAGAGACCATCAAAGTGTCCACCGTTAGGGGGTGACCTAGTTCCTTTATACAATGGAATACTCAGCAGCTGAAACGGAATGTGGATCCAAACAATGGGATACTATTCCATGATTAAAAATGAGTTAACAAGCCTGACCAGGCGGTGGCGCAGTGGATAGAGCATCGCACTGGGATGTGGAGGACCCAGGTTGGAGACCCCAAGGTCGCCAGCTTGAGCACGGGCTCATCTGGTTTGAGCAAAAGCTCACCAGCTTGGACCCAAGGTCTCTGGCTCAAGCAAGGGGTTACTCGGTCTGCTGAAGGCCCATGGTCAAGACACATATGAGAAAGCAATCAATGAACAACTAAGGTGTCGCAACGAAAAACTAATGATTGATGCTTCTCATCTCTCTCCATTCCTGTCTGTCCCTATCTATCCCTCTCTCTGTCTCTGTAAAAAAAAAAAAAAAAAAAAAAAAAAAAAAAAAAAAAAAAAGGCCTGACCTGTGTTTGGCTCAGTGGGTAAAAGCATTGACCTGGAACAATGAGGTCGCCAGTTCGAAACCCTGGGCTTCCCTGGTCAAGGTACATATGGGAGTTGATGCTTCCTGCTCCCTTCTCTCTCTCTCTCTCTTTGTCTTCTTTCTCTAAAATGAATAAATAAAATCTTTAAAAAAAATAAAAATAAAAAACCTCTCAGACTTAGAAAAACAAACCCTAAAGTATTAATTAAAAAAAAAAAAAGTTACTAAGTCATAAAAAGACATGGAGGAACCTTGCCTGACCAGTGGTGGTGCAGTGGATAGAGTGTTGACCTGGGACACTGAGGTCCCAGGTTCAAAACCCCAAGGTTGCCGGCTCAAGCATGGGCTCACCAGCTTGAGCATCGATGGGGTCATTGGCTTGAGAGTGGTATTATAGACATGACCCCATGGTTGCTGGCTTGAGCCCACAGGTCGCTGGCTTGAGTAAGGGGTCACTGGCTCAGCTGGAGCCCCCTGCTTGAGGCACATATGAGAAGCAATCAATGAACAACTAATAGTGCCACAACTACGAACTGATGCTTCTCATCTCTCTCCCTTCCTGTCTCTCGCTAAACAAACAAAAAAGACTTGGAGGAACCTTAAAAGAATATTGCTAAGAGGAAGAAGCCAACCTGAAGAGGCTACCATGAGATAACAGAAAATCTATACCGGTCTCTACCCCTGGTTCCTGGCACAGACTCCTGAAACCCTTGTAAATTTTTTCTTAATATATTGATTAATTTGAGAGAGAGAGAGAGAGAGAAACATCAATTTGTTGTTCCACTTATTCATGCCGTCACTGGTTGACTCTCATGTGTGCCTTGACCAAGGATCAAACCTACAGCCTCAGCATCCTATAGGGACGATGCTCTAAGCTACCCGGCCAGGGCCACCCTTGTAAATCCTTGAGTGGTAAGAGCACTAGGAGCATCTTTTGTTCTACTAGGTGACTCTCAGTGGGCTCCTGGATGGGGGCTGGTCACCAGAAAGTCCAAGCCATGATTAGAAGCTTGGAAGTTTCTACCCCACTCCCAGCCTCCAGAGACAGGAGAGGGGCTGCAGAGTTAAAAATTGATATCATGCTACCTGACCTGTGGTGGCACAGTGGATAAAGCGTCGACCTGGAACACTGAGGTTGCCGGTTCGAAACCTTGGGCTTGCCTGGTCAAAGCACATATGGGAGTTGATGCTTTCTGCTCTTCCCCCCTTTCTCTTTCTCTCTCTCTCTCTCTCTCTCTCTCTCTCTCACACACACACACACACACACACACTCTCGCCTCTCTAAAAAATGAATAAATCTACAAAAAAAGTTTAAAAAAATTAACCATGCCTACATGAGGAGGCCTCTGTAAAATCCCAAAAGTACAGGATTCAGAGCATCCAGGCTGGTGAACACATCCCCACGGGGAGGTGACTCCCCCCACTGCCACAGGGACAGACAATCCTACACTTGGGGTCCTCCCAGACCTTGCCCTATGTATCTCTTCACCTGGCTATCATCTGTACCCTTTATCATAGCCTTTAATAAACTGGTAAATGTGCGTCAGTGTTCCCTGAGGTCTGTGAGCCACTCTAGCAAATTCGTCTAACCTGAGGAGCAGTCATGGGAACTTCCAACCTATAGCTGGTTAGTCAGAAGCACAGGTGACTGCTACTGGCATCTGGAAGTCTGTATGGGATCTGACTATCTCTAGGAAGACAGTGTCAGGATTGAGTTAAACTGGAGGACACCCCGCTGGGATTGCAGGGGATTGCTTAGTGTTAGGGAAACCCTCCACACATCAAGAGGCCCAAAGTGAAGTGTTTCATAAGTAGTAAAGGCACACGCAGGATAAAGCCCAGAGTGGGGGAGAACTGGGCTTCTCCCTGCACGTGAGAACTGTGGAATTTTTCATTTCAGTTACATACTGGGTGGTTTCAGTAAGACATTCTGGAAAATGCAAAACTATGGAGAAAGTAAAAAATTCAGTGGTTGCCAGGAGATGGGGGAGGGAGGGATAAACAGAACAAAGGGGATTTTTAGGACAACAAAACTATTCTATAGGATATATTAGAATACTTTTGTCAAGACCCACAGAATATACAACACAACTGTAACAAATGTACCACACTGATTAATATAAGATACAAATAATAGGAGAAATTGTATGTAGGGAGAGAAGGAATATGTGGGAACTTTGTACTTCTAATAATTTTTTTTTTTTTTAGTAAGAGGAGGGGAGGCAGAGACAGACTCCCACATGAGCCCAGACCAGGATCCACCCAGCAAGCCCACTAGGGGGCAATGTTCTGCCCATCTGGGGCATTGCTCCATTGCAACTAGAACCATTTCTTAACATCTGAGGTGGAGGCCATGGAGGCATCCTCAGCTCCCAGGGCCAACTCACTCCAGTTGAGCCATGGCTGCAGGAGGGGAGGAGGAGAGGGAGGGAAGGAAGAAGGGAGGGAAAGAGAGAGAGAGAAGCAACAGTGGGAGCATCAGCAATAGGGAGAGAAAGAGCATCAGCACCAAGGGGAGGGGTAGAAAAGCAGATGTGCACTTCTCCTGTGTGCCCTGACCAGGAATTGAATCCAGGACATCCACACGCTGGGCCAATGATCTACCAAGCCAACCATCCAGGGCCTAATAAATTCTTATATAAACTTAAAAACTGGTCTTAAATAATAAAATATATTAGTTCTCTTTTTAAATATGGACACTAGCTGGGCCTGTGATGGCACAGTGAATAGAGCAGAGTCAGGAACCTATGGCTTGCAAGCCAGATGTGGCTCTTTTGATGGCTGCATCTGGCTTAAAGACAAATCTTTAATAAAAAAAATAATAGCATTAAAAATATAAAACATTCTCATGTATTACAATCCATTCATTTCCTACTGCTCATGTTCATGGTTGCAGGTGGCTGGAGGCAATCACAGCTGTCCTCCGGGACAACACCAAATTTTTATTGGATAATGCGTAACGTACACGGGTCATTGTATGGCTCTCACAGAATTACATTTTAAAATATGTGGCATTCATGGCTCTCTCAGCCAAAAAGGTTGCCAACCCCTGGAACAGAGCATCAACCTGGAACGCTAAGGTCACCAGTTCGAAACCCTGGGCTAGCTGGGTCAAGGCACATACGACAAGCAATCAGTGAACAAACAAAGTGAAGCAACTATGAGCTGATATGTCTTAGTCCCCTACTTCTCTCTGTAAAATCAATAAATAAAATCTTTTTTAAAAAATGTGGACACCTGGGCCTGACCTGTGGTGGCGCAGTGGATAAAGCGTCGACCTGGAAATGCTGAGGTCACAGGTTCGAAACCCTGGGCTTGCCTGGTCAAGGCACATATGGGAGTTGATGCTTCCAGCTCCTCCCTCCCCCTTCTCTCTCCTCTCTCTCTCTCTCTTCTCTAAAATGAATTAATAAAATTAAATAAAAGAAACATTTAAAAAAAAATGTGGACACCCGGTTGGCTCAGTGGTAGAGCGTTGGCCTGGCGTGCAGGAGTCCCGGGTTCGATTCCCGGCCAGGGCATACAGGAGAAGTGCCCATCTGCTTCTCCACCCCTCCCCCTCTCCTTCCTCTTTGTCTCTCTCTTCTCCTCCCGCAGCCAAGGCTCCATTGGAGCAAAGTTGGCCCGGGCGCTGAGATGGCTCCATGGCCTCTGCCTCAGGCACTAGAATGGCCCTGGTTGCAACAGAGCAATGCCCCAGATGGGCAGAGCATCGCCCCCTGGTGGGCATGCCAGGTAGATCCCGGTCGGGCACATGCAGGAGTCTGTCTGACTGCCTCCCTGTTTCCAACTTCAGAAGATCAAGTCTCATGTTTGTAAAGCAGTAAATCTTGCCTTGAAAAAAAAAAAAAAACGTAGACACTATGCCTGACCAGGCGGTGGCTCAGTGGATAAAGCGTCGGACTGGGATGTGGAAGGACCCAGGTTTGAGACCTCGAGATTGCCAGCTTGAGCACAGGCTCATCTGGCTTGAGCAAAAACAAACAAACAAAAAGAAACCCTCACCAGCTTGGATCCAAGGTCACTGGCTCGAGCAAAGGGTTACTTGGTCTGCTGAAGGCCCGCGGTCAAGGCACATATGAGAAATCAATGAATGAACTAAGGTGTCGCAATGAAAAACTGATGATTGATGCTTCTCATCTGTCTCCGTTCCTGTCTGTCTGTCCCTGTTTAAAAAAAAAAATGTGGACACTATATTGGAATACTACACAGCTGTAGAAAAGAAGAATGAGGCTGCTCTTGTTACTGACATGGAGAAGACCTCCCGGTAATGACAACACAGGGCACAGAACAGTATACATACAGTGCCAACTTATGATGGATCGACTTAGGATTTTTCGACTTGACAATGATGCGAAGGTTATACACAGTAGAAACCAGCCAGGCTAAGCTATGATGTTCTGCAGGTTAGGTGTATTAAATGCATTTTCATTCTTATATTTTTAGCTTAGAGGGGGTTTATTGGGCTGTAACCCATCATAAGCCAAAGAGTATCTGTACATAGTATGCTCACTTCTGTCTAAGGAAGGAAGAAAACTAAGATGTTTTTGTTCACGCTGCTTGCGTTTTATAGAAACATTGGAAGGAAACCAAGAAACCAACAACAGCGGTTACCTGTGGAGTGAGGGAGAATGGAGGAGAGAAGGGATAGAGACTTCTCTGTATGTATTGCTGATTATGTATATGTATACAGTATATATATAGATGCTGTTATGTTGTTATATACATATACCATTTTCATATCGCTTCCTTTTGAACATGTTATGGCCTGTGTCATTGTGGATTTGCACACACAAGCAGAGATCATCAGGAAGTGGAAAGTTCAGCTCTGGCCAGGTGACTCCATAGATAGAGCATCGTCCCAGTGCAGAGGTCTTGGGCTTGATCCCCGGTCAGGGCACATACAAGAAGCAACTAATGAGTGCACAACTAAGTAGAATAAGTTGGTGCTTCTCTCTTTATCTCTTGCTCTCTCTCCCCTCACTTCTTCACTCTAAAATCAATGGAAAAATTTAAAAAAGAAAAAAAGAAAAACAAATACATGATCTCACTTATATGTAGAATCTAATGAACACAGTAAACTAAGGAACAAAATAGAAACAGAGGCAGGGTTAGAAGGAACAGAAGGACAGCTGTCAGAGGAAAGGCGGATCCCTGGCCGGCTGGCTCAGTGATAGAGCATCAGCCCAGTATGTGGATTCCTGGTCAGGGAACACAGAAGCACCCATCTGCTTCTCTACTGCTTCCCCTCTCGCTTCTCTCTCTCTCTCTCTCTTCCCTTCCTGCAGCCATGGCTCTATTGGAGTGAGCTGGCCTGGGGTACTGAGGATGGCTCCATGGCCTGCGCTTTGGTGTTAAGAAGAGCTTGGTTGCCGAGCATCGCCCCCTAGTGGGCTTGCCTGGTGGATCCCAGTGGGGCGCATGTGAGGGAGTCTGTTTCTCTGCCTCCACTCCTCTCACTGAATTAAAAAAAAAAAAAGGGAATGGGGATGAGGGGACAGGATCAAAGAACGAGAAGGGATTAGCCAAATTATATATATATATAACATATAGATACAGATAACAGGGTAGCAAGTCACAGAGGGAAAGGGGGATGGAGGTAGTGAGAGGGGGTAAAGGTGGTGAAATGGGAATGGAAAGAGACTTTGCATGGGGAGCACTATATACAGGAGGTTGAGGGTGTTATAGTGAGACACTTGAAACCATGTTAACAATTAATTTTAAAAAATAAAAATATTACCTTTCTAAAAAAAAAAGAAAGTACAGGAATTTTTATACCTATTTATTTAATTTCTTGGGGTAACATGGGTTAAAAAAATTACATAGGTTTACTTTTTTTTTTTTTTTTTTTTTTAAACAGAGACAGAGAGAGAGTCAGAGAGAGGGATAGACAGGGACAGACAGACAGGAACGGAGAGATGAGAAGCATCAATCATTAGTTTTTTGTTGCACATTGCAACACCCTAGTTGTTCATTGATTGTTTTCTTATATGTGCCTTGACCGCGGGCCTTCAGCAGACCAAGTAACCCCTTGCTGGAGCCAGCGACCTTGGGTCCAAGCTAGTGAGCTTTTTGCTCAAACCGTGCTCAAGCTGGTGACCTTGGGGTCTCAGCATCCCAGTCTGACGCTCTATGTACTGCGCCACCACCTGGTCAGGCAAAAAATTACATAGGTTTAAGTGTATAATTCTATAATTCTATAATATATAATCTGTATATTGCACTGTGTGTTCACCACTCAAAATCAACACTTTCCATCATCACATATATAGGGTCCTCAAGTGACAACAGTCTCAATGTACAATGTTTTGAGTTTACGATGCTCATTCCCATAAAAACTTTAAAAAATTGAGGCACGAGTGCTTTGGCTTTCACCATTAGTGTAGTACTTATGGACTATGTGGGCGAATTAGTTTGTGCACAGCAGAAGAATACGCAGCATTCTTTTCTGTGGCTTAGTTGTGTTTTTATACTCTTGATTATGACTTCACAACTGTGTCGGGGTAGGGAAGTGACTTCGGCTAGGGTGTGTTTTGACTTACACCAAAATTTGGGTTATGTCACTGTTGTAGAAATGGAACTGTGTCGTAACCTGAAGACCGTGTGTGTGTGTGTGTGTGTGTGTGTGTGTGTGTGTGTTTTTAAGATTTTATTTATTGATTTTAGAGAGAGGAGAGAGAGAGAGAAAGAGAAAAGTGGCAGGGAGGGAGCGGAAAGCATCAACTCTAGTTGTTTCACCTATGGGCCTTGGCCAGGCAAGCCCAAGGTTTCAAACTGGCGACCTCAGCATTCCAGGTCATCACTTTATCCACTGTGCCACCACAGGGCAGACAAAACACTATATATTATATTTGACCCCCTTTACCCATTACTAACATGTCTCCTGCCAACCAAACATGCCAGTGCCCATTTAATATTATCCATCTCGATGTTTTCACCAAATTAATGGGTAAAAAATGGAACTTCATGGCCCTGGCCAGCTGGCTCAGTGGATAGAGCACGGACTTGGTATATGGACATCCTGGTTCAATTTCCCAGTCAGGGCACACATTAGAAGCAACCATCTGCTTCCCTCCCTCTCCCTCTTCCTCTCCTGCAACTAGTGGCTTGATTGGTTCGAGCATCAGCCCCAGGCACTGAGGATAGCTCAGTTGGTCAGGCATATCAGCCCTAGGCACTAAAAATAGCTTGGTTGATTCTAGCATTGGCCCCAGACAGGGTTGCCATGTAGATCCCAATCAGGGCTCATGCAGGAGTCTGTCTCACTATCTCCTCTCCGCTCACTTAAAAAAAAAAAAAAAGGCACCTCATTTTTCAAAATTTGTTTCTCCTGTTAAACTGTATTATGGTTGATTAACTATCCATGTATTTTTGCCTACCTGTATTAGAATTTTTATTTATTTATTTATTTATTTATTTTATTTTTTTTGTGTGGCAGAGAGAGTCAGAGAGGGACAGACAGGCAGGAAGGGAGAGAGATAAGAAACATCAATTCTTTGTTGCGGTTCCTTAATTGTTCATTGATTGATTTCTCATATGTGCCTTGACCCGGGGGGCTATAGCAGACCAAGTGACCCCTTGCTTGAGCCAGCAACCTTGGGCTCAAGCTGGTGAGCCTTGCTCAAACCAGATGAGCCAGCGCTCAAGCTGGTGACCTTGGGGTCTCAAACCTGGGTCTTCTGCATCCCAGTCTGACGCTCTATCCACTGCACCACCACCCAGTCAGGCTGTATTAGAATTTTTAAAAACTATACTACCTTTCACGGACACAGACAATAGTGTGGTGATTATGGGAAAGAAAAGAGGGTGGGGGGAGGTAGAAGAGGGTAAAAGTGGGGATAAATGGAGACGGAAGGAAACATGGCTCTGGGTGGTGAATGCAGGGTGCAGTGTACAGATGAGGCATTATGGAATGGTGTACCCAAAACCTATGTAATTTTACTGAATAATGTCACCCCAATACATTCAATTTTTAAAAATCGGGCCACCTTTTTCTTATTGACTTGTAAGAGGTCCTTTAGAATATGTTTAAATATATTCATATGAATATAAACATTTAAATATATTTTACCATATAAATTAAATACAATTTATATGTCCATATATAAATTAGGGATTTTTTTTTGTGACGGAGAGCCAGAGAGGGGGACAGATAGGGACAGACAGACAGGAAGGGAGAGGAGAAGCATCAATTCTTCATTGCGGCACCTTAGTTGTTCATTGATTGCTCTCATATAACCGAGTGACCCCTTGCTCAAGCCAGCGACCTTGGGCTTTAAGCCAGCGACCTTTGGGCTCAAACCAGTGACCATGGGGTTTTGAACCTGGGTTCTCAGCGTCCCAGTCCAACGCTCTATCCACTGTGCCACCACCTGATCAGGCAAATTAGGGATTAAATCTGTTATATACAAAATATAGCAAGTCTTTTCTTATTTATCATTTGCCTTTTAATTTTATTTACAGTATCTATCTCTTAACATCCAGAAGTTTCAAATTATAATTTTCGCAAATCAGCTGGTATTTGCATTATGAATTTGGGGGTTTGTGTCTTGCTTTAAAAGACTTTTCTTACCCCAGGATTATAAAAAATATTCTCCTATAAGATTTCTTGTAACAGTTTTTACTGAAATTAAAAAAAAAATTTGTCAGAATTTACATTTTGTTTACAGTGTGAGAAATGGATTCTTTTTTTTTTCTAATTGGAGAACCAATTTAAATGGCCTTTAAAAACCTAGATACATGGCCCTGGCCGGTTGGCTCAGTGGTAGAGCATCGGCCTGGCGTGCAGAAGTCCCGGGTTCGATTCCCAGCCAGGGCACACAGGAGAAGCGCCCATCTGCTTCTCCACCTCTCCCCCTTTCCTTCCTCTCTGTCTCTCTCTTCCCCTCCCCCAGCGAGGCTCCATTGGAGCAAAGATGGCCCAGGCACTGGGGAGGCTCCATTAGAGCAAAGATGGCCCAGGCGCTAGAGTGGCTCTGGTCGCAGCAGAGCAATGCCCCGGAGGGGCAGAGCGTCGCCCCCTGGTGGGTGTGCCAGGTGGATCCCAGTCGGGCGCATGCGGGAGTCTGTCTGACTGTCTCTCCCCGTTTCCAGCTTCAGAAAAGAAAAAAAAAACCTAGATGTGTAAGGCCCTGGTTGGCTCAGTGGTAGAGCACTGGCCTGGCATGTGGAAGTCCCAGGTTCAATTCCCGGTCAGGACACACAGGAGAAACTCCCATCAGCTTCTCCACCCTTCCCCCTCTCCTTCCTCTCTGTCTCTCTTTTCCCTTCCCGCAGCCAAGGCTCCATTGGAGCAAAGTTGGCCCGGGCACTGAGGACGGGTCCATGGCCTCTGCCTCAGGTGCTAGAATGGCTCTGGCCGCAATGGAGCAATGCCTCAGATAGGCAGAGCATCGCCCACTGGTGGGCATGTGGGGTGGATCCCAGTTGGGCGCATGTGGGAGTCTGTCTGACTCCCTCTGTGCTTCTAACTTTGAGGAGGAAAAAAACACAACTAAACCTAGATGTGGAATTGATTCAGCCAGATTTTATGTCTAACTTATAAGTGACTAGTATGGTCCTGGGAATTTGATCTACGTTGCCTGCCTTTTTGACTACACGAAAGATATTAGGACCCCATTTTACAGGTGAAGAAACTGAGGCCAGAGAGAGGCAGTGCCTGGACTAGGCCCACACAGAGTTCCTAGGAGGAGAAGGAAGAGTTGAGAAGGTGAAGGTGGGGGATGACTCTCAGGATGGAGTGTGACCTGGGTGGGGAGCCTCGATCTCACCTCCAGGCAAGGACCAGGGTGCAGTCTGCCAGGATGCACATCTTAGCCAGCTCCTTGAGGGCCTGCTGAGGATCTTTCTGGAAGGAGAAAAATATCAGAATGAGAGATCTGGGAGAAAGCAAGGAATTATAGTCGTGAAAATACAGTAGCTTAGGAAGCCAGGAGCCTTCCACTCAACTGATACTCCCTGTGCTCCTACCGAGTGCCCGGCCTGTGCTGGGCAGCACCGGGACCCAGCAGTGACCAGGAGAGCCTGATCCTATCCTCTCAGGTCTCCCAGTCTGAAGAGGGGACAGACCCATCCCCAGACAATGATCCGGAGTGGCCTGGGCTAGGGGTGGGGATGAACATCTGACCTGTGTGAGGGATCAAGGAGAGATTTCTGGAGGAGAGGGCATCTGAGCTGAGACCTTAAGGAGGATAAAGAGGAGTAAAGGCAGCAAAGGAGAGCAGAAAAGGGAATCTCAGACATAAGGAAGAGCATGTACAAGGATGGGAGAAAAAAGCACTCGAGGAATTGCAATTCACTCAATATAGGATGGAGGATGTGAAGAAACGGTTTTCACACACAAGCGACGGCATGAGCCCTGCAGAGGGCTGGGCGAGGGTCGGGACTCACAGGGCCTCGCAGGCCACCGAGAGCACTGAGAAGCCATTTAGGGGTTTAGCACCAGGCCTGTGCTTTAGGAAGACCCCTCTGGCTGCTGTAAGTATGGGAGGTGTAACGCTAGGGGCTATGAGACAAGTGAAGAGGCTGGGACAGGGACCCAGGCCAGAGAGGGGGCCTGGATTGGGCCAGGCTATGAGGAGAAAGAAGATAAAACAGATTGGAGAAATATTTTTACTGATTGACTAATTTTAGAGACACAGAGAAACACTGATTTGTTATTCCACTTACAGTAATAAGTCCCTGAGTTACAAACATCTGACTTAATGTACAACTCGTACTTACAGAGCGCCATAAGGACTATGGTAATCAACTGGTGTTGGACATCAGTGAAAATGAGATCATAGTTACTCAACTCCCATGGCAAAGAACTAAGGATGAAGATCTTATGGAACTAGAGCAGCAAATCATAGTATTTAGGGAAGAAAATAAAAGACTTAGAAAACCCCAGAACTGAAAAAGTTTTCTATAAGAGTTAGCTGATGCTTTTCATCTCATCAGAGCAGGACTGGCAAAGTTGGAGGAGCAGGAGCCTGATACGGAGAGGTTCCAAAGTTTACTACACAGCTACCGCAGGGCCATTTATGAGGAGAAAAGAAAAGCTCTGTACAACCTCCCTTGATTTCTACTTCAGGAGACTGACTCCAGCAGCACAATCAACCCTGGCTCTCTAACGCCAGTCCCATCCTCTCCAACAAGTCCACCATCATCTGCATCATCTAAGATTGCTTAAGGTTGTATATAAAAATGTCTCAGTATTTGTATGCACAGAAAAGTAAAAATAAATACTATGTTAAGACAACTAAGTTGCATAATTAATAGGTAAATATACATGTTCCTTACATACATTCAACTTAAAAACAAACCTACAGAACCTATCTTGTTCGTAACCCAAGGACAGCCTCTATTTATACATTCTTTGGTTCCTTCTTGTATGTGCCATGACCAGGGGTCGAACCTGCAACCTTGGTGTATGAGGACAATGCTCTAACCAACTGAGCTACCTGGTCAGGGCCAAGAAATATTTAGGTAGCAGAGTGCTGGGACTAGTTGAAGCAGGTCTGGGGAAGGAGGGATGGATCATTCTGCCCTCCTACCTCCTTGCCAACACAGGGTACCAATCTCAGTTGTGAAAAGTGGTTCCTCACTGAGGTTTCAACTTGTAGTTCTTGGAAGGTATTCAACAGTCCACTTGGCTACCATGAGGCCCAATGCTTCCCATTGCACAGATGGGGAGAGTGAGGCCGGCGGGGGAGGGGCCCCTGCTTACCACATCCACCTGGACGAGCAGGACCCGCAGGGCGAAGCTCTTCCCCAGGCTCTGCAGCCGCTCGTGGATGTAGTCTGGGTGGAGGTTGTGGTAGCGGAGGCTGGGGGCAGGGGAGAGGAAGGGATTGGGAGGTTGCGTGTCCCCACGTTTCTGGAAGCCCTTCCTCACTCTCACTAAAATAGAGAACTTGGACAACTGTGCCAGGAGCCAAGGCTCAGAGAGGCGAGTGACTTCACCCCACTAGGAAGGGCACAGAGGGTTTGGCACAAAGGCTGATTGGCTCCGGCTCCCTGGAAGGTTAGCCCGGGTTCTTCACTGAGGAAGGGAGGAGACTTGGGTTTCAGGTAAAGAAGGAGAACAGTGCCCTAAAGAATGTGACAGGGGAGCACTGCGCAGCTGGTCTTGGGAAGCAGGGCCCCTCCCAGGGCTGTCAGCTTTAACCTCAGGGAACACTAGGGGGTGGGGGCGCTTCTCTACCTGGAGAACTAGGGTACATCTCTGCCCAGGAGCCACCGGCTCTCACACTCTGCAGGGAGGACAGGAACTGAGAAGTTTCACTTCCCCTCTCTGGCTGTCTGCAGAGGAGCCCTGGGTTTAATGGGGGTGGCAGTAAGAGAAATCCTGCCTCTGTCAAATTCAGTCCTGGATGTTGGAGTCACTCAGTCTGGGACATGAGTGACCCAGCCCCCCAACTTGCTCAGACACAGGTGTCTGGGCCCTCAGCTTGTCACTCCAGGTACCTCCGGGCTCAGCCCTCTTCCTTTCACACAGGGTCACACTCAGTCCAGAGCCAGCAGGGCCATGCCTGGAGGTCACCTATGGAATAGCCCAGGACGCCAGAGCACACCCTCCCAGGCCTTCCTGGAGGCGGGGCAGCCCCCCCACTCCTGGAGCTCACCTGAGGAAGAGGGCACAGGTGCTCTGACCCAGCACATAGTCAGGAACCACATCGCCAAATTCCCAGGGCACATTGCGCACAAACTTCAGCACGGGGTTGCCCCTCTGGGGAGGGAGGAAGAGCCAGAAACATTATCAGGGATGATCCTAAAACCACCGTCCCCCCAGGGTTCCCCGCCCCTACCTCTCTCAACACCTCTCCCCCTCCCCTGGGCCTTGCAGGTCCACTGTCCTCCTCTTGAATCTAGAATGTCCATGGTACTCCAGCTCTGACTTAGGCCCCTCTCTCCCAATCCTGAGTCTTAAGTCAAAGGCCCCGGGGTCTCTCTCCAGCTCAGCCCTCTCCCCAGCTCAACCTGGGTGTCCTGTGGTCTACCAGACACTTCCCCCTCGACGTCCGCCTGTGTTCAAATCAGCCTCGGCATTTAGCCCATACCTACTCCTCCTCCTGGTCCTATCTCAGAGGTGTCCCCATTATCCAGAGAGCCAGACTTGATCACAGTCACTTTCCTCTCCTCTCCTTCAAGTCAGCATCCCCCATGAATATGTCCCCTCTAACTGCCAGCACCACAGCCCAGCCCCCAACCCCTACCTCCTGCTCTCCTGCCCCAGTGGTGTCCCAAACTGGTCACCCTCCAAACAGTAGCCAGAAGGATCTTCCTAAAGTACAAACCTACCCCTCCCCTGCTCTAAAGCCCACTGTGGCTCCCCAGTGCCTTCAGGAAGCCTCATGTGACTCCACAGGCCAGGCCCCCCACAGCCTGGCATCTGCTCAGCAGGCCTCTCTCACGTTCTACTCTGAACATACCCTGCAGCTCAAGATTGAAACTCTTTGAGCAAGTCAAACTCTAATCCATCCAATAAGTATTTATTGAGTGCCAACTGTGCATCTAAGTGCTGGTGATATTGCAGTGACCAAGTCAAAGATCCCTGCTGTCATGGGGGGACACAGACATAAAACAGTCTCAGGAATGAGTGTGTAATTGCCAAGTGAGATAGAATTTGGTTCTAAGAAGAGGGTGGGACCTGCTCTCATGGTGGGGCGTGGGTTGATCACAGCAGCTAGGGCAGGAAGTGTATGCAGGGGTCCCAAGTTCCACAGGCCCTGGGCCATCTGACCTGAGGCACCTGGGAGCCAGGGAAAGGTTCTGAGCAAGGGAGGGGCAGGATCCTATTTTAATTTTTAAAGGATATGACCAAAAGCAAAAGGCTAGCCTGACCAGGCGGTGGCGCAGTGGATAGAGCATCAGACTGGGATGCGGAAGGAACCAGGTTCAAGACCTCAGGGTCGCCAGCTTGAGTGCGGGCTCATCTGGTTTGAGCAAGGCCCACCAGCTTGGACCCAAGGTCGCTGGCTCCAGCGGGGGGTTACTCAGTCTGCTGAAGGCCCGCGGTCAAGGCACATGTGAGAAAGCTATCGATGAACAACTACGGTGTTGCAATGCGCAATGAAAAACTAATGATTGATGCTTCTCATCTTTCTCCATTCCTGTCTGTCTGTCCCTGTCTATCCCTCTCTCTGACTCTCTCTCTGTCTCTGTAAAAAAAAAAAAAAATAAAATAAAATAAATTAAAAGAAAAAAAGCAAAAGGCTAGACAATGACAGGTGGGGAGACTATAGCAAAATTGGAACCTTCACACACTGCTGGTGGGAATGGAAAACAATGCAGCATTTTAGAAAATAGTTTGGGAGCTCCTGAAAAGGTTCAACGGAGTGACCATGTGACCCAGCAAATCCACTCCTAGATAAATACCCAAGAGAATTGAAAACATACATCTACACAAATGTGTACAGAAATGTTTACAGCATTTTTGGTTTTTTTTTCTCCTTTTAAGTGAGAGGAGGGGAGATAGTGAGATAGACTCCCCCATGTACCACAAATGGGATCCACCTGGCAAACCCGTCTGGGGCCGATGCTGGAATGAACCAAGCTATCCTCAGTGCCTGAGGCCACACTTGAACCAACCGAGCCATGGCTGTGAGAGGGGAAGAGAGAGAGAACAGGGAGAGAGAAGGGAAGAGAAGCAGATGGTTGCTTCTCATGTGTGCCCTGACTTAGGATTGCACCCTGGACATCTACACAGCGGGTCAATGCTCTATCCACTGAGCAAACTGGCCAGGGCTGCAACATTTTCATAATAACCAAAAAGGACAAATAACCCAATGACAGTCCACCAATGGGTGAATGGATAAACAAGATGTGGCAAATCCATAGAATGAAATACTACTCAGCAATGAAAAGGAATGAAGCACTGACCTGCTACAACATACAGATGAACTTTCCATAAGCTAAGTGAAAAAAACCAGTCACCAATTGATGGACATTTGAGTTATGTTACTATGAACATTTGTGTACAAGATTTTGTGTGGATGTATATTGTCATTTCTTTTAGATATATACCTAGGAGAGGACTTGCTGGGTCATACTAATTCTATGATTAAATGTTTAATGAACTGCCAGACAATTTTCCAGAGGCTGCACCATTTTATATTCCTACCAGCAGTGTCCGAGGTTCCAATTCCTCCACAGCCCCACAGCCCTTGTTATTGTCGGTCTAGCCATCCTACTGAGTGTGAGTGGGGTCTCACTGTGGTTTTGATTTGCATTTCCTTGATGGCTGATGATACTGAACATCTTTTCACATTCTTGGGTCTTTTTATTGTCTTTGGATAAAGAACACCAACTCTATCAATTGTAGAGACTTTATCTATTTCCTTTCCATTGCTCTATCCCCAGAGCCTACAACAGCACGTGGGAATTCCTGAACATATCTGTGGACTGTAAGTGGATGACTCCCATTTTTAAAGGCACAGATAGGTTAAGTCACTTGTTCAAAATCACATAGCTATTGCGTAGCAGTGCAGGATGTGAACTTGGGCCTGTGTTCAATAAATAGTTTTGTCTTGTTTTTTTATAATTTTAAATTTTTATTTAGAAAAATTAACTTTAATACAGTGACATTGATTGATCAATAAGAGTACATAAGTTTCAGGTAAACATTTCTATAGCATTTGAACTGCTGATTCTGTTGTATACCCATCACCCAAAGTCAAATCATTTCCCGTCACCTTATATTTGTTCCCTCTTTATACCCTTAATAAATAGGTTTTGAATGAAAGAAGAAAATTGGACAGGAAATGTAGCTGCACTAACAGTCACACCCC
Source organism: Saccopteryx bilineata (assembly GCF_036850765.1). Taxonomy (NCBI): domain Eukaryota; kingdom Metazoa; phylum Chordata; class Mammalia; order Chiroptera; family Emballonuridae; genus Saccopteryx; species Saccopteryx bilineata. The sequence goes on along the minus strand of NC_089492.1, from coordinate 313,607,193 downwards.
AACAAGAACAGTCAGTATGTTATGGACTGTGTTTGTGTTCCACCAAACTTGAAATCCTAATGCCCAATGTAATGGTGTTAGGAGGCGAGGGAGGTAATTAGGTCATGCAGGTGGAGCCCTCTTGAAGGGCATTCGTGCCCTATAAAGAGATGCCAGAACTTCCCCACCCCTTCCTTTGTAGTGAGGACATAGTAGAAAGACAGCCCTCTATGAATCTCACCAGACACCAATTCTGCTGGTGCCTTGATCTTGAACTTCCCAGCCTCGAAAACTGTGAGAAATAAATGTTTGTTGTTGAAGCCACTCAGTCTATGGTATGTTACAGCACAATAAGACATATGGGGAAGCCTCAACCCACACACAGTAGTTGAATGAATGAATGAATGAATGAATGGTGCTGCTGATGGTACAGTGGCTAGAACTCAGACCTCCTTCTACTGCTCATCAGAAAACTATACCTATTACTGTTTTTCCCACAAAATTTCAACCCATCCCCCTCCTCACCTGCCGGGGGCTCACAATGATGCTGTTGGACTTTGCCCCTGGTTTGGGAGCCTGGTTGGGGGTTTCTCCTGCCTGGGGTTCTGGCCCCGCGGGGTGTGTGGCTCCGGCCCCGCCTGCAGGTCCGGAGATGGCATACTCAGCGTAGGTCTGAGGGGCTCCCTGGGCTGAGGTCTCCATGGTGGGATGGCTCCGTGTGGATCTGAATAAGGGTTTGGCCTGTAGGGAGAGATGGGGTGGGGGTGGGGGATCAAAATCTGAATCTAGCTCGTTTTCCCTGCACCTTGGTCTCAGCCTCCATCTTCTCAGCCTTGGACCACTTTCGTCACCTCCTCAAAGCTCCCTGCCTAACCCTCACCCACCACAGTCTGTTCTCCACACTGTCATATCATGTCCCTCCTCTGCTCATAGCCTCAGAGTAAAAGCCAAAGCCCATGAGACTCCAGAACAGTGGTTTTCAATCTTTTTACACTTAGGGACCAGTGAAATTAGGAGAATTATTTTGAAGGCAGAAATACCTTGAGCATAAACAAATTCAACTAAGGTAATTGGATCTATAATCCTCATACAACATCTACTGGCTAACTCTTCAGCGGAGCAGCAGGAAATTTCTGGCAGATCAGTCCAAAGACCAGTCCATGGACCAGCAGTTGAAAATCACTGCTCTAAGGCCTGACCTGTGGATAAAGCGTCGACCTGGATAAAGCATTGACCTGGAAATGCTGAGGTCGCCGGTTCGAAACCCTGGGCTTGCTTGGTCAAGGCACATATGGGAGTTGATGCTTCCAGCTCCTCCCCACCTTCTTTCTCTCTCCCTCTCTCCTCTCTAAAATGAATAAATAAAATTAAAAAAAAAAAAGTAGTTAAAAAAAAAAAATCACTGCTCTAGCCTGACCAGGCGGTGGCGCAGTGGATAGAGCGTCGGACTGGGATATGGAGGACTCAGGTTCGAGACCCTGACGTCGCCAGCTTGAGTGCGAGCTCATCTGGCTTGAGCAAAAAAGCTCACCAGCTTGGACCCAAGGTCGCTGGCTCAAGCAAGGGGTTACTCGGTCTGCTGTAGCCCCATGATCAAGGCACATATGAGAAAGCAATCAATGAACAACTAAGGTGTCCCAATGAAAAATTGATGATTGATGCTTCTCATCTCTCCCCGTTCCTGTCTGTCTGACCCTATCTCTCCCTCTCTCTGACTCTCTCTCTGTCCCTGTAAAAATAAATAAATAAATAAAAAATAAAAGGATGAAAAAAAAAAGTTACATCGAAAATCACTGCTCTAAAAGATCCGTACCTGCCCCTTGCCTCAGGAACCTCCCTCCTACCTCTTCTCACTTGCTTTCTCTTCTCCAGCCCCACTGGCTTTCTTGCTGCCCTCAAGCTTTTCAGGCGTGCACTGACCTCAGGGCCTTTGCACTGGCTGTTCCCTTCTCCCCACAGATGCTGTTACATAGCTCACACTATATTCATGTCTCTACCAAGATGTCATCTCCTCAGAGGGGAAGTCCCCTGACTGCCCTACTAAAGCCTCTCCCCGCTCACACTCCACATCCTCAGCCCACTTTGTTTTCTTCATAGGACATAAACAGCAGCCAGTACTCAGCACCAGGCAACTGTTTTCCTGTGGGAACGAGATCTCAGTGTTGCCAGATCCTTTAATTTACCTAGAGATGAGACAGCGAGGGAGAGAGAAAAATGAAGGGAGAGAGATGAGAAGCATCAACTCATAGTTGCAGCACCTTAGTCATTCATTGATTGCTTTCTCACACATGCCTTGACTGGCAGACTCCAGCCGAGCCAGTGACCCCTTGCTCAAGCCAGCAACGTTGGGCTTCAAGCCAGCGACCATGGGGTCATGTCTATGATCCCATGCTGAAGCTTGTGACTCCAAGTTAAAGCCGGTAACCCAGCACCCAAGCCGTTGAGCCCACGCTCAAGCCGGAAAACTCGAGGTTTCAAACCTGGGTCCTCACAGAGTCCCAGCCAAGGCTCTATTCATTGCACCACCGCCTGGTCAGACAAAAAGTGCCAGCTCTTTTTAATTGCAAAACTTCCCGATTGTTAAATGTCATCAGAAAATGCACGCTTTGCAGGGTGCTAGCCACATAAAACACATCCCGGGGCCACTCCTTCGCTGCCACTTTGCGACTTCTGCCTTAGCCCTCTCTTAGAAACACCATGGCATTTTACAGATAGAGAAACTGAGACTTGACGAAAGTGAAGGACTGATTTCCCAAGGTGACCCAGAAGCCAACATTTCCTAACCCATACTGTAGCCCCATAGGCCCCTTCCACCACAAGCCCTCCAACCTTCCAGCGGTTCCCCCATCTCCCCGTCCTACCCCAGGAGGAGGGACCGCGTCCTCGTCCAGTGGTATGAGGAATTTCTTCCTTGTGGGTGGCCCAGCGGGCTGCGGCACTCCCTCTTCGTCCATCCCAAGGTTCTTCTGGGGTCTGTAAATGAAGACGTGGGGGCGGGAGCAAGTGAGACAGCAGCTTCTGCATTCCCACCCCCCGCAGGAACCCCCACTCACAGGCACGCCCCTCCTCCAAAATCCCAGGCCTCCACAGCATCAAGTCGCAAATAGCTAGCTAGCACCCCAGGTTCTACAAAGCCCCGCCTGGAGGGAGCCTCCACCTGCGACTTGTCCCGTCCCACAGGCCACTACATTCGACTCGTCCCGCCCTCACCGTTCCCCGCCTTTCCCGTAGTGGGCTCGGCCACTGGGCCCACCTTCCGTCCGCCCCGCCCGAGGCCCCGCACCTGGATGCCCGCCTCTCGCAGCAGCTCAGACACCGCAAATATTGATTGGCTCCCGCGGCTGCCAATCGCCATCGACGGTCTCCACCCCTTCCTTCCCACTCCGACCTTCTCGCTCCGGCCCCGCAGTCTCCGTTTCGGGAGGACTCACCTCTGCACTCCGCGCTGCAGGGAAAAGACAGACGCGAAATCAAAGTGTCCTCTCGCCCGCGCGGCCGGCGCTTCCCCAGGCTTGCTCCACTTCCGGCCTCTCTAGCCCTCGAGCCCGCCCCTCACCGTTCCCTAAAGAGCCGTCCCCGCTCCGCTCTCTATGGTCGTGGAGGTCTGCGGAGGTTTGGGTTGGAGAGAGCCTTAGGTTTTTGGGCCTGTCTCTGGTTGCTAAGCAGTTCGATTTCAGTGCCATAAGTGAAAGCTTCTTGTGTGCTGAGCTCCGGACAGGGTTCAGTGAAGACGAGATAGTGGGAGATCAAACTAGGCTCCTTCTCTCTGTACAGCCTTGGGTTTGAATCCCAGCTCTTTCCCTATACATTCTTTTATTCCACACATATTCCCCAAGCGTCTCCTCTGTTCCCGGCCCGGAGCCGAGCAGGGCTAGTGACACAGGTGACTAACGATAGCCCCTTGCTACCCTCCTGGACCTCGCAGTCCAGTGGGAAAGGCAGAGCAGGTTCCAAACCCAGACGTGGGTGACGACTCAGAGTGGGCAGGGCTGGAATAAGAGACCCCAGTGGGCCGAGGCAGGGTGTGTGGGGGTGGGGGTAGGGGTGGGGAGGAGGAACCTAACCTAGCAGGAGGGTCAGAAAAGGCTTCCTGAAGGAAGGGACGTCTGAGCAGCGACCCAGTTGATGAGTTAGTATTAGTCATTTCCTGAGATGATAGTATCACACTGTTCTCACTTGCAATTCTCTGATTACTAAGGAGAGAGAACATGGTTTTGTGAGTTTATTGGCCTTTTATATTTTGTCTGTTGTGAATTGCTTGCTCATATCCTTTGCCCATTTTTTAGATGGAGTTTTATGCCTTTTTTATTACTGTTAATTTGTAGGAGTATTTTATGGTTTCCGATTTTCTTAGTCAGTTACATGTCTTCCAAATATTTCCTTCTAGTTTGTACTTTGTATTTTAACTTTGTTTATTTTTGTCACACAGAAGTTATTCGTGTTTCTTCGTATTTATTTACCAATCTATTCCATCCTGACTTGCTTTTGGTGTGTTTGAGAGGCCTACTGTACCACAAAGTCATAAACATAGTCTACCTTTTAAGACTTTCTTAGTTCTGATTTTGTCTTTAACCTATATGAGATTTTTTAGAAAATGCACTGTCACCCCATTAAATTTAATTTCTAAATTAAAAAAGAGCCTGCCCTGTGGTGACGCAGTGTATAAAGCTTCAACCTGGAACTGTGAGGTTCCCGGTTTGAAACCCCAGGCTTGCCTGGTCAAGGTACATATAAGAAGCAACTACTAGGAGTTGATGCTTCCTGTTCCTTCTCCCGCCTTTCTCTCTCCATCCTCTCTCTCTCTCTCTCTCTCTCTAAAAATAAATAAATAATAAATAAATAAAATATTTTAAATAAAAAGAAATTTTAAAAAAAGAAAATGCACTAAGGCAGAATTTATAATGTATGTAGCCAATTGTCCTAATACCATTTATTTCAAAGTCAACTTTTCCCCTAGTTTTAATATTGCATATTTATCATGTACCAAATTCCATATATATACAGGTCTATGTCATTTCTATTATGTTTTATTTTTTATTTATTTATTTTTTAGAGAGGAGAGAGAGACAGAGAGGAGAGAGAGACAGAGAGAGAGAAGGGGGGAGGAGCTGGAAGCATCAACTCCCATATGTGCCTTGACCAGGCAAGCCCAGGGTTTCGAACTAGCGACCTCAGCATTTCCAGGTCCTATTATGTTTTATTGCTGTTTTTGTTTTTTTTGTCTTATTGCCATACTGTTTAACTATTTCATTTTGATATGTTTTGCTATTACATCAGGTAAGTCCCCCCTCTATTCAGTCTCAGATTTCTTTACCATTCTTGTACATTTTCTCTTCTGGGTGAATTTTAGCAGCTGCTTTTCTAGTTCCATTTTTAAAATCCTGTTGGGCCTGACCAGGTGGTGGCACAGTGGATAGAGTGTGGGCCTGGGATACTAAGGATCCAGGTTCAAAATCCCAGGGTTGCGGGCTTGAGCATGGGGTCGTAAACATGACTCCAAGGTCACTGGCTTGAGCCCAAAGTAGCTGACTTAAGCAAGGGGTGATGGGTTTGGGAGTGCCCCCCCTTCTTGTCAAGGCACATATTAGAAAACAATCAATGAACAACTAAGGTGCAACAGCTATGAGTTGATGCTTCTCATCTCTCTCACTAAAAAAAAAAAAAAAAATCCTATTGGGATTGAGATTGAAATTGCATTGAATTGATGGATTAATTACAAGAAGATTAACATCTTTTTTTTTTTAACATTTTTTTTATATGAACAGGTCTGTATCTTTCCACTGATCCCAGTTATTGTTGGGAATCTATTATACTATAAAAGATTTTTTTCTAATTAATTCTTATTTATACAAGATTCATGGATACATTTCTGTACTAGTTTCCTAGGACGGCTGTCATAAAGTACCAGACACTGGGTGGCAGCCTGGCCAGATAGCTTAGTTGCTTAGAAGAGCATTGTCAGGATATGCTAAGGTTGCAGGTTCAATCCCCAGTCAGAGTACATACAAGAATCAACCAATGAATGTATAAATAATTGGAATAACAAATCAAGGTTTCTCTCTCTCTAATTAATAAGTTAGTAAAAAAAAAAAAAAAAAGAAGAAGAAGAAAGAAAAAGAAGAGACCCTGGTGGCTTAAACAACAGAACTTTATTGTCTCACAATTCTGGAGGTTAGAAGTTCATGACCACACTGGGAAAGGCTCTGGTCAGGCCTCTCTCCCAGCTTCTGGGAGCCTTAGGTGCTCCTTGCTTGTAGATGGCAGTCTTCTCCCTGTGTCTGTTCACTTCGTCTTCCTCTGTGTGTGTCTGTCTCTGTGTCCAAATTTCCTCATTTTATAAGGATATCAGTCATAATGGATTAGGGCCCACCCTAATGACCTCATTTTATAATTTGATTATCTCTGTAAAGACCTTCTTTCCAAATAAGTCACATTATGAGATCAGGACTTCAATATATCTTTTTGAAGGGACACAATTTAACCCATAATGATTGTTACTTTTTATAACCTTCTTCCTTCTGAATTCAGTTGACTTCACGCTAGAGTACATTCTCTTCTGTTCTTTCATAGATCACTGTGGATAGTAACTGAGTCTTGCTCATCTGAAAATATCTTTACTTCACCCTCACAATTGGAATCAAATTCTGAGTTCCTAGTCATTTTTTTGCAAAATTAGAAGATATTGGTCCTTCGTCTCCCCGACTTCTGGGTTGCTGATGAGAAATCTTCCATGCCCTGCCTCTCCTTCCTTCACAAGCAGGGTCACCACGGGCCTAATTTTCCCCAGGGTAACTTACTAGCAGTGTGATCTTGCACCAGCAACTCAGTTCCTGTGTGTGAGTAAGGCTGTTAATCTCTAAAACAGGGATAATAAACCCTGGCTGGGTAGCTCAGTTGGTTGGAGTGTCATCTTGATTCGCCAAGGTTGTGGGTTCGATCCCTTTCAGGGCACATGCGAGAATCAACCAATGAGTGCCTAAATAAGTGGAACAACAAAATAGATGTTTCTCTCTCCTTCTTTCCTCTCTCTCTCCCTCTTCCTTCTTCTCGCTCTCTTTCTCCCTTCCTCCCTCTCAAAGCAATAAATTAAAATTTTTAAAAATAAAATGGGATAAGAATAGTATAATCATTACGAAGATGAAATGAGTTATGTGTAAAGTGCCCCAAACTGTTCTTGGCATGGTGCTCTATTTGGGTTTGTCATATAAATAAAATAGCTGTGACCAAGTCCTGGGCAGGCAGGAGCTGTTGAAGCCACTGCTATATCACAGTGCGGCTACACCGGGCCTGGCACCCAGAAGAAGCTACTGACCCGGATGTTGTGTGAAGGAAAAAAACATAGAAGCCAAGCCCTAAGGCAAGCGACTTCACCACTGGGAACCTCATCTGATGGAGTTTCCCATCTGTAATTGCTGAGGTTGTGAGGATTCAATAAGACCACAGACACCTGTCCTGAGATGAACTGGTTCACTGCTTCCTTGAATGATTATATATTGAGGACCTACTGTGTGCCAGGCACTTTGTGAGCAAATCAAACAGGTCCCTGCCCTGTAGAGCTGATATTCTCATGGAGGTCATAAACCGAAAGAAGGAAATAGATAAGTTTCAGCCAGCCACACATGCTATGAAGAAAATAGAACACGGTTCTGTGGAGCAGGTGAGGGGGGAGGAGCTGCACAGTCACAGGAAGGAGGGTTCTAGATTTCCATCGAAACACAGTTGTCCCCCATGATCTATGGTTTTGCTTTCTGTGGTTTCTGTTACCTGTGTTCCACTGTGGTCAGATATTAAATGGAAAATTCTAGAAATGAACAATTTATAAGTTTTAAATTGTGCACTGTTCTGAGTAGTGTGATGAAATCTTGCCCTGTTTTGCTCCGTCCTGCCCGGACATGAATCATTTCTTTGTCCAGCGTGTACACGTTGTATACAGTCCTCACCTCTTAGTCACTGAGTAGCCAGTTCCGCTATCAGATCGACTATGAATTATCACAGTGTTCGTTTTCCAGTCACCCTGATTTTACTTAATAATCGCCCCAAAGCACAAGAATAGTGACGCTGGCAATTTGGATATGCCAAAGAGAGCCATAGAGTGCTTACTTGAAGTAAAAAGTTGCGTACAGCCCTGCCTAGATAGCCCAGTTGGTTAGAGCATCATTCTAATATGCTGATTCAATCCCTGGTCAGGGCACAAATAAGAATCAACTAATGAATGCATAAAGAAGTGAAACAACAACTAGATGTTTTTCTCTTTCTCTCTTTCTAAAATCATTAAATAAAAAATAAAACATTTAGAAAAAAATAAAACGTGAATCAGAGCAATAAGCTATTTTGAGAGACAGACCACATTCACGTAACTTTAATTATAGTACGTTGTTATAGTTCTATCCAATTCATTGTTATTGTTCATCTCTTGCTATGCCCAATTTATAAATTAAATTTTATCATAGGTGTGTGTAGGGAATAAACAGTATATATAGAGGTGGGTACTATCCACCTTTTTCATTTTATTTTATTTTATTTTTTAGAGAGAGAGAGACAGAGAAAGGGTAGACAGAGAGAAACATCGATTTTTTTTGTCCCACCCAGTTATGTGTTCATTGGTTGATTCTTGTTTGTGCCTGCCAGGGAATGGAACCCACAAACTGCATGTCAGAAGGATGCTCTAATCAACTGAGTTACCCTGCCAGGGCCTCTCCACCTTTCAGGCATTCACTGGGGGTCTTGAACTATCCACCCTGCCCCCCATATGTAAATTGAGCACTTAATATGAGCTAAGGTCTCACAATAACCGTCTCCTTGGGTATCATTAATTCATTTGACAAATGAGGGAGCTGAGCCCCAACGACATAGATAAGGACGATAGAAATCTGTCTTTGGATCCAAGGGCAGAGAGCCTTTCTAGGAGGACGACCTGAACAGACTCAGTTTCTCTCTTTGGGGAATTAACTACCAAACAAACCTGCAACTCATGACATTTCCGCCAGGCGGCGGTGGCGCCCCACAAGAGGATTTTTGGTACCGGGACGAGAGCTGTTCCGCCAGGACCCACATGGGACACTACCGAGAAAGCGGCGTGTTTCGCTTCTCCCAATCCACCCCGCCCCCCATCGCCTTTTCAGTTTTTAACTCATTCATTCATTCATTTTAGAGAGAGAGGAAGGAAGGGAGGGAGGGAGAGAGAGAGAGAGTGAGAGACAGATCCGTCTCTCTATTTTTGTGTGTGCCTTGACCAGGAACCGGCAACCTTTGCATATCGGGGTGACGCTCTGACCAGCCCAGCAATTTGGCCAGGGTCTGACGGGTTTGCAAAAGTGCACAAAGACTGCCGCGTGCCATTAATGTAACTCTGAACCTGTTTACAACAGTTAAGGGGAGAAAGTTGCTCGTGGTCCTACAGTATTTGCAAGTTTGGCTTCTACACTTAGATTCGCAAATTGAGCTTTTGGATCCTAGATTCAAATCTTCCCGGTTCCCAGAGTTGCAAGTTCGAATCTTCCAGAGGTCCACACTGAGATTCCGCGTCCTTCTCACAAAAGTTACAAGTTCAAATTCCAGACGCTACCTAAATTCCCCGCGACTGTCTTTGAATCCGGCCCCTGCCCCATTCCCAAACCTTCCGCTAATCCCAACTTCGCGTTCCCTCTGCGCCGGGTAGGGGTGCAGTGGGGATGGGGCATGTGGGGACCTCCGCCCCTAATTCCGTCTGCGGGGCTTTGCACGGGGGAGGGACTCTGGGCGGAGAACAGTGAGAGGACGGAAGGCTCTGGAATCGGGGGTACGGTAGAGGGGCGCAGTGACCCGGCCGGTGTCCCCTTCTGCCTCTAAACTTAGCCGCGGTGACGCGCAGCCGGACAATCGCTGCGCGGCCGGGGACGCGGTAGGGGGGTTGGGGGGTGAGGCCGGAGCGGAGGGCCGCGGCTCAGCTCTGCGAGCATTTATTTATAGCGCCCGGAGCCCGAAATAGCGCGGAGTGGAGCGGCCGGGATGACGCGGGTGCCGCGGGGGCTGACTCACCGGGCCCTGAGCGGCCGCCCCCGGATGGGGGCAGTGGAGGCGCCTGGCCCCGACCCCGTGCCCTCCAAGGCAGTCTTCTGCTGAGACGTCCTAAGTTTCTACCAGTCACTACTGTAGATGGATATAGAGCAAAAGACAGAATTTGCAGCACGAGAGACTGGGATTAGATCGGAGGTGGGACTTCCCTTAGAGAACCTAGAATCTGGGAACCAACATATATAAGATATAAGAAGAAAGGTTGGGAAGAAAGAGCTGAACCAGATATACACACCTGTATCTCACAAGCAACCGGACAGAATCGTCTTGGAGGCAGAGGAATGGATACAATCTGGGCAGTCGCCAGGCCAGAGCTTGTCTCCTGTCTATAGCTTTTTACATGCTGTTCCCACTTTCCAGAATTCCTTTCCCTGCCTACTCGGTCTTAAGAACTTGTGGTCTCTAGGGACCTGGTACTAAGGGCAATCCCACACAAATGAAAACTCTGGTAGCTCCGTGAGGGCAGGACCCAGCCCTTCTCAGTCATCACCATGTTCCCAGCACTGCCCACCACAAGACAGGTTTCTGGAGAAATTAATTGCATGAATAAAAAGTGTTGGTAAAATATGGCTGAGTGGTTCAGTGGATAGAGTGTAGTCCTGGCACACTGAAGCCACAGGTTGGATCCCTAGTCAGGGCATATGCCAGAGGCAATCAATGAGGGCACAACTAAATGAAACAACTAAGTGGAACAGTGAGTTGATGCTTCTCTTTCTCCCTTCCTCTCTCTCTCTTCCTTCCTCTCTCTCTCTCAAATCTAGGAGGGGGGGGGGGAGAAAGGGAGTTTGGTAATACCCTGGCCAGTAGCTCAGCTGGTTAGAGCACCTTCCTGGTACCCCAAGGTTACACCGAAGTTACAGGTTCTAGCTCTGTCTTCCTGGACACATAAAGAAACAACCAATAAATACATGAATAAGTGAAACAACAAAGCAGTCCCCCCCCCTCGCAAATCAATACATTTTAAAAAATTGGTAATAAAAGAAAATGATGCTTTCCAAATTATAATAGCAATGTTTACTGTATGCAACATGCCAAGCATTCTTTATTTAAAAAGAAATTTTTATTGAATGATTTGAGAAAGAGAGAGAAGCATTGATTTGTTGTTCCATTTAATTTTTTTTATTTATTGATTTTTTAGAGAGAGAGGAGTGAGAGAGAGAGACAGAGAGAGAGAGAAGGGGGAGGAGCAGGAAGCATCAACTCCCATATGTGCCTTGACCAGGCAAGACCAAGGTTTGGAATCGGCGACCTCAGTGTTCCAGGTTGACGCTTTATCCCACTGCGCCACCACAGGTCAGGCCCATTTAATTTTTAATTTTTTTTAACTTTTATTTATTGACTTTAGTGAGAGAGGAAGGGAGGGAGGGAGAGGGGGAGAGAGAGAGAGAGAGAGAGAGAGGAGGAGGAAGGAACACAGATTTTTTTTAAATGACATTGCCTTAGCTTTTTTAAATTTTCATTTTATTTATTTATTTAATTCATTTTAGAGAGGAGAGGGAGAGACAGAGAGAGAGAAGGGGGGAAGGAGCTGGAAGCATCAACTCCCATATGTGCCTTGACCAGGCAAGCCCAGGGTTTCGAACCGGCGACCTCAGCATTTCCAGGTCGACGCTTTATCCACTACGCCACCTCAGGTCAGGCCAGGAACACAGATTTGTTCCTATATGTTCCCTGACCAGGGATGGAACCCACAACCACTGTGCTTCAGGATGATGCCCCAACCAAACAAGCTATCTGGCCAAGACCATTGTTACACTTATTTGTGCACTCATTGGTTGATTGTTGTATGTGCCCTGACTGGGGATCAAACCTGCAGCCTTGGCATATCCAGATGATGCTCACCAACTGAACTACCCAGCCAGGGCCAGGTGAAATTCTGAGAGTTATCTCCCTACAACCCTAGGAGAGAGGTATTTATATTATTTTCAAATCATCATCCCCATGTTAGCAATGCAGAAACTGAGGCACAGAGAATATCTCAGGTCACTTTGTTAGTAATCAGAGTTGCCTTTTGAACCATGTCACCTGACTTAAGTGTTCAGTTCCCAGGATACTGTCTCTAGGCTCTAGAACCCAAAGGTCAGGACGGGTTCTCTTAAGTGCAGCCCAGGGAACCCTAGCAAGGGGGGGGGGTCCTCAGCATTCCTTCAAGAGGTCTATGATGTCAAAATGATTATCATAGTAATATTAAGACACTTACCTGCCTTTTTAAAATTATTAAATGAGAAACAAGGGGAGAGCAGAAAGACAGAGTCCCACATGTGTGCCCTGACAGGGATCCACCTGGCAAGCCCCCTACAGGGGCAATGCTTTGCCCATCTGGGGACACTGCTTCATTGCTCGGCAACCAAGCTATTTTTAGCACCTGAGATGAAGCCTTGGAGCCATCCTCAGCCCCTTGGGCCAAATTGTTCAAACCATTTAAGCCATGGCTGCAGGAGGAGAAGATAGAGAGACAGAAAAGAGGATGGAGAGGGGTAGAGAACAGATGGTCACTTCTTTTGTGTGCCCTGACTGGGAATCAAACGTGGGACTTCCACACGCCAAGCTGATGCTCTACTGCTGAGTAGACCAGCCAGGGCCATACCTGACTTTTTAACTCTTTCTTCAGTGTATAGTGCAGCCTGCACAATATCATGACAGACCAAACACAGAAGCAGATGTGAGGACCCAGTTGTCTGCTGAGCCAGACATTATCATAATTTGCAAAAATTACATTTTACATTTAGTAATTAAATTACTAATTTTATTTTGTCCTGGAAAATGTTTTTTTTTTTTTTTTCCTGAAGCTGGAAACGGGGAGAGACAGTCAGACAGACTCCCGCATGCGCCCGACCGGGATCCGCCCGGCACGCCCACCAGGGGGCGATGCTCTGCCCCTCCAGGGGGTCGCTCTGCCGTGAGCCACTCTAGCGCCTGGGGCAGAGGCCAAGGAGCCATCCCCAGCGCCCGGGCCATCTTTGCTCTCCAATGGAGCCTTGGATGCGGGAGGGGAAGAGAGATACAGAGAGGAAGGAGGGGTTGGGGGTGGAGAAGCAAATGGCCGGGAATCGAACCGGGGTCCCCCGCACGCCAGGCCGACGCTCTACCCTGGAAAATGTTTTTTAAGAAAACTATATGGCCCTGGCTGGTTGGCTCAGCGGTAGAGCGTCGGCCTGGCGTGCGGAGGACCCGGGTTCGATTCCCGGCCAGGGCACACAGGAGAAGCGCCCATTTATTTCTCCACCCCTCCGCCGCGCTTTCCTCTCTGCCTCTCTCTTCCCCTCCCGCAGCTAAGGCTCCATTGGAGCAAAGATGGCCCGGGCGCTGGGGATGGCTCTGTGGCCTCTGCCCCAGGCGCTAGAGTGGCTCTGGTCGCAACATGGCGACGCCCAGGATGGGCAGAGCATCGCCCCCTGGTGGGCAGAGCGTCGCCCCATGGTGGGCATGCCGGGTGGATCCCGGTCGGGCGCATGCGGGAGTCTGTCTGACTGTCTCTCCCTGTTTCCAGCTTCAGAAAAATGAAAAAAAAAAAAAAGAAAACTATATGATTTATGTTAACATAAAATTGTTTTTTTATTATTTTTAAGTGAAATGAATATTCTGAACTATATTAATATTTTATATTTTTCCAGTCCAGTGAATATTGATATATAATACACATCAAAAAATTCTTTGGGATTCTCAATAACTTTTAAGAGCATAAGAGACTCTCTGACAAAAAGTTTAAGGATCACTGAGCCTGACCAGGTGGTGGCACAATGGATAGAGCATCGGACTGGGATATGGAAGACCCAGGTTCGAGACCCCAAGGTCACCAGCTTGAGCGCAGGCTCATCTGGTTTGAGCAAGGCTCACCAGCTTGGGGGTCGCTTGGTCTGCTGGAGCACCCTGGTCAAGGCACATATGAGAAATCAATCAATGAACAATTAAGGAACCTCACGAAGAATTGATGTTTCTCATCTCTCTCCCTTCCTGTCTGTCTGTCCCTATCTGTCCCTCTCTCTGACTCTCTCTGTCTCTGACACACACACACACACACACACACACACACACACACACACACACACACATCACTGAACTGCCTGGCCGCTTAGTCCAGTTGGTTAAAGCATCGTCCAGAAACACCAATGTTGCGAGTTTGATCCCCGGACAGGGTATACACTGAAAGTGACCAATAAGTGCACAATGAAATAAAACAGCAAATGATTGTTTCTCTCTCTCTCTCCCTTTCTCTTCTTTCCTCTCTCTGTCTCTCTAAAATCAATCAATAAATAGAAATTAAAAAGAATCATTGAACTAATAATCATATAAACCTTACAAGTGCCGTCTGGCCAGGTGGTGGTGCAGTGGATAGAGCGTCGGACTGGGATGCGGAATACCCAGGTTCGAGACCCCGAGGTCACCAGCTTGAGTGCAGGCTCATCTGGTTTGAGCAAAAGCCCACCAGCTTGAACCCAAGGTCGCTGGCTCCAGCAAGGGGTTACTCGGTCTGCTGAAGGCCCGCGGTCAAGGCACATATGAGAAAGCAACCAATGAACAACTAAGATGTTGCAACACGCAATGAAAAACTAATGATTGATGCTTCTCATCTCTCTCTGTTCCTGTCTGTCTGTCCCTGTCTATCTTTCTCTCTGACTCACTTTCTGTCTCGTAAAAAATAATAAATAAATAAATAAATAAATAAATAAATAAATAAATAAATAAATAAATAAAATATATATAAACCTTACAAGTGCCATGAAGGACAAAACCATAGGGACATAATTTTATTTATTTTTAAAATTTTTATTTATTGATGCCTGGCCTGTTGTGGCACAGTGGATAAAGCACTGACCTGGAATGCGAGGTTGCTGGTTCAAAACCCTGGGCTTGTCTGGTCAAGGAACATATGAAAGGCAATTACTACAAATTGATGCTTCCTGATCCTCCCTCCAACCCCATCCCTCTCTCTCAAATCAGTAAATAAAATCTTTTTTAAATTTTTTATTTTTTTTAGAGAGAGGGAAACATAGATTTGTTGTTCCATTTATTTATGTATTCACTGGTTGATTCTTGTATGTGCTCTGAAGAAGGATGGTACCCGCAACCTTGGCTATCCAGATGACCACAGCCAGAGGTGTAGGCACATAATTTTAACTGGGTGTGGGGACTGGGAGAGTAGGAGCATTTAAGAACCTGTGGCAGGCCTGATCAGGTGGTGGCGCAGTGGATAGAGCGTCGGACTGGGATGTGGAAGGACCCAGGTTCCAGACCCGAGGTCGCCAGCTTGAGCGCGGGCTCATCTGGCTTGAGCAGAGAGCTCACCAGCTTGGACCCAAGGTCGTTGGCTCCAGCAGGGGGTTACTCGGTCTGCTGAAGGCCCGCGGTCAAGGCACATGTGAGAAAGCAATCAATGAACAACTAAGAAGTCGCAATGCGCAACGAGAAACTGATGATTGATGCTTCTCATCTCTCTCTGTTCCTGTCTGTCTGTCCCTGTCTATCTCTGCCTCTGTAAAAAAAAAAAAAAAAAAAGAACCTGTGGCAGCACAGTGGATAAAGCGTCAACCTGGAACACTGAGGTCGCCAGTTCGAAACCTCGGGTTTGCCTGCTCAAGGCACATATGGGAGGTGATGCTTCCTGCTCCTCCCCCTTTCTCTCTCTCTATATATCTCTCTCTCTCCTCCTCCTCTCTAAAATGAATAAATAAGAAAAAAATTTTAAAGAGAGATGTACAAGATGACTGGAGGAGAGCTTTCAAGGTAGCAGGAACAGCTTGTACAAAGATTCTGTGGTAGGAAATTGCTCAGTGTGCTTGAGAAACATAAGGATGGCCTGTCTTGCTGGAGCATAGAGAGCGAGGGAGAGGGAGGCAAGAAATGAAGCTGGGCAATCAAGGGACCAGATCACATAAGGCCTTGAAGGTTGTGGTAAGTATTCTGGACTTTGTTCTGAGTGGAGAATGGATGGTAGGGAAGTAAGAATGAAAGCAAGAAGCTCAGGGAGGAAGAGACTGCAGTTGTCCAGAGACCAGATGGCAACTTGGACTCTGGTGATGGGAGTCAAGAAGAATGGTTAGGGCCCTGGCCAGTTGGCTCAGCAGTAGAGCGTCGGCCCAGTGTGTGAAAGTCCCAGGTTCAATTCCCAGACATGACACACAAGAGAAGCGCCCATCTGCTTCTCCACCCTTCCCTTTCTCCTTCCTCTCTGTCTCTCTCTTCCCCTCCTGCAGCCAAGGCTCCACTGGAGCAGTTGGCCCAGATGCTGAGGACGGCTTCATGGCCTCCACCTCAGGTGCTAGAATGGCTTCAGCCACAATGGAGCAATACCCCAGATGGGCAGAGCATCGCTCCATGGTGGGCATGCTGGGTGGATCTCAGTTGGGCACATGCGAGAGTCTCTGCCTGCCTCCCTGCTTCTCACTTCGGAAAAATACAAAAAAAAAAAAAAGAAAAAGAAAAGAAAAGAATTGTTAGGTGTGAGCGACTGACAGTAACGTGAAGAAGCCCCTTAGAGTTGGAGGCACCTTTGAGACATTCCAGTGGGAATGTCAAGAAGGCAGGAGGGAGCTCTGGGCTCTGACAAAGGAGCCAAAAACACACAATGGAGAAATAAATGGTGTTGGGAAGATTGGAACGGTGCATAGAAGAGAATGAAACTTGACTACAGTTTGCCCCCTGCACAAAAATTAATTCAGAATGGATCAAAGACCTAAACATAGGATCTGAAACAATAAATTACACAAAAGAAAATATAGGTATTAAACTTATGGATCTTGGCCATAGAGAACATTTTGTGAATTTGACCCCAAAGGCGAGGGAAGCAAAGACAAAAATAAGTGAATGAGATATATTAAACTAAAAAGCTTCTGCACAGCAAAATAAACAGACAATAAAACAAAAAGAAAGCTAACCAAAGGGAGTTGATATTCACAAATAACAGCTCTGTCAAGGGGTTAATATCCAACATATATAAAAAATCCACACCTGACCAGGCGGTGGCGCAGTGGATAGAACATCGGCCTGGGACCCTGAGGATACAGGTTTGAAACCTGAGCTAACTTGAGTGTGGGGTTGTATGTCTCTCCCTTCCCTGTTTCTCTCTTAAAAAAAAAAATTAGCCTGACCTGTGGTGGTGCAGTGAAGCATCAACCTGGAATGCTGAGGTCGCCGGTTCAAAACCCTGGGCTTGCCTGGTCAAGGCACATATGGGAGTTGATGCTTCCAGCTCCTCCCCCCTTCTCTCTCTCTCTCTCTTCTCTAAAAAATGAATAAATAAATTTTTTTTAAAAAAATTAGCCTGACCAGGCGGTGGCGCAGTGGATAGAGCATCGGACTGGGATGCAGAGGACCCAGGTTCAAGACCCCGAGGTCGCCAGCTTGAGCACGGGCTCATCTGGTTTGAGCAAAAGCCCACCAGCTTGAACTCAAGGTCGCTGGCTCCAGCAAGGGGTTACTCGGTCTGCTGAAGGCCCGCGGTCAGGGCACATATGAGAACAATCAATGAACAACTAAGGTGTTGCAACGTGTAATGAAAAACTAATGATTGATGCTTCTCATTTCTCTCCGTTCCTGTCTGTCTGTCCTTCTCTATCCCTCTCTCTGACTCACTCTCTGTCTCTGTAAAAAATAAATAAATAAATAAAATTAAACTCACAAAGCTCAACAATAATCGCCTGACTGCATCTCTTTCCCTTTTTGTCTATCTGTCTCTCTCCTCTCCTTTCTCTCTAAAAAAAAAAGAAGAAAAATTAAAGAAAGCACTCGCAAAGCTTAACAACAAATAAGCAATCACCTGACCTTACCACCATCGTTCTCTCTCTCCTCTCTCTAAAATAAATTAAATATTTCTAAAAATCCAATTAATGCCTGACCTGTGGTGGCGCAGTGAATAAAAAACATTGACCTGGAACACTGAGGTCACTGTTCAAAACCCTGGGCTTGCCTGGTCAAAGCACATATGGGACTTGATGCTTCTCCCCCCACCTCTGCTTTCCCCCCTCCCAAAAATGAATAAAAATAAAATCTTTTTAAAAATCCAATTAAGGTCTGACCAGGCGGCGGCACAGAGAATAGAACATCAGACTGGGATGTGGAGGACCCAGGTTTGAAACCTCGAGGTCGCCAGCTTGAGCATGGGCTCATCTGGCTTGAGCAAGGCTCACCAGCTTGAGCCCAAGGTCTCTGGTTTGAGCAAGGGGTCACTCAGTCTGTTATAGTAGTGGTCCCCAACCTTTTTTGGGCCACGGACCAGTTTAAGGTCAGAAAATATTTTCACGGACTGGCCTTTAGGGTGGGACGGATAAATGTATCACGTGATGGAGACAAGCGGCAAGAGTGAGAGACGAATGTAACAGAGGGAATCTGGTCATTTTTTAAAAATAAAACATCGTTCAGACTTAAATATAAATAAAACGGAAATAATGTAAGTTATTTATTCTTTCTCTGCGGACCGGTACCAAATGGCCCACAGACTGGTACCAGTCCACGGCCTGGGGGTTGGGGACCACTGTGTTATAGCCCCCCTCCCCCTCACCGTCAAGGCACATATGAGAAAGCAATCAATGAACAACTAAGGTGTCGCAAAAAATAATTGATGCTTCTCATCTCTCTCCCTTCCTGTGTGTCTGTCCCTATCTGTCCCTCTCTCTGTCTCTCTCTGTCCCTGTCAAAAAAAAAAATCCAATTAAGGCCCTGGCTGGTTTGCTCAGTGGTAGAGGTTGGCCGGCGTGTGGATGTGGTTTGATCTCCGGTCAGGGCACACAAGAGAAGCCACCATCTACTTCTCCACACTTCCCCCTCCCTTTTCTCTCTCTTTCTCTCTCTCTCTTCCTCTCCCGCAGCCATGGCTCAGTTGGTTTGAGCGCTGAGGATGGCTCCGTGGAGCCTCCACCTCAGGTGCTAAAAAATAACTCAGTTGTGAGCATGGCTCCAGATGGGCAAAGCATTAGCCCCAGATGGGAGTTGTTGGATGGATCCTGGTCGGAGCTCATGCAGGAGTCTCTCTCTATATATCTCCTCCTCTCACTTGGAAAATAAAAGGAAAAAGAAAATAATATCCAATTAAAGCCTGACTGGTGGTGCAGTGGATAAAGCGTTGATCTGGAATGCTGAGGTGGCCCTTACAAAACCCTGGGCTTGTCCAGTCAAGGCACATATGAGAAGCAACTACTACAAGTTTATACTTTCTGCTTCTCCTCCTGCCTTTCTCTCTCTCTCTCTACTTTCTCTCTCTAAAAATCAATAAATAAAACTTTTTAAAAACCCGATTAAAAAATAAGGAGAGGATCTGAACAGATACTTCTCTCATGAAGACATATAAACAACAAATAGATATACGAAAAGATGCTCATCTTCACTAGCTATTAGAGAAATGCAAATCAAAACTACAATGAGATACCACCTCACACATGTTAGATTAGTTGTTATCAATGAGACAGGTAATAATAAGTGTTGGAGAGGCTGCGGAGAAAAAGAGACCCTCATTCATTGCTGGTGGGAATGTAAACCGATCCAACCACTATAAAAACAATATGGTGATTTCTCAAAAAATTAAGACTAGTGCCTGACCTGTGGTGGCTCACTGGGTAAAGTGTCAGCCTGGAATGCTGAGGTTGCCAGTTCAAAACCTGGGCCTGGTCAAGGCACATATGGGAGTTGATGCTTCCTGTTCCTCCCCACCTTCTCTCTCTCTCTCTCTCTCTCTCTCTCTCTCTCTCTCTCTCTCTCCTCACTAAAATAAATAAAATTTTTTTGCCTGACCAGGCGGTAGCGCAGTAGATAGAACGTCGGACTGGGATGTAGAGGACCCAAGTTCAAGACCCCGAGGTCGCCAGCTTGAGCGTGGGCTCATATGGTTTGAGCAAAGCTCACCAGCTTGGACCCAAGGTCGCTGGCTCGAACAAGGAGTTACTCAGTCTGCTGAAGGCCTATGGTTAAGGCACATATGAGAAAGCAATCAATGAATAACTAAGGTGTCGCAAAGAAAAACTGACGATTCATGCTTCTCATCTCTCTCTGTTCCTGTCTGTCTGTCCCTATCTATCCCTCTCTCTGACTCTCTCTCTCTGTCTCTGTAAAAAAATAAAAATAAATAAATTAAAAAAATTAAAATAAATAAAAATTTTTTAAAAATTAAGAATAGAGTTACCATATGACCCAGCAATCCCTTTGCTGGGTATCTACCCAAAAGACTCAAAAACATTTGTACCCAAAGACGTACATACCCCCGTGTTCATCGCAGCATTATTCATGGTGGCAAAGACTTGGAGACAACCCTCAGAAGAGGGTTGAATAAAGATATGGTACATATATACAGTGGAATACTACTCAACCATTAAAATGATGATATATTTTCAGTTACAACAACATGGATGGACTTTGAGAATATTATGCTAAATGAAATAAGTATTAGTAAATCAGAAAAAGCTAAGAACTATATAATTTCACACATAGGTGGGATATAAAACTGAGACTCATGGACATAGACAAAAGTGAAGTGGTTGCCAGGGGGTGGGGGATGGGAGGAAGGGGAGTAAAGAGGGACAAATATATGGTGACGGAAATTAATTTGATTTTGGGTGAAGGGCACACAACATAATGAACAGTTCAAATGCTATCTATACAGATGTTTACTTGAAACCTATATGATCTTGTGGACAAATGTCACCCCATTAAATTTGATTTTTATTTTTTTGTGTGACAGAGACAGAGAGAGAGAGAGAGAGAGAGGGACAGACTAGTAGGATGGGAGAGAGATGAGAAGCATCAAATCTTTGTTGCGGCTCCTTAGTCTCCTTAGTTGTTCATTGATTGCTTTCTCATATGTGCCTTGATTGACTGGGGGGCTACAGCTGAAGGCCCACGGTCAAGGCACATATGAGAAAACAATCAATGAACAACTAAGGTGTCGCAAAGAAAAACTGATGATTCATGCTTCTCATCTCTCTCTGTTCCTGTCTGTCTGTCCCTATCTATCCCTCTCTCTGACTCTCTGTCTCTGTAAAAAAATAAAATAAAAAATAAATTAAAAAAATTAAAATAAATATATATATTTTTATTTTTTAGAGCGGGTGACCCCTTGCTCAAGCCAGTGGCCTTGGGCTTCAAGCCAGCAACCATGAGGTCATGTCTATGATCCCATGCTCAATCCAGCAACCCCACACTCCAGCTGGTGAGCCTACAATCAAGTTGACAACCTCAGGGTTTCAAACCTGGGTCCTCCGCGTCCCAGTCTAATGCTCTATCCACTGCGCCACCGCCTGGTCAGGCTAAATTTGATTTTTCTTTTCCTTTTTTAGTGAGAGAGAGAGGGTGGGGGAGACAGACAGACAGGAAGGGATAGAGATGAGAAACATCTTTATTATATGCGGCTTAAGTGTCTGTTTGTCGCCGATTACTTATTGGTTGCTTGCATAACTGTACTAGCCAATGGGGTGAAGTTGCCAAGGCTGAACGCAAATTGAGCTGGTCAGGGGGAAGGTGAACATTTGTTTGCATTGGCAATCATCTGTTTTACATAAAAACTACGTCTTAACGTAATTTCTTTTAAGAATGCCTCCTAGAAAATACAGCACTGAAGAGGAGAGAAAAGGAGCTAAAGCTGCACAAAAACAGCTTTCTCTACAAAAAGAAACCACTGAGCAGAGAGAGACAAAGCTTGCTTCAGTTGCAGAGCAAATGCGCCTTTCTCGGCAAAATGAGACTGATGAGCATAGAGAAACAAGGCTTGCCTCAGATGCAAGACAAAAAAGCCTGTCTCAACAAAATAAGTCCCTTGAACAAAGGCAGGAGAGAAATGCAAAAAAACGACAGAGTAATGCTAACTGAAACGCAAAAAGGATTAAAACAGTTTCAAATGGAGAAACTTTAATTTTTGAGCATTCCTCTGGTGACATGAATATTAAATGTGAACACTATCAGTCCTTAAACTTCAAATTAGAAACTAATCATTTGACCGTGGCAAGAAAGGATTTTCTCAATGTTGCAAGTACGGAAACATTGTAGTTCCACTAATTGAGAATTATCCACCACTCTTGAATAAATTATCGGCTAATCAGCATCCAAATAGCAAATAGTACATGGATAGCATTCGATCCATTAATAGTTCGTTTGCTTTTGCGTCCATGGGAAACAAACCAATTGACTTGCCTGGACCAGGACTTTATTGCTTTTTTTTTTTTAAAATATTTTATTTATTGATTTTTAGAGAGAGAGAGAAGAAGGGGGAGGAGCAGGAAGCATCAACTCCCATATGTGCCTTGACCAGGCAAGTTCTGGGTTTCGAACCGGCGACCTCAGTGTTCCAGGTCGACGCTTTATCCCACTGCGCCACCACAGGTCAGGCCTTTATTATTATTTTTTTTTGTATTAATATTTTTCTGAAGCTGGAAACGGGGAGAGACAGTCAGATAGACTCCCGCATGCGCCCAACGGGGGTCCACCCAGCACGCCCACCAGGGCGACGCTCTGCCCACCAGGGGGCGATGCTCTGCCCCTCCGGAGGATCGCTCTGCCACAACCAGAGCCATTCTAGAGCCTGGGGCAGAGGCCAAGGAGCCATCCCCAGCGCCCAGGCCATCTTTGCTCCAATGGAGCCCTGTCTGCAGGAGGGGAAGAGAGAGACAGAGAAGAAGGAGGGGAGCGTGGGGAAGCAAATGGGCGCTTCTCCTATGTGCCCTGGCCGGGAATCGAACCCGGGTCCCCTGCATGCCAGGCCGACGCTCTACCGCTGAGCCAACACGCCAGGGCCGACTTTATTGCTTTCGACTTTATGGTCAAGTTTACCATCAAACTGGAACTTTGCATCCTTCTGACAGGAAAAGAAAGTTTGCTCAATTATATATACTTGATCCCTCAGAAGCCAGTTCTTCACATTTAGAATGGAATAAAAGAGTTCCTGAGACCTTACTTAATGAAATGGGGGAATTATTTCAAGACATTAACCCATTTGCTACTGCATATAAAATGATGCACGAAGTTGAAAAAAAGTTGGCCTCTAATGCTATAGCAAGCAATGAGCCAGCAATCAGCATTGCCATGGCCATTGTCTGTGATTGTAACTTAAATCAAAGGCGGTATAATGTCCAGCAAGCCAATGAAGTGGCTGTCATATTGAAAACACTGATGGAGAGCCACCACATGAGCGAGATTGAATAATTTACCCAAAGGCTCAACCTGGACAAACTGAATTAAAGCGAATCAGCACATGGGATCCAAATCTTGACCCAATGATGTATCCTTTACTTTTTCCACGAGGAGAGCAAGGCTGGAAGCCTAAACTTGGCTTAAATAATCTGGAAAAAATAGATCGCAAATTTCAGAAATGGAATTTTATAGCTATATGTTGTCAGTTCGAGACAACTTTAATCCGCTTATAATGGCAGGAAAATTAACTCAGCAACTCTTTTGTGATTGGTATTGCCGAATGGAATCTGGGCGGCTTTACTACATTAGAACTCACCAAAAAGATCTTAGAACTGAAAAATACATTGGTCTCTCTGACTACTTAATTGGAGAAGACACTAAAGTTCCTGGGAAAAAGATAGTTTTACCATCTTCCTTTGAAGGCATTCCCAGGAACATGCAACAAAGATTTCAAGATGCAATGTCTATTGTTACAAACTTTGGTAAACCAGACCTTTTTGTAACAATGACATGTAATCCAAATTGGGATGACATCCAGAATAATTTGAAGGATGGCCAAACAGCTACTAATAGACCTAATATTGTAGCAAGGGTTTTGCTATGACCATCAATAAGTCTCAGGGTCTAACGCTTAAGCGTGTTGGCATTTTTTTACCCGAGCCTGCATTTGGACACCGTCAACTTTATGTTGCCTGTTCAAGAGTTCGTGCGGTGGCGCAGTGGATAGAGCGTTGGACTGGGATGCGGAAGACCCAGTTTCGAGACCCTGAGGTCTCCAGCTTGAGCGCAGGCTCATCTGGTTTGAGCAAAAAGCTCACCAGCTTGGACCCAAGGTTGCTGGCTGGAGCCAGGGGTTACTTGTTCTGCTGAAAGCCCGCGGACGAGGCACATATGAGAAAGCAATCAATGAACAACTGTGTCACAATGAAAAACTGATGATTGATGCTTCTCATCTCTCTCCGTTCCTGTCTGTCTGTCCCTGTCTATCCCTCTCTGACTCTCTCTCTGTCTCTGTAAAAAAAAAAAAAAGAGTTCGTGAAAGAACGGATGTAAAATTAAAAATAATTGATGGTCTTCTGCAAGGCGAGCTTAAAAATGATGGAAAGATCTACACAAGAAATGTTGTGTACAAAGAGATCTTTGACATGTGAATTAACATTTTATTATTTAAATCACCTTTATTTATTGAGCTAGCGGTGGCTCTTAAGAAATGTACCGCCAGGCCTGACCTGTGGTGGTGCAGTGGATAAAGCGTCGACCTGGAAATGCTGAGGTCGCCGGTTCGAAACCCTGGGCTTGCCTGGTCAGGGCGCATGTGGGAGTTGATGCTTCCAGCTCCTCCTTTCTCCTCTCTCTCCCTCTCTGTTTCTCTCTCTCCCCCTCTCTCTCTCCTCTCTAAAAATGAATAAAAAAAAAAAAAAAAAAAGAAATGTACCGCCAGTGGTTTCCTTCATTGCACTCTACTTTAAGCAATTAAGCAAGTAGAAGGGGGAAACCCCATGGGGCACTAAGCAAAGGGGCGTCCTCGCCGCCTACCCTGGGTAATTCAGTTTGAATTAGCAGACACCTTTGCACAAATCATTTTAATTACAATTTATAATATCTAGAATAGCGGTCATTTCGTATGACCTCCGGGCTTTCTAGTCAACTCATAGTTGCAGCACCTTAGTTCATTGATTGCTCTCTCATATGTGCTTTGACTAAGGGGCTCCCGCCAAGCCAGTGACCCCTTGCTCAAGGCACAACCTTGGGCTCAAGCCAGCAACTTTGGTTTTTTTTTGTTTTGTTTTGTTTTGTTTGTATTTTTATGAAGTTGGAAACAGGGAGGCAGTCAGACAGACTCCTGCATGTGTGACCAGGATCCACCCGGCACGCCCACGAGGAGGCGATGCTCTGCCCATCTGGGGTGTCGCTCTTTGGCAACCAGAGCCATTCTAGTGCCTGAGGCAGAGGCCATAGAACCATCCCCAGCACCCTGGCCAACTTTGCTCCAATGGAGCCTTGGCTGCAGGAGGGGAAGAGAGAGACAGAGAGGAAGGAGAGGGGGAGGGGTGGAGAAGCAGGTGGGCGCTTCTCCTGTGTGCCCTGGCCAGGAATCGAACCCAGGACTCCTGCACGCCAGGCCGATGTTCTACCACTGAGCCAATTGGCCAGGGCCAACTTTGGGGTTTTGAACCTGGGTCCTCATTGTCTCAGGTCGATACTATCCAATGTGCAACTGCCAAGTCAGGCTTTTTTTTTTTTTTTTTTTCATTTTGGAGAGGAGAGAGAGAGAAAGGGAAAGAGAGAAAGAGAAGGGGTAAGAGCAGGAAGCATCAACTCCCATATGTACCTTGACCAGGCAAGCCCAGGGTTTCAAACCAGTGACCTCAGTGTTTGAGGTCAATGCTTTATCCACTGTGCCACCACAGGTCAGGCCATGGTCAGGCATTTTTGATTTCTTTAAAAAAAAAAAACAAGACTAAAGTCTGAGTGCCCAGACCAGTAGTGCAATGGACAAAGCATTGTTCCTGAATGCGGAGGTTGTGGTTTTGATCCTGGGATCACCAGCTGGATCCTGAGGGTGCTGGCTCAGGCCTGTCCCTGATGTCGCTGGTCAGAGCACATATGAGAAGCAACCGATGGGTGCACAACTAAATGGAACAATGAGTTGATGCTTCTGTCTCTCCCTTTCTCTCTCTCTCATATCAATGGGAAAAATTTGAAATCTGAGAGTCACTAGTGTACATGAAGATGGTACTTTTCTAGTTTATTAACTCCTTATTTTATTTCTATTATAATTTCTACTTGATTAATGCTATTAAACATTGTTGGTTGGCCTTCTAACAGGCAATATGGTCAAATTTTCATGTTGAAATAGTTTGTTGATTCTCTTAGGTTTTCTTTGAAAATGCTCCAAATCTCTTGCCTTCTGATGTTTATACGCCATTTATTTTTCTTGTCTTGTAGCATTTGCAAAGACTTCCGAGACTATGTCAAATGATAAAGTTGATCACTTCTCATGTACTCCACACCACAACCTTCTAAGATAACATATCTCCTTATCCCCATTTTATAGAAGGAGAAACTGAGACACAGAGAGGTAAGTCTTTTGCCCAAGGTCACACATCAAATAAGCACCCAAAGTAGTACTCCAAACAAAGCTTGTGTTCTTAACCACTGCCTGAAAATAAAACTCAATAAGCATTTTATATTATTATTATTATTTTATTTATTTATTTTAGAGAGGAGAGAGAGAGACAGAGAGAGAGAGAGAGAGAGAGAGAGAGAGAGAGAAGGGGGGAGAAGCTGGAAGCATCAACTCCCATATGTGCCCTGACCAGGCCAGCCCAGGGTTTCGAACCGGCGACTTCAGCATTTTCAGGTCGACGCTTTATCCACTGCGCCACCACAGGTCAGGCATTTATATTATTTTAATGGGCAAAATAACCTGCAAGTTTCCACAGTGACCCCTGGGTCTCGGATGAGCTTCTGGGGGCCTGGAGTCTGGTTTGATGCCGCCCTCTTTCTAAGACTCAGTTTCATTCTGTGATATGGCATCTGAAACCCACAGAAACTCTGCTTTCAGGGTGGAAGAGACAGGCCCCCAAACATATCATATTCATTTCCTGTGGCTGCTGTAACAAATTAGCACAAAATTGGTGGCTTAAAACAACAGATTTATTCTTTCACAGTTCTGGAGGCTGAAAATCCAAAATCAAGGTGTCAGCAGGGCCACACTCCCTCCACAGGTTCTTGGGGAGGATCTTTACACATCTCTTCCAGCTTGTGGCAGCTCAGCCTTCCTGGGCCTGTAGCTGCATTGCTCTAGTCTCTGCCTCCCTCTTCACATGGCCTTCTCCTCTGCGTGTCTGTGTCCAATCACCCTCTACCTTTCTTTTGTAAGGGCATTTACCATTGTGTATAGCAGGGGTCCCCAAACTACGGCCCCCGGGCCGCATGCGGCCCGCGGAGGCCATTTATCCGGCCCCCGCCGCACTTCCGGAAGGGGCACCTCTTTCATTGGTGGTCAGTGAAAGGAGCATAGTTCTCATTGAAATATTGGTCAGTTTGTTGATTTAAATTTACTTGTTCTTTACTTTAAATATTGGATTTGTTCCTGTTTTGTTTTTTTACTTTAAAATAAGACGTGTGCAGTGTGCATAGAGATTTGTTCATAGTTTTTTTTATAGTCCAGCCCTCCAACGGTCTGAGGGACAGTGAACTGGCCCCCTGTGTAAAAAGTTTGGGGACCCCTGGTGTATAGGGTCCACTCGGATAATCAAGATCTCATCTCGGCCCTGGCCGGTTGGCTCAGTGGTAGAGCATCGGCCTGGCATACAGGAGTCCCGGGTTCGATTCCCGGCCAGGGCACACAGGAGAGGCGCCCATCTGCTTCTCCACCCCTCCCCCTCTCCTTCCTCTCTGTCTCTCTCTTCCCCTCCTGCAGCCAAGGCTCCACTGGAGCAAAGTTTGCCCTGGCGCTGTGGATGGCTCTGTGGCCTCTGCCTCAGACGCTAGAAGGGCTCTGATTGCGGCAGAGCGATGTCCCAATATGGGCCGAGCATCGCCCCCTGGTGGGCATGCCGGGTGGATCCCGGTCGGACGCATGTGGGAGTCTGTCTGACTGCCTCCCCGTTTCCAACTTCAGAAAAATAAATAAAATAAAAATAATAAAAATAAAAGATCTCATCTCAAGATCTTTACCTTATTACATCTGCAAAAACCCTTTTTCCAAATCAGCTCACTTTCACAGGTCTCACATGGCCATATCTTGGCAGGGGAGGGGCATGCCATTCAACCCACTACACAGATCAAAGTAGAAAAATGAGAATAGGAAAATATGTGGCCGAGTTTAGATTGGGAAGTGTCCAAAGCTTTGTGACTGACTGCACATGCCTGTTCCAGCAAAGAATGTTAGAGCACTTGCCGTTGAGAACGCAGAGTGGTCTGTATGTCCACATGTGGCTACCATGCTCCCACATTCTGCTGGACATCTCCAGGAAGGTGGGAAGTTTTGAAGGGAGTTTTTCATTCCTTAACTGTTAATGTGAAATTTATTATTTTTTTTCTGAAGTTGGAAACGGGAGACAGTCAGACAGACTCCCGCATGTGCCCGACTGAGATCCACTCGGCATGCCCAACAGGGGGCGATGCTCTGCCCATCCGGGGCATTGCTCTTTTGCAACCAGAGCCATTCTAGCACCTGAGGCAGAGGCCATAGAACCATCCCCAGCGCCCTGGCCATCTTTGCTCCAATGGAGGCTTGGCTGCAGGAGGGGAAGAGAGAGACAGAGAGGAAGGAGAGGGGGAGGGGTGGAGAAGCAGATGGGCACTTCTCTTGTGTGCCCTGCCCGGGAATCGAACCTGGGACTCCTGCACGCCAGGCCGACGCTCTACCACTGAGCCAACCGACCAGGAACCTAATGTGAATTTAAGAGATTTTTTCCTTCACAAAATTCCAAATAATGACAAAAGTCAACAACCATGCAGCAATTAATATGGGCTAGATCTTATTCTAAGTAATATCTATGACTTCATTTGCTCATCAAAAAATACCCTATGAGCCCTGGCTGGATGGCTCAGCGGTAGAGCGTCAGCCTGGCGTGCAGGGGACCCGGGTTCGATTCCCGGCCAGGGCACATAGGAGAAGCGCCCATTTGCTTCTCCACCCCCCCTTCCTCTCTCTTCCCCTCCCGCAGCCAAGGCTCCATTGGAGCAAAGATGGCCCGGGCGCTGGGGATGGCTCCTTGGCCTCTTCCCTAGGCGCTAGAGTGGCTCTGGTCGCGGCAGAGCGACTCCCTGGAGGGGCAGAGCATCGCCCCCTGGTGGGCAGAGCATCGCCCCTGGTGGGCGTGCCGGGTGGATCCCGGTCGGGCGCATGCGGGAGTCTGTCTGACTGTCTCTCCCGTTTCCAGCTTCAGAAAACAAAACAAAAAAAAAAAAACCCCTATGAAAGCCTCACTGGTGGAAGCTCAATGGTTAGAGCATCGACCTGGGACACCGAGGTCCCAGGTTTGAAACCCAAGGTCACCAGCTTGAACGCGGGTTCACCATTTTGAGTGCAGGGTCGCCAGCTTGAGTGTGGGATCATAGACACGACCCCATGGTTGCTGGCTTGAACCCAGTGGAACCTGACTAGAAGCCTAAAGTCGCTGGCTTGAGCCCAAGGTTGCTGGCTTGAGCAAGGGGTCACTGGCTCAGCTTAAGCCTCTTCAGTCAAGGCACATAGGAGAAGCAACCAATGAACAACTAAAGTGACACAACTATGAGTTGATGCTTCTCATCTCTCTCCCTTCTCAACTCTCACTCTGTCTCTCTCTTGCTATAAAAAAAAAATACACTATGAGGAAAAAAGACACCCTATGAGGTTTTATTGGTGTCTCTCTCTTTTATAGAGGAATAAACTAAGGTGCAGAGGAAGTTCCAGAGTTATATTTGAAGCCTGCAGTCTGGACTCCAGGATTTGGGTTGTGAGCCATGCTATCTCCTGGAAGCACACTGTCAGTTGTTAAATCTAGAATTAAGAGCCTCTGTATCGCAGGCTCTTAAGCATTTAAAACATAGCTGGTCTGCCTGACCAGGCAGTGGCGCAGTGGATACAGTGTTGGCCTGGGATGCAGAGGACCCAGGCTTGAGCACAGGCTCACCAGCTTGAGCTGGGGGGGGGGGGAGGGGGTTACTGGCTTGAGCATGTGATCATAAACATGAGTGAACCCACAGTCACTGGCTTGATCCCAAAGGTCATTGGTTTGAAGCCCAAGGTTTTTAGCTTGAGCAAGGGGTCACTGGCTCAGCTGGAGCCCCCCAGTCAAGGCACCTATGAGAAAGCAATCAATGAACAATTAAGGTGCTGCAAAGAAGAATTGATGCTTCTCATCTCTCTCTTCATGTCTGTCCCTGTCTATCTTTCTCTCTCTAAAAACAAACAAAACACTTGCCTGGTCCAAAGTGAGATGTGCTGTCAGTGTAAAATCCACACAGGATTTCAAAGAGTTGGTTTGATAAAAAGAATGTAAAGTATCTCATAATTGCTCATGCTGAGGACATGCAGAAATAATATTTTAGCCCTAGCCAAGCAGCTCAGTTAGTTAGAGTATCAATATTGCTAATGTTCCGGGTTCGATCTCCGGTTAAGGCACCTATCAACCAATGAATGCATAAATAAGTGGTACGACAAATTGATGTTTCTTTCTCTCTCCTAAAATCAGTCAATAAAAATTTCCAACTTTAGCCTGACCAGGCAGTGGCGCAGTAGATAGAGTGTCGGACTGGGATGCGGAAGACACAGGTTCGAGACCCCGAGGTCGCCAGCTTGATCGCGGGCTCATCTGGTTTGAACAAGTCTCACCAGCTTGGACCCAAGGTCGCTGGCTTGAGCAAGGGGTTACTCCGTCTGTTGAAGGCCCGCGGCCAAGGCACATATGAGAAAGCAATCAATGAACAACTAAGGTGTCGCAATGCGAAACAAAAAACTAATGATTGATGCTTCTCATCTCTCCATTCCTGTCTGTCTGTCCCTGTCTATCTCTCTCTCTGACTCTCTCTCTGTTTCTGAAAAAAAAAAAAGATATGAAGTCACTGTTCAGTCTCCAGGTACCATATTTCCCTGACTTTTTCCTCAGGAAGACTTTCCTTGAGATAGGAAAGAACGCCAGCTGCTCTGCACTCACATTCTCTTAGTGACTCCAGAGGAAACAAAGGTCCTGCCCAATGGTTCCATCACTCACAGGCCCAAATGGGTCACATGCCCACCATTGAACCAACTGGTTATCAAAGGGAGGGTCATGTTCCCTTCCCTTCCATACGGCTGAGAGGGAAGTGGGGTCCTCCAAACAGGTTTCCTCATCTATTAGTCCAGCATGGGAACAGTACCCCATTTTCTAGCTTTAGGGTGAGGATTCAGTAAAACAACGCAGGTGGGGCATTTAGCAGATGTTCTGCACAGAGTAGGTGCTAGATAAATAGTAGCTATTATGTATTTTAAAATAGTCATCAATGTTACCACTCCTTGCTGATGAACGGTGGGAGGGAACTAGACCTCAGGAACAAGATGAAATCAGCCTGAAGCTGAACAATCACAAAGTGGATACTGGTGAAATCTACATTCTTCAAGCTCAGTGCCCAACTGGGTCCTCTCCAAGCTTCTGCCTCCAAATCCATGAAATGGGGTGAAGGGATTGAATTAAACCAGAAAGGCTTTTTAGATGCCTGATTTCATCATTCAGGTTACAATTAAGTATCACCTCCTCAATGAAAGACCTTCCTGGACTACTCTTACCAAAATATCCCCTTTATCACTCAATTCCACTTTCCCCTCAGTGCTTAACCCATCCTAAAATCATCTAATGCATTTAGGCTCTGTCTTCCCCATTAGAACGTCAGCTCCACCAAGGCAGGCATAGGCACCTCTGTCTAGTTCACTGCTCTGTCCCCATCACCTAGCACAGTGCCTGGCACACAACTGACCCTAGACATTTATTGAATGAGAAGTGCATAGAGCATCAACCTGGGAGGTCCTGGGCTTGGGCACAGGCTTGCCAGCTTGACTGTGCCAGCTTGACCATGGGATCATCAATAAGATCCCAAGGTCACTGCCTTGGGCTTGAGCCTCCCCTACAAACCCTTCGACCCCACTCCCTCAAGGCATGTATGAGAAGCAGTCAGTGAACAAACTGAAGTGGCCAACTATGAGCTGATGATTCTCATCTTTCTCCATTCCTGTCTCTCTCAATAAAAAGGGAAGAAAGGAAGGGAGGGAGGGAGGAAGGGAGAAAGGAAGGAAGGAAGGAAGGAAGGAAGGAAGGAAGGAAGAAAAAGAAAAGAAAAGAAGGAAGGAAAGAAAGAAGAAAAGGAAGGAAGAAAGGAAGGAAGGAAGGGAGGAAGGGAGAAAGGAGGGAAAGAAGAAAAGGAAGGAAGAAAGGAAGGAAGGAAAGGAAGGAAGGAAGGAAGGAAGGAAGGAAGGAAGGAAGGAAGGAAGGAAGGAAAGAAGGAAGGAAGGAAGGAAGGAAGAAAGGAAGGAAGAAAAGGAAAGAAGGAAGGAAGGAATGAAGGGAAGGAAGGAAGGAATAAAGCAGGGGTCCCCAAACTACAGCCCGCGGGCCACATGCGGCCCCCTGAGGCCATTTATCTGCCCCCCGCTGCACTTCTGGAAGGGGCACCTCTTTCATTGGTGGTCAGTGAGAGGAGCATAGTTCCCATTGAAATATTGGTCAGTTTGTTGATTTAAATGTACTTGTTCTTTACTTTAAATATTGTATTTGTTCCTGTTTTGTTTTTTTACTTTAAAATAAGATATATGTAGTGTGCATAGGAATTTGTCCATAGTTTTTTTTATAGTCCAGCCCTCCAATGGTCTGAGGGACAGTGAACTGGCCCCCTGTGTAAAAAGTTTGGGGACCCCTGGAATAAAGGAAAGAAGAAAAGGAAGGAAGGAAGGAAGGAAAGAAGGAAGGAAGGAAGGAAGGAAGGAAGGAAGGAAGGAAGGAAGGAAGGAAGGAAGGACGAGCGAGCCTAGTTTTCTGATAAGTCGGGAGTTCTACATTAAGTGGGATTATCTAAGCTGAACGATCGCACCTTGCAATTCAGGTTGCAAGGCCATAACCAGTTTTTCTCCCGGCCTCAGTTTCCCCGTTTGGAAAATAGGTGCGTGGGGAGGGGTTGTGGGGCGCAGGACCGGACTGGTGGCCCAGCGCTTGCCTGCGATCCCAACGGGGACCACCAGGGGACGCATCTGCCCAAAAGTCCGCCATCAGCCTCTAGAGCCTCAGCGGAAGCGTCCCGAAGTTCCTGGAATATTCTGAGCGCCGCGGACTTCCAGGCGCCCAGGAACCCAGGAACCCAGGAACCCAGGAGGCTGCAGCAGATGCGGGGAGTCGGGAGCTAGCGATCCGTGCTTCTCGCCGGAGGGAGGGGGGAGGCTGTGACTCAGGCGCGCGCCTCGGCCCCCAGTTCTCGCGAGGGGGCGCGCACCGCTTCGGGTACCCGCGCGGTGCCGGCTCCATTTTTACCAGAGCGCTGCTAAAAATAGTGGCCTCACTCGGAGCCAACCCCGAAATAGCGGCCCCCAGATAAGGCAGGACAGCTCAGCGCTTCCGGGGAGCGGAAGGGGAGGCAGCGTGGGGCAGTAGGGAGTGGGGCTAGACTCTGCTGGGCCCCGCTGTCCCCACCCCGTCCCGGCTTTCGCACTGCCCCCAACTGCGACCCCAACCTGCATCCCACAACCTGTCACCAGCCTTGCTTCATCCCTCCCTTCTCTCCCCTAACCCCGTATGCCCTGTCGCCTGGCCCTCACCCTCTGTCTCTCATCCCCCGACCATTATCCTCTTACCTCTCTTAATCTTCATTTCCAGCCCTGCCCACTCTCCATGTCCCCAGCCTACCTAACCCGAAGCCCTGTCGCTAATTGCCCCTCCCCACCCACAGCACCTGTCTCTTGCCTTTTGGAATCTGATCCAGCCGCATCCCGGTCTTAAACCCACTCTCTAGGAGTAGAAATGGGGAGGTCACAGGAAGAGGTCACAAGATCAGTACATAGACGGCTAGAAGTGAGGCTCTGACTTCTTGGTTGTTTTCTATAGTGGACAGGAGAGATTAGGTCTGGATCTGGCCCAGTTTCCTCATCCTGTGACCGTCCGTCCTTAGGATTCAGCTTGGAATCAGGTTGGAACTCAAGCTAAGGACATGTACTGGTCTGCTGTCACCAAGGTTGGGATCTCTGGGTCACCAGAGCCAGGGCCCAGCCTGGCACCCAATGTTTGGTTCACCAATTCCAATGCCATTGAGATTCTTTCCTGCCTTGCAAGTCAGTGATTGGACACAGCAGCTCCAGGCAGTGCAAAGGGCCAGAACCCTGCTCTCTCTGGGTCTAGGTCTACCTTTGTACTTGGATCCTCTAAGGCACCTTCCCCTTCTGATATCCTGAGAGTCTTTCAGTGTCTACTCCAAGAATCAGCCTCAAGGATCTTATACTGCATTTTCCTGAGATCAAAGGGAATACTGTCAACATCTTCTATCTCTGATACATCAGAGGACAGAGGAACTGCCCTGTCCTGTATGGCCCCTGGGAGCAGGGTATAGTAGACAGATGTTGGTTCAGGCAAAAGTGCTTGGCTGTGGGTGGAAGGCAGCCTTAAGGTGGTAAGATCCCTGTCTATAGAGGACATTTAGTTTCGGCCAAGAGCATAATTGTTATGTTGTTCTGTATGGCTAAGGGACTCAACCACTAGGCAAAGAGATTGAACTGGAGGATCCTTTAGGGCAAGAAGAATCATGTATTTGGGATCAAGGAATTAGGAGGCTGGAAAAGTCAGGAAGGACCAGACCAAACTGGGCTCCATGGGCTGTGTTGAAAAGCCTGGACTATTCCCCTAAGGGCACTGACTATTCCCCATGACATTCTAAGCAGGGGAGGGACAGGGTTTATGCTTTAGTAAGACCTTTCTGGCTGCCTCCTGGAGGTAGACTGAGAAGGAGAGCAGGAGAGGAGGGGCCTGGACCTAGGGAGGATGGTAAGGAGGAGAGGGAAGATTTGAGAGACAGTCAGGAGGCAGGAAAGACCAGACTTGGCAGACTTGGTAGCTGAGAAGCTGTAGAGATAGGAGGTACCTAGGATGAGGTGCAGGCCTCTGCCCAGGTGGCAGGGTAGATGGCGGGGTCATTCCTGAGACGAGACCCAGGAAGAAGGAGGTGTGGGTGGAAGATGCCCAGATAAATTTCAAAGTCAGTCCAGAGATGGTAATTTTTTAATAATAAATTTTTGGAAAATATTGGCAAATACTTTTTCAAGGTACTGTATATACCCTTTTGTAAATTTCCCTCCTCCCACTGATCCCTACTTCTCACTATTAACTAGTTCTTATATACCTTGGCTAATAGAATTCACTGAGCTTTCACAGTGTCCCCAGCCTGTGCTAATCTGTCACAGAAGAAACCTGGCTCAAATTACCACACCCAGTGCGTGAGCCAAGCACTACTACTATGCCCATTTTAGAGGTGAAAACAGTATTGGGAGGCACAGGGATGTATTCTTTTTTTTTTTTTTTTTTTTTTTTTTTTTCTAGTTAGGGAGACATTGCCCCTTCCAGGTCTAATCAGCTTTTAGAGATTGCAAAGGCTCAGACAAGAGCATGTCTTTGCTATGCAAACTCAGTTATTGAAAGTCATTTCTTTTTTTTTATTTATTTTTTATTTTTATTCTTTTTTCTTTTTTTTAAATTTTTATTTTATTTATTCATTTTAGAGAGGGAGAGAGAAAGACAGAGAGAGAGAGAGAGAGAGAGAGAGAGAGAGAGAAAGAGGAGAGAGAGACAGGGGGGAGGAGCTGGAAGCATCAACTCCCATATGTGCCTTGACCAGGCAAGCCCAGGTTTCGAACCGGCGACCTCAGCATTTCCAGGTCGACGCTTTATCCACTGCGCCACCACAGGTCAGGCCTAGGGATGTATTCTTTCAAGGGCCTGGCTTTGAAGGCTTTTCAAATTTTAAGCCATAGGAGAGGATAAGATCAGAGAGGGAAGATCCAAAACACAAGAGCCCAGGGTTCTGGAAATGGATATTAGGGAATTGAAGGAAGGCTGCCTGGAGGAGGAGTGAGTGTAGTCAGGAAGTTGCCTTCCAAAGCTTCTGATGAAGGTTTAAAATCAGTCCCTTCAGGGAGCTGAGGTACAGTTGACAGCAGGGCAATGTCACCCCATCAGGCCTGCAGGACCCCAGAGGTGTTTATTGGAGGACACTGAGGCTGCCTGACATCTCAGGGACACGATGATACCACAGCCAGTTCTTACAACGTCTTAGCGATTTGACAACTGCCTGTTACAACCAGCATCTCTAGTCATGCCCTGGGGGGGGGGGGCGGGATGAGGATAGGAGGAAGTGACAGGCCATGGGGTGGGGGTGGGGGCACAGGGTTATGTGAGACCAGGGGCTCACTGCACTAGGAAAGAGTCTTCCAAGGTTGAGTATGAGGATCCACATTTTGGGACTGTGTCTAGTGAAAGAGGTCTGGCTTCAAGGAGGTGTGACTGGGATGCAGTCTGTCTGGGCTCAGAATCGGGGTCAGTTCAGGGACTGCTGGGCTCAGGGACTTCTGTTTGCTGCTCTGTACCCACTACCTAGGATGGTAACTGTCACATATTAGAGGCTCAATACATCTTAATTGAATGAATGAAGCAAATGAAAGGGACCAGCCCTTTTTGGGACTCAGTTTACCCTTTTGCCTAACAGCCTGGACCATCTGGCCGTCCCAGCAAACCCCTCCCTACCCAGAGTTGCATTCCAGTCCCCCTAGAAAACCAGTTCGTGTCTCTGGTGAACTCCACCCACTTGTGACCTCACAAGCCGCTTGGGGATCCCGACTTCTGTCCTTCCCTCGGGACGGGGCGTGGAGAGGAACCCGGGAGTCCTGATCTGGCCCCTCCCCCGAGCCTAGTGGTGTTACATAACCCGACTTCGCGTCCCCAGAGATGTCACCGGACGTCCTGGTGGGGCCGGGGACAATGGGAAGGGAGCGCCGATCCGCTAGAAGCTGGAAATGGCAAGGGCGCCCCCTCCTCTGATTCACCCTTGTTTCCGGCCCGTTTCAGCCTCCTCCTCCTCCTCAGAGATCCTTATCTCCCCCAAACCCTCACTTCTTGTACCCCCTACAATTCAGCTCTTTACCGGACACTGGACATATCTGTTCTCTGTCCCTCGCCTGCCCCACAGTCTATGTTTTCTCACACCGTCACTTGTGATTCCTGAATGCCCTAAGTTTCCAGTCTCCCTTGCCTTCGTTCACTCACCCCGGGACCCCTCTCCCGGCTCCCCTAACTCACTCTTCCTATCCCATCCTTCCAGTCTCCTCCCGTGGCTCCCCCAAGCTTACCCTACAGTCTCTGTTTTCACTAAAACCTTCTCCATCTTCCTTTAAAACAGACCCCTAAAACTCTTTCTCGTCCCTAATCCCAGCCCGCCAGCCCCTCCTGTGTCCCTGAAACGCGATCTCGATCGCATCCCCAACTCACCCCGGCGCCCCAGACAGCCGCGGGTCCAGTCCCCTCCCCGCCCCAGGCCCGGGCCAGCCGGAGCCCCGCCCCGGCCCGCTCCCACGCCGGGCGCGAGTTCCCAGGCTGCCCCCCCTCCCGCGGTGGCCCAGAGACCCAGTTTGCAGTGGCAAAACATTGGTTTCCGGGCAACAGGCCCCGCCCACCCCGACAGCGGGGTGCGAATACCGCCGAGACTGTGCGCGAAGGCGGGGCGGCGCCTGGAGCCCTGGGACCTGGCACCGCAGAGACACCGAGGCCCAGAGACAACAAGGAAGTAGAGAATCAGGGACCCTCCCGGAGCAAGAAACTCGGAGATACAGTACTCATGGAGGCTGAAGCCACGTGGGAGCTGTCTGGGACGCAGAGTTTAAGAGAGAACACGGGACCTAGCGTTCAAGGACCGCTCCGAAATAAAAAGTGAGATGAGACACAGACAACTTCAGGCCCGCAGGGACGCTCCTAAAGGCAGGATAATCTACCTGTAGTCGTCAGGGCCTTTTCATTTCTGTCACAGGGAGTTCCCCTGACAGTCTCCATATCTGAAAAATCGGTAACGCTTAGCAAATAGGGCTGTTGTGACAATAGAGCTGCTAGAATGATTTAGTGAATTCAATCCTTGACCTTTTAGCTCAGTTCCTGGCATATAACCGTTCGTCATTCATTCTTTCAATGGATAATTTATTGAGCACCTACTATGTGCCAGGCACTGTGGTAAGTGCTGGATATACAAGAGTAAACATGACAGAAGTCTGTGTCTCCTGTGAGCTTACATTTTAGAAGTGGGGGGGGGGGGGTGCTGAGCAATACATCAACATGAATAAGCAAATTATATAACACTTTGGAAAATAGTAAGTGCTGGGGATACAGAGAGGGAGGGTTGGGATTTTATGTATATTTTATATATGTATATTTGATGTTACATACCTTTACTTTAAGATACTATTGTACAGCCCATGTTCATTAGATGTGGCATAAAAGAAAAATCTGGACTTTCAAGTTGGAAAAATATATAGATGTTAAGTAATCTTCAAATAGCTCATTTTTAAAATCTTTTTAATCTAATGGGGAAAAGTTCTGGCAGCATGGGTAGTCCCTGAGAAAATAAATGCAAAATTGAATGACATAAGCTGACATGCTGGGTGTAAAAATGATTGCTATATGAAAATAACAGAGATAGTAGTACTTAAAAGGTAATTTAGCCATTTGGAATATAACTTGAAAAGAAGCCCATTCAGTTCAGGGGTTGCCATTTTAAAAAGGGTGGTCAGGGCCCTGGCCGGTTGGCTCAGCGGTAGAGCGTCAGCCTAGCGTGTGGAGGACCTGGGTTCGATTCCGGCCAGGGCACACAGGAGAGGCGCCCATTTGCTTCTCCACCCCTCCGCCGTGCTTTCCTCTCTGCCTCTCTCTTCCCCTCCCGCAGCTGAGGCTCCGTTGGAGCAAAGATGGCCCGGGCGCTGGGGATGGCTCTGTGGCCTCTGCCTCAGGCGCTAGAGTGGCTCTGGTCGCAACATGGCAACGCCCCGGAGGGGCAGAGCATCGCCCCCTGGTGGGCAGAGCGTCGCCCCCTGGTGGGCATGCTGGGTGGATCCCGGTCGGGCGCATGCGGGAGTCTGTCTGACTGTCTCTCCCGGTTTCCAGCTTCAGAAAAATGAAAAAAAATAAAAAAATAAAAAGGGTGGTCAGGGCAGGCCTACATGGGAAGGTGATGTTGTAGCACAGACCGGAAGTCGGTGAGAGAGAAGCCATACAGGTACATGAACCAAGAGTGTTCCAGCCAGAGGGAGCAGCAGCAAGTACAAAGGCCTTAAGGTGGGAACATGTCTGGCATGTTGGAATGACAGGGAAGAGGCTGATGTGGCTGAGGCGGAGAGATCAAGAGGAGAGGAATGGCAGAGATGAGGCAGAGAGTAAGGGTAGAGTGGACAGGACCTTAGGGGTCACAGGGAAGCCTTTGACTTTTACTCTCAGTGAGCCAGAAGCCATAGGAGTGTTTTGAGCAAAAGAGAGGTATGAACTGACTGATTTTAAAAAAAATTTTTTAATTCATTGATTTTAGTGAAAGAGGGAGAGAGAGAGAAAGACAAGAACGTAGATGTGTTCCCGTATGTGCCCTGACCAGGGATCAAACCAGCAACCTCGGTGCTTCAGGATGGTGCTCTAACCAACCCAGGCATCCAGCCAGGGCCTGACTTTGATTTTAACAGCATCTCTCTGGCGGTATGTGAGAGTCAAGGGTAGAGGATTGGAGACCAGCCAGGAGCCCCAGGCAAGAGGGGATGGTGACTTGGACTAGGGGTAGCAAGGATCTGATTCTGGAGGTGTTTGGACTGAGAGTTGCAGAATTTGCTGACAAGCACATTCATGGCAAGTCCTCAGTAGATGGCAACAGTTACCACTATGTTAGGTGATGCTCACAAACTTCCTGTAGAAATTGATAGCAGGCCCTGGCCGGTTGGCTCAGTGGTAGAGCGTCGGCCTGGCGTGCAGAAGTCCCGGGTTCGATTCCCGGCCAGGGCACACAGGAGAAGCGCCCATCTGCTTCTCCACCCCTCCCCCTCTCCTTCCTCTCTGTCTCTCCCTTCCCCTCCTGCAGCCGAGGCTCTACTGGAGCAAAGATGGCCCGGGCGCTGGGGATGGCTCCTTGGCCTCTGCCCCAGGCGCTAGAGTGGCTCTGGTCGCAACAGAGCGACCCCCCCCCCGAGGGGCAGAGCATCGCCCCCTGGTGGGCACAGCGTCGCCCCCCTGGTGGGTGTGCCGGGTGGATCCCGGTCGAGTGCATGCGGGAGTCTGTCTGGCTGTCTCTCCCCATTTCCGGCTTCAGAAAAATACAGGAAAAAAAAAAAGAAATTGATATCATCCCCATTTGACAAATGTAGAAACTGAGGCCCAAAGAGGTCACTCAACTCGCCCAAGGACTCACAGCTCAGTCTGGTTCAGAGATAGTACCTCTATTAGTATTCTTGTGGCTATTCCCAAGTCAACACACCCAGACACAACACCCTCAGTGCCGTGAGCTATACCAAATTCATTCATGTAGGCTCTAGGACCCTTGGATCAATTTCCTCATCAGCCACACCCAGTGGGTGTAGAAGTGGTGGCTCACAGGAGAATGTTGCCTGACTGGTGTTCTGGCTGTTGGGCAGTCACCCATGCTGGCCCGGGGCACTTGCTTAGAGGCAGGCAGGTACACGTAGAGAGGGTCCACCCAGAACCTCCCAGTTCAGCATCTGCCTCCCACACTTAATCCCTGCACTGGACCAGGCACACCCCAGTGCTACTTGCAGTGACCTGTTAAACACAGTCACATATTCGCATGCAGACAGGTAGTTGGCCCTCCATTGTGAAGGTTTATTTCAAGAGGTGTGCAGAAAACACACAGCTTTTTCTATCTCTTTAGGTCTCTGTATCTCTCTGTCTCTGTATCTTTTTGTCTCTATCCTCTATCTCTCCCTATCTCTGTCTTGCTATCTTTGTCTCTCTCTAACTCCATTCCCACCCAAAGCTCTGTCGCTCTCACTCTCCACACAGCATCCTCTAGCTGCAGAAGAAATCACTCTTATCCCTGGCTGTATGTCTCCATGGAACCTCACCTATTATGTGGTATTAGAACCTGGCACCTGAACAAGTGTGTAGAGGACCCAGACAAGCAGTTCTGGCTCGCTGTTCAGAATCACACAGGGAGGCACTGGTCAGGTAGCCCAACTGGTTAGAGCAGGGGTCCCCAAACTTTTTACACAGGGGGCCAGTTCACTGTCCCTCAGACCGTTGGAGGGCCGGACTATAAAAAAAAACTGTGAACAAATTCCTATGCAAAGTAAAAAAACAAAACGGGAACAAATACAATATTTAAAATAAAGAACAAGTAAATTTAAATCAACAAACTGACCAATATTTCAATGGGAACTATGCTCCTCTCACTGACCACCAATGAAAGAGGTTCCCTTCCAGAAGTGCGGTGGGGGCTGGATAAATGGCCTCAGGGGGCCGCATGTGGCCCGCAGGCCGTAGTTCAGGGACCCCTGGGTTAGAGCATCATCCCGATATGCCAAGGTTGCAGGTTTCATCCCCACTCAGGGCACATACAAGAATCAACCAGTGAATATGTAAATAAGTAGAACAACTAATTGACGTTTCTCTCCCTAAAAATTAAAATTATTTTTAATACTTTATTCATTTTAGAGAGGAGAGGAAGAGAGAGAGAGAAGGGGAGAAGAGCAGAAATCAACTCTCATGTGTCTTTTTTTTTTTTTTTTTTTTGGACAGAGAAAGAGAGAGGGACAACTAGGGACAGACAGACAGGAAGGGAAAGAGATGAGAAGCATCATTTCTTCATTGCGGAACCTAAGTCGTTCCGCAATGATTGCTTTCTCATATGTGCCTTGACCAGGGGGTTGCAGCAGAGCGAGTGACCCCTTGCTCAAGCCAGCGACCTTGGGCTTCAAGCCAGTGACCTTTGGGCTCAAACCAGCGACCATGGGTCATGTCTATGATCCCATACTCAAGTCAGTAACCTTGTGCTCAAGCTGGTGATCCTGCGCTCAAGCTGGCAACCTTGGGGTTTCGAAACTGGGTTTTCTGCATCTCAGTTCAATGTTCTATCCACTGCGCCACCGCCTGGTCAGGAAACTCCCATGTGTCTTGGCTGGGCAAGCCCAGGGTTTTGAACCAGCAACCTCAGTGTTCCAGGTCAATGCTTTATCCACTGAGCGACCACAGGTCAATCTCTTTTCTAAAAATTAAAAAAAGAGGGAGAGAGCTCTCCAGTGATTGAGACTCCTGTGTATCTCCATTAATTACTCTACCTAATTTTGCACAGGGAAGAGCAGAGGCACAAAGAACAGAGAATACACCCTAATATCAC
The DNA here is from genome assembly GCF_036850765.1 of Saccopteryx bilineata. NCBI lineage: Eukaryota > Metazoa > Chordata > Mammalia > Chiroptera > Emballonuridae > Saccopteryx > Saccopteryx bilineata. Next base: position 313,565,190 of record NC_089492.1, on the reverse strand, counting down.
AATAGCAGTCAGTTGCAAGGGGCTCCATGCTTCCAGATGCTCTTTGGACTCCCCTCAGAAACAAGTTTTGAAATTGATAGATATGTGTATTCCAGACTGCCCTCTTGATGTTCCACTTATCTGTCAGACCTCACCCTTACTGGACTATTGCCCCTGAGACAGAGGAATTCCAAAAAGCTGACAAGCCACCCCAAGGAGGGGCTCCAGACATACCAGGATTTTTGATTCAACACCCACATGCTTGAAGCCCCCTAAGGAGGAGCATTCTGGACATACCAGGACTTTTGCCTCAGTATCCCCTCAGGCTCTATATAACTCGCCCCTAGTCTGTAACCTGGTGCACTTCTCCTGGAGGAGTGCCCCGGCAGGTCTTCCTCCTCTAATAAAGCCTGCACATCTGGTGATGGAGTGCCATCTCATTCTTACAGAAATTAAATAATAAAAAAGAATCACAGAGACACCCAGAGAAACCCAAATATGGATAGAAACTTGGGAGCTAAGAGACTCAGAGAAATAAAGGGGTTTGGGGAAGAAGAGACCCAGAAAGGGATTCAGGGAAACAGAGACAGAAAGAGACAGGGATGCACAGAGATGATGAGACAGAGACAGAGAAACAGAAAAATGCAGAGAGAAATGAAGACTTCTTAAGAGACAGAGACTGACAGAGACAGCCATTTAGAAGGATAGACCTCAAGGCGGGCACATTTTCTTTTCAATGAGAGTATATACATGGCCCATGCTTTATAGGCCCAGCTGGTGCCACTGTTTGGCGGTTGCAGGCTTACTGAGCCAGGTCCGTGTCTCCCCCCACCCCGCAGGCCTGTTATGTAGGATGCACATTAAACATGTTTATATAACCTGCCCTCTGTACAGAACTTAGGAGCTTTACATAACATAGCCCCATTAGTCATGCTGCAGACATGGGACCCTGACTGGACATGCCCAAGAAGAGGGAACCCCTGGCCCAGGACTGTTATTCATTTGGAAGTGACTGCTAGATATGAGGGATCACTGGTTTCACTGAGGAGGAAGCAAAAGGTCAGAAAGGGGAAGGTCATTGCTTTAGGTCACATAGCCAGGATCCAGCAGGATATTCTGCCTGATTCCATAGCCATAGCCTTTCCACCCCAAGAAACCAAGACAGCATGACTGCTAATGCCCTATCATGTGCTTACAGAGTAGAGGTAATAATAAAAACACCAGTAATAATACAACAGCCCCTGTGTATTGAGTACACTGTGTAAGTACTTTACAAGCATCATCTCATTCATTCCAAAATCCAGTGAGGTAAAGACAGACAGAACTCAGTTATTAAATAAAATTATACTAGTCATGTACAAAGCACTTACTATGTACTAAGTGCTTTTTTTTTTTTTAAAGAGAGAAAGGGGAGAAGAGCAGGAAGCATCAACTACCATATGTGCCCTGACCAGGCAAGCCCAGGGTTTTGAACCAGCGACCTCAGCATTCCAGGTCAGTGCTTTATCCACTGTGCCACCATAGGTCAGGATAGGTCAGGATAGGTCAGGACCTTGATGATTTTTTTTTTGGGGGGTGACAGAGAGAGTCAGAGAGAGGGACAGAGAGACAGAAAGGGAGAGAGATAAGAAGCATCAATTCTTTGTGGTGGCACCCTAGTTGTTCATTGATTGCTTTCTCATATGTGCCTTGACCAGGGGGCTACAGTAGAGTGACCTCTTGCTCAAGCCAGTGACCTTGGGCTCAAGCTGGAGCCTTGCTCAAACTAGAGGAGCCCACACTCAAGCTGGCAAGCTCGGGGTCTCGAACCTAGGTCTTCCAGATCCCAGTCTGATGCTCTAACCACTGTGCCACCATCTGGTCAATCTGTACTAAGTGCTTAACAGGATTTCATACAGTCACAATTCTGGATATAGGTGATGTTATCACCTCCACTTCAGGATGGAAAGAGGCTCAGAGAAAGGAAGTCACAGGTCAAGGTCACAGTGAGTATTTGAACAGAGGTCTCTTTAGCCATTAATCTGTTGCCACTCCTTGTCCTGCGGACGTGCCCCTAGGCACACATACAATCTAATACTGTATCTAACACCAGCATCTCAAATATTTTAGTTTAAATACCAACAGATCCCGTCGTATATTCTTTCTCTGCTCCAGGGGAGCTAATTTAGCCTCCAATCCGCTACACTTCCCTGATGCCTACGGAGCGACCTTCTACTCTCCCCGAAGCGCCTCAGTCTCGCCTCCTGACCTGTGAAATGTTCCTACCCCTTTAAGAGAGAGAACAGTCGGTCGGCGTTGCCCAGCAGCGCCACGTCGGTTGCCAGGCAACGTCAACAAACGACACGGCCGCCGTCTCCGTGCGCCAACCCCCCCCCACACCCGCGCAGACGCGGTGACGCGACGGGCTGTGGAACGCCGTCGCCTAGCAACAAGAAGGCTGTTTGTCCCAGGCCGGGCCACACGGCCGCAGAGGGAGCAACTAGAACCGGACCGGCTGACAGAAGCGCCGACCAGGAGCCCGGGGTGGGGGAGCTGCGGTGATGGTAGCGGGGGTGGGGGGGGGACCGGGTCCCCAAATTGCCGGTTTCCCTTTCGACAGCCGCCTTCTGTTTGTCGCCCGCCCCTTCTGTCTGATCCGGACCTCCTCCGCTTGGGTATCCGTCTGCGCCCCTTTCTCCCTGGCATGTCTGTCCTGCGTCTCCCAAGCCGTGGCTGTCTCATATTACCCCAAAGAATAACTGAAACTGATATAAACACACTTCTCTGGCCTGCCGCTTTTGCCTCAGTCTCCGGATGCGACTGGGGTCCCAACCAGTGGAGACAGACACACGGTGAACAACCTGTACCCACACAACACAGTAGGAGCCACAGCCTGAGAGCTCCCTCCCGATCCTTTCCCCGCTGCCCCCGGTTCTCTTGCCTGTCTTTCTGGAGCTTCTTTCATCAGACAAGGCAGCCCGCGGTCCTTCCATCCTGTGTCCGGCAAGCTGTTCACAGCTGGGAGGTTCTAATAACTCATCCTCAATACACACCCCCACCACCCCCATCCAGTAGCTTCATGTGATCAGGGCTGGGGCGAATCTCCAAGTAGAGAGAAGAAATTGGGTGTGTGACAGTGTGAATGGATGTGACTAGAGGTGAGTGACTCGGCCAGTGACAGTGTGTACATCTGGTATTTCCTGTGTGAGAGCATGATCGTGAGGGCTTCCTTGTGTGTGAGAACAATTACTGGACTGAGCAAGTGGTTTCCCCAGTTTGCATTTGTGTATCTGGATGTATAGGTATTTGGAGCCCTGCTGACTGTGTGTATAGCCAGGAGTCTCTGTGTGGTCATATGTGAAACAATGAGTGTATAAGTACCTATGGATGTCCATGGTTTTGCCTCTAGGTTGCATTTTTGGATATCTGTGTATATCACCTGTGTATAACTTTTCAGGTACCTGTGTTTGTGAGTACATTATCTCTGACTTATTTTTATCACAATTTCTAATTCTATATCAGTTTACTTACTCTCTGTCTACCCCACTGGACTCTGTGCCCCTTGTAGACAGGTCCCAGGGTTGTTGTGGTCTGCAAAACTACCCTGCACACAGTAGGTACTCAGTAATAATTCATTGATTAAATAAACCAATGACTCGTGTGTCCAGGTCAAGTGCACACATCTGTGCAACTGTATGAATGGTTCTGTGTTTCTAGATAGTGCATGCCTTTGTGGGTCTGAACACAGGAGGGTTACAATATCTTCGTCCATCTGTGTAGCTCTCATTTTAGCACCCACCTTGCTGTGACACATGGCAGGGATTCAGCCAATATTTGTGGACTTGAACTCTATGGTGCTCTCTGCATTAGCACTGAGACCTCTCTGTACCTCAGTTTTCTCACCTGTCAAATGGGGATAATAATTGTATCCACTCATGGGACTGTTATGGAGACTAAATTAGTTTATATAGAGAGCATTGAGAAGTGCCTGGCACAAAATAAACAATACAAAATCCCACTTTTTTTTTTTTACAGGGACGGAGAGAGTCAGAGACAGACAGGAACGGAGAGAGATGAGAAGCATCAGTCATCAGTTTTTCGTTGGGACACCTTAGTTGCTCATTGATTGTTTTCTGTATGTGCCTTGACTGTGGGGCTATAGCAGACCAAGTAACCCCTTGCTGGAGCCAGCGACCCTGGGTCTAAGCTGGTGAGCTTTATGCTCAAGCCAGATGAGCCCACGCTCAAGCTAGCAACCTCGGGGTCTCGAACTTGGGTCCTCTATATCCCAGTCCGACGCTCTATCCATTGCGCCACCGCCTGGTCAGGCCAAAATCCCACTTTTGATTGTCAGAAGTACTCTTATTTCCTCTACATATGCCCCTATATGCATGTGTTCAGAATTCAAGTTCCAGATTCAGGTGTTAGTTGTGTGGTCCTGAGCTAGTATGTAGTTGTCAAAATACTTCTGGGTCTCAGTTTCCTTTCTATAACATGGCATTATAACAGACCTCCTCCAGGAGTGACTGTGACCAAATGAAGCCGTCTGGAAGTCTTGACCCTGGTGTAAGTACGCAGTGACTCAATGTCTACAAGGCCCAGTCATGGTCATCACTGTGCTGCCCAGGTTCTGGGTTAGACAGATGTTGGATAGAGTTTGCCGTGGAGAGAGGTTCAAGTCATTCAATGGGACTGGAGATGCAGAAGGTTAAAGAGGGAAGAAAGAGTGAGTACTTGCTGAAGTTGACTGATTGAAGGTCAAATTCCAGGAAGAACTACCTCCAAGGGCTGTCTGGGGGCTAAGGATGAAAAGATGGTGGAACTGTTTGGAGAGCTGTCTAGAGGAACAGAAAATAGTCTGAGTCTGGCAGGCTGGTGGAATTTGAGATGCAGGTAACAATAGCAGTAATAATAACGCACAGACTCTGTATACAGTGTATAGACTCTCATAGGTCTTTTTGAGAAATGTCTGCCTTGTTCCCAGCTCTGTTCCCAGGGCCTGTTCCTGACATAGGGGAGGTGCTGAGCAAATGTGCGTGAACAGCTGATTGAATAAATAAGTGAAGGAGTGAATTTCTTTCTTTTTTTTTCTCTTCTCTGTATTGTTCCAATTTTAGTATATGTGCTGCCGAAGCGAGCACTGAATGAGTGAATTTCATCAACAACCTGTGAGTCCTGATCTTGGGGGAAAGGGGGGAGGGCCATTTAGGCTGCTGGGGCTGGCATGGGGCCTTAGCCTCTGGGACCCGCCTCCTGCCTGTCCCTCTAGCCTTCTGTTCCCACACAGTTCAGGGCTGCAGAGCACGTGAAGGGGGCCAGGAAGGTAGCAAAGGAGAGTCAGGTGGCCAGTCCCCCGCCTGCCCTGGATATATGCCCAGAGTGTCTGCAGGATATACTGTAGAGAGTAGCTCAGGCGCCTGAGTCACCTCAGAGAAACCCCGGCCGCATACCTGGCCGCTGACATCACCCGGTCAGGGCATCCCCGGCGGCCCAGACAAGCTGACTGAATCACAGGCAGAATTCAGCCACAGCGGGTGCTGGCACATGGTCTGTGACCCCCCACAACACCCCCGCGTGGCCGTCTGGTTGTGGGGACCTGGCAGGCCATGTTGGGGTCAGTGAGGGGGCAAGGGGCCTGAGTCAGGAACTGGGTGGCTACAACTGAGACCACCCAGTCCCCAGCCTCAGGCGCCTTTAAGGTGCTAGAAGGAGAGTGTGGGTAGGAAAGCAGATGGGGAGGCCCCTGGCAGAGAGGAGGAAGCCCTTGTGGGTGTGACCGGGAGGCTGCGGTTTGTGGGCTACAGCTGGATGACCTGCTGCCGGTGGGATGGGGTCTGGGTGATTGCGCAGAGAACCACGCAGTGGGGGAACAATGGAATCACCATACAGTGTGTGCTTGCACGCGCGCACACACACACACTCAGAACCCCAGAACAGGGAGGCTCTGCTCCCATTCACCTCAGGACTCTGTTGCCTCACTGCCTGGGTTGGCATGTGGGCTTCATTTCTTACAGCCCTGCAGGTTGAGCAAATTCCCCAAGGGGTCAGGCCTCAGTTTACTTATCTGTTGAGTGGGGACAATAAAAATCACTGCTACTGTAACAGCTTATATTTACAGGGAACATACTTTCTGCCAAGCACTGTTCCAGGCATTTTATACATAAATTCATTTATTCCTCAGAACAATGCTAGGAAGGAGATGCTGTTATTATTCCCCTGTCCAAATGAGGAAATAGCAGCTCAGAGAAGTTAAGTTATTTGCCCAAGGCCAAACAGCTAGTGCCCTTCTTTTATTTTATTTTATTTTTTTTAGAGAGGAGAGAGAAAGGGAGAGAGAGAGACAGAGAGAGAAGGTGGGGAGGAGCTGGAAGCATCAACTCCCATATGTGCCTTGACCAGGTAAGCCCAGGGTTTCGAACCGGCAACCTCACCATTTCCAGGTAGATGCTTTATCCACTGCGCCACCACAGGTCAGGCTAGCTAGTGCCCTTCTTATAGGTAGTGTTACTGAAAAGGTTAAACAAGCCTGACCTGTGGTGGTGCAGTGGATAAAGCATTGACCTGGAGTGCTGATGTTGCTGGTTCGAAACCCTGGGCTTACCTGGTCAAGGCACATATGGGAGTGATGCTTCCTGCTCCTCACCACTTCTCTCTCTTTCTCTCTCCCTCTCTCCTCTCTAAAATAAATAAATAAAATCTAAAAAAAAAAGGGGTTAAACAAGAAATAAAGATCTGTATAATGTAGCACCTGGTACATGGTTAGTTTTCTCATATGACTGTCAGCTATATTGCAAATAAAACACATATTCTTTTTATCCTGAGTCCAGCCTGAAAGGTCTCTAAAACATTTACCCTCATCACCTTGGTCTGGTCCTTCCTCTTAGCTTCCCACAGTTTCTCCTGCTTCCATTTCTTTGATCTTGCATGCCCGCATTAGAGAAACAGTATGCTCAGGGATTCCCTCCTTACCTAAATTTTTTCAGGACTTGACAATGGTTGGCCACACTCACCTTCATCAGGAAGCCCTCCAGGGCTTGGGTTTGCTTCAGCCTCACTGTGGCAGCAGGGGGTAACTGGCTCTGCCAGTTGTGTGTATTGAGTTGTGTGTTTGTGCAAAGAGGTGTGTCTGTCAATATATGTGTGGTTTGGTGTGCATACACCTCAGTGATATACACTGCTCACAGAAATTAGGGGATCAGAGAACGTGCAGATAGATACTGCAATATTTTTAGCCTTTTGTATGGTACATTTTCACCAGTGAAATAAAAGTTGGTTTTGCATCTAATTTGCATTATCAAACAACTTTCTTTGACTTGTTTGCTTTTCTGATGTTCTTGTTTAATAAAAAAAAAATCAAATGCTTTTTTTATTGCTTCATATTCATTTTGAAATATCCTCTAATTTTTTTTTTTTTACAGAGTTAGAGAGAGGGATAGATGGGGATGGAGAGAGATGAGAAGCATCAATCATCAACCCCCGTTGCGACATCCCAGCTGTCCATCGACTGCCCCCCAATACGTGCCCGACCGTGGGGCTACAGCAGACTGAGTAACCCCTTGCTCAAGCCAGCGACCCTGGGTCCAAGCTGGTGAGCTCTGCTCAAACCAGATGAGCCCCGTGCTCAAGCTGGCGACCTTGGGGTCTCAAACCTGGGTCCTCTGCATCCCAGTCTGACACTCTATCCACTGCACCACCGCCCGGTCAGGCTTATCCTCTACCTTTTATGAGCAGTATATATGCACAACAGTGTGTTCAGCTCTGTGTGTGCAATTGAGTGTTCACTTGGTTATCTGTGATGGTGCAGACAAAGGTGAAAGGTGTGTGGGTATACATCTGTGTTTGCATCTGACTTTCTACCCCCCTGGTTTGGATTCTATAAACCAAGCCTCCTTCCTCTCACCCCTGACAAACATGTCCATCCCACCCCACTCCACCCCTGAAAAGACCCTGGTTCACCAGCTCAGCTATTTCCTCCTTAGCAACAGGCAGGAAGAACAGGTAGGCTGACTGTTCATCAACACCTGGAGCCAGGCCCCAACACCCACATATATAGCCTTCTTGCTTGTCAACTGGTCTACAGTATCTTCCTTTTCTTTTCGTTTTGTGACAGAGAGAGGGACAGTCAGGGACAGACAGACAGGAAGGGAGAGAGAGATGAGAAGCATCAATTCTTCATTGTGGCACCTTAGTGTTCATTGATTGCTTTCTCATACGTGCCTTGACCAGGGGGCTACAGCAGAGCAAGTGACCTCTTGCTCAAGCCAGCAACCTTGGGCTCAAGCTGGTGAGCCTTGCTCAAACCAGATTAGCCCGCACTCAAGCTGGCAACCTTGGGGTTTCAAACCTGGGACCTCCACGTCCCAGTCCGATGCTCTATCTCCACTGTGCCACCTCCAGGTTGCGCTATATTATCTTTCTCCTGTTAATATGATGGCAAAGGAATAGAGAGGACCAGATATGTTTCTGTCTGACAGTTTATTAGAGTTTGTAAAAGAGTAAATGAGTGAATGAAGATTCATTTAACTATCAAATATTTATTGAGTACCTACCTACTAGGTATCCAGCACTGTGTTAGGGACATGGCAGTGACCAAGTTAGCCTTAGCCCAGTGGGGGAGACTGACCTGTCCCCAGACAGTGATGAACCCAGATAGGCAGAGCTGGGAGAGGGATCCTGGGAGGTGGGACTAACTTGGCTTTTGGAGGAGGGGATATAGGAGCTGGGACCTACAGGAAGAGAGTGTGAGCCAAAAGAAGCACAGGGAAGAGTTTCCAGGCAGAGGGAAAAGTATATACAAAGACTGAAGACAAAGGAGAAATACCACAGCATCTGGAACACTGAAGAGGTGTGGGGAGAGGTGAAACGGGTGAACAGCACTGGCAAGGACATGCCAGGCCTCAGGGGCCCTAATAAGTGAAGTTTCAATGCAGAATGCTGGGGAATTGGGAGGGTTGAGCTAAGAGTTCCCAATCTGGATCATTCTGCTTTCCTGACACTAACAGATACCCCCTTCAGGAGGCCTCCACGATTGCTCACTGGGAGCTGGCCCAGCCAGCCAGTAACACTCACTATTCAATGCTGGTTAGCGAGGAGCCATTAGTTACCACTAACCATCCTGGTTCTACCCTTATGGAGGTCACAATCATAACAGCAGGACAGAAACTCACAGCCACCCACTCTCATGCCTTAGAGATGCTCATAGACCTTTCTCTTGGAGTTGAAGCCTTGGCATCACCCAGGGGCTTGCTGGAAACACAACAGAGACTACACCAGATATACAGTGTATCCAGATCCCCCTGTGAGCCATGATCATATTTATAGCTGAGAAGCACTGCTTTTGGGCTTAACCTTCTGTGCGTCAGTTTCCTTCCCTGAACAATGGGGATAATAACAGCTTACATACAGGGCTGGTGTGCTGGGAGGATTAACGGCAATAGTCCACATGAAAGTACTGAGCATAGCTTACTGTTAGCTTTCAGAGGTTCCCCAAACTCCTCATTTTTATTATTTTTATTTTTACTTTGGAGGATTTTAATTTTTTCATGTTTTTTATTTTTATTATTAAATCTCAGAACCCACCGTCAACCACCCTTTTTGCTCTGTGGGTGGGGAAACTGAGAGAAACAGGGTAGCAGGGATTTTGCCAAAGGAAGGGTGGAAGGACAGGCTGAGGCCTGCCTTCGGCAGGGTTGGCCCAAAGCTATTTACACTATGTGCTGTGCAAGCAGAGCTGCCAATGCCACCCTGCCTCTCCCCTGTGGGGACAGAAGGCTCAGGGTTCCCTGCCTGCTTCCCACACAGAGCCAGACCCTTGGGAGCCAGAGCAGGAATCTTGCCCTCTCTCCTATACTCAAGTCCTCTTCTTCCTAGAAGCCCCCCAAATTGAGCCCCATGGACAAAGATTTGCCTTGTCCACGCCACGCGCTGTGGGAGGATGCGCATGTCTGTGTATGTGTTAAGTGAGAGTGTATGTGTGTCTGCAGGGCCAACTTTTCCTTTAGACACAGTGGGCAAAATGCTAGGGCTCATCATAACGTCAGGGGTGCATTAAAATGTTCAATTTCTTTTAAAATCTGAAGAAAAATAAATAAATAAATGAAACCTGAAGGAAAAAACTGAACTACATTAAATTTTTGCAATATATAATGTTATTTGTCTCCATATCAATGCAGTCATGAAATACAATTAAAAAATTTGGGGGGGGGAGGAGGAGGCCCACAAAGGTAAAAGGGCCAGGGGGTTGTGAAATTTATAATATAATGCAATTTCTGTGCTTCTACTTCCAGTGATGTCTCTCAGAGGGTCTATGTTTGGAAAAGTAAAGATGGCTTGTTTTGATAACAAAACAAGCCCATATAATGTGCCAGGCATGTTCCAGGAGCTTTACTGATAGTCACATTACCCTCCCAGCAGCCCCATGAGCTGTCACTATTCTGACCTCATTCCCAGGTGAGGAAACAGGCTCCAGGCATCACTAGTTCAAGTTCACTCAGCCACTAACTAGTGTGGCCAGAATGTAAGCTCAGGCTTCCTTGGTTCTGGGTCTGCCTGTGGAAGGGTAAATGCCCAGTGTCTACACGAGTGTGACCCTCTGCATGTGCCTATATTGATATACATGCTGCGTTCTTATCCCAGCTCTGCCATTCATTCATGTGTAACTCTAGGCAAGTAATTTCAACTCTCTGAGCCTCCCATTTCTTTCCATGTAAAATGATAATTCCTACCTCCTAGGAGTGTGGTGAGGAGTAAATGAGTTAATATAAGCACTCATGAAGAATTAGCCCTTGTTATTGTTCTGTGAAGAACATCCATGTACACCTGTACTGAAGGTGCACCATGTGTGTGTCATGGGTGCTGATAACCATGTGATGATGTGTTTCTGTGTGCAGGTGTGTGTATGTGAAGCTTTTCCTCCATATGGCCATGCATGTTGCTAATTGTGGGTGAGTGTCTGAAGGCCTGAGTGTGACCCTGAGTGTATAACCAGTGGCTGTGTGGATGTGTGGGCCACCTGTTTGGGGTGACGGTCTTTGGGCAGCCAGTCTCGGTATTTATGTGTCTCCTTTATTCTGTGGGAGAGGAGATGAAGGCTAGGACCGGACGGGGGAATGAGGGGTCACTCCCTGTCTGATGCTGGGGCCGAGTCACTGCCTGTTGGTGGTTGGTGTGTCATCTCCTAGTCCCTGTCCCTACTTCCAGACTGGTAGCAGACAGAGGAGGCGTGGGGGAACGAGGTAGAGGGCAGTCTTGAGGCTGGGCTTTTGTCTGGAAACCTCTGTGTTCTCAGGTTACCCCCAGTGTTCCTCAACCTTCCACATCTCCCTATCCCTCCCCATTATAGAGGCAGAGTATCAGACTCTCCTGGGAATCAGGAACTATCCCCTCCTGCTCTACCTCAGATGTGCTGTGTGACCCTGAATCAGACCCTCCTCTTTTATGGGTCTGTGGGATCAACAATTTTTAAGTTATTCTTCCTCTATGCCCATGGCTGGGACAGACTCTGCACTTGAAGGGAAGTGCCAGCATCTCTGTGATTTGTGAAGCAGCTGGTGAGTCCCTTTCCAGTGGGTGCTTAAGAGTTGGACCAGCCCTGGTTGGATGGCTCGGTTGGTTAGAGTAGTCTGGATCCACAAAGGTTGTGGGTTTGATCCAGAGGCGGATTAAGGTCGGTTGAGGCCTTGGGTGCAGAAGAAAATATTAGGCCCCTTAAAAAAAGAGAGAGAAAGCCTGACCAGGAGGTGGCGCAGTGGATAGAGCGTCAAACTGGGATGCGGAAGACCCAGGTTCGAGACCCCAAGGTCGCCAGCTTGAACGTGGGCTCATCTGGTTTGAGCAAAAATTCACCACCTTGGACCCAAGGTCGCTGGCTCAAGCAAGGGGTTGCTTGGTCCACTGAAGACCCATGGTCAAGGCACATGTGAGAGGGTGGTCAATGAACAACTAAGGTGTCACAATGTGCAACGAGAAACTAATGATTGATGCTTCACATCTCTCCGTTCCTGTCGTTCTGTCCCTGTCTAACCCTCACTCTGACTCTCTGTCTCTGTAAAAAAAAAAAAAAAAAAAAAAAAAAGAGAGAGAGAGAGAGAGAGACAGGGAAAATAAAAATACATGTTAATCTTTTTTTTTTTTTTTTTTTTGTATTTTTCTGAAGTTGGAAACAGGGAGGCAGTCAGACAGACTCCCGCATGCACCCGACCGGGATCCACCCGGCACGCCCACCAGGGGGCGATACTCTGCCCCTCTGGGGCATCGCTCTGTTGCGACCAGAGCCACTCTAGCGCCTGAGGCAGAGGCCAAGGAGCCATCCCCAGCGCCCGGCCATCTTTTGCTCCAATGGAGACTCGGCCGCGGGAGGGGAAGAGAGAGACAGAGAGGAAGGAGAGGGGGAGGGGTGGAGAAGCAGATGGGCGCCTCTCCTGTGTGCCCTGGCCAGGAATCGAACCCGGGACTTCCGCACGCCAGGCCGACGCTCTACCACTGAGCCAACCGGCCAGGGCCTAATCATATTTTTAAATAAAAAAAATATTATGTACTATTACTGTTCAAAATTGCACATATGAAACCAAACTTGGTGACATTAGAAAAAAGTGTAGCCTGACCTGTGGTGGCGCAGTGGGATAAAGCGTCGACCTGGAGGTGCTGAGGTCACCGGTTCGAAACCCTGGGCTTGCCTGGTCAAGGCACATATGGGAGTTGATGCTTCCAGCTTCTCCCCCTTCTCTCTCTCTGTCTCTCTTCTCTCTCTCTCTCTGTCTCTCCTCTCTAAAATGAATTAAAAATTAAAAAAAAAAAACCAACTTTAAAAAAAAAGAAAAGAAAAAAGTGTAGCCTGACCAGGCGATGGCGCAGTGGATAGAACGTTGGACTGGGATACGGAGGACCCAGGTTCAAGACCCCGAGGTCTCCAGCTTGAGCGCAGGCTTATCTGGGTTGAGCAAAAAGCTCACCAGCTTGGAACCAAGGTCGCTGGCTCGAGCAAGGGGTTACTCGGTCTGCTGAGGGCCCACAGTCAAGGCACATATGAGAAAGCAATCAATGAACAACTAAGGTAATCGCAACAAAAAACTGATGATTGATGCTTCTCATCTCTCTCCGTTTGTGTCTGTCTGTCCCTATCTATCCCTCTCTCTGACTCTCTCTCTGTCCCTGTAAAAAAAAATAAAGAAAGAAAAGAAAAAAGTGTAAAGTTGGGGTTTTGTGGGGCCCTCCAGAAGTCGGGGCCCAGGGTGTGCGCCCAGTGCACCCAGCGTTAAATCTGCCTCTCGTTTGATCTCACAGTCAGGGTACATACAGGAACAGATCAATGTTTCTGTCTCTTTCTCTCTCTCTCTTCCTATCTCTCTAAAACAATAAGTTTTAAAAAAGAAAGAGTGCCTGCCCTGTGGTGGCGCAGTGGATAAAGCAATGACCTGGAATGCTGAGGTTGCTGGTTTGAAGTCCTGGGCTTGCCCAGTTATGGCACATATGGGAGTTGATGTTTTTCCACCACCACCCATTTCTGTTTCTCTCTCCTCTCTCAAATAAGTAAATCTTTAAAAAAAGAAAAAAAGAAAATAATTGGACCTGTGGCTTCCAAAATACCCAAATAGACTCTCAAAACCCAGTTCTTAATTGGGCAGCCTCAAGTAAGCAACTTTACCCCTCTGAACCTGGGTTATAGTAAGGTACATTGTGAGCAGACAGGGGTGGCTTTACTAGGCTTATAGCTCTGGACAACTGGAAGCTACTATCATCACCATTGTAACTTAAGCAATTCCAACACTCAGGTTTTTTCTGGGAATTTCACTTAACCAAACAGCTCTTAGAAATCAGGAAGAGAATAGTTTGACAATTTTGAGTTTTACTGTCTTTGATGGGAACTTGGGTAAGTCACTTCACCCCTAGAAGGATCATTTTTCTCTTTTATAAAATGAAAAATTCTGACCTGTGGTGGCACAGTGGATAAAACGTCGACCTGAAAATGCTGAGGTCGCCGGTTCGAAACCCTGGGCTTGCCTGGTCAAGGCACATATGGGAGTTGATGCTTCCAGCTCCTCCCCCCTTCTCTCTCTCTTTCTCTCTCTGTCTCTCTCTCGCCTTCTCTCTCTCCTCTCTAAAAATGAATAAATAAAAAAATTAAAAAAAAATAAAATGAAAAATTTCCTCCCTAAATCCTCAAAAGTTCTTTTAAGAATTACAAATATTGTATTAAAAGACATAGTATAGGAGTTGGCACTTAGTTATTGTTAAATACATGACATTGATTATTATTATTAATTTCCTCACACATTCCCCTTACTGTCTATGGATTAATAAAGCGAGAAGTAGAGGTTACCAACACCACCAGCAGGGACGTTTCACCCTGTTTCATCACCCAGCTCCTCCAAATCTTTATACCTCCCAAACTCTGGACTGGGGCCAGTCGTGTTCAAGCCACATTTTTTGGCCAAGCTGGGAAAACTGAAGCCGAAACTCAAAGAGAGAACACATTTCCCAAGTTCACATAGGACAGAAGCTGCGCGGAGCCTCAGGACTCCATCCCACCTCCACTTTCACCTGGAGAATCCTAGCCCCTCCCACCCGGTTCAGAACTCAGTTTCCCTCCTTAGGTTACTACAGCACACTAGCCAGAGTCTCCTTTTGGAATTCTGATTGTCCTCTCGAGTGGGGGCGCTGCACCACTGGGAGAATTGTAAGGGTATGCCAGAGGGATGAGGGACTTGCTAGCTGGGGTCTCCCACGCGGGGGTCCTTCCTCGGACCTTCCCTAGCTACTCTAAGAGCCTATTAATACCAGCTCCCGGGCGGCGCGGTACTGCGCAGGCGCGGGTGGGTTCCGCAAGCGCGCCAGCGAGCAAGGGATTCCCTCTGACGTAATTGCTAGGTTACCAAACAAACACTCAGTCTCGCCGGCCGAGCTCCTTATATGGCTAATTGCGTCACAGGAACTCCAGGGAGGCGGGGCCGGGATCCCCTCCTGCTTACAGCCCCAGAACGCAGCCCCCGAGACCCCCGGGGCCACAAAGGTGACCAGATTGAGCCTAGGGCAGACCTCTTGCCGAGCGGCACGGTGTTCGGTTCAGTAGGGCCGGGAAGTTTACAGAGCTCGGGACGGGTGACGTAAGCAGGGGGGCGGTCCAGGCATATAAATACAGGCTGGCGGCTTTGGGGTTCATTCATGAGACCAAGAGCTACGGCCACCGCAGGGACACGCGGAGCTGAGACTTGGGGAATTTACTGTTGTGGCTTGGGGGGTGTGGAATTCGGTTTATTATATTTTTCCCGGAGAGAAAGTTTTGGGAAGGATTCTTCTAGATAATTCAACATTTTATTTTGGAGGACCCACTTACTTTTTTCGTCCTCTTTATTACCTCCCTACCCCTGTGAGACCCGCCGGACGCGTGGAGGAGACCGCACCTGAGCCGATTCTATACAGTAGGACAGCACTTTCCGTCTCTGGGGGAGCGATCCCCCCAACGACCCGAGTCCTACGGAGCCAGGATTTTCAGGAGGCACAGCGGCATCTTGTGGGAGACTCGGCACCGCAGAGGAATTGCACAGAAACTTTGCCGTTGTTGGAGCGGGACGCTGCCCCCCACCCCGAGTTTCCTCGGACAGCGCATTTGGGGACGCGCTCGGCTCAACCCGGACTCGCACCTTTCTTTCCCCACCCGGCCATAGCCTTGGCTTCCCGGCGACCTCAGCGTGGTCACAGGGCCCCCCCTGTGCCCAGGGAAATGTTTCAGGCTTTCCCCGGAGACTACGACTCCGGCTCCCGGTGCAGCTCTTCACCCTCTGCCGAGTCTCAATATCTGTCTTCAGTGGACTCCTTCGGCAGTCCACCCACCGCCGCCGCCTCCCAGGTAAGTTCTAATGGGTTGGGGTACTGCTTTGTGGGGTTTCATTTTTTAAATCAAGAGTGGAACGAGCAATCTTCCCATCCCAAATAAAAACGCGTCAAAAACCAGGCTCTATGAGAGTAGAGGCTCACAGCACACTTTGCAAACTGCAAAGTCCGGACTTGTAGGCAATAGGGTGTGTGAGTGAAGCGCAGGGAAGTAGGGAACGCAGAGGGGTAGGTAAGCTTCGGGGGTGAGGAGAATGTGCCGTTTAGTGCAACGTGTATGCGGTAGCAGGACTAAGAACTTTCAGCTGGCTCCGGGACTGTCCCTGACTCAAGCCCCCAACATAAGCTAGTGCAGTTAGGCAGGTGGGGGAAATCCCGAGGAAGCTTCCAGCAGCCTCCACCCTTTACCTCCTCCACTGGAGTACCCACTCCGACGCTGGGTAGCTCTCCATCCAGCGGGAAGGTGGGCCTCGAAATCTCGACTGAGCTGCCTCCGCCTCCTGCGCGGAGACGTAACGGGGGACCCGTGCGTAACGGCTGACGCGCTGGAACCCTCCGTCTGACGCGGGGCACGCACGGCGCGCGGCGCCCCCTTCGTCCGCCCCGCCCCTGACGTCCCGGGAGCGTTCTATTTTGGAACGCTGGTGCCACGTTGCTAGGGAGGGGGCAGTCCGGCGTTCTGATTGGTCGCTGCGCCACGGGCTTTAGCCAATCACTTTCTTTTACTATTTGTAGGGCGCAGTCTCCTTCCCAGTCTCTGTCCCAGGAACCCGTGGTTCCTCGGCGCTAGGGTCTTTTTTACGGGCTTCTAGAGGCAGAGCGAAAGGATTTCTGTCGCAACAGGACTAACCCTCCGCAACATTATGGGTCTGCGAGGACCGTGCGGGGATCCGGTCCCTCCGCCCTCATGGGCAGGGAATGTCTGTTTGTGGACCGGGGTTTCTTCGGGAGACATGGTGACCGTCACCCCCTTCTCCAGGCATTCAGACAAACTTCCACTCCTGCTCAGGACGCCCGATCCCTCTGAGGTGTCCAAAGAGAGTACTAGAACCGCTAACTCTAGGAAAAGCTGCCAGGTGGTCTCCAGGAGCCCCGCCCCCTCTGAGTTTCCAGAACGCTGATTGGCCAGAGGGACAGCCCATCCCTCACCACGCCCCTTGGGAGAGTAGTTAACGTTACCAGCAATTCTAGGATTACATTTGGGGAGGTGGGAGATGTGTGCTTCCTGGGCTTGGGGGCTCAGGACCTACACCGTTCACCCTCCACGACAGTCTGAAGGAGCCTGGGTCGTCACTTCCCTACCTGTCCGTTCACTGTATAACCTGTCACTGTCAGCCTCACTCTGGGGAGAGACAATTATTTGAAACGTTGTTCTAAACTCCGAGGCTCATCTCCCAACACCCTTTTCACTGGGACCTCCCGCCCCTGCACGGAGGGTCTCATGGACCCTCCAATCGCTCATCCTCTTGCTCAGAGGGGTGTGTGCATTGTGAGTGTAGAGGAAGGTTTGGCCTAAGGCCTCTCCCTCTCCCTCCCCTTGCCTCTGGGGTGGGGGTGGGGTGTTGTGGCTGTGTGTGTGGCTGTGACTCCGTCCCGGGGGTTCTGTCACCGGGCTGTGTCCAGCTTCCTCCCCACCCCCCACACCTAAGAGTCACCAACTCGGGGTGTGATTCACCACCCGCTGGAACCGTGCAACCTTTCCCCGGGGAAGAAGGAGGAGGTAGAAGCCAGTTGAGCAGAGATCCTCTCATTAACCACTGCGTCACGGTGTAGTGGAAGGGTGGGTGTTGTGGCTTTTTGCCTGTGACACACACATCCACACCCGCTCACCCTGTGCTCACTCACGGGGTTGGTGTGTATATGTGTGCTGGGTGTGTGTGTGTCGGTGTCTCTGTTTGTGTGTCTACGCCTGTGTGTGTATGTGTCACCCTGTAGGAGTGCGCCGGTCTTGGGGAAATGCCCGGTTCCTTCGTGCCCACGGTCACCGCGATCACAACCAGCCAGGACCTCCAGTGGCTTGTGCAACCCACCCTCATCTCTTCCATGGCCCAGTCCCAGGGACAACCACTGGCTTCCCAGCCCCCGGCCGTCGACCCCTATGACATGCCTGGAACCAGTTACTCCACGCCGGGCATAAGTGGCTACAGCAGTGGTGGAGCTAGTGGCAGTGGTGGGCCTTCCACCAGCGGAGCCACCAGTGGACCGGGGCCTTCCCGCCCGGCCCGAGCCCGGCCAAGGAGACCCCGAGAGGAGATGGTGAGTAAGAGACATCAAAACTTCATCTGGTGAGGGGGAGGAAACAAGAGAGGTAGGAACTTTTTCACTATTGGGGTGAGGGGCCACTAAGGCCTCAGTGATGCATAAATCCTATAGTCAGTGAGGACTAGCAGGTCCTTTTCTGACTCATGGGGGTTCTGGAAGAAGAGGAGATTCAGGATGGATGGAGGAGGTGCATCATGTTTCCAAACCTCATGGCTTCTATCTCGCTTACTCAGCTCACCCCGGAGGAGGAGGAGAAGCGAAGGGTTCGCCGGGAAAGAAACAAACTGGCAGCAGCTAAGTGTAGAAACCGTCGGAGGGAGCTGACTGACCGACTCCAGGCGGTGAGGATGGTCCCTGGGGTGGGGTGAGAGTATGCCAAAGAGTGATTCTCTGCCCAAGCTCTGTCAGCCACCCACATGTGCCCTCATTCCAGGCTGAGAACCAGAGGTTCCACATATGGAAGTAGATACAGGTGTGGCCAGATAGAGTTGCCCTGTGCATACACACAGACCCTCACATACTCATGTCAACTTCTGGCCACTCTACCCAGGTTTACGACTATCCCTCCACACACACACACACACACACACACACACACCCCACCACACCACTCTCCTGGCCTTAACTTCTTCCTGAGGTGGCACATGGGGAATCTTTAATAGAGGGGCGCTCCCTTTTGGTCTTGGGCAAGTGATAACCCCTTTTGCTTCAGTTTCTCCATCTTTTCTACTCCTCATCAAATCTCCCAAATGTCTTCCAGCTTTAACATTCTAGAGAGTATGACATGAACTCCTCTTATCCTTTGTCAATTCCTCACCACCCATCCCAGTCACCCATAATTCTTAGACTGTGGGCTGGTGGTGTCCACCAGTGCCTGCTCCCCTTTTACGTCCTTCCTCGGTCTGAGTTTCCCACCTTAGGCTTGCAGTATGACCTGCTGCTTCTAGAGGAACTCAGGGAAATTCCTTACTTTCCTAAACCACCTGTTCTCTTCTCTGGGAGACAGGGCGATAGGTAACAGAGGTGGCATTAAAAACGTATAACAATTGTTTATTCATTCAACAAACCTCTGAGTGCCTCCTACAACCAGACTTACTTGTGCGCCTGGCCATTTCCCAACCATCCACTGGGCAGATGGGGAAACTGGGACTCCTAAAAGGCAAGACCCTAGCTCCAAGTTCCCTAGCACATCAGGACTCCACCTCAGGGGTACTTTCCCACTCAGTCAAAAGCTGCCTCTGCGGCAAATATGGGGAGATGGTTCTAGCCTCAGACCGACCTTGTCCAGTTGCTCATGGTCTTTTTCTCCTTCCTCCATCTTCTCCATGACCTGGTCACCGGGGACTCAGGAGACAGATCAGCTGGAGGAAGAAAAAGCAGAGCTGGAGTCGGAGATCGCTGAACTCCAAAAGGAGAAAGAGCGTCTGGAGTTTGTGCTGGTAGCCCACAAACCGGGCTGCAAGATCCCCTACGAAGAGGGGCCGGGGCCCGGCCCGCTGGCGGAGGTGAGAGATTTGCCGGGGTCAGCATCCGCTAAGGAAGATGGTTTCAGCTGGCTCCTGCCGCCCCCGCCACCACCGCCCCTGCCCTTCCAGACCAGCCAAGACGCACCCCCCAACCTGACAGCTTCTCTCTTTACACACAGTGAAGTTCAAGTCCTCGGTGACCCCTTCCCCGTTGTTAACCCTTCGTACACTTCTTCGTTTGTCCTCACCTGCCCGGAGGTCTCCGCGTTCGCCAGCGCCCATCGCACCAGCGGCAGCGACCAGCCTTCCGACCCCCTGAACTCGCCCTCCCTTCTTGCTCTGTGAACTCTTTAGACACAAAACAAACAAACACACAAGGGAGAGAAATTTGGAAGAGGAGGAGGAGGAGAGAGAGGGGACGAGACTAAGCGGGTGTGTGGCTTCCGGCCTCTCCTGCCTGAATCCGCAACCTCTGCCATGGGACAGGAGGACCACCATGTGTTTTGTGCTGCCTCTTGTTTCTGTGGACACGCGCGAGGCCAGAAGGCTGGTGACTTTAGAAGCAGGGAGTGGGGAGGGGTTGGACACCCTCAGCTGCCTGTTGGTCCTCTCACTTCAATCCGATCTCGGGATAAGTGTGTGTGTGTGGGGGGGGGGGGGGGTGAGGCCCATCTGTGGGCCAGAGGGGAAGGGGGGCTGGCAGTGGGCGGTGGGTGGGGTGGGCTGGAGTCCTCTCCAGAGAGGCCCAACAAGGAAGTGCCACAGAACCACCCACCCATGTCTCCCACACCCACCCTTCAGGGAGGTGATTAGGCTGATTCTCCCTGCTCCCCCAACCTGAGCTTATTTATCCAACATTTTAATGTGATTAGGCCCTCCTCTGAATTGAGCCCCCTTTAGAGGGAAGCTGATGTCCGCCTATGATAATCTCCTTCCCCCCACCCAGACTTAGTCTGAAATGTGAACCTCCCTCTCTGACTGTCCATCCACTTCCTCTCAGCAAAACCAGCTCTGATGGAATTTCTCACCTTCTAAAGGTCTCCCACATTCAGCCCCAGCCGTTCTGTCTGATTACAGTATTATTCCAAGCCGCACCCCACTTCAACCTCCCTCCCTGGCCTTCCTTGTTGGGCCTCTCTGATTCAGGCAGCAGGGGGCGCTGTGATGCCTGTCCTGCTGGAGTGTTTATACTGTGAAATGAGTTGGCCGATTGAGGGGGGAAGAATGGGAGCCTGCTGGGACAGAATCCTTCTGGAGGGGTTGTGCAACCCCCACTCCCCAAAGCCTTTCCTTGGTTTCTCTCCCCACCCCTGCCTCCTTCCCCCCCCTCAACAGTGAGTCAGACTCAAGGGGGAGACAGATTCGAGGAGAGTGTGATGGTTACCCATCCGTGTGGCCTCCTCAGGACCCCAGCCCCCAGACCTGGCCTTTTTCTTTAAGGCCTGTCACCCTACCCCGGCCTAGGACGCCAATTTCTCTCTCCTCTTGGCACCTCCATATCCTTTCTTGAAAGGGAGATCGCCAGGGAGCCCGATATTGTTCCGGAGAAGATTTAAAGGCTGAGGCTTTGGCCTCCAACCTCCAATATTTTTGGACTGGTGAGCTCCATGGGGCTGAGCTCCCGTGATCCCAGCTTCCTCCCCCCATCTCCCCCAGTCCCAAGTCTTGGTCCCAGGTCCTCCACCTGACCTTTTCTTGTGCTTCACCTCATGAGAATTTTATTGTGAGGCAAAATGGTATTTTTAAAATCGGGTAGGCCAGGCCACCCTTGTGCTGCATGGAAAACATTCCACGTGTCCCCGTCCCACGCCTCCTGCCCCGAACCCAGACCCTTCCCATAGCTATTTATCCCTTTCCTGGTTTCTGAAAGGCACTTATATCTATTATGTATAAATAAATATATTATATATGGGTGTATGCGTGTGTGCGCGTGAGTGTGTGAGCGCTTCTGCAACCTTGGCCTAGGCCCCTTTGGCCCCCAAAGCCATGCCCTTGAATTGGAAACACTGCTTCCAGAAACTTGGAGGCAGCCTGTCTCTCTCCAGCTGTCTCTCTCTGCCTGTATCTAGCTGTGTCTTTTCTGATTGTTTCTGCCCCTCTGGTTGTTTCTGGCAGTCTCTGACTGTCTCTTTCCGGAGTACCTCTCCCCCTTTGTCTTTTCTCTGCCTGTACTTCTCTGACAATTTCCATTTGTCTTTTTTCTGACTGTTCCTCATTATCCAGCTGCCTTCGTTGGGGACATGAGATTTTAGTTTTGTGAGTAAGTCTGAGGGATCATAGACTTTTTACAATTTGTATCTTTGAGAATTTTGGGTGCAAGTGTGAGATGTGAGTAGGGCCTGCCCCTGCTGACCATGAGTTATTGAATCCCCCACCCCATTCTGTATTTGTGATTCTCTTTTTTGTATTTTGTACCTGACCCCAGGGGGCTGGGACTGGCTGGCACTGGACCACTACCCTCCCCCCATGGTTCTGCACTGTCGCCAATAAAAAGCTCTTAAAAATGCATCCACTAAGCCTCAGGATCTATTTTCTCCTGACACTCATCACTTGCCTTCCTTTCAACATGAGAGAGTGAAGTTAGATTGCTGTGGGGACTACACACACACACACACACACACACACACACACGCCAGAACTCCTACTAGTGAATCAGCCTACAGCAGGATGGAGGGAGGTTAGATAGTCAGGAGAACTTCCCTACACAAAGGTTGTGTCTCCTGCTAGAAAAAATAAGGAGACAAAATATTAGCTGTGAGGTGTGTGGTTCTGAAATGCTAAAGCACCAGGAAGGTTTCCCTGTGAGGAAGGAACTTTTGTTGGAACCTGTATGTTCTGGGAGTGGTCTGAACAAAATTTGGACAGGTAGAGCAGCTTGAAGTGTACATCCTGATTTCTTGATGAACACTTAATTCAGCCTTTGGAAGTCAAACCACAAATATATGGATCATGAAAAATATAAAGATGAGTTTTCTTTTGTTTTTTTACATGACTACTTCTGGGTTATGAACATACTGGGGTCAACCCAAGATTGCCTCAACCAGAAATATTGTCACTTTGTCAAAGGACACACTGAGCCATCCCCATTACAAAGTCCAAGCCCTCACTTACTGGCATTAGCAGCAAGCACCCTGGGGATGGAAGCAATGGTCCAGAGGTCATTTGCATGGCTAGTGACTTAGATGAACAAACAGGGAAAGTTGTCATGGGAGAATCACTTAATTAATTAATTAAAAAATTTTGCTAAGCACTTACTGTGTACTCAGCCTTGTGCAAGGCAGTGTTGGGGACACTGCAGGGACTAAAACAGTCCTAAACTATTCCTTCCTAAGGTTCACAGTCCAGTGGCGGACACAGGGATGATCCAAAGTGGACAGGATTGGGAGAGTGCATGGGGCTGGGGGCGCCTAGCAGGTACATCTAACCTAATCTGGGAGTCAAGAAAGACTTCTTGGAGAAGGGGACAGCTAAGCTGAGTCCTAGAGGATAAACAGGGAATATAGAAAGTAATAGAAAAAGATGGGGGCTGATGAAGCAGAGAGTGCAAAGAGCTGGAGAGAGGGCTTGATACTTTGCCGGAGTTAGAGGTTCCCGGTGGCTGTGACAAAAGGTGTAGAGAGCTTAGCAGGGATCACACTGCAGTCATCAATTCCAGACAAAACGTTTAGATCTTCCTTTGAGGACACTGGGGAACCATGGCAGGTTTGGGGCACAAGAGGGGCAGGAACAGGCTTGTGCTTTAGGGAGACTCCTGTAGCGTTCAGGTTGAGGGTAGCTGCTAAAGAAAGCAGGAAGCCAGGGAGGATGCTAAGGCGGGAACACTGGGGTGTGAGGGTGTCTTGGAACAGGGCCAGGGCTGTGGGAGAGAGAGGAGGTGAAGGATCTAAAAGTCATGTAGGAGGCAGAACAGACAGGACTTGGTGATTCGCTGGCTGGGGAAAGACAGCACAGGAAAGTGGTAAATAGCATGAACCAGGAGTCTGACAGCCTGTGGCTGAAGGTCCACCAAGCTGGGTGACCTTGGACAAGAAATTTCATCTTTCTGAACATCAGTTTCTTCAGTTGTGAGGAGTCGGTGAACTCGTGTATGCCAGCGCTGAGAGCAGAGTGAAGGTGCAATTATCCCCATCCCCATCGCCATTATCGGGATCACCCTGACTCCAACCTAGAATATTTTCCCCGCGGCTGGGTAATCCCCTCTCTTTCTTCAGATGTCTGCTCAAATGTTACCCTGACACCCCACCTGAACCCAGGTCTCATTATTAGATAGCTTCATATGCTTTGTACTTTCCTTTCCCGGTAGTCACCACCTTTCTAATTGTTAATCAAATATGTAATTAATGACTGTTTAATGTATGTGTACTCTGCTGGACTGGGAGCACCATGAAGCCAGGACCGGGATCGTGCTCACCACTGTGTTCCCAGCACTGCCAGGGCAGGGCCGGGCATGGAGCAAATACTTGTTGAATGAGTGAACTAATTAATGAACAAATGAATACCTATTTGACTGGTTAATAAAGTGCATATGTGATTAAATACATGAGTGAGCACAAATAACGGAGTGGGTGAGTTAGTGAAAGGGAAAAATTCAATATAACCATCAAATTAAATACCGTAGAACTGAGAGGATAGATGGGGTTTTCTTCACCATTTGGAGTTAGTAGTTTATATTTCGCGGAAAAGATGTAGCCATGGGAAGAAATCTGCGTGGTCTCCTATAAATTGTATTGCAGAGGACTGCAGCGACCTCTGTAGGCGCTGGCGTCAAATACGCATTCTGAAGTCCAGGGTAGAGAAAAAAAAAGCACTGTCGCCCGAAAGGTGGAATTGAACCACTCTGTCGCTAGACAGCTACAGGTTTGAAGCCTGCACCCCAGACCACTGAGGATCATCCGGGCAAGGTAGGCCCTCCCTACGCAACTATATAAAGGCCAATAATTATAACTTATAAGGGTTATGGTTACATAGTTTGGAAGGTTGTGGATGTTTATTTCAATATATAAAGATTCTTACGAGAAAGTTACTATGGTATATGACCTTCCAAAATATTGTTTTTACCTCACGTGGTAGAATCATCTTCATTTTGGAAACCGTTTATTTGCATAGCGCCGCGCATTCTGGGAAACGGTTCTTGAGGCTCTGGGCCACTTACCTGTAGCTATTAAAGAGCCAGCGCCCCTTTTTTCAAGTAAGGAATCAGTTTTTTAAGAGAAGAGACTCATAACTCGGCTTACAGAAGCCCCTTCCCTGAAAAATCCAAATTCGGGCTTCCAGCTAGAGTCTGATTTAGCCAAGCCCGGGAGGCTTGGACAAGTGACTGTAGAGCTGGTGCGACACCTGCTGCTCTTTTCTGGAACTTCAGCGACTTTCAGAGCCCTGTGTTGATTCAAATACTTACTGGGCGCCTACTGAGTCCCAGGCACTGTCCTAGGTGCTGGGGATGACAGAAATTCTGTCCCCTTTCAGCTTAGCCACTAGAAATAATCAATTCCTGCACTTGCATTTTATGGCCTGGAAAATTAAGGCTTAGAAATAAACCTTTCCACTTCACGCAGCCGAAAGACCTGGGGGAATCGAACCTATGCCATCATAATTATTATTACCGAAAAAGTCATCCTTTTATAAGCGAAGTGAGTAATCCTTTGACAATATCATTCCTCGACATGAAAATTTCCCATGGCTCCCATCTCAGAGTAAAAGTCAAAGTTCTCACCATGGGCCTTCGAAACACGTAAATCCCTATAATCTAGCCTTTCACTCCTCTGACTCTATCTACTCTGCTCTCCCCACGTACTTGACTTCTAGTACAAAGATCTGCTACACACACCAGGCATGCTCTTTCTCAGGGCCATTGCGTTTGCGGATCCCTCTGCCTGATTCTCCTTTCCTCCACATGTTCACATGCCTCCTTTCACTCAGGTATCTGTTCCAATATCCCTACTTGAGACCTTCCCTGACCACTCGGTTTAAAATAGCAAGTCCTCACACTCTGTTCTCTTACTCTGCTGGCCTTTTCTTCATCACCCTGCCATATTCTGTGTCTATTTGCTTACTGTCTATCCGCTCCCACTAGAATATTGGTTCCATGAAACTATGTACTTTGTTTTGGTTTATGTCTGTGTTCCTAGTTCCTAAAGAGCACACAGCAGATGCTCAGCAACTATAATTATAGGATGAATGAGAGACTATTACTATTCTTCTCTGAGCCTCGGTTTTCCCATCTGAAAAACGAGACTAATACAACTGATTTCACTGAAGGAATAATAATGAACAACAACAACAAAAAAGATATAAGAATATGGCACAGGGGCAGGCCATTCAGAAGCACTCAGTACAGGCTGTTTCAATGTCCAAACTGTTTCCTGCTTCCGGCGGGAATAGAAGGGGGGGTTGCCAAGGATGGGTTTGGGGACTTTAGCCATTCCTTCTTCCTCTGTTCTTTGATATGGGCAAATGTGAACACTTTGTCTTATGAAAAGTATGAATACAAACATCTTTATGAAATTTTGCTGTTTTTAATTTGGAAACTTAAAACATTGTCTCTGCTTGGCAAATCCAGATTTGAGATAAGCTCCCTTTCTTTTAGTTAGGTAGCCATGGCTAGGCGACCCCTGTATACAAATTCTGGGGCTGTCACTGCGGCTCTTATAAAATCATCTGTCTCCTAAAATGTAACATGTGTTCTCCAGGCAAGTGAGATGATTTTAGCTGATGCAGGAACACTTAAAATGTTGATAATTTTATATTTATTGTTACTGTTATTTTTTTCTGACAAGTGATATTAACTTCCTTGGTGATAAAGTAACATTCTCTTTAAAAAGAAATGTTTTTTTAAATAAACCAATTAGAGACATATATTCAGTAAATAGCAGAAGAGGTGAAGTAATGATCATGAAGAATGTGAGGGAAGGACTAAGGTTTGGGAAAGCATGTCATAGATAATAGCAACTTCTGTTTAATGAACATTTAATTATATGCAAGGGTTTACATGTAGATATGGTTATGGTGACACTTTTTCATTTGAGGAAACCAAGGCTTCTAGAGGTGAAGTCACTTGTTCAAGGTCACACAGCCAAGAGGTAGTGAAGCTAGGCTTCAAATTCAGATCTGTGGCTCTTTAGACTTTACTGTTTTTTCTTTTCCTTTCTTACAGTTTTTGAACCTGAGGCCCAGAGAAACCATGAGGCCTGGTATTTGACCCCAAGGCAATTGGTACAGAGACAGATGGGTTGATGAGAGCAGTTTGGGAGATAGAATAGACATGGCTTCATGACTGATTAGATGTGCGGGTGAGGGAATAGAGAAGTCCAGGGCCAAACCTGGGTCTCCAGCCTGGTGGCTATGTGGGCAGAGAGGACAGCCTTGAATTGGAAATCAGATATGACAACTTAGTGGTTTGGATATGTTTGTAGGGACAGTTATTCAGAAGGCAGTTGGACATGTGTCTGAATCTCAGATGAGATGGCTGTGCAGCAGGCAGTGTGGCGATTGCCTAGTGATGTCTGCCTTCAGTACAGACATGGAAAGTGGCTGCCAAGGCCTGGTTTGCCCCAGGATGGCAATCTCTCAGCATCCTCCCCTTACATTTCATAATCTAAACAGATGGTAGAGGAGGTTTCGTCTGCAGAGACAGGGAAGGTTCCTCCTTGAGTATAGCTTAAGTGAAGGAAGGTGAAAGCTGGAGGGGGCCAGAAGAACAGAAAGCTTTGCGTTTCCCACAGAAGTCTTTATTACAGTGTAAATCCAAGCTCAGGCCTCCCCTGGGCCCCATGCAAAGCCCTGGCGTTGGGCCCAATGGCGTCCAGAAGACACCAACTGCTCACGGCCCCTCCAGCGGCCGGGTCACATAAGTGCAGGGCGCGTGTCCTAGCCAGACAACTACGAGTCCCAGAAGGACCCCGGCTAAGGTGCCTCGCTTTTCCTGGACTCTTAGAGCAGAGCCTCTTGGGAAATGTAGTCCGGGCCGCTCAGACAATTTGCGCTAACTCCCTGGTGTGAGTAATCCAGACACCTACCCAGAAATGGCTCGGGCTGAGGAGGGAAGAGGATGGGGATGAAAGGAAGATTAAAGGGAGCAGAGGGCTGTAGGGGATGTGGGCAGGCGTCCCGCAAGCAGAGACACCCTTTCATTCGGCTTTGGCTTTGGATCCGGAGACTGTGGCTGCTGCCGAGGCAAAGGCACCGGTCCCTGGGATCTTAGCTCGGATCCTGAGGGAAAAACAGGTAGAGTCAGGTGCCGCAAGAGGCTGGGCAGGAATCTGAGAACTAAATGGAAAGCTGGGTGGGGAACTAGCTGAGTGCCCAAAGCCAGCCCTGCCCTCCATCTAATGGCCTGTGTTGGAATTGTCTGGCTCCCTTCTTTGAGAAGGGAGCATTTAGCCCCAGGAGATTTAAGGACAGGGAATAAGGGGTCCCAAGTTCCCCCCTTCCCTATCTTATCCACCTCCACAACAAGCCCTTACTTAGCTTTGATGTGGCTCAACTGATTGGTCACCAGTCCCACATACTGGTCAATCTGGGCCTAGGGAAAACAAGAACAGGTCAAGGGAGAGATTAGAGGGGGGTCCTCTCATTCAAAAGGCTGATTCCTCTTCCACCTCCACTTTCAACTTTAAACCTGATAAAATACCCTGGAAGACAGAAATTCAAGTTAAAGTGCCAGTAGGTAGGGCTACACTGTGTGGGGAGGGATGTCATATAGACACACAGAAATTTGTGGTGCAGTGGATAGAGCGTCGATCTAGGACACTGAGGACCTAGATTTGAAACCCTGAGGTTGCCAGCTTGAGCATAGGGTCACTGAACCAAGGGCTGAACCAACACCCCTGGACACACTTTTTTCAGCCTTAACCCAACTTCCCAAAGTTTTAGTGTCTTCTTTCATTCCATGTTGCTTCCCCTCTTCTCCTCTTGGAAAACCCAAGTTAATCATTTAGCAAATCTTCTTTCCTTACTCCTACCCATAAATTATGTGTGGACACAATTTTTGGTCATTATTTTTGAAAAATAGAATCATATATACACTATTCTGCATGGTTGCTGACTTAAGCAAGAGGTCACTGGCTCGGCTTGAGCCTCCCCACCCCTAGTCAAGGCACATATGAGAAGCAATCAATGAACAACTCAAGTGACACAACTATCAGCTGGTGCTGTCTGTCTGTCTCTCTCTCCAAAAAAAAAAAAGATTTTGACAGTGAGTTTGTTTCCTGGGCATAACTGTTAATCTTAGAATGAGTTATGTGTGTATGTGTGTGTTTAGGGGTAAGGTAAAAGTAGAGAGCAATGGTGTTGTCTGTCATTCATTTAAATATTGTATTTCCCCATGTACAAGATACTCCCAGGTATAAGATGCACCTTAATTTTAGGGCCCAAAATTTGGGGGAAAAAATGTATTACATAAAGTTATTGAACTCAAGTTTTATTCATCATAAAATTCATACAACTCCTCATCACTGTCAAAACTCCCATCCATTAGCTTGTCCTCATCTGTGTCTGATGACAAATCACTGTCTTCAACGAGTGCAAAAACAAGCACAAAAAAGCGAGAAATGCAAGTAAAAAAAAATCTACAACCACTGTTTAAGACGCACCTTGTTTTTAGACCTCAAATTTTTCAAAAAACAGTGCATCTTATACATGGGGAAATAATGGTACTGATTTAATTCACAAGTGCTAGGTGACTTTGAGGTCTTGATGATTCCAGCATGTGAAGGAGTTAGGACTATCACTCTGGCAGGTACATGTGTTATTTGGCTCTCAGCTGTGCTGGAGAAGGGACTGTCAGTTTACCTGCCCGTCTCTGAATAGCATTCGGGCCGCAGTCAACTGTCTGATCGTGACTGAAATGTCAGTCCCTGGCAGTTTCAAGGAGCGAGAGCATCAGTCAGTTTACCTGTGTTAGCTAGGGTGGTGCCTATCAGACCTAGGTATGTGTAAGAATAGATGACATCAGTTTGTCTGTCTGTCTGCAACTGAAATCTGTTTGTCAGTCTCCGTGGTATCAGGGGAAAAGGCATTCATCTGTCTGACTGTTTTTGGCTAGGCTGAGTGTTGTTCCATTTGATGCTGTGTCAGGGAAAGAAGACCGACTTTCTGTAGCTAGGACATGTCAGTTGCACCTTGGATGCATCGTCAGGAAGGAACATTGGTTAGTCCATCTGCCTTGGGTTGGGGCATATCAGTCATCTCCTAGCTCTGTTAGAGGACATCAATCAAAATCCCTGTCTTTGGCTGTTGAAACATGTTAGACTAGCTCCATTGAGGGGTAGCAGCCAGACCACCTGTGCCTGGCTGGGACATATGTCAGTCAGACCCTGATCCTTTTAGGGGCAGAAACATCAGTTGGTCCTCCTATCTCTGGTTGGGACATCTACCAATAGAACACTGGCTGTAGCAGGGAGGGGGTAGTTAGACAACCCATATTTGGCTGGGATACTGCCAACAGAGGGTCTATAATACTCACCTGGTGCTGCCGGTATAGCAGGGGGATGGTGAATAAACCAATCACTCCTGTGGGCACAAAGATGGGGGTCAGGGTTCGCCCAAGAGATTAACAATTCCATCTAGAGCCCTGTCCATCAACCCCAATGACCCACCTCCTCACTCAGTCCCTCATAGTCTTCCCAGCTCACCCAGAATGAGAAGAGTCAAACCATTGAAGATGGCACCCACGAAGGTCAAGATGTAGAAGAGAAGGGCCAGCTGGGGATGAGGGTCAGCATCAGCAGAGCTTATAAGGCACTTCTGAGGCTGTGAACCCCCAGAAATGGCCCTTTTACCCCCACCCCCAGGGGCAGGAAGGTGAACGTTGGGAACCTAGAAGGTAATAGGGGTTTTGGGGCACCTTGAGGGAGTCCACGAGGTCTTCTACCAGGAAGAAATGTCGCAGCTGGGTGGCCGCAGAGACCACTTGGGAGGCAATCTTCTGGGACAAACGTTCTGTCTGCTCTCGAGTCAGAGTCAGGTCCACGTCCAGATAGGCCCTGGAGGACAAAGTGATGTGAGGTGACTCAGTGGGTAGATGGGGCCAAGGCTGAAAGGTATGGCTTGGGGGAAGGGCAAGAATGGGGGTTGGGAAGAGGGCCAGGTGTAGAGGGCTATGGTCAGGGTCCGGAGATAAGATCAAGGATTAAAGGGAAGGTTAGGATCAGAGGTTAGGGCTGCAAATGAAAGGTCAGAGCATGGTTTCTAGTCAGGGTGAGAAGTTGGTGCCTGATCTGAGGTCATGAGTCATGACTTAGGGTCAGCAATGAGGTCTGGAAGGGGTCAGGTTTAGGGGCTGGGGGTTCTCACTGGAAGGGGTTGGCGCCGTCCCCCCGGTGCACGGCCTGCAGCACTTTTCGGTAAACCCTGAGAGAGATGGTGCCACAGAGCAGCAACAGGGCCACATGGGCGGCCACAGACACGATGCTAAAGTGCAGGAGGCATAGCAGGGAGACCATGAGGCCTGTGAAGACCAGTCCTGATGTCCTCGTGTCCTTCCAGTATAGCAGGTCTGCCACTGTGGAGGAGGGGAGCAATCAGGCTGGGTTTGAACCTGGCCTGATTGACCTCTTAACCTCCCATTTCTTGTTGCAGGGCTGAACCAACACCCCTGGACACACCTGTTTCAGCCTTAACGCAACTTCCCAAAGTTTTAGTGTCTTCTTTCATTCCATGTTGCCTCCCCTCTTCTCCTCTTGGAAAACCTAAGTTAACCATTTAGCAAATCTTTTTTTCTTACTTCTACCCATAGATTATGTGTGGACACAATTTTTGGTCATTATTTCTGAAAAATTAAATCATATATACACTATTCTGCATCATACATAGCTCACTCTACTTTCTCTCCTAATTCCCTGATAATCAACTGGAATAGCTCTCAATTCATTTTTTTTTTGATTACCATGATATTCTATAGTGTAGCATAGCTGCACTATCATTCATTTTATTCAATCATGTATCTATAACTGGACCATTCACTTTGTTTCCTACCCTCCTTTCCCCAAAAGTCTGCAAGCACCCGCCTTCTACAAATATTCTTACCTCCCAGAGGTTCTATTTCTGAGATATAATCCTAGGGGTGGAAAGGCTAGGTGGATGTCATAAATATTCTCAGATTGCTTACTAGCAAGACTGTAACAATTCTTATATCCATGAGCAAAGTGAGAATGATCTTTTTCCAGCATCCTCACAGAAGTAGGTATTATTGTCCTTTTCATTTTGGGGCAACCTGACAGGTATAAAGTGATATGTCCTTGATACTCCTACTAACACATTTTTTAAGTCCTAAATGTATTAATAACACCTTCCTTCTTCCTAAACCCTAATGCAAATTTCTGACCTCTTTCTGAGACCCTAAAATCACCTTCCAAGCTCGACCTGAGCCCTGACCTCCAGATCCCAATGTTTCAACCCATATAAACTTTATCAGCTTATCCAAAAATCTGCTCTCATTTGAAGTCTGAACCAGGAGCCCAGTACCCTTCCACTTCTTTCCAGACTCTTTCTATTCTCTTACCCTCACTCCAATCAAACTTTGACCTATCCCTACTGGTTCTTCTCAGAGTCTGACTCCTTTCCTCAATATCCTCCCAGTACACATCCTTCTATCTCCCTCTAACTAGGGCAGGCCTCCCCTCATCCCAAGGGGCAGGGACCTCCCCTGCAGGCTCCCGGAGGCCCTATGCCAGTGGATGGGGGAGGGGCCGGGTCGCCTGAGACGGGGGCTAAGTTTAGGCACGCTGGGGGGAGGGGGCCTTGCCTGCAGCTGTGCTGGCCCATCCAGCCCCTGAGTGACAGCGCCGCCTGGGCCTGAGGCTGGGGGAGGGGACCTCTCTGCTCTTAGGCTCTAAAGCCCTGTCTTGGGGGACAGGGCACCCCACACTCCCTCCACGTCCTCCTTCGACACCCTCAAAGCCCCCAAGCCCCAATCTGCATCCCTGGGGAATCTGGGACCAACAGGAAACTTCCCCCCAGATGTGAAAACGATAGCGAATCTGGGTCCCTTTCTGCCGTCTCCCAGCCCCCATCCCAGCCCATCCCGCAAGCCCACCTTTACTCCCCATATCTGCTCCGAGTGAGAGGCTGCGGACACCACTGCTTCTCAGGGATTTTGCCCACTTCAGTGGAAGGCAGTGGGAGGGAGCAGGAGGGCGGGGCCCCTTTGTACCCAGCCAATGGCTCGCCATAGAGGTGGGGACAATTCCAAAAAGGGGTGGCTCTCTTTGTAAACAGTCCAAAGCAGGGATGTCTATAAGCAATACTTGGCGGTTAGTGGAGGATGAGCATATTTTAAAGTAAAACGGTCTATTTGCAACTGGCTAATGGATGTGGTCAGGTAAAAGGAAGGTTTTTAAAAGGCTTAGTTTACTTATAAATGTACCACAGCCACATCCTGAAGAGAGCCTGATCTTTTCAGGGATTTGGCCTGTCCAAAATCAGCCTCTAGGGGGAGCACTCCGAAAGAGATATTATATATATATTTTTTTACAGAGACAGAGAGAGTCAGAGAGAGGGATAGACAGGGACAGACAGACAGGAACGGAGAGATGAGAAGTATCAATCATCAGTTTTTCGTTGCGCATTGCAACACCTTAATTGTTCATTGATTGCTCGCTCATACGCGCCTTGACCGTGGGCCTTCAGCAGACCGAGCAACCCCCTGCTGGAGCCAGCGACCTTGGGCTCAAGCTGGTGAGCTTTTGCTCAAACCAGATGAGCCCGTGCTCAAGTTGGCGACCTCAGGGTCTCGAACCTGGGTCTTCCGCATCCCAGTCCGAGGCTCTATCCACTGCGCCACTGACCGGTCAGGCAGATTAACTTTTTAAATATCAGCCAATCCTAATGCTCGCAGTAGGGCTAACTTCCCAAGTGGAAGGGAAAGCTATATAAAAAGAGCCGATGGCAATCTTAGATAATGGGGAAAAAATTTAAAGGGCGGAGTTTACAATGCCTAGCCAGTAGTAATAGCCTCTCCCTTCTACACACCTCTGTTTCTCCTCAGAATTGGTCCCTTTAAATTGCAACCCTCACCCCCACAAAAAAAAAATTACAACCCTCCCACTCTTGCTATAATACAAAGGAACACCTTCACTCAAGCAGTTTACCTAGAAGTTGTGGTTCCAATGTGAATTCTGATTGGTCCGTGCTAACAAGGCACTGCCCTGTGATTGGCTTCCGATCCAGCTGCCCCCATGGCTCTTCCTCTTTCTCGTCCAGCGAGGGCTCATCAGGCCAAGAGTTCGAATCCCGAGATCTGGGCGGGGACGGGGGACGGGCCTGGGGGGTCCCAGAGCCAGGGCTGGACCGTGGACTCAAGACTTCAGGCGGCGAGGACTCAGCGAGTCCCAGTTGTAAATCCAGTTCTGGCGCGTTAGAGAGAGAAGGCCATGAGCTTTTGTGCCCTTAGAAGAGACTACCCACCCTATGTGACTTTGGTCTCAGAACCTTGGGACATCTCACCTTTCCTAGCCTCTCTAGCCTCTGATCCGTCAGGCTCCTCGTCTTCCAGCGGGGTGGAGCTACTGGTGGCAGAGTCCTCCCCGGACCCTGCTCCCCGGGCCGCCCAGTCCAGCTGGTCCAGCTGGAGCCCCAGGTCCTCCAGGGGGTGCTTGGCAGGAGAGGCAGAGTCTGGATCTCCTCGGCGCACGGGCTCCGGTGATTGGCTCAGGCTGGGGATGCTTTCCAAACTGTCGCCCAGGCCAGGCTGAGAGGCTGGGTCTCGTGGTTCTGAGACTGAGCGGCCCTGGGGCCGAGAGCGGCGGACAGCCGAATCCCGGCGCGCTCCAGAGCTCACAGCGCCGTCGAAGGCAATGTAGGAGAAGGTCAGCTCCCGGGGGGTGCCCCAGTCCTGCGATGTCGTCTCTTCTTCGTCGTCCTCCGAGAATTCTCTGGCTGTGTGCAACTCCCGAAAATCCGAGTCGTCGTTCCCTCCTGCAGGGAGCATAGCAGTGTGTGAGTTCCGCCACTCAGGACCCTGACCCACTCTCCTCAACCCTGCTACCCAGCTGTGAGCCCCATTCAAGTCACATTCTTACATCCTCCCCCTACCTTCCGTGGAGTCAGGGGTTGAGGAGGCTGTAGATGGAGCTTCTTCTGCGTGAGAGAGAGAGAGAGAGAGATTAAAAAAAAAAAAAAAAAAAAAGAGCCTTAATCCAAGTCACTGAAGTGTGCCAGTCCTGGAAACTTCGATGGTCCAAATTAAGGAAACTTAAAATATTTAAATCACAAGGCGGGGTTTTTTGTTTTGTTTTGTTTTTTTAAAGCGAAGGAGAGAGACAGATAGGGAGAGAGATGAGAAGCATCAACTCATAGTTGTATTACTTTAGTTGTTCATTGATTGCTTTCTCATATGTGCCTTCACCTGGGGGCTCCAAGCTGAGCCTATGACCTGTTGCTCAAGCCAGCAACCATGGGGTCATGTCTATGATCTCTTGCTAAAGCCAGTGACCCCATGTGCAAGCCGGTGACTTTGGGGTTTCGAACCTGGGTCCTCAGTGTCCCAGGTAAACGTTCTATCCACTGCACCACCTTCTGGTCAGGCCACACGGCTTTTAGCATGCTCTGTATACACACTGTAAAACCTAACCATCACTTTTGTCAGAAGCTCAGTCTTATAAATTCAAATCCAGGAACCCTAATCTTAGAATCTTCAAATTAGGAATTTAGAGGTTTCAATTAATTAATTCTTTCAACAACCATTTATCGAGTGGCTGCTGTGTGCCAGGCAGTGTTTTAGACCCTGAGGACACAACTGAGAACAAAACAGACAAAATCCCTTCCATCATAAATCTTATACTTTGTGGAGGAGGCAGACTATAAACAAATATATGATGTTGGGTGCTAAATGTGCGGAGAAAAAAAAAAAGCTAGGTAAGGCAAGAGAAAGTGAGAGGGTGCTATTTCAGACAGAGTGGTTCAAAGACTTCTCTGATAAGATGACATTTGAGCAGAGGTCTGAATGAAGTGAAAAATCCATGCAGATATTTAGGAAAGAGTCTTCTAGGCAAATGGCAAAGTTTAATGCAAAGGCCTTGAGACAGGCACTAATTGAGGCACATATTTGAGGAACAGAGAGATGCAAAGGTGTGACTGAAGCAGAGTAACTGAGGGAAGGAGGGGTGGGAGATGAGGGACGATAAGTAAGATGGAGGGGTAGGGGGAGATCATGTAGGGTTATCATTTGTAAGCTCTAAAATGTTGAAATAACAAATTCTTAGAATTTTGGTGTCCAGACTTCCCAGACGAGCAAGTGACTAGATCTGAGAGTGTTGAAATCCCAGGCTGTAGGAACCACGGGGATGTGGGACAGAGAGTGTTAATTAGAGCGCTGAGCTCAAAGATCGTGAGAATCAGACAAGGCGTGTTTCAGTTGTGGAATCCAGCTTCTAGTAG
Organism: Saccopteryx bilineata; assembly: GCF_036850765.1. Lineage (NCBI taxonomy): Eukaryota > Metazoa > Chordata > Mammalia > Chiroptera > Emballonuridae > Saccopteryx > Saccopteryx bilineata. The sequence continues at coordinate 313,529,302 of NC_089492.1, read as the reverse complement.
CTATGGAGCTTGAGTCTTTGCCTACAAGAGATGTTCAATGCCGTTTGGAAATTGTAATCAGACGCCTTCCGCCCCCATATTGTTTTCCTAGCTGGGATCGGGTGCCAGGAATCAGAGGCCCGGAGCAAAGTGAGTCTCCTCCAGGATTACTACTAATCACTGGTAAAGCCCGCTAAGGACCCAGGAGTCCCGGCTCAACCCAGGAACGGCTGTTTCCCAGGGATAGGAGTTTGGACAGTTGGGGCGAGGTAGGTGCTGCCTGTGAATCAGGGCTGAGAACGGAAGTGGGATGCCAAGGTAGGTGATGGGGGGGATCAGACCCCTCTTCTCCATCCTGGATCTACCCCTCCCTACAACTGCTTCCTCCGCGGGCTGCGGCCAGCACCACGAAAGGGGACAGCTCCTGGCGATGTCCTCATCCGGGCGGGGCCCAGTAGCCCCTCGCAGAGCCCAGCGCGCCCCACCCCAGGTTCCTCAGTGCCCCCTACTCCGCCCTGTCTCACTCAGGTCCGCCAGGTCAGGTCGCCCCCGTCGCCGTGAGATCGTTGGGGGAGGGGAGAGATTCCTTTGTCTCCTTCGCCCGCTCCCCATCCCTGCTCTCCCGCGGCGGGGCGCAGAGAAGATACCCGTAAGGAAGATACCCGGGCCTGTGGGCCCCGCACCAGCCCTGGCCTGCCCCTCCTACTCACTGCAGTGGGCGAAGACCGGCAGGACCTGCCCCATGGCCCCCCTCGGGCCTGCATCGGGACCCCCGCCCACTCCGGCCACGCCGCCCTGGGCCTGGGGCCGCGGGCACTCATCTCCACCGCGCCAACGCCGCCGCCGCCATCCTTGCAGCCTCCTCTCTCGGGCTGCTCCAGCCGCCGCCGCCACCGCCGCCTCCCTCAGCTTCGCTCGTCGGGGCGGGCGGGTGGGGAAGGCACTGCAGCGCGGAGCTAGGGGCGGCGCCAAACCTGGGGCGGAGCCAGGGGACGGGCGGGGCCAAACCTGGGGGGGCAGGGGACAGGCGGGGCCAAACCTGGGGGGGCCAGGGGACAGGCGGGGCCAAACCTGGGGGGGCCAGGGGACAGGCGGGGCCAAACCTGGGGCGGGGCCAGGGGACAGGCGGGGCCAAACCTGGGGCGGGGCCAGGGGACAGGCGGGGCCAAACCTGGGGGGGCAGGGGACGGGCAACGTCAAGGGGCTCCCTGAGGATGGGCGTGGCCTTTCTACTAGACGGGCCGGAAGAGGAGGGTAGGCTACGGGGCCGATTGTCTTAAAAAGCGGTCGGAAAGGCGGAGTGTAGGTGAGGAGCGTGGTCTGGAGGGAAGAGGGGCAGGGCCTAGGGTTGGGTGAGGGGTTGAGGTGGGGGAGTGAATCTCAGAGCACAGGTAGGATTTCATTGAGGAGAGGGTATAAAGATTCTACTCTTCTGAAGTAGGATTTGAGCCTAGATATTCAGAAGAAATAAAAAAGGGGACGGATGGAAACTACCCAGAAAGTTTTTAGATCAGAAGCACTCAAACATGGGTGGGGCTTAAGTCACTTAGAATTAAGTATTCAGGTAGTTGGGCGGTGCCAGTCAGAGACCGAGGAGCTAGAGGCATGGCCTAAAGGGAATATAAACCAGCGCGGAAGGGGGGTGGTCCAGAAGATGGGTGATACCTGGAGAGAAGAGTCCTTCTTTGGCTAAACAGAATGCGGAGCTTGTAGTTCAGAGACGGAGCTAGAGGTGGGGCCCAGGACTGAGAGCATTAAGAGTTTGAGCCCTGGCGGGGTTGCTCAGTTGGATAGAGAGTCCTCCGGATACGCCAAGGTTGCGGTTCCTTGAGGGCACATACAAGAGTCAACAAACGAATGCATAGATAAGTGGAACAACACGTCAATGTTTCTGTCTCCTCTCTCCCTAAAATCCAATCAACCAATAAAAACATTTTAAAGAGTTTGAGGCACTGGGCTTGCGTGAGTGGTGGGACCTAGTAAAGAAGCAACCAAAGCCGGGGGGGGGGGGGGGGCGAGACCTAGAAGGGGAGATGTCGAACTAAGAAAATAAAAATTTTAAGATTTTTTTTAAACGGGGGCGGGGACCCTAAGATAGGCGGAGCGTGGACGGAACAGCGCTGGGGACTGAAGCCTGGAGCGTAGCGCTGAGAACACGGATTCTAGAGTTCATGCTCTGGTTGTTCTGCGACTCAGTTTTCTCTTCAGTAAATCAGAAATGATGATGTAAAATAGTTTGCTTACCTGGCCCTGATCCTGATTCCAAACCTCGCTTTGAAAGTGCGAGAGAAAGACCAGGAATCCAAGCTCTTATAGTGATTCGACTGAGTACAGGTTAAGGGCATAGCAAGGAGATTTAGGTGGTTTAAAATCTCACAGTGGAGAGGATTAAAGCAGTGAGAGGGTGGAGCCTTCCTGATCCCAGGGTCAAAGGATGGCGGTCCTTGCCCGCCTGCTGCGTCTCCTTTGGCTGGGTCCCAAGGAAGAGGAGGCGGCGGAGCAGAACAGGCCCAGGATTCCCGACGGGCCTCGGCTTCTCCTGGACGCGCCACGATGCAACCAGCGGCCGTACGGGGGTGCCGCGGAGTCTTGGGGCCTGCGCTTCGGGGCGAGCTCAGCGCAGGGCTGGCGCGCGCACATGGAGGACGCGCATTGCGCTTGGCTTTCGTTACCCGGGCTGCCCCCGGGCTGGGCTTTCTTTGCTGTTCTCGACGGCCACGCCGGGGCGCGAGCTGCCCTCTTTGGCGCGCGCCACCTTCCCGGCCACGTGTTAGAGGCTTTAGGCCCGGCGCCTGGAGAGCCAGAGGGCGTGTGCCGGGCGCTTCGCGGTGCCTTCTTAAGCGCAGACGCACGCCTGCGCTCGCTTTGGCCCCGCGGCGAGCCGGGCGGCTCCACCGCAGTAGCTTTGCTCGTAACCCCGCGCTTTCTGTACTTGGCACACTGCGGTGATTCTCGCGCGGTACTGAGCCGCGCGGGAGCTGTAGTTTTCAGCACTGAGGACCATCGACCCCTCCGGCCCCGGGAACGAGAGCGTATCCATAACGCTGGCGGTACCATCTGCCACCGGCGCCTCGAGGGCTATCTGGCAGTGTCGCGAGCACTGGGCGACTTTGCCTACAAAGAGGCTCCGGGAAGGCCCCCTGAGCTGCAGCTTGTTTCTGCGGAGCCTGAGGTGACCGCCCTGGCACGAGAGGCCGAGGACGAGTTCATGCTCCTGGCCTCGGACGGTGTGTGGGACGCAATGTCTGGCCCTGCCCTGGCTGGACTGGTGGCATCACGCCTCTGCTTGGGCCTGGCCCCAGAGCTTCTGTGCGCGCAGCTGTTGGACACGTGCCTGTGCAAGGTCCTGGAGCAGGGCTTGGGCTCACCGAGGGGAAGGCCTTAATGGTTTTAAGGCGGAGGGGCTTTAAGGGAGAGTCCTGAGTAAAACTAAAGAGTGAGTGAGGCTCCACCAAAGGGCACCTGCTGGAATGGGAAAGAACCAAAATATGGAAAGGGTGAAGCCTGAAGGATGCCTTGAGGCAAAATGGGAAAGTGGTACCTGAAGTGCTAAATAAATAAATGGGCTTGGTCTTTTGGGATGGGACAACCTTGGGTCATAGGAGTGGGTCCTAAGGCACAATTAGAGGAGCTGCTGAACAACAGAGTGGGAGGAGCTTTGGGGAAGGAGCGTGGTTCTCTTTGATAGATAGGGCGGGGCTACAGAAGTGAGGGGAGTAAGGGATTGGCCCTGGTGAGATGGCTCGGTTTAGACTGGCAGATGAGCGGGACTTGAGAGAAATGGGCATAACCCAGTTGGGGAGGAAGGCACAAGAACACGGGGATTGTTGAGGAGTTTTGCTTCCAAGGGCATGGAGCCCTGTGCTGGGAGCATTCAGTTACGTTCCACCAGGCTCTCTTTTTCTCCAACTTCAGGGCAGCCTGGACAACATGACTTGCATCCTGGTCTGCTTCCCGGGAGCCCCCAGGCCTTGTGAGGAGGCGATCAGAAAGGAGCTGGTGCTGGATGCAGTCCTGGGCCACAGGGTCGCCGGTGGGCAAGCTCTAGTAGCTCAGCGGGAAGGGTGGTCAGCAAGCATGGGCACTCCCATAACCCTTGCATCCTTCTCAGAGCTATGTTCCACTGCCCAGGAACCTCCCAGCCTGAACACGGTTTTCAGGACTCTGGCCTCCGAGAATATCCCGGATTTACCTCCTGGGGGAGGACTCTACTGCAAGTGAGTCAAGGTGGGATGGGGTACAATGGGGAGAGAAGTGGTCTGAAGGGGTCCCCTCCTGAGGGCTTTTTTCTGCTCTTCAGAGCCGCTGTCATCGCTGAAGCTTATTCTCAGCTTTTCCAGACCTCAGGGATGTGCTGGGAGGTAAGGACCTTATGTTCTTTTCTTTTTTAATATTTTATTTATTGCCTGACAGGCGGTGGCGCAGTGGACGGAGCATAGATCTGGGACGCTGAGGACCCAGGTTCCAAACCCCTAGGTCGTAGGCTTGAACATGGGGTCACTGACTTGAGCGTGGGATCATAGACATGACGCCATTGTCACTGGCTTGAGCCCAAAGGTCTCTAGCTTGAAGCCCAAGGTCGCTGGCTTGAACAACGGGTCGCCCCCCCCCCCTTGAGGCACACATGAGAAAGCAATCAATGAACAACTAAAATGCCACAATAACAAGTTGATGCTTCTCTTCTCTCTCCCTTTCTGTCTGTCCCTCTCTTCCTATCTCACTAAAAAATAAAAATAAAAAATATAATTGAGAAAGAGAGCACACAACAGGGATATCTATCTGTCTCTATATTTGCCCTGACCAGGGCTCAAACCAGCAACCTCTGGGGAAGCTCTAACCAAGTGAACTATCTGAGCAGGGCTATTTATTGATTTTTAGAGAGGGAAAGAGGGGAGAAGCAGGAAGTAATTTGCTTCTCGTTTATGCTTTGATGGGGCAAGACCAGGGTCTCGAACCAGTGACCTCAGCATTACAGGTCAACGCTTTTCCACTGCACCATCACAGGTCAGGCAAGAACTCTATGTTCTCCAATGTTTCTCTAAAAAGCATGTAACCAACCCCCCTCCCTTTTAGTGATAGGAAAATTGAGGCCAGAGGGAACAAGGGACTCACCTGATATAGTAATATATTCTCACTCCTGGCCTGAAGCATTGTGATGGTGGGGAAGCAGAAGCAGGAGAAGAGACTGTGCTTCCCCTCCAAGAAATGTGGCCCCTGAAATGCTCTGTAAAGCTTCATCATTCCAAGCACCACCCCCTCCATCCAGGAATAAGTCATAAAAATTCAAGGAATGTTGCTGACCAGGCCTGAATGCACTGCAGACCAGGATATCCCCGAGGATGGTCTGGGTCTTGGAGAGAGGTTGTGAATTGGGCCCACGTAGTCTAAGAGAATTGATGTCCAAGGAAACGGTGGGTGGGGCTCATAAAGGAAGGCATGGGGTGAGCTCAGGGAGGAAATGGGAAGAATAAAGCTGGGGCCAGAGCCCAAAGGCTTTTGCATAGCAGAAAAGAGTTTGGTTATTCCCACTTAGAGGGGGGTTGTTGATAGTTTCTGAGCAGCAAAAGTAAAGATCTGTCAGGATTGTTTGAGTTGTAACAACCCAGTTTTGTGGTAAGGTACCAAAGAATTGCAAAAATTAATATTAATATTTTAGGAGGAAAAGTCAGGCTTCTTGCCCTTCTTTAAAGAAAGGAAGGAGAAGAATGCAGAAGCTTTCTGGCTTGCAAGGATGACTGGGTCATTTAGTTTTAACTATAGAATAAAGTTTATCTGAAGAACTTCCTTTCCCTTTCAATAAGAGACAAAATTTGCATATCCTATAGTGATTTTAACTCTTCCTCCCTTCCTGGAATCCTGAGAGTAACATATACCTCTAGACCAGGGGTCCCCAAACTTTTTACACAGGGGGCCAGTTCATTGTCCCTCAGACTGTTGGAGGGCCAGACTATAAAAAAAACTATGAACAAATTCCTATGCACACTGCACATATCTTTTTTTAAAGTAAAAAAACAAAACGGGAACAAATACAATATTTAAAATAAAGAACAAGTAAATTTAAATAAACAAACTGACCAATATTTCAATGAGAATTATGCTCCTCTCACTGACCACCAATGAAAGAGGTGGGGGCCAGATAAATGGCCTCAGGGGGCAGCATGTGGCCCGCGGGCCGTAGTTTGGGGACCCCTGCTCTAGACAAAGGAATGGGAAGTAGACACTAGAAAATTTGTGAATATCTTTGATTTGAGTCAGGTATACCCATGTTTGTCATATGCAGCCGGCTTAATTAATAAAACTCCTCAGCCCTGGCCGGTTGGCTCAGCGGTGGAGCGTCGGCCTGGCATGCAGGGGACCCGGGTTCGATTCATGGCCGGGGCACATAGAAGAGGCGCCCATTTGCTTCTCCAGCCCCCCCCCCTCCTTCCTTTCTGTCTCTCTCTTCCCCTCCCGCAGCCAGGGCTCCATTGGAGTGGAGATGGCCCGGGCGCTGGGGATGGCTCCTTGGCCTCTGCCCCAGGCGCTAGAGTGGCTCTGGTCGCTGGCAGAGCCACGCCCCGGAGGAGCAGAGCATCGCCCCCTGGTGGGCAGAGCATCGCCCCTGGTGGGCGTGCTGGGTGGATCCCAGTCAGGTGCATGCGGGAGTCTGTCTGACTGTCTCTCCCCGTTTCCAGCTTCAGAAAAATACAAAAAAAAAAAAAATTAATAATACTCCTCAAATATTCATTTGGACTTGGTGTCTCTATGTAAACCAGCAGAACCAGTAGTTGCAGCAGTGGTTCCAGAGCTGCTTCTCATTGGGTCACATGGCCAATCACTGTGTTTCTGATCAGCTAGAGGTGGTCACAGCCCACCCCTACTGCTTAGGGTTGGGATCCAGTGCATCCAAACCTGATGGCCTGAGAGATGGGGAATGGTGGTCTCTCAAGGCAAAATAGGAGTGGTGTTTTGAGAATATAGAGGAGTAGAGATTGAGAGGCAATTCACCATTCACCATCTCTTTACATTTTGTGTTACAGAAGGTGCGGATTGGGACTAGGAAAGCCACTGACACCCATTCAAGCTCTGCTTTGGACTTCCAGGCCTGACAGCTGCTGTCCTTTGGGGCCCAACGGAACTGAGAAACCTCACCTTCCCCCACTGTGCAGACCAGTGGAAGGAAGAAGAGCAATGGAGGAACCCCAGAACGTTTATTTCCCCTTCTCCTACTTCCCTCTCACAGAAAGTCTTATGAGAGGAAAAATTCCACCCACCATCTAGATGGAAAAAAAAACACAAAATATTTAGAGCTGAACAGACCCTGCAAGATCACCCAGTTCAATAACATTTTCTTCCATTTTTATTTTTCATCTGTTTTGGGGGGAGGTATGGGGGGGTTTGTATTATTAAATTATAATTACATGATTCAAAATACATTGTGGTTTTGTTGTTTTTTGTATTTTTCTGAAGTTGGAAACGGGAGGCAGTCAGACAGACTTCCGCATGTGCCTGACTGGATCCACCCGGCACGCCCACCAGGGGGCGATGCTCTGCCCATCTGGGGCGGCGCTCTGTTGCAACCAGAGCCATCCTCAGCGCCTGGGCAAACTGTGCTCCAATGGAGCCTTGGCTGCGGGAGGGGAAGAGAGAGACAGAGAGGAAGGAGAGGTGGAGGGGTGGAGAAGCAGATGGGTGCTTCTCCTGTGTGCCCTGGCCGGGAATCGAACCCAAGACTCCTGCACGCCAGGCCGATGCTCTACCACTGAGCCAACCGGCCAGGGCCAAAATACATTGTTTTAAGTGTGCATGAGAGAGATAGGGACAGATAGGGAAGGGAGAGAGATGAGAAGCATCAATTCATAGTTGCGGCTCCTTAGTTGTTCATTGTTTGCTTTCTCATATGTGTCTTGACAGGGGCGGGGGCTCTAACCCAGTTAGTGACCCTTTTGCCCAAGCCAGCGACCACGGGGTCATGTCTATGATCTTACACTCAAACCGGCGATCCGTGTTCAAGCCGGTGACCTTGGGGTTTCAAACCTGGGTTCTCAACGTCCCAGATGGAAGCTCTATCCAGTCCACTGCCCCACAGCCTGGTCAGGCAACATACATTTTTCTTGTAGAAAAGAAATACCCCAAACATCACTTGTCTAGTCGCTTGACAAATAAACTGGGCACCTGCTCACAGCCATCAACCAGGGGGACTCATTGAAATTCTTGCCTATTCTAGGGGTCCACCTCCTCGTGTATGGAGGAGGCAACAAACGAGGAAACTGGTCATTTCATACACTGACAAGGAAAATAAAACGAGGATGTGGTTAGAAAATCTACTTTGTTTTTTTAAATTGTAATTTAAAAAAATATTTTCTTTCTTTTTTAAAATTTTTGTTTTAGTTTTAGTTTTTTTACAGGGACAGAGAGAGAGAGTCAAAGAGAGGGACAGATAGGGACAGACAGACAGGAACGGAGAGAGACGAGAAGCACCAATCATCAGTTTCTCATTGCGACACCATAGTTGTTCATTGATTGCTTTCTCATATGTGCCTTGACTGCGGGCCTTCAGCAGACTGAGCGACCCCCCGCTCAAGCCAGTGACCTTGGGTCCATGCTAGTGAACTTTTTGTTCAAGCCAGATGAGCCCGCGCTCAAGCTGGCAACCCCCGGGTCTCGAACCTTGGTCCTTTCGCATTCCAGTCCAACGCTCCATCCACTGCGCCACCGCCTGGTCAGGCAATATTTTCTTTCTTGATTTTACAGAGAAGGAAGGGGAGGCGGTAAGAAGTAACAACTCATAGTTGCTTCACCTTAGTTGTTCATTGCTTGCCTCCAGTATGTGCCTTGACTGGGTAAGCCCAGGGTTTCGAACCACGACCTGAGCGAACCAGGTTGACGCCCCATCCGCTGCACCACCACAGGCCAAGCTTGTAACTTATTTTTTGAATGATAATAAATTCACTTAGTTCAAACTCAACTTAGCATTGTTATTACCAGACATCTACTGATTGAATGCACCTAGTAAGCATTATAGGAATACTACATAGGAAACTGTCCCATGCTATCAGCATATTCATAAAAGGGTATACGATGATAAGTCTTTCTCTATCCCCTGAAACTCAGCCACTTAGTTTTCCACCTGGGGATGGATGCTTTAGACAGGGGGATTAGGGAAAATATCTGAGGGATATCTTGGGGATAATTGAGCAAAAACCTGACAGAGAAGCAGCCAGCTATATAAATACCCCAGGGAAAAGTGTCCAAAGTAGAAAGAAGAGCCAGTGCAAAAGCCTAGAGGCAGAATTGGACTTGACATTTTCTTCTTTTTTTTAAGATTTTTTTTTATTCATTTTAGAGACAGAGAGACAGAGAGAGAAGGGAGGGAGGAGCAGAAAGCATCTACTCCCATATGTACCCTAACCAGGGAAGCCCGGGGTTTTGAACCGGCAACCTCAGTGTTCCAGGTCGATGCTTTTACCCACTGCGCCACCACCGGTCAGGCTTTTTAAAGATTTTTTAAAGAAAATTTTTCTGAAGTTGGAAACGGGGAGGCAGTCAGACAGACTCCGGCGTGCGCCCGACCGAGATCCACCAGGCACGCCCACCAGGGGGCGATGCTCTGCCCATCTGGGGCGTCGCTCTGTAGCAACCAGAGCCATTCTATTTTATCATTTTTATTTTTTATTTTTTACAGAGACAGAGAGAGAGAGTCAGAGAGGGATAGACAGGGACAGACAGACAGGAACGGAGAGAGATGAGAAGCATCAATCATCAGTTTTTCATTGTGACACAGTTGTTCATTGATTGCTTTCTCATATGTGCCTTGACCGCGGGCTTTCAGCAGAGCTAGTAACCCCTGGCTCTAGCCAGCAACCTTGGGTCCAAGCTGGTGAGCTTTTTGCTCAAACCAGATGAGCCTGCGCTCAAGCTGGAGACCTCGGGGTCTCAAACCTGGGTCTTCCGCATCCCAGTCCAACGCTCTATCCACTGTGCCACCGCCTGGTCAGGCGCAACCAGAGCCATTCTAGCACCTGAGGCAGAGGCCACAGAGCCATCCTCAGCGCCCGGGCCAACTTTGCTCCAATGGAGCCTTAGCTGCAGGAGGGGAAGAGAGAGACAGAGAGGAAGGAGAGGGGGAGGGGTGGAGAAGCAGATGGGAGCTTCTCCTGTGTGCCCTGGCAGGGAATCAAACCTGGGACTCCTGCATGCCAGGCCGACGCTCTACCACTTAGCTAACTGGCCAGGGCTTTTTAAAGATTTTTATTTATGGACCTGTGGTGGCGCAGTGGATAAAGCGTCGACCTGGAAATGCTGAGGTCGCCGGTTCGAAACCCTGGGCTTGCCTGGTCAAGGCACATATGGGAGTTGATGCTTCCAGCTCCTCCCCCCTCTCTCCCTCTCTGTCTCTCCCTCTCCCTCTCTCTGTCTTCTCTAAAAATGAATAAATAAAATAAAAAATTTAAAAAAAAAGATTTTTATTTATTCATTTTGGAGAGGGGAAGGAGAGAAAAAGAGAAGGAGGAGGAGCAGGAAGCATCAGCTCCCATACGTACCTTGACCAGGTAAGCCTGGCGTTTTGAACCAGCGACCTCAGCATTCCAGTTCGATACTTGAACTTAACATTTTCAAGATGAGGCTTGGGATCTCTGACCATGAAATACCACACAATCCCATTCCCTATCCTGTTAGTAAACGATGCAATGAGTTTGGAATGGATTTTTCCAGACCTTTGACTTTGCATGTATACCCATGTATATGGCACTTTGATTTTTTTCATATCTTATGTATCATTTGGCAATTTGGTTTTTTTCCCACTTAATAATATGTTAGAAACTTCTTTCATGCCATTTGCACATCTCATTCTTTTTAGCGTCTGCCCAGTGCTTCAGATAAGGTTTTGCTAATATCCATCCTCTTCCTTTTTTTTTTTTTTTTTTTTTTGTATATTTCTGAAGTTGGAAACGGGGAGGCAGTCAGACAGACTCCCACATGCGTCTGACTAGATCCACCCGGCATGCCCACCAGAGGGCGATGCTCCGCTCATCTGGGCCGTTGCTTTGTTGCATCCAGAACCATTTTAGCGCCTGAGGCAGAGGCCATAGAGCCATCCTCAGCGCCCGGGCAAACTGTGCTCCAATGGAGCCTTGGCTGCGGGAGGGGAAGAGAGAGACAGAGAGGAAGGAGAGGGGGAGGGGGGAGGGGGGAGCAGCAGATGGGCGCTTCTCCTGTGTGCCCTGGCCTGGAATTGAACCCGGGACTCCTGCACGCCAGGCTGACTCTCTATCACTGAGCCAACCGGCCAGGGCTCATCCTACTCTTTTTTTTTGAGAGAGAGAGAGAGAGAGGCAGACAGACAGAGAGGAAGGGAGAGAGGGTGGAGACAGCGATGAGAAGCATCAACTTGTAGTTGCATCCCCTTAGTTGTTCATTAATTGCTTCTCATATGTACCTTGATGGGGGGTGGGAGGTGTGCTTTAAGCTGAGCCATTGATTCCTTGATCTCAAGCCAGTGACCTCAGGGTTTGGAATCTGGGACCTCAGTGTCCCAGGTCAAAGCTCTATTCACTGCAGCACCACCGGTCAGACATTGCTATCCATCTTCCTCTTGATAAATATTTAGGCTATTTCCAATTTCTTTTTCCTTTTTTTTTTTTTTTTTTTAGGTGACAGGAGGGTAGATAGTGAGGCAGACTCCCATATGCACCTCGACTGAGATCCACCTGGCAACCCCCATCTGGAAGATGCTCAACTATGAGCTATTTTTAGTGTTTGAGGCTGACTCGTTGGACCAAACGAGCTATCCTCAGCCACACTAGAACCAATTGAGCCACTGGTTGAAGGAAGGGAAGAGAGTAGGGGGAGAGAGAAGCAGATGGTTGCTTCTCCTGTGTGCCCTGGCTGGGAATCAAACCTGAGATGTTCATACCCCCTGGCTGACGTTCCATCCACTGAGCCACCCAGGGCCTCCAATTTCTTGGCCTCACATCATTGCTGCCATAAAGATCCTTTGGTCAGGCTCTTTGTGTACATATGTAAGGATTATTCTAGTGCAGGTTTCTTGCTACCTATTTTGCACAGAACTTGAGCTAAGCATGGTTTTTACTTTTTTTTTTTTTTTTAGAGATAGGGATAGACAGGGACAGACAGGAAGAGAGAGAGAGAGATGAGAAGCATCAATCATTGATTGCTTTCTCAGATGTGCCTTGACGGGGGTACTTAAGTGCCTAAGTGGAGCCATTGACTCCTTGCTCAAGTCAGCAACCGTGGGGTCATGTCTATGATCCTGTCCTCAAGCCAGTGACATTTGAACCTGGGTCCTCAGCATCCCAGGCTGATGCTCTATCCACTGTGCCACTGCCTGGTCAGGTAGGTTTTTACATTTTAAAGGGCTGTAAGAGGCCCTGGCCAGTTGGCTCAGCCGTAGAGCGTCGGCCTGGTGTGCGGGGGACCCGGGTTCGATTCCCGGCCAGGGCACATAGGAGAAGCGCCCATTTGCTTCTCCACCCCCCCTTCCTCTCTGTCTCTCTCTTCCCCTCCTGCAGCCAAGGCTCCATGGGAGCAAAGATGGCCCGGGCGCTGGGGATGGCTCCTTGGCCTCTGCCCCAGGCGCTAGAGTGGCTCTGGTCGCGGCAGAGCATCGCCCTCTGGTGGGCAGAGCTTCGCCCCTGGTGGGCGTGCCGGGTGGATCCCGGTCGGGCGCATGCGGGAGTCTGTCTGACTGTCTCTCCCCGTTTCCAGCTTCAGAAAAATACAAAAAAAAAAAAAAAAAAAGGCTGTAAGAATTACGGTATGTGAAAGAGACTATGCCTAATACAGGAGGTCCTTGGGTTACAACACAGTTCTGTTCCTATTACAGTGATGTAACCCGAATTTTTGTGTAAGTCAAAACACCCTAGCTTAAGTCACTTACGTATTCTAACAGTTATAAAATCATAATCTAGAACATAAAAACAACTAAGCTACAGAAAAAGGAAAAGGACATAAATATAGTGTACTGTATGCACACTGTACTGTAGTAACAGAAAAAGTGACAAAAAACAAGTGTAAAAAATATTCCTTACTTTTATTACTGTGGTTGACTTGCACACTGGAAGAGGCATTGCAAGGCGGGAGAGAGTGCCCTAATGGGAGGAGGAAGCTGGAAAAGCAGGAGAACCTGCAGAAGGTACTGGAGATACCGGGTCAGGTGAATCAGGATTGCCTAAGGAACATTCAGGAGATGTTGGAAATGATTCTGCCTGTACTACAGGCGTTTCATCTCAAGAAACAGCTGATGTAGAGGGTACAGGATCTGTTTCAGGCCTCTACCTTCTTAAAGAATTGTTTCAGGCTAGTCTAAAAGGTTGATGACTTCTCTTCCAAAATCTGCTACAGCATTGCAAGGCATCCACAATAGCTCTGAAGACCTTATTGAATCTGTCATCATTAGGGTATTCACCCTGAAATTTTGCCAACCCATCCTCTACCATAGAAAAACCTTCTGCTAAATCCTTGGTAGCAAATCTCTTGGGTTCTGGGGCTTCTATCTCTTCTTCAATCAGCTGCTTCTCCAGTTGAATAAGGTCCTCAGCAGACAGCTCCTCTACATGGGAGTGAGCATTGTAAGTTCGAAACATATGTCGAGACTGTCGTAACCTGAGGACTCCCTGCCTGAAATGTTTATTAATTGGACCTTTTAAGAAAAAGTTTGCTGACTGCAGTATGTAGGTGGCATACAGAAGGACCATTCATTCCATTTCAGATGGGACAGCTGAGACCCAGAGAGGAAAAAGGACTTTCCCAACATCACACAGAACTAGGATTCTCATTCAGTTGAATACATGTGTCTTGAGCTACTGTTCTGGGCCTGGATGGGTTAGTGAGACAGAAATAAATCAAGTCTACCCCTGTTCCCAAAGAACTCACAACCTGAGGAGACACACAGAGAATTAATTATAACCCAGGTGGATCAGTGTTCAAGGTCTCCCAGGGTGAGGTGGAGAAGGGGAGAGGATTATTCAATTCTGCAGAGAATTAACGTCAGAACATGTCCTAGAAATATGAGGTGCAGTCAGGACAACATCCAGGCAGAGAATCAGCTTGAACAAAGGCTGGGAAGGTTGACTTCCTCACCTAGTCAACTGGACCCTGAAATTTGTACTTTACACTCTCACCTTGCACCAAGAAACAACGGAGTTCTGGGGTTCAGGCAAGAAGGCGTTTAGTGCAGATTTATTCCCTGCCTCCAGGCCTCGGTTTACCCATTTGTAAACTACAAACTGATGATTTTCCAGGCTACCGTCCGTGGCTAGAGCACCTTATTCAGGCCAGGTGGCGCTGTACAGCAGAGGGCGGGCCCACAAGTGACGTCACACGGGCGGGGCCAGCGGACCTCCTGCGGAAGCTTCGAAGGGTGTCGGGACTCAGCCTGTAGCCAGTGCAAGGGGGAAGGGGCTCGCGGGAGCGAGTACGAGGGAGGGTCTCCCCTCTTTCGTACTCTCCGATAGCGGGATGATCCCGCCATTCTCCACGGGCGAAACTAAGTAACGGCGGGGCGAACGTGGGGCGGGTGCCAGGGGCTTTATCCACGCTGGAACCCGGAGTCTCATCCCCACCCAGGTCCAGCGCCGCACCCCCAACCCCCTGCGGCTGTGAGTCAGCGGCCGGCCGCGCCCCCTCGGCCCACTTCCTCCTCACCTTCCCCGGCCGGGCGGGGGGCAGTGAGAGCAGTGGGGCCCTCCCCACCCATCTTCCTCCAGTGCGAGGAAGAGGGTTCATCCTTAGTAACCCCTCATAAATTGGCAGAGAAGAGAAACGTTAGGGTGTCAGAAGAGAAGGTTTATATGAGAAATTTTGAGAGAATCCATGCTTAACCAGAGGGTCCTCTTCGCCCCCTCCTCAAATTGAGTAAAATGTAAAGAAATGGAAAGTCGATGGGGAGGGTGAGAACAAATTGAGAACAAATCTCAATGGAGATTGAGATTCCCCTAAGAATTCCCATTGTGGGGGAGAACTAGGTATAAAGAAAGGATCTCTTTCCCTACACCAAACGTACCCCTAATGTGAGGGTCACCCTCAGCATGCATCCCTACGTAATAACATTGGGTAAGAGGGAAATAGCAGGTCTAGGGTTCCGTGTTGCCCTTTTAAGCGCCCTCCACCCCCTACCCTGCGCCTTGAGTTGTTCGCGGCCCCTTTAAGGCGCGGGGAATTGTGGGTGCGGGGAGTGGAATTTTGGAACGAAATGTAGCGAAGAGAAGTACAGTAGTAAGAGTAACATTGTAGCCGCCGCCGGCCGAGGGGGCGCGCCGGGGAGAGGACGCCGCACCTCCTTTCTGCCGCAGGGACCCCGATCAAACCCTCAGAGAAAGGAGGCACCCGAGGATCCGCCTCGGCCCGGTCCACGTTTTCCCCAGGAAGCCGGACTCTATGGGGCGGGACCCCGGGGGAGACTGAGCAGAATCTGGAACCAACCTCGAACCCCTGAACCTCGAGCCAGGGCGCGCCGGGAGCACCCACTCTGGGTGCGCCGCCCGCCGGCGGAGCAGCCATGAGGTGAGCCTCCAATGCCTCCAGACCCTTCCCCGCCCGGCGTGGCTTCCCGCCCCGCCTTTGTCCCCTCCCCCCAGCTCGCTCCGGGCTGGAATTTGGGGACAGAGCACTGGGAGCCTCGGATTTGAGGCTGAACCCCCTTGAATGCGCTCCAAATATTGATCACCTCCCCATGTCTCCCAAGGTTTGAGGTGGTGCCGGTGAGGTTCTCCTCGGAGCCCGCAGATTTGGGGGCGTTCCGAGGACTCCCGAATTTTTAAAAGACTTTCAGAGAACCTCCAAGTTGGTTGGCAGATACTCCTCGCTGTGAGGCCAGGATTTAGGCAGGGATCAGACTCCCCCTAGATCTCAACTCGGGCTCCGAGAGGGATTGTGGGCGCCGGTTTGGGGGTCCCTGGCACCTGGAAGAGAGATTGAAACATACACCTTGGTTTGCGGGGTTCCCCTTTGCGTGACGCCGGAAAGTCGTCCCATGTGGGACCTGGCTACTTAACTTCGAGGATACTTAAGCCCCTAAATCTGCAGGGGCTCTCATCCTTTGCAGGAGGTTGCAGCGGACGGATCCAGGCGCAGCCTCGAGGGTCTGATTGGGACTCCCATCCCCCGCCGCTCAGTACCTACCATCTGCTTAAAACTGGCCGTGCCTAGGACCAAATGAGCGCTCGGAGCTGAGGGCGGCTCCCCGGCCCCGGGCCAGAGGGCGGCCCCTCTCCCCCACCTGCGCGGGCCGGGGAGGGAGGGGGCGCGGCAGCTGGGGGGAGGGGGGGCCTTTGTCTTCCTGACTCACCTGTCGAGACAGCTGGTGGGGGGGGGGGCAGGAGAACTGAGTGCGGGTTGCTTTCTCCATCACGGCACCTCCCCCTTCTCTCACCACCCTCTCCCTTCTGCCATCGGAACTGTGGGGTTGGAGGAGGGGGCGCGCTGGAAAGCTTCAAGGTCATAGAACTCTCCCCCTGGGACCCCGGCTTTCTAGATGTTCCAGCTATCTACCCAAGAATTTAATACTGAGGTGGGGGGCCCAAGGGACGCAGGGATTTTGCCTTGCCACGGCTTCCCTCAAAACTCCTTGGCTCACCTGAGGGCGGGGCTGGTGCATGCTAGAGGATCCGACTGGATCCCCACATTCTCGCCTCCCTTTGACCCCCCATAATTTCTCCCTAGTGGCCTGAGCCTGACAATACTATCTCCTTTCCTCCACTCTCTCAGGGACTTCCTGCCCCAAAGACCCCAGCTTGAGGGAGAGGCCTCTGGGGACAGCTGGGGATTAACCCCGTGGTGCCCACATCCTCCCACTTCCTCCACATTCTCCATACCCCTGCCCTCTGACATCAGGGTGGTATTCCTTTTTATGACCATTAGGGAATCCACCTCCCTCATTTGCTTCTTCTGATGTGAAAGGGTGGCTGGGAAATTTGGAACAAGGGGGCATCTGCAGACACCCCCAAGACTTCCTGCCTACCCTTTCCCCCATTACAGCAACATCTCTTCAAGGTTTGCCCAGGAGAGAGGGCAGTCTTCTAATGAGCTAGGCTCTCTTCCTTCAACCTCTTCCCCGGGGAGTCTCCTCTCCCACTGGCCAGCCCAGCCCCTTGTCTTACCCTCCCCCACCCCCACCCCCCCGCGTTTCCGGTCCCAGGCACCGTGGAAGGCGGATGGCGGATGTCCGAGTTAGTGCTGCCTCACTCACTGAGACCGTAAAAGGGCAGGAGCAGTGTCTGGGCCGGCCTCCCACCCCCACCCCCAAGCCCAAGCCTGCTGCCCTGGCCCTCCCACAGGCCCCCTAGTAATGGTCAAGGCCAAACTTCCCATCTTCTGGGAGTGGGCAGAAGTTGAGCTGATGGCTGTCCCACCAGTAGGGTTAGTTCTACTTCCTAAGGGGTCTTCCCTGTCAGTGGCCACGCCCAACTTTCTAGGCTGTGCCCCTTCTCCAAAGACAGCTAGGATTCAAATCGACACCCCCCCCCAGTATTCAGCTGGGGAACTGAGGCTCAGAGAGAGAATGGCCTGGCGCAAAATCGCTCAGAAATTCCTAGGCAGTGTTGAGGGAGGGCAGGGGACAGGGATCCTCTGATTTCTGACTGGTTTGAATGGGGTCAGTCTTGGGGTCAGTTGGAAGAGAGGATGTTAAGATGGAAAATTACAAGATAATAGTTCTTTTTCTGTCAGTCTGACAAATATTTGTTGAGTGTCTGCTGTGTCTGGGACTTAGCTGGGATTCTGGGAATGCTGAAAAGCTAGGCAGAGGTCTGAGAATAGAGCAGAAGGGACTCTGAAGAAGAATTTGGGCCTATTTCTTTCCTCTTCCAATGATTGTGATTATTGTTACTGTTTTTATATACAGTATATATACTGCTCACAAAAACTAGGAGATATTTCAAAATGAATATGAAGTGATAAAATATCCCTTAATTTTTGTGAGCAGTATATAGGAAATATACAGTATATAGTAAGACCATTCAGTCAACCTTCTACTTTGTGCATGTACTCTATTAAGTGCTTGATTCTGTTTAATCCTCAGAGCAGTTCTGAGAGATTGATACTATTATGACTCTGCCCTTACCCCCACCCCCTAGTTTACAGATGGGAAAACTGAGCCACGGACAAATGAAGCAAATTGCCTAACTTTGGAAGTGGACAAGCCTGAATTATAACTCAAAGCTGTCTCCAGAGTATTATGCTATTTAAAAAAATTAAAAATATATATATATATATACATATATATGTAACATGCTTTCACTGTACGAATAGTGGAGATATGAATAAGAAACTCAGGTGGGAACATTTACCTTCTTGTTCACTTAGTGACACTGGTCAGAGAGGAAGGACCAGAGTGATCCTCCACATGCCCTACAGACCCTAGATCTGGTTTCAAAGATTTGTCATTTGGATAAGTTTTGTGTGCATGGAGGGAGTGTTGATCACAAGTTTTTTGGTTTAAGGAAAATATAGAGTAAGTCTTGGGGTAGGATTGAGGGGTGAAGGAAAGGACAAGCCTCTAATCTGCATGGTTTGAGTAATTCAGAGTGACTATGCTTGATTGCCTCCAGTGATGAGAAGCTCTCTCCCCTATTTTGACCCTCAGCTTCCTTGTGTGAAGCCTGTGCCAAATTTCAGGTTCTAAGCTTTAGGGCTTTTCTTATCTCTGAATCCTTACAGCAAACCACTGAGTTACGGTTTCCAGGGCTGGAAACAGGCTCAGGGAGGTGAAGTCACACAGTAAGGGTTGACCTGAATCTTCTTCTCATCTACCACATGCTAGAGTTTTCCAGAATATGGGTACTTGGGGGGAAGGGTGGGTCCTGGGCTGGCTAGGGATTAAGGCTCTCTCATGCAAGACCCTAGGAAACCACTGGAATTGGGCAGACCCCATTTGAACCTCACTCCACAGCTTCCTGGCTGTGGGATTTTCCATTGCAGGTTTTGCCTGGTTTATAGTTTTGTTTTTTGAACTTAAGTAATGAATGAATTTTTTATAGGTAATACCAGCCCATGGTGAAAAATAAAGAAATAATCAAGCAGTTCTAAAGAGTAAACAGTAAGATGTGTCCATTTCCTCCCTCTTGGGTCCCTAGCGCTGTCCTTGGAGACAGACATGGTTAGGCTGCTGAGGCCACCTCTGCATGTATCACCACTATGTGTGGATGTGTGTGTAGCCTCCCCACCACCTTTTTAAAAAAAAATTTCTAATACACCCCACTTTAAACCTTGGTTTTTTCAAATATCAGCTAGTTGTTTCCTCACCTTTAAATGAGGTTAAGAACTTGGGTATATTTGGTTTCAAACATGAGCCCTTCTGCTTACTTGTTGTGTGACCTGGGACAAGTGTTGTCACCTCTCTGCCCAGGGCTCCTTGTCTTTAAAAAGGGTGAGGGGCTAGAGTCCCTCTCATTAGGTCATTGCAAAGTTCTTTGGGGAAATTAGAGCTCAATACCTAGAATAGTACCTGGGACACAGGCTACCAGTAACTGTCAGCTGCTGTTGCTAAATTTTCCTCTTTTTTTTCTTTTTAATTTTTATTTATTGATTTGAGAGAGAGAAACATTAATTTATTTATGCATTTATTGGTTCTTATATGTATGCTGACTGGGGATTGAACCTGCAACCTTGGCATATCGGGACAATGCTCTAACCAACTAAGCTACCAGGCTAGGGCAAGTTTTCTATTTTTATAGATGGCTAATTTTTTTAAATTTAGAAATTAAATTTAATGGGGTGACATTGATCAATAAGAGTACATCGATTTCAGTCTGACCTGTGGTGGCGCAGTGGGATAAAGCGTCGACCTGAAACACTAAGGTTACCGTTCGAAACCCTGGGCTTGCCTGGTCAAGGCACATATGGGAGTTGATGCTTCCTGCTCCTCCCCCTTCTCTCTGTCTCTTTCTCTCTTTAAAAAAAAAAAAAAAAAAAAAAAGAGTACATAGATTTTAGGTAAACATTTCTATAGCATATAAACTGTTGATTGCATTGAGTGCCTATCACCTGAAGTCAAATCATTTCCCATCATCGATACATGGCTAATTTAACAACCGTTGAGCACCTACTATGCGCTGGGCACCATTCTGTGTTCTGGGGACACGGCAGTGAACAATAAGGTAAGGACACGAATCCCTGCCCTCATGGTCCTGATGTTTTGTTAGGGGAGACAGAGATTGGCCGATAGGGATTGATGCTGTGACCTGTGGGGCATGTGATGAGAGGGAAAGGTGCCATCCAAGCGGAGCCCTGGGGGAGGTGAGGATCCAGGTGAAGAACAAATGGTTGGGCTCGAGGCAGGAATGTGCCTGGCCTGGAGAAGGAGCAGCTTGGAGGCCTGTGGGGCTTGAACAACAAGCTGGGGGAAGGGAAGGGATGAGATCAGAGATCACAGATCACCAAAGCCTTAGCGAGATTTTGGCGTTTTTTCTGCCCAAGCCTAGGGAACTTCCCAGAAGAGGAGGGACTCCATCTAACTGGTGTTTTAGCAGAATCCTTCTGCTGTAATGGGGACACTGTCCCGGAGGGGGTAGGACCAGCCTGAGGTCACTCAGCAGGTACCCTCCAGACAGGCGAGAGACTCAGCAGGGTTGGGTAGCTTGGGAGAGCAAAGTGCAGCCAGGGTGGGATAGCAAAGACAAGCAGGGCGCCTGGCCAGAGTCTGCCCTGGGGGTGTGGCGGGAGTGGGTGAGGCCCTCACCCTGCCTTGCCAGAGGCAGTGGCAGCCTTGAGGCTGCACCTGTCTGGAAACAGCACCTGATGTTTGGGGAGTTCCTTGTGGTTAAGACTGTGGACTTAGGAACCAGGTTGCCTGGGTTCAAATCCTCATTCTGCTACTTACTAGCTCTGACCGGTAGCAAGTCACTCAACCTCTGTAGGCATCCGTTTGCAATCCTTACTTGCAACCTGAGAATGAAATAATGCCCATCTTGAAGGACTGCAGTGAGTGTAAAATGAGTGGCTGAGGAGACGGCTTAGGGTGCCTGATGAACAGAGGTACCTGCTAAGAAAGCTGCCACATCGCTTCTCTACCTTTCAGCTTAGATCAAGGGTAGACAGAGGTGCCACAATTATGTAAACTTGGGGGTGTCCGGAGCTCCGCCTCCAGGGTGGGAACCTGGAGCTGGGTCTGCGGAGGGGCTTTCCCTGTCCCCTCTCTCCCAGCTGAAGTGTTACATCCCAGCCTCCAGCCTGGTAGAGGCAGAGCCATTGCAGGGTATAATTTCTCTCCCCGGAAACCTCTGACCACCAACTTCCTCTTTTCAGGAAAAAGTTGGGTGGGGGTGGGGTAGGGTGGGGAGAAGGCTTCCCCCTGGTCTGTGTGTGACCTTGAGAAAGTCACTTCCTGTCTGGGAGCCTGAGTTTCCTCCTTGGGGGAGGGGAGATTGAACCTCCCCAGAAGGACTGCCGGGGTCCAGAGATATTCAGGGTGCCTGTGAAAGGGATGCTTATGGTTACTAAGTGCTCAGTACATGCCAGTCCCTGTGCCAAGCACTTTGCTTTATGTGCCCAGGCTCATTTACTCCTCCCTCCATCCTGGGAGGGAGGATTATCATTTCCCCAGTTTGCTGTTCTCAAGTGGGAGGGTCGCTTGCCTGGGTCACATGGAGTAAGAGGCACAGTGGGGATTTGAACCAAGGTCTGTGGATATCAGATCCTGAACTCTGAACCTGATTCTTGACCCCTGAACCTGATTTTTTTTTTTTTTTTTGTATTTTTCTGAAGCTGGAAACGGGGAGACAGTCAGACAGACTCCTGCATGTGCCCGACCGGGATCCACCCGGCACGCCCACCAGGGGCCACGCTCTGCCCACCAGGGGGCGATGCTCTGCCCCCCCCCCCCGGGCACCGCCCCGCCACGACCAGAGCCACTCTAGCGCCTGGGGCAGAGGCCAAGGAGCCATCCCCAGCGCCCGGGCCACCCCTGCTCCAATGGAGCCTTGGCTGCGGGAGGGGAAGAGAGAGACAGAGAGGAAGGAGTGGGGGCGGAGAAGCAAATGGGCCCTTCTCCTATGTGCCCTGGCCGGGAATCGAACCCGGGTACCCCGCACTACAGGCCGATGCTCTACCACTAAGCCAACCGGCCAGGGCTGAACCTGATTCTTGACCCCTCCGCACAAGGCTGAGTCAGATGTCACTTGTTCTAGAAGTCCTCTGTGACTTCCAGACCAGGGAAGGTCCTCCTGGGTACCCTAGGCTTGGCCCTGGGTTGTCACCATCTGAGGACTGGACTGTTTCCTGCACTTGAGGGTGAGGCTGAGCTGTCTGGGTCACTGCCCATGACGTGGGCCTGTCAGAGCAGGGAGTGTGTCAGTTTATAGCCCTGGCAGTTTGGGTTGGGGGTGGTCAGGGGCAGATGGATGGGGTGGCGAAGGAACTAGAAGAGGCTGGGGTGTAGCATTGTTGCCCTCCCTGCGCCTCAGCTTCCTCCTCTGACCAGAGCAGGGGTTGGGGGTGGGGGTCTAAGCACCCTGGCAGAGAGGGAAACTGAGGCTGCTGCTGCCCAGAGTGCCTGCTGCCTCCCTCCTCCCGGCCCGCTCCCCCAGCTCTCACTGAGCGCGTAATCTGCGTTCCCCGTCACTCTCTGTCGCTCTCCACCCCCTCCCTGCCTTTCCATCTGTGTTCCCCTTACCATTCCCCTGTCTGTCTGTCTCCCCTTTGTCAATCTGACTCTCCCTCCTCACCTCTCTCTCATGTCAGTCTGTATGTCCGTTCCAGTCTGTGTGACTTCCTCTCTCTGTCTCTTTCTTCCCGTCTGTCTGTCTCTCTCTTTTCTCATCTGTCTAACATCTCCAGTCTGTGTGTTTGTCTCAGTCTGTCTGTCTTGCTCTGTCCCGCCTGTCTGTTTTTCCTTCTCAGTCACTGTCTACCTGGCCTCCTTAACGGTCTGTCTCCTTCTGCCTTTCAGCATGTTTCTCTCTTCTTCTCACATTGTCTTTTTTTTTTATTTAAAAAATTTTAAATTGATTTTTAGAGAGAGGAAGGGAGAGAGAAACATCGATTTGTTGTTCCACTTATTTACACGTTGGTTGTTTAATTCTTGTATGTGCCCTGAGTAGGGATCGAACCCGCAAACTTGGCCTAGCAGTGGTCGGCAAACTCATTAGTCAACAGAGCCAAATATCAATAGTACAATGATTGAAATTTCTTTTGAGAGCCAAATTTTTTAAACTATATAGGTAGGTACATTCCTTATTGAGGTAGCGCCTGCACGTGGTATTTTGTGGAAGAGCCACACTCAAGGGGCTCGTGAGCCGCAGTTTGTCGACCAGGGGGTAGGGGGACGATGTTCTAACCAACTAAACTACCTGGCCAGGGCCTCACATTGTCTCCTTGAACCTCTGAGGAGGACTTAGATGGGGAAGGTGATCAGCCCCTGTAGGGGAGGGTGCTGTGCTCCCCTCAACTAACTGGCCTCTCTCCCTTTCTCTCCATTTCCTGTAAGCGAGAATGTTATCTGCTCGAGCCGGGCCACTGTGATGCTTTATGATGACAGCAACAAGCGGTGGCTGCCTGCTGGCACGGGTCCCCAAGTCTTCAGTCGAGTCCAGATCTACCACAACCCCACAGCCAATTCCTTCCGGGTGGTTGGTCGGAAAATGCAGCCAGACCAGCAGGTGAAGTCCCATCTGCCTTCCCATCTGAGAGCTGTACCCCCAACCCCTGTATCCTCACACTCACCCACTTTTCCCCTCCTGCCAGGTGGTCATCAACTGCGCCATCATCAGGGGTCTCAAGTATAACCAGGCCACCGCCAACTTCCACCAGTGGCGTGACGCCCGCCAGGTTTGGGGCCTCAACTTTGGCAGCAAGGAGGATGCTGTACAGTTCGCTCAGGGCATGGCCACTGCCCTAGAGGCGTTGGAAGGTTAGAAATGGTGGGCACAGGGAACCACTGAGCCCTGCTGTGTGGCCTGGGGCCACTGCTTTACCACTCAGGGCCTCAGTTTACTCATCTGAAAACAGGGCTAACTTATTGCTACTGTGGATAATCTGAAAATCTTCTGTGGGCACCTGTGTGCCCCTTGTACACCAGATTCCTAAGGGTGCAGTATGCTCCCTGATGTTTTACACATACACACTGCTGTGTGACTGCCTCCCAAATCCAAATGTAGGTATTTCCTGTCTCGGAAGGCTCCTTATGTGCCCTTTGCCACGTAACCATTGTTCTGATTTATGTCATCATCAATTAGTTTCAGACATTGATATTTTAAAAATCTCCAGGTGGTAGTTTTTTCTTTTTAATAATTTATTTATTTATTTATTTTGTATTTTTATTGATTGATTTTAGAGAGACAGATTGAGGAAGAAGGAGAGAACATTCATTAGTTCACTTAGTTGTGCATTCATTGGTCACTTCCCATATGTGCCCTGACTGGGGATGGAACCCACAACCTTGGCATTTTGGGACAATACTCTAACCAACAGAGCTAACCAGCCAGGGCAGCAGGTGGTAGTTCTTAACTAGAACATGCCCACAAATCGTCTGGACCTCTGGGTAAAATGCAGATTCCAGTTCGGTTGGGCTAAGGTGGGACCTGAGCCTCTGCATTTCTTTTATTTATTTATTTATTTAGAGACAGACAGGAAGGTAGAGAGATGAGAAGCATCAGCTCAAAGTTGCAGCACTTTAGTTGTTCACTGATTGCTTTTCATATGTGCCTTGACCGAGGAGAAGGTGAGCGGCTCCAGCAGAGCCAGTGATCATGGGGTTATATCGACAATCCCATGCTCCAGCTGGTCAGCCTGCTCTCAAGCTGTGGCCTCGGCATTTGGAACCTGGGACCTCAGTGTCCCAGGCCAGCACTCTATCCACTTAAGCCCCTGCATTTCTAACAAGCTCCCTGGTGATGCCAGGTCCAAGGACAGGGAGGCTTTACCTGACTGCTGTGCATCCAGGGTCTGGGGTGGCTGCTGTAGAACTTCAAATCACCGAATGGTATGAGTGTTTGCTTCCTAGAGCACCTCAGTGCCAGCGGGGGAGGGGCTTGTCTAGGGGCACAGAGAAAAATGTGGGTAGTTTGGGTCCATGGGAGCCACAGGCCTAAAGGTGATTAAGGAACAGGCTCTCAGCCTTTCCAGGGTTCTCAGGCTGGGGGCCTGAGTGGTTGGGCCAGCAGTTAAGAGTAGATGTTGGAGCCTGACCAGGCGGTGGCGCAATGGATGGAGCATCATACTGAGATGTGGAGGACCCAGGTTCGAAGCCTCAAGGTTGCCTGCTTGAGCGCAGGCTCCTCTGGTTTGGGCAAGGCTCACCAGCTTGAGCCCAAGGTCATTGGCTTGAGCAAGGGGTCACTCATCTGCTGTAACCCCCACCCCCACCCCCACCTCCACCCCCCGTTAAGGCACATATAAGAAAGCGATCGATGAGAAACTAAGGTGCCACAGCCAGGAGTTGATGCTTCTCATCTCTCTCCCTTCCAGTCTATCTGTCCCTATCTGTCCATCCCTCTGTTTCTCTCTGTCTCTGTCTCTGTCTCTCTCTCTCTCTCTCTCTCACACACACACACACACACAAAAGGGTAGATGTTGGAGTCTGCCTGAATTTGTGTTGTTTCTGCATATTCTGGTCGGTAGGACTTGGGGCAGTTGATGCCCTGTTTAGGCCTTTGTTGTCCCATCTGTCACTTGGGCATCACCACAGCACTCACCTCATATCAGCTCAGTTAAGGGAAGCTGGTGCTGACCCTCACCCCAGAAATTTGCCCAGGTGCCCACTCCCCAGCCTGAAGTGTCAGGGCCCCGAGGAAGAAGGAAGTGAAGCGAGCACCTCCGGGCAGGATTCCTGAGTGGCCTGGGAGAGCTGAGGGAAAGTGCCAAGAGGTGGGACAAGGTTCCAGGGATGAGTCATCACCATTTTGCACTCTCCCCTTCCAGGAGGTGGGCCTCCAGCAGCGCAGCCACAGGCAGCATCTTCCACCTGGTCTGTCCAGAACGGCCCCTCCCCAGAGGAGGCGGAGTATCAGAAAAGGTGGGGCCAAGCCCTGTGTGGGAACCTCACCGCAGCCTGAGTTCTAGGATGTTGCCCTGACTCCTAGAATTCAGAACTTTTCAACTTCTGGTTTCCAAAAAAATGTTTCAATTCCCAGGGGACTAGAAATTGACAGTTTTCAGAAACTCCTGCTTCCTGGAGTTTGAGAAACTCTTGATACCCAGAGTTGCGGAACCTTCCGACCCTTCAAATCCTGGCCCGCCCACATTCTCAGAATCCAAAGGATCTTGGGCATTTTGTAATTGCGACATGTTTTGACAGTCTGATGACTAGAATGCTTGCATCTTGGTCTCATCCTGTCCCTACCCCTTTTTGCTGGGTCACTGGGGAAGGAAGGTGGGAGGGGGGTTGTTGGAGCTGGTCTCACTGGAGACCTCAGAGGGAGGCCAGGGGTTGCTGGCCATCCTTGGGGCGCTGAATGATGGCAGATCTGCCCTCTCTCCTCAGGCAGCCAGAGCACGTGGAGCGTGAACGCAGGGTCTCCAATGCAGGTGATTGTCCATGAGGAGGGAGTGGGAGGAGCCCTTTCCAGAGGAGGGGGTGGGCCAGCTGTATAACAAAGAATGAGGCTTCTCTTTTAGAACCCTACCTTTCTGTGTTTGTTTCAGGAGGCCCACCTGCTCCCCCTGCTGGGGGACCGCCCCCACCTCCAGGACCTCCCCCTCCTCCCGGTCCACCCCCACCCCCTGGTCTGCCTCCCTCCGGGCTCTCAGCTGCAGGGCATGGAGCAGGGGGTGGCCCACCCCCTCCACCCCCTCTTCCCACAGCGGCGGGCCCCAGTGGTGGAGGGACTGGGGCCCCTGGCCTGGCCGCAGCCATTGCCGGAGCCAAACTCAGGAAAGTCAGCAAGGTGCGGAGGCCAAACATGGCAGGGTGTGGGGAGGCTGGGGTCGTGATGGAGTAATAGGAAATGAGGCCAGAGTTGCCTGGGGGCATTGTAGGAGGGGCTGGGAGACGAGGAGGCCTGCCCATAAAGCCCCCTCCTCTTTGTAATTTCTCCAGCAGGAGGAGGCCTCAGGGGGGCCCTCAGCCCCCAAAACTGAGAGCACTCGAAGCACAGGTGGGGGCCTCATGGAAGAGATGAACGCCATGCTGGCCAGGAGGTGAGCCTAAGCCTGGAGACCTCCACGTCCTTGAAAAGCTTTGAGAACAAACCCCTCAGCCCAGCAGTTCCCTCACCAGGCCAGTAGGGCCAAATTGGGGGGTGGGGGAGGGCTCGGCTTCCCATTCTTTTGTTTCTTTGGGTTAAAGTTCCCCGTTTGGTAGTCAAGTATAGGATATAATGCTTGTGGTTGCATTCTCCTGAGATGGCCAAGGTTTGCAACCCCTTGGCAGCCTCTGGAATGTTCTAAATTCTAGGACCTTAGAAATTCCTGCCTTGGAATCTGGAGATTCAGGTTCCCAGAATCCCACATCTAAGATAGAGCCTTTCAAATTTTGTGATTCCTAAATGTGAGAAGCATAAGATCCCCACACCACTATGAGAATAGCACTGTCTTTAACTAAAACTAAAGTGTTCTTAGCCTCACAAATTCCATAACTCTGTTGCCTAGAATCCACATTTCTAGAACTCGGGAAAAGGGAAGTGTTGAGTGTTGAAGGAGGGCTGAAGCCATCTGTTTTTGTCTTTCCCTCCTGCAGAAGGAAAGCCACGTTAGTTGGGGAGAAACCCCCCAAGGATGAATCTGCCAATGTGAGTTAGGGGTTTGTTTTTCCATATACCCCTTAGACTGTACCATGTGGGTAGGGACATAGGGATGGTGGTGTGTCACAGACCGGCTGGGTTGAACCTGGAAAAGAAAAATGAAGGGAAGTGGGTCAGAAACTGGCTCGTGACAGTTTTGTTTCCCACCAGCAGGAGGAGCCAGAGGCCAGAGTCCCAGCCCACAGTGGTGAGTGAGAGCCCAGTCTAGACACAGGAACTACAAGTCCCAGGACCTTGACTTCACACAGAAAGCACACTTTTGGGAGTTGTGCAAACAGTGCTGGGGATTGTAGTCTCCTGAGATGATTCTTTGAACAGAGGCTGTTGAGGCTGTGGGAGAAAGATTGGGGTGGGGCATTTTTTGACCCTTATCTTTCTGGTTTGTTGTCTGTTCCCCAGAACCTGTGCGGAGACCATGGGAAAAGAACAGCACAACCTTGCCAAGGTGGGCCATCAATACTGGGACCCTACCTACCCAAAATAATTGCAGTTGCCAAATTTGTAGGGAGAAACATAATGTTACTGGAATGGGAGGCAGGCCCTTTCTAACCTCATTTCTGTCCCAAACCACTCCATCTCTCCCAGGATGAAATCGTCCTCTTCAGTAACCACTTCCGAGGTCCACCCCTCTACACCCAGCTCTGGTGATGAGTCAGACCTGGAGAGGGTGAAACAGGTAGCTTGGGGAGGGGGCTGAGGGTAGGGCTGGGGGCTGTTAAGGGGCCACAGGAAGAAAGACGATCTAGGTCTCAACTCTGCCACTGACCTGTGGTGTGATTCTAGAATGGCCTCAGAAACGCTCAGTTTTCTAGTCTGAGAAATGTAGAGATTTGATCAGGTTAGAAATGACATGTCTGTGTCATCCATGACCCCCTTTTCCAGTGCTCTTGACAGATCTTACTAATCCATCACTGTACACATTCCTGATGAATACCCAGAGTCCTTTGCAGCACACTGGCCCCAGACATCCATCACCAACTGCAGTTGGAGTTGGCAAGAGAATGGAATGTATTTGCCAACCCTGGTACTGGATGTTCTCCAGCACTTTTCGTCTGGCTTCCAAGGATCCAGAGTTGTCTAGAATTCTCCAGTCTCTCTGTGGCCTTGTCAGTGATGTGATGGTGTATGTGTCAGGAGGAGGCAGAGAGAGGGCTTGAACCTCCTTCTTCTGGCCCTTAAGTCTTTAAGAAAGGAGAGATTAGTATCTGCAAGTCCAGGCATCCTTCCTGATTGGTTGCACCCCACTGTTTGCAGGAGCTTCTGGAAGAGGTGAGGAAGGAATTGCAGAAAATGAAAGAAGAAATAATTGAAGGTGAGGTTGTCCTTTAAACATTTATTTTGGAGGCATTCTGTCCCTTGGAAAGAGCCCTGTTTGGAAGGGAAGGAGGAAGAGTCACTGCCCCTGACCTCTACCCCTTGTTTCATTACAGCCTTTGTCCAGGAGCTGAGGAAAAGAGGTTCCCCCTGACCACAGGGCCCCAGAAAATGCCGTTTCTCCTTTCTGCACATCCTGCCTGTCACCCTGCTTTCCCTGCCTCGCCTGGACTTGGAATTGGCTGAAGACAACACAGGAATGCATCTGCCCCACTCCCCATCCCACTTGGAAAAATTCCAATGGGTGTGGCTTCTGCCATGCTCCGCCCATACTGTGCTATTGGCTGGGAGGCCCCCACCCTTTGCTCCCATTGGTCCTTCCCCTCTGCCATCCCCTTGGGGCGGGTTCCTCTGCTGGGGATGTACCAATCAACCCCACAGTAAGGGGGAAAGGAGGGAATTTCACATTCCCTTGTTCTAGGTTTCACTTTAACGCTTAATGCCTTCGAATTTTTGGTTTTTTTAAGGGGGGGAAAAATATATATATATATTTAGGTTTTGGGGGGGAAGGGAATTTTTTTTCTTCTTGGTTTTGATAAAATGGGGTATGGGGGAATTTTTAAATGCTGTCGCCCCAGGCTTGTCCCATTTGGGGCAGCTATTTAAGAAGGGGTGTCCCACCAGGCTGGGGGTACCTCCTCACCCCAGGGACAGCCCTTCCCTTTGGCTCCTTCCTATTTTCTATGAAGAATTAAGATGCTGTAAACTTTTTGGAACCTCAGTTTTTTTGTTTTTTATTTGGGTAGGTTTTGGGGTTCAGGCCATTTTTACCCGCTTAGGGTAAATAAGATGAGGGTGAAGGAAAAGGGGAGGGACGGTCCCCTCTCCCACCTTCACCTTTAGTTTCTTGAAAATGGGCCCCTGCAGAATAAATCTGCCAGTTTCTATAAATGCTAAGATTTCTGGAGTGATTTGAAGGGCTGCTCTGACGAGGATGGGGGTGTGTCCTCCCCCTCGCAAGCAATCTGCCTGTCCCTTATCTTCCTTCTTCCCACCCTGTTCCTGTTCCTGCTCCCTCGAGCCCCTTCAGCCAGGCCACCCACACACACACACCTCTCAACAGATCTCCCTCCCTCTCCGTACTGCCCTTCACTGAGCACGCTTCCTCACTCCTTGTTTCTTCCCCTTCCTCCCCCAGTGCCAACCAAGAAAGCCAGGGGCTGTCCCTCATGAACTGTGTGGCCTGGGGCAAGTCCCTTTGCTTCCCCACCTGTGAGAGGACCTATAGGATGACTGCCTCCTTCCCATCAGAACCTCCCCCAGCTCCTGATTGTAATGTCCCTTGTACCCATTTTACAGATGTACACCACGTTTCTCAGACACACTGATTGATTCCTTTACCCCAGAGCTCCTTTAATTATAAAACATCTACAGTCTTCCAAAAAAATAGAATTCAGAAGTCACAGAGCTCATACATACTCCCTTCAGTGGTTCACTGGGTTGCCAGGGGGTAGGTTATGGTGGAATATTCCCTAAGGATGGGATTGGGGAACTATGTGCTTAGGGGCCACTGGTCCCATGGAGGAAGACTGCATGAAGGAGGTTGAGAGAGTACTGGGGAACCAGTGCAAAGGCAAGAAGAATGGGGGAATCCCTGAGTCTCTGAAGAGCAGGTTTGGATGAAAGATAGGGGTTATGTAATAGAGGAGCCCAGGGTTCCTATGAAAGGCCCACAAGGGAGGCTTGGTGGGTAAGGACAGCAGTAGGTCCAGACCTACTGGTTAATGGGGCTTTGAGTAAAACAAATTGTTCTGCCCTAGACAGCACCACTTTTTCCAACCCAAAGGGCCATATCCTGCTGGAATAGATGACAAGGGAGGGGAGGAGGAGGACATCTGGTGGAACTGCCTGGGTGGACCCTGCACTGTCCTTCCAGTGACTTGTGCCACAGACTAAGGGTGGTGGTGGCCATTCTGTTGGAATGAGCCACTTAAGGAGGGAAGGACCCCAGTAGAGGAACTAATGTGGACTAAAGACAAACTAGGGCATCTCAAAGTTTTCCAAGATAACCCCTCCCCCAAAGGCGAAGTACAGGGAGGTTTCTGTATTTTCATTACAATGGTCAAAGAGGGCAAAGAGGTTCCTGGTATAATGGGAAAGGCCTAGTCCTCAGGTAAGTGGAGGCATGAGTAACAGAATGAGAGTTCTAAGTCTATGTGTCCTGCTGGCCCATCTAGTGAGGGGAAGTGACCAAAAGCCTGGTTGGATCAGCCCTAGTCTAGGACGTGTTCTGTCCCTAAAGGGACCGGGTGTTACCGGCTGGACCAGTCCAGGAAGGGACAGGATGGCAGGAGTCACCTCCAAGACCAGGGCCCTGCGGCCTCCTATTCGGTCGTGGGCTCTTCTTCAGGAGCGTCCCCTTCCGGGGCGCAGAGCTGGGCGCGCACCTCCTCTATCTGCTTGCGCAGCTCCTCCAGGTCGCACCGCTGCGGCGCCACCTGCACCTGCACCTGCAGCGCCTCCAGCGCCAGCGCCAGGCGGCCCACCTCATCCTGCATCGCGTCCCAGGCGACGTGCTGCTGTCTTTTCTTGCGACGATGTTGCCTCTTTTGGCGCCAGTACTCCAGCATCAGGCAGCCGCCGCCCACGACGAAGATGGTGGCCTCGCCCAGGAGTTCGGCGCCCAGCTCGGCGGCCGCCGCCTCGTTCAGCGGCTTGACGGTTTCAGCATCTAAGCCCATGATGCGCATCTTGGTCCGCATCTCCACCCAGTGGTACACTGCAGGGGAAGAGAGGGGTCAAGGATCTTTTGCTGGGGGGGGGGGGTCCTCCGCCAGCCCCGCCCCTCGACTCTCGATGTCCTGCAGGGAGCTATGGGGGCGGGGGGGGGGGGCAGCCAGCATCTGTCTTTGGGGAGTGAGCGCCACAGGGAAGACCCGAGTGTGCCAGGCCTCGCACGCAGAAGGCTGCGTTAGTTATTTGGGCCAAGGTGGCCCGGAGGGCATCGTTTGAAAGCGTCCAGAAGACTTGGCGAACACCTGAGAATGAAAAATACTGCTCTGGATGGGAAGTTCTGAGTAGGGACCCCATCTCTGGGGTGGTCAGTCCAGAGCAGGGGTAAATTTTGCTTCTAGTCCTCCCTCCGTCCCCCAGGGCCAAACAAGCTCTTGCCCCGCTCCCCAGAAGGTGGAGCTGATGGTAGCTCCCGAACGTGTTCACTGTGTGGTTTGGGGCTTTGGAAGGAGCTCAGCGCTTCTCTAACGACAACTTCTTTACCTAAACACTTATTCAACATAAATGATTACCATCATTGTCATCATTTACAAATGTAACAAACATAGAGTTGATGCTGAAACCTGACTCACTCCAGTAATAATTAATATTCATCCATTGGTGCGTGAACTGCTGGGGGAAAATAATCAGCTGCTTCAGGCTCATTGAGATGAATTCCTGGTCCTGGCAGGTCAGCTTACTAGGTTAGAGCTTAGAGCATCGTCCAGAAATGCCAGGACTTTGGGTCTGGCCAGGGCATGTATGGGAATCAGCCAGTGAATGCACAACTAAGTGGAAAAACAAATGAATGCTTCCCTCCCTCTCCCTTCCTTTCTTTGTCCCTGTAAAATCAAGCAACTAAAAAAGAAGAGATAGAGATGTATTCCCCAAAATACTTCCCCTTCCAACCATCCTCCATAGCAGCCAGGCTGATCTAATTACCTTTTCTTTCTTTTAGAAGAATAACATATGGCCCAGGTGGTTGCGCAGTGGATAGAGCGTTGGACTGGGATGCGGAGAACCCAGGTTTAAGAACTCTTAAGTCGTCAGCTTGAGCGCGGGCTCATCTGGTTTGAGCAAAGCTCACCAGCTTGGACCCCAGGTTGCTGGCTCCAGCAAGGGGTTACTTGGTCTGCTGTAGGCCCCCCCCCCGCCCCCATCAAGGCACATATGAGAAAGCAATCAATGAACAACTAAGGTCGCAATGCACAACAAAAAACTAATGATTGATGCTTCTCATCTCTCTCCGTTCCTGTCTGTCTTTCCCTATCTGATTCTCTGTCTCTATAAAAACAAACAAACAAACAAACAAAAAACAAAACAAAACAAGAAGAATAACATATGCCCATGGGGTAGATTTTATTTTTTAGACTACATAGAAAAGGGTACATTGAAATAGGACACCCACCTTCCCACCACCAGCTTCAGTCCTACTAAAGTGGACTGACAAAGGTTAACCACTTTATAAAAATTTTATGGATTTTAGAGGGAGTGAAAGGGAGAGACAGAAAGACAGAAACATCAATCTGTTTCTGTATGTGCCCTGCCCCGGGATGGAACCTACAATCTTTATGTATTGGGATGATTTTTTAACCAATAAAGCTATCAGGCCAGGGCAGGAAGGTTAACCACTTTTGATACCTGCATTTATTTCTTCCACAGTAACCCTATGATGCCAAATTACATGCTTATACCTCTATTTCTTGCTTTACTAAATTAAAATTTTTAAAATATTATGACTTGACTTTCCACTGCTATCCCCACTTGTGTGACTTTAACACATATTCCATATCCTTTCCTTTCCCAGTTTATTGACTGCTCTCTCACATGTGCCTTGACCACGGGCCAAATTTTGCAAGTTATTTTTATTTTATTTGTTATTATTTATTGGTAAGGTTTGCAATTCTATATAATATGCCAACTGCCTTGACTTCCTAACAGGTGCATCTGTTCATATATTAACTGCTCTCCCCTGCCCTCCACCTCCTATGGTCTGTCTGTTGTACTCTTATTTTTACATTATCAAGATGTCTTTATTTTTAAAAAATGTTTTTTAGGCCTGACCTGTGGTGGCGCAGTGGATAAAGCATCGACCTGGAAATGCTGAGGTCGCTGGTTCGAAACCCTGGGCTTGCCTGGTCAAGGCACATATGGGAGTTGATGCTTCCAGCTCCTCCCCCCTCTCTCTCTCCTTTCTCTCTCTCTCTCTCTCCTCTCTAAAATGAATAAATTAAAAAAAAATAAAATAAAATAAAAAATGTTTTTTAAATTTATTGATATTTAGAGAAAGGGGAAGGGAGACAGAGAGACAGGAACATTGGTCTGTACCTGTCTGTGCCCTGATGGGGGATTGAACTGGCAACCTCTGTGCTTCAGGACAATGCTCTAGCCCAGTGCTAGTCTACCTGGTCCCTACTGCCCACTAGTGGGCATTCCAGCTTTCATGGTGGGCAGTAGCAGAGCAACCAAAGTATAAATAAAAAGATAGATTTAACTATAGTAAGTTGTTTTATAAAGATTTATTCTGCCAAACTTAGCAAAAATCTGACATAAAGTACTTGGTAAGTAAGTATTATTATATGCATTAACTTGCTGTAACTCTGCTTTATAAATTTTATAAAGTAAAGTTACTTCCCTACTTTATAAATCACCATTACTGTGGAACCAGTGGGTGGTTAAAAAATTTTACTGGCCCTGGCCGGTTGGCTCAGCGGTAGAGCGTCGGCCTGGCGTGCGGGGGACCCGGGTTCGATTCCCGGCCAGGGCACACAGGAGAGGCGCCCATTTGCTTCTCCACCCCCCCTCCTTCCTCTCTGTCTCTCTCTTCCCCTCCCGCAGCCAAGGCTCCATTGGAGCAAAGATGGCCCGGGCGCTGGGGATGGCTCCATGGCCTCTGCCCCAGGCGCTAAAGTGGCTCTGGTCGTGGCAGAGCGACGCCCCGGAGGGGCAGAGCATCGCCCCCTGGTGGGCAGAGCGTGGCCCCTGGTGGGCGTGCTGGGTGGATCCCGGTCGGGCGCATGCGGGAGTGTGTCTGACTGTCTCTCCCCATTTCCAGCTTCAGAAAAATACAAAAAAAAAAAAAAAATTTTACTAACAGAGATGCAAAAGTGGGCGATAGGTATAAAAAGGTTGATTACCCCTGCTCTGACCAATGAAGCCATTCGTCCAGGGCAAGATGTCTTTCTGAGCTTGTAAGTGTTTATACTCTTCTTCATCTATTTTCACACAAGACTAGATGATAATTTCTAGGACCAGAATTACAGGTTCAAAATTCCTCAGCAGTTTGGAGGCCTGATTCCATCACTTGTCATGGACAGAGGGGCTTTTTGTCACCCCTGTGGCACTGAGATTCTACCAGGATGGTTTTATGAATGAATTTACCATTTCCATTATTTTATACTTTTCTATCTAAACTTTATTTCTCTTTTTAGTTCAGGAATTTTTCTTTCATCTGTAAAGGATTAACCTCACCCTATAATTTGGGATTTGGCCTTTGTCTTTAGGTCCTGAGAGGAAGTCTTTATTATTTTCTATTTACTTATTTATTTCTAAGTGAGAGGAGGGGAGATACAGAGACAGAATTCCGCATGCGCCCTGCCTGGGATCCACCTGGCAATCCCTGTCTTGGGCCAATGCTCGGACCAACCTAGGTATCCTCAGTGCCTGGGCCAATACTCGAACCAACTGAGAAGAGGGAGAGGGAGAGGAAGAGAGGCAGATGGTTGCTTCTCATGTGTGCCCTGATTGGGGATCAAACCCAGGACATCTGCACATGGAGCCAATGCTCTATCCACTGAGCCAACCGGCCAGGGCCAAGAAGAAGTCTTTAAGTCCTTGGAATATCCTGCCTGATAAGAGAGTCTGTGTTTTCTTGGGGCTTTGGTCCATGCCAGATAATGTATACTAGCCATGTGATTTATGGCGAGGGCTTTGGGCCACGTGGTATCAGCTCAATCAACCTCTGGAGGAGCTAGAAACTAAGGTCAGCCTCATGCTTCATAAACCTTGTCTATATGAACCACTTGCATCGAAACCCCTGGAGAACATTGCTTGGGTGAGCTTCCCTGGTTGGCAATACAGTATTCCATGCATTTGTCACTCATTATTACTGGGATAAGTTAGTGCTATCCACAGTTCCACTGGGACAAATGGAATCTCATGCTTGGAACTCTCCTGGATTTTGCCCCCTTCCCTAGATTTTTTTTTTTTTTTTTTGGTATTTTTCTGAAGCTGGAAACGGGGCGAGACAGACAGACTCCCGCATGCGCCCGACCGGGATCCACCCGGCACGCCCACCAGGGGGCGACGCTCTGCCCACCAGGGGGCGATGCTCTGCCCCTCCGGGGCGTCGCTCTGTTGTGACCAGAGCCACTCTAGCGCCTGGGGCAGAGGCCAAGGAGCCATCCCCAGCGCCCGGGCCGTCTTTGCTCCAATGCAGCCTCGGCTGCGGGAGGGGAAGAGAGAGACAGAGAGGAAGGAGAGGGGGAGGGGTGGAGAAGCAGATGGGTGCTTCTCCTGTGTGCCCTGGCCGGGAATCGAACCCGGGACCTCCACACGCCAGGCTGACGCTCTACCACTGAACCAACCGGCCAGGGCCCCTTCCCTTGATTTTAATCTGTATCCTTACTCTGTAATAAATTGTACTAGGGAGAGTAACAGTCGGCAAGTCCTGTGAGTCCTGCCAAATTATTGAAATTGGAGGTTGGGCCTGACCTATGGTGGCGCAGTGGATAGGTATCGATCCGGAACCCTGAGATCGCCGGTTCGAGGACACAGGCTTGCCTAGTCAAGACATATTTGGGAAACAACTATGATTTGGTGCTTCCTGCTCCTCCGCTCTGCCTTTCTCTCTCTCTCTTCTCCCTAAAATCAATAAATAAAATCTTTTTTAAAAAAATGAGAAGAGGAGAGATAATGAAACAGACTTCCACATCTCAAATGAGATCCACCTGGCAACCGCTGTCTGGGGGCTGATGCTCAAACCAATCAAGAGAGGGGGAGAGGGAAGGAAAGAGAAGCAGATGGCCACTTCTCATTTGTGCCCTAACCCAGGATCAAACCCAGGATGTCCGTATACCAGGTCAATGCTCTCTCCACTGAGCAAACAGGCCAGGGCCCATAGTATTTATTTTTAAAATTGTATTAGCCTGACCATTGGTGGCTCAGTAGGTAGAGCATTGACCCAGAACACAGGTCTCTGGTTCAGAACCCCAGGTCACCGGCTTGAGCACAGGATCACTGGCTCAGTTTAAGTTTCCCCGCTATCCTACACAACCCCCATCAAGGCACCTACAAAAAGAAATCAATGGACAACTCAAGTGACTCCACTACAAGTTGATGCTTCTCCCTCCCCCCCTCTAAAACCAATTTAAAAATAAAATAAAGTAAAAAATTGTATTATAAAGCATCTAAACACAGAGACAAGTTTAGAGTCTCCAGGAAGCTTTATCAAATCTACATCTTGATAAGTGGACTAATGGAAAATTCTGAGAATGTGGGCCCATCATGTTAGCTGGCAGCTGCACTTGAGACTGTGGTGCAGGGAACAGGTGGGCAGGCCCCACCGCCAATGCCAAAATTGAGGCAGGACTGACACCAGGGACCGAATGTAGAAAGTTTCTCTTTTCCCATTACCTTTCTTTCCTCCCTGCAGTCCCTGCCCAGATCCAGGCCGCTCCTCTCCCACCAGCTCGTGCCCCAGTCTCCTCTCTGGTCTTTCTTCCTCAGCCTTGGCCCTCCAACCAGCCCCAAGGCAGCCAAAAGAATCTTTCTAAAGTGCAAATCTGACCATGACCTTCCTCTGCTCAGAACCTGCTAGGCTCACAGTACCCTCAGGATAAAGGCCAACATCCTCAATATAATTTTATTTTTATTTAGACAATTCAATTCAATTTATTTATTTATTATTATTATTATTATTTTTTTTTTACAGAGACAGAGAGTGAGTCAGAGAGAGGGATAGACAGGGACAGACAGACAGGAATGGAGAGAGATGGGACGCATCAATCATTAGTTTTTCATTGCGCGTTGCAACACCTTAGTTGTTTATCGACTGCTCTCTCACATGTGCCTTGACCACGGGCCTTCAGCAGACTGAGTAGCCCCTTGTTGGAGCCAGCAACCTTGGGTCCAAGCTGGTGAGCTTTTGCTCAAACCAGATGAGCCCGCGCTCAAGTTGGCGACCTCGGGGTCTCGAACCTAGGTCCTCTGCATCCCAGTCTGACGCTCTTTCCACTCCACCACTGCCTGGTCAGGCTAGACAATTCAATTTAAAAGGGTGACATTGCCTGACCTGTGGTGGCGCAGTGGATAAAGCGTCGACCTGGAAATGCTGAGGTCGCCGGTTGGAGGCCCTGGGCTTGCCCGGTCAAGGCATATACGGGAGTTGATGCATCCAGCTCCTCCCCTCTTCTCTCTCTCTGTCTCTCTCTCCTCTCTCTCCTTCTCTCTCTCCTCTCTAAAAATGAATAAATTAAAAAAAAATAAAAAAAAAATAAAAGGGTGACATTGGTCAACTAGAGTACATAGATTTTGGGTAAACATACTGCTCACAAAAATTAGGGGATATTTCAAAATGATGCCCCCTAATTTTTGTGAGCAGTACATCTCCACATCATTTGGACAGTCGATTAGGTTGTATACCCATCACCCAAAGTCAAATCATCCTCTGTCTCCTTATATTTGTTCCTCTTTATGTCCCTCCCACTCCCCCCACCTCCTTACCTCTCCTCCCTTCCCTTCCCCCCACTAACCACTGCGCTCTTATCTCTATGTCCATGAGTCTCAATTTTGTGTCCCACCTAGGTATGGAATTATACAGTTCTTAGCTTTTTCTGATTTCCTTATTTTACTCAGTATAATATTATCAAGGTCCATCCATGTTGTCATTTCTTATGGCTGAGTAGTTTTCCATAGTATATATGTACCACATCTTCTTTATTTATTTATTTATTTATTCATTCATTCATTTTAGAGAGGAGAGGGAGAGACAGGGAAAGAGAGAGAGGAGAGACAGAGAGAGAGAAGGGGGGAGGAGCTGGAAGCATCAACTCCCATATGTGCCTTAACCAGGCAAGCCCACGGTTTCGAACCGGTGACCTCAGCATTTCCAGGTTGACGCTTTATCCACTGCGCCACCACAGGTCAGGCCTGTACCACATCTTCTTAATCCAATCCTCTATAGAAGGGCATCTTGGTTCTTTCCATGTCTTGGCCACTGTGAACAATGCTGCAATGAACATGGGGTGCATGTGTCTTTACGTAGCAATGTTTTCGAGTTTTGGGGTATATACCCAGTAGAGGGATTGCTGGGTCACATGGTAGCTCTATTCTTAATTTTTTGAGGAACCACCATACTTTCTTCCATAATGGTTGTAATAATTTGCATTCCCACCAGCAGTGAATGAGGGTTCCTTTTTCTCCACAGCCTCTCCAACACTTGTTATCACCTGTCTGGTTGATAGTAGCTACTCAGTATGATTTTTAAGGCCTCTGAACATCTCTCCATGTGGATCTTTGGGGAGAACTACCCCACACCCCAAAGTCTGCTTCACACAGACTTTTGACTGTTTATAATTAGTTTTTAAATGATCAGCAGATGTCTCGTGATAGAGGTGTGTGTTGTTTCCTTTTCCTTGCACCCTTGGGGCAGGTACTTTAACCATCAGGAAGATGCTAATCTAGGCCACTTGCCGGAGAGGTCAGTTCACTGGAGAAGTCCCTACCAGGGCAGGTTGGGACAACTGTTGAGTGAAAGTGTCAATGAGGTGTGTGAATTCACTCTGGTCTGATGGGTGGGGCCCTACTGGTTGCTCTGAATGTGCAGGACCAAGGTGGAACCCCTGGAACGGTTTTACAGGGTTCAACAAATGCTACTATTAAACAGCAAACATGATCTCTTCTCTGACTGTGGCCTGCAGATAAGTCAGACTTAAATCCATGTGAATTTATAATCAATTTGGTAGTTCACACAGACAGCTTTTGAGACAATTGAGATTACCTGAATCTATAAATCAGTGAGGCCTGACATCCTTATAGTATTAAATCTTCCGATCCATGAATGTGATATCTCTGTTTATTGAGGTTTTTAAATTTTATCTCAATAATGTTTTGTAGTTTATTGAATAGAGGTCTGTATAAATTTAGTTCCGTATATTCTCATGTATTTTTAGATATATTTATACTATTTTGATGGCATCATTGTAAAATTTCATTTTCTATTTGTTATTGGTACTGATGATAGGAATTAAATGATTTCTGTAAACTGATCTTTTTTTTTTTTTTTTTTTTGTATTTTTCTGAAGCTGGAAACGGGGAGAGACAGTCAGATTCCCGCATGCGCCCGATCGGGATCCACCCAGCACGCCCACCAGGGGCGACGCTCTGCCCCAGGGGGCTATGCTCTGCCCCTCCGGGGGGTCACTCTGTTGCAACCAGAGCCACTCTAGCGCCTGGGGCAGAGGCCAAGGAGCCATCCCCAGCGCCCGGGCCATCTTTGCTCCAATGGAGCCTCGCTGTGGGAGGGGAAGAGAGAGACAGAGAGGAAGGAGAGGGGGAAGGGTGGAGAAGCAAATGGGCGCCTCTCCTGTGTGCCCTGGCCAGGAATCGAACCAGGGACTCCTGCACACCAGGCCGACGCTCTACCGCTGAGTCAACCGGCCAGGGCCTCCTGTCTCTCTCTTTAAACAAACAAAAAAACAAGTGGGTATCTATTGTTATTAAATACTTTTCCTGCACCCATCTAAAGGATAATAAGGCATTATTTCTTCCTCTTTCTCTCTTTCTCTCTCTCTTTTTTTTTTAGCAAGAGAGAGAGAAAGAGAGAGGGACCGACAGACAGGAAGGGAGAGAGATGAGAAGCATCAACTCTTCATTGCGGCACCTTAGCTGTTCATGGATTGCTTTCTCATATGTGCCTTGACCAGGGGGTTCCAGCCAAGCCAGTGACCCCTTTCTCAAGCTATAGACCTTTGGGCTCAAGCCAGCAACCTCGGGGTTTCCAACCTGGGTCCTCTGCGTCCTAGGCTGACACTTTATCCACTGCACTACTGCCTGGTCAGGCTATTTCTTCTTTTTATTTCTGTAAATACAGTGAATTATATGGAATAATTTTTCAAAATGTTAAGCTACACTTGGATTTCTGAAATTATGTATTTTCTTTTTTATATATTGTTGGATTTGATTTAGTAATTTTTTCTTTTTTTAAAAAGCATTTTAATTTTGTTTATTTATTTATTTTGTGACAGAGATAGAGAGAGGGACAGACAGGAAGGAAGAGAGATGAGAAGCATCAATTCCTCGTTGTGGCACCTCAGTTGTTCATTGATTGCTTTCTCATATGAGCCTTGACTGAGGGCTCCAGCAGACTGAGTGATCCCTTGCTCGAGCCAGCGCCACCCGGTCAGGCAGATTTACTAATTTTTTCAATGGATAGTTGCGTCTATGTGCATGAGAGAGTTCTTGCAAAGTCCTTGTCAGGTTTGGGCATCATGGTGATACTGGCTTCATAATGCAGGTTGAGGTGTGTTGTTAATTTTTGTAATCTTTTCAGGGAAAGTTTGTAATGAATTGGAATCAACTATATTGTAAAAATATCAATTTTCCCAGAATTCATCAATAGATTTGATTTAATACCAAAGTCTAAGCAAGTTCTTTTGTTCCATAGAGAAAAAAACAAACCTTGATGTCTACGTCACATGACACACAAAAATCAGTTCCATAGGGATTGTAGATAAAAAATGTGAGAGGCACAAAAATAGCACCGTTAGGGGGAAAAATATAGGAAAGTATCATCATAACTTTGAGCTGGGCAATATTTGTTAATATTTGTTAAACAAAACTTAAAAAGAACTAGCCATGAAGAAAATGTTTGACACAGTGTAATACCTTGAAATTAAGAATTTTCAGCCTGACCAGGCAGTGTGCCAGGCAGTGGCACAGTAAATAGAGCATTGGACTGGGATGCAGAGGACCCAGGTTCGAGACCTTGAGGTCGCCAGCTTGCGCACGGGCTCATCTGGCTTGAGCAAAAAAAGAAAAAGCTCACCAGCTTGGACCCAAGGTCGCTGGCTCGAGCAAGGGGTTACTCGGTCTGCTGAAGGCTTGCGGTCAAGGCACATATGAGAAAGCAATCAATGAACAACTAAAGTGTCACAACAAAAAACTGATGATTGATGCTTCTCATCTCTCTCAGTTCCTGTCTGTCTGTCTCTATCTGTCCCTCTCTCTGACTCTCTCTCTCTCAAAAAAAAAAAAAAATTCACCCGTTATCAATAAACTAAATAGTTAAAAAAAAAAAAAAGAATTTCCATTGCTCAAAAGACACCATCAAGAGCAAGAAAAGGTAGCCTGACCAGGCGGTGACGCAGTGAATAGAGCGTTGGCCTGGAATGCTGAGGATGCAGGTTTGAAACACCAAGGTCACCGGCTTGAGCATGGGATCATGGACATGGCCCCATGGTCGCTGGTTTGAGTCCAAAGGCTGCTAGCTTGAGCCCAAGGTTGCTGGATTATGCAAGGGGTCACTGGCTCGGCTGGAGCCCCCACCCCCCCTCGCATCAAGATACATATGACAAAGCAATCAATGAACAGCTGAGGTGCCACAACTATGAGTTGATGCTTTTCATTTCACTCTCTTCTTGTCTGTCTGTCTGTCTAAATAACTAACTAACTAAATAAATAAATAAATAAATAGCAGAAGAAGGCAAGCCCCAGACAGTGAGAAGCCATTTGCGATCCCCCATCTGACCAAGAACTCAGACTCAGGATATGCAAAGGCTGCCTGTGAATCAGGGAAAGGCAAACTTCTGAATAAGGAAAGATTTGAATCACCAAAAAGGATGATATCTAAATGGTCACTGTATACATGGAAAGATGTGAAACATAATTAAAATCTTAAAGACAAAGCACTACAGATCTACCAGATGGCTGGCATAAAAACCCTAAATATTCCCCCCCCCCTTTTTTTTTGAGAGAAGCAGGGAGAGAGAGAGACAGGGACATGCAGCTGCTCCTGTATGTTCCCTGAGTGGTAAGTTGAACTGGCAACTTCTGTGCTCCTGGACAGTGCTCCAATCAACCAAGTTATCCAGCCAGAGCTTAATTTTTATCAGTTTTTAGAAAACAGGGAGAGGAACAGAAAGAGAGGGGAGGGGGAAGGGAAGCATTTGTTGTTCTACTCAGTCATGCATTTTTTGGTTACTTCCTGTGTGTGTCCAGACCAGGGATTGAACCTGCAACCTTGTTTTCCCAGGATGACTCTCTTCACTGACTGAACTAATCGGCCAGGGCCTAGACATTTAAAAAAATTATTTATTTATTGCCTGGCCTGTGGTAGCAAGTGCAGTGGATAGAGAGTCAACCTGGAATGATGAGGTCGTGGGGTCAAAACCCTGGGTTTACTCGGTTAAAGCACATACGGCAATGAACAACTAAAGTGGAGCAACTATGAGTTAATACTTCTCGCTTCCCCCTGTCTGTAAAATCAATACATAAAATCTTAAAAAAATTATTTATTGATTGATTGATTTTAGAGAGAGAGAGAGGAAAGGAAAGAGAGAAAAAGAGAGAAATGTCAACTTGTTTCACTTATGCACTCACTAGTTGATTCTTGTATGTGCCCTGACTGGGGATCAAACCCTCAACCTTGGTGTATCAGGACAATGATCTACCAGGCGTCCCCAAACTACGGCCCACAGGCCGCAATGCGGCCCCCTGCGGCCATTTATCCAGCC
This sequence comes from Saccopteryx bilineata, assembly GCF_036850765.1. NCBI lineage: Eukaryota > Metazoa > Chordata > Mammalia > Chiroptera > Emballonuridae > Saccopteryx > Saccopteryx bilineata. Next base: position 313,485,831 of record NC_089492.1, on the reverse strand, counting down.
CCCACTGCACTTCTGGAAGGGGCACCTCTTTCATTGGTGGTCAGTGAGAGGACCACTGTATTTGGCAGCCCTCCAATGGTATGAGGGACAGTGAACTGGCCCCCTGTGTAAAAAGTTTGGAGACCCCTGACCACCTGCTCAGGAAAAACTTTAGGTATTCTCAGTGCTGGCAAAGATGTCATATGTTGTCAACTAGTAAAGCTCAATATTCAATGTCCTATGAACCTACAATTTGTTCCTGGGTGGACACCCACAGAAACCTGTCCATGTGTTCTCTCCTAAAGACATGTATCTAAACGCTCACCATAACGCAATGCATAAAAAACTCACAATAACCCAAATGCTCACCAATAGTAGGAATGGTAAAAGTAAAATGCATACAATGAAGCACTCAACAGTCATGGAAACAAATGAGCCACAGTCATATACAGCAACTTGAAATTTATTCATCTCACAGACACAATATTGAGTAGGAGAAGGCAGACAAAAGGACATGCTATGTGATTTCATTTATATAAAGTCCCAAATAGGCAAACTCAATCCACGGGGTATAGGTCAGTGTGGTGGTTACCCTCGGGGGGCATAGTGATTGAAAGAAGGGCATGGTGGGGTTTTAGGGGCTGTTTTTGTTCTGTTTTCTGTTCATTCTGTGAGTTTATTGAACTGTACACTTAAGGCTTGTACACTTTGCTTTAGATGTGTTGTATTTCAATGAAAAGTTTTCATAACCCTATAAGCCAAAGGTCTCCAGCCACCTTTGCAACCTCTTCCAAGTGAGTCTCACTGTAACAACTGGTGAGACTCAGAAAAATGTCAATGGCCTTCACCAGTCTGTTTTCTCCCCCTTGCCAGTGAGTGGCCATACTTGGCCTTGGCCACCTGAGGAACCCGTGGCTTCTAACTTCAATGAACCATGACTGCCCCTTCCAGTTGGGATATCAAACCAGCTGAGACTAAGAACTCTATCTGCCCTCCCAAAGGAAGCCCAGATGAATGCTGCTCCCCTCTGGCCCAGGTGGAGGAAACAGGGAGCAGGGTCCTGAAGGAACTTAGAACTCTCTGCTTTAACTCTCTGCATGGTCACTGAGGGTCAGTTAGAAGGCAAATAAAGACTGACCAGGTAGTGGCGTAGTGGATAGTGTTGTCCTGGGACACAGAGGACCCAGGTTCAAAACTCCAAGGTCACTGGCCTGACTGCTGGCTCACCAGCTTGAGCGCGGGGTTGCTGGCTTGAGTGTGGGATCATAGACATGACCCCATGGTTGCTGGCTTGAGCCCAAGGTCACTGGCTTGAGCCTAAGGTTGCTGGCTTGAGCAAGGGGTCACAGGCTCAGTCCCCGCCCCCCATCAAGACACATATGAGAAAGCAATCAATGAACAACTAAGGTGCTGGAATGAAGAATTGATGTTTTTTATCTCTCTCCCTTCCTGTCTGTCCATCCCTATGTTCCTTTCTCTGTCTCTGTCTTGGTAAAAAAGAAGAAAAAAAGAGAAGGAAAAATAGAAAGAAAGAAAGAAAGAAAGAAAGAAAGAAAGAAAGAAAGAAAGAAAGAAAGAAAGAAAGAAAGAAAGGAGGGAGGGAGGGAGGGAGGGAGGGAGGGAGGAAGAAAGAAAGAAAGAAAGAAAGAAAGAAAGAAAGAAAGAAAGAAAGAAAGAAAGAAAGAAAGAAAGAAAGAAAGAAAGAAAGAAAGAAAGAGAGAAAATGGATTGAGAATTCAGGCCTGAAAAAGTCTGGTCTGGTCAAAATTGAGGGGGAGGGGCATGACTATGGTCTGTGTTAAGGACAATTAAAGAAACAATGGCAGCACATTTCTTTCTTTCTTTCTTTCTTTTTTTTTTTGTATTTTTCTGAAGCTGGAAACGGGGAGGCAGTCAGACAGACTCCCGCATGCGCCCGACCGGGATCCACCCGGCATGCCCATCTGGGACATCGCTCTGCCACAATCAGAGCCATTCTAGTGCCTGAGGCAGAGGCCACAGAGCCATCCTCAGCGCCTGGGCAAACTTTGCTCCAATGGAGCCTTGGCTGCGGAAGGGGAAGAGAGAGACAGAGAGAAAGGAGAGGGGGAGGAGTGGAGAAGCAGATGGGCGCTTCTCCTGTGTGCCCTGGCCAGGAATGGAACCTGGGACTCTACCACTGAGCCAACCGGCCAGGGCCAGCACATTTCTTATTTAAAAGACAAAATTTGATGAGTGGTTAAGAGGGTCTTTTAAAAAAATTTTTGTTTATTGATGTTTTTAAAAGATTTTTTAAATTATTGATTTTTTTAAAAGAGAGAATGTGCGGGGTTAAAGCGGGAAGCATCAACTCATAGTGATTACTTCTTGTATGTGCCTTGACTGGGCAAGCCCAGGGTTTCAAACTGGCAACCTCAGCATTCCAGATCAACATTTTATACACTGTGCCACCCACCACAGGTCAGGTTGTTTATTGATTTTATAGAGAGAGGAAGAGAAAGAGAAAGAAACATTGATTTGTTGTTCACTTATTTTTTATTATTATTATTTTTGTATTTTTCTGAAGTTGGAAACGGGGAGGCAGTCAGACAGACTCCCGCATGTGCCCGACTGGGATCCACCTGGCACGCCCACCAAGGGGCGATGCTCTGCCCATCTGGGGCGTCGCTCTGCTGCAACCAGAGCCATTCTAGCACCTGAGGCAGAGGCTTTAGAGCCATCCTCAGTGCCCGGGCCAACTTTGCTCCAATGGAGCCTTGGCTGAGCTGCGGGAGGAGAAGAGAGAGACAGAGAGAAAGGAGAGGGGGAAGGGGGAAGAAGCAGATGGGTGCTTCTCCTGTGTGCCCTGGCTGGGAATCAAACCTGGGACTTCCACATGCTGAGCTGATGCTCTGCCACTGAGCCTACCAGCCAGGGCTTGGCAGTTTCTTACAAGTTAAACATGAACTTACTATATGACCTAACAAGTCTGCTTCTAGGTATGCATATACCCAAGAGAAATAACATATGCCTACACACTTGTGCACAAATGTCCACAGCAGCATTATTCACAATAACCAAGAAGTGGAAAGCACCCAAGTGTCCATCAGTTGGTGAACAGATAAACAATCTGGTATATCTAGACAGTGGAATATTGTTAATACATAAAAAGGAGTGACATGCTACAACACGGATGAATCCTAAAAGCCTCATACTAAATGAAAGAAGCCAGACATGAAAGGCCTCCTAGTATATGATTCTTTTTAAGTGAAATGTCCAGAATAGACAAATCTATAGAAACAGAAAATAGATTAGTGGCACTGGGGTTGGGGAGGAGCTGTGCAGAGGGAGGAATGGGGAGTGACTGCTTATGGACATCAGGGATCCTTTTGGAGTGGTGGAAATGTCCTTTTTTTTTTTTTTCTTGTCTGTTTCATAACAAATTGTGAGCTCCTATAGGTCAGAGACCCAAATTTCGTTTTTTTTCCCCAAACCTAACAGACTCCTTGGTATACAATAGGTAATTAATAAATATTTTATGAATAGCTACATATACTCTCTGGATCCTTTCTTCAATAACTACCTCTCTACTTAAGATACAACCTACAGCCTGACCTGTGGTGGCACAGTGGATAAAGCGTCGACCTGGAAATGCTGAGGTCGCCGGTTCAAAACCCTGGGCTTGCCTGGTCAAGGCACATATGGGAGTTGATGCTTCTAGCTCCTCCCCCCTGTCTCTCTCTCTTCTCTCTCTCTTCTGTCTCTCTCTCTCTCCCTCTCTCTCCTCTCTAAAATGGAAAAAAAAAAAAAAAAAAAAAGATACAACCTCCACTTGACCTGTAGTGCAGTGGATAAAGCATTGACCTGGAATACTGACGCCACAGGTTCAAAACCCTGGGCTTGCCTGGTCAAGGTACATATGAGAGGCAACTCTACAAGTTGATGCTTCCTGTTCCTCCCCACCTTTCTCTCTCTTCTCTTTAAAATCAATGACTTTTTGTTTTAAAAGAGTGTGACCAGTGCTTGAAGCCCAAGGTCGCTGGCTTGAGCAAGGGGTCATTGGCTTGGCTAGAGCTTTCCCTCTGGTCAAAGAATGTGTGAGAAGCAATCAATGAACAACTAAAGTGCTACAACTACACGTTGATGCTTCTCATCTTTCTCCCTTCCCCAATCCCTCTCTCTCTCTCTCTCTCTCTCTCAAAAAAAAAAAAAAAAAGATACAACTTCTGAGCAGTCAACCTTGGCAAAGGAATTCTGAACCGCTGTTTCATTGTTAAGAGTAGAACTTACAAGAAAATTTATGATAGAATTTAAAAATTTTTTATTTATTGATTTTAGTGAGAGAGGAAGGGAGAAAGAGAGAGACAGGAACATTGATCTGTTCCTATATGTGCCCTGACTGGGGATAAAAATGGCAACCTTTGCGCTTCAGGACAACGCTCTACCCAACCGAGCCACCTGGTAGGGGCTTATGATAGGATCTTAAACTGGCTAAAGATCATAGAGATTGACCTTGTAGACCAGGGGTCCCCAAACTATGGCCCGCGGGCCCCATGCAGCCCCCGGAGGCCATTTATCTGGGTCTGCCGCACTTCCGGGAGGGGCACCTCTTTCATTGGTGGTCAGTGAGAGGAGCATAGTTCCCACTGAAATACTGGTCAGTTTGTTGATTTAAATTTACTTGTTCTTTATTTTAAATATTGTATTTGTTCCCGCTTTGTTTTTTTACTTTAAAATAAGATATGTGCAGTGTGCATAGGGATTTGTTCATAGTTTTTTTTTTTTTCTTAAAGGTCACATATTATATGATTCTATTTATTTATTTATTTATTTATTTTTTACACAGAGACAGAGAGAGTCAGAAAGAGAGATAGATAGGGACAGACAGACAGGAACGAAGAGAGATGAGAAGCATCAATTATCAGTTTTTCATTGTGACACCTTAGTTGTTCATTGATTGCTTTCTCATATGTGCCTTGACTGTGGGCCTTCAGCAGACCAAGCAACCCCTTGCTCAAGCCAGCGACCTTGGGTCCAAGCTGGTGAGCTTTTGCTCAAACCATGATGAGCCCGCGCTCAAACTGGCAACCTCGGGGTCTCGAACCTGGGTCCTCGGCATCCCAGTCCGACGCTCTAGCCACTGCGCCACCGCCTGGTCAGGCCATAGTTTTTTTTATAGTCTGGCCCTTCAACAGTCTGAGGGACAGTGAACTGGCCCCCTGTATAAAAAGTTTGGGGACCCCTGTTGTAGACCAAACTTCCAGGTGTAACACTTCCACCCTGGTCAGATAGTTCTGTTGGTTAGAACATTGTTCTAAACCATGGAGGTTTCTAGTTCGATCCTCGTTCAGAGGACATACGACGGGAACAGATCTATGTTCCTGTCTCTCACTCTCTCCCTTCCTCTCTTTAAAATCAATAAAAAAGAATGAAACACTTCCAGTAATGTAGAGCTGATCATCTCAGGAGACAAGGCTTACAATGGGGTTGGAATTACATCATATGTGCGTGGGCTCCAATAGTCCTCTGTGATAGACAGCTATTGTTAAGCTGTTATTTATTCATCTTGTCTTTGAAACCTGATCTTGAAAGAAATGCCTTCTTCATGTATTCATACAGGCTCCATGTATATATACATGTAATGTATTCATTATAGTGACTTTGTAATTAGTGCACAGATGAAATGTTAGGTCCAGTGTTAATCAATTTTATGATGGACACGGGCTAATAACCACATGACTGTGAGTTGTGCAGTCTGCTGTGCACACGTGTGGTCAGGAGCAGCTCAGCGAATGGCGGAAGGAGCCCTGAGCAGCTGTTGCCAGGACCCTTCTGGAAATGGGCTGAGGTTAGATTGTGGTGATGGTTGTACAACTCTGTACACTTACTAAACATAATCAAATGGTCCACTTAAAATGGATAAATCTTTATAATTATTTTTTAATCTATTGACTGGTTTTAGAGAGAAAGGAAGAGAGAGAGAGAAATATCGATTTATTGTTCCACCCATTCACACACTCACTGGTTGACCTCTGCATGTGCCCAGACTGGGGATGGAACCCACAACCTTGGTGCAATAGACACCTCTCTAACCAAGCTACCTGGCCAGGACAAAACAGGCGAACTTTTATAGCATGTAGATTACACCTCAATAAAGCTGTTCAAACAAACAAACAAAACAAAATACTGGAGTCTCAAAATCTCTACTGTTGAAATTGGCAAATCCTGTCGTTAGCAGGGGTCACAGGCTGGTGACAGAGGCCCTTTGCTGAGTCCAACTAAGACCCTACTTGTTAAGTTCCGGTCCAGGGCCCCTTATCAAAACTTCAATCAGCCAGGAGAAACTTTAAGTCAGTGGTCTCCAACCTTTTTTGGGCCACGGACCAGTTTAATGTCAGAAAATATTTTCACTGACCGGCCTTTTAGGGTGGGACGGATAAATGTATCACGTGACCGAGACAAGCGTCAAGAGTGAGTCTTAAACGGATATAACAGAGGGAATCTGGTCATTAAAAAAAAATAAAACATCGTTCAGACTTAAATATAAATAAAACAGAAATAATGTAAGTTATTTATTCTTTCTCTGCGGACCAGTACCAAATGGCCCACTGACTGGTACCGGTCCGCGGCCCGGGGGTTGGGGACCACTGGTCTAAGTGATTTGGCTCCAGGGCAGTTCCTGTAGCTCTTCTCCCATCACTTATCTAAACACACTGTTTCCTAGTGATCAACTGTCACCCAGTCCAGGGTTCCCTGTCAAGGCTAGCCACCTGGCTAACATAGTTTACTAATCCTATAAAGCAGGGGTAGTCAACCTTTTTATACCTACTGCCTACTTTTGTATCTCTGTTAGTAGTAAAATTTTCTAACTGCCTACCAGTTCCACAGTAATGGTGATTTATAAAGTAGGGAAGTAACTTTACTTTATAAAATTTATAAAGCAGAGTTACAGCAAGTTAAAGCATATAATAATACTTACCCAGTACTTTATGTCAGATTTTCGCTAAGTTTGGCAAAATAAATCTTTATAAAACAACTTACTATAGTTAAATCTATCTTTTTATTTATACTTTGGTTGCTCGGCTACCGCCCACCATGAAAGCTGGAGCGGGAGGTATAAAAAGGTTGACTACCACTGCTAAAGGCTCGAATCCCGAGACACTTGGCGCTGATGCCACTGGGCTCTCAGCCCATCTGTTTGCAGATGCATAAATTAAGTTCTTATAAAACTCATTGGGCCTTTCATGTCCCTCCTTTGGTGACCTAAGAATTGGTGACCTAAATCCGGGAGGGATCCACATGGGCAGGACCGGAGCAGCACCCCGGTCCCTCGACCATCCCAGGCTTGCAGCTTGGAAAGCAGTAGGCAGCGGCAGCTCGTCCTGGGCTAACCTCCAGAACCTGCTTGGAGTCGCAGGACCAACCTGCGCTGCCTCCCTTTCCCTCGACCCTCCTGAACTCGCCAAGGAGGACACCAGGACTGAGAGAGAGAGAGAGAGATGGTCAAGAGTGAAGGATGAAGGAGGCCTGGACATAGGGAATTTCTGACCATTTTCCATTGTGGTGACAGAAGGTGTTGAGGTCTAGTAAGGTTTTGAAATGGGAAGTGAACAAAGGTGAGAAAAGGACATATATATCAAAGAAGAAAAAAAGAAAGAAAGAGAAGGGCATTAGAAAGGGAATTCTAAACCTGGCCTTCAAGGTCTTCAATAATTGGGAGGAGAAACTAGTCTAAACCCAGGCCTACAGATGTTTGCTGAGGTGGTTTCCCAGGTAATAGCACCACCAAAAGGCCCCAAAGGCCCCCAGAAAAATCCCAGCAGAGATTTTCTGGCTCTCCCCCAGGGGCCTGCTTTTTTTCTTTTTTTAAGTGAGAGGAGGGGAGATAGACAGACTCTGCATGCACCTGGACCAGAATCCACTCAGCAACCTCCACCTGGGGCCAATGCTTGAGTCAACCAAGCTATTCTTAAAGCCTGGGGTCAATACTCAAACCAATCAAGACACTGGCTGCAAGAGGAGAAGATAGAGAAGGTGGGGAGAGAAGCAGATGGTCACATCTCCTGTGTGCCCTGACCAGAATCGAACCCAGAACATCTGTATGCTGGGCTGACGATCTATCCATTGAGCAAAACGACCAGTGCCCTAGGGCCCTGCTTTAAATGCAGACAGGAAGCACACTAGAGCTTCTCCTGTCCCAATCCCAGGCCACCAGTGTAAGGCTGGGTGCCATGGCCATGCAGATTTTCACTGAATTCGGGCAGACGGTAAAGGAACTGTGGAGCTGAGGATGGTGGGCCATTCTGTTTATTAGAGTCTTGCAATGGCAGACCAGAAAGCAGGCAGGGAAAGAACTGCTTCTCTCTCTCTCAGGACTCACAAGCAAAACCAGGCTGGGGCGGGGGAAACCCCTTCTCTGGCAGATAGTAGCAACAAATGGCCCCTCCCAATGGTGGCAGGCAGTTGCAATCTACATTCTGCCGCCCTGAGGGTAAGCACCAATCAGGCAAAGTACAAGGCAAGCAAACCTAACACACTTGTTTGCCCAACATTTCACCCCTTTAGGGTTGCTCACTTCACTTTCTACACAATGGGTATCTTCCACAATGGTCCCTGTGTGAGGAGTGAGGTACATCACATAAACAAACAGACTACAACAGCGCAAGTTATACAATTACAGTAATTTTACAAAGGTGCCCTTCACAATGTCTCCCTGAGCACTCTGCCCAAGGTGCTAACTGAAGGCTCCTCTCTAGCCCCATACCCCATGGTAGGTGGGAGGGCCTGTATAGTCCAGGGCTATGTCCATGGAAAATAAAATAAAATGTCCTTGTCTCTGCCACTGAATGAGAACAGCATCCCAGTGCAGATGGAACTTCACTGGAGCTGGGTCCCCCCATCAGGGTCTGTCATACTGTCCAAAAGCACCATGTCCAAACAGCAAGGGAGCTGGTGCCCCCCTCTGGTTGCAGTCCAAGAGGCCATTACACCTCTCAATGATCAGTCTGTGATCAACAGCCCAGCTGTCTTGTAGTCCTCCAGTCTGCTGGGAACTACTGGTGTCGCGTGGAAAAACTGCTCAAGACACAAACTGTTGTCAAGAGAAGAGGGAGAGGCAGTCAAGAGAGACTAACCTCCCTGAGCTTTTATTGATCAGAAGCAGAAACTTTTTTTTACAAGAACAAAGGTAACAGGATTGCAGGGGAGGGAGATTAGGTGATAAGGGGAAAGGCTGACTAATGTACTTCTTGTTGATATGGGATATGGAAAAAAAGTTAGTTTCAGTCAGTACATTCTTTTTCTTTTGCTAATTAACAAGCACAAAGGGAGGGGCAATTTATAAATTTCTAGGCTAATTTCCTAAAGCCCATTCACATGCATTCCTTTGTGTTTCCATAAAGGTCACTCACACAGGTTCTTGATGTTTGCATCCAAGAAACCTCTTTTCCTATATTTGCAGCATGGGAGCACATTCACATCACCATTCACACTCTGGGCTTTCTTTCTTTTTCTTTTTCTTTTTTTTGCAACAGAGACATAGAGAGACAGAGAGAGGGACAGATAGGGACAGACAGGAAAGGAGAGAGATAAGAAGCATCAAGTCGGCCCTGGCCGGTTGGCTCAGCGGTAGAGCGTCGGCCTGGCGTGCGGGGAACCCGGGTTCGATTCCCGACCAGGGCACATAGGAGAAGCACCCATTTGCTTCTCCACCCCCCCCTCCTTCCTCTCTGTCTCTCTCTTCCCCTCCCGCAGCCAAGGCTCCATTGGAGCAAAGATGGCCCGGGCGCTGGGGATGGCTCCTTGGCCTCTGCCCCAGGCGCTAGAGTGGCTCTGGTCGCGGCAGAGCAACGCCCCGGAGGGGCAGAGCATCGCCCCCTGGTGGGCAGAGTGTCGCCCCTGGTGGGCGTGCCGGGTGGATCCCGGTCGGGTGCATGCGGGAGTCTGTCTGACTGTCTCTCCCCGTTTCCAGCTTCAGATAAAAAAAAAAAAAGAAGCATCAAGTCTTTGTTGTGGCACCTTGTTCATTGATTGCTTTCTCGTTTGTGCCTTGGCCAGGGGGTTCCAGCAGAGCGAGTGACCCCTTACTCAAGCCAGTGACCTTGGGCTTCAAGCCAGAGACCTTTGGGCTCAAGTCAATGAGCATGGGGTCATGTCTATGATCCCACACTCAAGCCAATGACCCTGCACTCAAGCTGGTGAGCCCATGCTGAAGCCAGATGAGCCCACACACTCAAGCCAGTGACCTCGGGGTTTCAAACCTGGCTTCTCTGCATCCCAGTCTAACACTCTGTTCACTGTGCCACTGCCTGGTCAGGCACACTCATGGCTTTTTAACTAAAGATATTTAATCCAAGTTATAGAGGATCTAAGATCAGATAGGTGATTCTCTACACTGTGCAAATCACCAAGGTAAAGGTTTGTTACAGGCAACTAGGCATACAGTTATTTTATTTATTTATTTATTTTAACTTTTAGTGAGAGGAGGGGAGGTAGAGACAGACTCCCACACGCATTTCAACTGGGATTCACCCAGCATGCCCACTAGGGGGCGATATCTGCCCATCTGGGGCCTGTGCTCCGTTTGCAACTGGAGTCATTTTTTAGTGCCTGAGGCAGAGGCCATGGAGCTATCCTCAGGGCCCAGGGCCTACTGGCTCTAACCAAGCCTTGGCAGCAGGAGGGGAGGAGAAGAGAGTGAGAAAGAAGTGAGAGAGGGAGGGGTAGAGAAGCAGATGGGAGCTTCTCCTGTGTACCCTGGCCGGGAATCAAACCAGGGACATCCACACACCAGGCCGATGCTCTACCACTGAGCCAACTGGCCAGGGCCAACAGCTCTTTATTAATAGACCTCAGCGCCTTTCCATAAGCTCTCTATCCATTGTCACAAGACCCATCCAAACCCCTCAGCAAGGTCACAGGGCCTGGCAGGGTCAAACACATTGAAGGTCTGTGCTGCCTTGTAGTTCTCTTATCTGTTGCTGCTGCTACTGTGGCCGCTGCAAAAAAAGCACCTATTATCTTCTAATGCCAACACCTGCTGCACATTGGAAGGTGATCAATGGATTGTCAACTTCACATGGGGCCTCAGGTTTTCCCGCCCATCACTGTTAGGTGGGTCTTCTCGGCCTTCTCCCTATTCAAACTGGAACAATAGGTCTTGGGGAGGATCCTGCTCTCCCACAGCTATCTCCAACAAGTAATCTTGCAACTATGCAACTTGAATGCCAGTCATTTTCTTGGCAGCTGCCGGGGCCATCCGCTTCCTCTGCTTTTTCAGCGGCTGGAACCTTTGTTCTGGCTCAAGCTGCTGCCAAACTCTAACAGGACTCTATTAGACCTGCCATTCAATTTTTCTCTATCTGCCAGACCGCAATCCAATATACCCACATCTGTGTTTAGGTAACCTTTACAGGCCCATATCTCTTGTTAGTTGGGGGGAGGGGGGGGCGGCACAGGCAGCAGTCCACACAGCCCTATGGTTCTGTGCTGCCTCCAGCTCCCCCAAATCTGCTACCATCTATGTAACTGCATTGATGGGCTGACCCATATAGGGGCTCAGGATAGCTACTAGTGACCCAAAAAGGGCTGATGGGGCACTGCAGAGAATGAGGTCCCTCATCCCTGCTATAAACACTTTCTCATCTGGCCCATGGGACCTTGAGTTGAAAGAAGTATTCTTCATTCCTAGTTCTCAAAGGACCTTTACTAACTCACTATAACAATGCTACCTACTCACTGCTCCTGGCACATTTCCAGCATTCTGTCAGACTGTTCAAATGGTGGCCATTCTAATAGGTTATGGTTTCCTGGGTTGTCATGGAAGTTCTGAAGATGCTGCCTTAAGGAGGAGTGTGTAAAAAAAAAAAAAAAAGGAGTGTGTAGTTATGGTGGCCATCTCTGTTCTGAAGAACATGATGTCATTCACCCCTATGTGCCACAACTGCAGCAACCAGGCTACCAGGGTCTCAGTAGGTTTCTGCCTAAATTTTACCCCAACTCCATCAGCTCTGCCTGGATGCAGAGCCAGACCACAGAGTGTTCCACTACCTGCAGAGGGGGCTGTGTCTGCCCCTGAGGGACTCTTGACTGCTGGGTTTTTACTTTCTGGGCAACCACTGGCCGGGCTCTGAGTCTATGGATGGCAGCTTTAGCCCGAACCTCCTCCTCAGAAGTGTCAGAAACATCTGCTCCCACAGGCTCAGAGCCACTCTGCTTGCTTGAATTTAGCTCCATTTTCTGCGCCTGCTTCAGTGCCTGCAGCTGCCAGCTCTTGGCCTGAAGCTGAGATTCAAGCTCTTGAACCCACAGTTGTGTCTCCACCAACTGTCGGTGACAGCATTCCACTTCCAGGGAAAACTGGAGCTCACAAACCTGTAACTGCTTCTCCAGAGATCGCTCCAGTTCCAGGTGCTGTTGGTGTTCAGCCTGCATCTTACACTGCACCTTTCGAGAGCAGTTGGCCTCCTTCTCCAGCACTTGCTCCAGTTAAAGCCATCACTGGTTCTCAGCCTGTATTCTGACCTGCAGTACTTGGACCTGAAGCTCTTTCTTCAGTGACTGTTCCAGCTTGTGCCATTGTTGCCACTCAGTCTGCAGCTCACCCTGGAGCTTTCAACCTTGTGCAGCTTCTCGCACAGAGCTCCTGGTTTCCTCTTGAAGGGTTGCAAAAAAAACCCAGCCCACAGCCCCCGAAAGGAGAGCCACAGAAACCATACACTGGAGAGCAAAGACCACTCCTCTACTCCACCCTTCATGGGTGTCAATGGCTCCATACCAGTCTGACCTAAATCCTGTTGGCGGCGCCAGGAGTAAGGCCAGGTGCCGGCCATGCCGGTTCACATTGGATTCGGGAAGATAGTAAAGTAACTAGGGAACTACAGGATGGTGGGCAATTCTGTTTATTAGAGTCTTGCAACAGTGTATGAGCAAGCAGGCAGAAATAAAACTGCTTCCCTCTCTCAGGACTCACAAGCAAAACCAGGTGGGGGGGGTAGGGGAACCCCTTCTGTGGCAAACAATAGCAACAAATGGTCCCTCCCAATGGCAGCAGGCAATCCACAATCTACATTCTGCTACCCTGAGGGCAAGCACCAATCAGGCAAAGTACAAGGCGAGCAAGCCTACCACCCTTGTTTGCCCAACAACCAGCCAGACCCTGTCCTCTCTGTCATTGTGTGGGCCATTGGAAGTCAGGCTGCCCAGAAGCCCCTCATGGCACGGGGGCCGTCCCTTCTCAGCTATGGCCTCTCCCCAGCACAGGCCTGGATGCAGCAGCACTTCTTGGTGTCCTGAGGGAAGAAGACCAAAGGGACCTGGCCTTGTCACAGGCCTCCACATCCACCATTCGAATGACAGAGGCTCGGGCAACTGTACAGGCCTCTGGTAAGGCCATTTCTTTCCTATTAAATAAGGAGGCCACTTATTGGGCACTCCCCAACAGATCCTCTCTGTTCTTTCTACAGCATCTCTCCCAGTAAAGGTTTGTATCCTTACATTCCTCTGGGACTCCTACCTAATGAAGGATGTAGACTATCCTTGGGAAACAATTTCCCAGCTTCCAGACCCTGACCCATCTAGTCACCTTTCCGTTTGGAAACCCCAGTCAGGAGTAGCCACCCTTGTTCCCTTCCTCCTCCTGACAGGGTAAATGCAGACACCACTCTAAAGTCCTTTCTGACTCTTACATTTAGAATAAACTCCTAATTCCACATTCTGTCTCCTAATTAAACAAACCCTGCTTTAGCCCAGGATTGTTGGCTCTGCCTCTCTGTGTCGCCCTCTGCCTATACTGCTTCCCAGTACCTCTCGCTCGATGGCATGCCACTAAAACAATTTTAGTCTATACAGAACAACAGAGCATTGTCTTTCTTTTTTTTTTTTTTCTTTTGCACTTTTCCAAAGCTGAAAACGGGGAGGCAGTCAGACAGACTCCCGCATGCACCCAACCGGGATCCACCTGGCATGCCCACCAGGGGGCGATGCTCTGCCCCTCTGCGAGGCCTCTCTGTTGCATCCAGAGCCATTCAAGTGCCTGAGGCAGAGGCCACAGAGCCATCCTCAGCACCCGGGCCATCTTTGCTCCAATGGAGCCTCGGCTGCGGGAAGGGAAGTGAGAGACAGAGAGGAAGGAGAGGGGGAGGGGTGAAGAAGCAGATGGGCGCTTCCCCTGTGTGCCCTGGCGGGGAATCAAACCCGGGACTCCTGCACGCCAGGCCGATGCTCTACCACTGAGCCAACCGGCCAGGGCCGCATTGTCTTTCTTGAAAGAACACACTCCCCCCTTTTTTTAAAATATTTTTTTATATTTTATTTATTTATTTCTAGAAAGAGAGGAGAGAGAGAGAGAGAAGGGGGGGGATCAGGAAGCATCAACTCCCCTATGTGCCTTGACCAGGCAAGCCCAGGGATTTGAACCGGCAACCTCAGTGTCCCAAGTTGACACTTTATCCACTGTGCCATCAGAGGTCAGGCCGAACACACTCCCTTTTTTTTTTTTTTTCTTTTTTTATATTTCTGAAGCTGGAAACAGGGAGAGACAGTCAGACAGACTCCCGCATGCACCCGACCGGGATCCACCCGGCACGCCCACCATGGGGCGACGCTCTGCCCACCGGGGGGCGATGCTCTGCCCATCCTGGGCGTCGCCATGTTGCGACCAGAGCCACTCTAGCGCCTGGGGCGGAGGCCACAGAGCCATCCCCAGCGCCCGGGCCATCTTTGCTCCAATGGAGCCTTGGCTGCGGGAGGGGAAGAGAGAGACAGAGAGGAAGGCGTGGCGGAGGGGTGGAGAAGCAAATGGGCGCTTCTCCTGTGTGCCCTGGCCGGGAATCGAACCCGGGTCCTCCGCATGCTAGGCCGACGCTCTACCGCTGAGCCAACCGGCCAGGGCACATTCCCTTTTTAATGACTATCTGACCTCCCCAGGTAATCAAGCCTCCCTCCTTTTCCAGACTTATGCCAACAGTTTAAAGAATGTTCACCCCTGACCCACTCCCAATAAAAGGCCCTGATGCTCTACACACTGCCCTGCTAACTCAAGCCCCTTTATGCTCCACTAGAATCTCAAGAAACACCTCAGCTGGCCATCTGCCAAAGAAAGCATGCAACATCACTGCTGCTCTGCAACTTCCGACCACACATTGGTCTCAACAAGTAAACTACCAAGTCTTTCCTGAGGCAAACAGCCGCTTTCTCCAACCAGTCCGGTTTCCCTCCTTTCCCACATTACAAGCCTCTTTTTTAAAAATTTCTTCATTTTAGAGAGGAGAAAGAGAGAGAGATAGAAAGGGGGGAGAAGCAGGAAGCATCAACTCCCATATGCGTCTTGACCAGGTTTTCAAACCACCTACCTCACCGTTCCAGGTCTACACTTTATTCACTGCGCCACCACAGGTCAGGCCTACAAGCCTCTTCTTTTTATTGCTCTTACCCTTCCATCTCCCTTTCCCCCTGGACCACTTCCCACTCTGAAGTTCCCCCTCATTTCCACTGCACCTGACATGCAGTGACCCATCTCTCTCTCATTATCGGGGCTGCAATGGCATCTACATTATCCATCTGGACAGCAGAACCCCAAGAAAGGAGCACGCCTCCTTATCCTCTTTCTCCCCTCTTCTCTATTCATCTCTCTCCCTGCCTGACACAACAGGAAATATTCTTCCTCTGCGGTGAGGATGCCTACCTTTGTCTTCCTATTAAACTGGACAGGAACTGCACTCTGGCATACCTCTCTCCCAGCGTTGAGATAGCCCCCACCAACCAGTCCTTGCCTAGTCTGGTGATCCAGCAACTCCGGCGCCGGTGGGCACTGCAGCTCATCCCTCTCTCAGTAACTCTCTGCATGCCTTCAGAAGTTGGAATAGGTATAGGGGGACTAGCCACAGCCCTACAATACTTCAAAACCCTGTCAGAGAATCTCCAAGCAGGCCTAAATGATATTGCAAAAAAGCTTAATCAATTTATAAAACCAAATAGACTCCCTCACAGCTGTTCCCTTACAAAACAGGTGAGGATTAGATCTCCTCAGAGCCGAAAAAGGGGGGCTTTGCCTCTTCCTAGAAGAGGAATGCTGTTTCTATGTCAATCAATCAGGCCTAGTTCCAGACACAGCTCGTAAGCTAACTGAAAGAGCTGCTAAGATAAGAGAATGTCACAACACCTAGAACCGATGGTTAAACAAGATCAATTGCTATGTGTGGCTACTCTCACTCATATGTCCTATAACCTTCCTCATCCTCACTCTACTTTTTGAAAGATGTCTTGTACACCTCCTTTCTTTTTTTCTCAGGACCACCTTAGGGCATTTACAAACCAATCCATTGAAGAGATTATGCTATTTGAAGTCACCAGTCCTCACAAGGCCCTCGCCCAAACCTCACATCAATGAGCAGCCAGCTCCCAACCATCCCCTCCTTCTAAATGCTTCACTGACCCTAACAGCAGGAAGTAGCTACAGAAGAGAGACCTTCACCGTTTTTCCTTAAGCAACTAAAGGCTGGAATGTTTGGCTCGTGGTAGGTCGCCAAATGAGGGACACACAGGACTGATAATTTTTTTTTTTTGTATTTTTCCGAAGCTGGAAATGGAGAGGCAGTCAGACAGACTCCCGCATGCGCCCGACCGGGATCCACCCGGCACGCCCACCAGGGGGCGATGCTCTGCTCATCCGGGGCGTCGCTCTGTCGCACCAGAGCCACTCTAGCGCCTGGGGCAGAGGCCAAGGAGCCATCCCCAGCGCCCAGGCCATCTTTTGCTCCAGTGGAGCCTCGGCTGCGGGAGGGGAAAAGAGAGACAGAGAGGAAGGAGAGGGGGAGGGGTGAAGAAGCAGATGGGTGCCTCTCCTGTGTGCCCTGGCCGGAAATTGAACCTGGGACTTCTGCTCGCCAGGCTGATGCTTTACCACTGAGCCAACTGGCCAGGGCAAGGACTAATAAATTTTATAGGAAATTTATTCACGCATCTGCGGACAGAGGGGCTGAGAGCCCAGTGGCATCTGCAGCGAGAGGATGAAGAGCCTCAGCCCGCCCAGGACTGAGTTGGGCTGTACTTCTCACCACAGCGGGAAAACCCCTGTTACCTGTGGTGGTTGAACAGTGGAAGGAGTGGTGATTGATGACCAAGCAATGGAATGTTCAGATAAGTGAGGGAGGAATGACTAACTGGCAGGATGTCCGAGGGTCGTGCAGAGGTGAGACATCAATCAGGGCTGCTCAGGTGGAGAGCTCCAGGAACTGCCTGGTGCCCAGTCACCTAAACTTCAACCTGACTGGTTGAGGCTTTTAGTAAGGGGCCTTGAATCCTATACAGGGCAGCCCCTGTAGCTCTCCTCCCATCACTCATCCAAACACACTGTCACTTAGTGATCAACCATCACCCTGCCCCCAGGGTCCCCGTCAAGACTAGCCACCTGACTAACATTGCTCACCAACCCTACAAAGGCTCGAATCCCCAGACACGGCACCGACGCCACCAGGGTCTCTCAGCCCATCTGTTCACAGGTGCATAAACTTCTTATAAAACTCATCAGACCTTGCGTATCCCTCCTTTGGCGACTTAACACCACCAAACAGCAGTGATCATGGGAATTTACACTTGTATTTGTGAAGTTTTCCAAAATCTAAACCTCCGTTTTGGTTTGGGAATCCACTGTCGCTGTCAGCCAAGAATGGCATGTAACAGAAACTGGAGACTCTCATGGCTTCCCCAAAGAGGGGTCACTCTTCTCCCACAAACACTAGGCTGAGGCCAGCAACCAGGGCTGCCATGGTGGCCACATGATGTCATCGGGGACCCAGGCTCCTTCTCTTTCAGCCTTGCTTTTTTTTTTCTTTTCTTTTCTTTCTTTCTCTTTTTCTTTCTTTCTTTTTTAGTGAAAAAGACAGAGAGAGAGAGACAGACAGGGACAGATAGACAGGAAGGGAGAGAGAAGAGAAGCATCAATTCTTCCTTGGTGTGCCTTAGTTGTTCATTGATTGTTTTCTCATATGTTCCTTCACAGGAAAGCTACAGCAGAACAAGTGACCCCTAGCTCAAGCCAGCATCCTTGGGCTTAACCCAGTGACCTTGGGCTTCAAACCAGCGACCATGAGGTCATGTCTATGATCCCACACTCAAGCCAGTGACCTCAGGCTCACACTGGTGAGCCTGCGCTCAAGCCAATGACCCCGGGGTTTCAAACCTGGGTTCTCTAATCTCAGGCTGACAATCTATCCACTGCACCACCACCTGGTCAGGCTCAGCCTTGCTTTTCTTATTGTGGGGGTTTAGTCACACATGCAAAAGATACCTGCTGTCTCTGCTCTGAGGACCATATCCTCCTTCTAGGGAGGAGGCAAGGACAGGGCAGTGGTCAGAAAGCATGTGCATCTAATTTGTCCCTTTTTACAAGGAAACCACTGGATTTCATGAACACACATGGAGAAGATTTCCCTACATGTCTTGTGGCCATCCTTCACTGCAGAGGAGTCTAACACTTGGCTGGCTACATGGCCATGCCAAATCAAATTGGGGTTCCGCGGATGGAGAAGATGAGAGAATGATGACTAATGATGACTATCCTGTTCCTGATAATGCAAGTCTGTACCCATGATGACAAAATGCAACATTTTGCAAGATGAGAGAATGACTGACTAACAGCAATGTTAGTCAGGCGGCTAGTCTTGACGAGGACCCTGGGGGCAGGGTGATGGTTGATCACTAAGTGACAGTGCGTTTGGATGAGCGATGGGAGGAGAGCTACAGGGGCTTGGTAAGGAACCAGACTGTCTGCCAAAGTGAGTGCTGCTGGTGGGACCTCGCCTCTTCTCTACAGCCACCAGAAGGGCTGCTGCTCTCCCACGTGGCAACAGTTCTCTACTTGTGGGTCAGGCTCAATCATCTTACTCTCTCTCTCTGGACCCGAAGTCCTGAGAAAGGTTTCAAGGTCACATGGAGTGCCTAGGAGTCATGCAGGAGCAGGGAGAGCAGGTCCAGGGCAGGTGAGGGTGAGCCTTATGGTGCTGACAGCCCCCTGACTCAGGGAGTCCACCAGTGCCTCGGACTCACCTTCGTTTAGACTCCATTCTGTGAAGCGCCTGCTCAGCCAGGGACTACATTTCCCAGCGCCCTTTGCAGTTAGGTGTGGTCAAGACATTGAGTTCTGGCAAGGATTAATTGAACTGAAGTGAATTGAGTGCCACTTTCAGTCCTGGTTCATAAGAATCTGTGCTGTTCCTTCAGGCTCTTTACTGCCTCTGGCTGGAATGGACATGACCCCCAGGGGGACCCTGAAATGCACATGCTGAAGATGGTGGGGCTGCATCAGCCAGGTTCCTGAGTGGCTGAGTGGTGGACGGCTGCTCTGTCAAACTGGTCCCCTGCAAATACTGCAATTCCAGCAGGAAATAAACTCCCATTTCCAGGCACTGTAACACGTTTTGGGTCTTTTGGTGACATCATTGGTTCTGAACTGTAGCCTCAGGTGAGCCATCTGCTATCTTTCCAATATATTTGTTCTTCTACTTCAGGTGGTCCAGTATGACTCCTGTTCCTGATAATGCAAGTCTGTACCCATGATGACAAAATGCAACATTTTACAATTATTTAATCTGCACTAGGTACCCTCTTAGGTGTTTCACATGTATTAAGTTCTTCACTGTCTAATAAAGCCAAAAACGGAAGTTCTGTTATCAGGCATCAAGACTTTAGTGACTTCCACTAGCTCACCCAGCTCACCCAGCCAATATAGGCGCCACATAGCCAAGCAGTCTGAGACAGGTGTAGGCTTGAACACAAAATTTTGAATGGGCTGGAGCTCCCCAGTCAAGACACATATGAAGCAATCAATGAACAACTAAGGTGCCATAACTATGAGTTCATGCTTCTTATCTCTCCCTTCCTGTCTGTCTCTCTATATATATAAAAAAAAATTTTTTTTTCTTTTTTTAGATAGACCAAGACAGGAAGAAAAAGAGAGGTAGGAGAGAGATAAGAAGCATCAACTCATACAGTAGTTGCTTTGCTTTAGTTGGGTTTTTTTTCCTGAAGTTAGAAACAGGGAGGCAGAGAGACAGACTCCCACATGTGCCCAACCAGGATCCACCCAGCATGCCCACTAGGGGGCAATGCTCTACCCATCTGGGATGTTACTCTGTTGCAATCGGAGCCATTCTAGCTCCTGAGGCGGAGGCCATGGAACCATTCTCAGCACCTGGGCCAACTTTGCTCCAATGGACCCTTGGCTGTGGGAGGGGAAGAGAAAGAGAGAGAGAGAGAGAGAAGAGAGAGAGAGAGAAGAAGCAGACGGGCGCTTCTCCTGTGTGCCTTGGTCGGGAATTGAACCTGGAACTTCCATATGCTGGGCTGATGCTCTACCATTGAGCCAACCAGCCAGGCCTGCTTTAGTTGTTTATTGATTGTTTCTTATATGTGCCTTGACTGGAGAGCTCAAGCCAACCCAGCAACCCCTTGCTCAAGCCAGCGACCTTGGGCTCATGTCAATGATCTTGCACTTAAGCCAGCAATCTGGCACTCAAGCCCATGAGCCCACGCTCAAGCCGGTGAACTCAGGATTTCAAACTGGGGCTTGGCATCCGGAGCCAATGCTCAATCTACTGTGCCACCACCAGTCAGGCTGGATGGTTGGTTTTTAATTTCAGCCTTTTTGATTGGAACTACTACTTAACTGCAAGTCTGAACAAAGAAAAACCTTTGTAGGATAAATGAGAGCCTGAACTCATTGGGCTCCAAAGATAAGGGGCACTTCCTCCCTCCAGCCCATATCTCAGGTATTCTATTTTTTTTTAACTGATTTTACAGAGAGGAGGTGGGGGAGGGAGTGAGAAGCATCATCTCTTAGTTGCTTCACTTTAGTTGTTCATTGATTGTCATATGTGCCTTGACTGGGCAAGCCTAGAGTTTTGAATGGGGAACCTCAGCATCCCAGGTTAATCCTCTATCCACTGCATCACCACAGGTCATGCTTAGTTATTCTTAGGTGACTAAGAATCTTTGCAGAGGTATCAGAGGCACCCTCCATGATGTGTAGGGACCCCATAGAGAATTCCAACTCAACTGTAATTAAATAATTGACTCATCCAGGGATGTGAAAATAAAGGTTAGTTACCCTAATGCTCCAAGTCCTCAAGGCTGTGTTGGGCAACTGAGTAGAGAAACCCAGACACATAAGAGGGTTTGAGATGACTCAGGAGGTGACTTTCCCTTGGAGCTCAACCCACAAGCAGCACACTTGAACCTACTACACAGCATCCCTAGGAATTTGTTCAGATTCTGCAGATCTACAAAGAAAACTAAAGTGAACATGGGAAATCATGCCTCCAAAGTTGACACACCCTAAGAACACCAGCACCCCCATTAATAATCATGCGGGTTAACTTGTAGGATATATCTAATGAAATGGAAAAATTTTAGCTTGAAATGGCCAAAGTGGGGAACTTTTGATACTTCCAAATAGACTTTTCTGGGTGCTCAATTAGAAAATGCTAACTCTAAAATTAATACTCATTAATATATTGACTAGAAATAGAAGCTTCTAGAAGCACAGATAAATTTTTTAAAACATTTTTTAACTTGACCTGTGGTGGCGCAGTGGATAAAGTGTTGACGTAAAAGGCTGAGGTCACCAATTCATAGCCCCAGGCTTGCCTGGTCAAGGTACCATACAAGAAGCAACTACTACAGGTTGATGCTTCCTGCTCCTCCCCCGCTTCTCTCTCTCTTCCCTCTCTCTAAAGTTAATAAATAAAATATTTTTAAAATCTTAAAAAAAAAAAAAAGGCCCTGGCCGGTTGGCTCAGTGGTAGAGCATCGGCCTGGCGTGCAGGAGTTCCAGGTTCGATTCCCGGCCAGGGCACATAGGAGAAGCGCCCATATGCTTCTCCACCCCTCCCTCTCTCCTTCCTCTCTGTCTCTCTCTTCCCCTCCCGCAGCCAAGGCTCCATTGGAGCAAAAGATGGCCCAGGCGCTGGGGATGGCTCTTGGCCTCTGCCCCAGGCGCTGGAGTGGCTCTAGTCGTGACAGAGCGACTCCCGGGATGGGCAGAGCATCGCCCCCTGGTGGGCATGCCGGGTGGATCCTGGTCGGGTGCATGCGGGAGTCTGTCTGACTGCCTCCCGGTTTCCAGCTTCAGAAAAATACAAAATACAAAAAAAAAAGAAAAAAAAGAAAAAGTTAAAAAAAAAAATCTCAGAGACTGTCTCTGAACTAAAGAAGGCCTCTGTAGCTAATGAATGCCAACACCCATTCCTCCCCTCTATAGCTCCTCCACTATATCTGCTACCTGGGCTTCCTGGTCCGGACTGCCTTCCCCTGCCCTTCTCCCCTCCCCTCTATCTCTCCTATGTCTCTTGCACTACCACTCTCTACTGACCTAGGGGAAAGTGAGAATAAGAATTCAGACAAGAAAACCCCAGGAATTCTAACAGCTCTTTTTTAAAGAAAGAGTCGTCTCAAGCAGAGGGGAACCAGCAATTGTATATGTTCCTTGGACTAGAACAGAATTAAAGAAAGATTTTACTGTTTTTATTTGGGACCTTGATGGGTTCACAAAGAAATTTAATTTAACTGTTAAAACATGTGATCCTGACTATTCTGACTTATTCCAATTAATATATTTAGTGGTTTCTGGGAGCAAAAGCAAGAGAATTACTAAGTAGGGTTTGCTGGAAAACTCTTGCAGAGGAGTCTCTTTTATTTTTATTTATTTTTAAAGATATTTATTTATTTATTTATTTATTTATTTTACAGAGACAGAGAGAGAGTCAGAGAGAGGGATAGATAGGGACAGACAGACTGGAATGGAGAGAGATGAGAAGCATCAATCATCAATTTTTCGTTGCTACACCTTAGTTGTTCATTGATTGCTTTCTCATATGTGTCTTAACTGTGGGCCTTCAGCAGACTGAGTAACCCCTTGCTCGAGCCAGCGACCTTGGGCTCAAGCTGGTGAGCTTTGCTCAACCCAGATGAGCCCACGCTCAAGCTGGTGACCTCGGGGTCTCGAACCTGTGTCCTCGGCATCCCAGTCCGACGCTCGACGCTCTATCCTGTGAGCCACCGCCTGGTCAGGCTATTTATTGACTTTTTTAGAGAGAGGGGAGAGAGAGAGAGAGAGAGAGAGAGAAGAAGCAGGAAACATCAAGTCATAGTTGCCCCTCATATGTACCTTAACCAAAGAAGCCCAGGGTTTCAAACTGGTGATCTCAGCGCTCCAGGTTGATACTCTGTCCACTATGCTACCCCAGGTCAGGTGAGTCTATTTTATTTTAGAAAGCCAGGTCACCTTAGCAATTATTATAGGAGACTGAAATGGGAATTAGAAAAAGATAAAGAAACAGAAACAAATACATGACTGCACTGAGAACTATGAAAGTGCTTTTCCCCTTCTCCTTAATAACAGAAGAGAAATTAAAATTACCATTACAAAGGGGGAAATTACTAAGCCCCCTTGTAGACACTGAGGGCTACTTTATCTGTTCATAATCTTACCTAACTAAGTTCCCTCCTACCCCAGAGTAAAGCTTTTGTACAAATGGTAGGAATATGTAATCAACCAATGACTTTTTAAAATCAAAACTGTCTCTTTCCAACAAGGGAATAATAAAAGGCAATATATATATTTTGCTAATCAAATCTGTCCCAGTTAACCTGATAGAGTGAAATTTTTTTTTCTTTCTTTTTTTTTTTTTTTTTTTAACAGAGTCAGAGAGAGGGATAGACAGGGACAGACAGACAGGAACGGAGAGATGAGAAGCATCAATCAGTTTTTTGTTGCGCATTGCGACACCTTAGTTGTTCATTGATTGCTTTCTCATATGTGCCTTGATCGCGGGCCTTCAGCAGACTGAGTAACCCCTTGCTCGAGCCAGTGACCTTGGGTCCAAGCTGGCAAGCTTTTTTGCTCAAACCAGATGAGCCCGCGCTCAAGTTGGCGACCTCGGGGTCTCAAACCTGGGTCCTTCTGCATCCCAGTCCAATGCTCTATCCACTGCACCACTGCCTGGTCAGGCAAAATTTTCTTAAAATCAATAATGCCCACCCTGGTTGGATAGTTCAGTTGGTTAAAACATCATCCTGGAGCGCAGAGGTCACCAGTTCAATCCCTGGTCAAGGCACACAGGAATGGGTCAATGTTCCTATTTCTCTCCCTCTCTCTCCTTTCTTCTCTTGCTAAAATCAAGAAATAGCCCTGGCTGGATAGCTCAGGTGATTAAAGTATTATCCTGAAGCACAGAGGTTGCTGGTTTAATCCTCAGTCAGGGCACATATAGAAACAGATTGATGTTCCTGTTTTTCCTGTCCTCTCTCACTGAAATAAATAAATAAATAAATTTTAAAAGATACTAGAAATTTCAAGGAGCCCTGCTGGTTTTCTCAGTGGTAACACATTGGCACAGTGTGTGGATGTCCTGAATTCAATTCCCAGTCAGGGCACACAGGAGAAGTGACCATCTATTTCTTCACCCCTCCCCCTTCTCTCTCTCTCTCTTTCTTCCTGTCCTGTAGTCATGGCTCGATTGGTTTGAGCTCATTGGCCCAGGTGCTAAGGATGGCTCTGTGGAGCCTCCACCTCAGATGCAAAAAATAGCTCAGTTGTGGCCTTGGCTGGTTCGCTCAGTGGTAGAGCATTGGCCCAGTGTGTGGAAGTCCCTGGTTTGATTCCCAGTCAGGGCACATAGAAGAAGTAACCATCTGCTTCTCCACTTATCCCCTCCCTCTCATCCTTTGCTTTCTCTCTCTTCCCCTCCTGCAGCCATGGCTTGGTTTGAGCAAAGCTGGCCCCAGGCTCTGAGGATGGCTCTATGGCCTCGCCTCAGGTGTTAAAATAGCTTGGTTGCTGAGCAATGGAGCAGCGGCCCCAGATGGGCAGAGCATTGGTCCCAGACAGGGGTTGCCAGGTGGATTCTGATTGGGGAGCATGCACAAGTCTATCTCTCTATTTCTCCTCCTCTCATTTGGAAAAATAGAAAAAAAGAAACATCAGGGGGAAAAGTCAATAAGTAAATACTGACTTCAGTAGAAGACTCTCTCGATATTTCTCCCTAAGACCAGGGGCTCCTCAGCTCAAAGAACTTCTGCAGAGAGACTGCCAGCCCCACCCAATCTGAGCCTGCTGCTCGGCTCGCTGGGGAGAAATAGAATTGGAGTACTAGCAGTGTCTGAGGGATTAGGCTCTGGAGTAAGGGCCACATTCCCTATATTAATTTTCTGACCAAGAGGCCCCTGAAGTAGAGGGTCCCACTAACGTTTTCATCCAGACCTCAGCTGCCCTAACCCATGAAGCTTGCAACCTGTAGAGGGGTTAGAAGGGTGAGGTCAGTCTGAGCCCACACTACAGTCTTTCTACAGAAGACTCTGTGGGAAGATCAGGCAGCTGCAAGAGGAGGTAGAGCAGCTGAAAAATGAGGGCAAACCTTATGGAGCTTGGATCATTTTACAGAGCTGCTGTCACCTCTAAGCAAAAGAAGCTGACAATTATTCACAAACTGGCCCCTCCCACAGTATCCAGGCACAGAATATGCAAACACAAACAGCAAACAGAGCACTAGCTCCAGACAGGTAGCCTACAGTAGATTGAGGGCAAACAATGGCTAACGCCAACCCATACTGAACCTCACCCAAGAGGACCCAGAACTAACACAACCAGTAGTGGGTGGCAGTGCACCAACACTAGATTCAGCTAGCTACACAAGCAGCATGCCCAAAGGAGAAGTCTAACAGGCAACAGGCACTGTAGAGAATAAATATGCCCAATAGGACAGACACATGATTAAGGTTGACCCTTAGAGTCAGCCAGCCTGAAAGGATAGCGTCACACGCGAAAAGGCCAACAGAATTCAAGATCCAAATAAAACACCACTTTTATTCAACATAGTTCTGGAAGTCCTAGCCACAGCAATCAGAGAAGAAATAAAAGGCATCCAAATTGAAAAAGAAGTAAAACTGTCCTTATTTCCTGACATGATACTGTACATAGAGAATCCTGAAGTCTCAGCCAAAAAACTACTGGACCTGATAAATGAATTCAGCAAAGTGGCAGGATATAAAATTAATATTCAGAAATCAGGGCATTTTTATACACCAACAATAAAGTGTCAGAAAGGGAAATTAAGGAAACAATCTCCTTCACTATTGCAACAACCACAAAATAAAGTACATAGGAATAGATTTAACCAAGGAGGTAGAAGACTTGTACTCAGAAAATTATAAGACACTGAAAAAAGTAATGAAGGAAGATACAAACAAGTGGAAGCATATACCATGTTCATGGATAGGAAAAATAAACATCATTAAAATGTCTATACTGGCCCTGGCCAGTTGGCTCAGTGGTAGAGCGTCGGCCTAGCGTGCGGAGGACCCGGGTTCGATTCCCGGCCAGGGCACACAGGAGAAGCGCCCATTTGCTTCTCCACCCCTCCGCCGCGCTTTCCTCTCTGTCTCTCTCTTCCCCTCCTGCAGCCAAGGCTCCATTGGAGCAGAGATGGCCCGGGCGCTGGGGATGGCTCTGTGGCCTCTGCCTCAGGCGCTAGAGTGGCTCTGGTCGCAACATGGCGACGCCCAGGATGGGCAGAGCATCGCCTCCTGGTGGGCAGAGCGTTGCCCCTGGTGGGCGTGCCGGGTGGATCCCGGTCGGGCGCATGCGGGAGTCTGTCTGACTGTCTCTCCCTGTTTCCAGCTTCAGAAAAATGAAAAAAAAAAAAAAAATGTCTATACTACCCACAGCAATCTATAGATTCAATGCAATTCTTTTTTTCTTTTTTTTTTTTTTTTTGTATTTCTCTGAAGCTGGAAACGGGGAGAGACAGTCAGACAGAATCCTGCATGCGCCCGACCGGGATCCACCTGGCACGCCCACCAGGGGGCGACGCTCTGCTCATCAGGGGGCAATGCTCTGCCCCTCCAGGGCATCGCTCTGTTGCGACCAGAGACACTCTAGCACCTGGGGCAGAGGCCAAGGAGCCATCCTCAGCACCTGGGCCATCTTTGCTCCAATGGAGCCTTGGCTGCGGGAGGGGAAGAGAGAGACAGAGAGGAAGGAGAGGGGGAGGGGTGGAGAAGCAGATGGGCGCCTCTCCTGTGTGCCCTGGCCGGGAATCAAACCCGGGACTTTTGCACGCCAGGCCGACGCTCTACCACTGAGCCAATCGGCCAGGGCCTCAATGCAATTCTTATTAATATACCAATGGCATACTTGACAGGTCTAGAACAAATATTCCAAAAAATTATATGGAACCAAAAAAGAACTGAACGGCCTCAGCAATCTTGAAAATAAAGAACAAAGTGGAAAGAATCACTCTTCCTTCTATTAAGTTATACTATGAGACCATTGTACTCAAAACAGCTTGGTACTGGCATAAGCACAGGCATACAGATCAATGGAACAGAACAGAGAACCCAGAAATAAACCCATGCCTTTATATTCAATTAATATTTGACAAAGGAGGCAAGAGTACACAATGGAGAAAAGACAGTCTCTTTAATAAATGATGTTGGGAAAATTGGACAGGTACATGCAAAAAAAAATGAAACTAGACTATCAACTTACATCATTCACAAAAACAAACTCAAAATGGTTAAGAGACTTAAATGTAAGTCACAAAACCATAAAAGTCTTGGAAGAAAACATAGGAAGTAGACTCTCCAATATTTCTTGTAGCAATAGTTTTGCCAATATATCTCTGTGGGCAAGTGAAATAAAGGACAAAATAAACAAATGGGACTATATCAAACTAAAAAGCTTTTGCACAGCAAAAGACACCATTAGCAAACTAAAAAGCCAACATACTCAATGGAGAACATATTTGCCAATACGTCTGATAAGGAGTTAATAACCAAAATTTATAAAGAACTTCTAAAACTCAACACCAGGAAGGTAAACAATCCAATTTAAAAATGAGCAAAAGACTTGAATAGACACTTCTCCAAAGAGGACATACAGATGGCCAACAGGCATATGAAAAAATGCTCAATGTCACTAATCATTAGAGAAATGCAAATTAAGGCCATAATGAGATATCACCTCACACCTATCAGAATGGCTCTCATTCAAAAAATCAACACACAACAAGTGCTGGTGAGAGTGTGGAGAAAAGGAAACCTCCTGCACTGTTGGTGCAGCCACTGTGGAAAACAGTATAGCATTTTCTCAAAAAATTAAAAATGTAACTACCTTATAACCCAGCAATTCCACTTTTAGGAATATATTCTGAAATCCCACAACACTGATTCAAAAGAAAAAATGCACCCCCATGTTTACTGCAGCATTGTTTACAATAGCCAAGATCTGGAAACAGCCCAAGTGTCCGTCAGTGGACGAGTGGATAAAAAAGCTGCAGTATGTATACACAATGGAATACTATGCAGTCATGAAAAAGGAAATCTTACTGTTTGTGATGGCATGGATGAACCTGGAGACTATTATGCTAAGTGAAATAAGCCAAATAGAGAAAAACAAATATCATATGATCTCACTTATATGTAGAATCTAATGAATACAATAAACTGAGGAACAAAATAGAAACAGAGGCACGGTCACAGGGAACAGATGGACAGTTGTCAGAGGGAAGGGGGATGAGAGGAAGGGATCAAAGAAGGAGAAGGAATTAGCCAAATTACATATACATAACACACAGATACAGACAACAGGGTAGCAAGTCCCAGAGGGAAAGGGGGATGGAGGTAAGGGGAAGGAGGGACAAAGGGGGTGAAATGGGAATGAAAAGAGACTTTGCTTGAGGCATGGAGGACACGATGCAGGGGGTTGAGTGTGTTATATTGAGTGGGACACTTGAAACCATGTAAACACAATAAAATAAATTTTTTTTTTTTTTTTGTATTTTTCTGAAGCTGGAAACGGGGAGAGACAGTCAGACAGACTCCTGCATGCCCCTGACCGGGATCCACCTGGCACGCCCACCAGGGGCCACGCTCTGCCCACCAGGGGGCGATGTTCTGCCCCTGCGGGGCGTCGCTCTGCCACCACCAGAGCCACTCTAGCGCCTGGGGCAGAGGCCAAGGAGCCAATCCCAGCGCCAGGGCCATCTTTGCTCCAATGGAGCCTTGGCTGCGGGAGGGGAAGAGAGAGACAGAGAGGAAGGAGGGTGGGGGGTGGAGAAGCAAATGGGCGCTTCTCCTATGTGCCCTGTCCGGGAATCGAACCCGGGACTTCTGTACGCCAGGCCGACGCTCTACCGCTGAGCCAACCGGCCAGAGCAAAATAATTTTTTTTTTTTTAAAAAAGAAGAGATTAAGACACAAACATTGCCTGACCTGTGGTGGCACAGTGGATAA
Organism: Saccopteryx bilineata; assembly: GCF_036850765.1. Taxonomy (NCBI): domain Eukaryota; kingdom Metazoa; phylum Chordata; class Mammalia; order Chiroptera; family Emballonuridae; genus Saccopteryx; species Saccopteryx bilineata. The sequence goes on along the minus strand of NC_089492.1, from coordinate 313,456,608 downwards.
AGCGTCGACCTGGAAATGCTGAGGTCACAGGTTCGAAACCCTGGGCTTGCCTGGTCAAGGCACATATGGGAGTTGATGCTTCCAGCTCCTCCCCCCTTCTCTCTCTCTCTGTCTGTCTCTCTCCCTCTCTCTCTCCTCTCTAAAAATGAATAAATAAAATAAAATTAAAAAAAAAAAAGACACAAACATGTACACAGAGGAAAGACCATGTGAAAATACAGTGAGAAGGCCACGTGCAAGACAGAGAGGCATCCGAGGGAACCAAATCTGCTGACACTTTGATCTTGGACTTCTAGAATCCAGAACTGTCAGAAAATAAATTTTGGTTGTTTAATCATCCAAAAAAAAAAAAAAAGGAAAGAAAGAAACTTCAGGGGACAGAGTTGAAGAGTTGAGTTATTCAGTTAGGCATAGTTCCCTACTAGGAAGAGAACAGAAGTGGTTCTCACAAGGACCATATATCTGAAAGTGTTTACTACACAGCAATATGGCACAGCCTTCTGAAGTATTTTTACAAGTTTACACACATGCTAAAATTTGATATTTTAAAACTTTTCATAAGAAACTTATCAAAGTTCTACTAGAAAAGAGGAAAATATGGGATTTAAAAAATTTGTATTTAGTAATTTCATTCCTGCAGCTCAAAACATATCATACCTTTTTTATGAAATCTGTGGTATAAATAATTTTCCTATTTTGCCAGAGGAAGAGATACTATGTATGGTATATTTTCAAGTCATTACTGGAGTTTAAATTAGGACTGAAAACATTTGGCTCCTTACACTAAACCTTGTTGCATGAATTAATGTTGTTGGTTGAATTCTGCTCCCTAAAATATGTCACCTTTTGTAATTTTTAAACATAAAAAATCTGTTCAGCTTGACCAAGAGGTGGCACAGTAAATAGAGCGTCGGACTGGGACACAGAGGATCCAGGTTCGAAACCCCGAGGTTGCCAGCTTGAGCGCGGGCTCATCTGGTTTGAACAAGGCTCACCAGCTTGAACCCGAGGTCACTGGCTTGAGCAAGGGGTCACTCACTCTGCTGGAGCCTCCTGGACAAGGCACATATGAGAAAGCAATCAATGAACAACTAAGGAGCCACAACGAAGAATTGATGCTTCTCATCTCTCTCCCTTCCTGTCTGTCCTTATCTGTCCCTCTCTCTGTCACAAAAAGAAAAAAAAATCTGTTCAGTGCCCTTTGCAAGACAATAAACGAGAGTCCTTCTGTAAATAGGGTTAAATGACTCCTGCCCGCTGATATGATCAGGGAGAAGGGAATCAGAGCCCTAATTTATTATGATTCAGAAAATGACTCATCATGTAACTTTGTGAATGTTGCCTAACCTTTTAGCATTTCAGTTTCTATAGCTGCAAAATAGGGATAGTATCTGTCCACCTTACAATAGTAAATGCTCTAAAAACAAAAATAAAAAATAATCTAAAAAAAATCAGCAACACTCACATGTCCTTTCTCCAGAAGGCAAAATGTATTTAAAAGTAAATTAAATACTGCATCGCCCTGGCCATTTAGTTCAGTAGTAGAGCGTCGGCCCAGCATGTGGATGTCCCAAGTTTGATTCCCGGCCAGGGCACACAGAAGTGCCCACCTGCTTCTCCACCCCTTCCCCCTCTCACTTCTCTCTCTCTTCTCCTCCTCCCCTCCTGCAGTCAAGGCTAGATTAGAGCAAGTTGACCCTGGGTGCTGAAGATGGCTCCATGGCCTCCACCTTAGGTGCTAAAAAAAAAAACATGGCTCCAGTTGCAACAGAGCAAGGGCCTCAGATGGGTAGACCATTGTCCCCTAGTGGGCTTGTCAGGTGGATCCCCATCTGGGCACATGCAGAAATCTGTATCTGCCTCCCTTCCTCTTGCTAAAATTAAAAAACAAAACTGCACCAATTTAGAAAAATAATGATTTTAAAGGAAATTCCATGAAAGAAAAATAATTTCAAAATAAAAGATCTGTTGCAGGACATTCCAATGCAACTTTAGACCTTTACTAGTACGGATATTGGCAAGACCAAGTCAGATGCTCCTATTAAAACTTTACCTTTACCTAATATTCACCAATATCCTTTAAGACAGCAGTTCTCAACCTGTGGGTCGTGACCCCAGCGGGGGTCGAACGACCAAAACACAGGGGTCGCCATCAGAAAATACATATTTGCCTAAAGTCATCGGAAATACATATTTTATTTAAAAATGTATTGTATAATAAATATGTATTTTCCAATGGCTTTAGGCGACCCCTGTGTTTTGGTCGTTTGACCCCTACCGGGGTCACGACTCACAGGTTGAGAACCGCTGCTTTAAGACCTGATGCATAGCTGGAACCAAGACCATTATACAAAATTGGTTTAAAAGGTTATTGATAATTCCATGTACTAGCCCCTGTAATTCCCCTATCCTTCCAGGAAAGAATAAATGGAAAAGAATGGAGACTTGTACAGGATTTGAAAGTGATAAATAAGATAGTTATTCCCAAATATCCAGTGGTTCCAAATTCACATAATCTGTTATCAGCTATTACTGTAAATTGCCAATATTTTTTTAAATTATTTTTATTTATTCATTTTAGAGAGAGACAGAGAAAGATATATAGAGAGAAGGGCGGAAGAGCAGGAAGCATCAACTCCCATATGTGCCTTGACCGGGCAAGCCCAGGGTTTCGAACTGGTGACCTCATGGTTCCAGGTCAATGCTTGATCCACTGCACCACCACAGGTCAGGCAAATTGCCAATATTTTTTTTAGGACAAATTTATATAGAGCCTGTTTGAGCATGTTTGTAAAAGAGAGAGACAGAAATACTTCTTGGCTTTCACCTGGGAAGATTACAATTTTACTTGGACAGTAATGCCCCAGAGATATAGGGAGAGTCCCACCTTTTGTCTTAGATACTAAAAGCTAATTTTTCTTTCTAGTGTTGATTTTAAAGAGAGAGAAAAAAAGAAAGTGAGACAGGAACATCATTCTGTTCCTGTATGTGCACCGACCAGGATCGAACCAACAACTCCTATTCTGTGGGATGATGCTCTAACCAACTGAGCTATCTGGCCAGGGCACTAAAAGCTGATTTAAATGGTATTGAATTTTAAAGAGATTTTCACTCTAATTCAATATATAAATAATATACTTTATGCTCTAGGTCAAGTTCTGATTCTGTTTATCCCGGGTAAAATACTTGAGTTATCTCACATTTAAGAATGGGCTATGGGCCGTGGCCAGTGGCTCAGTGGATAGAGTGTCGGCACAGCATATGGACATTCTGGGTTTGATTCCCAGTTAGGGCACACAAAAGAAGTGACCATCTGCTTCTCTCCTCCTCCTTCACTCCCTTCTCTCCCTCTTCCCCTCCCACAGTCAATGGCTCAATTGGTTCAAGTGTGGCCCTGGGTACTGATGATAGCTTGGCTGATCCAAGCCCCTCAGCCTTAGGCACTAAAAATTGCTTTGTACTTGAGCATCAGCACCAGATGGGGTTTCTGGGTGAATCCCAGTTGGGCCACATGCAGGAGTCTGCCTCACTATCTCTCCTCCACTCACCTAATGAAAAAAAAAATAAGAATGCACTACTAATTTTAATACTGTGTTATTAAAATCAAATTTATGCCTGACCTGTGGCAGTGCAGTGGACCTGGAATGCTGAGGTCGCTGGTTTAAAGCCCTGGGCTTGTCTGGTCAAGGCTCTTATAAGAAGCAATTACAAGCCTGACCTGTGGTGGTGCAGTGGATAAAGTGTTGACCTGGAACACTGAGGTTGCTGGTTCGAAACCCTGGGCTTGCCTGGTCAAGGCACATATGGGAGTTGATGCTTCCTGCTCCTCCCCACTTCTCTTGCTCTTTCTTTCCCCTCTCTAAAATGAATAAATAAATAAAAATAATAAAAAAATAAAGAATCAACTACAAGTTGATGCTTTCTGCTCCTCTCCTTATCTCTCTCTCCTCTCTCTACAAAAATTTTTTTTAAATCAATAAATAGCCTGACCAGGTGGTGGTGCAATGGATAGAGTGTCAGCCTGGGACTCAGAGGACCCAGGTTCGAAACTCCGAGGTCACTGGCTTAAGTGTGGCCTGATCCACCTTGAGTGTGGGCTCACTAGCTTGAGCGTGTGATCATAGACATGACCCCATGGTCACTGTCTTGAGCCCAAAAGGTTGCTGGCTTGAGCACAGGGTCACTGGCTCGGCTGGAGCCTCCCCCCAGCACCCTCATCAAGGCACATACAAGAAAGCAATCAATGAATAACTAAGGTGCTGCAACAAAGAATTGATGTTTCTCATCTCTCTCCTTTCCTGTTTGTCCCTATCTGTCCCTCTCTCTGTTTATCTCTCAGTCTCTGTCTCTTGATAAGATTTTTTTTTTTTTTTTGTATTTTTCTGAAGCTGGAAACGGGGAGAGACAGACAGACTCCCGCATGCGCCCGACCGGGATCCACCCGGCTCGCCCACCAGGGGGCGACGCTCTGCCCACCAGGGGGCGTCGCTCTGTTGTGACCAGAGCCACTCTAGTGCCTGGGGCAGAGGCCAAGGAGCCATCCCCAGCGCCCAGGCCATCTTTGCTCCAATGGAGCCTCGCTGCGGGAAGGGAAGAGAGAGACAGAGAGGAAGGAGAGGGGGAGGGGTGGAGAAGCAGATGGGCGCTTCTCCTGTGTGCCCTGGCCGGGAATCGAACCCGGGACTTCTGCACGCCAGGCCGACGCTCTACCACTGAGCCAACCGGCCAGGGCCTCTTGATAAGATTTTTAAAAAATCAATCAATAAAAATCTTTAATAATAAATAAATAAATAATATAAAACTTACTTGATCCAATTCATTGGGAGCCATAGGGAAACAAACTACAAAATCTCTAAAATTTTCTAAAGCTCCCACTGTAGGTCACCTTAATTAAAAATAACCTATATACCAAGGTTTTAGCTGAAGAACATGGAGAGATCATCATAGACCTATAGAGTATTATAGTCAGCAATTTGACTCAGTAGCTAAAGGACTTCCTCTCTGGATAAGCATTATCTCTGCTATAGCCATGTTATGTAAACAAGCAGTAGAGATAGTTATGGACTCTCCTTTACCCATTTATGTTCCTCATTCTATTGAGTTTTGTTTTTTTTTCAATGAGAGGAAGGGAGGTAGAGACAGACTCCCGCATGCACCCAGACCAGGATCCACCCGACGAGCCCACTAGGGGGCAGTGGTCTTCCCATCTGGAGCATTGCTCCATTGCTCCACAACCGAGCTCTTCTTAGTGTCTGAGGCAGAGGCCATGGAGCCATCCTCAGTGCCTGGGGACAACTTGCTTCAATTGAGCCATGGCTGCAGGAGGAGAGAGAGAGAGAGAGAGAGAGAGAGAGAGAAGCAAAAGGGGGAGAGGTGGAGAAGAAGATGGGCACTTCTCCTGTGTGCCCACCTGGGACATCCACATGCTGGGCCAACTCTCTACCACTGAACAAACTGGCCAGGGCCTGGATGTTTCTTACATTGACAAGTTGGAGCCCATACTCTTCTCCATGCTTCTCCACTGCCCTCCAGACAGATTCTCTGAGCTTAAAAAGGACTGCAAAGTACATGCATATTCAATTTTGAAAACACCATGTTGAATAAAAGAAACCAGACACAAAAGGCCACATATTGGATGATTCCGTTTATATGAAATATCCCGAACAGACAAATCTATGGAGATAGCTATCATATTGGCATTTGCCAGGGGCTGGAGGGGGAGGGTATGGAGAGTGACCACTTAGTGGGTACCAAGTTTTATTCTGGGAGTGATGAAAATGTTTTGGAATTAGATAAAGATAATTGTACAATGTTGTGAGTATACTACATACCGCTTAATTGTTCACTATAAGATGGTCAATTTGATGTTATGTAAATTTTACATCAATTAAAAATAAAAAGCAAGGATACATGCAAGACTGCAAAATGGCCTCACATGGAACAGGGAGTTGGGAGTAGGAGCTCTGCGGCCAGGGCAGGGCAGCCCTTTCCCTGTCCTGTGACTGTCCTAGGAGTAGAACAGCTCCTCTACCTCCCTGATATACACTCACTGCGCAAGATCGAAGAGAAAACAAGTGGAAGAATGACCCAGCTTCCTTCGTGCACCAGCAACCTGGATCTGAAAGACAGCCCCTCAGCGGTTGCTTGGGGGAGGGCAGAGAAGAGAGGGGCCGTGGAGAGGGGCTCAAGGACACTCGGAGCAAAGAGATGTTCACTAGCTTCAGTGAGGCGGTGGTTTTACCAGTGCACACATGTCAAAAAATAAAACTATAGACTTTATATACATATATTATATTGTGTGTCACTTATACCTCAAGAAAGCTTCTCTGTTAAAAACTCAAGATAGCCTGACCAGGCGGTGGCGCAGTGGATAGAGCGTCAGACTGAGATGCGTGGACCCAGGTTCTAGACCCCCGAGGTCACCAGCTTGAGCGCGGGCTCATCTGGTTTGAGCAAAGCTTACCAGCTTGGACCTAAGGTCGCTGACTCGAGCAAGGGGTTACTCGGTCTGCTGAAGGCCAGCGGTCAAGGCACATATGAGAAGCAATCAATGAACAACTAAGGTGTTGCAATGAAAAACTGATGATTGATGCTTCTCATCTTTCTCCATTCCTGTCTGTCTGTCCCTATCTATCCCTCTCTCTGACTCTCTCTGTCTCTGTAAAAAAAAAAAAAAAAAAAAAAAAATCAAGATAAAGCAGGATAAGCACCTACTTTGAAATGAAGGAAAAGAACTAGAAGAGTCTGTGAATGAGAAAAGGAACAGGATGGGAGCTGCTACTTCTATTAAAAAACCTTATAGGGCCCTGGCCCGTTGGCTCAATGGTAGAGCGTCGGCTCGGCATATGGATATCCCGGGTTCAATTCCTGGTCAGGGTGCACAGGAGAAGCACTCATCTACTTCTCTATCCCTCCCCCTCTCACTTCTCTCTCTTTCTCTTTCCCTCCTGCAGCCAGACTGGAGCGAGTTGGCCTAGGTGCTAGGATGGCTCCATGGCCTCGGCCTCTGGAGCTAAAAAAAATGGCTTCAGTTGCAAGGGAGCAAGAGCCCCAGGTGGGCAGAGCACTGGCCCCCTAGTGGGCTTGCCAAGTGGATCCTGGTTGGGGTGAGGCGTACGCAGAATCTATCTCTGCCCTCCTCTCACTAAATTAAAAAAAAAACAAAAAAACAAAAAAACAACAACTGTATAGAATGGCTTCATTCTTTAAACTGAGAATGAAAACACACTTAATGTGATTACACAATATTTCAGGGACCTGAGCATTGTTTTCAATCCTCACCTCCTCATCGGATTAGTCACCAGGTCTGTAACTGTAATGTTGCTGTAATATAATTACAGTTTAATTATAAAAGACACAGAGAGGGTGAGGTCTAGGAGGGAGCAGGGAGCTTCATTCTTTCTGCATAAATCAGCTTTTCCCCAGAAGATGAGAGCTCTTTTGGGGACCCCTCCCCTGAGGAAGCTGCTGAATGGACCCCATTTGCACCTCCCATGAGAGAAGGAGGGTTTTGCTCTACTGACTAAAAGTTCACACGAACTGTGATTCTGGAATGTAACCAGAACCACCATCAAAAATGATCCCTTCTGCAGTGTCATGAAATTCAAACACTTGAAATTTGATGAACTGGAGAGAAATCTTTTTTTTTTTTTACAGAGACAAAGAGAGAGTCAGAGAGAGAAATAGATAGGGACAGACAGACAGGAACGGAGAGAGATGAGAAGCATCAATCATCAGTTTTTCATTGTGGCACTTTAGTTGTTCATTGATTGCTTTCTCATATGTGCCTTGACTGGGGGGTTACAGCAGACTGAGTAACCCCCTTGCTCAAGCCAGCGACCTTGGGTCCAAACTGGTGAGCTTTTTTGCTCAAACCAGATGAGCTGGCACTCAAGCTGGTGACCTCGGGGTCTCGAACCTTTGTCCTCCGCATCTCAGTCTGACGCTCTATCCACTGCGCCACCGCCTGGTCAGGCTGGAGAGAAATCTTAAAGTCACTTTTACAGTATTTCCCTTTTTAATGTCACCAAAGTCAATTTTTGTTTTAACTGTTTTAAACAAAAAATCATGCCCCCCTCCCCCCTGAACCTGTTACTAGACTTGCTTTTTCTTCACTAGTTTTCTCATGTCCCATCTAATACCCTGGGTAGATTGTAGGCCAAAGGTATAGCGTAAGTTGTAGGTTGTGGTCTATCTGTTCTCGTCTCAATTACTCACTAAATGAAGAAAGCCACCTGTAGCCTTCTGAGCTTTTGAGGGCACACATCTGAATTGCTCACATTCAAAGGGCCCTTATTTTTTATCATCAATTACCCTTCCCTACTTTTTCATCTCCTCCTTTGCTTTCTCCCCCCACATTGTCAGCCCCCTCATTTAAAATATTTCATTTGAATAAATTTCTCCCACCTACTGATGTTAAAGCAAAACAAAATAAAACACATGTCACTTTGTCCTCTGACACTTCAAATATGCTTGCCACCAGGGAGTGCCTCAGTTTGTCAAGTAGGCAAGAGTGATGAAATCATTGACCAGGGGATTGAACTCAACCTCCAGAGCCCCTCCTCTCCCAGAAAAATCAGGAAACCTAGTTACATCCTTCCCATTTAATGCCAGGTTTTTCTGATGGCCTGCCCGTCCCAATCCAAGTCACCTCACGGCACAGGATATTAAACTGTCTTCCCAGGTGCTGTGGCCGCCATAACATGCACCAACGAGGGGCAGCCATGTGCAGGCCAGGGCGCAGGACCAGTGCCAGAGGGGAGCCTGGACTCCTTGTCTTCTCAGGTACGGTCCTCCCATTACCCAAGGTATGGGGCCTCCCATCACAGCTGGGACTCCAACCCTCACACCTGTCTGCCCTGCAGTTCTCTTCCTCCTGCTGTTTCCACTGGTGCATGGAAGGCCCCTTCCCTCCAAAGGTGAGGTGGGTGTGGGGGACAGGGAAGTCTGGCCCCTCTGGGGTGGCTGTGCAGCAATAAGGAGCACAACTTCCACCTCTGTGCTCTTGCTCAGCTGAAATGCCAGCCTCAGAGAGGAATTCTGACCCACCTCCCACCCCTGGGGTCCTGGGCAGTAGCTCCTGCGAGCCTCCCCACTGCCGTCCCTTTTGCTGCTTTGTGGGTGCTGGGGCAGAGGGAGAGGGGAGCGATCAGCTGAGTCAAGGGCACCATCCTGTTATAGGCCCAGCTGGGGAAGCTTTTCTAGTAAAACTCCCTTCTTTCAATCCCCCGTGGCCCCCACCACCTCACAGTCACCCTCAGTCTGTACGACACCCCCACAAAGCTGAAGAGACCCTTTTAGGGATGGGAAAGTGTGGCTCAGAGGGGTGAGGTTCATTGCCTGAGGCCACACAACAGGTGAAGGGAAAGACTGGGTTTGAACCCTGGCTTGGATGAGAAGTCCTCTGTCTTCTACTTTTCTAAGCAAACTCCTATCATGAGGCAACATTAGTTTCAGCCTAGGCAGGAGCCTAAGGACCAGACAAAGGCATTGAGGAATGGAAGGAATGTGGGGAAGGAGCCGAGAGGAGGTGATCCAGCTCCAAACCCTGGAACAGAATGCAAATGAGGAAATTGCGGCAAGAAAGGGACACCATGGCTCACCTGAGACAGTGTGAGGCGAGAACGGAGGGGCAAGGAGCATTATCCCTATGACTCTGGAGCTCACGGCTCGCCCCCACAGTGGACGGGCTTTTCCTGCCCAAAGATGCTGACCTCAGGCCTGCCCCGCCCAATCTGTTCTCCTTCCACTTCTGGGCCCAGCACCCACTTGGTCATTTCGGCCAGTCTTATGGGTAGACTGGGCCATCTCACTGTCCCATGGTCAGTTGCTCACCTGAGTGAGGCTGCTCATCACTTTGTAGGACCACAGGCTATATGTACCCCTTTGGCTGTGACCTGGGTGGCACCCAAGGTGAGTGGTTGGCAGCCCTGCTCACAGGTCCAGTCAGGGGCCCACTGTGGGTCTGAAAACTGAGTGCAGAGCCCATCGAGGGCTGGAAAGAAGGCGGATGAGGAAGGAGGTGGCCAGAGGGACAGGGCAGGACTGCGCGGGCACAGAGACAAACTGGACATCGGACGTAGGTGCTGGGTGACAGGGGAGCAAAGGAACAGAGACAAGGCCCCAGAGAAGGACAGGCCTGCACTCAGGACTGGCCGGGCCTCATGTGGGGCTGTCTGGCCCCCAGGGGAGGTGCTGATGCTGAGACAGGAGAGCTGGCGACTCTGTGGCAGCATGGCCCTGGACCCCGAGGACCCCAAGTGGAGCTGCTGCAGAGACTTCTACCCCTTCCACCACCCCACACAGAGATGCTGCCAGACTGCAGGGATATTCATCAACGCCAAGGACTGCAAAAAGTCAGAGGCTGAAGACTGCAGGACATATGCCCAGGGGTCGCTAAGTAGGTCCTGACCTCACCGGCAGCTTCTGCTCTGGTCCTCCTGTGCTAGGGGAGCCACCGAGACCATTTATTCTCCTCTCTTCTTCCCTGGGAGCTCAGGCCTCCATGGAGGGGCCTGTCTGCTACTGGACAGGAGGTCTCTGCCACTAACTTAGCTGTGTCCCAGCTTCCCACTGTGGGACTGTGGACAAGTGTCCTGCCCTCTCTGGGCCCAGTGCATCTGTCACCAGGTGAGGGGTGAGGAGTATGCACAAGACATTTAAAGAGGGAGGCTAGGCTTTTGTGGCCCCTTCTCACACCCCCAGTGACATCTGGGTGGGGGGAGTGTTCTCTCCCTTTGAAAGTGATCAGGGGCCTGACCTGTGGTGGCGCAGTGGATAAAGCGTCGACCTGGAAATGCTGAGGTTGCTGGTTTGAAACCCTGGGCTTGCCTGGTCAAGGCACATATGGGAGTTGATGCTTCTAGCTCCTCCCCCCTTCTCTCTCTCTGTCTCTCTCTCCTCTCTCTCTCTCCTCTCTAAAATGAATAAATAAAAAAAAATTACCTTTAAAAAAAAAAAAAAGAAAGTGATCAGGGCAGCCCTCCCTATGCTGCCCTCTTCTAAGCCCCTCCCCCTCACAGGCCCCAATTCCTGTGTGTGATGGGAAGTCCCCTGGGTGTCCCACAAGAACATATGCAGGAGAGAGGTAGAGCCAAGGAAGAGATCATCTCCTGGTTGTAAGTCATGACCAGGTAGATATCACACGAGGGTCACCATACAGCAATGGCACCTGCTGCCCCCTTTATGCATCTGACAAAGGGACTTCCAAGGTCAGGGCGTGCAAAGATGTCCTCCAGGGGACCAGGATGATATGGAAGGGCACACATTATGATCTGACTTTGATGAAAAGTAAATTGTACTACTAGCAAGTTAGCAATGTGGGCCTTTCTTGTTTCTTTTTTTCTATTGGCTGCTTACATCTTAAATGAGCAGGTGTTATAGAAGCAGAAAAGAATAAGAGCGATTTCCTTGTGGAGAAGCAGAACCTCCACTGTCCAAACGCGAAATGTCTCTGGGAGCGGGCTCTGCCCGCCCACTGTGTGGGAGGAGACCCAGGGGTCCCGCACTAACTCGCAGTCACAGGCAGTATGCCACCTTGCAGGGCAGACCAGCAGTTCACGGTCTAGGGGGCTGTGGGCAAAGGCAACGGAGGCAGAAACATTGGAGCCAAGCGATGCTCTGAGTGTGACTCTCCACGCCCAAGACCTCAGCTCTGGAACTGCGAGATCGCTGGAGGCAGCGGGGTGACTCAGCGCAAACGTGATGGGCGAAATTCTGCTAAGGACCCGACGGCTTAGGTGAGCGGTTGGTGTTGGGAGTTCTGCTGTCATGCTCTCTTGGACAGTTGGGGGACACCAGGGCTGCAACACTTCTCTCAGCCCCCAGACCTACTCTCCATTTTACCCCTTTCTGTGCTCCATGGAGGCTGAGCGCGGGAGGAACCTGACAGCGGTGCAACATTCTTCCCCGCAGCGCCCTGGAAAGAGTTGCAGCTTGTTTCCTGCTCCTCTCCCCTGCTCCCACCTGCACATCTGGGATCTGCCCCTGGTACCCTTCTGAGCACCTGAAGGTGGTATTGGCCCTATGTATGGCCAGGGCTGCCGCCATTGTGGCCATTCACATGCAGGTTCCTATTACATTCCCGCAGACAGTAAAGAAACTGGAGTCAAAAACTGGTGGGCCATTCCTTTATTCTAGCTTCGCACCGGCTGGCGAGTAAAACATACACAGAGGGAAAACACTTCCCTTTCCATTCAGGGCTCCCAAAGCCCCGGACACATCCAGGTTTTTCTAGAATCACAGGCCCCCACCAGTCTTAGTTTCCTATGGTTCCCTATCTGCACAACTTCTCCCTTCCCTCTCTGCACAAACTGGCTTCTCCTTCAGTACCCTGCCATCTTGGCTTCTTTCTCTTATTCTTTCTTCTTCTTAAAACTTTGGCAGGAAACCCCTTCTCCAGCACACATCAGTGTAACAAAGCCCCTTCCCAAGCAGGAAGGTAATTAGTAGTTTCACAGATCACATATCTATCTGGGCAGCCATTTTTAATAATAAAAGTGAGCAAACTTAAAAAATCATATTTTACAAACTCATCTGCCCAACACCCTACAGTCTACAGTCCCTAGAGGCCTCAGCGCCCCTCCCAGATCCCTTCACCCTACCCACACCTGGCCACACTGCCATCCTGCATTGAAGTCTCTTCACTAGGCACAGCTAGCAAAGCAAAAACAAAAACCTCCCACAGCCCTTGAGTTCTGCACAAATCTGCCCTCCCTGCTCATCTACCCACTCCTGCTCTGCTCCCGCCACGCCCACCACTTCCTGTGGCCGCCAGGCCTTGGCACTCTCCCTCCCAGAACTGCTGCTTAAGCTGAAGCTTCTCTAAAGGGCAGTTCCTAAATGGAGCCTCACCTGGCCAGGGTGATGCCCTCTCTCCTAGACCCCTTATTGATCACTTCAAAGACGGATACAGAACACTTTATTGGATGATTCCTGCTTTGTGCATATGTGACCAGGAAACAGCTAAAAGGTAACAATGATCATCTCTGGATGTTGGGATTACAGATTATTTTTTCATTTCATTTTATGTTTTTCAGTGTGTAGGGCCAGTGGCCGCCGCTGTGGCCAGGCAGGTTCTCATTGGATTCAGGCAGATGGTAAAGGAACTGTGGAGCCAGAGGATCCTGGCCATTCTGTTTATTAAGGTCTTGTAACTACGGACAAGACAACAGGCAGGAATGGCCGCTTCCCTCTCACTCAGGGCTCCCAAAGCCCCGACTCATTCTCTGGTTTCTCCCAGATTCACAGGCCCCCACCAGCCTCAGCACTGTCTTTCTCTCTCTCTCTCTGCACTCTCCAGCAAAACTAGCTGGGGGGGGGGGGCTTCTCCAGCAAACAATAGCAAACAATCGCTGCTCCCAAGCAGGAAGGCAATCTGCAATTTGCAATCTGCCACCCTGAGGGCAAGCATCCTCAGCCTTCCATAGACTATACCCACAAGGCGCTGCTCCAGTACAAGCAAGCAAACCTAAACAAAACAAACACTTGTTTACCCAACACAGTGTTTGCTGAGTTTTCCAAAGTAAGCCTGCTATGTCTTTTTTTTTTTTTTTTTTACACAGAGACAGAGAGTCAGAGAGAGGGATAGACAGGGACAGACAGGAACGGAGAGATGAGAAGCATCAATCATTAGTTTTCGTTGCGCATTGCCACACCTTAGTTGTTCATTGATTGCTTTCTCATATGTGCTTTGACCGCGGGCCTTCAGCAGACAGAGTAACCCCTTGCTCGAGCCAGTGACCTTGGGTCCAAGTGGTGAGCTTTTGCTCAAACCAGATGAGCCCGTGATCAAGCAGGTGACTTCGGGGTATCTAACCTGGGTCCTCGGCATCCCAGTCCGACGCTCTATCCACTGCACCACTGCCTAGTCAGGCCAGCCAGCTATGTCTTGAAATGTGCAGAAAACAGTGATTGGGAAGCAAAGAAATAAGCAGAATGGAATTCCTTTCTGTACCGACTTCTCTGACTCCAGTCTGTTCTGTGCCTTCAGCTCCTGGTCCTGCAGGGCCATTGCCACACCCTCCTTCCTGTGGCCCAGGCCTTGGGTGATCTGATCACAACCCACTTTTTGTACGCTCTAAGATCAGGACTGGGAAAATATTTTTTTTCTTTTGCACAAACCCTTTTCACATTCAACTCTGGGATTTGCACATGCTCTTCCTTCTGTACCTGGTCTCTCCTGGACTTTACTCCACATGCCTTTTCCCTTTGTTGATTTATTTTTTTCCCTCTCTCTCTCTTTCTCACTCTCTCTCTCAAAGAGAGATGAGAAGCATCAGCTTGTAGTTGTGGCACTTTGGTTGTTTATTGATTGCTTCTCATACATGCCTTGATGGGTAGGAGCAGACTCAAGCCGAGCCAGTGATCCCTTGCTCAAGCTGGTGACCCTGCACTTTACACTCGATGAGCCTGTGTTCAAGCCAGTGACCTCGGGTTTTGAACCTGGGACAAGCTGGGACCACAGTGTCTCAGGTCGATGCTCTGTCTACTGCACCACCACCGGTCGGGCTCCCTTTGTCGATTTTAACCTGTATCTATTCACTGTAATAAACTGTAGCCATCTGTATACCAGCTTTTCTAAGTCCTGTGAGTCCTTCTAGCAAATTGTCAAGCCTGAGGGTGTTTTGGGGGACCCCCAAAAAAGGATATTCAAGGATTCAAAGATATAATTTATATAGACCTGAAACTAATATAATAATGTATGTCAAGTGTAACTGAAAAATAAAAATGATTTTAAAAGGAAAAAAACCCCAGCCCTGGCTAGTTTGCTCAGCGGTAGAGTGACAGCCCGGTGTGTGGAAGTCCCAGGTTTGATTCCCGACCAGGGCACACAGGAGAAGCGCCCATCTGCTTATCCACCCTTCCCCTCTCCTTCCTCTCTCTCTCTTCCCCTCCTGAAGCCAAAGCTCCATGGGAGCAAAAGTTGGCTGGGAGGCTGAGGATGGCTCCACCGCCTCCACCTCAGGCGCTAGAATGGCTCCAGCCGCAATGGAGCAATGCCCCAGATGGGCAGAGCATCGCCCCCTGGTGGGCATGCTGGGGGGGGGATCCCAGTCGGGCGCATATGAGTGTCTGTCTGACTGCCTCCCCGCTTCTAACTTCAGAAAAATACAAAAAAAAAGAAAGGAAAAAAACCTAAAGATATAACATAAAACCCTTCACACAGTGCCTAGAACCCAAGCAATGTGAAATGGAAGAGATTAATTTCTTCTGTGCCTCAGTTTCCTCCTCTGCAAAATAGGATCATAATTACCCTGCATGCTTCGAGTGGGGTGCTTTTAACTTGGGGCAAAGAAGTTCTTCCCAAACAAGGCAGGAAAAGGAAGAGCCATAAAGGAAAAGATGGGGAAATCTGGTTAATTAAAATGGAAAAAGGACAGAAGGCACCACAAGTGAGCACTAAGGATTAGTAAGCAGGTGTTACTCACAGGAATCCAAGTGTCCAATAAACAGCTGAGAAGCTGCTGTGCCCACTAGGGAGCATCAGGGAAGCACAGCTGCTCCCCCTGGGCCATTCTTCTCACCCCAAGGCTCCACAGAGCAGCTTGCTCAAAAGCATCCCCATCTCAGACAAAAAGGAGGTACGCAGATTCTGTGAAGACCACCTACAGATCACGGAAAGAGAGACAGATCGGCTCAAATAAAGTGAATGTGGTACATTAAATGCTGGTCCCCAAATAAGTCCACATTCCAATCCCCAAACCAGTGACTCTTACTTTACCTAGCAAAAGGACTTGGCAGACACGATGAAGTTCAGGATTTAAAAAAAAAAAAAAAATTGATTTTACAGAAAGAGGAGAGAGAGGCAGGGGTGGAGCGAGAAAGTATCAACTCATAGTGCTTCATTTTAGTTGTTCATTGATTGCTTCCCATATGTGCCTTGACCAGGCAAAGCCCAGGATTTTGAACCAGGGACCTCAGTATTCCAGGTCAAAACTTTATTCACTGCGCCACCACAGGCCAGGTTCAAGTTAAGGAGTTTGGAAGGGGAGGTCATCCTGCATTATCCAGGAGGGCCTTAAATGTAACCCAAAGTGTCTTCATTACAGGGAGGGAGAGGGAATTTGATCACTGCAGTAGGTTCCGACTACTTCGGGTGGCGCCCGAAGAAGAAATGTCCGCCCCAGACTCCTGGAACTCAAGATGAAACCATCCTGTATCATCCAGGTGGGGCCTAAATCCAGTAACAACTGTCTTTTTTTTTTTTTTTTTTTTTTTTTTTACAGATACAGAGAGAAGGACAGATAGGGACAGACAGACAGGAACGAAGAGAGATGAGAAGCATCAATTATCAGTTTTTCATTGCGACACCTTAGTTGTTCATTGATTGCTTTCTCATATGTGCCTTGACCGTGGGCCTTCAGCAGACTGAGTAACCCCTTGCTCAAGCTGGCAACCTTGGGGTCTCAAACCTGGGTCCTATGCATCCCAGTTCGATGCTCTATCCACTGCGCTTTAAAAGAGGCCGAAGAGTAGACACAGACACACAGAGGAGAAGGCTGTGTGGAGGCAGAGGCAGAGGTAGCCACAAGCCCAGAAGCTGGAAGGGGCAGAAAGGATCCTCCCTCAGAGCCTTTGGAGGGAGGCCAACCCCGCCCACACCCTGATATCAGTCCGGTAATTCTGACTTCAGTTTTCTGGCCTCTGGAACTGTAAGTGAATAAATGTTTATTGTTTTAAGCCACCAAGTTTGGGGAAGTGTGTTACAGCAACCAAAGGAAACTAATATAATGAACAAAAGACTCCCAACAGCCTCACCAGGTGGTGGCGCAGTGGATAAAGCGTTGGACTGGGACACAGAGGACCCAGGTTCGAGGCCCCAAGATTGCCAGCTTGAGCACAGGCTCTTCTGGTTCACTAGCTTGAGCCTGAAGGTTGCTGGCTTGAGCAAAGGGTCATTTGCTCTGCTGGAACCCCCTGGTCAAGGCACATATGAGAAAGCAATCAATGAACAACTAAGGTGCCGCAATGAAGAATTGATGCTTCTCATCTCTCTCCCTTCCTGTCTGTCAGTCCCTATCAGTCCCTCTCTCTGTCTCTGTCACAAAAAAGACTCCAACAGATACAATTATTATCTTTGCAAAGGAGATAATAAGAATAGCCAATAAACACATATAAAGATGCTCAACATCATTATTCATCAGAGACAAATTAAAATCACCACAAGATACCACTACCTACTTACCAGAATGGTTAAAATTCAAAAGAAAAGAGAAAAAAAAAAACAAAGGCTGTTAATATGAAGCATTCCCAGGGACATGGAGCTACAGGAACTTTCATGCATAGGATGGGAGGGAGGAAAGGAGCAGGAGGAGAATGTCATGACACAGTCACTTTACAAAACACTAGCAGCACCTGACGAGGCGGTGGCGCAGTGGATAGAGCGTCGGACTGGGATACGGAGGACCCAGGTTCAAGACCCCGAGGTTGCCAGCTTGGGCGCGGGCTTGTCTGGTTTGAGCAAAAGCCCACCAGCTTGGACCCAAGGTCGCTGGCTCCAGCAAGGGGTTACTTGGTCTGCTGAAAGCCCATGGTCAAGGCACATATGAGAAAGCAATCAATGAACAACTAAGGTGTTGCAACACGCAATAAAAACTAATGATTGATGCTTCTCATCTTTCTCTGTTCCTGTCTGTCTGTCCCTGTCTATCCCTCTCTCTGACTCGCTCTCCGTCTCTGTAAAAAATAAATTTAAAAAAAATTAAAAGGATGGGAAAGCCTTAGTCTTAAAACTAAACCTTAGGCTATAAGGACTTTGCCAGCCTGACTCCCATACTACATGTCCTCCTTTTTGATATTGGAAGATTAATCTAAATGTCCATATTTGAGTGATGCAGAGTTGATCCATTGTGTGTGATGTGACATATTTGTATCTAAATGAGTACTTTTTCCTTACAATTATTATTAAAAATGAATAGGCATGTAAGCATAATTACAATATAAAATATTACAAATGTTTTATTATGCATTTATCATATTATAGTGTATTATTGTTGCAATGAATAAAATGTTTCTTTTATTTACGATATTGTTTTCTTCAATTTATTTTTGTCCTCCTTTTTATTGTAAAAAAGTTGGTCACCTTAATATACTCTTTGGTAAGAATTCACTGAGCCAAAGACTGCAGTTTACACACTTCACTGTATGTTTTATTCTAACTTTAAAAAAAAAACCCCAGAAGAAAGGGGAAATATCCAATAAGAAAAATGGCTCATGGTTAAAAATAGCTTTGACAATCTGGAAAAAATAAATGATTGATAAAATGTGAGCTAGTAGCCTGACCAGTGGTGGCGCAGCGCATAGAGCCTTGACCTGGGATGCTGAGGTTGTCAGTTCAAAACGCTGAGGTCACCAGCTTGAGCATGGGCTCGTCAGCTTGAGCACTAGGTCACTGGCTCGAGTGCATGATCATCGACATGATCCTAAGGTCACTGGCTTGAGCAAGGGGTCACTGGCTCGTCTTGAGTGCCCTGGTCAAGGCACATGTGGCACATGTGAGAAGCAATCAATGAACAACTAAAGTGAAGCAACCATGACTTGAAGCTTCTCACTCTCTCTCCTCCCTTTCCTCCCGCTGTCTCTTTCTTCTGTTCTCTCTCTCTCTCTCTCTCTCTCTCTCTCTGAAAAAAATGTGGCCCTGGCTGGTGGCTCAGTGGCTAAAGCATCAATCTGGCCTATAGACATTCCATTCGATTTCTGGTCAGGGCACACATGAGAAGCAACCATCTGCTTCTCCACCCCTCCATCTCCCTCTTCTTTCTCTCTTCCCCTCTCGCAGCCAGTGGCTCGATTGGTTGGAGCATTGGCCCTGAGCACTGAGGATGGCTCCATTGATTTGAGCATCGGCCCCAGACAGGGTTGCCGGGTGAATCCCAGTCGGGGCACATGCAGGATTCTGTCTCTCTATCTACTCTCCTCTCACTTAAAAAAAAAAAAAAACACACACACACAAAAGCCAGAACTAGTACTAGGAAAGGCATGATTACTCTTTCTATCAGGACACATATTACTTAAATGGGCTAGCAGCAAAATACCCGTGTCTAGCCCTGGCCAGGTAGCTCTGTTGGTTTGAGCCTTGTCCTGATATGCCAAGGTTACAGGTTCCATCCTGGGTCAGGGCACAAATAAGAATCAATCAATGGATGAATAAATAAGTGGAACAACAAGTTGATGTTTCTTGTTCTCTCTCATAAAACAAAAATAAAAATTTTTAATACCATGTCCAGAGTTGAGAAGTTATTTTTTGTCCCAGATAATATAGCAGAAAGCCACTAGAAGTGTCTGGAAAATCCAGGCCCTCCACACCCCAGCAAAGTGGAGGCTTATTTCATTAACAGAGGTCAGAGCTGCACAGGCTGAGCCCCAGAAGGGCTGGGGGTATATCGGTCTCCTGTGGCTGCTGTAACATACGGCCAAGAACGTGATGGCTTAAAATAATGGACCTGTGTTCTCCCACAGTTCTGGAGGCAGAAGTCCCAAACCAACATTCCTGGGCTGAAATCCAGGTGTGGGCCAGGCCTTGCTTCCTCCAAAAGCTCCAGGTGAGAATTTGCTCTTTGCCTCTCCCAGCCCCCCGTGACGCTGCCGTGCTTGGCCACCTCTGCCTCCGTCTTCACAGTACTCCGTCCTGGGTGTGCAGTCTCCCTCTCACAGTCTCTCTTTAAGCACAAACTGATCACATTTAGGACCCGTTGCATAATCCAGAAATAGCTCTTCGTCTCAAGATTTTTAACTTAACCACATCTGCAAAAATTTTATCGCATGAGGTCACAGTCACAGGTTCCAGGAGGCCACCATTGGAACGACCTGGAGGCCACCGGCTGGCTGAGGTTTGGCTAGGAGTCTGTGACTCACGGGTTCACTGACTCACAGTTGCAGTAGGGTCCGTGAGTGACAGAGGGAGGCACCTCTTTGGATGTGGGCCCTCTGGCCCTGCCAAGTCTTTGGGAGCCTGCAGCCCTGGCCCGAACTTCATGAGAGACCCCAAGGCAGAACCACTCAGAACCAGCCACCTAAGTCCTCCTAGCTTTCTCCTGATCCTCAGCAACTGTGTGAGATAACAAACATTTATTGTTTTGGTTTTTTTTTTTTTTTTTTTTTGTATTTTTCTGAAGTTGGAAACGGGGAGGCAGTCAGACAGACTCCTGCATGCTCCCGACCAAAATCCACCCAGCATGCCCACCAGGGGGCAGTGCTCTGCCCATCTTGGGGCATCGCTCTGCCGCAATCAGAGCCATTCCAGCGCCTGAGGCAGAGGCCACAGAGCCATCCTCAGCACCTGGGCCAACCTTGCTCCAATGGAGCCTTGGCTGCAGGAGGGGAAGAGAGAGACAGAGAGGAAGGAGAGGGGGAGGGGTGGAGAAGCAGATGGGCGCTTCTCCTGTGTGCCCTGGCCGGGAATTGAACCCGGGACTCCTGCATGCTAGCCGACGCTCTACCACTGAGCCAACCGGCCAGGGCTATTGTTGTTTTAAGGAGGGAAATTTTGGAGTAATCTGAGCAGTATCTAATATTTGTGTCAAGAGGGGAGGACACAGGGCTGGTGTGGGGCCCCCTGAGGGACCTCATCCTTACCTGAAATCTCATTTTTCTTTTCTCCCCCTTTTTAATGAATTTATTGGGGTGACACTGGTTAACAAAATCATACAGGTTTTAAGTGCACAATTCTACAACACATCATCTGCACACTGTATTGTGTTTACCCCCCAGTCAAGTCTCCGCCCATCTCACTTTTGTCTAGAACCCTGCATTTCTGTGCTTTTACACAATTGGAACTCAATTGAGGAAAGTTGCAGAGAGCAGGGCCTACCACTCTCCTGCTGGGTGCATGGCTAGCTGAGCACCACTCCTGCGTGACTGCCTGCCTCAATGAGAGCAAACACAGGGCGGCGTGACCTCAGGCCACAGGTCCTGAAGAGATGCTCACGCCCGAGTGGGACATGGCAATTCTGGGGGTGCAGGGGTCTGGAAGATCAGTTCTGACCTTGGCACACACGCCCCCACCTCTAACCTCTAAATTGGCAGGTTCTCCACACGCGGCCCCTCTTCCAGAACGTTTTCAAGGTAACTCATGACACTCACCTGCCA
The DNA here is from genome assembly GCF_036850765.1 of Saccopteryx bilineata. NCBI lineage: Eukaryota > Metazoa > Chordata > Mammalia > Chiroptera > Emballonuridae > Saccopteryx > Saccopteryx bilineata. The sequence goes on along the minus strand of NC_089492.1, from coordinate 313,435,521 downwards.
GACGGAGAAAGTGATGCTGGTTCTCGGTCCTGTGAGTCAGGGGTTTTTTGTTTGTTTGTTTTGTTTAGATTCTATTTATTTATTTATTTTAGAGAGATGAGAGAGAAAGAGAGGAGAGAAAGACAAAGTGGGGGGGGGGCAGAAAGCTTCAATTAGTTGTTGCTTCTTACACATGCCTTGCCCGGGCAACCTCAGCTCTCCAGGTCAATGTTCTACAAACTGCACCACCACACGTCAGGCTCTGCATCAGGTTTTTAACACAGGGCAACAAGCATAGCCCATACCTAGAGGCTTGGAGGGGGTACATGGGCCTGTGAGGAAGAGTCCTGACCTCCCAGCCCGGTGCTAAACATAGATGGATATTATTATTATTATTTTATTCCATGGGACTTAGACATTCTGGGAGAAAAAGGACACCTACGACAAAAGATACACGTTCTTCTACAAATCAATCTTGCAATAAAAAGACAGTAACTTTTTTTTTTTTTTTTTTTTGTATTTTTCTGAAGTTGGAAACGGGGAGGCAGTCAGACAGACTCCCGCATGCGCCCGACCGGGATCCACCCAGCATGCCCACCAGGGGCGACGCTCTGCCCACCAGGGGGCGATGCTCTGCCCCTCTGGGGCGTCGCTCTGTTGCAACCAGAGCCATTCTAGCGCCTGAGGCAGAGGCCACAGAGCCATCCTCAGCGCCTGGGCCATCTTTGCTCCAATGGAGCCTCAGCTGCGGGAGGGGAAGAGAGAGACAGAGAGGAAGGAGAGGGGGAGGGGTGGAGAAGCAGATGGGCACTTCTCCTGTGTGCCCTGGCCAGGAATCGAACCCAGGACTCCTGCATACCAGGCTGATGCTCTACCACTGAGCCAACAGGCCAGGGCCGAGAGTAACTTTTTTTTTAATTTATTCATTTTTAGAGAGGAAAGAGAGAGAGAGACAGAGAGAGAGAAGGAGGGAGGAGCTTGAAGCATCAACTCCCATATGTGCCTTGACCAGGCAAGCCCAGGGTTTCGAACCAGTGACTTCAGCATTTCCAGGTCGACGCTTTATCCACTGCGCCACCACAGGTCAGGCCAGTAACTTTTTTTTCAAGACAGTTGAGAAGCTGTTTCAGAAATTCATTTCAATAATAGTGAGTAGATATATAAACTGTGGTACATCCATTCAATGGGGTATTATTATTCAGCAATAAAAAGAAATAAGCTCTTGCCTAACGGGTGGTTGCACAGTGGATAGAGCGTCAACCTGGGACGCTGAAGACCCAGATTCGAAACCCCCAAGGTCACCAGGTTGAGCACAGGGTCATCAGCTTGAGTGTGGGATCATTGACATGATCCCATGGTCACTGGCTTGAGCCTCCCCTGCCCCCTTGTCATACGTGCTAGTCAAGGCACATATGACAAGCAATCAATGAGTAACTAAAGTAATGCAACTACAAGTTGATGTTTCTCATCTCCCTTCCTGTCTCTCTCTCTCGCTCTCTTCCCCCTGCCCCACCAAAATGAGCTCCTAAAATTCCAAAGGAATTTTAAATGCATATTGCTAAGAGAAAAAAAGCCAATCTGAAAAGGCTGCATGCTGTATGATTCCAACTATATGACATTTTGGAAAAGACAAACCTATGAAGACAGTGAAAAGATCTGTGGTTGCCAGGGATTAGGCAGGGGGTTGACTAGGTGGAGCACAGAGGATTTTAGGACAGTGGGACCACTCCGTAGGATGTTATAACGGTGGATACATGTCACTAAACACTTGTCCAAACCCATAGAATGTACAACACCAAGAGGGAACAGTAATGTAAATTATCTATCAATATATATCATGTATTAATGATGATGCATCAATATTGATTCTTCAACTGTAACAAATGCATCACACTAATACCAGATGTTAATAACAGAGATGACTGTATGTGTGTGTGTAGGGAGGATGGGACATATGAAAGTTCTTTCCACTCAAGTTTTATGTAAACCTAAAAAACTGCTCAAAATAGTGTTAGTTTTTAAAAATGCATATCAAGGAGCAAAGGTACAAGAAAAACTCAGATAATTTTTTTATGTTTATTTTATTGATTTCAGAAAGAGAAGTGAGAGAGTGACAGAGACAGGAACATCGATCTGCTCCCGTATGTGCCCAGACCGGGATCGAACTGGCAACCTCTGCGCTTCAGGACAATGCTCTTACCAAGTTATCCAGCCAGGGTTAACTCAGATACTTTTGAAATGAGAATAACACTGCCAGAAAAAGACCAGAATTATTTTCCAACTCTTTTTGTGTGTGTGTGTGTGTGTGTGTGTGTGTGTGTGTGTGTGTGAGGAGAGGAGGGAGTGAGGCAGACTCCTGCAGGCGCCCAGACAGGGATCCACCCAGCAACCCCATCTGGGGTCAATGCTTCAGTATGGAGCTATTTCCTCAGTGTCTGAGGCCAATGCCCAGACCAACCAAGCTATCCTCAGCAACTGGGGCCAACACTCAAACCCATCAAGCCACTGGCTGTGAGAGGGGAAGAGGGAGAAAAGGGGGAGATGGTGGAGGGGAGAAGCAGATGGGTGCCTCTCCTGTGTGCCCTGACTGGGATCGAACCCGGGACATCCACATACCGGGCCAACACTCTACCACTGAGCTACTGGGTCAAGGCCTCAAACTCTTGTCATTCAAAACCAGTAGTGGGATTCAGCCAGTTCACAACAGTTGGGCAGAACCGATACCTAATTTTTTGTTGAGTTCGGCGAACCAATTGTCAAAAGGCACTTCTAATCAGGGTTCTTTCTTTCTAAGGTGGGCGCCTGGACAGCTGCCCAATGTGGAAATCACAAATTTACACTCTTTACTCTTTTTTTTTTTTTTTACAGGAACAGAGAGAGAGAGTCAGAGAGAGGAATAGTTAGGGATAGACAGGAACGGAGAAAGATGAGGAGCATCAATCATCAGTTTCTTGTTGTGACACCTTAGTTGTTCATTGATTGCTTTCTCATATATGCCTTGACCACGGGCTTTCAGCAGACCGAGTAACCCCTTGGTCAAGCCAGCAACCTTGGATCCAAGCTGGTGAGCTTTTTGCTCAACCCAGATGAGCCCACGCTCAAGCTGGCGACCTCGGGGTCTCGAACCTGAGTCCTCCGCATCCCAGTCCGATGCTCTATCCAATGCACCACTGCCTGGTCAGGTGCTCTTTACTCTTTTCTCATTTTTCCGAAGCTGGAAATGGGGAGGCAGTCAGAGAGACTCCCGCATGCGCCTGACCGGGATCCACCCGGCATGCCCACCAGGGGGCGATGCTGTGCCCCTCTGGGGGGGTCGCTCTGTTGCATCCAGAGCCATCCTAGCGCCTGAGGCAGAGGCCACAGAGCCATCCTCAGCGCTCGGGCCATCTTTGCTCCAATGGAGCCTCAGCTGCGGGAGGGGAAGAGAGAGACAGAGAGGAAGGAGAGGGGGAGGGGTGGAGAAGCAGATGGGCACTTCTGTGTGCCCTGGCCGGGAATCGAACCCGGGACTCCTGCACGCCAGGCCGACACTCTACCACTGAGCCAAACGGCCAGGGCCTCTTTACTCTTTTCGAACATTCATCTGCTCAACAGTGTTCTAAGCACCCATAAAAATGTTCATTCCATCCATAGGTAAAGGACTGGGATCCTAGTCCTATAGTGAAAAGATGGTTAAGGATAAGTTCACACAGCCAATGATGTTCAGATAAAAGCAAAGAAAATTGCCAGTGAGGACACCAATCAAGAAACAATATGGAAATATCTTAAGTAACAGCTTTATTGTTTTTTGTCAGGTATTATTTACCATATTTTCCCATGTATAATATGCTCTCATGTATAAGATGCATATTAATTTGGGGGCCCAAATTTTGAAAAAATATGTATTGCATAAAGTCACTGAACTCAAGTTTTATTCATCATAAAATTCATACAACTCCTCATCATTGTCAAAATTCCCATCCATTAGCTTGTCCTCATCTGTGTCTGATGACGAATCATTGTCTTCATATATTCATTGCCTCGTCCTCAGTTCCATGGGCATTTGAAATGCCACACTTCTTTTCTTTATTTTTTTATTTTTCTTTTCTTTTTTTTTAATTTATTTTTTTTTTAAATTTTTTATTCATTTTAGAAAGGAGAGAGAAAGAGAAGGGGAGGAGCAGGAAGCATCAACTCCCATATGTGCCTTGACCAGGCAAGCCCAGGGTTTTGAACCGGTGACCTCAGCACTTCCAGGTCGACGCTTTATCCACTGCGCCACCACAGGTCAGGCCTATTTTTTTATTTTTCTGAAGTTGGAAACGGGGAGGCAGTCAGACAGACTCCCACATGCGCCTGACCAAAATCCACCTAACATGCCCACCAAGGGGCAGTGCTCTGCCCATCTTGGGGCATCGCTCTGCCGCAATCAGAGCCATTCCAGTGCCTGAGGCAGAGGCCACAGAGCCATCCTCAGCGCCCGGGCCAACCTTGCTTCAATGGAGCCTTGGCTGCAGGAGGGGAAGAGAGAGACAGAGATGGAGGGGGAGGGGTGGAGAAGCAGATGGGTGCTTCTCCTGTGTGCCCTGGCCAGGAATTGAACCCAGGACTCTTGCACGCCAGGCCAACGCTCTACCACTGAGCCAACCGGCCAGGGCCTGAAATGCCACACTTCTTAAATGACTTGACAACAATCTCAATCTTTTTTTTTTTTTTTTTTACAGAGACAGAGAGAGTCAGAGAGAGGGATAGACAGGGACAGACAGACAGGAATGGAGAGAGATGAGAAGCATCAATCATCAGTTTCTTGTTGCGACACCTTAGTTGTTCATTGATTGCTTTCTCAAATGTGCCTTGACTCTGGGGCTACAGCAGACTGAGTGACCCCTTGCTCGAGCCAGCGACCTTGGGTCCAAGCTGGTGAGCTTTGCTCAAACCAGATGAGTTTGTGCTCAAGCTGGCGACCTCAGGGTCTCGAACCTGGGTCCTCCGCATCCCAGTCCGATACTCTGTCTACTGCACCACCACCTGGTCAGGTAACACTCTCAATCTTGATATTATCCCAGGATCTTTTCACCCAGGTACAGACTTCTCTTATAGTTAGTTTCTTCACTCTTCCTGCTGGTGTCAAATTGTCCCCAGAAGACTTCATCCTCACTTTTAACTTGAATTCAGCACTGTACAAAAATCTTTTTTTTTTACTTTATTTATTTATTCATTTTAGAGAGGAGAGAGAGAGAGAGAAAGAGAGAGAGAGAGAGAGAGAAGGGAGGAGCAGAAAGCATCAACTCCCATATGTGCCTTGACCAGGCAAGCCCAGGGTTTTGAACCAGCTACCTCAGCGTTCCAGGTCGAAGCTTTATCCACTGTGCCACCACAGGTCAGGCTTTTTTTTTTTTTTTTCTGAAGCTGGAAATGGGGAGGCAGTCAGACAGATTCCCACATGCGCCCGACCGGGATCCACCCGGCACACCCACCAGGGGGCAATGCTCTGCCCATCCGGGCATCGCTCTGTTGTGACCAGAGCCACTCTAGCTCCTGGGGCAGAGGCATGGAGCCATCCCCAGCGCCTGGGCCATCTTTTGCTCCAATGGAGCCTCGGCTGCGGAAGGGGAAGAGAGAGACAGAGAGGAAGGAGAGGGGAAGGGGTGGAGAAGCAGATGGGCGCCTCTCCTGTGTGCCCCAGCCGGGAATCGAACCTGGGACTTTCGCACACCAGGCCGACGCTCTACCACTGAGCCATCCGGCCAGGGCCCCAAAAATATTTTCTGAGCCATTTCTGGCCAGAACATGGCAAAATGTAACCTACAGTAATATACCAGAAACAAGTGTAAAACAATGAGTGAAAAGACAAGTGCGGAAAAGCGGGAAATAGAAGTAAAAAAAGTCTACAACCACTCTATAAGACACACCCAGTTTTTAGACTCCAAATTTTTCGGGAAAGGGTGCATCTTATACATGGGGAAATATGGTAATATTTTTTCATTATTTTTTTTTTTTATTCAGCGAGAGGAGGGGAGGCAGAGGGACAGCCTCCTACATGTGCCCCAACCAGGATCCACCAGCAAGCCCACTAGGGGGCAATGCTCTGCCCATCTGGGGCGTTCCTCCATTGCTCAGCAACCAAGCTCTTCTTAGTGCCTGAGGCAGAGGCCATGGAGCCATCTTCTGTGCCTGGGGCCAACTCACTCCAATAGATCCATGGCTACATGAGGGAAAGAGAGAAAGAGAGAGAGAGAGAGAGAGAGAGACGCGAGTGGGGGAGGGATGAGGAAGCCGATGGGCACTTTTCCTGTGTGCTCTGACTGGGAATCAAACCGGGGACATCCACACACTGGGCTGAAGTTCTACCACTGAGCCAACTGGCCAGGGCCATTAATATTTTAAAACTCTTCCTTGTAACATAATCTAGTTTTGTGTACCTCTTTTATTGTTCTTATTTAAGTATTAAATGCATGAAATAATAAACCACCTTTCAGTATATTGTTTTTTAATACTTAAAATGGTCATTAGGGCAGAGAACCAGTTGTTAAGTTATTTGAATCTCACCACTGTTCAAACCACAATGGTCTTGGCACAGGATAGACAGACAACAGAACAGGATTAAGAAAGAAGCATATCAAAGGAACATAGAGGGTGCAGCTGTCTAGCCTTGGGTGAGGAGGAGGGAGAGGTGGACTGTCCCATGTGTGGGACAAACATTTGGAAACTGATGAACAAAGATACTGGCCTTAGTCTTGTCAAGAAACAAAAACACAATGTGTAATCTCAGTGAATGACTTAAACACAAAGACAACGTGAATGAAAATATTAGAAGAGAGCAGAGTTAAAGAGATAAATCCTTGAGGTAGGGGAGCCCTTCTCAAATCAAGACAGAAAAAGCAAATGCCTGAAAGACAGACTAACAGATTCGGTGAATTCAAAGTGAAAAGCTTCAGTGGGACAAACACACCAGAAACAAATGTTAAAGGGACAGATAGTGAAACAGGCATTTCTCTAAAGTAATACAAATGCCCAGTAAACAGCTAAAAGACACCCAACCTACAGGTAAGCAGCACAGTCCCGAGGATGTGAAGTACAGCACAGAGAGTATATGTAGTCGATAGTTTTGTAATAACTATGTATGGAGTCAGGTGGGTGATAGGGTAATAGGGAAATCACCACAATATTATATAAATGTCTAACCACTATGTTGTACACCTGAAATGAATATAAAATAATATGGAATGTCAAAAAATTAAAAAAAATTGAGTGTCAACTGTAATTGAAAATATAAAAATATAGAAATCCCATTGTGCACTTCTTTTTTTTAAAATTTTTATTTTTTTACAGAGCCAGAGAGAGAGTCAGAGAGAGGGATAGATAGGGACAGACAGGAACAGTGATAGACAAGAAGCATCAATCATCAGTTTTTCATTACAACACCTTAGTTGTTCATTGATTGCTCCCCCACAAGGTGCCTTGACCGCGGACCTTCAGCAGACTGAGTGACCCCTTGCTCCAGCCAGCGACCGTGGGTCCAAGCCTGCAAGCTTTTTTTGCTCAAACCAGATGAGCCTGCGCTCAAGCTGGCGACCTCTGGGTCTCGAACCTGGGTCCTCAGCATCCCAGTCCAACGCTCTATCCACTGCGCCACCGCCTGGTCAGGCGAAACGGTTAAAGTTTTATAAACAGTGCAGTAGAGAAAAAATAAATATCAAGGTGCGGGGGATGTGGCCTCCAAGTGAAACGGGTATCTTGGTAGTGATAAAGGCCGCAGTGTCCCGCACATCCACATCAGCCCTTATCTGGTAATGGCGCCTCTGGGAGCCTGGCCTGGGCCCTGCCACTCCATGGCCAACAGAACCCTAAGATCAGGGGCCCAGGTCCAGGCCCACCACTGCTTTGCCCCCTTCCTCCAGGACGTCCCAGACGGACCCCAGGAGCACCCGCTGATGGGCGCGGGGTGGAGGAAATAAAGCAGCATGTTAATTACACAGCAGGAGGAGGAGTCAGTGACGTCACGTTAGGAAAGCTGAGGGCCGTCCCTACAGCCCCAGCGGGCTACACTTCAGAGCAGTAGCAACATCCTGCCAGCGGGCACCCGAATCTGAGGCGACCTGGGCGGGGGAACGGGCAGTGACTACCGGCAGCTCCTCATACCTGGTTCTACGGCCCCCTCACCACCTGAGATCACGCCAACATTGCCCTCCTAGGTGCACGGAACAGAAAACTGGAAGCCACCACTGACTCCCCACATCCCATCGCTCAGCAAATCCTGTCTCTCCGCCTCTGAGATACTAAGATGCCCGGAATTCCACTTCTCCCTACCTCCACTGTCCCGGCCTGGTCCAGCCACCATCACCTCCCGCCGGGACAGCCACAGCCATCTCTCCACTGGCGTGGAGGCTTTTGCCCGGCAGTCTGCTCCCCACGTGACTGTCACAGGGATCCTGTTAAAAATGTCAGCTCACGTCTGTCCTCTGCTCAGAGCTCTCCTGTGGCTACTGCCTCACCCAGAGTCTTCACCATGGCCCGGGCAGCCCATTTTACGTACATGTGAACATGCTTTTATGAAATAGAATAAGAGAATGGAAAGTAACAGTGTGCGTTGCACATGGTAAAGTCAAGCATTGTTAAGCAAAACTTTTGTTCTAATGAGATAACATATAATGTATGATATTAAAATAATCCATGTTATATAATACATACAATAGATTTTATGTTTATAATACATATTGTGTATACATCTACAAATCTATCTGTGGTTTTTCTTTATGAAATAGAATACAATAAAATAGGAAATAGACTGCTCATATTAAGGAAATTATTTAGTGAAACTTCTATTCCAATGATATACATATACACACACAACATATAATGTACAATATAATGTTACATATTACATAAAACATATTTTTATATTCCATTGTATACTGGGTCACATAACGCACTAATTATGCAATTTTTATAATACATATTTAGGGTGAATTGTGAATTATGTAAATACGTGTGTGGTGAATTACGGAAACTATACCGTTCACAAAAATTAGGGGATATTTTATAGCTTCATATTCTTTTTGAAATATCCCCTAACTCTTGTGAGCAGTATATATGCCGCAGGTTGAGATGGAGACAGATCTGTGGGCAGTAGGGTTACTGCGGAGCCACAGGGAACAGCTGCTGGGGGTGGGGAGTGAGGGAAGCAGGGCTGGACAGGGAGAAGCTGAAGTGAAGGCAGTCCCAGCAGTCCCTCTGATGGGGCAGCTGCGGCTCGTAGGACCCTCCAGTTGTGCCAACTGAGGCAAGGGGGCTGGCCTTTGCTCTCCTGATCCCCTCCCCCAACCTTCTCCCCTTATTTACTCTATTCCAGGGGCCAGAAAAGTCCTTATTTATTTATTTTTTAAGAGAGAGACAGCTAGGGACAAACAGGAAGGGAGAGAGATGAGAAGCATCAATTCTTTGTTGCAGTTCCCTAGTTGTTCATTGATTGCTTTCTCATATGTGCCTTGACTAAGCTGAGCAAGTGACCCCTTGCTCAAGCCAGTGACCTTGGGCTCAAGCCAGCGACCTTGGGCTCAAGCCAGCAACCTGGGGCTTCAAGCCAGTGACCTTTGGGCTCAAGCCAGTGACCTCTGGGCTCAAGCCAGCAACCATGGGGTCATGTCTATGATCCCACACTCAAGCCAGCAATCCAGCGCTCAAGCTGGTAAGCCTGTGCTCAAGCCAGCGACCTCCAGGTTTCAAACCTGGGTCCTCAGTGTCCCAGGCCAACACTCTATGCACTGTGCCACTGCCTGGTCAGCCTTGCTTTTTTTCTTTTCTCTTCTCTGTTTCTTTCTTCTTTCCCTTCCTCCCTCCCTCCCTCCCTCCCTCCCTCCCTCCCTCCCTCCCTCCCTCCCTGTCACACTCCCTCCCTTTCTTCCTTCTTTCCTTTTTTATTTTAAATTTACTGATTTTAGAGAGAAAGGGACAGGAACATCAATCTGTTCCTGTATGTGCCCTGATTGGGGATCAAACTGGAAACCTCTGTACTTCAGGATAATGCTCCAACCAATTGAGCCATCCAGTGAGGGTGGGGGTTAGTAAACTCTTTATGAAAAGGGCTAGATAGTAAACATTTTCATCTTTAAAGGCCATATGATATCGATAGCAAATAAAGGCAGTCCTCAGGTTATGAACGAGATAGGCTTTGTGGGTTTGAGAATGTTTAAGTGTTTATATACACAGAAAGGTAAGAATAAATACTATATTAAGACAAACATCTAAGTTGCATGTAATAGGTAAATGTACCTGCTCCAATTTACATGCAAACCTACAGAACCTATCTTGTTTGTAACCTGGGGACTTCCTGTACTCAACTCTGCCACTGGCTGTGGACACTGGGTTTGGCCTCAGGGCCTCCACTAACCTCTGCTCTATTCTGGTAAAAGAAACTTTTGCTATTCCAGAAATAGGCCATTTCACATCTGCTTCAAGGACGTGTGTGCATACTAATAGCCCTTTGTCACTCCTAGACTGCTGCCTTCAGGGCTCATTTCCCTCCTTTTTTTAAAAAGAAAAATTAAGTGAAACGCAAGGAGGCAGAGACAAACTCCCACATGCACCCCAACTGGGATCTACCCAGCAAGCTCTTACCAGCCCCTACCTGGCGATGCTCTGCCCAGCTGGGCTGCAGTTGTTGCTCAGCAACCAAGCTATTTTAGTGCCTGAGGTGAAGGCCATGGAGCCATCCTCAATGCCTGGGACCAAGGAGTGGGGAGGGGTGGAGAAACAGATGGTCACTTCTCCTATGTGCCCTGACCGGGAATCAAACCTGGGAATCAAACCCAGGACTTTCACATGCCAGGCCAATGCTCTACTGCAGAGCCAGCCTGCCAGGGCCCTTCAGGGCTCATTTCAAACATTGCTTCCTCTTTGACTCCCAATCTAAATCAGCTATCCTCATTACTCCTGAACTCTGACACAGGGTTAGTTCTTTTTATTTTTTTAATTGATTTTAGAGAGAGAAAGGAAGGGGGAGAAAGAGAGAGAGAGAAATAGACATCAATCCATTGTTTTGGGGTTTTTTTCTGAAGCTGGAAACGGGGAGAGACAGTCAGACTCCCGCATGCGCCCGACCGAGATCCACCCGGCACGCCCACCAGGGGTGATGCTCTACCCACCAGGGGGCGATGCTCTGCCCATCCGGGGGCGTCGTTCTGTTGCGACCAGAGCCACTCTATCGCCTGGGGCAGAGGCCAAGGAGCCATCCCCAGCGCTCGGGCCATCTTTGCTCCAATGGAGCCTTGGCTGCGGGAGGGGAAGAGAGAGACAGAGAGGAAGGAGAGGGGGAGGGGTGGAGAAGCAGATGGGCGCTTCTCCTGTATGCCCTGGCCAGGAATCGAACCTGGGACTTCTGCACGCCAGGCCGATGCTCTACCACTGAGCCAACCGGCCAGGGCCGACATCAATCTATTGTTCCATCCATCCATGCACCCACTCGTTGACTTCTATATGTGCCTTGACAGGGGCTTGAACCTGCAACCTTGGCATATCCGGATAATGCTCTAACTGAGCTACCTGGCCAGGGCTTAGTTCTTTACTGTCCTGCTCCTGCACCAGATGTTAGCTCCAAAGTGGCAGAGACTTTGTCTTGTTCCCTGCTGATTCTCAAGTTTCTAACATGGGGCCTGGGGCGCAGTAGGTGGTCCGTAAATATTGTGTAACTTGTGGGTAGATGATGTCCACTCAATTCTCTTTTGGGCATGCTTCGCCTCTCCCTGTGCTTGGGGCTGGAGCACCCAGCCTAGCCTCTCAGCATCTCAGTGGCTCATACAGGGATGGCCACGTGGGCCAACGGATGAGGCAGGGGCTTTATGAAGTCCATTTTCTCCTGGGGTGGCTCTCTCCAGGCAAGGGCATGCCCGACAGGGAAACCAACATAGGGGACAACAGGGACTGCCAGATGGGAGAGGCAGAGCCCTTGGGCATGACTTGAGGCTTCTGAGTCAGTGTGCACTTTTTCCTGCCTGAAGCCCTGAGTACCTTAGGGGGCGAGGAGTCTGGATTCAGTCTGGCACCTCACTCCCAGATAACCAGAGGCTGGACAGGTAACACAGGGAAAACTGTGTGTGCATCTGTCTCCCACTGGGTTGTAAGTCCTGTGGAAAAGGGCTGAAGCTGTCTAGTCACCACTGGATGACCACACGGCACAGAACAGGGCAAGGCATAGAGTGGTGGGCACCTAGGTGACAGTTTTTTAAATGAAAGAAAAAAAAAACAAAGGACATTTTTGTTAAAAGTTAACAGGGATTTTTCACATACAAAAATAAATGCAGCAACTTGAAGACAACCAACTTGAATTACAAATTTATTCTAACCCTCTCCCCAAGTCACAAAGGCATACAAAATTTTTGCTAGGAGGAAATCAGAGCGATGAACTGTCCATCCTCTGGCCTCGTGCATTTTGCGAGGGGGTTCTTTCCACTTCCACACACCCTGATCCCACCCCCAACAGGGGTACAGCTGCTACATCCCACTGGCCTGGCCGAAGTCGGGACACACAGGGGCTCAGTTTGCAATCTCACAGATGTGAGCTCAGTGCAATGTCAGAGTCAGGCTGGCGCAGAGGTGAGGAGCTGGGGCTCTGGCTCACACTACCTGTCTCCATGTCCCACCTCCGACTCTTCTCTGCTTGTGTGACGTTGTGCAGGTGATTTTTCCTCTCTGTGCCTCAGTTTCTTAGAACAGTGCCTGGCACCTATTCAGAGCTCAGTAAATTCCATCTGACTGTTTATTAATTAACACAATGGAGGTGGGGGGGGTTGTAGTCATCGCCCCCGGAATCCAGCAACATGTGCTCCAGAGATGTAACAGTGCCAGACAGAACCCCCCCTCATGGGATCACCATAGCAACCAGGCACCGAGCCCGCTCACCTGGCTCCTCCATCACCCTTTCATGTAGTGGTACCTCTTGCCTTCTTCCTCTCATCATTTTACCCATTTCTGCCATTCCTACCTGGAACCCACTTCCCCCACCTACACCAGCTTCTTCCCTTCTTCTACAAATAATGAAGATGTTTCAGAACCCCAGTTTCCTGGTTTTCTCTCAGGTTTTGTGTCCAGATCATTTTTAACCCCCTGGAGAAATGAGAGAAAACCTGCCTCTCCCATTTGTAGGAAAAGGGCCCTGGTGAAATGAATCTAGCCCAAATTAGCACTCACCAAAATGCTAATGTCCCGGTGTGGTGCGGGGCTGCTCTGACAGAGCAGGGAGGCCACCACTCCCCACACTGCCTCTGGGGTCTCTGCAGAGTCCCCGCGCTCCCCCAGTAATCTACCTCCCTCCCACATTCCTCCTCTTTACCCCACATCTGTACCCCAAACACCCTGCAGGATGAGCTGGGCCCGTCTCCCTCTCGTGCCTGACTCCAGTCCTTCGCTGGTTTCATGGCCTTGGGCAGGTCCCTTTGCTTCCCCTGAGCCTCAGTTTCCCCATCTGGGAGGGTTCACAGGATGACTCTCTACTCACTCACCCCCATCAGACCACTCTCTGATTCTCTCCTAAATTCTGAGCTTTGTACCCATTTTGGAGATCCATATAATGGTTCTCAGACACATCCTTAAGCTGACTTCCTCATCCCAGGGCTCTTCTAACGAGGAAACATCTACAGTCTGAAAAACAGAGCACAGACTGGTGGGGCCCACACCCCTCCCTGCTTCTGTGGTGAGTCCTAGGACAGAGACCAAGTAGTAAAGGGTGGTTCCCGGACCGTTCCTGTCATGAGAGTGGGAAGGCCAAATGTCCCACAGGGTTGGCAGGAGTCTCAGCATAGTCTTGGGGTGGGGAGGTGTTGGATGATGCCCCCTCCCCAAAGACATCTGCTTACCCAAGAAACCTGTGAATGTGAGCTTATTTGGAAAAAGGGTCTTACCTAGATTTAGGGTGACCCTAAATCCAATGACCAGGTGTCTTTATAAGAGAAAGAAGAGAAGGTCACGCGAAGATCCTCCTCTAGAGTTTTTGGAGGCAGTGCGGCCCTGCTGACACCTGCTTTTGGATCTGTGGCCTCGAGAACTGTGAGAGAATATATTTTTGTTGTTTTAAGCCACCAAATTAGTGGTATTTTGTTATGGCAGCCCCAGGAAACTACTAAATAAGGTAAAACTAGGGGCCCTGACCAGTGAGATGGAGGTGGCACTTGAGGCTGGAGGCAGGAGGTACCACTGCATGAAAAGGAACTGCTGGACCAGTCCAGAGCCCCAGGGGAGGAGCAAGAGCACACGGATCAACAAATTTGAATGAAACCTGGGGGGTGTGATCATGTCTGAGAGAGGCCACTGAAAAAGTGAGAAAGGGAGAAAAGGAGTCAGGAAAGGCCCGGGGACTCTGGAGCCAGGGAACGAGGAAGCTGAGGCTGAAAGACAGGTTGGATTGGCCCGAGGTAAAATCAATTTCTCCACGTAAGGGGGGTGGGGGGTGGGAGGGCACTGCCTGAGAAGACCAGCACAGCCATTCCCGAAGGCTGTGCGGCAGCCTGAAGGGTAGGGGGTTTCTAGTGAGATATTCCACTTGGGGACTCAGGAGAAGGTATCCCAGGTCAGGCTAAGGAAAGATATTCAGTGGATCAACTGCAAGCCAGCTTCCTTTTTTCCCCTCAAAGAGAGTGGTGACGCCCAGCTAGAGCCTGCTTCAGATGGAGGAGGACAGAAGTCCACCTAAAGACACTGCACTGCTTACAATGGTCTGTACCAACTGATGAAAGGAAGGAGGTGCCCGTGTAACGGATGAGTGTCCCAGGGAAAGGTAACACTGCTCAGGTAAATGAGGGTGGGGTTGACAGGCTGACTCAGCTCAAGTCCACGTTCCATTGTTTTCTGTCAGAAGAGTGATCCCGCTGTCCCGCTGGCTGGGACCTTGAAGGTCTGTGTGGTTTGGGTTGGGAGAGGAGAGCCCAGCACTGTGGACTGTACCAATGAGCTCCAGGTTCGAGGGGGCTGTGTTGGGCCACTTCACAGTCCCAGTGGAAAGTACCACTAGTGAGTAGGGCGTGACCAAAATCCGAGTTCATCAAGATTCTAGTTTCCACTGGGCCAGCACAGGCAGGGGTAACGCGGGACGAAGGCCACATTAGGGCACACCTGGCCACATCCAAGTTCAGCCTTCAGCAGCTTCCTATTTCTCAGACACTGACGCTGATACCGCCTTGGGTGGGGACCGCGCATCCCCCTCCCGGGCGCAGAGCTGGGCGCGCACCTCCTGGATCTGCTTGCGCAGCTCCTCTAGGGCGCTCGGGGGCGGTGCCGCCTGCACCTGAGCCTGCAGCGCCTCCAGCGCCAGCGCCAGGCGGCCCACCTCGTCCTGCATCGCGTCCCAGGCAGCGCGCTGCTCCTCCTCCTTGTGGCGCTGTTGCGTCTGGTGGCGCCAGTACTCCAGCACCAGGCAGCCGCCGCCCACGATGAAGATGGTGGCCTCGCCCAGGAGTTCGGCGCCCAGCTCGGCGGCCGCCTCCTCGTTCAGCGGCTTGATGGCTGTGCCCCGGAAGCCCATGATGCGCATCTTGGTCCGCATCTCCACCCAGTGGTACACTGCAGGGGAAGAGAGGGGTCAGGCCGTGCTCTAGGAGGCCCCTGCCAGCCCCGCCCAACACGCTTCAGTGTCCAGGTGGGAGCGATGGCGACACTGCAGACAGAATCCCCAGGGGGCGCTTTAAACAAGCCCCATACCGGCTAGATCTGGAAATGCGGAGTCACCCGGCCTGGGGCGATCCTGAGGGCTTTTTAAATTGCCCGAAATATTCTGGCAAGCAGCCAAGAAAGAAAAACCCTGTCCTGGAAAGGCGGTCCTAGGACTGGGGGACCCTGGGGAGTCACAAGGGGCTCCCCGCGCACGCACGAAGTACCCAGAAGGTGTAAATTGTAAAGGCTCAGTGGCTGCTTAGCTCCCTCAGGCCACTCCCTGGCCAGCCCCTGAACTCCTGGGCACTATCGACCCATTCACTACCCAGGAGAGAAGACCACCCCTTTTCTTTTCCAAGCCTCCCAAAATACAGGGTTAGGGCTGCAGCAAAGAGGGACCTCCTGGGACCTCAAATGTGGGAACTGATGTTAGGTGATTGTGAACGCTGGGCAACTAATCCACTTTGCAGGGCTGGTGGCTCCTAAATTGTCCATTAGCCCCAAAGAGGAAGCTAACAGTTGTGAGCTCCTTACAGTAAGGTTTTGGAAACTCCTTGGAAGTAGCTCAAGAGTTGACTGGTGCTGCTGGAGCAGAAAGTACCCTGCCTAGCTGCTGCTTTGTGAAGGAAAATTCTCAGCACTTGAGTTTTAAAAATCAAGGCAGGGCCCTGGCCGGTTGGCTCAGCAGTAGAGTGTTGGCCTGGCGTGCGGAAGTCCCAGGTTTGATTCCCGGCCAGGGCACACAGGAGAAGTGCCCATCTGCTTCTCCACCCTTCTTCCTCTCTGTCTCTCTTTTCTCCTGCTGCAGCCGAGGCTCCACTGGAGCAAAGTTGGTCTGGGCACTGAGGATGGCTCCATGGCCTCCACCTCAGGCACTAGAATAGCTCAGGTTGCAAAGGAGCAATGGCCCAGATGGGCAGAGCATCGCCCCCTAGTGGGCAAGCCCAGTGGATCCTGGTCCCATGCATGTGGAAGTCTGTCTCTGCCTCCCTGCTTCTCACTTTAGAAAAATACAAAATATAAATAAATAAATAAAAACCAAGGCAGGATTGATGCTGAATGCTGACTCACTCCTGTAATAATGAATACTCATCTAGGGACATGAGAAATTAATAGGGCACCCTGTCTAGCTTATTTGGATTTCATTTTTAACATATCATTTTTTTAATTTTTTTTTTTTTTTTGAGAAAGAGAGAGGGACAGACAGGAAGGGAGAGAGATGAAAAGAAACAACTCATAGTTGCAGCACTGTTGGGCAAACAAGTGTGTTAGGCTTGCTCGCTTGCACTGTGCCTGATTGGTGCATGAGCACGGGGCAGCACCATGTGTATACAGTCTATGTAAGACTGCGAGTGCTTGCCCTCAGGGCAGCAGATTGTTGATTGCGGATTGCTTGCCGCCATTGGGAAGGGTCATTTCTTGCTATTGTTTGCCAGAGAGGGGGTCTCCCCCCCACACCTCCCAACCTGGCCTGTTTGCTTCTAAGCCCTGAGAGAGAGGAGCGGTTTGCCCTGCCTGCTTGTTCATCTGCCATTGTGAGACTCTAATAAACGAAATGGCCCACCATTGTCCTGCTCCAGTTTCTTTACCATCAGCCCGAATCCAATGTGGACCTACATGGTCTTGACAGCCAGCCTTACAGGCACCTTAGTTGTTCATTGATTGCTTTCTCATATGTGCCTTGACTGGGGGCGCCAGCCAAACCAGTGACCCCTTGCAGTTGGGACGTGTGCAGGAGTCTGTCTCACTATCTCCCTTCCTCTCACTTAAAAAAAAAAAGAGAGAGAGAACTTGCTTCTTTACTTCAGAACTCTGTTCCTTCAGAACAAGACATCTGCACTTTCAGAACCCCAGTTTGGTTCTTCTACCCTACCACAGTATAGTTTTCTCTTTCACTTTCTCCTGACCCACTCCTTTATTGTACCTCAAGTAACTAATGTATGTGCACAAGCATTTGCATTTTTTTAACTAAATGGCCAATGGTATGTTTTAATCAACATCAAATGGAGATAGGATAGGGAAAAATACTGGTTCTGTGAAAATACCCCTCCCTCTATTAGTGGCATGATCATTCAGCTCTTATCTTTATAGTCCAGTGAGGTACTTGGTTCTCACTGTTTAACAAAAAAAGAACAGAAATCTTTGCACACCTTGCTCAATTGGAGAATTTTTGTGTTTTTTATTTATCATGGTAAAACCAAGGACAATTTTATAACTGTTTTGTACACGGCTGTTACACATAGAGCAATCTGTCTTTAGGTAAGGAAAAATTAAAATGTTTGACAAGCTCTGCCAGGAGGTGGCAGTTAGATTGGACGAGCGTATCCAGGGCCCTCTCAGTGAAGGCAGCTGCAGCGGCCACTGTTACTACGAACCATTCCCCACCTACTGTTACGGGGTTCCTGAGGCCCAGGCCGTGGAGACCGCTCCCACACTGAGATCCTAGCGTCAAGTCAACCTTGGTCCACTCAGGGCTCCGCACCTGCTGCCTGGGAGATGACAGCCCCTTTGAGCCACCTCTGTAAAACGGGGAGAGAGCACCTGCCGCAGTCTTGAGATGACCACATACCAGCCCAGTGCCCAACGTCACCACTGCTCCTTGATGTCAGGAGAATGGGAGAGCGGCAAGGAGAGACAGGGCACACCAGCTTCTGCTGCTGTTCCTGCAAGTGTCCCAGCCTCGCAGTGTAGATGGGTGTGGGGACCTGGGCCAGTGGGTGGGCCTGGGTGTGCAAATGGGAGTGCACATGGGGGTGGGCACATCCACAGCACAGGAGGCTGTCAAAGGGGGTGTTTGTGTATGAATGAGGGAGAGAGAAGGGAGGCAGCTTTCAGAGTAGGGGCTCATGCAATCTGTCTCAGGCCAGTGGCCAGATTTGGGATTCAGGAAATAAGACCCAGTTGGAAGTCTGGGAAAAGGGGTAGCATGTGAGAGGCCAGGACGAAACAAGGCCGAGGACTATACCAGAGTGGTAAGCAGCAGGCCCCTGGACGGCTCGCAGACACTCACTCACCACGCCAAACCTGCCCTCAGCTTCCCCACATGCTCGTCCCTCCTCCAAGGCCACCCCATCACGGTATTCCCCATCCACACAGCCTCTCAGCCACCTGCCAGCCCACGCACCTCCTGAAGGTCTCCACACCCACTTCCTGTCCTGACCCAGACTCCATGCCAGCGCTGACCAATGTCTCTCCCTGACTTCCCTATTCCCTTCTATCACTTTGGGCATTCCTTCAGAGCACCCGTCACAACTGGGAAGGATCTTGTCATCCAGTCGCTGGACTGTGAGCCCCACGAGGACAGGGCCCAGGCTGTTCCCAGTCACTGATGTGTCCCCGGACCGTCCACTCCTGGCCAGGCATACAGACGACGCTCAGTATATCTCGCTGAATGTCGGTGGGTCTGTGCCCTGGCCTCCGCCCCAGCCCCTGAAACTCCTCCACGCAGCAGTGAGGATCTGGCTAAGAGACGACCAAAACCAAAAGCTACCACTGTCTTCACTAACACTGGATGACAACAAAGTACACAAGTATAAAATTAAAAGTCAAAGCCATCCACACCCAACACTGATCCTTAAACAGGAAAAATAATTTTTTTTTAATTTATTGACTTTAGAGAGAAGAGGAGGAGAGACAGAGAGAAATACCCGCTGCTCTACTCACTTACACATTCATCAGTTGAGGGTTGCGTGTTTGTACGGCCCCTGACCCGGGATTGAACCTGCAACCTTGACGTATCGAGCCGGTGCTCTGAGCTTCCCAGCCCTGATCCCTAGACCCACCACAAACAAACCCTCAAATCTTGCCGTAATCAGCATTTTTTCTCTCGTATCATTTCCCCAACATCTGATCATAAGTGTACATCACTAATCTCTGAGTTTTTCCACCGGAAATCTGCTTGTATTGATATTTATACACTTTTTTCCTATGGACACTGCCAGCCCCACTATAAAAGATGAGCACTTTGTCTCCATGCATATTTTTTCCCTCCCCTCCATTTTTACAGGTGATTTGTATACACTTCTTATTCTTCTATTATTCTCTTTCCACTGTCTCTCAGCTCCCACATGGCCAGGGAAGAAACTAGTGCCCCCTACACCCCCATCCCTGGGCCAGGCCCTTCTTTCACATTATTGATAGTTAACACACAGGCTGTTCAGCAGCTATAAGGCCCCTCATACGCTGGGTATCCACTAAGTCAGAAAAATAAAACTAAACAGCACCTACAAGGTGGCGCTCAGTGTGACTGACTGAGCTAGAGCGGAGGCCCTCCTTGGGGCTGTGTCCCGAAGGGGGACACAGGAGGACAGCATCCTCGGCCTCAAGGTAGATGGCTTCTCTATTCGAACATCCCATGAAGCCACTTAAACGGCACCATGCGTCAGTTTGCTCTCAGCCGACAATGATTTTCTAGAATGACGCGGTCCCCCTCACATGGTATTTCTCGAACTGCAGGTTTTTTGTTGTTTTTCTGCAGGCTGTTTATATGGGCTGTCAGGGTGGCTCGCGTGCGATAACTTGCGTAGGAAAGAGCCAGGGCCTCTTCATTTCCTTTTTGGTGTTTTGCCGTCTTAATAAAAGAACCCAACTGCTTCTGCTTTCTGCAGCCTGCCTAGTCTGTGGGGTGGAGTGCAGAGGGGGAAGAGGGTAGAGGAGATGGGTAGGGGGTAAGGGCTGGTGGTGCCCACTCAGGATGGGAACCCAGCATTAGTTTTGCCGGGCTGGCCAGCGGGCTGTTTCCTGTGGCTTCACAAGCTAGGTCACAGGTGACCATGCTGCTGGAGGCCTGGGGAGATTCCGAGTGCTCTGGAGACTCCAACACTATGGCCGTGAATGACAGAGTGGACTTCCCGAAGAAGAAGCTCGCCCACCTGTGACTGGGGTCGGCCTTGGGGAGACCAGGGTGATGGGGGATGGCTTCTCCACAGTAGTCATCACTTCCCCGGGAGCTTAAAACGTCAGGTTTTGTCTTGTTAGTGGCGAATGAAATCAATTTAGTTGCACAAACCAGCATTAAAAACATGATAAAGATATAACAGAAAAATATCAAAGCCAATCTGAAGTAGTCAGGGTAAGTATTGTTTCATAAACTTGTTTTTGGTGTGTGTGTGTGTGAATGAGTAACTGGAACACAGTTAAAGGGTCAAAAGCCATTGTCCTAGATGTTGGGTGGAATCCACTGAGTCTATAGCAGGGGTCGGGAACCTATGGCTCGCAAGCCAGATGTGGCTGTTTTGATGGCTGCATCTGGCTCGCAGACAAATCTTTAATTAAAAAAATAATAACGTTAAAAATATAAAACATTCTCATGTATTACAATCCATTCATTTCCTACCACTCATGTTCATGGTTGCGGGTGGCTGGTGCCGATCACAGCTGTCCTCCGGGACAACACCAAATTTTTATTGGATAATGCATAACGCACACAGGTCGTTGTATGGCTCTCACGAAATTGCATTTTAAAATATATGGCGTTCATGGCTCTCTCAGCCAAAAAGGTTCCCAACACCTGCTCTAGAGATTCCTTTCAGGACACTGACACCTTCCCAACACTTTCAACCCACAAATGTGGCCTTTCTCTCCATTTAGACTCCAGTTTTCTCTGCATGCCTTGTACCTTTTGATTATATTTGTTCCTGGGTATTGATAGTTTTGACATTTTTATTTTGCATTTCATAGTATTTTACATTCCATCTTTGATTTGGTTCTGGCCAGTGTACAGAAGTGCAGTTGAGTTATGTCAATGATTCTCTATCCAGTGCCCTCAATAAGTTCATTCTTTTTTATCTTTTTAATGAAATATAATTATCATAAAGTACAAATAAGTGCAGAGCTGGATAAATATGTAATATGTCATCATCACCTAGGTCAAGATCTAGAACATTCTAGCACTCCAAATGGCTCCTACCCTCAAGCTCTCTCCCAGTCTGTACCCTCAAACTCTTCTGAGCTCTCACAATATGTGAAGAGGACCCTGAAGCCCTACTCTGACGTCCCCATGAAAGATCATTTCTGCTCTTTTGTCAATATCACGTTGCTAACATCTTGGTGTTGCTGTGTGTTTTGTGAGCCCATTCAATTATCTGGATAAGCCAGTCTGTTCATCCACTCTGGTGAGGGACATTTATTTGGGCTGCCTAGAGTAGACAGGTTTTCCAGGAGTAAAACTGTTAGAAGGCGGCGCATCACCTAGCTGGGAAAACAGAAGTCAGCTCCCCAAACCTGGGCCGAGTCACCTAACAGAGCCGGGAGAAGGGCCTGGGCATGGGAGCAGGGGCCGTCCTCGGGAGGCACAAGGTGCCACCGCTCACTGTTTGTTTTCAGTGAACTCCTTTGTGTCAGCTCCCAGGTTAAGTTCTAAAAGACTCGAAGCTGCTTTTAGCAGGAGTTGTACATGTGTGCGTGCATGTGTGTTTGTGTTTAACTTGTCAGCTGAGGAATGAAGTTCAGCTCCAGACTTTACATTTGGATACGCCAGTGGTTCTCAGCTGGGTACAATTTTGCTCCCTGCTAGTAGGACTCCCAAGTTTGACAACCAAAATGTCTTCAGACATTGCCAATGTCCCCAGCTATGGGTGTGGGGCTTTCTTCTATATGGATATACAATTGCACCATTTATTGAAATGACCATCCTTTCGCCACTGAGTTGTAGTGGACCTTAGTTGGAAAACAACAGAAAGGAGTGGGCAAAAGGAGGTTTCTAGTTGTTCGTATGAAAAAAGACATGCAGGTTATGATTATTACAGTAGTTTTATTAATACAAAAGAAACTGTGTTTCGCCTGACCAGGCGGTGGCGCAGTGGATAAAGCGTCAGACTGGGATGCAGAAGACCCCAATGTTCAAGACCCCAAGGTCACCAGCTTGAGTGTGGGCTCTTCTGGCTTGAGCAGAAAGCTCACCAGCTTGGACCCAAGGTCGCTGGCTTGAGCAAGAGGTTAACTCGGTCTGCTGAAGGCCTGCGGTCAAGGCACATATGAGAAAGCAATCAATGAACAACAAAGGTGTCGCAACAAAAAACTGATGATTGATGCTTCTCATCTCTCTCTGTTCCTGTCTGTCTGTCTCTATCTATCCCTCTCTCTGACTCTCTCTGTCTCTGTAAAAATAATAAATTAATTAATTTTAAAAAAAGAAACTGTTTCATATACAACTGTAAACCTACTTTTGCCCACCCCTGTCCTACTTCCCAATTACGTACCTTTTACTCACATAGCCCAGGACGATGGTGAAAGGGCTGTGACAAAACACTAAATATGACGTAACTAGTAACAGGCATTGTTAACTATTCTTATTGTGTGTGTGTGTTTAGATTTTATTTATTGGTTTTTAGATGGGGATAGGGGGAGAAACAGGAAGCATCAACTTGTAGTAGTTGCTTCCCGCATGTGCCTTGAACAGGCAAGCCCAGGGTTTCGAACCAGCAACCTCGGCGTTCCAGGTCAACGCTTTAACCACTGAGCCACCACAGGTCAGGCCTTGTTTTTAATACGAGAAGAGAAGAATAAAAGCACTAAATCCTTATCTTCCATATTAGGAAATCAACAGGTAATAAAAAATGGGGGGAAATTTTAAGAACTAGGAGTATAAGTGCCTGATTTGGAAATAATGTGGCAAGTGCCCCAAAACAGCTAAAGAGGGGAGCAGGAAATGAGAGGAAAAAGAGACGGCTAGGTCTTCTTCTTTTTATCATAAATCACAGACATATTTGACCCCTTAAGTGCTTTTCAAAATTTTATTGATTTTAGAGGGAGAGAAAGAGGATGGGGGAGGGGAGGGAGACAGGAACATCAATCCATTCCTGTGTGTGCCCTGATTGAGGATCAAACCAGCAACCTCTGCGCTTCAGAACGATGCTCTAACGAACTGAGCTATTGGCAGGGCTTAACTCTTTAAGGACTTGTACTCCTTGATGAAATTAGTAACGTAATTTTTTTTCTTTTTTTGGCAACCACGAAGGGACTTAATAATGTAATTTTAAAAACATGTCAACAATATTGCAATACGTATGTATGGTGTCAGATGGGTAAATGAAATATCGGGGGGATCACTTTGTAAAGTATATGCCGCTATGCTGTACACCTGAAACTAATATAAAATAATGTTGAATGCAAACTGTAATTGAAAAATAAAACTAAACTGAAAAACACATATAAGTACATTTAAAAAAACTTGAGGCCCTGGCTGGTTGGCTCAGCAGTACAGCGTCAGCCCAGTGTGTGGAAATACCAGGTTCAACTCCCAGTCAGGGCACACAGGAGAAGCGCCCATCTGCTTCTCCACCCTCTACCCTCTCCTTTCTCTCTATCTCTCTCTTCCCCTCCTGCAGCAAAGGCTCCACTGGAGCAAAGTTGGCCCCGGGCACTGAGGATGGCTCCATGGCCTCCGCCTCAGGTGCTAGAATGGCTCCAGTTGCAACAGAGCAACGCCCCAGATGGGCAGAGCATCGCCCCCAGTGGGCATGCCGGGTGGATCTCAGTTGGGCACATGCAGAGTCTGTCTGACTGCCTCCCTGCTTCTCACTTCAGGAAAATACAAAAAAATAAAATAAATAAAATAAAAATTAAAAATAAAAAAACTTGTCTAAGCCAGAAACATAAGCACTGCCTTTGGGTTTCCAGGCCTCTCTGCCTTGATCTCTGACCCAGGTCTCTCTCCCCCTATCCCATGCCCCTTCCACACATGAAGTCACCATATTAAAATAAACATCAGATCAAAGTACTTTTTCAGAGACAGAGCGAAAGTCAGAGAGAGGGATAGATAGGGACAGACAGACAGGAATGGGGAGAGATGAGAAGCATCAATCATTAGTTTTCCGTTGCGACACCTTAGTTGTTCATTGATTGCTTTCTCATAAGTGCCTTGACCGTGGGCCTTCAGCAGACCGAGTAACCCCTTGCTCAAGCCAGTGACCTTGGGTCAAAGCTGGTGAGCTTTTTGCTCAAACCAGATGAGCCTGCGCTCAATCTGGCAACCTTGCAGTCTCGAACCTG
This sequence comes from Saccopteryx bilineata, assembly GCF_036850765.1. Taxonomy (NCBI): domain Eukaryota; kingdom Metazoa; phylum Chordata; class Mammalia; order Chiroptera; family Emballonuridae; genus Saccopteryx; species Saccopteryx bilineata. The sequence continues at coordinate 313,410,933 of NC_089492.1, read as the reverse complement.
GGTCCTCCGCGTTCCAGTCTGACGCTCTATCCACTGTGCTACTGCCTGGTCAGACAGATCAAAGTACTTTCTTACTTAAAATCCTTCAAAGGTTTCTACTGACTAAGGTAAAGTCCAGATTCCTTAAAATTACTTAAAGTTCCCGTATGATTAGTGTATCTTTTACCACCAGTCCTCTATACACGAGGAAATATTTTCAGTGTTCAAAATATTTTGTACTCTCTTTACACATGCACTCCGTTGGCCCTGGGCTCAGCTCAGTATCCCCTCCTCTAGGAAACCCTCCATAATCCTTCAGCTAGGCCAGGTGTTCCCTGTGGGCTCCCCCAGTCTGCCTCTGCCTACTTCAGGCCATCACTGTCTAGGGTCTGTCTTCTCCACTAGACTCTGGAGTCCCAGAACAGACCTGGACTCAGAGTGGAGCACTCAGGGAGCATGAATAAAAACAATAAATAAAGGTGGCCCTGGCAGGTTTGTTCAGTGGATAGACCATCAGCCCAGTGTATGGAAGTCCTGGATTTGATTCCTGGTCAGAGCACACAAGAACAGCAACCATCTGCTTCTCTCCCCCGCCCTCTCCTCCTTCTCTTCTTCCTATCCCACAGCCAGTGGCTTGATTGGTTCGAGTGTGGCCCTGGGTGCTGAGGTAGCTCAGTTGGTTCCAGCATGTCAGCCTAAGGCACTAAAAATAACTCAGTTGATTTGAGCATCGGCCCCAGACTGGGGTTGCTGGGTGGATCCCAGTCAGGGCACATGTAGGAGTCTGTCTCAGTATCTCCTCTCATCTGGGAAGGAAGGAAGGAAGGGAGGAAGGGAGGAAGGAAAGAAAGAGGGAGGGAGGGAAGAAGAGAGGGAGGGAGGAAAGAAGGGCACCAAAAATTAACCTTTGGTTATTACTGAGCACTGGAATATGGGTGCTCTATTTTTTTTTCTTATATTTTAATTTTTTTCTACAATAAACATGGATTGCTCCTATAACTTTAAAGTAAAAAAAAAAAAAAAAAGCTTGGTACTGGCCAGGTAGTTCAGTTGGTTAAAGCATCATTCCAATACACCAAGATTATGGGTTCGATCTCTAGTCAGGGCACATACAAGAACCAACCAATGAATGCACAAGTAAATGGAACAACAAACTGATGCTTTACTCTGTCTCCTGTCTCTCTAAAATCAGTTTTTTTAATGTTAATTGCATTTCCTTGAAAACACAGTTCTGATTCTAGGAATTTATCACCTTCTCCAAAAAGGAAGTATGAATTTATAGGAAGATTTGAATACCAGAGGAATGTACCCCTGCCTCCCACATAATCAGTCCATTTAGGGAGGAGCGTCTTTTCATTTCCAGGCTGCGGAGCTGCTCTGCACTCAGCCATCTGGAAGCCAACCACCGGATAAGCTGACCTGTAGGACCAATGGGACTCACAGGAGGGGGGGTTATGGGTGATTTCTACGGTGAGAGGTTAGTGGTGCATGAGACCATTTGCAGACCCAAAGATTTTTATGGCCATGTGACAAGGTCACTTTGCATAATCCTTATGAGGATTCTTGAGAAGTTATCCAGGAAGAACATCAGCTGGGATCTGAGCAGCCTCTGCCTCTCCCTCCAGCAGGCTCGCTGCTGCAGAGTGGGTGTGTGCCAGAGGAGAGGCGCTGCGGCCCGGCCAGCTCCGGAGAAATGGGACCCAGAGCCTGCTCTGCTTGGGGGACCTGGCTCCTCACCTTCTCAGGTACTGGGACCCAGGGCCCTGTGCCCAGGGCCCGCTGCACCCAGCCCCTCACTCAGGACCCCCTGCACCCAGCCCCTTACCCAGGGCCCCCTGCACCCAGCCCTCACCCAGGACCCCCTGCACCCAGCCCCTCACCCAGGACCCTCTGCACCCAGCCCCTCACTCAGGACCCCCTGCACCCAGCCCTCACCCAGGACCCCCTGCACCCAGCCCCTCACTCAGGGCCCCCTGCACCCAGCCCTCACCCAGGACCCCCTGCACCCAGCCCCTCACTCAGGACCCCCTGCACCCAGCCCCTTACCCAGGGCCCCCTGCACCCAGCCCTCACCCAGGACCCCCTGCACCCAGCCCCTCACCCAGGGCCCCCTGCACCCAGCCCCTCACCCAGGGCCCCCTGCACCCAGCCCCTCACTCAGGGCCCCCTGCACCCAGCCCTCACCCAGGACCCCCTGCACCCAGCCCCTCACTCAGGGCCCCCTGCACCCAGCCCCTCACTCAGGGCCCCGTGCACCCAGCCCCTCACCCAGGGCCCCCTGCACCCAGCCCCTCACCCAGGACCCCCTGCACCCAGCCCCTCACTCAGGACCCCCTGTACCCAGCCCTCACCCAGGGCCCCCTGCACCCAGCCCTCACCCAGCCCCTCACTCAGGGCCCCCTGCACCCAGCCCTCACCCTCTTCTTTCCCTTGAAGTTTTCTGCCTCCTGCTGTGGCCACTCTCTGGTGGAATTCCTAAGCCTACCTCACCCTCCTGGAGCCAAGAACCTAGGGGTGAGTATAGGCGTGAGGATCTTCTGAGGGAAGGCAAACAAGTGAGGTGGCTTGGTAATAACACAGCTTTCCAAGTGGGAGTTTTTAAACTTCAGGTCTATAATCATAGTTGCAAAATAAATTTGGTATGTTACAAGCACATTTCCTTATTTCCTTCTTTCCTTCCTCCCTCCCTTTTCTTTTTTAAGTGAGAGGAGGGGAGATAGTGAGACAGACTCCTGCATGTGCTCCAAACCGTATCCACCCCGCAACCCCATCTGGGGTTGAATCAATCGAGCTATCCTCAGCGCCTGGGGCCAACACTCGAACCAGTCGAGCCACTGGCTGTGGGAGGAGAAGAGGGAGAGAGGGAGGGAAGAGAAGCTATGGTTGCTTCTTTTGTGCATCCTGACCAGGAACTGAAGCCAGGGCATCCATACGCCAGGCTGACACTCTATCTACTGAGCTAGTGGCCAGGGCCTGATCAGCACTTCGTTAAAGCAAAACACATACATACATACATACATACATACATACTATATAATTCCACTTTTATAAAATTCTAGAAAATGCAAACTAATCTCTAGCAGATCAGTGGTTGCCTGAAAATCAGGGAATGAGTGGGCTGGGATTATAAGGAGCAAGAAGACACTTTAGGGGTGGTGGTCTGTTCACTCTAGACTGTGGGGGTGGTGTCATGGATGGCCATGTCTATTAAAACTTATCAGGTTGTACACTTTAAATAGAATCAGATTAAAAAGAAAAGACCCAGACAGACTTAAGTCGCCCCACAGGAAGGAAGAGGGAGTGGGCGTTAGCCAAGTGACATTAAAAACCCACAGGAGATGAGGGGGAGTCCCCAGACAGGAAATAAGAGCAGAATTAGAATGATGAGGGGAGGAGGGTCCCAAGACACCCCCAGGTTGGGACCCCACGTCCCAGCTCTTCCCGGGCCCAGGCTGAGCTGTTTCTGGCCCCCAGGCTGGGTGCTGGTGGTCCAGCCCGAGACGTGGAGACGCTGTGGCAGCATGGCCCTGGACGCCAAGGACAACATGTGGAGCTGCTGTGGGCTCCGCTACCCATTCCATCGTGGCTCCCAGAGGTGCTGCTCAACCGACATGAAGGAGTTCCGGGTCATTCCCAAGGACAATAGCAAGTCAGAATATAACAACTGCAGGAAACACTACAAGGACCTCTAGGCTCCAGGAAGGCATCCTTACCTACCCCGACTCCCCCCACCACCCACCCTTTCCTCCTAAGCTTTCACTTTGAGGACTCGGGAATTACTCAGTGACCCCTTCTTTCCAAGAGTCTAAGTTATGGGCCGCAGGTTCCTACGGTGTGACCTTAGATAAATCACTCATATTTCTGGGCCTTAGGCCCCTTGCTTGCAAAACAAACCAAATCAGAGAAGCTTCCATCTCTGGTTGGGGGAAGAGATGATGGCCCAACGGCCAGGGATGATGAAGCCTGCAGTTCTGGAACTACCTGCCCCGAATTTTCCTAGTGGCAGGGGAGATTTCTTTCTGTCAGCAAGTAAACCAGCTGAGCTGAAGGCCCCACATTGCTGACTTCACCCCAAAGTGGTACAAGAACTTCTCTCTTTGCCTTGTTCTTCCTAGCGATCCCCCTGGGCTGCCGGCCCTTCCCCGGTTGTCCTCCAGCACCTGAGAGGCTGCAGGTCCAAGAGGGCTTAGATGGGCACTCAAGAATGTTCAGTGCAGTGAGGTTGAGAGCGGTGAGAGGCAGGGAACACCTGCCAGAAGGAGATTCCCAGTTCGTGCACGTGACAGTCCCTGGGACGGAGCCTCCCCGTACCATGAGGCTGCGAAGCTCTAAAGCAGTGGTCCCCAACCTTTTTTGGGTCACGGACCTGTTTAATGTCAGAAAATATTTTCATGGACCAGCCTTTAGGGTGGGCCGGATAAATGTATCACATGACCGAGACAAACGTCAAGAGTGAGTCTTAGACGGATGTATCAGAGGGAATCTGGTTTGTTTGTTTGTTTATTTTTTTTGTTGTTTTTTTTTACAGAGACAGAAAGAGAGTCAGAGAGAGGGATAGACAGGGACAAACAGACAGAAACGGAGAGATGAGAAGCATCAATCATTAGTTTTTCGTTGCGACACCTTAATTGTTCATTGATTGCTTTCTCATATGTGCCTTGACCACGGGCCTTCAGCAGGTCGAGTAACCCCTTGCTCGAACCAGCGACCTTGGTCCAAGCTGGTGAGCTTTTGCTCAAACCATATGAGTCCGCGCTCAAGCTGGTGAGCTTGGGGTCTCAAACCTGGGTCCTGGGATGCGGAAGGATCCAGGTTCGAGACCCCAAACTCACCAGCTTGAGTGCGGGCTCATCTGGCTTGAGAGAAAAAAAAAAAAAAAAAAAGCTCACCAACTTGGACCCAAGGTCGCTGGCTCGAGCAAGGGGTTTACTCGGTCTGCTGAAGGCCCATGGTCAAGGCACATATGAGAAAGCAATCAATGAACAACTAAGGTGTCGCAACGAAAAAAAACTGATGATTGATGCTTCTCATCTCTCTCCGTTCCTGTCTGTCCCTATCTATCCCCCTCTCCCTCTGTGTCAAAAATAAAAAATAAAATAAAATAAAACATCATTCAGACTTAAATATAAATAAAACAGAAATAATATAAGTTATTTATTCTTTCTCTGCGGACCGGTACCAAATGGCCCACGGACCAGTACCAGTCCGCGGCCTGGGGGTTGGGGACCACTGCTCTAAAGGATACTTCCCCGACTGCCCTGCCACACAGACCAGATGTGAACTAGAGTCGGCCAGCGAGGCGCACGCCCAGGATCGGCAAGATGGAAGGAGAGAGACAGGGCCCCACCTGATGCAGTTCTGCCGGGAGGCGTGGACCGGGGATGCTGGGATTTTCCAACATGAACTTCCACTGTCTTATCACCAACCTCACGGGTGCCATGGCTTCGTGGCCCCTGGATAGCATCAGGCCAGAATGTTTATCAACACAACATTCGAGTGGGCAGCCTCAGAGGCAGTAGCTCCCCTGGGGGTCAGTTCTGTGGCATCACTGCCAGACCCAACCAAGAGCTGCCTCATCTAGCCCTTCTGATGACTGTGCAAGCCTCGGTCTCGGTATTAAATGCTTCTTGTCTAATTTATTTTGAAATGCATAAAAGATGAGATGGAAGGATGGATGGATAGAGGGATGAATCAATGAATGGAAGTGGGACCAAGCAAGAATGATAAAACATTAGCACGAGTCTCTTCATGTGGATATGTGGGTGTGTTTCGATGTAAAATTCTTTCAAGGTTGCTGTATGTTTGAAAATGTTCATAATAAAATGTTGACAGGAAAATTCCCTTCTTCTTAAAAGAGCCAGCGTGCTTTCTCTTTCCTATAGGAGAGCTCTGACGATGCATAACCTTAGACATGTGGAGAGCTTTCTACAGCCGCTGTGGCTATTGGCCCTGCCGCAGGTGAACGGCATGCGCAGTTATCTTGGCCTTGGCTGGGTGCTCAGCACAGTGGAGAATCTCTCCCCAGAAACAGAGGCAGCATTGTGTGCAGTGCTAAGGAAAAGCTGCAGAACAGAGTCCTCCAGAGTCACCGGGTCTCTGACTCCCTGGGGCCCAAAATGAAGGTGGGAAGCGCTTCCTCAGACTCCCTCAAACAGGAGAACCTGCTGCGTAAGAGTTGGTGCTGGGATTCAGGTGTTCCCAGGCCAGAGTCCCAACAGTGCTCCATCTCCAGGCCGCAGTTTCCTCGTCTGTAAAATGGGTTTAATAATAATCCTGACCCATAGGGCTGTATGGGATCCAAAAAGGCTGTGCCTGGCTCAGAGGTGGGTTAAGGTTGGTTGAGGCCCTGGGCACAGAAGAAAATATTGGGCCCCTTACATTAGAAAAAAGTGTAGGCCCTGGCCGGTTGGCTCAGCAGTAGAGCATCGGCCTGGCGTGCAGGAGTCCCGGGTTCGATTCCCGGCCAGGGCACACAGGAGAGGCGCCCATTTGCTTCTCCACCCTTCCCCCTCTCCTTCCTCTCTGTCTCTCTCTTCCCCTCCTGCAGCGAGGCTCCATTGGAGCAAAGATGGCCCGAGCGCTGGGGATGGCTCTGTGGCTTCTGCCTCAGGCGCTAGAATGGCTCTGGACGCAAGAGAGCGACGCCCCAGAGGGGCAAAGCATCGCCCCCTGGTGGGCATGCCGGGTGGATCCCAGTCGGGCGCATGCGGGAGTCTGTCTGACTGCCTCCCATTTCCAGCTTCGGAAAAATGAAAAAAAAAAAAAAAGAAAGAAAGAAAGAAAAAAGCCTGACCTGTGGTGGCGCAGTGGATAAAGTGTCAACCTGGAAATGCTGAGGTTGCCGGTTCGAAACCCTGGGCTTGCCTGGTCAAGGCACATATGGGAGTTGATGCTTCCAGCTCCTCCCCCCTTCTCTCTCTCTGTCTCTCTCTCCTCTCTCTGTCTCTCTCTCCTCTCTAAAAATGAATAAAATTAAAAAAAAAAAAGAAAGAAAAAAGTGTAAAGTTAGGGTTTTGCAGAGCCCTTCAGAAGTTGGGGCCAGGGCACATGCTCGGTGTGCCCACCGTTAAATCCACTTCTGGCCTGGTTGCATCCAAAGGTTTCAGTAAAGCCTGGTCTGTGGTGGCACAGTGGATAGCATTGACTTGGAATGCTGAGGTCGCTGGTTTGAAACCCTGGACTTGCCAGGTCAAGGCACATACAAAAGCAAGTAATGAACAACTAAAGTGAAGCAACTATGAGTTCATACTTCTCACCTCGCCCTTGTAAATCAATAAATAAAATCTTAAAAAAAAAAAAGGTTTCAGTAAAGAGCAGCCATTGTTGTTGGTATAAATGAGGCCCAGGAGAGGGCCGCTGAATCTCAAAACTTTCTGACAGTGTTCGTCCACCACCAGGGAAGATGACAGAAAACAACGCTGGGGTGTCTCCTAGCTGTCTGGGAGACATAGCCCCTGTTAGCCATCCCCAGAGGTTCCTTGTCTTCCTGTGACTGCCAAGACCACAGACTAGGCAGGGCCTGGGCTCAGACCCAATCTCCTCTTCCTCCATGAACCCCGTGTCCCTCACCAGTAGAATGATGACTCGTAAAACAGCCCCCAAGAAGGAGGGGCAGTTCTTCTTACAGTAGACTTCCAATTAACAAACGGAGAAGGGAAGAGGGAAACAGGAAATCAACACCAGGCAAATGCCACAACAGCCACTGCTGCCGACGAGCCCACGGCAGCGCTAAAGGCAGTGCACAAGGGTCGAGGAGAAGCAGGGGGCCTGTGGAGTATTAAGGTATCTTCCCCAAGTTATTTACTATTTAATCTTTTCAAAAAGTTTATTGATTTAAAAGAGAGAAGAAAGAGGGCAGAGAGGGAGAAAGAAAGAAGCAGCAATTTGTTGTTCCACTTATTCACGCACTCATTGGTTGATTCTTGAATGTGCCCTGACTGGGGATCGAACCTACAACCTTGGCATATCAGGATAGACACTCTAACCAGATGGGTGATAGTGGGTAGTCACATCTCAGGCCCACAGCTTCCTGAACAAAGGTGCGTCTTCACCTTAAGTGAGCCCTGTCCGCTGTTTGTATGTATCTTGGATAACATTCCTTCGAAATGCCCAATGATTTTCTTTTCCAGACCCATCCCAGGCAGAGAGGGGATTGGCAAAGAGAGGGGTTACCACCCTCATAAGAGCACACACAAGGAAACTCCTCCCTGTTACACAGTTGCTCACATACCATCTTTAGTTACTATAAATATCAAATACGAACTATTCTGTACCCACCAATGTAACAGAAGTGTGTGTCTCTCCATTTTGCCTTTTACCCAATCTCAGAGAGTTCCCCACTTTGCTTTCTACCGCCTTCTCAGTCTACCATCAGCGGATTTCACACAACCTTCCTTGTGTCCTCTCCCTTGGTTCTAACTGTACAACATGAACTGCCGACCTGTCCTTCTCTGGACAATCTCAATCCGTTGAATTCTCGCTTCCGGGCATATATTCGGTTTGGCTCAAATAAACTCTTGTAAAATTTTTCTGTAAGTATGGTTGTTCTTTTGTAGACATGGAAAAGAAAATAAGATGGATCCCTACCTCATACCTAACATTCAAAATAAATTCCAGGTGCATCAAAGACTTAAACACATATATAAATATAAGACTGCAAAATTACAAGAAAACATTAGAGAAACTGTAATTTAGAAATAGTCCTTCTAAACATGCTACAAAACCTAACAGCCATAAGAGAAAAGATGACTCTGACCAGGCAGTGGTACAGTGGATACAGCATCGGCCTAGGACACTGAGGACCCAGATTCGAAACCCCAAGGTCACCAGCTTGAGCACAGGGTCGCCAGCTTGAGTGCGAGGTTGCCAGCTTGAGCATGGAATCATAGACATGACCCCACGGTCACTGGTTTGAGCCCAAAGGTCACTGACTTGAAGCCCAAGGTCACTGGCTTGAGCCAAAAGTCACTAGCTTGAGCAAAGGGTCACTGGATCAGCTGGAGCCCTCCGGTCAAGGCACATATGAGAAAGCAATCAATGAACAACCAACGTGCTGCAACTATGAGTTGATGCTTCTCATCTCTCTCCCTTCCAATCTATCCCCACTTTCTCTGTTGCTTTAAAAAAAAAAAAAAAGGAGGCCCTGGCCGGTTGGCTCAGTGGTAGAGCATCGGCCTAGCGTGCGGAGGACCCGGGTTCGATTCCCGGCCAGGGCACACAGGAGAAGCGCCCATTTGCTTCTCCACCCCTCCGCCGCGCTTTCCTCTCTGTCTCTCTCTTCCCCTCCCGCAGCCAAGGCTCCATTGGAGCAGAGATGGCCCGGGCGCTGGGGATGGCTCTGTGGCCTCTGCCTCAGGCGCTAGAGTGGCTCTGGTCGCAATATGGCGACGCCCAGGATGGGCAGAGCATCGCCCCCTGGTGGGCAGAGCGTCGCCCCTGGTGGGCGTGCCAGGTGGATCCCGGTCGGGCGCATGCGGGAGTCTGTCTGACTGTCTCTCCCCGTTTCCAGCTTCAGAAAAATGGGAAAAAAAAAAAAAAAAAAAAAAAAAAAAAAAAAAGAAAGAGGAAAGATGAATAGATTTGACCAAGTTAAAAACAAATAAGATTTTACATGGAAAAATGAATAAATAAAAAAACACAAAGTCTATGGTAGTATACTATTCATCTGTTTTGTGCCCATTTTTTTCCTTTTAGCAGCATACTTTGAAAATCCATCCTTATCATACATTTAGAACTTCCACATTTTCTTTCTTTCATTTTTTTCTAAGTTTTTTTCTAAGTTTTAATTTTCAAATTAAACATATGCATACCTAGAATATTCTTGATTAGGTACAGAATGTTTCTGGAAGGTGGCTTGAGGGTGACTTGGGTGGCTCCCTGTCTGACTCTTGACCTCCCCCTTTCCCACTCACCCCTGCCCTCACCACAGAGGCCTCCTCACCACTCCTGGAATCCAGTGGGCATTTTCTAGCCTCTGGGCCTTTGCACTCACTGTGCCTTATGCCTAAAACACTTTCTCCAAAAAGCCACACTTCCTCACTTATGCTCAAGTCTCTAATCAAATATTTATCTCCTCAGAGAGGCTTTCCTAAGCCCAACCTAATAGAGCACATGCCTTCTCCCATTACATTTATCCTTCCTCATGTTGTGTCTTCCTCAGTACCTGTTAACGCCTAACACAAAGTATATTTTGCTTTCTTATCTCCTTTATGATCTCTCTCCTACTGGGAGAACCTGAACTCCGTAAGGGAAGCAGACTTGGGCCTCTTCTTAACCAGCTGTATCCCCTGTGCCTGGCAAGTAGCAGGCATTCAGTAAATATTTCTTAAGGAACAAAGAAAAGAAGAGAGACAGGCAGGCAGACAGGGATGGGAAACATGTAGTCTTCACCAGATTCACTTTGATATCATCTGAATTTTTCTACCATGTGCATTATTACTGACAATAATAGAATTAAATGAGAAATAAAGCCTGAGCCTGACCTGTGGTAGCGCAGTGGATAAAGCCTCGACCTGGAAATGCTGAGGTCGCCGGTTCAAAACCCTGGGCTTGCCTGGTCAAGGCACATATGGGGGTTGATGCTTCCAGCTCCTCCCCCCCCTTCTCTCTCTCTCTCTCTCTCTCTCTCTCCCTCTCCTCTCTAAAATGAATAAATAAAAAAAAAATGTCTGTTAAAAAAAAAAAAAAGAAACTCCCTTTAAAAAAAAAAAAAAAAAAAAAAAGAAATAAAGCCTGACCAGGCAGTGGCTCAGTGGATAGAGCATCGGACTGGGACACAGAGGACCCAGGTTCAAAACCTTGAAATCATCCGCTTGAGCACAGGTTCATCTGGCTTGAGCCCTAAGGTCGCTGGCTTGAGCAAGGGGTCACTCGCTCTGCGGGAGCTCCCCGGTCAAAGCACATATAAGAAAGCAATCAATGAACAACTAAGGTGCTGCAACAAAGAATGGATGCTTCTCATCTCTCTCTCTTCCTGTCTGTCCCTCTCTCTGTCTCTGTCACTAAAAAAAGAAAAAGAAAAAGAAATCAATAACAATGAGAAATCTGAAAAGGCTCCAATATTTGGAAATGAGACACCACATTTCCAAATAACCCATTCGTCAAAGAAGAGACCACACATGAAACCAGAAAACATACAAAACTGAATGACAATAAAGCAACAACATGTTAGATTTTGTGGGATATATCTGAAGCACTGTCGGAGAAAAGTTTATATTTTAATGCTTATATAAAAATGAAGATTTCAAAGCAATAATCTGAGATTCTACCTGATTAAAAAGCAAGTTAAATCCAGAGTAAATAGAAGAAAAATAATAAGAGTAAGAGCAGGAACTAATGAAATAGGAAACAGACAAAAAAGAGGAAAATAATAAAGACAAAAGGTGACCCTTTTAAACATATATGTGATCAAGAATAAAGAAAGAAGAAAACAAAGTACCATTATTTAATAATGAAAGAGGAGACATCACTACATATCCTAAAAACATTAAAAAGATATCAAAGGAATATTATAAACAACTTTATAAAATAAATTCAGCAACTTACATAAAATGACATGTACCTTGAAAAACATACTTTGTAGAAACTGACACAAATAAACAGAAATCTGAATAGTCCTATAACTATTAAGGAAATTGAGCCTGTTACTGAAAACTATACAAGCCTAAATGGGTATTTATGTCAAATATTTAAGAAGGAAGTAATTTCAATTTTATACAAAATCTTCAGAATGTAGAGGACGAAGGAACATCTTCCCAATTATTTTATGAGGTCAGCAAAACCATAATACTAAAACCTGAAAAAGACACTACAAGAAAAAAGTTATAGAATATGTCACTTGTGACGAGAGTTGTAAAAATCTTTAGGAAAATATTAGCAAATCAAAACCTGCAAAAATAAGTGGAGTTTACCTAATATTACAAGATTGGTTTGATATTCTTTGTAAAAATCAAACATTTTAATTCATAGTAGCAATAGAATTGTGGTAAGTCAGCCTCCGAGCTGGCCCCAATAATCCCCGTCTCCTGGTATGTTACACGGGTGTGTAGTCCCTTCCTACATGGTGTTACAGTTGGTCTGGATGGCCAACAGAATGTGACAGAAGTGGCAGATTGTCACTTCCAAAACTGTTATAAAGACACTGCCTCTTCAGGCTTGGTCCCTTTCATTCCTGGATCACTCTCCTTGGGGGAAGCCAGCTGCCCAGACATGAGGAGCCCTAAGGAGAGATCCACGTGGAGAGCGACTAAGCCCTCCGCCAACAGCCAGCAAAGAACTGAGACTTTCTACCCACAGCCACACAGGTGAGTCTCCTTGGAAGTGGAGTCGCCAGTGCCAGACTCTGAGCCAGAACCAGCTGCTCCTAAATTCCTGATTCTCAGGAACTGTGTTCACAATAAATGTTATTTCTCATAATTAATTCTCATAACTAATGTTTATTTATTATCACATGAAAAAAAACTCAACATCACCACTCATCAGAGAAAAGCAAATGAGTTGCCATTTTATACCACCTGGATTGGCTAAAATTAAACTATGAAAATGTTAAATATTGGCAAGGGGGTTGCCTGACCAGGCGGTGGCGCAGTGATAGAGCGTCGAACTGGGATGTGGAGGACCCAGGTTCAAGACCCCGAGGTCGCCAGCTTGAGCGTGGGCTCATCTGGTTTGAGCAAAGCTTGCCAGCTTGGACCCAATGTTGCTGGCTCGAACAAGGGGTTACTCAGTGTGCTAAAGGCCTGCGGTCAAGGCACATATGAGAAAGCAATCAATGAACAACTAAGATGTCACAACGAAAAACTGATGATTGATGCTTCTCATCTCTCTCTGTTCCTGTCTGTCTGTCCCTATCTATCCCTCTCTCTGACTTTCTGTCTCTGTAAAAAATAAAAATTGGCAATGGCCTGACCTGTGGTGGCACAGTGGGATAGAGAGTCGACCTGGGACACAAAGGTCCCAGGTTCTAAACCCTGAAGTCGCTGGCTTGAGTGCAGGCTTATCCAACTTGAGTGTGGGGTCACCCGCTTGAGTACAAAGTCGCCAGCTTGATGTGAGATACCAGACATGATCCCATGGTTCCTGGCTTAAAGCCCAAGGTTGCTGGCTCAGCTGGAGCCCCCAGTCAAGGCACATATAAAAAAGCAATCAATTAACAACAAAAGTGCCACAGCCCTGGCTGCATAGCTCAGTTAGTTACAGCATCATCCCAAAGCACAGAGGTTGCTGGTTCGATCCCCAGTCAGGGCACATACAGAACAGATCAATGTCAACATTCTTGTTTCTCTGTTTCTCCCTTCCTCTCTCCAAAATCAATAAAATCAATAAAATAAACATAAGGAAAAATGCTACAACTATAAATTGATGCTTCTCATTTCTCTCCCTGCCTATCTGTCTGTCTCTCTCTCCCTCCAAATAGAAATATATAAGGTCTACTGGAAAGTTCTGTCCGTTTTTGGAATAAAACAAAACACAAATTTTTCTTACCATCAATAAACTTTATTAAATAATATATAAGGTCTACCGGAAAGTTCTGTACATTTCTATCACAAGTTTCGACATGTAAGCACGTTTATTTGGCACATGTGTGCCTCTCTATTTTTATCACTTAATGTATACATACTGACGTAGCAAATTAACTAAAAGTTGATTCACGTTAGTCTTATGTGTGAAGCGATAGTGTGCCCACGGCTACTGATAAAGTACATTTACGCCACTGTAATTTTTACGAATTTCAACAAGGAAGAAATGCTACAGAAGCATGTCTGTCACATCCACCATATTCCTCAGACTTAGCACCCTCTGACTATCACTTGTTTTTGTCCTTACAAAATATTTTGAAGGGCAAAAAATTCAAAAATGAAGAAGATATCAAACAAGCACTGGTTCAATTTTTCGCATCAAAAGATAAAACATTTTTCAAAATGGGATATACAAATTGCCCTCACGCTGGCAAGAAATCATTAATAATAATGGCAATTATATTATTTAATAAAGTTTATTGACGGTAAGAAAAATTTGTATTTTGTTTTATTCCAAAAACGGACAGAACTTTCCAGTAGAACTTATATATATTGGCAAGGATGTGGAGCAACTGGAACCATATTGAAAAACTCTTTCATAGTTGTTTTTGTTTTTGTGACAGAGACAGAGACAGAGAGAGGGACAGATAGGGACAGACAGACAGGAATGGAGAGAGATAAGAAGCATAAATTCTTCATTGAGACACCTTAGTTGTTCATTGATTGCTTTCTCATATGTGCCTTGACTGGGGGGCTCCAACAGAGTGAGTGACCCCTTGCTCAAGCCAGTGACCTTGGTTTCAAGCCAGTGACTACTGGGCTCAAACTAGTGACCTCGGGGTTTCAAACCTGGGTCCTCTGCATCCTAGTCTGATACTCTATCCACTGCGCCATTGCCTGGTCAGGCTCATGGTTTCTTATAAAATTAAACATACCTTTACCATATAACAGAAATTTTACACTTAGGTGTTCACCCTAGAGAAATGAAAACATCATATATCCACATAAAGACTCATTCAAGAATATTCACAGCAGCATTAGTAATATAACCAAAAAAACTGGAAATTCACCTGACTAGGCGGTGGCGCAGTGGATACAGCGACAACTGGGATGTGGAGGGACCCAGGTTCAAGACATCAAGGTTGCCAATTTGAGCACGGGCTCATCTGGTTTGAGCAAGGCTCGCCAGCTTGAACCCAAGGTCGCTGGCTTGAGCAAGGGGTCACTCGGTCTGCTGTAGCTCCCTGGTCAAGGCACATATGGGAGAGCAATCAACAAACAACTAAGGTGCTGCGATGAAAAACTGATGCTTCTCATCTCCCTTCCTGTCTGTGCCTCTCTCTGTCTCTGTCAATAAATTAATAAAATTTTTTTTTTTAAAAAACTGGAAATTCAAATGTCCATCATTAACAGAGTAGATAAACAAAGTGCAGCATATCCCTATGTAGCAATGAAAGAAGACACTAAAAGCAGTAAGTGAACTACTGATACATGCAAAAACAAAGAAATATCTCAAAGGCATCATGTGAAAAGGCTAGACATGCAGTTCGTACTGCCCAGTTCCATTCATATGAAGTTGAACAAGAGGTAAAACAAATCCACAGTGAGAGAAGTCACAGAGGGCGACCAAGGAGGAGAGGAAGGAACTTCCTGGGGTGATGGAAATGTTTTCTAACTTGGATGCTCACACTGGTACATGCATTTACTTATACTCACTAAACTATACACTTAAGGCCTGACCAGGCAGTGGCGCGCAGTGGATAGAGCTCGAACTGGGATGCTGAGGACCCAGGTTCGAGATCCCAAGGTTGCCAGTTTGAGCGCAGGCTCATCTGGTTTGAGCAAAAGCTCACCAGCTCGGACCCAAGGTCGCTGGCTGGAGCAAGGGGTTTCTCGGTCTGCTGAAGGCCCGTGGTCAAGGCACATATGAGAAAACAATCAATGAACAACTAAGGTGTTGCAATGTGCAACAAAAAACTAATGATTGATGCTTCTCATCTCTCCGTTCCTGTTTGTCTGTCCCTGTCTATCCCTCACTCTGAAACAAACAAAAAAACTATACACTTAAGGTCTGGCCATTGCATTGTAAAGATACTGTACTTCAATAAAGAATACACAAAAAATCAACTCTTAATAACTAAACGTAAGAGGAGGGTTGGGGAGCCAGTGGGCCCTGATTTCTTAGTCTGTGTTGCTCACAGAACCTGCTTCTCTCCCTGAGGTATTTCTCCACTCATAAAGCCAGGACAATCATTTAAACTCCTGAATAAGGTGGTTAATACCATTTGTTGAGATCACAAAACGCATAATATATGAAAACCGTTATATCAGTTAAGAAATTATTATTCAGAGTAAACACAGCCCGAGGCAGCAGTGCCTGCCCAGCTCACCTCTCCAGGGTGTGCTCCAACTAGTGGAAAGTTCATCCCAATAGTGCTCCAGGTATTAATAGACTTGTGCCATGCGCAGGGCAGGAGCTTCCTCCCCCAGACTTTGCCCCATCCTCTGATACTGCCTCCAGAGACAGTGACACACACTGCACCAGTCACCAGAGGGGACATGATTGGGTCTGCCTGCCAAGCATCTGGGGGAATTCCCATCTCCCAACCCCTGGTCCAAAGGACTTAGTAGGGCCTAACCCCTCTCCCAGACTGGCCAATGAGACCACTGCTTTCCATGGGCCACAGTGATGGGCTCAAGACGGGAATGTGACCCACACTGGACCACTGAGATCCAGCCTGGAAATTTGGGTGGAACTACCAGCAAGAAGGACCTCCCTGTGCCCTGGAGTCCCTAGGCAGGTAACTAATACCCTTAAATGTAAGCTCTGGGAAAGCAGAGTTTTGCCTGTTTTGTTGACTAATAAGTTAGTCATACTTCCTAGAACAGTTCTTGGCACAGAGCAGGCACTAAATAAAGATTTGTTGAATGAGTGAGTTTATACAGCCCCTTAATGGACTGAAGCATGTCCTTGTCCCAGAAAAGAATCCCACCTCTACTCCCCAAGAGACCTGGAGAGACCAACTCAACTTAGTATAGATGCCTCTGGGAATTTTAGAGGCACAAGGGAAGCAGACTTGAGCTTAGTGTGCTCTGGAGTAGGAGAGTCCCAAGTTCAAGTTCTGTCTCTGCTACTTACCTGCTACGTGATCCTGGACAAGTTTCTCAACCTCTCTGTATCTCCATTTCCTGTTTTTCCAAATGGGGATCATAAACCCTGGCTTGTAGGCACATTCAAGGCTTGTGCATAAATTTATGTCTAGAGAGAGACTCAGTATGGCTGCCTACAGAGCCCTGGAATGGGTTGAACACCCTGGGTGCAAACCAGAACCCAACAATCTGGTCCTAGCTTGATCACTTAGCATATGTGTGCCCTCAGGCAGGTAACAGCTCAGCTCAGTGTCTTCATTCATTAGGGCAGCATTAATGATGGTAATCTACCTCATGGGATATGGTAAAAGCAAATTAACACCTATAAAGACTACAATAGCCTTAGTGTTTATGATTATTAACGCTACTTTATTCTCTGTCTTATGTACTCCCCTGTCATTAGACTCTAAAAGTGATATTCACCATTCTGACCTCCCATATAGCAAGGGAGGTATGTGATTCAACTCTGGCCAATTAAGAGTGAGGGGAGGCTGCTGCAGGCTTCTGGGAAAAGATTTCTCTCCAGGAAGAGCTCTCTCTAGTCCCCGTTTCCCCAGCCACGCATACACACATTCTCCCTTTGGACACTGTAGTATAAAAGGTACAAAGCTTGGAGCTCCAGCAGCATTTGAGGCCTTCAGAAAAGTTATTGCCTGAATACAAAGAGATAGTAGAGACAGCCTGACTCATGGTGGCGCAGTGGATAGAGTGTCAACCTGGGATGCTGAGGACTCAGGTTCAGAACCCCAAGGTCGCCCGCTTGGCTCTTTCTTTTTTTTTTTTTTTTTTTTTTGACAGAGACAGAGAGGGAGTCGGAGAGAGGGATAGATAGGAACAGACAGACAGGAAAGGAGAGAGACGAGAAGCATTAATTTTTCATTGCAGCACTTAGTTGTTCATTGATTGCTTTCTCATATGTGCCTTGACTGTGGGGCTACAGCAGACCGAGTAACCCCTTGCTCAAGCCAGCGACCTTGGGCCCAAGCTCACTTGGTGAGCTTTGCTCAAACCGATGAACCTGCACTCAAGCTGGTGAGCTCCACATCTATAACTTGGGTCCTCCGCATCCCAGTCCGACGCTCTATCCACTGTGCCACCGTCTAGTCAGGCTCTCTCTTTTTTTTTAATGTTTATTTTATTTTATGGATTTTTAGAGAGAAAAGGAAGACAGACAGTGAGAGAAACAGGAACAATGATCTGCTCCTGTATGTGCCCTCGCCGAAAATCTAACTGGCAACCTCTGTGCTCTGGATGATGCTCTACCAACCGAGCTATCCAGCCAGGCTAAGGTCACTGGCTTGCACTCAGGCTCTCCAGCTTGAGCATGGGGTCTCTGGCTTGAGCGTGGGGTCATCAACATAATCCCAAATTTGCTGGCTTAAACCAGCAAATGTGAGGTCACTGGCTTAAACCCAAAGTGGCTGGCTTGAGCAAAGGGTCACTGGCTGGATGGGAGGCCCCTGGTTAAGGCACTTATGAGAAGCAATCAGTGAACAATGAAAGTGATACAACTATGAGTTGGTGCTTCTCATCTCTCTCCTTTCCTGTCTCTCTCAAAAAAAAAAAAAAAAATAGTCAAGATAGAAAGAGTCTTCAGGTCTCTAATGACATCACCAAGCCACCAAACTAACCACAGAGCCAGCCACCTTCCTACACTGACAATAAACAGCCTTTGGATTAAAGTTTTGATTAAGATTGATTGGCTGGGTTTTCAATTAATCACAGATGAACACAAACTGATCTGTTTCTTGTTCTTACTTTCACAATAAACAGATACTGCTTTTGTCAATATAGTAAGTCTCCCAAAAAACTTCGGAGGAAAAAAACCAAAAGTAAAATAAAATTTGACTCAAATTTTAAAAAGACTCTACAGCCATATGGTTCTGAATGCGCCCGATCTCGTCTGATCTCGAAAGACAAGAGATAAAAAGGGCAACACACTCAGTAAGGAGAGCTGAGCCCTCAGCAGAGGGGAGCTGCTTATCACAGGCAGGACTCAGGTCGGCCTGGAGGCTGGAGGGTGGCTTAGGAAAGAGGGGGAGTGAGGGAGCTCTGAGCAAAGTACCAGTTATACGGAGGCTTAGGGGTCCGAGGTGGGGTCAGCAAGAACCCCAGAAGCAGGAAAAGAGGTGGAGCCAAAAAGCTGGAAGTGGGGGTAAGGCCCCATTTAGAGGCAGAGGCATTGGGACAGGCCTGGAGGGGTCTAAGACCTTGGGGTAGGCCTCTAAGGAACTGACCACAGCAGCTAAAGGACGGGTGAACAATGAGGGGTGAATAAGGTGTTTCTTTGGGGCATAGAAAGAAAATATCGGAACTTCTGGTTATGTTTACATTTTGAAGAAGAAAGAGAGAAGGGGAAAAAAAGAAAAGGGAAGGAGGAAAGAGGAGGAGGAAGAGGAAGAAAAGGAGGAGGAGGAGGAGGAGGAGAAGGAGGAGGAGGAGGAGGAGGAGGAGGAGGAGGAGGAGGAGGAGGAGGAGGAGGAGGAGGAGGAGGAGAAATTAAACTTTACTGGCCATATAGAGCTATAGGGAGGTCTACTACAAAGATGGCCTCCAGCACCTCTCAGCTGGCAGGTGCCTTCACCCAAGGTGTTAGACTAGAGGCTGAAAGGGTGACACGGGCGCCCTCTCCTGTCCACTTAAGGCAATGCAGCCAGGGCAAATCGATTCTGGGGATTCTCAGGTTGCAGAGCAAGCAACACAGGGCCTTGTTTTGTTGTTGTTGTTTTTGTGACAGAGACAGAGAGAGAGGGACAGATAGGGACAGACAGACTGAAAGGGAGAGAGAGATAAGAAGCATCAATTCTTCACTGCAGTACCTTAGTTTCTCATTGATTGCTTTCTCCTATGTGCCTTGAGCAGGGGGCTACAGCAGACTGAGTGACCTCTTGCTCAAGCCAGCGACCTTGGGTCCAAGCTGGTGAGCCTTGCTCAAACCAGATGAGCTCGCACTCAAGCTGGCAACCTCGGGGTCTCGAACCTGGGTCCTCTGTGTCCCAATCTGACGCTCTATCCACTGTGCCACTGCCTGGTCAGGCAACACAGGGACCTTCTTAAAACGCCTCCTGCTCATAAACCTCCACTGAAGGTTTAACAATGTGAGTATCAGCAAATCCCAACAGATGTCTCCACACACAAAGGGGTGGGATTTAAAAATGAGCAGTGGGATTAAATGCAGCCGACGGCACTGCTCTCATTGGATCTCTGTGCCTTAGTTAGGTCTTTGCCAGCTGTACACAATACACAGAGAATGTCAAAACTATGCTCTTACAGAGGGCTGCACAAAGAGTTTCCAAATGCATTGAACAATATCTGTGTAAGAAAACATTTTTATTTATTTATTTATTTATTTATTTTACAGGGACAGAGAGTTAGATAGAGGGATAGATAGGGACAGACAGACAGGAACGGAGAGAGATGAGAAGCATCAATCATCAGTTTTTCGTTGCGACACCGTAGTTGTTCATTGATTGCTTTCTCATATGTGCCATGACCGCGGGCCTTCAGCAGACTGAGTAACCCCCTGCTCGAGCCAGTGACTTTGGGTCCATGCTAGTGAGCTTTTTTTTTTTTTCTCAAGCCAGATGAGCCCGTGCTCAAGCTGGCAACCCCCGGGTCTCGAACCTGGGTCCTTCCGCATCCCAGTCTGACGCTCTAGCCACTGCGCCACCACCTGGTCAGGCTAGAAGAAAACATTTTTATTGAGAGCAAAAATATCTGGGAGGTCATGAGTACATAAAGTAAGAATTTTATTTTTAAAATATTAATTTCAACTCTTCTAATTTTTGTGTATGTTTTTAAATGCACATAATATATTTACAGTATTAAATGCTAGTACTATACATAACGACTAAATAACTACACACACACACACACTCAACGAGGAAATGCTCAAAAATGTTTCCTTGCCTGACAGGAGGTGGCACAGTGGATAGAGCATCGATCTGGGATGCTGAGGACCCAGGTTTGAAACCCCGAGGTCGCTGATTTGACTGTGGACTCATCAGCTTGAGTGTGGAGTTGCTGGCTTGAGCATGGCATCATAGACATGACCCCCTGGTTACTGGCTTAAGCCTAAAGGTCGCTAGCTTGAGCCCAAAGTCACTGGCTTGAGCAAGGGGTCACTGGCTTGGCTGGAGCCCCCTGGGTGAAGACACGTATAAGAAGGAATCAATGAACAACTAAAGTGATGCAACTATGAGTTGATATTTCTCATCTCTCTCCCTTCCCGTCTGTCTCGCGCACGCAAAAAAAAAAAAAAAATGTTTACTTAACAGGAGAGCATAATAAAAACTATTTGAAAAGTCATCAGCCTGATCAGGCGGTGGCGCAGTGAATAGAGCCTCGGACTGGGATGCAGAGGACCCAGGTTCGAGACCTCAAGGTCGCCAGCTTGAGCGCGGGCTCATCTGGTTTGAGCAAAAGCTCACCAGTTTGGACCCAAGGTCGCTGACTCGAGCAAGGGGTTACTTGGTCTGCTGAAGGCCCACCCATGGTCAAAGCATATATGAGAAAGCAATCAATGAACAACTAAGGTATCACAAGGAAAAACTAATGATTGATGCTTCTCATCTCTCTTCATTCCTGTCTGTCTGTCCCTAACTATCCCTCTCTCTGACTCTCTCTCTGTCTCTGTAAAAAAAAAAAAAAAAAAAAGTAAGTCACCAGCAGCAGCCTGGCTACCATGTAACATAACTGATGTGGTGCTCTGAAGATTATAAAGACTCCAGGGAAGTGATTTTCAAACGCTCACGCACACAAGAATCCTTTATGGAGAATGTTAAAAATAAAAATGTCCAGCTCTTCTCCAGATGGATCCAATCAGGGTCCACAGGTGGCATTCCCGGGAAGCTAAAGGGGCACCCCACAAAGCTCCCTTTTGTACCTTCAGATCACTATGTTTCCGCTCACCAACTGTCCAAGCAGCTGTACTTAATCTGATGTGCTGAGGCCTTTTACGGAACTCTGCATGTCAATTGCTGCATTTGTCATTTCTCAAAGTTCCATTGGTTCTTCTTCTAACTTCCTGGTAAATTTTTATTGTACTTATGTTTTATATTCCTCCTATTTTATATTTTTCACATACAAACATAGGTATTTCATCTCCACATTCCAAAGTCCACAGTATCTGCAGGTTTTGTGTCTGCTGACCCTTGCTCATGGTGACATTTCTCTGTACAGCTCGTATTTATCATGAGCTCCTGTGTGTCAAAACTCTACCTGAAGGGATCTCCAAGGCCCAGGCAAAGGGGCACTCTCACAGAAGGATTGTTTGTCCTTGCCAAGAACTCAGGGGCACAGAGTCCCAGATTCATTCTCAGCCTGTTGTTCCAGAACCTTTCAAAGAGTGTAATTCAGGCCCAAAGTCATACGAGGGACAGTCAGTGGGCACAAACTCTCAGAAGGGACTTTTCAGTATTCACCTAGGTCTAAGGCTATGTGCCTTTGCGAGGTGGGTTTTCTTTAGTGCATGCACTGTTCCCCTGAAGGGTAGCTTTCCCAGGACCTAGTTTTGCACAGGGTAGTCCCCGCCTAGCTTTCCCATAGCACAGCCCCTGTCCCCGAGGCCATGTGAATCTGAATGTCCCCAGAGCATCAGTACCCCCATCAACTCTTGGCTCCGACTTCCTCCTTGCTCTGGGAAGAGTCCCTTTTCTTCCTCACAGGTACAACCATTCATTTCAAAGATGCTTTAAATATTTATGAACCATTAGATAATGGGAGGCCCTCCCTCAGCCCTCTCTCTGGTTGACTTTGTCACTTTTATTTGCCCAGAAATGTAACTCTGATCCCAGGCCCTGGTCAGACAAACATAATGACTGCACCATGCTAGTTAGCCCAGACCCTTCTGCCTATGGTAAGCCTGAGAGCTGACAGGAAGAGGGACAACACCATCTAGAGGCTGGAAGTACTGACTGCTCAGCTCGCACAGGAGACTCGGGAGGACACACGGGGAAGGACAGCACTAGAAGGTTTAGAGTTAAGATGATGATAATGATGGTAAAAATAATAATGATGTCTAACAGCCAACAAACTGCTCTGCATCACTGGGGCCAAGCACTGTTTAATGCTTTATGGATATTTACAAAGGGAATCTACATAATAATCCGAATTTATAAACAACAAAGCTGAGGCCTAGAGAAGTTCAATAACGTGCCAGGGTCACACAGAGGCGGCAGAACCGGCATTCACATGCAGGCAGCCCAGCTGCAGAGGCCGGGTTCTTGACCCTCAGCCACATGGCTGTTTACTGAACTCAGTTACGTGCCAGGCCTGTGCTAAAGGTGTCTATGCACGCAACAGACGCAACCGTCAGCCCTACGCGGGGAGTGCTATACTGTACAGAGGAGAAAACTGAGGTCCACAACAGCACAGTGACTTATGCAAGACACACACTGAGGAAATGGCAAGGCGGGGCCACACACCAGAAAGCCTTTATCTGGAAGCAGAGTTTTTAGCATCTGGCAGTAATGCCCACCTATGACGAGGACAAATTCTGTATATTCTCGTAGCCAGTATTAATCACCGAAGATGAATGCTCTGGGCCAGGCCTTGATATCCGCTGTCCTCACAAGAGTTCCAGGAGCCTGACCAGGCGGTGGTGCAGTGGATAGAGTGTCGGACTAGGATGTGGAGGACTCAGGTTCGAAACTCCAAGGTTGCCAGCTTGAGCGCAGGCTCATCTGATTTGAGCAAAGCTCACCAGCTTGAGCCCAGGGTCGCTGGCTCGAGCAAGGGGTCACTCAGTCTGCTGTAGCCCCCTGGTCAAGGCACACATAAGATAGCAATCAATGAACAACTAAGGTGCCGCAACCTCCCTTCCGGTCTGTTTGTCCCTGTCTGCCCCTCTCTCTGTCAAACACACACACACACACACACACACACACACACACACACAGTTCCAGAAGATGAGTTCCATGAGTTCCATCCACTATTACCCTTATATGTATGAGAAATGGAGACTCAGAGAGATCAGCTACTTGCCCAAAGTCACACAGCTATAAATGTGTCAAGATTCAAACCCAAGAGTGTCCACTCTGCACTAGGTGACTGATCTCCTATGGTGCTGCCTGTGGTGACTGATCTCCATATCACACCCTGCGCAGTCCCCTCCCACACTCACTCTGACCAACCGAGTGTGGTGGAGAAGGCAGGTGCAGTTCCAGGCCTTGCCTTCAAATGGCCTGCAGCTTCTGCTTCTCCCTCCTGGAAATCTGGTTTTGGGGGGAACCCTGAGTGACCCTGCGAAGTCCAGCTACACTGCTGTAGAGAAACGTGCAGAAGAGAGGTCCTGAGACAACACTGACAGGGAGAGAAGGAACTGGCCATTTCAACATCTCTGTCGAGCCTCCTGATGACTCCAGTCCCAGCCGCCTCTGACCACAACCCCAGGAGAGACTCCCAGTAAGACCAGCAGAACTGCCCAGCTGAGCCCAGTCAGGCCACAGAACTAAGAGAGAATAAGACGGTCACAGTTTGAAGCCACTAAGCTTGGGTTGGATTGCTATGTAGCAGCTGAAAAACTGAAACCGACTCCCAGCCCTACCCTCATAAGAACGACCACACAAAGTTAAGCACTTCCAAAAACATTAGCCCAACAACCTGAATGAATTAACGTGGCTTATTAGTTTCCTATTGCTTCTCTAACAAATGACCACAACATGGTGGCTTTTTAAAAAAAAATTATTATTATTATTTTTTTTTTTTTTTTCTGAAGCTGGAAATGGGGAGAGACAGTCAGACAGACTCCCGCATGCGCCCGACCGGGATCCACCTGGCACGCCCACCAGGGGCGACGCTCTGCCCACCAGGGGGCGATGCTCTGCCCCTCCGGAGCGTCGCTCTGCCGCGACCAGAGCCACTCTAGCATCTGGGGCAGAGGCCAAGGAGCCATCCCCAGCACCCGGGCCATCCTTGCTCCAACGGAGCCTTGGCTGCGGGAGGGGAAGAGAGAGACAGAGAGGAAGGGGGGGGGTGGAGAAGCAAATGGGCGCTTCTCCTGTGTGCCCTGGCCGGAAATCGAACCCGGGTCCCCCGCACGCCAGGCCGACGCTCTACCGCTGAGCCAACCGGCCAGGGCCAAAATGGTGGCTTTAACACAGCACAAATTCATCGACAATTCCAGAGATATTAAGTTCAAAACAGGTCTCAATGGGCTAAACTCAAGGTGTCAACTGGGGAAGTTCCTTTCCAGGGGCTCTCAGGGAGAATCCATTTCCTCTCCTTTTCTACCTCCTAGAGGCCTCCTGCATTACTAGGCTCGTGGCCCCACCTCCAACTCCAAGACCAGCAGTGTAGCACCTTCAAATCGTTCCCCTTCTTGTCTTCCTCTTTCACTTCTAAAGACCCTTGAGGTTACAACGGGCTCATGTGGATAACCCAGGATGCTCTCCTTATCCCCAGTGCTTGATTTAGTTACATCTGTGAAGTCCCCTTTGCTGTATAAGGTAACACATTCAACAGGTTAGGGATTAGGATGTGGCCATCTTTGGGAAAGGGGTGGTAATTATTCTGCCTACTGTGAGTGGTAAACTAGAAGGATGACCATTATAGTCCAAAGGAATAAGCAGAAATGAACTGGAATCTTCCCTCTACCAGAGACAGCCCCCAGCTCTCCTGGAAGCGTCAGCAGTGCACTTTGCATGAGTGGCCTCAACCTGCCTGGCATCACAACCTCTTTCATTTTTTCCTCCCCCAGAAATCTTTGTTTAAAAAGATCCTTGCCTCCACAATATAGTGCATCATCAATGAGTTATGCTCCGGCATTTACTGTTCTTTCCTGCGGCAAGCGCACCCACCACACAGCCTCTCCTGTGAGAACATAGATAGCCGGGCCTGCCCTGCTGAGCCACAAGAACTGCAGCCAAAGACGCAAATGTTGGCTGTGTTGGTCAGTGAAAGAGGCCTGACCCAAGGGGACGCAAAACTGCTACAGGCACTGGGAAATTCTGATTGCAGTCTGGGGGCCCCAGGAATGGGCAATTAGCAATGTAAAGACAGAAACAACATAATAAAATAAGTTTAAAGATTAAAGTCAGTGCCCCCGGCATAACCAGGCTGTGGCATAGTAGATAGAGCATCAGATTGGGATGCAGAAGACCCAGGTTCGAAACCCCAAGGTAGCCGGCTTGAGTGCGGGGTCACAGGCTTGAGTGTGGAAAACTTGAGCCCAAAGGTCGCTGGCCTGAAGCCCAACATTGCTGGCTTGAGCAAAGGGTCACTCGCTCTGCTGTAGGCTCCCCCCCCCCCACCCCCAGTCAAGGCCCATATGGGAAAGTAATCAATGAACAACTAAGGTGCCACAACAAAGAATTGATGCTTCTCATCTCTCTCCCTTCCTATCTGTCCCCCTCTCTCTCTCTGTCACACACACACATACATACACACAAAAGAAGTGCACCTCAATATCTAATAGCATGTCCAACTAAACCTGTCCCCGACTGACCTCCTGTGAACTCCTGGTCCTTTCAGTGAAACCTGCCCCTCCTCCAGTAGCCATGTCACACCCATTCCCCAGGAAATCCTGCCGGCTCTACCTTCCAAACAAATCTACTGGTTATTCTTTACTAAGGGGAAAAGGAAAGGTTCTTTTAGTGGTCACCACCTTAACCAAGGAATCCAAGTTACCATCACAAATGACGGAAGCCCCCTGAGGCGATGTCCTTAGGACACACCATCATGTCGGTGGTGTTCCTGCCAAAGGTACTCAACAAAAATCAAATCAGAGGAAATGATCAGAAAACTCCAGGTTGTGGGGCACTCTATGGGACAAATGGCTTGGACTCTTCCAAATGTCAATGTCATGAAAAACAAGAAAGGACAGGGATATTGTTACAGAGCAAAGTCAGCAAATATTTTCCGTAAAGAGTCACAGAATAAATGTCTTGGATTTGTGGGCCACACAAACCCACCTTTGCAGCCATAGACAATATCCAAATAAATGTGTGTGGCTGTATTCCAATAAAACTTTATTTACCAAGACAGGTAGTGGGCCGGATTACCAAGACCTGCTGTAGGGCTTGAAGAGCCCTACAACATCATGAAGAGACATGATAATTAAATCAAGTGTATAACCCTTAAGCAGACCCTACATTAAAAAAAATTATAATAAGCAGCTTGCCCTGTGAAGGCACAGTGGATAGAGAATCAGCCTGGGTCGTTGAAGTCCCAGCTTCAAAACACCGAGGTCTCCAACTTGAGCATGAGATCACTGACATGAGCCCAAGGTCGCTGGCTTGAGCAAGGGGCCACTGGCTCAGCTGGAGCCCCCAGGTCAAGGCACACATGAGAAGCAATCAATGAACAACTAAGGTGCCACAACGAATAGTTGATGCTTCTCATCTCTCTCTTTTCCTCTCTCTCTCACTTGCTAAAAAATAGTATATATATATATATATATATATATATATATATATATATAAAATATATGTATAAATATATACATATATAAAAAATAATATGTATATTTATAACCCAGATACGTCCCTCAGTCTTCACTTGGTCTGTCTGCAGAGCAACACCTGGCCTCACTGTTCATCCAACATGCCAGGCTCACTCTCACCTCTGGGTCTTTGCATGTACAGAAACTTAGGCTAGAATGTCCTTCCCCCAGAGACCTGTACTGCTTGCTCCCTCATCTATCTTCTTATATTTTCAGTGAGATCTCCCAGATAATCCTATCTAAACTTACAACCTGTCCCCAATACTCCTCCTTCTGCACCCCTGATGTTTTCTCCAGAGCGATTATTAGTATTTAATATATTTAAACTTTTTTCCATTGCTTTAAGAGAGAGAAAGAGGAAGGGAGAGCGAGGGGGAGAAAGAGGGGGAGAGAAAGGGGGAGAGAGAAGTATTCATTTGTTGTTCCACTTACTTGTGCATTCACTTATCACTTCCCGTATGTGCCCTCACCAGGAATCGAACCTGCATCCTTGGTGCTTCAGGATGACGGCTCTAACCAACTGAGCTAATCTGCCAGGGTAACATACTTCATTTTTTTTTTTTTTTTGTATTTTTCTGAAGCTGGAAACGGGGAGAAACAGTGAGACAGACTCCCGCATGCGCCCGACTGGGATCCACCGGGCACGCCCACCAGGGGGCGATGCTCTGCCCCTCCGGGGCATCGCTCTGTTGCGACCAGAGCCACTCTAGCGCCTGGGGCAGAGGCCAAGGAGCCATCCCCAGCGCCCAGGCCATCTTTGCTCCAATGGAGCCTTGGCTGCGGGAGGGGAAGAGAGAGACAGAGAGGAAGGAGAGGGGGAGGGGTGGAGAAGCAGATGGGCGCTTCTCCTGTGTGCCCTGGCCAGGAATCGAACCCGGGACTTCTGCACACCAGGCCGGCGCTCTACCACTGAGCCAACCGGCCAGGGCACATACTTCATATTTTAACTATTGATTTTGTTTATTGTCTGGCTTCCCTTCTAGAACATAAACTCACAGAGGATAAGATTTTTTGTCTTCTCTTCTGTATCCACATCAAGAAAATAGCCAAAACTCAGTGTAAACTACTGACTTAACATTGTATATCCATTTACTCTTCACAACAATGTATTATTCACAGTATACATGTGTACACAGTACACACAACAGGAATAATAATAGTATATCTATCTCATAATAATTTATGAGAATTTAACCCTTTGAGTAGTACAAACGTTCATGTACGTCCTCATGCCTCCTAACCATCCAGAGTACAATTGTATAAAAATTTGTTTTAAAAATGTGGAAGGCAACATAAAAAGAAAGTAAATGTATGTTCTTCTTGTTTCCATAAAGTAGTTATCAAACAAACATGATTTTAAGTTAATAAAACTGGAACTAACTTCATTTTTTGAAAAAAATCACTCCTGGAGGTGAGCAAGCATGAAAAAACTCATTACTCAAAGGGTTAATGTTAGAAGGCCTATGAAATGCTTAGCACACTACCTGACAAAAAGTGAGTGTCCGTTAAATGTCGCGACTATAGAATACCCACTATATGGAAGAGAAGACCTACCTGGCTGGGAAGGGGTGGGGCCCAGATTGGTATCCATGTTAGTCTAACTCAAGAAGCCACTTTCTAAACCACAAAGCTCATATATGTCACAGTGTTTGTCACAGTGTTTAGGTAGCTCTAGGAATCCACAGTGCAGGATTTAAGTCCTGCCTTTGGCACAAACTCATGTGCCACCTCAGCAATTCACTTCTGCTCTTGAGGCCTCCATTTTCTCTTCTATTGATATAAACTGGGAGAAGTTATTTCCCTCCCCTGACATGGGGACAAAATAGTGTGTGAGTCAAATGAGATAAGTAATATGAAAGCACTTGGTAATAGTGCAATCCAACAGTTTTCTTTTTTTTTCTATGTTCTTTTTTTTTTTTTTTTTACAGAGACAGAGAGTGAGTCAGAGAGAGGGATAGACAGGGACAGATAGGAACGGAGAGAGATGAGAAGCATCAATCATCAGTTTTTCATTGCGCATTGCAACACCTTAGTTGTTCATTGATTGCTTTCTCAGATGTGCCTTGATCGCAGGCCTTCAGCAGACCGAGTAACCCCTTGCTGGAGGCAGCAACCTTGGGTTCAAGCTGGTGGGCTTTTTGCTCAAACCAGATGAGCCCGCGCTCAAGCTGGCGACCTCGAGGTCTCGAACCTGGGTCCTCTGCATCACAGTCCGACGCTCTATCCACTGCACTACCGCCTGGTCAGGCAATCCAACAGTTTTCCAGTGTAAGAGCTGCAGCTATGGCAGAGGCCCTGCCCAACAAATGTCAAGGGACTAAGAATTGTATACCCTGGAAAGGAAACTTTAAGCACCCAAACTTATATAAGAAAAAATCAGGTGTGCTCCCCTTAACTATTTGGACTTTGCGCATACTCCTCCTTCTCCCTCAACATCATCCCTGTCCCCATGTTGTCTGGTGAGGTTCTCCTCGTCCTGAAGCCCTCCTTGAATCCCAAGCCAGGTCAGGTGCCCAGTGGGCAATCTCATCCCAGCTCTGCCACTCTGGTAATCAGTCTTGCAGAATACGTCAGTCCCTACTGAACGGTGAGCTCTTTGAGGACACAGACTGGGCTGCTTGGTCCCTGCTGTTTCATCAACACTGCTCAGCACAAGGGTGGGAACAGAGCCAATGTTCAGAAAATACTAGCGAAATGATGGATGGATGGATGGATGGATGGACGGTGGTTGCCTGAGCCAACAAATTACATTAATTTCCTTATTCTGTACACCCACAGGGCCTAAAGCATATATATAGTTCATCTTTTTGAAGTAGCTGATATTTTGAGTGTTGACTATGTCCTTTAGATCTCAGCTTGGGCTGCCCTCCTCTAGACAGCCTTCCTGGCACCATGTCTCTGGGTCCTGTGGCCTAACTGACTTCCAGAGTTCCTACAACCCTGATCACTCTGACAATGACCAGTCATGAGTGTGTCTCCCAGTACCCAGCAAAAAGCCGGCACTGTCTACTGAATGAATGGACGAACAAACACGGTGTGTCAGTGGATTAATGAACAGATGGATGCATGTCCACTCTGGTTAAAATTACCCTTTTGCTGGATTCCCAGGCCCGAATTTAGCCCCAAGCCACGCTTCTAACCCCGTCCTATTTCCCGGAGTATTAACTGGGGTAAATTGATGTTCTAAACGGATAATATATAAGCATCTCTCAACTCCCAGGACAGGAGGAAAACTGAGCTCGGTACGGAGTTTAGGAAGCCAGAGCGCCCAAGGATAGCCTGGCAAACGACAGTGCCTGCTCAGCTTGCCCCTAGCTCCTATCAGTCCTGAATGCCCCGCACAAGTTACTCTCGTCCCACACTATTGGCTCGCTTAGACGTCATTCTCCACGCGCTCTCTTCCTCTATTGGCTGGTATTTTCAACTCGAGAGCTTGGAGCCCTGCGCCGCCCCTTAACTCACGCCCTTCCTTGCAATTGGATTAACCGCATGCCCTTATCTCAGACACCTTCCCTATTGGCTGCAAGACTTTGCCGGTTCGGGCTGTGATTGGTCACGAACAGAAGGCCATCCCCTGAGCAACCACCTGAGAGGAGTTGGGAGAATGGAAAGGTTGGAGGGACGTGGGGTCAGACTCACGCTGAGCAGGCGGGAGGCAGATGTAGGTCTTGAAAAACTCGCTTCGGCGGGCGGCCTCTTTAATGCGGTTGGCAAGCGGCTTGCTGACTTGCCGGATGCCCAAGTATAGTAGCTTCGCCATAGGGAACGCACCCACAACCATCTTGGCGGCCGCACTGGGGACACGCAGCCCGGCCGACTGGGCGGGGCACCTCCGCTCTCTTCCTTCTCCCCCGCCCGCCTGTCGCCCTGCGTGCGTGCGTACATGCGTATGCGCGGAGAACTGCAGGGGGGGGGGGGCTCCCTGACGTCACTGCGTTGACGCTGACGCTCCAGCGTCCGCTCGTGAATATGCAAATATACGGCGGAAGCGAGGCAGTCAGAGGGCGGTGCCGTTAAACGTCTACTTACAGGAACGTGTATGGGTTCCCACGCCCGCTTCGACTGGTGTCAGTGCGTTCTTTCGTGTCGTTACGTATCTAGGTGGTCTCTCTGAATGAGGCTCTCAATTAGTCCTAAGTAGGGCTAATAATGGCCAAATACACCTGCCCCCACAGGTTAGAGCTCTCACTGGGATTAAGAGGCAGTTGGCCAGGCAGTAGCCATACCGACCTGGTTTGAGATCCCAGTTAGGACTTCCACTTGCTGTGTGATAATAGGAGAGTGACTTAACCTCTCTGGGCACATTATTCTCGTCTACAAAATGTGAATCATAATAGCACTTGTCTTGTTGGGATATTGTGAGGTTTGCATGCGCATCTTGAATGTAAAAACATAGTGAACTATGTTAAGTGCTTAAAATGGTGCCAGTCACAGTCCGTATCAGTATACAGGAATTAGCACCATTATTACTAACTGTAGCGTAAGGGTGCACGCCATCTCCAAAAGCAATTAACCCAGCCCTTTCCCAAGTAACTGACGACAGGCCCAGAGAGGAGCTGGACGCTGGCACAGGTCCCTCATCCAGCAGAGGTTGATAGCCCAACATTTTGGCTAATAACACCATACCTGGTCTCAAGCAGCCCCACTGCCCCACCAGGGGCAGGGGTCTCCAGGGAGCTGGCTCAGGAAGGAGTTTAAGGACATGTCCCAGACTGTCCTCCCTTACCCAGCAGGGAGTAAAATCATATAAACAAGATCAGGAAGGGGTTGAGAGAACATCCTGGATGGTGGAGTGCTGATGGGTAATTGAAAGATTCTAGGAGAGGCAGAGGGAGACAGAGGGTAACAGAAAAGTGGTATGTAAAAGAAACCAAACGTTCAGGACACAGAATCAAGAGGCTCTGGGCTATCCAGTAAGACTCTCTGACCAAACTTTGTCGAGTCCCAGGCATTGATTAACCTGTTTCTTCATCTAGAATAATGATGGCACTGGTGTGTGTGAACCCAGGATATTCTAAATTATGTACTAAGAATGACAAGACCATAAAAACAACCCCTCACCCATATCCCTTCTGTACCAAAAGTATAGGGGAGTTTGGGACCTATTCAAGGTCCATATCCGCTTGGGACCAACCTCTCTCCCCATTTTACAGACTGGCCAACTGAGGCCAGAGACTGCAAAGGAGTTACCCAACGTTCCAAGGGTCATCAGAATGGAGCTGGGGCTGGGGTTTCTTTTCTTTCTTTCTTTTTTCGTTTTTCTTTTCTATTTTTTTTTTTTTGAGGATTTTACTTATTGATTTTTACAGAGAAAGGAGAGAGAGGGATGGGGAATGAGAAATATCAACTCATAGTTGCTTCACTTTAGTTCTTCACTGCTTGTCGTATGTGACTTGACCCGCAAGCCCAGGGTTTTAAACTGGAGACTTCAGTGTTCCAGGTCAATGCTTTATCCACTGTGCCACCACAGGTCAGGCAGAGGCTGGGATTTCTTGAATCCCAGGCCAGAGTCTTCTTCTGATCCTTAGGGTTTTTAGCCTGGGGCCAAAGGACCTACTGGGGGGATTAAGTTCCCCCATAATAGGTTTAGGAGACTTCCAAACTTGTACATGACTTTTCTCTATATAATTCACTGCTGTTTTCTCAGCAACTAGAACACTGCCTGGTACATAGTAGGTGCTCAATAAATATTTATTGAATAAATGGGAATGAGCATTTGGTGGAGGGGTAATGTGCAGGTTTTGTCTGATTCTCAGAAGGGACTGTGTTCAAAATATCTGGCCCCTTACATCTCTATTCCAATAGCTTTATGGTGGTGAGACAGGATGGGAAAATTACTAGGGCTCCCAAATCTCAGGCCCCCCTCCTTGCTCTCCCTGCAACACCAAAGTCCCAACTTCCTGCATCTCAGTAACCCCCTCCTACAAAACCATTTTCTTCATTAAGTTTTCTTTTTTTTTTTCCTCTTTCCCCTCCTCCTTCCTCTTCCTTTCTCTGAGAAAGGTTTCCATGAACCTCTTCTGGGAACTTCTAGGGCAAGGATGTGTATGTGTTAGGGAGGTGGAGAGTGATCACAGCTCACCAGGAGCCTAAAGCCTGTTACACATCCAAGGAAGGTGACCTACCAGAAGGGGTGAAGCCTGTCCAGAGTAGGTGCTTCCTCCTGCTCTCAAGAAGGAAGACCATTCCTGGTGACCGCTGAGGGCCAGGGGAGGGAGGGAGACACCAGCTAGAGCAGGCAACTTTGGCCAGTCTGGGGCGTGGGAACAGAGACAGAAATGGGGAGGGGAGAGGGAGCCCAGGGTGGCCCCAGGCTGACTCACCGTCTGTGCGACCCTGGACTAATCTCTTGGCCTCTCCAATGACCGCCCTGGAATAGGGCCTGGAATCATTCCCAGAGGTCCTTCCAGCTCAGGCTCTCAGTCACTCTTTTCCCAGGATGGGCAAGACGCACATGCTATACAATCTCACAGGCCCTTGTGCTTATTCCACCATTGTATTCAGAATAGACCCCAAAGCCCACCGTGGTTCCTTGCTCACTTCACCAACCCCCCTGGGGCCAACTGCCAACATCTCCCATCTGGGCTACTGCAGTCACCACCTCCCTGGGCTCCTGGCTTCTGTCCTAACTTCCCCTATTCTG
The DNA here is from genome assembly GCF_036850765.1 of Saccopteryx bilineata. NCBI lineage: Eukaryota > Metazoa > Chordata > Mammalia > Chiroptera > Emballonuridae > Saccopteryx > Saccopteryx bilineata. Next base: position 313,377,203 of record NC_089492.1, on the reverse strand, counting down.
TTCCCCACTCAGCAGCCTGCAGGATCCTGTTAACATTATAGTCAAATCACAGCCCTCCCCTTGATTTCAGAATAAAAGGCAAAGTCCTCACCAGGACTTTAAAATCCCTGAAAGATAGGCTTCTGTCCCCTCACAAGTCTCAACTTCCATTCCTGTCACCCTCTGTTTGCTCTAGTTACACCACTGTATTTACTGTGCTTCAAACTTCAGGCTTTGTACTTGCTATTCCCTTTGCCTGCAATGCCCTTCCCCCTGACAGCCACAGGGCTGACCCCATCACCTCCTTCAGGTCTTTGTTCAAATGCCACCTTCTCAGTAAGCCCTCCCCTGACCTCGTCTAGATCAGACTCCACATCACTCTGTCCCTTCATTCGGCTTCATTTTTACCCAATATACTTATTGATTCCAAACATTCTATTTATTTTTATTTACTTATTTATTGTGACTCCCATGATGGTGGCATCTGGGCTGTCCTGGTCATTGTTGTGTCCCCAGCCCTGGCCCACACAGGCCAGACAGTCAGTACAAGTGAATCTGTTGACCAAGTGAATAAATATCATTCTATCTATCCCAAGCCCCCCTCCCAGCTGCCCTGCTCTCATCCTCCAGCCAGTTTGCCTTGGCTGTCCTTCACTTGGGTTTGAACATTCTCCCCCTTCTTCCCCTGTCCTGATTTGGAGAAGACTGTTTATTTAAAACCTCAGAATCACTCTGTGCTGCTTACTCTCCCCTATGTGATGGGGGCTTCCCAAGAGCAAAAGCGATCGCTCCACACTCAGTGAACTTCTCCTTCCATCTTCCCCTTGAGTCACCATCTTTTACTCCTTTGTTGGAAAAAATCCTAACTTTCCTCTCTTTTTGTCTTTACTTTCTGGAAACTTAATTTCCTTGTTCCCTCCTCCAGGAAGCCCACCCTTTTCCCCAAATTTGATCAGATGTCATTTTGCATTCCTCTAGACCCAGGCCTCTCCTGAGCCCTGCCCACTCAGGGTCATCACTGTCCAGGGACAAATCTGTGTCCCACATTGGGAGCCTGTGAGGGTAGAGCCAGGTCTGTCATTCATCACTGTTCTGTCACTTCAACACTGAATTGTAGAGGGGTCATGGTGGAGGAGGACAGTTAACCGGTGACATCCCAACCTTGCTCTTTTCCTATTTTCTTATACAGTATACTTATGAATAGTAACACAGCCAATTTACATACAATTTGCATACAATGGACCAAAAGGGAGGGAGTGTGGGATGAGATTTGGGGACCGAGGGGCTCTGTGTGATTTGTGGTTCATTGTGCCAGTGGCAGCATCTTCAGCTGCACCTGATCCTCCTGCGAGGGCGGAGCTGCCACCCAGCCAGCTACCACGGCCTTGGCAGTGCTGTTCCTCTTGGAAGTGAGGGGGGTATCCAGGGTAATAGAGGCGTTGGCCATCTCCTGGGGCTTGTCACTAGCCAGGAAGTGCAGCAGGTGGTGTAGGGCCTTGGCCACATCACTGCGAGCGCCCTCGTTGACGAGGCAGTAAAGGATGGGGTCAGCCACGCAGTTGAGACTGGTGAAGGCCAGCGAGCTGTGGTACGCGGAGAAGACACTCTCCTCAAAGCCACAGTCCCAGGGGCGGCCCAGGTAGACAGCACTGCGGGAAAGCAGGAGCACATGGTAGGGCGCAAAGCAGAACAGCACGATGGCAATGAGGCTCAGGGCCAGCCGCTTGATCTTGGCCTTCTCCTGGCGCTCGGTGGACACGCTACCCCGCACAGCCCGCAGGATCCCCCGGTAGGACAGCAGCATGAGGGCCCATGGAAACAGGAAGCCCACAAAGACCCGGTAGAGATTCATCCAGGCCACCCAGCCCTCCATGGGGAACTTCTCAAAGCAGAAGGTATGGTTGTAGCGATCGCGGAAGAGCTCATCATGGAACAGGGGTGCCGAGTTGGCGCCCAGCTCTGTGGCCCAGACCACGGAGCTCACGGCCACGGCTGTCTTAACCCGGCGCAGGCGGGCGAACCGTAGTGGGTGGGCCACGGCCAGGTAGCGATCCACTGAGATGCAGCAGAGGAAGGCGATGCTGATGTAGATGTTGGTATAGAAGATGAACCCGAAAAGCTTGCAGGAGCCAGGGCCGTGGATCCAGTTGTCGTGGTGCAGGAAGTAGTCGACCCACAGCGGTAGCGTGCAGATGTACAGCAGGTCGGCAATGCTGAGGTTCATCAGGTACACGCCCAGCTCGTTGCGTTGCCGTACCTGGCGGTAGGCAGCCCACAGAGCCAGGCAGTTGGTGGGAAGCCCCACGCCAATGACGAAGATGTAGAGGGAAGGCGGGAAGAGGTGGTCCATGCGTGAGTCCACGTGACAGCCTTCCCATGTGCGATTGCCCATTCTCAGCATTGGAGCTTCCACGTGCTTCCCCTTGCCCACGGGGGCTGTGCGGCCACAGGGAGCGGGAAGCCATCGGGCCCCCTGAGCCCCCTCCTTGGAGGCTCAGGGGATCATGGTGAGAGGCAGTCCACGGGGAGAAGATGAGGGCGACTATGAATTGTGGGTCAGGCTGGACAGGAAAGGGTGGGACTTGAGGACGAAAAGTTGGAGGAAGGACAGAATTACCACAGGAGGGAGGTTTGGGGGTGGGGGTGGAATGAACGAAGAGCTTTGTCAAGGAGATGTTTCTAGGCCCAATCAGAGTGTAAATAAGGGAGTAATCGGGTAACACAAAACTTGGCTGAGGCGAGGGTTTACAGAGGAGATGAAGGCATCGACAGGCAGTGGTGAGCGGGAGGTGCCCCTACAGGATGAAGGGAGTAAGTGTGTCTGCTGAAGTAACGGTGGGTGGAATGTACTAGAAGACACAGGAAATATACAAGATAGTGTTGAGACAGGAAAGACTACAATGAGGAAGTGTTGAAAAGACCAGGCAATGTGGGTAGGGGTGCTGTCATTTCCTAGAACCCCAGTAAGAAATGAGGAAATAAGTAAGGTAACCACTGAAATGAAGATGATAGAAAAGGAGGTGTCCTGGGGTAGGGGGAGCGCACAGGGAGGAAGGGCTCAGCCTGGGAAACGTGGGAAGGTATTATAAGAAACAGGAAGGAGGTGAGTAAGGGCTAGATCAGAGGGTTGTAGATGGAGGGGGCAATTTGAAGGGAGCAGGGAGGGCGCTGGCCGGTCCTGCTGGGGGCTGAGCAGCTGAGATGAGGTGGCCGCACCTCACAGTTCAGAGTTGGCTTTGCAATGCCTGTGGGGAGAGAGGACTGCAGTGAGGGGGATCGTGGCCTGCCCCCTTCTCCCACACCCATTGCTGTAACTCCTAGAGGACACCCAGACAATTCCTAGTTGAGCCGCATTCTAGACAGCCAATCTCTGGAAACACAGATTTGAGGTGCCGGATATATTTTTTCCCTAACAGATGTTAAAATAATAACCCAACTTAAATTTTAGAACTTTCTTCCAGAAACCACGTAACACTGGCACAAGAGTCATAGCACACTTTGGGAAACGTTGGACTAGGTTAATGGTATCATTTCACAGACAGGGAAGAGGCTCCCAGAGAGGCTGGGTCACTCCACTCAAGGACGCACAAGGCAGTGACGGCACCAGAACTGGAACCAGGACCAGCCCCCCTCACCTAACCCAGGGTATCCTATTCTTGAGTCCTACTACATAGTAAACTTTGTTCTAAGCACTTTTATGGGTATTGACTTATTAAAATGTCAAGAACCCCATGAGGAAAGTACTGTTTATTCCTTCTATTTGACAAACTGAGGCACAGAGCCGTCCAGAGACCTGTCCAAGGTCCTGATGACGGGAGAGGGGAAATCTCAGCTCTAGCCCCCTTTATACCAGCCTGTGTTTCAGTTTCCACTCAAAAGTAACGGAATAGAAAGAGATCTGCGATCAGGTAGAGAGGCACAGTGGATAGAGCATTGGCCTGGGACCCTCTGGACCCAGGTTCGAAACCTGAAAGTCACTGGCTTGAGCAAGGGATTACTGGCTTGACTGGAGCCCCAGGTCAAGGCACATATGAGAAGCAATCAATGATCAACTAAGGCGCCGCACCTATGAGTTGATGTTTCGCATCTCTCTCCCTTCCTATTTCCCTGCCCCTGTCTGTCCCACCCCCACTGTCTCTCCTTAAAAAAAAAAAGAAAGAAAGCGCCTAACCAGGTGATGGCACAGTGGATACAGCATCAGACTGGGATGTGGAAGGACCAGGGTTTGATACCCCAAGGCCGCCAGCTTGAGCGCGGACTCATCTGGTTTGAGCAAAGCTCACCAGCTTGGACCCAAGGTCGCTGGCTTGAGCAAGGGGTTACTCGGTCTGCTGAAGGCCCGTGGTCAAGGCACATATGAGAAAGCAATCAATGAACAACTAAGATGTCACAACGAAAAACTGATGATTGATGCTTCTCATCTTTCTGTCCTGTCTATCTGTCCCTATCTATCCCTCTCTCTGACTCTCTCTGTGTCCCTGTAAAAAAAGAAAGAAAAAGAAAGAAAGAGGTTCTGGTCTGACAGCAGGGACTGGGCACCATAGCTTCAGAGGGCTGGCAGGAAGGATGACAGCAGGGCTGCTGGATCTGATCAAGGTCAGAGAGCAAGGGGAGCCCTGGGGCCAAGCACCTGCAGTCTCCTCCCTCAGGGACCACGCCCTTCATTGCTTCCTTGTGATTTTCCTGTCACCTCCTTGGTCCTGGGAAGACCTGCAAGCACAGGGCACAGGACAGTCATGGACCGAGCCCCTCACCATGGTCATCCTGGGCGAGAAGAGAGTGCAGCCTGAATCAGAAACATCTTCAGAAGCCACTACACCTCCAGTGGTTTGCACAGGTTTAATTTTATTGGCTTGAAAAGAATAAGATCTTAACTGAAAACCCCATCTACAACAATGAAAAAAAAACCTGTGCTCTAGATGAAATAAGGTAGCAGGGCAGGGGAGCATCTCTGAAGAATTCCCAGGACACACGTTGAAAACCACTGGTTGAGTCAGTTGGACAGATGAAGAAACTGAGGCCAAGAGAGAGGAAAGGATGAGCCCAAAGTCACAGAGCAGGTCCTTAGAAATCTCCCAAACACCTGAGTATCCTTCTATGGAAAACTCTAGTTCTCCCCACTTTCACAATGAATCTTTTTTTCTATTAACTGAGAGGCTGGAAGGCAGAGAAATAGACTCCCACATGTGCCCCAATCGGGATCCCCCCAGCAAGCCCTATACCAGGCAATGCTCTGCCCATCTGGGGCTAGGGCTCTGTTGCTTGGCAACCGAACTATTTTCGCCCGAGGCAAGGCCATAGAGCCATCCTCAGAGTCTGGGCCAATTTGCTCGAATGTTTCCAGCCATGGTTGCAGGAGGGGAAGAGAGAGAGAGAGAGAGAGAGAGAGAAAGAGAGAACACAAAGGGGGGGGAGGGGTAGAGAGGCAGATGGACACTTCTCCTGTGTGCCCTCACCAGGAATCAAACCTTGGGCTTCCACACACCGCCAGGCCGACGCTCCACCACTGAGCCAACCAGCCAGGGTCCACAATGTATCTTGAATCTGTGCATGTCTTCTGCCAAAGCCTACTCTGCGTCGCCATGATGACTCATTGCTGGGACCCTTACAGGAGCCTCCTCACTGCTTTCTTGGATGTCATTCTGTCCTGCACCTCACTTCTCATACTGCATCCAGAAAGGTCTTTCCAACATGGAAATCAGCTCTGGTTAATTCTCTGCTTGAAACCCTCTGGTGGTTTCCCAAAGGACTTGGGGTAAAATACCAACTCCTTGCCCCAGGTGACAAGATGCTGCCTGACTTTCTTGCCCACTGCCCCTTCCCTACATGAGTGGGCTCAAGGCCAGTGACCTTAATTACAGCCTCAAAACTTGTGCCACCTGACCAGGCAGTGGTGTAGTGAATAAAGTGTCAGACTGGGACTCAGAGGACCCAAGTTCGAAACCCCAAGTTCGCCTGCTTGAGCACGGGCTCATCTGGCTTGAACGCAGGCTCACCACCTTAAGTGGAGGGTTGCTGGCTTGAGCGTGGGATCATAGACATGACCCCATGGTCGCTGGCTTGAGCCCAAAATCACTAGCTTGAAGTCCATTGTCGTTGGCTTGAGTAAGGGGTCACTCACTCTGCTGTAGTCCCACACCCCCGGTCAAGGCACATATGAGAAAACAATCAATGAACAACTAGGGTGCTGCAACGAAGAATTGGTGCTTCTCATTTCTCTCCCTTCCTGTCTGTCTGCCCCTATCTGTCCCTCTCTCTGTCCTTGTCACAAAACAAAACAAACAAACAAAAACAAAACTTGTGCCCCTCCCATGCCCTCCACCTGGACCGTTCTTCCTTCAGATCTTGTTCACCTCCTTCACTTCCTCAGGGTAGCCCTTCCTACCCAGTCTCCACGTCACCTTGTGTCTTGTTTTTGTCTGTATAGAGTGGAAGTTGAGGAAGGCAGGGACCTTGTGTTGATTGTTGTATCCCCAGCACACAGTAGGTGCTCAGTAAACGACTGTAAACTGAAGGAACACACATTGGCCAGTCCATCCCCCAACACAGGCTCCCTCTCTGTTTGAGGTGGCACCGTGTACTCTGCGGGGTCCCAGAGGTGGAGGTAGTTAAAAGGTGGGATCTATTCACTACAGAACTGACTTTGAAAGGTCAGGACTGAGTCCTGCTTAGCAAGTCCTACCCCCGAGGGGTCCTCAGCCACAGAGCGCCTGCCCCACCTCAAACTCAGACAGAGGCTCCTGGATCCTGTGAAGTAATAGTGCAATCCAGTGCCTGCCTCCAAATAGGAACCCCCACACCCAGACTTAGTCACTCAAAACCCCTCTAAAGAGCATCTCTCCTCTCTTTCTCTGCTCTCTGTCTCTAGTTCCTTTTTAAAAAAAATTTTATTTTTTTTTTACAGAGACAGAGAGTGAGTCAGAGAGAGGGATAGACAGGGACAGACAGGAACGAAGATGAGAAGCATCAATCATTAGTTGTTTTTTTTTCATTGCGCGTTGCAACACCTTAGTTGTTCATTGATTGCTTTTTCATGTGTGCCTTGACCGTGGGCCTTCAGCAGACCGAGTAACCCCTTGCTCGAGCCAGCGACCTTGGGTTCAAGCTGGCGACCGTGGGGTCTCGAACCTGGGTCCTCTGCATCCCAGTCCTACGCTCTATCCACTGCGCCACCGCCTGGTCAGGCCCTTTTTAAAAATTTTTATTTGATTGACTTGAGATAGAGAAAGAGAGAGAAACAGCAATTTGTTGTTCCATTTATTTATGCACTCATTGGTTGATTCTTGTATGTGCCCTGACCAGGGATTGAACCGGCAACCTTGGTGCAACTGTGGCATATCGGAACAGTGCTCTAGCCAACTGAGCTACCTGGTCAGGGCTCTCTTTTCCTTTTGTAACATTGAGAGAGATACTTCTTTTTCAGGAATTTCATTTTCTCCTTCTTATAAAGCAGAGGGGCACAACTTTTATACTGGTCACCTCACAGACACAAAAATCCTTGTTAATATCATTGATATATTATTAAACAGTAATTTTTATTCCACAGACACTGGACAGCTGAGACTAGACAACAGTTTGTAGTGGGAGGAGGCCCCCAGAGCTGGGATTTCCCTTTGCCCACTCTCTGGAGACCACCCAGGTTCAGCTGAGGCTGAATCAGACACACAGGCAGGAGACTCATTTCTGGCAGCCGGAGGAAATACACTTCCCTTTGCTAATTTCCTCAAGAGGGAACCAGCTGGATGCTCACCCTTTCCTCCTCCCACCCCTCCTCATCAGCCCACCTGTTTCTAGAAGTGCTGGGCATGGGGGAGGAGCACTCAGACAACCCTCTCGCTTTTCCCTCCCTTGAGACCTGCCACCATGGAGCCCTCAAAAGACAGCACAGAACATCAGACTCTTAGAACTCCACAATGCAGCAGGCCTGTGTGTGACAACTGGGGGCGCAAGGCTATTTCTGACCCTTTCCTGATACATATGGGTAAACTGAGGCCCAGAGGGGCTAGACAGTTCTCTTAAGTCATGTGATGTGCCAGGACTGGGAAGATTTGTTCCTTTTTTTCCTTCCATTGATTTGAGGGAGAGAAAGCAAGGAAGGGGGAAAGAGGGAGAGAAATGGAGAGAGAGGGAGAGAGGAGAAGGGAGAGAAGCATCAATTTGTTTCACTTAGTTGTTCCATTTTCAGTTGTGCACTCATTAGTTGCTTCTTGTCTGTACCCTGACCTGGGATCAAACCCACCACTTCAGTGCACCGGACGATGCTCTATCCACTGAGCAACCCAGCCAGGGCCTGGGCAGGTTTGTTCTTAACTGAAAGCTTCCCTTCCCTGAATGCTTTTTCTCCACACTCCTTGCACTCCTGTAATTTTCCTCAAGTCTTTCTGGGGTTCTCAGACCCTCTTGAGAATCTGCTGAAAGAGACATGAACTTTCTTCCTATAAAAAACCAAGTGACTTGTACTGTCTTGGGCATCTCTCCATCACTTGACTCCCTTGCCCACCCCACCCCCACCCCCGGTGTCAAGACCCTCTTCCGTTGGAATCAAAGTTACCTCCCTTACTCAGGCTTTCTTGGGGATTCAACTCCCAAACCTCAAAGTCCCCATGATAGGTTCCCCTCTCCCACAGGTTCCTCTATTTGGTCCCTGCTGGCCCCTCCCTAGAGGGGCAGGGAAGAGAGATAAGCCCCAGTGCGAATGATAATGACCAGGACAAAGAGCAGTCAGACCCCAGCTCCCACTTTGTGCCTCAGCTGCTCAGGCCAGATAAGTCCCTAGGTCTGCCAACCACCCCTAAATCCAGCAAGGATAAAGGGCTGGGGTGGGCTGAGGGGGTAAGAGGGAAAGTTGTGCAGCCCCCCACATGCCACCACCCTCTGCTCACTCACCAGCCTCATCCTGGAAGCCTCCAGGTCACTTTGCCCCAATTCCCTCCTCTGTGGGCTCTGGCTTCCCCCTCCCCTGGCTCCCTGCTCCCCCCGCGGCCCCAGGGGACCGGCCAGCTCCGGTCTGTTCATTAGGGGACGAAATGTGATCACGCGCCTCGCTCCCCACCTGGTGCCCTGATGGCAGGCGGAAACCAGGGGACAGTCAGGCCACACTGACCACCCTGCTGGACATCGGTTTCCCCTCTTCTACAAAGTAGGTCCTCATGTCCTCCAATGCCCACCGCACCAGGAAGGGGCACCTGGGTCCTTGGACTCTATCCCTCTGATGTTCTAAATTCCAACGTTCTCAGATTCTCAGGTTCTATTGTTAGTCCAGCTCAGGGTTTACTGTTCTATTATTGTAACATTCTAGAGCTTTACCTTTTTCCATTCTATTATTATTATGATCGCAGGCTTCCATGCCCATACCCAATATTTCAGGAGGCTCACATTCCAAGATTTGAAAGTTCTATTGTTAGAACGTTCTATGATTTTTTTAAAAACATTCTACGACTTTCAAAATCTATTATTAAACTCTCAGTGATTATTATCTTTGTCAAGCAAAAACATGAATGCGTATTTCCCTTTTTTTTATTACAGAATTGGGAACATACTCTATGTACGGTGAACCCCACTTCCTTTCCCCCTTATCTATTCTGTTTTTTAACATTCCAGCAGCCTGAGGTTCTAAGATTATGCAGAATGCTAAGATACTGAAGAATCACCAGTGGAGGGTTAGTTAGTCACCACCACCACCTAGTCCCTAAATTCTCACCATCTGGGGGTGGGGGCAGGGACTAAGGAGCCCAGGCTGCCTCCCTAGCCCTAGCCCAGAGGGCCTGGCCTCATCCCTCCCCATGGCTCACACCAGCTGAGTTATTATTTGTCTAGACACAAACCAAATTATAGGCCCTGTCCCAAGGGAGCAGTGGGCTTCATAGGGAGGGTCAGGAGACAGAACCAGGAGGGAGTTAATCCCTGTCCCTCCACTTTCTCGCCTCTCTCTCTTTCTTCTCTAAAACTCCTCACCTTCCACCCAACACTCTTGCCCCCTCTCTCTTTTAGAAATATTTTCTCTGCTTCTAAACACTCCCTTTGGGTCACAGCCATTCATACTCACCCTGGCATTCTGCCCTCCTCCCTGTGAAGACCTCCTTCTTCAAATTAATCCGAATTAGTGGAGCAAAACGAGCCAGATCTCTGGATTTGGGCTTCCGTGAAACTAAAATCCCACCACCCAGCCTGGGGGACTTCTGCTCTTGGGCCTCAGTTTCCCTTGCGGTAAGGTGGAAGCTTGGTCTAGATGGCTTTTAAAGCCCTTTCGAGCCCGCGGCTGTGAATGCTGAAAACTGCCAAGATTCCACCACAAATCTTTTTGGATTGAAGGATTCAAATATCTTGAGACCTTTGACTTGAAGGTTGGAGCACTCCCAGATCTCCCATCATCCCCACATTCTAGGTTCTTCCATTCAAAGACTTTTCACGTTCAAGGCTCCTTGATTGATTCCCAGAGTTTGGGACCCCCATATGGGTCTCTATCATCTGGTCCTAATTGCTTCCCCAGAAAACCTCCCATACTCACCCTGAATCTGAATTTGAGTCCATCCACAGAGGCAGAGCTGATGGGGGCACCTCTTGGTGGGTTCAGGAGGAATGAGGCTGGCGGCGGGTCCTGGAGGGGGCATTGGAGGGTGTGGCCCCCATCATCTCCCTCTGTGCCCCCAAGCAAAACCCCCAGCGGACATCCTGCCTGAATGCACACACACATCCTAAGACCGACACCTCACAGCAACTCCAGAGCTACCCCTCAGCCTGGTTTGGAGGTGGGGGGTGTCCAGTTCAAAGGGGGGGGGATGAGGTCGAGACAGGAAGGAGTTAATGGTGACCCAGCCAAATCCTGGAAGGGAGGAAGTATGAAAGGAAGTCCACCCCCCAGCCAGGAATTCCTGAAATTGGAGGGTGGGGTGGGTGGGACCTCAGGAGCAGCAGGGGGGACCGTGTGAAAAGGGTGCTGGGGTCACAGTGTCACTCAGAGTCCACCTGCCCCAGGTAGCAACCCTACTGATGCCCACCCCACCTCCAAGCAGTGCCTCAGCCCAAGGGAAAGCTCTAGGGTTGGGTGCGGGTTTGGAATGAGAGGATGGGGTCTAAGATACAGAGAAACAGGGAGAGAGACAGAGAGACAGGAAGGGAAAGAGCACAGAGAGGCACACAGACAGAAAGACGCAGAGATGGAGGCAGAGAGCCACAGAGGTGCAGAGCTCCTCAGGAGACAGGAGGATAGAGGCAGACAGAGTCACAAAGGGAGGGAGAGAGAGAGACAGAGATGGACGGAGACAGGCGGAGATACAGAAATAGACACAGAGACATACAGAGATGTAGAGGGAGAGACATACCTAGAGGGAGAGGGCCCGAGGATACAGAGACATCAGAGACAGGCGGAGGGAGAGATGGAGACAGACCAGAGACAAACTCAACCACGGAGACGTCAGGACAGCCAGCACCAGAGGGGGCGGGGACTAGACGGCGCGGGAGAGCGAGGCAGCCTACCTAGGGGCGCAAAGCCCCCGAGAGAAACAGCGCCCCGCGGCGGCCGGACACGCGCACAGACGGGGGAGTGATCCGCACTTACCTGCGCACCGCGCGCGGGACGGGGCGGGTTGCGGTGCTCCTGGCTGCTGCGGGGTCCAAGCTCGACGGTGGCCCGGGGACCCAGCGGCGACTCCTCCCGGTCGAGGCCCCGCCCCGCCCAGGCCCGCCCCCATTAACCCCTCCTTTGTCGATCCCCCCTTAACCCCTTTAAGCCTTCACCCTACTAAAGTCTTCCAGTAGTGGCGAAAGCTCATCTGCTACTGGAACTCCCTTCCCCCACACTTCAGTCCTTCGAAGTCCCCAGCCTGGATGCCCCCAGCTCATTAACCCCTTTGCTTACTCTTCCTCCAGCCCCACAACTCTGATTCCATCAGGAGCCCAGCTATGGAAGAAACAAGCTCCCCATTGCTTCTCCTTGAGCGGAGCCATTTCCTCCCTTTGGAGACCCCGAGCCTAAGTCATTAACTTTCTGGTCATTGCATGCATACACAGGGACACAGCAGAGGGTCCTGTTAAGTTCCCACTCCCAGGGGCAGGGCCACCCCTAGAAGGAGTTTTGGGGCTTGCAATTCCAGCTCTGCCTCTTGGCTAGACCTTAGGCTGGTGACCTCTCTGCCTCATTTCCTCTTCTGTCAATATGGTTACAGCATGGTCCCTTCGTCACTGGGATGTTATTGTGAGGTGTCAATACTATCAAGTTTGTAAAATATGCCCCCCATGCTCCCATCCTTGTTTTATTCACTTTTCTCCACAGAACTTGTAACCATCTAGTGTTCTATGTATTTCGCCTATTTTTTCTAATTATTTGCCTCCTGACCAGAAGTCTCATTTGTCATTTTTGTGGCTGGTTCAGTGACTGTCGTGTCTGTTGCCTAGACCATAGTGCACATGCTAGGTGTTCGTGCACATTGTGTTCAGGAAGCGAATACATAAATGGTGAGAGCACTCCAAACATATTTATTTTTGTTATTATCATCACAAATTGCTCATAGGAATTCATTCTTGATCAAAGCACTTAGAACAGAGCTGGTATATAGCACTAAAAAATGGCAGCTATGGCTCTGGCTGGGTAATTCAGTTGAATAGAGCATCATCCTGACATGCCAAGGTTGTGGGTTTGATCCCCAGTCAGAGCACATACAAGAATCAACCAATGAATGCATGGATAAGTGAAACAATAAATTGATGTTTCTCTCTTTCTCTCTCAAATCAATAAATAATTTATTTATTTTTTTTTACAGAGACAGAGAGAGAGTCAGAGAGGGATAGACAGGGACAGACAGACAGGAATGGAGAGATGAGAAGCATCAATCATTAGTTTTTCATTGCGCATTGCAACACCTTAATTGTTCATTGATTGCTTTTTCATACATGCCTTGACCACGGGCCTTCAGCAGACTGAATAACCCCTTGCTCGAGCCAGCGGACCTTGGGCTTAAGCTGGTGAGCTTTTACTCAAACCAGATGAGCCCTCGCTCAAGCTGGAGACCTTGGGGTCTCAAACCTGGGTCTTCCACATCCCAGTCCGACGCTCTATCCACCGCGCCACCACCCGGTCAGGCAATAAATAATTTTTTTTAATGGCAGCGTTAGGTTTGCAAATTCTCTTTATTTTTTTAATAAAAAGAATGCCCAGATCTTAAGTACAGTGAGTTGTGATGAACAGAGATACACCCATGTGACTAAGCATCCAAATCAAGATGGGAGAACGTTTCTATCATCACAGAACATTGTTCTTTGCTTCTTTCTAGGCAACACACTCTGCTTCAACCCCCAGGGGCAACTCTGTGCTTACTTTTTTCATGGGAGATTAGTGTTACCTAGTCTAGAACTTCACATAAACGAAGTGATACAGTTCTTGTTGTTTAAGGTAGCTATTATATTACTTCTTGGTCTTTTGACTAAGATCAAGCATAAGGTAGCTATTATGATCATTTGCTATGTGACTTTGGACAAGTGACCACACCTCTCTGAACCATATTACTGCCTTCCTCTCAGGGCTGTTGAGGATAACAGAAAGTGAGAGTTAATCAAGGACCCCAGTGACCCGAAATGCACCCAAGAATACAGGCTTTTTCCTTTTCCTTCTACCCTCCCTCAAGGGAACAGTCAGGGACAGATTCAAGGAAGGTGTGATGAAGGTTTAGCCCCTCTCCACTGTCAACTTCAGGAGCCCTCCTGCCGGCCCCTTGGCCATCCCAAGCTCTTCTTCCTAAAGAGAAATTCTGGACAAAGGTTCCCCATCTCTCCTGGACTCACCCTAAATTCATGCTGTGATTCAGTCAGGGCTCTGGCAGGAAACAGGTGGCCACTCAAAGAGTGTAAGTGGCAGCACTTATAATTTTGGCAGAAAGCTAGAGTTTGGAGGGGAGCCCCTAGGAGCTGTAGCTCTAGGTACCAGAACACCGCCACTGCCAGAAAACTGCAGGGATGCAGGGAGGGGCCGGAAAATAAACACTCCCACCTCTCTCCTCCTACCCTCGGGTTGCCTGTCAGTGCCTCTGATTGGCAGAACCCAAGCAGAAGGCGGAGGGCAAACGACCTCTGTGGGTGGAGCCTGCACAGGGTAGTCTCCCAGGGCTCTGGGCTGGAGGAGAAAAACCAAGTGACCCCGGACAGGGGAGGAGAGAGAGGGGGGCCATGGAGAATTACCAGCACTATTGCCGTAGAACTTTCTAGGCACAATTATTTTCCATGCAGGTTTGAGGCTGGGCACAAGGGGGCGACAGAGCGCTAAGACCAAATGATGACAGGGATGCTTCAATAGCACTGGTCACTTCCCCAGAACTCGTACTGCTAGCAGGAACGTTTGCCGGTTTCTCCTGCAGTATTTCCCTCCCTTAGGAAGAGATGGGTTTGGTAAGTGGTCACTGTAAACCTGCAAGGCTCTGGGCTTCTCATCCCAAGTGATCCACTGTAGGGGTGAGAAAAGGAAACACAAGTGTGTGATATTCTACAAAATTCTTATGTACTGTTCTGTCCAGGAAAATCCCGATTGCTATGTTATTATATTCCATTACAGCATTGGCTCTGAAAGTGTTTCCTCTGATGTGGGGAGTTGGGGGATGCTGCGTTGTCACTGTAATAAAGCCTTCAGGAGAGTCTAATGCTCTTCAAGTTTGAGAACTACTCAGCTAGAGAATTCAAAATAAAATCTGTGCCTCAGACACTTAAAAAATGTAATTAGATAGCATCATTATAAATTATCTTCCCTATAAAAGATGAAGACTTCAGAATAACTCAACCCTAACACTATGTGTGTGTGTGTGTGTGTGTGTGTGTGTATCCCTATAGTGTGATAAGTCAGGGCAGTGGTTGCTATCGGGGGTCAATGACTGGGTAAAGGGCCCAAGGGGGCTTGTGGGGTGGGGGTGAGGGGCTAGGGATGTCTCTTCATCTGGGAGCTGGCTGCATGATGGGTTGTTTGTGAATTCAACAGACTATACATTTATGATGAGTGCATTTCTCTGCTGTGTGTCAAACACCAACGAAGAGTTAAACATTTGCTCAGGGCTACAGATACTGAGCTGAGAAAGTCCTCATGACCACATTTGAAGTGGTCCAGCAGGGTCCCTTCTAGACTCCCCAGTACCAGGGACAGGAAACTTTTTATTATGTATGATGAGTGGAGTTGGGTTTCTCTCTTGCAACCCGGAATCTTCATACCTTAACTCACAGGCATCTTTTGAGTCATAGGCCCATTTCTCTGAAAACATTTCTCATCCTATTTCAACCTTGAGGGAGGAGAAACCCCACCTCCCTGGTCACAATCATTGGGCCAGGACTGGTCCTTGACCCAAATGGAGCCCATCATAGTAGCCCAACCAGCACTCAAGTTGATTGATCTGAATATGAGCCAATCACAACCTTTACCTGGGATTTTTATCCCGGGGGCCCAAGGTTGGTTGATATGAGCTTTGCAGCTGCTGGGTACAATGTTTCTGTGGTGAGAATGTTGGTCTCAGAGAAAAATGTTTACTCATAGTAAGAGAAGGTATGATGGGAGTACCTGATGGCCCTCAACTCCTTTGTTCAATGGCCCTGAAGCTCAGAGGAACTTACTTGTTTGATTTGAGAGCCAACTGAGTTCCCTTTTGGCCTAAGTTAGAGCAAACTTGGTTTCACTAGTATCCAATAAAGACCTAAATAACCATTTAATCTGTGCACACACATCCCCCATACACACACCTACAGACACACTTAATCATTACATACCACATATGCAGACCCTGACACTCCACCTCAGTGCACGTGTCTTTATTTCTGGATTATATAAAAGAATAAACTTAAAAACACCCCAAACCAAACACCATAAAGGCATCCCCAAAACAATGTGACCCCTCTTCCCACCCCGATAAATAGAGACTTCTGTCTGTCAGTCCACCCTCCCACCCCCATAACCCTCTTTGCTATAGACATACTCTGGGTATATATTACTCTACTCGACAATAGACATCTCCCGAAAATAGAATTCCAGCCCAGCCACTTGACTCTACCCTGGCCCCATGTCTGTGGGATCCCATCCCCCTACTTCAGACCACCCGCCACTGCAGTATGCTGGTATCTTTGCCCCCTGTGGTCAGGGCCATGCTGTCATCCCACAAGAAGGCCACATTTGTCACATGGCTGCTGTGTCCGCCGTATTTGTGGCCGAGGGCCTGTGATCAGAGAAAAAAGGAAGTGAAAGGTCAAAGGGAGCAATGCCACTCCATGTCTTCCCAAACTGACCCTCACCTCTTCTGCTTAATAAACCCCTCTTTAGGCCCTGGCCGGTTCGCTCAGTGGTAGAGCGTCGGCCTGGCGTGAAGAAGTCCCGGGTTCGATTCCCGGCCAGGGCACACAGGAGAAGTGCCCATCTGCTTCTCCACCCCTCCCCCTCTCCTTCCTCTCTGTCTCTCTCTTCCCCTTCTGCAGCCGAGGCTCCATTGGAGCAGAGATGGCCTGGGCGCTGGGGATGGCTCCTTGGCCTCTTCCCCAGGCGCTAGAGTGACTCTGGTTGTGACAGAGAGACGCCCCGGAGGGGCAGAGCATTGCCCCCTGGTGGGCAGAGAGTTGCTCCCTGGTGGGCGTGCCGGGTGGATCCCAGTTGGGCGCATGCGGGAGTCTGTCTGACTGTCTCTCCCCGTTCCCAGCTTCAGAAAAATACAAATAAAATAAAATAAAATAAAAAAATAAATAAAGCCCTCCTTTAAGAACCAGGGCAACCAATCTGATTTCTTCAACAAGCCATAGCATAAAAAAAAAAAAATGAGTGTGCTCATGGGGGAAGCTGTTGTAGATGACAAAATATGAGACATAAGCAAATGTAATGTCTGTACCTTGACTCAAACCAAGCGTAGAAGACCATTCTGGGGGACAATCAGGGAAATTTTAATACAGACTGGGTATTAGATCATATTAAAAAATGAATGTTAGTTTGCAGCATGAGCATGAATTGTAGATATGTAAGAGCTGTCTTTATTTTTGAGATATAAATGCTCATTTGGGGGGCTCAAAGGTCATATATGGATTTTTTAATATTTAATTTTTATTTTAAAAATATGGAACGCTTCACAAGTTTGTGTGTCATCTTTGCACAGGGGCCATGCTAATCTTCTCTGTATTGTTCCAATTTTAGTATACATGCTGCCGAAGCAAGCACTGTGGTTTGTTTATAAAGTACAGGGGGAAGAAGAACAGGAGAGAAAGAAGAAACAAGTATACCAAATCTGGTAATAGTTGTACATAGGTAATAGGTACAGGAGGGATCACTGTACTTTTATCTGCTTTTATGTACGCAAATCTCATAATAAAATGTTAAAATAAATTTCACCGCCGTTGGAACCAGATTAGTAAACTTAATGCCTAGTTTTAGGGTAGATATAGGTTATCTGCTGGCGGTTTGTGGATGAGTTACATATATTCTCAGTGTTTTTAGAAAGATAGTTCCTGTTTGACAGTGGTGGCGCAGTGGATAGATCACTGACCTGTGACCATCCTAGGTTCAAAACCCTGAGGCCGCCAGCTTGAACGTGGGATCATCAATATGATCCCATGGTCACTGGCTTGGCTTGAGCCCCTGGGTCAAGGTACATTTGAGAAGCAATTAAGGAACAACGAAAGCGACACAACTATGAGTTGATGCTTCTGGTCCCTCTCCCTTCCTGTCTTTCTTGCTAAAAAAAAAAAAAAAAAAAAAAAGCTGACATTTACAAATTGAGGGAATTCACATTAAAATTTTGATTTCTACCTGGCCCTGGCCTGTGGTGGTGCAGTGGATAAAGCATCCACCTGGAATGCTGAAATCACCATTTGAAACCCTGGGCCTGCGCCTAGTCAAGGCACATATGAGAAACAACTACTACAAGTTGAGGCTTCCCACTCCTCCACCACCTTCTTCTCTCTCTCTCTGTCCTCTCTCTAAAATTCAATAAAATCTTAAAAATATATATTTTTCCAGCTTCTATCAGAAACTTGCAAATCTGTCTGTATTGAAGCAGCTTCCTACTGGAAATGGGATATAATCGGGTATATGGGATATAATCGGGTTTCAGGAGCAGCTGTTCCCTAGCCTCTTCTCAGCCTCATTCAATTCTCACTGCCTGTCTGACACTTTGGCCTTGGAGTTTGTGTTCCTTATCCTAGAACTGCAGGAGAATCACAGATGCTGCAGATCCAAAAACCTTAGACCAGTAACTACTTGAAATTGTCACCCACTTAGGTCAGCTCAGTGAGGTCAGTGACCATCTGACTTAGTTACTGCTGTATCCTCTGTTCCCAGGCACATAGAGGTGGTCAGTAAATATTTGTTGAGTTAATAAGGATAAAAGAATCAGAGATTAAAAAAAAAAAAGGAATTGGAGATCTCAGAACTGCAGCTGCTCAGAGATTTAGCACTTCATCAACCTTCAGGTTAAGAAAGGCCCTTGGGATCAAGCCCACTACCTTGTCCAGATGGGGAAACTGAGAATCAGAGAGGGCTGGAGGACCAGGGCCACCTCAATCTTGCCCCTATTGCTGCTGGTTACCTCCACCCTGCCAGCCCCCAGAGGGACTCACTCGAGGCTGACAACAGGGGTAGCTAAAGAGGTGGACTTTGCCAAAATCATCAGCTGAAGCCAGCAACTTCCCATCATGGGAGCGTGCCACGGCGTTGATGTCAGTACCATCCGCTCCCTCAGACCAGATCCCTGTAGGCAAGATGGGGGGGGGGGTAAGATGTCAGCAGGAGTCAGAGACCCGCCCCCACAAATGGAACAGGCTCTGGCCCCAGCCTCCCTCTCACCCAGCCTATCTCTAGCCAGGGATGGCAGATAGAATGATCTTTTAAAAAGGTGTATCTGACCCTGTTCCCCCAGTGCTTAAAACCTTTCATGGCTCCCTGGTGGCCTCCAGAGAAGGCCCAGGCTTCTCGCCATGATCCCCCAAGCCCTGCCTGCCCTGGTACCCCACTGCTCCAGCCTCATCCTCACCAGTACTCCCCTGTAACTCTGCAATGATTAAGCCTTCTTATAGTTCTCCAGATGCCAAGCTCTGTGTCACCTCTGGGCTTCTGTATATGCTATCATTCCCTTTGCCTAGAGACCTTCACTGCCCTGGAATATGTCCAATCCTCTAGCATAGATGTCCCTTCCTTCACGAAGTCCTCCCTGGCTTTCTTGCAGGCTGAGGCCAGATGTCACCTCTGGGCTTCCTGTTACTGCCTGATCTACTTTGGGTTGTTCAGAGACAGGTCTGTCTCCCCCACTGGACTATAAGCACCATGATTCCAAGGCTGAGGCCGCTTGAGTCACCACTATGTCCCAGCACTGACCAGCGCAGGGTACAGAGGTGCTCAGGAAGTATGTGGTAACTACATTAATGCCTTAATAAAGGAGTGGCTGAGGCATGGGCAGTATAATTCTCTCTGGGTCAGGTGCCACCATCCATCTGGTCTCACTTCATTACAGGTCCAAGGGACTTCCACAGTCATTTCACCCTACCCTTTCCTGGTACTCAGATATTGCCCACAGGTGTAAAAGAGTGTTTCCCACCCTGGAGGTAACCAATAGAAAGAGACTGTGAATACCACCAGACAGGGATGTTTCTTGGAACTTCTGTGTTCAGTGAGATCTTCCCCATTCCAGAACTTACCAAACACTCCAAACCCCAGGACACAAGTAGCCGTGGCCCATTCCATATTCCTCACAGCATCTGCACTGGTGATCTGCTTACAGGTGGCCGGGTCCCCTGGGGCAGAATATGGGGGAGGAATTCAAAGCTGAAAGAACTACTGACATAAAGCATCCATTTCACAGACGATGACCATTGAGGTCCAAGACATGACGTGAGGGTCACAGGGCTTATTCCACCTCTTCAGACTGGCCAAGGGGGCTGGATTCTGGGTCCGGACACCCCAAGATCTGAGCAGGGGTATCTGCTTAGAAACCTATACCCCACCCAGTCAACCAGTAAGGGGAGGATTTGGTAAAAAGTAGGGTCTACCAGGAGACCATCAGAAGCCAAGAAAGCAACTAATCAGAACAGCCCCTAAATACTACAGTCAGAGGAGGGAGACTTGAAGAAGCCCATGCCTCCCCCACCTCCCAGAACTCGGAGAAGTCTATGTAAATCACAGAACATACATAAGGAGGCTGATGAAGAAATGCCTTTGCATCTCTAAGAACTCACAGTACAGAATCTCATAATCCCCGGAGTTGGTGACAAAGCAGCTGCTGTCCTGAGCCCAGTCCAGGTGGGTGATAAAACTAGAATGGCCCTGCGGGGAGGGGAGAGGTGGAGTTAGAGCCGGAGGGGGGCGGGGTTAGAACAGGAAAGATGGCTGGCAAAATTCTGAAGTGGAGAACACAAAGGGGCTAAGGAAGGGTACAAAGACCTTTGGATCGTGGGGGCGGGGCCAGACTACCATGGGCGGGGCCAGACAAAAAGGGCTTAAAACACAAGGGGAGTTTAGAACAAGTGGGCAAAACTAGACACAGAGGGACGGGCTTTGAATGCAAAGGGCTGCTGGGCCACACAGAGGGTGCTCAGAACGTGAGGGCGGGACTACAAGGGGCGGGCTTAGGATGCAGGGGGCAGGGCTACACAAACGGGCAGGATTAGGACACAGGATGGGGTAAGTATGTGGTCGGGGCTAAACTCCTTGAGGTGATCAGGGCAGAGTCAGTTAGTTGAATGTTGAAGATGTGCTCCGTTGAGGTAGAAAATTCGTTAATTCTGCACCCCCTAGACAGGGTGGCGGCACGGGCTGGGGCCACTGCCCACTCACCGAGCACTTGCCCAGACGGCTGACCTTGCGGCCGCCCTGGTCCACCGTGTACACGTACACCAAGTTGTCGTGGGAGCCCACGGCCAGGTACGCCCCGTCTGGGGGAGGGGGAGGGGGGCTATGAGGAGGCACCCAGGCTCCGCCCCCTCCTCTCAGAATCAGCCCCCGCTGTCCCAGACTCCCAAACTCCATCCCCACTATAGTCCTAGACCACAGCCAGGCCTGGCCACAGGCTCCACCCCTTCCCCCTGACAATTACTCAGCCTTGGTTCCCAGGCCTTGCCTCTCCAAGATCCTAGGCCCTACCCCTTACCTGGGGAGAAGCTGACCACTGAGATCTGCTCATTGCCATCTGTATGGATAGCCACCAGGTCATGGGTCTCCGTGTCCAGCAGCAGCCATCTTTAAGAAGAAGGCATGGGAGTGGAGGAAGAAGGGTGAGCTGATCTGGTAGGATGGGGGCAATCTGTGGGGCCTCAGGGAGGGGCCCCAGAAGAGATTTGGGAGAGGCAGAATGTTGGGAGATCAAGTCTTGGTAAACTGTTGGTACCTAATTAATGCTCTCTGTAGGCTCTGGGGTAGAAAGGAATGGGGATCAAGGGACAGTTTGGGAGAGGGGAGAGCAGAGAAGCCCTCCAAATGCCCAATTCAGCTTTACCTGCCGGTCACTGTGCCCACAGCCAGGACAGAACCACTGGGGTGGAAGCCAGCAGAGCGGGCAGGGTCCTGGCGGGGGGGAGAGAAGCAGGGCTCAGAGCTGGGGCCCCCATCCATCTGGCCGTTCCCTGCCCTAGAACAAACTCTCAGCCAGGCTCCCACCTCCTTCTGCTGCCCTTCAGGGACCCATTGCCTCGGACACTGTGCCACCGCCTGGTCAGGCTGTCTCTCTCTTGCTTAAAGAATAAAAAAAATCCCAAGTCCCATCCACAGTGTTGATTCAGAGGGTCTGGATTTAGGACCAGAAATCTGCAGTTTGTAATGAGCTCCCTCTAGTTATTCCTATTTGGGTTGTGTGTTGACCACGACTGGAGAAACTGGCTTAACACTTTATACACATCATCTTTTTAACTTCTCCCCCTCAGTCTCCCCTAAGTGTGACAAATCCCCACTCAGAAACAGGCTCATGCCTGACCTGTGGTGGCGCAGTGGGTAAAGCGTCGACCTGGAAATGCTGAGGTTGCCGGTTTGAAACCCTGGGCTTGCCTGGTCAAGGCACATATGGGAGTTGATGCTTCCAGCTCCTCCCCCCTTCTCTCTCTCTGTCTCTCCTCTCTCTCTGTCTCTCCCTCTCCTGTCTAAAAAAAAAAAATGAATAAATAAAAAAAATAAATAAATAGAAACAGGCTCAGAGAGGTAAAGTCACTCACCCGTCATTATAATGTAATTTATAATTATAGTTGATGCTGATTTAAATTTTTTTTTATTGACTTTAGAGAGAAGAGAGAGAGAGAGACACTGATTTAGGAGAAGGGAGAGAGCAAGAGACAGGAACATCGATCTCTTCCTATATGTGCCCCAACCCAGGATCGAACTGGCAACCTCTGTGCTTCAGGACAATGATCTAACCTATTGAGCTATCCTGCCAGGGCTCCTTTCCTTTTTTTTTTTTTAAATTGATTTAAAAAGAGAGAGCCTGACCAGGCGGTGGCACAGTGGACAGAGAGTCAGACTGGGATGTGGAGGACCCAGTTTTGAGACCCCGAGGTTCCCAGCTTGAGTGCAGGCTCATCCAGTTTGAGCAAGGCTCACCAGCTTGAGCCCAAGGTCACTGGCTCGAGCAAGGGGTCACTCAGTCTGCTGTAGCCCCATGGTCAAGGCACATATGAGAAATCAATCAATGAACAACTAAGGAGCCGCAATGAAGAATTGATGTTTCTCATCTCTCTCCTTTCCTGTCTGTCTGTCCCTATCTGTCCCTCTCTCTGACTCTGTCTCTGCCACAAAAAAAAAAAGAGAGAGAAACACAGATTTTGTTGTTCCACTTATTTATGCATTCATTGGTTGATTCTAGTATATGCCCCGACCAGAGATAGAACCCACAACCGTGGTGTATTGGGACCATGCGCTAACCAACTGAGCTACCCGACCAGGGCCACGATGGTCTTTTCTTGAACTCAGTGGTTCCTCACTCCCACCCTCCTGACTGGAGCAGCAGCTCCCCTGGTAGGTTGGTTCTGTGTTGTTCTGGGCATCCTTTCAGTTGAGGAACCTCTCCTCCAGCCCATCCAAGTGAGTTTTTAAGGGTTTGAGTTTGTAAGGAAGTATTAAGTCGCCTCTGCTTAAAACGATTGGACATGGTTTCCTTCTGATGCACGGAGTCCTGAATCACTGACACAAGTACTACTGTTAGAACGGTGTGTTGAGTCCCCTGTGCCCTTACCTCGATGATCCTGCTCCACAAGGGCTGGTGGGACTCCACGCTCCACAGATGTACCAGCTTATCCTGCCCACCTGTTACAAACTGTGCCCGGCTGGGATGTGTGGCCAGGCCCCACAGCTCTTCCACGTGGCCCTGACGGAAATGGAAAACAGCAGACTGAAGACCACATGCTGGCCCTTCCCCGCAGGCCTGGTACTAGAAATCTAGCCCAGCAACAAACCTGCTCACAGATGATCCAGGGAATACCCTTCCCCAGTGTGAAGGAGGCTTAGGTGGGACAGACCTCTGCCAGCAGGTGGCTTGAAGCAAATGCCACCCCCCCACTCTGCTTTCCAGTTTGCACAGTGGGAGACTCGCGAGCATGGCGGGCAGGAGCTTGACTTTGGGAGTGAGCCAGCACCCAGAAGGCTGTGGGACCCGTGCACTTGGCCTGGTGGGTCAGACTTCAGCTCTCTGCTATGGACTGTGGCAGTCACCGGGGTAAGGGACTTCTTGAGAGTCTCAGTTTTTATCTTCTGTAAAATGGGGCTAACCATAGCACTGGTGTGCTTCCTCAAATCACGGCTAGAAAGAGTACCAGGCTAGTATAAAGTGCTTACAAAGTAGAAGTGGCTAGTTTATTATTTATAGCATAAACTATTAATATATTATTAATTGATAAGTCATTAACACTGATAATATTACTATTATATAATAATTGGCATCAGTGTAATAGTAATGCTAATAATTAATCTTATTAATAATATAGTCAATCATATAAAATATTAGTAACATTATTAGAGGTCTCCAAGTTCTCTTCTGGGGACATCTAGAAAATCCTTCTAGCCCTTGTTTTGTTTTTTTTTTGTTTTTTTTTATTTTATTTATTAATTTTAGAGAGAGAAAAGGGGAAAGAGAAAGAGAGAGAGAGAGAGAGAGAGACAGAAACATTGATCTGTTCCTGTATGTGCCCTGACCGGGGACTGAACTTGCAGTCTCTAAGCTCTGGGACAAAGCTCTAACCAACCAAACTATCCATCCAGGGCTAGTGCTTGTTTTTCTTCATATCATTCCCATGGGAACTAGAGCCAGAGGAGGGATCTAAATGCAGCAGCATGGATTTCAGCTAGCTTGTCAGAGAGAAAAAATGCACAGAGGGGGTGAAGGAAGGGGGACCACTGAACAGGAAGCAAGTTTGGCTAAGCCTCTGAGCATTTACTCTGTGTCAACACTCTTCTATTAATAAATGCTGTGTGCGAACTGACTCACAAATCATCACAAAACCCAATGGGTCAGCTCTGTTATCTTCCTGTACATAGAGGCACAGAGGTTACTCGCTTTCCTCATATTACACAGCTAATGAGTGACAGAGCTGTGATTGGATCCCAGCCAGTCAAACTCCAGAACTTATATTCCTAACAACCACATTATACTACCTTACAGGTGGGGGCATTGTTAAGAGTGTGGGGGTAGGGTTTTGGCACACCAGGAGGGGATAGTGATTGTGTGAGCTGCAAGAAGAAAAACAGCAGACTCCAGAGGGCCCTCCCAGATCCTTGATCCTGGAGACCTGGGAGGTACGTGGCCCCAGGTATGTGCAGCATTGTGACAACCTGCCACAGCACTTAACAACAGAAAAGGACACCACCCTGGTTAGAGCTGGGGAAGCTCAGCTGGCGCAGGGTCCTGGGGACCCTCTGCTGTGCTAACAGTTCACCTGTGGGTTGCCGGATCATGGGAGTTCTGGGAGAGGTCCTAGGTCAGGGTGGGGTTATGGAGCAGGAGCAGATAAAGGGAAGGTAAGTGGTGTTTGCCAGGCCAGAGGAAAAGTAGGGAGCAGGGAGGTGAAGAAAAACAAGAAAGGGAAGAGAGGAGAGATGTGGGGCAGGGAGGCAGGCAGGTGCAGAAGAAAGAGTTTACCTGAACGAGCAGCGAGAAGCCCGTGTGGACAGAGCCCTGCAGGATGGAGTTGCGGGTGGTCCCCACATACAGTGTGTCTCCCCGGCCCTCTGCCACGGTGCGCACAGGACCAAAGTCCTCAGGAACCTGGGTAAGCAAAAGCAGAGAAGGCTGGCCCTGAGTGTAGGACACAAACTGGGGTGGGGATGGGAGTGACATGCTGGGGAGAGGAGGGTCTAGCATTAGGAGCCCTAGTGGGGCGAGGGAGGGTCTTGTCACCTTCATAGGAGTCCCCCCTCCTCACCTCCACCTCCTGAAGCTTGCTGTAGTCAGAACCCCAGAGGACTACCCGCCGATCGCGGCCACCTCCAGACACCAGCGTCCCGTCCCGCAGGGCGCATAGCCCAAACACACCACCATCGTGGGCACCCAGCACCACCTGTGTGATGCGGTTTCCACCTTTGGGATGGCCAGAGGCAGGGATCAGTACAGGGAAAGCTTCCCTGAAAGCACCTCAAGCTCTCAATTCTACATCTAGCCATTTACCCACCTTTCCTTCTATCTACTCTCCACCCACCCACTCACCTGTTCAAATACCCTGTCATCCATCCATTACACCATCTAAACTAACATCCTCCCCTCTACCAATCCACCCTTTGATCTATCCACCCACTCACCAATCTACCGGTCTGTCTATCCATTTATCCACGCCTCAGCTACTTACCTACCCACCCATCTATCCATTCATCTAGCCATCCACCCTTCCTTCCTTCCTGCCACTCATCTATCCATCCATCAATCCACCTCTCATCCATTCATTCACCCTCTGCTTCATCCAAGTACCCATTCACCAATCAATTTATCCTTCTAGCCAAACATCCACCCATTTCCATCTATCCACTCACCCATCTCTCCACTCATCTGTCAGTCTAACCATCCATTTATTCATTAACTGATTCAATCAACAATTACTTAACATTTACTCTGGGCCCAGCCACTGGTTAAAACAATCAACTCGGGGGGGTAAAGTGGCTCTCTTTTCCTCCCTGGCTGCTTGAAGATCGGCAGCCGTCATGAATGACACAGTAACTATCCAGACCAGGAAGTTTATGACCAACAGACTACTTCAGCGGAAACAAATGGTCATTGGTGTCCTTCACCCTGGGAAGGCAACAGTACCCAAGACAGAAATCCGGGAAAAACTAGCCAAAATGTATAAGACCACACAAGATGTCATCTTTGTGTTTGGCTTCAGAACCCATTTTGGTGGTGGCAAGACAACTGGTTTTGGCATGATTTATGATTCCTTGGACTATGCAAAGAAAAATGAACCCAAACATAAACTTGCAAGAGTAGGTATCTTCATTTTGTTCAACAGCTGCTGAAGACGTTTGTCAATAGCGTGTGTTTTGGGTACAGTGGAATAAGCCAGAGCAAGCAGTCTGGGCAGGGACAACATTCAGACTTAAAGAACTCTTAAGGGAGAGTGTGGGGGTTCAGAGGTGGGGTCTGCAGCATTTGAGTTGGGTCTAGATCAGCAGGTAAAATAGTATTCCCGGAGGTAGGAACTAGAAGTGGTGAATTTGGGGAGGAAGGTTGGCACCAAATAAATTGAAGTCCTTATCATCAAAAAACAAACCACCAATCAACTCATACAATCATTCATTCATTCATTCATTCATAATTAATCTACTTCCTAGAACAATTCATTCTTTATAATACATTAACCCACTGGCTGAGATAATCATTCACTCATTCACTCATTGCTTTATTGACCTACTACCTGGGAAAAGATCTATTCATTCATTAACACAGTCATCCGCTAGGGGGGGACAACCGTTTATTTATTTAGTTATTTTTAGTGAGAGAGAGAGAGACAGACAGACAGATAGGAAGGGATGAGATGAGAAGCATCAACTCGTAGTTGCAGCACTTTGGTTATTCACTGACTGCTTTCTCTCTTGTACATGCCTTGACTGAAGGGCTCCAGGTAAATCTGTGACCCCTTGCTCAAGTCAGTGACCTTTGGGCTCAAGTCAGTGACCATGGGATCATGTCTATGATCCCACACTCAAGTTGGCAACCCAGCACTAAAGCTGGTGAGCCCGTGCTCAAGCCAGTGATCTCAGGGCTTCAAACCTGGGACCTCAGCATCCCAAGTTGATGCTTTATCCTCTGCGCCACCACCTGGTCAGGCCATTGTTTTCGTTTTCGTTTTCTATTCAACTAATCCACTATTAAGGAAGACAGCACATTCATTTACTCAATTCTTCCATTCATTTACTCATTCTTTCATTCATTGACTAGAACAACCCCTTCATTTCCTCATTCCCTTATTCATTCATTCATTGCTCTGGAACAAACCACCTCTCCATCTATCCACCCACCAACCACAACTGGGTTAACCCATTCATTTATAGTTCAAATCTGATCCATAGCGTGGTATTTGCAGAGGACAAGGGTGGGAAATAAGTACACATTTCAAGGAGGTGGGATATTGGAGCCAAGCCTTGAAGGGGGTACTGGAATTGAGTAAGTAAGGATTTAGCCTGTTTTATCATACATTTAACACAAGCAGAGTCAGAGGACGGGAGACACAGCCAAAGGGGGTTAGGGAGGATGTTAGGGAACAAACAGGTGGTGTGATACTGACCTTTGCCCCAAACATAGAGGTTCCCCCCAGAGTCCCCGGTGACCACATCACCACCCTCCAAAAAGGTCACACATAGCACGTACTTCGGTTTCTCGTGTTTCTAAGGTGAGGGAGAAGAGGAAGGTGTCAGAAGGTAGCTGAAGCTGGGTGGCCAGAGCTCACCCATTATCCAGGAATATGGTCCAGGGGATCCCTCCATGCTTTTGGTTGCGGCCCTGTATGAAGTATCCCGATATCCAACCCACCTCCATGGAGTGCTCACTTCACCGAGTTTCTGACCAGTGTCTCTTTCCCATCCTGAACCCACTTCCTGCCTACTCTCTCTCTACTCCCTGATTTCTGTTCCTCTGTCCTCAGTTTCCCCTCTCCTCTTCTCTTTGGATTCCCCTCTCTCTGCCCCTGACCCTCACTTCTCTTCTCTCCCCCCTCCCCATCTCTGTCTCTAGGTCCCTCTCCCAGCCCCACCCCACCCTTTTCTCAGTATCTGTTTCATCTCTACCTGTGCCATGGTGTTCTCAAGGCCTCTCCTTTTGGGTTGAAGCCCCAAATTCCACCAGCAGGGGAGCCCCATCAGAAGTGCCCCTGGCCTGACCAGGCGGTGGCGCAGTGGATAGAGTGTCAGACTGGGATGCAGAAGACCCAGGTTCGAGACCCCGAGCTCACCAGCTTGAGCTCATCTGGTTTGAGCAAAAAGCCCACCAGCGCGAACCCAAGGTCACTGGCTCCAGCAAGGGGTTACTCGGTCTGCTGAAGGCCCGCGTTCAAGGCACATATGAGAAAGCCATCAATGAACAACTAAGGTGTTGCAACGTGCAATGTAAAACTAATGATTGATGCTTCTCATCTCTCTCCATTCCTGTCTGTCTGTCCCTGTCTATCCCTCTCTCTGACTCACTCTCTGTCTCTGTAAAAAATAAAATAAAATAAATAGAGCATGTGTTGCTGTATGCAAAGTCACGTGTCTCTCAAGAACCCTAGCAGGTGAATATTCTTAAAAAAAAAAAAAAAGGAAGTGCCCCTGGATCTTCTCTCCTGGGCCCTCTGCTTCCCATCCAATTCCTCTATCTTGGTGCACATTTCTCTGCCAGTTGGCCTCTAACCTCTCTGTGTTTATCTATAATACAGACAACCACAGCACCCTTTTACTATCTGCTAGGAGCCGCTAAACTGTTCATCTCACTGATTCCTTACAACTCAGAGTTCGGGATCATCCTCATGGTACAGATAAGGAAATTGAGGCCCTGGAAGGCACCATCTCAGCATCTGCATTATCTGCAGTCTCTGGAACCCTCTGGAATACCCCACTGTCTCCCTGGTGTCCTTGCCTGCCCCTCTCAGGCCCAGCCCGTCCTACCATCCCTGGCACTTACCTCAAAGAGTCCCTGCCGCTTGCTCAGGCTGCCCCCCTCCAGGCTCCAGAAGTGGATGTGCGACTTCCCGCAGGTGATGAGCATGGCGGGGTCTGTGGGGTGGAAGGTGGCCACCAGCACAGCCTCGTTGGAGCACTGTGGGGAACAGGGAGATCTGAGTGAGGTCCTCAAAGCCACCAGGGCCACCACACCCACCCCATGTAGGACTGCTCCCATGTGGGTTGTGCAGTGCACACCCAACTTTTCTGTATCTTTCCAACCCAGGCAAACTAAGGTATAGGAGGCAGGCCCAACCAGCAAAGTGTGATTCCCGCCTTCAGTAACATAACAGCAAGACACTATGACTGTGCTGTGCTTTACAATTAACCCCAAAGCACCCTATGAGGTAAGGCTCGTTAGTGCCCCCCTATTACAGATAAAGAACTAAAGCTCAAAGAGGTGAAATCACTTACCCACAAAGCCACAAGGCCACAAAGCCAGGTAAACACGATGTTCAGAATCCACTCACATAGGTCTGAACCCAGAGCCCAGGCTCTCAACCTTTCGTCCTCCCCCAAACCGTGGGCCCTAATCCAGAACCCACATCTCTCATCCCCACCCCAGAAACAGTGTATGACCTTGGGCAAGGATTTGTCCCCTCTACCATGCCTCAGCTTCCTTATCGGTAAAAGTCTACTGCCCAGGGATGTAAGTCAAAGTCCGTCTTGAACATTACAGGACTATAGAGTCACCAGCTACCTCATACCAACACCTCTGTTGGGCCTGGTACACCACCCCGTATCCCAACATCAAAGCCAAGTCTCTACAAGGAAGATGCTACCATTATCTCCATTTTACAGATGAGACAACTGAGGCTCAGAGGGCAAGCCCAAAGTCACACAGCCAGCAAATGGCAAAGCCAGAACTTAAACAAGAGTCTGATACCAGACTCCTAACCACTGAGATCCAGCCAGTCCCGCAGGGGCATCCTAAGAAGGGATAAGAATAGCCATCCTACCTTGCTATCCACCACCTTGGTCTCCTTGGCCCAGTCCCACACGGAGAGCATGTGATCGTTGGATTCATCCACCACACAGAGCAGGTTGCCCCCATTCTAGGAGAGAGAGGCACGGAGAGTCGGCATCCACCCCCGCCAAATGCCCAAATACTGGGTCGTTTGACATTCAGGCTCGTTTTCAGATTTTTAAGGGCTGTGGCCCATGTCATGTGAAGCACATTTAAAAATTTTATAATTTTCTTTTTGAATGGCTTGTTCTTAAGGAGTCCATCTAATTTACCCTCAGCTACAGATTCTCTGTAGTCACGATGCAGTCAGGAATTCTTACTGAGACTATCTAGTCTCCATTTTCCTTTTTTGTACGTATATAAAATTAATCAAGTTGGTAAAAGGTTTTTTTCATACCTTTAGTTAAAGAGCGGTTAATTTTTATTTGGCAGGGTTCCCCCCCAAACACACACACTTTTGCAACAAAATAGCTTTCTCCTCCCAAAGCTCACAGTGTCTCTTTAGAACTCAGAAAACTTGTGATGCTCTAACTCAAGGTTTCTTAAACTATTTGTGCGAGGACTGGATTTTTTGTTTTTTTTAATTCATTTGAGAGGAAGTTGGGGGACGAGAGAGAGGAAGAGAGAGAAAGAATGATTTGCTGTTCCACTTATTCATGCATTCATTGGTTGTTCTTGTATGTGCCCTAACCGGGGATTGAGCCTGCAACCTCAGCATATCAGAACAATGCTCTGACTCCCTTAGCTACCAGCAAAAACCTGGTTATTTTTTTTCTCTCTTTTTTAAACAAATGTTTTTATTTATTCATTTTAGAGAGGAGAAAGAGAGAGAGAGAGAAGGGGGGAGGGGCAGGAAGCATCAACTCCCATATGTGCCTTGACCAGGCAAACCCAGGGTTTCGAACCACAGACCTCAGTGTTCCAGGTTGATGCTTTATCCACCACACCGCCACAGGTCAGGCTGTTTTTTTTTTTGTTTGTTTGGTTTTTTTTGTTTTTTTTTTTCATTTTTCTGAAGCTGGAAACAGGGAGAGACAGTCAGACAGACTCCCGCATGCGCCCGACCGGGATCCACCCGGCACGCCCACCATGGGGCGACGCTCTGCCCACCAGGGGGCGATGCTCTGCCCCTCCGGGGTGTCGCCATGTTGGCGACCAGAGCCACTCTAGCGCCTGAGGCAGAGGCCACAGAGCCATCCCCAGCGCCCGGGCCATCTTTGCTCCAATGGAGCCTTGGCTGCGGGAGGGGAAGAGAGAGACAGAGAGGAAAGCGCGGCGGAGGGGTGGAGAAGCAAATGGGCGCTTCTCCTGTGTGCCCTGGCCGGGAATCGAACCCGGGTCCTCCGCACGCTAGGCCGACGCTCTACCGCTGAGCCAACCGGCCAGGGCCAGGCTGTTGTTTTATTTCTCAATCCACTGCAGACAACACTTTGGCAAAATAATGATAAAAATGTAATATATGGCCTAACCCGTGGTGGCACAGTGGATAGAGCATCAGCCTGGGATGCTGAGTGCCCAGGTTCAAAGCCCCCAGTTTGAGTGTGGGCTCAACCAGCTTGAGTGCAGGGTCATTAGCTTGGTTGGAGCCCCTCAGTCAAGGCACATATGAGAAGCAATCAATGAACTAAAGTGATGCAACTATGAGGTGATGCTTCTCATCTCTCTCCCTTCCTATCTGTCTGTCTGTCTCTCTCTGGAAAAAAAAAAAGGAATGAAAGGTGTTGTGAAAAATAATGCAACAGCATTAAATAATCTACAGGGGTCACTGAGGAGTTTGTCTGAAGCAGTCAGGACCTACGGGTCCCCCTTATGAGGGCTAAAAGAACACGCCTGTGAAGTCAGAGACTGGCACTCAGCCTGGAGGGCCTGAATTCTGCCAGGGGCATGGCCCACGCCTGAGACATCACAGCAAAGTCATGGCATCCATCCCAAGTGCTAGGTGGGAAGGTGTTACACTGGTTCCTGATTCTGGAGGTGAGGGTCAGTGTAGGACTCACCGATTTGGAAAAGCCCACACAGCACACAGCTCTGTCAAACACCCCCAGGCCCAGCACATGTAAGGTGGAGAGGGAAACTGAGTCCCAGATGCGCACGTGGGGTGGCAGTGGCTGCAGGAAAGAAAGAGGCCTGTTACCTGGGGGCCTGGCTGCCTGTGCCCCTCCAAGACCCCAGCACTCTCCTGGTCCTGCCCTCTTCACTGTTACCTTCCCTTCCTTAGTGGTGCCCGCCACTTGCCCAGTAGCAATGGTGACCATATCAGGGTGAACAGCCAGGCTAGAGAGAGAGGACAGATAAGACAGGGCTCAGTGGGAGCGAGGGGACCCAGGACCCCTCCCATAGCATGCCACAGTCATGATGCCCAGTTATTCATTCCACAAGTTGGTTGACTGGGTTAGTCACTAAATATTTATTTTGTCTTTCAGTAGCAATAAAAGGGGTGCCCTCTGGGTACCCTAGCTCAGAAGCAAGACTTAGACCTGGGCTCTCTAATTCAAGTGCCCACAGGGCTCAGGCCTGTACCACAAATGGCCAGGAAGCACCTATTTAAAGAGGCCGCCACCAAATGGGTCTAACATATTGTGGGACTGCCTGGGGTGCCAGCTAGAAGTTTTTAAAAGTGAAAAATCCAGGCATTTGAGTAAATTGACCAACATTTGAAATATAATCAATTTACTTTTTTTTTCCCTTCTGAATTCAGCCTGCAGGCCAGCTAAGACCGGCCCCTAGTTCTGTCCTGAGCAGGCTCTCTCCAGGTCGCCTCCCAGGCCTCACCATTTGATGTCATCATTATGTCCCAGGTAGTGTCGCTGCCTCTGTTCCTCCACGCTGTACAGTACGGCCACAGAGGCCACGAAGTACACAATCTCCCCTGTGGGCAGCAGGTAAAGGTTGGCGCGGCAGTCTCGGCCACGGTAGCCATAGCTGGAGATGCCCGGTGGCTGGTTAAGGAGCCTGTTTGGCATTGCACGAACTCAACAAGGTAGGCGGAACTAGGTTTTCTTGCTTCCAAGCCTACCCTAGTGGGGGCTTGAATGATGGCTCGCCCTCAAAATTATGTCCAAGATATAAACCCTCCCCCGCCAACCTGTGAATATGGCCTTACTTGGAAAAGGAGTCTTTGTAGATGTAATTGAGGATTTTTACTTTTATTTTATTTTTTTGAGAGAGAGGCAGGGAGACAGGAACATCGAGCTGTTCCTCTATGTGTCCAGACTGGGAACCAAACCAGCAACCTCTGTGCTTCTGGATGATGCTCCAACCAACTGTGCAGCCAAATAGCCAGGGCTTAATTATTTATTTATTTAGTTAGTTTTTTAGAGAGAGACAGAGAGAAGAGAGTGAGAGGGGAAGCACTGATTTGTTGTTCCATTCAGTTGAGCGTTCATTGGTTGTTTCCCATTTGTGCCCTGACCAGTGATCACACCCATAACCTGGTCATTTCGTTGTTTGGGGACAACGCTCTAATCGGCTGAGCTAACCAGCCAGGGCCAATTGAGGATCTTAAGAAGAGATTAGCTGGGTTATCTGGGTGAGCCCAAATCCAATGACAAGCATCCTCATAGCACACAAAGAGAAGACACAGACCCAGGGGTAGAAAAGACCAGGTAAAGATAGAGATTGGAGGCCCTGGCCGGTTGGCTCAGTGGTAGAGCATCGGCCTGGCGTGCAGGAGTCCCAGGTTCGATTCCTGGCCAGGACACACAGGAGAAGCGCTCATCTGCTTCTCCACCCCTCGCCCTCTCCTTCCTCTCTGTCTCTCTCTTCCCCTCCCGCAGCCAAGGCTCCATTGGAGCAAAGTTGGCCCGGGCGCTGAGGATGGCTCCATGGCCTCTGCCTCAGGCACTAGAATGACTCTGGTTGCAACAGAGCAATGCCCCAGATGGGCAGAGCATCGCCCCCTGGTGGGCGTGCCGGGTGGATCCCGGTTGAGCGCATGCGGGAGTCTATCTGACTGCCTCCCCATTTCCAACTTCAGAAAAATACAAAAAAATAAAGAAAGAAAGAAAAAAAGAAAGATAGAGATTGGAGTGGTGCAGCCTCAAGCCAAAGAACTCTTGGGGTTGGTTGTCAAACAGCCACCAGAAGCTAGGAGACAGACAAGGAGCAAATTCTCCCCAGAACCTCAGGAGTGTGTGGCCCTGCTGACACCTTGATTTGGGGCTTCTGGATATCAGGATTCCGAGACATTTTTGTTGTTTTAAGCCACCCAATGTGTGGTCATTTATTACAACAGCCACAGGAAACTAATACAACCTCCAGCCTGCCCCTCTTCCTGGGAGGGAGGCTGTTAAACCCATTACCAGTAAGTCAGTTTACATCCCTCCTCATCTCAGAACCTCCCACGGGTCCTATCTCACTCAGAGTCAAAGTCCAAGTCCTTAAGAAAGCCCAGACACACATCCTGGTTGATCTGGGCCATGACTCCTCATCCCCCTCATACCTACTCAGCTCCAGTCACAGGAGTCTCCTCCCTGTTCTCACCTCAGGGGCTTTGCACTGGCTGTTCGCATCTCCCCATGACTCCCTTACTTCCTTCAGTTCTCTGCTCAACTGTCAGCGCCCTGGAGAGACCCTCCCGCACGTGCTGTATGAAACTGAAAGCTCAGGCCCCTTACTGCCGCCACCCCCCCCCCCTGCATATTTCTGCACTGCACTCATCACATCCCACATGCTGTCTGTTTAATTTATCTGTCTCAACTAGAGTCTGCTCCAAGAGGGCAGGGATGTTTGTCCATTTTGCTCACTGCTGTATTCCCCACGCCCAGATCAGGGCCCAGTACACAGCTGACATATAGGTTAATAATAAAAATAAATAATACAATAAGTTAATAAATAACAGTACAAGAACAGACTGTTTCACATACTTATAAGTGTAAACCTACTTTTGCCCACTCCTGTACGAAGTCAGTATCTGCTGAAGGAAGGACTGACTCTCCTGTGTTCAGAACTTTCTATGGTTCCCATCTCCTAGGAGAAAGCCCCAGATCCCCGCACTGGCCTGGTGGGCCCTCCCTGGCTCTAGCAGGGTTCCTGCCTTCCCTTGCTCTGTTTTTGGAGTTCCTAAAAATGGCACGATCATTACACCACCCCAGGCCTTGGCATTAACTTTCCCTTTGCCTAGTGCCTTCTACCCGCCACCTTCCTCAGCTGTTGCCTCCTCAGTGACATCCCTCAGGTTTATTTCCTCCACTGGACCTATCCCACTTAGTAATCAACTGGTTTATTTAACTGTCCCTACTCCCCAATGAGACTGACTTCCACGGGAACTCAGGGCTGTTTTATGTTCACTTCTGAAACTCCTCTTTGGAGAAGCCTTCCCTGACCCCCACATTGGGGCAGCTGCCCTCCCTCTGCTCCCCATCCAGCCTTGCCCACTCTGAGTAGTCACTGTCAAAAAGTCTGTCCTCACACTGGACTGTGAACCCAGAAGGGCAGGTAGACCCTGTCACAGTGACTACTGGGTCCCCAGCCTTTGGCCCCTGAAAATGTTCAGAAAGCTTTGAATGAATGGAAACATGCGTATCCCAACCCTACAACTGCCCCACCCTGCAGTCATTTCTGAGATGGGAAATGAGATCCACACTGATTTTTGCTGGCTCAGCTGCCTCTGATCTGATGCTATCAAGCCCATCTGGCACAACAGCTAGGTATTTCTTGATTCCTGTGTATATTTCTGGCTGCCTCAAAGACACTCTGGGATCCAACATCCCTGCCTCCTCCAGGGCAGAAACCAAGGCCAAGACAAGACAGGAACTGCTCCCCAAGGATGCTGACTGCAGGCCCCAGTGAGTTTAGAAAAAGCTTGGGGTCCAGAGTCAAAGTTCTGGACACAAATCTGCTCTGACTCCCTAGGACAGGGCTCAGTCCCCTCTCTTGGCCTCAATTTCCTCACCTAGGAATGGCAGGGGGTGTAATATACTGCCCATGAAAATTAGGGGATATTTTATCGCTTCATATTCATTTTGAAGTATCCCCTAATTTTTGTGAGCAGTATAATTCCCAACCTGCCGGCCTCAGAGAGCTCTTGGAGGCCACTGGTTATAGAAATACATCCCAATTCTACAAAAGAAAAGGATCATATTATTCAACTTCTTTATACAGCAAAGAATTTAGCATGTAAGTACTCAATAACAATTAGTTGTTATTTTACCAATCTCTGTTTATGGGGCATATATATATTATGAGCTCAGCACCACTACAGACTGTTTCACAGGCCAATGGTTCTGAGATCATGAAATCCATTTTTCAGAGGAGGCAACTGAGGTACAGAGAAGCAAGGTGACTTGTCCACATAGCCAGCCACAGGGTAGGCTGGGGCTTCAACCCATTTCTGCCAGACTCTAAAGACAGGGTTCTTAACCGTTACCAACTTCTGTTTCTCAAATACACCAAACTAAATCTGGCCACAGAGCCTTGTATTTGCTGAGGCCTGTTTGGAGCATTCTAGTTCTTCCTATGCTGGCTCCTAATTGTTCAATTCACAGCCCAAATGCCCTTTCCTCAGAAAAACCCAGTATTCCCCTCACATGAGCTTAGCTTATTATATTCCCAGCATTTATTACTAACTGAAATTATCTTATTTATTTAACCACTGGTTTCTCTGTTATCATCTGTGTCCATACCAGCTTTAAAAGGTGAGCTCCATGAACCAGCTTGCAAATAGAAGAGAATCTGACATATGGAAGGCACCCAGCAAACGTTTGTTCCTTTAATGAATCATAAAAGGTCCTCTCAGTTATCCTGCCTTTCTCTGCTCCAGGGTCATCTTGATCCCTCAAGCCACAGAGGCCTGGGAGGGAGGTGTCCCCATCATCGTACAAAGACACTTGTATATGCTCAAGTCCCACACTAAAAGGACTTTTGTCCCCTCCTGCCTGGAGGATGTGAGATGGGGGCGGGGAGGTAGGGATTAAAGCAAAAGGATACACCCAGTCCAACTTGAGTCTGCAGGAAGGCAGCTCTGAGCGTGTGTCCAGGCTGTACGTGGGCGCCAGCTCATCCGGGATCAGCATAAGCACAGGACGGCCCCTCAGGAACATTTTCACGGAGCCCTCCTCTACCAGGACAGTCCCAGAGGTCAGGCACTGACAGCAGTCTCCCATCCCGATTTCCTCTCCCCTTCAGGTTTTACGTTTTTTTTAAAAAAAATTACATGGGGAAACTGAGGCCAGAGAGGTAAAAGCCTAACAGTCAGGTCCCTGACCTCCAGCTCTTGGACTCTCACCCCAGCAAGCCCCTCCCCCTCCCCCTCCCCCCACTTACCCATGCTGAAGATAACTTCTTTAGTTTTGCTGTCAGGACAGAACAAAAAAGAAAAAAAGCACTCTAATTAGCAGGCAGGTCAGAAAAGGGGAGACAACACTCTTCCACCCACCGCTCCCCGGAGGTCTCTGATGAGTAATGGGGTCCGCGTAAGGAGCGGAGCGCTGCCTCTCTGCAGGCCGTGTGCTTTGCTCGGTTGATCTTGCAGAGCCTAAGACACAGGCCCAGAGAGGCAGTGATCGCCAAAGATCACACAGCACGAAGTAGCAGGGACGCGATCCTGGAAGAGGGATGTCACCAGGAACTCCTCCCTCCTAAATAGCACAAGTCTCCCAGCGCTCCCACCCCCACTCCCACAGAGCCCCAAACTTCAAGCAGCAAGGAAAGCAGTGAAAGTTTATGGGAAGGGGTGTGTCTCCATGTTTCCTCCGCCGGCAAAAAGGAGTGATGCTCGCGGGCCTGGAATTCTAGCGAGTGGGGAGACTCGGAATGCAGGCCCCGGGAGAGCGGAAAGGAGGGGTCTGTAAGGGTCTCACCCAACTCCAAAGCTACTCATGGCGGCGGCTGGCTGGCGGAGCTTCGGGACCGGGGGTGGAGCCGGGACCGGCCCCGCCGCTTCCGGCCCTGGGAGGCGCCCACGCCGCCGCACCCTGCCCCGCCCTCTGCGACTGACCCCGAGAACCCGCGGGTCACACCCAGTTTCAGGTCCCGGGCTGTGGGGTCCTGACACAAGGCTCTTTTGGGGGTTGGGTAAGAATGTTGTTTGAGAACACGGACTCGGGGACGTTCAAACCCCAGCTCTGTCACTTCCTAGCAGTGAGGACAAGTTGTCCAACCTCTGCCTCAGTTTCCTTGTTAGTAAAATATGGGTAATAAGAGTACCTATATTCCCGGGGTGGTTGCGAGGATTAATTTAGTTAATTCATATAAAGTGCCTGGAATAGTGCCTGTACAGGGCTATGTACATGTTTGCTATTATTTGTAATGTGTGGGATTGAAATGTATGGATTTTAACCCTGGTCCTGCCTTACTCGGGCTCTCAGGCCCTCACCACGCCCCCTGCATCATGACCCCGCCCACCGAAGCAGTGTGGTCCCGCCTCCGGATGTTGGTCACGCCCATATTCCTATCATACCCACCTTACCGATCTTGCCCTAGAGTTGACTGTCTTTTGATCATTGACCCCTCCCTTGAGGCCTCCTCCCCTTATCGTCCCTCCAAGCATCCTGATTGCAACCACGTTCACGTAATCCAGTCCCTGAATTGAGTCCCTCCAAGCTTCCAGGTTGGCTCCGCCTCTTGATATTTGACCACGCCCACCTACGACCACACTGACATTGGCCCAGACCGAGGCTTCGCTCCACCTGGCTTCTAATGTCTGACATTCCTCAACCTGGTCGCATCCCTGGTGACCCCCGCCTCACGTTCTGATTTATCCCAGGCTATCATTCTGTCCACTCCCTCAAATTCCAATCACGCCCCTCCCTCTGAATCCCCCATTCTCTAAAGAAATTCCCCTGAGACTTACGGCCTTGGTCCCACCCCTAAGCAATGGGAACTCTACTTTACATAAATTAGCTTTGCCCATAAGCCTGGCT
The DNA here is from genome assembly GCF_036850765.1 of Saccopteryx bilineata. NCBI lineage: Eukaryota > Metazoa > Chordata > Mammalia > Chiroptera > Emballonuridae > Saccopteryx > Saccopteryx bilineata. Next base: position 313,338,313 of record NC_089492.1, on the reverse strand, counting down.
TGTCATTGACCTCTACTCTGGCTCACCCAGGAGACCCTGATATCCATGCCTCCTATGTTCTAATTCAGCCCTGTTAAGGTTTTGACCACACCCCTCAATGTTGGCTCCGCCTTTCCAGGCCTTCCACTGCAACCATACTACCGTATTTCCCCATGTATAAGACGCACCCTTTTTTCGAAAAATTTGGGGTTTAAAAACAGGGTGCGTCTTATACAGTGGTTGTCAAGTCATTTAAGAAGTGTGGCATTTCAAATGCCATAGATGGAACTGAGGACGAGGCAATATATGAAAACTGATTCCTCATCAGACACAGATGAGGACAAGCTAATGGATGGGAGTCTTGAAAGTGATGAGGAGTTGTATGAATTTTATGATGAATAAAACTTGAGTTCAAGGCCCTGGCCTGGAGCGTTGGCCTGGCATGCAGGAGTCCTGGGTTCGATTCCAGGCCAGGGCACACAGGAGAAGCGCCCATCTGCTTCTCCACCCCTCCCCCTCTCCTTCCTCTCTGTCTCTCTCTTCCCCTCCCGCAGCCAGGGCTCCATTGGAGCAAAGTTGGCCCAGGAGCTGAGGATGGCTCTGTGGCCTCTGCCTGAGGCGCTAGAATGGCTCTGGTTGCAACAGAGCGATGCCCCAGATGGGCAGAGCATCGCCCCCTGGTGGGTGTGCCGGGTGGATCCCGGTCGGGCGCATGCGGGAGTCTGTCTGACTGCCTCCCCGTTTCCAACTACAGAAAAATACTAAATAAATAAATAAATAAAAACAAATTTCGGGCCCCAAAATTAAGGTGCGTCTTATACATGGGGAAATGCGTTATTTAAAGATTAGTTCCCTCAAAGCTTCCGGCACTGTCCCCGTAATTCTGAACTAGAAGACTTCACTCTAGGTTACCATCTCGTGACCTGAAGCATCACCCTAAATTCCCCATCCTTTTCGATGCCTATCTGAGGTCCTGGCCCCACAGTCTGACACATGGCCCCGCCTCCGATACTTACCCTTCCTTTTTGGCGCTACAATTGCTGCTAGAGGATGTGGTGCGGCTGCGGGGGTCCTCGCGACGTACCGAGGCGAGGCGCTCTGGTGACAAGTAGCGGCGGACACTGCGAAAAGGAGCACAGAGTTAGGGGAGGAGTCTGCGAAGCCCCAGGCGAATGAGGAAGGCGGGAGAATCTCCCGGCACCTTTCATTGCTGGAGTTCCGGCACAGGAGTCCATCCCTCTCCAAACTGTTTCCCACAAGGTTTTGGAGGAGGATGGCGATCCCAGTTTCCGAGCATTACCTGCGCGCAGAGGTCGCCTCCTTCTTGGGGGAAGATGGGGATGTGGCATAGCCGCCCACACGCCGCGGAGGTCCTGAGCCATTGAGGGGCGTCCGGGTGGGAAGGCCTTTCAAGAGCTGACACACTACAGAGATGAAGTTAAAGGACAGAAGCAGGTGAGTGTGGAGTCCGAGCCCCAGCCCTCCCTATCTCACCCCTCCAATCTAGCAAAGATACCCGAAGCTGTGGTGCCTAAGCGCGGAGGCGCCCGGCCCTTAGGGGTACCCCGCGCGCGCAGCGCAGCGCCCTGCTCCTCGCATGCCCGTAGACGACGCAACGCGTCAGCCAGCGCCGCCTTTAGGACAGCCAGCTCGTCTTCCTGCAGCTGCAGCCTCTGCTCCAGCGCCGACACGCGGTCGTCCACCTCCATGCCGCTCGTGCCTGACAAATTGTCATCTGGAAGGCAAGAGAGTGTTGGCTGTGGGAGCCACCCAAGAACTCCAACGCCTGAGGTGTTCCACCAGCCTTCCCGGGTCTAAGCGGGGAGCCAGCCACGCCCCTTCCTCTCCCACAACCTGGGGCTGGGACACTTGAAGATGGACCGAGAAGAGGGCTCCGAGGAGGAAGGAAATCCCCACAGCTCTCACCCCTTGCTCCCACAGTCTTCTCTGCTCAGCGCCCTGGAGGTGTGACCTGAGGGAAGTCCCTTCCTCTCTTACCTCCTAAGAGTCTATGAAACATAGCCTCTCGACTCTGGTTTTAAGGTTCTAGGACCTTAAGATGCTAAATATTTATGAGTGATACCAACATTTTAAGGATGACATCAACTTATTCCTAGTGACACCAATGTTCTAGAATTAATTTCTGATGATTATCAGTATTTTATCGCGGGTACTAACGTTCCCTCTCTGTTTCTAAGACTTTCCAAGACAAAAAGTCGTGCCTGGTACCTCCTCTTCCCATGCTCTCCCCACGTCGGGGTTCGACCGTAGAGCAGGCTGCAAAAACAGAGTTCCTGCGGCCCCTGGCGGCCGACTTGAGGGTTGCAGGTAGCGCATAGACCCAGGAGATTCAGGGAGGGGAGATGCCGGCAGGGATCAGACACACAAACTCTTCTTCAATCGGATCTTCTCTTTTCTGTTCCCCTTTTTTATATCGCTTCTGTACCCCACGCCCCAGATTCGTCTCTTCCTCTCTTTCCAGTCTTTGAGTGCTGCCAAATAACTCCTCCATCCCACCCCACCCTCCCATTTTCCCGAAATGGGAGGGACGGAGGACAGAGGTAGTCACCCTTCCCCCTTTCTCCCAGATCGCTCATACCCAGACTCATCGCTGGCAACAACCGAGGTAGCCTTGGCTCCCAGCCCAGTAGATTTAAAGGTGGTAGCATTAACAGGGACAGGGCACGGAGGTCGCACCTGACATCCCGCAGCGGTAGGCTGCCCCGCCCGTCCACTGGGCTCCGCAGTGCAGCCTTCGATCCCTCCCCTCCATCCCCCCACAGTCCAATCGCCTGGCGGGACTCGCCCGCCCTGCCCCCCACCCAGCGCCTCTCTGGTCGGGTGCCAAGACCTGCAAAGGAAGGTGGGGACCTCCCAAGGTCGGAGGGAGATAGCTGTGAGGGCTTGGAACTCAAGACGAGGAAATCTTGGGGTCCCGTTGGCATCACATATGCAAAGGAGCAAAACTAAGGACAGAATGGAGAAGTATGCAGAAACTCTCCAAAGGTCACAGTCAATACGTGAGGGGTAGGAGGGCCCAATCACTTCGTTGTGCCAAGCCCCTTCTAACCTACCATTAATAATGCTAATCCAATAAAAAATGAGATCTGCTATATCAGGCTTACATGAGACAGGCACTGTTCATGCAAAATGCTTAGCACATTTCATTTTGGTGGTACTTAATGCTCCCTGCAACTCTAGCAGTTGTGCTATCATACATTTTAGGAAGAGGGAAGGAGGAAGGGGACTGAGGCCCAGAGAGGTGAAATTACTTTTACATGGACACACAGCCTTTCAGCAGCAGAAAAGGTACTGGACCTAGGTTTAAGCACCCTGTCATTCTGCTTAGAGGGGCAGAGGAGGACAAAATAAGCAAGCAAGGTGGTCCTCTGTCAACTCCAATGGTCCCTGGCACTGGGGTGTGCACCCAGGAGAGTAAGCCTCTAAACTGGAAGAAGTCCCTTCTTAGGGACCTGAGTGAAATAGAGGAGCTTTCTCTTTGGTCCTTCAGCCCCCCACCTCAAAGAGGGCAGCTGCATTTTGAAGGCTTAGCCTACCCCCTCTCCCATGACTCAAGTCCTCTGATCCCTCCAAGACCATTCCCCTCACCCTCAGCTTTTTTGCCCAGAAACCAGTCCCTACTTCCTATTTCTTCTCCCATCTCCCCTCTTCACTGCCTCTAGTTGCCCTCATTTAGGCCTGACACCCACAATGGCCCTTCTGGTGTCCTACTCATTTGTTTAGGGAGGAGTGAGTCCTAATGGATGGGAGGGTGGGGCTTAAGGATTTGGGAGGTGTAGTGGAAGCAAAGTCCGCTGGTGGTCCTTCCAGGTCCCACACCCAGTCCACAAGCCAACACCAAATCCCACCCTCCCCTTGATTTTTCTGTCCCTCTGTCAGGGAGAAAGGGGAGGGTCCCAGAGGATTGAGAGGGGATAAGGAGGACCAAACTGCAGACCTCCAGGCCTTCTCCCCTTTAACCTTCCCTGGAGAGAAGAGGAGGGTGGAAGCAAGTGGGGGACTGGGATCAGGAGCTTTGGGGATCAGGGACCTTGCTCTGGGGTCATGATCCTTCTGGGAGAGAAATGGAGATCTTCAGCAAGGGACTAGAATGGGGACTTGGAAGCAGAAGGTTGGGGCAGGAGGAGATGGGTCCAGGGTCTGAAGTGTGGAAGGCTCTTACCGTTGCAGTATTGAAGCAGTGAGGACGTGTCGTAGAGGCCGCAGAAGGCCGGGCCTCGCTCTGCCATCGCCCCGACACAGCCACCGCCAGCACCCCCAGCCCGGGCCCGGTCCCCCCCCCAGGCTCTGCCTCCCGTTGCCATAGCAACACCTTTCGTTCCAGCATCCCCCGGCTGGACCCGCCCGGCATCAGGTGGCCGGCGCCGAGCCTGGCACCGGGGTCATCCCTCAGGATGCCCAGAAAGGGTGGTTGGGACACCCTCTGTCCTACCCCCCCAACACAATCCTCAAGCAGGGATTGGCTGCGCTGAGATGCTCCTCGGTACCGTCTGGTCCCGCCCACAACAGGCGCGTATTCTCTCTCTCTGTCTCTCTGTCTCTCTCTCTCTCTCGACCCCCACCTTTCCTGTTCAGAACCAATGAGAGCCTGTCGCGCAGGCCCCTCCACCAATAGGAGCACAGAAGGACTGGAAGGGCAGGGCCTTTCCTGCTCTTCAGCTTGAAGCTTAGCCCAGACTGAGAGAAAGATAGGATAGAGGAAGACACTGCCATATCCCCAAAACCTCCTCCCCAATCTTTTACTGGATTTCCAAAAAAAAACCCTTTGCAAGACTAGAACCGGACATTTTAAATCCACCCAGCTATCTAGTAGGTCTGTCCTGGGATTCATTCTAGACCTGTTCTTAGAACCTTGTTTATAAGATCTAGACCCGCCCCCAGGGGTCTTAGCTCCACCCCTAGGATCTTGCAGGAGCTAATGTTCTGATCCCGCCCCCAGGTCTTTTAGCACCGATCCTTAAAGATCCGAGTTTTCTATAGTTTTTTTTAATTTATTTATTCATTTTAGAGAGGAGAGGGAGAGACAGAGAGGAGAGACAGAGAGAGGGGGAGGAGCTGGAAGCATCAACTCCCATATGTGCCTTGACCAGGCAAGCCCAGGGTTTCGAACCGGCGACCTCAGCATTTCCAGGTCGATGCTTTATCCACTGCGCCACCACAGGTCAGGCCAAGATCCGAGTTTTAACGCTTCGCTCAGAGCCCTTGACCTGGCCTTCTTACAGGGTTAGCTCCGCCCCCGGAGTTTAGGTCCCTTCCCCAAATCTGTTGTTCCTCCTTAACCTTTCCTTCCACTTTCATATCAGCCGCCCGCCCCTTAGTTCCTCCCCTACAGTCCTCATTTCCTACAACTCTTATCCAGTCCGGGTTTTGACATAGGTCCAGCTGTGACGCCTACCCGGCTGGCAGTGTCAGTCGGAGCAAGCTCCGAAGTTGGGGGAAGAGGGGAGGGTAGAACACCTGACAATGGATTTAAAGAATAGTGGACCAGCTTCCCTAAATCCCCATTGAAGGTCATCACCTAGACATGACCCATGTTTTATAGGGAGAGAGATCGAGCCCAAAGTGGGAAGAGATTTGCCTTTGGAAGCAGGCAAACCCTGAAAGCACAAGGCTTTGAAACTAGATTGATTCTGGTTTGAGTCCTGATTCAACCACTTCCTGGCTGTGACTCGGTGAGTCAGTTTCCACATCTGGAAAGTGAGAGGTCCTACCGGTGCTAACCTCTTTTATTTATTTAAAAATATTTGCTGGCCTGACCAGGCGAGGCGCCCTGGGACTGGAATGAGGAGGACCCAGGTTCGAGACCCCGAGGTCGCCAGCTTGAGCGCGGGCTTATCTGGTTTGAGCAAAAAGCTCACCAGCTTGGACCCAAGGTCACTGGCTCAAGGAAGGGGTTACTCGGCCTGCTGAGGGCCCGCAGTCAAGGCACATATGAGAAAGCAATCAATGAACAACTAAGGTGTCACATCAAAAAAATGATGATTGATGCTTCTCATCTCTCTCCATTCCTGTCTGTCCCTATTTATCCTTCTTTCTGACTCTGTCACTGTAATAAATAAATAAATAAATAAATAAATAAATAAATATTTGCTGAGTGCCTACCATATGCCAAGCTCTGTCCTAGGTGCTGGAGTTTCAGTAGTAACAAAGTCGACCCCAGAGTTTGTTCTCATGGATCTTGCAGTTTGTGGAAGAGGTAAGCCACCACGCACTAAACAAATAACAATAGCTAACATTTATTGAATACCTACTAGGTGCCAGGCACTCAGTAATCTTCACCACGAGCTTTAGTTTCATCACCATTTTACAGATGAAGAAACAGGTATGGAGCTGGTAAGATCCTAGTATTACAGAAATAAGACAAAGTGATATGATCAAGGACAGGAGGGAGAGGCTAATTTAGTGAAAACCTGAGGCCAGGAGAGATCTCTCTGACGAAGTGGTATTTGAAGTGAGATGTGAATAACAAGAAGGAAGCAATCACGCATGAAGTTGGGGGAGAAAGGAGAAGCTTTCCAGATAGAGGAAACAGTAAGTACAAAGGTCCAGAGGTAGATATGAGTTTGGCATATATCTGGGGTGAGAAGAAGACTGGCGAGAATGAAGCTGCTGAAGTAGATGAGGTCAGGAAAGTAGTGGGTCCACCAGATTTTGTAGGGCCTTCATGGCTGTGGGAAGATGTTTGTGGTTTGTTGCTATATCCAAGCCCCACTGAGGCCACTGATGTAAATCATGCATGAGTACAGTGCCTGGCATACAGTAGGCACACAAAAATGATGGCAACCCTATTTATTTCCCAGTGAATACCTACTATGTAAGGTTCTATTGACCTTAAAAATAAGTTATTTTATCAGAGAAAATGGAAAATGGTTTATTTGGGTACAGTAAGGAATTGTAATCTAGGACAAGCACACTATAGCAAAGCCATGGGCAATTCCAACAAACGAAGGAGAGGACTCTTATTTTATGGAGAAAAAGGAGGATGTTGGAAGGAGTTCTTTTGAATGAAAGTCCATTGGAGAAGAGCGAAAGTGCAGGGAGATGACAGTTTCTCATTGGCTGAGCAGCTGAGGTAGTGGATTTCTTGTAGAAGATGCAATGTACATCTCCTGTTGGAACCCATAATTGATTATTCTTTTTCCTGCTGAGGATTCTTCTGTTGGGCTTTGTAATTGACAATTCCTGTAATTGACATCAAGTGGAACTGTGTGAGAGCTCCCCCTTCTGGCCTCACAACTTTTTCCTTTATTAACTTTTTGTTTAAGTGAGAAAGAGTAAGAGAGAGAGAGGAGAGAGAGAGACGAGAAGCATAAATTCACAGTTGTGGCATCTTAGTTGTTCATTGATTGCTTTGTTATATGTGCCTTGAAGGGGGGCTCCATCCCAGCCAGTGACCTTGGGCTCAAGCCAGCAGCCTTGGGCTTCAAGCCAGTGACCTTTGGGCTCAAGCCAAAGTCTATGGGGTCATGTCTATGATCCCACACTCAAGCTGGAGACCTCAGGATTTTGAACCTGGGTCCTCAGCATCCCAGGCCAACACCCTATTCACTACACCACCACCTGGTCAAGCCCTGTATTAATTTTCACAGTCAATAATAGGTTCAAAAAAAAAAATAGGTTCAAAGTGATGAGCAAAATAGATGTATGTGGGCCATTATTCTATGATCACAGCTAATTGTGTTACTGATAAAAGAAAAGCAGGAATTCAGATTTCCTGCTTCCCAAACTCCCACTTCTCCCTCCCTTCACCCTAATCAGCACAGATTCTAGGACAGGGTAAGTCAGACTCCTACATACAGAACTCTGCAGCAGGCTACAGTGTGCTAAGGGCTGTTACTGGAGTGTCCCCAGAGAACTGTGGGAACCCAGGGGAGTTCAGATCTTACATGATCCTTGTGCTGGGGGGAGTGGAGCCAGGGTGTGGATGAGGGAAGCACAGGCAGTTTAGGTTGGAAGGTTTTGTGTTCCTGGGGTGAAGGTGGGGGTGATTCACAGAGATAGTTAGGCCTTGCCCTTGAGGTATCAGGATCCATGTGATCACAGTGACCTTGCCCAAATAGCCTAGCTTTTCTTTCTCTGCAAAATGGGAGTCATCCCAACACCCACTTCCCAGGGGAGAAGAGCAGGTTCACTGAGCTCATACCTGTCAAGTGCTCAGCACAATGGCTTTTGGGTACAGCTAATGGAGCTGGTTGTATTACAAGTGCTTTCACAGGGAGATGTCAAGGGAGGAGTGAGGAGGCGGAGACTAGAGGATGGGGGCAGGGCTCAAGGTCATGCTTTGTCTTTTCTCTCTGCCTCTAGGCTCCTTTCTCCATACTGCTTTTCTCTCATTCTGCTCTCTGTCTGGAAATTGGGTTCTTGAGCCATCACTTTATGAACTATGTCACTCTGAGCAAGTTACTTACACTCTCTGAACTTCAGTTCCTTCATCTGGAAAATAAAGATGATGGCTGACGGGTGGCACAGTGGATAGAGCATTGACCTGGGACGCTGAGGTCCCAGGTTCAAAACCAAAAGGTCGCCTGACTGGGCGGTGGCGCAGTGGATAGAGCGGCAGACTGGGATTTGGAAGACCCAAGTTCGAGACCCTGAGGTCTCCAGCTAGAGCGCGTGCTCATCTGGTTTGAGGAAAAGCTCACCAGCTTGAGCCCAAGGTCTCTGGCTCAAGCAAGGGGTTACTCGGTCTGCTGAAGGCCCGCAGTCAAGGCACATATGAGAAAGCAATCAATGAACAACTAAGGTGTTGCAACGCGCAATGAAAAACTAATGATTGATGCTTCTCATCTCTCCATTTCTATCTGTCTGTGCCTATCTATCCCTCTCTCTGACTCTGTGTCTGGAAAAAAATAAAAATAAATAAATAATAAATCAAGTATGGGAAAGTCTAAAAAAAAAACAAAAACCAAAAGGTCGCCAGCTTGAGCATGGTCTCATCCTGCCTGAGCTCAGGCTCACCAGCTTTAGCATGGGGTTGCCAGCTTGATTGTGGGATCATTGACATGCGTCCATCATCACTGTCTTGAGCCCAAAGGTTGCCAGCTTGAACAAGGGGTCACTGACTCAGCTGGAGCCCCTGGGTCAAGGCACTTATGAGAAGCAATCACTAAACAACTAGCCTTGGCTGGTGGCTCAGTGGATAGAATGTCAGCCCAGCATATGGATGTCCCCAGTTCAGTTCCCAGTCAGGGTATGCAGGAGAAGCAACCATCTGCCTCTCTCCACCTCTCACTCCCCCTTCTCTCCCTACCCCCATCCCACCCCAACTCTATTGGTTCAAGCGTGGCCCCTGGTGCTGAGGATAGCTCAGTTAGAGCACATCAGCCTCAAGTGCTAAAAATAACTGGCCCTAGCCAGTTGGCTCAGTGGTATAGCATAGGCCCAGCATGTGGATGTCTCAGGTTTGATTCAGGTCAGGGCACACAGAAGAAACAACCATCTGCTGCTCCACCCTTCTCCCTTTCTCTCTCTCTTTTTCTCTCTCTTCCTCTCCTCTCCCGCAGCCATGGCTTGAATGGTTTGAGCAAGCTGGCCCCAGGCACTGAGGATGGTTCCATGGCCTCACCTCAGGCGCTAAAAAAAATGGCTTGGTTGCTAAGCAATGGAGCAACAGCCCCAGATGAGCAGAGTATTGCCCCCTAGTGGGCTTACTGGGTGGATCCTGGTCGGGGCACCCGCAGGAGTCTGCCTCACTATTTCCCCTCCTCTCACCTAAAAAAAGAGAAAGAAAAAAAATGAAATGAACAACTGAAGTGACACGACTACAAATTGATACTTCTCATCTCTCTCTTTCCTGCCTGTCTGTCTCTCTATCAAAAAAAGAAATAGAGATGAAAATATCTCTGCTGCAGGTCTGTTATGAAGATTAAATGAGATATATACATGTAAAATGCCCATTATTTGGTACTAATTACTACTATTACTGCTACTACTGATCTTGGACTTTTTCTCCCAGCTTCCTTTGTCTTCCAATCCTTTCTCTCTTTGTGTTTCTCTTCTGTTAGTCTGTCTCCCTATTTGGGTCTGTGCCTGAGCTCCATGGGGGCAGAGCAAGGGCTATCTTTGCCACGCTGGTCCCCAGCATTGCCAAGCCCAGGCAAAATGAATTGAACCCTAGACTGTGTCAAACCATGTTGGACAATACTGGGGTAACTGAGGCAGCCCCATCCCTGTCCTCACAGAGTTCACAGTTCAGAAGAGGAAATAATTAATTATTAAATGAATGGATGAGCTAACTTTAAGATGGGCTGAAAGAAAATAAAAATTGAATAGAGGCATTTGGAGAAGAGAAAACTGCTAGAACCAAGGTTGGGGTACGGAAAGGCTGGGAAGAGTTTGAAGATTAAGAAAGTCGGGAGGAAAAAGGCTGGAGATCTCAGCAAAAGCTTTGAAGGCTTTGGAAAGGAGCCTGAGCATTCTCCTGAGGGCACTGGGGAGTCATGGCACGTTCTGACCAGGGGTGGGATAGGGTCAATTTTGTGCGTTAGCATGACCACTCTGACTGCCTTTTGTTGGAGGGCGGGAGGTGGGTTGATGGAAGGGAGAGAGGTGCGACTGGGGGAGACCAGCCTGCTCTAGGAAAGAGGTGTCAGGTTTCACCTACCACCACCACCACCACCACCACCACCACCACCACCACCACCACCACCACCACCACCACCACCACCAGGGGGCAGCCAAGGCCACAGGCTTGAATCTCTCCGCGGCTCCTCCCAGGGGAAGGGAGGTTTGCCCCCAGATTTGGATGCCAGGGAAGGCTGGAACTGTCTGTGGGGTCCCATATGGGAGCCCCTCTGCTCTCTTGTTCCCACCCTGGCTTCTGGGCCCCATGGAGCCCCCACCCCACCAGCACGATACTGTGTCAACACAATCCCGCTGTTTCCGGCCAGGAAAATATTTGCCCTTTGGATCTGGGGAGGTCGCTATGGAGACGTGCTGAAAGAGGAGGGGAGAGGAAGGCAAGGCCCCCACCCCGCCTGGAAGAGGGCGAGGGGAGCTGAGCATCTTGTCTCTCATTTAGGTGTGATTGTGTCTGAGTGAGTTTACCCCCATCCCTATCTGTGTTCCAGGTCTCTCTCTCTCCCATCTGTCCATCTCTGTTATTTCTGTCTCCGTTTCTCTGGATACCTGTCTCTCAGGTCTCATCTCTCTGGGTCCCCATCTATTTCTCTGGGTCCCCATCTCTATGTTTCTCCATGTCTCTCTGTCTCTCTGGGTTTCATGTCACTATGTCTGTTTCTCTTTAGATCTTTGTCTCTCTCTCTTAGATATCATGTTGTATTGTGTTTCTCTCTCTAGGCTCCTGTCTCTGAATCTCTGTCCCTGGGTTCCTGTCCCTCTCTGGACTGTGCGAGTGTGTGTATCCGTGTCTCTGGAGCACTGTCATTCTGTCACAGGCTCTCAGTCTCCACCTGTCTCTGCCTCTCTCCCGGTCCCCATATCTGTACGTCTCTCTCAGTCTCTGATCCTCTATTGCTGTCTCTCACTCTCTGTATGTCTTTCTCTGTTTGTGTGTGTCTCTGTCTCTGCCTTCCAGGCTTCCTCTCAGCAGTCCTGAATCTCAAGGGGCCAGCTCAGCCTCCCATTTCTGGCCTCAGTCCCCATGGGGCACCCCCTCTCCCCATCCCTCTCTGCCTCATTTCTCCTGCACCATCTGCTTGCGCTCCAGGCCCCTGCCTGCTCCCCCCGGCTCTGCTGGGTTGGGCAGCCCCCCCGGGGGAGGCACAGGCCCTCCGGCTTCCCCCCTACCGCTGCATCCCAAGGTGGGGGCACTGCCTGGTCATTGCTGGGAGGGGAGGAGAGAGGACAACAGCCTGAAAGCAAGGACCAGGATGCAATGGAGGGAGAGAATAGACAAGCTCCCAGCAAGCAGATGAGGAAAAGAAAGAGAAAGGAGAAAGTGTAAAGATAGACAAAAAGAGGTTGATCTGGAGAATGCGAGACAGCAAGATCAATGCGCAGAGGAGCAGGATGGAGCCGGAGGGCAGAGAGGAGAAAGGACAGCCGGGCAAGCAAGAGGAAGACAGACAAACTGAATGTACTAAATGTGGGCTTGGAGAAAAAGAAAGGAGGATTCGGACTAAAGGGAGAGGGAGGGTGGCATGGAGAGAGACGGACAGCAGAGTAGGGCATGTCTATGTTTCTACCTGCAGTTTCCAAAAACCCTGAGCGTGGGAATTGGGCAGGCCCAGGTGGCTACCCCTATGGCCCCTCCCCGATCCCGGGAGACTACAGAGGATCCTAGAAGGGCTGAGATGAGCAGTGGGCCAGTCAGGGACCCAGGCATCTGCTCTCCTGCCCTCCACGCCCTGCTCTGTGCACTGTTCTGTCCTGTGTTCTCCCAGAGACGGTGATGGAGGAGGGGGCTCTGAGCCTAGCTTCAGGTTCATCGCCACAGCTCCTGCCCCGCCCTCCCTGCTCAGGGCCATCTTCAGGCTCTCTCTCCCTCCACCCTTCCCCATCTTCATCGCTCAGTGTCTCCAGCTCTCAGTTTGTGTCTCTTCTCTGTCTCTCTCCCTCCCTTAGTCCTTGTTTTCTTTATCTTTGGTTCTCTCTCTCTCTCTCTCTCTCTCTCTCTCTTTCTCTCTTTGTGATTTCTCTCTTCTTCTGTCTGCCTGTCTCTTTTGGTCTGTCTCTTTCTCTTGGTCTCTCTCATCTTTGTCTCTACCTGTCTCTGTCTCTGTTCTTTCTTGATCCTTGGTTTCTTTCCGTGTTTCTCTCACCACCTCAATTCCTCTCCACTGCTTCCCATCCCTCTTAGTCTCTCTATTCCTCATTTCTGCCTCCTCCCACCCTCCCAGCCCTAGCAGAGAGAATCCTCTAGTCCCTCTGGGGGCCAAGGAGAGACTGCCTCCCAATCCCAGCCTCTCCCGGAGGTGCTGGGCAATCTCAGACCCCTTTTCCTCTCCACCCCCAGAACTACAACTCCGCCTTTCCCAGGACCCAGAGGGCGCCAGGAATGTGGGGCAGGGAGCAGGAAGACCAGCTGGAGGCCAGGAAGTCAGGAACCCCCTCCCCCATGTCACTCCTTTCCCCCAGACTTGTCTCCTTCTCCTTCCAGCCTCTGGTGCTGGACCTCACATGACCCCTTATTCCCTGCCCCTTCTGGGGCTTCTGGGCCTCAGTTTCTCCTCTGCAAAATGGACAGACTCACCTCTGACCCACTTATTTCATAGGTTGCAGGGGAGTGTATACTCATGAATGTTAATAGTATGATTGATGTGCATATATTGGTAGTTTGTATTAAAGGGGTATGAGAGCGCTGAGAGCTGGGACTTGGTTTCTAAGCCTTCCCCCTACATATACAGATGTTCCTCACATTTTAAGGCAAAGGAAGATATTAGAAGTGGAGGTTGTGAGATGTGGGAGTTAGTCATTGTGACTGTGAGAACGTGTGAGGCTGTGGGCTCATGTGTGATTGTGGAATGATGGTGTATGATCCTATGTGACTTGTGAGTGTGTGAGAAGAGAGTTGTGTATGATGAAGAGAGTTGTGTATGATGAAGAGAGTTGTGTATCTGTACGACCATGGCACTGGATGTGACTGTGAGGGTGACAGTATGACAATGTGATATTGGGAAGCTATGAGAGTGTGTGCCAACTGTGTGACAGTTGGGTAATGTGTGTTGTTGGGATGTGACTGAGGACCCTGTAGGTGATCATGTGACGTATGTGAAATGATGTGAGAGTGTTAATGGATATGGTTGTGTAACATTGTTAGTAACCTTCAGATTATGTCATGACAGGATTATATGACTATGAGAAACCACATAACTGTGCATTTATTTAATCAACAGTCACTTTCTGAGCCTTTCTGCTTTGTGCCCAAACCTGTGCTGAGTGACCTGAATAGCCCTGTCTAGCCCTGTCTTGTGGGGCCCACAGGCCAGTGTGGGGGACCGACGGTGTCTGTGACGTGACCTAGTGATTGTGTGGTTAGCACAGTATCAGTGCAACTGTGGAGAGTTGTGATTGTATGACTGTGTGAGTGCAGGAGTCCACGCCCCAGGATATGTGGCTGTGTGTCACTGCGATGACTGTCAGTCTGTGGGTGAGAGCCCTGGGCTCTCTGGGTGTGTCTGTGGGTTGTACGGCAGTGAATGAAAGGGAGGAACATGTTCTGTGAGGAACAACATGTGACATTCCGTGCTGAGCCTCTCTGTGTCTCAGTTAATGAGACTGTGTGTGACACCGTGTGTGTGGCTGCATGACTGTCTGAGGCTCTGTGGGTGACGGCTGGGTGGTATAATGTGAGATACTGCACTGGGGGGGGTCCTCAGGATGATGACTCCATGACTACTCTCCCATGTGACCTTGAGTGACTGTGATACTCACAGGCAACTGGCCTCTGCTCTGGGTCTCTGCCCTGGAGCTCCCCCTTCCTGTTCCCTGGCCAGCCCTGGCCCCGCCCCCTCCCACCACCACAGGCTGTCACCTCTTCCAGAACCCGGGCGAAGCAGTGGAGGCAGCAGCACCGCAGGTGAGGGCTCCCCCAATCCCAGCACATTCCCCCTGCCCCTATGGCCCCTGCAAGTCTCTGGGTCCCTCTCTCTCTATTTCTTAGCCTATGTCTTTGTCTCTCTCTGTCTCTGTGCCCAGTCTCTCACCTCCCATCTCTCGGTATCTTATCTTCATCTCCATGCCTCCCAATCTTTGTCTAGCATCTAAAATATCTCTGTACCTCTCTCTCTCTCTCCCATGCCGTGGTCTCCCTCTATGTCTCTATTTCCTCTTTATCTCCTAGCCCACACTTTTGTCTCTTCCGTTGCTTTTTGGTATCTAGTCTCCTGTTGTGCCTCTTCTATCTCAGTCTCCATGTCTCTCTCTTTCTGTCTCATGCATCTCTGACTCCTGTCTGTGGGCTGGTCTGAGATCCTCACTGCTTTTCCTTTCCCTACATGTTGCTGGGTGGGGGGTGTTCAGAGTTAGATTTCCAGGCACGTGGGCTCTTGTGGACCTAAGCCCAGGAGCTGATGCCTTTCTAGTCCTTAGGAGAGGAATATTCCATGGATTCTGGGCTTTATCCACAGCAGGGAAAGTTTTATTTATTTTATTATTTTTTAAGAGAAACATTTTTTACTTTTAATTGGTTTTAGAGAGAGGCCTGACCTGTGGTGGCGCAGTGAATAAAGCCTCGACCTAGAATGCTGAGGTCGCGGGTTTGAAACCCCTGGCTTGCCTGGCCGAGGCATATATGAGAAGCAACCCGCCCCCCTTCTCTTTCTCTCCTCTCTCTAAAATTAACAAATAAAATCTGAGAGAGAGAGGAAGGGAGAGAGAGATCTATTTGTTGTTCCACTTATTGATGCACTCACTGGTTGATTCTTGTATGTGCCCTGACCAGGGATGAAACCGGCAGCCTTGGTGCACCGCCCTTACCAACTGAGCTCTCCCGCCAGGGCCAGAGGGGAAAGTTTTATAAGGTTGGGTTCCTATCCGTGATTTGAAAACCCTTTGCACTCAGAGTGAGAAGGAACTCCGAGGGTCATTTCAAGCTGCATGCCTGACGGTTTCTGTTTCCTCTTCTCCAAGGCAGTCCCCAGGTTTCCCGGAGTCTCTATGTCTAGACTTCGGGAGACATTAGCACTTCCGTCCAGCGCAGCTCTAGGACAACCACGTCCTCAGCAAACAACCCCCTCCCTTCCACCGCCGCTGCTCCAGCAAGAGCTTGGGAATCACGTGTCTGATCGCGGCTTCGTCCCCTTCTCTCGCATCTCCCCCAAACCCCCAAATCATTACACTTAGGGGCATCAGGGGGCGCTGCCTCCGAGTCCGCGCGTGTGAATTCCCGAGCCAGGTGGCGCTCGAAATGGGGGCGGAGGGCGGAGGCTTCTGACTCTGCCCTCGGACCCCCAGGCCGGCTGCCCCTGCGTGACCTGACCCTTCGCCCCCCATGCTCCGCGCCCTCACCATGCTGACCTGTCCGCCTTGGAGGCTGCTACTGCTGCTCTCGCTGTGGGGGCCTTTGCTCCACAGAACGGAGGTGAGGCCCCGAGGAGCCACAGAAGTCCAATAGAGGAGAGTTCAAGACTTGGAGGGAGGTCTGGGAACCGTTTTAAGTCTTCCCCCTCCGTAGAGAGAGAGAGTTCTAAGACGGCCCCGCTTGCCCAGATTCAAGTTTTGATGGTTGTTTCCAATCCCTCTTTTTTCCCTCGCAAATCCTCCTGATGATTTCCAGCCACCACGGCCCCTAATTTTCCTGACGGGTTTCAGTCCCCCACAACAACTCCCCTGGTGGTTTCTAGGCACACCTCAAGAGTTAGAAGAGTTTTCTCGACCACCCAAGAAACCCGGGTAAACAGAGCAGCCCCTCCAAGTCCCTCTAGGGTTTTTGGCCCACAACCAACCATACTGCCTTTGAGCAAGGGTCTGTGTGTGGGGGGGTCCTTCCTTCTCTTTCTCCATAGACAGGCTCTGAGGGACAGACGGCGGGGGAGCTGTACCAGCGCTGGGAACGCTACCGTAAGGAGTGCCAGGAGACACTGGAGGCCGCGGAGCCCCCAGCAGGTGTGATTGGGAAGGAGGCGGGTTGGGGGCGCAGGAGTGGGGGAGCCGTCAAGGAGACGGCTGGGGTTGAGCGGGGTGGGCTTAGGGCGGTCTTTGGACTAACGGGCAGGGCCCAAAAGAGATATCTGGGGTAGATGTGGGCTGGGTCGGGGCGCCTCGGGGGCTCGGCCTCGGTGGGAAGGGCCTAAATCCTTGAACTCAAATTAGTGGGAGAAGCCTGGGGTGAAGGTTGAAATGGGCGGGGTCTTGGGCGGGGCTGCGCGGGGTGGTTGGAGGCTGAAGTAGACCGCAAAGGGGCGGGTTTGTGGGGAGCCTAAGGAAGGGCCTCGCGGAATGGGAAGCCTGTGCGTAGGGAACTTGCTTGAGATGGGGAGCCCGGAGTAGGGCTGGGAGGGTGGGCGGGGCCTTGGGGTCTGATGGGCGGAGTTGTGGCGAAGCAGGGATGGACCACTCCAGGTGGGCGGGCCTAGGGCAGGGCTTGTGTAAGAGGGAGAGGCCTGGGGCACAGGGTGCCATAGGTCCACCCGACGTCAGGTCCCCACCCCGCCCACCCCAGGCCTCACCTGTAATGGGTCCTTCGATATGTACGTCTGCTGGGACTACGCTGCACCCAACACCACTGCCCGTGCGTCCTGCCCCTGGTACCTGCCCTGGCACCGTCATGGTGAGGTGCCCCCTGGACCGCGGGCCCTCCCTGACACAAACAGCTCTTATCCCGTGCCCCAGACATCACTCCTGCTCCTCTCTGTTCATTTGGGTGTTTCCTGTCTGTTTAACACTGGCTGGGTCACCCTGATTCTGGCTCTGTCACATAATGCTCCTTCTCTGTCTGCGTATCTGTTTGAGGACCACAAGGTTCTTATTTTATTTCCTTTTTCTGAGTCTGCCTCTGACATCCTGGTCTTCCTGTCCGAACTAGCTATGTGGCCCAGGGCAGTTTATTTAGCTTCTTTATGGCTCAGTCTCCTCATCTGTAAAATGGTGTTGATGATAGTACCAATTTTATAGGCTTCTTATAAATGTGAAAATTAATACGTGTAGAATTCCATAGAAGGGCTTATCATCATCATCATTATCACATTGGCTTTCTCTCTGCCTTTGTCGCATAGTTGGTCTTTCTCCATTTCCCTTTCAATATGCCTCTGATCCCCTACCTTGATTCCCCACAGTGGCTGCAGGCTTTGTCCTCCGCCAGTGTGGCAGTGATGGCCAGTGGGGACCTTGGAGAGACCATTCTCAGTGTGAGAACCCAGAGAAGAATGGGACCTTCCAGGTAAGAAGAGGTGAGGGATTCAGGTTGGATGTCCAAGGGAGAGGTGGACAGGCAGCAGCCTCAGACCAAGCCTGAAACCCCTTATACTGCTCAGTACAAGGCTCAGACTACGGTTTCCAAATGATAGACACTCAACTTAAACTTGCTTGATGATGCCCTGGCCGGTTGGCTCAGTGGTAGAGCGTCAGCCTGGCGTGTGGGAGTCCCGGGTTCTATTCCCAGCCAAGGCACACAGGAGAAGCTCCCATCTGCTTCTCCACCCCCCCCCCTTCCTCTCTGTCTCTCTCTTTCCCTCCCGCAGCCAAGGCTCCATTGGAGCAAAGTTGGCCCGGGCACTGAGGATGGCTCCATGGCCTCCGCCTCAGGCTCTAGAATGGCCCTGGTTGCAACAGAGCAACGCCCCAGATGGGCAGAGCATCGCCCCCTGGTGGGCATGCTGGGTAGATCCCGGTCGGGCGCATGCGGGAGTCTGTCTGACTGCCTCCCCGTTTCCAACTTCAGAAAAATACACACACACACACACACAAAAAAAACTTGCTTGATGGAGAAAAAGGGTATATTCTATGATGGAAGAGTATTAGGCTGGGCACAACTTCAGGCACAGCTGGATCTAGGTGCTCAAACGATGTTGGGAATTTCTTTGTTGCTCACCATATCATGCCCATGTTTTTCTTTGTTCTGGTCTCATCTTTTCTGTGGGATGGAAAAAGTTTTCCTCATCAGCACCAGGCTCACACCCCGCCAACCAAGCAACACTGTGGGGAGATAGAGCCTTGTGCTCAATAGTTTCAGCATAATGCCCCAGGACTGACTTTTATTTTTCAATTACAGTTGACATTCAGTATTATTTTTTATTTATTAGTTTCAGGTGTACAGCATAGCAGTTAAACAATCACATAATTTTTTCTTTTTTCTTTTCTTTTTTTTGTATTTTTCTGAAGTTGGAAACGGGGAGGCAGTCAGACAGACTCCCGCATGTGCTCGACTGGGATCCACCCGGCATGCCCACCAGGGGGCGATGCTCTGCCCATATGGGGCTTTGCTCTGTTGCGACCAGAGCCATTCTAGCGCCTGAGGTGGAGGCCATGGAGCCATCCTCAGCGCCTGGGCCAACTTTGCTCCAATGGAGCCTTGGCTGCGGGAGGGGAAGAGAGAGACAGAGAGGAAGGGGAGGGTGGAGAAGCAGATGGGCGCTTCTCCTGTGTGCCCTGGCTGGGAATAGAACCCAGGACTCCTGCACGCCAGGCTGACGCTCTACCACTGAGCCAACCAGCCAGGGCCTAACATCACATAATTTACAAAGTAATCTCCTCAATATTTCAAGTATCCACTTGGCACCAAAGTTATAGCACTGACTCTTATTGCCCTGGTTTGGGTCATATGCCCGCCTTGGACTAATCACTGTGTATGTACGTGTGTGTGTGTGGGGGATGGTGTTAGAATGCTCTGATTGGCTGGTCACATGTCCAGCCTTGGAGCTGAGGGTGGAATTAGCCCCACTCAATAAGGGTTGTTGGATCCCCTGATAGAAAATTGGGGTGCTGGGCAAGAAGAAAGAGCAGATTTCTCTTCAGCCCCTTTCTGGTCCTGGGGGAAGAACTGGTCTGTTTCTGTGCCTTCCCTTTGCCCCCTCCAGGACCAAAGACTGATCTTGGAGCGGCTACAGGTTGTGTACACCGTGGGCTACTCCTTGTCCCTGGCCACACTGCTGCTAGCCCTGCTCATTTTGAGTTCCTTCAGGTGGGACCCCCAACCATGAGCAAAAGAGGCAGAGGACTGGGCCTCAGTTTGCCCAGTAAGATGGGGTGGGTGGTCAGGCTCCATCAGCAACAACAAGTACCCAATGGTGGTTCTGTGGGAAGAGGGGTTGGGAGTGGTTTCACAGCCTCTATGTGGCCAATGACAAGTCCCCAGGGTTCCCCAGACTGCCTCCCAAATCCCCAGGCGGCTGCGCTGTACTCGCAACTACATCCACATCAACCTGTTCACATCTTTCATGCTGCGGGCGGCGGCCATCCTCAGCCGGGACCAGCTGCTATCTTCAGCAGACCCCACCCCTGGGGACCAGGTCCCTATTCCGTGGAACCAGGTGAGCATCCTCCCTTTCCTTCTCAAATTGGGATTTTGCCTCTTCTGGTGGGCCGGGAGGTTCCCAATCTATTTACAACCTTTTACACTATCAACAGTTTTTCTCTCTTTTGACGAGTCCAAATACCTTTTTTTTCCCCCAAATACTTTTGGAGAGGGACTCCCAACTTGGCCTCCTCCATTGTTGGCCCCATCACTTTCATTATTGGAATTTCCATTCTCTTTCATTATATTACCAATCGTTGGACTTTTCCACTAATGAGAGTCTTCTGCTGGAGGTGAGGAGGTGACAGAATGGGAGAAACCAACTGGTGTGGGGAATTCAGTAGATACCAATCTGTTATTGAGACACAAGGTGAGAGAGACTACTAGAGGCTGGGGACAGAGGTGAGAAAAACTATCTAGTAGCAACTTGGGGCATACCAATTGTTAGGAAGTTGTGGGGTGGGTGAGTTCGTATGATGGTGGGAGAGGGGTGACTAGATGGGTGAAACTTTTGGATAGGTGGAGTAGTTGAGTTAGATTCTTAGAAGGATGGTAGAGGTCATATTTGGGGTGATCTGGGGGAAATATTGATAGCATGATGGGAGATACCAATTATTTAAGAGGTTAGAGTGGTAGAGTTCTTATTGGGTGAGAAAAACCAACCACAGGTACCTTTTTTTTGGTGGTATAGAGTGGAAGACTAATTGATGACAAGAGATTTGATGAGGGTGTAAGGACAACCAGGTGGAGGAGAAATTGGCCCTGACCCCAGCGGCCCTGACTGTTCCCTCCACCTGTCTGGCCACCCTCTAGGCTCTAGCCGCCTGCAGAACCGCCCAGATCGTGACCCAGTACTGCGTGGGCGCCAACTACACGTGGCTGCTGGTGGAGGGCATCTACCTGCACAGACTCCTGGTGCTAGTGGGAGGCTCCGAGGGGGGCCACTTCCGCTGCTACCTGCTCCTCGGCTGGGGTGAGCCCCGACCCTGTGCCCTGTCCAGCCCAGAGTACCATTGCTCCCTGACTACCCTACTGTTTTGCCTCAGGGATCTTTTCCTCTCTCTAGGCCAGGGGTCCCCAAACTTTTTACACAGGGGGCCAGTTCACTGTCCCTCAGACCGTTGGAGGGCCAGACTATAAAAACAACTATGAACAAATCCCTATGCACACTGTACATATCTTATTTTAAAGTAAAAAAAAACAAAACCAGGAACAAATACAATATTTAAAATAAAGAACAAGTAAATTTAAATATTTTATTTATTTATTCATTTTAGGGGGGGGGAGCAGGAAGCATCAACTTCCATATGTGCCTTGACCAGGCAAGCCCAGGGTTTTGAACTGGCGACCTGGCTCTTGGTTCCTGAGATTATCATTAGAAGAGAGAGCAGAGGAGAGCAGAGAAAGGCCACGTGGAGGAGGCCAGGAGAAGCAGCCAAGATGGTGGAGTGCTGAGTGAGAGTGCCAGTTTGTGTAGAGTTTGTATTTGGGATAAGGAAGGAGATGGGGAACAGAGGTGAATAAGTCTGGTGAGCTAGAAACCTTTGATTCTAGGAAACTTGGATAAGTCCGTGGCTTTGTAAGCACTGAATGTGACTGGGTTTTGGAGCCCAGTGTGTATTTTTACTTGCCCGCCGGGTGCAAGCTAGAATTAAAGACTATGGCCCATCAAAAAAAAAAAAAAAAAAAAATGAACTGGCGACCTTAGTGTTTCCAAGTTGACACTTTATCCTCTGCGCCACCACAGGTCAGGCAAGAACAAGTAAATTTAAATCAACAAACTGACCAGTATTTCAATGGGAACTATGCTCCTCTCACTGACCACCAATAAAAGAGGTGCCCCTTCCGGAAGTGCGGCGGGGGCCGGATAAATGGCCTCAGGGGGCCGTAGTTTGGGGACCCCTGCTCTAGGCTTTTGCCTCCCCACCTCAGTAGGGGAATTCCGCGGGTCTTGGGCCAAGCCAGGCCCATGCGCGTGCTGACAGCTGCGGCGGGGTGGGGGGTGGGGGTCGGGGTCTGCACAGGGGCCCCCGCGCTTTTCGTCATTCCCTGGGTGATCGTCAGGTACCTGTACGAGAACACGCAGTGAGTCCGGGGGTCTGGGCGGGGCCTGGGGGTGGGCGGGACTTTGAGGCACACGGCTGGGTGTGATAGAAACGTGGGGTGGTTCTGATGACAACTGAGGGCTTGGAAGGAATGTGGGTGGGGGTCTAAAGGAATGGCAGGTTGGGAGGATTGTGTTCTAGGACTACTGGAAGAGACAGGGAAGAGGGCGGGGCCAGGATAGTAGCGGGCGGGGCTTTAAAGGAATGTGAATAAGACATTAAGGTGGGCGGGGCCTTGTGAGTGAATGTGCGTGTCCAGTGAGTCAAGCAGTTCAGTTTTAGCTCTTCAATCCCTTCTCCAGGTGCTGGGAGCGGAACGATGTCAAAGCCATATGGTGGATCATACGCACCCCTATCCTGATGACCATTTTGGTACGACTGGCCCCGCCTCCTCCACGAGGTCTTCACGGATTTCCCATCCTGGGAAGAGGGGCCATTCTCTGTCTCCTAGGACTGACGGTATCTGGCTGGCTCAGACTTTCTCTCTCCTCGCAGGTTAATTTCTTCATCTTTATCCGCATTGTTGGCATCCTCGTGTCCAAACTGAGGACCCAGCAGATGCGCTGCCCCGACTACCGGCTGAGGTAGGGGAGGGTAGTGAGGAAGGAGAGGAAGAGGACTGGATGCAAGATGGGACCTGGGGACGGGGACTACTGTCCTCTACCCCCAGGCTGGCTCGCTCCACGCTGACGCTGGTGCCCCTGCTGGGTGTCCACGAGGTGGTGTTTGCTCCTGTGACAGAGGAACAGGCTCGAGGCCACCTTCGCTTCGCCAAGCTCGGCTTTGAGATCTTCCTCAGATCCTTCCAGGTGCTCAAGCTGGGCACAGGGGCTACACCCTCCACCTGGGGCCCTTCTCTCCAGAGAGGCAGGAGGGTCACAGTCATCCTCTGGCCCAGCCACTGGATTGGGTGTGATGATGGAATCTTATTCATTTATTCTACACAAAATACTGAGCTGACGCTGCCCTGAGCTGAGGAAGCAGCAGAGACCAAGACAGGAGGCGGGTGGCCTCAGCAGTACCACCTCCTGGTGAAGATCTAGGGCTTTGAGACTCGACAGGGCTGGGGCCAAATTCGGATTTGTCACTTCCCAGCTCTATGGCCTTCACCTCAGGGTCAGAGCTGGAGCAGGCAAGAGAGGTGCTTAAATGTAAGAAAGCACTCACTCCAAAGTTTAAGGCTGACCCTGCACTTGCTTGCCCTAACTCTAGTCCCTACCCTGCTTTACCTCCTTGGGCCTCAGTTTTCTCATCTCTAAAGTGGGGACCAAAGACTATACTTTCAGGGATAATTTCTATAGTTTGTTAAAGTGGGGACCATACTTGTCTCACACCACAAGCCTGTTCATTTCATTAAATTCAGCCAACATTTATTGAACATTTGCTATGTGCTAATCACTTTTCCAAGTTTATCGTGGTTATAAGGCCAAGAATCAAATGGTCTCTACTGTCTAGTGGGAAAGGCAGATGCTATCCATGCTATATAAGTAAAATATACAGAATGGCAGATGGTAAAATGTGCCTAGAGGAGGGGGGGGGCAAGAAAGTAGAGGTAAGGCCTGACCAGGTGGTGGCACAGTGGATAGAGCATCAGACTGGGACACAGAGGGCCCAGGTTCAAAACCCCAAGGTCGCCGACTTGAGCACGGGCTCATCTAGTTTGAGCAAAGCTCACCAGCTTGAGCCCAAGGTCGCTGGCTTGAGCAAGGGGTCACTAAGGCTGCTGTAGGCACATATGAGAAAGCAATCAATGAACAACTAAGGTGCTGCAATGAATAATTGATGCTTCTCATCTTTCTCCCTTCCTGTCTGTCTGTCTGTCCCTATCTGTCCCTCTCTGTGTCTTTCTCTCTCTGTCACACACAAATAAAGAAAGTAGAGGTGAGGATTAAACAAAGGATGGGGTTACAGAGAGGGGTCAGGGAAGGCCTCCCTGAGAAGAGGATATTGGAGCAGAGACAGGAAGACGTGAGGGAATGAGTGAGGCAAATACTTGGAGAAAAGGTTTCAGGAAGAGAAACCTTACGGGTAAGATCCCTGAGGTGGGAGACAGCATCTGTCATGGTGGAGGAAGGCTGGCATGCCCAAAGCAGTGGGAGCCACGGGGAGATAAGACAAGTAACATCCTACCAATAACATATATAAGTAACTAATGTGTATTGTTAGTTTAGCAAGTAATTTATTATTATAAATAAAAACTGTATATTTAAATTTCTGTGTAAAATGTATACAAATATAAAACAAATAATGATTCTAAAAATTAGTTTATTAATTTATAGTCATTAAAATTAAGTAAATAATATTAATAACCATAAAAAACTGACTTATTGATCCACTTATTTATGCATTCATTACTGGATTTTTTTTTTTTTAACAGAGAGAGAGTAAGAGAGAGGGATAGGGACAGACAGACAGGAACGGAGAGAGATGAAAAGCATCAATCATCAGTTTTTCGTTGTGACACTTTAGTTGTTCATTGATTGTTTTCTCATATGTGCCTTGACTGGGGGTGGGGCTACAGCAGACCGAGTAACCCCTTGCTCTAGCCAGAGACCTTGGGTCCAAGCTGGTGAGGTTTGCTCAAACCAGATGAGCCCGTGCTCAAGCTGGCGACCTCGGGGTCTTGAACCTCGGTCCTCTGCATCCCAGTCCAACGTTCTATCCATTGCGCCACCACCTAGTCAGGCCGTTACTGAGTTCTTATATGTGCCCTGATCGGGGATTGAACCAGCAACTGTGGTGTATGGGGACTGCGCTCTAACCAACAGAGGTACCCTACCAGGGTGCTTTTTGTATATTAATATCTCAATTTTCATAACCATCACTGTATTACCTCATTTTCCAGATAAAGAAACCGAGACTCAGAAGGGTTAAGCAGCTTGTCCAAATGGGATAGGAAGTAGGGAAGCGGTTATCATATTCAGGGGCCCCTTTATTACCCAGCAAATTGGGAAGAGCAAGGGATGGGATAGGGGCCAGGGCAGGAGCTAGGGAGATGACTGTCAGAAAAACAAAACAAACAAAAGTTTAGGACTAGGGCAGCGGCAGCCAAGGTGATCTGGGGTTTTGCAAGGGCCAAGCTCTTAAAAGGGTATTTATAATCCTGTCCCCAACCCCCGATTTAACTGCGGGCCTTGTTTGACAGGGCTTGCTGGTCAGCTTCCTCTACTGCTTCATCAACAAGGAGGTAGGGAGATCCCGGGCTCGCCGTCCGCGCCCTCTGGCGGCCGCATAGGGAACGGCGTGCCTGGCACCGCCCCTGAGCACCGTCCCGTTGCAGGTGCAGTCTGAGATTCGCCGCGGCTGGTATCGCTGCCGCCTGCCTCGTAGCCTCTGCGTGGAGCCGCGCCAGCCCCCGGAGACTGCCTCTCTGACCCTGCCATTGGGTTCTGGACCTGGCCAGGTCACCACTGGCCGCGCCCTGTCTTCGGGGAACCTCCCGGGGCCTGGGGATGCGCCCGTCCAGGTCTTAGAAAGTTACTCCTAGGTAGCGGGTTTCCTGTGATCAATCAGTTAGTATGTATGTATGTATGTATGTATGTGTATGTATGTATGTGTGTATGTATGTATGTATGTATTTATTGAGCGCTTACTGTGTACCAGTCTCCCGCTGGAGGGCGCTGGGGCAATAGGGGGAAAGGAAAGAGAAGACAAGGTCCCTGATCTTCTAGAGTTCACAATTTGAGTGGGAAAAACAGATGGTGAAGACATCAAGTTATATATATGCTGTGGAATGGCTATTGAGGAAAAATATAGCAGGAGGTCTAGGTTGGTCAGGGAGGGCATCTCTGAAGAGGTAATGTTTAAGTCATACCTGCCAAAGGTAAAGGAGACAGCTTTGGGAAGAACTGGCAGGCAGGATTATAGGCAGAAGGAATAGCAACTTCAGAGGCCCTGAGGCCGGAAGCAGCGTGACCATGTCTTAGGGACAGAGAGGTGGCCTTTGTGGCTGGAGCTGGGATGAGACAGAGCCAACAAACAGAGAAGTAGCAGGGGGCACAAGTGCTGGAATTTTATTCTAGGTGTATTGAAAATTCTTAGGAGTGTCCCATGGGCTAATGTTTTTAATTTTTTTATTTATTCATTTTAGAGAGGAGAGAGAGATAGGAAAGAGAGACAGAGAGAGAGAGAAGGAGGGGAGGAGCTGGAAGCATCAACTCCCATATGTGCCTTGACCAGGCAAGCCCAGGGTTTTGAACTGGCGACCTCAGCATTTCCAGGTCGATGCTTTATCCACTGTGCCACCACAGGTCAGGCCCATGGGCTAATGTTTTAAACAGAGCCTTCTATCTGTCCTGTGGAGGAAAAGATTATTAGGGGCAGGAGTAGAAGCAGGGAGCCCAGTGCAGGTGGGAGGTGATGATGGCTGAACAAGGTGGTGGCCATGGACGGGTGTGAAGCAGTTGGACTCTGGAGCTATTTTAAAGGTAGAACTGAGGATCTGGCAGTGGATTGCATGTGGAAAATTCAGCAAGGAGAGAAGTCCTGGAAGACTCGTAGGTTTGAGACCACAGAAAGAGGAAAGAGACGGGGGTTACATTCAGATTGGGGTGAACCAAGAGTGCTCTTTGAACATGTTAAGATTGGAATGAAGGTTTGGGACTTCTGGAGACAGAAGTATGAACCCACTGGGGTCTGGAGAGGAGGATTCAGTGTGCAGATATAAACATGGGCAATTCAGGGTAGGCCTCAATTGAAACCTTGCATTCGGAGGCCAGGACCACTGCTAGCTGGGGAGTGTGCTTGTACATCCCAATCCTCTGGGGTGGCTCCCTGGACACTAGGAGACTTGGGGAAGCCAAGAGCCACATTGTAGTTGGACCACCTCTACACAAGCAAGACCCTCACTTCTAACCCTACTCCCTGAATACACAAAGATTCAGTTAATACGTGGGTGTTGTTGATAATTTTCCTTGGGTCTCTAGCTCCCTGGATGAATAAACTCAAGAGTCCTTTAAGCATGAGGTATTTTTGCTGGGTCCTCCTTATGGGTTTTGGGAGGGTAGTGGCCCTAGAGCAGCGCCCTTGTAAATAAAATATGAGAAATAGTTGTGTTTTTTTGGTGTGTGTATGTGTGTGTGTGTGTGTGTGCATGCACGCATACGTGCACTAGGTCATAAAGGGAGATGACTGAAGCAGGCAGACAGTGGCTGGGAGCCTGTGGTGGCCATGTGCCCCCTGGAGGGTAACACTGCTCATCTTTAGCCACATGTCATGATAACATGGACATCATGCTGCCACTGTCCCGCCTACTTAAGAATTTGCGATGTTCATGGGATCTCCTGATGCTTAACCATTTGCAATGTATACAATTAAAATTAAGTATGCGTGCGTGCACTAAACATTTAAAAAATATTTATTAATTTTAGAGAGCAAAATATTGATTTGTTGTTCCACCTATTTATGTATCACTGGTTGATCTGTGTCTGTGCCCTGACCACGGTTCAAACCTACAACCCTGGCGTATCAGGATGATGCTCTAGCCAACTGAGCTACATGGCCAGAGGTGCACTGAACATTTCCTTGAGGGCTGCTTGTCTAGAAAGGTAGTACAGGCGGTCCTCAGGTTATGACAGTTCCGTTCCTACGACAGTGACATAACCCAAATTTTGGTGTAAGTTGAAACACATCCTAGCCTAACACAAACACTAGTGCTTTTAACAGTCCAAGATAGTGCACCAGGGACGCCAAGTTCCTCACTCAGCCGCCATGTTACCAAACAAGTTCACCCACGCAGTTCGTAAGTACACTGCTAACAGCCTAAGCTGGACCACTCACGTCTCAATTTTGTTTCTATGGGAGTAAATGTTGTAAACTGGAAACATTGTATGTCAAGATGTAACCCGAGAACCCCCTGTATTGAGAATAAAACTGCAAGCATTTAAATGAACTTTAAGTCTTAAAATCTTTTATTATTTGGTTATTGAGTGCCTAGCTGTGGAAAGTTATATATATTATTTACATATATTATAACCACATTTTTTATTGTGGTAAAATATATACATGATACAAATTTGGTGCCTGACCAGGCTCTGGTGCAGTGGATAGAGCGTTGGACTGGGATGTGGAGGACCCAGGTTCGAGACCCCGAGGTCACCAGCTTGAGTGTGGGCTTGTCTGGTTTGAGCAAAGCTCACCAGCTTGGACCCAAGGTTGCTGGCTCGAGCAAGGGGTTACTAGGTCTGCTGAAGGCCCACGGTCAAGGCACATATGAGAAAGCAATTAATGAACAACTAAGGTGTCACAACAAAAAACTGATGATTGATGCTTCTCATCTCTCTCCATTCCTGTCTGTCTGTCCCTATCCATCCCTCTCTCTGACTCTCGCTCTGTCTCTGTAAAAAAATAAAAAAATAAGTAAATACAAATTTTGCTATTTTAACAAAAAAAAAAAAAGAAAGAAAAAGAGTTAAAGCTGCCGCAAACAGCATGGTTCAAATCTTAGTTTGGCTACTTATTAGTTGTGTGACTTGAAGAAATTTCTCAGCCTCTCTGTGCCTCAGTTTCCACTTCTGGAAAATGGGTATAACAATGGTATCTTGCATTGATCAATGTCACCTTATTAACTTTAATATCTAAAAAAACAAAACAAAAAAACAATGGTACCTTGCCTGAGTCTCCAATGAGTTGTTCTTATGATACTGTCTGGTGCATGGTGGATGGTATGCGCTCGGCCAGCGTGCCCAGCACTATTCCTGCAGCCTTTTGTGTTCACTGCTGAAGGAAGAGGTGATTAGGAACCATCTGGGCAGTGATGTGGGTGAAGAGCTGAGGATAGAAACTCAGACTGATGCCAAGCAGGGTGCTGGGCTGGAATCTTGCCACCAGCACCCTGCAATAAAGGATAACCAAGTCCCCCTATTCCCAGGGAGGACAAATCAACAACTAGGGAAAGCAGGTCACATATGTTATTTTTTGTATTTTTCTGAAGTGAGAAGCAGGGAGGCAGAGATAGACTTCTGCATGTGCCCAACCGAGATCCACCCGGCATGCCAATGCTCTGCCCATCTGGGGCGGTGCTCCGCTGCAACCAGAGCCATTCTAGCGCCTGAGGTGGAGGCCATGGAGCCATCCTCAGTGCCAGGGCCAACTTTGCTCCAATGGAGCTTTGGCTGCAGGAAGGGAAGAGAGAGATAGAGAGGAAGGAGAAGGGGAGGGGTGGAGAAGCAGATGGGCGCTTCTCCTGTGTGCCCTGACTGGGAATTGAACCCGGGACATCCACATGTTGAGCCAACACTCTACCACTGAGCCAGTTGGCCAGGGCCAAGCGGGTAACATTTGAACACAGGACTGTGACTCCAGGGCTTGTGCTGTCCTTAGTTTTACAGAAGAACCAACTCCCCAGGGAAGGCTTGTGGCAGCACTACCCCCACTTTACAGATTAGGACTTGTGGCTTGCAAGGGTCTGGCTGAGTTTGAAAGCAGCTTCCTTGTTTCCTGAGTGACCCTGGGCAAGTAAGTCATTGCCCTCTGGACCTCAGTTGCCTCCAGTATCTACCCCACAGATGGTGTTCCAAACAGACCACCCAGTAAATGTGCGACTTTATAGCCACACGCCTCCCTGTGTCAGGCCCTTTCCTGCTGCAGAGTCCCTAGCTCTGCTGCTAACGGGCACACAGGGTAACTCAGGCTGTGCCTGCCACAGCTGTCAGACACTGATCCTGACCTCAGGCCTATGAACACCTGCACTGCCTGGCGTTAGCCCCCCCTCTGAGAACAGAGACAGAGAGGCAGGCAGAGACAGAACTGAGATCGGAATGGGGTGAGCGTGATGTGTGTACATCAGAGGAAAACAGGGGTTTTCCTTAAGCCTGTAAGTAAGGTTCTCCTTACCTCTCCCTCCCTGCGTTTGTCAGAGGATTTCCTTCAATGGTCATTAAGCTGTAATGGGAGGGATAGCAGAGCTCGGGGTAGAGACACAGGCTCAGAAGCAGGGTGGGCTTGAATCACAGCAACACTACTTCCTGTATGGGTGTCCCTGGGAAAGGGACACCACTTCTCCACGCCACAGTTCCTCCTTCTGGGAATGGAGGTAATAAACAAGTGTTTGCTCAGAGCTGTTGGGAGGAAGTCTGAACAGCAGGTAGAGCCTGGGGCTGGCACCCTAACTGATCGGCAGGTGACAGCATGACTGCCATCAATATTTGGGTACTGACTGCTTTAAATATGTATCTCCTCCCTCCAATGAGGGCAGGTGGAGGGCTGTCCCTGACACTAATGTGTCCCCAGCACTGCCACACAGAGCTGGACATGGGAGGTATTTAGGGATGACTGAACAAATAGAAAACAAGACAAAAAGAAATCCTGAGTGAGGCTGCCTCACTGAGAGAAGCAGGGAGACAGGAAAGATGGAGTAATAAGAAGCTAGAAATGATTAAAACAGCAAAGAGCAAAAGCTCTTTGTGCAACCAATTCACTCCTCAGATGGGGAAACTGAGGCATGGAAGAGGCAGAGAAAGGGCCTCTACACCTGCTCAGCGAGGTCCTGATCCTGGTGCTTACCCCATGCCCAGCCACCTCCCTCCCTCAAATTGGCCACGCGCACAAGGCCCTGTGAACAGACAGATACCATTAGAAAAAACAGAGGATTTTATTGTTCTCATGTCAAAGGGCAGGTCTCTGAGGGACAGGGGAGCAAGTTCTGAAGGCAGGAGAACGCCCCTATTTGCCAGCGATGAGCGGGTTCCGCAGGACAACAATGACCGAATCCCCGCGCAGGAACATCTTAGAGATGTAGCGGTCCTTGTTGACTGGCTTGGACTTCTTCTTGCCCTTACCGCTCTTTGGGACCTCGGTCCACATCTCCTTCACATTCTCCAGCACCATGTTGCAGTGCCTGGTGGGGACAGGGGGTGGGAAGCACAGGTGTGACGGAGCAGCCTTGACGGACCCTCCGCTCCAAGGTGCTCCCTCCCCCTCCAGCAGCACACAAATCCTCAGGGGGAGGCCAGGCTGAAGGACTCCGTCCCTCTGCGCCTCAGCTGCCTCCTCTCTCATATGGAGACCCTCAGGGAACACAGCACTGTTGTAAAGTGCTGAGGAGAGGGCCCCGCCCAGAGCTAAGGCAGACAGGACGGCTCTGCTCGTGCCTCTCTCCAGCACTCCCAGCGGCACCAGCAGGAGCCGCTTCTCTGGAGAACTTGATGCCCGGGGCCCTAAGGCGGCACAGGGTCTCCCCACTTGTCCCGCTCTGTCCCTGTCCTCAGACTGCTGGGTGGGTGCATGTAAAGACAGTACAGATTAGCTCACTCAACAAACGCTAGAGAAAGCAGCCACTATCCCTGCCCTCATGGGGTGTGCAGTCTAGCGAGGGGGCAAGGCCACTGAGCAACTGAAGAGACCTGGACCTGCAATATACCGTCAGGTGGTAACTGCTATGAAGATAAACTAAAGCAAGGTGCAGGTACAGGATATATGGGAATATCTCCAGATGGTAAGAAAAAATATTAAGAAGAATGAGGAAGCTATGTGCCTTGCTTTGGAGTAACCTCGAGGAGACCCTCGTTTTTTTGTGTGGCACAGACAGAGAGAGACAGAGAGAGGAACAGATATGGACAGACAGGAAGGAGAGAGAGATGAGAAGCATCAATTCTTCGTTGCAGTGCCTTAGTTGTTCATTGACTGCTTTCTCATATGTACCTTGACCGGGGGCTACAGCAGACCGAGTGACCCCTTGCTCAAGCCAGTGACCTTGGCTCAAGCTGGTGACCTCGGGGTCTCGAACCTGGGTCCTCCGCGTCCCAGTCCGACGCTTTATCCATTGTGCCACCGCCTGGTCAGGCAAGGAGACCCTCTTGAGTGAAAAAGGCAAAGTGGGGAACAGTATGCATGCAGCTACTATATTTTCCCATGTATAAGACACATCCTTTTCTGAAAAAATTTGAGGTCTAAAAACTGGGTGCGTGGTTGTGGCATTTCAAATGCCATAGATGGAACTGAGGATGAGGCAATACAGTGTACATGAAGACTGATTTGTCATCAGACACAGATGAAGACAAGCTAATAGATGGGAGTTTTGACAGTGATGAGGGGTTGTATGGATTTTATGACTAAAACTTGACTTCAATAACTTTATGCAATACATTATTTATTTCAACCTTCAGGCCCCAAAATTAAGGTGCGTCTTAAACATGGGAGCGTCTTATACATGGGGAAATATGGTGCCTTTTGTAGAAAAAAAGGGGTGTGAGTAGGCAGAGCCTAACCCTCATTTGCTTGTACTTGCACACTCCTAGGAAGGCACCTAGAGATTGGTGGTCATGGAGTGACTGGGGACAAGCCAGATGGGAACTTTTCATTGAACTATTAAGTGAAAAAGCCAAGGTCAAAAACTGTGTGCTGTTGCCTGATAAGGAGGTGGCGCAGTGGATAGAGCGTTGGACCGGGATGCAGAAGAACCCAGGTTCGAGACCCCGAGGTCGCCAGCTTGAGCAAGGGCTCATCTGGCTTGAGCAAAAAGCTTACCAGCTTGGAGCCATGGTCACTGGCTCCAGTGAGGGGTTACTCGGTCTGCTGAAGGCCTGCGGTCAAGGCACATATGAGAAAGCGATCAATGAACAACTAAGGTGTCACAATGCACAACAAAAAACTAATGATTGATGCTTCTCATCTCTCTCCATTTCTGTCTGTCTGTCCCCATCTATCCTTCTCTCTGACTCTCTCTCTGTCTCTGAAAAAACAAAAACAAAAACTGTGTGTTGTGCCATTGGCAGTTATTTAAAACTAAAGCCCTGGCTGGATAGCTCTGTTGGTTAAGAGCATTATCCCGAAGCACAGATGTTGCTGGTTCGATCCCTGGTCAGGACACATAAGGAACAGATTGATGATCCTGTCTCTCCTTCTGTCTATCTAAAATCAACAAAATAAACATTAAAAAATAAAACATAAATAACTAAAGAGCACCCTCCTCTATTTTTTTTTTCTTTTTCTGAAGTTGGAAACAGGGAGGCAGTCAGACAGACTCCTGCATGCGCCCAACCGGGATCCACCCGGCATGCCCAGCAGGGGGCGATGCTCGGCCCATCTTGGGACGTTGCTCTGCTGCAATCAGAGCCATTCTAGCACCTGAGGCAGAGGCCACAGAGCCAGCCTCAGCGCCCGGGCAAACTTTGCTCCAATGGAGCCTTGGCTGCGGGAGGGGAAGAGAGAGACAGAGAGGAAGGAGAGGGGGAGGGGCAGAGCAGATGGGTGCTTCTCCTGTGTGCCCTGGCCAGGAATCAAACCCGGGACTCCTGCACGCCAGGCCGACACTCTACCACTGAGCCAACCAGCCAGGGCTGCACCCTCCTCTATTTTTATGTCTGATATTATATTCAAGTAATATTCTGGGAAAAGACCTAAGAAATTAGCCATGGTGGGGTCCCAGTGGATCACGAATGGGGGGCAGAAAGATATGCTATTCATTGGGCGCCTTGTGTATCATTCAAATTTTGCCTCAACACACATACTACTTACTCAAGAAAGCATTTACATAATTAAGTAAATAAATAAGGCAGCTAAGGACACTCCAGCTGACTACAGCGATGTCCTCAGACCCCTGACATCTGAGAAAAACAAGGTACACAAGAGGACAGGGAAGATTCTATTTTAAAAACAATCGATTTTGGTCTTGGCCGGTTGGGTCAGTAGATAATGTCAGCCTGGCATGCAGATGTCCTGGGTTTGGTCCCTGGCCAGGGCACCCATGAGAAGCAACCATCTGCTTCTCTCCTCTTCCTCTGCCCCATCTAACTTCTCCTCCCGCAGCCAGTGGCTTGACTGGTTCAAGTGTGGCCCCAGGCACTGAGGATAGCTCCGCTGATGTGAGCATCAGCCCCAGACGGGGGGTTTGCCAGGTAGATGTTGGTCAGGGCGCATGCAGGAATCTGTCTATCACCTCTCCTCTCACTTAAAAAAAAGTTATAATATTATGACAGGCCAATTATACTTCAATAAAGCTGTAACCAATTCTATAAAGGATTCCCTAAGTTAAACATGGAAGGATACATACTAGGCTGGGAGGCTGCGTGGGGTAGAGAGGTAGGAGATTGATATGGGAGCAGAGTTGGAACTAGAAGAAAAGGAATCACCTTAAAAAGAAAATAAATAAGTAAAAACAATTAAGTAAATAAATATGTACACATCACCAACTACTTAGCACCCACCATATGCCCAGGGCACTTCTAAGCATTAAGCCATCAATTACTGCATCTGACCCCCAGGAAGTAAACACCAGTGTTACTCCCACCTCTAGAGAAAAAAACTGAACACAGTGGATGACGTGACTCACCCCAGGTCACACATTTTGAAAGTGGTGGAGCCTGGGTTTGAATCCAGGTCTATCTGCTTCCTTGTGCTCGGTACTTCCTGTTGTTCTTTTCATTTTACTCAAGAGGAAAGTGGGTTCAGAGGGAAAGACTTGTTTGTGGTCACATAATAGCTAGTGGCCAAAATGTTCCAGAATTAAGCCTCAGCACACTACTGTGAGGAAAGCACTTCCCAAACACTAACCAGAGGCTATAGCTTATATATTTATTGAGCATTTACCACATGTTAGGTATGGAGTCAAGTGCTCTTCATACATATCATCTAGTCCTCACAACTGTTCTATGAGAAGTATAAAGAAACTGAAGCCCGGAGCCAAAAATCACTTGCTGTTCCCTGTGGCTGAAACAGACCGTAGCTTGCTTGTTTATTTTATTCAGGTCTGTTCACTGCTCTCTCTTCAAATGGGGCCTCTCTGATTAACCATATAGGACAGCATCCCATTCTCAGTACTCCATATTACCTGGCTTTACTTTTCTCTATAAAATTGATCACTTCCTGTCAGCTTCCTTACCTATAACAAGCTCCCTGAGTTTAGGAACTATGTTTATTCTAGTCGTTGCTGTGTCTCCAAAGCCTAAAACAGTACCTAGCATAGTGTGTGCTCTAATTACATGATAACTAGTTTGAGAATATGCTGTACTTCTAGTGACTTACTACACTCTACATGCATTAAGGCACTGAATATATGCAATCACTATGATTACTGCCACTGTTCAGACGAGATAGTAACTTGTCAAAGGTCAAAGAGGCAGCGTTGGGACATGAAACCATGAAGACTGGTTCCTAAATAGAGGCCCATAATCACTGTACTGCATGGCTGGGAGGGGGGCAGCAAGAGACAGTCACACCTCGGGTTTTAAGGTGTTTACTCTCCTGGCTTCTAAGAAACCTGGTCTCCAGCATCCTGGCATTGGAGCTGGGACTGCTTCTCCAGGCCTGGACAGAGCCCCTCCAAAGACCCTGTTACAAAACCTTCACCTGTCAAAAGCCTTCACACGGCCCAAGAGCTTCTTGTTGTTGCGACAGTTGATGAGCACCTGGGTGTTGTTCTTGACCGACTGTGTGAGCACGGAGAGTGGGCCCGTGTTAAACTCCTCCTCTTCCCTCTTCTGCAGCTCCTCCGGTGTCATCTCACTCTTGGGCTTGTTGAGGAGGCTCCTGAGTGGGGAAGTAAGGAACCCACAGGTGAGAAACCCCAGAGCTGGAGTGTGGGTGGGCTTCACACTCAGTGTCTCTCCAACCTCTCCCCAACACACCCACCCACCTGTTCCTCGCTTGGCATCACCGTTTGGATGCCTAATAGATTTCTAATCTTGCACATCCTAGGTTGAGCTCCACAATGCCCAATCACTTCAAGTAATTCTATCCACAGCCTTCTTCATCTCCATCCATGGTAACTCCATCCTTCTAGTCCTCTGAGCAAAAAGTCTCATGTCAACTTGATTTTCTTTCTTACATCCTACATTCAATGTCAGCAAATCCTGTCCTTTGCCTCTAAATATGTCCAGAATCTGACCATCTCTTACCACGGCCTGAACCTCTACCATTTCTCTCCTAGAGTCTTACTGTTCTCACTACCTCCACCATACTCCCTGACAGTGTTCTCCACAGAGCAGTCCCCGGGGTTGTGCCAAGACCTAGATCACATCATCTCACTCTTCAAAACCTTCTCATGGCTCCCATCTTAGTGTAAAGAGTAAAATCCAAAGTTTTTACCATGCCCTGCATCTACCCCTTTCTTTCACTCTGTTCCAGCCAGTGGCCTCCTTGGTGGTTAAGATATTAGGCAAACTTTCAGCTTGGGCCTCTGCATTTGCCTTTTCCTCTGCTGGATGTCTCCCCAGGTATCTCTGTGGTTCGTTCTCACTTTCTTTAGGTATAATACTCAAATGTTGCCTTCTCAACGTGTCCTTCTGTGCTAGTTGTTAGTCTCTCAAAAGTAGCACTAAGCCTGACCAGGCGGTGGTGCAGTGGATAGAGCATCGGACTGGGATGCGGAAGGACCCAGGTTCGAGACCCTGAGGTCGCCAGCTTGAGCACGGGCTCATCTGGCTTGAGCAAGGCTCACCAGCTTGGACCCAAGGTCGCTGGCTCAAGCAAGGGGTTACTTGGTCTGCTGAAGGCCCGCGGTCAAGGCGCATATGAGAAAGCAATCAATGAACAACTAAGCTGTTGCAATGTGATTGATGCTTCTCATCTGTCTGTTCCTGTCTGTCTGTCCCTATCTATCCCTCTCTCTGACTCTCTGTCTCTCTAAAAAAAATAAATAAATAAAATAAAACTGCACTTTCAAAAAAAAAAAAAAAAAAAGTAGCACTAGCCACTGCTTTTACTTTGCTCTCTTATTTCTTTATTCATAGCCTTGGTCACCTAACACACCATATACTTTACCTGCTTATTACCATTACATTAACCACCTGCCTCTTCCCGCTCCATAAGCTGCAGCACAGGGCTTTTCTTGAGGGATATTCACTGATACATCCCATGTCTGGTACATACACACTTAATAAATAAGTGATTAACGGATAGTAAAATCATTCCTGTGTCTCATTATCCGGAAGTGTAGCGAACCATCGTCTTCATCTCAAATTATCTTATATCCATCTTATATCATTATTCCTTAAAGTCCACACTACTCTTCTCTCCCAAATTCTTTATTCGGAAAATCGACCCCACTTAAAATTCATTTCAATAAGACTAATTATTTGGGAAAGCCGCCAGCCCGTTATCTGACAAGAGTTGCTTCCTCTCGCAAACTCGGGAGTCGTCAAAAAGCCCCACGCCCGTTCTCAAATTCAACACGAGAGTACTCCACCTGACCCCTAAATACCCCGCCTCCGCCGTCCGCTCTACTCATCCCTTTTCTCTAATTAGTAGGCAAATTTACACCCTCAACCCACTCCCGCCGTTTAAGCCTCGCGGGTCTCACATGGTGGTGGTGACTGCGCTATCGGAACAGCACGATTTTCTCCACCTTGCTCCGGCGTCCGAAGAGAGAGCGCGAGAAAGGCGGGACTTCCGCTTCCTGCAGCCCACTTCCGTGGGCGCCTGCGCAAGCTCAACCAGCTATGTGGGCGTGGTCTGTTGCCATAGTGAGCCCGCTGGCGCTCAGAGTTGGTGTAAAAGGCTTGCTTAAGTGATTCAAGGACATTTAGGACCATACGGGTTAGAGGTTTACGAAAATGAAGAGATAAAGAAAGCGGGTCCGACTTAAGGGCACAGATGCACGAAGAAAAGGACACGCTATTTCCAAATACCCGCCAGTCTTCCCTTCGGGGCGCGGCCTCCGAAAAGCCAATCCACTCCTCACGCTCAAGGATAGACTCCGCCTCTTTTCCTTTCGGAATGGTTCGTTTACGTGTCTACAGTATTCACCTTTCCGGCTCAGTGAAACCAATACTTTGCCTACATCCGGGAGGGGCGTGGATCTGTACAGGGAGATCTAATGTTTTTCGTGATCAAACGCTTCTCATTGGCTTCCCCTCAACGCTGAGGCGGAGCCTACCGCCTGCGCGCTCCCTTTCGGGTTGTGCAACTCTCAGAGGTACCAACGCCAAAAGCCCCAGGGAGACAGGGAGGCGTGTCCTCAGAACGACAGTCTCCATTGGCTTCACTGGTCCCAGGAGGGTAGAATGCTGCAGCCGCTCTTGTTGTTCATTGGTCCGGTGATTCCATGGGGTGGGACTTGGCTGGGCCTAAATTCGATCTGCTGTCCAGGACCGGTTTCTGCGTGAAGCTGCCATGCGTTCCGGGGGTCGCGGGCGGCCCCGGCTACGGCCCGGGGAACGCGGCCTCTTGCAGCCACCCTCACCGCCCAATCGCCGCCTGCTACCGCGGGGGCATCTGTTGCCCCTGATGTTGCTGGCACTGGCCGTGGCCTCGGCGTTTTACACCATCTGGAGCAGCTGGCACCACCGGACTGAAGAGCTGCCGCCGAGCCGGGTGCTGCGGGTGAGGCCTGGCGGGGGCATTGCGGGGACCCTTTATTCCTCGCTTCCTCTAAGGTCTCTAGTGGACGTGACTTTATCGTGAGGCCCTAGCAGCAGGTGCCACCGTTGTCATCTTTGGGACGTATGCCCCTTGTCAATGGAATAAGGTTTCGGGCTTGTTCTGTAATAGTGGCTTTTCTTTAAAAGGAAGGGTCTAGTGTAGTGAATCTGGGAGTTCTGAATTCTAATCCTAAAGCCAACGATTTGGAAGAGTCCTTTCCTCTTGCTGGGCCGCGATTTCCCAACAGGATTGGTGTATGCTGAACTGCATGGGCTTGGAGGGACTTTTCCTGCGTCTAGGATTTATCCTAGAAACCTGCAATGCTGGGAGCCGCGATTAAGAAGAGGAATTGGGGCTTCTTAGGGGCGACAGCGTCAGAAGTTGGGTCCGAATTGGGACTGCTCTCACGCTTTTCTCTTCCCCCTCCCACCTTCCATCCAAGGGCCCGTTGATTGGAAGCCTCCCTGAAGGCCGAATGCGGAGAGTGGTGGGGCAACTGGATCCGCAGCGTCTCTGGAACACTTACCTGCGCCCCCTGCTGGTTGTGCGAACCCCTGGTAGTCCCGGCAATCTCCAAGTCAGAAAGGTAAAGGGCGGCATCTGACCCCTCAGACCTCCAGGGAACAGGAAATAGGAATTCTGCCCAAGATCCCAAAGCACTAACTAAAAGGCAGAGCTCTATCTCTGAGTGGAGCTCATCTTGCTCTTGAGTAAACTCCAGGCTCTACTACCCTCTGCAGTGCTCCCACTAAAAGCTTACTGTGGCCTGACCTGTGGTGGCACAGTAGATAAAGGGTTGACCTGGAAATGCTGAGGTCACCGGTTCGAAACCCTGGGCTTGCCTGGTCAAGGCTCATATGGGAGTTGATGCTTCCAGCTCCTCCCCGGCTTCTCTCTCTCTGTCTATTCTCTCTCTCTCTCTCTGTCTCTCCCTCTCCTCTCTAAAATGAATAAATTTAAAAAAATTAAAAAAAAAAAAGCTTACTGTGTGCTAGGCACAGGTAGCAGCCCTGTGAGGTGGGTACTGATGTGATCTTCATTATGCAAGTGGGGAAACTGAGGCCAGAGCAGTTTGGCATTTTGTCCAAATCTCACAGCTAATAAATGGTGTACCTAGGGATTCAATCCAAACAGGTTGGCCCCAGAGCTGGTGCTTTAATATCTGTATATGGCCTCCCATATTGCTGTCCAGAAAGCATTAAGAGTCATTTGTTTACTGCCTGAGTTCAGTCCCATGTCAGCCACTTGGAGTATGACCTTGAAGGAGTGTCTTAATCTCTCTGTGCCTCAGTTTCTTCACCTTCAAATTGAGCCACTGACAGTCTCTTCCCCAAGAGTTCCTAGAACAGGGCTCAGCACAGTTACCACTATTGAAGAGTGAGCTGTGATCAGTCTTGGTATCAAGAGGTGGGGTTGTTCTATGCCTGACATTAGTAAGTACTTAGCAGAAGTATTTCAAAAGAATGAGTCAAACCAAAGTGGGACTTGTGTGTCAACCCAAACTGCTCTGCATGGCCCAGGACACATGGCCCGTCTCCTGACCTCCTTTGTAGTATCCTCGTACACCCTCCCGCCTCTCTCTTGCCACTAGTTCCTGGAGGCCACTCTGCGGACCCTGACAGCAGGCTGGCATGTGGAGCTGGACCCCTTCACAGCCTCAACGCCCCTGGGGCCACTGGACTTTGCCAACGTGGTGGCCACGCTGGACCCAGGGGCTGCTCGTCACCTCACCCTTGCCTGCCATTATGACTCAAAGCTCTTCCCATCTGAGTCGGCCCCCTTTGTAGGGGCCACAGATTCAGCTGTGCCTTGTGCCCTGCTATTGGAGCTGGCCCAGGCCCTCAACCAGGAACTGAGCAGAGCCAAGGATCAGGTGAGGAGTGGGGGTAGGGTAGAGGAGGAGGGCAGGGGTCAGCTTGGTTGAAGCCACTACCCTCCTTTGCCTGGTCTAGTCTTCCTGCCTTCACTACACATACGAAGCTACAGGGATCTTCCTACCTCCTGGGTGTTAGATCCTGTCTCTCCTCTGCCCCAAACCTTCCCATGGGTCCTACCTCACTTCATGCATAAGCCAGGGTTCTTGCAGTGGCCCATGAGTTGTGTTGACACCTTTCTAGTCTCATCTGCCACCCCTCACCCCTTGCCTACTCCACTCTAGGTACCCACTGCCTTGTGTACCTCAGATCCACCAGATTCAGCCCCACCTCAGGCATCTGCATTTGCTGTTTGCTCTGCCTAGAATGTGTTTTTCTCAGATATCTTCCTAGCTGGCTCCCAGCCTTCATTCAAGGGTTCACTCTGATGTTATCTCCTCAACGAGGCCTCCACAACCACCCTGTTACTGTCCCAGGGTTTGTGGTGCTGATGTTGATATGTCTGTCCCTACAATTAGAATAAGCTCCATCTAGGCAGGGACTCGGCTGCTTTTGTTTCTGCTCTCTATCCGGGGTCCAGAATATTGCCTGGAATAAAGTAGGATATCAATTAAAATGTGTGGAATGAAGGAATGAAAACACAAGTTGCCTTATGCTCCTGCCCTGCTTTGACCCCCTCCCGTGGCTAAACCCCAGTGTCCCAAAGCCCAGGCTCCCTGCCCCTTCAGGCCTCTTCCCAAACCTCTCTGGCCCCAGCCTGGTCCCTATCGCTTCTGTGCCTGGGACAATCTTCCCTCCGCTCCATTTTTGCCAGGCCAGCTCCCACGCAGCTTCAGTGCAAACATCCCTTTTCCAGCAGATCCGACCTGTTCCCAGGCCAGGTTCCCCCAACCCCTTCCCGTGCTCTTTTAGGACCCACTAGTTCTTGGAAGTATTTGTCCCAACTGCATTTCACTGTTTATATAATTATTCATTTGTGGTTCTGTCTCTTTTGCTAAACAGGCTAGGAATAATGATAATAATCAGAGCTAACCACTGTGTGCCAGTCACTATTCTAGGACCTGGATTTGGATCTTCCCCTATGAATAGAAATTTTTCTTTCTCTTTATTTATTTATTTATTTATTTATTTTTAAGCTGGAAACTGGGAGAGACAGTCAGACAGACTCCCACATGAGCCCAACCGGGATCCACCCGGCACGCCCACCAGGGGGCGAAGCTCTGCCCAGCAGGGGGCGATGCTCTGCCGCGACCAGAGCCACTCTAGCGCCTGGGGCAGAGGCCAAGGAGCCATCCCCAGCGCCCGGGCCATCTTTGCTCCAATGGAGCCTCGGCTGCGGGAGGGGAAGAGAGAGACAGAGAGGAAGGAGGGGAGGGGGGTGGAGAAGCAAATGGGCGCCTCTCCTATGTGCCCTGGCCGGGAATCGAACCCGGGTCCCCCGCACGCCAGGCCGACGCTCTACCGCTGAGCCAACCGGCCAGGGCCTTTCTCTTTATTTTGGAGAGAGGAAGGGGGAGAGAAGAAAGGAGAGAGAGAGAGAGAAGTATCAACTCATTGCCCCACTTAGTTATGCACCCACTGATTGCTTCTCATATTGCCTGACCTGTGAACCTGGGATCAAACCTGAGACCTCGATGCTCCAGGATGACACTCTATCCACTGGGCTGAATAGACCTGATTAACCTCATTTCTACATGAGAAAACTGATGCTTTGAGAAGTTAGTAGCTTAACTATGACTGCTTGGCCAGGAAGCAGTTGAGCCAGAATTTGAACCCAGATTGTCTGGCTCAGTCTGTATTCTAGGCCACTATGCTCTATGAGTGAGGAGGCCTAGTTTGTCCCATTCAGCTCTGCGCGCAGGCAGGAAATGGGGGTGGGCGAGGTGAGGGCTGGCACTGAGCACCGGCTCCCACAGACAGCCCCAGTGACCTTGCAGCTGCTCTTTTTGGATGGTGAAGAAGCGCTGAAGGAATGGGGACCCCGGGACTCCCTCTATGGCTCCCGGCACCTGGCCCAGCTCATGGAGTCTGCACCCCACAGCCCCGGACCCACCCGGATCCAAGCTATTGTAAGACCAGGACCCCATTAGGTTCCGGTGAGTGAGGGAGGGACTGAGGCAGGGTTGGCACCGTCCTGCCTGGCCTCTCCAGTCCTGGCCTCTCTCCCTAGGAGCTCTTTGTGCTTCTTGATCTCCTGGGAGCCCCCCATCCGACCTTCTACAGTCACTTCCCTCGCACAGCCCGTTGGTTCCATCGGCTAAGGAGCATTGGTAAGGGTGACAGTGGAGGCAGGCTTCAGCCTGGAATGTGAGTGGGAGGGTTGGGGTAGGGGGTGGGGCAGGCACCTGTCCTCTGAGAGGTCATCCAGCCTTCCCTCTACCTCCCTAGCCTCTCTTTAAGGCACTAATACAAAGGACAGAACATAAACAGATCCTACAGCAGTTGTGATTACAAATGGGGCGTGGGGTCAGGTAGCCCTGGGTTCAAATCCTGACTCTCTTTACCAGCTGTGTGAACTTGGGCAAGTGGCTTCATCTCTGAGTCTCAAGTTCCAGTATGTAAAGTGGACGTGATGGTAATGATAATAGGGAAACATGGTACCCCTGCAGTAAGGGGTAATTAACACTTATTCTTTTTTTTTTAATTGGTTTTAGAGAGAAAGGAAGGCGGAAAGGAGGGTGGGAAGGGGGGAGAGAAACATTGCTTTGTTGTTATGCATGTGTTGGTTGATTTCTTGTATGTTCCCTGATCAGAGATTGAATCTGCAACCCCTACAACCTTGTCATAACAGACCAATGCTCTAACCAACTGAGCTACCTGGCCAGGGCCACTAACATTCTTTTTTTTTTTTTTTAAAGATTTTATTTATTGATTTTAGAGAGAAGAGAGAGAGAGAAAAGTGGGGAGGAGGGCGGGGAGGAGCAGTAAGCATCAACTCATAGTATAATAGTTGCT
Organism: Saccopteryx bilineata; assembly: GCF_036850765.1. NCBI lineage: Eukaryota > Metazoa > Chordata > Mammalia > Chiroptera > Emballonuridae > Saccopteryx > Saccopteryx bilineata. The sequence goes on along the minus strand of NC_089492.1, from coordinate 313,295,231 downwards.
TCTCATATGTGCCTTGACCAGGCAAGCCCAGGTTTTGAACTGGCGACCTCAGCATTCCAGGTCCATGCTTTATCCACTGCACCACAGGCCAGGCCTAACTTCCATTCTTATTGTGGATGACCAGTGCTTTACCTTTGGGCCCTCCTCCCCTCCTCTGATTTGTGAGCAGGGGAACCTCTGACCGCTGAGGAGCTGACCTTTGCTCTCTAATCTCCACTGCTTTCAGAGAAGCGCCTGCACCGTTTGAACCTGCTACAGTCTCATCCCCAGGAAGTGATGTACTTCCAGCCCGGGGAGCCCCCTGGCTCTGTGGAGGACGACCACATTCCCTTCCTCCGCCGAGGTACTTGCCACAGGGAGGAATGGGGATCGGAGGTCCCAGGGAGCCACAGATGGGACCTGGCCCTGACTCCTTCCCAGAGTGGGAGGGAGACTGGTAGCAAGTTGCTTACCCTGTTTGTGCCTTGATTTCCTCATTTGTAAAGTGGGTATAATAACAGCCCGTCTCAGTTCGTACCTTGTTAAGGTGGTTGAATGTGCTAATACAGAAAGTAAAGACCTTTCTTGGACCAGTTCCCGGCACATAACAAGCATCTGAGAAATGCGAGCTACTTTTGTTTGTGCCTCAGCGATTGCAGTTTCTTCTAGCTCTTGCCTTTCAACACCCGGGCGTCCCAGCAGAATCACCCAAGGAGCTCTGAAAAATGCCCAGTCACATTTCAGGCCTGCCCAACCATTATCTTGGGCCTCTGTGTCACTTAATTAATTAATTATTTATATTTTTAAACTTTTTCCATTGATTTGAGAGAGGAAGGGGGGGGAGGAGAAAGAGAAGCATCAGCTTGTTGTTAGCCACTTAGTCGCTCCATTTAGGTTGTGCGCTCATTGACTGCTGCTCGTATGTGCCTTTACTGGGAATTGAACCCATCAGTGCATGAGGGTAATGCTTTATCCATTGAGCCACCTGGCCAGGAGAGCTCTGTGTTAATTTTAAAAACTTCCAGAGTATTCTGATGCATAACCAGGACAGAAGACATCTGGTAGAGGGGTTCAGAACATAGATTTCAGAATTGGTCTGGGTTCCAGGATCTGCAATTTACCACTTGTTGGCCTAAGGCAAATGATTTAGCCTCTCTAAGCCCCCATTTCTTTGGGAAAAATGAAGAGACTTATACATAAAAAACACATCTATGTGTATTTTCATAATAACAGGGTTGTGAGGATGAAATGAGATTAGGTATATAAAATGCCTGCTTATATAATACTTGGCATAGAGTAAGTGCTAAAAACTGCTTTTTAAGTTTTTGCTCTATAATTTACTCGCTCAACAAATATACATTCCTTACAATGCCTTCCTTCAATGAATACTTCCCAAGGCAGGTACTGAGCGAGATGTAGGGATGGAGTGATGGGCCATAATCTGCCTGCCTCCTGTCTAGTGGGAAGACCAATATTTAGCAAATCTGGACAAACGCAGAGAGAAGTGCTCTGAGGACGGGAACCCAGTGTAGAACAGTGGTTAAGAGCACAGACTCTGGAAACAGGAGGTAGCCTGGGTTCAAATGCTGACTGTGCTGTTTACTAGAGTTGGGACCTTAGGCTAATCACTCTGCCTGCTTCTGTGCCTCTGTGTCCATATCTGTAAACTGGCGGTAATTACGGTACTCACCTTAAAGGATTATTATAAAGATAAAATGGTGTGTGTGATGTATAGCCTTAGAGTAGGGCCTGGAATAGAGCAAGTACTCTATGAGTGCTAACTATTAGTAAAGAAGAGAAAAAGAGCCTGGTGAGGTATACCTGGCAAGGAGAGTCAGACAGCTGCCCCTTCTATTGGTCTTTCCGCAATCCATTAACTTGTGAGTTTCTCTTAATTTGTGTTATGAAAACAATAGCTATACTGGGTATATATATTTAAACTAACCTGTACCCACACACACTTAAAGTGATTGTTCAGAGTTCTTCAATCGCCAGAACAGAGTATCTTCTGGGGGGAAGGGACGGTCTGGGTTTGGGCTCCTGGGTCAGCCATGGCCCTGATGGAGTCTTTTGTCTGTCCCACAGGGGTCCCAGTGCTTCACCTCATCTCCACACCCTTCCCTTCTGTCTGGCACACACCTGACGACTCTGAGGCCAACCTGCATCCACCCACGGTGCATAACCTGAGCCGCATCCTCGCCGTGTTCCTGGCTGAATATCTGGGGCTATAGCCTGCTGGGTTGACTCTGAAGAAGCGCCCGGCAGGGGTGTGCCAAGGGCACCCAGAACCAGCAGAGCTCAGGCTGGGGCCCCCTCGGGTGTGCTGGCTCATTCTGTTTAATACCTTTGGCTCTACTTGTGCTGTGATTGGAAGACCCTCTTTCCTTTGACTGTCTCAAGCTGCCACTCTTCAAAGACATGGAAGAGAACATGTGGGGTGAGAGCCAAAGCAGAAAGAGCTTGGGCCACGTTCTGAGGCAGATACCGGGCTGAAGGTTTGCAGGGGCCAAATGCTGTCCTTAGTTTGTCAGCAAACCATGGACTACCACGCAGACCAGCAACATCACCCAACCCGAAGAACTCTCTGTGGCTTTTTCATGGCAGTTCATTCTCCAGAATGGCAGCTCTGCTACTGCACAAGTCCAGACCTAGCACCCACGTGGATGTGCCATGGGTGGCGCCCAGAGGATGTGCCCGTAAGCAGGGACAGAGGAGATGGAAGCCAATACTTGGGAACTCCAGATTCTGTAGATCTAATGGGCAACAAACTAGTGTTTCTACAAAAAATCTGCAGAACTAGCATAATAGGTGGGTGTTGCATAAGAAAAGGGAGCACAGAAGCGGGGTGAGACATTCGGTAAATTTCTTCAAGGCACAATGTGAATTTTCAAGGGTAAGACAATGCAGTGTTTTCCCAAGTATTTCACCATTGAATTCCTTTATTGGGAAGCACTTCGCAGAACTCGGAAGATACTTTGGGAAACACTGGGTTTTAATAGTTTGAGTGTGTTTATGAAAGGAATAAGACAGACCAGGAGTCACTGCAAATTAGTTATACAAAACCATCCTGTCCCTTTTAGTTGTGAGTACAGAAGTGTGAGATGGTGGGTGTAACTACAGCTCTAGTGATGGCCTGAAGAAGGATTTCCTAACCCTACTTAATTTTCACTCAGCTGGGGTACTTATTAAAAAATGCAGATTCTGAGTGGAACAAGTGCTTCCGTTCTCTTCCCCTCTCCCTTCCTCACTCTGTTTCTATGAAAAAAAAAAAATCAATAAAAATTAAGCCCCAGCCAGATAGCTCAGTTGGTTGGAACGTTGTCCTGGAGTGTGAGGTTGCCAGTTCAATTCCCCAGTCAGGGCACATACAGGAGCAGCTCAATGTTCCCATCTCTCTCCCTGCCTCTCAAAAAAACAAACAAAAAAGCAGACTCCCAGGTTCTACCCAGACATAATGAACTTTAGGGAGAGGCTGGGAATTTAACAAGCACCCAAGGAAATCTCATGATTAGCAAAGTTTGGGATGTGCTTGCTATCCCTAAGGATCGAGTTCGGTATGTTCCCAGCTGCTTAACAAACCTATCCAAAGAAAACCATAATATAGCGGGTGCCTAGAGAGGGAGTCCTATGCTGGGCTCTGTGCCTGCTGCTCTGTGACTGAAGGACACCTAATAGGCAGCAGGGATGTCAGGCCAGGAAGGAGGGTTATTAAGTAGTGAAGGTGAGCACTGGCCTTCTGAGCCAACTCAAGGCTGAAGATTTGAGAATTCATGGGCCGAAACTCAAGATATCTAATGAAAGAGGATAAACAAGGTTCTCAATTTACATTCTGTGATAGTAGCTGACATTTCCTGAGCACCTACTGTAAGGCAAGCACCATGGCACTGTATATATACCAACTCCGTCTTCCACAAAGCCTGAGGTAGGTACAATTTCCTTTCTTGTTTTGCAGAGGAGCGGACAGATCTGAGATTCAGAAACCAGTTCTTTAGAGCCCAGAATCTCCCACACAGCTGTGCTTCTAACCCTGCATCCTACCTCCCTTCCGAAAGTCACCTGTGTAGGACCAACAGATTGTTAACAAAAGGTAGCTCCTCCTGAGGCATTTTTTTAAATTATTTATTTTCAGGAGGAGAGGAAGCAAGAGAAGGGGGGAGGAGCAGGAAGCATCAACTCCATATGTGCCTTGACGGGGCAAGCCCAGGGTTTCAAACAGGCGATCTCAGCATCCCAGGTTGATGCTTGATCCACTGTGCCACCATGAATGAGGCCTCCTGAGGCTTTTTTTTCTTCTCTTGGACAAGGAGAGTCAGAGAGGGAGAGATAGGGACAGACAGACGGGAGGGGCGAGAGATGAGAAGCATCAGTTATTTGTTGCAGCACCTTAGTTGTTCATTGATTGCTTTCTCATGTGCCTTGACGGGGGGGGGGGGGGGGGAGGAGGCCTCCAGCAAAATGAGTGACCCCTTATCAAGCCAGCACCTTTGGGCTCAACCCAGCAGTGACCGTGGGGTCATGTCTATGATCCCATGTTCAAGCCAATGAGCTGGTGCTCATGCCAACAACCTCAGGGTTTCAAACCTGGGTCCTCAGTGTCCCAGTCCGATGCTCTATCCACTGCGCCACCACCTGGTCAGGCTCCTGAGGCTTTTAATTAGGTGTAAATTACAGTCGGGTTAGGGATGGGGGAATTAAAGACCTCTTAAAGGTGGAATTCATGGGCCGAAAGAACCAGTTTCCACTGGTTCTTGCTCATGATGATTTACTTCCATGTGTATTTGGTTACTTGACTATAGTACTCATTGTCTGGAAATTACTTGTGGGGACTCTAGATGACAGTTCCTTCCACCAGAGGGTTAGTTTGTTTCTGCCACACATCTCAGCTAGACGTACCCTGGAACACATCACTGATGCAAACCTGGGCTGCAAACCGGAGCCAAGGGCCATCCTGTGACTAAATTCTCAGGTCCACTTGGCATAAATGTAGAATTCAGAAAGGGAAACTGACAATCAGCCGGAGGCTCTCAAACCACAAGGAGATTCCTGTTCATTTCTTGTGTGGCAGGCATGGTTCCAACTTAAAGTGCACCATGTCCCCTTAGCCTCACAGCCATCCAGAAGTATGAGACATCATCTCCATGTTAGAGCAGGGAAGCAGAGTGCTCAGTTACATCCCCAGACCTCTCTCTCCCAAGTCCTCTTGATTGAGTGCACTACACACTGGGCACCGGGCAAGGGCCAGATGCATCTTTTTTGCATGAATCTGGGGCAAGGGTTCAGGGTTCCATTTTACAGATGAGGCTGCCGTTGCTTGGCAAGGTGCTTCCCCCCAGCTCCCATTTGTCCCCTAAACTTGGGGTCCCCCAGCCTCATGCTGTGAAGGGGCCACTAAGTGTATTTAGTAAGCACAATTATTGAGTATTCTAGATGCAACATATGTCAATGTTTTGAGGAACCATCAATATTCTCATTTTTCAGATTAAAAAAACTAAGTTTCAGGCCTGGCCAGTTTGCCAGTGGATAGAGCATCAGCCTTGTGTATGGATGTCCTGGGCTTCCAGTCAGGGCACACAGGGGAAACCACCATGTTTCTCTCCCCCTTCTCTCTTCCCCTCCTGCAGCCAGTGGCTCAAAGGTTTTGAGCATGGCCCCAGGCACTGAGAATAGCTCCGTTGATTCAAGCACATGGGGGGAGGGGTGTTGCTGGGTAGATCCCGGTTGGGACACATGTGGGAGTCTATCTCCTCTCCTCTCACTTAAAAAAAGAAAACTGAGCTTCAGAGAAGTCCGTTGCCAAAGATCACATAGCTGGACACTTATAGCACAGTGTGTCTAGGTGTACATTTCTTTTTATTTATCCTGCTTCTAACTCATTGGGCTTATTGGTCTTTTACCAGCCTACGTTAAAGGAACCACAGTTTTTAAATATCTTTGCACTATTCTCTCTTCTGATTCTAGAATGCCAATTAAATGTTAGACTTCTCACCCTATCCTCTATAACAGGGGTAGTCAACCTTTTTATACCTACTGCCCACTTTTGTATCTGTTAGTAGTAAAATTTCCTAACCGCCTACCGGTTCCACAGTAATGGTGATTTATAAAGTAGGGAAGTAACTTTACAAAATTTATAAAGCAGTTATAATTACTTACCAAGTACTTTATTTCAGATTTTCGCTGTTTGGCAGAATAAATCTTTATAAAACAACTTACTATAATTAAATCTTTTTATTTATACTTTGGTTGCTCTGCTGTCGCCCACCATGAAAGCTGGAATGCCCACTAGTGGGCAGTAGGGACCAGGTTGACTACCACTGCTCTATAACCTTTCTTTCGTGTTTTCATTGTCTGGCTCTTCTACTTTTTGGGCTTATTTCTGGTGTAATAAATTGTAAGTTGTGTCTAACTGCTGTTTAGACCAGCCATTGAGTTTTTACTTTGGTTATTACATGTTTGTGGGCTTTTTCCTTTCATATCTGCTAGGCCATTATTTAGTTCTGAGTTCCCTGCAGATACTTCCAAGTTCTTCTGTTCTAACCTGTGACTGACAGTGTCACCATCTGAAGCCTGCTTTTGCTGTTGTTTCCACTGGTTCTTGCTCATGATGATTTACTTCCATGTGTATTTGGTTACTTGACTATAGTACTCATTGTCTGGAAATTACTTGTGGGGACTCTAGATGACAGTTCCTTCCACCAGAGGGTTAGTTTGTTTCTGCCACACATCTCAGCTAGACGTACCCTGGAACACATCACTGATGCAAACCTGGGCTGCAAACCGGAGCCAAGGGCCATCCTGTGACTAAATTCTCAGGTCCACTTGCTTCTTTCTTTGGTCTTGTGCTCCCATCGGTGTTTAGAACATCTCTGCAACTTCCCAGTCACCCTTACCTCAGCCTGTGGTCCAGCGGGATCCCAGGTCCTTTTAGATTTCCCACCTTGGGGAGGCTTTGGACTTGACTTCTGCCTGTCCCAATAAGGCTACAAGTAGGAAACCTAAGTTTGTCTACATCAGCAAATGCCCTCAGAACAAAAGTGGCTTCAGGGCCCCTTAAATTTTCAGCTTGATGTCTCCTTAACTGTATTTTAATTTTTTTTATTTATTTATTTATTTTAGAGAGGAGAGAGAGAAGGGGGGAGGAGCTGGAAGCATCAACTCCCATATGTGCCTTGACCAGGCAAGCCCAGGGTTTCGAACTGGCGACCTCAGCATTTCCAGGTCAACGCTTTTATCCACTGCGCCACCACAGGTCAGGCTCCTTAACTGTATTTTATTGGCTATTTCAGTGTTTTTCTACTGCTGATACACAGAGAAGTCTACCAGAATTTCTGTGCTGGTCTGAGTTAACCACTCTGATGCTGTATGAAGATTAGAGACCAAATGATCTCAGTTGAATTTGCTTATGCTCTGGGTGATTTCTGCCTTAGCGGCCCTGAAATAATACTATTTTCACTGATCCTCAAGTACAAAATGGTTGAAAACCACTGGACTATTTGGTGCTTTTAATTTTTTACTTCCTGTTTCCAAATAACCTGGTCCTCCCTCCACAGGAAACTGAAGTATCATTAAGCCAAGTGAAGGTTCAAACCCAGGTCTCTTATTCTAAAATCTAACCAATGAATACCTACTATGATAAATCCTAGTCTCCCTGGAAATTTTGATTCCCTGATAAGAGTATCAGCCTGACCTGTGGTGGCACAATGAATAAAGTGTCAACCTGGAATGCTGAGGTCATTAGTTCAAAACTCTGGGTTTTCTGGGTCAAGGTACATACAAGAAGCAACTACTATGAGTTGCTGCTTCCTGCTTCTCCTCCCGCCTTTCTCTCTCTCCTCTAAAATAAATAAATCTTAAAAAATACAAAACAACCAAGAATGTTAGCTGCCTCTCAATATCCATTTCCCCTCTTACACTTGAATTTTTAAAATGTCATAATCCCTTTTTATGTAATATACTATTAAGTGGCTATTTTAAACCTTTCATTATAGGGATCTTTAGTAAGAGTTTGTCAGGCAGAATGCACCCAGCTAAAAGATTGCATTTCCGAGTTTCCTCTGCAGCCCTTCCATATGGCTAAGTACTTACCAGTGAGAAGTGTACAGAAAAAGTAAAGTCCTCACTTAACATCATCAATAGAGTCTGCAACTTTTAGGTGAAATGATGCATAACAAAACCAATTTTAGCCCTGGCAAGGCAGCTCAGTTCGTTAGAGCGTCACCCCAATAAACCAAGGTTACAGGTTTGATTCCCAGTCAGGGTACATAAAAGAATCAACTAATAAGTGCATAAATAAATGGAACAAGAAATTGATGTTTCCCTTTCTCCTGTCCTCTCTAAAATCAATAAATTAAAAAATTTTCAATCAATTTTACCATAGGCTAATTGATATAAACAAGAGTTAAATTCCTATGGCATCTTATCAACATTATAATGAAAAGATGTTATTTGAGGAACTACTGTACAGTACAGTACTCTAAGAGTTAGGGAGTTTTCCTTCCTGCAAAATGGTGATGGCTGGAGTTCTAGCCATTGTCTTGGAATATGACGATGAGGGCCACAGGCAAAGAATGATGGAGTAGTGAACTAGAAGGAGCCTGGGTTCCTGATGTCTTCAGGGCCACCACATCTGCCCAACTCTGGATTTTTAAAGAAATAAGAACTATTGGCCCTGGCTGGTTGGGTCAGTGGATAGAGTGTCAGCCTAGTGTACAGACATCCCGGGTTCAATCCTCGGTCAGGGCACACGAGAAGTGACCATCTGCTTCTCTCTCCCTCCTTCTCCCCTTTCTCTCCCTCTTCCCCTTTTGCAGCCAGTGGCTCGACTGATTCAAGCATTGGCCCAAGGCACTGAGGATAGCTCAGCTGGTCCAAGCATTGGCTTCAGGTGCTGAGGATAACTCCGTTGGTCCCAGCATCCGCCCCAGACAGGGGTTGCTGGGTGGATCTCGGTCAGGGTCCATTCAGGAGTCTGTCTCACTATCTCCTCTCCTCTCCCTTAAAAATAACTAAAAAGAAATAAAAACTATCTTGTTTAACCTACTACTGTCTTGAGATGAGTCCAAAATGTCACAAATGAAGAATCAAATAATTTCATGCTGCACTGGCCAGGTAGCTCGGTTAGACCATCATCCGGAAGCACTGAGGTTATCAGTTCAATCCCCGGTCAGGGTACATACCAGAACATATTGATGTTCCTGTCTCTCTCTTGCTCTTTCCCTTCCTCTCTTTAAGGGTCTTGGCTAAGGATCCTTTTTCCTCAGCTTTTTCCATATTACCAGGCACAGATATATGACTCGATTCTCTCCCAAATCCCCTCCCTGAACAACACACAAACCAGTCTGGGTCCAGCCTTATAAATACAAATTTTATAGAAAGGACCAATTCAAAATTGGTCAGATGCCACATGCTAGAAGCTTCCAGAACCACAGGGATGAAAAAACAAGAACAAAAAAGAGAAAACCCAAACAGAACAAACAAAAACACCCCAGACCAGATAGCCTTAAAAAATAAAATAAAAAAAAATCAAGGTCTCAGTTAACCAAAGGTTTCTAAAGAAACATGTGGCTCAGGGTGGAGACCCCAATGCCTGAACAAGTACCTAGAACAGAAGGAGAAACAACCCAGAAATTCAAACCCAGTCCCTACCCACCGGCCCCCACGCTGTCAAGAGCAAGGCGAAGGGCTTCACAGTTTTTTGTGGGTTTTTTTGAGCGGTGGTGATGGCAATAGCTTAAATAATGGGAGGAGGGAAATCTTTATAGTCTTTGTTTTTTTTTTCTTCCCCTTTGGGGGAAGTGGAGAGATTGGTAGTTAAGGAGAAAAGAATGATTTTTATTGTTTTAATGGGGGAAACATCTAGAAATGGCAGGCTGCCATGAAATGTGCCCAATCTGATCTATGATCGGATAGCCTCCCAATTCTTGAAGAGGAGGTGAGCCCTGCCTGGCACAGTAGGTTAGGAGAGACGTACCAGCCTTGGGTTCTCAGCCTCTTGGGAGAGAGAACACAGCTCCAGAGACAGAGAACTGGGGGAGGGGCTGGCAGGGGCCAGGATGGGGGAACCCTTAAGTAGTACCAAAATTAGCTGCCGTCTGCTCCCTGCTGGTGGGTCCCTGGGGTGTGTGGAGTGGCAGGAAGGGTGCTAGGGCTGAATGGAGAAGAAACTTGAGATGCTAATAACAAACACCCTCCTGGAGGGTCCCTGGCCCTGGGTCTGAAGAGTAGGAAACCAATGGGGGTCCATCAGAGTGCTTTCTTAGGTCATGCCCCTGAACCCCAGCTCAGTTCTGGAGGGGGGGTCAATGCTGCATGGACAGGTGGTATGGGCTGGTGGCCCAGTCCTGGCCCTGGCTCCCAGGGGAGGGGGTGGGCATGGTGGGCTTCCCCACCCTCCCCCGGCTTCACCTCCCCTCCTCCCTGCCGGCCCGGCCCCCACCCCCACCAGGCCCATTGCAGGGCAGCACCCAGTTGTTATCGTGCAAACCCAGGCGGCAGCCAGGCGTCTCGCGGTCGGCTCGGCGGCAGCACATCCAGTAGGAACGTCCGTAAGGCAGGTCATGGTGGTAGGGCTTAGGGTGCCAGCGGCAGAGGGACACATCTCCCTTCTCATATCTCTTGCGGCATTGCTTGCAAGGGTCATCGCGGTAGAGGGGGTCTCGGCTCCAGCGCGAGTCTGTGGCCCGCACACCGAATGCTTCAATGATACCCTTGAAGTGATGGCAGGTGCACTTGAGGGCCGCCAGGGCCCGAGTAGGCAGGAAGCTGAAGATCTTGACCAGCACATGCTCGGGCAGCAGGAGCATATACTGCCGCGGCTCCAGCAGCCTCTGGATCTTGAAGCGGATCTCCAGGAAGTCGTGTGACACGTGCCGATACAGACGGCACAGGGAGGTGTCCGCTGTGCCTTCCGCATCGTCCGGGCCTGGTGCAGTGGCTGGTGAGTCGGCTGGGGGTGGCTCAGGAGGTCCATCAGGCCCACGGGACTGGAGGAAGAAGAGCTGGCCAGGTGGGGGTGGCTCCTCAGGGCTGACTGTTAAGCACACTGTCTCCTCCTTCACATTCTTGGTACCATCTTTGCCAAAGAAGATGCACTCGTCCACCACACCCGTCACCACCACATCCACGTGGAAGCCAGATGCTCCGCAGTCCCGGGCAGGGGGTGGAGGGGGGGCTGGGGGAGTGTCCTCGGGCCTGGCAGGGGCTGGGATCTCCCCCTCGCTGGCTTCGTCTGCTCTGGCCAGAAGGAACTCCACATTGCTGGGGAGGGCATCCCGAGAGGGGCTGATGAGCTGGTATAGGTCGCAGGTGATCTTGTCCTTGGCTCGGGCCCCAGGGCCTGGGCTGCCCGGGTAGGCACAGCCTGGCCGGCCCCCACTCCCATTGGGCAAGCTGCCATCTGGTGGACGGGGCTCTCGGCCATTGGAGATACGGAAGGCAATGCGTACCTCCCCCGGGCCTGGCCCAGGCCGCTCCTCCTTGCGGAGGCCCTTGGCCGGAGGGTTGTCCCGCTGGGCCTCAAAGTGGGCCACCGCCTCTGCCACACGGCTGCAGTCCCCACCACCAGCCCGCCTTTCAGACCCCAGCCCCTTGGTAGGCCCACCCTGCTCTGCTGACACAAAGACCACAGGCGCCGGGGTGCCAGGATGTGGGTAGTTCTGCAGGGCCAGGGCAGCCCGCTGTTCCACCAGGGCCACCATCTCAGCCACAGAGAGCAGGTCAACATCCTCACCAGTTGAGCCTGGGGTCCCCTGAGCAGCAGGGGGCCCCTCCTGGCCCCCTGGGTCTGGGGGTGCTTTAGTGGGCTCAAGGCAGCGCCTCCTCCGTTTGGCCTTGGAACTGTCACTGCCCCAATGCCCTTTGACCTTCATGGAGCTGGCTCTGCTGCCGCCACCACACTGGTGAGCCACAAAGAAGGCCACCTTCTCTTTTGTATTCCCAGGCTTGATAACATACCATGTGTCCAGTAGGACTCGACCCTCATCGCCAGCACCTGCTGTTGAGAGGAGCGGGGCAGGCTGGGAGGTGGGGGCCTCCGTGGTCAAGGTGGGTGGTGTGTTCTCTGAGTGGGCAGGCCCGTGGTCAGGCTCAGCCCTGCCGCCTGACTCAGGGCAGGCTGATGGCTTGAGGGCTGTGGAAGGCGGGCGCGGCTGGTTCTGTGAGTAGGTGCCAAAGGGCCGGGGGCACCATAACTGGAAGGGCAGGAGGCCACCACGGTCCATTCTGGGGAATGGTGTCAGACAGGCAGGGGATCATGCATCTCAGGACATGGATGGTGGTAGGGGACTCCACAGGCCACCTGGAGACAGGAAAGAGGAGGTTGGGGAGATGGGGGAGCCTGTCCTCCCAGTACCACTTTGACTTCAGCCTCTCCTGATGGAACTAACCAAATCAGACCATCAAGAACTCTATTCCTGTCCCACTGCACATGTGAGCAAATGGAGGGCTACCGAGGGAGCCCCCTCTTTTAACATCCAGAGTATGAACAGAGCTGGTAGCTTGCTCCAACCCTACAGATCATACTCCCTCCCCACTGCCCACTGCCTTCGATGAAATCCAGAGGCCTTTTGCTGCTATAACCCTTAAACTTCAGTGAAAATACCAACTGAAAGACAGCTCCTCCTTTTTCTATTTGCTCATCATGTAGCCAGTTCCTGAAAATACAAGAATTCTCAGCTCTGCCCACTGCTATGGCTATTCGAGCCCACAGAAGGAACGAGATGGGTGGGCAGGGAAGAAAATCAGAGGCCAGGGCCAGACAGGCCCTTAAGAAACTGGCTCCTCACTTTGTTCAGCTCATGGGGCTCTTTAAGTATTTTTAAAAGCTGTGTATCCTCTCCTAGAAAAATACATACACTTGTACAACACTGTGCAGATAATTCCCTTAAGCACATCCATAGGGCCCAAGGATAAGAGGGCCTGTTCTAGTCTAGCCTCCTCTCCAAGTTGTATGCAGGCTCAGCATGGGGAAGCATTACACAGTGAAAGATCAGGCTCTCAAACTTGCTTTCAGGACTTTTCAATTCAGCCATTTTATTTTGCAACAATTTTGTGTATATGACCTAATCTGGAGGCATTTCTGCTTATGAGTCAGACATGACTACTTGACACTGCAGGACAAACAGGTAGTATATCCCTCAGTGGTTTTTTTCGTATTTTTCTAAGTTAGCAGTGGAGAGTCAATCAGACAGACTCCCGCATGCACCCAACCGGGATCCACCCTGCATGCCTACCGGGGGTGATGCTCTGCCCATCTGGGGTGTCACTCCATTGTGGCGTGTCTGAGGCGGAGGCCATGGAGCCGCCCTCAGCGCCCGGGCCAACTTTGCTCCAATGGAGCCTTGGCTGCAGGAGGGGAAGAGATAGAGAGGAAGGAGAGGGGGAAGGGTGGAGAAGCAGATGGGTGCTTCTCCTGTGTGCCCTGACCAGGGATCAAACCCGGGACTTCTACATGCCGGGCCGACGCTCTACCACTGAGCCAGCCTGCCAGGGCTTTATCCCTCAATCTTAATCATTCCCTGGCCCATATGCCTCCAGACATCGCGAAACCAAAATACCCTTGAGATCTCCACAAGTCTATAGACTAGATGTCAGCAAACTGGTCCTTGGTTCAATCTGGCCTACTGCCTGTCTTTGCAAATAAAGTTTTATTGACACATGCTTACTTGTTTATGGCTGCTTTTATGCTACCATGGCAGTTAAGAAGTTGCAACACAGCCTGACCAGGCAGTGACACAATGGATGGAGCATCAGCCTGGGACTCAGAGGACCCAGGTTCAAAGCCCTGAGGTCGCCAGCTTGAGCTAGAGCTCACTAGCTTGAGCATGGGGTCGCTGGCTTTGCTGAAGCCCCTTGGTCAAGGCACATTTGAGAGGGCAATCACTGAACAACAAAGGTGCCGCAACAAAGAAGTGATACTTCTCAACTCTCCCTTCCTGTCCCTGTCTCTCTCTCTCTCTCACTAAAAGAAAGAAAATAAAAGTTGCAACACAGGCCTTGCAAAGCCTACAGTATTCATTATCTTGCTTGCCCTTTATGGAAAAAGTTTGCTGACCCCTGAAGTATAGCCTGTCCCAAATAAAGGAAATTCCACAAACACCACTAAAACCCCATCATTTCATGTTCCTGTAGATACCACTCAAAATCTAGACAGTCTCTAAACACTCATAGACATCAATCACAAAGAGAGTTCCAAATCCTAAAAATCCTTACCCTCATAATCCCTAATCCCACCTGCCACTAAAATACCTACAGCCCCTACTGAAATTCAAGTTCCTTGCTAAAAAGAAGAAAAAGAATAAATAAAATAAATCGCCATATATCCTCTAAAATCTACAGATGTCTAAGTTTACTGATCACCAACTAAACACCCAGGAATGGACACTAACACAGCAAAGGCCTTTTTCTATAGCCGTTATCCTTCACCAACCTAACCGCCCCCTGAAATCCTACAATCAGTTCCTTTATCTCCAAAATATCAATGCTCCCCCAAATATTCAGACCTTTCCAAATTCTACCTGAAACCTCCAAACCTATAAATATCCCCTCAGCACACAAACCCCAGGCCTACCAAGAACTCCAACATACACAGCAATTTCCCCAAATCACAAATGCTCCAAAAGACCAGTTTCCTGAAACTCTATAGTCATCTCTCTTTCTAAACCTCTACATGTATTTCCTAATTACACAGAAGCCTCCCAAATCGTAAAAGAATCACTAAAACATAAAAGCTCCCTAATACATAAAACTAAATCCAAAGCATAAATTTCTCAGTCAAAAAAACCCCCCAAATACTCCCAAAGAAACCCTATACCTGTTGTAATAGCAGACACGTGCAGACGCAGGCTCATTGCGAGCTAATTAGGTACTGTTCTAACAATTCCTGCTAATGCTCCCGCTCCCTATGAAGCAGGCAGAGAGTGTATTAGTCTGAGTCCAGAAAAGGCACAGAAACGCTGAAGCCTAAGTCTGAAGTCAGACAGAAGTCAGGACAAGCATTCTTGCTCCAGAACGACTATTACTAGATTCTTTATTTTGCTTCTAAGTCTCTCTGTGAGCTCTTATACCAACCAGACATCCCAAACCATAAAGATGACCCTTACAACACATTGGAACCTACATTACAAAAGAAACCCAAACCCAAACCCCAAGTATTTCCCAAACCCAAGCAGACACTTATTCAAGGCTCAAAATATCCCTTGTATGTGAAGGGAGTTCCCAAATTTTGTAACTGCACCCCCAGAATTCGCCCTTTCAGACGACCCTCAAAGCTACACGCCCCCAACGCACCCTCACCTATGAGCCGAGCCCCGCCTCCCTGCGGGGGTGGGGGGGGATACGGTGGCAGCATTTACGCATGCGCACATGAAGGAAGAGGGCCCGCCCACTCGTTCCCTCCCTCCAGCAGACTACTTTCCCTCCGCCCCTTTGTTGACAGTTTCGCGCGAGACGCCCCCAGCCAATGAACGGCTGCCCTTACGGCAGTGCCTATATAAGGAAGGTCTTGGCCAAGGGGCCCAACTTCGAAAGAGGGAGGAGTAGGGAAGAGGTGACGAAGGAGGTGTGGAAACAGCGTGTATAAGAGAGCGTGGAACAGTTCACAACTTCCTGCTAGAAGGAGGAACAAGGACAGAGGCCAGCGCATTCAAGGAGAGGTTTATTACAGGATGTTCCCTCTAAGCAGGAGCCCTGATTGACAGTTGAGACTTAAATGGCCAAGCAGCTCTGGGATTGAGACACCAGGGCGGAAGGAAGCAAGCAGAAAGATCTGAGAGTTGAGAGTACCCAGCTTTGGTTAGAAACCCTGGGGGCCGAGATTTCCTGCAAGGGAAAGGGACAGCGGATCATCGCACCCTGAAAACCAAATAGCTGAACCCTGCTATGGCTACTGTGATACCAAATCTAAGCCTCTGGGCTTGGCATTCAAGGCTCACGCCATGTAGCCAAAAGAACTTCTCCATTCAGCCTTTTCAACCAGGAACCCCAAATCTGACTTAGACTTAGTACTAAAGAATATGAAACACCTCAATAATGATTTTGCAATATGGTTACTTGTTAAATAATATTTATATAATGTAGTTAAAATACTTCAAATTAATCTCTCTTTTGACTTTTTTTAATGTGGCTACAAGAAGATTTTAAATTACACATACCACTCGCATTATATTTCTATTGAACAGCGCCGGTATAGATCCTCTCAATGACAGGCTGATTGAAGAGACATCCAAAGGTGTTCCTCTGCAGGCGCCCCTCTGAGCGCCACTTCCCCCACTACCCTGCTCCCCCACCCACCTTTCCAGCTTCTAACTATCTCACATATCACAGCTAGAGAGGGTCTTCTTAAAGCACAAACTTGACTCTGTCCCTACCCAGTTCAAAACATGCCAAGATTCCTCAGTGCCCTTAAGAAAAAGCTCAATCTAGCCTCATCCCTTCCTACTCCTTCACAGACCCAGGGGACCCGGTGCACACCTAATCTAATATAGAGTGTGGTTAGAATTCTCAGCCTTGTCTGATACTCAGGGGGGAGTTATGATCATCTACACCAGGGGTAGTCGACCATTTTATACCTACTGCCCACTTTTGTATCTCTATTAGTAGTAAAATTTTCTAACCGCCCACCGGTTCCACAGTAATGGTGATTTACAAAGTAGGGAAGTAGCCTGAGCAGGCGGTGGCGCAGTGGATTGAGCGTCAGACTGGGATGCTGAGGACCCAGGTTCGAGACCCTGAGGTCGCCAGCTTGAGTGTGGGCTCATCTAGTTTGAGCAAAAAGCTCACCAGCTTGGACCCAAGGTCTCTGGCTCAAGCAAGGGGTTACTCAATCTGCTGAAGGCCCATGGTCAAGGTACATATGAGAAAGCAATCAATGAACAACTAAGATGTTGCAATGCGCAACGAAAAACTAATGATTGATGCTTCTCATCTCTCCGTTCCTGTCTGTTCCTGTCTATCCCTCACTCTGACTCTGTAAAATAATAAAATTAAATTAAAATTAAAAATAAAGTAGGAAAGTAACTTTACTTTATAAAATTTATAAAGCACAGTTACAGCAAGTTAAAGTATATAATAATAATTTATTACCAAGTAATAATAATTATTTACCAAGTACTTTATGTCAGATTTTCGCTGTTTGGCAGAATAAATCTTTATAAAACAACTTACTATAGTTAAATCTATCTTTTTATTTATACTTTGGTTCCTCCACTACCACCCACCATGAAAGCTGGAATGCCCACTAGTGGGTGGAAGGGACCAGGTTGACTACCACTGATCTACACTGTACAAAGAAACTAAGGCAGGACTGGTTGACTATCAGCCCAAGTTCACACAGAACTAGTGTGACTGGTGTAGAGATATGAACCCAGAGAATTTGATTCCAGATTTCTTTCCTTTTTTTTTTTTTTTTAAATTTTATTTATTCATTTTTAGAGAGGAGAGAGACAGAGAGATAGGAGGGGGGAGGAGCCGGAAGCATCAACTCCCGCATGTGCCTTGACCAGGCAAGCCCAGGGTTTCGAACCGGCGACCTCAGCATTTCCAGGTTGACGCTTTATCCACTGCGCCACCACAGGTCAGGCCTGATTCCAGATTTCTGTGCCGTATTTTTTCACTATATATTCTCTGGGGTCTCAGCTCAGCTCAGCCATTCCCTCTTCCAAGAAGCTAAACCCCCAGACTGGGTCAGGCCCCACCTCTGGGCTCCCATCCTGGCTTTGCTATCTATTATTCCTCAGAGTCACCTAGCTCTTTCCTTCTACCGTCTTTGAATTTGCTGTTCCTGCTAACTAGAATGTTTTCCCCACAAATCTCCACATAGCTAAATTTCTTATTTCTTTAAAAATATCTTTATTGCACTTTTTTTTTTGAGAAAGAGACAGAGACTGAGACAGACAGGAAGGGAGAGAGATGAAAAGCATCAACTCATAGTTGTGTCATTTTAGTTGTTGATTGCTTCTCACATGTGCCTTGACCCAGGGGCTCTAGCTTAGCTAATGACCCCTTCTTTGCTCATGCCAGCGACCTTGGGATCATGTTGATGATTTCACGCTCAAGCTGGTGACCTCAGGGTCTTGAACCTGCGACCTCAGCACCCCAGGACAATGGTCTATCCACTGTGCCACCACTAATTAGGCTAAATTCCTTATTTCATTCCAGACTTCTCTCAAATGTAATTTTAACAGAGAGGCCTTCCTTGAGCCCTCTTCTTGGAAAGTACCCACCTTCCCAGAGGGGGGATCCTTTGGGTTCCCTTGTCCCAGCTCTGCCTACTCTGGCTCATTACTGCCTGAAGATGGATCAGTCTCCTCCACTGGAGTGTACACACTGTGGGGAGGGGAGGGAAGAAGGGCCAGAGTTATTGTGGTCATTACGGTGTCTCCAGCAGCACTGCCCAGCATGGGACCAGAGAGATCAAAGCTCCCTTCCCTGTGCCTCCATGTCCTTAACTTCAGGAGGCCCTGGCAGTGTAAACTGTTTCACACCCAAGACTGTCTGTGACCTAGGTGGAGAGGTCCCTGGGGCAGAATTTTCTAACTCCTCACATGCTGAGCCCAGAACAAAGCCCTACATTAGGTCAGCTTTCAGAAAATGTTTCACGAAGATCCACTTAACTATAAAACATCACAACATAGAAAGACTGAAAGTAAAAAGATGGAAAAAGACTGACCACGGCCCAGGCTGGTTGGTTAGTTCAGTCACTTAAGTGCGTCATCCTGGAACAAGGTTGTGGGTTTGATCCTGTATCAGGGCACACACAGGAAGCAACCAAAGAACGCACAACTGAGTGGAACAAATGCTTCCCTTCCCCACTCCCTTCTCCCTTCCTCTCTTTGTCTTTCTAAAACTTAATAAAAATTAAGCCCCGATAGCTTGGTCGGTTGGAGCGTCGTCCCAGAGCACAGACGTTGCAGGACCCAGAGCACAGACGTTGCCGGTACCATTTATCGTTCAGGGCACAACAGGAGCAGCTGGATGTAAAAAAAAAAAAAGACTGACCAAACAAATATGAACCAAGAGACAGGTAGAGTGACATTACCCCTTAAGAAAAAAAAGCAAAAGGTATTCTAGTGACAAAAATGGTAACAAAACAATCCATTATACAAAAACATTCTCAACATAAGTGCTCCTAAGGTAGAAACTTTAAGTAAGCAAGCATCATGTCATAATTTGGCCTCAGAATTGAAATAATCTTTTCTTTTTATTTATTTTTTTCTTTCCTGAATTTGGAAATGGGGAGGCAGTCAGACAGACTCCCGCACGCGCCCAACAAGGATCCACCCGGCATGCCCACCAGGGGGCGATGCTCTACCCATCTGGGGTGTCGCTCTGCTGCAATCAGAGCCATTCTAGTGCCTGAGGCAGAGGCCACAGAGCCATCCTCAGCACCCAGGCCATCTTTGCTCCAATGGAGCCTTGGCTGCAGGAGGGGAAGAGAGAGACAGAGAGGAAGGAGAGGGGGAAGGGTGGAGACGCAGATGGTGCTTCTCCTGTGTGCCCTGGCCAGGAATCGAACCCGGGACTCCCGCACGCCGACTCTCTACCACTGAGCCAACCGGCCAGGGCCTGAAATAATCTTGATTAAAAAGAAAAAAGCTGCCCTGGCCGGTTGGCTCAGCGGTAGAGCATTGGCCTGGCGTGTGGGGGAACCGGGTTCGATTCCCGGCCACGGCACATAGGAGAAGCACCCATTTGCTTCTCCACCCCCACCCCCTCCTTCCTCTCTGTCTCTCTCTTCCCCTCCTGCAGCTGAGGCTCCATTGGAGCAAAGACGGCCCGGGCGCTGGGGATGGCTCCTTGGCCTCTGCCCCAGGCGCTAGAGTGGCTCTGGTCCCAGCAGAGCAACGCCCGGGAGGGGCAGAGCATCGCCCCCTGGTGGGCAGAGCGTTGCCCCTGGTGGATGTGCCGGGTAGATCCCGGGTCCGGCGCATGCAGGAGTCTGTCTGACTGTCTCTCCCCGTTTCCAGCTTCAGAAAAATAAAAAATAAAAAAAGA
This sequence comes from Saccopteryx bilineata, assembly GCF_036850765.1. Taxonomy (NCBI): domain Eukaryota; kingdom Metazoa; phylum Chordata; class Mammalia; order Chiroptera; family Emballonuridae; genus Saccopteryx; species Saccopteryx bilineata. The sequence goes on along the minus strand of NC_089492.1, from coordinate 313,275,266 downwards.
AAAAGAAGAAAAAGAAAAAAGCTATATAACTTAATTTCTTGATAGTAAAATAAGAGAAAAATAATTTAATAATTTAATTTAGTTGGTAATCTAAATTTAAAATCTCTAAGAACTCAGGATAGGCGTTATAATGGCCCCTCCCCTTTTTAGCTTTTTAATTAGTCAAAAAAGCTTCACTTTTATTTATTTTTTAGTTTTAGTTTTCTGACGCTGTGCTTGTGCCTTCAATACTTTCACAAAGATTTTCTGCTCCTTACTAAGGAAAGCATGCTTGACCCTGTCACAGGCACATTTAGCACACGTGGATCCACCATAGGCCCTGCTGACATGTGTTTTTGTTTTAGACTACCTTGTTAGATTTTAGGTCTCACTGCATGCACGCAGCGAAGCCGGCCTGAGCACATTTGTTGTTTTCTCAACCTTCTTGGTATAAAGGTAAACAATTCGATTACCAGGGGTTCAGGATAGCTTAGTTTTGTTAGAGGCTGTATTGTAGGGCAGTCTTGACCAGCATGTCAGACGTTAGACCACCGAGAATGCCTTAAGGACAAGGTCCCCAGAAGAGCACAATGCCCTTTTTTTAAAAATTTATTTATTTATTTATTTAACAGAGACAGAGAGAGTCAGAGAGAGGAATAGACAGGGACAGACAGACAGGAATGGAGAGATGAGAAACATCAATCATTAGTTTTTTGTTGCGCATTGCAACACCTTAGTTGTTCATTGACTGCTTTCTCATATATGCCTTGACCGCGGGCCTTCAGCAGACCGAGTAACCCCTTGCTGGAGCCAGCAATCTTGGGTCCAAACTGGTGAGCTTTTGCTCAAACCAGATGAGCTCGCGCTCAAGCTGGTGACCTTGGGGTCTCGAACCTGGGTCCTTCCACGTCCCAGTCCGACGCTCCATCCGCTGCGCCACCGCCCGGTCAGGCAAGCACAATGCCCTTTTGACAATAGTTAAGACTGTTTTGATGAATGCATCATGAAAATCAGTCTTAATAAATTCTTTATTGAATGTCTAAAACGTAGTATAACACACAGGTATTCTTGTCACTGCATAGTCCTCAAAAAAAGTTTAATGGCAAAAACAATAATAATCGCTTCTAATACTATGGCCTCAAAATACATACAGCAAAAACCAAGAAGACAAAGAGTTTGGCACAGCCACCATTGTAATGAGAAACCTTAACATACCTCTCCAAATAGATCGGTTGAAAAGACAAAATTAGTAAGGACCTGAACCACACAACGAACATCCTTGATGGATTGTTTCCAACAATTAGAGAATTGATATTTTACATCTCTAGTCTGACATTCAGAGGTCCTCCTGCATGCCAGCCCTGGGGTGGGTACTGAGGACAGAGATGACACTGAGCTCACCAGGAAGAGCACATGGGAAAGGAGGCAGACATCCAAATAAACAATCATGACCATCATGAATATATTAGAGAGAAAATGGACATCACAGCAGCAGTTATCACTTGAGCACTCACTGGGAGCCAGGCTTTGCTTTAAGTACTCTATAAATATTAGCTCATTCAATTCTCACATTTCCCTATTTTTAATCTCACATCAAAGATTATGAAATGGAGATACAGAATGGCTAACTAATCTGGTTTGGACACAGCTTTGTTGGCAAAGCTTTGAATCAAATAAGTTTGGCTGTCTCCAGAGCCTAAGTTCACAAAGCACAAGCAGTTTTATTCTCTGAGTATATGGAGCGCTTTGCAAGGATCATCTTGTTCAGCCCTCAGAACCTTTGCACTCTCTGATCCCCCTGCCTTGGGACCCAAAGGGCTCATCCTTTTACTCCTGTAGCTTTGACTCTCAAATCACCTTCATGAGACTTTCCTTGATTTAAAACTACCTGATATGCCTGATCAGGCAGTGGCACAGTGGATAGAGCATTGGACTGGGACGCAGAGGACCCCAGTTTGAAACCCCAAAGTCACCAGCTTGAGTGTGGGCTTATCCGGCTTGAGCACAGGCTCACCAGATTGAGCAAGGGGTTGCCAGCTTGAGTGTGGAATCATAGACATGACCCCATGGTCGCTGGTTTGAGCCCAAAGGTAGCTGGCTTGAAGCCCAAGGTCACTGGCTTGAGCCTAAGGTTGCTGGCTTGGGCAAGGGGTACTAGCTCTGCTATAGTCCCCCCTAACCCCTGTCAAGGCACATATGAGAAAGCAATCATTGAACAACTAAGGTGCTGTAACAAAGAACTGATGCTTCTCATTTCTTTCCCTTCCTGTCTGTCTGTCCCTCTCTGAATCTCTCAAAACAAACAAACAAAAAAACCTACATGATCCCCATCAATATACACTCTTCTTCCCCTTCCCTGATTTATTTTCTCCTTAGCATGCATTACTATCCAATATACTACAAACTTTGTTTATAAAATTTATTGTCAGTCTCCCCTAAGTAAAACGAAAGCTCACAGCTAAAAGCTTTTAGAACAGTTCCAAGCACCAGGCTACGCTACAGAGTGGTCTCAGGGCCCCTGGAAGGTTAGAAATGCTCCAGCCTACACCTGCTGAATAGAGTGTGGTCTTCAACAAGATGTCTAGGGCAGTGGTATGCACATTTAAGTTTGAGAAGCAATGCCCTAGCACCTCACAGTTGTGCAATTCATATTTGTTTGAATGAATGAACAAACTCCTAACACTGCCACCCATTCAGCACATTTGCTTGCAACCTCTTATAAAAAAATACAAAGAAAACCTAGCTTGTTCCAGCCAAATTCATCTGTGGAAATCCTGTTCCTAGGATGAAGGTGTCCTAGTGCTCTTCCAACTACATGGGATCTCTCCCTTCTGAAGCTTCTCTGTAGCACCTGGCACTGCTGAATGACAATGATCTATCCTCCACCCCGGGGGTTTCTGGAAGGCTGGGACCTCTCCACAAAGGCGCAGCTGCTTCAGCCTCTACACTTGGCCCCCTGGAATAGTTCAGCTCTTCCTGCTCCATCCTTGCCAGAGAGCTTTCCAAACACAACTCGAGCCATATCACGCCCCTGCTTAAAACCCTTCCATGAGAGACTCAAGTTCACAAAAAACCCCACATGTCCATGAACCCTTTCTCAGGAAGCTTCTGGAGGATTTGCTTCTCCAAAATGAAGGAATAAATCGAGGAAAAGGAAGCAACCAGATCAGGGAAATCTGATCTAGCCCAGAAAAGAGGCAAAAGGAATCCCCAATGAAGGTGAAGGGAGAGCCCTGGAGGACAGCTGTGCAGCAGGGTTAGGGCAGTCTCTAAATGCACAAAGGCAGGAGAAAGGCTGACAATTAACGAGCTAAGCGTGCAACTTCAGATGTTGGAAACAACATCAACAACAAACCAAAGAAAGAAGGAAGGAAATGATAAAAAAACAAATGTCTGGCCCTGGCCGGTTGGCTCAGTGGTAGAGCGTCGGCCTGGCGTGCAGAGGTCCCGGATTCGATTCCCAGCCAGGGCACACAGGAGAAGCGCCCATCTGCTTCTCCACCCCTCCCCCTCTCCTTCCTCTCTGTGTCTCTCTTCCCCTCCCACAGCAGAGGCTCTATTGGAGCAAAGATGGCCCGGGCGCTGGGGATTGCTCCTTGGCCTCTGCCCCAGGCGACAGAGCGACGCCCAGGAGGGGCAGAGCATCGCCCCCTGGTGGGCAGAGCATCGCCCCTGGTGGGCGTGCAGGTGGATCCCGGTCGGGCGCATGCGGGAGTCTGTCTGACTGTCTCTCCCCGTTTCCAGCTTCAGAAAAATACAAAAAAAAAATAATACAAAAAACAAAAACAAAAACAAAAAATGTCTGATCACTCATGCTGACTCAGGTGACACCCCTTCCCCCACCTCAGGGTGCCTCCATTCTAGGGTCAGGGCTGCCAGGGTCATGTTCGGCACAGGGCTGGGCACAGAGCAGGTGCTCACTAAATACACTTGCTCACAGTCACACAGGAATTGGTGGCAGGGCACTATGGTCCTGTTCCTGCTCTTGTTCCTTCTATCCCCAACCCTCTCGATCCTACCAGCTATCCCAGCACCAATCTGTCCACAATCCCGATCCATTCATACCCATCTTGGCTTTTTGGTCTCAGGGTCTGCTGACATCTCTTCCTGCAAGTTTTCCTTTCTGACTAATAGCTAGCTCCCTAAAAGTAGGAATCCTGTAAATCCAAACCATCAAGATCTACAGAGGAAGGAGACAGAATCCAGGAAGGGCCTCCCAGCACCACCGTGCTCCCACTTCTGGGGTATGATCTCAGGCGGGATGCTTACCCCTCCATGCCTCAATGTCTATTTTTTTTTTTTGACAGAGACAGAGAGAGAGTCAGAGAGAGGGACAGACAGACAGAAATGGAGAGAGATGAGAAGCATCAATTCTTTGTTTCAGCTTCTTATTTGTTCAGTGATTGCTTTCTCATGTGCCTTGATGGCGGGGGGGCGGGGGGCTACAGCAGAGTAAGTGACCCCTTGCTCAAGCCAGCAACCTTAGGCTCCAAGCCAGTGACTACCTTGGGCTCAAGCCAGTGGCCATGGGGTCATGTCTATGATCCCACACTCAAGCCAGTGACTCCGCGCTCAAGTTGGTGAGCCTGTGCTCAAGCCGGCAACCTTGGGGTTTTGAACCTGGGTCCTCCATGTCGCAGTCCGACACTTTATCCATTGTGCCAATGCTTGGTCAGGCTCAATTTTCCTCACTGTAAAATGCTCATAATAAAAGCACCTACCCATGTGTTGGCTGATGATTCACTGAGATCCACCCAGGAGAGAATTCAGTGCCAGCAAGGAACTGAGAAAAAGCCTCATTATTGAGGTGCTGGGATTATTAAGGAAATGTAAGACTGACTAAGAGTTTGGACATCACTGACTGAGCCAAAGACTTCTTCTGTTTTTATTTCACATTCTGAAATTAAACTGATCCTACTCCCTCACAATAAGCAAAATATGGCCATTCCTTTGTTACGGCTGGGTATTGGCTCTTAACTTATTAACTGAACAGATATTTATTTACAGAGCAGTTACTGTGTGCCAGGCACTGTTCCGAGCACTGGGGATATGCAGGGAAAAGGAGAAAGAAATCCTTGTCTTCACAGAGCTGACGTACTAATTGGAGAGAGGGACAATAAATATAAGTTTCAAGGTGGCAAGAGCTATGGGAAACAAACAGCAAGAAAGAGGGATCGGGAGTGTAAGAAGGGGGAAGTTATGATATTAAGCAAGGTGTCAGGATGGCATCACAAAGCAGGTGAGGAGCCTAGTCTTTCTAGAAAGGCTGTGTTTTTAGGAATAATACGGCTTTACCACAGTTGCTAGAAATACACCATTAAAAATGGTAGATATATTGTTTTGTACAAGTAAGCTTCAGAGAAGCACAGGCTGAAAACGCACTTAAAGATTTTAAGAAAAGGCAAAGTAACTTGGAAAGCAGACACATTTTCTAATATCAACAAATGGAAAGGGGGAAAAAAGTGTCACATCACCCCAGGGTGCCCAGGAACAGGGATACAGGGATGAATGAGAGGTTGGTAACTTTTCCTTAAAGCAATGTGATTTCTGATAAATCACTGAGAGTTGGAGATAAAATGTTAAAAATCCATCAAAACAATGACAAGCAGGCAAAGCTGGCAAAAATGAATCAGTAACAGAGAAACTCAAAGAGGAAAAATGAGCACAAGTGCCACCAGAGCTGCAGAATTGCCCCCGCGTTGTGACAACAGCGAACTCCCCAAGGGCAGGCGTTGGGACACAGTTGGTACTCTACCAACACTATGGATGAACCAAGAAATAAACTCGCATTTTCCTGAAGAGGCAACGGAGCTCCAGAGGGGTTAAGTGACTTGCCCAAACTCACATAGCTGGTGGGTGACGGAGCCAGTATTCAAATCTGGATGTTCTGGTTCTGGAGTGCTTGCTCAATAAATTTTTCTTGAAAGAATAAAAATCATTAAAAGACTTAATACTTATTAAGAGCTTAATAAGCACTAGGCATTTCATATGTTAACCTCATCAACCCCTTACAAGAGTCTCATGGTTGGAATGTAGCCCCATTTTACAGGAGAAAACTGCCCAGAGTGAGAATGTAACATGGCCAAGGACACACAGCTGCAGGGGTGGGGATTTGAACCTCAATCTATCTGACACCAATGGTTTCCTATCAGGGTCAGAGAACTTAAGTGATAAACTTAGGACCAGACTGTTTCAAGATGAATTACAAAGTTGCCAAATTGTCCATGAAGCCCTAATGACCAAAAGTTTGAGGGGTAAAAATATAAAAATAAAAAAACACACAGTTGTTAGAAATATTTCCTCGTCACTGAAATACCTGGAGTTGGGCCAAGGCTGGGCATTGGCAAGTGAATTATTTATATTTGGCTAGGGATAGGGATGGGAATGAGGACAGATTGAGTTTCTGAGCACTCCCTCAGGGAGTCACCTTGGGAGTCCAGGGGTAGAAGATGGAGCACTAGAAGAGTCAGGATATGAGCGTAGCGTGGGAGAGAAAGGAGAGGCAGCATGGTGGATGTCTCACACACTGGTCTCTCTCCATTGCTATCTGTTTCCCATTCACATTTTAAAAAAAAAGTGAGGTCCTGGCCGGTTGGCTCAGTGGTAGAGCGTCAGCCTGGCGTGTGGAAGTCCCGGGTTCGATTCCCGGCCAGGGCACACAGGAGACGCGCCCATCTGCTTCTCCACCCCTCCCCCCTCCTTCCTCTCTGTCTCTCTCTTCCCCTCCCGCAGCCGAGGCTCCATTGGAGCAAAGATGGCCCAGGCGCTGGGGATGGCTCCTTGGCCTCTGCCCCAGGCGCTAGAGTGGCTCTGGTCGCAACAGAGCGACGCCCCGGAGGGGCAGAGCATCGCCCCCTGGTGGGTGTGCCGGGTGGATCCCGGTCAGGCGCATGTGGGAGTCTGTCTGACTGCCTCTCCCCATTTCTAGCTTCAGAAAAATACAAAAAAAAAAAAAGTGACAACTCGTTTACTGAGCACTTTATATGCTTACTCCATGAAAATCTGTTATAACCTTCCTAGGGTTACTGATCCCATTCTATAGTTAAGATAGGACAAAAGGCCTGACCAGGCGGTGGCGCAGTGGATAGAGCATCGGACTGGGATGCTGAGGACCCAGGTTCGAGACCCTGAGGTCACCAGTTTGAGCGCAGGCTCATCTGGTTTGAACAAAAGCTCACCAGCTTGGACCCGAGGTCTCTGGCTCAAGAAAGGGGTTACACGGTCTGCTAAAGGCCCACGGTCAAGGCACATATGAGAAAGCAATCAATGAACAAACAACTAAGGTGTCACAACGAAAAAACTGATGATTGATGCTTCTCATCTCTCTCCATTCCTGCCTGTCTGTCCCTATCTATCCCTCTCTCTGACTCTCTCCGTCTCTGTAAGAAAAGAAAAAAAAAAGATAACACAAAAGACTTGCCCAAGGTCACACAGCAAGTAAATGACAGAACTAAAATTCAAACTGAAGAACGCTTCAGTTCTCAAATCTCTGTCCCACTCATGACTTACTCATTACGCTGTACTTCAGTAAAAGGAGGGGAATAAATTACAGCAGTGAGAGCCAGATTCTGAGCCAGGATGCCTAGGTTGGAATCCTGAGTCTACTATTTAATGCCAATAACCTTGGGAAAATTGCTTAACTTCTCTGTGCCTCTGCTTCCTTTCTGTAAAATGGGAATAATAACAGCACTTACACCTTAGAAGTGTTGTCAGAATTAAATGAGTTAATGCACAACAACTGCTTAGTGTTAGCTGTAATAGATTGTGGGGAGCCCCTGTGTGCTTCTGAACTGGGGTATGCCCAGATCAGTGTCAGGTTTTGAGAAACCCACCCCTGGGACTAGACTGAAAAGGAGGAAATCTATTAGCACCTGTGACCCAGTGGCATACCCGGGGTGGAGAACTTCCCACCAACAGCTCTGAGACTGAGGACTTACTGCCAGCCAGGGTAAAGATCTTATGGCACCTCCCCTCTTCTCAGTGGCAAGCTGTTCCCACAAGACAGATAAGGGCACTGAGTTTCAGAGAAGGAAAACTTGCACAGGTCACAAAGGAATGACAGAATAAAAGATCTGAATGCTGGACTGCCCACACACATAAACCACTATACTTTTTTAAATCCCACTACAGAAGTGAGGGTGCAAAATATATGAGAGTGTCTTGATGGCTCATCTGACCGTATTATCTTACAGTTCTGTGACTGTCCACTTTATTAGGAGTCTCTGGCTCGACTAGGAAAATTATTGTTACATCCAGGCCCCTAAATCTCACGCTCCCATCCCACCCCCAATGGAGCCTAACCCACACACCACTCTACCGTTGATTTCTCTCTCCCACTGTCTCAACTTGCTCTCCGGTTCCCAATCCGACCTAGAGGCCCCACTCCACGAAATCCACAGCTGGTCTCTCCCTTGAAACCTCCAGATCCCCTCATTCATCTAGCCTTGACTACCCATGCCTTTCCATACCCCCAGGTTAATCCCCTCAAATCTGCCCCCATCAGGGCCTCTGCCTGGACGCCTAGCCCCTTCTCCAACTCAGGACTCCGTTCCCGAGCTCTAGGCTCCCTTACAGTCAAACCCAAAGCTCGACTCCCTCCCCATCTCCAAGACCCATCCCCAGCCCCCATTCTTTTACTACTATTCCCTCCAGCTCCCATTCCTCCCAACCCCCTCTCCTAAGCGATCTCCCTTGTGCAGCCCCTTCTTTAGCCCCTACCTCTTCCCTCCCGTCACCTGGTACTGAACCCCCGCCTCGGCTCTCAAGCGCCCCCCGGCCCCCGTTCGGGATTCTCACCATTTCCCCCGCGCCGAAGCTCCCTCAGCTACGCGGGTTTCCCCCCACTCGCTCCTCTCCAGCCTCCCCTTCCGGGTTCCCGCCCCGAAGCCCGCTGGGAATTGAAGTCCAGGCAACCATGGACTACACCTCCCAGAAAGCAGTACGGTCATGGTTAGAGGTTGGGAAGGAAACAAACTGGGCGGGCTAATGAAAAGAATGATTCTAATTCTCTGGAGGCCAAGAGGGCGCTTGGCAGCGCAGGCGCAGAGAGCGCCCCCGCCCGGCGCGCTGGGAAATGTAGTCCAGCCTCCTCCATTTTGGCCCGGGGGGGGGTCCTTGGAAAGGAAATTGAGAAAATTGTAAAGGGATATATGTGAGAGTTGGAGAATTGGGAAAGGACAAATTTGTCGATTTACTTAAACTGACTAACGCAATAATTATCAGTGCCCTGTATTTTCTCAAACACTTACCCATCCATTTCCTCCTTAGTATCACTACCTCCTAATTTACTAATGAGAAAATTATGCTTTAGGAGGGAAGAAAGCCCTATGCATTGGGAACTTATCCACATTGTAGTTAAAATAGAAGCTTCAAGAAGACAGGCACCTTTGTGTATCTTGTACAAGCACCCACAACAGTGTAAATAAGTGTTGAGGAAATACCACATGTATGCTAATTACATGCAAGACAACCTAGTAAGAATTATTCTAAATTTATATATAAGGCAGAAAGAGATTAAGCCTCTTCTCCATGGCAACCCAACACGAAAGTGATTGAAACTGAAATGTGTTGGATACCAGGGCGTTTACTCTCCACTCATTTTCCAGTCCATTCTCCTCAAGGGCCATGAAAGCCAGCTTTCTCAAATGGAGAGCTTTCAATATCAAGGCACAAACATCTTCATGAGAGGAACTGCGACTAAGGCCCAATTCCAATGGTCCTCTTGTCTGTTTTCTCAATGTATCGCACTTTAATGTAGCCTCCTTCCTGCCTTATTAGATTCTCAAGATCTGTAAGCCTTCCAGACTGCACTGGGAAGATCGCAGCTAAATTTCAACTTGCAGCATGGTGCTTGGCAACAATAGGCCCTCGTTAACAACAAGCCCTGAAGGAAAATGATGGCAATGGGGCACTGTAGGGCCTGAAGGATGAGAGGCCAGATATCCCCTTAGGCGAGTTGGCGGTTGGGAAGACCCCGCCTGCTCTTGATAAGGATCCGCGGGCCCAGGACTGCTGGAGCTGTCAGGGGGCTTGGCATCGAGGGCGCGTGGCCAGGCGGGGCGGGGTCCGCTGCAAAGACGAATGGTTGACTGCGCGCTGATTGGTCGGCGCTTTGGCGCGCTGCTGCAGAGATTATGTTAGGAGGCGCGAAGCCGAGTTCGCGCTATGCCAGAAGACAGGGCCCTTAAACAGGCGCGCGTGCGCATGGCCATTTGCACGCTGCTTTTTCCCGTTTCCAGTCACGCGCCCAACACTCTTGGTGGGACCTAGTGGGGGCGTGGCCTGGCCTCAGGAGCACACACTTGCTCTTCTCCTCAGGCCTCGCACCGGAGCCTTGCGCCAGGGCGTTCGTGCCCACCCCCACGCCCCGGATGGAACCCGGCTGGCCGAGACCGGCCTAGGGCCGGCACGCACCGCCAGTCTTCCACCACCCGCACGAGACGCAGCCTGATCTGGCTTCGAAGAGTGGAGCTGGCGCTACACCAGAAGCAGGGCCTCACGCCATTTTGCACATGCCGAGGCGGGTGTTGGAGGCTAAGGGGAATTGGGGTGGGGAACTCACTGGCACTACCGGCCAGAGGGGGAGCAGCACTTTGTGGCGGTGACCTCCAGCTGGGGACTCAGGGGTGTAGGGGCCAGAGTGTCCCCGGGGCAGGGTTGTGGATGAGGCAGGACTCGGGCAGCAGAGCTGCGTTAGGGTTTGAAGCTGGGCCTAGGTTTTGGGATCCAGGCTCAAGTTTGAGATGCTGCAAGGCTCTAGGAGTGTTGGGGATCCGGGGGGCAGGGGTCTCGAGATTTGTGTCTGGATATAGTGAGTTTTAAAATCTGAAGGCCTTGGGTTTTGTGACTGAAAACTTTCGTGTTAGAATCCTGAGATCCTAATTTTGGAATCTGGAAGTCTTAGTTTTGAGTTCTGATGTATCATTTTGAGGGTCTGGGGTCTGATTTGGCAAGATTGGAGCCTCAGTATAGATTTAGGGTCTGGAATCTCAATGTAGAGTATAAGTTATGAGATTTAGGGTCTAGAGTCACAGTTTGGGACCTTGAGAATTAAGTTTTAGGGTCTGGAGTCCCTGGAATATGGTGAGTCTGGGTCTCAGAAATAGATCTTTGTTTGGGGGTTTTAAGGTATTTTAGAATCTGAGGTCAATTTGGGAGGCTAAGGTATCCTTTGGAGGGCTTAGATTTATTTAGGGTTTGGGTTCTCAGTGTTAAGGTTTGTGGTCTGTTATCTTAATATTAGGATTGGGGTTATATTTGGGAATCAAGTTGACAGTTGAGGGGTCTAGGGTATGTCAGTATCAGTTAGGGTTTTTAGGTTTGGAAGAACTCCTTTTTGAGTTCTAGGTCCTCACTTTGGGAATTTAAAATCATAGTTTAGTGTCTTAAAATCACAGTCTAGAGATCTCAAGCCATAGTTTTCAGGCCTGGTAGTCTCCATTTCATTAATAGCTCTCACTATTAAGACTGAAATACTTACTGCCTGACCAGGCGGTGGCGCAGTGGATAGAGCGTCAGACTGGGATGCCGAGGAACCAAGTTCGAGACTCCGAGGTCACCAGCTTGAGCGCGGGCTCATCTAATTTGAGCAAAAGCTCACCAGCTTGAACCCAAGGTCGCTAGCTCGAGCAAGGGGTTACTCGGTCTACTGAAGGCCCACAGTCATGGCACATATGAGAAAGCAATCAATGAACAACTAAGGTGTCGCAACAAAAAACTGATGATTGCTGCTTCTCATCTCTCTCTGTCCCTGTCTATCCCTCTCTCTGACTCTCTCTCTGTCCCTATAAAAAAAAAAGGAAAAAAAAAAAGAGTGAAATTCTGATGTCAAAGTTTGGGAATTTGCTTTTTAGTTTTGCTCTGAATCATGACTTAGAGGCTCAAATTTGCAATTTGGGACTCGTGGGCTTCAGTGTAGAGTTTTGGGGCATTAATTTAGTCTCTGGGCCCGTATTAATGGGGCTTATGGACTCCATTTTGGGATCTCTAGTGCTCAAAGGAGCACTGTGGGGAAAATGAAGGTTGCCTGTCTTGCTGCCTATTTCTTCTGGAGTCCCAGAGGTCACTAATAAGTCTTTGTTCTTTTGCAGATGTGGGGTTCCAGCAGATATTTGTGTTCCCCTGAACATCCCAAAGCCAGTACTCTGAGTTACAGTGACAGGTAAATTCCCTCTCACCATCTTCCTTACATCTCCAGCCACTCTGGTTGAATAATAATAACAATGATGTTTACTGAGGATTTTGTTCTGTTAGACTCTTCGCTAAACCTTTTGTTTGTATGATATGCTTTAATCCCAATAACTCCACAAGGAATATAACCACCATTTTCAAGATGAGAGAAGATGGAGGTGGCTGGCAAAGATCATCCCTAAGCCTTTGCAGTCTTTGGCATTTTAAGTGTCTTAAGTGCTCTTCCTTCCTTTTATTCACATATTCATTCATCCATCTATCAAGCACCTACCAAATGTCTGGAACCCTATAGAGGGGATTTTCACAGATTGGGGTTGGATCAGTTTTCTCCCTCCCTCCCAAGTCAGGATAAGGAAAACATAGCCTGCCTGACCGTTGGTGGCACAGAGGATAAAGCGTCCACCTGGGATGCTTAGGTCCCAGGTTTGAAACCCTGAGGTTGCCGGCTTGAGTACAGGCTCACCAGCTTGAGCACTAGGTCACTGGTTTGAGCGTGGGATCATAGACATGATTTCATGGTCACTGGCTTGAAGCCCAAAGTCACTGGCTTGATCAAGGGGTCACTGGCTTGGCTGGAGCCCCCCAGGCCAAGGCACATATGAGAAGCAATTAATGAATAACTATGAGTTGTGTCTCTCTCAAAATAAAAAACAAAAAACAGGCCCTGGCTGGTTGGTTCAGTGGTAGAGTGTCAGCCTGGTGTGCAGGAGTACCGGGTTCGATTCCGGGCCAGGGCACACAGGAGAAGCGCCCATCTGCTTCTCTACCCCTCCCCCTCTCCTTCCTTTCTGTCTCTCTCTTCCCCTCCCGCAGCTGAGGCTCCATTGGAGCAAAGTTGGCCCAGGCGCTGAGGATGGCTCTGTGACCTCTGCCTAAGGCACTAGAATGGCTCTGATTGCAGCAGAGCAATGCCCCCAAATGGGCAGAGCATCGCCCCCTGGTGGGCATGCCGGGTGGATCCTGGTCGGGCGCACGTGGGAGTCTGTCTGACTGCCTCCCCATTTTCAGCTTTGGAAAAATACAAAACAAACAAACAAACAAAAAAACAGCCTGACCAGGCGGTGGCGCAGTGCATAGAGCGCCGGACTGGGATGCAGAGAACCCAGGTTCGAGACCCCGAGGTCGCCAGCTTGAGCACGAGCTCATCTGGTTTGAGTAAAAAGCCCACCAGCTTGAACCCAAGGTTGCTGGCTCCAGCAAGTGGTTACTTGGTCTGCTGAAGGCCCGCGGTCAAGGCACATAGAAGCGAGCAATCAATGAACAACTAAGGTGTTGCAACGCGCAATGAAAAGCTGATGATTGATGCTTCTCATCTCTCTCCGTTCCTGTCTGTCTGTCCCTGTCTGTCCCCCTCTCTGACTCACTCTCTGTGTCTATAAAAAAGAAAGAAAGAAAGAAAGAAAAAAAAACCAAAAAGAAAAACATAGCCAAAAATCATCTTATCCTTTGCTGCCCCCCACCAATGACTTTCTGTCCATTCATCTCATTCACTTATTAACTCCAAAAATAGGGTGTCTACTTTATTCAAATTCTCTACTTAGGTACTGTACTCAGAAGGAGCACTATAAAGAAAATGACGAATGCTTATCTCACTGCCCATTCCTCCTGGATTCTCAGAGGTCACCAGCAGTGCATTCTCTTTCACCCCTTTCTAGGTGTGGGGTCCTTGTATTAAGAAAGACTCTTAGTTGCAATTAACAGAAACCTAGCTGAAACCAGCTGAAACCTAAAAGGGGATTTATTGGATTCTTTTTTTGTGACAGAGACAGAGAGAGGGATAGACAGGAAGGGAGAGAGATGAGAAGCATCAGTTCTTCATTGTGGCACCTTAGTTGTTCACTTTTTGCTTTCTCATATGTGCATTGAGTGGGGGGCCATAGCAGACCAAGTGACCCCGTGCTCAAACCAGATGAGCCTGCACTCAAGCTGGCGACCTCGGGGTTTTGAACCTGGGTCCTCTGGGCGCATCCCAATCTGACGCTCTTTCCACTGTGCCACCACCTGGTCAGGCTATTGGATTCTTTAAACAAACAAACAAGAAGCAGGGACACCAGGCTTGGCTGGTTCCAAATGGGAGTTAAATGGTGTTGCCATGAAACTGCCTTTCTCTGCTCAGCTATGGTCACTATTAGCTGCCTTCTCAAGCAGGCCTCTTCTTTTGTGAGGGCACGTTGGCTTCCAGTAGCTCCAAGTCCATATCTTGCTAACTTGACAACCCCAGCATTGAGCCTCATTGCAGAACCCATTGACTGATTGGCCAAACCAGGGTAATGACCCCAATCCTGAACCAGTCAACATAACTCCAAGGGTGAACCTTACTTCTGTGCTCCCTAGTGGAAGGGGAGATTGATGTTACCCTCTCTGAACCACAGGGACTGAGAATGGGGGAGGGTGGCTCCCCAAAGGAAACTATTACCAGAAAAGGAGGGCTTGGATATTGGTCAACCCAAAACAACAGTTTTATCAATCATAGTCATACAATAAATACCTGCACCCCATTCTTTAATACTCCTTATCCCTGAATAATTCTGACAAATGACTACCCTATGTCTTTTTTTTTTTTCTTTTTATTTTTCTGAAGCTGGAAACGGGGAAAGACAGTCAGACAGACTTCCGCATGCGCCCGACCGGGATCAACCCGGCACGCCCACCAGGGGCAATGCTCTGCCCACCAGGGGGCGATGCTCTGCCCCCGGGGGGGGGGGGGGTCGCTCTGCCGCGACCAGAGCCACTCTAGTGCCTGGGGCAGAGGCCAAGGAGCCATCCCCAGCGCCTGGGCCATCTTTGCTCCAATGGAGCCTTGGCTGCGGGAGGGGAAGAGAGAGACAGAGAGGAAGGAGGGGGTGGGGGTGGAGAAGCAAATGGGCGCTTCTCCTATGTGCCCTGGCCGGGAATCGAACCCAGGTCCCCCGCATGCCAGGCCGATGCTCTACCGCTGAGCCAACCGGCCAGGGCCTACCCTATGTCTTGAACTAATGTTTTGTGAGCATTCCCCGTGTCCCAGGTACTATGCTAAACATCTTCCTGACAAGCTCAAAGTTCCTAGCCCCCTCATTTTATAAATGAGCTAGCAACAGGCTCAGACAGATAGGAGTTGCTGAAGGTCACAAACAAGTGGCAGAGCTGGGATTTCAGTCTAGGTCTGTCTGCTTTCAAAACTGGAGCTTATAAGCAACTCTTTTTTTCTTCTGTGACAGAGAGACAGGAAGGGAGAGAGATGAGAAGCATCAATTCTTTGCTGTGACTCCTTAAGCTCCTTAGTGGCTCATTGATTGCTTTCTCATACGTGCCTTGACCCGGGGGCTACAGGAGAGCGAATGACCCCTTACTTAAGCCAGTGACCTTGGGCTCAAGCCAGCGACCTTGGGCTTCAGGCCAGCGACCATAGGGTCATGTCTATGATCCCACACTCAAGCCAGCAACCCAGCACTCAAGGTGGTGAGCCTGTGCTCAGGCCACATGAGCCCACACTCAAGCCAGCAACCTCGGGGTTTTGAACCTGAGTCCTCAGTGTCCCAATCCGACACTCTAGCCACTGCACTACAGCCTGGTCAGGCAATAGGCAACTCTTATGCTGCCTCTTGGGACTGCTTCCTGATTTGTTCCACTTTGGAGCAACTCTAACTTTTTTTTTTCCCAAGTGAGAGGAAGGGAAATACTCCCCCATGTGCCCTGATCAGGATCCATTCAGCAACCCCCCCATCTAGGGCCGATGCTCTACCCATCTGGGATCATGCTCACAACTGAGCTATTTTTAGCACCTGGGGCAGTCTCTAGGGAGCCATCCTCAGTGCCTGGGGTGGATGTACTGAAATCGATCAAGCCTTGGCTGTGGGAGGAGAAAAGAGAGAGAGAGAAGAGGGAGAGGGAGAGGAAGAGGAAAAGAAGCAGATGGTCACTTCTCCTGTGTGCCCTGACTGGGACTCAAACCCGGGACATCCACACACTTGGCTGATGCTCTACCACTGAGCAAACCAACCAGAGCTGGAGCAGCTCTAACTCTTAAATTCCCATGCATGTTAGAGCAAATTAGGGACTGGGCCTTGGTTTTCCCATACCTAATATGAGAAATTTGTACTGGCTCTTGGTTAAGGCTCCTTTCAGCTTCCATAAAACAAAGGAACTAGGGAGTTTTTAGGCTGATTAGCTCAGAGAAGAGGAAACCCAGGAATTAGAATTATTTGTCATTTCAAAGCCTAAGAGGCCATCCATAAGACAGAAGAGTATTCATTAATTCAGTTTTTCATTGAGCACCTACTAAGTGCTGGGCATTATTCTAGGAGCTAGGGATAAAGCCAGAGCCACATGACATTCATGGGCCCTAGGCAATTTTGCCTTCTTGGGCTCCTTCTTCCACTAACAACATATTAAAAATTATAGTTAAAGCCTGACCAGGCAGTGGCGCAGTGGATAAAGCGTCGGACTGGGATGCAGAGGACCCGGGTTCAAGACCCCGAGGTCACCAGCTTGAGCGCGGGCTCATCTGGTGATGAGCAAAAATATATCCTCTTATGGAAATTAAATAAGATTTCAGATGCTGACAAATGATATGGCATGTGACAAAGAATGAACTTATTTAAGGCATGATCAAATGTGCTTATTTTAAAAAGGTCATGTTATATGGGAGTTGATGCTTCCAGCTCCTCCCCCCTTCTCTCTCTCTCTCTCTTCTCTCTCTCTCTCTCTCTCTCTCTGTCTCTCCCTCTCCTCTCTAAAATGAATAAATAAATTTTTTTTTAAATGAGGATTAATTTAAAAAGGTCATGTCGCCTGACCTGTGGTGGCGCAGTGGATAAAGCATCAACCTGGAAATGCTGAGGTCGCCAGTTCAAAACCCTGGGTTTGCCTGGTCAAGGCACATATGGGAGTTGATGCTTCCAGCTCCTCCCCCCTTCTCTCTCTCTCTCTCTCTCTCTCTCTGTCCTTCCCTCTCCTCTCTAAAATGAATAAATAAATAAAAATAAAACTGTGAGTTACCTTTAAAAAAAAAGATTCTCTCTTAAAAAAAAAAAAAAAAAGATCAGTGGTGAGGCCTGACCAGGTGGTAGCGCAGTGGATAGAGCGTCAGACTGGGATGCAGAAGGACCCAGGTTCGAGACCCTGAGGTCACCAGCTTGAGCGTGGGCTCATCTGGTTTGAACAAAAGCTCACCAGCTTGGACCCAAGGTCGCTGGCTCAAGCAAGAGGTTACTCAGTCTGCTGAAGGCCCACAGTCAAGGCACATACGAGAAAGCAATCAATGAACAACTAAGGTGTTGCAACGAAAAACTGATGATTGATGCTTCTCATCTCTCTTCGTTCCTGTCTGTCTGTCTCTGTCTATCCCTCTCTCTGACTCTCTCTCTGTTCCTGTAAAAAAAAAAAAAAAGATCAGTGGTGAGTGGGAAAGAAACCAGACATGAAAAGAAAAAATCAGGGCAAAAGAACACTCCAGGTAGAGGGAGTAGAAAGACCCTAAGGCAGAAATAAATTTGGCATTTAAAAAAACAAACAAACACAAAGGGACCCATGTGACTTGAGCTGACCTGTTCCCTGCAGACCCAGAGGGCAGAGCTGGGGTAAGTGGGTAAACAGTGTAGAGACTATGAGGAAAGAACTTGGCTAAAGCCAGAACCATCCAGCAAAGAAAGGGGCAGCCTTAGGAGGGAATGTCTGGCTCCAACAGGGCCCTGTGAGCAGAGCCCAGGTCACACTTTTTTAGGACTACTGCCTAGGAGATCCCAGGATTTTGTTATTTTTAGTCACCCTTTTGTTTCCTCCAAATCTTTTTCTGAAAATTCTGTGTTTGCACAGAAGGCTGTCTTGGTGCTTTGCAAAACCCAGAGTAAATACCCAGGGACTACAAGATGCTATGAAATTCTTTTTCTCAGACCTGGCCAAATAATATGCAGGCAGGGACGTTTTTTGTTCCTTGCTTTCTGTGTTGTTTCTTGCTGGGTCTTCCAGGGGCTACTCTAGAACAAAAGGAAAGTGGTATGCAAAACGTAAATATCAGAGTTGGACAGGTTTAGAGATCAGCCTACCCAGTTTTTCTCCAAGGCTCAAAACCCCAATACCCTTGCTTTCAAAGTTATGGTTTTTACCAGGAAGCAACTAGGTGATTTATTTTCTTTCACTGCTTCACTCAGTTGACTAATATATATAGTTTTATGTATTCATTGAAATTTTGAGATGTGAACTAATGATATCCCCTGTGTAAAGACCTTTAATGACTTCTCATTGGTCTTAAGATAAAGGCAAAACTCTTCTGTCTTATGAGCCTAAGACCCTGCTTCTTCTGGCCCCTATCATGTTCTCCAGTCTTGTCTCACAGAAAGGACATGCTTTCTGTGCTGCAGACACTCCAGCTTTATTGCTTTTGAGTTCTCCATGATCCCTTGTGCCATAGGGCCTTTGCACATGCTCCCTCTGTCTGAAATGTTCTCTTTTGCTCTTCACCTATACATTTCCTTCAGAAAAGGTTATAGCCTGGTTTACTTCCTTAGGGTAAACCTCATTGATTGGATAAAAGCCACCCATTCCAAGCTTCTATAACATCAAACAATACCTTACTTACCTTTGTCCCGGACCATCAGGGTCAACTTCATAAGCATATGACCCATGTATAGTCACAGCATCTTGTGGTTAGAAGAGCCCAGTGCTTGGTTAAATGCTTTGTTCTCACCATCTTGAAATAATTAATTTTTTAATTTTTATTTTTTTTACAGGGACAGAGAGAGAGTCAGAGAGAGGGATAGACAGGGACAGACAGACAGGAACGGAGAGAGATGAGAAGCATCAATCATCAGTTTTTCGTTGCAACACCTTAGTTGTTCATTGATTGCTTTCTCATATGTGCCTTGACCACGGGCCTTCAGCAGACTGAGTAACCCTTTGCTCAAGCCAGCAACCTTGGGTCCAAGCTGGTGAGCTTTTGCTCAAACCAGATGAGCCCGCGGTCAAACTGGCGACCTTGGGGTCTCTAACCTGGGTCCTCTGCATCCTAGTCCGATGCTCTATCCACTGCGCCACCTTATGGTCAGGCGAAATTATCAATTTTTGAGCAAAGGGTCCCACATTTTAATTTGTAGTGCCCCTCCCCAAGCACATTATATAGCTGATTCTGGTCCTAGTTGCAACTTTATGTTTGTGTGACAGTTTCATTAATGACTTTATTCCTGACTATACTGTGGGCTTTAGAAGGAGCTGTACTTGTTTTTTTATATTTTTATCCCTGTCACTTATCACAGTTCCTGGCACATAGTTGGTGCTCAATAAGTAATTGCTGAATGAATGAGAAAGGTTCTTTTAGAGCATCAGAGTTTGAAATCGAGAAATAAGTGTGTTATCCACACTGCTTCCCCATATTCTCAAAGGGAGTGACAAGGATTCCTCTCCATTTTTGCAGTGTCCATCCCAGGGCCTGGCAAGAGGACAAGGGAAGTTGGGGAGGCTTCCTGGAGCAGATGGTGATTGAACCTGACCCCAAAGGAAGGAGAAATAAGAATTGATGGAGACAGAGGTGTTCAGGCATACCTGAAAAAGTAGCATAAACAATGGCAGTGACATAATTTAGGAGAGATGCCAATGTCTTTGTGTCTCCACCTGTCAGGAGAGAGTATGGAGGTGTATGTGCACAGGTATATTATGAATTATGAATTCAGGGATTAGATCCCGGAAGTTCTTCATCTGCCCTTTTTTATTCATTCATTTAGCAAATATGCACTGAGTTCCTTCAATGGACCAGACCCTGTTGTAGGTGCAGAGATACAGTGGTGCCCCCCATCCAGCTCTCAGCCCAGTTCAGGGAGCAGAGAAGTTCATAAACATGGGCTGCGAACCATAGCAGAGGTACCTCACCTGTCCTGTAGAGTTAGGCTCTTCGACTGTGGGAGAGAACCAAAGGAAGTAAGAGAATGGTCAGCCAGGCCAGGCTGTGAGGGGCATTGTAAGCCACGCCGAGGGTTTTAACTTGATCCTTAATAATAGGATGGCATTGAGAGGTTTGAAGCACTTATTAGGCACCTAATATATCAGGTTCTGTGCCAGGAGAGTTTTTGGGGTTTTTTTTTTTTTCAATTTTGAGAGGACGTTTTTTAAAGCTGGGGACAGTGAAACGAGGAAGGACTTAGGGTGAAAGAAGCAGCAAGAGAGCCTGGGCAGGGCTGCTCTGCCTCACTGGAGAGTCAGAGGAAAGGGGACTTGGAGACAGGTTCAGGGGGTTAGTTCTGGATGAGCTGCTGCTCCCCTGGTTGCAAGTCTTGTGGGGACCCTTAGAGTTTAGAAGACGCATGCCTCTGGGGGAAGAAAGGTGTGGGTGTGCTGCATGGAGGAAGAGGAACTGTGCTGGGTGGTTTCACACACTAATTTATTTAGTCCTATTGATAATACTGTGAGCCTGAATGAATATCCTCATTCCCATTGCACAGATGAGGAAACTGATCAGATTTGTGTTTCAGAAAGAACAATCTGATTCTAGTAGAGAGTAGGGACTGGAGGAAGCCAAGTGAGAAGCTGGGAGGCCTATGAGGATGTCAGTAAATGGACTAAGACAGGGGCTGTAGGGACGGAGAGAAGAGATTAGACGAGGAATTGGAAAGATTTGGTGACCAATTGGACAAGTGGATAAGGGTTAATGTTCAGATAATGCCTAGGATTCTGTCTTGGATGCCTGGGGCAAGGGAATTCCCTGAGATGAGGAACACTGAGACAGGTTTGGGAGTAAGATGCCAAGTTCCGTTTTGGATGTCCTAATCAAAACTAATTCTTGTCCCAACATAGGAAGCAAAGGAAAAACCACACAGGCAAACTCCACGAGTTGGCATTGCTGCTACCTGTGGCCGCAAAGACTAGTGTCAAGAAGTTCACCAAGGTATGTGGACTGAAGGAGAGGAGGTAGATTTGGGATGTAGATTTTAAAATGTCAGTAACGCCCTGGCCGGTTGGCTCAGTGAGTGTGGACCTAGCACATGGATATCCTGGGTTCAGTTCCCTATCAGGGCACACAGGAGAAGTGACCATCTGCTTCTCTACTCCTCCCCTTTCTCTCTTTCTCTCTTCTCCCCTCCTGCAGCCAAGGCTCAATTGACTCAAATGAGTTGGCCTTGGGCGCTGAGAATGGCTCCATGGCCTGCACCTCAGGTGCTAAAAAATGGCTCTGGTTGTGGCCCTGGCAGGTTGGCTCAGTGGTAGAGCATTGACCCAGCGTGTGGATGTCCTGGATTTGATTCCTGGTAGGGCACACAGGAGAAGCACCCATCTGCTTCTCCACCCTTTTTCTTCTCCTTTATCTCTATCTCTCTCTCCCCCCCAATGCAGCCAAGGCTCCATTGGAGCAAAGTTGGTCCGGATGCTGAGGATGGGTCCATGGCTTCTGCTTCAGGCACTAGAATGGTTCCTGTTGCAATGGCCCAGATGGGCAGAGCATTGCCCCCTAGTGGGCTTGCCAGGTGGATCCTGGTTGAGATGCATGTGGGAGTTTCTCTCTCTGTCTCCCCTCCTCTCACTAAAAACAAAACAAATTGGTTAAAATGTCAGTAAGTGAGTGGCCAGTAAGTGAGTGGCCCTGGCCAGGTGACTCAGTGGCTAGAAAGTCGTGCACACCAAGGTCACAGGTACAATCTCCAGTCAGAGCACATATGAGAAACATTCAGTGAGTGACAAATAAATGGAACAACTAAGTGGAACAAGGAGTTGATGCCTCTCTCTCTCTCTCTCTCTTTCTCTCTCTCTCCAGTCAATGGAAAAATTAAAATATCAGTGAGCAGGTTAACTTCTCTTGTCCTGAGAAACCTAGACAAACCCTTTCAGAGCCGGCACTGAGATGGGAATGGAATTCCTGCGAGTCTCTGAGCCCATAACTGCAGGATTCTTTCTCACAAAGAGGGCAGGAGGAACTGGGAGGTAAAATTAGACAAGGAGCCAGGTGAAGGTCATTGCTTTGGGAGTCAACCAGCCATGGGTTCGAGCCCTCCAGCTCTACAACTGCAGAACCCTGGGCCGGCCACTCAGGTTATCAGCCTCTCAAACTTCAGGTTTCTCAACTGTAAAATTAGTAAAAATAACTGCTCCTACCCAGAGATATTGTGAAGCCAAAATGATGTAACAGTCGTGATGGGCCCTGAATAATTTTAGTTCCCGCCCTGTTTTGTGACCTGTGGGTGTCATCTCCACTAGATAGAAACAGATTAAGCTTCTCTGCATATCCCCATCAGCTATTCAATAAATGTATATAGTGCTGAGCTAACACCTCACTCCCAGTAGGAACAACTTAATATGAGACTTAGAGATCTTGAAGGCTTGGCATGTTTTCTTGCTATAGTTCCTCTCATTCAGTTGTTTATTTATTCATTTACCAGCCATCTATGGAAAGATTGTTGGATGTCAGAACTTTTATGATTGTAGCAAGGGGAAGCAAAGAAGTTCGAGACCCAGTCCTCACTCTCTGGGAACTCAGAATCTGGCCAGGAAGATAAAAATTGGAACACAGGAGTCACTGATCCCAGCTAGAATGTGCTACTTGCCTCCGGAGAGGTTCAGAGGAGCAGGTGTTTTGGGAAGATTTACTAGACCCTAACTTTAACCTTCTCCCTGCCTACAACATTCCATCCATTTCTAGTCATGTTAATTCTCCCCCTTAAATATCTCTCAATGTTAAGTGCTGATATTAGTTTCTTGTTGCTACTGTAGCAAATTACCTCAAATTTAATGGTTTAAAACAACACAAATTTATTCTTTTGTAGTTCTGGAGGTCAGAAGTCCAAAATGAGTCTCACTGGTCTGAAGTCAGGGTGTCAGCAGAATTGGTTCTTGGAGGCTCCGGAGGAGAATCTGTTTCCTTTTCCTTTGCCAACTTCTAGAGGTCACCTATGTTCCTTGGCTCAAGGCCCCTTCAAAGCCAGAAGTATAGTATTTTCAAATATCGCCTTCTCTCTCTTTGCTCTCGTCATCACTTTGCCTTCTCTGCCTCTGACTCTCCTGCCTCTTGCTCATAAGAAATCCTTGTGATTATGTTGAGCTCACTGAGATAATCCAGAATAACTTCCCCATCTGAAGACCCTTCAGTCACATCAATCACATCTGCAAACTCCCCTTTGTCATATAAAGCAACATACATATTATATGTATGTATATTTATTTATTAATTATTATTATTATTTAGGTGAGAGGAGGGGAGATAGTGAGGCAGCTCCTGCATGAACCCTGACCAGGATCCACCCAGCAACCTCATCTTGGGCCAATGCTGGAGTACCTACCTATTTTTAGTGCCTGAGACTGTCATGCTCAGAGGGAGCTATTCTCAACACCCAGGGCCACACTTGAACCAATCGAGCCACTGGCTGTGGGAGGAGGAGAGGAAGGGAAGGGGCTGGAAGGTGCTGGGGGAGAAGCAGATGGTCGCTGTACCTGTGTGCCCTGACAGGAAATTAAACCTGAGGTGTCTGTATGCCAGGGTGACGCTCTGGCCACTGAACCACTGGCCAGGGCCTAAGGCAACATATTCACAGGGGACTAGGACATAGATGTTTTGGGGGAGAGGCATTACAGAGACCACCACAGTGTTCAAAATTATTTACAGAATTTTGTCCTTTGTCCTCAAACATTCAAGTATTTGGTGTACATAGGTACTGTCATAAACTCTTAGCGGGGAAGGCAGAGATGTCTGGGATACAGTTTATGATCTGGAGGAATGACATTCTAGTCGGGACAGGCATAATTTTATCACTGACCAAATGACCATACTTCCTCATGGAGGTCTCCCCAGGCCTCAGCCTACTTTCTTTTTTGTGTGTGTGACAGAGATAGAGATAGGGGAGACAGACAGGAAGGAAGAGATGAGAAGCATCAATTCTTCGTTGTGACTCCTTAGTTGTTCATTAATTGCTTTCTCATATGTGCCTTGATTGGTGGGCTATAGCAGAACAAATGACCCCTTACTCAAGCCAGTGACCTTGGCTTCAAGCCAACAACCTTTGGACTTAAGCCAGCAACCATGGGGTCATGTCTATGATTCCATGCTCAAACCAGCAACCCTGTGCTCAAGCCAGATGAGTCCACGCTCAAGCCAGCGACCTTGGAGCTTCGAACCTGGGTCCTCTGCATCCCAGTCCAATGATCTATCCACTGTGCCACCGCCTGGTTAGACATCCATTGATTTTCTATACTGTCTTAATGATCCCTTCTCTTCCCCATCTTTATCCTTCCTTAATTTCAGTCCTGGACTCCGTGTTCCACATACAGCCCGAGTTCCTGTTAGTCTCTGATCTCCCCCTTGACCAATCTGCCTAGGGTACATCATCACAATTCATCAGGGCTAAGTGACCTACTCAGTCTGCTGCTCAGTAAACTAACGGGAGCTATGTATTATGTGTGGACTCTCCTGTGTTTGAGATGAGGTGCAGTTTTAGATCTGGGATATCCTAACTTGCCATCCTGACTGATTAAGTGCACCCTGCTCCATATGATTCTGAATCTTCTCCCTCTGACCACTAAAGTCCTCAGCATATTACTGTGATTATTTTCTTATCTCTGACCCCCTTTAGGTAAAGAGTTCTGAGGTGGCAAGGACCATAATATATAAACCTCTATTCCTAGTGATCAAAGGGCCTAGCATAGAGCAGATAATAACAGTTGCTCCCAATTGACTGAAAGTTCTTGGTGTCAGACCCTGAGTGCCAAGTGTTTTATTTATTTACTTTATTTTTAATTTTTTTTATTAAGTGAGAGGCAGGAAGACAGACAGACTCCTGCATGCACACCAACTGGGATCCACCTGCCAAGACCCCTACTGGGGGATGCTCTGCCTATCTGGAGCTGCTGCTCTGTTGCTCGGCAACTGAGCTATATTTTAGTGCCTTAGGTGAGTCCACGGAGTCATCCTCAGTGCCCAAGGCCAACTTGCTCAAGCCAGTCTCAAGCCATGGGTGCAGGAGGTGGAGAGAGAGAGAGAGAAAGGAGAGGGGTGGAGAAGCAG
The DNA here is from genome assembly GCF_036850765.1 of Saccopteryx bilineata. Taxonomy (NCBI): domain Eukaryota; kingdom Metazoa; phylum Chordata; class Mammalia; order Chiroptera; family Emballonuridae; genus Saccopteryx; species Saccopteryx bilineata. Next base: position 313,250,146 of record NC_089492.1, on the reverse strand, counting down.
GTGGTTGCTTCTCCTATGTGCCCTGTTCAGAAATCAAACCCAGGACTTCCACATGCCAGGCCAACACTCTACCACTGAGCCAACCAGCCAGGGCCTAATTTTTCCATTGATTTGAGAGAGAGAGAAAGGTGAAGGGAGAGAGAGAGAAAGAGAAAGAAAAATCAACTCATTGTTCTGTTCAGTTGTGTACTCATTGATGGCTTCTCATAGGTGCCCTGACTGGGGATCAAACCTGCAACCTTGGCATACCAGGATAACTCTTTTATCCATTTCTTTTTGTTTGTTTGTTTTGTTTTGTTTTGTTTTGTTTTTACAGAGACAGAGAGAGAGTCAGAGAGAGGAATAGATAGGGACAGACAGACAGGAACAGAGAGAGATGAGAAGCATCAATCATCAGTTTTTCGTTGTGACTCCTTAATTGTTCATTGATTGCTTTCTCATATGTGCCCTGACTACGGGCCTTCAGCAGACCAAGTAACCCCTTGCTCGAGCCAGCAACCTGTATCCAAGCTGGTGAGCTTTGCTCAAACCTGATGAGCCAGCGCTCAAGCTGGCGACCTCAGAGTCTCGAACCTGGGTCCTCCGCATCCCAGTTTGACGCTCTATCCACTGCGCCACTGCTTGGTCAGGCTCTTTTGTCCATTTCATCACCAAGGCAGGACACCAAGCATACACACACACACACACACACACACACACACACACGTATACAAATATTGATTGACTTACGACCATTAGACTTTACGACCACAATCGCTAGCCACGACTGCTCCGCGTCTGCGACTGGCAGTGCAAGCGTTGCCCAGCTGGGCATACGACAGTGCGGACCAGCTTCCGGCAGCACTACCATGTGCACCATTTTAACTGTTATCCCAGACTCGGTACAGTAATTTGTGTTTTGTGTCTTGGATATTTTTCATCAAACCCCTCCCAAGATGTCTACCAATTATTACCAAATGGTCTTTGCAAATATTAAACCAGTTGTACTGGTAATGCAGTGTTTTACTTAAACCTGATGAATGTAAAAATAAGAAACAAAATAGTGTAGCGATGATACAAATGTCATAAAATGAACAAAGAAAATTATGATATATAACAATAATGAAAGAAAATTATGATAAAATATGACTTAAAGATTTTTATAACATCATTTCACAGTACTGTACATATAGCCTACTCAACTTACAACCAAATTGTGTTATGACCGGTCTGTCAGAACCAATCGTGGTTGTAAGTCGAGCGCTAGCTGTATATGTATATAAGTATAATATGTATATTTTAGTGAGAGAGAGAAATATAGAGAGGAAGGGAAAGAGATGAGAAGCATCATCTCATAGTTGTAGCACTTTAGTTGTTCATTCATTGCTTTCTCATATGTGCCTTGACCCGAGGGGCTATAGCAGAGCAAGTGACCCCTTGCTCAAGCCAGCAACTTTGGGCTCAAGCCAGCAACCTTGGGCTTCAAGCCAGCGACCTTTGGGCTAATGCCAGTGACCATGGGGTCATGTCTATAATTCCATCCTCAAACTGGCGACCTTGCACTCAAGCTGATGAGCCCAAGTTCAAACTGGCAATCTCGGGATTTTAAACCTGGGTCCTCAGGATTCCAGGTCAACACTCTATCCACTGTACCACCACCTGGTCAGGCTATATATTTTTCTTTCTTTCTTTTTTTTTCCACAGAAACAGAGAGAGTCAGAGAGAGGGACAGACAACAGGAAGAGAGATGAGAAGCATCAATTCTTCATTGCAGCATCTAAGTTGTTCGTTGCTTGCTTTCTTTTTCTTTTCCTTTTTTTTAAGATTTTCTGAAGCTAGAAACAGGGAGAGACAGTCAGACAGACTCCTGCATGCTCCCGACCGGGATCCACCCAGCACGCCCACCAGGGGCAACGCTCTGCCCACCAGGGGGCGATGCTTTGCCCCTCCGGGGCATCACTCTGCCACGACCAGAGCTACTCTAGCACCTGGGGCAGAGGCCAAGGAGCCATCCCCAGCGCCCGGGCCATCTTTGCTCCAATGGAGCCTTGGCTGCGGAAGGGGAAGAGAGAGACAGAGAGGAAGGGGGGGGGGGTGAAGAAGCAAATGGGCGCTTCTCCTATGTGCCCTGGACGGGAATCAAACCCGGGTCCTCCGCACACCAGGCCGACGCTCTACCGCTGAGCCAACCGGCCAGGGCCATTGCTTGCTTTCTTATATGTACCTTGACTGGGAGTAGGGGGTCCTCTAGCAGAGCGAGTGACCCCTTGCTCAAGCCAGCAATCTTTGGGCTCAAGCCAGCAACCATGGAGTCATATCTATAATCCCATGCTCAAACCAGCGACTCCACGCTCAAGCTGGTGAGCCTGTGCTCAAGCCAGATGAGCCCACACTCAAGCTGGTGACCTAGGAGTTTCAAACATGGGTCCTCTGCTTCCCAGTTCGACATTCTGTTCACTGCGCCACCTCCTGGTCAGGCATATATTTTCTTATTTAATTCTCCTCACAAGGCTTTTTTTTTTTTTTAATTTTATTTATTGATTTTACAGAAAGAGGAGGGGTGGGTGAAGAATGAGAAGTATCTACTCATAGTTGTTTCATTTTGGTTGTTCACTGATTGCTTGTTGTATGTGCTTTGACCTAGCAAGCCCAGGGTTTTGGACTGGCGACCTCAGCATTCTAGGTCGGTGCTCTATCCACTGCCCTACCACAGGCCAGGTCCCACAAAGTTTTTAAGATGCATATGTTTATATTTATGTAGTTTGAGGAAATTGAAGCACAACGGAGCTGTATTGCCCAGAGAGATGCAGCCAACTTATAGAAGAGTGAGGCAGATGTGTCTCTTTCCAAAGGCCCACATCCTCTACCACTCTGTCATTCAGTGCTCAGTAGATGTTTGTTGAATGCAGGAAGGAATTTCTCCTGTTGAGGAAGTTGCAGGACCTGTCCATCTCACCCTCAGAAGATTTCTGGTATTTGAACCTTTGGTGCAGCCCCCAAGCTAACTGTCCTGAAGTTTCCATTACTCAACCTTCTGCCCTGAAATCTGAGATGAGACCCAGTTGGCTTCTGCATCAAACCTGAGCCTGACCTGCAGTGGCACAGTGGGGAAGGCATCGACCTGGAGCACTGGGGTTGCTGGTTCAGAACCCTGGTCTTGCCTGGTCGGGGCATATGCAAGAGGCAACTACTATGACTTGGTGCTTCCTGCTCTTTCCTCCGCCCCTGACCTCTCTCTCTCTCTCTTTCTCCCCACCTTCTTTCTAAAATAAATAAATAAAAATCTTAAAAACAAAACAAACAAACAAAAATACCCTGGCCTGGCCTGTGGTGGCACAGTGGATAAAGCGTTGACCTTGAACACTGAGGTCGCTGGTTCAAAATCTTGGGCTTGCTTGGTCAAGGCTCATGTAGGAGTTGATGCTTCCTGCTTCTCCTCCTCTTATTTTTCTGTCTCTCCCTCCCTTTTTCTCTCTCCCACCATTTCTCTCTCTCCCCTCTCTAAAAAATGAATAAATAAAATCTTTTTAAAAAAATACCAGAAGCACCTGACCAGGTGGTGGCACAGTGGATAGAACGTCGGACTGGGATGCAGAGGACCCAGGTTCGAGACCCCGAGGTCGCCAGCTTGAGCGCGGGCTCAACTGGTTTGAGCAAAAGCTTACCAGCTTGAACCCAAGGTCACTGGGTCCAACAAGGGGTTACTCAGTCTGCTGAAGGCCCATGTCAAGGCACATATGAGAAAGCCATCAATGAACAACTAAGGTGTTGCAATGCACAATGAAAAACTAATGATTATGCTTCTCATCTCTCTCTGTTCCTGTCTATCTGTCCCTGTCTATCCCTCTCTCTGACTCTCTGTCTTTGTAAAAAAAAAAAAAAAATACCGGAAGCAACTACTATGAGTAGATTCTTCCCCCTCTTTCTCATGCTCCCTCTCCTTCTCTCTCTCCCCACTTCCTTTCTCCAAATAAAAAAAAAAAACACCCAAAAAAACCAAACCTGGCCCTGGCTGGTTGGCTCAGTGGTAGAGGGTCGGCCTGGCATGCAGGAGTCCCGGGTTCGATTCCCCGCCAGAGCACACAGGAGAAGCGCCCATCTGCTTCTCCACCCCTCCCCCTCTCCTTCCTCTCTGTCTCTTTCTTCCCCTCCCGCAGCCGAGGCTCCATTGCAGCAAAGTTTGTCCGGGCGCTGAGGATGGCTCTGTGGCTTCTGCCTCAGGCGCTAGCGTGGCTCTGGTCGTAACAGAGCGATGCCCCGGATGGGCAGAGCATCGCCCCCTGGTGGGCATGCCGGGTGGATCCCGGTCATTCGCATGCGGGAGTCTGTCTGACTGCCTCCCCGTTTCTGGCTTCGGAAAAATACAAAACAAACAAACAAACAAAAAAACCCAAACCTGTATATTAGTAATAATGAGTAACATTTTATATTACTTTACAGTTTACAAAGACTTTTTTTTTTTTTTTCCTGAAGCCGGAAACAGGGAGAGACTGTCAGACAGACCCGCATACGCCCGACCGGGATCCACCCAGCACGCCCACCAGGGGGCGACGCTCTGCCCACCAAGGGGCGATGCTCTGCTCCTCCGGGGCGTCACTCTGTTGCAACCAGAGCCACTCTAGCGCCTGGGGCAGAGGCCAAGGAGCCATCCCCAGTGCCCGGGCCATCCTTGCTCCAATGGAGCCTCGCTGCGGGAGGGGAAGAGAGAGACAGAGAGGAAGGAGAGGGGGAGGGGTGGAGAAGCAGATGGGCGCTTCTCCTGTGTGCCCTGTCCGGGAATCGAACCTGGGACTTCTGCACGCCAGGCCGACGCTCCACCACTGAGCCAACCGGCCAGGACCTACAAAGACTTTTTGGCTTAGTAACTGCGCACCATATGCCAAGTCTGGTGTTGGAGATACTCAGCTAAAAACACAGTATCTGCTCTGAAAAAATTCATGGTCTAATTATAAAAAGTTAGAAAAGGTTTTCATTTAATCCTTTGAGCACCTGGTAAAGGTTTTTTCATTGTCATCAACTAAGCATTTATTATACAACTAATATATCAGGCTCTCTGCTGGGCCATTTCACACACACTTATTTTTTTTTTTAAGTAAGTTTTTTTTTTTTTTTTTTTTTTTTTTCTTTACAGAGACAGAGAGAGAGATAGACAGGGACAGACAGACAGGAACGAAGAGAGATGAGGAGCATCAATCATCAATTTTTCGTTGCGACACCTTAGTTGTTCATTGATTGCTTTATCATATGTGCCTTGACTGTAGGCCTTCAGCAGACCGAGTGACCCCTTGCTCGAGCCAGCGACCTTGGGTCTATGCTGGTGAGCATTTTTTATTTTGCTCAAGCCAGATGAACCCAAGCTTAAATTGGCAACCTCGGGGTCTTGAACCTGGGTCCTCGGCATCCCAGTCCAACGCTGTGCCACCGCCTGGTCAGGGTATAATCCTCTGAGTCTGAATGAGTATCTCATCCCCATTGCACAGATGAGAAAACTGAGATCCAAAGAAGTAAGACAACCTGCTTCCAGTACCCAGCCAGTGAGTGTCAGAGTGGATCTAGGTCCTTCCAAACTAATAGTCTCTTGGCTGTGTCAAATGTATGCCTTAGTTAGATTTATCGCTTCCTTTCATGCATCAGGTTAAATAATTTCAGTGACTGTCTGTATTATATTTTATGAAACAGTTTCCCATAACTTCCTTTGCGAGACCATGCTTCCTGATTTGGGATTTGGAAGATTACTGCTAATGGTTTTATTGTTATTCTAGGGACCCAGTATGATCCAAAAATTTTTTATTAGTGTTCTTCCCTCACGTCTTCACCAGGCTAACTCTTTTTGTTCTTTGGTTCTCAGTATTTTTCTGTTTATTTGTTGTTTTTTTTCTCAGTTTCAGATGCTGTCCCAAAGGGACTTTCTGGACATCCAAGTTTAATTGTAGAATCCCTACTTTTACTATTTTATTCATAATGCCTATCACATATCTGATAATTTTATCTCTTTTTTTTTTTTTTTTTTTTTTTTTTGCATTTTCCCGAAGCTAGAAACAGGGAGGCAGTCAGACAGACTCCCGCATGCTCCCGACCAGGATCCACCCCGCATGCCCACCAGGGGGCAATGCTCTGCCCCTATGGGGCATTGCTCTGTTGCATCCAGAGCCATTCTAGCGCCTGAGGCAGAGGCCACAGAGCCATCCTCAGTGCCCAGGCCATCTTTGCTCCAATGGAGCCTCGGCTGCAGGAGGGGAAGAGAGAGACAGAGAGGAAGGAGAGGGGGAGGGGTGGAGAAGCAGATGGGTGCTTCTCCTGTGTGCCCTGGCCGGGAATCGAACCCGGGACTCCTGCACGTCAGGCCAACGCTATACCACTGAGCCAACCGGCCAGGGCTCTGATAATTTTATATGATCTATGGGTTAAGGTCCGCTGCCCTCACTAGATTGTAAGTTTCGTGAAGGCAAATAAAAACATGTCTGGGTCATCCCTATATACCTGGCCCTTAGTAGGAAGTAGTCTTTTTTTAGCTTAGTAGCTCCAATATCAACTTAGTTGGTGTTTGCTGGCTGGACAGGTGATGCCTGCTGGGCAGGAGGCGTCGTGCTTTGTGCTGTGGGGGGAGATTCATTACTTAGCAGCCACTGGCTAAGGCACCTCTCGATTCTGTATGCTTGGGAGACAGAAGTCAATTAGCTACAGCTGCTACCCTCAACTAGTCCAAGGTCCCTGGGAGAGAACAATGTGTAAACAGATAATTATAAAACAATGTGACAAGTGCCTTGGTAGAATCAGGCCCAGGGTGTTACAGGAGTGCCTAGGAGGGACATCTGACCCAGCCTGGGCGAGAGGGGTCAGGAAGGAGGGAAAGCTTCTGAAAGAGGGGAACAGTGTGCTGAAGCTCTGAGGAGGAGCTGCCAGGTGAGGGAGTGTAAGAAGAGGAAGGCTTTGCAGATGGAGAATACAGCATGTGCAAAGGGCCAGGGTTGGGAAGCTGAACAGGTGTGTGCTCACAAACTGGATCAGAAGGCAGGCTGACCTGGGTTTAAATCCCAGCTCGGCAACTTCCTTTCTGTGACCTGAGCAAGTCTCATTACACTCTAAGCATCATTTCCTTAGTTGTAACTGCTGCTACCTCGCTGGGCTGCAGTGAGAACTAAAGAGCATAATAGGAGGGTGTCTGTCAATGGAGCAGTGGCTGGGGTGGGGAATGGGGTCCTAGAGCCTTTCAGTCTCTGGTCTCCAGCAGCCTCTCGTTGTTTTGGGCATAACCCTGTCTTTCTTTTGTGGCAGAAGGAGATTCTGCTGCACATCCTGCACTACATTCAGTACCTCCAGAGAAACATCGATGTGACCAAGGCCTTGCTCAAATTCCACAGCACCAATGGGCCAGGTGGAGTTGGGGGTAAGTTTAGCCAGCGTTTCCTACGACCTGCTACAAGTATTGTCCTGTTGTCAGGGACCCTGAGTGACTTAGACCAGTGGTCCCCAACCCCCGGGCCACAGACCAGTACCGGTCCGTGGGCCATTTGGTACCGGTCTGCAGAAAAAGAATAAATAACTTAATTATTTCCGTTTTATTTATATTTAAGTCTGAATGATGTTTTATTTTTTAAAAATGACCAGATTCCCGCCTGACCTGTGGTGGCGCAGTGGTTAAAGCGTCGACCTGGAAATGCTGAGGTCGCCAGTTCGAAACCCTGGGCTTGCCTGGTCAAGGCACATATGGGAGTTGATGCTTCCAGCTCCTCCCCACCTTCTCTCTCTGTCCCTCTCTCCTCTGTCTCTCTCTGTCCCTTTCTCTCTCCTCTCTAAAATGAATAAATAAAATTAAAAAAAAACAAAATAAAAAAAATGACCAGATTCCCTCTGTTACATTCGTCTAAGACTCACCCTTGACGCTTGTCTCGTAAGTTCGACAATTATATTTAAAAATACCACAGTTTTTATGCTGGTCGCATAATTTTTTTTTCTTTTTTTTTTTTTTTTTTTTTTTTTTTTTTTTTTTTCTGAAGTTGGAAATGGGGAGGCAGTCAGACTCCCGCATGTGCCCAACTAGGATCCACCTGGCACGCCCACCAGGGGGCGATGCTCTGCCCATCTGGGCCGTTGCTCTGTTGTGACCAGAGCCATTCTAGCACCTGAGGCAGAGGCCACAGAGCCATCCTCAGTGCCTGGGCCATCTTTGCTCCAATGGAGCCTCGGCTGTAGGAGGGGAAGAGAGAGACAGAGAGGAAGGAGAGGGGCAGGGGTGGAGAAGCAGATGGGCGCTTCTCCTGTGTGCCCTGGCCGGGAATCGAACCCGGGACTCCTCCACGCCAGGCCGACGCTCTACCATTGAGCCAACCGCAGTCGCATAATTTTATTTTGTGCATTTATTCGTTCCACCCTAAAGGCTGGCCTGTAAAAATATTTTCTAACATTAAACCGGTCCGTGGCCCAAAAAAGGTTGGGGGCCACTGACTTAGACAATTCTAGGCCCTCCCGGATTTCACAGCCTAACAGAGGGGACAAAGCCAGGGGAGGGTGTCTGGGAAGACTGTGGGGGGAGGTGTCTTGGAGCTGGACCTTTGAGGACAGTAGAAGGGGGAACTCTGCCAAGTAGAAGAAACAATCTGAGCAAGAAGATGCAGGCATAAGAAGACACGTGTGGAATGTTTGGGGACAGGCAAGAGATGGGTATGGTCGAAGGGACCATGTAGCATTGAGATGCATGTGTAGGCTCTTAAGCCAGATCCTGCACTCAGATACAATCTTGTTACCTTAATTTCTCTGTGCTTCAGTTTCTTTGTCTGCAAAACAGGACCAATATAAGTACTTACCCTGTGTTTGTCATGAAGATTAGATGAGTTAATAAGCATAGAGAGTATTGTAACACAGTGCCTGGGGCATGCCAGTCATCTAGCACTGCATGTGCTGGTTGCTGTCATTACTGGTATAAGATGTACATAGGCCTGGCTGTTGGCACAGTGAATAGTACATTGTCCCAGAGTACTGAGGTCATGGGTTCGATCCCAGGGTTGCTGGTTCAAGCGCTGGTCAGGGCATGTGTGAGAAGCAATCAATGAGTGCACAACTAAATGGAACAAAAGTTGATCTTTCTCTCTCTCTCTCTCTCCCTCACTCTAAAAAAAACTTAAAAAATAAAATGCAACATTGGTGGGACATAAAAGCAAGACTAAGAGACATGGACAAGAGTGTGGTGGTTATGGGGGGGCAGGGGGAGGGAAGGAGGGAGAGGAGGAGGGGGAGGGGGAGGAGCACAAAGAAAACTAGATAGAAGGTGACGGAGGACAATCTGACTTTGGGTGATGGGTATGCAACATAATTGAATGACAAGATAACCTAGACATGTTTTCTTTGAATATATGTACCCTGATTTATTGATGTCACCCCATTAAAATTAATAAAAATTTTAAAAATTAAATAAAATAAAATGCACAGGCAAGAAGGGTAGGAGATGAGACAGAGATGAGGTCCTGAAGGGCTTCAAGTGCCTGGGTGAGGAGGAAGATGAAGATGAAAATTACTGAAGAGCTTTAAGCCAAGGGAAAGCCATGATCAGATTTCATTCTTTCTCTTTTATTTTTTACTTTTTTCTTTTTTCTTTTTTTGTATTTTTCTGAAGCTGGAAACGGGGAGAGACAGTCAGACAGACTCCCGCATGCGCCCGACTGGGATCCACCCGGCACGCCCACCAGGGGTGACGCTCTGCCCACCAGGGGGTGATGCTCTGCCCCTCCAGGGCGTTGCTCTGCCGCAACCAGAGCCACTCTAGCGCCTGGGGCAGAGGCCAAGGAGCCATCCCCAGCGCCCAGGCCATCTTTGTTCCAATGGAGCCTTGGCTGCGGGAGGGGAAGAGAGAGACAGAGAGGAAGGGGGGAGTGGAGAAGCAAATGGGCGCTTCTCCTATGTGCCCTGGCCGGGAATCGAACCTGGGTCCCCCGCACGCCAGGCCGACACTCTACCGCTGAGCCAGCCGGTCAGGGCCAGTGGTGCTCCTTTTTTTTTTTTGTATTTTTCTGAAGCTGGAAACGGGGAGAGACAGTCAGACAGATACCCGCATGCGCCCGACCAGGATCCACCCAGCACGCCCACCAGGAGCAACGCTCTGCCCACCAGGGGGCGATGCTCTGCCCCTCCGGGGCGTCACTCTGCGGAGACCAGAGCCACTCTAGCGCCTGGGGCAGAAGCCAAAAAGCCATCCCCAGCACCCGGGCCATCTGCTCCAATGGAGCATTGGCTGCGGGAGGGGAAGAGAGAGACAGAGAGGAAGGAGGGGGGAGGGTGGAGAAGCAAATGGGCGCTTCTCCTATGTGCCCTGGCCGGGAATCGAACCCGGGTCCCCCGCACGCCAGGCCGCCGCTCTACCGCTGAACCAACCGGCCAGGGCCAGTGGTGCTCCTTTTGGTTGCTTCCCACATGTGCCCTGATTGGGGATCAAACCTACAACCTTGTTGTTTTGGGAGGACACTCTTAACTGATTGAGCTAACCAGCCAGGCCTCTTTCCCTCTCTCTCTTTTTTTAAATGAGAGGAGGGGAGATAGAGACAGACTCCCATATGCGCCTTGACCGGGATCCACCTGGCAACCCTGGTCTGGGGCTGATGTGCAAATCAACCAAGCTATCCTTAGTGCCCAGGGCCAGTGCTTGAACCATTCAAACTATTCAAGCCACTGACTGCAAGAAGAGAGAAAGAAGGAGGAGAGAGAGGGGGAGAGAAGCAATGGTCACTTTTCTCGTGTGCCCTGACCGAGGATCAAACTCGGGACTTCCACGTGTGGGGACAATGCTCTATCCACTGAGTCATCTGGCAAGGGCTCTTTTTAAAAATATCTTATTTTATTGCCGTAGCTGGATAGCTCAGCTGGTTAGAGCATCATTCTGAAGTGCAGAGGTTGCCATTTCGATCCCTGATCAAGGCACATACAGGAACAGATCGATGTTCCTATCTCTTTCTCCCTTCCTCTCTCACTGAAATCAATAAATAAAAATTTAAGAAAGAAAATATTTTAATCTATTGATTTTACAGAGAGAGGAGGAGGGCAGAGCAAGAAGTATCAACTCATGGTTGCCTCAACTCATTGCTTGTCCTTGAGCCTGCAAGCCCAGGGTTTCCAACCAGTGACCTCAGTGTTCCAGGTCGTTGGCTATATCACTGTGCCACCACAGGCCAGGCAGATTGATTGATTGATTGATTGATTTTTAAGGGATAAGTCTCTAACATCTAGTGTGGAGGATTGGTTATTAAGTGAGAAACGAGTCAGGGAGGTCAGTAAAGACCCTTTTAGGGGTGGTGCAGTTAGGTGATGAGGAGGCCCAGTCCAGCACTGTAGCTGAGTGTGGCCAGCAGATGTCAATGAAGAAGATCTGAGAGGCCTGAGAGAGAGGCCCTGGTGACCCAGGATGGGTGGTGGCCCCGCCTGTCCTGAGGAAGGGAGGAGGAGGAGTGGTTGTGGGGTAGGGAACATGGGGACACATTTGGGAAGCACTGAGTCGGCTTCCCTCCTGGCCAGGCCCGATGGCCCCCAGGAAGCCTCGCTCCACTCTGTCTCTGCTCTGTCCTTCTGCGGCCTGATGACGCAACCTCAGAGCCGTCTGCTCTCCTCCTGGCACCGTAGTGTCCATGGTTATAAAGTCAGTCTGTGGGCTGTGGCCCACGTCCCCCACCCCTGCCAGGATTGGGGAGCACCATCCGGAAGGGAGGACTTGGGAGGGGGAGTGGTTGCGGGTGCCCATGCCTGACCTGTCTCCTTCTGTCCTGTGCAGGTCTGGGCCAGAACGCCACTGTGGACTCAGCAAGGCGGAGACACCGCACCCCATCTAGCTCCCCACACTCTTACAAGTCCTGCCTGCGGGGAGCCTGTCGGAAACCGCAGAAGAAGAAGCTGACCCGAACATCAGGTACAAGCTGACAGTGGAGGCAGAACTGGAAGTGGGGTCCGCTGGAAGTGGGACTCCTACTCTAGGTCCATCCTGCTCCTGGGAGGCCCAGTAAGCAGTCCTGAACCCCTGACGAGACTTTAGATTCAGACATGCCTTTCAATTTCTGACTGCTCCTCTTACTGGCTCTGAGACCTGGGGTACCCCACTGTCTTCTGAGCACCCCTTTCTCACCTGGAAATTGCAGTGCCTGCTGCAGGGTGGTCTTAAGGGTTAGGAGCCTGAAAACATCCTGCTCAAGCAGTGCTTAGGTGGAGAAGCACACAGTTAGTGTGCAGCGAAAGGAAGCTGCTGTCAGCATTTCTTGTCTTTATGGCCAGTAACCCATCACTGGGCCAGAGCATCAGGGAAGAAAGACCAAGTGTGAGAGACCAGCATCCCTGGTCCAGCCCAGCTGGACTGTAACTCACTGGATGGCCCTTCCCTTTTTTTTTTTTTTTTTTTTCATTTTTCTGAAGCTGGAAACAGGGAGAGACAGTCAGACAGACTCCCGCATGCGCCTGACCGGGATCCACCTGGCACGCCCACCAGGGGCGACGCTCTGCCCATCCTGGGCGTCACCATGTTGCGACCAGAGCCACTCTAGCGCCTGAGGCAGAGGCCACAGAGCCATCCCCAGCGCCCGGGCCATCTTTGCTCCAATGGAGCCTTGGCTGTGGGAGGGGAAGAGAGAGACAGAGAGGAAAGTGCGGCGAAGGGGAGGAGAAGCAAATGGGCGCTTCTCCTGTGTGCCCTGGCCGGGAATCGAACCCGGGTCCTCCGCACGCTAGGCCGACGCTCTACCGCTGAGCCAACGGGCCAGGGCCGGCCCTTCCCTTTTGTAGGTCTCAGCTCCCATGTCTTTAAAATGGGAGCTGGACCTAATCGATGATGCCCTGGCTGCACATCCGAACCATCCAGGGTGCTTACAGAGATGCCCACACTAGTGCCCCATGCCCAGAAAGTCAGGTCTCAGTGGTCTGGGCTGCAAGCTGGGCATCGGTACCTTTTCAGAGCTTGCAAGGTGATTCTAACCTGTAGGCAGGGGAAGGCAGTGTCAGACTGGGTGGTCTCTAACTGAGGTTCCAGGCTTACCCAGGAAGCAATGATGAATGACCAGACCAGGCAAAGCTTTGAAACAGGTGACTGGGCCCAGAGCAAAGGAGATCCCCACCTGAGCCACCTTCTGGTGATCTCAGGCCCCAAGCCCCATTTGATGCTGTCTATCTGTTGTCTCAGAACGCCAGACTCGGGCCCAGAACCTTCGTCGCTGTCTGGCCCTGGACAAGCCCAAGAAGCAGGTGACCCCATCCCCAAACCGGAAGGAAAGAATTGTGGAGAGGACCACTGCTCCTCCAAGAAGCCCTGACTCCTACGTTCACCCCAAGGCTGCGTTGTTCTTGCCTCAAGGTGACAGAAATGAAGGACAATCCCAGCTGACATTGCTGGATATGTCTGAAAACAGCGTCTACTGTGATGTCTCAAGTTGGTCTTTCCTCACAGCTAATTTAGCCAGTCATTTATACACCACGTGTTAGGCATCTGCACCAACTGGGCACAGTCCTGGTAGCTGGGGCTTCAGCGGTGCACAGGAGAGACACTGTTTCTTACGTCGCACAGCTGTGGTCTCTTTCCCACTTTTCTTTTCCCTTCTGGCTCTGCCATGGGTGTAAGGTGGGGGCAGAGTCAGTGCTGCCCTCACGTGCAGGTGCGGGTGGCAGAACTGAGACTAAGAGTAGGGCGTCCTTGCCCTGGCCGGTTGGCTCAGCGGTAGAGCGTCGGCCTAGCGTGCGGAGGACCCGGGTTCGATTCCCGGCCAGGGCACATAGGAGAAGCGCCCGTTTGCTTCTCCACCCCTCCGCTGCGCCTTCCTCTCTGTCTCTCTCTTCCCCTCCCGCAGCCAAGGCTCCATTGGAGCAAAGATGGCCCGGGCGCTGGGGATGGCTCTGTGGCCTCTGCCCCAGGCGCTAGAGTGGCTCTGGTCGCAACGTGGCGACACCCAGGAGGGTCGCAATATGGCGACGCCCAGGATGGGCAGAGCATCGCCCCCTGGTGGGCAGAGCGTCGCCCCTTGGTGGGCGTGCCGGGTGGATCCCGGTCGGGCGCATGCGGGAGTCTGTCTGACTGTCTCTCCCTGTTTCCAGCTTCAGAAAAATGCAAAAAAAAAAAAAAAAAAAGAGTAGGGCGTCCTTAGCCCTGGCCTGTTGGCTCAGCGGTAGAGCGTCGGCCTGGCGTGCGGGGGACCCAGGTTCAATTCCCGGCCAGGGCACATAGGAGAAGCACCATTTGCTTCTCCACCCCCACCCCCTCCTTCCTCTCTGTCTCTCTCTTCCCCTCCTGCAGCCAAGGCTCCATTGGAGCAAAGATGGCCCGGGCGCTGGGGATGGCTCCTTGGCCTCTGCCCCAGGCGCTAGAGTGGCTCTGGTCTCGGCAGAGCGACGCCCCGGAGGGGCAGAGTATCGCCCCCTGGTGGGCAGAGCGTTGCTCCTGGTGGGCGTGCTGGGTGGATCCTGGTCGGGCGCATGCGGGAGTCTGTCTGTCTCTCCCCGTTTCCAGCTTCAGAAAAATACAAAAAAAAAAAAAAGAGTAGAGCATCCTTACCTGATCTGTGGCACAGTGGATAAAGCGTTGACCTGGAACGCTGAGGTCGCCAGTTTGAAACCCTGAGCTTGCCTGATCAAGGCACATATGGGAGTTGATGCTTCCTGCTCCTTCCCCTTTCCCTCCCTCTCTCTCTCTCTGTCTCTCTCTACCCCCATCTAAAATGAATAAATAAAATTTAAAAAAAATTGTAACGGGCCTGACCTGTGGTGGCGCAGTGGATAAAGCGTCGACCTGGAAATGCTGAGGTTGCCGGTTCGAAACCCTGGGCTTGCCTCGTCAAGGCACATATGGGAGTTGATGCTTCCAGCTCCTCCCCTCTTTCTCTCTCTCATTTTCTTTCTCTCTCTTTCTCTCCCTCTCCTCTCTAAAATGAATAAATTAAAAAATTTTTAAATCCAGTATTTCCCTTAAAAAAAAATTGTAACGTTAATACAATTAAAAACTAAAAGAGTAGGGCGTTCTTGTGAGACTTCTCTTGATGCAGCCAAACAGTTGCTCTGGGGACTCTCCATCCCTGCACCAGCTTCAAAACGTGTGATGGCTCAGTCAGCAGAGAGGCAAGAAAGGGGGCAACTGAAGTCAGGCCTCAAGTCATTCTGTCCTCTGTCTCTCTGTTCATTCAGCCCTTACTTCCTGACCATTGTCTCTCTGCCAGGCCACATGCTGGGTGCGGGTTACACAGTTCAGTGAAGGAGTTACACACTGTTCCTGATGGTCCAGACTGATCCAGACTTCCTGGGGTTGCTCAGGAAGGCTGGGGACCCGGAAGAGGCACCTGACCCACCTGGAGAGGGAGGGCTTCCCAGATCTGCTAGTTGTGTGACTTTGGGCAAGTTACTTAATAACTCAATGCCTCAGTTTACTTAACTGTAAACTGAGGATAATAATGGTACTCTTCCATTATATAGAGGGTTACTTAATAGTATGTAAAATACTTAGAAGTGTGCTGGCCATGGTTAGCACTTTGTACTTGTTTGCTGTTGTCATCTTCATCATTCTACCACTTAAGGATTTTATCTTCCTCATAGCTTCTGATAAAGGAATGGGGTTCCAGAAACCTGGTGGTGATTTGGGTTGCCCCTGAGCCTCATTCAGAGATCTCGGGGCTTGGGGTTTCGGCTAGGATGGGGGAGAGAGAGGCTGTGGCAGACCCTGGCACCGTCATTCCTGCATCTGTCAGTCCAGAGTCTGTTCCAGTCATAGGAGTGATCACCCTGAATTGCCTCCTCAGGCTGCAAAAGCAGAGCCCAGGATGATGGGCCATACCCTGCCTTCGGGGCCCAGCAAGGGGCTGAGAGGACCTATTTTCTCAACAGATCACAGCCTTATCCCAGGTAAGGGAACCCTAAGGGCTTTCAGTGGAGGAGACTGAGGTGTTTGGTCTGGAATGGCTGAGGGTCAGTGAAAAATGAGGTGGATTTACATCCTCTGCGAGCACTGCTGTGGGCCTAGCTTTCTGCTGGCATTGTAAGCTCGAAGGAGAGACAGGCCACAGCCCCTCACCAGTCTCCCTGCCTCCTGTCTCACCCATGCAAGCCATCCTACTCACACAAACCTCGACCGTGTCAGCTCGTGGTTTAAAGTCTTCCCTCAGAGCCCGTAAATCTCCCTTAGTATTTGAGAACATCTCTGGCCCTAGCTCACCTTGCCAGCACCCTCTACTGCCCCTCACCCATGAATCTTACCCCTAACGCCTCCCCATGGGAACTATGCCCTTGCCCACTCTGGGCTTTTCACCCTCTGATCCCTCTTCCCAGCAAGCCTGTTCCCTTTGTCTACCTGGAAAATTCTACCTCCTTCAGGCCAAGTTCAGTGCTGTCCTCCCTCCTGCCCTACCCACCTCTCTTACCTCCTCGAGCCGCCCCTTCCCCATAACTGGGTCATCAGTGCCTGATCTGTGAGGTGGCACCTCCAGCTGACAGCTTTCTGCCCCCAGCCCTTCTTAAGAAGCCAGCACAAAGTGATCATTAGGCAACACTGTCACCCCATGGGAGATAGTACACCCAGGGTCCAAGCAATTCTCAGCCTAGGATTTGGGTCCACCTTACTTATATATGTATGTATGTATGTATGTATGTATGTATGTATCGAGAGGAAGGGAGGGAGAAGGAAAGAGACATCACTTTGCTGTTCCACTTATTTATTCATTCATTGGTTGATTCCTGTATGTGCCCTGAACAGGGACTGAAGCCACAACCTTAGCATATTGGGAAGATGCTCTAACCGACTGAGCTACCTGGCCAGGGCTATGTCTGCCTTTTGGATTCCATCTTTTGCAGGCAAAAGCTGGTGTTCTATGATTCTAGTGAGGAAGTGGACAAGGATGCCCCAGATGCTGACCCTTGGCTGCCTGGCAGGACCCCAAAGAGCAGCCCCTTTGGTGACTGAAACTCTGTCTCTCTTCCTTGTAGGCTGGTGTGGGGCCTTCTTGATACCTTCCTTCTGAGGATTTCAGTGGAAAGAGGGTGACGGGGAGGGAATAGATGTCTGCTAAGCACAAGGATGGCCAAACACTGTGTCTGCTGTCACTCACCATCAGTTGCTATGACAGACATTGCTAATCAAGCCTCACTGTTTCCAGTGATCCCTCAGAATCTTTCTTAGCACAGAGCCCCAGGTAGCTACAATCAGGCTATCAGATCTGGCACATTACGGTATTGATTTATTTTTTGCCACATCTGACATAATGCCAGGCATTGTGCCTCTTAATTTCCTGTACCAAGCCTCAAAACGAGCAGTTGACAGTAACCTATCCCCAGGGTCTGGCACTATCTCCTCAAAGCCAGCTGGGGGAGAGGACAACATGTGGCTATACCCCCAAGCCTAATGCTTCCTTTACAGGGAGCCCACTGGCCTTGGGGCCTCCCCAGATTGACAACTCCAGCGAGATCCTAGGTTTCAGCCCTTCCCTCTTCAGCTCCCCCGGGAAACTGCTGTCAGAACAGGTCCTGGAGGATGGTACTGAGTACCTGACCCAAGGTGAGCATGTAGGGCTCAGCATGATATTTGGCTCACTTAGAAAACATGGTGGTGCCTATCAAGTGCACAGCCCTGTGCTGGGAAGTGCTGGGTCCTCAGGGATGGAGCCCATCCAGGCTCTGCCTTGAAGAGCCCCACAGCCTGGAGGGGGAACAGCCCCAGGTCAGCATAGGGCACGGGAGGCTCCAGGTCCCTGCAGCAGGGACCTACTCACTCTACCCAGGTTGGAGGTGGCCTAGGAGAGCTGGACTGGGAGCTATATTTGTACCTGGGACAGGAGATCTAGAAACCTAGAGGAGGCACTGTGGTTAGCGGGTTGGTGGGACAGAGGCCTATTGCTGTGAGGAAAGCATTTCTGTCCTAGCCAATGCTCTGGCCTCCCTCCCTGACAGCTCTCTTTGAAGAAGTTTTATTAGATCCTGTGCCTTCACCTTCTGCCTGCATGCTGGAAGTACCACAGAAGAAGGTAGGCATCTTTCTACACATCCATCCTTGGACACAGCCATCCTTCTTTCCACATGCGTCATCTGCTTGATTCCCTCATCCATCCCCTCGACCTTCCCAGAGACTCATCTGTACATCATTTGCACGCTCACTGCTGGCCACCAGGTGCTCACTCTGTGCTGGGCACTTGGAATGAACTAGACACAAAGGATGAAAGATAAAAAAGCTGTCAGGTGCCCAGAAAAGTCCCCATGTAATTTTACAAGTGCTCTGTGAGACAGAGTCTCTTGTGACCCCATTTCACAGAAAATAGCAGAGGAACCTTAGGAGTTCTGGAAAAGAGCTCCCTCCCAGGCCCCTAGGCTGACCTCTGTAGCCCCTGTCCATTTGGTCCTCACACCATTCTTCCTTCAGTGTGTGTGTGTGTGGGGTTGCCTCAGTGAGTAGTTGAGTGGGCAGCAGAAACAAGAGTAAGTGCCCTTAGTGGAGGCCTCAGAAAGCACCTGTCTCTGTGCTCAGTGCTTCTCAACCCTGCAAGACATGTAGTGAACACTGTTCTATGGTTGAAGTTGACGCATAGAGAATCTAGGACTAGCCCTGGGCATCCATGGCTACCACAGGAGGTGGCAAACTGATGGGATTAAGAGATATTGCCCCAAAATAGAAAGCAGAAGACCTGAGCCCATTAGAGCTGCTCTCTGACCCCTGTGGGAACTTGAGAACATTTGTTTGAATATCCAGGGGGTATTTGGATGAGGTTATCTTGAATCTGAGCTGTTTCTCAAGCTTCATTTCCTAGGAAAGCAGTGAGTGAGGGCATGAAGAGACAGCACTCTTTCCATTCACATCCTCTCCATCTTTCTCCTTCACCCGTCTAGTTCACACCCTTTGAGGCCCTAGAAGACCTTCCTCACTCCTACAGCCTGTGCCAGTTCTCAGTGTCACCAGACCACCTGTCACTGAGTGAGAACAGCAAGGCGTCATCCAGCCCCAGCTCAGAGGCCACAGACACTGACACAGACAAAGAGTCAGAGTGGAGGCAGCAGGTAAGGAGGACAGACAATGGAGATTGGTCCCACCTCTCCTGCCCATTCTCATCTCTCTGCCCCCCCAGGACACTCAGGCCGACCCTGAGGGCCCGAAGTCCTCCAGTGATGAGGATGGAGACTACACATGGACCCCCACCCTACGGTTCTCAACCTTGCCCTTGGCTAGAAGGAAGAACCAGGCATGCAGGAGCCCTAGGAAACCTAAGAACAAGAAAGCTGCCAGCCCCACTCAGTCAAAGAAAAAGTGTGTCAATGGCTTCATCATGTTCTGCAGGATGAATCGGAAGCAGTATATCAGGTGGGTGGGGGCCCTCTTTGGCCACCTGCCCAGAGCATGTTGCCTGGCTGCTGTCTGACACATTGGCCCTTTCCTCAGCCACACTCTCCCGCAGCACCCTAACCTGGCCTCGTGGTGTTGGTTAGGGCCTGTCAGTTGTAAGCAGTAGAGCCCATCTCAGACATAAGGAAAAAAAGGAAATTAATTGGCATATAACCTGAAAAAAGGGAGGGGTAGATTGGATTCAGATCTGGTTGGTCCAAGGGCTCATAAGGTGCTGTCTGGAATCCTTGTCCCTCTCTTGGTGCCACTGTCTTCCAGATGGGCTTCATTCTCAGGCAGGTGGCTCCCCTCTGGGAGGTTCAGGCTCATGTCCTGGCTCCCACCCTAGCAATCCTGTGGGAGGAGAGCTCGTTTCTCAGGTTTCAAGAAGAAGGTCTAAGGACCAACTTGGTGGATCAGAAGTCCACCCCTGACCCATCATTGCCAGCCTGAGGCTGAGGGAAGGGAGGCCCCCTGGGCCACAGTGGCGAAGAGCTGGTACCCTTATAGCAATTCCGAGGGGCTGATATTGGGAGCAGCGGACACAGGAACCCTACTGGTCCCGGGACACGTGTCCCATTCTTAATAACCATTTAGGCCAGCCCCTTTCTTTCATATCTCAGCTCCGGGCTGTGTCCTGGAGGCCTTTCCGTCTATCTGACCTGGGTGGGAAAGAATGGGGCTCTCAAAGGGAAGGCAGAGATTCCCAGAGCATGGCAGCCTCACATGGTCAGGTCAGGCCGTTGGCTTCTGCCCAAGCCATGATGCCCTGAACGCTTCCTACCTCCTCCCTCCTGTCCCAGAGCCTGCCCGGGGACCGCATCCATGGCTGCCACCAAGGAGCTGGCCAAACTCTGGCGGGAGATGACCGAGCAGGAGCGGAGACCATACTGGTGAGAAGCCCAGAGTTATGGTGCTGAGACAGAGGGCTCCTGCTCCTCAGTTCTATTCTGGTTTTCAGAGCCTTGAGCGTCATGAGATTCAAAACAGGCTGGGAGGTAACTGGGTGGCAGATTTGAGTGTTGCAAACTTTTTTTTTTTTTTAACAGAGAGAGACAAAGAGGTAGACAGGGACAGAGAGACAGGAAGGGAAAGAGATGAGAAACATCAGCTTGTAGTTGTGGCACCTTTGTTGTTCATTGATTGCTTTCTCATATGTGCCTTGACCTGGGGTGGGGGAGGTGCTTTGTCCAAGCCTGTAACCTCTTGCTCAAATCAGCGACCATGGGGTCATGTCTATGATCCCGCACTCAAGCTGGTGACCTCAGGGCTTTGAACTTGGGTTCTCAACATCCCAGGCTGACACTCTATCCACTGTGCCACTGCCTGGTTAGGCAGGTGTTCCAAACTTTTATGAAATATTTGGGTGAGGCCTGACCAATGGTGGCGCAGTAGATAGACTGTTGACCTGGGATGCTGAGGACCCAGGTTCGAAGCTCCGAGGTTGCCAGCTTGAGCGTGGGATCATAGACATGACCCCATGGTCACTGATTTAAGCCCAAAGGTCGTTGGCTTGAACAAGAAGTCACTGGGTCAACTGGAGCCCCCAGTTAAAACACATATGAGAAGCCATCAATGGACAACTAAAGTGCCGCAACTATCAGTTGATTCTTCTCATCTGTCTCTGTCTCTTTTGCTAAAGAAAAAAAAAGAAAAAGAAAAGGAAAAGAAAAAAATATGTGGGGGTAACAGGTGGAGTGATGCTCTACCTTGGAGCTTGGAAGGACAAATCGCTTAATTTAGAATTTGGATCCCACTGTCCTAATTTGCCCTCTCTGCCACAGAGAATTTCTCAGAGCAGGAAACTGGGTCTTCCCTTTTGCTTGGCTTCCTCCCTCTCTCCACTCCATTCCCAAGACCCTCGCTTCATCATCACCAAATCTGCCACATGCCTGTATCTCATTTGGCCCTTGTAACACCTCTGTGTGCACAGATTTTAACAGGAGTGTGGGGCTTCAGCAAAGAGCCCTTGGTGCTGTCCCAATGGTTCACTTGCCCTGTGGGACCAAATAAAGCCCCCAAATAAGCCCTGGCCTCACCCCTCAGCTCAGGCCCTGGCCAGTGCAGGGGCCAGAGCTCTAGCATGAAAGAGCAGTGAGGAACCCTGCCCATCCCACACCTCTCCCCCAGCATCAAAGCTCGAAGGTTCAGTCGCCAGCACAACCGGATTGTGAAGCAGGAGAGCTCCAGCAGCAACGACGAGGACTGCGGAATACCCAAGCCCTTCTACCAGCTGCTGGCGGACAAGGCCCGCTGCTCCTCTGAGCCGGCCTCTCAGCTGCCCTCTCACCGCTAGCGAGAGGGCAATTTCACGTCGCCTCTCCTCCCTCACCAACTTGCAGCTCCTGCAGCTCCTTCAAAACCGGGAGCCAATGAAGACGTTGCCCCGTCCAGGGCCTCTCCCCTGCTAGTGCTGGTCCCGGTGGCCAGTACCCACGGGGCTGGGAGGGGGTGGATTTATTGACCCCAAGCCTTTGTGTTTGCCTCTATTGTGGGCCACTGAACTCTGCCCTTCTACAGCCAGCTGCCCCTCGCAGCTCCTCTCTCCTGGGAAGGAAGCCCTGAATGAAATGCAGGGAAGTGAAGTCACGGAGAAGGGGCTCCTCTCTGACCTGCCTTTGCCCACCCCAGAATCAAATGGTTTCAACCCTGTTCATTCTCACCCTATTCTACTCCTCCTTCCTCTGTTCTATTTATAGAATATTTATTGTCAGCAAAATAAAATAGAACCCTTGTTACCAGCAAGGGAGACTAAGCACGTTGCCCAGGTCTGCAGGGCCCACAACTTGAAAGAAACCACACTCTGCCCACCACAAACCTGTCTTCCTCCCTGTCCCCGCCCTGGGTGCAGCAATCAGAAAGCCAGAATCAAGCATTGGGGTTGTGTGGTTTGGTTTTCCTTTGGAAAGCAACTCAGGATCCTGGAAGTTTTAGTTGTCTGTTAACTTTATTTTAATTGAAATGGGAGGCATAACTTGTCCTAGAAAAATAAAGATTTAGGATATAAACTAGACTCAGGGGTCAAGGTTGCCCCGCAGGTTAGGGGATCTTTGGTCTGGGGCTGGACGTGATAATGAGGGCTGCAGTCCAGGGGGAGCTAATGGGAGGCCCTCACCCAGGCCTCCCACCTGCACTGTCTCAGCAGGGGGCCCAGTGGGGAGGGTCTGTCAGTCCCTGGGCATAGAACTGCCCTTCCTCCACCCTTGGATTCCAAGCAGTTCTGAGAACTCTGGATGTCAGTGGAGCTATTAATAGTGTTTTAGGGAGTGATGGGGAGAGGGCTCTGGGGGTTGGAAATCTAGCCTTTTGGCAGGGTATTCAGCTCACAGCTCGTACCAAGTCAAGGGGGGGCAGAACCCCTAAGTCAGGACCCCCAGATCTCCCCATATATATGGGGGCAGAGCTAAGAGAGGTCTGTAACAGGAGGCTTCCCATCCAGAGGAACAGTGCCCCTGGACAGGGAGTGGACAGGGGTGAGCCCCCCGGCACATCCAGTTCTTGGAGAGGTTAAGCAGCCGGGGTTGGGATGTAGTGTAGAATCTTCAGACCAACAACTGTTTCTGAAAGCTCCCTACTCCCAGCTGTCCTGGATCTCAAGCACCATTGTCAGGAGAGGTGATGAGGCCTGGCGGGGGTCACAGTTCCAAGGGCTCTTCCACAGGCACTGACTGTAGCTGGGTCAGGACCTTGGTCTCAGCTTCCAGCCCCTCCTCAACCTCACCCCCTGCTGTGGCCCCCAAGAGCAGCCCTTCAGGGTTGGGGTCTGGGAGCCTCAGCACAGTATGGGGGGCCTGCGTCCCCAGCCCCTTCTCGCCTTCCAGCAGCCCCTCTGTGCCTGTGCTCAGTTCCAGTCCCGCTGGCCAGATGGGCACGGCTGCAGGTGGCAGCATGAGGCCCTCGGGTGGGGGTGCCGGGAAGCTTGCCAGGAGGCAAGAGGAGTCTGGGGAAAAGGGCAGGCTGGCAGCAATGGTGGCAGCAGGGGCAGGTGGTGGCTGTGGCAGCTGCTGTGCAGAAAGTGTGCCCAGGGCATGGGCCTCTGGGAGAGCGGGGCTGGGGGCCACAGGTAGAGCTCCTTCAGGCACTGAGATGGCTGTGTCTGGCTTCAGGGGCAGGGCCAGGCTGGGGGCAGGCGGCAAGACCTGGGAGACCAGCATACTGGTGGGGAAAGTGGCAGTGAGGATGATCTTGCCCTGCTGCACGGCCACACCTGTCACAATGGGGCTGCCAGACACGGGGTTGGCCAAGAGGAAGTTTCCTGTGGGGAGAGGAGATGGCGAGGCACAGAGTCAGATGGGGTAGCTGGCCAGGAGCAGAGGTGGCGGTTAAGCTGCCAGAGGGCAGAAGATTAGCCAAAGGCAAACAGTCCCTTCAGAGTGTGGCTTGGGGCTCTGCACTACCTAGCACAAGGTGTTCAGGGACATACCAGGGATAAGCTACCTCCCACTCCCAAGCCCACCAACAGCACCCTGCCTCCCTGAGAGAACCACCCCTCACCCAGACAGAAAGGAGGTAGAAGGGCGTACCTGAGGCAGTGGCCGAAGGCAGCTGCAGGGCAGTCATGCCCACCCCAGAGTTGATCAGGTGCACATTAGTAGGGCCCGCAGCAGCTGCCACCTTCACGGGACTGCCTGGCCCAGCTGCTAACAGCTGAAGCGGCCCCACAGCCTGTGGCAGGGTTACCACCTGTGAAGTGGGCACCACCTGGGGCAGGTTCAACAGTGGGGAGGTGGGGCCCAGGCCTGCAGGGTACCCAGGCGGTGGGGACAGTGGCACCACTTGTGGGGCAGCCACAGAAGGCACTGGTCCTGGGGGCAGAGGAAAAGTAGCAGCTGGCGGGGGGCCAGGCACCACTTGGGGCAAAGGTCCTGGCACTTCTTCTGCAGGTGGTCCCAAAGCAGCCACTTGAGTCCCCTTGGTCTCAGGGGACTCAGGTTGGGCCTCCTCTAGTCGAACTTCCCCAGTCTGAGGGTCCAGGACCAAGGAGGTCTTGCCTTCTTTGGGCCCAGGGGGACTGGATTGTGGTGGGGGGGCACCCCCACCACCTGTGAGCAGCAGGGGACCCAGGCTGGAGGCTTCACCCAAAGCCAAGCTGTTGATGATGACAGGGCTCCCATTGAGGAGCACGGCTGGCGAGCTACCCGCGGCCAGGAAGCTCCCGTTCACTAGGATGGAGGAAGAGGCAGGGCATGGCGCAGAAGGGCCAGCCCCAGCCAGGAATATGGAGCCCTGGGCAGGGGCCTCCGTGGCCACTGGAGCCACCCCCCTCTCCAGGTCCTCAGGACTGCGGCTGGACTCGTCCTCAGTAGTGGGGTTTCCATCAGATTCGCTGTCCAGAAAAAGGATTGTGAGTTGTGGCCCTGAATGCTATGTTCCCCCACTGGCCAGCCAGATTTCTGCGCAGAGCTGCAGGGGACTCTCCACCTTTTCCCAGCCCAAACTCCTGGGGACGACTTCCGGGAGGGTTATAAAACCTCCTCCCCAAGACCACCTACGGACCCTAGGGACAGAGCCTCTGCAAACCCTGAATTGACACCACTGCATAAAAGCTCAAGCTGGCCAAATCCGTTGGGAGGCGGCCCTCTTCCCCGTGTCCCAGAAGCTGAGCACCTAGGCCGCCCTGTCTCCTGGGTTAGGCTGAAAGTAGCCCGTGGCTTTAGAGAGCGAGGAGGCAGCCGCCTGCTCAGTTCCCGGTGCCCTCCTCCCGGGGCGTCAGAGAAGGGAGTGAGAGGCCAGCGTGCAGGGTGGGAGGGGAAGGGCTTGGGTTACAGGGAAACCGGAGCTGGGGTGGGTTCACGTTTCACAACAAAGACAGACCACGGACCACGCTGTTTGGGCCCGGAGGGGGGCGAGAGGAGCGTGAGGAAGAGCCGCCACACGGGAAAGGTCCGGCAGCGCAGCGGCCAGAAATTAGCCCTGACGCCGAATCGGGTGGACAAAGGCCCCTCCCCTTCCCCCCGCAGCCCCTTTTTCTCACCGCCTCCCGGGGTCTAGCCACCCACACAGATAGGATCTGGGATGGAGCCCTGAGTGAGCGGAGGGAAGAGGTCTCCCAGCCTCCGCGAGAGGTGCAGCGACTTCGAGAAGAGGGCCAGAGGCGTGTGCTCACTGCATCCACACTATTCTCCGCGCGCGGCGGGAGCCAGAGGGTGTGAACTGGAGGCGTCTGAGGATTTCGCGCCGGTTCCAGCCGTGGGCATGCGGGACAGGGGGCCTGGTGGGTAGCATGTTCCCGGGAAAGCGGGACCTGCACTGTCCGGGTCCCCTCACCTCTTGCAGGGCGCGCCGCCGCCCCCGGTCCGGTCGCGCTGTCGCCGGTTCTTGAACCAGTTGCTGACCTGCGTGAGCGAGAGGCCGGTCAGCGTGGCCAGGCGGCGCTTCTCGTCCGGCGTGGGGTAGCGGTTGCCCCGATAGCAGGCCTTGAGCGCGGCTCGGGAGCGCTCCTTGAAGCAGTAGACAGTCTCCTCGCCGTCCCAGATGGTCTTGGGCAGCGGGAACTTCTTGCGCAGACGGTACTTGTCCACTGCGCCCAGCGCGCGGCCGCGAGCCCGCTCGGCCTCATGGTAGCGCGCGCGCAAATAGAGGTCCTGCAGGAAGGCGTGGTGGGCGGCGGGGAAGGGGCGGCTCTCGAGCAGCCGGTAGAGTTCGGCGTACTCGCCCCGCTGGAAGGCCACCAAGGCCCGAGCGCGCAGCACCGGGTCGCTGCCACGTAGGCGCTCGGCCGGGGGCAGTGCGCCCAGGAAGCGGCTCAAGCGGCCGGCGTGGCCCGCCTGTAGCAGCGCCTCGCAGACGCACGCCACCTGCTCGGGCGAGAAGCGGAGGCCCGTGGGCGGCTCAGCAGCGGCCTCGAGGGGCGACCCGGGGACGCCCGGGGATCCCGGGCCCTCCGTTCCCGCCGCCGCTTCGCCCGCCCCGGCCCCGGCCGCCGCCGCCGCCTCACCCTCAGCCGCCTGCAAAGTCTGCAGGAGCTGGCGCGCTTCCTCCTCCTCCTCTTCGGTCGCCGCCGCCGCCACAGCCTCCCCCCCAGCCGCCGGCCCCGCACTCGGCTCCGCAGGCAAGGTAGCCATGTTTTGCAACTTTGGGAAGTTCCTCCCTCTTTCTCCTCCTCCCTCGGGCTTTCCCAGCCCCCTCCCCGCCCGTCCCCCCTCTCCGCCCTCCCCGTTCACTCTTCCCGCTCTCCCCCTGTCGACCCTGAGTCTCCCCGGAATGCCAGGCCCAACGCCCCAGTAGGGTCTCTCTCCCAGTGTTTGTGTTCGCCCGTTCCCCTCCCCGTCTGTCCGTGATTCTCCCTTTGTTTTCCCTCCGCGTCAGGCCGCTCTTTATGCCTCCCCCCGCATGTGCCTCTGGATCAGGGCCTCAGTTTTCCCATCGGGATAACGGAGAAGGTAACGGGCCGTCCGAGAAGGCTAAGGGCTTGAAGCCACCTCCGCCCGTAAACGAAGCCTCTGCAAGCCTCCGTCTCCAGGGTCCTCTGAAGGCCCCCCTACACCCCATCTCGGCCTGTGCTCCGCCCCTCGGAATTCCCGGCTCCACAGGGGGGCGGGCCTGGCAAGGAGAAGGGGCGGGCTGAACAGACTAGAAAGTTTGCTGTAACTTTTCTAGAGCATTAAGTCCCTGAAACGGATGCGCGTGGCCTGCGCAGGCGCAGTAATGAAAGAGGGACGCGCGCGCGCGCGCGCGGCCGGCCCAGCCCCTTTCTTCCCCTGGATCCTGTGCCACAGCTGTGCCACAGCTGGACTACAGGCGGTGTCTCCCCGGGGGGGGGGGGGGGGGGGGGGGGGGGGGGAAACAGGCTTGCCCGCTCGCCTTCTCCTATTGGTCAGATTCTGAGACCACACCTATGAAGCCCCCACCCATACCCTTGATTCGTCCGCTTCGGCTAGCTCCCCACCAGGCCATTGGCAGTCTCCACTCGCCCTCTAATTGGTAGACTGAACAACCTCTTTCCCTCAACGCAAACATAAGGCACCGCGGAGTTCAGAGCTTTGGAGACAAGAGGGCCTTTTATTCGCTAGGGCTGGGGGTGGAGGTCCTAGGTGGGGAGAAATAATAAATACTGAGGAAGGTCAGGGTTTCAGTGCATCCAAAACGTGGGTTTAGGTGCTGGGGTCCTGGAGTCAATAAATACTCAAACTGCCGATGCAGGCGGAGCCGGCTGTGACTCCTAAAGCAGCGCACACGAGGAGGGCGCGGGAGGCCCCGTAAAAGTGGGGCTGGCAAAAGCGAAAGGTTCCCGAGAGAGCGGGAGGGACTCGCGCTAGACGTTCTCTTGGAGAACGTTCCCGGGAGAACAGAGCCTTGTGCACAAGGGTTTGTGATTTTCGAGCCGATGTGGGTGGGGTGTGTGGAGGGTAAAAAACAAATGGCTGAGCTCTGGCCCTGCTGCATTCTCTAGATCGCAGTTTGCCCATGCACGTCGCAGCCTCAGCCAGGCCGGAGGAAGTGGTCCACTATTCCCCCCCACGCCTCCGCCCCAACAGCAGCAGCACCGCTCTGGGTTACAAGCCGCCCTTAAGCCCTGCGCTCCGGCCTAGGGCCCGGCTCCTCCCTCCCCGGCCGCCAGGGGGCGGGCCTGGATCACAAGGCTAGAGTTGGAGCGGAGACCCACGCCGGGAGTGGTGTGAATGGGGAGGCGGTGGGAGTGGTTTCTGGGCCGAGCCCGGGTCACCCAACACTCCAACGGGGCCCGAGTGGAGAACAGGCTGGGGTTCTAAAGTTCAGGGGGCGAAGGCGGCTCCTGCGCCGCGCCAGACAGGGGCGAGATGGCCTGAGCAGGCCACCAACCCAGTGCAGCCCAGGGCGGCGGTACCAGCCAGAGCAGCGGCGAACAGGAACAGGGAACGCGCCTCCGATAGGCCAAGCCTAGGGACCTGCGGGAGAGAGGGCGGGATCAGCACTAGCAACACGGGCTTCTGGTTGGCTGCTGGAACTCGCCCCCCGTCTTTGTCACCTGTGGGTCCACTCTTCTCTCTGCACTGCCCCGCCCCCGACAAATCGAGCAGCTGTGGTTGGTCTGCTCGCAAGCATCTAGTCTTGTCCAAACTCGCCATTGGCTACTTTCTAGCGGCTTGTGTTGATTAGCACCAAAAGTACCCTCCCTTCCCGCAGTAGCCCAGCCTCACAGAGGCGGCTTGTGGTGCGTGGAGCAAGGCAGGGGCGCGGTGGCGGCGAGTGGGTGTGAGCAGCCGGACATACCCTGGCAGGGAGCAGCAGGTGGCGGCGGTGCATGGGGCCTGGCCCCACCAGCGTGCATTGGCCCAGAGCCACGGCCGGGGGGCCATCTAGCTGGAGAGAGAAGGGACAGGTGACCCAATCGGAGCCCAGCCACCCCGGCGGGGGAGGAGTGGGGGCGAGAGACAGCAAGGGGAGCCAAAGTCGGGAGGGAATTGAGGGAGCTCCCAAGAGGAATTTGGTGAGAGGCCTGAACTGTGGAGATCTGGTGGATATGGGGCTGAATGAAAGGTTCTGTTGCCTGGAACCCCAAAGAGGTAAGGGTGAACCCTACATCTGATTGGGGGAGACGGGGACAGGATCTGTAGAGAGGGCAGCAGGCTTGACGCAGGGGAAAAAGAGGGGTCTTACATGGGAAGGTGGATCCGTGGCCCGGGGACTGGGGACCCCCGTGACAGCTGGAAGGAGAAGAGAGAGGTGTAGGGCGTGTGAATGACAGAGGAGGGCGGTGGCGCGGTGTGCCCCAGCCTGGGCCCCTCGCCCTCCCTCTGGGTGTCCACGCACGCTGGCAGACCCACTTCCCCTGGTGCCCTCGGGAAAGGGGGCAACGAGGAGCTCACCCGCTGCTCCCTCCGCCTGCAGCCCTTCCATCCGCTCTTGCAGCTGCTGGATGTGCGCTTCCAGGTCTCGATTCCTGGCCTCAGCCTCGCGGAGTTGACTAAGGGGAGGTAAGGAGCGTGAGCTCTTTGGAATCCCCTAGAGAGGCCGCTAAAGGTACTGACAGGCTCCTGTGCCCGTGCCCATGCCCCGACCTGGCGAAGTTCTGGTTGGCCATGCGGATGGCCTCCAACTCCCGGCTCAAGCTCTGCCTGGTAAGCATCTCCTCCTCCAGGGCCTCCTGGAGCTCCTGCAAGGTCACCTCAGCCTCTGCCACAGCCGCTGGGATGGCTGCTGGAACTGCCACTTCAGCCTGCAGATAGGGACTGGGCTTAGGGCACCTGTGACTCCCGGAGCACTCAACACTTGGGCATAGGCTGCAGGCCTCGGATCCTCTCCTGTCCTCCCCCATCCCTAGATCTTTTTGGAATCCCCATTGCTCCTGCAGTGATCTAAGCCCCCAGCTTTTAATGGGTTCCACTTCCATCCACCTCCTTATAGGAACAAAGGGTTGTTCCTAAAATACTAACTCAACTTGACCATGATGCTCCTTTGCTCAGAATTTCACCAGCTCCTCAGTGCCCTCAGGAGAAGGCCTGCTGCACCAAAAGGCCCTGTTTGGTTTGTTTGGGCTGGCCTCTGCAGCTGCCCTTTCCTCCACTCTTTACCCACAGTGCACACACACCTCCTGGAACAATTCAGCTCAGTACCTTCCTTTCCTGGTCAAGAACAAACCAGCTGGGTCCCACCTCAGGGACTTTGCCCAGAGGTATTCTCTGCTAATCATTGGGTACTTTTCTTCCATGGGCAGTCCTCCTCCTTCTGCAGGTCTCCGCCTCCCCAGAGAGCCCCCTGCCCATACCCACACACTCTATGTGCTTGATCATCTCTAAGAGAAGTTATGTTGTCTGTTCCTAGTCTCTTTCTGAGTAAGCTCCCAGAGGGCTTAGTGCTCCGAGGCATTCACTACCTGGATGTCTTTGCCTTCCCTGACTGACCCTTTCCTCCAACAACTCACCGTTTTCTCCAGTGGGGACACCCTGGTGGGCTCCAGACTGGGCACTTGCACAGGTAGCTCAGGCAATGGCTCGGCTTCCAGATCCATGGGCATGGGGCCCTGGACCTCATTGTCCCTGGGGAAGGGAAAGGGCGGGGGAGTGGGAGAGCCAGGACTCCTAGCTTGTGACCATGGGCCAGCCAGATCCAAAGACCCCATGACTTCAGGATGGGAAAGGGGCAGAGTGAAGAAAATAAATTGCTAGGTCAGTGTGACAGGTCCTCTTCTTGGAAAGGAAAAGGCCCATCCCTTGCATGGCCTCAGGTCCCTGGAAGCCACCCTCTGTACCTTAAACAGGAACTCTGGCCACTTCCAAAGATATAGTCTTTTTTTTTTTTAATTATTTTTATTTATTTATTCATTTTAGAGGAGAGAGAGAGAGAGAGAGAGAGAAGGTGGGAGGAGCAGGAAGCTTCAACTCCCATATGTGCCTTGACCGGGCAAGCCCAGGGTTTTGAACCGGCAACCTCAGCATTCCAGGTCGACGCTTTTATCCACTGCGCCACCACAGGTCAGGCCAAAGATATAGTCTTAAGACTGGGTGTGGATCTGGATCTCTATACTGTGACTCTAGATATCAGAACACCCCCTCATCCCCAGCTGTTGGGAGGTGGACAGAGCCTCCCTACAAATACAGAATGGCAATACAAGATGTCCCTCCCAATCCAGCAATCCCTTTATGAAACTATGTCTCAAGGACCTAACAATTCTGGACATGCACCTAGACCAACCTGTGGCTGTTCATCTAGCCTGGCTTAGAACAGAGGACCAACTGAGTTCTGGGTAAGGAGAATATACAAAGCAGGTCAGGAGCAGGTTGCAGTTCATTCATGATAAGAAATAGTATTTTCAATACACTGGTAACAAAACAGATTAGAATTGGCATGTTCTCAGGGTTGTTAAATGCATGTGTGTGTACATGTGAGCCAGGGATTATTGTTGATGGTAGGCTTCTTCCTTCTTATCCATATTTTATGATTTAGTAGCACCAAGCAATGTATTAGTAAAATTAATGTTTTTAAAAGGTTTTATGATTATATGAGTGAGTCAATGAGTTTGTGTTGTTGTTGTTGTTTTTTTCTTTTTTCATTTTTCCGAAGCTGGAAACGGGGAGGCAGTCAGACAGACTCCCACATGCGCCTGACCAGGATCCACCCGGCATGCCCACCAAGGGGCGCTGCCCTGCCCCTCTTGGATGTCGCTCTGTTGCGTCCAGAGCCATTCTAGAGCCTGAGGCAGAGGCCACAGAGCCATCCCCAGCGCCCGGGCCATCTTTGCTCCAATGGAGCCTCGGCTGCGGGAGGGGAAGAGAGAGACAGAGAGGAAGGAGAGGGGGAGGGGTGGAGAAGCAAATGGGCGCCTCTTCTGTGTGCCCTGGCCGGGAATTGAACCCGGGACTTCTGCATGCCAGGCCAACACTCTACCGCTGAGCCAACCGGCCAGGGCGAGTTTGTGTTGTTTTTAGATTGATTTAAACATTCTAAACATTTTATTTTATAAGATTCTGAGGTCCTATGACTCTGTGTACTAGAAGTCTAAAGGTGAGGCCCTGGCCGGGTGGATCCCGGTCGGGTGCATGTGGGAGTCTGTCTGACTGCCTCCCCATTTCCAACTTCAGAAAAATTCAAAAATAATAATAATAATAATAATAATAATGTCTAAAGGTGAAAAGTTGGAAGACTCTGGAAGGCTGAGTCAATGGCTCTAAAATTGAGTCTAAAATTTCAAAGTACTGTGGTCTGAGATTTTTAAGGTCCTACAACTCTGGGTTCTTAAGAGTCCTTGGTTCCAAGACTGATCCTATAATTCTACTGGGCACTGATGGGCTAGGACACCAGGACCCTGAGTGGTCTCCTGGGCCCTCAGGAGGCCAGCACCCCCAGCCTGCTCCTCACAAGCCACAAAGGGGCAGCTCTTACCTGAGGGCCATGCAGGAGTAGGAGAAGCCCACAAAAGGCAGGTGGACCCCCAGTGGCACGCCTTCCTGCACGTCTGACAGCGTCTCCTATATAAGAGAATCAGATGGGAGATGACCATTGGTTGTCGGAACTGGTCCCTCACCCCTTCCCAGTTTTGACCTTAAATGTGTGCCCCAAACCCACCCTTACTTAGGGTCTATATAAAGTGTTTCTATCATTTATTGTGTCCTGTTTCCCTCAGGGCACTTGCCACAGTATCATTATATACTTCTCCAGACTGGAAGTGGATGAGGGACCAGGACTGGCTTGGGCCGTGTATGTCCGCAGCACTGCCCAGCACAAGGGCACCCAGGTGGAATAGGCACTACAAATAGTTTATGTAACAGTTGAGAGAGAGAGAGATGACCTAAGGGAGGGAGATTTCTCTACGGAGCGTTCCTGCCTTTCACCTCTCATCCTTCCAGGTCTCAGCTTATATAGTGCCCTCCTCTAGGAATCCCTCCAGGAAGCCCTGTCCCCTGCACTCTCTTAGCTCAGCCCTGATCTCTCTGGGTGTCATTGTTTAGGAACAAGTCTTGGGTCTACCACTGGACTGAGTCTAGGTCACTGTTGGGTTCCCCGCACTGGACAGTCACAGAGCAGTTGTTAAGGGGGAGAAATGATTTCAGGACCCCAGGAGGTGGGTGCTCTCCTAACCCGAACTTTATGGGGGAAGCAGGGGTTGAAGGTACCTACCCCGCCCCCGCTCACCATGGCAGTGAGCCTGTCTTCTACCACATCGAAGTTGCACGTGTCAGTGGCACCCTCAAAATCCGGGGTAAAGGGAGGCACGCTGTCTCGGAGACCATCCCAGTCGAGGCCAAAGAAAAAAGGGTGCTTCTGGAATTCACCTGCTCCATTCCGACCCAGCCGTGTTTCTGGAGGACACAGCAGTTGCTGGATGAGGTCGCGAGCCTCCTCAGGGACTCCTGTGTCAGCCAGCGGTAGAGACAGATGCTCCTGCTCAGAAGGAGAGGAAAATGCCAGGGTGTCAGCCTGGGAGCAGTTGCAGAGGGATCAGGGGCTCCAGCGGCCCTGCTCACCTTGTAGTGCACGATCTTGCCGTAGGTCTCGGCTGTGGAGTCGGCATAGAAGGGTGTCTGCCCGTAGAACATTTCATAGGCAAACACGCCCAGTGCCCACCAGTCACACTCCGGCCCGTAGCTGCCTGTCCCCTGCCCGCTGCCCACAGCCTGCAAGATCTCGGGAGACAAGTAGTCGGGCGTGCCCACGGCCACCAGCGACCGCACCTGAGCCAACAGAACCAGAGTAGGGTTCAGCCACGCCTCTCGGCCCTAGCCACGCCCAAGCGCTTAGTCGTGGTCGTGCCGTCCCCCCCCCCCCCCTTGTAACCCTGAGCCTTACATGCAGGCCTGAGTCACCTCCCTCTTCCCCATCCAAATCTAGCCCTGCCTTTATCCTAGTTCTACCCACACACTTCAGCCCTGCACCTCAGTCCACCCCTCAATGGTAGCCCACGCTAGGCACTCTGCTCATGCTCAGTGCTCACCGTTCCGTCAGCCTGCAACTTGAGGCAGGAGCCAAAGTCCGCTAAACGGATGTGGCCGCAGCGGTCCAGCAGGATGTTGTCCGGTTTGATGTCTCTGTGCAGAAGAAATGAGGGAGTGAAGGGGGGATAAGTAAGCCTCCTTCTCACTGTCTCACCAGGCTCCGTCTGCACCATCTCAGGGACTGGGCTCTCTAATTCCCAAGGCTCCAGGCCGTGACCTCAGGCCTTCTCTCCACGAGTTCCGCCCCTTTACGGATTCTACAGTTGTAGACCCAACTCCTCAGGGCCAGTGTCCAGTAAGCCCCAGCCAGCCAGGTCCCTTTCCAGGCTCAGCCCCATCTGGCGGTGCAACATTTGGATCCCTCTCCACACCCGGCACGCAGGCCCCGCCCCTCAGCCCCTGCAGCACCCACCTGTGCACATAGCCTAGTCGGTGCACCGAGTCTATGGCCATGACAATCTCGGCCAGATAGAAGCGCGCCATCTCCGCTGGAATCCGCTCCCCAAACTTGCTCAGCAGCGTCAGCAGGTCCCCACCCACGTAGTACTCCATGACCAGGTACTGGGAGGAGGTGTGTCATGGAGGTTGGTAATCCCTCTACATCCCTATCGCTGATAGCCCGCCACAAAGACTCCCAGAAATGCCCCATTCCTGGGCAGAGTCTCGCAGTAGCATCCCCATGGGAGCCCCAGAGATCTTCCAGGCCATATCAGAGACCCCCTCCCCCCCAAAACCCCACGAATTCTTGTAGATGCCATTAGGTAGAGATTCACCCCATCTGAGAGAGGGTAAGAAAAGAACCCAGAGACCTCCTAATGCCCAGATTGTAGAGCCCCCCACAATAACCCCAGCCCAGTGGTCCCCATACAGAGCTCTCCCATCCCAGGTAAGACTTCCCCAAAGGCGGCAACTTTATAGAGCCCCCCGGAATCAACCTGAGAAAAGAACAGTAAGGAACATCTACCATCCTGGGAAAGAAAGCCCGTTCCTACCACACAGACTCCCGCAGGCATTTCAAGGTAGCTCCTCCGACCTAGAACCTCGTTAACAGCCTTGGGGTGGAGGTATGTCCCTCTAGTCACCCGGCCTGGGGCTCACCAGGTAGTTCTCATCCTGGAAGGCAAAGTGCAGCTGCGTGATCCAGCGCCGGTCCCCGTTCACCAACACATCCCTCTCTTCGCGGAAACACGACACCTGCGGGGCACCCGGAGGAGCTGAAGTGGTTGAGGGAGTTTGGCGGGAAGATCCTCAGGGTCCTGCACATCCAGCCACGGGCCTCACCTCTCCTCTCTTCAGCATATCCCACTTATTCATGATCTTCATGGCGTACACCTGGCCCGTCTGTTTCATCTTCACTACCGCTACCTGAAGGCCGAAATAGGGTAACTGGGTTGAAGGTGGCGAGGAACACCCAGGATCCACCAGACCCGACTCCACCCAAAGCCCGCCCACTGGTACACCACGCCTATTTGTCGTAAGCTCCGCCCACCCCTGCTGGTCTGTTTCTAAACTCATTCATCAATTTCTAAGGCCCCACCCCAACTCCTATGTCAGGCCCAAGGCACGAAAAGTCAAGATTGCCTGTTGTGGCCCAGGGCTTACCTCGCTGAACGCCCCGCGTCCGATCACCTTTAGAATCTCGAAGTCGTCCCTCTGCAGTCGGGCCTCCTTTAGCCTCGCCGCGATAGGCTCCGCTGCGGGGAAGGGGGCGTGAGAACCTAGGGTCACTGGGACTGACGGTGGAGACGAGGAGGAAGTCCCACCCTCTGTTCCTCAGTCTAGCTCCCTGTCCCTGTTCTCTCCACTTTCGGTCTCCCCCTCTCTCTGCCCCTTCCCTTCGGACTGTCTGCCTCCAAAGGCCTCCCCACATAAACACGGTTATGTTTGGGGGATGCAAAACTGCCCTCCGAGAGAGAGAGGATACCTGGGAACCCCTTTTTAGGACAAGGCATTGGGCCAGAGGGCTCTTGTGGGAGCAGGATAAGGTTTGTGGGGGAACAGAAGTCTGAAGAAGGGAGGCCCCAAAGAACAGAGGGAGAACAGGCCCAGGTCTAGCGCCCCCTGGGCTTCAGGCCCCCACCCCGACTCGCGGTGATGAGAAAAGGGCCAAAACATGCAGCTTTACCCAGTCCTTCTAGGTTCAGAGGCAGGTGATTCCTGGACCACCCTTTGGGAAACACTGAATTTGGGGGCGGGGCTGGGAGAAGGAATTGAAGAGAGACAAGGCCAGAGTGGACCCCTATCCTGGGCTCCAGGCCCTGTTCAAATGTGTTCTCCCAGTCCTTGCAATGCCAGGAGTAGTAGTCTATTATTATCCTTTATTTACAGTTGGGGACTCAAGGCTCAGACAGGTGAAGTCATTTTCCCAAGGTCCTACAGCTAGGAATGTTAAACGGGACAGTTTGGGAATGAGGGGGGGCACTGGATGTCAAGGCAGGAGATCAGGGACATGGGAGAGGGAGGCCTAGACCCCATGGGATAGAAGACACTGGATCTCAGGGCATGGTGGAGAGAGGGATGGGGTGAGTAGAAATGAGGGGAGATACAGTGGGTTACATAGCGGAGAGAGGGGCCCCCATGGAACTTGGGGAGACTGGGCCAGTAGGGAAGAACCAGCCAGGGCCCAGGATTGGGGGGGAGGAGAGAGCCAAGACATTGAGCCCTTTTAAGGCAGCGGGAACCCAGGCCCCCTCCCCCGCCCAAGCCAGCAGGGGAGGGCTGCAGGATGCTGCTCAGGCCACAAAAGGAGTGCTCCTCACAGGAGAGCCAGATCCCTGCCCCCACCTCAGGTCTCAGTTTACCCCGCAGGACAAACTCCATCCTTGCAAAAGGGGTGCTAAGAGAGTTAGTTGCTAAGAGTTGTGGGGAGAAGTTTCCTCCAGAGGCTGAGTGGCCGTGGCCTCCACCTTCCCATCTGTGAAATGGGAGGTGGAAAGAGGAGCAGGACGTGGGTCCCAAAGAGCTGGACACAAAGAAGGAGCCAGAGAAGGCAGAAAGAGGAAACTGAGGGACAGACAGTGGAGGGGCAGAACAGCAGTGTCACAGAGAACCAAACCCGAGTGAGACTGAGTCCTGGGCCAGGAGAGAGTAGGGGCAGACAAGGCAGGAGGCTGAGGGTGAAGCATCTTCCCTCCGGAGGACTGGACCTGTTTCTGAGGGGAAACCTGACAAGAAGGGGCTTGTGGGAGACAGGGAAGGCTGGAGTTCATGAAGGATGAACAGATCTGGCAGCTGGAGAGGAGTCAAGGAGGACCCATGCAGACTAAAAGGGACCAAAATGGGGGGGGGGGGGGCTTCTCCATCCAGGGGGTAGAGAGTGTACTGGGTGGCGCCTCTCTGCAGAGCTGGTTGTGCCCCAGGGCCCGCCTGAGTCACTGAGCCCTCCCAGTGCCTGGGCACCTGTCGGGGCAGCTGGAGAGGCTGGCGCCTAACACCTGCCTGTCGGCCGCGCCCCTGGCAGCTGCCCCATTCTGTCCCTTATGCCAGCCCCTGTGCTCTGGGAAACCAGGGGAGAGGGCTATGGGGCCCATTTTGGTGTGTGTGGGCATCCTAGGAGATAGGGCTCCCAGCATGTCCCTGCGCCCAGACTTGGGGAGAGAGGTGCCAGGGGAACCATGGGAGGCTGTTCCCTGCCCAGCCTACAACAATTCCCAAGTCATTGTTCTGAGTCATGGCTGTCCTGACCTCTGCTGACCCCACTATGCCCAGCAAGAGTGGCATGGGAGTAGGGACATGTCACCCCAGGACCCAGGTCCAAACTCTGGGCCCCTGAATGGGAGGCTTTCCCCATGTCTATCCTGTCCCAACAAGAGCCACTTTTATGCCCAACCCATTTCCACCTCCCAATCTGGGGGAGCTCATGCAGGCAGGTACTCACCCCACTGCAAAAAGTCAGCCACATACTTGTCCTGAGCCAGGTCGGAGGCACCCAGCTCCTGGTGGACGCCCAGGAGAAGGTCGAGCAGGGGCTCCAGCCCCAGGAAGCCGGGGTCCAGCACAAGCTGCTGGAGCCGCTTCAGCCGCACCTCGGCTGACATGTCGGGCAGGCAGCACCATGGCCCCCTCCCCGGGCCTGGGGCTCGGGGTCCTCTTGTCACGGGGCCTGGCAGCCCCTGTCCAGGCCCTCGGGCCCCGGCTGCATGTCAGCCTGTCCCTGGCTGTCCCCTGGGCCTCTCTGGCCACTTCTCTCTGCTGGCTGCAAAGGCCTCCTCCCCTTTTCCCCACCCCTTGGCCGGCCCTCTCCCACCTCCCAGCCTTAACCCCTCACCAGCCAGCCCCCACCAGAACGTTTAAGTGTGAGATTGGGGGGAGGAGAATCTCAACCCTTCAGCAACCCAACCCAATTAAAAGGCGGAGCACAGAGGAATGCTACAGGTGTGAGAGAGAGGCCCAAGATGAGCCCTCCCATTCCCCAGAGGGGACCAATTGAGGTCCAGAGCGACCTGGTAACACCCCTCCCAAGCCCTGGAGTTGCAGGGAGGAGAAAGGGGTGAGACCTGGGAGGGGGCCGGGAGGCCAGGGCAGCTTTGTGGGTGACTCAGCCGGGATTCAGACTTTGGGACAGTTTAAATTTAGCCCTCAGGCCCTCTGCTTTACAAGTTTTTTTTTTTTTTTTTTTTTTTTGTAGGAGGGGAAGGGGTGGTGTGAGAATTGGGAAGGGAGGCCCTCAGGAGCCAAGACCAAGGGTGACCCACTGGCCAAAGCCTGGGGGAGGCAG
The DNA here is from genome assembly GCF_036850765.1 of Saccopteryx bilineata. Lineage (NCBI taxonomy): Eukaryota > Metazoa > Chordata > Mammalia > Chiroptera > Emballonuridae > Saccopteryx > Saccopteryx bilineata. Next base: position 313,211,799 of record NC_089492.1, on the reverse strand, counting down.
AGGAGCCCCCAAAATAGCTCCTTGGCCCCTGGCATGCAGCCACATTCCTGCCCAGGCCAGGATTAGAAACAGAAACATTTCGGGGGTGGGGTGGGCGGAGCAGGAGAGTCAGCCAGGAGGGATTTCGCTGTCCTTCCAGGGCGGACAGTTCTCCTGCAGGAAACCATAGTCTTGGGTGTGCTCTGGACAGCAACGCCAGGCATGCCCGGCATGGGCAGCAGGAGGCCAAGACCTGGGCTCAAGACTGCTCGCTCTGAACCTCTGGAGTTCCCGAGGAACCCCACTGGGGAAGACTTTGTAATACTGGATTTGGACAGTTTGAGAATTTTTTGAACAATTCTGCAAACTCCCACTGAGGACTCTGAAGAGGGGGCCCTGGTGGCAGCCCTCTTCCCCCAAGGGTTTGGGAGGTGGAGGGGCTCTTTTCCATCCAATGGGTCTACCTCAAAACTGGCTCTACTGCCTGACCTGTGGTGGCGCAGTAGATAAAGCGTCGACCTGGAAATGCTGAGGTTGCCAGTTCGAAACCCTGGGCTTGCCTGGTCAAGGCACATATGGGAGTTGATGCTTCCAGCTCCTCTCCCTTCTCTCTCTCTCTCTCTCTGTCTCTCTCTCCTCTCTCTCCTCTCTCTCCTCCTCTGTCTCTCTCCCCTCTCTAAAAATGAATTAAAAAAACCCAAAACTGGCTCGTACTGTGTGTCCTCCTCTCACCATGTTTTCCTATTAAAAGGGAATGGGTGGGGCCCCGGCCGATTGGCTCAGTGGTAGAGCGTTGGCCTGGCGTGCAAGGGGTTCCGGGTTCGATTCCTGGCCAGGGCACACAGGAGAAGCGCCCATCTGCTTCTCCACCCCTCCCCCTCTCCTTCCTCTCTGTCTCTCTCTTCCCCTCCCACAGCGAGGCTCCATTGGAGCAAAGACGGCCCGGGCACTGGGGATGGCTCCTTGGCCTCTGCCCCAGGCGCTAGAGTGGCTCTGGTCGCAACAAAGCGACGCCCCGGAGGGGCAGAGCATCGCCCCCCGGTGGGCGTGCCTGGTGGATCCCGGTCGGGCGCATGCGGGAGTCTGTCTGACTGGCTCTCCCCGTTTCCAGCTCCAGAAAAACACCAAAAAAACAAAAAAATAAGGCCCTGGCCGGTTGGCTCAGCAGTAGAGCGTCGGCCTAGCGTGCGGAGGACCCGGGTTCGATTCCCGGCCAGGGCACACAGGAGAAGCGCCCATTTGCTTCTCCACCCCTCCGCCGCGCCTTCCTCTCTGTCTCTCTCTTCCCCTCCCGCAGCCAAGGCTCCATTGGAGCAAAGATGGCCCAGGTGCTGGGCATGGCTCTGTGGCCTCTGCCTCAGGCGCTAGAGTGGCTCTGGTCGCAACATGGCGACGCCCAGGATGGGTAGAGCGTCGCCCCTGGTGGGCGTGCCGGGTGGATCCCAGTCGGGCGCATGCGGGAGTCTGTCTGGCTGTCTCTCCCCGTTTCCAGCTTCAGAAAAATGGAAAAAAAATAATAAAAAAATAAAAAGGGATGGGCGGGATAGAGGGACAGGGCCCAGCCGCTCCCCAGTTCAAGTGGATTAACAGGCTGTTTCCCCACAGAGCACTCCTGTTCGAATCCTCTTCAATTGTACTTTCCTAAGTTCCAAGGGCCCTTCTTTCACCTTATTTCCTGAGCCCACGCAGCCCAGCTGGCTCACTTCTAGTACCTCTGTAACTTTCTAGACTTTCTCTTATTAAAAAGGGGGGGGGGCCTGGCTAGATAGCTCGGTTGATTAAGAGCATAGTTCCGAAGCACTGAGGTTGTTAGTTCGATCCCCAGCCAGGGCACGTGCAGGAACAGACCGATGTTCCCGTCTCTTAAAGAAAAAAAAAAAAGAAAAAAAGGGGGGGGGGTGCTGATGTAGCTCAGTGAAAACTCACACACACCCCCTCCACACCTCTGAGGAAGGAAACAGAGACGCTGTGAAAACAAGGAACTTTAGTATAAATAAAAGGTGCTGGAGACAGGAAGGGCCAGAGGGGCTTCCATAATTTAACACTCTTCAAAAGCACAAACAGCTGGGGGGAATGGGGTTTGGAACCAGGGAGGGACAGGCCACCCCTGCCCTGCCCAGAGACTGAGGGGCACATTGCAGAGCTGGGGCCCTTGTGGGTAGGGAGTTTCTCTGCCCACACCTCCCCCCCTAGTGACAAGTCACATGCTGGGGACAGGATTGAGGCTAACACTTCAGCGAAAGGGTCATTGTACTTGGCAGTGGGTGGGGACAAGACTGAGACCACATGGGCCACTACATCCCCCTAGGGTTTAGGCCAGTCTGGTGGGACCCTCTGCCCCCCCAAATTTGTGCAGGGTGGGGGGCCAGAGCAGTCCATCAATCATGATTAGTCTTGTTAATACGTTGATGCATGAGGTCAGCAAGAGGGTATGGCTAGGAGGCGGGGTGGGGGTGAGGGAACCCAACATCCTTGGCTTCACACCACTGTGCCGCTTGGGGAGTTGCCAGGTTGGGAGGAGATGCCCTGGGGAAGATGAGAGGGGAGACAGGACAAGGTTAGAGACCACCTGGGACTCCCACCACCCTAGCCTTGCCCTTTAGTACACCCCAGACCCCCCACCCGGAGAGAGGCTGCTGCTCTAGCTTCTGGCACTTTAATACAATAATTAAAGTTCTCAGGTAATCCTGAGCAGAGGGTGGGGTAAGGGTGGAGGTAGGGAGGGGGAAACACTGGAGCCCCCTTATAACAGAGGGGGGTCCTGAGATTCTTGGTGAAAAGAATTCAGGGACAGTCCTACCTCTACCACTGACTTGCTGGGTGACCTGGGCCAACTTCCTTCCCCTGTCTGGGCCTCGGTCTCCTCGTCTGTGAACTAGGGAGACAGAGGGGTCTCTTTCAGGACTTTCCAGACTGCCAAATCCCAACGCCCCACTTATAAGGTTCTGAGAGTGCTGTAAGTTCTAGGGATACAGGACACTATGGTCCCCAAACCTCCCTTCCAAGGAACTAAGCCACAGCCCCCACACCTGGAACCTTAGCAACCCAAGCCCAGACCCTGAGGAGTTCAAACATCTTAGCCCACGGCTCTTAAGTTATAAGGCACCAGGGCTGCACTCCACCCACTGGGAACTTCCTGAACCTCACGGTCACCCAAAGATGTGGATGCATCAACAAACACCCTCCTACCCATCTTCAAGCCTCCCTGTCTTAAGAGGTGACAAAGGTCTGAGAGGGGCTGACACTGGCCCGAAATCATAAAGGGAGAAGCACAGGACAGGACCCCAAGCCTGTTTCCAGTCTCTGTACTTCCAGCAGTGAGCTGATATCCCAAAAGTCCAGACCAAGGCTGGAAGCTGGGCTCATGGCTCAGTCTTGCCATAGAACTTGACCTTCAGTATCCAAAAAGTTTCACCATTTAAAAATCACATTTCCCATAGAAACAAAGCTCTGGCTCCAAGTAAACAGTGGTTAAGACCTGGCTGGGTCCATGGGCACCCTTCTAATAGCTGGCCATGGTCTCCACCATTCCCAGCTGTCATCTTCTCCCCGACCCTCTCTCTGCTGTTGCCAAGGGATCGAGAGCCTATCACTCTATGACATGAGAGGTTGTGCTCTGAGACACTAAGATTGCCATGGTTTCCCCTCAGCCCAGGGAGCCAGGCAACAGTGACAAAACCCTCTTCCAAAACTCGCCTCTTCCTGGGTCCCAGGAAGGCCGCTGTGGTCAACTCACCGCCTTGCCCGGCCGGGCCCAGGTACAGATGAGGCCCTCCTGGCAGGCGGTGATGATGCAGTCCTCCAGGAAGAGGAGGACCGTCAGCCGTTCCTGGGCAATCTTCTTGCACACCAGGGGCTCAAGCAGTGGCACCTCATGGATGCGTGGGCACAACGCCGTGCCCAGCACCTTGGCTGGGTCCAGCCGGCTGCGGGGAACTGGGCCACTGGGCTTGTCCCCGCTGCCACCCCCACCACTGCCCCCCCGGCTGATGTTGCCTAGGCTGTGGTAGCGCTTGTGCTCCTTCTCTGACCCCCGGTCCCGCCGCTCCTGAAACGTGAGTGTGGCAAAGCGGCCGATGCTAAATGGCGTGCCTGGCTCTGTCGCTGCCCCTGGGCCACCCACCTTGCCACTGCCCGCGGGGTGTGGGAGGCTGTTGGAGCGTGACAGGGAGCGGGGCAAGGGCCCAGAGCCAGGCTCGCCACCCCGAGAGCTGCTGGTGGCAGGTGGAGTGGTGCCAGGCGTGCTGGGAAGAGTGCGGGTGCGGGCCAGGGGTGGGTGTGGGTAAAGCACGTCTTCGGTGAGGTCCCACAGGCAGAACTGTGTGTCCTGGCCGGCTGAGCCGAAGCGGTAGGTGATGGAGCCGGCTTTGGGCATTGGGGAGAATGGGGCTCCCCCATTTGGGCTTGGGCCGGCTGCCTCAGGCTCCTCCTCCTCCTCAACACTCTGTTCCCCGTCACCACTGGCCGTTGCCGTTTCTTCCGCCCTTGTGGTATAGGGGTCGAAGGCCACAGCGTTGACCCAGGACTTGTGGCCATGGCCACGGGCTACCACGCGGCCCTCAGTGAAGGACCACACAGTGACCAGATCATCTTCACCACCCGTTACAACGTAGCGCCCATCAGGGCTCCAGCACACGCAAAGCAGGCCCCCAAAGTAGCTCTTCATGAGCCCCCGCAGGAGCATGGAGTCGAAGTGGAAGACGCGCAGGCAGCCATCTTGGCTGACACAGGCCAGGTGCCGGCCATCGGGTGAGAAGGCAAACTCGTTGAGGGGCCCCTCACCCACCGCCCACTTGGCCAGCGGGTTGCGAGGAGCCTTGCTCTTGGCAGCGTAGACAGCGAAGCCCTCGCCCTGCTTTAGCAGGCTGTACTGGGGTGGCGCTGAGGTGCATGGGTGGCTGACGTTATACAGGTACAGGTGACCACTGGCATGTGATGCCAGGAACAGGCTCTCTGACTCAGGCAGCCACTTCAGATAAGTCACCTTGGTCTTGTCAATCAGCCGCTGCCAGGGGAGACGATGGGGGTTGGGAGAAGAAAATCAGCCTGTCAGGTCTCCTCCCCAACCTGATTCCCCAGGAGGTCATCAGACGTGGCCCAGGCCTCCTGGGAGAGGGGCCCCCAATCTATGGGAAAGGACAGTCATGGGAACGCAGGGGGAGAAGGGCTGCTTGTGTGGTGGCCACAGGAGCTCCATGGAGCCTCAATGTCCCATCGTTGACAAGGGGGCAGTCCTGCCTTCCACAGAACTGTCCTCTAATGGCTCCCCCTGTCTTTACCGTTTCAGGCTTAAGGTAACAAACTGATTGATAGGATGCAGCTCCCCCAAGGAAGGGATCTTCGTCTATTTAGTTCACTGTTCCAACCCCAGAGCACAGAGATTTGCACACAAGAGGCACCTGGTGTTTCCAGGACACATGAGTGACAAGTCCATTCTGCTTGCAGCTCACCTTTGCTCTTTTCCTCCTCACAACACACATCCAATTCTTTAATAGTCCGCAGAACCTGACTTCTGCTCACCCCAATCACCTAGTCCCAGCTGCCATCAACCCTGTAATGGCCTAACTGGCAACCAAGCCTCCACTGCCCATGTCCACTCCCTACCTTCTTGCCAGGTAGTTGCTGTTAAAATGTGAGTCAGCACCTGGCGCGCTCCGTGAGCACCAGGGCAGCCTTTCTCAACTGTGGCTCCATAGAGAATTAGGCCTGAAAGCCCTTCACCCTCTGGCATCCACTGAATGGAAAGAATTGACTGCTTTTCTAGGTATCTAAGTTGCTTCTCATTCTTGGGAGGATTAAGAAAATAACCAAATCAAACTATTTCTGTGTTCTATGGCTTAGATGAACCCTGGGGAAGAGAGGTTCTAAAAGCCCACGTCTTTTCCACAGCCTTCCAGCCCCTACATGACATGGCCCCACACAGGATTTCTCGGAGCTCACCCGCCACCCTGTCGCCCTCCTCGATAACTGCCCTGGCCAGGTCCTGATTCAGGGCTTCTGTCCTAGCTGTTCCCTCTACTGAGAATGTCCTTCCTCAGATAACTCTTCTTGCCTCCTTTGTGGCTTTTTTTCAATGTCACCTTCCAGCGAGGCCCTTCCTGAGCACCCTGTTTACACCACACTCCCTGTGCCCCTTCTCTGCCAGCTTTTCCTCTGCAGCACTCAGCGCCTTCCGACATACAGCATGCATCACCTGTTTGATAACTGTCTGTCTCTCTAGCTAGATGAAGGCTCCAAAAAGGCAGGCCCAGTGCTGAGAACATGCCTGGCACAGAACGAATGCTCAATAAATATTTTGTGAATGAGCAAACTGGAACACTTTTACTCCAGTCACTGTTCCACTCACGTCGTTCTACCATTCATGCATTCCATGTAGATGGAACACCGCCTCTGAACAGAGGAGACGCAGGACAGAGCAGTCCCTACCCATGGATAAGGCTGCTCGCTGGCATATCCTCTTGTGCCAAGTCCGCCCAGGACTGAGCAAGCTCCATGCATTGTGTTACAACAGTCCTGTGAGGTAGGGACGGAAATCCCATTTTGCAGAGGAAGAAAAGCATGAGTCAGGGAGGAACTGTCATCTTCCCAAAGCCACACGGTGAGTAAATATGGTACAGCAAAGATCTGAATTCAATGCTTACAGGGCCCAGAATTTGAAGACCAAGGGCTCTAATTTCAAATTAGTCTGAACCAGGGTCAAGCCTCAGTTCTCTAATTTGTAAAATGGGCCTCTCAAACCCTAACCCACTGGTTGATGAAAACTCCAGGAGGATGTGTTCAGCATGTGGCTAACATCACAGGGCCTGGGCATAGCAGGCACCGGTGTCACTATTAGCTGCTATCATATCACACTAGCTGTTGCCAGCCGTCCATCCCACACAGCTGTCAGTTCAGCTCTCTCCTTTCCCTCATCCTGCCCCCCTCAGGCCTACACTGCTCCCCAGGGAGCTGCAGTCTAATGGGAAACAGTGTGTGTGGGAGGGGTGGAAGGGGCCCCCTGGGAGCCCACAATCACCTCTTCATTGAATAGCTTGCTGGTGTCCTTCTTGATGAGATCCAGGTATTGCACCTGGCCGGCTGAGAACCCCACCAGCAGGGAGATGGTCTCTGTGGCAGCAGTGAACTGGTTGAAGTCATGGCAGGTGGGCTGGGTGCCCTTATAGATCCGCTTGTCAATTGGCTTGTTGAGATCAATGGACTTAAGCAATGAGAAAAAAGGAGTTAATGGCTTCTACTATTAAGGAAGGAAGAGGGTATTGAGGTTGGGGGAAACCACTAAGAGGAAGCAGGGTTAAACACCTGAGGGAAGTGGGTTGGTAGATGGGTGAGAGAGGAGGGAGAAGGCAACCACAGACAGGAAGAAGGACCCAAATCTCAGATAGACTTGAAAAAACAGCAGACAGAAAGGATTCCCTGCCCCAGGCATAGGACCACAATATTTCCCCAAAGTTGGAGCCTTCCAACTTCAGGGACACCCTTACCCACAGCATCAGGATTTGGGATCCTCATAGTCCCTGAGCTCTAATTCAGTTCCAGTACTGCCCCATAACCTCAGCCAACTTCCCTGGGTCTTAGTAGTACAATATTCCTAGCCCCTCAAAACTCAGGGTCACCCAAATCCCCAGGTCTCTAAAGTCCATCTCAGGAGTCCCTTCACTTTGGAGTCCCTAAATCTCAGGACTCCTATCACAGTTCAGGGACCCATTAAACCTCATGGTCCCCCACATTTAGGTACCTTCATCCCCTCTGGAGTCTCAGGATCCCCTTCACTTCTGGGGACCACCATAAACTCCCGGGGTCTCATCCCCTATGGCACCTAAATCACTGTAGAGACACCCATCACACCTGAGAATATCCTCTCTTGGCTCTCATCACCTCCAGATCCCCCCCCCTTAGCTCAGATTCTTATTTTCTCCAGGATCCTCATTACCTCCAAAACCCTATTTTTCTCTGGGGTCTCTATCATCTCTAAGCCCCCATCACTTCCAGAATCCTTACCTTTGGCTGCCCAACTCTCAAGACCACATCCTAACATCTCCAGACTGCAACATCCCTGGTTCTGCATCACCTCAGGATTCCCCATCACCTGCAGAATGCCTGCCACCCAGAACCCGGGAGGATCTACATTGTCTCGTATTCTCCATAACCTCCAGAATACTCAACCATCCCAGAACCCCAACACATAACTAAGGGATCCCACATGACCACACGGTTTCCCATCACCTCCAGGATGTCCAGCACCAGGAGGCCTCCTATTACCTTTTAGAGTTCTGTATTACCTCCAAGAACCCTTTTCCCCTGGGATGCCCATCACCTCTAGGATGCCTATTTCAGAGCCACATATCATTCGAGCCTCCGTTTCTGGATCACCTGGGGACCCCCATCCTCTCAACACCCAGACCGCTCGTGATGCAGGCCGCTCACCCGTTGGCTCCCGCGGCGGCAGCAGCCCGGGTAGAAATAGAGCTCGCGGCCCAAGTTGAAGCAGACGCGGTCTCCTCCGGCTCCCAGGCCCACGGGCGTGGCGGGCGGCTCCCCGGTCCCAGCGTTGTCCGGCTCCCCGAGGCGCACGAGGCTGAGGCGCACGGCAGGCAGGGCGGGTCCGGGCCCGGGGCCTGAGGGAGGCGGAGACGACGCGGAGCCCGCGGCTCCGGGGCCGGAGGCGGAGGCAGGGCCAGGCGGGGGTTGCGGCGGCTGGGGCGGCGCCGAGGTCTGGGCGGAAGCCGGACCCGACCTGCGACCGGCGCCGTCTCCGGGGAGAAGCTTGTAGAAACCTTCGCGGGTGCGGAACTGTGACTTGATCTCTGCGCAGTCTCCCATGGAGGCGCCGGGGGCTGCGCCGCCCTCCGCGCCGCCCGCCGCCATCTTGGGCGCCCCCCTACCCCCGCCCCGGCTCCCGCCGCTGCCGGACCGCCGCCTGTCACCAGGCCCCCTGACGGAAGCCGAGAGCCTGCGCCGGAAGAGGTGGGGTCGTCGCCCGGGCGACGTCTCTTCGATTGGCAACAGGGTAGGGAGGCGGAACGAGCCCCGGCCGTCGCTCGGGTAACGGTTCTGGGGTTGTGGGCGGGGCAGGAAGGTGGGCGCGGCCTTTGTGCCTAAGACTGATGTGTGGTTGGCTGCGGGGGCGGAGCCTTCAGGGGAAAGGGGCGTAGCATTTAAAAAGCACAAATCCCTAGCAACGGCGCCCTGGGAACCGCTTGCCTAGCAACGGAGAATTCCTCAAGAGAAGGCTTCTTTCCTATCCTGGCCTCCCCGTGACCTCAAAGTGACCCCAGGTCAGCTTAGTGTGTCCATAGACTCCCAACATGCACCCTCCTGACTTGCAGTGTTTCTCAGTGACATCTTTTTTTTTTTTTTTTTTTTTATTTTAGAGGAGACAGAGAGAGAGAGAGAGAGAGAGAGAGAGAAGGGGGGAGGAGCAGGAAGCATCGACTCCCATATGTGCCTTGACCAGGCAAGCCCAGGGTTTTGAACCGGCAACCTCAGCGTTTCCAGGTTGACGCTTTATCCACTGCGCCACCACAGGTCAGGCCTCTCAGTGACATCTTAATCTCCACAACTGACCACGGTATATCACCATTCCTCCCTACCGCTGATGATCCCCAGGTTTCCATAAAACTACAGGAACTTGATCTGACCCACTACTGATTAAAGATAACCCCAGACATCTCCACACTTTTCCACTAACATTCAATATATAGATCTCTATGGCCTCTAGAGAGGTATGTCAACAATCTCTATCGGTCCTCCAACACCCACCTCGAATTCCAAAATTTCACTGGTCCCCACAACCTCCCCTGTGTTCCAATGATCTGCCAGTAACCCAAAATCTCCTCCTGATCGCAACAGTCCTCAGAGATAGCCAGTGCCCCTGACTTCTGCAGAAGCCACTCTGCCCCATTACAGATCTTCCTAGACCCACTTATTCAGCGGCCTCCCAGATTTGTCACCAGAATGTCCCAGAGGCATCTCATACTCAAGAAGTCCAACAATGGCCTGACCAGGGCACAGTGGATAGAGTGTCGGACTGGGATGCAAAGGACCCAGATTCAAAACCCTGAGGTCACCAGCTTGAGTGTGGGCTCATCTGGTTTGAGCAAGGCTCACCAGTTTGAGCCCAAGGTCACTGGCTTGATCAAGGGGTCACTCGGTCTGCTGGACACCCCCCACCGCCCGGTCAAGGCACATATGAGAAAGCAACCAATGAGAAACTAAGGAGCCGCAACAAAGAATTGATGTTTCTCATCTCTCTCCCTTCCGGTATGTCTCTATTTGTCCCTCTCTCTGTGTCTGTCACCAAAAAATAAATAAATAAATAAAAATCCTACAATGAACTAATGAACTTGATGTCTTACTCCAAATCCTACTCCTCTTCTGTGTCCCCATTCTTTTTTTTTTTTTTTTTTTCAGAGACAGAGAGAGTCAGAGAGAAGGATAGACAGGGACAGAGAGATAAGAAGCATCAATCATTAGTTTTTCATTGCGCGTTGCGACACCTTAGTTGTTCATTGATTGCTTTCTCATATGTGCCTTGACTGCGGGCCTTCAGCAGACTGAGTAACCCTTTGCTCGAGCCAGCGACCTTGGGTCCAAGCTGGTGAGCTTTTGCTCAAACCAGATGAGCCCACGCTCAAGCTGGTGACTTCGGGGTCTCGATCCTGGTCCTCGGCATCCCAGTCCAACACTCTATACACAGTGCCACCGCCTGGTCAGGCTCCTGTGTCCCATTCTTAAGGCCAGCACTGCCATCCTATTTCCCCCCAGTCACTCAGGATACAGATCTGAGTGTCTGCCTAGATTTGTACCATTTCCCTTCAATCCCTACTTCCTGTTCCCAAGTCTTGCATTTTGTCACCTGAAGTCCTCTTTTCTAGCTCCTTCCTCTGCACAGCCATAATCCAAAAGCTTCCTCCTGCTCATCCCCCTAACCCGAATCAGCCTCCTCTCTGCTCTCCCAGACTCCTGTCTCACTGCTGTCTCTGTCCTCCACTTAGCCGCTAGAGAGCTATGTGCTCAAAAGCACAAATATGATCAGGCCTTCCTCTGCTGAAAGTCCATCTGTGGCTCCCTAGTGCTCTCAGGGGAAAGAGTGATCTGTTCCTGCCAACTTCTTTCCAATTTCATCTCTTGACACAAACTCTTCACACCAAGTCCCAAAAAATGAGGTTTTAGACATTACTGCAGCATATCACATACTGTCTTGCCCTTGGTCTTTGTACACACTGTTCCCTCTGTTTGGAATGCCCTTTGCCACTCTACTCTTGACCCTTTGTCAGCTCACGGGCTTTGTCAGTCCTCGGGCTATCCCATCTGGGTTGTCATTGGCTGGGGATGCATCTGTCTCCCCTGTAGAGTGTGAGCCTCAGGAAAACATAGCTGAGGCTGCTTACTCACTTCTGTGCCCCCAGCACAAGGCTGGGCTGACAGGAGGCATTTTAATAGTTGTTTGATGTCCAGATTGACCAGGTGGTGGCACAGTGGATGGAGTGTTGGACTGGGACACTAAAAACTCAGGTTCAAAACCCTGAGGTTGGCCCTGGCCGGTTGGCTCAGTGGTAGAGCGTCGGCCTGGCGTGCAGGAGTCCCGGGTTCAATTCCTGGCCAGGGTACACAGGAGAAGTGTCCATCTGCTTCTCCACCCCTCCCCCTCTCCTTCCTCTCTGTCTCTCTCTTCCCCTCCCACAGCCAAGGCTCCATTGGAGCAAAGTTGGCCCAGGCGCTGAGGATGGCTCTGTGGCCTCTGCCTCAGGCGCTAGAATGGCTCTGGTTGCAACAGAACGACGCCCCAGATGGGCAGAGCATCGCCCCCTGGTGGGCGTGCTGGGTGGATCCTGGTCGGGCGCATGTGGGAGTCTGTCTGACTGCCTCCCTGTTTCCAGCTTCGGAAAAATACAAAAAAAAAAAAAAACAAACAAACAAACAAAAACCTTGAGGTTGTTGGTTTGAGCACGGGCTCATCTTGTTTGAGCAAGGCTCACCAGCTTGAGCCCAAGGTCACTGGCTTGAACAAGGGGTCACTTGGTCTCCTGTACGCCCCCCCCCCAGTCAAGGCACATATGAGAAAGCAATCAATGAACAACTAAGGTGCCGCAGTGAAGAATTGATGCTTCTCATCTCTTTCCCTTCCTGTCTGTCCCTATCTGTCCCTCTCTCTGTCTCTCTCTGACTCTGTCACATACACAAAAAAAATAGTTGTTTGGTGTCCAGATGAATGAATAAATGAAATAGATGGAAGAGACTGTGAGGGGCAATGTTGGTGATCCCGGCAGAGCCTAATAGCCTTGAGGTGGAGTTCATGTCAACAAATTGCTGAGCAAATAAATAAGTGACTGGACCTCAAGTGGCGCAGTGGATAGAGTGTCAACCTGGGTGACACTCCTCTCTGCTCTCCCAGAATGGAGACACTTCTGGGATGAAGTCCCAGGTTTAAAAACCCAAGGTTGCCTGACCAGGCGGTGGCGCAGTGATAGAGAATTGGACTGGGATGCTGAGGACTTAGGTTCGAGACCCCGAGGTTGCCAGCTTGAGCACGGGCTCATCTGGCTTAAGCAAAATAAAAAATGCTCACCAGCTTAGACCCAAGGTCACTGGCTCAAGCAAGGGGTTACTTGGTCTGCTGAAGGCCCGCGGTCAAGGCATATATGAGAGCAATCAATGAACTAAGGAGCTGCAAGGAAAAATTGATGATTGATGCTTCTCATCTCTCTCTGTTCCTGTCTGTCCCTATCTATCCCTCTCTCTGACTCTCTCTGTCCCTGAAAAGAAAAATAAATAAATAAATAAATAAATAAACTTACTAAAAACCCAAGGTTGCTGGCCTGAGTGCAGGCTCACCAGTTTAAGTACGGGTCTCTGGCTTGAGCATGGGATCATCCACATGACCCCATGCTCACTAGCTTAAAACCCAAGGTTGCTGGCGCTGGCTTGAGCCCAAGGTCACTGGCTTAAGCAAGGGATCACTGGCTTGGATGGAGTTCCCCCCTTCCCACCCCCACCCCCCACCGCCCTATCAAGGCATTCATAAGAAGCAACAACTAAAAGTGCTGCAATTACCAGTTGATGCTTCTCATCTCTCTCCCTTCCTGTCTGTCTCTCCGTGTGTCTCTCACTAATAAAAATAAAAACAAATAAATAAGTGCCTGGCTGTAATGCTGTGAGAACAGTTTATTTAGAACAGCTGCCTTTCTTTTCTATCCCTGTCCTCCAGGGGCAGAAAGCAAAGCAACAGTGAAAAAATAACCCATAACTATGTAAAAGGAACAACTTGCTATCTACCTGCTTGGAAAGAGGGGATCTATAGGGGCCTTAGTCGTCCAGGTCCTCATCCTCATCTTCCTCCTCATCCTCCTCCTCTTCCTCCGCATCAGCCAGGGCCTGCTCCTGGGCAGCCTTGAGTGCCTGCTCCTCCTCCACTGTGGGGTCGCTCATCTCCATGATCTCTGGGCCATGGGAGTACTCTTGCTGGGTGAGGGCTGGCAGGGGCGGGTTGAAGTTCTCTGGACTGTACTTGTGACCCCAGCCGATGTAGATGTTCTCAAACTTCCTGGAGGGGAAGTGAGATACTGGAAAATCCTCCCTCCAAGGTCCCAGCCTGGACTTTCACTAAGGGTAGGAGTCAGCACAGATATAGTGTGATGGAAAAGTTGTGTGTGGTAGGGTGAAGTGTGCCCACCAGGTAATTCGGTTCTTACTACGTACCTACTAAGTGCCAGGCCATGTTCAGAGCTGCACTGTCCAACAGCCCATGTAGCTACTGAGCACTTGAAATTTGGCTAGTGCACCCAAAAGACTGAATTTCTAATTTTATTTACTTTTCTAATTTCATTTGTAATTTCTCCTTTGACCTATTGGTTATTTAGGAATGTGTTATTCAATTTCTACCTGTCTTGTGAATTTCATACTATTACTGGTATCTAGTTTAATTCTAGTGTCGTCAGACAATTTATTCTGCATGATCAATCCTTTTAAATTTATTGGCCCTGGCCAGTTGGCTCATTGGTAGAGCATCAGCCAGGTGTGTGGATGTCCTGGGTTCGATTCCCAGGCAGGGCACATAGGAGAAGCACCCATCTGCTTCTCCACCCCTCCCCCTCTCACTTCTCTCTTTCTCTCTCGCTCTCCCCCTCCTGCAGCCATGGCTCTATCGGAGCAAGTTGACCCCAGGTGCTGAGGATGGCTCCATGGCCTCCTCCTCAGGCACTAAGAAGAGCTCAGTTGCTTAGCAACAAAGCAATGCCCCAAATGGGCAGAGCATCACCCCCTAGTGAACTTGCTGGGTGGATCCTGGTAAAAAAAAAAAAAAAAAAAAAGACTTGTTTTATGGCCTTGCATAGGGTCTATCCTGGAGAATGTTCTACGTACACTTGAGAAAAATATGTATTCTGCTGTTGTTGCATGGAGTGACTTTTAATTTTAATTTATTTAAATTTAAACAATAAAGCCGATTTCAATTTTAGATTGAAAATATCTAAGTATGACTGGATCAACTTTAAAGATCAAGTATTTCTGATAAAAATTGAAGTCCAAACTAGTTTACATTTGCTTCCATACCTGATTCCAAAGACTTAGTATGAAAGAAAAGAATGTAAAGTGGCTTGTTAATATTTTTACATTATTGCCTGACCAGGAGGTGGCGCAGTGGATAATGTTAGCTGGGATGTTGAGGACCTAGGTTCAAAACCCCTAGGTCACCAGCTTGAGTGTGGGATCATAGACATGACCCTATGGTCACTGGCTTGAAGCCCAAGGTCGCTGGCTTGAGCAAGGGGTCACTGGCTGGTCACTGGCTGGCTGGAGCCCTGCGGTCAAGGCACATATGAGAAGCAGTCAATGAACAGCTGCAACTATAAGTTGATACTTCTCATCTCTTTCCCTTCCTGTCCATCCCTCTTTCTCTCTCTCAAAAATTTTTTTTGGCCTGACCTGTGGTGGCACAGTGGATAAGGCGTCAACCTGGAAACACTGAGGTTGCTGGTTCAAAACCCTGGCTTGCCTGGTCAAAGCACATATGGGAGTTGATGCTTCCTGCTCCTCCCCCTTCTCTCTCTTTCTCTCTCTCCCCCCCCTCTAAAATGAATAAATAAATAAATAAAAATTATTAAAAAAAAATTTTTTTTGGCCCTGGCCGGTTGGCTCAGCGGTAGAGCGTCGGCCTGGCGTGTGGGGGACCCGAGTTCGATTCCCAGCCGGGCACATAGGAGAAGCGCCCATTTGCTTCTCCACCCCCACCCCCTCCTTCCTCTCTGTCTCTCTCTTCCCCTCCCGCAGCCAAGGCTCCATTGGAGCAAAGATGGCCCGGGCGCTGGGGATGGCTCCTTGGCCTCTGCCCCAGGCGCTAGAGTGGCTCTGGTCGCGGCAGAGCGACGGCCCGGAGGGGCAGAGCATCGCCCCCTGGTGGGCAGAGCGTCGCCTCTGGTGGGCGTGCCGGGTGGATCCCCATCGGGCGCATGCTAGAGTCTGTCTGACTGTCTCTCCCCGTTTCCAGCTTCAGAAAAATACAAAAAAAAAAAAAATTATTTTACATTATTGATTTCATGTTGTAATAATATTTGGATATTTTAGGTTAAGTAAAATATATTAAAATGAATTTTGCCTATTTATTTTTACTTTTAAATATATATATATATATATATATATATATATATATATATATATATTCTTTTCTTTTTCTTCTTTTCCAAGTGAGAGGAGGAGAGATATCAAGGCAGACTCCCACATGTGTGCCAACCGGGATCCACCTGGCAAACCCCATCTGGGGCAATGCTCTGCCCATCTGGGGTCATGCTCACAACCAAGCCATTTTTAGTGCCTGAGGCAGAGGCTCCATGGAGCCGTCCTCAGTACCTGGGCCCATATGCTCAAACCAATTGAGCATGGCTACAGGAGAGGAAGTGGGAGGGACGGGGGAGAAGTGGATGTTTGCTTCTCCTGTGTGCACTGACCAGGACATCCACACGCCTGGCCAACAGTCTACCACTGAGCCAACCAGCCAGGGCCTATTTTTACTTTTTGAATATGGTTACTAGATAATTTAAAATGACCTATGTGGCTCATATTTTGTTTATGATGGACAGTGCTGGTCTAGATGTGATGACCTAGCTAGCAGTGAACAAATTGACAAGAATCCCTGCCATGGTGCCTATTATCAGGGAGGAGACTAATAATAAACAAGGACAGAATTGGTCAGCCCATGCCAGCTCACCTCTCTCCCATATTTTATTTTTATTTTATTTATTTATTTATTTATTTATTTACTTATTTATTTCATTTTTCCAAAGCTGGAAATGGGGAGGCAGTCAGACAGACTCCCGCATGCGCCCAACCAGGATCCACCCAGCATGCCCACCAGGGGGCGATGCTTTGCCCCTCTGGGGCATCGCTCTGTTGCATCCAGAGTCATTCTAGCACCTGAGGCAGTTGCCACAGAGCCATCCCCAGCACCCGGGTCATCTTTGCTCCAATGGAGCCTCTGCTGCGGGAGGGGAAGAGAGAGACAGAGAGGAAGGAGAGGGGGAGGGGTGGAGTAGCAGATGAGCACCTCTCTTGTGTGCCCTGGCTGGAAATCGAACCCGGGACTCCTGCACGCCAGGCCGACGCTCTACCGCTGAGCCAACCAACCAGGGCCCCTATTTAATTTTTTTAATTTTTTTTCTCTCTCTCCCATATTTTAAAAATATATTTTTAAATTTATTTCTTTATTGCCTAACCAGACGGTGGCACAGTGGATAGAGTGTCAGACTAGGATGCAGAGGACCCAGGTTCAAAACCCCGAGGTTGACAGCTTGAGCTCAGGGTCTCTGCCTTGAGTGTGGGATCATAGACATGACCTCATGGTTGGTGGCTTGAGCCCAAAGGTTGCTGGCTTGAAGTCCAAGGTCAGTGGCTTGAGCAAGGGGTCACTCGCTCTGCTGTAGCCCCCTAGTCAAGGCACATATGAGAAAGCAATCAATGAACAACTAAGGCACTGCAATGAAGAATTGATGCTTCTCATCTCTCTCCCTTCCTGTCTGTCTGTCCCTATCTGTCCCTCTCTCTGTCTCTGTCAAAAAAAAATATTAATGGGGGAGGGACGTTGATTTGTTGTTCCTGTATGTGACCGGGCATTGAATTAGCAACCTCCCTGCACTGGGGGAATGCTCTAACCAACTGATCTATCCGGCCAGGGCCCCAAAACTTCAGCTAAGGAAGGAAAGAAGAGTAAATGGGACCGTAAGCAGAGGACTGAGAGACAGGGCAAGAGGCAGAGAGAAATAGGGAGAGAAAGAGCAGGCAAGAGAGATGGGGATGTAGGATTTTCTGTGGGAGCAGTTTGGCTTTGACTTTGCTGTTCCCAAGAGAATAGCTTTCCCCCAGGGCTTCATCGGAGCCTTCAAATACAGGGCTGCCTTGGAAGCCCCCAACCCCTGCTCACCCCGGCCTGTGGTTCAGGAACCAGCAGCCTCACTGGAAGGCTTAGCCTTCCCTGCCAGGAAGGCAAAATCTCTAGTGCACCCCAGGCCCATGCAAGCTGACCTGTGCTTCAACAAGAGCCTCAGGAGTCCTGGCTCTCACAGTATGAAAAGCTCTAATCTAGAAGGTCCTTCTTACGAGTCCCCTGCCCCTTACTTTTTTCTTTCCCCAAAGATTTCAGACTAAGGCTGCTTTTCTCAGGAATCCTTTCTTGATCCCCTCAGAACATAATAGATATGATCTGTCATTGGTCACCCCCCCCCCTCCTTAGTAGTATTTACCTTAGTTTGTTATACCAGGATCTCCTGGGGATGGGTAGTGAGGGGTGGGTGAGAGATGTTATACAATTAATGCTATGCTTCCTCTGCCTGCTCCCAGGGCAGAATCCATATCTGCCTTTTCAATAAAGGGCTTGGTGCCCAGAATATAGCTGGCAAAGTGACATTTAAGTCTTTTATAACGAAAAAAAAAATAGTTGTATGAATGGATGCACGCATGGATGAATGGGTAGATAGGGGGCGGAGGATGGATGGGCGAGTGAAGCTCCCAATTTGGATCTTTTGCCTTCAGAGGAATGTTGACAAATTAGGGTGTGGTCAAATGAAGGGTGCTGGCAGAAGCTAGCATGCCTCTTCCCTGCTTCTGCACAAAGAAAAGAATTGCCAAGTGTGTGGTTAAAGTATGGCGATGACATGAAATCCCACTGTGAACCATAGCAGTGAATACAGAGCAGGTTTATCACTGAGATAGAAAAGGAAAAAAAACAAAAACAAAAAAGCCCTAGGCTCTGGCCAGTTCACTCAATCTATTAGATCGTGGTCCTGAAACACTAAGGTTAGGGGTTTGATCCCCAGTCAGGACAAAAATGGGAAGCCACCAATGAATGCACAACTAAGTGGAACAACAAACGAATGCTTCTCTGTCTTTCTCTCTCCCACCTCCTCTGTCTCTCTATAATCGATGAAAATAAAAATAAAGAAAAAAATCTTTGAAAAATTGTCATGCCATCTGGTGGGCAGAGCTGGTGAGTATGCCGGCCCTGTGGCTGCAGACGGCGCCCTCTAGTGGTTGAGCGAAAGGTTGGGCTATGCCAGGTGAGAGAAGCAGAGGGGGCTGGTGGGGAGTGAATAGCTGTGGATGAAAAGATGCAAAAGTGACTTCGGCCTGAAATATTTTGGGAGCAACTGGTGGGGAAAATTTCTGGCCCTTAGGGAGAAGACCCTTCAAACTGGTAGAACTGGCCCCAGGAAGTAGTTAACTCCCTCAGAAATGACACTGCCTCTGTCTAAGCTGCCCTGAAGGGGACTCCTGAGTCATGTTGGCTCTGTGACCCATATAGCAGAAAAGCCTGGGCCACGGGCCAGAGGTCCAGGTTTGAATCCTGCCATGCTGTTATCCTGGATCAGTTCCTTCCCCTCCCTGATCCCCCAATATCTTTTTTTTTTTTTTTTTTTTTTGTATTTTTCTGAAGTGAGAAGTGGGGAGGCAGAGGGACAGACTCCTGCATGCGCCTAACTGGAATCCACCTGGCATGCCCACCAGGGGGCGATGCTCTCTGCCCATCCGGGGCATGCTCCACTGCAACTGGGGCCCTTCTAGCACCTGAGGTGGAGGCCATGGGGCTGTCCCCAGTGCCTGGGCCAGCTTTGCTCCCATGGAGCATTGGCTGCAGGAGGGAAAGAGAGAGATAGAGAAAAAGGAAAGAGGGGAAGGGTGGAGAAGCAGATGGGCGCTTCTCCTGTGTGCCCTGGCCAGGAATCAAACCCGGGACTTCCACATGCCAGGCCGACGCTCTACCACTGAGCCAACCGGCCAGGGCCCCCAATATCTTATCCAAGGGGTTCACATTCTTAATCTAGGATTTCTCATTTTAGGCCAAGTGGGACCCCTGGGAGCAGAGTGAGGGGCTCAGTGGTAGCAGCTTTCTGAATGAGGGCTTCCCTCCCACCTCTGTCCACCCTGGCAAGTTGCCCCAGCAGGGAGACTAGGAGAAGACCTACTTGCCAACAGCATAGGTGTAGGCCCCTGGCCAGAGATTGGAGCGCACGATCGCCACGGAGTACTGCGGGCAGAGGCTGCAGGACAGGCGGGCCGTCCAGGGTGACATGTGCATGATTTCTGTGTGGACATGAAGAGCACTGGGGAGTTCAGAGGCTCCCCTGCGGGCTTCCCATGCCCTGCACAGCCCCTTGGAGGGAGGGAAGAGAGGGGTCTAAGAGGGAAAATGAGGAGGGATATGAAGAGAACTGTGGTGACTAACAGCATGGGCTTCAGTGTTTGAGCCCTGGCTCTGGACCACCCTGTGGCTGTGTGCCCCCAGGAAGCCACGCCACTTGTCCGAGCCTCAGTGCCTGCACTCAGGAAGGGGAACACTAATCTCATCTCCTTGCAGGTGGCAGGGAGCTGCGGGTCCCAGACAAGGCAGCTGCTGTGATTCTCCCTCCAGTTAGCCATCGAATTGAACCAGGGGGCAGAGGGTAGGGCAGCGCTCGGGGCTCACAGAAATCTGGGCCAACATGGCCTCTGTCCCCGCACCAGCTCTCAGCCTCCTTCCTGCTTCCTCCAGATGCCTGAGGCCCCCACCCTCAGGAAATGCCCGTCCCTTCTTCCACAATCCAGCTCAAGCCCTGCCTCGTCTGAGGAGGCCTCCCTAACTCTCTCTCTTTCCCCAAAGCCACGTGGGACTCAAAAGACCACATTCCCCCAGCTAGGCACTGCCATGTGCCAGCTGCAGCTCACAAGATGCACGCTTTCCCATAACCCCATGAGGAGCCACTGGCATGATGTCCATTTTATGGATGAGAGAACAACTGAGGCTCAGAGAGATGACCCTGCAATGTCACTGTCCCTCCCTTCCTCCCCGCCCTCCCTGCACCCCACTTCCAGGATGGTGGTACCAGGTGAGGAGGACCATCACCTGCATCCTCTGAGAGCGGGGTCAGCAGCGGGGGCCCGATCTCCTGCTCCACTTCCTCCATCCCCTCGTCGGCCTTCTCCTCCTCCTCCTCCATCTCCTCCTCCTCCTCCTTCTTCTGCAAAGGGTTCACCCAAGTGCAGCGGCCCTGCAGGTGGGGGGAAGGTCAGGGGGCACCCTGGAGGACAGAGGCCAGCCTGCACCCTGGGAGGAGGTCAAGGGCCAGGTTGGACACTGGGGACTGTCCTCAGGGACCCAGGTATAGGCAGGAGGACAGGATTAGTCACACTGGTAGGTCGGGGGCAGAGAATGGGCTAAGAGAGCAGTTGCCTTGAGATGGAGACTCCTGCCTCCTGCTAGCTCTACATCCATTCATTCACCAGATATTTAATGAGCACCTATTGTTTACAGACACTGCTCTAGTTGCTGGGGCTACATCCTTGAGGTAAGAGGCCCCTGAGAGATCTCTGCCTTGTGGAGCTGCCATTTGGTGGCCCATGTCATCCTCTGTTTGCCAAGCTGTGAGTGAGGTGTCACAGGCGCCTCTCCTCTTGGATTGTGGCTGGCTCATGTGAGATACTAAAGAGCTGAAAAGTGTTTGCTGAAGAAATTAACGAACCTAAGTGCACCGTGAATCGCAGCCTTTAGTTTCATCAACTCTGAGTTGGCAGTGAAAACTGGACAGGTCTTGAAAGGAGTTATTTGGATTCAATAAAACCTTGTGGAGTCAATAAATGTTTATTGAATGAACAAATGAATTAGTGAGTGAATAAAAAGATCCTGGAACATAGCCAATGTTTCCTTGAATGAATAAATAAATGTATGTAAAATTCAGATACATAGGCGTTCCATGAATGGAGGTCCACAACCTCTTATCCACAACTCCAAAACCTGGAAAGCTTTGACAACCAGAAGTTTCTCATGAGTTGTTGTGACTGGACTATGTAGTTTTGCTGAGATGATGCCTTCGAATATGGCTGCAGCCCAGCCCTACTCAAGGTAGTGCAGACTATATGGGATAGATACTGTCAGCTTTTTATTTTTTATTTATTTATTTATTTATTTATTTTACAGAGACAGAGAGTCAGAGAGAGGGATAGACAGGGACAGACAGACAGGAACGGAGAGATGAGAAGCATCAATCATTAGTTTTTCGTTGTGTGTTGCGACACCTTAGTTGTTCATTGATTGCTTTCTCATATGTGCCTTGACCGCGGGGCTACAGCAGACCGAGTAACCCCTTGCTCAAGCCAGTGACCTTGGGTCCAAGCTGGTGAGCTTTGCTCAAACCAGATGAGCCCGCACTCAAGCTGGTGACCTCAGGGTCTCGAACCTGGGTTCGCTGCATCCCAGTCTGACGCTCTATCCACTGCGCCACCGCCTGGTCAGGCACTGTCAGCTTTTTAAAATCTGAAAAATTCACAATTCTAAGATGCATCTGGCCCCAAAGGATTATGACAAGAGATTGTCAATTTCTTTGAACTGATGAACGAGTGAATGAATGAATGAACGAATGTTAAGCACAATGGCTAGCAGAGAGCAGGTGCTTGGCATTACTGGGGAGTCACACCTGAGCCACTGGTTCTGAGAAAGGTGGGCGCCCCGGTCCTCACCTGCAGGAGAATGTGCTGCGTGTGGTGGACCCAGTTGGCCATGGAGTCCACCAGCTCCATCACCGGGATGCCCTCAAAGTCGGCGTTCTCCTCGAAGGAGTCGCGCCCCCCGCCGCCCTCCTCTTCCTCGTCACCTTCCTCTTCGCTGAACTGGTAGAAACCCAGCGGGCTGATGTGCGTGGCGGCCGAGATGCGGGCGATCTGGGCCCGCAGGTAGTTGGCCTCGTTCCCCGGGAAGGGCGGGTAGCTGATGATCGGCGCGTCCAGGTGGCCGGTGAAGAACTTCTTGATCTTGCGGGCGTGCACGATCTGGTTGGGTGTGACGTGTGGCAGCCTGGTCCACGGCCGGCCCGGCTCGTTGCACACGAAATACAGGTACTTGTTGGTGCCCGAGCGGCTCTCCTCCTTGGGGATGATGGGTGGTGGCTTCCACATCCGCTTGGGGATGGTGTCAAAAATCTTCTCCTCGTCCTCCTCACCCTCCTCCTCGCCGTGTGTGTCCATGACCTCGCCGACCTCCAGGACCTCCTCCACCTCCTCCTCCTCCACCTCCTCCTCTCCCTCCCGGAACTCCACCTCTGCCACCAGGTAGCTGCTGCTGAGCCCCAGGATTTTGCCCCAGAAGCGGCAGGTGTGGATGGGCTGATGTTCCACCAGCTGCCTCAGGGCCACAAAGATGCGGAAACTCTCATCTGAGCTCAGGCCCACACCAGCCTGTTCGAAGTAGAAGGCCGACTCCATGATGTTGGGCACGGCTATCTCCGCCTGCGCAGGTTGGGGTGGAGGGCAGAGGGAAGAAGGCTGAAGCCCTGCTTCCCAGCCTAACTCTTCTAGAGTCCAGAGAGCTAAACTACCAGCTAGCCTAGCTGCCGCCGCCACTCTTCTAGCAGTTAGAAGCAGGGCAAGTCCTTGTGTGTGTGTGTGTGGGGGGAGAACGTCCCTTGATGGAAAAGGCAAAATCATGCTAAGAGTAAAAGCTTTGCTTCTTCATACCTCCCCCTTGTTCCTGCCTGGAGTGGGATGTGAAATCTGGAGTTACAGCAGCCACCTTGGGGCCATGAGGCAACATGTCATAAACCCTAATGGTAGTGGAACTGAAAGGTGGAAACTGCCTTGTCCCCAGTGGCATCACTGAGCTGCCCCACCTCCCCACTTCTAGTCATGTTTTCTGTTACTTGCAACCAATTTCTCTCTTAAGAGATACCCCAGCCTGACCAAGCAGTAGTGCAGTGCAGTGGTCCCCACCTTTTTTGGGCCACAGACTGGTTTAATGTCAGAAAATATTTTCACGGACTGGCCTTTAGGGTAGGATGGATAAATGCACAAAGTAAAATTATACGACCAGCATAAAAACTGTGGTATTTTTAAGTATAATTGTCGAACTTACGAGACAAGTATCAAGAGTGAGTCTTAGACAAATGTAACAGAGTGAATCTGGTCATTTTTAAAAAATAAAACATCGTTCAGCCCTGGCTGGTTGGCTCAGTGGTAGAGCATCAGCTTGGCGTGCAGGAGTCCCAGGTTCGATTCCCGGCCAGGGCACACAGGAGAAACGCCCATCTGCTTCTCCACCCCTCCCTCTCTCCTTCCTCTCTGTCTCTCTCTTCCCCTCCCGCAGCCAAGGCTCCATTGGAGCAAAGTTGGCCCGGGCACTGAGGATGGCTCTGTGGCCTCTGCCTCAGACGCTAGAATGGCACTGGTTGCAACAGAGCAAGGCCCAGATGGGCAAAGCATCACCCCCTGGTGGGCATGCCGAGTGGATCCCCGTCGGGCGCATGCGGGAGTCTATCTGACTGCCTCCCCATTTCCAACTTCAGAAAAATACAAAATAATAATAATAATAAAACATCGTTCAGACTTAAATATAAATAAAACGGAAATAATGTAAGTTATTTATTCTTTCTCTGCAGACCGGTGCCAAATGGCCCACGGACTGGTACCAATCCGTGGCCCGGGAGTTGGGGACCACTGGTGCAGTGGATAGAGCATCAGACCGGGATGCAGAGGACCCAGGTTCGAAACCCCAAGGTGACTGGCTTGAGTGTGGGTTCATCTGGCCTGAGCATGGGCTCACCAGCTTGTGTGAGCGTGGGGTCATAGACATGACCCCATGGTTGCTGGCTTGAGCAAAGGGTCAGTTACTTGCTCTGCTGGAGCCCCCCAGTCAAGGCACATATAAGAAAGCAATCAATGAACAACTAAGGAGCCACAACAAAGAATTGATGCTTCTCATCTCTCTCCCTTCCTGTCTGTCTGTTCTTATCTGTTTCTCTGTCTCTCTCACTGTCTCTGTCACACAAAAAAAGAAAAAAGAAAAAGAGAGAGAGAGAGATACACCAAATCACACAGCAAGTGAAAGGAAGAGGCAGGTCTTGAACTGAGGAATCAGTAATGTTGGAGGATGGTAGTGATAAGAAAAAGTCCTACCTCCTTTTTCACTGTCTGCTTTGTTCAGGTAAAGAGAGAGAGAGAGAGAGAGAGAGATATCACTCTAAAAAGAGAGTGAGAACAAGTAAATCAAGAGCTAGGACTAGAATACAAGGAGGTTTTGGCTCAGCTACCCTCATCCATGTGGCCACAAGACTGTCCCAATATTTTTCCGTTCAGTCATCAGTCCAGAAATTTTTATTAAAGATCCAGTGGGTGCCAGCCACAGGCTAGTGTAAGCACCGATACACACACACACACACACACACACACACACACACACACACACTATATCAGAAAACAAAACTGACAAGGTCCTTTCTTATGAGGTTATTTTGAAATCAGTACGGCTCAGTGGATGAAGTGTCAACCTCGAATGCTGAGGTCACTGGTTCAAAACCCTGGGCTTGCCTTGTCAGGGCACATATGAGAAGCAACTACTGGGAGTTGATGCTTCTGGCTCCTCCCCCACTTCTCTCTCTCTAAAAAAAATATAAAATCAGGATAGAGAGAAAGAGGGTATGGTAGGCAGAATAATAAACCTCCCACCCCTCAAAAAGAGTCCCTGTCTTAATCCTGCAACTTGTGAATGTGTGACCTTACACAGCAAAAGGGACTTGCAGGTGTGATTAATTTGAGAATCTTGAGATGGGGGGTTTGTCCTGGGTTATCAGGGTTGGCCCAAGGAAATCACAAGGGTCTTGATAAGTGACAGGAGGCAGGAGTCCTGACTGGGTAGCTCACGGCTAGAGCATCATGCTGAAGCACAGAGGCTGTCAGTTCAGTGCCAGGTCAGGACACATACAGGAACAGATCAATGTTACTTTCGTCTCTCTTTTTTTTTTTTTTTTTTTTTTAAATGTGGAGATTTTTTTTTTTTTAATTTTTTTATTTTATTTATTCATTTTAGAGAGGAGAGAGAGAGGGAGAGAGAGAGACAGACAGAGAGAGAGGAGAGAGAGACAGGGGGGAGGAGCAGGAAGCATCAACTTCCATATGTGCCTTGACCAGGCAAGCCCAGGGTTTCGAACCAGCGACCTCAGCATTTCCAGGTCGACGCTTTATCCACTGCGCCACCACAGGTCAGGCACTTTCGTCTCTATCTGTCTCTCTCTCCCCTTTCCTCTCTCTCTAAATCAATAAAATAAGCATTAAACAATTTTTTTTAAAAAAAAGGAGGCAGAAGCCTTGGCCAGGTAGTGGCGCAGTGGATAGAGCATTGTCCAGGGGCACTGGGGACCCAGGTTCAAAACCCTGAGGTCACTAGTTTGAGCATGAATCATAGACATGGCCCCATGGTTGCCACAGCCCAAGGTCGCTGGCTTGAACAAAGGGTCAGTGGCTCGGCTGGAACCCCCCAGGCAAGGCACATATGAGAAAGCAATCAATGAATAATTGAGGTGCCACAACTATGAGTTGATGCTTCTCATCTCTCTCCCTTCTTGTCTGTCTGTCCCTCTCTCTCCCTCTTGCCAAAGGAAAAAATAAAAAAGGATGAGGCAGGAGAGTCAGAGAAGATGTAATGGCAGAAGCGGAGGTCAGAGCCAGAGGAAGATCTGAAGATGTCACTGTGTTGGCTCTGAAGATGGAGGAAGGAAGGCATGCAGGCAGCCTCTTAGAGACTGGAAACATCAGGGAAACCAAATCTCCCATGAGCCTCTATCAGGAAGGCCTTCACCTTGATTTAGCCCACTGGTACCCAGTTTCAACTTCTGAACTCCAGAACTGTAAGGTCACACATTAAGTCACCTTAAGCCACTAAGTTTGTGGTGATTCATTACAGCAGCAACAGAGAACTAAGCTGGGAGCCAACTTCTCCTAGTGGCTGGAAGTGAAACTTTTAAATGTGCGAACGTGCAGTGGCTGACTCTCTGTGCACAGAGAGACAGACGATCAAGGCCAGTTTGCAAAAAAGAAAGAAAAAAACTGGTGATTAGAGATGATTAGCTCGGGTCCAGTTATTCCTACAGTCCAGCTAGGGCAAGACCCCTGATTCTGGGAAATGCCTTATATCTCTATGATAAATCCTACCCATACCCTTTTCATTTAGCAAACTCTAGTAGGTGTCCATTACTGCAAAGCAAAGATTCTCGGCTCATACACCCATTCATCCCTCTTCACTTAGCTCAGAGGAAGAGGCTTGCTTGTAGTTCAAGAAAACATCTCACAAAGACATGTAAACCCTACTTAAATCAGGAGGAAGAAATCAGATTAAAAAGACGAGTTTCTCATTTAAGGACTGTGGACAGCTCCCGGGAAGTACAATGACCCCCCCCCCCACAAGCATTTGAAAACTCAAGGTAACAAAATGTTTCAAGGTGAACACCTTGGAAGTTTCAAAGTATCCAGCCTCTTTTCTTGAAGGTGAGAATTCCAGAGTTAATACATTTAATTGTTAACTTTTGTTCCTTGTCTCTTGTTTCCACTGCACTGAAATATTATTCAAAGAGTACAGAAATTACAAGGAGATGGTGTAATTAATACTTTGTTACGGCTGCCGTAATAAAGTACCACAGACTGGATGGCTTCCTCAACAGAACTGCAAGGCCTCACAGCTGGGGGGGGGGGGCAGTAGTCAAGATGTCGGCAGTGCTGGTTACTTCTGAGGCCCGTGAGAACCTGTTCCTGCCTCTCTCCCTTTTCTGGTGGTTTGCTGGCAATCTTTGGCACTCTTTGGTTTAGGGTATCATTCCTCTGATCTCTCCTTTCATGTTCACATGGTGTTTTCTGTGTGTGTGTGTCCGTAGCCAAAATTTAGCTTTTATAAGACCACCAGTCATATGACCTCACTGTAACTAATTATACTTGCAATGATTTTGTGACCAAATAATGTCACATTCTGAAGTGCTAGGGGTTAGGGTTTCAACATACAAATTCTGGGGGGACACAATCCAACCCATAACAGATGGTTAGTTTGAAAATGAATGGTGGTCAACTTGAATCCAAGGTCACTGGCTCCAGCAAGGAGTTACTCGGTCTGCTGAAGGCCCGTGGTCAAGGCACATATGAGAAAGCAATCAGTGAACAACTAAGGTGTTGCAACGTGCAATGAAAAACTAATGATTGATGCTTCTCATCTCTCTCCGTTACTGTCTGTCTGTCCCTGTCTATCCCTCTCTCTGACTCACTCTCTGTCTCTGTAAAAAAATAAAATAAAATAAATTAAAAAAAGAAAAGAAAAGAAAATGAATGGTGGTGTTTAAATTGTACCAGTTAATGTAAAAGATTTGGCAACAAGCACACTGAGGTTCTTCTTAAAGGCATAAACTGCATTTTCATTTTAAAAAGTTTTTTTTATTGGCCCTGGCCGGTTGGCTCAGCGGTAGAGCGTCGGCCTGGCGTGCGGGGGACCCGGGTTCGATTCCCGGCCAGGGCACATAGGAGAAGCGCCCATTTGCTTCTCCACCCCCCCTCTTTCCTCTCTGTCTCTCTCTTCCCCTCCTGCAGCCAAGGCTCCATTGGAGCAAAGATGGCCCGGGCGCTGGGGATGGCTCCTTGGCCTCTGCCCCAGGCGCTAGAGTGGCTCTGGTCGCGACGCCCCGGAGGGGCAGAGCATCGCCCCCTGATGGGCAGAGCGTCGCCCCATGGTGGGCGTGCTGGGTGGATCCCGGTCGGGCCCATGCAGGAGTCTGTCTGACTGTCTCTCCCCGTTTCCAGCTTCAGAAAAATACAAAAAATAATAATAAAATAAAATAAAATAAATAAAAAGTTTTTTTTACTGATTGATTTTAGAGAGAGAGAGAGGAAGGTAGAGAGAGAGAAACATCAATTTGTTGTTCCACTTATTTATTCATTCATTGGTGGATTCTTTTTTTTTTTTTTTTTTTTTTTTTTTTTACAGAGGCAAAGATAGACAGGGACAGACAGACAGGAACGGAGAGAAATGAAAAGCATCAATCATCAGTTTCTTGTTGCGCGTTGCGACTTCTTAGTTGTTCATTGATTGCTTTCTCACATGTGCCTTGACCGCGGGCCTTCAGCAGACCGAGTAACCCCCTGCTGGAGCCAGCCACCTTGGGTCTAAGCTGGTGAGCTCTTTGCTCAAACCAGATGAGCCCGCGCTCAAGCTGGCGACCTCGGGGTCTCGAACCTGGGTCCTTCCGCATCCCAGTCCGACGCTCTATCCACTGCGCCACCACCTGGTCAGGCCATTGGTGGATTCTTGTATGTACCCTGACCATGAATTGAACCAGCAACCTTTGCATGTCGGCAAAACACTCTAACCAATTGAATTACCTGGCCAGGGCTGCATTCTCATGTTTAAGAAATATCTCTTTGTGAACACAGAGTGAAAAATGAACAATTTATTTTTCTTCCTAGGCCTGCTGGATGTAGTATTGTTCACAAAGATTTGAAAGTCCCTTCCCAAAGGACAATTACATAGTCCCACCCCTATTGAATTCAAGAGTGGCCACAACACTTGCTCTGACCATTTCAAATGACAGTGAAAGGGACACGTATCACACTCAGGCAGAAACTGTAAAAACTCACAAGGGATTTGTTAGGACCCCCTTTTTCTCCTTTGCAACTGTAGACACCTGTGTCACAACCAAACATCCACCACCCTGGGTTCTGAAATGGTGATGAGCAAAGTCTTCCTGCCAACCTTGGATGGGCAGGTACCTGTTTCCCCGAAAATAAGACCTAGTGCAATTTTCAACCTTAGAAATATAAGGCCTCCCCTGAAAATAAGACCTAGCGCACCTTTAGGAGCAAAAATTAATTTAAGACACTTATTTTGGGGGAAATAGGGTAGATATTTGTACATGGAAATAGAATCACAAGAAATTCTTGATGGAATTCAGTTTGGCTGCTTATGCTGATGTTTGTGATGACATGACTACAGTATATTAATAAATGTTGATTTATTTTATTTTTTATTTTATTTATTCATTTTAGAGAGGAGAGAGAGAGGGAAAGAGAGAGAGAGAGAGAGAAGAGAGAGAGAGGGGGGAGGAGCTGGAAGCATCAACTCCCATATGTGCCTTGACCAGGCAAGCCCAGGGTTTCGAACCGGCGACCTCAGCATTTCCAGGTCGACGCTTTATCCACTGTGTCACCACAGTCAGGCAATGTCGATTTTTTGTTCAACAATAAATGTAAATTCTTGTTCATGGAAAAATAAGACATCCCCTGAAAATAAGACCTAGTGCGTCTTTAGGAGCAAAAATTAATATAAGATACTGTCTTGCCTGACCAGGCGGTGACACAGTGGATAGAGCGTTGGACTGGGATGCTGAGAACCCAGGTTTGAGACCCTGAGGTCGCCAGCTTGAGTGTGGGCAAAAACTCACCAGTTTGGACCCAAGGTCGCTGGCTCGAGCAAGGGGTTACTCAGTCTGCTGAAGGCCCGCGGTCAAGGCACATATGAGAAAACAATCAATGAACAACTAAGGTGTCACAATGCGCAACAAAAAACTAATGATTGATGCTTCTCATCTCTCCATTCCTGTCTGTCTGTCCATATCTATCCCTCACTCTGACTCTCTGTCTCTGTAAAAAAAATTTTTTAAAAAAAGACACTGTCTTATTTTCAGGGAAGCGCAGTAATGTGATTAAGAAACTGTATTTTGGCCCTGGCCGGTTGGCTCAGCGGTAGAGCGTCGGCCTGGCATGCGGGGGACCCGGGTTCAATTCCCGGCCAGGGCACATAGGAGAAGAGCCCATTTGCTTCTCTACCCCCACCCCCTCCTTCCTCTCTGTCTCTCTCTTCCCCTCCCGCAGCCAAGGCTCCATTGGAGCAAAGATGGCCCGGGCACTGGGGATGGCTCCTTGGCCTCTGCCCCAGGCGCTAGAGTGGCTCTGGTCGCGGCAGAGCATCGCCCCCTGGTGGGCAGAGCGTCGTGCCGGGTGGATCCCGGTTGGGTGCATGCGGGAGTCTGTCTGACTGTTTCTCCCCGTTTCCAGCTTCAGAAAAAAAAATACAAAAAAAAAAGAAACTGTATTTTGTTTTTAAATTTTTTTACATAGATTGATTTTAGAGAAAAAGAAAAGGAGGGAGACCGACTGGTGGTGGCGCAGTGAATAGAGCCTCAACCGTGGACACTGAAGCCCCAGGTTTGAAACCCCTCGGTCACTGGCTTTAGCCCAAAGCTGCTGGCTTGAGCAAAGAGTCACTCACTGGCTTAGCTGGCACCCCCAGTCAAGGCACATATGAGAAACAATCAATGAACAACTAAAGTGCTACAACTACAAGTTGATGCTTCTTGTCTCTCTCCCTCTCTCAAAAATCAAAAATAAAAAGAAAGAGGAAAAGAGAGAGAGAGAGTGAGAGAAACGTTGATTTGCTGTTCCAGTTATTCATGCACTCATTGGTTGATTCTTGTATGTGCCTTGACTGGGGATCCAGACCGCAACCTTGGTGCGTCCGGATGACGCTCTAACTGAGCTGCCCAGTCAGGTCAGTTTCCCTCCATCTTAAACACAGTGCAAAAGCCTGTCTGCCTAATTGAGGTTGACATCAGCATTTCAGCGAGGCAGAGTTAAACCATAATCCCAAGACTCACTCTCTCGCAGTCAGGAGGGAAGATACAGGGATGATGGTAGGAACCTCTCTTTGGGGTGTGTGTGAGCCTGGCCCATGAGCCAATGGCTGTCATCCTCTTTCTGGGAATCCCCCATCCACATGGCAATGGAGTAGCCTCACCAGCCATGTTTAAATTATCTCACCCCGCCCTCTGGCCACTGTTGATTGGAGCAAGAGTGTGCAATTGCCCCCAAATGACAGCTCAGACTCTGCTGCTCCCCCCTGCAAACTGGTTCTCTTGGGTCAGGGGGGGTGGTGAGGGGAGAAGACAGCCTTCAGGGCCCTTTTGCTGGGAGCCACTGTGCCAGCCTTAGACCGCTTACGATTTGATTATCAGCTGTGTGGAAAAACTTCTATCTTGTCTAAGCCGCTTGTCTCCATTTCTGGGACATCCTTTATTTCCTGCCTTAAAGTGACCTGTACTGTCCAACAAGTATAACAAAGTGTTAGTGTTTAGACTGTGATACCATAACACTAAAGTTAGTCTAAAATTAGAAACATGACAATAATAACTTCTTCTTCTTCTTCTTCTTCTTATTATTATTATTATTATTATTATTAAGTGAGAGGGGAGGAGGCAGAGAGACAGACTCCTGCATGCGCCCGACCGGGTCCACCCGGCATGCCCACTAGGAGGCGATGCTCTGCCCACCTGGGGCTGCTGCTCCCTTGCTCAGCAACCAAGCTATGCACCTGAGGTGAAGCCATGGAGCGGTCCTCAGCACCATCTTCAACACCCTGGTCCAAATCGCTCCAATGAGCCATGGCTGCGGGAGTGGGAGAAAGGGGGTGGGGGGTGGAGAAGCAGATGGTTGCTTCTCCTGTGTGCCCTGACAGGGAATCAAACCCAGGACTTCCACATGCGGGACCGATGCTCTACCGCTGAGCCAACAGGCCAGGGCCAATAAGAACTTTCCAAACAGAGGCTTGGTGATGAGCCTTACGCTCCCATATAGGCAGACCCGGTCAGCAACCTGGCCACAGCCAGCAGGAAGCCATCCAGAGGACCGAGGCACAGACAGAGGATCCAGGAACAGACTGAGTATCCTACACAGGTATAAACCAATGGTGGAGCCCCAGTAGCCTAATGGATAAGGCACTGGCCTCCTACATCAACCGTAGAGGTGGCATTTCTAAGCAGGGAGGGGAATTATGGTCAGTTGGAAGAAACAGAAAATGAGAGAATGAGAGCCCTTCCTCCTATCAGATAGAAAAATAACTATAAAATGCTGAGTCATGGATTTATTTAAGTCTCTTTCTAGAAACATACACAGACCACCAACTTTCACATTTTTGCCCTTCCACAGACCTCATATTAGTATTCAGGACTCCAGCTTCAAGTTCTAAGGGCAAAGCATTCTAAGGAGGCAGGGCCTTCAGCAACTTGTTAGATGGGGGTGCTACCTAGCGGTGTGTGGAAAGAAGGGGGTGGGGCCTCCCCAGGTGAGACTGTTGATCTGAAACTTAAAATCATATTCTCAGATAAACTGTCCAAGGACTCATTTCTTTCCGTCGTTCCTGTGTTCTCTCACCATCCCACCCTCTGTCGCCAGAACCCTAGAATCTCTGAAACAGAAGTACGTGCAACCTATGGCATCTGCAGATCGGGCACACGTTAGCAGGGGCTTTGGAGGTCAAGGTCCTGCCTTCTTGGTCCTCTCTCCATCCCTTCCTAGCTTCGGGCCCTCTGAGCCCCAGTCCTTTCTCTGCAAATAAGAGTAATAACGCCTGACCTGTAGTGGCACAGTGGATAAAGCATCGACCTCGAATGCTGAGGTTACCGGTTTGGTTTGCAGCCCCAGGCTTGCCGGGTCAAGGCACATACCAAAACTGCTATGAGGCAACTACCACAGGTTGATGCTTCTCGCTCCTTCCCCCACATCTTTCTCTTTCTCCCTGTCCTCTCTCTAAAATCAATAATAAAAAATAGTAATAAGTAGCACTTGCCTCGCAGGGTTTCAGGGTTGAAAGAAGAGGATAACACTCCTACAGCTCTTCGCAGGGGGCATAACGGTGTCAAAATTTTTTATTTTTTTATTTTCTGTGAGAGACAGGAATATTGAGCTGCTCCTGCATGTGGCCTGATGGGGGAATTGAACGAGCAACCTCTACGCTCTGGGACGAAGCTCCAACCATCTAAGCTATCCAGCCAGGGCTTAAATTTAATTGATTTTTAGAAAGAGAGAGGATGGGAGAGAGGGGAGGGGGAAGGGAAGCATTTGTTGTTTCACTTAGTCGTGCATTTTTTTTTAAATTTTATTTATTTATTACAGAGACAGTGAATCAGAGAGAGGGACAGACAGGGACAGACAGACAGGAACAGAGAGAAATGAGAAGCATCAATTATTAGTTTTTTGTTGCGCGTTGCAACACCTTAGTTGTTCATTGATTGCTTTCTCATATGTGCCCTGACTGCGGGCCTTCAGCAGACCGAGTAACGCTTTGCTGGAGCCAGTGACTTTGGGTCCAAGCTGGTGAGCTTTTGCTCAAACCAGATGAGCCCGCGCTCAAGCTGGCAACCTCGGGGTCTTGAACCTGGGTCCTCTGCATCCCAGTCCGATGCTCTATCCACTGCACCACTGCCTGGTCAGGCTCAGCCATGCATTTTTTGGTTGCTTTCCCTGTGTGCCTTGACCAGGAACTGAACCTACAACCTTGTTTTGAGATGATGCTCTTAACCAACTGACATAACTGGCCAGGGCCCAGAATGATCATAAACAGAGAGTCCTCAACAAAGGAGACTTCTTGAACAAGTGAAAGAATTAATGAGTCATGGGTAGAAGAGTTCTTAGGAGGTCTCAACTTATAAAAGGGGAAACTGAGTCCAGGGGATAGGGGACAAGTCAGTGTTGACAAACTCCAGGAAGCAGTGTTTCACAGAAAATGTCCACAAAGCTGTTCTTTTTGGGAGGGGGGAGTGAGGGATGGTGGGAGAGACCAGCTTCCACCTCCATATGGCCGCTGGAATCAACTTTCTAAAGAGCAGAACCTGGCCTGTCGTGGCGCAGTGGATAAAGTCTCAACCTAGAATTCTGAGGTCACCGGTTCAAAACCCCGGGCTTGCCTGGTCAAGGCACATACATGGGAAGCAACTACTATGAGTTGATGCTTCCTGCTCTTCCCGCCCCCCTCTAAAATCAATCAATAAAATAAAGAGCAGGGCGCTGACCTGTGGTGGCGCAGTGGATAAAGCGTCGACCTGGAAATGCTGAGGTCGCCGGTTCGAAACCCTGGGCTTGCCTGGTCAAGGCACATATGGGAGTTGATGCTTCCAGCTCCTCCCCCCCTTCTCTCTCTCTGTCTCTCCCTCTCCTCTCTAAAAAATAAATAAATAAATTAAAAAAATAAAATAAAATAAAGAGCAGGGCTGACCAGCCATTCCTCTGCTTCTGGCTCTTCCATGGTGCCTCAGTGGCCTCAGGAGAAAGCCCATACCCCATAGCCTGGCATTAAAGGCCCTTTGTGACAGGGTCCTGGCCCTCTCTGCGGGGCGCACACACCAGACTGAGGTCATCTGTGTTTCTGGGTCGTGCCATGTGCCTCCCACTTCCAGGCCTTAGCACAGGCTGTGCGTCTCAGCCTGGGCCACTGCTCACCCAACCCACCGGGCCACCAGCACACTCACCACCTCCTCCTCCATCTCCAGCTCGCCCTCACCACCGCCGCTGCCCCGGACAAACAGTGCCTTCTGCCTCTCGGCCATCTCATAGGTGGGCTGCATCTCCGGGTCGTCCCGCAGCGTGTCCAGCTTGGGGTGGAACCACTCCAACTGCGTGGTGCGGTTCAGTGACTCCAGGATAGACAAGGGGTCCTCAGGCCGCTGGTTCAGGATTTTGGTCAGCAGGTTCACCAGGTGTTCATACCTGCCTCCCGAGGGAGTGGGAGGTGGGGGACATCACTCACTCAGCTCTCTGCTGTGTGCTGGCCCTGTGCCTGGCACTGGGGACGCAGTACAAAAAAGACAAGGTTCCTTCCCACATGGAGTTGATATTCTAATGATGGAGACAGACATCATTAGAGTAGGACTGAGGGAATGGGGACTGAGAATGCCAGGGACAGGTGATGGTAAGGAATTTTCAACAGGGGGGCCAGGAAGAGCCTCACCAAAGACATTTAAACTGAGCTCTGAATGAAGTCGGGGAGGGGCAAGCCACGCAGATGTTGGGGGAAGACTGTTTCCGTCAGAGGGAACAGCAGATACACAAACCCTGAGATATTTTATGAGTTCGGATAATCTTGACACCAAAACTCAAGGAAACTAGGAGAAAGGAAAATAATTCCATCCTGATCTCACTTAGAAATATAGATGCTGAAATCCTAAGCTAAATATTAGCAAATGACGTCTAGCAATTGCTCAAAGGATGACATGCCATGATTAAATTGGGCTAATGATAGGATGCAAGACTGGACTGATATTAGAAAAACAGAAAAAACTACAATTCATCATGGCAGTATGTTAAAGGGAGTATGTAAGATCACCTGAACAGGTGCAGAGAAATCGTTTGATAAAAATCAACACCCATTCATGATTTTTAAAAATCTAGCAAACTAGGAATAGAAGGCAATTTTAAAATAACTTTATAAAGGGTAGCCACAAGTAACCGACAGCACACATCAAACATAGTGGCGAAAGAGTAAATATTTTCCGCTATGAGGTCGGGGTGAGGATGCCTGCTTTCACTTCCATTTAATACTGCACTGCAGGTCTCAATCAACGCAATCTGACATGAAAAAGAAAAATATTGAAAGGGAAGAAGCAAAACCGCCATGGTTTACAGGTGATACGATTGGAAATGATGTGCAAAGGTTTTGAGCTGAGGGTGTGCCTGGCATGTTGGAGGAACACCGAGGAAATCAGTGTGGCCGAAGTGGCGTGAGGGACAGGGGCTGTGGTAGGAGAGGACTCTGGAGTGCTAACAGTACGGCAATGTTTTCCATTCACCAAATCATTCACTATGTTGGGCACTTGAAAGCAGTTGAATTCTCACCATAATCATATATCTGAGGAACAACTATGATCCCCACTCTCCAGATAAGGAAACCGAAGCTCAGAAAAGTTGAAGTCATGAGGTCACACAGTGGTTAGCACAGCCAATATTTGAAACCAGGTTGGTCTGATTTCAAAGTATGTATGTCTAACCATGTGTGGAAGCCCCTTAGCAACAGTCTTGGGTGGGATGGAGGGCCAATATTGATTGGGAAGGGTAAGGAAAGGTCAGAATTTGGCCAGGGCTTTTCCATAAGGACCTTGAAGTTCTAGAAGGCTGGGAACCGTTGAGGAAGAGCTAGTGATTAATTTTGACTAGACTCTAGATGAAATTTGGAAAGCAGGCAGGTGCTGAATTATATAGGGCCTCGAAGGCATGAGGAGCATGAACCTTCTTCTGAGGGCACTGGGTTAGGGTTGAGGCTAGGGTTCTGAGCATGGGAGGGATGGGGTCAGCTTTGTGCTTTAGTGAGATCTATTATTTCTCCAACCTAATCTCCTCTCACTGCCTCTCTTCCTCCCATGGATTGTCACACCAGCTTCCTTCCTGTTTCTCAAATACAGCAAGCCTAAAGCCTTCCAACTTGCTGTGTCCTCTACCTGGGCCACACTTCCTCCAGTTATCTGCAAGGTGCTGTCCCTCACCATCTTCTGGTCACTGACCAAATGTCACCTCCTGAGAGTCCTACCTTGGCCTCATACTATTTAACATGCACTCCCTATTCCCCTAACTCTGCCTTATTTTTTCACCTTAGCTCTTATCACCTTATCATTTATTATATTTATTGGGGTTTTGTGTGTGTGTGTGTGTGTGTGTGTGTGTGTGTGTGTCAGAGAGAGGGACAGATAGGGACAGACAGGGAGAGAGATGAGAAGCATCAATTCTTCGTTGCAGCACCTTAGTTGTTCATTGATTGCTTTCTCATATGTGCCTTGACCGGGGGGCTTCAGCAGACCGAGTAACCCCTTGCTGGAGCCAGCGACCTTCGGCTCAAGCTGGTGAGCCTTGTTCAAACCAGATGAGCCTGCACTCAAGCTGGCAACCTCGAGCTCTCGAACCTGGGTTCTCCGCGTCCCAGTCCGATGCTCTATCCACTGCACCACTGCCTGGTCAGGCTATTATATTTATTGTTATTGTCCATTCTCCCACTAGAATGTGAACTCATGAGGAAAGGGGAAGGTGGGCCAAAGAGGTGAATTATGACTGTTGCTGAGTGGCGTTGGCAAGTTAAGTGCCTTCCTCAAGCAGGAGTGGAGTGGATTACTGGGCCATGCGAGCCAAATCACTTGTGCTGGAATCCTGGCTCTGTCACCTCCTAGTCGTGTTATCTTGGAGAACACATTTCTCTGTCTCAGTTTCCTCCTCTGAAAAATAGGGACAGTGTATGTGCTAATCTTAGCTATGAGAACTAGAGGTTAATGTGTGAAGGGTTGGTACAATGGTAAGTAAATGTTGTTTAGCTTTTCAGCTATTGTTAGTCTTGATTCTGACTCCTAGTCTAAGTTAGATGGCTCCAGAGAAGTGGCTGGTTCTCCTTGAGGGCCAATCCCTGTCTGACTAATGTGACCCCAAAGCCTGAGGCCGGGTGGGGCCTCTCCCCACAGGGGTCCCACCCCTCTCCCACTCCGGAACCCCCTCTCACAGGCTGAGGTTGCAACTGACGCTGGTCTGCAGCAGGTAGGCCTTGGCATTCTGTACGGCCAGCTCCCGGGGCTCTGGCTCAGACATCTCCATATTGAAGGGCATAAAGCCCAGCTCAGAGGGCGAGAACTGGAGGGTGGGGTCATCCCTCACAGAGGGACCCTGGTGGGTGCTCTCACTGAACGGCAGGTCTTCTCTCTGGTATGTACTGAACAGGCCCATGAGGTCAGGCCGGGAATCCTGGTAGGCTGAGTCCAGTTGCTGCAAGAGGCTGCCTTGGCCCTGCTGTAGCTGCTGCAGCATTAGGTTGGCACTGTGGGTGGCCTGGATCCTGTCTTCATCCAGGTAAGTTTGGCGCTGAAAATCCGAGGGAAAGCCTGTATTTATGGACGGGTACGCTACGCCACCCTGGGATTCCTCAGCCTGGAACATCGTCAAGTTCTCATTTTGGCTCAGGCGGGCCCCTTGTGACCACACTCGGTCGGTCGGGCTCAACGGCATCGCCTGACTGCTCCTCAGGATCTGGGCGTCAAGTGCCACTTGCTGCTCCGCCTGGGGAACCTGGGGGACCGTGGGCTGGGGCACAGAGGGCTCCCGACTGCGTTGCCACTCCGAGAGCTGGGAACTCCTCCGCCTTGAGGACTGCTGGGAAGGCGGTTCAGGGTCGGACGGCGGGTCCCCCATAATCCAAAGGGGTCGGACTTTTTGGAGGGAGGCTTGGAGACAGGCCAATCAGTTGCCCGCCTGCACACGCCCAGCAGCCGCTGAGCCAGCCCGCAGGTTTCTAAGGAGGGAGGGCAGGCCGTTACCAGGGGAGGGCGCGCAGCCACGCCGGGGCCAGAGCTCGTTTCTGCTTTCTGCGCAGGCGCAGCCCTGGGCCCGAGGGGTTTCCAGTCTTCCCCGCGGTCAGGTCGCCAGCGCTTCCTCTGTACCGCGTAGTCCCACGGCTGACCCCACAGCAGAGAAGAGACAATATCCACGCTCTAGACCCGCGATCTGTTCCTTTTTTTAAATGATTTATTTTTTTTAAAGGCAAAGTACCGCCCCGCCCTCCTCCTGGCCCACTCCCCTTCCCCTCCTAGCCCCGTCAAGTCAGCTGTTCCCCTTGGTCTCGGGGTCCCCAGCTTCCTCTGTGGCGGAGGTGGCGGCGGCGGCAGCGACAGTGGCGGCTGGGCTGGGCGTCTTCATGGTGTCTTCTGCAGCAGGGGTGAGGGTCTGGGGGCTCCTCTCTTCCTTCGAGATCAACCCGCCGCTGGCTGCTGCCTCCTGCTGACAAAAGGGGAGCCGGTCAGACAAGCTGGTCTTGCCTCCAAGCTTTTGTTTGGGACATACCCTCCCCACCGCCCCAACTTTACTCCGGAACCTTGGTATTTTTCTTCGTTTGCTGTACTGAGGTT
Organism: Saccopteryx bilineata; assembly: GCF_036850765.1. Classification (NCBI taxonomy): domain Eukaryota; kingdom Metazoa; phylum Chordata; class Mammalia; order Chiroptera; family Emballonuridae; genus Saccopteryx; species Saccopteryx bilineata. Next base: position 313,172,866 of record NC_089492.1, on the reverse strand, counting down.
GTCATCCCTACCTTAGGTAGGGGCCCCTCAAGACTCGAGTCCAGCATTGAGGCCTCCGTCAGCCCCGAGTCATCCTCCACGCTGATGAAGATGGCCGGGGTCTCACACTCAGGCCCCTCCTCCCGGAAATCTACAGCCTCTTCTGACTGCTGATGGCTGGGCCTCGCCGAGGAGGAGGACGACGAAGAGGAAGAGGAGGGGGCTCCCACTCCCCCAGGCTTCAGTTTCTGTTCCTCCTCCAGCTGCCGCTTTAAGGCCTTCTCCTGGGCCAGCCGCAAGCCGATGAGATCCTGAGGGGGCCGGGGGGTGGGGGCTGGTGCCAGCGCTAGTGGCTCCAGGTCATCCTGGGGGTGGGGGGGCACAAAGAAGCTCAGAGGTGACTGGGGGCTAGGACCCAGGCCGCTCTCAAAAAAGGGTGGGAAATGAGAAGACAGAAGCCACCCTGAGGCAGACAGCAGAATGGGCACTGGGAGGGGAAACTTCCCCCACCCCACCTTCCTTTCAGCAGGAGCCTCCCAAAGAGACCGAGGTTGCTGGGCCAGGGAGAAGGACAGGGGCTGCAGACCCTCACCTCTTCCGAAGGCCCTGCAGGAGTTTCCTTGGCCTCTGGCTCCTGCTTCCCACTGGCCTCCAGGATGGTCATGATGGAGTTGGGGATGTGTGCTTGCTAGGGGAAGAGCAAGGAGAGCTCTTCTGGGGATGTGGGGGTGCTAGGGAGAGCTCTAACCCAGAGACACTCCAGGCCCCTCGTTGGTCCCTGACCCCCCAGAAGCCTTGATATTTTGTGGCACTGTAGGGCTCCCCTCTGCCCACCCCCACCCAGCTCCCAGGGCTGGCCCCATGCCGCCATCCACCCCACACCTTGGGGTACCTGATGGGGGGTGAAGGAGCGGACATGGGCCAGCAGGGGCTCCCGGAGCTCAGGGCACTTGTCAAAGACGGCACTCAGCTGCTGGGGCGGCAGCTGCAGGATGACCTGGAAGCTCTGGGGCTTGGTGCGCTGACAGCATTTGATGAAGCCCTCCCACACCTTGGGGTACTTCCACACCTGGATGGGGCAGGGAGGGAGTGGGCATGAGGGGGCACGCAGCCACCCCAAAACTGGGAGAAGGATCTTGCCAAGATGAGGCCCTGCTGTGGCTCAAATCCCTACTACCCAACAGATTCCTGAGCTACACATAGCCCTGACCTCCCTCCTGAGTCTTTTAACTTTCTGTTCAAGATACCTGCAGTTGGGACATGAGACCAACTTGGGGAGAAGAAAACTAAGAGTGGCTTTTTCACATTGGTCTCCCTGGGCCAGGCCCAGGCTATAAATGTGAGCAGTGATTGTCTCGTTACATCCTCACAGTGCCTCCAGGGGGTGCCATTAGGCCTGCTAAACAGATGATGACCAGGGAGATGCAGGGACTCTTCTGAGATCACTTGGGTAACCAAGGGCAGAACCAATATTCAACCCCAAGTCTGTGTGAATCTGCTTTTAACTTCTAGCCAGATGTTGCAAGGTGGCTGCCTATGGGCTGAAGGCAGTCTGAGGGCTTGTGGATGAGGTTTTGTTTCAGCATGGTATTTCTAAAAACTCAAGATTTCTAACTTCTCTTAAAAACTGGACTACTTTTCAGCTCTAGGACGCAACCTGCCTGGGTACACAGTGGTAGGGGGCAACGGGCACCTCTCCTGGGATGTGCACCCCTGAAGTCTACCACCTAACTGCCCTCACTCATCAGGGTCCCTCTGTGGCTGAATTACAGCCCCAGGAACAGTTTTATCTCTGCCAAGAGCAGGGTCAAGAGCTGGCCAGTCGGGGTGGAGCTTGCTCTCATCCTGGCTTCTCTGGGGCACAGGAGGCAGGCCGGAGAAGCCTGGGGTTCAGCCTCAGAGCTGTCTCCAGTGCCCTGCTGCAGTCAGTCTGCTGCCTGGGGTCTGGGTGGTCGGCGCGGGTTACCTGCTTCATGATGAGGCGGGACAGGATGTTCATGACGAAGCCCCCTAGGCGGGGGTACATGGTCAGGGACTGGATGACGGTCCTCATGAGCAGCATGGGCAGGGGACTCTGCTCCATCAGCTGCTGCATCACCACGGCCAGCACCTCGGATGTATACACGTTCCGCTCCGCAAAGCACAGGTTGGTGGCTGCGAGGAGGCGGAGAGTGGGCCTGTCCTCTTTGTGCAGCTGCCCCCCAAGGGGTGGGAGCTCCACCACCTTTAGAGACCCAGCCCAGACTTGAAGCTCCGGGCAAAACAGAAGAATTCTCTCATCCAGCAGGTCTCTTTCTGAGTGGACACTGGCCTGATTCTTGGAAAGCCTGGTGGCTTGGTCCAAGGGGAAAGACATGGCCAGCTCCTAGAAGCCCCACACTGGACATAGTGGGCAGACCATGGTCCTTTCTCTTTGGGGACAACCCTTGGAAGGGCTGAGGCATGAAAGACATGTTAATTGCTGGGGACCCATTCCTGCCTGACTTGGGCAACATGGCACATCCACCCCTGCTAGACAGGGAAGGCAGCTGTGTTCTATAAGTATCCCCAAAGTGAACAAAAGAGCCCTCCACCAGCTGGCCAAGGGACTGCCTGCTCCCAACCACAACCAGGGGATGTGGAGACGAAATTTGGAATAATAGGGAGGGAGGGGGAGGGGGGAAGAGGCCCAGGCACACAGTAAGCTCCGGGCTCAGCACCCAGGGCCAGCAAGGCCAGGAAGGCTGGCACAACGCAAGCACCCACAAAGGCTTTGGGGTCTTTTCCCTCAGGAGTGGGTTGTGGTACCCCCAAATCAGTGGGATAGGCAGTGCTCCAATCCATTGGGCTAATAGAGACCCCATGAACTGCTTCTGAAGCCCCACTTCCCCAAATACCACTGGCCATGTGAGTCTGTCAATCAGGAAGTCTTTATTGAGCCAGAAGAAAGGCCCCCAATCCTTGAGAGGCTAATGCAGAAGAGGGGTGGGCACCTATAAGGAATAGGCGGGAGGTCTCATAGGGGAAGGGGGAGGATGAAGGCATTACAGGCAGACAGGCAGGGAAGAGGCTGGATGGGGGACAGGGCAGGTATTTAGGCTAAAGGTGCACAGGAGTGTGCAGGTGAGGAAAGTGCCAGATAGGACCCACCAGACACCAAAGAAGCTCCTCCTTCCCCTCCTCACCTTCAGGTAGTGACTGCCTACAAGCCTCCAGAATCAACCCTGTTCCCTCCCCTCCCCCTGCTCTACCCCAGCCACCTCCTGGGCTTCCTACTCAGCCTACTAATCCACCTTTCATACAAGTAGACTGAAGGGTCTATTGAAAGCTCAACCTGACCCTGCACCTCCCAGAGGCCTTAGAGAAATCAAGTCCAAACGACCAATGTGGCTTAGGACTCCATGTGGCATGGGCTCTCAAGGATTACAAGCCACACAAACTCATTTCTTGGCCTTCATAAATGTTCTTCCTTTCTCTGGGATCATCTCATCTTTTGCTGCCTCACCACTAACCCTGTGGCTTCAGCATCCCTCCTCCAGGAAGCCCTCCTTGATATCCCTCCCCAGAGAGGGTTGGTTGGCCCCTCTGGGCTCCCCGTCCCAACCTGGCTCACTCTGAGCTGTTACTGTCTGAGGATGGTTTGATACCCCTGCAAGGGCAGAGCGGAGCTGTCTCTTTGCCTGCTGTGTTCTCACCACGGCCCACACAGGGCTGAACAAGTGCTCAGTGAGTGAATTAACTGCTGGACTAGACCTGAAGGCAGGTCTCATTACAGAAAAACTCACCAAGAAAGGGTTAAGGGACAAGTGAATGCCAGGAATGACTAATGATACTATTCAGCTACTGCGGATTCTGGCAGTGTGCAAAACAGGGCTGGACTCTGGATTTGGAGCTTTAAGTCAAGTGGAGTTATAAGGGCCTGAGCAGAGAAATGTGTTCCGGGAACTGATTGGAGTTGGGTGCTGGGGACCCAGCTGGTAGGGACAGCAGTGGAAGGCTTGCTGTGACAAACAAGTGGGGTCCTCCAGGCCAGGCCTTGCCGCCATCTCCAGGGGCCTGGCTCCTGGCCACCAGTGTCACCTGTAGCAAGGTCCTTTTGCTCTCTGGGCCTTGGTTCCCCCGTGTAAGATCAGACACTAAGTCTGGGTCCACGAATGGGCTCAGTGGGGTGGTGGGGTCTGTGAAGCCCCTCAGATTGTACACAGAACCGTGTGAGCACACCGCTCTTGGGACTGAGCCAGTAACTTTCCTGTGATCAACAGAGGAGCCAGGGGGTATAGAGACTGCTGCCAGACGCCAAGCTTCCAAACCCTCTCACGAGGGGCCGAATCCAGTCTGAGGCTTGTGGATGAGGTTTGTTTTTTGTTTCACCACGGTATTTCTAAAAACCCGATTTCTAGCTTTTCTTGAAAACCAGCCACCTTTCAGCTCTAGGATGCATCCTGCCCAAGAGCACAGTGGCGGGGAGCAAGGGGTGGCCATTAGAAGCCTTAGTTGCTCCTCACCTGTAGTGTGGGCCTCACGTTTTCATCAAGTCCTCTCCTGACCTAAAAGTTTCAGAGGGACTCGCTGGGAAGGCGAGGGAACTCGCTGGGAAGGCTAAGGAAGTCACTGAAGAAGCTCATTCAGGCTAGACGTGAGACTAAAGTAGCAAGGCGGGGCAACCCCCCTTAAAGGAGACAGGGGGAATCAAAGGACAGTTGTCTTCTGAGTAGAGCGAGGGACAGTAAGGGTGTCCACCTCCACCCTGTGGGAACCAGAAAGCCCCTCTAGGGAAGGAGCGGAGGGGAGTGCTGAGAGCTGAGGGCAAGGTCTTCCCACCGAAAAGGTCCAACCACGGGCCTGGCAGGACTGGCACTCCAACTTAGGTCTACCGGCTTCAAATTCTGCTTTTCCTACTACACCACTTAGGTTCTTTGTGGCCCTCAGCAAGTTACTCAACCTCTCTGGAACTTTCCATTTCCTTGTCTATAGAATGGAAGTCCACATACTCACCAGGTAACGGGTGGTGTGGATTGGCAGGTAGGCCTGCAAGGCACTCAGGAGAGCCTGGCTCAGAGTAAGTGCTCAGTAAACAGTGACAGCAGCCACCATGAGACTGCTGATTGTGGTCAGCCTGTTAGTTTGTCAGCAATGCGCCCCCCCTACCCACGCTCTCCTGTTGCAACTGGAGCCCAGACTGGACACCGCATCTCCTGGTCCAACCTGGGCCCCAGCGCCCCCTGCCACCCCCCCACTAGGTAGTGGGCTCTGCTTCCTCCGTTCCTGGGGCTGGGGCCAGACAGCTCCCTGCCTTTCTTGAAGATAGAAACTCTGTGCCAACACACAGTACGTGTACTATGTTCTTGGAGGGAGGGAGGGAAAGGAGGAATGGAGGGAGGGAAAGGAGGAATGGAGGGAGGGAGGGAAGGAAAAAAAAAACAAGGATGGGTGTCGGAGCTCTGAATCGGGGCCAAAGGTGGCATTATCACTGACTTAGCAGATTCCAGCTTGGAGGTGGGGGGGTGTTGAGGTTCTTCCTGGGTCCGAGGTGGCCAGACCACTTAAGGGGGTGGGAGGGTGTCTCACCTTTGATGATGGACTTCATGTCACACTTCGCAGAGTCGATGTTGTGTAATGCGATCAGAAGTTCTCCCGGGTTCAGGGGGGACAAGGCCGAGTTTCCTTCACCTGCAGAGGGAGAGAGTGCGGAGGGGGGAGGAGACAGCATGGAAACCTAAGTGAAGAGACATAAGGGTCCCCCAGACTGGGAGAACGATGAAGAGGAGATGCCCTCTGCTTCAGTGGGACAGGAAGGGGTCGGGAGACAAAGGGCAAGAGTAGAGGGAGAAAGAGACTGAGAACATAAAGAGGGGCCCAATGAGGGAGCAGCTGGAAAGCCATGCCTCCAGGAACATTCTTTTCTCACAATGGAGGCCTTCTCTCCCTTCGCCTGCACTCAGGTTCCCCTGGTTAGGGCAGTATCTGTGTTTCTCTCCCTCCCACCAGGCCGGGCCCCAGGAAAGCAGGGCTAGGGTGAGCTCATGGCTGGGGCAGGGCAGCAGCCCTGCAGCTGCACTCAGGCTCGGGCTCCGCTCAAAGGGAGCACCTGACCACCACACAGCATAGCAGCGCTGGGGTAGATGGCACTGCAATTGCCATTTCAAGGGTCCCAGACACTCGTGTGTGTGCGCGCGTGCGCGTAAGTCACCAGGTTGTCTGGAACAACCCCAACAACTCTAGCTTCAGCCACTGAGCTAGTTTTCCTAGGTTAGATGCCCAGTTTCTTTTTGACCATTACAAACAGTATGTGCCTCACCCACACGTAGTGTGAGGGGGTTCAGGCAAGAGCTGAGGAGTGGCAGGTGTGCCTGAGGGGGACAGAGACTGGGAATAGCTGGGTCCCCAGAAGGGAAGACACTATTACAGAGTCAGACCCCAGTCCACAATTTTGCCCCCACTGTGGTTGAAACCATCATCTAAATGTCACAGGAGGGTGGCCTGGGGACTCTGGGACAGATGCTTAGACACCGCCAAGTCTGGGCGGCAGCCCCAGGGAGCGGGAGCCCTCTCTCTGAACAGGGAATCACAGCCTTCCACACCTCACTTCTGGACCCCTTCCTTCTGCCTGACCACTTGAGGGGGCCTCCTGGGAGAGCCGATGCTCAGGGAGCACAGGGAGCTGTTACCTACCATGCTGGGTGCCCAGCAGGCGGTTGAAGACCTCTTTCACCACAATGGGGTTGAGTTTGATGAGCTTTGGCAGAGCCTGGATCACTTCTTTCTACAGAGGCGGGGCAAGCGAGGCAGGTCGGTATGCCCCTCCCACTCTAGACCAACTACCCCATCTGCTCACCCTGGGAGGGGGCGGGGCAAGAAAGCTCCGCCCACTGGCGCTCTCCTCCTCTTGCTTCCTCTGGTCCCTTCAGGGATGAGCTTTCCCCGCAGTACACTGGCCTGACAGCCCCTGCCTCAGCGCTCCCCACCTGAGCCCCTGCTCTGCAGTCACATGCCCCCTGGGCCAGCTCACTGATTCCCCCTGCAAATGGAGTGCGTTTTCGTCACCCTCTTTATATACAAGGTGGTCAAGGCTCACCCAAGCACATGTTTGGGGTGGGGGTGGACTTCCTACATGCTGGGAACAGATCTAACTCCGTGGTTTCACTTAGGCCTCAGGACAGGAGAAAACCACCGCTCAGAGAGGAGACAGTCTTGCTTGAAGCCACCACAGATGAGGCCAAGGCTGAGCTGAGATTGATCCCTGGTCTGACAAGCCCCAGAATATGCTCACAGAACATCTAACATGGATACCCAGTGGCCTGCCGCCTCCAGGTCCCCGCCCTGCCATATCACCAGGGGGGCGTCGCGCATGCAGTTCCATACCTTCTCCAGCCCGTTGAGCACAGGGATGAGGAAGCGGACATCTGGCAGCCGCTTGTGGTAGAGATCCCGGACCCGCTTCACCAGCTCTGGGGAGGGCGGGACTGTAGGCGGAACAAGAAGGCACAGGTATTGGGGGTGGAGGGGGGGGCACTGAGGTGGGGAGAGACTGGTGGGTGTGTGGGACAGAAGGGCAGGAACTAATTCCCTTTCAGAGCAGGAATCCCTGGCCCTCGGTTTCTCGAATGCATCTAACCATACACTGCTCTAAACAGAGAAACTGAGGTCCAAGGATGGGGTGAAACCATTTGGGGACCCAGCAGCTTTAATCCCCAGGTCCCGGGAAGAGGAATTGGGGAAGGTCTGGGCAACGGAGGAAATGGATGACGGACGGGGGTCCCTGTAGGGGCACCTTTGTCTGTGAGGCTGTGCAGACACCTCGTGACCAGCGTCTCTGCCCCCTTGGGGCAGTTTTCCACCAGGAGCAGCAGCTCTGGAGAGTTCATGCCCATTCCTCGGATCTAGACGTGGAGAGGGATGACAGGGAAGGCCTGAGGGAGGGCTAGGTGGTGTGGGCAGGACGAGGGGGCTCAGGGTAAAAACACAGAGGCCCAAGTGTCATGGGCAAGGGGGCTGGGGGGATAGTGGGACTTGGGTACAAACTGGTGACAGAAGATCTTAAAAGTTTTCATTGCTAGAAAAAGAATTTTGATGGATGTTAAGCTTACCGCTGTAACTGTTACACAATATATACATATATTAAATCATTATGTTGTGTACTTCAAATACGTTAATTTCATCTCAATAAGATGGGGGAAAGGCTGGTGACAGGGCTCTGAGACAGGGAAACCTGGGGGAAGCGGGAGAGGGAGGGCAAAGGTATCTTGGTCTCTTCCACCGTGTCACACGGATACACTTCCTGCAGCTCTTGAGCCCACACCAGCACCAGCCTCCTCTGTGCCCTCTAAACATTGTCCTGAGGGAACTGACATGTCTGCCCTTTAGGGGTCACACTCCGGGGGGCTCACCGTGAGGACGGGGAGAAGAATCTGCTCCCTCCTCTCAGTGACACATTACCCCCATGTTATAGGACAGGACATGGTTGGTTCTGGGTGGCAGGCATGTGGAAATTAAGAAACTATACTCTCCTTTTGATTGTTGAAAAATTTCCATAATAAAAATACATCAGGGCAGAGATATAAAAAAAGTTTTAAATCCAGCTGCTTGCAGGGGAGAAGGAGGGTGGGGGGAGGTGGAAGAGGGTACAGGAGGATAAATGGTGATGGAGGGAGACTTGGGGTGGGGAACACACAATCCAGTGTACAATGTGTTGTAGGATTTTACACCTGAAACCTATACAATTTTGTTAACCACCCCAATAAATACAATTTTTAAAAATCCAGCTGCAATTGGCAGGACATATATTACGGATTTCAGGTGCCAATTTGCAACTGCGTTGCCTCTTGTGGGTGCCCCTGTGGCTCCAGAGGCAGGGCAGATTTAGCTCATAAATGATATGGGTGACGTGTTTACACAGAATCCCTACAAGCTCAGGGAACTGCCAGTCCCATGTTTACTGAAGGGGTGCAAGTTCGCACTGTGAGGCAGAATGAACCCAGCTCTGTCTGACTCCAGGCTCTTAACTGCGGGGCTACAGCTGTCTTCTCATGAGTGATGGACATCTAGACGACCCACAAGCTAAAGAGCAGCTCTGCCTGGAGTGACAAACCTTAGTGCTTAGCTCACACAGAGGTGGTGATACCAGGGTAGGGGCTGGAGTTAGGGACTCAGCCCTGCCCATGACGAACAGAGCCTGGTGAGCTCAGGGGCCTCACCGGCTGTTCGATGACCCTCAGCACCGTCCGCTTGATGTCAGCGATGGCCTCAGTGTACACAGCTGCCAGTTCGTGGATCAGCTTGTGGTTCTGAGGCAGGAGGGCCAGGTAGAGGTACAGGCACTGCTTTACTGTCTCGTCGGTCCAGGGCGCTGCCACCTCTGATGGGGCAGGGGACAGGGTCAGGCTGGCCCCACTCTTCTCCCAACCCCTTCCCATCCTCCGTGTCTGCTCCTTGGGGCGGGGGGGGGGGGGGCACCGAAGGGGGTTGGGACTGGAAGCACTCAGCTCTAGGGCTGGAAACCAGTCACCAGGAAAATGGGCTGGGACCAGGCCTGCTCCCCCTTCAGAAGCCTCTGCACTGAGCCCCCACCTTGTCTCTTCTGACCACCAATCCTCAGTGCAGCCAGGTCCTTCTCAAGCGCAGTCCTGCCCCTGCCCCTTTCCTGCTCGGAGCCCCCAGCCCCCATGACTGCCCTGTGCCCATGGGACAAATCCCCAGGCCCCCTGGGGTGCCCCTGCTCTGGGGCACCCTGCTCCTGTCACAACCTACTTCTGACAGCTCCCCCCACTCCCCTCAACCCGAGCCCTCACTTTGGAGCCTCTGCAGCTCCTTCGCCTGGAACGCCACCGCCCAGCTTCTCTTCCTGTGACAGGCATCCCCTGGGCCTCATGCAGCCAGTTTCTCTCCTGGGACATCTCCCGGGAGCCCAGCAGTCCCAGGGTTCTTGTGCTCCCAAGAGGCCATATGCTTCCCTCCACAGCCTGAACTTTCCAATCTAATGGTTCATTTCCTTGGGGCCAGGTCTCCCCATCTTAACTTTGAGAGATCCAGGGCTTTGCTGAGGGAACGAGCCTGCGATGATCCCTCCTGATCCTTCCTGAAGCCCCATCATGGGCTAGCTCTCCTACCTCCAGCCCTCAGCCCAACTGTCCCCTCCTCCAGGTCACTCTCCCCGACCCCGCAGGCTGGGTCAGGCATCCCTCCGGGCTTATGAAGCCCCTTGGTTTCACTGTCCTGGACCTCCTGGTTCTGGTTATTACTGTCTGGCTGCAGGCTTCCCCAGCAGACTGGGCAGGGCCCAGCATGGGCTTAGTACACATCTGATGAATCTGCACCAAACCTGTGTCCTTGTCGGCTCCAAACAGCACTGATGGCGGGTTGGGGTGGACCAAGAGCTGCAGGTAGTTGAGGGCAAATTTCTCCACATACTCTCGCAGCTGCTCCTTCTCATACATGCGCTTGATGAACAGCAGTGCCTGGGAACGCACCTGAGGGGAGTGGCAGCAAGCTGGCCACGGGGGACACAGCTGCTCCGAGCGCAGCAGCACCCATGTGAACAAGCCCACTCTTGAGAAAGGCCAGGCCCCGCTGAGTTACCCGTGCCCAAGGCTGGGGACCCACTCAGGCCCCACGTCGCCTCACCATCTACCTGCAAAGCTCCACCTCCCATCATTTCTCGCCTTGCTTGCTATGTGCCAACCAGAATGAGCGTGCCTCAGTTTCTCAAAAGTGACAGCACTGTCCCTGGCTTTGAGAATTGACACAAAGGCTCCCACTGCTTGGAATGCCTATCACTGGCGATATCCTGTTTCACCCTGACATCCTCTGCTGGCAGCCACAAGGACTGGTCCTGTGCACTGCTTTGTCCGCAGCAGCGCCACAGGGCTGACCAAAGCAACCAGCGAGGGTCTGCTTAATGAATGGTAGCATGACACCAGAAAAGGAGCTGGTAAGAGGCTGCGGCAGGGGCATTCCACCTACTCCGCGTTTCAGGTCCTGGCTCACATGCCCTCCTTCAACTGCCTCCCTGCCCACCCCCCACAAGAGGGGTCAGGGCTCCCAGCTACAGGCACTGCTCCAATCCTCAGTGTCCTCACTGCCTGCTGATAGGTCACATTGCTCCTGTCCTGGTCAGCGTCCCGGGTCCCAGCACAGCTCCAGACTGTAAGAGGAGCTCACTGACTTGGTGGACTAAGAGCGAGAATGGGACCGCCTTTCCCGGGAGGGTGAGTGCACATGTGTGTATACTCTAAGCAGCTTCATGACATCATAAATGGAAAAAAACCCACACCCAAACACTGATGCAAAAAAGGCACCTTCCTAGGGACTGTGGCAAACCAGGCTGGTTAGTCAGGACAGGAAGGCTTGCAGGTAGCCCAGCAGGGGACAGTGGGGAGTCACCTTGTCCTTCTCATGGGAGCTGAGGTCTAGCAGGACATGCAGGTACTGAAACTGGCGGGACGGGCGCTTGAAAATCAGGTCTCGAAGAGTGGACATACCCAGGTAGGTGCGACTCTGCAGCAGGAGGGAGGGGACCAGAGCTCAAGCCGCCTGCACTGAGCTTCTGGGATGTTCCCCTGCCTTGCTCAGGTCTGGTCCTGTCCTCACAGAACCCCTTCCACCAGGTCTAGGCTGTGTGCCCCTCAGACCCCACACAGGGCTGCCCCCCGCCACAGGCTGCCGCGAGCAGGGCTCCCACCAGCACCACGATGCTGCGAAGCTGGGCACAGAGGGAGCTCTGCTGCCCTGCCTCACCTCGTCCTCGCAGTACTTGCGAATCACCTCCAGGGCACTCTCTGTGATCAGTGGTGCCTCCAGTACAACCTTGGTGAAGATCCTGTCAGAGAGAGGGACAGGGACCGGCTGCAGAGAGGTCACTCAAACCTGGTGCCAGAGCTTGGAGGGGAACAGAGCCGGGTTCAAACGCTGCCAGCTGGGTGCCCTGGGCAGACTTCACCTCTCTGAAACTCTGTTTCTCCCCTTTGTCAACTGGGGACTCCTACTTCTGCTCATGTACAGCAACAGGAGGGATGACGGCAGTGCAAGGCGGTTGCTATTTTAGATATGGTGGCCACAAAAGAGATAACATTTGAGTCAACACAGGTGGGAGAGAAGGAGCAGCCATGCCGTGAAGGGAGGGCATTCCAAGTAGAGAGAACAGTAAGTACCAAGCCCTGAACTTGGCATGTTTGAGGAACAGAAGACAGAAGGCCAGTGTGGTTAAACTCTGGGGGCAGCAAGGAGCAGAAGGGCAAAAAAAGAGTCTAAAGAGGTAGGAAGGGATTGGATTCCACAGGGCCTCAGAGTGCAGAAAGGAGCTTGCAACTTATCCAAGAGGAATGGAGAACCGGGAAGGCTTTCGGGGGAAGACAGATTTACATTATGAAATGTCACCTGGTGCTGTGTGCTGAATGGATAGATAAATCGGAGGCCGAGGACAAAGAGGAAGGTACAGAACCAGTTTAGGCAAAAGATGGGGATGGAGTCAACACTCCAAAGAAGCCTACGAGGCAGGCACCATTATTTACAGATGAGAAAACAGAGGCCCAGAGGGTGAGTGACACAGGTCAGTCAGTCAGAGAGCAAACAGCAGAGCTAGGGGTCAAGCCCAGGGTGTGTGACCTAGAGCCCACACTGAGCTACCTCGTTCGGGCCTCCAGCCAGTGGGGAGAAACGAGACACAGGACGGGCACATGGAGGACTGACTTGGATGGTGATGAAGAGGGCAATGGTCAGGAACCAGGAAGACAAGGCAGGGCAATGGAGGGGGACATTTGGGGACAGGAGGGTGCAGGGCCGACCCCTCACCCATCCTTCTGGTCTGGCTTTTCCTGCAGGCCGGAGAGCAGGCGGATGAGGCAGTCCTCATACTTGTCCAGGGTGCCCGAGGCACCAGCTGCGAGGTAGGCGTTGTACTCCTGGTAGAGCCAGGCGAAGGCCAGGTCCAGGCGCGCCCGCACGTCCTCCAGGATGAAGGACAGGACCTCAGCCTTCAGGCCCGAGTCGAACTGTGTCACGAGGCTGGCCAGGATCTTTACGCGTACCTGATAGGACAGAGTCAGCGTGGAGGTGTGCAACCCCAGGCACCCCGTGATCATGCAGTGAAATGTCTCCTGCCCAGGCTCAGAGAACCCCAATGTAGACCTGCTATTAAGTGAGAAAGGCAAGCTGGAGAACCTTATGTCCAGTAGGTCCCATTTGTGGGGGTAAAGGGGGGAATGAAAAGAGAGAAAAAAATCAATCATCACAGAATAAAACCAGGAGTAGTTCTCATACACTTAAATACACAAAAATATCTTGAGGGTCCTGGCCGGTTCGCTCACTGGTAGAGCGTCAGCCCAGTGTGTGGAAGTCCCAGGTTTGATTCACAGCCAGCACACATAGGAGAAGCACCCATCTGCTTCTCCACTCTTCCTCTTCTCCTTTCTCTTTATCTGTCTCTTCCCCTCCTGCAGCCAAGGCTCCATTGGAGCAAAGTTGGCCTGGGAGCTAAGGATGGCTCCATGGCCTCCGCCTCAAGCACCAGAATGGCTCCAGTTGCAACACAGCAATGGCCTAGATGGGCAAAGCATCGCCCCCTGGTGGGCATGCCGGGTGGGTGCACACGGGAGTCTGGTTCTCTGCCTCCTGGCTTCTCATTTCAGAAAAAATACAAAAAAACCCAAACAAAAAAGATCTTGAAGAAAGTCCTGCCTAGTTAGCTCAGGTGGTTAAGTGGTGTCCCAAAACAACAAAGGTTGCAGGTTCAATCCCCAGTCAGGGCACACACACAGGAGCAACCAATGAATGCACAACTGAGTGGAACAAATGAATGCTTCCCTTCCTCCCTCCCTTCTTTCTCTCTTCCTCTCTATTTTTAAGTTTTTTATTTTTATTTTTTTCGAAGAGTTTTTTTTTTTTTTATTCATTTTAGAGAGGAGAGGGAGAGACGGAGAGAGAGAGACATAGAGAGAGAAGGGAAGAAGGAGCTGGAAGCATCAACTCCCATATGTGCTTTGACCAGGCAAGCCCAGGGTTTCAAACCAGCGACCTCAGCATGCCTGGTCAAAGCTTTATTCACTGCGCCACCACAGGCCAGGTTCTTGTCTTTAAAAAAAGAAAAGAAAAAAAAAAGCCCTGGCTGGATAGCTTGGCTGGAGTGTTGTCATGGAGAACAGAAGTTCCTGGTTCAATTCCCTGATCAAGGCACATACAGCAGCAGCTCAATGTTTGTCTCTCCCTGCCTCTCTCTCTCAAAAATAAAAAATTTAAAAAAAATCTTGAAGAATTTCCCTAAGTTGTACATTGGTCATCTGTGGGGAAGGGAATGGGACGCAGATAAGTCTATAGCCTTAAAATATTTTTTAACTGAGTATGTACGTTAATTAATTAAAAATAAACTTCAGAAAATGGGAAAAGCCACCTTCGTGATCAGTCTCTCCACTGCCAGGATGAGTATGAGAACAAAAACAATGCTAACCCCATAGAAGACCACAACAGCAGCCTTCACCATGGGCCCATCCCTGCAGCCAGCTGGTGCTGAGCGAACACACATGTGGGCCCAGCACTTCCTGTTCCCATCACCTGCATGGAACTGCTACCATCGCTTCCATCTGAGGGAGGAGGACAGAACTGAGGCCCGGACAAGTAACTGGCTCCAGGCCCTGAGTGACTGAGCTGGGAATTAGAGCCAGGGAGGGGCCGTCTCTCCACTGACGTAGGCTCTGGGAGAGGGACTGGAAAGGTGGACTTGGGCAGGGCGGGGCACACCTGGGCCGCCCCGCTGCAGGCCACAGCCTTCTCGGCCCGCAGGATCCGCTTCACAGCGCCCAGCTTCATGGCCTCAACCTGGGCGTCGGTCAGGGGCTTCAGTACATCGCTCAGACGGAAGATTTTCTTGCGCCCTCCGGCACCTGCCAGCCTATGTGGGAGTTGGAAGAGACACAGAGACTCAGAACATCCTTTCTGGAGCTCAGGCCCCCCTGGGGACTCTCCAGGCCATCGAGAGACACCCACACACACACACAGGCTCCCTAACTGCTCCCTGACTGAGGAATGGCAGGGCACACAATGAGAAGGCAGAGAATGCTATCTTGTTTTGATAAAGGGTGTCTCAGGGAGAGCAGTTATGATGAGACAACGAGGAAGTGGAGATCTGAATGAAGAGAGGAGACAAGATGCACAAATTCTAGGCAGATGGACCAGGAAGTGCAAAGGCCTTCAAGTGGAAACCTGTTTGGCTGTTCAAGAAATACCAAGAGGGGAAAAAAAGAAATGCACCCCCATGTTTATGGCAGCATTGGTCACAATAGCGAAGATCTGGAAACAGCCCAAGTGTCTGTCCGTCAGTGGACGAATGGATTAAAAAGCAGTGGTACATATATACAAGAGAATACTATGGGGCCATGAAAAAGAAGGAAATTATTACCTTTGCAACAACATGGATGGACATGGAAACTATTATGTTAAGTGAAATAAGCCAGGCAGAGAAAGAAAAATATGTGATCTCACTCATTTGAGGAATCCAAGGAACAGTGTGAACTGCGGAATGGAATTAAACCTGAAGGGAAGGGGGGAGGGAGTTGTAGGGAAGGGGGACAAGGGAGATGTTTAGGGGAATATGGGGGAGGGCGGATGCATTCAGAGAGATACTAGAATCTATATAAACACAATAAATTAAATTAAAGAAAAATACCAAGAGGGAAGCAGTGGGCTTGGAGAGGCAGCAGATCAGGCATGGCCCCCTGACTGGATACTGGGTAGGAACAGGCTGGATTTGGGGTCTGTGTGTGAGGATGGTAGTAACGACAACAGTGATGGTCACAACCAGCAGCACTTGGACATGTTAGGTACCATCATCTCTCTCAACCCTAAAAGGTAATTATCTAACCACAAATGAAAATCTAATTCCCTCTTGATCCTTAGAGACAGATGCTATTATCCCAACTTTACATGTAAAGGAATTCTTTTTTTTATTATTATTATTATTTTTTTTTTTTTGCATTTTTCTGAAGCTGGAAACAGGGAGAGACAGTCAGACAGACTCCCGCATGCGCCCGACCGGGATCCACCCGGCACGCCCACCATGGGGCAACGCTCTGTCTACCAGGGGGCAATGCTCTGCCCATCCTGGGCGTCGCCATGTTGCGACCAGAGCCACTCTAGCGCCTGGGGCAGAGGCCAAGGAGCCATCCCCAGCGCCCGGGCCATCTTTGCTCCAATGGAGCCTTGGCTGCGGGAGGGGAAGAGAGAGACAGAGAGGAAGGCGCGGCGGAGGGGTGGAGAAGCAAATGGGCGCTTCTCCTGTGTGCCCTGGCCGGGAATCGAACCCGGGTCCTCCGCACGCTAGGCCGACGCTCTACCGCTGAGCCAACCGGCCAGGGCCTGTAAAGGAATTCTTTTATGTAAAAGAAAACAACTAAGGATTAGTGGTGATAGCACTGACTCTGGAATAAGAAAGACCCTTGTCTTGACCTATCTTTCTGTTTCTCTCTCTCTATCACACACGCATGCACACACACACAGGCACACACAGAAGCAGGCTCCTGGTCTTATACCAGCACCGGCAGGGGGACTCACCGGGGCTGCGTTACAGGGATGATGGGCTCTGGCCTTCTCTTAGCCTGGGGTGCCTCCTCCTCCAGGGTGGACATGGAGCTAAGAGAGCCCACCACCGAGATGGCCTGGCCCTGGGCTGACAGGCGTCGCTTGATGAGGACGCTCTCAGGCTTCACCACCTTCTCCTCCTTGGGCTCCTCCTTGCACTGTTTGGTCTGCTCCACACCTGGCAGGGACGTAGCAAATGGACTCCAGGAATCAGACCCATGTGCTCCCACCTAACGACCTCTATTCTAAGCCGTGTACACACAAAACTCATTTAAATCTGCAAAGCGCATCTCTGAAACAGGTCCGCTCTCGATCGCTTTGCAACGCAAAAAGTGAGGCTCCAACTAGACATGCCATTCACTGCTGGAGGGGGCAGCTAATGGGACAGCCACTTTGGAAGGCTGATGAGCACTATCTAATGGCAACAAACATACCCTAGCACATGACCCAACAATTCCACTCTTGGTATATAGTCAAGATAAATGAGGGCACATGTGCATCAAAACACTTATATACAAATATTCATAGCAGTTTTATTCACAACAGCCCAAAACTAGAAACAACCCACAGGTCCATCAAAAGGAGGGTGGGTAAACACCCAAGGGAATAATACTGAGCAAGAAAGAAAACTACTGGTCCACACAACAACATGGATGAATCTCAAAAACATCTGTTGAACAGATGAAGCCAGACTCTATGATGTTGTTTATATGAAGTTCAACGCTAGAAAAAAGGAATCTATGGAGGCAGAAACCAGCATGGTGATTATCTCTGGAGGTAGGATGTGTGAGTGTGACCTGAAGGGAGCAGGAGGAACTTTGGGGAGCAGTAGAAATGTCTATCGCTTCACACTAGATCTTCATCTGGGTGGTAGTTGCACTGGCGTCTTCACTTTGTGAAAATTCACTAAGGTGTACACTTACGAGTTGTGTTTCATTGTATATAATTTGTACTGCTGAAACGGGGAAACATCTGAGGCTCAGAGAGGTTAAGAAACTTGGCCAAAGTCACAGTTACTGAGTGGCTGAGACAGTTTGGTTCAACTTGGACCTCAAATCCAGGACTGTTGGATTTTAAAGTCCAGGGCCTACAATACTGAGCACTCAATAAATCTATGAGACCTGTAATTACTGACATCTAAAGTCTCATGTGATTCTTATTTGCACCACCATGAGCAGGGGCTCTTCCAGTAAGGAGAACCCAGTAGGCACAGTGCCAACCCCTGGCTGGGTCAGCTCCAAGCGACACTCACCTGGCCCCAGTCCTGCGGCCGTCATCTGTGTAGCCATGAGCCGAGCCAGATGCTTGATCTGGGCTTCGGTGCCTGCCGACTCCACCGGGGTATAGATGGCTTGGAAGGAGGCAGGCATGGTCTCAGGTAGGTACACCATGCTGATGAGGACCTGTGGGGTGCCCGGGAAGGGAAGCCTTTCCTTACTGATCTGACAGGCATGGGCTCCATGCCTGGGCCCCTGGGGAAATGGCAGTGATGGGGACAGACCCGGGCCTGCTCCCACAGAGCTCAGACTCCGAGGGAAGTCAGAGAGAAAACGAGGCATGATGCAGTGTGGTGCCTGACGGGGAAGGAAAAGGGGGCCGTGAGACACATCAGGGTCAGCGACGGCTTTGGCTCCCTGGGGACTGGCACTTAGATTGAGAACTGAGAGGAGGGCAAGAACCAGGCTGGCAAAGGGTGAAGTCTTGCTGTGGGACCAACATATGCATTCCAGGCACAGGAACAGCCTGGGTAAAGACTAAGAGGCCGTAGAGCTGGCACCCTGCCCAGAGAGTGGAAGGAGGTTCGGTGAAGAGTACAGTATGGACCAGAAATTGAAAGAAAAACTCAGAAGGAAATTGAAAAGAGGAAGGTACAGGGGGGATAAATGGTGATGGAGGGAGACCTGACCTGGGATGGGGAACAGGCAACACAGGGTACAGGTGATGTGCTGTACAACTGGGCACCTGAAACCTATATAATTTTGTTAACCAGTGTCACCTCAATAAATTCAATAAAAATGAAAAAAAAAGTCTATATCCTAACAGAGCATATTCACGTCTGTCAGGTAATGGTAAAATAAAGGATAATTTCAAACTAGTGAGTTTGAAAGTTTAAACCTAAAAGTTTAAATGCGTACTCTAAATAATAAAATAATTACAACAGAAGGTTAATGAGTTTCATAATTATAAATTAAAACATGTGGGATACAGCCAAAATGATACTTAAATGGGAAATCAGATCCTTAAATGCTTGTATTAGAAAAGGAGACAGAAAACTAATAAGCCAAGCATTTAACTTAAAACTTTGGGGGGCCTGACCAGGTGGTGGCGCAGTGGATAGAGCGTTGGACTGGGATGCGGAGGACCCAGGTTCGAGACACCAAGGTTGTCGCCAGCTTGAGCGTGGGCTCATCTGGTTTGAGCAAGGCTCACCAGCTTGAGCCCAAGGTCTCTGGCTTGAGTAAGGGGTCACTCGGTCTGCTGTAGCCCCACAGTCAAGGCACATATGAGAAAGCAATCAATGAACAACTAAAGTGCCAAATGAAAAACTGATGATTGATGCTTCTCATCTCTCCGTTCCTGTCTGTCTGTCCCTATCTATCCCTCTCTCTAACTCTCTCTCTGTCTCTGTAAAAACAAACAAACAAACAAAACAAGTCTGGGGGGAAAATGCATTCAAAGAAAGTTCAGAAGAGAAATAAAAACAGGAAAACAAGGAGGGAGGGAGGGAGGAAAAGAGAGAGACAAAGAGGGAGGAAGGAAGAGAAGGAGGGAGGGAGGGAGGAAGGAAGGAGAAAAAAGAAAAGAAAAAAAAAGAAAAAGAAAGGCAACAGTCAACAGTCTGCAGCCATCCCACCCTGAACGCGCCCGACCTCATTCGTCTGATCTCGGAAGCAAAGTAGGGCTGGGCCTGGTTAGTACTTGGATGGGAGAATATCAACAAAACTTAAGAGCCAGTTCTTAGAATCACTAAAAACAAGCAAATCTGTGGCAAGATTGAACTAAAAAAAAGAGAGAGAAAAGAAGAGTAAGGTCACAGTACTAGGGAGAACAGAGCAGCACATTACTATAGAGACAGTAAGTAGTATAAAAGTACAAGAATCCTATAGACAACGTCACACCAATAATTTGAAAAGGACCATTTCCCAGAGTGTGATGAGGAGACACAGACAAGGTATGAGTTCATGGGAGCCAAATCAGACAGGGCCTAAGGCAAGCTGAATTTAAGTTTTATCTACAAGGAAGCAGGGCCATGGCAGGGCTGGAGCAGGGAAGCACTGGGGCCTGTACTTTAGAAAGATGCCGGTGGCGCCACAGGCAATGGAGCCAGAGCCGTGAAAGGGACCGGGAAGGGGCCTGTGGACGAAGAGGGGAAGGATTGGGGGGAGGCAAAGAATCAACTCCCAGGTTTCTGGTCTGGAAACCAGGAGGCAGGTGTGCCAGGAAAACCAGGGGGCCGCGGGCCTGAGGAACGCACAGAGAAACCTCAAGTTTAGTTCTCGGCACGGTGAGCCGAAGGCACCCGTGGAACACCCCAGAGGGAACAATGCAGCAGATGGCTGACCGCCGGGCCTGCAGCTCACCAAGGAGGTCTGAGCTGGAGAGAAAACTCCTTGCCACCCTCACAACAGAAATGCCACTCCACGCACCCAACAACTACACCTGCAGAGTCCCTGGGCAGACGATGACTGCTGTCAAGCACGGCTTGAAGAGCCATTCTTCCATGAGCACCCAGAATGGCCTGGGTGCTGCTATAGCCAGAGGACGGATGTGAGACCCACTCCCCCCCCCCCCCCCAGCTCTGCAATCAACTCAAACCAACAGTTCTTTCTGCGGAAGAAATCGCTGAGAATTTGGGGAAAATACTGGCCATCCTACCCCCCAGGACTAATCCCACACCACTCAGACTACGTAGCACTCAAGTCATGAGGTTCACTCTCCAATTAACAGACCCACTGCCCCCTTCAAAGGAGAGGAGAGGGTGAGAGTGGGTTAAACGGGAACTGAGACCACCTAAAGGGCTGTTGGGGATGGTGACAAGTGACCCCCTGAAGGAGTAAGGATCAGAGAAGAGGTCCATCCAAGGTTAGGAGTGCCCATGGCCCACACCCTCCCGGCTGAGAACAGAGAGGTGTCAGGACTGACACACCATCTGGACAGATGAAGACCGTGAAGTGGAGGCAGGAAAAGGACTCCAGACCCTTCCTCCCTACCCCATGGGGAATGGCCCCTACCCATCCTTACCAGATTGGCCACGTTGTCAGGTGTCAACAAAGGCTGCAGAAACTCGGCTGTGATGTCTGTGTCTGACTGGCCTGAGATCTGGGCTGAGGCCTTTGAGGTCCCCGATGGGCCTGGTTCCAAGTCCTTGTCCTCGTCGTCTTCCCCTAGGTTGGGCTCTGGGATAGAGAAGGAGACCAGATGCTGGCTCTAGCGAGGCAAGCAGGTCCTCCCTCCTCAGTAGCCCGGGGGGCCCCTGCCGCCAGGCAGCCTCAGCAAACAGGAGCAGTGAAGCGGATGAAGACCTGGACTGTATGCCTGTCTCTACCGTCAAAAGGCCATAAGGCCCTGGACAGTTGATTCAGTGGACAGAGCACTGGCCCCGAGTGCAGATGTCCCAGGTTCGATCTCCAGTCAGGGCACACATGAGAAGTGATCAACTGCTTCTCTCCTCCTCCCTCTCCCCCTTCTTTCCCTCTTCCCCTCTTCCCCTCTTGCAGCCAGTGGCTCGATTTTTTCAAGCATTAGCTCCAGGTGCTGAGGATAGCTTGGCTGATTTGAGCATCGGCCCCAGAAGCGGGTTGCCAGGTAGATCCTGGTCAGGGAGCATGAGGGAGTCTCTCTCAATATCTCCTCTCCTCTCACTTAAAAAAAATAAAGCCCTGGCGAGCTAGCTCAGTGGTAGAGCATCGGCCCAGTGTGTGGATGTCCCGGGTTCGATTCCCTGTCAGGGCACACAGGAGAAGCAACCATCTGCCTCTTCATCCCTCCCCCTTCTCTCTCTCTCTCTCTCTCTCTCTCTCTCTCTTTCTCCCTCCTGCAGCCATGGCTTGATTGGTTCGAGTGCATCAACCCCAGGCTCTGAGGATGGCTCCATGGAGCCTCTGCCTCAGGTGCTAGAAATAGCTCAGTTGCAAGCATAGCCCCAGGGGAGCAGAACATCAACTCCAGACAGGGTTTGCCAGGTGGATCCTGGTCAGGGTGCATGTAGGAGTCTATCTCCCTTCCTCTCACTTGGAAAAAAATAAAATAAAATCAATAAAACAAATAAAAATTAATTAATTAATTAATTAAAAAAAAGAAGGTGGCCATACGACCCTGGGGAACTTACAGCCTCTCCCTAGGCCTCAGTTCTCCTTTGGGAAATGGGAATAAGCCATAGCGGCCCAGGTGATCATACTAAACCCCCTAAAAATGAAAAGGTTAACTAATAATTCCCAGAACTTTATTGTTTAAAAACCTCCATCTTTTTACTAGAGCTGCTCAACTTCACCAGGTTCCAGGAAATGTAAAAACATCTTAATAAGGGCATTTTTGCCTCTATGACTGACAAAAAAAAAAAAAAAAAAGGAAGGGTTGGCAGTGATGGTTGTTGGCAGGGTTATGGACCGTGGAAATGTAAACTGGTACAGGCTTTTAGAAGGCTGAGGAACTGCTTCAGGAGACTGAAGAAACATGATGACTAAATGCATTGGGAGACCCGCATTCAGTTTCTGGTACTATTCTTGTAACTTGTCTGCAACTTCAAAATTAGTTCAAGATGAAAAGTTAAAAGAAATAGAAAAATAAAATTGACGGGCAAAAATAACTTGAAATCACAAAGCTTTTGTCCCACTAGTCACACTACTAGTAATTTGTCCTATGATTAATCACCTATGCAAGCCTATTATATGATAGCAATCTTTATGCTTTAAACAAAGACACACAAATGAAATGTCCATCAACAGGGGACTAGTTAGAATAACCGCACTATTATGCCACCATTAAAAGAATGCAGTAGGTTTCATGTGCAAATACAGAAAGAGCTCCAAGATGTAAATCAAGGTATACAATACTCTGCTTTGTAGGCTTCATTATGGGGAAAGAATAGGTCCCTACCTCACTCCTTATACCAAAATAAATTCCTTATTTTTTAAATGAAAGAATAAAAAACAACGCTTTCATGCATGTTCTAGAGACAAACATGCGTGATTTAAAAAAATTTATGCCCTTGCCAGATAGCTAGGTTGGTTAGAGCAACCAAAGCACAGAGGTTGCCGGTTTGTTCCCCAGTCAGGGCGCACACAGGAACAGATGTTCCAGTCTCTCTCCTGCTCTCTCACTAAAATCAATAAAATAAACACAGAAAAATTTTTTACAGTCATGCCATGGTTGACATTATTGATAAACAATATAACTTTTAAAGTTATATTTTAATATCATTATTATTATTTTTTTAATTGAGAGGTGAAGAAGCAGAGACACTTTCCTGCATGCGCCCCAACTGGGATCCACCTGGCAAGCCCCCCTATGAGGCGATGCTCTGCCCATCTGCAGCCGCTACTCCACTACTTCACAACCGGGCTATTTTAGCACCTGAGGCAAGGTCCTCGTGTCATCTTCGGCACCCAGGGTCAACTTACTTGAGCCATTCGAGTCATAGCTATGGGAGAGGGGGAGAGAGAAAAAGAGAAAGAAAAAAGGGGAGGGGTGGAGAAGCAGATGGTTGCTTCTCCTGTGTGCCCTGTCCGGGAATTGGACCCAGGACTTCCACACGTTGGGCTGACCCACTACTGCTGAGCCAGCCGGCCAGGACCTATTATTCTTTTTATTAAGTGAGCAGAGGAGAGATGGACAGATAGACCCCCACAAGCTCCCTGACCTGGAACCACCGGCATTCCCCGTCTGGGGCCGATGTTTGAATCAACTGAGCTACTGGCTCTGGAGGGGAAGAGAGAGAGAAGGGGGAGAGGGAAGGGCAGAAAAGCAGATGGTTGCTTCTCATGAGTGCCCTGACTGGATATTGAACCCAGCACGTAACTGCATGCCAGGCTGACGTTCTATACACTGAGACAACAGGCCAGGGCCTGATATCATTTATTATGTCATAATTATACAATGTAGTTTATAATAATAGTATTATAAATAGAACTTATAGTTAATGTTAATAATTGAACGTGTTAAATGTGACCAGTCGGCCCTGGCCGGTTGGCTCAGCGGTAGAGCATCGGCCTGGCGTGCGGGGGGGCCCGGGTTCGATTCCCGGCCAGGGCACATAGGAGAAGTGCCCATTTGCTTCTCCACCTCCCCTCCTTCCTCTCTGTCTCTCTCTTTCCCTCCTGCAGCCAAGGCTCCATTGGAGCAAAGATGGCCCGGGCGCTGGGGATGGCTCCTTGGCCTCTGCCCCAGGCGCTAGAGTGGCTCTGGTCCCGGCAGAGCGACGCCCCGAGGGGCAGAGCATCGCCCCCTGGTGGGCAGAGCATCGTGCCGGGTGGATCCCAGTCGGGTGCATGCGGGAGTCTGTTTGACTGTCTCTCCCCGTTTCCAGCTTCAGAAAAAATACAAAAAAAAAAAAAAAAAGTGACCAGTCCCTGTTACCCCGCCTGCCAGGCCCAGACTGACCCCTCAGCTCACCCAGCTTCATCTTCTTGAGTGAGGAATCTGAGTCGTCCCGGGGCCGCTTTCGGGTGTCCTTGCTGCTGGGCATATTGCGGGCAATCTCAGCCTGTGGTGTGCCCAGGTCCACCAGCAGGGTGGTGATCTGGGCCTGGAACTCCAAGGAGGCTGGGTGCTTCAGCACATTCAACAGGTGCATCTTGAGGTTCTTGCGAACACTACTCACCTGGGATTTGGCCAGCGTCGGGGGCAGGTTGGCTGAGGAAAGAGGGGCATTGTGCTGCGGACAGAGCTAAGGGGTCTTAGCCTCACTTCACGAGCCCCAGTAGTGGTTGTGGGCATCTAGAAAAGTGTTTTCACTCTCCAATCTAACGTGTGGCCTTCCCCCTGTTCAAGCTTACGCTTAAAATCCTTGACAGGTCTCTGTCAGTATTAGCTAAACTTAACTTATAGAGAAACTGAATCTGCCTTTTATTAAACATAAAGTCTCATCTCCTTCCATCTCAGGTCTGGAAATTTCCATATGCCTCCGGTGGGGGTGACTATATGATCACCTTCACCTCCAGAATGTCCCAACCGAACTGCTACAGCAGTTCATCATTGGTCTCTGCCACCAGAATAACTTTCAAATGCCTAACAGTCACCTTGATGAGTGAGCCTCCCCTGTTCCAAAGCAAAAGAGGATGGCTGTAATTGTGCCTGACCAGCGTCCTTTCCCCGTTCCTCAGCCAACAACACTCTCATTGTCCTTTCAGGGAACCACGCCGGCTCCATTCTCAGTCCAAGTGGGCCAAGTCTTAGGGCCAGTAAGAGCACAGCAATCCCTTAGCCACTGTGATTGGTTTAGAGATAGGCTTGTAATCTCTTTTCAGCCAATCAGAAACAATGAGCATCAGCCTGTAGGCTTTTGCTAGAATGATTGGGAAGGAGATACTCTCTTTCCCTGGGGTTGCCAAGTGAACAGAATGGAAACCCGGAGCTACTGGGGGCCATCTTTGCTACCCCAAGGAAAGACACAGAATGAATCCAACGTGGAGAGAATAAGAGCCAATATATGGGAGACAGATTCCTGTCTAATTTAGAGAACCCTTCTCTGTGTCCACAACCTACTATATCAGTGGTAGTCAACCTGGTCCCTACCACCCACTAGTGGATGTTCCAGCTTTCATGGTGGGCAGTAGTGGAACAACCAAAGTATAAATAAAAAGATAGATTTAACTATAGTAAGTTGTTTTATAAAGATTTATTCTGCCAAACAGCGAAAATCCGACAAAGTACTTGGTAAGTAATTATTATTATATGCTTTAACTTGCTGTAACTCTACATAAATTTATAAATTTTATAAAGTAAAGTTACTTCCCTACTTTATAAATCACCATTACTGTGGTACCGGTGGGCGGTTAGAAAACTTTACTACTAACAGAGATACAAAAGTGGGCAGTAGGTATAAAAAGGTTGACAACCCCTGTACTATATCAATGATGAATCTCTGAGGGGCCTACTACCTAGAGCTCAAATTTCTTCAGCAAAGAGCACACTGGCCAGCCAGTGGAGAGGGGAACAACCTACCATGCAGGGTTTCATAGGCCTGAATCACCTCAGACATGAAAATGGGCCTCTGGCGGGCAATATTGGCGAGGGCGCCCAGTGCTGTGGTCAGGTTGATGGAAGAGATAGCGGGATGCACCATGAACTTGAGGAGCTGCTCCAAGGCTGCCTTGCCCTCCTCCCACAGCACATCTAATGAGGGAGAGAAGGAACCAGTTAGTAGAAGCCTTTCTCCTAGGACTCTGGAGAGAGCAGCCTTGGGGCCAAATAGAAACCTTGTATGTGGACAGCTGTGAATAGCTGACAAACACAGATATTTTAGTGCAGATGAGCCTCATGAAACTGTTAACAAGTACTAAAATTAGTGGTGAGGCTGCTCAAGCACTGGCTGCAACAGTGAGTGACAAGAAATAATTTTAAATAACCAACTAGGCCCTGGCCGGTTGGCTCAGTGGATAGAGCGTGGGCCCAGTGTGCTGACACCCCAGCTTCGATCCCTGGTCAGAGAACACATGAGAAGCTACCGTCTGCTTCTCTTCCCTCCCTCTCCCCTTCTCTCCCTCTTCCTCACCCGCAGCCAGTGGCTCAATTGGTTTGAGCGTCAGCCCCAGGCACTGAAGATAGCTCGGTTGATTAGAACATCAGCCCCAGACGGGTGTTGCTGGTTGGACCCGGTCAGGGCGCATGAAGGAGCCTGTCTCTCTATCTTCCCTCCTCTCACTTAATGTAATAATAATAATAATCAACTATTGGAATCTGACTGGATGAACTACGTTGATGTGAACTTGGAGTATGTACATACGTGTACATACACAGAGGTAGAAAACTCGAGTCCTTTATACCACAACGCTCCTTGGTCCAGTTCCTCAAAGTTAACCCCAAAGTTCACCAATTTGGTGGCTAACTCTCTTAGCAAAAACATACCAGATGCCACATTAATTGACATAGTGAATAAAAAACAGAATGTGACTTAACTATACTATAGGACACTGTGTAGCAACTACAGGGAAAGATAAAACTTAAGATCATATGTTGAGTTTAAAAGGTAGTCGCACCGTTGTAAGACTAGCTAGCAGTTTTGGAATGCTTACTATGCCAGCCATATTAATTACCTACACCCTAACATAGATAATGGACAATGAAGAAACAGAATAGGTAACTTGCCCAATGAGAAAGCAGAGATTCAAACACAAGCCACTACAACTCTCATGCCTCTCAGCTGAAAATGGAATGCATGGGCCTATTTTGGTAAACAAAAAAGTCATCAAATGTAGAAACTATGAATATATACAGGCAAATATCTGTCTTTGCATAGAAAACGTCTGGAAGGAAACAATTTTCTTAGCAGTATTTATCTCTAGGAAGCAGGACTGGGGGTATTTCCCTTTAAACCCCTCCATATTCATTGCTTGACACTTTAGTAGTGTGCGTGTGCACCATGTTTACAATTTGCAACCAGAAAAACAATAAAATCAGCTAGTGTTGACAGAGCGCTCCCATCCTCATAGAACCTTGCTACAAACCTGGGACAGGGGTATCGCTATCACCTCCATTTTACAAAAAGGAAATGAAGTTCAGAGAGAAGAAACTTGCCAAGTTCACACAATGAATCTAGTGTGAAGCTAGTGTTTGAACTTAGTGTCCAGACTCTTAACAAATGTATTAGACTGTCTCTAGAAATTAAAAAACGAATAAAAAAAGGCAGGACGAGGAGGAAGAGGAAGGGGGCCAGGGCAGTGACAGACAAATGGCACCAGCAGCTGGGGGACGCTCACTGTACTGGATGTAGGGGTGGTCGCGTGGAACACGGTCCAGGCAGGACGAGGAGGAAGAGGAAGGGGGCCAGGGCAGTGACGGACAAATGGCACCAGCAGCTGGGGGACGCTCACTGTACTGGATGTAGGGGTGGTCGCGCGGAACACGGTCCAGGCAGGACGAGGAGGAAGAGGAAGGGGGCCAGGGCAGTGACGGACAAATGGCACCAGCAGCTGGGGGACGCTCACTGTACTGGATGTAGGGGTGGTCGCGCGGAACACGGTCCAGGCAGGACGAGGAGGAAGAGGAAGGGGGCCAGGGCAGTGACGGACAAATGGCACCACAGCTGGGGGACGCTCACTGTACTGGATGTAGGGGTGGTCGCGCGGAACACGGTCCAGACTGATATCGTTCTCGTGGCGTCGGGGCACCTCAGAGTCAGCCATGCGGGGCGAAAGGGTGACAATGACAGCCTCCACAAACTTGATGGCGTGGGTGCGGATACCATCGTTGTCAGAGTCCAACAGCAGAATGATGTCCCCAGCCATGGCAGACACCATGTCCCAGCAGGCTTCCTGGAGTTCACTGATGACCCGGGACTTCACCATCCACTGTGAGCCGGCCAGGAAGGAATGGACAGAGAAATGGGGACAGGGCATCATTGCCAACTTCATCACTACCCAGATAACCATAAATAATGGTGAAAAATTCACCTGGGCAACACTAGGTTACAACTCTGCCCCAGCCCTGTGCTAGGTGATACCAAGGAAAGGACCCAGTGGTACCAAGTCAAGTCTGGTCCTGCTCTCATGAGGTTCACAGATGACAACCCAGAGTGATAAAAGCTTAAATCTTAAGTAAGACAAAGGACCTCACGACGTGGAGGCAGAAATTAAATGAATTCAATCTTTACATTACGTCAAAGAACACCACACCATAGTGTGTTCTTTTCTTTATAGCACTTACTACAGCCTGAAATGAGTATTCCTGTGATTCTTTAATGAGGGCGTCTCACTGGGCCAGGAGCACCATGAAGGCAGGACTGGCCCATCTTGGTCACAGAGGCGGTACTTGGGGAATGTTTGCTGAATGCATATATTAATGGGTAAACGGATGCAAGTATGGGTTAATGGTGATCCTGACTGTTAGACATTGTTGTCTGTTCCCAAAGATCAATAGTACATCTTACTCATAAACAATGACCTGACCCCGGTCTTGAACTCTAACAGATGAGTCTGTGAGTGAGATGTGGCAGGTCAGGATGCTCCCAAGTGGGGAGAGCTCTTACCTGCAGGGCCACCTTGTAAAGCTGGGTCATAGTGAGGATGACCTTCTTCACCACATTCACATTCTCGTCCCTCAAAAGCATGTTGAGGTTTCCAATCAGTTTCAGCAATAACTCAATGTCTCGCTTGCTGAGGAGGGAGGAAAGAGGGCAAGGTCAAGGTGGTCTTTGGGGAAGTGAAGCGCGGCTCCGTGCAGAAAGGGAAGTTAGGGTCAGTGTGCCAGACTGGAACAAGGCGGGCAAATTCAGGCAGTGCACCCGTCTTGTTCACTAGCACATCCAAGAGCTGAGAACAGTGGCTGGCACCTTCGGACACAGCTGTCCCTGAAGCCTCTATTGAGCTTGCTCATGTGACCTCTCACTTCATCCTTTTAGGGCCCTGCTGTTCACACAGGGGGCAGCCGAACTAGACAACTGAGTGAATCTTGGCAACCAACTCTGCCTCGTTTAGAATGGCACCTACCCTCACAACTTGTGGAAACAGCAACAATACATAGAAAATGCTTAGAACAAACAGTGTAGAGAGCATTTGACTAATATTAGCCATTTCCGCCTTACACCACTTTGCTTTACATATTACTAGTTTGTCACCTAAGTCTAAGGGCTCTGAAAGAGGGGACCCTTTCCAGCCCGAGTACTGGCAGTCTCATTTTTTGTGGAAGGAAAAGCCTTCAATAAATAGAAAAATGAAAGAAGGCCACACCCAGACCTCAGAACATAAATATCACTTATACAGCATACTACAACCTGAAATATTAAGCTAACCAGTCAAAAAATAGGAAACTCCCCCGGCAGCTACATGAAAGTAGAGGCAATCTGTCTTGTTACAGCCCTCAGCCCAACACAAACGCCTGGCACACAGCAGGACAAGACACCTACCGGCTGAACATTTTTGCAACTCAGAAACTTACCAGATTCTTCTAGTACCAGGCGGACACTGAGAGTTTGGGCAATGGCGTTATAGACATGGTTGAAAAATCCCAGCCCTGCCACATACTGGCTGTGTGACTTCAAGAAATTCACTTCCTCTCTCTGAGTCACAGTTTTATCTTTGGTTAAATGGGCCAAACAACTAATGCAGTTATTTTTTTGAGGATCAAATAACAAAGTAGGTAAAGCATTTAGTACACAAGTGCCTGATGACTAGAAATTTAATAAAATAAGAGCTACTTTATTTCCTCCCAGTCACAAAGCATCCAATAAATGTTTAAGGTAAAATGACTCAGCTTGAGCAAGTCACTGTAACACAAGTCTCAGTTTCCCTTTCTGTAAGAGGAGGAAAACAAACCGTCCACCCTGAAGGCTACTGTGAAGGTTATGGTGGTAACAAAGGACAGGATTTAACAGTGAGCAGCACAGGAAACCTTCCACATGGTTACCATCATGATTAAATTCTTGTTCAGCAAATATGTGTTGAGCCCGTCCTATGTACCAGCACTGTTCTAGCCACTGGGCAAGGGGGCTGCAATACAGAGAAGTCCTGCCCTCATGAAGCTGATGTTTTTGTGCGGAAGCATCAAGTTAATCCAAAATCACCAGAAAGAAGAGTAGATGTGGTGCTGAGGGGTGGGGCAGTGCTGGCAAGGCCCGGAAGGGTTTCCCCGGGGATGGTCGGAGGAAGACTGGAAGAAGCAAGGGTGTGAGCCTGCTGGCTCCCTGGAGGTGAGTGTCCCTTGCAAGCAGAGAGGCTATGAAGCAGAACAGCATTTTTTGAGGAACAACACGGAGACCAGGGGACATGAGGGAAGATCAGAGGCCACCAGGACGAAGCATGGGTGAGGACTGTGGGTTTCAAATTAGGGGAGCCAGTGGGCCAGGGAAGGTCTCAGAGCGGAGGGCTGAGGT
This sequence comes from Saccopteryx bilineata, assembly GCF_036850765.1. NCBI lineage: Eukaryota > Metazoa > Chordata > Mammalia > Chiroptera > Emballonuridae > Saccopteryx > Saccopteryx bilineata. The sequence continues at coordinate 313,142,319 of NC_089492.1, read as the reverse complement.
TGAATTTACATTCTGGGGGGATACTCTGGCTGCCACGTGCAAGAGGAAGCAGGGAATGGGGACAGCATGTCCTGGGGGGAAGAAAAAGTTTTGAACTAGATTGTGAATGTGCTAAATATGACTGAATCATTCACTTAAAATCAGTTAATTTGATGTTACGTGAATTTCACTTCAATTAAACAAAAAAAGAGAGAGGAAGCAGGAAACCTCAACAGAAGGCCACTGTATTCATCTAAGCAGGAGGTAAAGATGGCCTGGGCCAGTGTAACAGCGAAAGAAATGGCTGAAAAGGTCAGATGCTGTTACATGTTGGAGGCAGAGCCAACAGCCCTCACTGATGACGTAGATGTGAAGTGTGGGAGAAGCACAGGAAATCATGAGTGACTCCAAGACTTTGACCTTATTAACTATTTGCTGGGGAGTCTGTTCATGGGAAGGAGCCTGGGTCTGCGGAGCGGGGAAAGGACTCTCAGGGCAGGGCCAGGCCAGAAGCCGAAGAAGGCGACTCCACCACAGGCTCTCCCGGGTTCCCTGCACCGCCCCATACCATGCCTCCTCGATGAAGCCGATGACAAATTTGCGCACTTCAATCGACTTATCTACTTGGAAAGCGATGATCTCCTGCCAATATTAGGAAGAAGGTGGGTCAGGGTTGCACTAGGATCCATCCCCTCACCCCTACACCCATACCCCCTCTCCCATCGGTCACTCACATCCAGGAAGTTGTCCAGTAGTGTGGGATCTTTGTTGATAATCAGTTCCTGGACCTGGAAGGATATTGGGGATGGGGAAGAGTAACAACATATATAAAACCAGGGTCCTGGCCCTGGCCCGGTAGCTCAGTTGGTTGGAGTAACGTCTGAATATGCAGAGGTTGTGAGTTCAATCCCTGGTCAGGGAACTTACAAAAAACAACCGATGAATGCATAAATAAGTGGAATGACAAATGGATGTCTCTCTCTCTCTTCCTTCCTCTCTAAAAATTAATAAATAAATTTAGATTCTGGAAAACAAAGCCCAAACAGCTAACCAGGGTCCTATCAGTGCAGACAGGAATGTGTAGGGAAAGGAACATGGGAGCAGGTAGCAGATAAACGCAGTTGAAATCCTGGCTCTGCCACTCCTCACCACAGCCTAGCACGTGGCTTCCCCTGGGCCTCTTCTGTAAACAGGGATTAAAGAAACTTTTCCCCATTGATCTGAAAGAGAAAGAGAGAGAGAGAGAGAGAGAGAGAGAGAGAGACAGGAAGAGACAGAGAGAGGAAAAAGGGGGGAGGGGGAGGAAGAGGGGAAAGGGAAGGAGAGATAAGGAGAGGGAGAAAGACTGAGAGGGAGACAGAAACATCAACTAGCTGTTCCACTCTGTTCCATTTAGATGTATATTCATTGATTGCTTCTCTCACATGCCGACTAGGATTGCACCTGCAACCCTGGTGCGCTGGGGAGACGCTTTATTCACTGAGCAACCCGGCCAGGGCTCGTGTTTGGGAGACTTCAGTAAGACCCTACTGGGTGAACAGTGAGGACGACATACACAGAACTAAAGAGAAGAGAGGGAAGCGTGACAGGATTCCCGCCTTCCTAAGGCTCATCCATCAGCCCCCCCTTCTACTCCCCATCCACATGGCCACAGTTCAGCAGGCACTTGTGACAGTGAGAACCCATTCCTGAGGCCCTTGTAACTGTACCTGCCGGGCTCTTTCAAATTAGCGCCTCCCACAGATGTTCTTATGTAAGCCCAGTGCTGGCCCAGGCCTGCCTCGACGACCAAGGTGCTGTTGTTAAGTTGCCCTCACACTACTCCCCTGCCAAGGGAGGCCAGTCCATACCCCTCCCTACTTCTGAGGTGGAGTCAGCGACCCAAGACCACATGCTGAGCACACAGCAGATCTGGGGTTCTCATCCAGGCAACCTGATCCCCCAACCTCTGAACTCCACCTACCTCCTGTTTCGAACCACATCTATGTCCCCACACCCGCTCACAAGTTCTCCACGTTCTCTTTTGCCTTTGCACAAGCTCTTGTGACTTCTAAAGTCCCTCTCCTTCTCTTGGCCGGTTTCTCTTCATGCTCCTGGTCTCAGCTCAGATGTCCCCTCTTGCAGAAAGCTCTCCCTGACTCCTCATCCCTAGGCTGGGTCAGGAGCCTCCTCTGGGCTCCACAGCCCCCTGGAGTCCTCCATCCCAGCTCTGCTCACTGTGGGTCCTCACTGTCACATGACCTGTGTGTCTTTCCGAGGAGACAGGACCCTTGCAGAAAGGAAATACGAGGACGCAGAGCACAGGATTCGGAGTTGGAATCCAGCCTTCAAGTCCTAGTTTAGCCAGCTCCTAGCAGAGTGCCCTTGGGCTAATTATTTAAGTGGAGACTAGGCTTCTTTCTCTGTAAAATAGGGGTAAAATCACCCTGACTCACAGGACTTTGGGGAGAGAAACAAGAGCACACCTGTGCAGCACTGAGATCACGGCAGGCACAGCCTAAGTGCACGGCTGGGACACAGTGTTAGTGCCAGTGTCTTCTTTTTCACAGCTCCCACGTCCCCTTCCCTTGTCCTGCCATCGCCCCATCCCCTCACCTGCTTGAGCACTGTGATCTTTGAGTCACTGGTAATCAGTGCTGCCTGGTTCAGGAGGTCCACCACCTGGAAAGAGGGGGAGGGGCGAGGGGTGGTGCTAGCCTTGCCAGCCCAGCCCCCTCCGCACGCCCTGGGCTCTGCCGCCTGGGGTGGGCCACCCTGCCCACTCCAAGCCCCTCTCTCCAGGCTCACTCTCTCCGAGGTGGTCATGACATCAATGCCCAGCCCTTCCTCTTGCGTGAAGAACTGGGATGCCACGCTCCGGCGGGTGATGCTGTCCCCACTGCTGCCTGCCATGGCTGCTGTCCAGTATTCCCTGGAGAAGAACAAGATAGGCCGGACCATCACCTCACCATCCACAAGGGCTCAACCTACCTTTCCAGCCTGTCCTGTCCCCGTTGGCCTTCTGAAGCCCCTCCCCGCCCGAGGGTCTGTCTCAGCCTGTAAGTGTGCACGAAGGTTGTAACCTGGAGGAGACTGATGTCTCTCAGGTCAGAGGCAGTAGGAAGCCTCACTTCCAGTACATCACACAGAGCAGGCTGACCCCAAATACCTGCTGAGTGATGGAACAAATGAACACACAGCAGTCACCTCACTGGTCTCAGAGTCTCATTCTGGGCTGTAGGCTCTGGGTTAAACAGAGCAAGCTTTCTAACACATAGCTCTGAGGAACACCAGTCACAGAATCCTGCACACAGTAAGTATTCAATGTATCAGTAATGGCTTAGTTAAATAAATTATGTTCTGTCCTGGCCACATAGCTCCGTTGATTAGAACATTATCCGGAAATGCAGTGGTTGCCAGTTCAATCCACAGTCAGGGCACAATCAGGAACAAATCAATGTTCCTGTCTCTTTCTCTCTCTCTTTTGCTAAAATCAATACAAAAAAAAAAAATAAACAAACAAATAAATAAACTATGTTTCAACTATTTTATGGAATAGTATGGTTTGTTTTAAAAAAGGTGTGGGGTGGCCCTGACAGGTTGGCTCAGTGGTAGAGCATTGGCCAGTGTGTGGAAGTCCCAGGTTCGATTTCTAATCAGGGCACACAGGAGAAGCACCCAACTGCTTCTCCACCGCTCCCCCTCTTGCTTTTCTCTCTCTCCCCATTTCTTCTCTTCCCTTCCTTCAGCCAAGGCTCGATTAGAGCGAGTTGGCCTCAGGCGCTGAGGATGGCTCCATGGCCTTCAACTCAGACACTAAGAAACAGCTCTGGTTACAATGGAGCAAGGGCCCCAGATTGACAGAGCATTGCCCCCTAGCGGGCTTGCTGGGTGAATCCCAGTCAGGGAGCATGCAAGAGTCTGTCTCTGCCTCCCCTCCTCTCACTAAAAAATAAATTAAAAAGGCTGTGGCTGGTTGGCTCAGCAGTAGAGCATTGGCCCAGCGTCAGCCCAGCATGTGGAAATCCCAGGTTCGATCCCCAGTCAAGGTATATAGGAGAAGCGCTTATCTGCTTCTCTATCCTTCCCCCTTTCCTCTCTCTCTCTCTCTTCCCCTCCCACAGCCAAGGCTCCATTGGAACAAAGTTGGCCCGGAAGCTCAGGATGGCTCAATGGCCTTTGCCCCAGGTGCTAGAATAGCTCCAGCTGCAACAGAGCAACGGCCCAAATGGGCAGAACATCGCCCCCTAGTGGGCATGCCGGGTGGATCCTGGTCAGGCGCATGTGGGAGTCTGTCTGACTGCCTTCCCGCTTCTAACTTCAGGAAAATATAAATAAATAAATAAATAAATAAATAAATAAAATAAAATAAAATAAAATAAAATAAAAAAGCGTGGGATAGGGTGAGGAGGGGAGACTTTTGGACATCTGTCCCAAATTATGTCTGTCATAATTATGAAATAAGGATATCAACCACAAAACTATTCCTAATAGCAAAAGACGGGTGTTCTCAAATAAGGAGACTGGCTAAAAAACTGATAAATCCACACAATAAAATACTATGCAACTGTAAAAAGGAATAAGGGAGGGGGAAAAAGGAATGAGGAAAATTTCTATACATTAACAAACAGTGGGCTCCAGCAAAGACTGTGAAAACATGCAAAGTGGAAGACAATGTTAACTGTGTGCTCCCTTTTTTACAAAAGAGGGAATTATGTATGTATGTTAAAAAAAAAAAAAAAGGCAAAAAATCCTGAAAAGATAAACCAAAAAGTAGAAGAGAAAGGAAAAAAATAAAAAATACTTTGGTGGATTTCAGTGTAATGTCATCATAAAAAGGTGTTCGAGACAGATTGCTGTATCATAGAATGTGTGCAATTCAATCCATTTTTGTCATTTGTGTACATATACACAGAATGACCTGAGTCACCAGCCTCTTCTGTGAAATGGGGGTAGTTAACAGTGTTTACCTCCCAGAACTATCTTGAGCATAGATGGTTGGTAACCTAGTAAATATGACATAAATATAGCTGCTATTTTTATGTACACAGGACAAGATCTAAAGTAGTGGTTTTCAACCTTTTTACACTTGGACATCAGTGACCTAGCCAGCCAGAAATGGAAACACGCAACAAATAAAATTTTAATCTTACCCTTACCATGTATCATGGTACAAGCTGGTGCTTGATTTCCGAACTCCACATGTACGATGCACTGAATATTACATAAATTTATTAACTGAATGCTTTTTGTCCACTGCACATAATTTGTAAATGCTCTACATAGTGCAAAAGGTTGTTCAAATAAGCCTACAACAGGGGTCGGGAACCTATGGTTCACGAGCCAGATGTGGCTCTTTTGATGGCTGCATCTGGCTCGTAGACAAATCTTTAATAAAAATAATAATAACGTTAAAAATATAAAACATTCTCATGTATTACAATCCATTCATTTCCTACCGCTCATGTTCATGGTTGTGGGTGGCTGGAGCCAATCACAGATGTCTTCCAGGACAACACCAAATTTTTATTGGATAATGTGTAATGTACACGGGTCGTTGTATGGCTCTCACGGAATTACATTTTAAAATATGTGGCGTTCATGGCTCTCTTAGCCAAAAAAAGTTCCCGACCCCTGGCCTACAAGTTTCAAAGAAGTCCAAGACAACCTCAATAGTATTTTCATCAATGATACAGCCTGATAAGTGGCAATCACCCAGAGCATAAGCAAATTTGACTAAGATCGATTGTGTCTGTAATCTTCATACAACATCAGGGTGGTTAACTCTTTCATGGACCAACACAAAAATTTCTGGCAGATCAGCACCAACCTGTAGACCAGTGGTTGAAAAACACTAAATGGTACTGCACAAACTTAACAAAAATGTGAGGGTGGGCCCTGGCCGGTTAGCTCAGTGGCAGAGCATCGGCCTGGCGTGCAGGAGTCCCAGGTTCGATTCCCAGCCAGGGCACCCAGGAGAAGCGCCCATCTGCTTCTCCACCCCTCCCCCTCTCCTTCCTCTCTGTCTCTCTCTTCCCCTCCCACAGCCAAGGCTCCATTGGAGCAAATTTGCCTGGGTGCTGAGGATGGCTCTGTGGCCTCTGCCTCAGGCGCGAGAACGGCTCTGATTGCAGCAGAGCAACGCCCCAGATGGGCAGAGCATCGCCCCCTGGTGGACATGCCGGGTGGATCCCGGTCGGGCACATATGGGAGTCTGTCTGACTAGCTCCCCATTTCCAACTTAAGAAAAAAAGAAAATGTGAGGGTGAAAAAAAGACGCCCCTTTTAAAAGGAACATACTGTATACTACTGTACACAGTAGTTATTCAACAGGTATCTGCTGAATGAATGATGAGCCAACAGCCGCCTTCCTAGACTCCCTTCTGCCAGTTACTCCCACATCTTGCTTTGAGTCAAAGCAAACATCTTCATCGAAGCCTACGGGACCTCATATGATCTGGCTCCTTCTACCTCTGCCTTTTTTCCCCTCACTGCTCTTGCTCTCTGCTCCACTGCTCTTGTTGTCCCATGAATGTGCCCAGCATGTCCCTTCCTCAAAACCTCTGTGTTTCTCTTCCTTCTGGTGGGAATACTCCTCCCCTACAGTTAACAGCACAACTCTCTCCCTTCATTCCCTCTGGTTCCAGCTGAAATATCTCAGCAGTGAGGTCTTCTTCCCTGACCATCCTATTTCAAATTTTAATTTCCTCTCCCTCCTCATCTGTGTTGCTTTCTTTTCCTCCATGTTTAGTATCATCAACAAACTACCTATTTGTAACCTCCCTTAGGGCAGAGATGTGTGTGTGTGTGTGTGTGTGTGTGTGTGTTCGCTTTCTATTTCCCTACTATGGAACGGTGCCTAGCATCTAGTAAGTGTTCAATAATTACCTACTGAATGAATGCCAAAGGGCTTCCCTAATCACTGGGCTTAGTATCCCTGTCCTCTGGCTCTAGCATATTTGAATACTAACTGCTATTATTTATTTATTTATTTTTACAGAGACAGAGAGAGAGACAGACAGACAGACAGGAATGGAAAGAGATGAGAAGCATCAATCATTAGATTTTCGTTGCTCATTGCAACATCTTAGTTGTTCATTGATTGCTTTCTCATATGTGCCTTGACCACGGACCTTCAGCAGACCGAGTAACCCCATGCTTGAGCCAGCAACCTTGGGTCCAAGCTGGTGAGCTTTGCTCAAACCAGATGAGCCCGCGCTCAAGCTGGCGACCTTAGGGTCTCACACCTGGGTCCTCCGCGTCCCAGTCCAACGCTCTATACACCACGCCACTGCCTTGTCAGGTAATAACTGCTATTATTAACTGAACATTTAATACATGCTGGTCACAATTCTAATACATGCATTAACTTATTTAAACCTTGCAACACCAACTCTTTGAGGAAGGTACTATTTCTTTTTTATTTATTCATTCATTTTAAAGGAGACAGAGAGAAAGAGAGAGAGAGAGAAGGGGTGGAGGAGCAGGAAGCATCAACTCCCATATGTGCCTTGACTGGGCAAGCCCAGGGTTTTGAACCGGCGACCTCAGCATTCCAGGTCGAAGCTTGATCCACTGCCCCACCACAGGTCAGGCGGGAGATACTATTTTTAACTCCATTTTATATAGCTGCAGACAGTGGAAGGCCAGGGAGGTCAAGTCCCACAGTTTGCAAGATGCAGTCCTAGCAGTACAGTTGCAGAATCTAACCCCCTCTGTACTGCCTCTCTGAAAGGAACTGCTTCTCCACCCAGGTCTGTTCATGCAAGCCAACGGGCATGGCCTCCCACCGACTGCTGTCCCCATCAAACATAATGAACCTTCTCATGATGAACCCTCTCACTCTTTTCATGATGATAATACATTCAGATACACCAAATTTTTTACCCTGTGTCCTTTCCTCTTTCAGTTTTTATTTTAGCCTTTTAAAAAATATATAAACATTACCTTCTTTTCATTTGCTTTCACTTAATATATGCTAAAGCTCACTCTCTATACCAGGGTATAGAGATTTTCCTTTTTTACAGTTGCATAGTATTGTAATATGTAAATTATCAGTGTTTTCTTCCGGTCTACTTATTAAAGAAGATTTAATAAGTAGTCTTGCTATTATCAAGAATCACTGTTTCCCCTTCCTTCCAGGTGTTCTCCTTGTGGAGTATCAGAACGACTCCCCTCACATACAGGGGTATCTTTCATTCATTCAATAAACATTAATTGGACATCTTCAGTGTGACCGGTGCTGTGCTGGGAACACAGCAGTAACAACACATACCCAGTCCCTGCCCCCATGGAGCTCATGGTATTTTATTATTCAAATAGCCAAACAAATAAAGGTCCAAAACCAAATTAGACCACACGTGACACAAGGGAAAGGAACTGGGATTTATGAGAGCGTTTAACAGGCGGATTTTGGGACGGAGGACGGGAAAGAGAGCTTCGCAGAGGAAGTGACGTTGGTGCTGAGCCCCGAAAGATGAATGGGAGTTAGCCAAGCAGAATAGGTAAAAGGATGTTGCGGGCAGAGAGAACAGCATGTGCAAAAATCCTGAGGCCGGAAGGCGCGTGAAAAGTTGAGGAACCGAAAGGTCCGCGCAGCTATTGGAAGGGAGAAAAGAGCAGAGGCTGACCCGTGGCCGGCGAGGCGGTCGCGCCCTGGGGGCCACGTTGGAACTTTGCCCAGAAGGCACTAGGGAACCACGGAAGGATCCCGGGCAGGAGAAGAAACTAGGGTCCCAAACGTCACTGCTTCCTTCTCTCCCAAGCGCCCCTAGCCCTCTTCCAGCGCCCCTGCCACCTTAGAGTCCCTCGGGCCTTGGTCCCTGGGCCCCCACGCCAACCCCGGCTCACCGCGGCTCCGGCCTCCGACTCCTCGCGCACCCTCAGCAGCACCTCTTCGCGGACGCCGCCGGCGCCATCTTCCGCTCTCCGCCGTGACACGGCGCACGCGTCGCACACGTGGAGTCGCTGGGAAATGGAGTCCACGCAGCAGGCCGACCCCCACCCCAACCATGAGCCGCGCGAGCCGCCTTCCGCGTTCCCCTAGACTACTTCGGCTGCTCTCCGTTTCCGGCCTCCGAACGTCATGCCTTCTGGGAAGTGTAGTCTCCTGCCAGAGGCGCGGGACGGGAGACAGAGGCATTCTGGGAAATGAAGTTCGTAGTGGTTCTGAGTCCCTGGACGGCTGGTTCTGGAGAGAGTGGAGTCTGGGTTACGAAGCTCCCGGGGACTGAAGGTGGTCCGGTACCCCAGGGGGCTATGACCAGAGGCGCCAATCACAATCACAGAAGTAGGAGTCAGGTTTAGATTGGTGACAGAGACGAGAGGTGGAGGGACTATTTTGGAAAGTGGGTCTTTTGGAAGAAAGACAGCTCACCCTCCTCCATGGCAGCCATCAAAACACTGATCCCCTGGAAGCAGGGGAGAGGAGGTAATAAGATTGGAAAGAGACAGAAAGGAGGTGGGTGCAGAAAGGGCCTACAGCTTTGGTCCTGACCACTTACACATTCGGAGCATTTCCAGACCTCGGGATCTTCACTATTCCAGTCCGTCCAACGGGAATGGGTTCCGAGGGGTCTCTTACCGGTCCTTATAGCGGCATGTCTGGACCCCTGGAGTCCACTGCGCCCTGAGGCCCCTCTCCTCCGCGGCGGTCATGCTGCTGAGCTCTGGCTATTCGCTCTCTCCTGTTGCGATATTGAAACCCCCTGGGGTAGAAGGACCCCAGAGTGCTGCCCTCAGGGCATTTATAATTAGCAGCGTCTACTACCAGTAGCTCCCTCGCTCTTTAGCCACGCCCAGCTCCCGCGTCCCCGGGCTGCGGCTCTCGGCGCCTGAGGTCTATCTCCTCGCAATCCCGCAGGGGGCGCCCCAGTCTGAGCGCGGGAGGGAGTCCGGGGAGGGCGGGGGTGTGTGGGGGGGTGTCCCGGCTATAAAGCTTGGCCGCCTCCCGCGGCGCCCAGGACGGCGGGGACCTTGGGCAGTCAGACGGGCGGGTGCTGGTCGGAACTCGGGCTGTGGGGCTGAGAGATCCGAAGCGCTTGGTTCCCCCCCGGGCCGGAGCGGGGGCAGGTGGGGGCGCAGGCCCGGGGGATGCTGGGCTCGGTGAAGATGGAGGCTCATGACCTGGCGGAGTGGAGCTACTACCCGGAGGCGGGCGAGGTGTGTCCGCGGGGATGGCGGAAAGGGAAATGGGGGACAGAAATCAAGGTGCGGGTTTAAATGGGGGCAAGGGCTGGCCTGGGGTGTGGGCTCAAATGGGGTCTCCGAGTCGAGTTGAGAAGTAGACCAGGTGTAGGAGTCAGGGACCGGGAACAGGCACCGGAGCGCAGTTTCCGCACGCTAGTAGGAGTGAGGTATACACGGGAGCCAGGAAAACTTAGGCAAGAGTCAGGTCACAGCTTAGTGTGAGGGCTGGATGTTGGCGACCCCAAATGCAAAGGAGTAAAATTAACAAACCAAAACTATGAATCAGACCTCCAGGACAGCAGGATAGGGACAGAGCTGGGAGATTAGGAAGGGGGTCAAAATTGGAGGAAAAGACAGAAACTAAGAGATGGGAGAGGGAGGACACCTTTAAGAGAAATCTGAGATGGGAGCTCAGGGTTTGAATATTATGCTAAAAGTAGGGGTGCTGGGGTAGAAATCAGAATTGGGGTTCAGGGATAGAGTCAGAAATAAGGTTAGTGCACGGGGATAAGAGATAGGTTGATTTTGAGAGTCTGAAATAACAGGAGGGTTAGAGTTGGAATTCAGATGGGTTGGGGTCCAGATGGGGTCAGAGTTGGCAGAGGAGAGCAGGAGAGGGGTCAATTTCCATTCCCCAACCCCCATCTCCACTTCTGACCCTTACCCCTTCCAACTGAACTTCACCGGTTTAATTGTTTTTAGAGACCCTCAGCAGGGATTCTCCTTGTTGGAGGCTGGAGGGTTTCAGATTTCACACCTCCTCCAGTAATCTCCAGTAATTGCTAATGTCCTCACTAGCTCCATTTCTTACTAGACTACCTTGGAATAGGGACCAGGGCATACCTTAATTCTCTCACACCAGCAGATGGAACGTCCTTCCCCAGGTCTAACTCCCATTCCTCTTGCTGCAAGGACTCCTCCTCAGCTCTCCTCTCTATAGTCAACATTGTGAAGTGGAGGGAGAAATAGGGTCCTAGTTGAGGGTTATGGGAATCTGGATACTTAGGTCCCTAACCTGGAAGGGGACTGTGGGCTTGAGGTGGGGGAGGAAGGCTGGAACAGCTGAGTTCTCTCTCCAATGAGACTGAGATCTGGGGGCTCCAGGGGCCCCCAGGTGCCTGAGTTATTGGGTCTGGGGTTTGAAGCTGTAGGGTGGGACTCCTGGATCCCCAGGCCTGTGGGGCTTGGCATGGTGCCCGGGAGGGGCCAGTCCCAGGGCTGTGGAGGTGTGAGGTGCACGTGGGGTGGGGCAGGTCCACCAGGGAGGGGTTTGGGAGTGTTGAGAGGTGGAGACCCGCAGCGGCTGGAGGCGTCAGAAGGCAGAGACCAGGTTGGAGGTGAAGGCTGCCAGGTAGTGGGGAAGCCCAGCTGAACTGTCAGAGTTCAGAGTTTGGGAACATGATTTAAGGGAATCAGTTGGAAGTCAGTGTTTGGGTGGGCACATCTTAAGTCAGTTGTGGGGGGGTCTAGGATGGAAGAGTTATTTGGGGCACAGTCTGAAGTTTAGGGGAAAGTTTATGTGGAAATTATGTCAGAAATTCTGTGGGACAGTCTAGAGGTGATCAGCATTTGAGGGCATATTTTGGAAGAGTTGCATATGGGGGGCTGGAGGTGGATATGCTGTCTGAGGGTCTCCCATCAGCTGAGTCACTTCCTCCCCTTGGAGGAACAGTGGGGAAACATTTGCACTCAGCAACTGAGAACTGAGAAGTCCCCCGTACTGCTTCTAGCCCTCTACACCTTCTTGCTGGAGTGCTGTTGACACTCCCAGGCTAGCTCCCTGTCTAGAAGAAAATTGTCCCCGATGTCCTTCAGTTTTCACAAATCAGCTGGTCAAATTGCTCTCCTGTTTAGAGATGGAAAACCTGAAGCCCCCTGGAGTTGGGGGCTGCTTGAGGTCCATGGCGGAGACTGGGACTAGAAACTAGGCTTCTGGCTTCACACTGCCTTCCTCTGCTCCATGTCACACCCTCCTCCAGAGACAATAAGGAAATGAAAGGGGAGAAATTTCAGCCTCCTGGGGTGGGGGTGCAGGTCCCCTGAGGGCTTCCCCCACAATCTCAGCCCCGCCCTGGCAGGGAAATCCGGCTCAGACCCGGACACTGGGGGTTCATCCCAGCCCCTGGGCGTGGGAAAGCCTAAGGTGGATTAGGGCAGCTGACTGCTGGAGGTCAGACCTCAAGTAGGACTTCCGGGTGGGTGGGTAGCCAGGAAAAGAGGGCCCTGGGGTCCCAATCTGTCTTCCTCTGTGATAAAGTCTGACTGAGTTGGAAAAGTGGGAGGAGATTGCAGAGGGGCTTAGGGACTTTCTGTTGATACCCTGAATCCATCACCTTCTCCCCTCATGTCTTATTCTGGGCAGGGGGCAAAGCCAGCTCTGTGGGGGGATATTTAGAGAAATGGGGAGACCAGTGCATGGGGGAGAGGAGTAGCTGTGGTTTCAATTTCAATGTGAGACTTCTGGGGAGAGGGTAATTCTGAAGGAAGGAGGCAGACAGATACAGGTTTGCTGAAGGTGAGAGGGGGTGGCAGAGGGGTGGGTAGAGAGAACAGAAGGAAAGGTTGGGTAGGGGGAGAGGATGGAAAGAGAGATGGACTTAGGGAGAGTCAGAGCAGAGAAAGACAAGAGGGGGAGACAGTGGGGAGAAGAGAGATGGGAAGAGTGAAATGAGAGCAGAGAGGGGAGGAGGGAGTGAGAGGGGAGAGATGGATGGGGATGGGGGATGGATGGGGCGAGGGCTACAGACTATAGAGGTAGTGAGGCAAGGAAGAGATGGACAGATACACACAGAGATGGGGTCAGTCAAAGAGATCTGGGAGAAAATTGCAACCCAGATGGACATGTGCAGGAGAGAGGAGAGAGTTTCTCACCGGCACTCAGACCTCTGTTGGTTGCCACCTGTCCCTAAGTCCCAGAGTGACCCTGGCACTTCCCTTTTCTCCCTGGACCTTGGGACCTGCAGACACTTACAGTGACAGGGATCAAGATGGGAGCCACTGCCTCATAGCAAAGGTGGCAGCCTACCCTCTACAGCTAGAGCAGCATCCCCACTGCCATGAGAGCCCAGCGGGGGGTCAGGGAGCAGGGTAGCCCGCAGGTGGAGGATTGAGGGAGAGAGGATGGGAGACAGTGGATGGAAGGAGTAAACACACACAGAAAGAGAAGTCACCATCCACCATGCTTCATCCTTCCCTCATCTTGTTTACTTCCTGCTGGGCTGTCAGCTCCATGAGGGCAGGCGTTTCAGTCTGCTTGGTCACTGCTTTCATAGCATGATCCAGAACACCAGTCTGGAGCCAGACTGCTTGGATTCAGAATCCCAGTTATGCCCCTTCCCTGCTGTGTGACCCCAACAACCGCTCTAGGACTCAGCTTACTCAACTATGACATGGGTGTCGTAATAGTGCCTCCCCATAATGCGGTAGTAAAGATCAAAGGGAACCTTTCCATGCTGTGCTGGGAGCAGTGCCTGGCACAGAGTAGGGGGCCAATAAATATTTGTTGTATGGATGGAAGACTGTGTGGAAGGTTATTTAGAGAAACGGAGCAATGTCTACTGCATTTCATTGATAACACGTTTTCCCCCATTTGAATGTTTCTGAATGGAATGGGTTTTACAGCCAATGTCAAAGGGAAAAAGTGGTTGTTTCCCATACTTACTGATACTTAATTTACTGCAGCTTGCCATGATGTCCTAGGTTTGGTGATATATAATAAATAGATGATATGAAGTTGAAACGTGATTTCTCATAGTCAAATATTTCTGACTTACTAAAAACTGTAATTTTATAACCTAAAAGATGAAGAGGGATTATGTATACAGATTAGGTTAGTAGATTAATCATCGGGTCCAATTTTTTTTGGTTTCAGGACCACTTATCATTCTTAAGACGACCCCAAGCTGTTTTTTTATTGATTTTTTAGAGAAAGAAAGAGAGAGAGGAAGAGGGGGAAAGAAGTGGGAAGCAAGGCAAGCCCAGGGTTTTGAACCACCTACCTCAGGGCTCCAAATCAATGCTTTATCCACTGTGCCACCACAAGCCAGGTGACCCCAAGCAGTTTTTATTGGTGTGGGTTATGTCTTTTTTTTTTTTTTTTATAAGAGTGAGAGATGCCTGACCAGGTGGTGGCGCAGTGGATAGAGCGTCGGACTGGGATGCGGAGGACCCAGGTTTGAGACCCTGAGGTTGCCAGCTTGAGCGCGGGCTCATGAGCTTGAGCAAAAAAAAAAAAGCTCACCAGCTTGGACCCAAGGTCACTGGCTTGAGCAAGGGGTTACTCGGTCTGCTGAAGACCCGTGGTCAAGGCACATATGAGAAAGCAATCAATGAACAACTAAGGTGTCGCCACGAAAAACTGATGATTGATGCTTCTCATTTCTCTCTGTTTCTGTCTGTCCCTATCTATCCCTCTCTCTGATTCTCTCTCTGTCCCTGTAAAAAAAAAAAAAAAAGTGAGACAGACAGGAAGAGAGAGAGATGAGAGGCATCAACTCATAGTTATGGCACCTTAGTTGTTCACTAATTGTTTCTCATACGTACCTTGACAAGGAGGCTCAAGCTGAGCCTGTGACCCCTTGCTCAAGCCAGCAACCTTGGGCTTCAAGGCAGTGACCTTTGGGCTTCAACCAGTGACTTTTGGGCTCCAGCCAGTGACCATGGGGTCATGTCTATGATCCCATGCTCAAGCCAGCGAACTTGGGGTTCGAAACTGGGACATCAGCATCCCAGGTTGATGCTCTATCCACTGCGCCACCACCCTTCAAGCAGTTATGTCTCTTAATGGTTACCACATAAGAAATAATAACAGCCCTGGCCGGTTGGCTCAGCGGTAGAGCGTCGGCCTAGCGTGCGGAGGACCCGGGTTCGATTCCCGGCCAGGGCACATAGGAGAAGCGCACATTTGCTTCTCCACCCCTCCGCCGCGCTTTCCTCTCTGTCTCTCTCTTCCCCTCCCGCAGCCAAGGCTCCATTGGAGCAAAGATGGCCCGGGCGCTGGGCATGGCTCTGTGGCCTCTGCCTCAGGTGCTAGAGTGGCTCTGGTCGCAACATGGCGACGCCCAGGATGGGCAGAGCATCGCCCCCTGGGGGGCAGAGCACCGCCCCTGGTGGGCGTGCCGGGTGGATCCCGGTCGGGCGCATGCCGGAGTCTGTCTGACTGTCTCTCCCTGTTTCCAGCTTCAGAAAAATGAAAAAAAAAAAAAAAAAAAAAAAAAAGAAATAATAACAGAGAAAAAAATTAATGTATTAATTAGTTTTAAAATAGCAATAATTCATTAGTGTAAATAACTTAGTGTAAATATGTTATTTTATTAAAATAACTTTATTTCAAAGTATTTGGTGAGAGGAGTGGCACTGTTACATTTTTACAAATCTCTTCAGTGTCCAGTTCCACAGAAAGGGCTGGACTCTCAGAGCTGCCTGTGCATTTGGTCTGTTCCATGTCACATGTCACGTGGCCTCTGGACAATGCCACTGTACATTCATAAGAGAAGAGAGTGAAAAAGGCCAGTAATAGCTTAGCATTATATAAATATAGTTTTGATTTCCTGGGTACCCTAAACACTAACTAAGTCTTGGAGACTCCCCAGAGTATCCTGGGCTACACTTTGAGAACCACTTAAATCATGAGTGACGGTGTATTGGAGAGTGAGCGGTCGGAGGATCGGGGGTCAGGGAGGTGGTGCATGCGGGGTGAGAGAGAGACTTCAAGAGATAGCTGTCTGTGGAGAAAAGTAAGCATGGAAGGTACTCATAGTAGTAAGACAGACAGACAGACGGACACACCATGGGCCCAGTGACCCTGGGCTGAGCAGCAGTGGGGACTCACTGACCCCTCCCCATCTCTGTTTCTCTCCATGCAGGTTTACTCTCCAGTGACCCCAGTGCCCACCATGGCCCCCCTCAACTCCTATATGACCCTGAACCCTCTGAGCTCTCCCTACTCCCCCGGAGGGCTCCCTGCCTCTCCACTGCCCTCAGGACCCCTGGCGCCCCCAGCCCCCACAGCACCCCTGGGCCCCACCTTCCCAGGCCTGGGTGCCAGCAGCGGTGGAGGCAGCAGCTCAGGGTACGGGGGCCCGGGCCCGGGGCTGGTGCATGGGAAAGAGATGCCAAAAGGGTACCGGCGGTCCCTGGCACACGCCAAGCCGCCATATTCCTACATCTCGCTCATCACCATGGCCATCCAGCAGGCGCCTGGCAAGATGCTGACCCTGAGTGAGATCTACCAGTGGATCATGGACCTCTTCCCCTACTACCGGGAGAACCAGCAGCGCTGGCAGAACTCCATCCGCCACTCGCTGTCTTTCAACGACTGCTTCGTCAAGGTGGCGCGCTCCCCAGACAAGCCGGGCAAGGGCTCCTACTGGGCCCTTCACCCCAGCTCAGGTAACATGTTTGAGAATGGCTGCTACCTGCGCCGCCAGAAGCGCTTCAAGCTGGAGGAAAAGGCGAAGAAAGCTGCCGGCGGAACCTCCACACCCAGGAACAGCGCGGGGTCTGCCACCTCGACTACCACGCCGGTGGCCACAGTCACCTCACCGCCCCAGCCTCCACCCACCGAGCCTGAGGCCCAGGCTGGGGAAGACGTGGGGGCTCTAGACTGTGGCTCTCCGCCTTCCTCCACCCCCTATTTCACTGGCCTGGAGCTCCCAGGGGAGCTGAAGCTGGATGCTCCCTACAACTTCAATCACCCTTTCTCCATCAACAACCTGATGTCAGAACAAACACCAGCGCCTCCTAAACTGGACGTGGGGTTTGGCGGCTATGGGGCAGAGGCTGGGGAGCCTGCAGTTTACTACCAGGGCCTCTATTCCCGTTCTCTTCTGAACGCATCCTAGCGGGGGGTGGGGGGTGGGAGCATGGTGGGTGGGGTATGGCTGTTAGGGCCTGATTCTCCTGGTGACACTTTGCTTGTCCCCACCAGTTAACATCTTGGTTGGTCTATAACTTACTGTGGTGACTGCCACTTTTGTGGGTATCATGTCAATCCATTGGGTACTGTGATAACTGCCTTTGACATCTTGGTGGGCCATCGGGTACTGTGAAAACCACCATGTTGATCCATTGGGTGCTCTGATGGCCGCCATTGTGGATGACATCTTGGTTGGCCCTTGGACACTGTGATGGACATCTTCCTGGCTGATCCTTCAGTTGTGATGGTAATGCTGTTCCAGTTGCATCTACTTTGGCCTGTTGGGTGCTGTGATCACTTGTTTTTGGTGGACTTCTTGGCATAGTAGGTGCCAAGTTGGCCACCACCCCATATAACATGTTTGGGTCCATTGGGTGCTATGATGGCCACCATATTGGTTGGCTGACATAATCAATGTACCGTTGTGCACCCTGATGGCCACCACAGCCCATGTTGGCTATGACATCACTGTCTCTTTGGTGTGAGTTGAGTGAAGGGTGGAGATGAGAATATTCCTTGGTGTTCTCTGGAGCCCATTCCCCCCTCTGGTTCTGGAGGAACCAGAAAGGACTGTTCGGGTGTGGGGAATTTCTACTGAAGTCTGGTTACTGCGTGGGAACTGGGATACTGGCTGTGTTTGAATATTAAAGGCACCATTTCTGCCTCTTACAGAATGTCTCTTTTCCTTGGTGGGCCCTATGGAACTTGTACACCTGAATTCCTATTTCCCTGTCCCCTCTCCTTCCTGCCCCCAAGGGCTGGCTGTGTCTGGGGGAGGGGCTAGAGGAGGCATCAACCTGACCTTTGGCTCTTTGCTGTCCCTGACCCCAAGGATAGTTTGCTCACAGATAGCAGCCCCCGCAGCAGTGGGGCCAGGGCAGCAGGGGGAGGTGGCTGTGCAGTGACCAAGGTCACCTCCCCACCCCCACTCCACAGACACACACCTCCAGCTCTGAGGCTCAGGGAGCCCAGGGATTGCTCAAGTTTGGTTAAGCTGTGGAGTAGAAGGGACAAACAAGGTGTTAATTGAAAGAGACTGCACGTTGGAGCGTGTGCGTGTGCGTGTGTGTGTGTATGTGTGTGTGTGCGTGTGTGTATGTGTGTGTGTGCGTGTGTGTATGTGTGTGTGGTGTGTGTGTGTGTTCTCATGTGCGTGTGTGTGCGCGCGTGTGTGTGCGCGCGCGTGTGTGTGTGCGTGTGTGTGTGTGCTCGTGTGCGGGCGCGCTTCAGGACCATCACTATACCTATTGAGGTCCCCTAGGGTGTGTTACCTATCGTTTCTGTCCCCCGTTGTGTGGTTTTGTATGTGTATTCCTGTTCTGGAAGTGTGCTTACTGTGGGTGCCTCAGGATACCAGTCTCCTGTATGTGTGCTTGTATTGTGTTGTGTGTGTGTGGTTCTCTTGGTCCCCCACTGTTAGGTGTATGTCTCTGTGTGTCGGTTTGTCTGCACACCTATGTGTCTGTGTGTGACTAAGTCCGTGTTGCAAGTGTGCCTGTCATTGTGTCTTTCACTGTATCTCTGTGTCTGCATCTGTCTATATGTTTTTTAAAAAAGGCTGCTTGTGTTTGCATATTATGCCTGTCTTTGCTGTGTGCCTGTCACCGTTTTATGGAGGGTCTGCTGGCCTGGAAGTGTGTCTGTCACTTTTGCAGGCGGGTATGTGGGGAAGAAGCTAGGTTTTCCTTTGGCCACTGGAGGACTCTGGGGGCCTCTGGATTTGGGGCTGAGTGTCTCTGTTCCTTCATGTGTCTTTGTAGGCTCTGAGTCTGATGTCTGTCACTCAGAGGTTCTGAGGACATGGCTCTCTCAGAAACACAATTACGGACTTCACACCTCTTGTTCTTTTGAGTGGAAACTGAGGCCCAGAATGGAAAGGTACTGGACCAAAGTCATTTAGCCAGTCCAGAGCAGGTGGGCAGGGGTGGTCTGAAGTGGTCTTTACCTCACTTCACACGTGTCTTTCTCGGTCATTGGCTCTCTATCATTTGTTCATGTGCTCAGTCATTCAAAGACCAAAGGCTGTCTGTCCGTCTGAGTGTGTGAGATGTTTCCCAGTTTCTGTGTCCATCTTTTTCTTTGTCTCTTAGTGTCATCTCTCTCTGTGTCACTCAGCCCCTATCCCTCTCTGTGCCTTTATCTCTGTCCCTTGACTTTTTTTTTGAAAATGTTTACTTATTCTCTACATATATCTCTCATATTGTCTGCCTTGCTGTCTCCCTCTCGCTCTCTCTCTCTCATTTTCTCCCTGGCTTTGCCTACATCCCTCCACCTCTTTGGGCCTCTGGGTCTCTTCTCTTCTCTCTAGGGGACTTGGACCCTATTCCCTTGGGGTCTACCTCCCCCCACTCCTTCTTTGGATCTCTGGCCTTTGTCTTCCTTCTCTGGTCTCCTCTCCCAGCTCCCTAAGTTTCCGCCTCTACCTGCCACCTCGCACAGGCCTGGCCCTCTATTTCTGTCGCTGTGCCCGCCCTGCTGGCGTGTCACCCCCGCCCCCTGCCATGCTGGCTCCCTGTCAGCCGTCCCACCAGCCTCCCTGTCTTGGGCAGGCTGGGGAATTCCTCCTGGTTCCTGGAAAAAACAACTGGGGCCGAGAGAAAGGCCCTCAGTCTCCCCGGGTGCCCGCCTCCTCCCTCGGGCCTGGGGGTCTCTCCCTGAGTCTGCCGGCCTGAGGCAGGAAGCCCTGCGGTTTCTGGCTTCTCCCAGGCGGCCTCCGGATCTGGCCCCCGCCCCCCCCAGGCCAACAGCCCAAATATTATTCCGCAGGAGGAGTCGGTGGCAGCGGGAGGAGGCCCAAGCTGAAAGAGGCTTTCAGGGCGGCCAGGCCTGGGGCTTCCTGTCCCCAGGCTCGGGCCTCAGGCAGCCCTAGTGGGGACCTCAGGTGGCCGGAGGGGCGGGTGTTGTTGTAGGGTCCTGGGGGGAGGGTGGGGCCATCCATCAGGGTGTCTGGTGGCCACCAGCTCAGCTGGCATGGGCAGGTGTGACCCCCACCCCAGGGACAGCCGGCTGATGTCCAGTGTGGAAAAGTACCACGGTCAGACGTGGGACACATGGACAGACATGAGGACGCCAGGGATCAGGGATGGAGTAATAGCCATGGGGACACAGAAAAGCCTGGGCTGGGAACACATGGACCTAGACACAGTTTGTGGACCTGAGGCGACATGTCCAACAGAGGGGTCAGGAAAAGAGAAGGCCAGGACAGGGTCCCTGCGGTGGGCAGAGGGCCATCTGTGTCAGGAGGCAGGAGATGGTAATGACAATGAAAATAACAACAGCTACTAGGGTTTACCGTGTATCAGCCATTGTGTGAACACCTGATAGAACTGATTGAATCCTTTCCACCACCCCCCATTTTATTATAAGTGAAACTGAGGCAGGAAGAGATGCAGTGACCTGCCCCCACCACACAGGCAGTAATGAGTGGAGGAAGTAGGACTTGAACCCAGACAGTCTGGCAAAGAGTCAGTGCCCTGGACCGCCAAGCCATTCTAGAGTCTGGGAGGGGCAAGAGCAGCACCGGGGGGCCCTGGGGTCCCCAGCCTTCCCACAGTTATCCCCACTCCCACCACAACCTGCTGCGGGGGACGGCACTCCGGGAGCCAGCAGTCTGGGCAGTTTACAAGTATGTATGTGCGTGTCTGTGTCAACATGCTACTGGGGGACATGCATGCATCCTGGAGTCGGTGTCAGCATCATTATGCCTGTGAGCTTCCATGTTAACTCTGTGATATGTCTCTGGTCACCGTGTTGTATGTACTGTGTTTGTGTTGATGTCTGTCACTGGGTTTCTGTAGAGGTCCTGTGTTCTGTGTGTCTGTCACTATGTCCTCTGTCACTGCTCGTGTTTGGTTGTTGTGTCTCTGTGCCCAATAGCATGTTTGACTATCATTGTGTCCTGCTGTCTATGACTGTGAGTCTGCCACTGTGTCTGTTACAGTGTGTCTTTGTCCCTGAGTTCTGTGGGTTTATGTCTATGACACTCTGGGTCTGCCTATATCTGTCTCTGTGTGTCACCGTGTCCATCCCTCTATGTGTCACCATCTACCCAGGTGTCACCACGTTACTCACTGCCCAGGCCACAGGTGGGCGTGTCAGGCCCACTGGTGCCAGAGCTGGGGCCCATCCCATCCCACCCTCCATGGGCCAGGCTGGGCGCCTGTTTGCAATGCCTGCCCCAGGTAAACACTGAGATCCGGAACCCAAGGGCCACCTCCCTCACCTCCGCCCCTGCCCCTCAGCCTGCCCTGGATTGGGCTGGCTCACAACCCCACAGGCAGTGTCCCCAAACTGGAGACATGCCCTGACCCTTCCTCCCACCCACAGCCACCAGCCACCCCAAG
Organism: Saccopteryx bilineata; assembly: GCF_036850765.1. Lineage (NCBI taxonomy): Eukaryota > Metazoa > Chordata > Mammalia > Chiroptera > Emballonuridae > Saccopteryx > Saccopteryx bilineata. Next base: position 313,120,914 of record NC_089492.1, on the reverse strand, counting down.
CCCCAGCCTTGACCCTGCCTTGTCTGTCTGTCTGTCTGCTGGCCTCTCTCTGTTTCTGTCCCTACTTCCTCTCACCTGGGTTTCTCTGTGGCTTTGCCTTTCTCTACAACGACTTTGCCATCATTCTGTCACTGCTCTCTGCCTCTAACTTTTCTGTCTTTCCTCAGTGAAGTTTGATTTTTTTTGTTTTCCCGATCTGTCTCCGCTGCAGTCAGCCTGCTCTCTCTGCCAGTGCTAACTCTGGGACTCTCTTTGCCCGTGTGTCTCTCTCCCTTCTCCCTTATACTTTGTAAGTTTCTCTTGCTCCTTCTGTCACTGTGTCTCTCTCAGTCCCAGTCTCAGTGTCAGCTAGCATCTCTGTGTGTCTCTGAGCTCCCTCCCCCAAGAGGAGCAGACCTCTGCCATGTTCCGGGCCCTTAGGGAAGTGTGTGGCCCCCAGCCCACTGGTGTGTGTGTGTGTGTGTGTGTGTGTGTGTGTGTGTGTGTGTATATATATATATATATATATATATATATATATATAAAGATATATGTACGTCTTATTTATATCTGTACCCGGGGGCAGGAGGGCAGACACTGGGGCCTTTGTGTAGCCGCTGCCCGCTGCCTGCCTGCCCGCCACTCCTCTCCCTTCGTCCCTGCCGCCCTCCCGCCTCCACTCCCCCCTGCACAGAAAGGTTCCTGTAGGGCCTGCCAGCTTCCTCTGCCTGAGGTGTGAGTGGGCACGCCACGGGTGAGGCGGGCAGGGGGGCCTGGGAGATTTTTCCAGCTTCAGGGAAGCTTTCCGTGTGGGGAGGACTCTGAAACAAATGGGACTTCTCAGCTGGGCTAGTGTCTGCATCTGCTGTCCCTGGGTCCTTGCCTGGCTTGTCCCTGGGAGTCTGTCCGTCCACCCAATGTCAATCTGACTTTTTCTCTCTTGGTTTGGGTCTTAGGCACTCGTGCACACACTGTCATTGAGCATAACTGCCAGGTCCTCCTCTATTGAGCCCTGGACACATAAACGAGATGCTATTCAACCCAGCTGATTCTTGCCATTTGTCTCATTTGCTCCATCCCCTTTCTCAATGCTTAAAACCCTCTACCTGTTCAAAATCCAAAGTCCTTAGCATAGCCTACAGGGCCTCCAAAGCTCCCTTATTACCCTTCTAACCTCATTCTTATGACTCTCCTCCTTGCAAGCTATACTGGCCATGTGGCTGTTTCTGGAACAAACCAAGCAGGCTTCTACCTCAGGGCCTTTGCACATGCTATTCCCCTGATTTCTCCTGACTCCCTCCCTCCCTCTTTCAGTTCTTAGTATCCTTTCCTCAGTGAGCCCTTTCTTATCTCCCTCTTTAAATAGCAACCTCCATCATACTCCAACTGCTTTCTCTGGCTTATTTTTCTTCTTAGAACTTACTACTCCATGGCTATCCCATGTTATGGGCTTCTATATTTCTCACCTGAATGCCACCTCCATACGAGGAGGGGATACATTGTTCCCTGCTGGATTCACAGCACCTACCACAAGCTTGTCACATAGTAGATGCTATATAAACACTTATTGAAGGAAAGCAGACCATTAGTCTATCTGGCCTTTACACTAGTCCTGTGCTGGGCGATGCGGGGGACACAGTGGTGAATGAGATAGCCCCAGCCCTGCCCTGATGGGGCTGACAATCTAATCCCCAGTGATCCAGAATGTGCAAATCTGTGATATGCAGAGTGCAGGGTCTGTCAAGAGCCCAGAAATGGCAACTGATACAGTCTGGAGGGTGTTAAGGGCTTCTTGGAGGAGGTGTCAGCTGAGCTGAAGGAGGACTAGGAGTTGGCCATACCTTTTCGGTGGACCAAGTGACCAAGGCAGAGGGAGCTGTCCTTCTCCACAGAGCTCCATTCTCTTCCTCTGTCTCACAGAACTTTGGAGTTTGATGATGTCTTAACTCTAGTTCAAACCTGTACCTTCTCCATCCCAGTGTTTTTCATTGGCTCTTTATTCTCCTCTCTGAACCTGTCTTCTTTCTCCCTCCTTCTGTCTCTATTGTTATATCTGGGTATTTCTCTACTTCTGGATATACCCAGCTGTGTATCTGGATACTTCTCTTTTCTGAACATGTCTCTCTCTTTCTAATCCCCCTCACCTCAGAGGGTCTCTAGATTTCTCCTGGTCTCTCTCTAGGTTTCTGTCTTTTCTTTCAGTGAGCTGGCCTTGCTATGTCTTCTCCCCCACCTAGTTTCCCATCTTCCCCTAGGTCTCTTTTCTTTCTTTTTGGAAGCTTATCACTTCTTCACTGATCCCCAAATAAATCCAGAACCCCTTCACTTTAGACCCACCCTTGCACTGGGGGAAGGGGACATGTCCAGCCCCTCACACCCACACAGGCCAGGTCCTCTGCTCTGTTAATGGTTAACCCAACCCCTATCTAGAATACACACACCAGCCAGGCTGGGGGTGACTCCCCTGCCCCCCACCCACCCACCAGCTGTTCTTAAAGGACCAGGTGTCCTCCATAGCTCTTTAGCCCCCATTGGTAGGGAGGGCCCTGGTGTTTGGAGGCCTCTAGCCCTGAGGACGGGGGTGGGGGGCTACCCAGTGCTTGGGTCTACAGAGCTGTCTGGGGAGGCTACAAGACTGCCCAGGAGAGGTGCATGTAACTTCATCCAGCGTCTCGCTTGCCCCAGGCTTATCGCCTGGTGTATTTAATCAGGGGTGGTTTTCCCAGCCCTGCCCAGAGCCCAGGCTGGCAGTGCCAGGGGTGACTGAACACCTGACATCTGATGGCTGGGGTGGGAGTGGAACTCTTCAGTCCAAGAACAGGGGGTTTAAGAATGCAAGATGTGGAAGACAAATGGCTCTACAAGATGTATGCGTGGGACACCTGGGTGACCAAGAGTACAGGTCAGAACATTAGGGTCTTCCAAATTTAGCTGATATAACACCTGGTTTCCAGAGATCTGGAGCAACCCTAGTTGTATGACAGAGCTGTTCCACGGGACAACTATCATCCCAGTCTGTTCATCCACTACCCTTGCGGCTGCCCAGCATTCCCCCTCCCCAGAACCCAAGCCACTTCACGGTTGCAGGGGAGGCCCCGGGGATGGGGGCTGGGCTCCAAAGGCTGCCCCCTCCCCTTAACCCCTGCTTTGCCACAGCAGGCTCAGATCCCACCCCCTGACGTCAGTGAGCAGGAAGTCCTGGTTAATCATCAGCCCACTGGGACAGGTGTGCGACAGGGCCTAGCACATCAGAAGCAGCCGCGGGGAAGTGCTTTTCAACCTCCCAGTCACTGTGCTCTAGGATGGCCACCGTTGAGGCTGGTCTCCCTAGATGGGCGTGAGGAACCGGGTTCAGGTTTCCTAAATGTCCACCTCTTGTGCTCTCATGCACAAGACCAGAAGCAGCCACCATGTTTCCAAGGTCCCTATTTATCCACGGAGGTAAATCTCCTTTCCTCGGGTGGTCCCTCTAGCTATCTTACTTAATTTTGACTCTGCCCAGCAAGAATTCACTACCCATCCCTTCCAGAAAGCCTCCTGATGCATCCACCCCCTCCCAGCCCCTCCCACTCCCACCCCCACCCCCACCCCCACCATGGGCACCAAGCCCTCCTCTCTAGATTCTGAGCAGATACAGGGGATGAGAATATGGGCCAAAAAGCAGACCTAATTCCTGGGCTTAGCTATGTCTCCCATGCAATAGCAATTCGCTCTGAGCCTCAGTTCTGTCATCTGGAAAACGGGCGGATGGCTCGAACGTTTGAGCAGTGGCCAGCATTTGTAGACAGCCGGCGGGCCCGCTTGAGTGAAGAGCGCCACCTGGAGGTTACAACGCAATGTCCTCTCCCTGCAGGATCAGTTCTGTCCCAGAGGGGGCGCAGCATTCCACAAACTAAGGGACCAAGAAGGGAAAAAAAACCCATCTTTCGGTTTATTGAAGGAGGAAAGGGGTGAGGGAGAGGGAAGCAAAATGCTTTTGCTTTGTTTATAAAGAGCGAAATTTCCAGGAGGCCCCTTCTCAAGGAGGAAGGGAGCACCTCTCCCCCAACTACGAGCAGCAGCAAAGCCAAGCCAAGGAGGGGAGAGGGAAATTGGAGGGGCCAAGGGACCCCAAACACCCTCTTGGCCATAAGCCATGAGCTTTCTCCCCCCACCCTCAATGCGTCTACCCCAGGGGACCCATCTGGGATGAGGAAGGGGGTATGTACACAGGTGGGGGTGGCACTGGACTGGGTGGGGGAGGGAATAATTTATCCGCAGCAGCGGTGGGTGGCAAGGGGACAGGGGGCAGTAGACTAGTGGCAGTGGTGGTCTAGGGGTCCCGTTCTTTCTTAACCTTGATGTCTCCAGCAAGGATGGTGGCAATCTCGCCCTGCATGAAGGCCCAGGGGACAGAGGAGCCCACCAGTGGGCACTTGTCTCCGCTGGGGCAGTACACCTCACCAGCAGGGCCCTGCGCCTTGATGAACTCTCGTGAGCAGGGAAAGCAGAACTTGTGTCCGGGCACTGAGGGGCACTGGACGAAGTGGGTGTCTTCCAGCCGTTCCCGGCATAGGGTACAGCACAGGGGGGCCCCTGGGGTAGCCCCAGTGCCGCTCCCACCTCCGCTAACAGCTTCTGCCCCCGCAGTGGGGCTGACTTCGGCTTCACCATTGCGGGCCACTAGGCGATGCTGGGCTGCAGGCTGAGCTGTGGAGGAGGCTGCTGGGCTGGCACCGCCTGCACGCCCAGGGCCCCCACCCCCACCAGGATCCTTGGGGGAGTGGCCCAGGGCTTCAGCCACATTCTTCAGAGCAGCGATGGGTGAGGGCACACCAGGGGTCTCGGCAGAGTATGGGCCACCAGGTGCTACCCAGTGTCGTTGCTGCTGCTGCTGCTCCTCGGTGGTCATCTTCCCAGCCGCCTCACCCTCGGGCTCAGGGGATGCCTTGCGACGGCGTGCCGTAGGCGCCAGGTTCCGGGAAGGGGCTCGCGGGGGTGGGCCACACAGAGCTGCAGGAGCCGGCTCTGGGTACTGCTGGGGCAGGGCCTCTGCAGGAGCTGGCTCTCGGAAGCTGCGGACTCCATCGGTTAGGAGCTCCCCTAGCTGGCGCCATTCCCCTGAGCCGTGTCGGCGTTCGTATTCTAGGTACTTGAAGCCCGATGAGGCCAGTGCCTTGCCAGGCTCCCGCAGAGCATCATGAAACATCTGGCGAGCCACAGCCAGGACTCCTGCGTACACGTTGCCAGAACCACAGGGATATTCGGTGAAGAGCTTCAGCTCAAACTCGTATCCTGGTGGGCGGGCAGTAGCATCAAAGGCGAACACCCGCCCCACCAGCCCGTGATCTTTCTTAAAGCGGACATTGAAGGGGGCACAGGCAGACAGCGCTAGCAGCTGTTCCCGCACTGCTTTTGGGCGTCCGTGCCACTCCTCTGCCCTTCCCCGCATGGCTTCATTCAGTTCTGCCAGACAGTCCGCATTCCTCTGCTGCTTCTCCTTCTCGAAATCGGAGCCGAAGATTGGACGGGCAGGACTCAAGCCGGGTGCCAGCGTCAGACCTCGGCTTCCCAGGCCAGATACTGCAGCTGCCAGCAGCCCGGGGGGCACCAAGCTGGGCATAGAGCCAAGGAGGGCCCTTCTTGCCCCCTCCACCATGGTGTCCTCGCGGCCCAGCCCATTGGCCAGGCGGGACCCCAGCGTATACTCCAGGGCAGGCGCGGGCAGGGGAAGGCGACCGGATGATGTGGCCCTGTCATAGCGGTCCTGGCCTGAAACGCCGCCGCCAGTCCCCGATGGCTGCGGCTGTGCCTGCGGAGGCGGTAGCTGGGGGCCTTGTGCAGCGGCAGCAGCCAGGTCCTTGGTGGCCGGGTGCTTGAGGGCCGGGGGCCCCGGCGAGCGGCCCTCGGGGAGCACGTGGCTGCGTTTGAGCTGGCGGGCGGCGTCGATGAGCAGCTCAATGCGATCCGCGCCCTCAAAGTTCACGCAGCCGCGGCACACGGCCTCACTGAAGTCCCACACCATGGCCCACGGCATCTTGGGCAGGTCGCACAGGTAGCACCACTGGCGGCGGGACGCCTGCACCGACGCCATGGTCCCTGCGCTCACGCCGCCAGGCCCCCGCGTTCCACCCGCCGCCGAGGTTCGATCCGCACCGTCGACGTTCGATTCGTGTTCCCGGGAAAGCGCGAGCCACAGTCCGGCCTCCGGCTCGGCCTCCCCGCCGATCCAGGCCCGGCCCCCCTTCCCCGCCCCCTGGGCCCTAAGTCTTTTTCCTCACTCCTGCCTCCTTGAAAAGGCAGGCAAAGGCACGTCGGCGCCCCCGCTCGGTCCAGGCTCCGGGCCGAGGCGCACAGCTCGGGCCCGGCGATGGGCCGCGAGCGCCGCCGCCTCGGGCTCTCGCCGTTCCCGCTGCCGCCACTGCAACGGCTGCCGCCGCCTCCACCTCCTTCTGCCCCAGAGGCCGCTTCGCAGGGAAAGTTACATAACGTGCCGGCAAAGCCTTCTGGGAAACGTAGTCCCGCCGGACCGGTTCTTAAAGGGGACTGCAGGAGGCGGGGGGGGGGGGGGGGGGCGACGACTCGCCGCTTCTCTGCGGCTCAACCCTTAACACTCTTCGCGAAGGGCAGGAGTTCGGCGCGCTCCTAGGAGCTCGAGTACAAGAGTTGAGGGCGACGATGTGATACGAAGGGTCAGAGCTACCACGAATTCAGAAACTGTAGGGGGCGGACATGTTCCGGGTGTCCCGTTTCTGTTCCGATTTGCTGTGCAGCTTTAAGCAAAAGCCTTGCCTTCTCTGAGACTCAGTTCCCCGCCCATCAAAGGTAAGCCAATGACCAGTTAAGAAAGCAGGCGCTCCTGGGGCGGGGCAGAGGGGCCCTGATTGGGTGGTTTCTGGGTAGGGGACGGGAAATTGGCAATTTGGTCGTGGTAGTGAGGAGGTAGGGGAAGTTGTCCACTTGGCACTTTGCTTTCCCCAGAATCCTGGGTATCAGCCTCTGACCCGGGTCAGCAACAGCCCGATAAAAGAGAGGACTGAAGGTTTCTGTCTTAGTTGCCTCATCTCCTGGAGAGGTAAGCGCTCTCCAACTCTGTTCCAGTTTGGCCGGCGCGCTCTGGTCTAAAAAGGGTTACACTGTCCGTTTCTCCGCCTGCCCCCCAGTTTACTACAATTCCCAAAATGCTCTGCAGGGCGGACAAACTGACGCACTTCCGCTGTCTGGGAGGTCGGGGAGGCCTTCCCGATTCCTGCTGCCTCCCCCACGCCACTGCAGTCCATTTTTTTTTTGGGGGGGGGTTTCTCCGTTTTCGGAGCACGGAGTTGAGGGCACCCTCACCATCTACTGACTCCTAATTCGGGAGAAGGGAAGGAAGCCAGAATTGGAGAGCAGGAGTTGGGGGGGGTTAGTTTCTGGGGAGAGAAGCGCCAGACCACCTTTCTACAACCTTGAGTGCTTACTACTTGATTGGTCCAACCAGGCTGTGACCCCCGTTTTTAATTCCTGGCGTCGGGAACAGTGCGAGGCAGGCTGCCGCGAAGGTTGGGGTGGGAACGCTGATCTCTAAGCACTAACCTACGTTAGCCTTTTCCTAAGCCTGAGTGCATTGTTAAGAAGGCAAAAATATTTGAATGTCTTGTCAATTACAATCATTCCTGTATTTCAAAATAATCAGGGTCTGCCTACCCCTCTCATCCACTGCAACCATAGTAGCTCTAATTTTGTTACCCACCTATAACTTTTAAAAATTGGCTCCTTTGAAAGACTAGTTTCGCCTTAGCCTAACCAATGTTATGTGTCTAATCATGGGTTTTATGTACTAACAACGTTTTTACATAAGTTAAAGGGGCACAGAGACCCATTAAAAAGGCCATCCACTATCAATGAAAATTGCCTTTGGCTCATTCTCTGTAAGCTCTAGTGGGAGTCAAAGAGTTCTGGCCAGAGGCCAGCTTCAGGACTGAACTGGCACCTGACAAACTTAAGGCAAATTCCTAAACTCAGGAAAAACATGGAAACACCTAGATTCTGCTTTTAACTGGGTACCTTCAGGTTAAGATGTTAATTCATATAAATGCCATCCATGGTGCCTGGGCCGGAATGGAAGCACTATAAATGAAGTTTTTGTTTTTAAGCTGCCCATTTTTTTCAGAGATTCGACCCCTCTTCAGCATTGAGCAATACTAAAGATAGAGCAGTGACAGAGAGACTCCGGCCTGGCCCTGACAAGGCTCAGCCGGGTGAGGGAGACAGACGATCAACTTAAATGCACTCAAAAGATGTTCAACTTAAATGTACTCAAATGATGATTGAACTGCACTTTTTTTTTGTATCTGCTGGAACAGTGGGTGTCGAGAAAGACTTTCCTGAGGTGATATTTGAGCTGAGGCCTGAGAGATAAAGAAAATCTGGTTGTAGGAAGTAAAGACTCCTAAATAAAAAAAGATGCCCATGCCTGACAGGTGGTGGCACAAGTGAGGTCCCAGGTTCAAAAGCCTGAGGTTGGTGTCTTGAGTGCGGAAGTGGCATGATCCGTAATCATTGGCTTGAACCCAAAGGTTGCTGGCTTGAGCAAGGGGTCACTGGCTCAGCTGGAGCCGCCCAGTCAAGGCACGAATGAGAAGCAATCACTGAAAAACTAAAAGTACTACAACTACAGAGCTGATGCTTCTCATCTCTCTCCTTTCTTATCTCTCTCTCACTCCCTGAGTCTAGCATTTAAAAAAAAAAAGATGCCCATTTCACAGATGAGGAAAATGGAGTTGCCAGGGCAACACCAGGGGCTAAGCCAGGTCTGAGTCCAGGATGGTGCTTGTTTTCTACCTAACTCCAGGCTCTGCAGCAGGTTTGGGAGTAAGAAAACCAGCTCCTGCTTTCATGAACTGTGGAGGGAACATACCTTAAACGGATAAAGGCACTTCTCCATTTGGGGACACTATGAAAAAGAACCATAGGACATGGAGAGAGAATCTAAGAAGCACACCCTTCCTAGCCTGGGGAGGGAATCCAGGATGTTCTTCTTGATGACATTTTGGTGCTATCTGCAAGATGATCTGAACCCGGGCCTTGATGGCTTTAAGAAAGAAAAAAAAGGCCCCTAAATCCAAGGAGGTAGCTTCTGCTGGTTGAAGAGTGGGGCAAGTGTAGGTGCTGGAATCCCAGGCCTGTCTCAGCCAGAGCCTCAAGTAGTTGTATTAAAAATAAGTTTATTGATATCTTGTAACCACTGAGGAGAAAGGAGTGGGTGGAGCTCTAGAGGTCAGAGACTGCAGTGGGAGGCAGAGGGCCCAACCTATACCTCACCAGTGAGAACTCACAGCCCTCTCCCTAGGATACAGATTGCTGTCATCCTCATTGTCATACATATTCTGATTTGTCTCAAAACCCCCACCTCCTCCAAAGTTTGGATTAGGGGTGTGGGAAGGCCCCCACAGCTCAATTCTCTTCAAGTCAAGACCAGGTTAGGGAAGGGGGTATGTGCAGACCCACGAGGTTCCCTCTGCAGCCCATAAAGGGCAATAATAAATAACAAAATTGATGGCTTAGAAGTCAGGGTTAAGGGAAGCAGCCAGGCAGACAGCGCTGTACTGGAGAAAGGGCTGGGGGACCCATCAATGAGGCCCCCCGTGAATCAGGCACTAACTAGTACAGGGAGCGGGGTGCTTGTGCCCCTGCAGCAGGGAGCCAGGGTGCAGCTGGCACAGGGAAGGTGCATTGCCCTCCTCCGCTGGGCTAAGCTGGGAGAGGAAGTGCAGGCGAAAGAGCGTAGTCAAGCTTGAACCCAATGGTACATTTCATGGAGATTTCCATCGCCCCCGCCTCTTCCTTGTAGGAAAACCTTTCCTCCTCTTGTGTGGGGGGGAGTCATGGGGAGGAAGTGGGGCTGGGAGTGGCCGAGGGGCCCCCTCCTCACTTCTAGGGGCAATGATCACCCCTCTGGCTGCCACCATGGCCCGGTCCACAACAGTAGCCACCACAGACACAGGTTCTGGGGTGATCTCCACCTTGGGGGCAGGTGGGGGCAGGATGGGCCTGGGGGGTGTGGGTGTGGGTGGGGGCAAAGGGGGGGGTAGTGGGTCCACCGGGGTTCTGGGGAGAAGGGGCAGCAGGGCGCTGAGGGCCTCACTCAGTTTGGTCAGTCCCTGACGCAGGGTGCCAGCCAGCTCCCTGATGGCATTGGCAGTCTCCTGCTGCGCACGCAGGAAGTCCAGGGAAGAGTCTGGGGCAGAGGGCGTGGGCAGAGGCAGTGGAGGGGGTGGGGGACTAGGGGGTAAGGGTGCCACTTGGACCTGCTGCAGTGGCTGGGGTGGTAGAGGTGGAGGGGCCGGGGGTGGTGGAGACAAGGCCAGACGGGGCAGCTGGACAGTCTGCAGGGCTGGAGAGGGCGAGGACTCACGCTCCTTAGGCGGTGGGCAGCCCCTTTCCTGAGGATTGCAGGAGGGCCGGGCCCAGGGCTCCGGGCTGCTGGAGCCCCCCTTGCTGTGGGCTGGTGTATCTGTGGAGAGAGAGATGTAGGTAAGGCGTGCGTGACCCTGCAATGCCACCTCCACCCACCTCGGCCCCAGAGCCAGCTTTGTAAAGCTTAACAGATCATGCCTTATAACAGAAGCCTTTGTACCCAGGGGAAAGAGTCAATATATTTAACAGTAACCTGGTGGCCTGTGCCAGCCTTAGTGCAAGCAGGGTCCTGGAGGTCCCCGGCTGAGCCAGGAAGAGCCAACATTTTAGAAGGCTATGGTCTGCTCTCTCAGGCCTCCTTGCTGGGTCCTGGGGATGTCAGGAGGGCTGGGGAGAGAGGTGTGGTGGCTAGAGCAGAAGGGGCACTTCTGGACGCTGGGAGTAGGGCTGTTTTCTACCAGGATGACAAGATCAACCTCATCTCTGGTCTGTACCAGTTCAACCCCAGGCCTGCTGGGCTTCTTGTCTCCTCTCACCTGGGATCTCATTTATGCCCATGAACTTGAACACAGCTATTGCAGTAATATAAGGTTAGAGTAATTAATTATAGAAAAATATGGAAGATATATAAAAATAATTAGGATAAATTAAAAGCAATTAAAGAAATTAAAGTTATGCCGTCTAAACAAGAATTAATATAGTGTGTACAGATATGATAAAGACTTTGCCTTTCACGCAAGGCTCAGTTTGTGTGTGAAGTTCCATATAGATAAGAAGTGGCTTGATGTCATAACTCTGTGAGTTGACATAGACAGGAGGCTTCCCTAGGAACATCTTAAAAGTGGCTTGATGTAACATTTCAGTAGATTAACATAAAAGGGCACCCAGAGAGGAACTCCCAAAAAGGTGGTTTAAGGTGATATCCTGTAAATTGACACCTGTTAGAAGATATTGGCCAGAAAGGTACTAAAGCTGAGGAGCCCCTACTGCGGTAATCACCCTAACTCTAACGTGAATGTGGACTGTCTCCACGCCACTCTGACCAAAGACAACCCAGAGGAGCACGCTGACAGGGCCCCCTTAAGCTGTACCCAGGCACACAGAAAGGATTTGTGAGTAATAAACTGCCTGTATGATTCTTGCAACTAACTTGTGTGTTGGTTGTGCCTTTCCTCTGGTGGCACTTGGTCTCGGCACTGATAAGTAGAATCCTCATAGGTGCTCGAGTAGTCTCAAAGAAGCTGCCAGCCCTGCAGTTAAGCAGGAGTGTCCCACTGTGCAGAGAAGTCGAATCAGGGAGGCCTGATCAACGTAGAGCTCGGGCTCTACTGGGACAACAGCCCACATGCATAAGTTCCCAGATTTCCAAACCCTGCTTGAACCTCTCCTTCCAGCTGTGTACCCGGCATACCCCCTTGATGATCTAATAATGTCTCACACTCACTTGCCAGAGCTGAGCTCCTTCCTGGTCCTTCCTCTCAGCTGATGGCATCTCCATCCTTCCAGCTGGTTGGGCCCAAAACTTCCACTCTTTTCCCTCCGAAGGTCCCATCCATGTTCCAATAACACTGGCTCTGCCTTCAAACTATTTCGATATCCAACCTCTTCTGTCCACTTCCATGGCCCCCGCCCTGGCCCCCGCCCTGGCCCATCCACCATCTCTCACCCGGACTATGGCAGCTGCCTCCTCACTGGGCTCCCTGCTTCCTCCCCTGCCCCTTACAGTTTGTTCTCCACAAGTGCCTCAATGGTTCAACTGTAACACATGATACATGTCAGTTATGCTACAGGAAAGAAACCGGTCACCAAGGCCTACATTTCACATGATCTACTTATATGAAATGTCCAAAATAAGCAGATCTCCATGGACAGAAAGTAGATTAGTTGTTGCCTAGGGCTGGGTGGAGATGGGGGGGGGGAATGAGGTGGGGAGTGGGGGCTAAGAGGTGCAGGGCTTCTTTCTGAAGTGATGAAAGTGATCTGAAATAGACTGTGGTGATGGTTCCAGGACTCTGGGAACAACATTACTAGAAGTCACTAAACTGTAGACTTGAGATGGGCAGGTTATATGGTATGGGGATTCTAGCTCAATGAAGATGTTAAAAAATACAAGTCAGATGTTGTCTTTCTCTTCTCAAAGCCTTTCTGTGGCTCTCATCTCACTCAGAAAAACCAAAGTCCTCAAAGACCCCAAGGTTCTGCACAATCTGCCCCCATTGCCTCCCCTGGGCTCCTGCCCCCCCCCCCCCCCATCTCTATCTCTTTATCTTGTTCACCTGGCTCCACCACCTTGGCCGTCTTTTTTTTTTTTTTTTTTTTTTTTATTTATTTTTTACAGAGAGAGTGAGTCAGAGAGAGGGATAGACAGACAGGAATGGAAAGAGATGAGAAGCATCAATTATTTTTCATTGTGTGTTGCAACACCTTAGTTGTTCATTGATTGCTTTCTCATATGTGCCTTGACCACGGGCCTTCAGCAGACCGAGTAACCCCTTGCTGGAGCCAGCGATCTTGGGTTCAAGTTGGGGGGCTTTTTGCTCAAACCAGATGAGTCCACTCTCAAGCTGGCGACCTTGGGGTTTTGAACCCGGGGCCTCTGCATCCCAGTCTGACGCTCTATCCACTGCGCCATCTTGGCCTTCTTATTGGTCCTCAAACACAGTAGGGTATTCCTGCCTCAGGAATAGCATATTTGCATATGCTATTTCCTTTGCCAGGAAAGGTCTTTCCCCAGACCCTGCCTGGTTCCCTCCCTAACCTCCTCCACATTAGCTCCTGGTTGTTGCTTCTCATATGTGCCTTGACCCGGCAAGCCTGGGGTTTTGAGCCAGGGATGTCAGCATTCCAGGTCAACGCTTTATCCACTGTGCCACCACAGGTCAGGCAATCCCCCGCGTCTTAAGTAGTTTCCATCCTTGTCCTTTTCTGGCCTAACCCTCCCTGGTTTAACCCCCTGCTCTCTGCCTGGCATGGGGCTGCTCTGTGTGTGTTGTCCGTCTCCTGATGTCACTTCCCTCAGGTAGGGCTTTGTTTTGTTCCCTGCTCTTCACCCAGTGCTTTGAACAATGTCCAGCACAATTTTTTTTCTTCTTTTTTTTAAATTTATTTTTATTTTATTTATTCATTTTAGAAAGGAGAGAGAGAGGGAGAGAGAGGAGAGAGAGAGAGAGAGAGAGACAGAGAGAGGAGCAGGAAGCATCAACTCCCATATGTGCCTTGACCAGGCAAGCCCAGGGTTTCAAACCGGCAACCTCAGCATTTCCAGGTCGACGCTTTATTCACTGCACCACCACAGGTCTTTTTTTTTTTTTTCTTTAATAAGGAAATAATGAGCCCTTGTGGATAGTTCAGTTGGTTAGCATCATCCAGAAGCGCAGAGGCTTCCAGTTCGATCCCTGGTCAGGGCACATACAGGAATGGATCAATGTTCCTGTTTCTCTCTCTTTCTCCCTTTCTTCCTCACTCTCTAAAATCAATACATTAAAAAAAAAATCTTAAAAAAATATAAAAATAACGGCCCCAGACGGGGGTTGCCAGTGGATCCCAGTCCGGGCGCATGTGTGAGTCTGTCTTACCATCTCCCCTCCTCTCACTTAAAACAAAACAAAAACCCATAATAATAATAATAACTGGCTTCTGGGGAGTCAGCACTGGTTGAGCCATCAGGCCCTAGGTGCTTGCAGCAACCTTCCCAAAGTTCCCTAGCACCTACAGGGGCCAGTCCACCCTCTCCCTGGGGCTACCGGGCCTCAGCCCTGGCCCCTTTCCCCCCTTCCTCGCCTCAGGGCTGGTGCACAGGCTTTCGCCTCCTGATCCCCCCACTCCCTGCACTGCCCCTTGGCCAGCTCAAACATTCCTTCCTCTGGGAGCCTGCTTCCTGCTCCTAAGTCACATCAGAGCCCCCTGCTCTTCTCTTCCAAGTCAGCCAGTCCCCTCCAGCCCTGAATGCTGGAGGTCCAGCCTCTCTGGGCCATCCAGGCAGGACAGGTAGGGAAGGCTGGGAGTGAGACAATGGCCACAGCTATCAGTTGTGTGACACTTTCTTGGCCAGGCCCTGGGAAAAGTGGCTGAGCTCTCCTGTGTTATTTCAGAGTCCTCTCAGCCATTCTCTGGGGTAGGTGCTATCACCATCACCCCATCACACAGATAAGGTGACTGAGGCAGAGAGGTGTCACAGAGCTGGTAATGGCAGAAGAGGGATTTGAACCCTGGTAGGCTCCAGAGCCCACACTTTTAACCACTCTCTAGGCAGGGGCTGTGGGCTGAGGGTGGCAAGTCTCACTCATAAGGGGCATGAGAACTGTAGCCACTTGAAAATACGACTTTTCGTCTACTGAATTCAAGAAGCAGATAGTGGCCCACTCTTTATGCCCACACAGGTCATGGAGGGCCATCACACAAGAGTTAAAATCATATTTGTTTGCAAACTTTGAGCCTCAGTTTCACTACCTATAAATGGATGTGTGAGTGCCAGGGACCAAGGGATCCAATAATGTATCTTCTCCCTGAGGGCCATTACTGAGACTTACTGCATCATCTTGGGCACAGGCTTTAGTGCCACACAGTAAATTCTTAATGTTGTTATTCTTCTTTCAAACATTAGGTCAGAGAGAAATGTTAGCTTTCCCACTAGTGTGAACAAAGATACCTCATGCTGCCCAGGCTGTTTCAGTCCTTAGGTCGGATCAGTTCCTTTTTTTGAGTTTTACACAATGGGTAGTCTAATCAAGGAATCTTTAAGCACATTCCTGCCTCAGGGCCTTTGCATGTACTGTTTCCTCTAGCTCAGTGGTAGTCAACCTGGTCCCTACTAGTGGGCCGTCCAGCTTTCATGGTGGGCAGTAGTGGAGCAATCAAAGTATAAATAAAAAGATAGATTTAACTATAGTAAGTTGTTTTATAAAGATTTATTCTGCCAAACTTAGTGAAAATCTGACATAAATTATTATTATATGCTTTAACTTGCTGTAACTCTGCTTTATAAATTTTATAAAGTAAAGTTACTTCCCTACTTTATAAATCACCATTACTGTGGAACCGGTGGGCGGCAGAAAATTTTACTACTAACAGAGATGCAAAAGTGGGCAGTAGGTATAAAAAGGTTGACTACCCCTGCTCTAGCTGGAAGTGCTCTTTCTTCAGATATCCATCTAGTTGGCTCACTCTCTCTCATTCAAGTCTCTGTTCAAATTCACCTCCTCAGAGAAGCTGTCCTGGTCTACTCGGTTTATAGCAGCCTTCCATCACTCACTATCCTATTTTTTTGTGTCTGTGACAAAGAGAGACAGAGAGAGGGACAGATAGGGGACAGAGAGACAGGAAGGGAGAGTTGAGGAACATCAATTCTTTGTTGCCGCTCCTTAGTTGTTCAGTGATTGCTTTCTCTATGTGCCTTGACCGGGAGGCTACCACAGACTGAGTGACCCCTTGCTCAAGCCAGTGACCTTGAGTTCAAGCCAGCGACCTTGGGCTTTAAGCCAGCGACCATGGGGGCATGGGTTATACCTATGATGGTATAACCATCTCAAGCCAGCGACCCCGAGCTCAAGCTTGTGAGCCTGCACTAAGCTAGCAACCTTGGGGTTTCGAACCTGGGTCCTCTGTGTCCTAGTCTGTCGCTTTGTCCACTGCACCACCGCCTGGTCAGGCTCACTATCCTTTTAATACTTTATTTTTCGTTTTAGCTCTTATTGCTTCCTGTAAATCAGTGGTCCCCAACCCCCAGGCTGCGGACCGCTACTGGTCTGTGGGCCATTTGGTACCAGTCGCAGAGAAAGAATAAATAACTTACATTATTTCCGTTTTATTTATATTTAAGTCTGAACGATGTTTTATTTTTTTTAATGACCTGATTCCCTCTGTTACATCCGTCTAAGACTCACTCTTGACGCTTGTCTCGGTCACGAGATACATTTATCCGTCCCACCCTAAAGGCCGGTCCGTGAAAATATTTTCTGACATTAAACTGGTCCGTGGCCCCCTGGCTGGTTGGCTCAGTGGTAGAGCGTCGGCCTGGTGTGCAGGAGTCCCAGGTTCGATTCCCGGTCAGGGCACACAGGAGAAGCGCCCATTTGCTTCTCTACCCCTCCCTCTCTCCTTCCTCTCTGTCTCTCTCTTCCCCTCCCGCAGCCAAGGCTCCATTGAAGCAAAGTTGGCCCAAGCGCTGAGGATGGTTCTATGGCCTCTGGCTCAGGTGCTAGAATGGCTCTGGTCGCAACAGAGCAACGCTCCAGATGGGCAGAGCATCGCCCCCCTGGTGAGCATGCCGGGTGGATCCCGGTCAGGCGCATGCAGGAGTCTGTCTGATTGCCTCCCTGTTTCCAACTTCAGAAAAATACAAACAAACAAACAAACAAAATACAAATAAAACCCCCCCAAAAAAAAACTGGTCCGTGGGCCAAAAAAGGTTGGGGACCACTGCTGTAAATGATCTGTTTGGGGTTACTAGTTTGTGGTCTGACTACCATAATTATACTGCTCACAAAAATTAGGGGATATTTCAAAATGAATATGAAGCAATTAAAAAAAGAAGCATTAGCGCTGACCAGGCGGTGGCGCAGTGGATAGAGCATTGAACTGGGATGTGGAGGACCCAGGTTCGAGACCCCAAGGTCACCAGCTTGAGTGCGGGCTCATCTGGTTTGAGCAGAGCTCACCAGCTTGGACCCAAGGTCACTGGCTCAAGCAAGGGGTTACTCGCTCTGCTGTAGCCCCATGGTCAAGGCATATATGAGAAAGCAATCAATGAACAACTAAGGTGTCACAACGAAAAACTAATGATTGATGCTTCTCATCTCTTTCCATTCCTGTCAGTCCCTCTCTCTGACTCTCTCTGTCTCTGTAAAATACAAAAAAAAAGAAGCATTAGATTATTTTTATTAAACAAGAACATCAGAAAAGCAAAGCTGTTTGATTATGCAAATGAGATGCAAAACCAACTTTTATTTCATTGGTGAAAATGCACTGTACAAAAGGCTGAAAGTACTGGAGTATCTGCACGTTCTTTGATCCCCTAATTTTTGTGAGCAGTGTAGAATGTCAGGTTCATAAGAGAAGGAAAATTGTCTTTTTACATACAGTGTGTCCGTAAAGTCATAGTGCACTTTTGACCAGTCACAGGAAAGCAACAAAAGACGATAGAAATGTGAAATCTGCACCAAATAAAAGGAAAATTTTCCCAGTTTCATACCTATTCAGTGTAGTTCAATATGGGCTCATGCACAGATTTTTTAGGGCTCCTTAGGTAGCTATCCCGTATAGCCTCTACAGACTCGTCACTGACTGATGGCCTACCAGAACGGGGTTTCTCCACCAAACTGCCGGTTTCCTTCAACTGCTTATCCCACCGAGTAATGTTATTCCTATGTGGTGGCGCTTCGTTATAAACGCGCCGATATTCACGTTGCACTTTGGTCACGGATTCGATTTTAGCCAGCCACAGAACACACTGAACTTTCCTCTGTACCGTCCACATCTCGACGGGCATGGCCGTGGGCTGCTCCGCTGTATACCTGGTGTTATGTCATCATCTGCGCATGCGTACATGCTGCCACATCATCTTACAGAAACTGGGAGGGTTTTCCTTTTATTTGGTGCAGATTTCACGTTTCTATCGTCTTTTGTTGCTTTCCTATCACCGGTCAAAAGTGTACCATGACTTTACGGAAGGACACACTGTAGTATTATTCCCAGCATCTATAACAGTGCCTGCCTGGGAACAAATACTCAATAAGTATTTGTTAAGTGAATAAATTAATGAAAGGGTTGCACAGCTTCTGAGAATACAAATTTGCCTTGTCTGATCCAGTTCAACAGGGCCATTTCACAGATACCAACACTGCAGTTTAATTCACACTGAGAACAAGGGTCCCAGGTGATTATCTCTCTCTCTCTCTTTTTTTTTTTGTGTGTGTGACAGAGACAGAGATAGGGACAGACAGACAGGAAAGGAGATGAGAAGCATCAATTCTTCATTGTGGCACCTTAGTTGTTCATTGATTGCTTTCTCATATGTGCCTTGACCATGGGGCTACAGCAGACCGAGTGACCCCTTGCTCAAGCCAGTGACCTTGGGCTCAAGCTGGTGAGTCTTGCTCAAACCAGACGAGCCCACACTCAAGCTGGCGACCTCGGGTTTTTGAACCTGAGTTCTCTGCATCCCAGTCCGACGCTCTATCCACTGCACCACCACCTGGTCAGTCCTCTCCCTCTCCCTCCACAGTTTCATGACTTCCAAATGCCCTCAAGATAAAGTCCAAAGTTTGACTTCACTTACGAGCCACGAGTGACCTAATTCTGACATAATTAACTTAAGTCGATATTAATTGTTATATTGTTGGGCAGTCTAGCCCAATAGTTAAGAGCATAGACTGTGAGTTGGCTACAACCTGTATTCTAGTTTCAATTCTACTAGTTACTGTGTGACCTTGGATGGGTAAATGAACCTTTCTGAATCACATGATTTCAAACTGCTTTGTTTGATCATGTCCTTCCCTTTCTCAAACCCTTCAATGGCTCCCCACAGCACTTATGGATAACAGTCAAACTCCTCACCTCAAGCTAAAGGCCTGCAGGGTCTGGTCTTTGCCCACCTTCCAAACCTCATCTCAAAAATATTTCCTTTCTCAGTCTTCTCACTCTCCCTCCCTCTTCTCAACCTGGAAACTTCAGTTTTCTAAACTGGTCAAGCTTTCTTGTTTCCAAGCCACTGCACATGCTGTTCCTTCTACCAGGAACACTTTCCCAACTCTTCATCCTCACTGTATCTCAGCTCTGATTTCTCCTCCTCGAGGAAGTCCTCCTTGACCTCTCAGGCTGGGTTAGCTGCCCACTCTGAGTCATTACTATATATGTATTAGTCTGTCTTCCCCCCTGGACTGTGGGGAGTCCTAAGAGGACAGGACTGAGGATGTCTCAGTCACAGAAACACTGAGGTTGAATTCACACTAAGAACAAGGGTCCAGATGATTGCATCTCTTTTGCTTAAGACACTTTCATGACTTCCAAATGCCATCAAGATAAAGTCCGAAGTCTGTCCTACAGTGTGTCCCCAACATTGCCCATCAGCATAGGGCAGGTGCCTGGGGAATAGCTATAGAAGAAATAATAACCCAGAGTCAAGGCTAAATGGGAAGTCTTGTCCTCAGCTTTCTTCTATACCTCTTCCACTCAGGGCTGACCTTGGGGAACTTACCAAACCTCCTTGAGACTCTGATTTATAAAATTGTGAAATAGTTCTCACCTCACAGCACTGGAAATTATATCAAGAGCTAATAACAAGTGTTCAGGAGTCTATATACTAAGCAACTTATGTATTATTAATTCATTTCATCTTCACAGCAACCTTTGGGTAGGGACTATTTTTTATTCCCATTTTACAGATGCAGAAACTGACCTGCAGTGACTTACCCAAAATGACAAACAGCTGAGTGGCAAAGTTGTGAAGGGAGCCCAGTCTGCCTTCAGAGTCACTAGCCTACCAGAATGCTTTGTGAGCTGATGACCCTAATGTGGGCTGTGGGACCAGGCCCCCTAAAACTGCGTTCTGTTCCTGACTGACAGTCAGTAGCTGTGGATCTGAGGCAAGTCTTTTCACTTTTCTGAGCCTCGGTTTCCCCAGGTTTAAAACTGGAGTAATAATAGCATCCACTTCAGAGTTGTAGTGAGAATTTGATGAGCCACGTCAGGGGCTCGGACCAGTGCTAGACACACAGCAGACTCTGTGACAGCTCCTGCTAACGTGATAGTGAAGGAACTCACCTGACCCTCGGTCTTCCCTGCGGTCCTCAGACAACACGCAGCGTTGGGAGCAAGCGCTTGGGGTCGGTGGCGGCTGTGAGGAGGCGGCCGCGGGGGGCTGCTCGGCCCCTGCACCAGCTCCTGGCCCCACCACACCCGGCCCGAGTATGGCAAAAATGGTCTCCTCTTCGGCAGAGAAGGCGTCCTCAGCGGCAGCCCCAGCACCCTGTGTGGAGTGCGGCACGCGGGCCAGCTTCTCCTTGGTGCGGCGCTTGAAGTCGTTCCAGCGCTTCTGCACCTCCTGACCCGTGCGCTTCCAGGTGGTGATGCCGTTGATCTTGGCCGCGATGCTGTCCCAGACACGCCGCCGCTCCGCCACGCTCACCCGACGACTTTGCGCGCCGTAGAGCTGCGGGTAGTGGGCGCGCACCTCCCGGATCAAGATCTGGTTCTCTTCGAACGAGAAGCGCGGCTTTCGCAGCCGGGTGGTCTCTTCCGCTTCGCCCGCCGCCGCCGAGGCCATGGCGCCCCCCGACGCCGCCGTCCTGCCGCCTGGCGCATGGGGGGCGCCGGCGCTGCGGGCACAGGGCGCATCGCGCTGGCGGGGGCTCGGCGTCCCCGCACCGCCAGCCCCACCCCGGCCGCAGCGACAATGGCTTCTAAATCCCCGGGACTAGGGATGGAGGCAGGGGATTGATGGGGGCGACAGGCTGTGGGGGGCAGACAGAATGCCTAATAATAGCTGACACCCGTTGAGCGCTCCTCTAGTGCCTGTGCGACGCAAAGTGCCAAGCTTAGGAGTTGATGGAAACTGGGGGAGGGTCTGAAAGGGCGGAGGAAAATGAGGAAAAGCGGAAGAAGGGGTGTCTGCAGGAGTTAGAGGAGAATGGGGGCATAGGAGAAATGGAAGGAGAATGGGGGTGTCTCGGAGGTCGAAGAAGCATGGGGATGGTGGGGGTAACATGCTGAAGGGGAGATGCAGCAAGAAGGGGGGGAGGATCTGGAGCATAGGAGCGCTCTGGGGATTCCAGGCCAATAGGACGTCTGTAAGACCATTATGAAAAGGCGTCCTCAGAGGAGATGTGCAGGAATAATGGTGCGTTGGGGACTTCTAGGGCAGTGGAGGAGATGGGACGATGAAATGTTAGGAATTAGGGTCTGCAGGGATTGCGGGGCTCTGGGGATTACCAGAGATTAAGGGGAGCTCTGGGGGTACTGGGGGCCTGGGATTAGGAGGCTATGGGGGACTCCCGGAAGAGTGAGGGTCGCAGAGGGTGGGGACCGAGTCGGGCCGCGGGTCACTCACCGGCGCCGCCGCAGCCGCAGCCCCCGCCTGCCCGTCGGTCCAGGCTCGGGCTTCTGCGGCCTCTTTCCTCCCCCCTCGCCTCAATCCGTCCCCCCTCCCGGCCCCGCCTCCTGCCGCCGGGAGAGCCATGGCGCAGGCGCAGATAGCGCCAGTCGGTTCCCAACGCCCTTACCGCCTGGGTTTCACGCCCCTTCCACGGCGCAAGCGTAGCAAACCACCTTCCACCGGCGGGCTGCAGCCCCCAGATGTCAAAGCGGGGCACGCATATAACCCTGTCTCACGCATGCGCGCCCCTCGCCTCTAGCCTTGGTACCCAAAGACTACTTCCCTGCGCAGGCGTAGCAATCCTTGGAGGAGGCAGGAGAGATGATGGAGAGAACTCGGGGACTTTGACAGTCTTTCAGCCCACCCAGTTCAATAACTATGCATATATCTTATTCTCTCAGAGAAAAGGGGGGGGGGGGGGAGCTGCGCTGTAGGTATGCGCTTCGTCTCCATGACAGCTGCGTTGGTGGGGTGGCGGTGGGTCGTAAGAAAACCGGGTTGTAGTCCCCTTAACACCCGCCCCTGCACCGGACTGCTCGGATCTGCTAACCACTTATTATCCCGTAGGGGCGGGGCACACTGGAGGGCGCAGTAACCATGGCAAAGCATAAACCATTCAACCATGCCTGGGGGCTCCCTGTCCACACTTTCACATCACTAGGCACCGGAAGGAGGTGTGAGTGAGAGCCTCTTGGGTGGGGAGGCAATCCTGCGCAGGCATGATTTGAAGCAAATGCGGAGAGATAGGAATAATTCTAGAAAACGGGTTGAGTGAGTTGAAAGGCAGGATTATGGAGTTAAATTGGGCCGAGAAATCTATATAGTTCAGTATTCTGCAGGAGCCCTCAAGGTCATTCAACAAATGGTGCTTCATCTATTCAACAAATATTTATTAAGCGCCCGACACAGTTCCAGGTACAGTGAATTCAAAAGACAAAAATTTATACCTTCATGGGGTTCCTTTTTTAGTTGGGAGAATCAGATAATTAGAAAAATAAGATATATAAGTGAGAAGGTGATAAATATATAAAAAAATTGAAGGAAAATGGATTGGGGAGTATGGTGTGAGTGCATGTGTGTAATTTTAAAATAAGTTGGCTAGGGGAGGCCTCCAAGGTGACATTTGAGTAAACAGGTGAAGCAGATGAGCGAGTAAGTGCAGTCAGGGGCAGGACATTGCCTGTTGTGTTCCAGAAACATCTGGGAGGCCAGTGGAGAGGAGGGGGCCAGGGACTAGCAGGGTGGGGAGCCAGGGTCTTTTGGGGCACTGTAAGGATGTAGGCCTTTATATGAGATGAGAGCCATGGGAGCCTTGCATTGGGGAAGGACTTGATTTGATTCTGTTTTTTGTTTCTTTGAGAGAGGCAGGGAGGGAGAGAGAGACAGGAACATCAAGCTGCTCCTTATGTGCCCTGACTGGGAAATTGAACCAGCAACCTCTGTGCTGGGATGACGCTCCAACCAACCAAGATTCCTGGCCAGGGTTTTATTGATTGATTTTTAGAAAGGCAAAGAGAAGAAGGGTGAGAGAGGGGAGGGGGAAGGGAAGCATTCATCTGTTGTTCCACTCAGTTATGCATTCATTGGTTGCTTCTCATGTGTGCCCTGACTGGGGATCGAGCCCTCAACCTTGTTGTTTCAGGATGATGCCCTTAGTTGACTGAGCTAACGGGCCAGAGCCAATTTGATTCTGTTTTTGTTTGTTTGTTTGGTTTTTGTTTTGTTTTGTTTTTTTTTGGTATTTTTCTGAAGCTGGAAACAGGGAGAGACAGTCAGACAGACTCCCGCATGCACCCGACCGGGATCCACCTGGCACGCCCAGCAGGGGCGAGGCTCTGCCCACCAAGGGGTGATGCTCTGCCCCTCCGGGGCGTCGCTCTGCCTCGACCAGAGCCACTCTAGCACCTGGGGCAGAGGCCAAGGAGCCATCCCCAGCGCCCAGGCCATCTTTACTCCAGTGGAGCCTTGGCTGCGGGAGGGGAAGAGAGAGACAGAGAGGAAGGAGGGGGTGGGCTGGAGAAGCAAATGGGCGCTTCTCCTATGTGCCCTGGCCAGGAATCAAACCTGGGTCCCCCGCACGCCAGGCCGATGCTCTACCACTGAGCCAACCGGCCAGGGCCGATTCTGGTTTTAATAAAATTCTTCTGGGGACCTGACTTTATGGAGCCAGGATGGAAGCTGGGTGCCCAATGAGGTGACAATGGCTTCAACCAGGGTGGTAGCCACGAAGGTGAGGTGAAGTGGAATTGGGTATAGGAAGTGAGAGAAAGACAGAAGTCAAAGGTGACTCTGGTATCTTTGACCTAAGTAACAGGAGCTGCCAGAAGCAAAGACAGGCAGTGTTGGAGACAAGCCAAAGCACTTTCTGTTCCCGTCTTGAGGAAGTGAAGGTCGAGACCAAGCATACATGACTGAAGGCAGTCGTGTCCAGGGAAGACCCAAGGACGCAGATGCTTGGCCCTGCTGGAGCTTTCTGCAGGTCAAGAATCAGACAGTAGATGGTGTGGTGTTATGTCTCAGAAAGGGCAAGAGAAACCTAATCAGTTTTGCAAAACTAAATAAAATTGTATACTGTATTCTGTTTGTTAGTTTCTCACACATGATGTCATGTTTCTGCTTAATAAACTGGATAACTGCCCTCTCCAAGGCACCTCAATCTGGAGAGATTGGGGTCCTCCACTTGTGGTATTGTTGCTGCCACATTCCTTTACGGCTCCTCTTCACAAAACCCTGAATACAACAACAAATGGCTCCTGAACAAGGGACATGAGGAGGAAATAAGTCTTTCAGACTGCTTTTGGTTTTCAGCCCAAGGGAACCAGAACGATTTGTGGGGACAGGTAAATTCCTACTCTGGGATAATGGAGCAATGGGGAATTCCCCATCAAGTGACTATGAAGCCTATGCCTATTTGCAGTTGCTTAAGAGATTGTTACATAGTTCCAAAGTCAAAGTTAAGAGAGAAACTTGAGACAAACTATGGTATTTAGTTAGAAGGCATTGCTATTGGTTTACCCCCACAGGAAAAAATTTACTTAATTTACGACAGTGTAGATTAGTAATGAAGTCTCTCTGGAGAGCTCATCAGAGTGGAGAAATCATTCCTTTAAAAGGCTAGTCTGATGGAAGTGGGTTATCAGAGCTTATTAACTTAGTTTGCCGTTCAGCTGGAATTGGGGTGGAGGAGAGGTCTCAGCATGGTCAACCTGAACTGCCAGTTGCAGCAGCTATGGAATTTGAGAATGGATAGGAGACTCAGGTATTAAGAAAGTTACAGCTTTTCCTGTTATGGTCTGGTTTTTTTTTTTTTTGTACTTTTCTGAAGCTGGAAACGGGGAGGCAGTCAGACAGACTCCCGCATGCGCCTGACTGGGATCCACCTGGCATGTCCACCAGGGGGCAATGCTCTGCCCAACTTGGGGCGTCGCTCTGCCGCAATCAGAGCCATTCTAGTGCCTGAGGCAGAGGCCACAGAGCCATCCTCAGCGCCCGGGCAAACTTTGCTCCAATGGAGCGTTGGCTGCGGGAGGGGAAGAGAGAGACAGGGAGGAAGGAGAGGGGGGAAGGGTGGAGACACAGATGGGTGCTTCTCCTGTGTGCCCTGGCCGGGAATCGAACCCGGGACTCCCACACACCAGGCCGATGCTCTACCACTGAGCCAACTGGCCAGGGCCGGTCTGGTTTTCTTTAATGTGTTAGCTACAATCTTCTGAACTATCATTTTGTTCTTTCTTATTATTTGCCTGGAAATTTAGACGGGGACTCCTGATGGATTCGATTTCAAAATCTCTTAGTGGCTTCCCAGTTTTTTTTCTCAGAGATTTTGATTAGTCTCATCCATCATTAGCCTCTGTCAGAAAATGCCCTGGCTGAGATCAGGCAGGCATCTTTCTAGTCTGATTGTGCTCTGAAATCCCGATGTCTCTCTGGTTTGTCTGATTCTAGTTTCTGTTTAGTTTTTGTTTGATATTGTCTAAAATGTGATTTTTAAGGCCTGAATTAAGTTCTTGCTTGCAAAAATTGGAAATGCTGGCTCTTATATTGAAAAAATAGTTTTATGCCTACATTTTTTGCTTTAAAATTGGAACTTGTAAGGAGCACTAATTTAAATTTAAATTGTATGGAATGTCAATCCTTAAGACTTGCTAATTTGGTTGGTGCATTGTAAGGAGTATTTGGAATTAGAAGTCAAATAGTAATTCAAGTATTAGGATTAATCAAAGTTGTTTTTTTGCAGAGACAGAGAGAGAGTCAGAGAGAAGAATAGACAGACAGGAACGGAGAGATGAGAAGCATCAATCATTAGTTTTTCCTTTCGCATTCTGACACCTTAGTTGTTCACTGATTGCTTTCTCATATGTGCCTTGACTGCGGGCCTTTGCTTTCTCATATGTGCCTTGACTGCGGGCCTTCAGCAGACCGAGTAACCCCTTTCTTCAGCCAGCGACCTTGGGTCCAAGCTGGTGAGCTTTGCTCAAACCAGATGAGCCTGCGCTCAAGCTGGCAACCTTAGGGTCTCGAACCTGGGTCCTCTGCATCCCAGTCCAACGCTCTATCCACTGCACCACCACCTGGTCAGGCAGCTCTAAGTTTTTTTTACAATGGGAAGATAACGAAGGTCATTTGGCCTCTGATGAAGAAGAGCATTTATCTTTTAAACAATTAAAGGAGCAGCTTTTTTTTTTTTTTGTATTTTTCTGAAGCTGGAAACGGGGAGAGACAGTCAGAAAGACTCCCGCATGCGCCCGACCGGGATCCACCTGGCACGCCCACCAGGGGCGATGCTCTGCCCACCAGGGGGCGATGCGCTGCCCCTCTGGGGCATCGCTCTGCCGCAACCAGAGCCACTCTAGTGCCTGGGGCAGAGGCCAAGGAGCCATCCCCAGCGCCCAGGCCATCCTTGCTCCAATGGAGCCTGGGCTGCGGGAGGGGAAGAGAGAGACAGAGAGGAAGGAGGGGGTGGGGGTGGAGAAGCAAATGGGTGCTTCTCCTATGTGCCCTGGCCAGGAATCGAACCCGGGTCCCCCGCACGCCAGGCTGACGCTCTACCACTAAGCCAACCGGCCAGGGCCATGGAGCAGCTTTTTGAATTACAGTCTAAACCAGGGGTCCCCAAACTACGGCCCGTAGGCCGCATGTGGCCCCCTGAGGCCATTTATCCGGCCCCCGCTGCACTTCCGGAAGGGGCACCTCTTTCATTGGTGGTCAGTGAGAGTACTGTATGTGGCGGCGCTGCAAAGTGCAGCGTTGCTCATGTACAGTACTACTTCCAGTGACGTGGGACGCACACGTCACGGCTCTGGAAGTGCATCATATCACTTGTTACAGCTAGCAGTGACAAAATGGAACTGGACATTGCCCATCTCATTAGCCAAAAGCAGGCCCATAGTTCCCATTGAAATACTGGTCAGACCTGACCTGTGGTGGCACAGTGGATAAACCATTGACCTGGAAATGCTGAGGTCGCCGGTTCGAAACCCTAGGCTTGCCTGGTCAAGGCACATATGGGAGTTGTTGCTTCTAGCTCCTCCCCACCTTCTCTCTCTGTCTCTCTCTCTCCTCTCTGTCTCTCTCCCTTTCTCTTTCCTCTCTAAAATGAATAATAAAAAAAAAGGAATACTGGTCAGTTTGTTGATTTAAATTTACTTGTTCTTTATTTTAAATATTGTATTTGTTCCCATTTTGTTTTTTTACTTTAAAATAAGATACGTGCAGTGTGCATAGGGATTTGTTCATAGTTTTTTTTTATAGTCTGGCCCTCCAACGATCTGAGGGACAGTGAACTGGCCCCCTATATAAAAAGTTTGGGGACTCCTGGTCTAAACTTTCTGATGGGGAGGTTCGATATAGTATTAACCCTTTCAAAACTTACCAAGATAATTGGTTTCTGCGTCCTCCTTCTGCTGTTGGGAGATGTTAGCTTGGACTGTTCTTTCAAAAGCGGAATATTTACAATTTATGACTTGGTGGGAGGATCAGACTCGTATTCAAGCTAATTGGAATGCTAACGTTAACCCTCCTATTAATATTACACAAGATGAGCTTTTTGGACAGGGACAGTTTGCTGATTTACAACAGTAATGTGGGCAAAATAGGGGGGTGAGGATTTGCTCTTATCTCCACAGATACAGGAGACCAGTGGATATCTTCCAGAAGAGTGAAGCCTCGGCATGAGTCAGAAGTGGAAGAGAGGGAGATTTAACATCTCTGAGCCTCCAGAAGAAGAAATAGACTAAGCCTAGAGCCAAAGGTTATCAGAGAAGTGAAGATGAAGACAACTGCAACACAAAAAGCTGAACTGCCTACTTAGGGGTGGTTCATCACCTTATTCTATATATATTACAAGGGTGGACCTTTCAGACTTATGTATGCCTACCTTATATGTTCATGATTGGTCCTGTGTCCTAGAATGAATCAATTAATCTCATTACCTGTGTGAATTGTTCTTTTTATACATGTCTCAATTTCTCTGTTAATTATAATCAATCTGTTGATTCTGTGTATATACTTAAAGCTAGAACAGGAGTCTGGATACCTGTTCAGATGCATAGAGTATAGACAATGGCAAAATTCGTCCAAAATGAATTTAATAGAAGAAGCTCTAAAAAAGATATATATGACACTTTCCGAGAAAAACTGAAATTGCTTTCTAGTGCACCTTTATTTATTTATTTATTTTTGGTATTTTTTTCTGAAGCTGGAAACGGGAGAGACAGTCAGACAGACTCCCGCATGCGCCTGACCAGGATCCACCTGGCACGCCCACCGGGGCGATGCTTTGCCCACCGAGGGCGATGCTCTGCCCCTCCGGGGCATCGCTCTGCCGCAACCAGAGCCACTCTAGCGCCTGGGGCAGAGGCCAAGGAGCCATCCCCAGCGCCCGGGCCATCTTTGCTCCAATGGAGCCTTGGCTGTGGGAGGGGAAGAGAGAGACAGAGAGGAAGGGGGGGGGGTGGAGAAGCAAATGGGCGCTTCTCCTATGTGCCCTGGCCGGGAATCGAGCACCTTTATTAAGTTGTATTGCTGATGGATTATTTGAACTAAACTCTGTTAAACATTTGCAATTATTAGGAACTTCTACAATAAACGCATTAAATGTCATTGCTGTTTTATGTTTTTGTATTTGCTTAGTCTGGAGAAAGAGCAGAAGCAACTTGTACCGTTCTGGAGGACGAGCCTCCTTGTACACCATAATGTTGCAGAATGAGTTAAAGAAAAGGGGGGGAGATGTTGGAGGAAAGCCAAAGTACCGAGTGACTTTCTGTTCCTGTCCTGAGGAAGTGAAGGCTGAGACCAAGCATACATGACTGAAGGCAGTCGTGTCCAGGGAAGGCCCAAGGACGTGGATGCTTGGCCCTGCTGGAGCTTTCTGCAGGTCAAGAATCAGACAGGCCCTGGCCGGTTGGCTCAGCGGTAGAGCGTCGGCCTAGCGTGTGGAGGACCCGGGTTCGATTCCCGGCCAGGGCACACAGGAGAAGCGCCCATTTGCTTCTCCACCCCTCCGCCACGCTTTCCTCTCTGTCTCTCTCTTCCCCTCCCGCAGCCAAGGCTCCATTGGAGCAAAGATGGCCCGGGCGCTGGGGATGGCTCTGTGGCCTCTGCCCCAGGCGCTAGAGTGGCTCTGGTCGCAACATGGCGACGCCCAGGATGGGCAGATTATCGCCCCCTGGTGGGCAGAGCGTCGCCCCTGGTGGGCGTGCCGGGTGGATCCCGGTCGGGCGCATGCGGGAGTCTGTCTGACTGTCTCTCCCCATTTCCAGCTTCAGAAAAAATGAAAGGAAAAAAAAAAAAAAAAAAAAAAGAATCAGACAGTAGATGGTGTGGTGTTATGTCTCAGAAAGGGCAAGAGAAATCTAATCAGTTTTGCAAAACTAAATAATAAAATTGGACACTGTTCTGTGTGTTAGTTTCTTGCACATGATGTCATGTTTCTGCTTAATAAATTGGATAGCTGATCTCTCCAAGGCACCTCAATCCTGGAGAGATTAGGGTCCTCCACTTGTAGTGTTGCTGTTGCTGCCTCATTCCTTTGTGGCTCCTCTTCATGAGACCCTGAATACTAACAACAGGGCAAGGCTGCAAGAGGATCTGGAGTTCAAGTTTGCCTAAACTTGAGGTGTCCATTAATGAGCCAAGTACAGATGTCAGGTGGGCAGTTGGATAGTTGAGTCTGGACTTTAGGGGAGAGGTTCAGCCTTGAGAAAGAAATTTAGAAGTGGTCAGTGAATAAGGGACATGTGAGTCCCTAAGTCTGGGAGAAGTTAACAAGGGAGCAAGTGTCATCCATGGCCTGAGGCTGGTGCACTCTATGCAGAGGTTTGGGGGCAGCAGAGCAGGCTGGGAGGAGCTATCAGTGACATTAGAGGAGGACCAGTTAGTCTGATGCCCTGGAGGCCAACTAAAGGGCCCAAATCAAGGCAGAGGGAAGGGTAAGTGATACCAAAATCTGCCTGGAGGCCAAGATGAGGAACTGACCACTGGAGCTAACACCAGTAATCTTTTTATTTTATTTTTTTAGGTGAGAGGAGAGGAGATACTGAGGCAAACTCCTGCATGCACTGTGACACTTGAGTATTTTTAGCACCTGAAGCTGATGCGCTCCAATGGAGCTATCCTCAGCACTTGGGACCACGCTCAACCAACTGAGCCACTTGCTACAGAAGGGGAAGAGGTAGAGTACGGGGAGCTGGGAGATGGGGAGAAGTAGATGGTCACTTCTCCTGTGTGCCCTGACCAGGAATCGAACCTGAGACGTCAATATGCCAGGCTGACACTCTATCCATTGAACCACCGGCCAGGGCCAACCCCAGTAATCTTGAAAAGAGTCATTTGGGTGGTGGAGGCAGTAGCTTGACTGGGTGGTCCAGGAGAGGGTTTAGAGAGAGCCAGCGTGGGTGATCCTTTGTAGCACAGAAACGGGATGGTATCTCAAGGGGAAACAAGATCTTGAGAGGTTTATTTCTCCTTGAGTAGGCACGGTGTGTGGGTTCCAGGGACCAAGTGGGGTGTGGTCTAAGGGGCATGGGCTGTTCAGCCACAGTGAACAGGGGGCAGCATATAAGCATGGAGGCTGGCAGGTGGCGAGATTTGGTGAAGAACATTCTCTTCTGGTTCCTTATGTTGTCTTAGTAGAGAAGGAAGCAGGGACAGGGTGGAGAGAGAGGAGAAAGCATGAAGTGAGCAGGTGGCCAGGGAAAGGTAGACACACAGAACCAATCTCTTAAGGTTATTGGATAGTAAATTGAAATGAGATGCGTCACTGTGGCGGTATTTTTCTCTGGCTGTATTTTTCCAAGTGGATGCAGGTGCAGACTTGGTAGCAAGCTGACTTTCAACAAGGCTGGGTTTATATGAGGTCCCACATGTGCCCTGTGAGGGGACAGGGTCCAGCAGTCAGGGGCAACCATGCAGGGCCTTATGGGCAACGTGAAGGAGCTTGAATGCTATCTTTCAGGCAGTGGGTCCTGAGCCAGGAAGCACAGGGTCTGATGTGTGGTTTAGAAAGATCCCTTGGCAGCTGTGTCAAGAGTTGATGGGAGGGGCTGAGACCACTGGCCAGAGTCAAGGGAGAAGTCTAGAGCAGGGACAAGGAGGAGTGGGGAGACACTGGACCAGGGCAGGGATGGTGGCAAAGGTAGAAATTAATTGGAAGGCGTTTGAAAGGCAGAATGTAAAGAGTGCAGAGACCATCAGACTGGGCAGAGGACGGGTGATGTGTGTGTCACACCCAGTTCTCTGGCCTAGGCCCCATTTGGGGGTATAGGGTCAGTTAGGATAGGGTGAATGTGAAGTGCTTAGTGGATGATATGCATTGAATTGTGTCCCTCCAAAAAAGATATTGAAGTCCTAGTCATCAGTACTTCAGAATGTGACCTTATTTGGAAATAGGATCATTGGAGATGTTTTTAGTTAAGATGACATCATACTGGAGTAGGGTGGGCCCTGAATCCAACATGACTGGTATCCTAATAACGACAGGAGAGAGATACACAGAGGGAAGATGGGCAGAGATTGGGGCGATGCTGCCACAAGCCAGGGGAGGCCTGGGGCTGTGAGGAGCAGGAAGAGGTGAGGAAGGATCCTCCCCTAGAGACTTTGAGGGAGTGTGACCCTGCCAAAAGCTTGATTTCAAATTTCCAGACTCCAAAACTGTGAGAGGATGCATTTCTGTTGTTTTAAGCCACCCAGTGTGTGGTATTATTAGGGTAGCCCTTGGGAACAAATCCACTGAGCCTCCAGGGGGGCATCTGGGATGCTTTTGGGGCCAGGGAAGTCCAGCTCAGGGATGATTTGGGTCTAAATCAGGTCTGGAGCTGATGAGAAGGCTGGAGTGTGGGAGCCGCCAGCAGAGGTGAGGCTCTGGAGTTGTGCAGGTGTGGGTGTGATGAGACAAGATGAAGAAAGTCAAAGGACAAGGCTCTTGGGGTGGGGGTGAATTAGGGAAGGCATTCCAAAGTGTTTTTTCCAAACTGTGGATCCTGACCCAATAGCAGGTCCAGAATAATTGCCTGACCAGACGGTGGCACCGTGGATAGAACACTGACCTGGTATGCTGAGGACCTTGGTTTGAAACCCCTAGGTCGCCCAGCTTGAGCACAGGCTCACCAGTTTGAGCATGGGGTTGCCAGCTTGAGTGTGGGGTTATAGACATGATCCCATGGTTGCTGGCTTGAGCCCTAAGGTCACTGGCTTAAGCCTACGGTCTCTGGCTTGAGCAAGGGGTCACTGGCTTGGTTTGAACCCCCCAGTCAAGGCATGTATGAGAAGCAAGCAATAAGCAACTAAACTGATACAACTACGAGTCAATGCTTTTCATCTCTCCCTTCCTGTCAGTGTGTCTCTTTCTCGTTTAAAAAAAAAAGTGGGTTGCAACCCAGCCTTAAATAAAAAAAAAATAAAACAGAACAGGAAATTATCAGAATGCATTATAAATAGTAAGGTAACTATTACTTTGCGGAACTTTTGTTTAAGTTGTATATTTTCAGAGGTTTTTTTCCCTCTAAATATTTACTTTATTGATTTTAGAAAGAGGAAAGGAGAGAGCATGAGAGAGACAGGAACAATGTTCCTGTTCATGCCCTGACTGGGGATCAAACTGGCAATCTCTGCACTTTGGGACGATGCTAACCAACTGAGCTACCTGGCTGGGGCTGCAGAGGTTTTTAAGACACATCACAAGGTAGTGGAAGTTGCTCAACTCTGGAGCCAGGTTGTTTGGTTTCAAATTTTCCCACTTACTTGTTATGTAACCTCAAACAGGTTGCTTAACCTCTCTGGGCCTTGGTTTTTCTCTCTGTAAAATGGGGATTAACCCTACCTAGTATCTACACCACTGGGGTATTATGAGTATTAACTAGGTCAATATGTATAAACATTTGACAAATTATCTAGGATAATCTCCCTTACTTAAAGTCAACCAAGTGTGAGTTTAACTGCATCTACAAAATACCTGCTTGGCAGCACTTGGATTAGTATTTGAATAATTGGGGAACGTAGCCTCCCAAGTTGACACATCAGACTAACCATATACATAATCAGTAATTAAACAGTATAGCATGTTTGATGGTGGTTAAGTGTTAAGGTGGAAAGAAAGAGCAGATAAGAGAGGTCAGGAGTGTGAGGATGCAAAAGCCTCACAGAGAAGGTGACATTTGACCAAAGAACTGAAGGAGGTAAGGGAGCAAGCTATGTGGGAATCTGGGGTAAGAGTGATCCAAGTAGGGGGCAGGGTATGTGCAAAGGCCCTGAGGCAGGTATGCTCTTGAAGCATTCATGGAATAGTGAGAAATGTTCAGAGAGAGGCCATGGTGAGAACTTTGACTTTTACTTTGAGTGAAACAGGGACCACAGGAGGGCTCTGTGCAGAGGAGGGGCTGTGAGCTGACTTGTGTTTTAATGGGATCACTTTTGTTGGGGTTGGAATGTAAACTCTAGGAGGTCAAGAGCAGAAGCAGAGAGACCAATGAGGAGCTGACTTTAATAGTCCTGGGGCGAGGGGTGGTGGGGATCAGGCAGTGGCGGACTTGGGTGGGATGGTCAGAATCTGGGTATATATAATATTTAGAGCCAACAGGATTTCCTGATAGGTGTGTGATTTCCCTTTTGGACATGATGAAACATCCAAGTGGGTATTTCTTAGGCAGTTGTCTATGATCAAAGTGGGATCTGGCAGAAACGTTTGCATGCATCAGAATGACTGCAAGAGAAGGGGGGAGGGAGGAAGAAGGAAGAAAGGGTAAAAGGAAGAAGGAGGGAGACAAAAGGGGCAAATGGAAAGACACATAAAGAGAAGCAGAAAGCTAAACCTAAAAGTGATCTATCAACATGCTCAACAAAGATGAAAAACAGAAAGACTGTAGTCCAGGGAGCTATCTTTCCCCCTCATTTGTATAAAACTCTCCAGAACACCCAGATTCTGGTTGACACTGGGAGTCAGCTTTAACCTCTGAACCCAGATAGGTGCACAAAATCAGTTTCAGAGACCCATGAGATGGTAGGCAGCATAGCCACAGCGGGATGGTGAGGTTCAGGAATTCAGCCTTAGGCTTGTACACTTCAGGGCACAATGGGAATTCTGCGGGGTTCTAGAGCAATCTTGAATGGATCTAATTTTTCTTCTCCAGTTGTATGCGGGTGTAGAACTGCCCCCTCCCCCACCTCATCCCAAAGTGGTGCTGGAGGGAGGGGCTCACTCTTAAGCATTTGCTTGTCTGCAGGGACGCGTCTGGCTTCTGTTTCCCCTGTTCTGTTCTAGAACACACAGAGTGGGCTCATGAAAGCCCCTGAGCGGAAGTGTATGGTTGTCCTCCAGACCCATTCTGCCCCTGTCTGCTTGCTCTGGGCCCAGGAGGCTGGCTGCGGGATCTTCATCCCCTGGGCTCCCTAGCCTCTGGTTCATGGGAGGGGGTGGGAGGCAGGGGAGGTACTGAAGTCTGAGCAACCCTCCTGTCTCAACAACTCACCTTTGCCCATGGCTCCCTGGCTCCAGCCTTCTCACTTAGGTCCAGGACTGACTTAGACCCAAATGGCCCTTCAGCCCAGACTCCTGACGGACCAGCACTATCCTGATGCCAGTGTATTCGTTGTTTTTTTTTTTTACAGAGACAGAGAGTCAGAGAAAGGGATAGACAGGAATAGAGAGAGATGAGAAGCATCAATCATGAATTTTTTGTTGTGACACCTTTGTTGTTCATTGATTGCTTTCTCATATGTGCCTTGACCGGGGGGCTACAGCAGACCTAGTGACCCCTTGCTCAAGCCAGAGACCTTGGGCTCAAGCTGGTGAGCTTTTTGCTCAAACCAGATGAGCCTGTGCTCAAGCTGGTGACTTCGGGAATTCGAACCTGGGTCCTCCACCTACCAGTCCGACACTATCCACTGCGTCACCGCCTGGTCAGGCCAGTGTATTCATTTATAAGGGCTGCCATAATACCACACACTAGGTGGTGGCTTAAAGCAACAGAAAAATATTCACAGCTCTGCAGGCTGAAGTCTGGCTGTAGGCAGTGCTGACTCCCTCGAAGACTGTAGGGAAGGCTCTTCCTCACCTCTTTTAGCCTCTGGCAGCCTGGGCCTGCTTCCCTTGGCTTGTGGCAGCATCACCCCAATCTCTGCCTACATCTTCCCTCTGTGTGTCTCTCCTCTTGTTATAAGGACACTAGTCATATTGGATTAATAGCCCACTCTATTCCAGTATGACTTCATCTTAACTAATGACATCTCCAAATGAGGTCACATTCTTAAGCACTGAGGGATAGCACTTTAATACTTTTGGGGGAAGACAATATTCAACCCTTGCCTGACGGATGGTGGTGCACTCCATGCAGCATCAACTTGAGATCCTGAGGTCCCAGGTTTGAAACCCTAAAGTCACTGGCTTGACTGCAGGCTCACCAGCTTGAGCGCAGGGTTGCCAGCTTGAGCGTGGACTCATCAACATGATTTTATGGTCACTGCCTTGAGCCCAAAGGTTGCTGGCTTGAAGCCCAATGTCACTGGCTTGGGCAAGGGATCACTGGCTCCCCCTTGTCAAGGCATGTATGAGAAGAATCAGTTAA
Organism: Saccopteryx bilineata; assembly: GCF_036850765.1. NCBI lineage: Eukaryota > Metazoa > Chordata > Mammalia > Chiroptera > Emballonuridae > Saccopteryx > Saccopteryx bilineata. The sequence continues at coordinate 313,085,412 of NC_089492.1, read as the reverse complement.
CAACTAAAGTGACACAACTGTGAATTGATGCTTCTCATCTTTCCCTTAAGTCTCTCTCACTCACTCAAAAGAAAAAGAGGCCCTGGCCGGTTGGCTCAGTGGTAGAGCGTCGGCCTGGCGTGCAGAAGTCCCAGGTTCGATTTCCGGCCAGGGCACACAGAAGAAGCGCCCATCTGCTTCTCCACCCCTCCCCCTCTCCTTCCTCTCTGTCTCTCTCTTCCCCTCCCGCAGCCAAGGCTCCACTGGAGCAAAGATGGCCCAGGCGCTGGAGATGGCTCCTTGGCCTCTGCCTCAGGCGCTAGAGTGGCTCTGGTCGCAACAGAGCAATGCCCCGGAGGGACAGAGCATCGCCCCCTGGTGGGCGTGCTGGGTGGATCCCGGTGGGGCGCATGTGGGAGTCTGTCTGACTGTCTCTCCCCGTTTCCAGCTTCAGAAAAATACAAAAAAAAAAAAAAAAAAAGAAAGAAAAAAGAAAAAGAAATTCAGCCCTGGCTGGTTGGTTCAGTGGTAGAGTGTCGGCCTGGCATGTGGAAGTCCCAGGTTCAATTCCTAGCCAGAGCACACAGGAGAAGTGCCCATCTGCTTCTTCACCCCTCCTTTCTCTCTTTCTTTCTCTCTCTCTCTTCCCCTCCTGCAGCCAAGGCTCCACTGGAGCAAAGTTGGCCTGGGTGCTGAGGACCACTCCATGGCCTCTTCCTCAGGCACTGGCTGCAACGGAGTAACTCCCCTCATGGGTAGACCATCACCCCCTACTGGGCATGCAGTGTGGATCCCAGTCAGGCTCATGCAAGAGTCTGTCTCTCTGCCTCCCTGCTTCTCACTTCAGAAAAATACAAAAAAAAAAAAAAAGAAACTCAACCATTAACACCATTGAGCACCTTATACTCACCATATCCAAACTGATCCCGACTTATCCCCAACTGGGACCAGGACCAGACACCTGGATGTCAAGTAGATGGCTCCCTTCCCCTGTGTGTCCAGGGGAGGCAGCCAGGGCGCTGTGGCTCCATGGGAGTCTGGGCTGAGTGGGGAGCTGGGTCTAACTCTGGTGGAGCTTGTGAGAAGATGCAGGGAGGGGGCCTTTGGCAGAGGCGTATGAAGCAGTGCAGGTGAGGGTGATGGAGGAGATCAAGGTCAGGGTCCTTTACGTCCTTAGCCCCTCTGGTGTCCTCAGGTCTTGCCAGCTACCCTGCCACTTAATTCTCTGTCAAACAAATGGTTTAATTAATTAAAACCCCCAGAAACCCGGTGTCTACTACGTGTTTGTTTCTAGCCCTGTCCTCTGAGCCCCAGAGCCCGGTGTGAGGCAGCATACTGGATGCTTTGCCTGGTGTCCCCAGGCACTCTGTCCTCCAAAACCCAGACCTACGGCAGCGTCTTCTCCCACTTCTCCAAATCTCAAGGACACCCCTCCACATGTCCCAGTTCCCTCAAGTACTGAGTGTACTGGTGGCTTTCTGTAACTGCTGCCGCACTTCAGTCCCCTTATTGAACTGCACTCTCCCTTGTCACCCCATTTGAGAGGGCATCAGCTTCCTGCTCGAAGCAGCGCCCCCCACTCTGCTTCCTCCAGGGCACCCCTGTGCTGGGCACAGTTGCACACCCCGGTTCTGAGGTTGGGCCGTCCCTTCTTTCTATTTGACCTAACTTGGGGGGTCTCTGTCATGGAAAAGGACCTGTGAATAGAGACCCTAACTGGGCCTTTGGTTCTCTGGAGCCAGTGCGTGTGTGAGGGCGGTCCAGTCTGAGACCTGAGCTCTCTGCCCACCCCAGTTGCCTCTGTGATCTTAGCTCTCCCTCATCTGGCCTGTGCTTACTCTGCAAACACACAGGATTCAGTTCCAGCTCAGGACCCTTGAACTTGCTGTCCCTTCTGTCTGGCTTGCCCTTCCCTGAATATTCTTTGCTTTCCTCATTTCATTTTTTTTTAATTTTATTTATTGATTTTACAGAGAGAGGAGGGGAGAGAACAAGAAGTATCAAGTCATAGTTGCCTCACTTTAATTGTTCATTGATTGCTTGTTGCATGTGCCTTGACCGGGCAAGCCCAGGGTTTTGAACCAGCGACCTCAGCATTCCAAGTCAATGCTTTATCCACCGCGCCACCACAGGTCAGGCTTCCTCATTTCATTTGGATTCTCTTCACATGTCACCTCTACAAAGGCCATGTCTGTAACAGCCTCTGTTTCACAATCTCCACCCCTTTACCTGTCTTCTTTTCCTTCATAACACTGACCACCTGACATCATATATTTATTAATTGTCAGTGCACTGCCTTCCCCACTAGAATGTCAGCTCCCTGCTTGCTGCTGTAGCAGCCAAGGCCTGCAACAGTGCCTGGCACACAGCAGGTGCACAATAAATATTTACGAAACAATAGAATCAAAGAAGCTCTGATATCATATGCAATGTTTTGTGCATATGTGCATTTCCCTGGGGTGGGACCATACTTTTCATCACCTCTCCAAAGTTTAAGAATTACCATAAAGTAGGTCCTAGAAAACCTGTGGTCTATCAGGGTGGGAGGGAGAAACCCTGGAAAGAGCCAGAAGAATGTGGAAGAGGAATCGGGTCAAGGTGGAAGCTGGGACTGGAGGACCAGTCCGCTAGTGACCTGTGAGGGACGATATATGGGGGGCACATCCTGAGAGGAACCTAGAATCACTTCCCTTCTGCTTCCCCCTCCTCATGTGTTGGGTAAGTGTGGCCCCCTTCCCCCACCAGCAGATGGGGGTGGGAAGTGTGGGGGGGTATTTGTGTCTGGGTTGGGCCAGACGAGAAAACACAAACAGAGGTAACAATTTGGAAGATAACCAGAAACTCTTTATTTACCAGACGGCAGCACGTGGGCCCCAGCCCTGGGCCAAAAACAACTTAAAATCTGACTGGAGCTCTGCTTTGCCCCTTAAAATAAAAACTAGCCAGTTGCCATTCCCATACGGGCACTTTGTTGACTTAACTGTTGGAGGATGTAAAAAAAAAAGGGAGAAGATAAACAAACTGTTAACAAACTATCCTGACTCGGTGGGCGTGGGTGGGAGGTGGTGGAGAGACGCCCTCGCACCCTCTCGCTGAGGGAAGGACCCATTGGTGATTTGCGGTTGGGGGCAGGGCCGCAGTAAGAGGCATGAACAACAAATGTCGGGAAACACAACCAGAAGGAGTTGGGGAGGGGTGGCAGCTCACCTCACCTCAAGGCTCTCCACCCCCAGACAAACTTGCGGAGACAGGGTGTACAGCAATACGTCCCCTCCTGCCCCCAGCTCCTGTGGACGGGCTGCAGAGAGCAGGGAGGGAACCATCTGGGCGGTTCCTGATGAGCCCGGGGTCTGCGTGGCTGAGGAACTTGCTCACAGCTGGTCTCAAGTCACAGTCCCATCCTGAAGTTTTTGGGCCAGAAGTCCAAGCCAGTCTTGTTCGCTAGTTGCAAAATCTGAGGGCTGGCCTGGCAGAGCACCGCGGGGTCCCATTGATCCCAGGATCCACGAATCCCACTAGGAATGGAGCCCAGGGACTGAGAAGTCAAAAGGGCAAGGCTGGTGTCACCAGCAGGCCCCAGAAGGACTGAGGACCCCTGAACTGTGGCCCAGAAGGAGCCTCACGGCTGTGTAGTCCAAGGGGCGGGAGCGCTGCTGCACTGCGAATTCACAGACGCCTGCAGGATGGGATCCCAGAGGCTGAGAGGTCCCGGGGCTGGGCTGGCCTGGCTTCCCAGCAGCTGCCATTGTTGCAGGATCCATCAGGGTTGGAGTTCTGGGGAACAGAAGTTCCAAAGGGCTAGGTGAGCGGGGAGAGGGTCCAGGAACTTAGTAGGGACTGAACCAGGAGGGTTAGGGGTGCAGGGGGGCACCTCACTGTCCTCAGCGCTTGACCTTGCGTCCCGCGGAATTGCGCCCACTGCGGCGGTAGAGAGACTGATGGCCACCATTGAGCGGGCAGTACTTGAGTGTGTGGGCCTGGCCACCAGTGGCCCCGCACAGGGGACACACATAGTGCCGCAGAATGGGACACACCACCACACCCTCTGGTGTCTTCAGCTGGTGTGAAGAGTAGACATGGCGAGACTCTCCATTGTGCTTACAGAAGTTGCACAGGATGGCCTGGCCTCCATTGGTCCCCAGCCCTCCCAGCCCTGGGTCCTGCCCCAGCTGGGGCTCAGGGCTTGGCTCCCCAAGACCTTGGGCCTCTGGCCTTTGCCCCCGACTCTGGATCAGTGTCCACACCACCTGGCTCAGGTTGAAGTAGTCCTTCCACATGTCGAAGTGTGGCTGTGGCATGGTACCCAGGCAGGAGTGGTAGGTGGCTGGAGAGAGGCCAGGGCTGTGGACTAGCTGCAGGAGGAGCAGGTGGTTTTCTGGAGCAGAGAGGAGCTGCACCCCCTTTTATATTCCCCAAAGACCCTTCTAAACAAAGGTGGAGCTTAGGATTTAAAGGGCCCACTCCCTGCCCATGACTCCCATCTGACTTGAATTCCCCATGGAGATGGGGAAGGAGGTCATTCCCCGTGTCTGGTCCTTGCTCTGCCTCCAGGCTGCTCTTTGATCTCTGGAAAGGCCTTCCCCAATCCATTCAATAAAGCGAATGTCCCTCACCTCCCTCCTCCTTTATTCCAAGGTGTGGGCCTGTCCTTTCATATACTCCAGAGCCATTCTTAGTAATAACAACAACCCCTGACTATGAGCTGGACACTGCTGCCCAGTTATGACATGATCTGGTTTAACTTTCACAATAACGTCATGTGGGAGACACAGTTATGACCCTATTTTATGGATAAGTATTTGGAGCTCAGAGAGGAAAACTCTTTGGCCTAGAGACACACAGCCTGCCAGTTTATGGGACTACAAAACAAATGCTCCCATACCTTTTTTTTTTTTTTTTTCACTTTTCTGAAGCTGGAAACAGGGAGAGACAGTCAGACAGACTCCCGCATGCGCCCGACCGGGATCCACCCGGCACGCCCACCAGGGGCGATGCTCTGCCCACCAGGGGGCGATGCTCTGCCCATCCTGGGTGTCGCCATGTTGCGACCAGAGCCACTCTAGCGCCTGAGGCAGAGGCCACAGAGCCATCCCCAGCGCCCGGGCCATCTTTGCTCCAATGGAGCCTTGGCTGCGGGAGGGGAAGAAAGAGACAGAGAGGAAAGCGCGGCGGAGGGGTGGAGAAGCAAATGGGCGCTTCTCCTGTGTGCCCTGGCCGGGAATCGAACCCGGGTCCTCTGCATGCTAGGCCGACGCTCCAATACCTTTTTTAAAATTTATTTTTCCAGCCCTGGCCGGTTGGCTCAGCGGTAAAGCGTCGGCCTGGTGTGCGGGGGACTGGGGTTCGATTCCCGGCCAGGGCACATAGGAGAAGCGCCCATTTGCTTCTCCACCCCCCCTCCATCCTTCCTCTCTGTCTCTCTCTTCCCCTCCCACAGCCAGGGCTCCATTGGAGCAGAGATGGCCCGGGCGCTGGGGATGGCTCCTTGGCCTCTGCCCCAGGCACTAGAGTGGCTCTGGTGGCGGCAGAGCGACACCCCGGAAGGGCAGAGCATCGCCCCCGGTGGGCAGAGCTTCGCCCCTGGTGGGCGTGCCAGGTGGATCCTGGTCGGGCGCATGCGGGAGTCTGTCTGACTGTCTCTCCCCGTTTCCAGCTTCAGAAAAATACAAAAAAAAAAATTTATTTTTCCACTGATTTGAGAGAAAGGGAGAAAGAAAAAAGTAGGGGGGTGGAGAGAGAGAGAGAGAGAAAGAATCATCAACTCGTTTCACTTAGTTCCATTTTAATTGTGTACTCATTGATTGATTGCTTCTATGTACCACGGAGTCGAACCCGCAACCTCTGGTGCACCGGCTTAATGCTTTATTCACCTGGCCAGGGCTCCCCTGACTTTCTTAAATTAAAACCAAATTTCTTATGTCCTGAACTAGGAATGATTTATTGGACAAATACTGAGGGCATACTATGGTATTCAATGTTTATTTATTTATTTATTTACAAAATTTATTGATTGATTTTAGAGAAAGAGAAACATCTACCTGCTGCTCCACCCATCTGTCTATTTATTGGTTGGTTCCTGCATGTTCCCAGACCTGGGGTACAACCAACAACCTTTGTACATTGGGACGACTCTCGAACCAGCTGAACTACTCGGCCAGGACATAACATTCAGGGTTTTATAACATGATCTGTAAGCATCATCTGAACCTCATAACCACTCAAGGAGGTGGCACTATTATTTCCAATTTACAGAGAAGGCTGTGAGCCTCAGAGAGGTTAAGGAATGTACTCATGGTCACACAGTAGGGAAATGAGAGAGTTGGGATTCGCACTAGCCTTGGGTCCAGAAACACTGGGAATTAATATATTTTTTTTCTTTCGTTTTTATTTTTTTAATTCATTTTTAGAGATGGGAGAGAGAGAGAGAGAGAGAGAGAAGGGGGGAGGAGCAGGAAGCATCAACTCCCATTTGTGCCTCCATCAGGCAAGCCCGGGTTTTTGAACTGGCGACCTCAGCGTTCCAAATCAACATTTTATTCACTGCGCCACCACAGGTCAGGCTGAGAATTGATCTTAGAAGAATCAGAGGACCTTGGCACAGCACAGTCTCACTCAGAATGCCCTGCCTTGGCCGTTTGCACTGTTACAATCTTTCCTGACCTTCAGGACCAAGCAAAAGCCTTGCCTCCAGGCCATGTCACTTCAAGAAATTTTTCCTCCACTCATGATTTCCAGTGGTCACCTTGACCACTTAACACAATCGTTGGAGCCTCCTGTGGTGGGCACTAGAAACTCAGCTGTGACCATGGCAACCTCGTGCCGATTTCATGAGCAGCCAGTCCATCCTGGCAACAGCCAGCAAATGAGAAAACAATGGACCATGAACAGCTGATTACATACAGGTAGGGTGCCCTGAGAGAGGCTGTGCTGGGGTGGTGACCTGGAGGCTAAGAGCACAAAGAAGAATTTTCCAGAAAGAGGAACATGAGATATGGAGGCTTGAAGTAGGAGACAGCAAGGGGACTGAGGTGGCCAGAGTGGAGTGAGGGTCCCAAGACAAGGATAGCTTGGTGCGCAGGGGCTGGCTGCCATGAGACTGTGGATCTCCCTCTGGGGATGTTTTGGACGTGGTGAGGACATTTTGGGTTTGTCACAGTGATTGGAGGTGTGACTGGCTTTAGTGGACAGAGACCGGGGATGCCAGGTATATTAACAGTCCACATGACCAAGCTCTGTCCCTGGCTCCACTTACCTTTCCTGTGTCCCACTGGACACCCATGTAGGTGGAAAAGCCCATTGTGATGAACTGAGTCTGGAACCAGCAGTGTTTCACATATAAACACCGAGTGTTTTTGCAGTTTTGTAAGATGCACTGATTTTCCTGGAATTCGGCTAACTGTGTACATGGCGGCCTGCCTATTCTTGGTGTTGCTGGGAATTTTATCCAGAGTTATTTACTATTTCTAGAAATTTTTGCCACCCCAGGCCATGCTGATTGTGGTAATTGTCCAAACAACACAGTTATTCCTCTCTCATTCATGGTGAGTCTACGTATTGGTGATGCCTGGTGAGATTTTTTTTAGAATAGCCATACTTGAGCATTTATATACAAAAATAGATTATGATTTTATTACAAATTTCTCCATTGCAGTTAGTTCAGTTAGGACATGATATAAAAATTTGAAAGTATGCCCTGGCCGGATGGCTTGGTTGGTTAGAGCGTCGTTCTGAAGCACAGAGGTTGCCGATTCAGTCCCCAGTCAGGGCTCATACAGGAACAGATCCATGTTCCTGTCTCTCTCTCTCTCTCTGACCCTGACCCTTTACTCTCTCTCTAAAGTCAATAAATAAAAATTAAAGCCAAATTTTTTGAAAATAAAATGTGTGTTGGTGGGCCATATTACCTATGAGTTTAATTTCAGAATACTAAAAGGGCATTTTGAAATGTTATATGAGCTGGGTGTCAGGTCTCATGGTGTTAAGGACTAGTGATGATGGGCCCTGTCTGGGTGGCTCAGTGGATAAAGTGTCATTCTGGTGCTACAGAGTTGCAGGTTTGATCTCCCGTGAGGGCACCTATGAGAAGCAACCAATGAGGACACAACTAGATGGGACAATGGAGCTTCTCTCTCTCTCTTTCTCATCTCTGTCTCTCTCTCTCTCTTAAGTCAGTGGAAAAACAACAACAAAGATCCAGTGATGTAGGCCAAGGTCAGCCTGTTGGTCCTTGCCTTCAGAGAAGTAGGGAGCCACTAAAGGGTATGTGAGCAAGGAAGTGACATATGAAAAATATGTTTTGGGACACTCCTCTGGTTGCTGTTTATTGACTAGGGATAGACAGCAGGGCTGTCACCGTCAGTTCATATTGTCTCTATCTGGTTAGGGACCAAAGTCTGAACAAAGTGTGGAGAGCTCCCTGTGGTAGACACTGTCTGCCGTGTCTTAGAAAGAGCTTGCTAAATGCTTACTGAATGAGTGCATTGTCTCTGTGGACAGGCTCACTGCTGGGAGGTGATAGGGAAGGATTTGTGAATGTCACAGGAAAGGTCTTCTTGTGATGCTATTTCCCAGCTTTCTGCAATTTCGTTTTGTGGTAATGATTCAGATAACACCTGTTTGATGTCTGTCCTCTCTGGTAATCAGTGAGCATGGAAGTTCAGGGACAGGGATGTCACGGTCATTGATGTGTCCCCAGCATTGCCCAGCTCAGGGCTGAGCAGAGAGCAGAGCAGGGGACGTTAGGAGGATGCATGAAAGGAGAGGTAACCTGACTCTCCAGGCCATGTTATGTGTCCTTGCTCTGAATGCCCAAGATTAATGGTATACCTTTCACATGGGTGATTCCTATTGTCTTTAGTGATTACAGTGTTCAGCACTGCTTAGCTATACTGTAGCCTCTTTCAGGAAGCCCTCCAACCTTCAGGCTGAGTCAGCTGAATTCTGTGGGTGACTACATCCCAGCCCTGTCCACTCTGAGTCATCACTGACGGTATGGGTCTCTCTCTCCCTCTGGACTGTGTCAGCGAGGGCAGAGTTGAGATTGTTCCTACAAGGCCCTTTATGCGCCTTGTGCCAGTGAACCCTCATTGCTTTTCGGAGTTAAGTACATTATTACTGTTGATTTGCAAAGGCAGCAACTGATGCTCAAATTGGTTAGGTGATGTCTATATGGTAGACATCACCGGCAGTCACCAGAGCCCTTGCCTGCTGCTCTGCACTGTCTCAGTCAACACTTGTCAACAGGATGAACAAATAAGTGAATGCTTCAGAGAGCTACACAGGGCCTTCCAGATCACCTGGTCCAGCTCACCCCACTTTCTTATGTTACAGAGGCCCAAGATGGGAAGGATCTAAGTTTCAGACTCTTAAAGCCACAGTTCCTGGCCAAGGTCCCAGATTTATGTGTAGACCAAGCACTTTCTGAAAACCTATAAATAAAAGCACACTGGCTGGCTGTGAGGTTTTCTTTCTGTTTTCCTCCTTGAAAAGGCGAGTCAGACAGCTCTGGCATAATGTTGGGGTCACTGGGTTGGGCAGTGGGGTGACTTCAGCACAAAACGCCCCACAGTTTAAGGGGTAGGCATGGGCACATGCTCTGTAATCAGCCTCGGCTTCCAGCTTGGTTCTACCACCTGCTTGCACGGGTTTGTGGGCTTATTACTTAATTCTCTTAGCCTTCGTTTCCTCACATATCAAGAGGGATGATGTCAGCACCTGCCCTGAAGCATGGACTCCATGGCGGCTAAAAGTAACCCAGAGACCGGTCCATGGGACGTGCTTACTAGGCGTTAGCTATAGTAATCAAGACACAATTGAGGCAATACTTTAAAAGAATTTTATTGATTAGTTTTATTTTATAAAATGTTTTATTTATTGATTTTAGGGGGGGAGGAGGAACAGGAAGTATCAACTCATAGTGGTTGCTTCTCATACATGCCTTGACCAGGCAAGCCGGGGGTTTCAAAGTGGCAACCTCAGCATTCCAGTTGACAATTCATCCACTGCACCGCTACAGTTTAGGCATGTTCATTAATTTTAGAGAGAGAAGAAGGGAGAGAGAGAGAGAGAGAAACATCAATTTGTTGTTCCACTTATTTGTGCATTCATTGGTTGATTCTTGTATGTGCCTTGACTGGGGATCGAACCCACAACCTTGGCGTATCTCACCAACTGGGCTACCTGGCCAGGGCCTGAGGCCATAATCTTAAGGGCACTTATTTGTTGAGTGCCTCTTTTGGGCTAGCACCATGCTCAAGTAGGCTCTACCTTTGCCATTTCCTTGTAACCTCCTCAGACTCTGTGCAGTAGGGTCTATTAATAGTCCCACTTTACAGATGGGAATGGGAGTCTGAGAGAGGCGAGAAGCTTGTCTAAAGTTACATGAACAGTGAGTGGGAGGCTGGAACCAAGCCCAGGGCTATATGGCCCAGACCCAGGACATCCTCTGGCCCTTATAAGAGCCTGCAAAAGTGGTCAGCAGAAAGCAGGGTCTTGCCAGGTGTAAGGACAGAATGAAGTAGGAAATCAGCAAGGATGAGTTATATGAGTCATATGGAAGAACAAATGAGACCTGTTTGCTACCTATCCATAGAAATTTGGTGGGGGGGGAGAGAAAGAGAGACAGGGAAGCATAATTATGGCACTTTAGTTGTTCATTGATTGTATTGATGGGTGAGGGGGTGCTCCAGCCAAGCCAGAGACCTTGGGCTCAAGCCAAGCACCATGGGATCATGTTGATGATCCCACGTTCAAGCCAGATGAGCCTGTGCTGAAGCCAGCGACCTTGGAGTTTCAAACCTGGGATCTTAGTGTCCCAGGTTGATGCTCTATTTGCTGCACCACCATTGGTCAGGCACCTCTGGATATTCTTTTAAAAAAATTTTTTTTTGTGACAGAGACAGAGAGAGAGGGATAGATAGGGCAGGAGAGAGATGAGAAACATCAATTCTTTGTTGCGGCACCTTAGTTGTTCATTGATTGCTTTCTCATATGTGCCTTGACTGGGGGGCTACAGCAGACTGAGTGACCCTGTGCTCAAGCCAGCGACCTTGGGCTCAAGCTGGTAAGGCTTGCTCAAACCACATGAACCCACACTCAAGCTAGCAACCTCGGGGTCTCGAACCTGGGTCCTCTGCATCCCAGTCCCACAATCTATCCCCTGTGCCACTGCCTGGTCAGGCCACCCATGAATACTCTTGAAGGCAGAAGAGTTGGGGCTTGCTATGTGGAAGAACAGGGGTGTTGGAGGGAGGAACCAAAACAAGATGAGTATGGAGGTCTCTGGGCTAAGTGCTTTCCATAAAATCATAGCTGAAGCCTTCAGCTGGGGAGGCATGAGTCCCTGAATGTGGCAGAACTGGGACCCGGGGACCCAGTACTGGTCCCTGCAGCTGTAGCATCTGCTTGATGTGCAAGAATGGCTAAGGAGGGATGAGGGTTCCGAGGTTCCGGAACTCTTTTTACAGATCACACTTAATGTCTGGAGACTTACATTCTGTTGCTTGCCAGTCTGTTTTTTCTTTATTATTTATCTTTTCCCTGATTGTTTTTTTCTAGGACTCTATTATTGAGTCCATGGCTCCCTTTCTTCCCCCCACCCTCCAAGTGGTGTTTAATTGGATCAGTAATTGAAGGACATCCTTTCTCAGAGGACTTTCTTCCAAGGTGAGTTTGCTGCTGTGTACTAAGGTAATGTCAAAGACGATACTGATGAGAAATTCATCAGCCTGGGGTGTTTACTTGAGCAACACTTCTACCTCCGCAGCAGGGCCAGACCAGACCCTCTCTGCTGACCAGACTCCACAGCTGTCTTGTTTACTGCTGAATTTTCCCCTCAGTCTGGCGCCTGGCAGAAAACAGACCTTGATGGTTCATGAGATGGGTGGGAAGGGGCAGGAGGAGGAAAATCTTGAGAAAGAGGAGAGAAACATACAGAGGTGACAAGGACTCCCAGAGGGACTGAGGGACACACTTGTGCAGAGACCAAGATAGGAGAGATGAACACCAGGGAAGGGACTATGCCCCCCACCCCACGGACCAAGGAGCTCATGGTCATTGTCCTTGCAATTTCTATTTATTGGGCACTGGCCTGTGTAATCTCATGAAACTCTCATGACAACTTTGTCAAGTTGTCTTCTAATATCCCTATTTTACAGAACAGGAAACTGGGGCCCAGAGAGGTGACATATGTGATTGATGTTACCCAGTTAGCCTGCAGTCAAATTCAGGCCCCCAGAGAGAGGAAAGGGTCATACTCACATTTGAAATGATGGAAGGAGACAGGTTCCAGGAGAGGAGGACAGAAGCAAAAGATAGAAAACAAGAGTAATGTGATACTTAGCATGGTGGTTGGCAGTGCGGGCCCTGCAGCCAGGGGGTTCTGGGTGAAATCTTGGCACTGCCACTTTCTGCTGTGTGGCTTTGAGCAAGTGATGTCACCTCTCTGGGCTTCTGTTTCCTCCTTTTCACAAAAAGAAAGAACATTGCAGACCTCCTATTATGGGGCTATTTTGAAGATGACAGCAGACATAAAGTCATTAGAATAGGTACATAGTGCCCTGCCCGGATAGCTCGGTTGGTTTTATAGCTATACACAAGGGTTGTAGGTTCTGTCCCCAGTCAGGGAACATACAGGAACAGGTTGATGTTTGTTTCTCTTTCCCTTCCTCTCACTCTAGAAAAATAAATAAATAAATATTTTTAAAAAAGTATTTTAAATTTTATTCCATCACCAAAGATTACTGAAAGGTGCTAGGCATAGGGATGGAGATGGTGGGGCACAGAGACATGGGAGAATATTTGCCCATTCATTCAACAAATACTTGCTGAATGCCTAATGTGTGCCTGGCACTGTTCTAGGTGCTGATGATACAGTAATGGATAAAACACACAAAAATCTCTACTCTTATGGAGCTGGAATTTTATTTTATTTTATTAAGGGAGAGGAGGGGAGATAGAGAGACAGACTCTTGCATGCGTCCTGACTGGGATCCACCCAACAACCCCCATCTGGGGCTGATGCTCGAATCAACCAAGCTACCCTCAGTGCCTGAGGCCAATGTTCAAACCAACTGAGCCACTGGCTGTGGGAGGAGAAGAGAGAGAGAAGGGGGAGAGGGAGGGGAAGAGAAGCAGATGGTTACTTCTTATATGTGCCTTTGACGGGGAATCAAACCCAAGACATCTGGATGCCTGGCCAATGCTCTATCTCCTAAGCCTACTGGCCAGGGCAGGAGGTGGAATTTTAGATGATAGCAAATACGATAGACAAATAAAATATAATATGTCAGGTAGTGCTGTGTGCTATAAAGAAAAAATAAAGACAGTAGAGAGATAGAGATTGGTCAGGGAAGGCTTCTTGTAAGAGGTGACATTTCAGAAGTCTTAAAGGAGATGAGAGAGGAAGCCTTGTAGGTATGTGGGGGAAGAGTGTCCAGACAGAGGGACTAGCCAGTGCAAAGGCCCTGAGGTCAGAGTGTGACTGGTGTGTTGAAGAAGCATTGTGGTTTGGGAAAACTGAGAGGGATAGTGGGAGGAGGTGAGAGACAATGCAAGACGCTGTGGGCCACTGTACAGGCTTTAAATATTACACAGTGGAATAAGGTTTCCCAAATTAAATCAGCATGTGACAGAAATGTTCCTTGCTCTCAGGGAGCAAACATTTTATCTTTTTTTTTTTTTTTTGTATTTTTCTGAAGTTGGAAATGGGGAGGCAGTCAGACAAACTCCTGCATGCGCCTGACCGGGATCCACCCGGCATGGCCACCAGGGGGCGATGCTCTGCCCATCTGGGGTGTTGCTCTCTTGCGACCAGAGCCATTCTAGCACCTGAGGCAGAGGCCATGGAGCCATCCCCAGCCCCCGGCCAACTTTGTTCCAATGGAGCCTCGCTGTGGGAGGGGAAGAGAGAGACAGAGAGGAAGGAGAGGGGGAGGGGTGAAGAAGCAGATGGGCGCTTCTCCTGTGTGCCCTGGCCGGGAATCGAACCCGGGACTCCTGCATGCCAGGCTGACGCTCTACCACTGAGCCAACCGGCCAGGGCTGGGAGCAAACATTTTAGTTGAGAGGTGACGGGGAGAGACAACAGACCAGCAAATAAATGGTTACGAGGTTCAGAGTGTGAGACCCTGAAGGTAGGGACTTTCTCTTGTTCACTTTTGTGTCTATGCCTAGAACAGCATGTTGTAATACACTCAATGAAGATATGTTGAAATGAATGAGTGAATCGTGGTCAGTGCTGTGAAGATACTAAAAACAGGGTGTTTGGTAAAGAGGCTCCAGGTTGGGGTGAGATGGGGTATTACTATTTTAGGTAGGATGTTAGAGAACACCCCTGTGGTTAGGGACGTTTTAAGTTGAAAAGAAGAGGACCAGAAAATGTAAAATGTCCCTGAGGACAAAATTTGGTGTGTTTGATGAGCAGAGAGAAAACGAGGTGGGGAAGGGGGGTAAGGCGTGCAAGTGAAACTGAGCCCTGGTCGTCTGGAGTTCAGGCTGGAGACTGCAGAACATGTGATATGTGGATTTGAAGTGGGAAGCCACAGGTGGTGGGGGGGGCGTGTTATAAACGAGAGTGACGTGATCCAAGATCCCTTGCTGTAGAGACATCCTTTTGTCTGTATTTGTACTTTTTTCAACTTTTTGATGGAGAATCAGATGAAAGCTGTATGAACACACATAGTTTTCTATGCAATTTCACAGTGTTCACTGGACACTGAAGTTCAGCTGTCTGGTTTGGTTACAGTATACCCCTCAGACAGGTAAACTGAGCCTCACACCTAGCCATAATGGACTAGCAGCGAGAGAGCACTTGGTTCTGAGTGCTTAATAACGAGATCACACCGTCTTCACAGGAATCCAAAGAGGAAGGAACTTGATGAGCCCCCATTATATAGATGGTAAAATGAGATCTGAAGACGATAACTGCTTTTCCCATGACCACACAGCTAGCCAGTGACAAAGCAAGAGTGACACCCTGGAGTCCTTGTTCTTAGTCATTAGGCCAGGACTCCCTCCAAGTTAACCTTGATCTCGGGGGTCCAGGACCACCTGGAGTTCATCTTAGGTATTACCAGGGGTCTCAGGCCCAGCAGTTGGTTGACTCCAGCTCTGCCAGCTGAACAAAGCAGGGACTGTCACTGTTGGTTCAGGTGAGGACCCAGTCTTGGGGGGTGGACTGGGTTGGGGTCCCACAGCTGGCAAGGTGGGTGTAGGGAGAGGATCTTCCAGTCAGGGTGTGCATCTGTGTATTTGTTGCTTGTTACCTTGTGTCTGCTCCTGTGGCTCATGGGGGTATTTGAGGTGCAGTCGATCAGCACATGCGCTGGGGAAGGAGGCTGCATGACTTCAACTCCCAGCTTACATTTTACTAGCTGGGTGAATTAGGCAAGTTACTTGGCGTCTGTGTGCTTCTTTTTCCTTGTCCGTAAGTGGAGAGAGTAATCAGTTTCTATCTCTTCGGGCCTCTTGAGGATCAAGGAGATGATGCCAGGCTTAGGACCCAGACTGTGGTGGGGGTGCTCATCAAGGGCGGCCTATCTAATTGTGTTGGTGTCCATTGGGTATTAGTTACTATTTTGCCATTCTGTGTTTTCCTGAGAGCAGCTGGAGGAGCTTCCTGGATACTTTCCGGATCTGCCGCTTCCAAGACTGGTTACAAGATTACCCCTGGGCATCCTCTCTCTTACCTTTATGTGAACCAGCATCCGCTCTCAGACTTCTGTGCGAAGCCCGTGGGATACGAAACCAGGCCCTCTCCGTAGGCACGCCCACAGGGCTATCACCACGCCCCTCCTCAGTCCTCCAATCACAGTCACAAATCTACGTCCCCTGTCAATTTCAGGCCTGGGTCCGCCCATTGAAGGCCACCTCTTGTGCTCATCCACTCTAGTCACGCCTTCTCCCACCTGGTGTAGCACCTACTCTTGTCCTTGCGGATCTAGCTCCAAGCCCGGCTTCCTCAATTCCCTGAGCCTTGAGTAGTGACTGTTGTAGGCACGGTGTGGGTCCTGGAGACTTCATTTGCCCCTGGAAAGGTTTTGCCAAGGGGAGTTGGCGAGGTACATCCTGCGCTGCGGCCACATGACTCTCTGGGCCTGGGGGGAGGGCGGGGGTTAGGCAGTAGCTGTAAAAATCACGGACCCAGAGACCTCTGCTCACCCCACCCTCTTTATCTGTAAGTGATCTGTCTCTCACGAAGATCTCCAGGGACCAAAAACAGCTCTTCTGGTGGGGAGAAAGAGCTGCGGGCATCTGGTGATGTGAGGATACCCCTCAGCAAAGATCGCTTGTCTGCCACCTTCATCCTCAAAGTTCCACCTAATCTCTGGGCTCTCTAGTTAAGAGTGAAAGAATTCCGTTGCTTTGTTTGTTTGTTTAAAGAGGAGTGGTCAGAATGGGTAGGCAGTTTCTCCCCTTGCTTCTAATATACAAAACTTAAAAAGATAAAGAAAGAGGCCCTGGCTGGTTGGCTCAGCGGTAGAGCGTCGGCCTGGCGTGCGGGGGACCCGGGTTCGATTCCCGGCCAGGGCACATAGGAGAAGGGCCCATTTGCTTCTCCACACCCCCCTCCTTCCTCTCTGTCTCTCTCTTCCCCTCCTGCAGCCAAGGCTCTGTTGGAGCAAAGATGGCCTGGGCGCTGGGGATGGCTCCTTGGCCTCTGCCCCAGGCGCTAGAGTGGCTCTGGTCCTGGCAGAGCGATGCCCCGGAGGGGCAGAGCATCGCCCCCTGGTGGGCAGAGCGTCACCCCTGGTGGGCGTGCCGGGTGGATCCTGGTGGATCCTGGTCGGGCGCATGCGGGAGTCTGTCTGACTATCTCTCCCCGTTTCCAGCTTCAGAAAAAAAAAAAAAAAAAAGATAAAGAAAATAAAGAGAAAACAAAACTTCATATCCTAAAATCAACAAATAGACTACACATAAATATCACTCAGCACTCAGAAGGACCCAGAGTGCGTCCTGCCTCACTAAGTAAAGAGAGAGGGGAAGGTGTCAGCTCAGACAAGGGTAAGGGGGGGGGGGGGCTTCTGGGTGAATGTGTGTGTTTTGTTGTTTTCTCTTTCTCTCTCTGTGGTCTCTGTCCAATTCTGTCTCTGCATGTCTCTCATGTCTCTTTCTCAATCTCTCTGTCATCTCTGGATTTTTGGCCATGTCCCCTTCTCAGCCCTCTCAACCTAAGGGCTAAAGACTGTTAACCTTTCTCTTCATCAATTCAGGACTCATCAATTCCTGTTCTTTCCATCCTGAAAGAAGTTAGGAAGGCTTCTCCTCCTTCCTCTTCCTTGTGTTCGTGATGGTGGAACCAAACTATGAATGTCTCCTGCTTTAGACCCACACTGCACTGTTGTCTTAAGCCACTGAGATGTCAGCATTTATTTGTTAGGGCTGCTAATACCACCTTACCTAATACCACACCCAATGTACATTCCCATACAGACCCCAACACTAAAATTCCCAAACCTTTGACTTACATCCACCTCCAACTTGCATTAAATCAGAACCCTAACCCAACCCACATTCTTTTTTTAAAAATGTCAGATGTTGCCCTGGCCGGTCGGCCTGGCGTGCGGGGGACCCGGGTTTGATTCCCGGTCAGGGCACATAGGAGAAGCATCCATTTGCTTCTCCACCCCCCACCCCCTCCTTCCTCTCTCTCTCTTCCCCTCCCGCAGCCAAGGCTCCATTGGAGCAAAGATGGACCGGGCGCTGGGGATGGCTCCTTGGCCTCTGCCCTAGGCGCTAGAGTGGCTCTGGTTGTGGCAGAGCGACCCCCCGGAGGGGCAGAGCATCGCCCCCTGGTGGGCAGAGCGTCGCCCCTGGTGGGCGTGCCGGGTGGATCCCGGTCGGGCGCATGCAGGAGTCTGTCTGGCTGTCTCTCCCCGTTTCCAGCTTCAGAAAAATACAAAAAAAAAAAAAAAAAATTAAAAAAAAAGTCAGATGTCATATTCCCTTTTATTTAGGAACCCTGCACCTTTTTCTTTTGATCCAGTCACATAGCCTTTCTTCAACTTATTTAAAAAAATATTTACCTAAAATATAGTTGTAATTTTTGAATAACAAAAAAATATAATGTCAGTCAGTAGAGATCTGGGATACTGGGTGTGGTATAACCATTTTCATCATTTCTCTACAAATGCTGCTGCTGTTATTGGTGTCCATATGCTTCTTCTTGCTGAAGCTGTCAATTCTTCAATCTCAGCATTTAATCGATGTATTACTCATTCCATTGCTTCTTGGCTTTTATTAGCATCTAAAGATATTGTACCTGCCACCAGCCCTTTGAGATAACTACTGAGACTGACTCTTTTCACAGTGATTACGACCTCTTGAGTCAAAACAGTTTTTTCTGGGTCCCGAGGATATGGTCTGTATGTAAGTCATCTACTGAAACTATATTTGTAAATGAAGTATTAGTGGATTTAAGTTCCATTGTTTTTCTCTACAGGATCAACTATAGAATGTTCATTCTTGCACATATGTTTTGGTTCTTGCCTCACCAATAAGAGATTTCACAATGGAAGGCAGTCCCCCTTCTGTGCTGGGAAGTCTATGGCTGCACGACTTTCCAGAGGGATCTATATGTCTGTCCAGCACATCAACTCCAACCATGCCTGGGGTCATACGGTTTGAGGATTTCTACACTGCAGCTGCTGTACCACTGGGTGGTCAAAGATGTTCTCCAGAGTCCAGATCTTCATGGCGTCAGCGGCCTGCGTGTTGTCTGGTGGCACAAAGAGGCCACACAGACCCCACCCTGTTTCCAAGCCACACTAACCCACTTTCTGAGAAAACCTGGGTCAACACTTAAAGGTAATCCTACCCTAGTCCTCATTTAACTCTACCTTTGGCCTAACCTGACTCTGACCTCAGCTATAACCCTAGCCCTATTTCTATTACAAACTTAACTCTGACTTTGTCCTGAACCCCAACACTGTCCTTAATCCTAAACCTATGATTTATTCTTAGCTATGATTCTAATATTGGCCTAATTCTATCCCTAACGACCCTGGCCCTTAACTGTAAATCTGATGATTATGGTATACTCTGATCTTAAACCTTAACCCTGCTCCTTACCAGAGATTCACCTTGACCTTGATCCCAGAGATAAACTTAATCCAGTCCTAGGTCCAAACACAACCCTGATTTTAGCCATAATCCTAGCCTTGTGATTCTAGCCATAACCAGTGTCTTAACTTTATGCCTAATGTTTACCTGTACCCTATATAACCATGACCATAACACTAATTGTCATCTTTACCTGAATCTTTTTTATAAATTTACCTTTTTAAGTGACTTAAAAAAATATTTTACTTATTGATTTTAGAGAGAAGAGAGAGAGAGAACAAGGGAGGAGTGGGAAGCATTAACGTGTAGTATTTCCTTCTCATACGTGCTTTGACTGGGCAAGCCCGGGGTTTTGAACCAGAGACCTCAGCACTCCAGGTCAATCTTTATCTACTGTGACACCATGGGTCAGGCTTTACCTAAATCTTAACCCTTTCTTCAACCCCACACCAAACTCTGGTGATACTGATTGTTACTGATTCTTAGCCTTAGCCAGATTAATTTTTAAATCCCAACTGGAACCAAACTCCAGCCCTAAGAGCTTTCTGTGACTGGAAGTCATCCCTGATTCTACTCTGTCTTTCACGCCCCATATCCAGTCTGCCAGCAACCGCCGTCAGTGCTATCTTCAAATTCTGTCCGTATCCAGCCTTTCCTCCATCTCCACAGCCACCACCACCTTCTTTCTGGACTTCTGCAGTCATCCTCTCACTGGGCTCCCTGTTTTAGCCCCCATCTCCTACAGCAGGGGTAGTCAACCTTTTTATACCTACCGCCCACTTTTGTATCTCTGTTAGTAGTAAAATTTTCTAACCGCCCACCGGTTTGTAACTTTACTTTATAAAATTTATAAAGCAGAGTTACAGCAAGTTAAAGCATATAATAATAATTACTTACCAAGTACTTTATGTCAGATTTTTGCTGTTTGGCAGAATAAATCTTTATAAAACAACTTACTATAGTTAAATCTATCTTTTTATTTATACTTGCGTTGCTCCGCCACTGCCCACCATGAAAGCTGGGATGCCCACTAGTGGGCAGTAGGGACCAGGTTGACTACCACTGCCCTACAGGCTGCCCTCCATACAACAGAGTGATCCCATTAAAATCTGAGTCAGCTCACGACTCCCTGATCCAAACCCTCCCAGGCTTCCATCTCACTAGATGTAAAAATCAAAGCCTCACATTAGCCTCCAAGACCCTAAATAATATGGCCCCCTTTGTCTCCCCTCTGACCTAATTTCCTCCCATCCTCCCCTTGCTCATTTTGTTCCAGCCATTCTTGCTTTCTTGCTATTCCACATATACTCTAGGCACAGTCGACTCCAGGGCCTTTTCACTTGCCTAAATGTTCTTTCCCGGGATATCTGCATTCTCACTCTCACCTTTCCTTCAGGTCTTCACTCACATGTCACATATTCAGTAAAGCCTGTTCACTGTATTGAAAATTACAGCTCCCCTCTCTTCCAGCACTATCTCCCTTCTCTGTCTCATTTTTCTTCATGACATGTATTATCATCTGTGTAGTGTATAATTTACTTACTTAGCTTGTTAATTGTCTGTTTCCCTCAGTAGAGCATATGTTCATAACGATAGGGAAATTTGTTGTCTCTTTTGTTTCCTAGTATCTAGAAGATTGTTTGGCAAAGTATCAGGGGCACATAAATATTTTTGGAATGAACATGTACTTCCGGAGAAGGACGGAGCTCCATTTCCCTGCAGTTCTAAAGTCACTAGATACCGGAAGAACAGTGAAGAGGGGAGGAGGTTGAGGTAGCCACAGCTTCCAGGAGAGCAGATTGAGTTATCAGTGACATATGACTGATGAGGGTTTGGCTCTGTTCTCAAGCTCCTGTGGCCACACCAGCTCCGGCCAGGAATTAACCAGCCTCTTTGGTTCACGTTGCCTACCTGGAGGGGCTGAATTTTCCTGCCGGCAAGGAGAGCAGCTGAGAAATGCCAAAGTCTGGGTCCTCTTCCTGGTTTGTCTGTGGAATCAGGGACACCCATACCTTCCCTTCCTTGCAGCTCTGAGTCTCAGTGTGAAGGCTGAGAGGGAGACTCCCCTCCATGCTAGAGGTGGACCTGGGGATAGGGGTGAGGGTAAAGCAGGGAGGCTGAGGGGCTTGGCACTGACCAGTCAGCGATGAAGAAAGAGGATCAGATAAGGCTATAGAGCTGAAGGACTGAAATAAAACTGGACAGGGAAAAAGAGGCAAAAAACAAAACAAAAACAGACAAAGAGAAGGACTGAAAGTGAGAAACACATAAACATAGAAGGATGAATGTAGAGCACAGGGAATATGGTTAATAATAGTATAATAATTATGTATGGTGTCAGATGGGTACTAGACTTAAGAGAAGACCGTTTCATTAAGTTATATAAACGTCTAACCACTATGTTGTACATACACCTGAAACTAATATAATATTGAATGTCAATTGTAATTGAAAATTGTATGTATAAAATTGAATGTCAGCCCTGGCCGGTTGGCTCAGCTGTAGAGCATCGGCCTGGCGTGCGGGGGACCCGGGTTCGATTCCCGGCCAGGGCACGTAGGAGAAGCGCCCATTTGCTTCTCCACCCCCCCCTCCTTCCTCTCTGTCTCTCTCTTCCCCTCCCGCAGCCAAGGCTCCATTGGAGCAAAGATGGCCGGGCGCTGGGGATGGCTCCTTGGCCTCTGCCCCAGGCGCTAGAGTGGCTCTGGTCGTGGCAGAGCGACGCCCCGGAGGGGCAGAGCATCGCCCCCTGGTGGGCAGAGCTTCGCCCCTGGTGGGCGTGCCGGGTGGATCCCGGTCCGGCGCATGCGGGAGTCTGTCTGACTGTCTCTCCCCGTTTCCAGCTTCAGAAAAATACAGAAAAAAATAAATAAATAAAATTGAATGTCAACTGTAATAAAAATTTTTTGAAAGACAATGAGAGTGCATGCAATAATGGGGAGAAAATGGACCCCCGCAACATTTATTCCACTTTGCATCTATAATATTTAACGCTCTTACTGCACTAATTGCAAGGGTCTATAAACTAAAACTACATTTCCCATGATGCCTTGTGGTCGGGGGAGGTTCCCCCAATCAGATGCCTTTGCGAGAAGTTTGAATTTCTTTTCTTTTTTAAAATTCATTTTAGAGAGGAGAGAGAGAGAGAGAGAGAGAGAGAGAGAGAAGCGGGGGATGGGGAGGAGCAGGAAGCATCAATTCCCATATGTCCTTTAACCAGGCAAACCCAGAGTTTCGAACGGGTGACTTCAGAATTCCAGGTTGACGCTTTATCCACTGTGCCAGCACAGGTCAGGCTTGAATTTCTAAAGAGATGTGGGAAGACAGGCAGGCGCTTGGCCGTCCTCCTGCCACCATAGATCCCAGCGATCCTGTGTGGTCACAGATCCTGCGCTGACTTTCTGGTCGTGTAAGGAAGCAGGGAGCGTTTCCTGGGCGGCCTTTTCTGGGCAGTGGATTTGGGAGTTCCCTGTAGGCTCAACCTGGAGTCTATGGCTTCTGACGGGCTTTGTGCCCCTTAGTAAGTCCCTTTCTCTTTTTATTGGCTCAAGTGGATTCTGTTTGCTGCCCCTGAGCAATAATGGGTACTCAGGCATGGAGAAAGAGATGCAGAGACAGGGAAAGCAATTCAGAGAGACACACAGAGACCCCACCTCTAGCAGAGACAAAAAGAGACAGAATTGAGGCATATAAAGGGATGAAATTGTGGGGGGGAGTGATGGAAGAAAGAAGTTTTGGTGAGACGGACAACCAGAGAAATACTAAAGGTAAACTGAGGTAGAGAAGAGCGCTAGAAGAGGCAAGGGCAGGAGGCCAGAAACAGTGATGGAGACCTCCCCAGATTGCTGGAGTGGCTGTATTTGAAGAGGAACCTTTAGAGACTAGTCTCCAGCAGGCGTGGCAGTTGGAAGCAGGAGGAAGGAGGGAAGTTGGAGAGGCCCCTGACTTGCTGGAATCACCAAGGCCCTGTCCGCTGATGGAGCATTCTGGCGGAATGTCTCTTTTTCCCAGCCCCAAGCATCAACAGCCTGACTGAGAATGGATGTAGTGTCCCTGAATGCATTCCCTGTCTCTGTCACTTTCCCCACAGGCCTGCCCCTGAAGTCCCAGCTTCCACTTGGTGACTTGGGAAGGGTTGAGAAGGGTGACCAACCACTTTTGATATCTGAGGCAGATTCCCGAGGGTAGAGGAAAACTGAGGCATGAAGGGGAGTGGAGGGAACGGATACAGGGTCTCCAAGAAAGGGCCTTAGGGACAAAGCTAGGGAGAGTGAGGCAGAGAGAGGGGAGACAGGGCAGAGAAAGGAGGAGGCTCAGGGACAGAGAGAGGGGCAGTGGGCAAGGCATGCCCCATTTAGGATTCCAGATAGTGGACTAGAATGGCCTGGCTCCTCTAACTAGTTCTTTGTTGCTATCCCTCTGATCTTTGTTCTGCACCTAGGGTTGCCAGATAAAATAAAGAATAACTACTTACATTTGAATTTTAGATTTTTTTTCCCTCTGAAGTGAGAAGTGGGGAAGCAAAGAGACTCCTGTATGTGCCCAACAGGGCTCCACCCGGCATGCCCACTAGGGGGCGATGCTCTGCCCATCGGGGGTGTTGCTCCGTTGCAACCAGGGCAATTCTAGCACCTGAGGCGGAGGCCATGGAGCCATCCTCAGCGCCCGGGCCAACTTTGCTCCAATGGAGCCTTGGCTGTGGGAGGGGAAGAGAGACAGAGAGAGAAAGTAGAGGGGGAGGCCCAGAATCAAACCCGGGACCTCCATATGCTGGGCTAATGCTCTACCACTGAGCCAAGCAGCCAGGGTCTGGATTTGAGATATTTTAATGTAAGTATGGCCCCAGTATTGCATGGGATATACTTAGACTTAAGAAAATTACTCATTTTTAAAAATCTGAAATCTCACTGGATGTACTTTATTTTTATTTGCTAAATTTGGCAACCCCCCTCTCCATCTCTGTTCTCTTTCCACCTTTTTTCGATTTTTTGTTTGTGCTTGTCTTTCCTTCTGCCAGTTCATCTCTGCCTTCTCTGTTCTCTTAATGACCTTGCTCCAATATGCAATGGCTTCTCAGAACCATCCCTGAGCCTTCATACCCCCAACCAGACCCCCTCTTCTCTCCATCTTCTCAGCCCAGCTCTGTGTCTAGGACCATCTTTCTCCTCTGGAAACCTCTTCTGTCCTCTTTATCTGTCTTCTTATTGAGGCCCCATACCTCTGCAATTCTCTGTTCTCCATCTCCCCGCCCCTATCACCAGGGAAGGTCTGGGGGCTTTGGGGGAATTAGGAATCCCCCAGTACTCACCTGCATCCTGACCTCATGTCCTTTCCTTTTGATCTCTTGAGCCAGAGAGGTCGTGAGAGTTTCCAAAGTCACAGAGCAGAACAGAAACTAAACTCCACCCTCTCCCCCAAATGCCTTCCCACTTCCCTAGTGGAAAACGGTTCTACTTTTCTCAAAAATGGCCTGACTTGGTGATATTTCTGAATACCAGGCAATACTTGAGGGTCACAGGCCAGGACCAGAGGTGCCTGTATGGTACATTTTTGAACATCTACTATGTGCTAAGCATTGGGGATATGGCTTGCAGGCTGTTAACATGAGACCAGTGACTTCTCGTGTTTGAGGCCATGTCCCTAGGCCTAGGCCTGAGAACATAGTAGGTGCTCGGTAAATGCCTGTTGAATGAACGAATAAATGAGTGAACGAATGAAAAAAACATACCCCAAGCAGTTGAGGACTCCTTTCCATCTCTACCCTTCTTGTCTTTATCCCCATCACTGTCTCCTGTTCTGTCCTAGCCTGCCTCCCTTTTTCTCCCACCCCTCCTCTCTTGGTTTGTTTCTCTAGAATCATGTTAATTTTTCAGCTGGAGGGTTTATCTCCAGTGACCGCTATCTGCTGAACATCTCCTGTGTGTCAGGTACTGAGGCAGTGATTCGGTTGTGGAATCCTTCTGGAATATTCCAGAAGCTAAGTACAGCTTTGTTGGGTGTTTTCCAAATGTAGAGACAGAGATCTGGAAAGAAACAAGGTGCCCTGGTCACATCAGAACCAGTGCATCTGACCTGACCCTAAACACGTCTCTTTTTGCCTCCATCTCCAGCGCTATCTTTCCTCCTGCTGGCCCATCATCCCGTCAAGCCCCATCTCTGACACCTCCCAAAATGTAGGGAGATTAGTATTAAACACTTACCACAGGGGTTGCGAATTCAAATGCCTCCAGGGACCAGGCACATAACACAAGCCTTCTGCCTTGGATGAGGAGCAGTGACAGCCCCACTCATCCAATTACGGCCAGGTGGCAGTCACCACCCCGAGATCTGATTTCTCAAGAGAAACTGAAAAGCTGCATTTGCAGAAGTCTCAAGGTTTAAATGCTGGCCTCAAATTCACACAAACACTGTCCAGGCCAAACAAGATTATGTGTGCACCAGACATGCCTGGTGGCCGATGGCTTGCAGGCCTGAATTAATTATAGTCCCATGTGCCAGGTTCTGTGCTAAGGAAGAATTTCCAGATTCCAGTAGAAGAGGCAGAGATATTTGGGTCTGTGTTGTTAATTGCTTTATCTCCTGAACCTAGAACATTGCCTTACCTGTAATAGGTGCTTAATAATTTAAATGAGTGGTGTATTAAATCCTAGCATAAGCCATAAAAATAATAAATATCTCCATTTTGCAGATGGGGAAATGGAGGCGCACAGGGGCAAAGTCCCAGGGTTACATAGCAGCACTGGGATTTGAACCCAGATCTCAACTAACTCCCAAACCTTAACACTAGGCTTTCCTGACTCTACTTGGGTTGTGCATTTGCCATGCTTTACGTGGGGATGTGCGTGTGTCCGGGAGCATGTTGTGGGGCTGTGTGCCAAGGATGTGTGTGGTGGTGGTGTCTACCCTCCTGACTGGACATTGAGGCCTGAAACTAAACCTGGAGCACCTGGTCCCCTGAGACATACTTGCTCTGGGTGCTCATCCAGTCCAGAGTAACAGTCCTCCCCTCCCCTCCTTCCCCCTCCTGGGCCCATCCTCAGGGGTCCCCCCACCCTCCTCCCCTAGATGCCCAGAGCCCTGGGGGAAAGGGGGGAAGAATTTAGGATGAGGGTGGAGGTGTGGGGAGGAGAGAGAGGGAAGGGGATGGGTTAAGAAGGAGTGTGTGATGTCAAGCAAAAAAGACAACATTAGACACAGATGCTGAGATGGCGTTTATCGCGGCAAAAAAAGGTGAATTCGCCGAGGAAGAGGGGGTGGGGGAGGGGGTGTGGTGGGGGCCGGGGTGGGGGCCATGGAAGCTAATACATGGTGCACTAGGTCACACGACGGACACTGGGGGTGGGTGGGTGGGTGGGGTGGGCGTGGCCCAGGCATGGTAATGGGGGGAAGGGGAGAGGAGAGGACAGTGGGCCCCAGCCAGGAGCTTCTGGAGGTGGGGGGGTGGGGGGAGGTGGGCTGCGTCTCTGGTTGCAGAGGATGGAAGGAATCAGTTAGAGGGGGTTGAATGGAGCCGCTGGAGGCATGGCCACATGGTGGATGGTCTGGGCCTAAGAAATGGAATGTGGGAATGGGGTAGCAGGCATGGGGCCAGCCCTGAGTTTGGGCCCTTAATGTAAGGATTGGGGATACCCAAGGGACCTTAAAGGTCCTCCAGTCCCCCCTATTTTCCAAGGCAGAGAGCAAGCTTGGGAGAGGCTGGCTTAAGGTCCTAATAAGTATTTAGCAATCAGTTTTCCAGCCTTACCCCACCCCCATTCTTCTACCCTGTCTGTCCCGAACAGAGAAGGGGGAGAGATTCTAACGCCTCTGACTCCACTATTATCTCACGAAGGCTCCTCAGGGAACCTGGAGGACGAACCCATTTCATAGATGGGAAAAACTGAGTCGTCCTGTTTGACTACACCTTTCCATACCTCTCCCACCTCCCTGCCAGGGGATCTGTGCACCCCATCCCTCTAGGGCTAATACTGATAATCTTGAAATCCTTAGCAATGGGGGGCGGGCGAGGGGGCACACCTTGAGATTCTCCCAAATCATACCGGGATGTGGGCCATGCCTCCAGTGGCCTGAGATGCCAACATAGAAAATAAAAATGACTCCCCACGTCCCCTGGCTCAAACCCAGTACAAAAGTGACTATTTACAATGAAGGGGTGGGGAGCAGCAGGGCACAGAAAGGCGTGGGGCCAGAGTGCGTTCTCCACTTGGGGGAGGCCACGCCCCTGGCCCCACCTTCGAAAGGGACAAAGCCAGACAGATATTTATAAAGGGTCTCTATCCCCAGGACGGGGAGGACCCTAGCGGTAAGGAATGGGGTGCGGGTGGGGAGGCATGGGCTGTGGGAGGAGATGGAGAAAAGGTAGCGACTGTCCCTCGCCTCCCCCCTTCCCCCCCGCCGGACACACAGTTTTCCGTGGGATGAACACAGAAAAGGTTAATCAAAAAGTTCGATGAGCGAGTCTGACTGTCGAGTGGGGCGGGCTGGAGCAATGAGGCCGCAGGTCCCGGTGGCCGGTGGTGATGGAGTCACTTAGAAAATGAGAGGTTGGTGGTTTTGGGGGTGGGGTAGGGGGGAAAGAGGAGGTAAGGAAGGGCGATTAGGCAGTCCCCCCAATTATCTCGGGGAGACAAGAGTATCCTGGACTGTCTGAGAAGGGGTGAAAACCCAGCAGCCTTCACCACCCTCACTCCCCACAGAGACTCTCCCCACCTTCCTCCCTGCCACCCAACACAGTGACCGACCTGACACGCACCAGCAGCGGCGCCACGGAGAAGTCCCCTCCACCGTGGCGTCCAGACAGCTGACAGAGGTGGAGAGGGATCGCGATAGTAGGGCTGGCTGTCGCGACTCCACAAGAGTTGTAGGCCAGTGTCCCTGAACAGGAGCATCGCGATCCCGTTCTCTGCATCGTTACACCCAGTTCAGGCTTTCGCGACAGCCGAAAGGGGTTCCAGACTGCGGGGCAGACGCGAGTGAACAGCGAAGGCCTGCCTGGCTGTCCCAATAGGTGTGCACCCAATCAGCAGCCTGGACGCCCAAACCACCACTGTCATTACCACTCCGGATGAATACTTTTTTCCACCGCTCCGTCTCTCACAACCTCTAATCCTGGTCTTGAAAGAGCAATAAGTCAATTCAGGGGAATCCTCTCACTTTCCAAAAAGTAGGCCACCAATCAGAAACGAAATAGGGAGGGTGTGGGATGGAGGATCAAGCAGGAGAAACAGATCCAGGAGATACAGAGGGGCTTGTGGGTTACGAAGGGGAGAAAAAAATACCACTCACAGGAAAGTGGTACCATATTGTTCCAAGTACAGGTCCCCAACCATCTATAAATCGACTCTTAAATTCTAATTGTGATACATGTATCCCCACCTACGAGTCCAGGGCAGGTGTCAGGGCAGATAAAGATGGCACAGTCTTTGCCTTCTCATCCCTAAGAATTATTGCAGTGAAGCCCCCTTGACCACGTAGAGATGGCTGGGACAGGGCAGAAGGTGGCTGGGGCAGGTTGGCTCAGAGCCTGCCTGGATGGGGATGAAGGAGGTGAATTTGGCACATTGAACCCCGTCTTCTCATATAAGTGCTTTGAGGTCGTTCTCTGGAGCCCAGCTGGCACCATTCCTTGGGCCAGCAGAGGAGAGCTGAGCTTGTCTCCCCTCCCCCCAGTTTCTACAGATTTGCCCCAAGGAGGCAAGTGGGGTTCTCCCAGCTGGTGGAATTTGGGGAATCCAAATGGTTAGAGGGGGGTAGTTGAAGGGGAGTTTTTTTCTGTCTTTTTTTTTTTCTTATAAAGATTCTAAGAAAAACTCAGGGTGGGAGGGTGAGGAAGGGGGA
Organism: Saccopteryx bilineata; assembly: GCF_036850765.1. Lineage (NCBI taxonomy): Eukaryota > Metazoa > Chordata > Mammalia > Chiroptera > Emballonuridae > Saccopteryx > Saccopteryx bilineata. The sequence continues at coordinate 313,056,537 of NC_089492.1, read as the reverse complement.
CCAATTTAGCTAAGTGTCCACATACTTTTTCAATGCCTCTAGGGGCCTCCTCAAAAAGAAATGGTCCCATTTCTGCCCCCTCCCACCTGAGGTTCCCTCCCCCCCAGAGCGGCTCAGTTCCAAGGAAGTTTGGCACTTTTTTTTAATCAATGGGGAAATGGGGTGGGGGTGTTGAGAGTGAGGAACGGGGGAAGACAGACACAGACAAAGATAGAGACAGGACAGGTAACATTGGGAGCCACAGGTAGAGGAAGTAGAAAGCCATAGGAAGCCAGAGAAAGGAGAGAGGGAAACATTGGGAGGAAGTGTTGAAAGCTGGAGGGCAAATGGAAAGGAACCAGGAGACAATTCAATGCAGCAAACACTTATTAAGCACCTAATGGGTGCCGAAGATCAGGGTGCAAGGAGGCCACTCAGAGTCTCTGAGATCTGATTGGCTAACGAGGGGAGGGGGAAGGTGATGGGTTTTCAATGATCCCCATCTCTGACCTTACATCTGCGTCCCCTCTGGGCAAACTGCAGCACAAAAGATTGAGGTCAGATTGCAAAGGGGCTTTCAGGAGATGGGGAAGATGGTAGAATGACTTTCCAGGGTGAAATGGGGGAAGGTGGGTGGTTCTCCACTCCCCAACATGGTGAGTGAACTAGCTCACTGAGCTAGCAAGCTACTTGTCAGATAACCCTGGCTGGCGGGGTAGGGGTCCCCAAGAAATGTGAATAGGGAGGGGACTGTCACACAGATACCCCAAGGGAACACTTTTCAGGAGGCCCAGCCCCCAGAGACTTGTCTGTAGGAGAGGAATACTGGGTAAATAAATGGGTACAGAAAGCATCTGATAAGCAGAGGGCAGTTGAGGATGCAAATGATATGCAAATGAGCACTTTCAAATCCCAGCTCCCCACTCCCAGACCTTACTTTACCTCTCCTTGGCTCCTTCCCCTCCTCCTGAGGGCCTGGGGGTGGGAGTTGTAGGGGGGAGATTCCAGCTAGATACTGCAACACCCACATGTGGGGGAGATACTGTGAAATACTGTAAGGTCTTTTTGACAGGTGGAGAGGAGCAATGGCCCACAGGGCCACCTCCACCTCAGGAGCCCCCAACTGCAAAAGATATGTACAAAGTTACATCAAGAATTGTTTTGGCACTCAGATCTCCATCTGGATTCAGTCTGGAGACTAGGGGTGGGTGGGGGCAGCAGCAATGGGAGGTAGGGGTGGGGAAATGGGCCTGCCCCCACCCTGGAGATGGAGAGGGCATAGAAAAAGTTACCCTAGTGCCCAAGCTATAGCCTCCCATCAGCTGGGAGGGCTAGGGTGGGAAATTCAGTGCAAGGTACCTTGAAGGCTATTGCTTTCTAGGGATTTTCACATTTTGATTTGGGGGTGGCTCTCTAGAAAGGGGGAGGGGTCTCCCAGGCTTTAAGGGTGGGAATTGTCTCTGGCTTTTCTTCCCTCCTTTTTTGGGGAGAAAGATGAGAAGATTGGATTCCCTCCTCTAAAGCCATGGAGAAGAGAAGGGTCTGGAAGACCTCGGGAGGGGACAAATGGGGGAGAGGGTGGGCATGGGATGCCCCTCCCCCAGAGATGCTGATGATGGAACCAGGGCCCTGAGGGCCCTGCTTTGGGTTGGAGGAAGTGGAGGTGGTCTCCGAGGGGGAGGGGGAGATGGATGGGGGTAGAGGCGAGTCTCAACTATCCCAAGTCTATAGGGTGGTCAGGTCCTAAAATCTCAGCCTGCCAACAAAGCCTTAGAGCTGACCACAGCCACGGCGCTCAGGGAGCCACTCCTAAACTACAGGGCTGCCCGGCTTGGCTGAGTCCATCAGAACATTCTAGCTCTTCAGAGCCCATGGTGAGAGCACCAAAACATTCTGATTCATCAGATACCACCAAAGTGCTCCAGCTCACTGAAAACCACAAGCCAATCTAATAATCCGTTAGACCACATGAAGCATTCTGGCCAAGGCTCACTGAACTCTACAATGGGCCACACTGGCCTGACAGAGCCACCACATATTTGGCTCACTAGACTCAATGAAACAAAGCCACGCAGACACAGCATGCACACAAAAGGTGGGGGTGGGAATGGGGGTCTTTAACAGTTTTCACTAGCTCCATCTCCCACCCTTCCCTGCCAGGTGAGTTCACAGACTTGGTGTGTTTGAATGGAGGTGACCCTGACAATATTGGGTCTTTTTCCTTTGAGTCCTTTAGATTAGATCCAAGTCTACCCTCTACTCTCCTCCTAGGAAGACCCCCAGGCCAAGACCCACCAAAGAGGGGTATGGGTGAAGAAAGAGGGTCAGTAACTGGCCATAGCCCAATATAGGAAGTGCATGCTTCACCCCAATGACATCACAGGAAGTACCCTGGAAACACCACAGGAAGTACATGCCCCCATGATATCATTAAAGTAACTGTCAAGGAAGGCTCACTGAGACATCATAGGAAGTACCTGTCTCTTCTACCATCACAGGAAGTGCCCTCTGGGCAACTACTTCCTGTGACATCATAAGGAACGCCAGAGCGCCCCAGAAAGTATTTGATTCAGTAACATCACAACAGGGACCTTCATTCCCATTACTTTAGGAAAAGCCATAGGAGAAGCCACAGGCAGTTGCTCCAGCCTTTCATAAGAGTCTTGCCCACTGGATTGGCCCAGTCTGAGAGCCAGCCTCATTCCCAGCAGCAACCCCACCCCCATACAACCTGACAACAAAAGAATTAAAAGTCCCACCTAGGAGAGGTGACTGTAGTGGGGGGAGAGTAGCTGAGACAATCTGGGAACGCTGGGGTCCCTCCTCCAAATGTCCCATTTCAGCCCAGACTCCTGCTACCTCTCCTCCCATTACATCCCTCGACCTGGAACTGAAAGTAGGAGAGGTGGGGTGTTGTTCTGGAGAGGCTCCTCATTCTAGGTCACCCAGAGGCTCCCTCCCCTCCTCCCATATGGAAACAAAAACTTATAAAGGGGGGAAAAAGTCCTTACAGAAAAAAAAGGAGGGAAAGAAAGAGAAAATAACGCTTTGTTTTCTATTAAAATCAACAAAATGCAATATATACAGATATCACACAGACCTGGGCCCTGGGAGAGGAGAGTCAGGCCCAGCCAAGCATGGAGAGGAGGGGAGGAGGGGTCAGTTCAGGGCCAGGGAGGGAGCTTCTGGGCTCCATCCCCAGCCATCTCTCAATCCTGCCTATGACTACCAGAAGGGAGGGGGGTGCAGTCAGACCTACCCCAGCCCCAATCCCAGGAGGAGCAGGACTACACGGAGCTGAGGTCAAGAGTTGGGGAGGAGGAGGAGGAAAAGAAGGAGGAGGAGGAGAAGGGACAGGGAGAAGGGTGGGAGCACACACCACAGGCCTCATCCCACTTTCTGGGGGTTTGAGGCCCTCACTCCCTGCTCGTAGGTGACCCGCTGGCTGATGAGGTATTGAGCGGCTTGCGTGGCCGCAGGGCTGCCCGTGATGGTGACCCGCCGGTTCCGCGTGCCTGGCAGGAACTCGCCCTTCTTGGAGATCTGGATTCGGGCGCCTGTCAGCTCCTGGTACTCCACCAACGTCTTGCCCCCCTTGCCCAGGATGGCTCCCACTAGGTTCTCAGGCACCGCAATCTCCACTAGCTCCTTGGCACTCTCAGCTGCCAACTTTTCTGCCGTCAGGAAGCCACCAGCTGCCCCGGCCGCTGCCGCAGCAGCCACCAGCGGGCCACCCCCTCCGCCTGCCCCACCACCCGCCCCGGCCCCGAGGTAGCCATTGGCGGCTGCGGCCAACGCAAAGGATCCCAGGGCTCCGGGTGGCGGGGGTGGAGGTGGGGCAGCCCCTCCGGCTGGCCCCGCCCCTGCCTCACCCGCGTAGGATGCTAGGAGGTTGGCAGCGGCAGCGGCGGCAGGGTTAGCACCGGCAGCCACGGCAGCCAGGACCCCGGAGGCTGCAGCCGAGTTGAGGCCCAGGCCAAGGGAGTTGGTGTTGTAGCCGTAACTGGCCAGCGTGTTAAGCGCCGTGCTGATGGCCAGCAGGTCGGTGCCTGAGAAGGCAGGCAGGGCAGCAGGAAAGGCACCCACGCCGGCCAACCCCGCAGGGCCCAGCAGGCCGGAGGCGGCAGCAGCGGAGGCGGCGGCTGCAGCAGGCAGCACGTCAGCCGGGCTGGCATACGGTGAGCCGGTGGGGTTGGAGTTGGCCACGGGGCCAGCCACGTTGGCGTAGCTGATGTTGAGGCAGCTGCTACTCTGGGGGTCTTCCTGTACCTTCTGCACGATGGCGCTCACGGCCTTGTGCACCTGCTCAGGTTCACCGCTGACTGTCACCACGCGCTCCTGCAGGTTGATGCCCTCTGGCTTCTGGGACAGCTGCACCCAGGCACCCGATTGTTCCATCACAGCTTTCACTGTGGCACCCCCCTTGCCGATGATCAAGCCTGCCGTGCTGTTGGGGACGATCAGCTTGGCCTGCGAGGGGAGAGAGAGGGGAGCTTTAGGGTGGTAATCACAGACTGAACAGTAATGTTAGTGTCATTCTCAGCCCTGCTTTCAATTGTCCCAAATCGGGCCCCCTTGAGATGCACCAGTATACTCCTACTGGTTGTGAAAAGTATTGGAATAAAAAGAATCATAATTTTTCCATACTTGTTGGTTAAAAAAGAGCTAATATTCCAAGTCCCCTGGGTAGCTTCTCAGCCACCCTGTGCCCTGCCCCTAGCACCCCGGAGGACCTCTCTTCCCTCTTGCATCTTAAAGACTGAATGGCTGTCCTAGTGGGGGCCCTTCAGGACTCTGCTCCAAGCTTGTCATGTGGCCATGCCCTTCTACATTAAGTCTTCTGAGCCCCAGAAAAGGCAGCATTAGTTTCACTTTACTGATGAGCCACTTGAGGCCTAAGAGGTGAAGGGACTTGCCCCAGGTCACCCAGATAGTGAAGGGGCTGAAATTCAGTATCATGGATTTCTGCCCTATTGTATTTCCCACCTGCTTAACCTCCTTCTTGCTGCTATGGGCTTAATTGTTCCTCCCCTCACCCCCAATTCATCCGTGAAGTCCTATCCGTCAGTTCCTCAGTGACCGTATTTGGAAAAAGGGCCTTTAAAGAGGTGATTAAGGCTAAGTGAGGTCATTAGCAGGGTCCTAATCCAATTTGATGTCCTTATAGGAAGAAGATATCAGGATATAAACACACAGAGAGGAAAGACCATGGGAAGACACAGAAAGAAGACAGCCATTGACAAGCCAACGAGAGAGGACTCAGAAGAAACCAACCCTGCCAACCCTTGATCTCAGACCTCTGGTCTCCAGAATTGTAAGAAAATAAATTTCTGTCCTGTAAGCCATCAAGTTTGCGGTGCTTTGTCATGGCAGCCCTAGCAATCCAATACAGTTGTCTTACCTGTAAAATGAGGACAGCAAAAACCACATGTCTGAGAAGGTAAGGAGAAAACTGGCCACTTACACATGGTGGTCCCCTCTTCTAGGTGGCAAAGCAGCCCATCCTTTGCAGTCACAAAATTGATCAATCTAAATTCCAGTATTTCAAAATTAAATGTCTCCTTTCATGTCTCCAAGAGGATTTCTACATATAAATTCTTTCTTTTCAATCTTTCCCACATCCCCTCAGAACTGTGGATTCTAGCCCCTGAAGCTCTCACCTCTGCCTCTTCTCTCCGCCCCAAGCCAGATGTTGCGGGTATTTGGGAAAATGGAGGGAACAGTTTTGGTTGTTGCAATGACTAGGGGTAGATATGGGCATTCAGTGGGCAAGGTCACAGATGTTTGCACCATTGTGTAAGAGGCAGTTCCTCAAGACAAGGAACCATTCCTAGTCCTGTATGACTTTTGACATTCATGGTGTGAAAAGTCTGTTTCTAAATTTCTGAGCTCAGCACTAAACACCATGATACATGTAAGTGCCAAGTATTTTCTTGCACATTTTTTTTTTCCTGAAGCTGGAAATGGGGAGGCAGTCAGATAGTCTCCCGCATATGCCCGACCAGGATCCACCTGGCATGCCCACCAGGGGGCGATGCTCTGCCCATCTAGGGCGTCGCTCTGTTGCAACCAGAGCCATTCTAGAGCCTGAGGCAGAGGCCAACTTTGCTCCAATGGAGTCTTGGCTGTGGGAGGGGAATAGAGGGAGAGGAAGGAGAGGGGGAGGGGTGGAGAAGCAGATAGGCGCTTCTCCCGTGTGCCCTCGCTGGGAATCGAACCCGGGACTCCTGCATACCAGGCCGACGCTCTACCACTGAGCAAACCGGCCAGGGCCTTCTTGCACAGTTTTAAGATCTATTAAAATGTCCAGAAATGCAAGCCTCAGTAAATCAAGGCAAGACTGTACTTTGTTTTGTTCCAAACTCTACCAAGAGTCCTTTATCATTTTATTTTTTTTAATTTTAAGTTTTAAAAAAATTTAAACATTTATTTATTGATTTTTAGCGAGAGGAAGGGAGAGAGAGAGAGAGAGACAGAAACATCGGTCTGTTCCTGTGTGTGTCCTGACTGGGGATCGAGCCAGCAACCTCTGTACATTGGGACGATGCTCTAACCAGCTGAGCTATCCAGCAAGAGCACATAGTCTTGCATCATTTTAGAAAACAGTAACATCAGCAGTAATGACACTCGTATCATCTAAGTTTCCAATATTACCCTCTGGGTCACTGCGTTTGTTGCTGTCTCAATCACTTATGCTATGTTAGGTTTGAGCAGCTATTTCATTATTTTTTCTACTGTGGTCCTGGCTGAGCATCTACATATTAAAATTCATCTGATTTTTATAACAAAACATCTTACTTTTTTTTTTAAGTATGAGGAGGGAAGATAGTAAGACAGACTTCCACATGTGTCCCGACTGAGATCCACCCAGCTACTCCTGTCTGGGGCTGCTGCTTGAATCAACTGAGCTATTTTTAGTGCCTAGGCTGATGCTCAGACCAATCAAGCCACTTGCTGAGGAGGGGAAAAGGCAGAGAAGAGGAAGGAAGAGGGGAAGAGAAGCAGATGGTTGCTTCTTTTGTGTACCCTGACTAGGAATCAAACCCCAGACATTCATATGCCATGTCAACGCTCTGTTTACTGAGACAACCAGCCAGGCCCAAATCATCTTACTTTTATTTCTCCTTTATTTAAAAAGTCTAATGGGGACCTGGCCGGTTAGCTCAGTCGGTTAAGAGCATCCTCCTGAAACAAGGTAGCAGGTTCGACCCCCCCGTCAGGGTACACATGGGAAGCAGCCAATGAGTGCACTACTGAGTGGAACAACAAATAAATGCTTCCCTTCTCCCTTTTTTCTTTCTCCCTTCCTCTCTCTGTTTTTCTGAAAATGAAAAAGAAATTAAGTCTTGGCCATATAGTTTGGTCAGTTGGAGCCTCATTCCAGAGCAGAAGTTGCCAATTCAATTTCCCGCAAGGCACATACAGGAGCAGCTCTATGTTCCATCTCTCTTTCCCTGCCAATCTCTCTCTCTCTCTCTCAAAAAAAAAATAGTCGAATAGAATAACTTGACTGGTAGTGGCACAGTGGATACTGTTGACCTGGGACACTGCAGTCCCAGGTTCGAAACTCCGAGGTCACCAGCTTGAGCACGGGCTCATTGGCTTGAGCACAGGCTCGCCATCTTGAGCACAGGGTTGCTGGCTTGACCATAGGATCACCAACATAACCTGATGGTCACTGGCTTGAGCCTGAAGGTTGCTGGCTCAAAGCCCAAGGTCGCTGGCTTAAGCAAGGGGTCACTGGCTCTGCTGGAGCGCCCTACATAAGGCATATATAAGAAACAATCAATGAACAACTAATGTGCTGCAACTACGAGTTGATGCTTCTCATCTCACTCCCTTCCTGTCTCTCTCTCTCAAACAAAAAAATAAAAAGTCTAATGGGATAAAGAAAATGTTCACCCATACAATATAATATTATTTGGCAATCAATTTAAATGAATGAAGTATTAATATATGCCACAATAATGGATGAACATAGAAAACATGGTGTGTGAACAAAGCCAGGCACAAAAGTCCACATGTTGTATAATTCCATTTATATGAATGTTGAGAACAAGGAAATCTATAGAGACAGAAAGGAGATTAGCAATGGCTTAGGGCTGGGGAGTGTGAGCTGGGGAGATTGAGGGGTGATAGCTAAGGGGATCAAGATTTCTTTTTGAGGAAATGAAATGTTCTAAAATTGGTTGTGGTGATGGATGCACAACTCCATATAATAAAATTACTGAACTGCACTTCAAACAGGTGAATACTATGTATGTGAATTCTATCTGAATAAAATTGTTGAAGAATCTTACATATTTAGTTATGTTTCATATCTATATTTATATATAATTTCAGAGAGTAAGGTAGGCATGGGAAATATTTGTACAAGAAAGAGGTCATTGGGTCCAACAAGGCTCTGTTCCCTGTTGATCTCTCTGACTTAAACTCTTCCTTCCCTCCCCCTTGCTGACTCCACCGCAGACACACCAGACTCCCTGTTGTTCCTCTAACTTGCCAAGCTCAGTCCAGACTCAGGACCTTTGCACCTGCTGTTCCCTCACCTGAAACATTCTTTTCCAGAAAAGGAGGCTCACACCTCCCTTCATTCAGGTCTTGGCACAAATGCACCTGCTCAGAGAGGCCTTTCCTGACCACCCAACTATCAAAACCTGTTTATTGGCCCTGGCCGGTTGGCTCAGTGGTAGAGCGGCGGCCTGGCGTGCAGAAGTCCCGGATTCGATTCCCAGCCAGGGCACACAGGAGAAGCGCCCATCTGCTTCTCCACCCCTCCCCCTCTCCTTCCTCTCTGTCTCTCTCTTCCCCTCCCGCAGCCGAGGCTCCATTGGAGCAAAGATGGCCCGGGGGCTGGGGATGGCTCCTTGGCCTCTGCCCTAGGCGCTAGAGTGGCTCTGGTTGGGGCAGAGCGACGCCCCGGAGGGGCAGAGCATCGCCCCCTGGTGGGGAGAGCGTCACCCCCTGGTGGGCGTGCCAGGTGGATCCCAGTCGGGCGCATGCGGGAGTCTGTCTGACTGTCTCTCCCCGTTTCCAGCTTCAGAAAAATACAAAAAAAAAAAAAACCCAAAAAACAAAAAACAAACAAAAAAACCCCTGTTTATTTGCCCATTTTTTGCCCCCATTAAGGACACCTCAAGATTCATATCCAACTGTTAACCTCATAGCTCTATATGATGTTGAACGGACACTCCTAACTTAAAGTCCAAAACGGAACTTCTCCTCTTTCTCCTCAAACGTGTTCCTGCTATGATGTTCCTCATTTCAGTACACAGAAAATGCATCCTTCCATTACAGTGGCCCAAGACTAGGCACCCTCTCTTTCCCTCACATTCAACATCCAATCAGCAATGCTGTTGGCTCTACCTTAAAAAAAATAGTCTATCCTAAACTATTATAGATCTAAGGAGACTAATCAGCTAAAACAACCAAATGCAATGCATGAACACTGACTGAATCTTAGATAGAAAAATACATACTTTTTTGTTTCTGGGTTTTGGCACCAAAAAGAAAAATATGTACTCTGTTGGTATAAAAGATAGTTTGGGGTAATTAGAATATAGACTTTTTGTTAAACAATAGCATGGAATTAGTATTAATTTTTGTAGGTATGATAATAGTAATATAATAATATAGAAGACTGCCCTTGTTCTTGAGAGATATATGCTAAGTATTTAAGGGTGAAGAGGAACGAAGTCTACAACTTATTTTCAAATGGGTCAGCAACAAACAAACAAAAAACCAACTTTGTGTGTGTGTGTGTGTGTGTGTGTGTAGAGATAAAGCAAATGTTAACAACTTTTGAATCTAAGTACAGTGTATAGAGAGTTCATTGTACTGCTCTTTAAACATTTTCAAAATAAAAAAGTCAGGAGAAAAAAAATATGCCAATATTCCCTTTCTTTCTTCTCTGCTTGATTTTTCTTCATAGCACTCTTCACTCTCTGATTTTCTATATATTTTATTTACTCATTTATTTTCATCTAACTAGTTTTTATTTAATTTTTATTTATTATTTTTATCTAATTCACTGGGGTGACATTGGTTAACAAAATTATATAAATTTCAGGTGTACAGTTCTATAATACATCATCTGTATATTGCATTGTGTGTTCACCATTCCAAGTCAAGTCTCCATATATATATATATATATATATATATATATATATATATATATATATAATTTTCTTGAGAAGCAGCAACTCCTAGTTCCTTCACTTCAGTTGCTTATTGACTGCTTCTCATACATGTCTTAACCAGGGGGCTCTAGAGCTCTTGCTAAGCCAATGACCTCTTGCTCAAGCCAGCGACTTTGGGCTTCAAGCCAGCAGCCTTGGGCTCAAGCCAGCGACCTTGAGATTCATGCCAGCAACCTTTGGGCTCAAGCCAGCAACCTTGGGATCATGTTGATGATTCTGTGCTCTAGCCCACAACCTAGGGGTTTTGAGCCGGGGCCCTCAGCATCCCAGGCTGATGCTCAATCCACTGTGCTACCACTAGTTAGACAGTCTCCTTATATATTTTACTTATTTTCTGTTTCTTTTCTTTTTTTTTCTTATTTTTTTTTCTGTATTTTTCTGAAGCTGGAAACCGGGAGAGACAGTCAGACAGACTCCCGCATGCGCCCGACCGGGATCCACCCGGCATGCCCACCAGGGGGCGATGCTCTGCCCATTTGGGGCGTTGCTCTGTTGCGACCAGAGCCACTCTAGTGCCTGGGGCAGAGGCCGAGGAGCCATCCCCAGTGCCCGGGCCATCTTTGCTCCAGTGGAGCCTCGGCTGTGGGAGGGGAAGAGAGAGACTGAGAGGAAGGAGAGGGGGAGGGGTGGAGAAGCAGATGGGTGCTTCTCCTGTGTGCCCTGGCCCGGAATCGAATCCGGGACTTCTGCACGCCAGGCCGATGCTCTACCACTGAGCCAACCGGCCAGGGTATTTTCTGTTTCTTTTTTTTTTCCCCCATTTTTTTGAAGCTGGAAACAGGGAGAGACAGTCAGACAGACTCCCGCATGCGCCCGACCGGGATCCACCCGGCACGCCCACCAGGGGTGATGCTCTGCCGACCAGGGGGAGATGCTCTGCCCATCCTGGGCGTCGCCATGTTGCGACCAGAGCCACTCTAGCGCCTGAGGCAGAGGCCACAGAGCCATCCCCAGCGCCCGGGCCATCTTTGCTCCAATGGAGCCTTGGCTGCGGGAGGGGAAGAGAGAGACAGAGAGGAAAGCGCGGCGGAGGGGTGGAGAAGCAAATGGGCGCTTCTCCTGTGTGCCCTGGCCGGGAATCGAACCCGGGTCCTCCGCACGCTAGGCCGATGCTCTACCGCTGAGCCAACCGGCCAGGGCTATTTTCTGTTTCTGATAGAAGATTTTCCCTCTTCTGTTGAAAGAATTTAAGATCCACAAGGATAGAGATTTTTGTCTGTACTGTTTACTCTTGGGTTCTCAGTGCCTAGTACCCACTCAGCAAAAAGTGGGTGAAGGAGTGAATGGATGAAAAAATAAGTGATGACACGCCTACAGGACCAAGCAGGAGTAAAACTGGGTGGAGGCATCTAGCTGTATATCACCTGTTGGTGGTGGTGGTGGTGGTGTGTGTGTGTGTGCATGGTAGGATACTGTGCATTTGGGTTATAAAACTCAGTCCCATCTCAGTTTTCTAGATTAACTGGACATTCTGATTTATCATATGTGAAACATCCAAAGTTTTAAATGTTGGCAACCTCTTAAAAAATGCCTAAGAACCACCATGTAGTAGCTGGGCCATCAGTTTGTAGCCTGTATACCACACATCTGAAAAGCTGCCTTGGACTCTGGAGACACCTGCTCAGGTTCAAATTTTGGTTTGACCACTGATGCTGGGCAATGGATTTAATCTTTTCAAGATTCAGTTTTCTCATTTGTAAATGGGGGATATGCATATATTCTCTGCAGGATTATTGCAAAGCCCAACTGAGATCATGCAAGAAACGATGAATTTAAAATTCAAGCATGGCCACAATTAGCTAGAACTGAGTATGGCTGCCCTTCAGGTGACTCACAGAGTCTACCTTCCCACAGTCACATTTCTGCTTGGCCCCTGTGGAAGCATCATCATACATACATTCAAACAAGCAACATTTGTTGAGTATATACTAGGTGTCAAGCATTGGATGCCAGGTGAGCGTCCAATTAATATGTGCCCATGGTAGGTAGTCAAAAAATGGTTGTTGTCATTGTTTTCTCATAGATAGACCTGAATTTAAATCTCACATCTGTGTTACAGCCACTTTGGAAAACAGTCTGGAAGTTTTTCAAAAGGTTAAACAGATTTGTTCTATGACTCAGCAATTTCACCCAAGGTATATAACCAAGAGAACTGAAAATATATGTCCACACATATGTTCAGTAACAGCATTATTTATAATATCTAAAAAGTAGGAACAACCTAAATTTCTATCAATTGGTGAATAGACAAAATGTGGTATATACATATAATGAAATATTATTTGGCATAAAAAGGAATGAAGTTTTGATATGTGTTACAATATGGATGAATCTTGAAACATTAAGGGAAAGAAGCTAGACACAAAACCCTACATAAATATCATTTAATTTATATAAAATATCCATAATATGCAAATCCATAGACCCAAAGTAATCTGTGGTAGAAAAGGCCTAGGGAGGGGAGTCAGGGGAATGGGTGTTAATGGGTATGTGTTTTCTTTTTGGGGTGGTGAAAATGTTTTGGACTTAGTGGTGATCAATGCATACCTTTGTGAATACACTAAAACCACTGAATTATATACTTTAAAATGGTGAACTTTACTCAATACAGTTGTTATTTTACAAAAAGTCATTAGAAAATAAGAAATCTGACAAGTGAAGGGGATAGGACAAAAGAATATATAAAACCAAACCTGAGAGCAAAGAAGCATTTAGTATGTGATATAGCATTGCAGAGCAATGGAGGAAGGATGGGACCTTTTCATCAAGAAACTGACCACTAAGAAATGGTGAAAGGAAATGCCCTCACCTCTCTGTGCTTCAGTTTCTCATCTCCCACATTGACATAACTACAGCTACTCCATACAATGATTAGGAATATCCAATGACTAAAGTGACTGGTACATGGGAAGCTCTCAGAAAACAGTAGGCGCCTTCACAATAGGCCCAGAGTGGAGAACCATAGCATCTTAGAGCAATCCGTAGGGGCAGTACCATAGAATCCTGGAGTCTCAGGATGTTAGAACAGTAGAGTCTTAGAATAATATATGCCTAGAATCTTGGAATCACAGAGCCATTGATTGTAGGCATTTTACAGCCAGAAGGACCTCAGAGACCATCTGTTCCAGTGATTGCAAATCTGGAGCTTTTAAACTAATAGTAATAACAACAACAGCAATAACCACAGTAGTAGCTGCAGCTAACAGTACTCACCACGTGCTGGGCATTTTTCTTAACTTTCATATAGTAACTTAATCTTAGCAACAACCCTACAGGGAATGTACTATTATTATCACTTTTTATAGATTGGGAAATAAAGGCACAGAGAAGTTCAGTAACTCCAGTCACACAGATAGAGAACAGTAGAGCTAAGATCTGATCCCAGGTCAGAGTTCACATTCAGATTCCCAGGCCTTGGCCCCAGAAATTCTGATTTAGGGTGGGGACCCTGGAATATATATAGTAAGCTACCCAGATAATTCAGATACTAGCCAGGGCTGAGAATCACTGGTCTAGCAAAACTGGTGGTCTTAGGTCATACCCAGCTATTAGCCACATAGTGTTTTAAAATTGAAGCTGACCTTTAAAAATCAGTTGATTTTTGGCCCTGGCCAGTTGGTTCAGTGGTAGAGCATAAGGCTGGTATGTGGATGTCCTGGGTTCGAATCCTGGTCAGGGCACACAGGAGAAGTGACCATCTGCTTCTCCACTCCTCACCCTTCTCTCTCTTTAGTTCTCTCTCACTCTCTTCCTCTCCTGCAGCCATGGCTCAATTGGTTCAAGCACATTGGCCCCAGGCATTGAGAATGGTTCGTGGAGCCTCTGCTTCAGGCACTCAATATATAATATTTATATATAGCTCAGTTGTGAGCATGGCTCCAGATGGGCAGAGCATCAACCCCAGATGGGGGTTGCTAGGTGGATCCCAGTCAGGGTGCATGTAGGATTCTGTCTGTCTATCTCCCCTTCTCTCACTTGGAAAAGAAAAAAAATCAGTTGATTTCAAATATTTCTAGCTTCTTATGAGAAATTTGGAAGATGTGGCAACACTATGTTCACATTTCCAAAGGGCAAGTATCAAATGTAGTTGGGTAGCAGTTGCCCCTGTTAAGGGGTGGTATTATATCTCTATAATGAAACCATGGTCCTCACTCCTTCATGTTCCCTTTCTGAATCCTGGAGGCATTTCTGTTTATAATTCCTGGTTTGGCCTAACTTTCTTATTGTAAAGAAGGAAACTGAGGCTTATAGAAGAGAAGAAGACCCATAGAAACACAGTGAGTCCAAGACAAAAAGGGGACTAGACAGACTGGTCTCCTGCTCAAAAGTCCAGTAACAATAACAAGAGATAACACTCTTTGACAACTTTCTGTGCAATAGGCATAAATGCTAAGTGTTTTCCAAACATCAGTGAACACTAAGTACCACTCTTGAGCAGGTACTGTAATGAAGCCCATTTAATAGATGAGAAAATCAGGTATGGAGAAATCAAGTCATTTGCTCAAGGTTGCACAGGTATGAAATGTCAGAGTAAGATTCAATTCAACATCTGACTCTAGAGCCTGAGCTTTCAGTCATTATCTCCTTCATTTGGAGCCTTGGATTAATAAGGCAGAGGAAAAATCCTGTTTCTATAACCTTGGACTGCACTATCTCAGAGTTTCTGTGGATTAGAAGGTGGGTAGGAGGTTCAGGCACAGATGGTGCTGCCTCCATTTTTCCTGCAACATGTACAAACTCTTGATGAACCCAAGACCCCTCGTGGCAGCGACCAGGGCAGAAGGAAGAGGCAATTCCTTCGCCTCCCTGCAGACTGTGGGTAAGCTGTGGCCTGCTGGTGGGAGAGGCCTGGCAGGGCGCAAGGAGCGGAGTCGCTTCAGCACCAAGGACAGCGTCCGCGCTCCAAGCCCCAAGTCCGCAGACCTTTTTTTGGGATATCTGCTTGGGCATCGTTCTTCCAAGGTTTTTTGATCTCCTTTTCCCAAAAGCTTGGATCTCTTTCACCTCAGGGCAACAAGAATTCCCAAGAATTTCAGATTCCTTCTACCAAGGCCCTCTCCTCTGTCTGCTTCTAGCCAGACGTTGAGGAACACTCACAAGGAGCTTTTCATCTCTTTGCATCACGTGTGCGAGAATATGGGAGCGGGAAAAGGGAGAGAAAACAAGATATTGACTAGCCAGTCTCGCGTTCCTCTACGCCTAAGCCCTTACCCTCAGGACCGTGCAGCCAGGGGCTTTGCAGGGAGCCCACCTGCCCCAAGCCACCGTGGTCATGGCAACCCGTGATGCCTGGGAAGCTATTGGTCCGCTCCCTGCCACGCCCCTCCACTACCGCTTCTCTGTAACTGAGGCAACGGAGAGGTGTTGCTTTCCTCCTTCCATCTTTTCTAGATAGGGCTGTATAGAAGAAGGGCCCTCCTCCTTTCTCCCTAACAAAACATTTCTCCAAAATAGTGGTTACTTTCATACAGTAATTAATGGAGAAAGGGAGTATGACAACTCTTCTGGATGTGGATGTACTGTCACTGAGGTCACTTCCGGTGGGAAAGGGAGGTCGGAGGCAGGTTGCTCTGAGACACAATAGGATGAGGTGGATGGGAGGAGATCTAGAGAGCCTCAGGAAGGAGGGATAAGTAGGGAGTTGTGACCAAATTCTGTCAAACAATTACACTCTTTCTTAATCAGGAGACCTGGAGTCTGTAGGCTGACTTCCTAATAATAATACTACTGACCATTACCATGTACTTGACTGATAAAAACATTTTGTTGACATTATGCCATTGAGCCCCCGTAATAATCCAGTGACGGGAGAAGTGTCTTCTCCCGAACCTCACCAGCTTTACAGAAACCCAATCTGCCCCTGCTGACCTGCTTGGCTCTGTCGGGGTTCATTGTGGTTTGGGGTTGAAGGATGTTAACCACCTCAGGTTTGGTCATCGCTTGTGGGATTTCTCGGACCTTCTCGGCTATAAAGCTGTGCACAGCATTCAAGGCCTCTGCTGTGCCCTGTACCAGGCATACTCGCTCTGTGGTTCCTGTTGAGCAAGGAAGAGACAGGCCCCATTTAATGGAAAGAGAAAACTGAGGTCCGGAGAGTGGTCACATGGGAAGCCTGGGCAAGCTGGCAAGGGTTCCCAGGCTACGGTGAGTAGTTGGGGAGTGAGTGGAATCCTTGTTTTATAATGTGCACTTTATTTTCCTTCCCTAAAACAACCCTAGGGGATAAAAGAATGATGCTTAAGTGCTTTGCGATGTCCACAGCAGCCCTGGGCAGGGGAGACAAGGCTCAGCTGCCTCTTCCCAGTCTTTGCCTGCTCTCGGTTGCTTTGGCAACCATTCACTTACTCCCCCCTTCTAGAAGCAGGAGAGCTCAGGCCTGCAACGGTTGCCACAGTAACTGGAACCCCCTTATCGGTGTGGCTGGCCGGGTCCTTAGCCCACCCCCAGGGGGATGAGGGATGAGGCCCCGTTGCCATGGCAACCCCTGAAAGCCTGCAGCGATGGCCTCTGGGCTTTTGGAGAGGATGGGGAAGGGCTGGGGGATGGGAGAGAAAGAAGAGAGGCCTGAGTGCCTGCCTGGACCAACCAGATGGAGGGCTGAGGGGTGGGGGAGGGCAGGGGTGTAGATATAGGAGAAAGCAGAGGGGGTCAAAGGCAACTCATGGAAGAGTGGGCACTGGGGGACTGGGTGCCTTTGCTGGCAATTCTCCAGATATTGGTTGCAGTTCTGACCTGGCTATCATTACAGTGTGTGTGCGCGCATGCGTGCATGCATGTGTATACTTGTGCAGGACTGGTTAAATGATCTTTACCTGTGTATGTGTGTATAAAAGAAGGAGCAGAAGAGATGAGATATAAACAGGCTGCATGATATAGTAGTTCCAGGAAAGAGGTTTGTGTGTACACTTGTATGTGAGAAAGACTATGGGTGTCGCTGTGATGTTCGAGGTTAAGTATACTATGAGAGTTTGAGAGAAAGAAACAAAGAATCTCGCGAAGTAACAATGAATGTATATCACTTGGACTCTGTATGACAGCATGTGTCTTGTGTATATGTGTGTACAGGTGTATGAAGGAAAGACTTAGACACCCTAGGTGTTCAAAAAACTATTTGGAGATGTGTGGTATGCACGTATATGTGAGTGAGTGTGTATATAAGATATAGACAAGATTATGATTGATGTGCGTGAACACAACAAAGAGACCAACAGGCAGACCTAGCTGTCAGGATGTAAGATTGTTTGGTGGAATGATGTGTTTGTATGTCAAGTATATGTATCACAGCCAGACAAAGGAGACTGTACTATGACTGGCTGGTCTGAGAATGTGAGTGCCTGGGTGAAGCTGGCCATTTTTGGTGTCTGGGGCATGTGTATGTCTCTCCTTAGGTGAGACACTGTCTGTAGGACCCATTAGCTCCTTGGTTCTCTTAGAGGCCTTGTGTGTGTGCCAGGCTCTGTGTGCCTATGTGTCTGGGACACATGGGGATGAATTCCCAGTGCCCTGTGGGCATTCTAATGCAGCATGCTGGTGCTACTATTCTGACCCCTTGCTTGCCATCTCTCAGCCTGGCATGCCAGTCTTGTCATATGTGGGTGTCACTGTCTTGGGTCACTTGTGTAGTTGACATCCTCCATCTCCTTTGGGCTGCTGTTCCTAACTCTTACTCCCCCCCACCCAGAACAATGGCTTGGTTTGAGCCAAGGGTGAGTCAGCGTGCAGGCTGCCTCCGTCTGGGTGTAAATAGGAAAGGGTGTGGGTCAGGGTGGGAACGGGGGGGGGGGGTTCAGGGTGGCCCCAGGGAGAGCCTCGATGAAGTGGCCAGGCTCACCATCACTGCGAGGTTTCCTTCCAGCTCAGAGAGTCTGCGATCTCCCACCCCCTTGTAGTTCTTAACCTGGGTCCATAAGGGTTTTGTGGGGCTCAGTTAAACTCTGAAAGAATGTCCAATCATAACAGCTGGTGCTTACATAACACCAAGCATCAGGAGCCATTCTAAGTGCTTTATATATATATTTGTTCACTTTAATATATAAGGCAGGCAATATTATTATTCTTGACTTACTGCTAAGGACAACGAGGCACAGAGAAGCTTTGGGGTTTGTCCAAGTTCACTCAGCCAGCAATAAAAGATCAGAGTTTTGAACCTTGGTGTCTGGCTTCAGAGTCTGAGCTTTTAACCATTGAGCTACCCTGTACTAAATTTGGGGTGTGTGACATGTGTGTGTGTGAGTATGGAATGGAAAGGGAGGTATAACATGATTGCAGTTTTGCTTTTGTGGTTTTGTTAGTGAAAAAGAATATGTGTGAATTTATTAAGTAATCACTTAGGATTTTACACTTTGGCACAAATATAAATCAATTTTTTTTTAAAGTGTGTGTGTCTGTGTTTTCCTTCTGGAGATAGGATCCAGGGCTTCAGGTAGATGCTCAAATTCAGGTGTCTGGAAACACCAGCCTGTCTGGGTGAGTGCACAGGAGTCTGTGTGGCATCAGGCAGGGACCTGCCTCTTTCTGGGTCTCAGTGTCACTTGATGTGACATGAAAGGTTTGAATCTAGGGGTTGGAGTTTCCTGCCCCTCCGCTGAGGTTGAGGGCCAGGCAGGTTTTGTAGTAGACACACAAATGCACTGTACATGTTGTCTGTATTTGTGTGTCAACCTACTAGGCCTAGAGTACCCATTCCATGTCTCACCTGTTCTCTATGCTTCAGCCACACTGAATAAACTACCTTCCCCCCAAACCTTAGAACAAGCCGTTTCATCTTCCCCGAACATCCCTCACTGCTCTTTACCTAGCTCATTTATTGTTCTGGGATCCTCCTCCAGGAAGCCCACCCTGACCTGACCCCCCACAGGCTGAGTCGTGTGCCCCATCTAGACTCCCACTGTCCTCTGGGCTTCCCCATTTAGCCCTGAGCGCTCTGGATCATCACTGGTGTTGGGTCTGTCTCCCTTACTGGGAGGTGAAATTTGAGAGGGTAAGGCCGGGACATCTCAGTCACTGCTATGTCCCCATCTCCATGCAGCACAGGGGGGCACAGAGGAGCTCTTCAGAGAATGTGTGTTGAATGAATGAATGAATGAATGAATGAAAGGGTGTCAGCCAGAAGCAGAGGGAAATATGATATTTGTCTAGAGCAGTAGCATCTTGTTTCTTGTGTTCTTGTGGGTCTAGGAAGTCCTAGGGACAGGGCTGGGATATAATGGGATGCGTCCTGTGTCCCTGAGTCGGGAGCTGGCACATGCCATATGTGGAGGGGGGAGGGAGGCTGGTTGCGCATCCAAGGGCTGGAGTGATGCTGGCTTATGCTATTTGAATTGTGTTTGTCCCAGGAGAATCAATGACTGTCCCATCCTCCAGGGTTTCCAACTGCCTGGTCTGTGGGGTGTGTCCCTGAGTTGGGAGGAGATAATGTGCCTCATGTCATGCCTCATGTCACAGAATGTGATCCAGAGCAAGAAGCTAAGTGTTTTCTGATGAATGTTCCAAGCAGAGGTCTTATCTGTATCTTGTGGGCTAGAAGGGTCTGGCCCACAAGAAAACTGGGTCAGCGTAAAACCAGAAAAGAAAGGTTTGCCTGGTTCCCTGGACTGTTCTCTAAACCTCTTGCCAAAGCTGCTTACTGAGAAGGGCGGTGGGCAGGGTGGAGGGTGGAGAGAGAGAGAGAGAATATGAATGTGTCCTGACCCCGGGCTCCAGTTCTGGTGTCTGACCTAAAAAAATCCAAGGGGATTAAGGATGAACTAGAACCAGCGCTGGGCCAAAGATGCAATAATTCGGGGGGCCTTCCCTGGATTCCTAGATGTCAAAGCTCAGGCGGTGGTCTTGGGGGGAGCATGCAGGGGTGACAGACAATGAGGGGGATCAGAGTGAAAAATGTATGGTTGGGGGAGGGAGACAGAGATGGAGGAGAGGCAGAAAAATGTCTGGGTTTGGAGAGTGAAAAAAACAAAAACAAAACAACACTCCAGGGAACAGAGCCTTGGGAGAAGGAGAGAAACATAAAGGGAGAGACGGGCAAGCAGAGGAAGAGGGAATGAGGGGCGAGAATGGCCCAGCAGAGAACGGCTTCCTTGCAGGGTGCTGTGAGTACTGAATGAATGGGTGACTGAGAGCATCTGAGAGGTGGAGGGAAAGGAAAAGATGGGGAGATGGGGAGACAGAAAGGGAGGGGAGGCGGGGGAGAAGGAAGAGGGAAAAAAGCAGAGACAGACGACAGACCACAGACGACAGGCAGACAGGCCTGATGGGAGATGAAGAGAACAAGATGTGCGGGATGGCCAGGCAGAGCCAGAGAGAGCAGGAGACAGAGGGTCCATGGGAGTGGAGATGAAGAGAACAGAAAGTGGGAGTCAGAGAGAGAATGAGAGAGACACATAAAGAACGACACAGACAGAAAGCCACTCAGATTGGGCAGGACGGGGAGACAGAGAAATCCAAAGGGACAGAGTGGGGCGAAGGGAGTGGGGGTGTGTGCGACATGGATGGTCGATCCTACAAACCCCAAAGAACACCCTAACACCTGCCTCCCTTCCCCCTCTCCCACAAGCTCCTCCAACTGACCCAAAGGGGCAGGTGTGTGGGAAGGGGCACATCTGCCAGCACATCATGCAAATGACTCATGAATATGCAGCAGGCCTATTGTCTTGCCCTGCCCCCACCCCCATCTGCTCTTAGGCCTGGCCGCAGGGGCTGTGGGCAGCTTTGTCGTTGGGGAGGTCCCTCACCATTCTCACTCTCCCTGGCAGCCCCTCCCCCCATCCAGGGCCCAGGTGGGAGGGACCAGAGGCCTAGGTCAGAGTCCTGGGCAGGGGCTCACCAGGATAGAAGTCTTTGGACTTGGAGAGCTTGATGGTGGCTCCTGTCTCCTTCTGTAGCTGCACGATGGTCTGCCCGCCCTTGCCAATGATGGAGCCTGCTGCGTAGCTAGGGATCAGCACCTTCAGGAAGTATTCACCTTCCTCTGCAGGGGCACATGGCAGGAGGAGAGTCAGGAGGGAGGGGAGTGGCAGAGGGTTTTCACCTTTAGAAGGTACCCCTTCTTCAGGCGCCAGATGGGGAGCCCTAGGAAACCACTGGGATCACAGTAACATACAGGGGCAACGACCATGAGAATAGCAGTAAGGAAAATCATAATAATAATGATCATTCATTCATACATTCATTCACTCATTCATTCCACAATTAGTTACTGAGCACCTGCTATGTGTTTGGCACTGTTCTTTCTAGTAAAACAGCCATGAAGAAAACATCCAAAGAGCCTGAATTCACACGTAAAATAAGGCCGAAAAAGTTTTAGTGATTCAGCCAAGAACTTGCACAGTGACAGTCTTCTAGAGTGGGGAGACAGACAGTATGGTTTGTGTCAGACAGTGTTAAGTACTGGGGAAAAAAAAGAGGCAGGAAAGGAGATGGGGATGGTTTGTGTCAGACAGTGGTAAGTACTGGGGGAAAAAAAAGAGGCAGGAAAGGAGATGGGGTGTGTAGGGGCTGCACTGTCAGATCTGGTGGCCAGGAAAGCCCTTGCGGAGAATGTGGCTCTCTTTGTTTATCAAACACTCTACCGCACCTAATATATGCTAGACTCTTTCCCAAATACAAATACCAGGGCTTTTAATTTTCACACTGATGAAATGAAGGAGGTACTTAAAAAAAATCCCATTCTACAGATGGGAAACAAAAATGAGGAAACTGTCCCAGTTCACATAGCTAGTAGGTGGCAGGGCCGATTGGAAGCCAAGTTGGCTCCAGAGTTCATCTCTGAGCCATGATGATATGCTGTCTCCAGACTGTGGAGGGAACAGAACCATGTGGCTACGTGGGGGAAGAGATAGTACAAAGGCTCTGGGGTGGCCTTATGCCTGGGTTGTTTGAGGGGGAGTGAGGTGGCCCACGTGGCTGGGGCTGAGTGAGAGAGGTGGAGAGTGGGAGGAGATGAGGACTCAGAGGGTTGGTGGTTGTGGTGGGGTGTTCAGGCTTGCGGCCCACAGTGAGGTCTTTGGTTTCTACTCCAAGTAAGGTGGGAGCCACGGAGGGCTCTGAGTAAAGCAGGGATGTGATGTGACTCAGGTTTCCAGAAGATCCTTGTGACATTCAGGAGGGGAGCCAGGGTGGGAGAGCTGGGAGCCCAGTGAATAGGCAACTGCAACAAGCTAGGAAGATGGTGGTCTGACTGGTGGAAGCAGCGAGAGGGGAGAGGAGAGGAGGGCTAGACTCCGGAGATGCTCTCAACACACAACGGACCTGCCGTGCTGCTTTGCAAGCTTGATCTCATCCTTTCCTCACAACCTACCAGTGAGGTAAGCAGAATGAGCTCCAAAAGAGGAAACTGAGGCACAGAAGGACTCAGAGAAAGGCACCAGCTCAAGGTCAGCAGCCCAAAAACACCACGACAGTTGCTGGGTGAGGGTTCAAATGAAAATCTGCTTTATTCTTGGCCTTCCCTTGCTTAACACCCTCCGCTGCTGGTGGCCAAAGACCAGTGCAGTCAAGGACAGTCAATCTCAAGACTGAGGTGGCAAGATGGTGCCAAGGTGTTTGTGGGGCTTTGGCCATTCTTTGCTATGGGCCAATTTTCTTGGTCATGTATAAAGCACATTGTTAATGCAGTCTCAAGGCAAGTGCCTAGCCTCTCCTACCTTCAGGATACTTCTAAGTCCTTCCAGGGTACAAATTCTGGACCCTTCTCAATATAAGTCCCTTGGTGAGTTGGTTCTACCCACTTTCAGCTTTAGGTCCCCATCTTTCTCTATGGGCACTAGACATACTTTTATTTTTGTCCCTCCAATGTTTCTTCCTCAGGGCCTTTGCACATTCTCTTTGCCTGGAATGCCCCTCCCTCAGTGAATTCCCCTTATCCTTCAGATCCCCCCCCAATAGATCTTATTCTTGGAAACTTTCTTTGAACTCTGAGGAGGGGATGGCTCTCCCTGTTTCCTGCATTCAGAGCAATGTATCACAGAAGCCCATTGTGGACCATGTCACTCGAGTTCACCCTTGTCTCCCAGGGACTCACCAGTGCCCAGCAGTAGTAGTCATGCAATAAGTACTGGGGGGAAAAAGTGTGTGGGGGGAGCCAGGTTATTCTGTTTCCAAAGCTTAAGGTCTTAGAGAACCCCTCACTGGTTTTCAACTGTTTCTTTTTTTTTTTTTTTTTTTGTATTTCTCTGAAGCTGGAAACGGGGAGAGACAGTCAGACAGACTCCCGCATGCACCCGACCGGGATCCACCCGGCACGCCCACCAGGGGGCAATGCTCTGCCCACCAGGGAGCAATGCTCTGCCCCTCCTGGGTGTAGCTCTGTTGCGACCAGAGCCACTCTAGTGCCTGGGGCAGAGGCCAAGGAGCCATCCCCAGCGCCCGGGGCCATCTTTGCTCCAATGGAGCCTCGGCTGCGGGAGGGGAAGAGAGAGACAGAGAGGAAGGAGAGGGGGAGGGGTGGAGAAGCATATGGGTGCTTCTCCAGTGTGCCCTGGCCGGGAATCGAACCCGGGACTTCTGCACGCCAGGCAGACGCTCTACCACTGAGCCAACTGGCCAGGGCTCAACTGTTTCTTTTAAGTGAAGGAAACCTATTTTCAGTGTTCTCTCATGAAACTCCAACATACAGAGCAGATAGAAGAGAAACCGTGTTGGCAAAATGTGGGCGCAGGCCAGGGGATTCCTTAATGCGGAAGGTTCTGGGCTCCCTGATGTGTTAAGATGGGGGCTGGATGTGGCTGTGCCTGCATGGGGTGGGGGTAGAGAATTAAGAGGATTCTCTGAGCCCAAGGCAATCCTCTTAAACTTGCCTAATCAGACCATTAAGCCTATTAGGCAATTTGTCCCTCCCCACCAAAGTGCCATGCCATCAATCATCCTGACCCTCTCCCCCAATTCAGTTTCTTCCCTGGGCTCCCAGAGGGGACCCCTGCCCTGCCCTGTCCCTAAACCAGGCACAGAGATGGGGGCTAGTTCTCCAGAGAGCAGGTTCAGTACCAGGAAGACCCATCCTCTCTCGCCAGTGCTCTGTCCTCTTTCTTCCTCTGCCTCCATTCCCATCTTCTCTCCAGCTTCCCTCTTGTAGCTGGAAGATACTCATCTGCTCTGAAGAAAACTGGGCTTGTTCCCACCCCATTTCCTGTGCCCTTTCTTATACTTCCCAGGTTCTGTCAGAATTCCCATAGGAAATGGCAGAAACAGTCCTAGACTGAGTGTAAATTTTGTCACTGACAGCCTGTGTGAACTTGGGCAAGTCGCCTCACCTCTTTGGGCCTCAGTTTTCTCATCTGTAAAATGGGGATACAATAGTGCTACCTCATGGGGATATTGCTAATCATTAAATGATAAACTGTCAAGTACTTAGGATGGTCTCAGGCACATGGAACACTTGAGAAATGTTAAGTATCATTATTATTATTTGTTTCGTGAATACAAGTAAAGTTCTTATCACAGTGTCTGGCACATGGTAAGTGCTCTATAAGTGGGGAGACAAGTATGAAAGGTTTGGGGTTTTATTGAGAAATATGAATAGAAGAGGATACCCACTTTCTCCATCTCCTTTCCCTCAGGGGCTGCCCGGTTTTTCCTTGCTTCTTGGAGGAGGGACGTCCTTGCACTGGTGGAGTGGGACCCGGCCCCCACTCTCCTGGCTCAGAATCTCAGCGACATCCTTCTTTCTCATGCCACCTTCTTGAAGTTTGTCCTCCTGCCATCCCTCTGTACTATGATTTCCTTCCTCCTTCTCTCCTTCTTCCCTTCCTTCCTCCAACAAATCCTTCCCGGCACCACTATGTACCAGGCCTCGTTTTAGGCATGGGGGTTATTTCACGGAACAAAACAGGTGGTCCCTTTACTTCAAATCCACTCACTTTTAACATCTACATTGATTTAAGAGGATATTAAAACTCATTACTGACTGGCTGGTGGTGGGGCAGTGGATAGGGTCGACCTGCCCTAGTTTGAAAACCTGAGGTCGCCAGCTTGACCGTGGGCTCGCTGGCTTGAGTGCAGGCTCACCAGCTTGAGCACAGGGTCACGGGCTTGAGTGCAGGATCATAGACATGATCCCAATGTTGCTGGCTTGGTTCAAGATCAGTGGTTTGAGCAAGGGGTCACTGGCTCAGCTTGAGCATGCTAATCAAGGCATGTATGAGAAACAATAGACAACTAAAGTGAAGCAACTATGAATCAACACTTCTCATTCCTCTCTTCTCTCCTTCCCTCTCTCTCAAATCAATAAAAAAAAAAAGACTCTTATTTTTAAAAATCTCATCACTATTAATCAGAGTTTGAAGGACTTGTTATGTTGTTTCCTCCCTCAACGTGCGTTCATATGAACATACATTGGTCAGGAAATAAGTTTGTCTGTGGACCATTTTAAACCACAGTGTGGGTACTAGGTGGTTGCTGTATCAGACTTGGGGAAATCTGGAACCCCACCTCAGGCCAGTCTCCTGTGGAGAGTGATCAGCTGAGACCTCCCACCTATTCAAGTTCAGAACTCTAGGTCCCAGGAGTCCCCATTGTGGCCGTCAGTCTGGTCTTCTCCAGAATCTGCATGTCCCTCCTATATGGGGGCAGTTCCCACCACTTGAGTCCCACTTCCCCTGGGAAGAGGCCAGGCCTCTATTTCCCAGCCTGCCTTGCAGCAAAGGGAAACACGTGACCTCGACTGAACCTGGAGCCCCCAAGCCTCATACATCTCACTCTGTTTGAACAATCAAAATTCTGCCTGTGAAAAGTTCTTCCTTCTATTCTTTCTACTGAAGCAGAATCTAGATGCCAGAACTTTCTACCCACCCATTCTTTACCCTCCTCTTAGCTCCTTCCTTAGGGTCCTGGCAGACCCCTCGACTCATGACAAGGGGCTAAAGAACTAAAAATGCCAACTTCAACTCTCCTGATTAATGTGTCCCTCTGGCTACAGTTTCACGCATTTCTACCTTAGGAAGGGGTTGTCTTTACTCTTCTAGTCTTTATCTGCCCCCTGCCTTTTGTGCCCACCCTCCTCAGGAGTGTCTATGAAGGCGTCCAAAAAACAACCAAAGCTCCCTACCCCCTTTGTAAATAATGTTTACCTGCCCAAAAGATCTGGGTGCTGGGGTAAGAAGGGCACTTTCTACTGTCAGGGAGTTGACCCTGAAAGGTGGTTTTGATCTAGAAAGGGGGTCAGTAATGACAAAGACAGGGCTGAAAAGTTGTATGTTGTCAAGGTGTTGTTTTCAGTGACTGGGGGGGGCAAAGTTGGGCTGCTGTACTCACAGTGCCTGCTGGTGTCTGGGGGTTGGGGTGGGAGTGTCGTGTTTCTGTGGAGGTATGAAGAGGCTGGGGTGTGATGCTCATATTGTCAGAGGTGTGTGAGGATGCTATTGGTGAAGGATAAGAGGTGGTGGGGGGTGGTACCACTGAGGAGGGTGGAACATCAGGCGTGTGATGTCTTTCTATGAATGATGGTGTAGCCCGTTTGTGTGAGAAATGTAATACTACTGGAGTGTGCCTCTGAAGGGATGGGATGCTAGAAGGTGTGATGCTGTCTTTGTGTTGTTACACTGTCTCTGAGTGAGAGAAAGGTGGGTGGGGTATGACTTCCTTGGGGCGATTCAACATCGAGTGGTGAAACAGGACTATGACATTCTCAGCGGCAATAACTATAATAATAAATGATAGCTATTGTTTATCGAGTGCTTAACATCTGCCAGGCTTTGTGCTCTGTACTTCACATATGCAATCTCATTTAACTCTTACAACAACCCGGAGAAGCAGAGGGAGATCTTATAGTCCCATTATTCAGATGAGGAGATTGAGGTTTAGAGCAGTGAAATTACTTGCCTGAGGTTCAAGGTCCCACACTGAGAACAGAACAGTGATGAGATGGATAGGGCTCAGAACCCTGGTGCTGTTGTCTTTGTATTTAAAGAGTGAGGGAAATTGGGAGCAAGACCTGGCTTGTGTAAGTTACATTTGGGGTGTGAGGTGAATGTGTGTGTGTGTGTGTAAGTTTCTGTTTATATCTGAGGGTGACAGAGGTATGGAGGCCAGAAGTATGGGGACCATTCAAGTGGCACCTTCAGAATTTCCATCTGAACTCAAAGTGGACACTCAGTGTTACTGTCCCTTCAGACTGGAGTCATTTGTTTCTCTTCACTGGAGTTTCCATCCAACTCTTTACCCAACGCCCCCCTCCCAATGGCATCTGCCTGGCAGTCACAGTGCCCAAAAGCCAGATTTTACAGCCACCATCTCCTCCATCAGCCCCCAAGAGTGGGGCAGGAGTGGCAGGCTGGTGCCAGGGGCAAGAGCTCCATCTACCCACTCTGCCACAACTTGCTGTGACCTCTGGAGGAGACTCGCATCCCTCTGAGCCTGTTTCCTCACCTGAAAATGGGGTTCACTATACTGTCTACCCACACAATGGAGCCAGCCTCCTGAGTTCAAATCATAGCTCTGACTCTTATCAGCTGACTGACTTTGGGCAAGTTACTTAAACTCTCTGTGCCTCAGTTGGCCATCTGTAAGATAGATGGATAACATAATAGAATTGTAAAGATTTGATGATGGGCCCGTACCAAGTGTTTTTCATAATTATTCTTGGCACACTGTAGACCATCAATGTTAAGCCATTATTGTAATTTATTATTATTATTACATCATAGAGTGTTGGAAGAATTAAATGAAATATTGCATGTAAGGCATTAAGCAATTATATTGGTAGCTTTTATTATTACAACGTGGTTATTGTTATTTCCCAATTTGGCAGATGGTAACAGAGAGGTTCGGAAAAGGGGTGAGGTTGACCCAGTATCCCAAAGTCATGAATGTATTATCAGAAGGAGCCCTGACTTTTGAGATGAAAGTCTGGGACCCTTGCCTAGTCTTTCCCCTGAGTGTTTCTGTGAATGGAGGATGGTCCCATTGCATTTCTGGGCCTCAGTTTACCTGTGGGTCAGTGGGAGGGGAGGTGAGGCGGCAGAGTCTGGAGGAGCGGGTCCCTAAGGGCTCATCCTAGTTTCCCTGCTGCCGAGAGTTAAACACATGAGTTCTGGAACCTGGCACTCAGGGTCGACTACATCCCAGCTCCACCACTGATTGGCTGTGCAACATTGGGCAAATGGCTTCATTTTCCTGAGCCTCACTTTTACTTATCTAGAAAAAGCAGCTCAAATCATCTCCCTGGAGGAGTTTATTGGGAAATTAACTCATATCTCAGAGCCTGACTCAGAGTAGGTGCCAAGTACTTGGACCTGGCTGTCTTTGGCAGCATCACTATTGATAGGTTGTGCTGCTTTGAGTGATCTGATTTTGAGCATCTCAGCTCCTTTAAGAGAAGAATGGGATGCCTCCTCCCCACCCGTGGGGGCGGGGCTGGACTGCCGGGCTGGGCTCAGGGATCACCTGGGTCCCTGACCCTCTCCAGGACTGGGAATGGCAGTGGGACAGGAAGGAGGGAAGGAAGTCGGTGGGGCCATATTCATGTGTGTGCTGGGGGTGGGAGAGCAGGAAGAAGGACAGGAAACTCTCTCCCAACCCCTCCCCCAACTTCCCTTTCCTCCAATTTCTGCTAGACACCCTCATAGGCAGCCAAGGGGTCCCCAATTCTTATCCCACCTGGACTGGGGTGGGGAAACGCTGGGATGGGGGGAAGAGACTTGACTGTGTTCATCTGAGGGGAGGATGTGGGAGGTCCCCACCCGATCCACTACAGTGGCTGGCAGCGTGGGAAGGGTGAACATTGCCTGAGGCCATCCCACTCCCATGCGGAGGGATAGGCCAGAGGAAGCAGAGATTTTGGCCAAGGTGACCGCCTGGAGGGGCCTGTCTGCTCTAGGGTCTTCTTCGTTCCAAGGAGCTAATGGGCTGGGCTCTGAGGATCCCACAAACCCTACCTGAACCCTGAGACATACACCTAGTGTTCCCAGCTTGTCTTTTATTCTCTGGTACACATCCCTCCTCAGGTCACACACAAAGCACAGGCCCATCTTGTCTTACACACACACCTTCTGTGGTGTCAAACATTTAGCCATCATACACACTCCCTTGACATACACACACACACAATTGTCCCCAGTTCACTGATGTCACACACTCAACCATTTCACACACATATCTCTCCTCTAGTTACTAATATACACACACTTGGGTGTCACACACACTCCTTCCCTTTTTCTACCCCTTGGGTGTTATATGCATATGTTCCCTGTTCCCTGTTGGACAGACATCCTTGAGCATTTCACCCACAGAGCCCCAACCTCTCCTTCATCATACACCCACCTCCCTTGTCACACACGCCCCCTCTGATGTCACTGTTGCACACCTCCATGTGTCACACCCAGCCACAGCCTCTCTGGAGTCACACCCACACCATTTTCTTGTCACATACCCACACTGGCTTCTCCTGGTCCCACCCCACCCAGACACGCCTGTGTCACACACTGAATTGCCTTCCTCTGATCCACACAGCCTCTCATGGCTCACACCCAGAGCCAGCCCATTCGGCATCCCCCACACACCCCCTCGCATGTCACACACACCCTCTCACTCATGTATCACACACTGCCACAGTCACTTTTGGGATGACATGCACACACTTTTTTCCTTGTTACACATACATTTCCCTTCAGGGGTCTCAAAACATGGATTATAGCCCCTTTCATCTCACTCTATCTCTTACACACACACACACACACACACACACACACACACACACCCTTTCCTGTTATAGCCATGATCTCTAATGTCATACATCCAGGCCTTATAGGGCCCACACGCACACACGAACACATACACACCTCTCTCAGCCACACATTCTCCCACCTAGCTTTACACACCCACCCTTTCTTCCACTTCACCTAACACACCCACCCAGCTTGTCCCTACACACAATTCTGCCCATGGCCCACACATGCCTCCTTCGGGGACAACCCTTGCTCAGGACATCCCCAGGGAGGAAGGCTGGAAAGCTCTGTGTCCACAGGCCTCCTCTTACTCCTTCCCTTCCCCCCAGCCAGGACACGCCAGTCTGGAACACCCCTGCCCCGAAAGGGTCACAGTACACCCCTCAAGGACACAGTCACCGGCTCAGAGAGACCCACGCCCCTCATCCTTTGCTCCCCCCCAAGGACACTTACCACCCCCTCCCCCCAACCCCTCTCATCGCAGACAAAGCTCCCAGCCCCGGGCCGCAGCCAGAAGGGGAGGGGGTCTGGACCCTCCTCAACTCCCCTCTCGGTACTGGGTCTAGGGAGGGGAGTCCTTCCCCTCCTTAGAGCTCTTGCACCTGCCAACTAGGGGGGAGAAGAGGATAGAGAAAGGCGAGGCCCCTGTACGCTCCGCTACCCCGAGCGCAGCCCTTTCTTACCTCCCGTGTTGCTGCGCTTGGTGCAGACCACCTCGGGGGGCGTTTCGAGGGGCCTCTTGCGGGAATCCGGGGCCTCGGGCTCCATGGGGGGGGCCTGGGGCGGCGGCTGCTGCTGCTGCTGCTGCGGCTGCGGCGGCGGCGGCGGCGGCTGCTGTGGCGGCGGCGACGGCTGCTGGGGAGGCTGGGGTTGCGGCGGCGGCGGCGGCGGGGGCGGCGGCGGCTGCGGGGCCGCGGAGGCCGTGAAGAGGCCGTGCACCGCGCCGGCGGCCATCATCCTCATGGTCGGGGGGGGGGGGTAGGGGGACGGGGGAGGGGGAGGAAAGGGGATGTGGGAGGGGGAGGGGGCGGCGGCGGAGGGAGGGGGGAGGGGGAACCCCGGAGAGGAAAATCGGAGGGAGCTGGTTCTGGGGGGTGACAGAGTCAGGAGAGCGGACGTGAGCAGTATGGGAGGGCCAAGGGGGGTCTTCGATGGGGTCCGGAGAAAACTGAGGGGTGGGGTCTCTCTCAAAATCAGGGATCCCGAGGATTGACCGCGCCACTGGAGGGACCGGACTCCCTCCTTTGCTACCCTGGGTGGAGGGCCGAGCCCCCCAGACCCTGCTCGGGGCGGGGGGCCGGAGGTAGGCTGCGGAGGCGACCGCTAGTGGGGACGCAGGGGACGGCGGGCACAGGCGGCAGCGGCGGCAGGGCTGGCGGTGGCTGCTGGCCCGAGCATCTTCTTCCCGGAGGCTCCCTGAGTGGCCTGGCCCCGCCCACCCGCGCAAGGTCTCGCCCATGCCGGCCGGGGACACGCCCTTCAGTGCCCCATTGGTCTGTCCTTGAAGCTTAGACCACGCCCCCACACGTTGACTACTCCTCTATAGGTTGGCCACGCCCCTTCCCACGGCTGCCAGAGGGACCCAGCTCTAGGCTACAATAAGGACCTGCGCTTGGGCACACGTTCCCCACTCTTCACCTGTAAAGAACGTTCATTGAGTACTGACTATGTTCTGGGTCCGGTTCTAAGTAAGCGCTTCACAAACGTTATCACATTTATCATATACCAACTATGTGACGTACTCTTATTATTTCCATTTTACAGGTGAGGAAACAGCCTCAGCAACTTGACATCACTTGGTCGAGATAAAAAATCCCACGTCGCAAGTCTCCCACCTCTGACAGCTGGGAAGTTCCTCCTCAAATCTTTCATTTGTTCCTTGAAGAATTAACACAGGGTTACTGCAAGGCCTCAGGGGATTAATTCAATGAAAACCTGAGTTAAAGCATGTAGCTCTGAGTCTAGCACCCAACTGGTGCTCATTTTAATAAACATGTACTAAGTGCCAGGCACTGTCCCAAATGCTGGCATACAACAGGGAGCAAAAGAGTCTTGGCTCTTGTAAAGTATTAGTATTCATGTCATTAAGAAAAACAAATTTTCAGATGACAAAGTGGAGGCCCAGGAGTGTGGAGTGTGGCTTGTTCAAGGCACATAGGTAGACAGAGGGGAAACCGGAATTTGAATACAGGACAAGCTTAATTTCAGAGCCTAAAATCATTGGAAGTATGGAGTCTTTTCTTGGAATTGATTATTGTTAATATTCAATGTTCTTTGATACATGAATTTTCTTATCCTTGGATTCCTGGTCTCCTAGGACTCTTTCCTTCTTAGGTCAGCCAGAGGCAAGATTAGGCTCAGAGGAGGCCTGGATGGGGGTGATTGTGACAGCAGGGGGCCTCTCCCTCTGCTCTACCTCACTGCTGCCCTTCCCTTGCCATGCTCACAGGTCCTCAGGATGGGGAGGTAGCAGATGGCCTGTGGTGGATGGGGTGGCAGCCCATCTGTCCCCTCCCCCTATTGTCCCCAGAGCCAAGGGGGATGATAGGGGGTTGTGGTCCACTGCAGTCTAGATCCTCCCTCTCCATCTTCCTGGAGGGAGCTGAGGAGCTGGTTGCTATGGAGACGGAGAAGAGGCAAGAAGGATGTAGAGAGATACTGGGGTCAGGCGGAGATCCACACCTTAGACCCTTTGAGTCACATATACCCATACCACACAGGTACATATCCTAACATCCATGGAGTTGAGGGTGAAGTCACCCCTGCCCCAGTCACACAGGCCCGCTTGCAGACACACAGGTACACACTCATGATGTATGAAGACAACTCACAGGGGATAGGCACATGTGTGCAGGTGTGTTCAAGCACATACACTTATCAATAATGAATAATGCACATTCAAGTCATGTGGACCCAAAGCCACACCACAGGCTCTCACACATAAATAGACACATGCATGTCCAATATTCGAGTATTTCCCAGGTGCACATACTCAGAGCCAAAACAACTCCACACTTGGCCACATACACCCTGAGAAGTTACAAGTACATGATCACAGCCACAAAACAAGCACAATCTATATTACATAAGGCATACATGTTAGCGACATGTGATATATACACTGACAAACAGACTCAATTGTGTCTTCCACACAAATTGGGTAATCACACACATTTAGATACATGGCTCACATAGTCTAATGCACACAATATGTGAGACCTCACAAGTCATTCAGCAACATGCACAACACACATGGAATCCTGTGTGTTGCTCAGCCCCTACCCCAAGTCATGCCTGCAGTTCTAGCTCCACCCCCCCCAAACCCTCCCATTTGGACACACACAACAGCACGGTTGGTCACGCACTCACACTCACACACAAACACAAACCTCCTCCTAGATATTTTTAAACCCCGGCTAGTTCTGCTGCTATGGCAACCACCCCAAACCCATTGCCATAGCAACCCAACGTCAGCTTTCCAAGCACCAAATCCTGGGGGATTGCAGGGCCCCAATCAGAGGCTGGTGGAGGGGGTTGCTACACCCTCTGCCATCACATATGCCATCCCAGTACCCTCATCCTAGAGCCTTCAGGGGAGCAGCCGCCCAAGGCTGGGCAGGGGCTGCAGCCAGGGGTGTAAGGCGGTAGCACTGAGCTGGGACAAGGACTATCCTCAACTTGGAAAATTTTCTTCCTGCTCATCAGAGCTTTATGGAGGGGCTCATGGGACAAAAGTCATCCTGCATCTGAACATGTATGAACCTGATTTCAAAATCTGGCTGAGGTTGCCAGTTCAAATCCCTGGACTTGCCTGGTCAAGGCCCATACAAGAAGTAACTATGAGTTGATGCTTCCCACTCCTTCCCCACTCAGAGGCAGAATAAGGTCGGTTGAGGCCCCAGGTGCAGAAGAAAATATTGGGCCCCTTAAAAAAAAAGAGAGAGACAGGGAAAATAAAAATACATGTTAACCATATTTTTAAATGAGTAAAAGGTATTATGTACTATTAATGTTAATATTGCACATATGAAACCAAAGTTGGTGTCATTAGAAAAAAGTGTCAAGTTGGGTTTTTGTGGGGCCCTTCAGAAGTCGGGGCCCAGGGCACGTGCCTGGTGTGCCCGCTGTTAAATCCGCCCCTGTCCCCATACCTTTCTCTCTCTTTGTCTCCTCTCTCTAAAATCAATAAATAAAATCTTTAAAGCTATTTGAAGCCTTCTCAAGTTAATAAACAAAGACAAAAACAAAAAACAAAACCTGGCCCTGCCATTTACATGGACTTGGGCATATCCTTACCCTCTCTGAGTTTTAAATTTCTTAATTTGGAAAATGTTGCTTGCTGTTGCTGTCAAAACTAACAGCCCAAAGGACTATTGTGACTGTGGTGAAAAGCCCAGGCCAAGTTGCATCCAAATTCTGACCCTCCCACTTTCTAGCTGTATGAACTCAAGAAAGGGTCTCCTCTCTACTTTTATTTTATTTTTATTTTTTTTAGTGAGAGAGAGATAGAGAGCATGTGAGAGAGAGTCAGGAAGAGAGATGAGAAGCATCTACTCGTAGTTGCAACACTTTAGTTGTTGATTGATTTCTTTCTCATAACTGCCTTGACCAGGGGGCTGCAGCTGAGCCAGTGACCCCTTGCTCAAGCTAGGGACCTTGGGCTCAAGCCAATGACCTTGGGCTTCAAGCCAGCGATCATGGGGTTGTGTCTATGATACTATGCTTAAGTCAGGGACCCCACACTCAAACCGGATGAGCTGGCGCTCAAGCCAGGGACCAAGAGGTTTCAAACCTGGGTCCTCAGCATCCCAGATCAATGCTCCATCTACTGTACCATCACCTGGCCAGGTAGGGGCCTCCCCTTTTTGTGACAAAATTGGGATTATATAGCCCAATTATATAGTGTTGCTGGTAAGATTCCAACAAAGGAGTGTGGTCACTGACCTAATAATTTTTCATGTATTCCAATATATTTAAGTCTTAACCATCAAAGCAGACATAGTTGGCTCCTTGAGGTAGGTGCTTTTATTATTCTTGTTTTGCAGAAAAGAAAATTGAGGTTCAGAGAACTTGCCTAGGATCACACAGCTGCAAAGTTTTGAAGTGTGGGATTTGAACTGAGGTGGTCAAAGGCACATCTTTAGCCATTTCCCTCTCTTGCCTCTCAAAGAGGGGAGTTGGGAGAAGGGTGATAGAATGGTGGATGCTTGGAAATGCTTTCTAGCCTCAGTTTTCTAGCCTGAAAAATGGGAGTTCAAATGATCCTGCTGGACACAGTGTTGGAGGAGCTATGAAGAAGCTTGCATCTAGGGGCTCCAAGGACAGGCTGGCACACCTGAGTGCTCTGTGTAGGTGGGGAGCGAATTGTGTGGGACAGGGCAAGCGGGCACTGGGTGGGTACAGAAGGGAGGCGGGTTGGGGTTCAAGCCCTGCTTTCCTCTTTCCCAGCTCACTGACCTCAGGCACAAGTTTTCTCTAGTATGAGTCTCAGTCTTACCATCTGTCAATTGAGTGGTGAGGAGTCGAAGAGCCAAAGGAGGTAAAACCACTTGGCATGGGTCCCAATGAAAAGCTGTTATTAGTATCATCTATCTAGTCTGTACATGGGATTTAAGAGAGGCAGGATTGTGTGGTGCAGGGTTGTGCAAATTTTTTGACCCACAGTAAGAAATACACTTAGTGTCATGCTTCAATGCCTATAACGCTGAAATAAAAGTTCGTGAAATCATACTCATCCTGACCAGTTGGCTCAGTGGTAGAGCATGAATCTGGTGTGTGGATGTCCTGGGTTTGATTCCCAGTCAGGGTACACAGGAGAAGCTATCATCTGCTTCTCCAACCCCTCCCCTTCTCTCTTTCTCTCTCTTCTTCTACTGCAGCCATGGCTCCATCAGTTTGAGCACATTGCTCCTGGGCTTTGAGGATGGCTTGGTGGAGCCTCTGTCTCAGGCACTGTTCTGAGCATGGCTCCAGATGAGGTTGCTGGGTGGATCCTGGTCAGGGCGCATGCAGGAGTCTGCCTCTGTATCTCCCCTCTTCTCACTTGGAAAAGAAAAGGAAAAAAAGAAATCATATTCTACCTATACCTTAGTCTATGTTTACACTATGAGCACAGTTCTAATCTACTGAAAAAATGCTGGATGATATCATAGTTCACTAAGCAGTGGTGACCGACAGTATGAAAACCCTGGTATGGTGCCTATAAGGTGGAATCGTGGAGTCGCTGGAGGATTTTAAGCAGGGGAGTGACATGGCTCCAAAGTGGTGATGGAGGAGAAGGGACCAGATAGGAGCTGGGATGGAGCCAGAACAGACTCCAGGGAGAGGGGGTGCTTTGCTGGGACCCCAGTAGGGGCAAGAGAAATGGAGAGATGTGATCAGAGGCCAATACATAAAGCAGTTAACACAGAGTATCACACACAACATAGAGTGGTTATGAGTGTCAACCCTGAAGGCAGATTGTCACTCATTCATCTGACAAAAATATTTATTGAGCACTTCTACTATGTATTGGGCATTGTTCTAGGCACTGAAGATATAGCAGTGAACAAAAAAGACACAAATTTTTGACTTCATGAGATCACATTCTAGGGAGATAAACAATAAACAAGTAAAACATATACTATGTTAGATGATGGTAAGAGCCGTGGAGAAAAATACATCAGGGAAGGGGGTGAGGGATTGAGGTCCAGTGGGTGGGAGGGGGTTGCAGTTTTACAGAGTGGATAGGGAAGTTGTCACTTGAGGAGGTGATGTTTAAGCAGAGGCCTGAAGGAGGTGAGTCAGTGTGGCTCTCCGGGGATAGAGCAGTGCAGGCAGAAGGAAGAGCAGGCAATGGCTGTGAGGTAGGAATACATCTGCCATGTTGGAGACAGAGGAGCTCAGGGAAGTTGAAGAGCAGGACGGAAAAGGCTGGAGAGTTAGGCAGGGAGCCAACATTTTCTGCCTTGAGGGCCACAAAGACCTAGCTTTGACTCTGAGTGAACTGGGACCCTGGGAGAGTTAGGTCTTATCACAAGATCCTCCTGGCTGCATGTGAACAATACCGTGTCAGGGGCAGGGTAGAAGTAAGGGGCCCAATGAGGAGGTGATCTTGACCATCCAGGTGCAAGGTGCTGGTAGTTGGACCGGGGTGGTAGATAGCAGTGTAGGTGGGGACACATCACTGGAGTCCTGCTTCTCCCATGTGACTTTGGGCAATCATTTCACCTTTCCTGAGTCTCAGTTTCTTCATTTACAAGTGGGGTGATAATAAAACACCTACCTCCCAGAGCTCCTGTCTGGTCTCAGTGTGACAGAGCTAAGAGAGAGCCTTTGGCACAGAATGCGTGCTCAACAAATATTACCTGCCATTTTCCCCAGGTTCCCAGGCCAGGGAAATTCTGATTCCTGTCCGCTGGGGCAAGGATGGGGTTTGTCAGGATGAGGAAGAGAGGGGTCTGACTTGGCGTAACCATGTATGCATGTCTGATCTGGGGATATTTGAGTCAGAGAATCTTGGAGCAAAAATCTTTGTGCTGAGAGGGCCGTTAGGGGTCGTTTGTTCCTAACGGCTTCTTTGTAGTATGGGGAGACAGAGGTCCAGAATGGCTTTATCACTCTCAGGAGCCCACAGTGAGTTGAGGGTTGAGCCAGGGCTACAGTCCATCCTGTCCACTGTCCCTCGGGCCTGTGTTCCCAGTCCTGGCTGCCTCTTTGGTGATTATGGCATCTGACCGCAACCCCTCCCCCTCAGCCTTAATATCTTCCTATGACTTCCTACTGCCTCTGGGATACATTCCAAATGCTCCCAGTTGCTCAGGCCAAAAACTTTGCATTCGCCCTTGACACCCCCCTTTGCCTCACACCCATATCCAATCCATCAGCAAACCCTTTCTGCTGCACCTTTAGATTCTAAATCTGACCCCGTGTTGCAGCCTCTATCAATACTGTACTACAAGGTCCAGGTCCCACCAGCCCTCCACCTCCGACTCTCACAGGAACCTCTTTCCTGGGCTCGCTGCGTCCACCCTTGCAACAGCCAGAATCCTTCTTTTCAAAAGCAAGTCAGATCATACACTGTGTTGTATGCAAGCTACATTTTTTTAAGAAAAGTGATTTTAGTAAGAACTTTGAAGAACTGTAGATTTCTTGCCTTAAGTTTGTGGAGAGAGCCTGACCAGGCGGTGGCGCAGTGGATATAGCAT
The DNA here is from genome assembly GCF_036850765.1 of Saccopteryx bilineata. Classification (NCBI taxonomy): domain Eukaryota; kingdom Metazoa; phylum Chordata; class Mammalia; order Chiroptera; family Emballonuridae; genus Saccopteryx; species Saccopteryx bilineata. The sequence continues at coordinate 313,018,517 of NC_089492.1, read as the reverse complement.
CAGACTGGGATGCTGAGGACCCAGGTTCGAGACCCCGAGGTCGTCAGCTTGAGCTCGGGCTCATCTGGTTTGAGCAAAAAGCTCACCAGCTTGGACCCAAGGTCTCTGGCTCAAGCAAGGGGTTACTCGGTCTGCTGAAGGCCCGTGGTCAAGGCACATATGAGAAAGCAATCAATGAACAACTAAGATGTTGCAATGAGCAACAAAAAACTAATGATTGATTCTTCTCATCTCTCCGTCCCTGTCTATCCCTCACTCTGACTCTCTCTCTATTTCTCTAGAAAAAAATAAAATTAAAAAAAAAGTTTGTGGAGGGAGAAATTTCTGTGCGTCTCTTCACAGGTTGAACTTTACATATATTATGGAAGGGGAAACCGAGGCACAGCAGGTGAAGTCACTTGCAGCAGAACTGGGACTTGAACCCTGGTAGCCTGGCTGCAGAAGCTACCCCTTAACCACTCTACCATGTTATGGGCCTTTCTCACACATCTCTCTCTTCTCAGACAACTTTCTCCAAGGTATGCAATAACCCCCCTTCCCCCACTACCCCCTCCCACGGGCCATCTAGAAATGTAGAATATCAGTGTATAGGGTTAAGCTGATTCTATGTAATAGTCTTTGGTTGAATTTAATTTTAGTAATTTCCCTCCTTCATCTGCTCCCCTCTCATATGCAATCACTTTAGGGTACTGAATTTTGGCCCTCAATCCCTCCTTATTCTTACATTAAAATCCATAATTAGCCTTAAAGTTAGTTTTGTTGTATGTGGTTTTTTTTTTTAATTTTAATTTTTATTTATTCATTTTAGAAAGGAGAGAGAGAGGGAGAGAGAGAGAGAGAGAGAGAGAGAGAGAAGAGAGAAAGAGAGAGACAGAAAGAGAGAAGGGGGAGGAGCAGGAAGCATCAACTCCCATATGTGCCTTGACCAGGCAAGCCCAGGGTTTCGAACCGGCAACCTCAGCATTTCCAGGTCGACGCTTTATCCACTGTGCCACCACAGGTCAGGCCTGTATGTGGTTTTTAAACTTGCAAAAATGCCTTTGAGCTACAAATCTGTCTTTCTTTCATTGTACTTTCTGGGAGCTCGCTATGGGCCTTTGCTTATTTCTAGCTCATGATGAGTGAGTTTGAAGAGGACTCTGGAGAGGTGGCCTGGGTTTAAGTTGCAGCCTGGCTGCTCACTAGCTGGACGACCTGGGGCAAGTTACTTAACCTCTCTGGGCTTCAGTTTCTCCACTTGTGAAACAGGGGGTATTAAATCATGGTCCCTTTCTCAAAAGGTCATTGCAAGCTGGTATCTTAAAGCATTTAGCACGAGGCATTTTTTAAATTTATTTTTTTATTTTTATTTTTTTGAAGCTGGAAATGGGGAGAGACAGCCAGACAGACTCCCGCATGCGCCCCACCGGGATCCACTCGGCATGCCCACCAGGGGTGACGCTCCGTCCACCAGGGGGCGATGCTGTGCCCCTCCGGGGCGCCGCTCTGCCCCGACCAGAGCCACTCTAGCGCCCGGGGCAGAGGCCAAGGAGCCATCCCCAGCGCCCGGGCCATCTTTGCTCCAATGGAGCCCTGGCTGCGGGAGGGGAAGAGAGAGACAGAGAGGAAGGAGGGGTGGGGTGGAGAAGCAAACGGGCGCCTCTCCCATGTGCCCTGGCCGGGAACAGAACCAGGGTCCCCCGCACGCCAGGCCAGGGCCAGCACGAGGCATTTATTAAGCATTGCTTTGGCTTTTTTTTTTTTTTATATATTGCTGTGTGGTATTTCATCATATATTCCACATTCTACTTTTTGAGCCCTAATAATGGACATCAAATTCCTTCCAACTCTTTGCCACCTAAACTTCCCTCATTGCTCATTCTTTTTTTTTTTTTTTTTTTAGAGAGATGTTTTTCTTTTTTTTTTTTTTTTTTTTTTTTTACAGAGGCAGAGATAGACAGGGACAGACAGACAGGAACAGAGAGAGATGAGAAGCATCAATCATCAGTTTCTCGCCGCGCATTGTGACTTCCTAGTTGTTCATTGATTGCTCTCTCACACGTGCCCCGACCGCGGGCCCTCAGCAGACCGAGCAACCCCCTGCTGGAGCCAGCGACCCTGGGTCCAAGCTGGCGAGCTCTTTGCTCAAGCCAGATGAGCCCGCGCGCGACCTCGGAGTCTCGAACCTGGGTACTTCCGCATCCCAGTCCGACGCTCCATCCACTGCGCCACCGCCTGGTCAGGCTCATTGCTCATTCTTATATGTACCTCATTTGTGAGTCTGATGGAGAGGGGAAAATGGGGTTCTCAGCTGTTCTCACATTAATTTCTCAAAGTATTGCCAGATTGCTCTCCAGAAAGGATGCACTCAGTTGTACTCCTTCCGTCAGTGCCGAATGACCCGTTCTTCCATATACTTCTCTGGAACTCGGTGTTCTTAGACTGTCTAATTTTGGCCAGTCTAATGGATGTGAAAGTGTTGCTTTATGCATTCGCTTATGTAGATGAGTTTAGCATTTCTGGGCTTTAGTCTTCATCTCCACTCAGAATTACTAAAAACGAACACATGCCTCCGTGTGTGTGTGTGTGTGTGTGTGTGTGTGTGTGTGTGTGTTTAAGGTTTTGAATGCTACCACTTTGATATTTTAGACCCTGTCACAGTAAACAGGGAACCAGAATAGTACCTTTCTCCCATATTGTTTTCTATTTTTCCTTTTTATTTTTTTTTAGCGAGAGAGAGACAGAGAGAGGGACAGATATGGACAGACAGGAAGGAAGACTGATGAGAAGCATCAGTTCTTTGCTGCAGCTCTTTAGTTGTTCATTGATTGCTTTCTCATATGTGCCTTGACCCAGGGGCTCCAGCTGAACCAGTGACCCCTTGCTTAAATCAGCAACCTTGGGCTCAAGTCAGCAACCTTGGGCTTCAAGACAGCGACCATGGGTCATGTCTATGATCCCATACCCAAGCCAGTGACCCCGCACTCAAGTTGGTGAGACCACACTCAGATCTTGGGGTTTTGAACCTGCATCCTCAGTCTCCCAGGGTGCTGCTCTATCCATTGCACCACCACCTGGTCAAGCTTTCCCATATTGTTAAGACGATTTAATGAGATGATAGTGGGACCTGTTTATTGAACGTTTACTGCATGGCAGGCACTGTGCCAAGCACTTTACATGTATTAATTAATTTATTCCTCACAAAAATACTATGAGGCACATCGTGCTGTTATTATCCCTATTTTGCAGGTGAGAAAACTGACACATGGAGAAGTTGGTCATACGAAGCAGAGCTGGGATTCAAACCAGGGCAGACAGACTCATTCACCACCTCGCTGCCTCTCACTGAGATGACGCAGGAAGAACACCCAGGGCTGAATAAATCCTTTGTGTTTCCACAGCTTTAATACTCATCCAGACAGGACATTCTAGAGGGACTTGGGCAATGTTTGTTGATTGCTTCAGCAAATTTGATAATGGATTTAGCTTTTGGGTCACTTTATAGGCATAATAATAATAGCATCTCATAAAAAATCATATTAGAGTGTGTGAAACTTGGCAGGGACTCACCTGGGCCTCTGGGTCCCCATCTGTAGTCCCTGTCCTGTTTACAGCCTTTCTGGTTCCTAAATCAAAGCACTTGTTACTATCACAGTTGGCCTCCTTTCCAGCACCCACCGGGTACCAGTCCTGTTCCCAGCTTTTACGTGAATGAGATTGGGGGGCGGCTGTCACCCAGCTCTCCAGCTACTCTGTGCCTGCACCCACTGAACATGGTTGGACAGAAACACACACGACAACAGGACTGGGCTCACTGTAGGTTCAAGATCACTCATGTCCATTCACTCTCCCGTGCTCCCGGCAGACTATTTCACACTGTCTCACCCCTCCTTTGACCTTTATCGCCTCCTCCTAGTCCTCACTCTGGCCCTTGATCCTGCTCCGATTTCACAGAGAGAGGAGAGGTCCTCAGAAGAGAACTTCCACAGGTTCCCAGGACATTTACCTGGCTACCTGCACCCAAGACACTGTTTTCTGCATTTCTTCCTGTCAATGACAGAAACACTCCTAGCCAAAGGCCACATCTTCCTGTGTACACTACATCCCATCCTTTCTCCTCTACCCAGGGACATAAGTCAAGCAGTTCTTTTCCTCTCTCCTGCATCATCAATTCTCCCCTCCCTTCTTGATCATTCTCATTTGCATAAAAACACACTCTGATATAACCATGCTTTATGTCCTTGTCTAGCTACAGCTTCAATATTCTGCTGTCTTTTATAACAAAACCCTCAACAACAGTGATCCATACTAAGGTCTACAATTCCTGGCCTCCAATCATCCTTGAATCACTCTAGTCAGGGTTTGGCTCCACCACTTGGCCAAGTCAACTCTTGAGGACACAAGTGACCTTCATGTGGCTCAATCCAATAGTCCACTGACCCGCCCTCATGTGACTAAAGTCTTCTAACTGATAGTCACACCCTCTTCCTAAGTTATTTTTCTTGGCTTCCAAGACACTCACTTTCATGGTTTCCCTCCTTTCTTAGTGGCTATTCTCTCTCAGACTTCTCTGCTGTTTCTTTCTCATTTGGGACTTTTTATTATTTATTTATTTTTTCATTTTGGGGTTTGTAAACATTGGAGGGTCTTGGGGCTCAGTCTTTGGTCCTCTTCTCCTCTCTTCATCACTCCTTTGGTGATAGTCTCCCAAATGTACATATTTTTCCAGGTTGGACCTCACCCCTGAGTTCAGATTCACATATTCACCTATCTACTTGGAAGTCTATTAGGTACCTCAACAGGTCCCAAACCAAACTCCTGATCCTCACTCTTCCCCTTCCCCCTTCTAGTCTCAATAAAGGAAAACTTCATCTTGGCAGCTTCTCAGATGAAAAAGCCTTGCAATCATTTTTGACTTTTCCTTCCCAACACCCAATCCATCAGCAGATTCTGTCAACGCTACCTTCAGACTATATGCAGATTCTAACCGTGTCCTGCCACCCCCACTGCTACCACCCTCGTAAAAGCCACCACCATCTCTCATTCAAATTATTTTTTAAATGTTTTGCTTAAATTTTTCTTATTGAGGTGAAAGCTACATATAAAATTAACCATTTTTAAAAGGCACAAGCCAGAGACATTTAGTACATCTGCAATGTTGTGAAAGAATCATCTCTGTTTAGTTCCAAAACGTTTTCATCATCCCCAGAGGAAACCCCACACCCATTAAATAGTGACTCCCCACTCTTACTTCCACTCCTCAGTCCCTGGAACCACTAATATGCTTTCTGCCTCTGTGGATTTGCCTACTTTGGACATTTCATATGAGTGGAATCATATAATATGGGAACTTTTGTGCCTGGCTTCTTCTGCTTAGCATGTTTTCAACTTATCTATATTGTAGCATAGATCAAAACTTTATGCTTTTTTATGGATGAATAATATTCCAGCCCTGGCCGGTTGGCTCAGCGGTAGAGCGTCGGCCTAGCGTGCGGAGGACCCGGGTTCGATTCCCGGCCAGGGCACACAGGAGAAGCGCCCATTTGCTTCTCCACCCCTCCGCCGCGCTTTCCTCTCTGTCTCTCTCTTCCCCTCGGGCAGCCAAGGCTCCATTGGAGCAGAGATGGCCCGGGCGCTGGGCATGGCTCTGTGGCCTCTGCCTCAGGCGCTAGAGTGGCTCTGGTCGCAATATGGCGACGCCCAGGATGGGCAGAGCATCGCCCCCTGGGGGGCAGAGCACCGCCCCTGGTGGGCGTGCCGGGTGGATCCCGGTCGGGCGCATGCAGGAGTCTGTCTGACTGTCTCTCCCTGTTTCCAGCTTCAGAAAAGTGAAAAAAAAAAAAAAATAATAATAATAATATTCCATTGCATGGCTATACCACATTCTGTTTATCCATTCATCTATTAATAAACATTTAGGTTGTTGCCAGCTTTTGGCTATTCTGAATGGGGCTGCTATGACTACCCATGTACGAGTATCTGTTTAAATATCAGTTTTCAAGTCTCTTGGGTATATGCATAGGAGTGAAATTGCTGGGTCATATGGTAAATCTATGTTTAAGTTTCCAAGGAATTGCCAAAATGTTATCTCATTTGAATTATTTTAACAGTCTATTTTTAACTCAGCCATCAGCAGGACCACTTAGACATGAGTCGAGTTATGTTTCTGCTGCCCTCCACCTTTACTGGGTTCTAACCCATTCAGAGCAAAACCTAAGACTTTACTCAGAATGGCCTACAAGACCCTACATGATTTGGCTTCTGGCTCCCTCCCAGATATCTTCTACCACACTTCCACACACTCCTATTGACCTCCTCGCTGTTCTTTAAATGCATCAGTATGTTTCCACCTCAAGGCCTTTGCATTGACTGTTTCCTTTTCCTGGAATGCTCTTCCTCTAGACCTACAGGACTGGCTCATTCACTTACTTCAGGTCTCTGCTCTAAGTCAGCTTCTCTGAGACAGCTTCTCTGGCCATATTGTCTCATTTATTCTGCTTTATTGTCTCCATGACACTTACCCCTACCTGACATTTATTTATTTGTATATTTTTAGTTTATTTTTATTTCTATTTATTTGTGACAGACAGAGAGAGACAGAGAGAGGGACAGATAGGGAGAGAGATGAATGAGAAGCATCAATTCTTTATTGCAGCACCTTAGTTGTTCATTGATTGCTTTCTCATATGAGCCTTGATGGGGGGGGGGAGCTATAGCAGACCAAGTGACCCCTTGCTCAAGCCAGCGACCCTAGGCTCAAGCTGGTGAGCCTTGCTCAAACCAGATGAGCCCGCGCTCAAGCCGGTGACCTCGGGGTTTTGAACCTGGGTCCTCCATGTCCCAGTCCAATGCTCTATCCACTGTGCCATTGCCTGGTCAGGCTATTTATTTGTATTTTATGGTTTGTTTCCCTTTCACCAGGTCATGAGCTTCTGCTGTTTGTCCACTGACATACTTACTTCTACACCCTGAAAAGCTTTTGGTGCTCAATAACATTTAGTGAATGAATGAATTGAACTCTATTTATAAACTGAGAAAGTGAAGCTCACAGAAGAAGCATGATTGGTGGGAGTTCCCTCAGCTGGTTAGAAGAAGCCTTGGGTTCTAATCCCAGTCTCTCTGACTGCCAAGCGCAAGTTCTCAACTGGATTATTTTGTGAATTTTATATGTAGGCCTCATCACAACCCTAAATGTTAGTCTTTTGGTGATACACAATTCACAAGCAGGAAAACTCATACCCACAGAGGAAAGGGGACCCCCCAACCAGTTGGTGGCAATGTCAGGACTGGCTACTTGGCCTCAGGGCAGGATTTCTGGTACTAGCTTTTGGCACACAATGGTCACTCAATAAATGCTTAATGATTGGTGTTGAGGGTGCGTTTATAGTAAAGCTCATATAAGTTTCATGCTCATGATTTGCATAGGACCTTCCAAGGCCCTACCAAAGCATTCTTATGGTCTGATGTTTAAAGGAGGATATTTAAAATGCAATTGGTTTCTGTCACTGTCTTTTTCCAGTTCCCTTCACCCTGTTGTACTTCTCTTCACCATGGTGGTGCTTAGGCATTTATGGGACCTAGATGACAGGAATAGGAGTTAAGGACAATTTCAGGTTGGATATTGTGGGATATTTTTATGGGATTCATAGATACTTCCAGGTATACTTAAATTGCCTACCTACCTAGTTGCCCTGGAGTAGAAATGGCTTCCCGGAATGCTCCTACTGTCCAAGGTGCTAACTCACTAGGTGCCAGGCCACAGTCATTGTGGTGTGAACTGTCCTCTAAGGCAGCGTTTCTCAACTGACCATCCCAACATCAGGATCCTTAACTCTTTTACGACAGTAAGAAATTTCTGGCGGACCCACACCTGTACCCTGACTGGAGGTTGAAAAACACTGCAATTGAAGATCACTCCAGAAGCACCTGCACAAGGGAGTTGAATCAAGAGTAAAAAGGACTGAGCCAGAAGTTGGTCTGTGGAAACATTTTCACATGACTTACAGCTAACATGAATTCCACTTTATTAAAGTTTTCACAAATTTCCCTCAAATCTACATGACATTACCAATACTGACTTGTGATGCTGAAACTTTAAAAAAATTCTAATGACTAAATAAAGTTCCATCAAGCACGCCAGAGGAAGGATAATTTACTTTTCTCTCTGGAGATAAGGAAATTGTGAAATAAGTATACGAAGCCAGAAAAGTAGGAAACATATCACAGAGGTGTGTCAAGCAGTAAATGAATAAAAACATTACGTTATCACCTTTGGGGATTTGCAATGATTGCGGTATTTGTCAGTTCTTTGAAATATGTAATTTGCTATTATTTCATGTTCGAAGTAAATTTTCACGTTCATACCCAATTTTGTGTTTTTGTATTCCTTCTCTTAAAGAATGCTCCCTCCTCCTCCCCTACTCTCACCTCATTCTCTGTGCTGTATCCCAGTTGCTGCCTGATTGGCTCAAAATAGGTGTCCTCAAGCTGTGTGGTCCCTGGCCACTGGCTCTACTTCTTTGAGCCTGTTTCTTTAGTGGCAAAATGGGGATCACAATAGCGCCTATATTGCAGGGTTGTTAACTTTAAATAAACCAAGGCTTTCAAGTACTTAGTGCAGGATTTTTTATGCTAAGAACACTTCCGCAGTTTTCAAACTACACCCAAGATCTTCACTTGCTCTCGAGCGTCCAACTATTCCCCTGGCTGTCCCCGGCCTTTTCTTCCCGAGGGCGCGGCTTACTCTGTCGCAGGGTGTGATGGGCGGAGCTAAGGGCCTACTTCCGGGATTCCCTCCCCTCTCGAAGGAACAACCCTCTTTATATGACTGACAGTAATAATTAACCAGTAGTGATTGGAAAGGAGACCGATGACCCGACCCACTTCGGAACCTCTTTTCTGAATTGGCCGACTGCAATCTGTAAAGGGCTGGTTCTTCTCTGGGGCGGGACAGAGTGATGGGCATCTGTTTGACTAATGGGAACTTGGCTGTAAGTAAGCCAGAGCCATTCAGAAGTAAGAAGACCGGATCCTGGGGCGGGGCTGAAGCTTCGGCAGTTGAACCGTTCGCGAGGAGGGGTGGTGGTGGGAAAGGTGAGAGACAGGGAAGAGCGGAGGGTGCGCGGGACCGGTGGGCGATCGTGGGGGGAGGGGGTGCTCTTGGGGAGAGTGGGCTGCGGCAAGCTGCTGATCCGGCAGTGTGGGAGTCGGGAGGGGGTGCCCTAAAGCGCTTTCATTAGGGTTTTTGAGGCAGAGGGCAGATTGTGAGACGGAAGGTGTCTTGTATTTCTCAGGAGGGTCTTTAACTGGGAAAAGTGTGTAAAGCAGGAGAGACAACAGATGGTGAAATAGAAAAATGCCCGTGTAATACAGCCTTGCGAGCTAATGGGAGGTTTTAGGGCAGAGGGTTAATAAAGCGCATGGAGGGGCGGAGGGCCCTGCAGTGAGTTGTAAGCTTTGATTTGTGGTGGCGTGGCGGTGTGGTCACGTGAAGAAGCAATACTGGGGAGCGAGAGGGCGAGGCCTCTAGAGATGCTTTAATGAGGTGGAAGGCATAGCCTTGACTGAAGGCTCACTATGTACAAGGCTCCTATCAAGTGTGTTATGTGAATTAACTCTTTAACTGCCTAACAACCCCGTTGCGGTTAAGAGCAGGGGCTTTGGCCTTGGTTGGCTTGAGTTTGAATCCTGGCTTTGTCACTGGTCCTGCCGAAGAACATCAAGGCGGCTTAGGCAAGTTGTTTACTTAACCCTTTGCGTCTCAGCTTCATCAGGTAGAATGACCTCTTCTCGGACCATACCACTCACCTAGTGGCCTCACGCAGGTTTTGGGCTTCAGATAGTCTTTACATAGTGCTGTTTCCAGTCTGGATCTCCCTGGTGAACTCCAGAGTCAAATTTCCGGGCGGTGCCTGCTTGCTACTTGGAAGTCCTGCTGACATCCAGCCTTAAAGACTTGTCCCAAACCAAACTTGTCGTTTCCCCCCTTCCACCTCCAAATCCAGTTGATGACATTTCCATTCTTCCAGGCACTCGGATCAAAACCCATGGACAGACTTGTTCTTCACTCTCCCTTTTTCTCTGACCCGCATACACTTGGTCATTCCACAGATGTCATCTGCGCTACCATCAAAACATACCCAGAATCCAGCCTGTCTTACACTCTCTCTGGCTGCCTCTTGTCATCTAAGCCCTCAGTGTTCTTATTTGGTTTTACTCCTCACTGGGATCCCTGCCTCTGCCCTTGACCCACGTACAGGGGAATCTTGTTAAAACAAAAGTCAAACCATGTTCCTCCCCCGTTCAGATCCTCGACTCCCACCTCATGCAGAAGTCCTTGCCAAGCCCACAGCCCCTCTTGATTCAGCTTTCTCTCCTCCCCACTCTCCACTCTTGCCACTCCCCCTTGCTCACCCTGCTCCAGCTGTGGCTGCATTGTCCCCCAGACTTTCCAACTACATTCCCACCTGGAGAATGTACTTGCCAACCCCTCTGGGTCGTGTTCCCCTAGATGTCTAGCTAGACGGCTTCTCCCTTAGCTCCTTCAGGCTTCTTTCTTTTTTTTTTTTTTTCATTTTTCTGAAGCTGGAAACAGGGAGAGACAGTCAGACAGACTCCCGCATGCGCCCGACCGGGATCCACCCGGCACGCCCACCAGGGGCGACGCTCTGCCCACCAGGGGGCGATGCTCTGCCCATCCTGGGCGTCGCCATGTTGCGACCAGAGCCACTCTAGCGCCTGAGGCAGAGGCCACAGAGCCATCCCCAGCGCCCGGGCCATCTTTGCTCCAATGGAGCCTTGGCTGCAGGAGGGGAAGAGAGAGACAGAGAGAAAAGCGCGGCGGAGGGGTGGAGAAGCAAATGGGCGCTTCTCCTGTGTGCCGTGGCCGGGAATCCAACCCGGGTCCTCTGCACGCTAGACCGACGCTCTACCGCTGAGCCAACCGGCCAGGGCCCAGGCCTCTTTTCAAATGTCAACTCCGCAGACAGGTCCTGGCAGACCACCCAAGCTAAAATAACTTCTGTCACTTCCTGGTTCCTCACCACTTGGTTTTAGTTTTCTCCATAACCCCACCACCAGGATATGTATTAGTGTTTGTGTATATCCATTGGGATTCCTTTTTGTTTCTTTTTTAGTAGTTATTTATATAAATTTTCCATTGATTTCAGAGAGAGAGAGAGAGAGAGAGAGAGAGAGGAAGCATCAACTCATTGTTCTACTTAGTTGTTCCATTATTTGTACACTCATTGCTTGCTACTCATATGTGCCTTGACTGGGGATCAAACCAGTGATCTTGGCACATGGGGACAATGCACTATGCAATGAGCCACGTAGCCAGGGAATTAAGTTATTTATTTATGTATGTATTATTTCCCTTTTTAAAAATTGAATTTATTAGGTGACATTGGTTAATAAAATTATAGGTTTCAGGTGTACAATTCTATAATCCATCATCTATACATTGTATTGTGTGTTCGCCACCCCAAGACAAGTCTCCTTCCATCACCATGTATATTCCCCCTTTACCTTCTACCTCCTCTCAGCCCCCTTCCCTCTGGTAATCACCATACTGTTGTCTGTTTCTATGAGGTTTTTTTTTCTTAATCCCTTCATCTTTTTCACCCAGCCCCCAACCCTCCTCCCCTCTGAGAGCTGTTGGTCTCTTCTCTGTATCCATGAGTCTGTTTCAATTTTGTTAGTTTATTTTGTTCATTAGATTCCACCTATAAGTGAATCATATGGTACTTGTCTTTCTTTGCCTGGCTTATTTCACTTAACATAGTAATCTCCAGGACCCTCCATGCAGTCACAAAGGGTAAGATTTCCTTTTTATTTTTTATAGCTGAATAGTATTCCATTGTGTAAATGTACCATAGCTTTTTTATTCACTCATCCACTGGTAGGCAGTTGGGCTGCTTTCAAATCTTGGCTATTGGAAATATTGCTGCAATGAACATAGGGATGCAAATATTCTTTTGAATTAGTGTTTCAGGTTTCTTCTGATATATTTCCAGAAGTGGAATCGCTGGGTCATGAGGCAGTTTCATTTTTAATTCTTGAGGTAACTCCATACTGCTTTCCACAGTAGTTGCACCAGTCTGCATTCCCACCAATAGTGCACAACTGTTCCCTTTTCTCCACACCCTTGCCAACACTTGTGTGTTGATTTATTGATGATAGCCATTCTGATGGTGTGATGTGATAGCTCATTGTGGTTTGAATTTGCATTTCTCTGATGATTAGTGACATTGAGCCTCTTTTAATGTCTGTTAGCCATCTATATGTCCTCTTTGCAGAAGTGTCTTCAGAGTTTTTGCCCATTAAAAAAATTTTTTTTTTGACAGAAACAGAGAGACAGAGAGAGGGACAGATAGGGACAGGCAGACAGGAAGGGAGAGAGATGAGAAACATCAATTCTTTTCTTCGTTGCAGCACCTTAGTTTCTCATTGATAGCTTTCTCATATGAGCCTTGACTGGGGGAGGGGACTGTAGCAGGTCAGGTGATCCTTTGCTTAAACCAGATGAGCCTGCATTCAAGCTGGTGACCTTGGGGTTTTGAATCTGGATCCTCTGCGTCCCAGTCTAACTATCCACTGTACCACCACCTGGTCAGGCTAAAAAAATTTTAAATTTTTAAATTTTTACTTTTATTTTTTTAGCAAGAGAGAGAGAGACAGACAGACAGAGACAGACAGACAGGAAGGAAGAAAGATGAGAAACATCAATTCTTTGTTGTGGCATCTTAGTCGTTCATTGCTTTCTCATATGTGCCTTGACTGGGGGGGCTCCAGCTGAGCCATTGATGCCTTTGCTCAAACCAGGACCTTGAGCTTTACGCAAGTGACCTTTGGGCTCAAGCCAGTGTCCATGGGTCATGTCTTTGATCCCACTCTCAAGTCAGAGACTGTGCACTGAAGCTGGTGAGCCTGCATTCAAGCTGGATGAGCCTATGTTCAAGTGGCAACCTCGAGACTTGAACCTGGGACCTCAGCGTCCCACGTTGACACTTTATCCACTGCACCATCACCAGTCAGGCACCATTAGTTTCTTTTTTTTTTTTTTTTTAAATTTTTTTTTCTTTTTTTTTTTTTTTTTGCATTTTTCTGAAGCTGGAAACAGGGAGAGACAGTCAGACAGACTCCCGCATGCGCCCGACCGGGATCCACCCGGCACGCCCACCATGGGGCGATGCTCTGCCCACCAGGGGACGATGCTCTGCCCATCCTGGGCGTCGCCATGTTGCGACCAGAGCCACTCTAGCGCCTGAGGCAGAGGCCATAGAGCCATCCCCAGCGCCCGGGCCATCTTTGCTCCAATGGAGCCTTGGCTGCGGGAGGGGAAGAGAGAGACAGAGAGGAAAGGGCGGCGGAGGGGTGGAGAAGCAAATGGGCGCTTCTCCTGTGTGCCCTGGCCGGGAATCGAACCCGGGTCCTCCGCACGCTAGGCCGACGCTCTACCGCTGAGCCAACCGGCCAGGGCCTAGTTTCTTGATAGGAATTGTGTTGAATCTATAGATTGCTTTGGGTAGTATGGTAATTTTAATGATGTTAATTCTTCCTGTTCATGAACATGGTATCTGCTTCCACTTATTTCTATCTTCTTTAATTTCTTTCTTTGGTGTCTTATAATTTTCCAAGTACAAATCTTTAACATCCTTAATTACATTTTTTCCTAGCTATTTTTTTTGGATGCAGTTGTAAATGGAATTGTTTTCTTAGTGTCCCTTTCTGATATTTTATTATTGGTGTATAAAAATGCAACTGATGCCTGGTCAGATAGCTTGGTTGGTTAGAGCCCTGGTCGCAAACCACGGTTCGCAAGCCACATGCGGCTCTTTGGCCCCTTGAGTGTGGCTCTTCCACAAAATACCACGTGCGGGCGCTACCTCGATAAGGAATATGCCTACCTATATAGTTTAAGTTTAAAAAATTTGGCTCTCAAAAGAAATTTCAATCGTTATACTGTTGATATTTGGCTCTGTTGACTAGTGAGTTTGCTGACCACTGGGGTAGAGTGTTGTTCCGATATGCAAATGTTTTGGGTTTGATCCCCAGTCAGGGAACATACAGGAACAGATAGATGTTTTAGTTTCTCTGTCTCTTCCTCTCTCTCTAAAATAAATACATTAAAAAAATGCAGCTAGTTTTTGGATATCTATTTTGTATCCTGCTACTTGACTAAATTCATGTATCAGTTCTAGTAGTATTTTGGTCAAATCTGTAGTGTTCTCTATGCAGTATTATGCCATCTATAAATAATGACAGTTTTACTTCTTTTATTTATTTCTTTCCAATTTTTATTTCGTCTTTTTTATTTTTATTTTTGACAGCGACAGAAAGTCAGAGAGAGGAACAGATAGGGACAGACAGACAGGAAGGGAGAGAGATAAGAAGCATCAATTCTTTGTTGTGGCTCCTTAGTTGTTCATTGATTGCTTTTTCATATGTGCCTTGATGGGGGAGGCTACAGCAGAGTGACTTTGGGCTCAAGCCAGCAACCTTGGGCTCAAGCCAGTGACCATGGGGTCATGTCTATGATCCCACGCTTAAGCCAGTGACCCCATGCTCAAGACAGTGACCTTGGGGTTTCAAACCTGGGTCCTCTGTGTCCCAGTCCGACACTCTATCCACTGTGCCACTGCCTGGTCAGCTTATTTTTCTTCTTGTCTGATTGCTGTGGCTAGGTCTAGGACTTCCAGTACTTTGTTGAATAAGAGTGCTGAAAGCAGACATCCTTGTTTTGTTTTCAGTCTTAGGGGAAACGCTTGTAGCTTTTGCCCACTGAGTATGATGTTGGCTTTGAGTATCATATATGGCCTTTATTACATTGAAGTATGTTTCCTCTATTTCCACTTAGCTCAGAGTTTTATCATAAATGGGTGCTGGATTTTATCAAGTGCTTTTCTGCATCTACTGATATGATTATGTGGTTTTTTATTCTTCATTTTGTTTACTTGGTGCACATTTATTGATTTGGATATTGTACCAACATTGCATGCCTGGAATGAATCCCACTTGATCATGATGTATGATCTTTTTAATATATTTCTGGATCTGGTTTGCTAATTTTTTTTTTAAGTGAGAAGAAGGGAGATAGATAGATTTCCGCATGCATCCTGACTGGGATCCACCTGGCAACCCTTGTCTGGGTCAATGCTCAAATCAACCAAGCTATCCTCAGTGCCTGGGGCCGACATTTGAACCAGTCCAGCCACTGGCTGCGAGAGAGGAGAGTGAGGAGAAGAGAGGGAGGGGAAGAGAAGCAGATGGTCGCTTCTCACATGTAGCCCAGCCCGACTGGGGATTGAACCCGGGACGCCAGCATGCTGGGATGATGCGCTCTTCATTGAGCTAACCTGCCAGGGTCACATTGTATCCTTCTTTGTCTCTATTTTTTGTTTTAAATTCTATTTTGTCAGATGTAAGTATTGCTACCCCAGCTTTTTTCTTTTCTTTTCATTTATATGAAATAGCATCTGCCATCCCTTTACTTTTAGACTGTGTGTGTCTTTTGTCCTGAGGTGGGTATTTGTAGACAGCATATATGTGGCTCTTGTTTTTTTGCCATTCAGTCTACCCCTTAGAGTGCTGGTTCCATATGAATAAATATAGGTATCAGCACTGAGAAGTGCACATAGGTACTTAAAAGGTGTTACTTGTACTATATGACCATTATCACCATTTCTGGGGCAGGGGTGTGTCTCCCTGTTGTATTGGGCAGAGTTGTTGAGCTGAGAGGGTTTGGGTGAGTCTAGATGGGGGTAATGAACTGGGCAGATTGTGGTGGCCAAAGGCAGAAGATCTCAACTCTAGTTTGTGCTGGGGGAGCTTGTAGGAAATGCAGATTCCACCCCCAGAGATTTTGCTTCTGTAGGTTTGGGATCATGCACAGGATCCAGCATTTTCATTAAACATTTGAGGTGATGCTGAAGTTCTGCAGCCCTCATTGTGTCAAATAGGCTGATCCAGAGCTTGGCTGGAGCTCTCATTACATTCTTCCTCTTTGGCTGGCCCTCTGTTGGAGACAGTGGGAGTCAGGGAGGGCTTCTTGCAGGAGGGGACATTGGAACTGAGACCTGAAGGATAACAATGAATAAGCTGAGGGAGAAAATTTTGGCTGAATCTTCAGTGTCTAGGACCCCATTTCCCGGACCCCATTTCCTGGCATCATCCTTTAACTCATAAGCAGCCCCTGATCTGTGATAGGCTCAGGGTGCCGAAGATACGAGAATGATCAAAATGGCTCTACCCTTATGGGTTTCTGGTATGACAACTAATCATCAACTAGTTGCACAGATGGTAGCAGCTGACTGACACTGTTTGAAGCACCTTATATGTGTTTAATGAATCTCTACAACAATTCTTTAAGGTGGGATCTCTTATTATCCCCACTTTACTGATGAGAGGGAAGTGCCTTGCCCAGGGCCACATGTGGGTAAGTGGTAGAGCAGATTCTCTACCCAGGAGTCCTTAGCCTGCAGCATGTGCCATGCTTAAGGTGTGAAGCCACCTGTAGATTAGTGCTAGCCGGGAGAGCAGAGCTAGGCAGGGAAAGGCAGCTGGGTAATGAGTTGGTGGATGAACACTCTAGACCCTCACTGTGGGGTCCTGGGCAAGCCTCAGTTTCATCCTCTATGAAACGGGGGGTTGTTACAACACCTACCAGAGCGCAGAATTCAGGGTAAGTCCCTGGTTGATAAATGTGCACGGCCCCTATCTAAGGTAAAAGCTTCTGTGGGACAGTGGGGGCTGGCATCTGGGTACCCAGGAGATGGTGGTGGGCTTCAGTGTGCAGTCTGGCGGTCTGGGTTGTGAGGTGTCCTAAAGGGCTTTTGGGTCTGCACATTCCAGGGGAACATTGTGGAAGGCTTTGGTCTGTATTCTGAGGGAGTAGCAGGTGAGAGGGGGGGAATTCTATCCAGCTCAGATTTACCCACAGGTGGGATGTGATCTTAGAATGGTGAGGAGGGGTCACTCAGGCCAGGCCGTGTGTGTGCGCGAGTGAGCTGAGCGATAGGATGTGAAATTGTGTGGCTCCTGCTAAGTCGTGGCCAGGCTGGAATATGTGGTGGGGAGGGACTGCAGGGAGGGGGGTATACCATCAGGGTGGGGGCTGCCAGGGGCGGGGGTTACCCAGGGCTGGTGTGGGAGACGGTGAAGTTGATTTCTCTTTGGGGAGCCCAGCGAGGAGGATTTTCAGCTCCAGCCCTGGGGTGGGGGCTGTGAAATATGAAACAGTCAGGGGAGTGTCATTTGGGAGGAGGAGCCAGGTGTGGTGAGCTAACACTAGAAACTGAGGGGTCACCTTAGAGAAAGATGAGAGGGAGAGGGCTGGAGCTGGGGCAGTGTGTGTGTGCAGAAGTCCTGATGTCATGAGGCCCGAGAAATGAAGTCAGGTGTGTGGGCCAGAGTGGGACTCAGGTGTCCACATGGGACACGCAAGGTTGAAGTGTGGAGCTTGTGGGTCAGTGAGAGCGGTGCCTCAGGGCTCCGCTGGGATGCCGATCTAGAAGCTGAGGGGAAGAGGAGCTGGGAGAGACTTGGGACTGGACGGAGCCCAGCCACCAGGATGGACCACTGGCCACAGAGCATGGAGGGAGGATGCAGGTTGAAGGACAGGGTCAGAGTGGGAGGGGGTTGGGGATGAAGGGAAAAGAGGGAGGGGCTCTGGGCGGGGGAACCCCAGAATGGGTGGTGTTCAGGGGGCTCCCCAAAGGAGAGAGAGGTCGAAAAATGTGTGTAGGAGAGGGTTTACATAGAATTTGGGAGGGAGCAGAATCCAGGGGAAGTCTGGATGGATACAGACTGAAAATGAGGTGTGTGTGGAGTAGAACCTTGGCAAATATGCAGCAGAATCCCAGCAGAATAATGGGGGTGTGTGTGTCAAAATTCAGGTGGTATGTGGAGGAAGCCCCAGGAGAATGTGGGGGCTGCTGTGGGGAGAAGAGTGCCCCCCCTCCACCCACCCCCCAGGCTCACCCAATTTGGTAGAGCAGGATGAAAATCAGAGACTCGGGGCAGGGAGGGGAGGAGAGGGCCGGTTTCTGGAGTTTAGTCAGCAGGAACCCAAGGGGAGCGGGCTGGAATACGGAAGGAAGGAGGTTCTGCAGAGTGGAGCCCAGAGCCTCAAGGCCATCTGGGGAGGGAGTGATGGGGTGGGGGGAGCTGGGGTCGGGGGTCGGGGGTCAGGTGGCAGGGGTGTGGGATTTATTCCATCAGCCATTGTTGAGCGCTTCTGACCTGCCTAGAAGAGGGATGGGGAGGAAGGGAGTGGTGAAGTTTGAGGAGGTGAGAGAGACAGGTGTGTTAAGGGTTGGGTTGAATTTGGGGATAATATTCAGGGGCTTACTTTCTGGTGACTGCCCTGGTGGAGTTGGTTAGAGCATTGTTTGATATGCAAAGGTGTGGGTTTGATTCCCAGTCAGGGCACATACAGAAATAGATTTCTCTCTCTCTTATTCTGTCTCTCTAAAATCAACCAATCAAAAAATAATATCTGGTGACTGAGGTGGAGGCGAATGTTTTTGGGGCACTTGGTTGCTGAAAGGCCCTTATTATCTAGTGAAGGGCTGCTATCCTTGGGGTCAGAATGGCTTATGTGGGGGAGTGGGGAGGGAGGAGGGCTGGAAGGGTGGCAGCAGGGATGGGGTGGGGTGGGGCAGGCCCCCCTTGCTCCTCCCCTCTTCCTCCTTTTTCTCCTCTTGAGAGTTAGGTACCACAGTGGGTGGTGAATGGGACAGTGAAGTTGCCCAGCTCCTTGGGCTACAAGCTACCTCCAACGCCTTGGTAACCAAGACAACATGACCACTGAGTAGCTGGCTAGTGGGTAGATGGGCGAGGTCTAGGGCACCGGGTTGGATTGGTCCAGAGCTGCCTAGCGTGGGATTTGGGGAACAGGGGATGAGGGAGGGATATATTGAAATATGTAACTGTACGGACCTCTGAACCTTTCAGAGAATGAAAGCACAGTTGCAAGAATGTGAATATTCCAGGGACAGAGGTGTCCAGATCATACACGCCCCTTCCAGACCAGAAGCCCCTCTGCCAAATAAAATCAGGAGCTTGGATGTACGGGCAGAGCCTGCCAAGAGATGTGGGGCTCAGACAGTTGTCGTTGGGCCTTTGAGAAAGAGGATCTGTAGATGAGCCTGGAGTGGTATTCTGGGAACCCCTGAAATTAATTGCAAAAAGTTATGGGTCTATACATTTATCTGGGGAGAGCTCAGAGAGCTTATTAGATTTTCAAAGGCTCAAGAACTCTAAAAAGGTTAAAAGTCAGGGCTCATCTTTTTCTCCCTCACACTATGATATTTTCCAAAGTCAGACTTTAGGAAGGACTTCCTGGGGAAAGTGTGAGGACTAAAGTAGGTGATGAGGAGAGAAGACCAGGCATTGGAGGGGTCCCCATGATCTGAGTTGAGGGCAGCTCTGGGTGGCTCTGTCTCTGGAGCAGCTCTGGGACTCGCGCTGGGGAGGGAATGGGCTTGCCTTGTCTCTGTCCCTTTCAAGCTCAGAAACAACAGAGCAATAATAATGATGACCATGCCAATGTGTATCGAGTGCTTGACTGTTTGCTATGTGTCAGGCGTGGCTCAGTTTCTCCAATGATATTTTTTAAGCGCGAGAGAGAGACAGATAGACAGGGACAGACAGAGAGGAAGGGAGTGAGATGAGAAGCATCAATTCTTTGTTGCAGCACCTTAGTTGTTCATTGACTGCTTTCTCATATGTGCCTTGACCAGGGGCTACAGCAGAGTGAGTGACCCCTTCCTTAAGCCAGTGACCTTGAGCTTCAAGCCTGTGACCATGGGGTCAGATCTATGATCCCATGTTCAAGCTGGTGACCCCGTGCTCAAGCTGGTGAGCCCACCCTCAAGCCAGTGACCTCAGGGTTTTGAACCTGGGTCCTCAATGTCCCAAGCTGACACTCTACCCACTGCTCCACCGCCTGATCAGGTTCTCCAAGGATTTTAATGTGATTCGTTCACCAGTCTAAGGGGATGGGCACTGTTGCCCACCTGGTTGTCCTGCATGAACATCATCTGGCCTCCTATACCTCTGCTCTCATCACTCACCCCCTCCCTCTCTCTTGCTGCCCTCCATACTGTTCTTAGAACAAACTTGGACTATTCAACTTGGGCCCCTTACCTGGCTGTTCACTCTGCCTGGACACTCTTCCTTGATAATCACCTGTTTTCCTGCCTCCAGCCTCGGCTCAGAGGGTCCTTCTCTGGCCACCTTAACCAAAAGAGCGATGCCCACTCCCCGGATTTCCTTTCCCCACTAATGGACACTTTTGTACCTTTGACTGTTGCCACCCTCCTGAGGGTAGCGTGACAATCTGATCTGCTCAGATCCCTTGCACCCAGGGTGGCACATGCTTTTCATTTTTATTAAAATTGATTTTAGCCTGACCAGGCGGTGGTGCAGTGGATAGAGCATTGGCCTGGGATGTGGAAGGACCCAGGTTCGAGACCCCGAGGTCGCCAGCTTGAGCGCGGGCTCAACTGGCTTGAGCAAAAAAAAAAAAAAAAAAAAGCTCACCAGCTTGGACCCATGGTCGCTGGCTTGAGTGAGGGTTTACTTGGTCTGCTGAAGGCCCGTGGTCAAGGCACATATGAGAAAGCAATCAATGAACAACTAAGGTGTCACAATGAAAAACTAATGATTGATGCTTCTCATCTCTCTCTGTTCTGTCTGCCTATCCCTCTCTCTGACTCTCTCTCTGGCCCTGTTTAAAAAAAAAATTGATTTTAAAGAGAGGAAGGGAGAAATAAACATTCATTTGTTGTTCCACTTATTTATGCATTCACTGGTTGATTCTTTTATGTGCCTCAACTGGGGATTGAACCCACAACCTTGGTGTATTGGGATAATGTTCCAACTAACTGAGCTACCCAGTCAGGGCAGCATATTTTTGTTTTTTTAAGCATGTGCTTTAGAGAGAAAGAATCTGGCTACAGGAGAGGTTAAGTAACTTTTTCATGTTTGTGCTCATAGCTGAACGTGGACATGAACCCAGACCACCTGGGGCTCCTGTTCTGAACCAGCTTCTAGAATCCAGGCTGACCTGGAGGCCTGACTCTCTCTTCCCGCTCCTTGTAGAGCTAACAGTGAGTAGTTTCTTGGCTAAGAAAAGGTACTTATGCTTACAAAAAACTAATTAATAAAATCAGTTTCTCAGTGTAAATGATTTAAGTGCATCATTGATAATATATAGCACTAGCTGGTCTCTCAGTGTAGATTAGTTTGCCTAGTCACATGGCTTGTTCCCTGACCACCTTCAGTTCTCTGTTCAGATGTCAGCTTCCCACAGAGGTCTGCCCAACTGACCTCAGTACTCTCTGTCCCCCTTTCCAGCTGTATTTTTCTCTATAAATGTTTGCAGAATGAATAATAATAAGTATTTAATGAATATAAGGGTTAATAAATAGTAGTATTAATCATGATTCTTTTGTTGGGAATCATATATATATATATATATATATATATATTTATTCATTCAGTGAGAGGAGGAGAGGCAGAGATAGACTCCCGCATGCACCCCGACTGGGATCCACCTGGCAAGTCCACTAGGGGGTGATTCTCTGTCTATCTGGGGCATTGCTGTGTTGCTCAGCAACCAAGCTCTTCCTAGTACCTGAGGCGGAGGCCATGGAGCCATCCTCAGCTCCTGGGGCCAACTCACTCCATTCAAGCCATGGCTGCAGGAGAGGAAGAGAGAGAGAAAAAAAGAGAAAAGTAAGAGAGGGAGGGGTAGAGAAGCAGATAGGTGCTTCTCCTTTGTGCCCTAGTGGGAATTGAGCCCAGGATATCCACCACGCTGGGCTGATGCTCTACCACTGAGCCAACTGGCCAGTGCTGGGAATCATATATTCTATCATCCACCATGTATTATACATAGTAATGTGCAAGACACATTTCTGAGTGCTTTTATGTGTATTGTCCGATTTAATCCTTATGACAACTCTACAAGGTTGGTGCCATTATTATACCTGTTTTCCAGATGAGGAAACCGAGGTGAAGTCTCTTTGCTAAGGTGCCACAGCTGGTTTATGGCGGAGCCTTCCAGTTCCTGAGCCTGGGCTCTCAACCCCTCTGGGTCTCTTTCTCTCCCCTTCTCTAGTGACACTGGCCATGGACCAGCCAGCCGGCCTGCAGGTGGACTATGTTTTCCGGGGTATGGAGCACACCGTGCGGGTGGTGGTGTCTGGGCAGGTGCTAGAGCTGGAGGTGGAGGACCGGATGACAGCTGACCAGTGGCGGGGCGAGTTCGATGCCAGTTGTGAGTGTGCCTGCCTGGGGTGGGCTCACTTTCCTTCCTCGGGATCAGCTTCTCCTAGAAGATGAGACCAGCTGGGATCCTGCCCACCTGCCTCTTCCACCTGACCAGAGCTCTAAGGTGGGAGGGGGTGTGGGGCTCATCCCTCAGGCCAGAGTTGCTGGAATCAGGGAATGTTGGAAAGCCTGAATACGTTTCCCTTGGTTGGGGCAAGTGGTCAGACCTCAGGACGGACTTTTCTCCCCACCCAGTCATTGAAGATTTGACTCACAAGACTGGGAACTTCAAACAGTTCAACATCTTCTGTAACATGCTGGAATCGGCCTTGACCCAGGTAAGGACCAGAGGTGGGGGGTGGGGGAGTTTCTGTCTTCTGGATTCCTGGGGGGTAGATGCCCATTTGATGTGTATGTAAGACCTTCTGTCTTCTCTTTCCTTTTTTTTTCTTTAAAGTGAAGGCACTTTTGTATTATTTTCAAGTATTTGGTTTTTAAAAAATTATGTAAGAGAAAATAAGTATTGTCTTCTATTTCATTAAAGGTACAGAGCTATCTTTTTTTTTTTTGTATTTTTCTGAAGTTGGAAACGGGGAGGCAGTCAGACAGACTCGCGCATGCGCCCGACCGGGATCCACCTGTCACACCTACCAGGGGGCGATGCTCTGCCCATCTGGGGCGTCGCTCTGTTGCAACCACAGCCATTCTAGCGCCTGAGGCAGAGGCCATAGAGCCATCCTCAGTGCCCTGGACAACTTTGCTCCAATGGAGCCTTGGCAGCAGGAGGGGAAGAGAGAGACAGAGAGGAAGGAGAGGGGGAGGGGTGGAGAAGCAGATAGGTACTTCTCCTGTGTGCCCTGGTCGGGAATCGAACCCGGAACTCCTGCACGCCAGGCCGACGCTCTACCACTGAGCCAACCGGCCAGGGCCTATCTTTTCTTAAATGTAATGAATATTTTGATTTTAATGAGTTATTTTCATGTAGAAAATTGAGTTTACAGAGAAATGTAAAGAATAAAGGAAAAATCACCCTACTCCTAATACTCCTGGTAATATTTTGGTGAAAACGACTCTGGTCATTTCTCCATTTCTCTATTCATTTGTGAACCTCTCCCCCCACCTCTGTGTGTGTGTATGTGTGTGCCTTTACAGATCTATAATTACACGGGGTGGGGCAAAAGTAAGTTTACAATTGTTTGTATGGGAAATAATACAATAATTAATAAATAATAATACAAGAATAAACAACTGTAAGCCTACTTTTGGCTCACCCTAGACATATACAGCTGACATATTTACCAAGGTATTCTGTAACCTGCTTTTGAGAGATTCAACAATATTTCATAAAAATTTAGTTACATCAGTGAATATAGCCAATCATTCACTTCGTTGTACTGTTGTGGTGTGGGCGTGCAGCACCGAACAAAGGAACCCCTGTCTGCATGAAGCTGACATTCTAGAGACAGACAACTGAAAAAAATATATAATGCCAAGTAGTCAATGTAGTAATGGGGGGGGGGGGAAAGCAGGTAGAAACTTAGAGTGATAGAGAATGCTAATTAGATGTCATTTTAAAATGGTGAACTACATTATTTCTCTGATTACAGATAAAATAGCATTCATATCATTGTGACAGTAGTACTGTGTGACTTAGAAAGTGAGAGCCCCTCAAAATCCCCTTTCTGTCACCCACCCCAGACTGTTACATTTTAGCATCTATAGGCATAATGGCATAATAGCCACTTACTTCCTAGCCTGGAGCCTGGGCCACTTACTTCCCCTCAATGCCTTAGTTTCCCATCTGTATCAGTTACTTCCCCTCAATGCCCCTGTAATGTGGGTTGATACTAGTCCCCATTTCATAGTGTTGTGAAAATTAAATGAGTTACATGAAAAAGCTTAGAATAATGCCTGACTCTTTTTTTTCTTTTTTAAGTGAAAGGAGCGGAAATAGTGAGAGACTCCTGCATGTGCCACCCCCCACCAGGATCTACCTGGCAGCCCCCATCTGGGGCCAATGCTTGAATCAACCAAGCTATTTTTAGTGCGTGAGGTTTAAGCCATCAGTTGGGATCAATGGAGCTATCCTCAGTGCCTGGGGCCATGCTCAAGCCAGTTATGCCACTAAGATTTTATTTTATTTTATTTTTTCTGGAGGTGGGGGGAAGAGAGAGAGAGAGGGAGCAAGATGTATTTATATGTGTCTTGACTGGGCAAGCCTGGGGTCTCAAACTGGCAACCTTAGCATTCCATGTTGACACTCTATCCATTGTGCCACCACAGGTCAATGCCAGGTTTCTAATAAGTGCTATATAGTTATTGTCTATTTTTATTAACAGTTTTTGAGTTTGTCATCCTTGTTAGTGGTTGCTTAGTATTCCATCATATACATATTTCTCTAACCCAGTGGTTTTGAAACATTTTGGTCTGATGATCCTTTTATACTTTATTTATTTATTTATTTATTTATTCATTTTAGAGAGGAGAGGGAGAGACAGAGAGAGTGAGAGAGGAGAGACAGAGAGAGAGAAGGGGGGGAGCATCAACTCCCATATGTGCCTTGACCAGGCAAGCCCAGGGTTTCGAACCGGCGACCTCAGCATTTCCAGGTTGATGCTTTATCCACTGCGCCACCACAGGTCAGGCTGATCCTTTTATACTTTTAAAAATTATTGAGGACACCAATGGGCTTTAATTATGCAGGGTTTGTCCATCAATATTTGTTGCTCTATTACAAATTAAAACAACAATTTAAAGACACCTATGAATTCATAGTATATGTTAATCTCAATAATGGGTTTATGAAAAATATATTTTCTAAGGCGAAAAAATTTAGGAAGAAATGTGGTATTGTTTTACATTTTTGCAGATCTCTTGAATGGCTTAATAGAAAACTGCTAGAGTCTCCTTTGTGTTCCTGCACAGAATCTGTTGTGCTACGTTTGGCTTGATGTAGTACATGCAGAAAAATCTGCCTCGCATAGATACATGTTTGGACAGGGAATCCTTTAATAGCTTTTTAGGTAATTGTGTGTATCCTTTTTAACTAACACATTAAAACTGGACAAGTGGTAGTTTCCACAAGGTTGGTTGCAATGTGGAATCTGAAACACATCGGTGAACTCTTTTGTATCTAGTTACACTAACATCTACTGGTGGATCCGGCCCTTTGCCTGGATATTTTACCCATTTTGTCACAACACATATTGGTCATTTGGAAACATTGGTTCACTTTATTGTGCAGCTCTTCCAAATGTCCCATTTCATTATGCAATATCAGGAAGTCACATTTGCTAATCTCCTCACTGACCTCACGGGGAAAGGCCTTCAGCGTCCAAGGGCTGTCAAGCACATGGCTTGACAAGGTTTCCCCAATTCCAATTTTCGCTTTGACATTTGAATTTTATCATTGGCAACAAATCCTGTCAGCTGTTTTTCTGGACATGACAGGCTCAGTCTGTTCATTTCTGAGAAAACGCCTGCTGGACCCCGAGGCTGAAGACCCGTCCTATCTGTCGGTAGTTCTTTCAGGTAAAAACAGCGTTCCTTGAAAAAGTGGCTAACTTAGCTCAAAACTCGATTGCACAAGTGCTTCTCCTGAGACAACTGTTGCACCTTGGTGTGCAGCAGGTGCGTACTTCCCATTTTGTCACAGAGTGGTACAGCGCTGTGTGCTCAGGGCTTGAGTGCAGTAAAATTAATAGTCTTTATAGCGTCATCAAGGACATTCCCAGGTTTCATTTCCTGTGTTTTATCTGTCTGTCTGTCTGTCTATCTATCTGCTGATGTTTCCCTCCTGGTCCCCCCAGACTGTGTGGCATTGGAGAGTACAATGACTACTAATAACATTTGATGCCACTGGCTGAATTTCTGTTAATGGCACCAGCATATTTGCCCTTCATTACTTTTGCATCATTAGTGCAAATGTCAACATAGCCCAAAGGGCAAATAACATCTTAGTATTATTATGCAAATAGTTTTGACCTCTTGGACTCCCTGAAAAGGTCTCAGGGATCCCCAGGCGTTTACAGACAGTACTGGGAAAGCCACAGTCCTCAGCTGTCACCCATAGTTGAGCTTTTAGGTTCTTTCCAGTCCCCCTCTGATGGTGTCCGTGTGCCAGCACCTTGGACAGGGCCACCTTCAGCAGGCGCAGTGTAGGAAAGCCCGGCTATGCCCAGGTGTGTGGGTGTGTGCTCTGGATATGGCCGTGTTGGGTCTTGTGTCAGCTCCACCCACCCTCTCCCAACAGAGCAGTGAGTCAGTCACCCTTGACCTGCTGACCTACACAGATCTGGAGTCCCTGCGGAACCGCAAGATGGGGGGCCGCCCAGGCCCCTTGGCCTCGAGGTCGGCCCAGCTCAACTCCAAGCGCTACCTGATCCTCATCTACTCCGTGGAGTTTGACAGGTGGGACAAAGGGATGGCCATAGGTTCAGGCTGGTGGGCAGGTGGGAGAGGATGTGGCTAGACCTCAGGAACCCTGGTACCCAGGGCAAGGTGGGGATGTTGCTTAAACATTTACTTTTGGAATCTTCAGTGTTGAGGCTTGCATCATTTAGTGTTGTGTTTGGGTACAAGCAGCAGGATAGCCCTTGCAGCGCCTTAAACAACAGTTTATCACTTAACAAGATGTCTAGGTAGGTGGTGGCAACTCAACAGTTTCATTAGGGACTCCGGCTTCTTACGGTTTTCTGTTTATTTTCTTTTGTCTTTTTCTTTTTTGTTTAGGTGAGAGGAGGGGAGATAGTGAGGCAGATTCCCACATGTGCTCTGACTGGAATTCACCCAGCAACCCTGCCTGGGACCGATGCTCCAGTACTGAGCTATCTTTAGTGCCAGAGGCTGATGCATTCTGATCAACTAAGCTATCCTCAGTGCTGAGAGCCTATGCTTGAATCAATCGAGCTACTGGCAGCAGGGGAGGGGAAGAAAGAGAGAATGGGGAATGGGGGGGGGGGGAGAGAAGCAAATGGTTCCTTTTTCTGTGTGCCCTGACTGGGAATCTAACCTGGGATGTTCATATGCTGAGCCAAAGCTCTATCCACAGAGCCACTGGCCAAGGCCTTCTTTTGTCATCCTTAACAAGTTAGCTTTTTGATTTGGTTCGTATCTCTTCATGGTGACAAAATGGCTGTGGACCTCCAGGCATTGCATATGTATCCAAGAAAGAGGAAGAGAAACAGGGCTGTGCTTGCCAATTGCATCTACTGTTTTTGTCAGGGAAACAAAAGTGTTCCCAGAAGTCTCCCAACAGATTTACTATATTTTGCCAGAAATGGTCACATGGCCTTTGCCTGAAGTGGTCACATGGAAAGGATGCTGGGAAAATGACTGGCTGTCTGTCTTTATAAATGGAGGCAGCAAGGGAGAAGGGAGTTGGGTACAGCAGTTGGGTAGCTGGGGACAGTGTCTGCTCCTTTGTTAACTGCTCCTGGATTTGCTAGTGGGAAGTTATCAATCTATGAATAGCACCTGGTGGGTCAGATAATCAAGGTGCCCTACCTTTCTCCAGCCAAGGGGGACCCAGGTCAGGTCATCTTGAGTCTCCTACTGTGGAATCTCACCTAGGATTGTGCTTGGTTGCAAATCACATGACCCAGTGGTTCCACGATTGCTGCATGAGAGGGTCTTAGGGGTGGCTGACTGGTGCAAAGAGGGCAGGGAGGGGGCTCAAAGCTGCATTTGGAACTTAAGCCTCTAGGAGTGAGAGTTGGGAATTGGGTGTTTTTGTACTTTAAGGCTCTCGGGGTCTGGTAGGTACCCCCAGGGATTCTTGGCCTCTGAGATGCTGTGGTTCTAATCCTCCTCAGGATTCACTACCCGCTGCCCCTCCCGTACCAGGGCAAGCCAGACCCCGTGGTCCTTCAGGGCGTCATCCGTTCACTGAAGGAGGAGCTGGGCCGCCTGCGAGGGCTGGATGGCCAGGACCCTCGGAACATCCGGGATTCCGAGATCTGGCACCTGCGGGAGCAGTGAGTCTGGGAGGGGTGGACAGTTGGGGCTGGGGGGCACATCCCATCATGCACTATGGGACCCCATGGACTTTTGGGAGGACTACGGTCCCTCATTCACTGAATATTTATTCTGAACTCTTCTCTGTGCCCGTCTTGTGCTTGGTGGTGTTGGGGACACAGTGGTGACCAAGACAATCCTGACCCTTCCTTTCTGGGACTTCCAGTCCTGTGGGGGAGACAGATCTATGAAGTTGCAGAGTGGGCACAGTGGGGGACCCCAGAAAGGAAACCTGGTAAGGGGTGGTATTCCAGGCAAAGGGAACAGGATGTGCAAAGACAGGGGGGAGAAGAAGTGCTATATTTAGCGCCTCTTTTGTGCTGGTTCCTCCTTGCCCCTCCTGTGAGTGACTAACACAGGGGGCAGATATTCATTGATCACATAACCTCCCGAGTATATCACTGCAAATGGAGATGCAGTTGGTCAACAAAGGGAGGCTGTGCTGTGACAGGACCTGACAGGGTCTTGGGGTGGGTCAGAGACTGGTGTGGGGAAGGGTGTTCTTTCTAGACAGAGGGAACAGCATGTACAAAGGCCTTGGTTAGGTGCGAATGTGCTGAGAACAAGGGAACTGAAAGTGAAGTGAAGAGAGCAAATGCTTTTGACATACTGAGTGCCTGCTGTGTGCTGGGGCTGAATGGGGGACTTGGTCCACCTGGAGGGGGCCCCAAACATTAGGGAGGACTAATATTTTTAGTAGGAGTAGTAGCAGTAGTAGTGTTTGCAGTGGCAGCATTAGCTGTGGGAGGGCTAATATTTGTGGTAGTAGTAATAGTAATGATAGTAATACCAGTAGCAAATGTTATGGAGCATTTAACTGGGTAGCAAGGACTCTGTTCAGTGCTTTATGATTTTAATTCATTTAATCCTCACAAAGTAGGCATTGCTATTGTCCCTATTTTACAGAAGAGGAAACTGAGGCCCAGAGGGGGTAGAGAACTTGTCCCAGGTCACACAGTGATATGGCCAGGCTAGATCTTGAATCCAGGCAGCCCCTTTGGGTTCTGCAGCCACGAGCACTGTTGCCAGCTGCGGCCCCGGACCAAGCCCTCAGTGTTTACAGGTTGGCTCAGCCCTCTCCCCTCCCGAGTGTGCGAGCTTAGGGGGTGGAGAACCCTATGTGTCTTCCTGGAGGGGCTTGGCTGTGCAGTGCTGGAAGCAGGGTAAGTACATCCTCAGGACCAGCCCTCAGGCCTGGTTGGGTGTGTGCCGCCATGCATGTGTGTTTCCCAGGATGGCCACAAGGTGGCGCCCTCTGCACGGAGATCCCACAGCTTGACAGTGGCTTCTTTTCTCCTTCCCAATTTGGAGTCCGAGAGTTTGGGAAGGCTCCCAGATTTATTCATTCATACATCCAACATTTATTTAACGAGTTTATACTGTATGCCAGGCACATCATCCGACGCTATTAATATTTAATGAGCCCTTACTCAGTGCCAAACTTGGTCTAACCCCCTTCCTAGATTCCTACAACGTTATAGGCAGGTATTGTTATTGTCCCACTTCATGGAGATGTGAAGCGAAACTGCCCAAAGTCAGCCAGCTTGTAGTAAGTGTAGCAGAGTTGGATGTAGGCAGCCTGGTCACAGAGCCCGGGTTCCTACCCAGTGACAGATAGCTGGTGACTGCCCTCTTGGTGGGAGGATGCAGACAGAAACCACTGATAACACCAGTTGGGAAGCCAGGAAGGGAGTGCACAGAGAGCCCAGAAGCAGAGGACCGGGATGTGATCCGGCCTGCTGCAGCAGCCAGGCTTCCCTGGGAGGTGAGGTTGGAAGGCTGAGTGCAGTCGTTCCTGCTCGGAGAAGGAGAGGTTCAGGAGTGGGGAGTGACATTTGCTCAGAGAAGTTTGGCTGGCGCAACCCCAGAAGAGGGAGCTGGGTGAGGGGGCGAGGGGGCTAGGGGGCTGTCTGCTGGAAGGGGCTGAGTGGGAAGCTCCGTGGAGAGTTTGGGGGAGCCACAGAGTTTGGAAAACATTTTATTAGGAAAAATTCCAAGCACACAACAAAAGTAGACAAGAGTATAATGTGTGTATCCTTGTGCCCAAGTTTCAGCGGTCATGACACTGCCCATCTTGTTGGATCTGCGTTCTGCCCTGTCCCTTGAGAAGCAAATTGCAAACCCCCTCCCCTGAAACACTTCAATATGTACCTCTAACATGCAAGGGCACTTAAAACAGAAGTGCTGTTATCACATACAACAAAGGTAACAAAAATTCCTTAACGTGTGTATGTGTTGACACTTCTGATTATCTCACAGATGTCTTTTGTAATTGGCTTGTGTGAATTAATACGGCCGCACATGGCAATCTGTTGATGTGTTTCTTAAATCTCTTGATTTATTATGGTTTCTCCGTTTTTTCATGCTACTTATTTGTGGAAGAAGCCAGGGTATTTCTCTTGTTGAGTTTTCTACAGTCTGGATTTTGTTGATTTTATCTCCATGGTTAATGTTGCTCTGTTTTTCATATTTCTGGTGAAATAGTTATCAAACCCATCGGCTAATCAGATTCAGGTGTTAGAAAGACACCTTCCTTGTTGGTGCTGTGTACCTGCCTCCTGAGACAGGGCGCTGGACTGACGGTTCCGATGTCAAAGCTGGATCCCTCTCTGATCAAGTTTCTACAGCCCACCTCTCTTGGTAGTTTTCATTTGCATTTCCTGTTCCCGTGAGGCTGAGCACTTCTTCACGTGTGTAGTAGCCACGTGGCTTTCCTCTTGTGTGAATTATCTGTTTTTCTTCTAATCGTCTATTTCTTCCTGATTTCCAGGAGTTCTTCATATGGTCTGATAGGACTCCTTCCCCTGCCCTTTTCACTCTCTTAATAATGTCTTTGGAACAGACACTCTTCATTTTTATGTAGACTCATTTATAATATTTTTCTTTGCAGTTAGCAATTTTTGTCTTGTCTTAGACTCCTTGACTCCCAATGTCATGAAAATATTCTCCCATATCATCATCTATAATTCTTTGTGTTTTGCTTTTCACATTCATGCCCACTTGGAATTGATTTTGGGTGAGGTAGAGGGCCTTTCCTACGACCTGTCAACCATCCCAGTGCCGTTTATTGTAAAGATTGTCCTTTCCTTTCTGCTCAGCCATTGTCACCTTTATCACAAACCACGTTTATACACAGGTGAGGTTCTTCAGTCCATTGGTTTATTTATCTATCCTGGTTCCAGTGCCACACTGTTTTTATTACTGTAAGTTTATAATTAGCCTGATATTGGATAGAGCGAGTATTTTCCCTTTTTTCCAAGATATTTTTGGTTATTTTTGACAATTTGAATTGCTGTATAAATTTCAGAATCAATATGTTTTTCAATACAAGCACATAAAACTTGTTGGAAATTTTATTAGTATTGCATTGAATCAATAGAACTGTTTAGGGAGAGCTGAAATCTGTATAAAAACTGTAGTGTGTATCCAATCTATGAACAGAGTTTATCTCTCTACATTTATTTGTCTTAGTTAATGTCTCAGTAATGCTGTTCCACCACACTTTGGATGCTTTTGTTAATAGTTTCTTTACTTTAAATATAAATCACATTGTTTTTTGTATAATTGATATTTACATATTGATTTCATATCTAGTAACTTCAGATTTCTTGTTTCTAATAATTTATTGTTAGAGTCTCTTTGGTTTTCAATGTTTATAAATTACCTGCAAATGAGTGTTTTGTTAATTCCCTTTCAATCCTTATCTTTCATTTATATTTCTTGCCTCATTGCTCTGGCTAGGACCTCCAATACCATGTTGAGAAGTAGGGATAGGTGGTATCTTTGTCTTGTTCTTTTTTTTTTTTTTTTTTTTTTGTATTTTTCTGAAGTTGGAAACGGGGAGGCAGTCAGACAGACTCCCGCATGCGCCCGACCGGGATCCACCCGGCACGCCCACCAGGGGGCGATGCTCTTGCCCATCTGGGGCGTAGCTCTGTTGCAACCAGAGCCATTCTAGCGCCTGAGGCAGAGGCCACAGAGCCATCCTCAGAGCCTGGGCCAACTTTGCTCCAATGGAGCCTTGGCTGCAGGAGGGGAAGAGAGAGACAGAGAGGAAGGAGAGGGGGAGGGGTGGAGAAGCAGATGGGCGCTTCTCCTGTGTGCCCTGGCCGGGAATCGAACCTGGGACTCCCGCACGCCAGGCTGATGCTCTAGCACTGAGGCAACCGGCCAGGGCCCCTGTCTTGTTCTTGATTGCAGAGGGTAAGTTTAATATTTGGCCCAAAATGTAAACATCTATATATATTTTTTCATATCCTTGATTAATTTTAATTTTTAGGCAAGGTGAGAACAAGCAGCTATTGATCAGTGGCTAGATTTTTCTTTTTTTTTTCTTTTTGGGTATTTTTCTGTAGCTGGAAACAGGGAGGCAGCCAGACAGACTCCCGTATGCACCCGACGAGGATCCACCCGGCACGCCCACCAGGGGGCGATGCTATGCCCATTTGGGGCATCGCTCTGTTGCAACCAGAGCCAGTCTAGCGCCTGAGGCAGAGGCCACAGAGCCGGCCACAGAGCCATCCCCAGCGCCCGGGCCATCCTTGCTCCAATGGAGCCTTGGCTGCAGGAGGGGAAGAGAGAGACAGAAAGGAAGGAGAGGGTGAGGGGTGGAGAAGCAGATGGGTGCTTCTCCTGTGTGCCCTGGCCAGGAATCGAATCTGGGACTTCTGCACGCCAGGCCGACGCTCTACCACTGAGCCAACTGGCCAGGGCAAAGATTTTTCATTAGGAGTTTTAAAAGGTAATGATTTAATTCCATAATTCTTTCTGCTTTTGTTAGCTGGAATTCTTCATAAAGAAAAGCATCATCTCATCAACTGTTTGGTTTCCTGAGGTACAATTCGTATGGGAAAGGCATGATTAATGCTTGATTTTGTTTTTACTTTAACTTTTCTCAGAAGAGTTGGTTCCCTTATATCCTTTGTGGAGATCAATGAGTTTTGTTTAGTTTTTGCTATCATTAGGAACTTGAATTTAAACTTAATTGATGTCATGTTGATTTCCTTTGGCTGCTGTGACAAATGACCATAAATTTGGTGGTTTGATACAACAGAAACTTATCCTGTTCCATTTCTGGAGACCAGAAACTTGAGATCACTTTCACTGGGCTGAGATGAAGGTGTCGGCAGGGCAGTGCTCCACCCAGAGGCTTGACAGGAGAACCCATTTCCTGTCTCTTCCAGCTTCTGGTGGCTCTCATCATTCTTGGGCTTATAACCATATGTCAATCAGTCTCTCTACCTTTGTAATTACATTGCCTTCTCCTTCTCTGTGTCTAATCTCTCTCCGCTTCTCTCTTATAAAGATGCTGGGAATTATATTTAGGCGCCACTTTGATAATCTCCTCATGTCAAGGTCCTTGATTTTATCAGCTGTAAAGTCTTTTTCTTTTCCATATAAGGTAACAGTCACAGGTTTTAGGGATATATTTTGGGGGTGCTTATTCAGCCTGTCACAGATGTTTGTAGTTCGTTATTTGTTGCAGGTGTTCTTTTTGACGCACATACTGTCTTTTCTTTGGCTAGTAGGAACATCCTCATGTTGACTCCTACTTTCTTTTGAAATGACCCCCATAATTTTTGATGGCTTCCATGTTTTCTGGAAAGTCAAGATGTTTGGACTTTCTTTTGCTTTTCTAGCCTCAGAACTGGTATAAGTAATTTTTCCAAGGAGCTCTGGTTTCTTTTAGTGGGAAGTTGTATTTATAGATCACAGTCTATCTGGTTGTTGGGGGTGCTTGTTGCCATTGGGTTGACATAGCTTTTAGGCCTTTTTAGTGGAGTCAGAAAGTAGATAGGTTTTTAGAAATAGAAAAATGACGTCTATTTATTTAACCTCTTTGATTTGTATGTCTTTTCTCATACTGAATATCTTAGTTTCTAGTAATAGTAATGTGATTATTTATATTCTTTATCCTAATAATACCAATATAATTACTACTACCAAGAGTACTGAGCCTGACCAGGAGGTGGTACAGTGGATAGAGCATTGACCCAGGATGCTGAGGACCCAGGTTCAAAACCCCAAGGTTGCCAGCTTGAGCACGGGGTTACAAGCTTGAGCATAGACATGACCTCATGGTTCCTGGCTTGAGCCCAAGGTCTCTGGCTTGAGCAAGGGGTCACTGGCTCTGCTGGAACTCCCCAGTCAAGGCACATATGAGAAAGCATTCAGTGAACAATAAAAGTGGTACAACTATAAGGTCATGCTTTTCATCTCCTTTCCTGTCTGTCTCTTTCTCTCTGTGTGTCTCTCTCTTTCGCTAAAAAAAGAGTACTGAATGAAGTTTAGATTTCTTTGCAGTTCTTTTTGTCCTTATATTGTTTCCTACTTGCTAAAAATAAAGCTTTTTGGTCACTTGACATGATTTTCCAGTATGCCACTAACTTTGATATAGTTGGATCTGTTTGAACCAGTTTTTTTTCTTTTCCTTTTTTTTTTTAGTGAGAGAGGAAAAAAGGGACAGAGGGAGGGAGGAAGGGAGAGAGATGAGAAGCATCAACTCGTAGTTGCGTTGTGTTAGTTGTTCACTGATTGCTTCTCATATCTGCCTTGACTGGGAGGCTTCAGCAGAGCCAGTGACCCCTTGCTCAAGCCAGTGACCTTTGAGCTCAAGCCAGTGACCATGGAATCCTGTCGATGATCCCATGCTCGGTGATCATGTGCTCAAGCTGGCGACCTCAGGGCTTCCATCCTGGATCCTCAGCGTCCCAGGTCGACACTCTGTGCACTGCGCCACCACCAGTCAGGCTGAGCCAGTTTCTTTTAAAAATTTTAGCAATTGATTTTGTTAAAATTTATTTACATACAATATTTTCCTAGTTTAAATTCAAAACCAGAAAAAGAGTACATGCAGAGGGGTCCTGCTTGTATCCCTATTGTCACTGCTGTTCCTGCTTTTAAAACTTTTTTGATTTATCCTTATATATTTTAGACAATATGAACACATATAATGTATAATTCCCCTTTTCCTTTTATGTAAAAATATATACTAAACATTTTTCTGCACTGTTTTTAAACTTACATCCTGGCCACCACTTGGTGACAGGACATAGAGCTCTTCTTTGTTCCTTCTTCTAGTTGTGTGGCACTCAGTTTAGTGGATCTACCTTAGAAATCCAACTAGTTCTTTGTTGGTGTACAGTTTGGTTATTTCCACTCTTTTGCTATCACAAATAGGGCTGCAAGTTAATAGCCTTGTGTGCACATCTTTTTCTCAAAGAAGGGTTTTGAGCACTGTAGTGACCTAATTATATTTGCATTTTACAAAGTCTCCTGGTGAGTGGGAGGCAGTGACACCGGGCTAAGGGGTCAGGGGGAGGCTGGGCTGGGGTCGGGACCTCAGGGTTGGGCTCTGAGGTTATAGAGGACAGGTCAGTGATATTTTGGAATTAGAGCTCAACACAGCTGTGTCTGCCCATGGGGTGGATGGCGGTGATGTGGCCATGCTCCTTGTAACGTGGGGAGAAGGTGGAGGAGGGGAGATGAAATGATGGTGCGTTCCCACTCCTGGGAGGAATAGGGATGAAAGGACCGTTCCCCTCTGCTCCCCTCCCCGCCCCCTAGCTTTCGCTTTCTTCCCTCTATCTCCTCCGCCAGGGTGTCGCGCCTGGCTGCTGAGAAGCGCGAGCTGGAGGTCCAGCTGGGGCGATCGCGCGAGGAGGCGCTGGCCGGGCGGGCCGCGCGCCAGGAGGCCGAGGCGCTGCGCGGGCTCGTGCGCGGGCTGGAGCTGGAACTGCGGCAAGAGCGCGGGCTCGGGACCCGCGGGTCTGGCCGCCGCAGCCAAGACTGCCGCCGCCTGGCGAAGGAGGTGAGGGAGCGCTGCGGCCGGCGGGGGTGGCTTTCGGGCAGACCTGGGCCTCAGATTGGACTTCTGCCCTCCTGTCTCCTCCCGGCAGCTGGAAGAGGTGAAGGCATCAGAGCGGAGCCTGCGCGCCCGGCTGAAGACGCTGAACAGCGAGCTGGCCACGTACAGGAGGGGGTGAGGGGCGTGGCTCGGGGGCGGGGCCTCAGAGCAGCCGACCCCGCCTGCAGGTGGGCTGCGGACCAGCGGGGCCGGGCGGAGTCTGAGGGAGGTTGGGCGGGGCCCGGGCTGGATGGAGCGGGTGGGTGGAGCCTGAGGATGGGCGGGCCTGAAGGGGTAGGAGAAGCCTAACGGACTGTGGGCGGGGCGGCGTAGGGGCTTAGGATAGTTGGAAAAAGGTGAATGGGGTCGGGAGGGATGGGCAGGGCTTGAAGCGGCTTTCAGGAGGTTGGGGCTGGACTAAGGGACTGGGGAGGGGCAGGGCCTGAGGGCTGAACGAAAAGGCGCGACCCAGCAGGTGGGGATCTGGATGATCTCTGCAGGTGTTTATTGGGGGTGGGTGGTGGAAAATTGGTGACAGAAAACCAGGTAGCTGTGGGAGACCTCAGGAGGAGGGTCAGGTGAAGGGGGTAGGTAGGTAGGCTGTCGGGAATGGCAGGTGGTTTTTTTTGGAAGGGGTAATGGGACTTCTTGAGGGCAGAGCCTAGGAGAAGGTTCTGTGAAGGTCTAGAAACTAATGGGCCTGAAGATTCGAAGATGATGAAGTCCGGGGGAGGCTTGGGATAGGAGTTGTTATGGCCGGTGGGAAACTGACAGTGGGGCCCTGCGCTCCCAGGAGACGGACTCCACCAGTGGTGCCACACCCAGCCCGGGAGGACAGGGCTTCATCGTCCCGGGAGCGCTCCACGTCGCGTGGCCGCGGCGCCGCCCGCTCCTCATCCCGGGAGAGTGGCCGCGGGGGCCGGAGTCGAGGCCACCCTGCCTGCCCCTCTCCCTCGCCCACAGGTTTGTGCCAGCCCTGCCCTTCCTGTGGGAGGACATGGAACGGACTAGAGCGGTGGAGGCACGATCCCGTGACCGCAGCTTCTTCACTCCACACCCCACCCCACCCCATCCTAGGTGGTCGTATGCCCCGCTTTGACCCCACAGCCTTTGTGAAAGCCAAGGAGAAGAAACTGAGAGAAATCAAGATGAAGTTAGCGTCCATTTCCTCTTCACCTGCCCATATCCTTGCCTCTTTACCAGTACCCTCATTTGTCCCCGTCTCCCATCTGTCACCATCCTCTGGTCACCCGCTCCATCTCTTTCCTTCCCTTGCATGACCTCAGGCGGGTCACCGCCCCGGCTGTGACCCACGGGGGCGCCGCGATGCCCTTCCCCGCCTTAGTCAGGCGCACAGGCGCAGTCTCCTTTCGGTTCCCCAGGCAGCAGCGGAACCGATTCGGCAGCGGAGGAAGCGGGGACGCGCCGTCCATCTCCTGGGCTCGCCAGACTCGTCCCTCTGCTCCCGTGACCGGTCGAGGGAACGCGGCTAGCCGCTCTCGAAACCGCAGCTCCTCAGGTAACCGGGCTGGAGCGCGCCGGGCCGGCAGGTGGGCCGGGCGGGGCCGGAGAGTGCTGGCGGCTCACCGTCTCCTCCTCCCTCTAGTGGACAGTTTCCGCAGCCGCTGCTCGTCCGCCAGCTCCTGCAGCGAGTTCGAGGATTTCTCTGAATCCCTCCATGGAGGGTAAAACTTGGGTGGGGGGAAAGGACCGCCTCCAAACGTTCGTCTGGGAGACAGGAAACAGTCTTTTGTGGGGAAATTAAGTGACGGAGCCTTGAAACTCGGAGAGGGGGAGATGGGAGGTGCCAAAGACTCTTCCCATTGGTCCTTCAATCCGCCTTCTTCAGTGTTCGCCGCCGCGGGAAGCACCTCAGCCCCACAACCTTGAGTGGGTCCAATATGGTGAGTGCCTTTCCTCAGGCTTTGGAGGAGGGGCAGATGAAACCGCCAGAAGCCAATGTTCCCTTCTCCGTGGTTCTCTTCCGGGTGTCACGTTGTAGACATGCCTCTCAAATGGCTCTGGACACTTTGCAGACCACTGGACTGGAGGGGAGGATGGGGGTGGGCTGTGGGCAGAGGCTAGTTAAGACCATCAGCTTGGGCCACAAATCGCCTCATACCACCTGTGTGATTCCGAGGTCGTCAGCCTCTGTCTCATTTTCTTTATCAGTAAATGAAGATGATAGTATTCACCTCAGAGGGTTCTGGTGAAGTTAAAAAGTTATTTTGTATAGGTGCCTAAAAGATGTCAGATGTTATTTTTTTCTGAGGTCCTTAAGTTCAGAATTTTCTTGTGGGATTTCGGGGGACAGGAATAGAGGGAGGGTGCCTGACCCCTTGCATGCCTTCCTCAGCTGCAGAAGTCCACCCCTGTGGAACGAAGCCGCCATCAGAGACATCTGGCCAATTCGGGGGGCTGGGTCCCCAACAAAGGTGAGGCTGGGACTCCACATCTCCCCCTCATGCCCCAGAGCCTGCTGGCAGCGTGTTGGGCCCTGGAGGTCTCTGTGGCTTCAGGCCCCTCACAGCCCTCCACACCCATGCCTGCTCTCACAGAGTACTGCTCCGACTACCAGGCGCCCGACATGGCCGAAATAGACTCCCGTTTGAAGGCCTTGCAGGAATACATGAACCGACTGGACACTCGATCATGACCTCGGAGAGGGAGCATTGTCCCTCTGTCCCCTATCCACCTTTGGATTCAGCGTGGGGGTGGGGCTTGTGTGTTTCCAGCTCCGCCCAGGCCCCGCCCCTCCTGGTGCTTTTAGGGTATCAAATGTGTGAGGCCCTTACCCCTCCTGCTCCCCCAGGCATCGCATGCTGGGACGGAGGGTATGTGCATTTTATAAATAAACATATTTGCCCTTGGGATCCCTCACCTTATGATTGAAGAGTGGGAGTGGAGGGGGTAGGTATGTATACAGGGGGGAGGTGTAGTTGGGGCCTGTTTCTGGGCATGTTTGTGTGACTGAGGGGCAGATTTGGTTTCAGGCTCAGGAAAAATTTGCATTCTCTAAAGCCGTGAAAGTTGGAGACCTGTGGGCATTACTGAGCAGCCCGTCCTCAGAGGGGACTAAGCAGAGATTCTGCACAGGATGTCTGGCTGTGTGGTGGAGAGGGGTGTTTTGTAGCATGGTTCACTGCCCGGGAGACCCCCCCGAGCTGCTGCTGGTGACATCTGGGCTGGCTTGGTGCTGATTCCTGCACTCTGACCTGACACCTCTGGGTTCTGAGCTGTGATGTGCCTTCTGAGCTAGCATCTCTGGGTTTTGAGCACCAGTGAGGACAGAGTGCTGGGAGGTGGGGGGGGGGGGTGGCTGAGGTCTGGGAGGGATGTGGGGAGGGGAGCATGTGGCAGATACAGAAGTACAGTTTGAGTTGCATCTTTATTGGAGGGGGAGGGGAGGCTGTGGATTTATGACTGGGGTTGGAGATAGACAAGGGCTTACTCCCTGTAATGTGGCCATTTCTGGATGATTTCGTAGAGCTGGTCCCCTGGAGAGAGCGTCTGCTGCACATCCCGGTGCCCTTTGACCTCGTAGTTGGATAGCAGAGCTCCCCGTGCCACTCCACAAGCCAGCAGACTCTTGGCTGCCCGGATGGCCCGTGGTGGGGGTGACCGCTCTGGGGGAGGCAGAGGCAGGAGTTAAGTTGGAGCTTCCTCAAGGGCAGAAGTAGTGTGGGGTAGTGGTTCCAATTGTGCATTCCCACCTGGCTCCCTAGGGCCCCAAACCCAGTCTGCCACTCTCTAGCAATGACTTAACCTCTGTGCCCCAGTTTCCTCCTATGTGAAAGAAGAGAATAATGGCACCTGCCACAGGGTTATGGGGCCATAAAATGAGTTACTTTAGGTAAAGCCCACCGATGGTGCCTGGTGCAGTGTGTGTGGCTGTTATGGTTCTTGCTCATTTGCCCTCTGTCCCCAGGCCTTGGGGCCTACCCACCACAGTACTTCAAGCACTTCTTAGCCTAAGTACTTTTATATGGAGTAATCCTCCTCTGAACTGTGCTGTTGAAAATGGTCACTATCCACAAAGGAGAAAATGAAGCCCTGAAAAGCTGAGTCACTTATCAAAGGTCACAGAGCTTGTGGGTGGCAGAGCCTCTCAACAGCTACACACCACAATGTGCCCTCCCCCGGGCCCATGTCAGCCCCCTTTCCTGACCTGCAGGACAGTCACTCACCCATGTAGTTGCCCATGAAAGTGATGCCGATGGATATGGGGTTCCAGGTGACACCTGCATGGTCACCCTTGGTGTTCCAGCCCCGGCCCTCATACACGAGCCCATCTTCTCCAATCAGGAAGCTGTGGGGAGGGGGGGTGAGGGAGGTTGATGCAGGAAGGAGGGCTTCCTGGGAGAGGACTCCCTTCCCCTCCTCCACTTGCCTTGCCCCTGTTCCTGCCACTCACACAATTTCTCCCACACTCCTTTTTATCCCCTCATCTTCAATAAGAACAATGACAGTGGCCCCTAAAAGGCCAAGCACAGTTCTGTACACACCTTGTTTCATCCTCATAGTAACTCATGAGTCACTACTGCCCCCATTCTGTAGATCAGTGGTCCCCAACCTTTTTTGGGCCACGGACCAGTTTAATGTCAGAAAATATTTTCATGGACCAGCCTTTAGGGTGGGACGAATAAATGTATCACGTGACCGAGACAAGCGTCAAGAGTGAGTCTTAGACGGATGTAACAGAGGGAATCTGGTCATTTTTAAAAAATAAAACATTGTTCAGACTTAAATATAAATAAAACGGAAATAATTTAAGTTATTTATTCTTTCTCTGCGGACCGGTACCGGTCTACGGCCCGGGGGTTGGGTACCACTGCTGTAGATAATCAGCAAGGTGGAGATACCTGCCCATGGTCACACAGCTAGTCAGGGGCAGAGCCAGGATTTTCACCCAGGTCCTTGTGACTTCCAGCCCCGGGATCTGACTCCTTGCTCTCTCCTGCCTCCCTGGAGGGTTTGTTGAGCTTTGGTCTGCTGAGTCCTCACATGCAATCCTCTGAGGCAGAAACTGTTGTCATCCCTACTTTTAGCTGAGGGAGTCGAAAGTGAGGTGATTTGTCCCAGCTCATGCCCCAGAGGTCCCTGCCTCAGAAATCTCCACTGAGAAACTCCAGTGCCCTCACCCCAGCCTGCTTCCTGCCTCCTGTTGCCTGCTGGAGGTCCACTCTGGTGTCAGTATCAGGGACTGAAGGGTTGGGGTCACAATCAGATGTGGACCCTGAGCTCCAGCATCTGCCACTTTAAGGTTTCCAATCCTGGCAGGTCCTTAAGACTCTCATTCAACACATCTCGATTGAGTCTGACATGGCACGTTGGAATTAACTAGAAGATCAGCATCTTGGCTCACAGATCACCAATGATGCACAGCATGTTGGCACTTCTGGGTCTCAGGTTCTGAATCTCCCACTTAAGAAGCCACTCTGCCTGACC
Source organism: Saccopteryx bilineata (assembly GCF_036850765.1). Classification (NCBI taxonomy): domain Eukaryota; kingdom Metazoa; phylum Chordata; class Mammalia; order Chiroptera; family Emballonuridae; genus Saccopteryx; species Saccopteryx bilineata. Next base: position 312,976,951 of record NC_089492.1, on the reverse strand, counting down.
AGGTGGTGGCGCAGTGGATAGAGCGTTGGACTGGGATGCGGAAAATCCAGGTTCGAGGTCGGCAGCTTGAGCTCGGGCTCATCTGGTTTGAGCAAAAAGCCCACCAGCTTGAACCCAAGGTCGCTGGCTCCAGCAAGGGGTTACTCAGTCTGCTGGAGGCCCACGGTCAAGGCACATATGAGAAAGCAATCAATGAACAACTAAGGTGTCGCAACACGCAATGAAAAACTAATGATTGATGCTTCTCATCTTTCTCCGTTCCTGTCTGTCTGACCCTACCCATCCCTCTCTCTGACTCACTCTCTGTCTCTGTAAAAAATAAATTTAAAAAAAAAAAAAAAAAAAAAAAGAAGCCACTCTGAGAGTCGGGCTCTGAAGAGGCTAGAAATATCACAGTGACCCTCAGGACTGGGCCAGTTTTGGCCCTGCTATGTCCCCAGCACGTGGCATAGGTGATTGGTGCTCCTTGTCTATTCATTAAATGGATGCGTCTAAGGTAAATCTTAACCATCGCCACCAGGTGGGTGCAGGCAGGAGCCTTGCTTTACAAGTGAACGACTGAGGCCCTGAGAGGGAGCTTGACGCAACAAGGAAGGAGGATTCAGAATGCTTGAATAAGACTGAATCCTAAAACCTGAGAATCATTTCACTGTCTTTTCTGTAAGGCAATTTAGGCCAGAGGCAGTGGAGCCAGGGGCTGGCCTTCGTTACTTCATGGGGACACTTAGAATTTGAACACTTGGAAACAAAACCTTCACATTGGAAACTGAATTGTAAACTCTTGATCTGGAAGAGCTGAGGGATGCCCTTGGAAGTTTCTGGAGTTCTCCAAGTGAGGTTTCCAGATTCCCCAGCCTTGCCACAGCCCCTCACTGAAGCCCTCTAAGCGTGGGTCCTGGGAACATGCATTTTCAGTAGGTGATTCTGGTGTTTACCAAGGTGTGAAAACCTGTAGGGATCAAACGTTCCCTTGTGCTGGACCCCAGCCTGTTACCCTGGAAAGGGCACTGGTGGCCATGGGCTCCAGGGACAGATCTAATCTGTCCGCATCCTGTTCTGCTCTCGCGCCCTAGTGTCTGTATCTCCACAGCCGCCAGAGGGAGCTTCCTTTATATAAGGAGGCTCACATCCCTCCCTTGGCTCCTGCCTTTGTCAGTAGAACCAGTCCTGATGGTAGCTTATAAGGTCCTTTGTCACCTGGCTCTTCCTATCCCCTCTTCCTCATTGCATATCATTCCTCCAGCTACCCCAATGCCCTGAGCTCTGGCCTTCAGGCATGACCCGCTCACTGCCCCTCATAGCTCACCTCCCTGAGGTACCCCTAGCTCATCACACTTCCTCAGCTGCCCATCCCGGAGCCAAGTCAGAACCACCCTAACAGGAAGACGTTCCCTCACCCTGCCCTTCAAAAGGAGCCCATGTAGTCCTGGTTTCAGCTTCTGGGCATCACTTCCATCACCATCTGAATCCATTGTGCCGACTGACTTTATTTCTCCCTAATAGTCTTTAAGTCCAGTCTGGCTGGATTCATACTGTTGATGGCTCTGTCCCCATCCCAGCATTTGACACGTGGCCTGGCACGTAGCCGCTGACTAATGGCAATAATCCACAGATTTGGGACTCCGGTACATGCCAGGCAGTGTCCTGAGTGATTTGATCAGGCAGGCCACAACTCCATGACTGCAGAGGAGGGGGCTGAGACCCTGACTACCTGCCCCGGGTCTCAGGCAGCCATAAGCAGAGCTGGGGACTGGAACCAGCCTGGTTGTTTGTCTCCTAACAAAGACACATGGCACTTTCGTGTGTGGGCAAAGCCCCTCCCTCCAAGGAGCAGAACTTGGACTTCACCCCTTTCCCCATCTCCTAGCATCTTTGTGCTGTCTGCATGGCCAGCCCTATGCGGTGACTCTGGGAGAAAGGAAGACACTGCGGTTGAGTTGGCAGCGCAGCTGTCAGCGGGGGCGGGGCCGGGGGCGGGCTCTCTGATAGTGCGGGCCTGCTGTCTCCCAGGCCAGCACCCCCACCCCGCACTTACTTGTAGCCCACGTCACAGAAGTCCAGTGTCTGCGCATGGTAGTGTTGCACGTTCTGGGCCTGCTGCCGGCACAAGGCTGGGGTGTCACAGGAGCTGCCCGCTGTGTGCGACACCACCACGTAGCGCACAGGCAGTTTCAGCTCCTGGATGCACCGGGACGGCAGGGCCCGCCACTCTTTCCGGGGCACAATGGGGCCGCAGCAGGCTGAGTCTTCCTCCCCGGTTCCGAGTCCAAGTTGGGCGAGGAGGGCCCAGGCGAGCAGCACGCAGAGCTGGGACATGGCAGCAGGACGCGCAGCGCTGGCTCGGAGCGCGGAGCGCGGAGCCCGGGCCACTTTTATATGCTGGGGCCCGAGGGGGTGGGGAGGAGAGCATTGCTTCACACCCTAGCTGGACTTCCCTCTCGGGTTACATGGCACCCCAGACCCTGCTTCCTTCTCTGGTCGTTCTTGCAAGAGGATGCGGTGTGGTTGGGTCTCAGGGGAAGGGGAACCGATGAAAAAGTCACGGGGCCCCTCACCCAGCCGAGAGTGGGAGCGGGGAGAGGCGCGCAAGCCCTGGGCACTTTGCCCTGTGGTTTCTGGAAGACTCAGGCCTGGATCCTTGCTCTGCTTGGTCTCTTGGGCCAATGGGCTTGGGACAGCTCACCAGGAGCTTAACACTGGAGAGAGGCCCGGGGCCTCTTCCCTTTTCCAGCAGAGACTGAGGTAACAGACAGCCATTTTCAGACACTTCTCCCAGCCCAAGTTCGATGCCATTCCACCCTCTCAGCAATCTGAAGAGGTGGGTATTGGGAAGCCTATTTCACAGTTGAGTAAACTGAGGCTGGGAGGAAGGAAGCCATGTTCTGAGCCTGGTGGCCCATACAGTAGAACACCGGGGGCCTAGAGCCTGGATTCAGAGCCAGGTTGTCTGCACTGAGTTCTGGTAACATTCCAGTGCCTGGCCTAACCTTGCCGTGCCCCAGTTTTCCCCACCAGCAAAATAGGGATGATAATAATTGGGTCAATGTGGGATTAAATGTTTGGCAGGGTTGAGCCCTCAGACGATGCCTGACTCATAGTACTACATAAGCACCGTTAGGACTCGAGTTCAGTTCTTCCCTTGGTAGTAAGCAACACACTTTACGTGGGGGCGGCTAGGAGCTCTGCTGTGCACAGGAAGGAATAGCAGGTCCAGGGATGAGCAACCATTTGCCCAGTGCCACTCAGGGGATTGGGATCACCTGCTGAGACGGAAGGCTTCCTGGGGCCTCTGCTCTGCCCAGGACCCTTGGTCACTCTCTAGAGCATGTGGGAGATCGAGTAGACCGCCTGGTGCCCTTTCTCCTTTCCTGCTACTCTAGTGGAGTTAAAAAATGACAAAAGGGTTGGGGCACTGGGTGAGAGAGGTGAGGGGACTAAGAAGTACAAATTGGTAGTTACAAAATAGTAACAGGGATGTAAGTAAAGCATAAGCAATAGAATCAATAATATTGTGATAATTATGTATGGTGCCAGTTGAGGTACCGGAAATATCAGGGCGGGAACACTGCGTAGAGTACATGATTGTCTAACCAGTAAGCTGTATGCCCCAAACCAATACATAATAAAATTTTAAAAAGAAATAAAGCACCTTGAAAAAAAAAGGACAAAAATAATACATATTAGTGATAACAAAATAAATGGATGCAAAGTGTTAACCCCCTGTGTCCCACTTCCTCCGGCTCTACACACCTGAGGTCACCATGAGAACAGCGTGGTATGTTTTCTTCCACCGTATTTACATGCTCAGGTAGATCCTGCTTATACCCACGATACTGTCGAATGGCGCACCAAGCATCTCTAAGCACTTTTCACGAGTTATCTCAGCATGTGCTCCCAGCAGGTTTGTGAGATGGATGTTATTATTACCCTCCTTTTACAGCCGAGGACACTAGCCCAGAGGGGTTATCTCCCTTTAGATAAAGGGAGAAGATGGTGACACCAAAGTGTAGCTGCAGCCCTCCTAGCTCCAGGGATTAAGTTCTAAACCATAAATCTCACTACCAACAAACTGTATAACAACATTAAAAAATCAAAATGACATATATCACTTTGCCTTTTGTCACCTAGTGTTTCATGTTCACCTCTCCAGGCCAATACAATCTAATTTACTCTTCATAGTATACTGCTCACAAAAATTAGGGGATATTTCAAAGTGAATATGAAGTTATAAAATATCCCCTAATTTTTGTGAGCAGTATAGATCCATAATATGGTCTAGGTTTACCATTTTGAAAATCTTTCTGAAGCTCTCCAGTTCCCCCCCCAACATTGCACAAAATATTACCAGACATACAGCCCCTCACTGAAGCAATATTTAATAGATATTGCTAGATTGTTTTTCCTAAAAGGCTGTTAACAATCCATCAGTAACCCGATCAAGCCCTCACCCCAGAAGTGGGTGTTATTTCTCTTTTTATGTAAAAAAATTTTTTTTTGAGAGAGAGACAGGAAGGGAGAGAGAGTGAGAAGCATCAGCTCATATTTGCTTTCATTGTGGTTGTACACTGAGCTTTCTATACATGCCTTGACTAAGGCCATGCCAGTGTCTCCTTGGGCTTTTCATGCCAGCAACCTTTGGGTTCAAGCTGGCAAGCTTTGGGATCATGTGGATGACTCCCCTGCTTAAGCCAGTGACACTGTGCTGATGAGCCAACACTCAGAGCCAGTGACGTCGGGATTTTGGGATTTCGAACCCGAGAGCTCAGCGTCTGGGTTGATGCTTTATTCCACTGTACCACCACCATTCAGGCATTAGTTCTTAAATGTATGGGTAAAAAGTGTTATCTCTTTGTAACTGTAATTGGCATTTTTATGATGACTCAGGAGTATGAGTATTTTTCTGTGATTGCTGTCCATTTGGATTGGCCATTTGGATTTGTCTTCTGTCAATTGCCTCTTCATTTACATTGCCCATTTGAAAAATAAATTGGGATGTTTGCTGCTTTTTTTTAAATCAATCTGCATAATGAAGAAAAAATGCTATAACTAGTATTGCTGAGTTGGGTCTCAGTTCTTTTTAAAAGTATTAAAGAATTACATACATATAAAAAGTGTTCAAATGTACTTTTTATAGTTACTAGAACAAATTTATAGAGTTAATGTTTTAATATAGTGGAAAGCTGTATTAATTTTCACACCACAAGCACACTATGTGTCCAGCATCCAGATCAGGAAATAAAGCAGCATTTAAAATATTAATAGATATTGTGCCCTGGCCGGTGGCACAGTGGATAGAACATCGGCCCAGAATGCTGGGTTTGCCTGCTTGATCCTGGGGTTGCTTATCCTGTCGCCAATCCTGTGGTGGCTGGCTTGATCCTGGGGGCACCGACTCGACCCCTAGGTTGCCAGTTCGAGCCCCGGTTGGGGCACATAAGCAATCAATGACCCAACTAAGTGGAACAATGAGTTGATGCTTCTCTCTCTCTCTCTCTCTCTCTCCCTTCCCCCTCCTCTCTCTAAATATATATATTATATATATTAATAGATATTGCCAAATACTATTTAAAAAAAGTTTTGACATTCCTTTCCCCAGCAATATGATCAGTTTTAAAATGCTTTAGCAACCCAGGGAATGGTATCTCTTTAGTGTTTTATTTGTATTTTCTTTATTTTTATTTTTATTTTCTTTTTAAAGAGAAAGAGAGTCAGAGAGAGGGATAGATAGGGACAGACAGGAAGGGAGAGAGATGAGAAGCATCAATCATCAGTTTTTCATTGCAACACCTTAGTTGTTCATTGATTGCTTTCTCATATGTGCCTTGACCGTGAGCCTTCAGCAGACCGAGTAACCCCTTGCTCAAGCCAGTGACCTTGGATCCAAGCTGGTGAGCTTTGCTCAAACCAGATGAGCCTGCGCTCAAGCTGGTGACCTCGCGGTCTTGAACCTGGGTCCTCCGCATCCCAGTCCGATGCTCTATCCACTGCGCCACTGCCTGGTCAGGCTATTTGTATTTTCTTGAACATCAGAGAGGTGATCATCTTTATACATATTTAAGACCTCACCCATCTTCTGTGAACTGTCTATGTTCATCTTTTAAAATAATTTTCCTGTTGGGTTTTTGAATATGGGGAAATATTAACCTTGCCTGTTTAATGTGTAGCAAACCATTTTCTCAAGTCTATTACATTTATATTTTTGTTTTATAGTTTCTGTACTTTTTATAATGCCTTAAGAAGATCTTTCCATACCAAGATTATAAATCTTTGTCTCTTTAAAGAAATATTGTTATTTTGTGTTTATCTTTTAGACATTTACCTCAGATAGTATGTATAATTGCATATGGTGTGAGGTAGGAGTATAGCTTTGTTTCCAAATGGCTGGTCCTGGCACCATTTGTTTTATATTTTATTTTTTTTGTGACAGAGACAGAGAGTCAGAGAGAGGAACAGATAGGGACAGACAGGAAGGAAGAGAGATGAGAAGCATCAATTCTTTGTTGTGTCTCTTTAGTTGTTCATTGATTGCTTTCTCATATATGCCTTGACTGGGGGGCTGCAGCAGAGCAAGTGACACTTTGCTCAAGCCAATGACCTTGGGCTCAAGCCAGCGACAATGGGGTCATGTCTATGATCACATGCTCAAGCCAGAGACCTCACACTCGAGATGGTGAGCCCATCAAGCCAGATGAGCCTGCACTTAAGCCGGTGACCTTGGGGTTTCGAATCCACATCCCTGTCTACCACTCTATCTACTGCGCCACTGCCTGGCCAGGCATTGGCACCATTTATTGAATAGTTTGACCTGGTTTTAAATTTTGGCGATACCATTTACTAGCTGGGCAGTTGGGCAGCATTTGACTTCCTTCTTTTTGAAATACTCACTTCTCTTGCTTCTCTGTCACAAGACTGTCTTGTTTTTCCTTCTGCTTCTCTGGCCAGCCTTTTCTATTCAGACTCATTCTTCCTTCCTTGATTGGTTATACTATGCTTTTTTTTTTTTTAAATATCTTTTTTTTAAATTTTTATTTTTTTAATTCATTTTAGAGAGGAGAGGGGGAGAGAGAGAGAGAGAGAGAGAGAGAGAGAGAGAGAGAGAGGAGAGACAGAGAGAGAGAAGGGGGAGGAGCTGGAAGCATCAACTCCCGTATGTGCCTTGACCAGGCAAGCTCAGGGTTTCGAACCGGGGACCTCAGCATTTCCAGGTCGATGCTTTATCCACTATACTATGCTTTTTATGCCAGGTGATCTTGTCCAGGCAATGGCTCCGACCACTACTGAGATGCAGAGAACTTCCAGATTTTAATGTCCAGCCCAGAGCTTTCAACTGAATTCTGGATCTGTGAGTCCTCCTACCTACTTGACATCTCCCCTTGGATGTCCCACAGGCACTTTGAATGCAAGGTTCCTCAGATGGTTCATGATTTGTTCTCCCAAAATGAGCCTTCTTCCAGGAGTCCCTGTCTGAGGGAATGGTATCATCACCCTCCAGTTACAAAAGCCATACATCTGAGCACCATCCCTGACCTATGTCCATTCTCTCCCTTTCTGTTTTCTGCACCCAAAATGATGCCCAACACAAAACAGGTGCTCAATAAATACCAAAAATTTGAATGAATATTTAGTTCATCCCTCAGTCATGTTGATGTTATCTTCTAAATATCTTACAAATTAGACCTCTCCTGTCTATTTCCACTATTTCACCTTGGTCCAGTCACCATCTCCTTGCACCTGGGACTTTGCTCCCACCTGCTCAGTGACCTTCCAGTGGGCACTCTGGTCCCTGTGTGGCCAAAGCTCAGATTATATGAGGTCTTTCCTGCAGGTCACCCTAAAAATGAGTCACATTTTTCTGTGGCTCCCCGTGACTCTTAAGATAGGTCCCCATCTCCTCTCCCTAGCTGGCAGCACAGGGGGTCCTCCTGCTTCACCCCGCTCACTCTCTTTCCCTCAGTGCCCCAGCCTCCCTGCCTTTCTTGCTGCTCCTGAAGATGCTTTGACTACCCTGCCCCCAAGGGCATACTTGTGTATTCACACTGTGCACACATTTTAAATAGAGGAACCTTGTGAAATTCAGGAAATTTGTAACTTAGTTTTAAGATTACAAACCACTCTACTAGCCTTTTGTAAATATTTGCACATCAGATTCCTTACTGATACCAAGAATATAATAATTAGCCTGGTGGGGTGAAATTTCCCTTTGTTAGAGTTCTATCTAGTCTGTATCTTGGCAGCCTAAAATTGCAACATGCCCTTGTCAGTGAGCATTTATCGAAAGGTTGATCAAGGGGTAATTGTTCTATTGCCTTTAATTTTGGGACTATATTACTTGTGTATTTTTCTAACAGACAATTAAATTAGATTTAATCCCTGTATGCTTTAGGAAGTTGAATTTTTAAATATTTAATTCATCTATTGCCTTCATTTGGTCTTGTTATAATTAATTCAGCCAGTATAAAAACTCACCAGATTCTCCTGCAGTTAGCAAAGAAGACTTGTTTTTTTTGTTCTATCAACAATGATGGAAATCAAATTAAATGGAGATTATAGCAAGGACAAGTTTAAAACTCAATGCCAAATTTTCATTTTTTCCCTTGATGTTCCCAAGCCTGAAATGCTCACCCCTCACTTTCCCCATCCTGTTTGTCACTTACTGTTCCTTCATATCACCTCTGAGGAGGTGACAAATCCCCCTCTTTGCTTCCCCTACATTGTTTCTGCTCCTTCTTTGTATTTATCAAAAGTGTAGTTATTGACTTACTTGTGTAATATGTTGGTCAATTTCTGTCTCTCCCACAGTAAGGTCTATAAGTAGGGTCATGATATAATTTACTGTCCAAACCATGACACTTGAGAGTTACAGAGAAAGGTATTAATTATGCTGGGTCAATAAGTGCCCATGGACTGTCCCCAGTAACCCAGGAAGTGTAGTTTCCCTGTTTAAAGATAAAGAAGGGATGCCTGACCTGCGGTGGTGCAGTGGATAAAGCATCGACCTGGAAAGCTGAGGTTGCCGGTTTAAAACCCCGGGCTTGCCTGGTCAAGGCACATATGGGAGTTGATGCTTCCTGCTCCTCCCCCCCTTCTCTCTCTCTCTCCCCTCTCTAAAATTAATAAATAAAAATATTTTAAAAAAAGATAAAAAAGGGGCTATCATTTTTCCTTCCCTTTCCCTCATCATTACATACACATAGCTCCTAGCACATAGTTCGTGATAAATATATGTGAATGTCACATATTAAACCACCTCAGTTTCTCCATCTTTGAAATGGACTTAATGATAGCCTGTCCCTCATAGGGCTGTTGTAAGCTGCAGGCTGCCCCTCATGTGCACGGACAAGGGGACAGTTGGAGGTCTACAATACCCTATTGTCAACTAGTTAATGGTACTAATCAAGCTAACAGCTGCTAAAAAAATATGATTTACCTTCTTCACAAAAACACCTGCAAAAAAGACAGAGTAGAGCCCTGGCAGAATAGCTTGGTTGGTTAGAACATTGTCCCAAAGTGCAGAGGTTGCCAGTTTGATCCACAGTTAGGGTGCATACAGGAACAGATCTATGTTCCTGTTTTTCTCTCTCCCTTCTTCTTTCTCTAAAATCAATAATAATAATAAAAAAGAAGGGCCCGGGTAGTTGGCTCAGCAGTAGAGTGTTAGCCTGGCACGTAGATGTCCCGGGTTTAATTCCCGGCCAGAGCACACAGGAGAAGCAACCACCTGCTTCTCCACCCCTGTCTTTCGTCTCTCTCTCTCTCTCTCTCTCTTCTCCTCCCTTCCTGTAGCCTGGGCTTCATTGGAGCAAGTTGGCCCCTGTCACTGAAGATGGCTCCATGGCCTTTGCCTCAGGGGCTAAAAAATGGCTTTGGTAGCAATGGAGCAAGGGCCCCAGATGGGCAGAGCATTGCCCCCTAGTGGGCATGCTGGGTGGATCCTGGTCAGGTTGCATGTGGGAGTCTGTCTCTTTGCCTCCCCTCCTCTCACTATAAAAAAAAAATGTGTGTGTATGAATAAAAGACAAAGTAGAAGGATGTGTGCAAAGCAACAGTGCACACCAGATGATAGGGCAGTTTCAAAATGGATTTCCTTTTCTGACAGATACCATGGTTCACTCTGGGAAGCAAGTAGGAGGAGGGGAAGGAGCGACCTTCTCCCTCATTTATTAACTCAGTCCCTCTTTCGGTAATTTGGGAAACTCACGTGACGAATACCCTTTTTTTTTTCTCTCTATTGGGAGAGGAGACTGCTCCTCTTTTGCTCCTGTCTCCATCCTCATCCAGATCTCCTCTCTTCTTCTCCTCCTCCTCCTCCTCCTCCACCACCTCCATCTCCTCTGCCACTTCTTCTACCACCTCCTCCTCCTCTTCTTCTTCCTCTAGAAGGTTCTTTATTTTAAAAAGACTCTTGTCAGCCCTGGCTGGGTGGCTCAGTGGCTAAGGCATGGGTCTGGCTTGCCAGTGATTGTGGGTTTGACCCTCCCCCCAGTCAGGGCATGTATGCGATGTGACAATGTGTATACAACTAAGTGACACAATGAGTTGATGCTTCTCTCTCTCTCTCTCCTTTTCTCTCTTTCTCTCAAATCAATGGAGAAATAATACTATTTAAAAAAAGACATCAATTTTCAGATTCAAAACA